>NC_026658.2:0-4800000 GCF_000004075.3 Cucumis sativus
AAATATATATATAATAAAATTTCTTTTTCTTTTCTTTTTATTTAAACTAAATAATAAAACTAAAAATATAAATAAATATACATATATAATATATTTTTATCACTATTTTTCAAATCTCTTCTTTCTGTTGGAATTTTTATGTCCTAAAACTCGTAGTTTGTAAATCATATTCTGTTCAATAAAGTTGTTATTGAGAAATTAAATATTATAATCTTAAATCCAATAAATCAAGTTCCAAGGCTATTTTGAATAAACTTGAACTTTATGTGTAAACATAAACGTGGATCAAGTTCGAGTATATAGCCTAAATAGTCTAAGTATATGAAATAAAAGGTTGGGCGGCCTTATTTAGAGAAACTATGATGCGGCCCCACTTGTAGTACAACGAAGTGATCCTAATCGTTCATGTAGAGACATGAAAGTGGGGGCATCCTATGTAAAAATGTTTACATAAGACTGAACCATGAATTAGTCATTTTTACGTTATAACACCGTTCACTGTTTAAAACTGAATATCTCAATTATTGATGACCTAGGTAACTTAGTCTTAATCCTGAGTTAACTATGAACTTCTGTTCACATGAGATTATCCTTAGATCTGCATAGTGAGGCAGCAGCTCATCAGCGTTGCCCAATAAGCCTCCCATTTCAGGGGTAAGATCGGGTGGATAGCTGGGAACATAGGGTACAAGATGGAATTCACTCCTACCGCTTTAGGTTAGTAGATAGGTTGCTCTCTTAAAGCACTGAATCCAAGTCTTGAACAAGGGCCCCACCCTCTCATTGGCCGAGAGGGATTAAGTTTATAGGTTGAACCTTAAACCAATTGTTCAATAGTGGATTAGTGGGACTTAAGGAGCAAGATGTAATCTTAGGGTAAAACGATATTTTTGACCGAGCCAAGTTACGAGCAACCTGTGAAGGATTAACTTACTGATTATGGTTTTATCAAATGGACACAAATATATCTATAGTGAGGGAGTGCAACTACGGGACTTAGTGGAATGACCCGTTAGTTAACGAATGTTGATTAACTCGGTTTAAAAGAGTTTAGCTAGTTAATCTTGAATCGTTGGAGCCCATGATCTATAGGTCCATTAGGTTCCTCTGCTAGCTCATATGGATTAAACTTAGAACAGTGTGATGAAATAAGTCGAATTGTTCGAATGGGAGAAGAAAGGAAAACCGACATATACAGTGATATAGTCGTCGGTCTTCTAATTAGAAATAGAGCTTTATGTTTTACATACTATAAGTATGAATGCGGATTCATACTAAGAAGCTCGGAATTGGTCAAAAATAGTAAAAAGTCAAAATGTTGACTTTTGACTTTGAAAAGTCAAACTTTGACCGGCCTTATATTCAAATGTGATTTGAATTTTGGAAAAAATGAATGCGGATTCATGCTCGGGAGGTTGGAATTAGTCAAGACGGACAAAATGGTAAAAAGTCAAAATATTGACTTTTGACTTAGAAAAGTCAAAGTTTGACTTTGACTAGAAAAATCTAATGACCATTTTACCCTTGGACTAAGTTAGTGGGAAAATCCAACATTTTGTTGGATAATCCACTAACTCTTAGTGGGATATGTGGCTATATGAGATATAGACACCTAGCCCACTAAGTTCCACTAATTGTTAGTGGAATATTAGGTGTTGAGATTTGGCAATTGAATTGCATGCATTTTTGCATGTAATTAGGCTATAAATAGAGATGTTTTCAAATGTTGAAGGACTTTTGCCTCTTTATCATTTTCATAATCTCAACAAAAGAAAAAAGAAAGCTTCCAATCTCATTTTATCTCCATTACTTTCTACACCAAAATTGGGTCCCACAACCCGGTTCTTTGTCTAGAGGATAGCAGTTGAGTACTAGTGGTGGTCTCGGTAGAATTGGTAAGAAGACATCAAACCTTTTGAAAGCTTCAAAGGTAATACTTCTTAAAACCCTAATTTGATTAGTTTATGGTTACATGTTAATTGTGGCAATTAGGGTAGAAATTCGATTCTTTTTCCGCTGTGCATGACTTAGTTCTATCATGTGGTATCAGAGCATGCTTCATTTTTACCCAATTGCATGTGGTGGGTTCATATTTATTAGATAAATTTTGGTTTGAACTAAAATGGATATATTATGATTTTGGCTCTAGATTAAGTGTTTTTGTTCTAATTATTGTAATTAGCCTTGTTAATGGCTTATTTTTATTGTTGCAAAGTGTTTGTAATTTTTTAAAAAATAAAAAAAAGTCATTAGAGTTGAAGCTAGGCTGTAATTGGTTCAACCGGGTGAGAGAATTGAAAAAAATGAAGAAAAGAAGGTCACAGACCCGAAAACCCGGTTTTGACCCGCTTCGGCACCCGCACGCGCCCGCCGCCCGCGCGCCCTCCTGCGCCCGCGCGCCCTCCTGCGCCGCGCGCCCTCCTGCGCCCGCGCGCCCTCCTGCGCCCGCGCGCCCGCCTTCGCCCCGCGCGCCTGCCTTCGCACGACCCGTGTGCGCCTGGGCCGGTTCAAGCCAATAAATTTGGTTTTTGGGCCGGTTCAAGCGGTTCGGTTGGTTTTTTAGCCGGTTCGAATTTTTGGGAGTGGTTCTGTACTACACCAAATTAATTATGTAATAATTTAGCACTTAGCTTAATTTAGGAGCCAAAAATCAGTCCATTTTAGGTGTGTTTTTTTTATTTATGCATGTGATGTATGATTAAATTACTTTAAATTTGTATGTGCATTTTGAATGTCATATAGATTTAAAATCCCACCATAGGTTAACATGTTCATGCATTAAAATGTATGATATAAAGGTTATATTGTATTGTATGCATGTTAATTGATTAATATGGAAATTAATTAATATGATTAATTAATTATTTAATTAATTAAGTTATTCTTGATTAAATATGATTTAATCAAATTAATTAATTATTGTTTGATTTAATTTAATTAAATATGATTTAATTAAAGTTAAATAAATTAAAATCCATATTAATTGATTGTTTTTATTATATATTGATAAAATGATTGATTAAGTTTAAAAGTTTTTTATAAGTGTTATAAAATAAATTAGACTTTTAAAATCAATAACAAAGATTAAATGCATGCTCACTTAGGTTAAACATATCTTCCATTTTTCATAGAAATAGGTCGATATCTTGTAAAACTGGTTACAAAAGGCTCACCTGGTTCAATCTTGTCAACAAGTCAGATAAGATGACTAAGGTTGGAGGTTCTTAAGTTGACGGTTTACGGAACACCTCCTACCTGGAGATCGTAATCAGTTCTTGAGCCTAGTTAACCTAGTTTTATGAGCATTCGTGAGAGGTGTGAGGTAATAAAAATGGTTTTTCACCTAGACATCATAGGTTAAAATCCTGTATAATGGTTATACTTGGATGTTTTATCTAGACTTAAGATTTGTTTAAGTTAGCCTAAATATAAATCTTGAAGTTTGGATTACCCTATTTTTTTTAGAACACTTCAACTAGAGAAAAATAATGTATTTTAGCTCTAGTGTCCCTAAGAGTTCACACCGTGAGGTCCATGCAGGGCTTTGTGCCGTGCATAGGAGCGGCCTCCCTTCGGAGAGTGTTTGCATGGATCAAAATCAAGGTGAATAGGGGAAGTAGTTCATAGTAAGTGGGTGAGGGATTTGTGGCAGCACATCCCACGGTCTCTTCCATTAGGTCGCACCGTGAGATTTCTATAATATGCCTGCTTGTCTGCCCTGGAGCGACGTTCCCTTCGGAGGGTTGTATTATAGGATTCGGAACACCGCGAACTCCAAAACTGGATAGGATTTCTTAGATTAGTTTTCATAAATGATTCTAATCTATAAAATCTGAAAATGGTGGGTAACACTTACAAGAATTACTAAGTTGTTAGTATATTCTTGACTAAAGTAGCGATAACTAAGTGCTATAAAGAATAAAGAGTTATTCTTGAGATAGCATCTAGTCAAGATTGTCTTGGTTCAAAGGAGGAATAATCAACTACCCTTCGGAGAAGGTTGTTCTAAACCTTTGAAATATTGTTGCAAAATACAAATAATGAAAGGGTACATTATTAGTAATTGCTAAATTAGATTGGATATTTTTTATGATTATAGTTTTTTCCTAAAAAGGAATATGTTTGTTTTTCAGCATGAATAGCTCAATAGTTCGACTTTTAGCTTCCGAAAAACTTAATGGCGATAATTATGCGGCTTGGAAATCAAATCTTAACACAATACTAGTGGTTGGTGATTTAAGATTTGTCTTAACTGAGGAATGTCCTCAAAACCCTGCCTCTAATGATAACCGAACTAGTCGGGATGCATATGATCGATGGATAAAAGCTAATGAAAAAGCCCGTGTCTACATTCTTGCCAGCATGTCTGATGTATTGGCAAAGAAACATGAATCCTTAGCCACGGCTAAAGAGATTATGAATTCATTAAGGGGAATGTTTGGGCAACCAGAATTGTCCTTAAGACACGAGGCAGTCAAATACATTTACACTAAGCGTATGAAGGAAGGGACCTCTGTTAGAGAACATGTTCTGGACATGATGATGCACTTCAACATCGCTGAAGTGAATGGTGGTCCCATCGAAGAGGTTAATCAAGTTAGTTTTATCTTAGAGTCTCTTCCGAAGAGCTTCATTCCATTCCAAACGAATGCGTCTTTGAACAAGATAGAATTTAACTTGACAACCCTTCTGAATGAACTCCAGCGATTCCAAAACCTTACTATGGGTAAAGGAAAACAAGTGGAAGCAAATGTTGCTACCACAAAAAGAAAATTTATAAGAGGATCGTCCTCTAAAACCAAAGCTGGACCCTCAAAACCTAATGCTCAAATAAAAAAGAAGGGAAAGGGAAAGACTCCCAAACAGAACAAGGGTAAGAAAAGTGCAGAAAAAGGTAAGTGTTACCATTGTGGCCAAAACGGGCACTGGTTAAGAAACTGCCCAAAATACCTTGCAGAAAAAAAAGCAGAGAAGGAAACACAAGGTAAATATGATTTACTAGTTGTAGAAACATGTTTAGTGGAATATGAAAATTGTACCTGGATACTAGATTCAGGAGCCACTAAACCATATTTGCTTCTCATTTCAGGAAAATAGTTCTTGAAAAAGCTTTCAGAAGGCGAGATCACTCTCAAGGTTGGAACAGGAGAGATGGTCTCAACTTCAGCAGTGGGAGATTTAAAGTTGTTTTTTAGAGATAGATATGTCATACTTAAGAATGTCTTATATGTACCTCAAATGAAAAGAAATTTAATATCTATCTCTTGTATTTTGGAACAAATGTATAGAATATCTTTTGAAATTAATGAAGCGTTCGTTTTCTATAAAGGTATTCTAGTTTGTTCTGCTATACTTGAAGACAACTTATATAAAGTTAAGACCAACCAGAGCAAATTTTGTCTTAAATACTGAAATATTCAGAACAGCTGAAACTCAGAATAAAAGACAAAAAGTTTCTTCTAATGCCTATTTATGGCACTTAAGACTTGGTCACATAAATCTCAATAGGATTGGGAGATTAGTTAAAAGTGGGCTTCTAAATCAGTTAGAAAATAATACTTTACCTCTTTGTGAATCTTGTCTTTGAAAAATGACCAAGAGATCTTTTACTGGAAAAGGTCTAAGAGCCAAAAGACCCTTAGAGCTCGTACATTCGGACCTTTGTGGACCAATGAATGTCAAAACTCGAGGTGGATATGAATATTTCATTAGCTTCATTGATGATTATTCAAGGTATGGTCATATTTACCTAATACATCATAAGTCTAATAGTCTTGAAAAGTTCAAAGAATATAAGGCTGAAGTAGAAAACGAATTAGGTAAAACAATAAAAATACTTCGATCAGATCGAGGTGGAGAGTATATGGACTTACGATTCCGAGACTATTTAATAGAAAATGGAATCCAGTCACAACTCTCTGCACCTAGTACACCTCAACAGAACGGTGTATCAGAAAGAAGAAACCGGACCTTGTTAGACATGGTTCGCTCTATGATGAGTTTTTCTCAGATGTCAGATTCTTTTTGGGGATATGCTTTAGAAACAGCTGCTTATATTTTGAATAATGTTCCTCTAAAAGTGTTTCAGAAACACCTTATGAGCTATGGAAAGGGCGTAAAGGCAGTTTACGTCATTTTAAATTTGGGGTTGTCCAGCACATGTGTTGGTACAAAATCCAAAGAAATTGGAACATCGTTCAAAATTATGCTTTTTTATAGGTTATCCAAAAGAATCAAGAGGTGGTTTGTTTTATGATCCTCAAGAAAATAAAATATTTGTGTCAACAAATGCCACATTCTTAGAGGAAGACCACATCAGGGATCATCAACCTCGTAGTAAACTAGTATTAAAAGAAATTTCCAAAAGTGCTATAGATAAACCTAGTTCATCCACTAAGGTAGTTGATAAGACTAGGAAATCTGGACAATCACATCCTTCTCAACAGTTGAGAGAGCCTCGACGTAGTGGGAGGGTTGTTCATCAGCCTGATCGCTATTTGGGTTTAATTGAAACTCAAGTCATCATACCTGACGATGGCATAGAGGATCCATTAACCTATAAACAGGCAATGAAAGATGTAGATCGTGACCAATGGATCAAAGCCATGGACCTCGAAATGGAGTCTATGTACTTTAATTCTGTCTGGACTCTAGTAGATCAACCAAATGACGTAAAACCTATTGGTTGTAAATGGATCTACAAGAGAAAACGAGACCATGCCGGTAAAGTACAGACTTTTAAGGCTCGACTTGTGGCAAAGGGTTATACCAGAGAGAGGGAGTAGACTATGAGGAAACTTTCTCTCCTGTTGCCATGTTAAAGTCAATTAGAATACTCTTATCCATCGCCACTTTTTATGATTATGAAATTTGGCAGATGGATGTCAAGACAGCTTTTTTGAACGGTAATCTTGAAGAGAGTATCTATATGTCTCAACCAGAGGGGTTTATAGAACAAGATCAAGAACAAAAGGTTTGTAAGCTAAAAAAATCCATTTATGGATTAAAACAAGCTTCTAGATCCTGGAATATAAGATTTGATATTGCGATCAAATCTTATGGCTTTAAACAAAATGTTGACGAGCCTTGTGTTTACAAAAAGTCGTCAATTCCATTATAGCATTTTTTTCTTATATGTAGATGATATTCTACTTATTGAAAATGACGTAGGATATCTTACTGATATCAAGAAATGGCTAGCTATGCAATTTCAAATGAAAGATCTGGGAGATGCACAATACGTTCTCGGAATCCAAATTGTTCGAAACCGTAAGAACAAAACACTAGCCATGTCTCAAGCATCTTACATAGACAAAATGTTGTCTAGATATAAAATGCAGAATTCCAAAAAGGGTCTGCTGCCGTACAGATATGGAATTCATTTGTCAAAGGAACAATGTCCTAAGACACCTCAAGAAGTTGAGGATATGAGAAATATTCCCTATGCTTCCGCTGTTGGAAGTTTAATGTATGCAATGTTATGTACTAGACCTGACATTTGCTACTCAGTAGGGATGGTCAGTAGGTATCAATCCAATCATGGACGTGATCACTAGACAGCCGTTAAAAACATTCTACATGCTCATGTATCGTACAAAGGATATGATCCTTACTGGATACACTGATTCGGATTTCCAAACTAATAAAGATGTTAGAAAGTCTACATCAGAATCAGTATTTACTCTAAATGGAGGAGCAGTAGTTTGGAGAAGCATAAAGCAAACTTGTATAGCTGATTCCACAATGGAAGCTGATCATTTTACAAAAGCCCTCACGGCTAAAGTGTTTGAGGGTCACCTACACAGTTTAGGTGTACGATGTTTGTAAACTAGGACAAGTGGGAGACTTATTGGCCATGTGCCCTAGTTTCATATATATTCTCTCACACCACATCTCTCATACCACTAGGAATTTTAGTCCAAGTGGGAGTTTGTTGGAATTTTTTGTCCTAAAACTCGTAGTTTGTAAATCATATTCTATTCAATAAAGTTGTTATTGAGAAATTAAATATTATAATCTTAAATCCAATAAATCAAAGTTCCAAGGCTATTTTTTGAATAAACTTGAACTTTATGTGTAAACATAAACGTGGATCAAGTTCGAGTATATAGCCTAAATAGTCTATAGTATATGAAATAAAGGTTGGGCGCCTTATTTTGAGAGACTATGGATGCGGCCCACTTTGTTGTACAAACGATGTGATCCTAATCGTTCATGTAGAGACATGAAAGTGGGGGCATCCTATGTAAAATGTTTACATAAGACTGAACCATGAATTAGTCATTTTTACGTTATAACACCGTTTACTGTTTAAAACTGACTATCTCAATTATTGATGACCTAGGTAACTTAGTCTTAATCCTGAGTTAACTATGAACTCCTGTTCATACGAGATTATCCTTAGATCTGCATAGGTGAGGGCAGCTCATCAGCGTTGGCCCAATAAGCCTCCCATTTCAGGGGTAAGATCGGGTGGATAGCTGGGAACATAGGGTACAAGATGGAATTCACTCCTACCCGCTTTAGGGTTAGTAGATAGGTTGCTCTCTTAAGCACTGAATCCAAGTCTTGAACAAGGGGCCCACCCTCTCATTGGCCCGAGAGGGATTAAGTTTATAGGTTGAACCTTAAACCAATTGTTCAATAGTGGATTAGTGGGACTTAAGGAGCAAGATGTAATCTTGGGGGTAAAACGGTATTTTGACCCAGCCAAGGTTACGAGCAACCTGTGAAGGATTAACTTACTGATTATGGTTTTATCAAATGGACACAAATATATCTATAGTGAGGGGAGTGCAACTACGGGACTTTAGTGGAATGACCCGTTAGTTAACGAATGTTGATTAACTCGGTTTAAAAGAGTTTAGCTAGTTAATCTTGAATCGTTGGAGCCCATGATCTATAGGTCCATTAGGTTCCTCTGCTAGCTCATATGGATTAAACTTAGAACAGTGTGATGAAATAAGTCGAATTGTTCGAATAGGGAGAAGAAAGGAAAACCGACATATACAGTGATATAATCGTCGGTCTTCTAATTAGAAATAGAGCTTTATGTTTTACATACTATAAGTATGAATGCGGATTCATACTAAGAAGCTCGGAATTGGTCAAAAATAGTAAAAAGTCAAAATGTTGACTTTTGACTTTGAAAAGTCAAACTTTGACCGGCCTTATATTCAAATGTGATTTGAATTTTGGAAAAATGAATGCGGATTCATGCTCGGGAGGTTGGAATTAGTCAAGACGGACAAAATGGTAAAAAGTCAAAATATTGACTTTTGACTTAGAAAAGTCAAAGTTTGACTTTTGACTAGAAAAATCTAATGACCATTTTACCCTTGGACTAAGTTAGTGGGAAAATCCAACATTTTGTTGGATAATCCCACTAACTCTTAGTGGGATATGTGGCTATATGAGATATAGACACCTAGCCCACTAAGTTCCACTAATTGTTAGTGGAATATTAGGTGTTGAGATTTGGCAATTGAATTGCATGCATTTTTGCATGTAATTAGGCTATAAATAGAGATGTTTTCAAATGTTGAAGGACTTTTGCCTCTTTTATCATTTTCATAATCTCAACAAAAGAAAAAAGAAAGCTTCCAATCTCATTTTATCTCCATTACTTTCTACACCAAAATTGGGTCCCACAACCCGGTTCTTTGTCTAGAGGATAGCAGTTGAGTACTAGTGGTGGTCTCGGGTAGAATTGGTAAGAAGACATCAAACCTTTTGAAAGCTTCAAAGGTAATACTTCTTAAAACCCTAATTTGATTAGTTTATGGTTAGATGTTAATTGTGGCAATTAGGGTAGAAATTCGATTCTTTTTCCGCTGTGCATGACTTAGTTCTATCAATCATCGGCCTAAAGAGGTTGCACAAGATCAAAGAAACACAACTAGTCCATTGGAAGAAAAGTATTGGGACGAAAATAAAAACTGAGTCCGGGCATCTCCGAGCGGTTCTTGTGGGAAAAAACTTTGATATTACTCAGAGTGAGGCCTCCTAGTAGTTATCTGTGAATTTTCGGGACGTTTCTCACATGGTTAAAAATCGGCCGATTTTTCGTATGGTAAAGCCTTGGCCATTTTTGGACCGTTTTTGGCGCAACCGTTGTGCACCCCGAACGAGCCCCACCCGACCCCTAGGCCCTGGGCTTTTTTTCTGTGTCGTACTGGGTGCAATATAGATGGGTTTCCACACCTATCCGCGGGCTATCATCGGCCTAAAGAGGTTGCACAAGATCAAAGAAACACAACTAGTCCATTGGAAGAAAAGTATTGGGACGAAAATAAAAACTGAGTCCGGGCATCTCCGAGCGGTTCTTGTGGGAAAAAACTTTGATATTACTCAGAGTGAGGCCTCCTAGTAGTTATCTGTGAATTTTCGGGACGTTTCTCACATGGTTAAAAATCGGCCGATTTTTCGTATGGTAAAGCCTTGGCCATTTTTGGACCGTTTTTGGCGCAACCGTTGTGCACCCCGAACGAGCCCCACCCGACCCCTAGGCCCTGGGCTTTTTTTCTGTGTCGTACCGGGTGCAATATAGATGGGTTTCCACACCTATCAGCGGGCTATCATCGGCCTAAAGAGGTTGCACAAGATCAAAGAAACACAACTAGTCCATTGGAAGAAAAGTATTGGGACGAAAATAAAAACTGAGTCCGGGCATCTCCGAGCGGTTCTTGTGGGAAAAAACTTTGATATTACTCAGAGTGAGGCCTCCTAGTAGTTATCTGTGAATTTTCGGGACGTTTCTCACATGGTTAAAAATCGGCCGATTTTTCGTATGGTAAAGCCTTGGCCATTTTTGGACCGTTTTTGGCGCAACCGTTGTGCACCCCGAACGAGCCCCACCCGACCCCTAGGCCCTGGGCTTTTTTTCTGTGTCGTACTGGGTGCAATATAGATGGGTTTCCACACCTATCCGCGGGCTATCATCGGCCTAAAGAGGTTGCACAAGATCAAAGAAACACAACTAGTCCATTGGAAGAAAAGTATTGGGACGAAAATAAAAACTGAGTCCGGGCATCTCCGAGCGGTTCTTGTGGGAAAAAACTTTGATATTACTCAGAGTGAGGCCTCCTAGTAGTTATCTGTGAATTTTCGGGACGTTTCTCACATGGTTAAAAATCGGCCGATTTTTCGTATGGTAAAGCCTTGGCCATTTTTGGACCGTTTTTGGCGCAACCGTTGTGCACCCCGAACGAGCCCCACCCGACCCCTAGGCCCTGGGCTTTTTTTCTGTGTCGTACTGGGTGCAATATAGATGGGTTTCCACACCTATCCGCGGGCTATCATCGGCCTAAAGAGGTTGCACAAGATCAAAGAAACACAACTAGTCCATTGGAAGAAAAGTATTGGGACGAAAATAAAAACTGAGTCCGGGCATCTCCGAGCGGTTCTTGTGGGAAAAAACTTTGATATTACTCAGAGTGAGGCCTCCTAGTAGTTATCTGTGAATTTTCGGGACGTTTCTCACATGGTTAAAAATCGGCCGATTTTTCGTATGGTAAAGCCTTGGCCATTTTTGGACCGTTTTTGGCGCAACCGTTGTGCACCCCGAACGAGCCCCACCCGACCCCTAGGCCCTGGGCTTTTTTTCTGTGTCGTACTGGGTGCAATATAGATGGGTTTCCACACCTATCCGCGGGCTATCATCGGCCTAAAGAGGTTGCACAAGATCAAAGAAACACAACTAGTCCATTGGAAGAAAAGTATTGGGACGAAAATAAAAACTGAGTCCGGGCATCTCCGAGCGGTTCTTGTGGGAAAAAACTTTGATATTACTCAGAGTGAGGCCTCCTAGTAGTTATCTGTGAATTTTCGGGACGTTTCTCACATGGTTAAAAATCGGCCGATTTTTCGTATGGTAAAGCCTTGGCCATTTTTGGACCGTTTTTGGCGCAACCGTTGTGCACCCCGAACGAGCCCCACCCGACCCCTAGGCCCTGGGCTTTTTTTCTGTGTCGTACTGGGTGCAATATAGATGGGTTTCCACACCTATCCGCGGGCTATCATCGGCCTAAAGAGGTTGCACAAGATCAAAGAAACACAACTAGTCCATTGGAAGAAAAGTATTGGGACGAAAATAAAAACTGAGTCCGGGCATCTCCGAGCGGTTCTTGTGGGAAAAAACTTTGATATTACTCAGAGTGAGGCCTCCTAGTAGTTATCTGTGAATTTTCGGGACGTTTCTCACATGGTTAAAAATCGGCCGATTTTTCGTATGGTAAAGCCTTGGCCATTTTTGGACCGTTTTTGGCGCAACCGTTGTGCACCCCGAACGAGCCCCACCCGACCCCTAGGCCCTGGGCTTTTTTTCTGTGTCGTACTGGGTGCAATATAGATGGGTTTCCACACCTATCCGCGGGCTATCATCGGCCTAAAGAGGTTGCACAAGATCAAAGAAACACAACTAGTCCATTGGAAGAAAAGTATTGGGACGAAAATAAAAACTGAGTCCGGGCATCTCCGAGCGGTTCTTGTGGGAAAAAACTTTGATATTACTCAGAGTGAGGCCTCCTAGTAGTTATCTGTGAATTTTCGGGACGTTTCTCACATGGTTAAAAATCGGCCGATTTTTCGTATGGTAAAGCCTTGGCCATTTTTGGACCGTTTTTGGCGCAACCGTTGTGCACCCCGAACGAGCCCCACCCGACCCCTAGGCCCTGGGCTTTTTTTCTGTGTCGTACTGGGTGCAATATAGATGGGTTTCCACACCTATCCGCGGGCTATCATCGGCCTAAAGAGGTTGCACAAGATCAAAGAAACACAACTAGTCCATTGGAAGAAAAGTATTGGGACGAAAATAAAAACTGAGTCCGGGCATCTCCGAGCGGTTCTTGTGGGAAAAAACTTTGATATTACTCAGAGTGAGGCCTCCTAGTAGTTATCTGTGAATTTTCGGGACGTTTCTCACATGGTTAAAAATCGGCCGATTTTTCGTATGGTAAAGCCTTGGCCATTTTTGGACCGTTTTTGGCGCAACCGTTGTGCACCCCGAACGAGCCCCACCCGACCCCTAGGCCCTGGGCTTTTTTTCTGTGTCGTACTGGGTGCAATATAGATGGGTTTCCACACCTATCCGCGGGCTATCATCGGCCTAAAGAGGTTGCACAAGATCAAAGAAACACAACTAGTCCATTGGAAGAAAAGTATTGGGACGAAAATAAAAACTGAGTCCGGGCATCTCCGAGCGGTTCTTGTGGGAAAAAACTTTGATATTACTCAGAGTGAGGCCTCCTAGTAGTTATCTGTGAATTTTCGGGACGTTTCTCACATGGTTAAAAATCGGCCGATTTTTCGTATGGTAAAGCCTTGGCCATTTTTGGACCGTTTTTGGCGCAACCGTTGTGCACCCCGAACGAGCCCCACCCGACCCCTAGGCCCTGGGCTTTTTTTCTGTGTCGTACTGGGTGCAATATAGATGGGTTTCCACACCTATCCGCGGGCTATCATCGGCCTAAAGAGGTTGCACAAGATCAAAGAAACACAACTAGTCCATTGGAAGAAAAGTATTGGGACGAAAATAAAAACTGAGTCCGGGCATCTCCGAGCGGTTCTTGTGGGAAAAAACTTTGATATTACTCAGAGTGAGGCCTCCTAGTAGTTATCTGTGAATTTTCGGGACGTTTCTCACATGGTTAAAAATCGGCCGATTTTTCGTATGGTAAAGCCTTGGCCATTTTTGGACCGTTTTTGGCGCAACCGTTGTGCACCCCGAACGAGCCCCACCCGACCCCTAGGCCCTGGGCTTTTTTTCTGTGTCGTACTGGGTGCAATATAGATGGGTTTCCACACCTATCCGCGGGCTATCATCGGCCTAAAGAGGTTGCACAAGATCAAAGAAACACAACTAGTCCATTGGAAGAAAAGTATTGGGACGAAAATAAAAACTGAGTCCGGGCATCTCCGAGCGGTTCTTGTGGGAAAAAACTTTGATATTACTCAGAGTGAGGCCTCCTAGTAGTTATCTGTGAATTTTCGGGACGTTTCTCACATGGTTAAAAATCGGCCGATTTTTCGTATGGTAAAGCCTTGGCCATTTTTGGACCGTTTTTGGCGCAACCGTTGTGCACCCCGAACGAGCCCCACCCGACCCCTAGGCCCTGGGCTTTTTTTCTGTGTCGTACTGGGTGCAATATAGATGGGTTTCCACACCTATCCGCGGGCTATCATCGGCCTAAAGAGGTTGCACAAGATCAAAGAAACACAACTAGTCCATTGGAAGAAAAGTATTGGGACGAAAATAAAAACTGAGTCCGGGCATCTCCGAGCGGTTCTTGTGGGAAAAAACTTTGATATTACTCAGAGTGAGGCCTCCTAGTAGTTATCTGTGAATTTTCGGGACGTTTCTCACATGGTTAAAAATCGGCCGATTTTTCGTATGGTAAAGCCTTGGCCATTTTTGGACCGTTTTTGGCGCAACCGTTGTGCACCCCGAACGAGCCCCACCCGACCCCTAGGCCCTGGGCTTTTTTTCTGTGTCGTACTGGGTGCAATATAGATGGGTTTCCACACCTATCCGCGGGCTATCATCGGCCTAAAGAGGTTGCACAAGATCAAAGAAACACAACTAGTCCATTGGAAGAAAAGTATTGGGACGAAAATAAAAACTGAGTCCGGGCATCTCCGAGCGGTTCTTGTGGGAAAAAACTTTGATATTACTCAGAGTGAGGCCTCCTAGTAGTTATCTGTGAATTTTCGGGACGTTTCTCACATGGTTAAAAATCGGCCGATTTTTCGTATGGTAAAGCCTTGGCCATTTTTGGACCGTTTTTGGCGCAACCGTTGTGCACCCCGAACGAGCCCCACCCGACCCCTAGGCCCTGGGCTTTTTTTCTGTGTCGTACTGGGTGCAATATAGATGGGTTTCCACACCTATCCGCGGGCTATCATCGGCCTAAAGAGGTTGCACAAGATCAAAGAAACACAACTAGTCCATTGGAAGAAAAGTATTGGGACGAAAATAAAAACTGAGTCCGGGCATCTCCGAGCGGTTCTTGTGGGAAAAAACTTTGATATTACTCAGAGTGAGGCCTCCTAGTAGTTATCTGTGAATTTTCGGGACGTTTCTCACATGGTTAAAAATCGGCCGATTTTTCGTATGGTAAAGCCTTGGCCATTTTTGGACCGTTTTTGGCGCAACCGTTGTGCACCCCGAACGAGCCCCACCCGACCCCTAGGCCCTGGGCTTTTTTTCTGTGTCGTACTGGGTGCAATATAGATGGGTTTCCACACCTATCCGCGGGCTATCATCGGCCTAAAGAGGTTGCACAAGATCAAAGAAACACAACTAGTCCATTGGAAGAAAAGTATTGGGACGAAAATAAAAACTGAGTCCGGGCATCTCCGAGCGGTTCTTGTGGGAAAAAACTTTGATATTACTCAGAGTGAGGCCTCCTAGTAGTTATCTGTGAATTTTCGGGACGTTTCTCACATGGTTAAAAATCGGCCGATTTTTCGTATGGTAAAGCCTTGGCCATTTTTGGACCGTTTTTGGCGCAACCGTTGTGCACCCCGAACGAGCCCCACCCGACCCCTAGGCCCTGGGCTTTTTTTCTGTGTCGTACTGGGTGCAATATAGATGGGTTTCCACACCTATCCGCGGGCTATCATCGGCCTAAAGAGGTTGCACAAGATCAAAGAAACACAACTAGTCCATTGGAAGAAAAGTATTGGGACGAAAATAAAAACTGAGTCCGGGCATCTCCGAGCGGTTCTTGTGGGAAAAAACTTTGATATTACTCAGAGTGAGGCCTCCTAGTAGTTATCTGTGAATTTTCGGGACGTTTCTCACATGGTTAA
Source organism: Cucumis sativus (assembly GCF_000004075.3). Classification (NCBI taxonomy): domain Eukaryota; kingdom Viridiplantae; phylum Streptophyta; class Magnoliopsida; order Cucurbitales; family Cucurbitaceae; genus Cucumis; species Cucumis sativus. The sequence continues at coordinate 15,811 of NC_026658.2, forward strand.
AAATCGGCCGATTTTTCGTATGGTAAAGCCTTGGCCATTTTTGGACCGTTTTTGGCGCAACCGTTGTGCACCCCGAACGAGCCCCACCCGACCCCTAGGCCCTGGGCTTTTTTTCTGTGTCGTACTGGGTGCAATATAGATGGGTTTCCACACCTATCCGCGGGCTATCATCGGCCTAAAGAGGTTGCACAAGATCAAAGAAACACAACTAGTCCATTGGAAGAAAAGTATTGGGACGAAAATAAAAACTGAGTCCGGGCATCTCCGAGCGGTTCTTGTGGGAAAAAACTTTGATATTACTCAGAGTGAGGCCTCCTAGTAGTTATCTGTGAATTTTCGGGACGTTTCTCACATGGTTAAAAATCGGCCGATTTTTCGTATGGTAAAGCCTTGGCCATTTTTGGACCGTTTTTGGCGCAACCGTTGTGCACCCCGAACGAGCCCCACCCGACCCCTAGGCCCTGGGCTTTTTTTCTGTGTCGTACTGGGTGCAATATAGATGGGTTTCCACACCTATCCGCGGGCTATCATCGGCCTAAAGAGGTTGCACAAGATCAAAGAAACACAACTAGTCCATTGGAAGAAAAGTATTGGGACGAAAATAAAAACTGAGTCCGGGCATCTCCGAGCGGTTCTTGTGGGAAAAAACTTTGATATTACTCAGAGTGAGGCCTCCTAGTAGTTATCTGTGAATTTTCGGGACGTTTCTCACATGGTTAAAAATCGGCCGATTTTTCGTATGGTAAAGCCTTGGCCATTTTTGGACCGTTTTTGGCGCAACCGTTGTGCACCCCGAACGAGCCCCACCCGACCCCTAGGCCCTGGGCTTTTTTTCTGTGTCGTACTGGGTGCAATATAGATGGGTTTCCACACCTATCCGCGGGCTATCATCGGCCTAAAGAGGTTGCACAAGATCAAAGAAACACAACTAGTCCATTGGAAGAAAAGTATTGGGACGAAAATAAAAACTGAGTCCGGGCATCTCCGAGCGGTTCTTGTGGGAAAAAACTTTGATATTACTCAGAGTGAGGCCTCCTAGTAGTTATCTGTGAATTTTCGGGACGTTTCTCACATGGTTAAAAATCGGCCGATTTTTCGTATGGTAAAGCCTTGGCCATTTTTGGACCGTTTTTGGCGCAACCGTTGTGCACCCCGAACGAGCCCCACCCGACCCCTAGGCCCTGGGCTTTTTTTCTGTGTCGTACTGGGTGCAATATAGATGGGTTTCCACACCTATCCGCGGGCTATCATCGGCCTAAAGAGGTTGCACAAGATCAAAGAAACACAACTAGTCCATTGGAAGAAAAGTATTGGGACGAAAATAAAAACTGAGTCCGGGCATCTCCGAGCGGTTCTTGTGGGAAAAAACTTTGATATTACTCAGAGTGAGGCCTCCTAGTAGTTATCTGTGAATTTTCGGGACGTTTCTCACATGGTTAAAAATCGGCCGATTTTTCGTATGGTAAAGCCTTGGCCATTTTTGGACCGTTTTTGGCGCAACCGTTGTGCACCCCGAACGAGCCCCACCCGACCCCTAGGCCCTGGGCTTTTTTTCTGTGTCGTACTGGGTGCAATATAGATGGGTTTCCACACCTATCCGCGGGCTATCATCGGCCTAAAGAGGTTGCACAAGATCAAAGAAACACAACTAGTCCATTGGAAGAAAAGTATTGGGACGAAAATAAAAACTGAGTCCGGGCATCTCCGAGCGGTTCTTGTGGGAAAAAACTTTGATATTACTCAGAGTGAGGCCTCCTAGTAGTTATCTGTGAATTTTCGGGACGTTTCTCACATGGTTAAAAATCGGCCGATTTTTCGTATGGTAAAGCCTTGGCCATTTTTGGACCGTTTTTGGCGCAACCGTTGTGCACCCCGAACGAGCCCCACCCGACCCCTAGGCCCTGGGCTTTTTTTCTGTGTCGTACTGGGTGCAATATAGATGGGTTTCCACACCTATCCGCGGGCTATCATCGGCCTAAAGAGGTTGCACAAGATCAAAGAAACACAACTAGTCCATTGGAAGAAAAGTATTGGGACGAAAATAAAAACTGAGTCCGGGCATCTCCGAGCGGTTCTTGTGGGAAAAAACTTTGATATTACTCAGAGTGAGGCCTCCTAGTAGTTATCTGTGAATTTTCGGGACGTTTCTCACATGGTTAAAAATCGGCCGATTTTTCGTATGGTAAAGCCTTGGCCATTTTTGGACCGTTTTTGGCGCAACCGTTGTGCACCCCGAACGAGCCCCACCCGACCCCTAGGCCCTGGGCTTTTTTTCTGTGTCGTACTGGGTGCAATATAGATGGGTTTCCACACCTATCCGCGGGCTATCATCGGCCTAAAGAGGTTGCACAAGATCAAAGAAACACAACTAGTCCATTGGAAGAAAAGTATTGGGACGAAAATAAAAACTGAGTCCGGGCATCTCCGAGCGGTTCTTGTGGGAAAAAACTTTGATATTACTCAGAGTGAGGCCTCCTAGTAGTTATCTGTGAATTTTCGGGACGTTTCTCACATGGTTAAAAATCGGCCGATTTTTCGTATGGTAAAGCCTTGGCCATTTTTGGACCGTTTTTGGCGCAACCGTTGTGCACCCCGAACGAGCCCCACCCGACCCCTAGGCCCTGGGCTTTTTTTCTGTGTCGTACTGGGTGCAATATAGATGGGTTTCCACACCTATCCGCGGGCTATCATCGGCCTAAAGAGGTTGCACAAGATCAAAGAAACACAACTAGTCCATTGGAAGAAAAGTATTGGGACGAAAATAAAAACTGAGTCCGGGCATCTCCGAGCGGTTCTTGTGGGAAAAAACTTTGATATTACTCAGAGTGAGGCCTCCTAGTAGTTATCTGTGAATTTTCGGGACGTTTCTCACATGGTTAAAAATCGGCCGATTTTTCGTATGGTAAAGCCTTGGCCATTTTTGGACCGTTTTTGGCGCAACCGTTGTGCACCCCGAACGAGCCCCACCCGACCCCTAGGCCCTGGGCTTTTTTTCTGTGTCGTACTGGGTGCAATATAGATGGGTTTCCACACCTATCCGCGGGCTATCATCGGCCTAAAGAGGTTGCACAAGATCAAAGAAACACAACTAGTCCATTGGAAGAAAAGTATTGGGACGAAAATAAAAACTGAGTCCGGGCATCTCCGAGCGGTTCTTGTGGGAAAAAACTTTGATATTACTCAGAGTGAGGCCTCCTAGTAGTTATCTGTGAATTTTCGGGACGTTTCTCACATGGTTAAAAATCGGCCGATTTTTCGTATGGTAAAGCCTTGGCCATTTTTGGACCGTTTTTGGCGCAACCGTTGTGCACCCCGAACGAGCCCCACCCGACCCCTAGGCCCTGGGCTTTTTTTCTGTGTCGTACTGGGTGCAATATAGATGGGTTTCCACACCTATCCGCGGGCTATCATCGGCCTAAAGAGGTTGCACAAGATCAAAGAAACACAACTAGTCCATTGGAAGAAAAGTATTGGGACGAAAATAAAAACTGAGTCCGGGCATCTCCGAGCGGTTCTTGTGGGAAAAAACTTTGATATTACTCAGAGTGAGGCCTCCTAGTAGTTATCTGTGAATTTTCGGGACGTTTCTCACATGGTTAAAAATCGGCCGATTTTTCGTATGGTAAAGCCTTGGCCATTTTTGGACCGTTTTTGGCGCAACCGTTGTGCACCCCGAACGAGCCCCACCCGACCCCTAGGCCCTGGGCTTTTTTTCTGTGTCGTACTGGGTGCAATATAGATGGGTTTCCACACCTATCCGCGGGCTATCATCGGCCTAAAGAGGTTGCACAAGATCAAAGAAACACAACTAGTCCATTGGAAGAAAAGTATTGGGACGAAAATAAAAACTGAGTCCGGGCATCTCCGAGCGGTTCTTGTGGGAAAAAACTTTGATATTACTCAGAGTGAGGCCTCCTAGTAGTTATCTGTGAATTTTCGGGACGTTTCTCACATGGTTAAAAATCGGCCGATTTTTCGTATGGTAAAGCCTTGGCCATTTTTGGACCGTTTTTGGCGCAACCGTTGTGCACCCCGAACGAGCCCCACCCGACCCCTAGGCCCTGGGCTTTTTTTCTGTGTCGTACTGGGTGCAATATAGATGGGTTTCCACACCTATCCGCGGGCTATCATCGGCCTAAAGAGGTTGCACAAGATCAAAGAAACACAACTAGTCCATTGGAAGAAAAGTATTGGGACGAAAATAAAAACTGAGTCCGGGCATCTCCGAGCGGTTCTTGTGGGAAAAAACTTTGATATTACTCAGAGTGAGGCCTCCTAGTAGTTATCTGTGAATTTTCGGGACGTTTCTCACATGGTTAAAAATCGGCCGATTTTTCGTATGGTAAAGCCTTGGCCATTTTTGGACCGTTTTTGGCGCAACCGTTGTGCACCCCGAACGAGCCCCACCCGACCCCTAGGCCCTGGGCTTTTTTTCTGTGTCGTACTGGGTGCAATATAGATGGGTTTCCACACCTATCCGCGGGCTATCATCGGCCTAAAGAGGTTGCACAAGATCAAAGAAACACAACTAGTCCATTGGAAGAAAAGTATTGGGACGAAAATAAAAACTGAGTCCGGGCATCTCCGAGCGGTTCTTGTGGGAAAAAACTTTGATATTACTCAGAGTGAGGCCTCCTAGTAGTTATCTGTGAATTTTCGGGACGTTTCTCACATGGTTAAAAATCGGCCGATTTTTCGTATGGTAAAGCCTTGGCCATTTTTGGACCGTTTTTGGCGCAACCGTTGTGCACCCCGAACGAGCCCCACCCGACCCCTAGGCCCTGGGCTTTTTTTCTGTGTCGTACTGGGTGCAATATAGATGGGTTTCCACACCTATCCGCGGGCTATCATCGGCCTAAAGAGGTTGCACAAGATCAAAGAAACACAACTAGTCCATTGGAAGAAAAGTATTGGGACGAAAATAAAAACTGAGTCCGGGCATCTCCGAGCGGTTCTTGTGGGAAAAAACTTTGATATTACTCAGAGTGAGGCCTCCTAGTAGTTATCTGTGAATTTTCGGGACGTTTCTCACATGGTTAAAAATCGGCCGATTTTTCGTATGGTAAAGCCTTGGCCATTTTTGGACCGTTTTTGGCGCAACCGTTGTGCACCCCGAACGAGCCCCACCCGACCCCTAGGCCCTGGGCTTTTTTTCTGTGTCGTACTGGGTGCAATATAGATGGGTTTCCACACCTATCCGCGGGCTATCATCGGCCTAAAGAGGTTGCACAAGATCAAAGAAACACAACTAGTCCATTGGAAGAAAAGTATTGGGACGAAAATAAAAACTGAGTCCGGGCATCTCCGAGCGGTTCTTGTGGGAAAAAACTTTGATATTACTCAGAGTGAGGCCTCCTAGTAGTTATCTGTGAATTTTCGGGACGTTTCTCACATGGTTAAAAATCGGCCGATTTTTCGTATGGTAAAGCCTTGGCCATTTTTGGACCGTTTTTGGCGCAACCGTTGTGCACCCCGAACGAGCCCCACCCGACCCCTAGGCCCTGGGCTTTTTTTCTGTGTCGTACTGGGTGCAATATAGATGGGTTTCCACACCTATCCGCGGGCTATCATCGGCCTAAAGAGGTTGCACAAGATCAAAGAAACACAACTAGTCCATTGGAAGAAAAGTATTGGGACGAAAATAAAAACTGAGTCCGGGCATCTCCGAGCGGTTCTTGTGGGAAAAAACTTTGATATTACTCAGAGTGAGGCCTCCTAGTAGTTATCTGTGAATTTTCGGGACGTTTCTCACATGGTTAAAAATCGGCCGATTTTTCGTATGGTAAAGCCTTGGCCATTTTTGGACCGTTTTTGGCGCAACCGTTGTGCACCCCGAACGAGCCCCACCCGACCCCTAGGCCCTGGGCTTTTTTTCTGTGTCGTACTGGGTGCAATATAGATGGGTTTCCACACCTATCCGCGGGCTATCATCGGCCTAAAGAGGTTGCACAAGATCAAAGAAACACAACTAGTCCATTGGAAGAAAAGTATTGGGACGAAAATAAAAACTGAGTCCGGGCATCTCCGAGCGGTTCTTGTGGGAAAAAACTTTGATATTACTCAGAGTGAGGCCTCCTAGTAGTTATCTGTGAATTTTCGGGACGTTTCTCACATGGTTAAAAATCGGCCGATTTTTCGTATGGTAAAGCCTTGGCCATTTTTGGACCGTTTTTGGCGCAACCGTTGTGCACCCCGAACGAGCCCCACCCGACCCCTAGGCCCTGGGCTTTTTTTCTGTGTCGTACTGGGTGCAATATAGATGGGTTTCCACACCTATCCGCGGGCTATCATCGGCCTAAAGAGGTTGCACAAGATCAAAGAAACACAACTAGTCCATTGGAAGAAAAGTATTGGGACGAAAATAAAAACTGAGTCCGGGCATCTCCGAGCGGTTCTTGTGGGAAAAAACTTTGATATTACTCAGAGTGAGGCCTCCTAGTAGTTATCTGTGAATTTTCGGGACGTTTCTCACATGGTTAAAAATCGGCCGATTTTTCGTATGGTAAAGCCTTGGCCATTTTTGGACCGTTTTTGGCGCAACCGTTGTGCACCCCGAACGAGCCCCACCCGACCCCTAGGCCCTGGGCTTTTTTTCTGTGTCGTACTGGGTGCAATATAGATGGGTTTCCACACCTATCCGCGGGCTATCATCGGCCTAAAGAGGTTGCACAAGATCAAAGAAACACAACTAGTCCATTGGAAGAAAAGTATTGGGACGAAAATAAAAACTGAGTCCGGGCATCTCCGAGCGGTTCTTGTGGGAAAAAACTTTGATATTACTCAGAGTGAGGCCTCCTAGTAGTTATCTGTGAATTTTCGGGACGTTTCTCACATGGTTAAAAATCGGCCGATTTTTCGTATGGTAAAGCCTTGGCCATTTTTGGACCGTTTTTGGCGCAACCGTTGTGCACCCCGAACGAGCCCCACCCGACCCCTAGGCCCTGGGCTTTTTTTCTGTGTCGTACAAGTTTTTTAAAAAAAGATTGATATGTATACATGCATAGACACAAACTAATTACCAAAAATACGGAGAATTTGTGATATGTATGAAGGACTTTTTCTATTATTTGTTTTTTTTCGAAGTAGACGGTTAGAAAGAATTGATTCTTTTCAAAAAGATGTCACGAAATAATTCTCTTCGCTAAGAGTTATAAACTTGTTTTAAGTAACTTCCAACTTTTCGTTTATGGTAGGAAATGAATGAAACGGCATTTTTGAAATTTAAATATTAAAAAAAAAATATCGACATGAAAGTAACTAAAGCGAATTGTACTAAAAAAGAAAAAAAAAAAGCAAACAAAACAATAGGATATGAAGGATCTCTAGAGGCAACTTTGCTAATAAAGTGCCTAAATTAAAATTCCTCTAAGGCAATCTTCAAAATGTTTCTCTTCACACACAATCATCTTAGCATTAACATGTGACAACTTGTTACAAGAATGTTTACAACAATCAAAAAGACCTATAGTACTTCTAAATGAAAAAGCTTTCAATTGTTCATCATATATAATACACATACTTTACTGAATACTTTTTTATTCTTCCAAGTTTCGACTAATCTATTCGATATTGTTGAGATTTTAACAAGTTGTTGGATTGAAGAATCCATACAGCTTAAATTGAAGAATGATAGTTTAGAAAATGCAAAACTTTAAGAAATTTAGACCGTTGATTCTAATTAATTTTTTTTATAGTGTATCTGAGATTGAGAGAGATGATTATAACAATTTTTTGTATAGTGATTTTTTTTCTCTGAGTGGAGAGTTTTTCACAAAAAAATATTATGTTCTTAATTTTATTGTTTTTCTTTAATTCGTCTGATATTTTTTTTCTAAGGTCGAAGTAAGATGATTTTTTCCAATAGATAGAAATCGTCACTTCTATCGCAATCAAAATTTTATCGGTTAAAAAAGTATATCTTTACCTTATTCATAAACGAGCAAACTTTTTTTTTCTTTTTCTTTTTGCTAATTTAAGTAATAGATAAATTTATTAACATATTAATAACCTCATCCAAGTATTGTTTAATTTTCACTCGAAGTATGTAACAAAGTTTTGTATTTATAAAAAGATATTCAACCATATTAACTCATATCTTTAACTTTTAATGGCCTTCTCAATTTCATCTCTAACCCTCAAATCTACTCTAAAAAATATTCTAAATTTTTTATTAAAAAAAACGTCTTTTGCATACGAAAATTTGTTAAACTTGTTAACATAAATCCAATTTATCATTTAAGTCATTGTTTTGTTCATATACGTAGAAACTCGGCATGACCTTCAACGTGTAACTATCAATCAATTTACTAACATGCAAGTTAATTAAACCCTTAGGTCAACAATTTGTTGAGTGAAAGGCTCGGGTATCCAAATATGTCAATAAAATAATAATATAACGATAAACAAACTTTTCTAATAACATTTAATTTGTAACGGAATGACCCAAATGAAAATTTTCAATACACAATTTAAAAAAATGAAGAGCAATAGGTAAGAAGCTAAAAATGATAGCCATTTTATATACTTGACCAACGTAATAAAATTTTGAAATAATTAATATTAAATATCGGTACAAGTGAAGGTTGATTATAATTCATTTCGATGATGTTTGTGGTTCCAACTTTAGTTTATTTATTTTTTTAATCTTAAATGAAATAAAACAATTGAAGACGCAAAGAGAGAGGTGATTTGGAAAAATGAGTATTTTTAAAAATAAAAAATTAGTAAAAGTAGGTGTTTTCAAAATTATTTAGGTAAAATAAATAAATTTTTTAAAATGAAATTGAATCTGTACAACTTCAAAAGTTATAAAGTTACTGTTTACTCTACTACTTAAATATATTATTTTACAAATTTTTTATAATTAAATAATAATAATATAATTTATTAATATTAATAGTAATAGTAATAATAATATTTTAAAAAATAATTTATAGAAATGGGGTCACACACAAAATGAAAAATAATAGTTTTGAAAACACCTATTTTTCTAATTCATTTTAAAAAAACACCCCTTTTTTACAAATCACTGCGAATAGAGAGGTAGGAAGAAAAGGGAGGAGAAGAGAAGAGGGGAGTGATGGAGATTCAAAATTGAAGAGGTTAAAAGATGATAGGACACGTGGGAGAAGGAGGAAGGGGAAGGTGAGAGAGAGAGAGAGAAGAAATGAGGGGGAATAGACATGGCAGCTAAGAATGAATGAGTAAAATATATGGTGGGGATAGGGGAGATTATAAAACCAAAATCAATATTTCAATATATATATATATATAAATATGTAAACATTATTACATTACATTTACATTTACATTACATATTATTTATAAATTAAAAAGGAAAAATAGCTGGAAAACCTGAAGCAAAAAGGACTTGCCGCACGTACGCTGCCAAGAGGCCACGTCATATAGGACGAAAGAAGTGTTGTCGTTTTAGGTAATGACACGTGTGGAGGGGCCCCAGAAGAGGTCAGTATGGAACGTGGTTGGGTCCCACTTCAGGGGTTAAAGAGAATTATATTTGAGGGACTGCGAGTGGGATCTCATCTCTGACCTCATCACAACCCACAACCCAATTCATGTCGACATATCGGCTGAAGGAAGTGTAGCGTCCTTTTCTTAACTCCAAGTTATGTTCTTGGCTGTTGCTTTCCTAATTCTCTCTTCCCCCCCTCTCCCTTTCACATTACTACGTTCTCCTACACTGCCATTATTTACCTATCTAAACCTCTCAAATCTCATACATCCTCTCCAAAATATACTTTTATTTGAATCAACCCCTATTTGTAAAACTTTTCCATACTTCTCAATTCCTATTTTTTAAACAAAATTTTAACAATTCTTTGTATATTAAAATTACAATATTCAGAATTCTCATCGACTAGGCAACTAAAGGATGAGGTGTTTTTAATAGTAGATTTAGAATAAGTTAAGTTAAAGCTGGCACAACATCAAGTGAGATTTGAAGTTTAAATAGTACAGTTCTAAATTTGTTTATAAGTTATATGGTCTCTGAATTTTAAATTATGTAAATATGTTTTTAAATCTTTTACTCTGTAATATAGAATTTTATGGTTTTAAGTACTTGTCTTCTTCGTATACAATTCTTTGTATATTATAATGTTGATTCAGTCTTGTGGGTGAAGTACTGTTTGTTTCACATGTTAGTAATATGTATTATTTTGGGAGTAGATTAATTTATAACATGACGTTGAGCACCACAAAAGAAAAGAAAAATCTCTTAAAAGAAAAACGTGAATTAACTCGTTTGATAATGTCTCACTTTTCATTTCTATGTTTCTTATTTCTTGTCTCCATAAAAATTAAAGTGCACGAATTCCACACTAGTATCCTCACATTTTATTCAAAATATTGAAACAATTCATCATATAATTGTAAGGAGTTTGAGGAATGTAACGAAGAATTATTTGTTGCCTAAAAAAGAAGTATTATTTCTTCCTCTAAAGGACTTTCTACCCATTGTATCCCTAATTTAGCTTACCGTAAGCATGTCCACAGGGTGGGACAGGGCCGGGGATGCCACTCCCTATCCCCGTCCCCTTGGCTTGTTTTAGGATTGAGAAATATAGTTTTGTCTATTTTGCTATTTTTTTTTGACAATTTCTCAATAACTTTAAGAATTTGGATTATCTTTAATTTTATTTTGGCATTGTATTCCTTTAATTTTTGCTTATTACATGGGTGAAATAGCTTATTACATTTTTTAAATTAAAAAAGAAGTTGTTTTTATTTTCAACAAAATATATATACACGAGAGATTAATAAGGGTAAGTGTAACAATTTTTTATTGAAATAATTTTTTTGCATATCATGAAGGCCCTCATTGCCAACCCTAACTTGGCATAAACACGTTTATGTTGTACTCTACGAATTACGATATATATAATTATGACTAAACTTAATAAATACAATTGACTATTTAAAACTACCTAAAGAAACATTATATGATCTAAATATGAATATGTGTGAAACCATCTAAATTTGAGTCCACTTGTGAGTCTCAAGTTTTAGGTTATTTCTTTTACAAATAATTAATTTTGCTCTAAACAACCAAACGTACTGTAAAAGATATTAAACCTTACATCTTTAAAAGTTGAATTAGGTTAATGTGATTGAATCAAGTTCATTTTCATATTATTATACTTTTTTTGAATACGAATAAAAAAGATAAATTATATAAATCATGAGGTTAATACCATTAAGTATTTTATTTGATAATGGGGTGCATCATTAATATTCATTAGTGGAGAATCGAACAGTTTATGGAAAATAAATGAGCAAATAATTAGAGTTACCAAAGCCATAACCCATTCATTTGCTGGCATTATTATTATTACGTTTACTTCCTAATTTTCTTTCATTCATTCAAAACTCATCTTAATCCAAAAATGAGTTACTAAAATCCAATCATAACTACACTAAACAAAATACTAACTCATTACTCCTTAGTACCGTATATATGTAGAGACATAAGTTAATTAATGAATTTCCATAATTCATAATTTGTTTACCCAATCGAAAAAAGAAAATTTTATTATTTTCAAATTAATCCATGTTTGTACGGGGCAAACTAACTTCATATACGTTAGTTTTTAAATTAAATGGTGCATCTAAATTTTTACTTGAGAAATATTGTATCCTTATATATTGTCTTTAAAGTTATTATTTAACGAACTTTCTAAATTATCGTGTGTTTTACTTTTTGAAATAAGAGATGTTTAGTTTGTATTTATATCGATACAAACAATAATATATATACATGTGGAGACTTTATAGAATAAGATTTATTTAGAAAATTGATAATTAATACATTTCTTAAATTGTACGATACATGTATCAGTTTTCTCAACTGGATGAGTTATCTTTTTTTTTTTTTTTGAGATATCCAACAATCAGCCTCTAATATAATTACATAGTACTATTATACACTATAATTACAAATTAAAGAGTGAAATTATCCTTCTATATTAAACTATAGACAAAAGTGAAATATAAAGTGTGAATTCTCATTCTCTGCAGTTATATATTATCTTGACGTGAATAAATATGTCGTATAAATGATGAGATATTCTTTGTTTATCTGTTTAATCTCTTTTGCGAGATCTTTTCTATTCTGGAGGACGTCCATCGTTTAGTTTCATCCTTTCGGTTTATAGTCTATAGAGATTCACTTTGTCCATAGAAATTGAAAAAAATATTACTCTTGATTTATCTTAGAAGTTGTGTCGCTTGTTTGGTTTGTTGATTTTTCTAAGTGTTACTTTATTGTTGTTGTCATAATGTACCGATTTAGTTTTCTTTTTCTTATTAGTTTGTGGTAGTTGATTTTCTCGACATGTAAAGTTTGTCTTCTAAAAAAATGTAATAATTGTATAATTTCATCGATTGTACATGTTAAACGTTTGAAACCATAATAAAAATAAAAGAAAAAATAAAACATAATTCAATCGACGTAGGGTTATACGTAGTTTTCTATAAAATAAATAGATAAGAGAAAATAAAGCAACAAATAAATCAATAAGATAAAGAGTGTTATAAACAAATTATACCTTTTTTTTTTAGTCCAAATCTCTTTATAAGATAGATATAATAATGGGTAATACTAACAATTAAGATTTGAGTTAAACAAACAATAAGCATATAATTAATTACACAAACACAAAGTAATATTTATAAAGGAGAAGCTAAGGAAGTTGAATATATAATATGTTATGATGGATCATATAGATAGACATATGTTTCTGATATAATCAATGATCACACGCTGTATGAAAAAAATTTAATTGAACAATGTGTAAATTGGAAGACACGTAGATTTTGTTCTAATCAAATTGAGTTTCTTCTTCAATTCATTGTTCAAAAGAAACCTCTTGATCCATAGGAACCATAGTTGAAGGGAAGATGGGAGATGATGTTCTTAGGATCCACGACGAAAAGCCCGGGTTGCTGGTTGGGGCCATTTGTTGTTGTTGATGTTTGAGTCGGAATCTGAGTCGGGAAGATCAACTGCGTCGGGGGATTGGCATTAGAAGAAGTCTGAATCAAAATCCGATCTGCTTGTTGAGTCACATTCTTCTTTAGCTCATCCAACGAAGCTTTAAGTTGTTCTAGTTGATGCATTTCCATTTCTTCTATGGGAAGCTCCCACCAACATTGTGCCTTAATAGAACAAAAACTTTAACTCGTAAATGGTTCTTTTAAGAAAGATGATAAACAAATTGGGGAGGAGAAGACAAGAGAGATGATCTCAGTTTCAAACGACGGAGGAGATATCTTAAAGGTGGTGTGTGTGTGTGTATAATACCTGGCTTGCCTTGCGTAGTTTGTTCAACTCTTCCCCACGCTTCCGCTCCATTTCTAGTTGGTTGAGAACTTGAGTAAGTTGAGCATTAAGTTCTCGAACATTAGCATTCCGGTGAGCTTCGATAAGCTGCAGCGTACCAGAACTGGGTGGAGGGTTTCGTGTGACAAAGCGCTCGATGAGAGCCTCGACGCAAGGGTGGCCAAAGGAAAAGACCTTCTTCCCAGGTGAGAAGACAATGATGGCAATCTCGGCACCACAGAGGGTGCAGAGCTCGCTAGCTTTCTTGAAGAGGCCGGAGCGACGCTTGGAGAAGGTGACCTGAAGGTTGCTCTCATTTGGCATCTTCACCATCTCCACCTTTTGCCTACCTCTGCTCTTCCTCATGATGATGTTTGGAAGGAAAACCAAAATATTTTTGAGAAATCTAAAAAAGAAAACTAAAGATGTGTTGTTGTTGTTGTTTACTAGAACAATATGAGTGTTGTTGTGAGTACATATATATACATATATATATATATATACACACACATATGAATTATGGGTTGGTGGTGTGTTGTAAGAAATAAATGAATTGGTTGTCAAAGAGTTTTGACAAATTGATTTGGAGTTAATAAAATACCAGTTTTGGGATATCATACATGATCTCCATTTGCTTCTTATAAATGACAACTAATGCTTTTTTATAACTCTTTTTAATATTATGTACATAACATAATTGTGTGTTTATATATACAAATTCATCAAAAATAATCCAAAATTATAAATAAAAGAAATACCGAGTTTTTATTTTATGGCTTTTTGGTTGATACATCTTAAAATTTTCAATTATCGAGTTAAATATGCATGTGAAGTTTTAATTCTCTGTCAAATAAGTGTTGTTGTTGATCTATTCAACGTTTTGGAAATCCATGCATGATCCTACTAAACGAGATAGTAAATTAAAATTTTAGAGTTTTGTTAAGCATAAAATTTAATTTAATTTCATATCTAATATTTTAGTTAATTATCAAGGTTCGTCTTGTAACGATTTTTGTTTTTTGTTTTTCGTCAGATAAAATTTATACTTTTTTCTCCCAATTTCATACGATGATTCTCACATTTTTGGAAGGAAGTTAAAACTCTTAGTCAAATTATAAAAACTCATATTTTTGGAGATTATTTTGTTTCTTTCAAAATTTGGCAATTTTTTAATTCATGATTGAATAGTGGACAATAATATATATATATATACATATATATATACATATGTATATATATATATATAACTTATAAATGAAGATGTCGGACCTAAATTAATTTTGAATATCTCAATGATTAATTAGATATAAAATTAAAAGTTGACATTTCAATAGCGAATAAGATAATCTTAAAATTTAAAAGTCAATTATTAATTAAATCAAAAGATTAAAAATTCGTAAATATTTTAGACTCGTTTGAAATTTGTGATGCTAAAATTATAATTTAACTTATTATTAGTATTGTTTACAAGATGTGAATTCTATTTATGAATTTGATCAACATGATTAATGACTATATATATATAGACATTAGAAGGTTTGATATTTCATTGGTTAAAATTTGATTAAGATTTGAAAAAGAAAAAAGAAAAAAGAATAGTATATACCCTTTAATAAATAATTATATGTAATTAGAAGTTACTAATAAGGATTAAGATAAGGAAGTTATATAAGTTACAAAGGATTAAGTATTGAGATTTGAGAGTTAGGAAATCTTGTTTCCTTTAATGCATGAATTAAAATGAGAAAAAACCGAAACAATAATATAAATATGCCAACAATTATCTATACATTTTTACATTATTAATCTGTTTGACTTTTACATCATATAACTCCTAATTTTGTTATGAAGTATATATTCACTTTTTAAATAAAAATTGGTTCATAATACTCATTAGAGAAAGGGAAACTTTTGATAAATTAATTAAAATTATTTCTAGAGAAATTTTCAATTTTATTACTCTATAAATATATGAAGATTTCTATTTTAGTTGGGGGCTAAAACTAGTGAGTACATTAGCAAAAACTCATTGAAGTATAGAATCTAATGGGATGAAAGTAAAAGTTTGGGAGAGAAATTTGATTTTGTCTTATTTTGCTTTTAAATCAATAGGATGTGGTCTACAATTTTATTATTGAATTTTTTTTTACTAAAGTAAACCTTATGTCTTGGAGTTTTAATCAATTAATCCAAAAAAAAGTTATAGAAAAAAAATGAACAAACGTGAAAAATAGCACCACACAAAGTGCACTCTTATAGTTATTTTTATTTGATTTATTTTTATTCGATTTTTCATTTGTAGCATTGAGTAATTCACACAACACTCAACGACTTTGATTTAAAGTCTTAAAATTTTAGCTCAATTAGTATAACGTACACCAAAATATTTGTGGTTCAAATCTAAAAATTCTATTATCTAGTGGTCGATAAGGACTTCAAGTCTGATGAAAGACTTAGATGCAAAGACTTCAAACTAATGATTATTTCCTACCAATAATTTAATATTTTGCGAATTTATTATTTGATACTTAAATGTTGTTAGGTTACATGAGTTGTCATATGAATTAGTCATAATGAGATAAGCCAACTCCACAAACATAAAACAAAAGCTTTAAAAAAAAACAATATTATCCGAAAATAAATATTTAGACTTCAAATTTTCTATTTTTGAAATTGAGGCCTGATTTTACCCAAAATTTCATACTATTTTCTGTTTGAATCATTTACTTTTAGAATAAAATAATTTTTAGAGAAGTGAAGAATAAAACTTGTAAGAGTAAGAGAACAAAGTTCTTACTATTATATCCTTATAGATACCTTTATTGTGTCTACAGCTTTATGGTAGAGAGAATCCAAGCAATGTGGGATACCCATATCTAATTGGCCACATGATTCTACATTTGAATGTTTGACAACTGATAATACTCTGTCTGCACCAAATTCATAAACACCAGAAATGTCCAAACCAAATTTAAAAGACTTAATTAACAAACTCCCAAACACAATACACTCTGTCCACACTATGTATGTAATTGTATTACACACACATTCACCTCTTCTCTACATGACACCAACAAACTGCAACACATCCATCCTCAGCCTTACCTAAACATTAGGTTGAACTCACAAAACGATATCTTTCCAAAATCTGATCTCTGTTTGATGTTGAAACCGGAGAATTTGAATTTTTTTGTTACATTATAAAGTTGAATATGCAATGAGGCCGTTGTCCATTTTTCTCGAGCTGAAAAACTGCTGCTCGAGTGAGGAGGAGGTGAATATAAAATTAAAAGTTGAGTATGAACGAAACCAAAGGAGTATTTGAATGAATTTTTTATTGGCTCTGATATGATAAATCCTTGAGTTGTTGGGGATCCACTTCTGAAGGAGCTCTTGTGAGGGCACATTGTGCTGTTGTTGTCTTTGGGAAAGCTATCACATCCCTAATGGAATTTGCATCTGCTAATAACATGACTAATCTGTCCAATCCATAAGCAATGCCCCCTACACAAACAGAAAAGAAGAGTAAAAACAAATAATACTAATAATAATAATAATGTTTGTTGAGTCACATATTTGAAATATAAGTCAATCTCAGCATAGTTTAATGGATAAAGACATCAATGACCATTCCAAAAGTAGATATTTCAGCAAAGTTTAATGGATAAAGACTAATGACCACTCCAAAAGTTGATATTTCAATTCCCAATCCTTGCCGATAACATACATCACCTATCTATTAGTCAGTCCACACCTACAGCTACCCCTCGCATTGGATTTTTTTCTTTTGTTTACTTTTTTTTTATACCCATGAGTGTCTGGATTATGTATACCTCGACAATCTTATGGGACAACCCACCAAACCCTACATCATTTGGGTGTCAAGGAAACTCACAGGAAATCGGTTCCTAGGTTGGTGCCTCTTAGTTATTGAGATTGTCTACTTTTTTTAGCACTAAGCCAACCCATGATGGTTGGAGTTCTTTTTCCTATTTCCCTCTTCTTTTGGATATCCAAAGTACCCGAGGAATTAAACTCATGACCCACTAATTTTTTATGAAACTTCACCTGAAACTGTCTTCAGGAGACAAACAATCAATTAAGATTATTAAAGTTTCTACATGGGGTCTTCAAAGATAGGGTGATTGTTTCAAGTCTTACCCAAAGGCCACCGCCGGCTGATTTTCCAATCCTAGAGATTGAATAAATATTGAAAACTACAACATAGGTGGAAAATTTAAGTTCCCTATAATCACTTGAATAGAAAGTTCTTCCTCACGCCATTCTTCCACATGTCAGATCGGGTGCAAAGACCAAATATAAGTTTTCAAGTTTCCCCTTAAAGAATTATACAAAAAATTCAACAACCAGATTCAGTAAGAAAATAGGCAAATCACTTTTAAAAGCCTATGTTAGCATACATAGGTTAGATTATTAAGATTTTCAATATATTATTAGTGGTTGCATGATGAAAATGCATTTTCCCTACCTACGCGAGGCATTTGATCATTGATAGGAACAGTGATAAGATATTAGTTAAATCGTCCAAACAATAAGGGTGGCTTTTAAGTTTAGAAACTGGAAGAGAGCTTTAATGGTCCATACCGTGAGGCGGGGCACCCATGTCTAGTGCCTCCAATAAATAACCAAACTTCGCTTCTGCCTGCCAAGCCATAAAACAACAAAATTCATATTGTCGGCAAAAAGAAAAAAAACCCAAATCACGTTGCTGGAAAATAGCATTGATTTTCATTTCACATCGAAATTAGGAATTAGGAAGAAACCAAATTGATTGTAGGAGATAATATCTTGGCTGGACCAGCTGAACCTTCGATTCAGCCTCATAGATTAATGGGGGTAAACCAGATTGAGGGGGGACCAAACCAAATTGTATAAATTCATAGAATTAAAATTAACATCAATAATTATATCAGTTGTGTTGTAACATAATCAAGCCACCAATCAAACAGAACGTGGTCGGTTTGGTTAGACCGAGAACCAAAAAGAACCTACAAGATTTGGTCCAACAGATTGATCCCGTTTCTTGTGTGTGCATTCAATTAATTCTCAAGTATATTATAGAGAATCATGCAACCCTTCATCTTTTACCTGTTCAAGAGAGATTCCCACAATCTCCAAAACCTTTTCTTGAACTTCACGTTTATGAATTCTCAAACTGCCTCCACCAATCTACAGCAACAAACGTAGTGAAGATAATTTTAACTCAAGAAGAGCGCACTTAACTCAAGTGTGTAAGCTGTAGTAAAGACAAATAGTAGCAGCTCTTCCAAATTTGCGACACAAAGTATTTCAACCTTATTCTCAAGAATTCAAGTTCTTTTTGAATAGTTAGTTTTTTGTTTTTTGTTTTTTATTATTTTGGTCATTCTATGTGTTTTTTTCATTCCAATGGAAGTATGATTTCTCTTTTTTTATTACTATGAGTTCAAAAAAAAATTGAGCAATAGTAACTACCTCTACTCCATTGTAAACCATGTCATAAGCTAAAGCACGGGCAGAGGGCAGATCACCAACGTCTTCAGGGTTTGGAGCTGTGAAAGGATGGTGCAAAGCCTGCAAAACATAATTGCATTTATAAACAACTAAAAGCCAAAGAATAAAACAAACTATGTTTTAGCCTGAAGTGCAGACTAGGGTGCAAAATAAGAGGCTACACAAGAGACATTATAAATATACAAGTCAAACCTCGAGTCGTTGATCTAGATCATTCCATTCAAACATTGGAAAATCGGTCACCCACAAAATTGAATGCCTAGACTAAATAGACAGAAAACGATAATAAGTGAGAACGAAAATGAACATTTAGCATAAAACTACCAAAATATAGAAAACATAAACTTACGTGGTCGACTAAACCCAGCTCATTAGCTACATATAGTCTAAGCCTATCCAGAGTTTTATTAACTGATACTCGATGGCCCACGGCAAACAAGATTAGATCACCAGGTCCGGCAGAGCATCTATTTAGAAATTCCTCTCTATCTGTAGGATCCAAACATGATACTAGGGCAGGAATCCCTTCAATGCCACCTGAAAGATATCCCCCAAGAACAACCCAAACACCATCTCAACAATTGACATTTTAAGCAAATTGGAAATCTTGAGGAGAGAAGGAATAGTACCATCGTCTGTAACTTTCAGAAAAGGTAATCCTTTTGCACCAGATTTGGTCGCCTCTGTATAAATGTCACCCTTTTTAAGAGCTGTATTTGAGTACCTTTTAGCACCAGATGGCACACACAGTACTTTGATGATTCCACCACTAGACAAGGCGTCTGCAAAAACCTTAAATGGAGAATCTGCAAAAATATCAGATACCTGCAGCTCCAAAGAGAAAGTCTATCAATAGCTAATTCAGAGGGAATCTTTAATTCATACAAAAAGTACTTAACTCCCGTGAACAATATCATCACCTAATTTGAATTGGAAACTGGGCTTCAATAAACTGAAAACAGTCGATTATAAACATGGTGTGATAAGTCCAACAGTTTTCAAAATCTGTGAACATGTGAGTAGTTGATCATATTCCAAGATCCCTTCTTTATCATCTAATCATATATACTAGATATGATGAACGAACACTTCAGTAGGAGTGTCGAAAGCTATAAAAATATCTTTGTTATAAAGAATACTGCCAGTACTCTAAAGCCTAAAGTCATCCAGACTTATATAAACATGAAACAGTAGAAAAACGCCAAAGAACAAGATTCAACACATAAACGACTGAACATTTTCTAAATAGGAAACAGCTTTAAAGCACAGTAAAAGCCAGAAGGTTCCTTATTCCAATTCACAGTCATTGGTTCAAGACAATGATTACATTTAAAAATAAAATAAAATAAAAATAAATTTATTTGGAAATTTAATCCAGAAAGAGTTGGATCCAAATATAGAAAGGAGAAAAGTTTACATCATTCAATTGAAGATCAAATCTTGTATCCGGCCTATCTGATCCATATCGACTCATTGCTTCAGCATAGGTAAGCCTTGGGAAAGGATTCGGCAGTTGAACACCTTTTACTTCCCAGAAAACCTACAAGAATATAATTTTTCTTTAGGATCAGTAGTCAAAAATTGGAGGGCAAAGGATGAATACAGCAAAAAGTGTTATTTTTAGGCCTTGGACCTTAGAACCTCCTCTTCTTAGATGTAGTTACTACCTCTTATAGACAAAGTTAATAAAAAGAACCTAAGAGCTGTCAACAAAGTTGACTAGTTTGTGAAAAATTGGATCCCTCCAACATAAAATCCCAAAACCAGGCAGCAACCCACATAAGCATAAAATGGGTGCCAACAAAATGAATGCGTCAAAAAGTTGGTCGTGAGAGCAAAAGTTTGTGGCAATTACCCTTGCTTCTTTTCAAATAGTTTTACAGTGCAACCAATATTAATGGATACATAGGCATATGCATTGTGACATTCAATCATCAAGTCAATTCTAATAATCAGAATCTACCTTTCTAATCAAATCTTCATTGAGTCTCAGCATGTCTTCCAAAGTTGTAAACGATAATTCCATATCAAGTTGCGTAAACTCAGGCTGTCTGTCAGCTCTTAGGTCTTCATCTCGAAAACACCTACAAAGAAAGTGATACGAAACCGAAGGTGTAAGTATGATGTCTGATTCTCACAACTCAATAGAAATAAATTGAACTTAGCTCCTCGTTTTCATGACAACAAAAAAAACTACTTGTCATTATATCCACTTGCAAGCTTTCTATATGCATCTTCCTTTTGGAGAGGAGAATAAATAAACAAAAAATGAATTTACACACAGATGCAGGAAATTTGAGTGTATCAGATCCAAATCGCTTGGCCAAGCAGATAAACATGATGGAAATGGTGCTTGATGATATAACTGTCAGTACCTTGCTATTTGATAATATTTATCAAATCCAGACACCATCAACATTTGCTTAAACAGCTGTGGACTTTGAGGCAAAGCAAAAAATGTTCCTGGCTTCAAAATATACATTTAAATTGAATCAGACCTGCAAGCCATGGAAAAATGCAATCCATATAACAAAGTAATGTAAACAAACATAGATATATTTTGTGTTTCAGGTTTTGTAGAAAAGAACAACTATGTTATTGCAGAAGAACGCAATAAGTTATATTCTTTGTTGGAAAACAACAATTATGTTCTCTTTTTTTTTTTTTTTGGTTGAGGAAAAGACAATTAATTACATAAAAACGTCGCCACCTCAGAAACACAGGCAATCAAATGAAGAGGCACACGTATTACAATTCTATGTCCAGAAATTTCACAAACAATCTTGAGAAAAATCGACAACCCATCTTAACGCCTTGGTTGACAATTATGATCTATAAGCACTTAAATGTGAATCTGAATTGACAAGGTATACCAACTAGGCAACTGGAGAAATTAAAAGGCAATAAAGAACAGAGGTAGTAATAGAAACTAAAAATGACGTCACATTCAGATTTCTCAAGAAAATTATTTGAAGTTTTTAGATTGGAAAATACTAGTGACCAAAACAACCTGCCTTGAAAGAAACCAGAATCAATAAGAGGTTGAGTCTATGTAGACTACCTGAACTCTAGATGGCACCAGATAATCTCGAGCGCCTTCCGGAGTAGATCGAGAAAGTATTGGCGTCTCAATCTACCTTATAACCATCAAAAGTTCAGAATTGAATAATAGAGAAAAAAAATTTCTGACCATTCAAAGAGCATAATATGAAGTTCTGATGCAGAAAATAATTCAAGTAAACTTCAAGAAAGGCAAACAGTCGGTTAAAAGTTATAAACAGGGAGTACCTCCACAAAACCATGTACATCCTCTAAATATCTTCGAAGGAGCTTCACCACTTTATGACGAAGCATTATGTTAAAATTCATTTGTTTCCTTCGTAGATCAAGGTACCGATACCTATAAATACTCAACTCATAAATAAAATAGACATGGGTCTAGGCCTAGGCCTGAAGTGATAGTATATCAAATAATCACCTCAGACGAATTTCCTCTTTAGCAGAATCCTTTGCATCATCAGCTGTTGTAACTAGAAAGGGCAACTTTGATCCAACAGAATTTAATATCTGAACATGCTCCGCAGCAACCTTGAATATATCATGAAATTAACCCCATAACAATAACTGAATAAGTACAACTGTAATATGGTTGTTGATTCATTGGTAACTTAGAATGATCTAGAAGAAGAGAACTAAGATAGTGAAGAAAAAGGTCCAATTTCTACTATACTTCAATAGAACAGCAACTAGCCTAAAACCCATCTGTGTCTCTTTATTTTGTGGAAGACATTACTTTTCATTCCATGACTGAGAAGTTGTGAGAAACGCACCCGTGGGAACTTATAAAAAGTCACTCCAATTGAAATTTATCACAAAAACATTATAAATACCAAACAAACTATTGTGAATAATCCATGAAGTGCCCAAAAAGTCAATTAAATCCCCACATTTTTAGGAATAAACTGATGTTCATTTCATTGATGAATGAAATGTATAAAAGGGCTTACAACCACCATAAGCAGATTACAGAGGAAAATATCTAAAACTAACAAGTGAATAAAGTAAAAGTGTTGAATTAGAAAGAAAAAAAATGGCATTTGACTCTTCATTTAGGGTTGCATCTTTTTTATTGCATAAGCTGCATTCTTTCGTGAATGGTTATCTTTTTAGATTTTAAGTTTTAACCGACTTGAAAAGGTGACAAGACTATTCAAATGGCCACTTACATGTGCATGTGCCTCCTCTCCAAATTGAACTTACATTTTCCCATGAACACTTTTCTCCTAAAAATTTTCTCTCGTTTAAACATTTTTTGAAGTTTGGTTTACTCCACAAAGTAGAGTTCATTAGATCTTGTGAACGAGGAAGGTGTGGATTCTAGAAGAAAAGTAATTTGTTCCATCTTGAAAGACAATTACTCTCAAAACTCAGGCACTATAGTGATAAAATTTAATTTGTTGGCTCATATTTTTATTGTATGTGAGGTTACTAATTTTATGGTTTTACTTTTATTTGATATTGTTCATATAACAAAAAGACTCTAATCCTTGAAGCGGAGTACTTGCACCAATAAGTAGTATTACAAAAAAAAATGCCATAAAATTATCAGCAGGAGATGACTTATCATAGAAGATCCGGCTGTTAATTTTGCACCATAAAACTAAATTCAACAAACCCAATCTCTATGGCCTCCTTCAAAAATTCTCCAGAAACAAGTGGCTCTGATTGCTACAACCTTGGAATTCGTGCTTTCAAGTTTGCTTTCAAGTTGAGATAAACACCACACGGCCAGCAAGTTCCATGCTAGAAGTAGCATCTATTTGGAGACACCGGAAAATCCCAAAAGAACTAAACACTTTCCCCCGCAACTAACCCATCTCAAGCTTTTAATAACCGTGACCAAGAACTCCCAAAATTATTGATTAGTAAGAATTAACTAATTTATTTGGCTAAAGGCTTAAGATTTTCGGAAATTCCTCCAAGATACTAGGTTCAAGGCTTACATTGTGTACTTGATAACTTCAAAATCTTGTTTAAAATTGTTGTTTACTCGGGAGTTGGCCAAGTAGATCGTAGGGGGAAGGCTTGAGCATAACTCCTGGCTAGATGAACAGTAAAACAAAATTGAAATTCTTACATACCTCTATCAAACCAGTTTTCATTTTTACATTAACCGAATCCCCAGGCCGTGACCGAACAGTTCCTTCCACGGCAACAACATACTCAAGTCGCAAATCGTTAATAGTCGAATGAGCATCTGGAAACTCGTTGGGGAGCGTAGTCACCTAATTCAAGCAGTAAAAACCAATTGTCAACAATAGCACAACTTCAATTTCAAACTAATCCTAAAAATTCAAACAGAGGAATAAAAAAAATAAGCACCTGAACAATACCACTGTGATCTCTAAGATTGAGAAACGTCAAACCACCATGAACCCTATGCAGAGCAACCCAACCACAGAGCCGAACCCGCTTCCCAACATCATCAACTGACAATTCACCACAGAGCGCCGTACGATTGATCCACTGAAGAGAGTCTTTAAAAGGGGAGTGAGGATTCGAAGTGGGGACAAGGATTTCGGTGGCGGAGGAAGGAGAAGGAGTGGCGGAAGTGGAGAATGAGGAGACAGGTCTGTGAGTTGTGGAAATGGATTGGGGAAAGCGGAGATGAGAAATGTGGTGGCGGATGGGGAGAAATTGAGGAGGCTTTGGGCGAATAGTGGAGAAAGGAAAAGCTCGGAGGAGAGAACGGGACATGGCGCGGAGGATTTTCAGATGGGGTGTAATGGAAGATTGAAGGAGGCGAAGGGTTTAAGGATTCTGAAAATGGAGGGTAGAACGCACTGCGTGTGGATGAAGACGCCTTAGACTTAGAGGATGGCATTTTGGCGCTTTTTCTTCACATTTTATTTCCTTTTTTGTTTTATTTTCCCCTTCTTTCTTTGATTTAGATAGTAATTTGTTGGATATTATCTCTCTTCTAAAAAAATAGAGAAATTTCCACGTGGAAAACTATGGTTTATATAGAATCTAAAATTTTGTAAATATTTTTAATTTATTTGGTTATTTTCTAGAGTGTTTTCAATATCAAACTACTTTTAAAAATAGTAAAAAAATTATTCTACTAACTTTTATCGAATATCATTTTCTATAATTGATAGTATAAATAATAAATTATAAGTTTTTATCGTGTATAGACTTTTATTACTGTGATAGATTTATATCCGTTTTTGTAGTTATAAACTTTTATAAACATCTACTTCCCTAAGAAATGAAGATATAATTTTTTTTTTACAACTTGTAAATAGTCTTGCTTAGTTTATTTACAAAAAAAATTGTTCAAATAAAAACGATTTAAATGAATTTAAAATTTGTTTTAAAAATTAGTTTGAGTAGTTACCCAATATTTCAATTTTTGTCTAAACTATTTTTTTTTTTAAATTAACACTTGGAAATTTAAGCGAAACTCATTCTTAATCTCTAATATCTGTTTGTCATAGTGTTTATATATATTATTCTCTGCTTGTCCTCTCTTTCACTATTTTGTAACAATGCTTATAATTTTCTATCAACATTAAAATAGGGTGTAAACGATGGTGTTAGTGTAACACAACTACGATAACATGTACTCCAAACATAGACTTTTTTATCATCTACGTATTACTTAATTTATAAACGATGGTACTATGATATTTTTCCACCTTTTGCTCACAAAATAACTCAAAGCATGTTGCAGACAAAAGCATCCTTGATTCATATGGAATAAGTTTCAAAGAAAATTAGTGAAATCGACGTGAGTGAAGCATGATTGATGTTAGATGGACTTGTCTATCATTGAAAGTGTTAAAAAATCTCGATGTGATCTGAATAACACAATCAATCCAACCTATACGATTTGTCGTCCAACCAAATGGTGGCTATCATGGGTGTTATCGGTTCAAGTTGACCTAAGCCTCAAAACGAACTAAATCAATTAAAATATTAGATAAATATATATATTGGATCTCTTAATTATTGGTGTGGGCAATTCAATCAAACAGTTCGATCAATGAGAATCCAACTTGGTTAACTCAAATGGTTGTGTTTGAATGTGGGTTTGGAAGTTCGTTTGACCATCAAATAAATGTGAACCAACTTAGATAGATGAAAGAAAAACAATAAAAAAAATTATCTCTCTAAAGTTTGAGACTAATGTCTAACCAATTCACATATAATCGTATATAATTAACAATCACTTTAATAAGGAAATGCATACTCCAAATCTAGGAGTTATATCACTCAAAACTTCTAAGTCTTGCTTCTATTATGACTCACACGTCATAAATGAATCCATATATTTAAAATACTCATGAATGTTTCATTTCACAATTTGAGTGCTGCATAATTGTGGAAGTGTTAAATGAACACTTTTCTTTTACTTTAATAAAGTGAAAACAATTTTATACACTTGAAATTTGACCTGGGGTTTTTAATGGAATCAGTGTAAATTAATAACATTATAAGAGTATAAAATTTAAATTAATACAACCTGAGTTTAGAATATTAGTTTTCATGAATTTTAATCATTTAACCTCATTTTTACCATAAATATTATTCTCAGTCTATAAGTGTACTTTTAGCTTAGTAAAAAATGAGAAGGAAAAAAAAAACTATTTATAAATTTTCTTTTGTCGAGAATATTCACACGAGACATTTAATATTATTGTTATTAGTTTGTAACTCTGGTACTTCCAAACATTTCAAACATCACTTATCTTGGTACAACTTTTGTAATATTTGTACGTATTTAAAATATTATTCATATTTGAAACATCACCTAAACCTATCTTGATGTATTTTTTGGTATACAGAAATTGATTTTTTTTAGAGATAATAACTGTGTTATTTTTTTTTCAAACAAGAAAAGGAAAAAAGAAAGATATGGAGGAAGTAAAATTTCACCAACGGCTATTTTTCATTTTTCAATTCACTTTTCACTTTCGCATGCTTTTGCTTACCCTCTCACTTATTCTTTGGAAGTCCAACGGTCAAATCCAAAACCATCCATTTCTTAAATTTCTTTTAAAAATAAAAATCCCAAAAGATCCCTTCATTTACTATGAAAAAACTAGCCGTTACTGACCGAGAAGCTAAGGAGTCATCATCTTCACCAAAACCCCTCTCTCTCTCCCCTTAAATATTTTCGCCGACTTTCCATTTCTGTTCCACATTTGAATCTCTCAAATTTCTCTCCCCTTGCATCTGAAAATTCTTCTCTCAATTCCATTTCCATGGCGCTGCCGTCCAACAGGTCCTCCTCTCCGTCATTTCTGTCCGGAAGAACAAGCCCTAATTCAAGAAGTTCCGAAATCAGTAACCCCATCCGCCGGAGCTTCTCGGGTAACCCGTTTTCAAAGCAATCCATAGTTGCCAATCCCAGAGGCTTAAACCCTATCACTCCGGCCAATAGTCCCTCTGGTATGGTTTTGGTTTCTTCATGGTTATTCTTTTCATAGGGATCTTAGAGTGGTTTAAATCTGTTTGGTTAATGAATTTTTTTTTTTTTGGGTTTGTAAAAGAATATCTGTTCGTTGGTATCTGGCTATGAGTTCGCCATTTCCTTGCTTGGTTTCTTCCTTTATATTTTTGCTTGGTTCAATTTTGTTTGTTTGCCGAGAATGTTTAGGGTTTTTTCCTTTTTTTTTTTGCTACAAAGAAATCTTCCTTTCTTTTTAATCTCAAATTGCTTCCATCTTCAACGTTTGAATCTGCGATCTGTGTTTTTACTTGTTTATTTTTTAATAAAAATTTTAGATTATCCACGAAGAAACTCAGTGAACAGAGAAAATTCATTTACTTCTCGGGACATCTCGGAGAAAGAAAATGGTAAAGATCAGAGTCCTAAACCCGTTCGAGTTCGTTCACCGATAGTTGGAAAATCGTCGAAGCATTTTATGTCTCCTACAATTTCCGCTGCCTCCAAGATTGCAGTCTCTCCAAGGAAGAAGGTTCTGGGTGATCGGAACGAGCCAGCTCGGTCCTCTATTTCATTTTCCGGAATGAAGAGCTCTTCACTCAACTCGGTGAATCGAAGTTTGGAGGCACCAGAGGCACTTGAATCCGATACCAACTCTCAAATTCCTCCTGTTTCAAATTCAAAAACAGCAAAGATAGTGAGATTTGGTGGTTTTGAGGTCATTTCTGATTCATTTGACGATTCGAAATCCACTTACAGATACGATTTGAACCCGGAGATGGTGGTAACAATGGCAGTCGAAACCGATATGACGTCTGGAAATGCTCAAGTTTCAAAATCCACCAATGCTGTAGCACCTTCCGAACCATCTAATTCTGAGTTTGCGGTAATCTCTGTCTCGAACAACGATTTAGACTCTCCTCCAGCTAAGAGTAATTTAACTGAAGAAGTGGATTGTGTCAATCTTGATCTTGATCAAAGTTTTAAGATAAGTCCTGTTTCTTCTCCAACAATAGCACCTCTCGATGCTGATCCATCACTTCCCCCTTATGATCCAAAAACTAATTATCTGTCTCCAAGGCCTCAGTTCCTCCATTACAGACCAAACCGAAGAATCAATCGATTTGAACCAGACGGCAGACTTGAGGAAAAGCTCCTTTCCTTTGCCAATGTTTCCGAGTCTGAATCTGTGGAGGAAACTGATTCTGAAGATTCATCAAAGGAACTTGATGAAGCTTCTTCCAACGAATCGCAGATGGAAGAAGAAGAAGATGAAGTGGAAGAGGAGGAGGAGGGAATTAATGTTTCTGAACAAAGCCCAACAAAAGTTCAAAAGTCATGGAAGGTGTCCGTGTCAAGAATATTCAAGATCAGCTCTTTGCTTTTGATCTTGTTTACTGCTTGTTTTTCTCTTTATGTTGTGAATGTTCATGATCCGAGTATCTTCAAGAGGCCAAGCTCATTAACAATGGAAGATGCATCCGAAATTTACGAGCTGGCAAAAACAAATTTCAATGTGTTCGTCCAGAAACTTGAGGTTTGGAATGTGAATTCCATCTCTTTTATTTCTGATATGGTTTTCAATTTCAGAGGAGGGCTACCACTGGTTCATTATGAAAACCAGACCGAGTTCTTCAATATGAATGAGCAGTGTCTTGTATTATCTCATCAAACTGTGTGGGAAGAAGAAAACATATTGAATGTAATGGAAGCCATGAAGGATGGAGACACTGACATTTTTGAAGAACCTATTGAGATAGAAGAACGACAAGAAGAAGAAGAAACTGACATTTTTGAAGAACTTGTTGGAATAGAAAAGCGACCAGAAGAAGAAGAAATCGGCATTTTTGAAGAACCTGTTGAAAGAGAATCCGAGAACGAAGAACAAGAACAGGAACAACAAGTAGACTTGTTGCAAGAGATTGAAGCAATGAAGATGAGAGAAATTGGTATTGAAAATTTTGAAAGAGAATCTCAAAATGAAGAAGAGCTAGAAGAGGTATCATTTCAAGGAAGTGATGAAGTCAATGCCAATGAAGAAGAGAAGAATGGAGAGGTTTTTGAAGAACCATTAGAAGAAATCAATGAAGAGACCTCAGAAAATTCAGCTTCCGATGAACTATGTGAAGAAGAAGAATACATCCAAGAGAAATCTGAGGACAATTTCAAATTTTCTTCAACGGATGATTTCAAATTTCATGATCAAATTAGACAAGAAGCGGCAGCAGCAACAGGGGAAACAGAGGGAGCAAAGAACACAGAATTGCAATACCAGTCACCTCCAGTTGAACGTCAAACTGACTTTGACCATGAAATTGGAGGCAGAACCATTGATGTCATCAGAACAGAAATCGGAATCTCTCGGGATTTTACACAAACCAAAGCTATTATAATATCTGCTATACTGCTGGGTTTATCTCTTGTAACTGCAGGACTGATTTATGGAAGAAAATCAGGCTCAAAACCACCACCACTATCCATTGCCGATGAGCAAAAGAAGGAGCAGCCTCTGATGAACATGAGTCGAGTGGAAGAAAAAGATGATGAAGAAGATGATATGGGTGGAGAATTTTCTATTTCTGAAACCAGTAGTTTCCAATACAGTAGCATGAGGGAAGGAGAAACAAAAGCAGACAAAACATTGAATGAAGTTGAGAGCCATAGCCATGTAAGGAGGAAGATGAAGAAGAATTCAAGAAGAGAATCAATGGCTTCTTCTCTAGATGAATATTCATTGTCCACTTCAGCTTCTCCATCTTATGGGAGTTTCACGACCTATGAGAAGATCCCAATCAAGCATGTGAGTATCTCAAATTTGGAGTTCATTAGTAATGTGATATTTTTCTTTCTTGTCCTTTTGATTTTATTTTTAATTAACTTATTTAAAATAGGATGTGTTCAAATTATTTCAAAGTACAGTTTTATAAAATCCAATTATTATAAAGATTATTGTTTTGCAAAACAGCTCAAGTCAAAAATAAAAAATTTTAAAAGATGATATTTGGTAATTTACATAAATTGTTTTTTTTTTCTCTTATCTAATTCTTTCTATTTGTTTGTTATAGGGTGATGAAGAGATTGTGACTCCTGTGAGACGTTCTAGTAGAATTAGAAAGCAACACAACAATAGTTGAATTAGGTGAACTTGGAATATGCTTCTGTGGTTTGAAATTTAGAATATTTTGTGTAGGTAATGTCAATCTTCATTACTAAGATTAGAGCTAGAGAGCAAAGGCAACCGTAGTTGCTATTTTCATCTGTTATATAAAATGTCTTTGTTGGGACTCCTGAGACTATTTTGTTGTGCATACATTTTAAGTTCTTAGTTCTTCATTCTAACAAGAAAAACCTACCCCTCTACACAAAATTTTGTAGATTAATTGACACAAAATGTATGAAATGATTTGTTGTTTGGATCTTTTTTTATATATATAAATAATTATTTGATTTTTATTTCAAGTAAAAAAATATAATTGTGTTAATTGATTATTTAATCAAACTTAAATTAATTGAGTGTGAGTTTTCCACTGAAGACTGGAGGAGATAAGGTAATATATATTTAAAAAGCCTATGATCTATTTTTGATCCTTTTTATCGTCCTTTTTCATCGTTTACTTCACAAACTCCTTCACATCTCTAACAGGTCACAACTCAGTTTTTCGTCTTTCTTCCCTATTTTGATATTTTAAAATGACACCTGTTTGTATCGAGGTTCAAATCTTGTACCCTTACATTTTTTAATTGCAATAAATTTTTTTAAAAAAATATTTAATGTAGAAATTACAAATTTTAAAAATTGAGGGGTAGCTGTAAGTGGATAAAATAGTAAAAAAAGTAAATAAATAAAAGGATGAAGTATAGTTTTGGGGTTTGAAAGGTAAGAAGGGGAGAGACCTCCAGCTGTCGTCCAACAGCTGGGTCCGTATATTTTGGTGGGTTTTATATATTTGCATATGCCGTCCGTACATCTTTGTCCCTTCCTCAACCAATCCTTTTTTTTTCCCCTTAATATCATCTTTTGATTAATCCAAAATTTTAACCTATAGATTTAATTATATAACTGTCCTCTTCCTTCCTAACCCCTTTTGATATCCATAATAATAATAATACCTAACATGAAAATACACATATATAATCTAATGTTTTTTAGCTTATTGTTCTAAAAAATTAATTATCAAATTTTCATTGCCTCATATGCCACTCTTTTGTTTCATCCATATAATTCTATATCTACTACTCATTTTCCTCATAAATAGTGACATGCATTTGATGAAACTTTAAGAGGTTTGCGTATTAACAAGAATTTGAAATAATTCTGGATCTATGAGTTTCTTTTTCTTTTTTATCTCTATTCTTTATCAAATTTAAGCTTAATTTTGAAAACAAAAAAAAAATTTAATGAAAATTTTGATAAAATATTTACAAAAAAATATAACAAAATTTTAAATTTTAGTTATAATAAAAAAAGAATTACCAAATGACACCCAAAGCGGTTTGGAACCAATAACCACTTCTTATTAAGCTAGATCTACATTTACTTCTCAGAGTAATTATTGCTATCTATTGCAATTTATTGTAGTGATTTTTTAATTTTTTTAAATTTTCATTTGAAACAAGTTAGAAGTAAATAATTGATAATTTAAGAGAAGAATTTGTTAAAGATTTAGGAAAATTCCAAAAGAAATGGGAAAGGGAGAAAAGGGTTTTGGGTCGGACAGAACTGCAGGAAACAGTGGGTGGCACGTGAGGTTTAGAGGTTGAACCTAAACCACAAGCCAACGCCGGGAAAGTTAGTTGACCGGTAAAGTTCAAATTAATTTATATCTCTTCTTAACACCTAAACACTGTGACAAAAGTCTTCTTCCCATTCATAAATAATTAGGGTTCTTCTCATCGAATATTCTTCTTCTTCTTTCTTGTTAAATCCACCATTGTTCCTTACTCGGCGGACTATACTATTTGAAGCTATCTAAGGCCTCTTCTTGCAGAAGAAGGCTAGATAGTTGCAGAGTTACTTAATCTTCTTTCTTGTTTTTTGTTAATGGCGGAGGTCAATGCTATGATGATTCGTGCTCGCTGTAATTTTATGGTGAGAAACCCTGTGTTGGATGTGAAGCGTTTGGGCTTTCGGATGCCGGTTATGGGTCGCCGAACAGTTTGGTGTAGTCGGAGGAGGATGAAGGGGAGAGTTGTAAATGGAGTGAAGGCGACAATGCAGGTCGATTTGGAGGATGAGGAGAGGTTGAAAAGATTGGAGGGTTTAGAGGCCACTTTAGGGCTTGATATTGTAGCGGAGAGGGAATTGAAGGAGAAGGGGTTTTTAGGGATGAGGAAGACGAAGCTTGTATGCACTGTTGGTCCAGCGTGTAGTGGGATTGCGGATTTGGAGAAGTTAGCGTTGGAAGGTATGAATATTGCGAGATTGAATATGTGTCACAACTCGATGGAGTGGCATTGTGATATGATTAAGAAAATCAAGAAGTTAAATGAGGAGAAAGGATTCTGTATTTCGGTTATGATTGATATTGAAGGAAGTCAGATTCATGTGGTTGATCATGGAGCTCCTTCCTCTGTAAAAGTTGAGGTAAATTGTAATTGTCATGTCTCTGTTTTCATTGTTTCCCTTTACTGTAGTCTAAATTCTCTGGTCGTCATTGTTCAGGATGGTTCAATCTGGTTGTTCACTGCTAAGAAATTCGAAGGTTCTCGTCCATTCACTGTGCAAGCGAGCTATGAAGGTTTCTCTGAAGGTGCGTTTTGAATCGTGTATTCTATTTGTGATCGAAGAAATATTTGAATCCGAGAAGCTAATTAGGACATGGTTTTGAAGTTGAAGATCTTGTTTTTACGAATTTGGGCAGGTATCCGAGTGGGTGATTCAATTGTAATTGATGGGGGAATGGCAACCTTTGAAGTTATTGAAAAGATTGGGAATGATTTAAGCTGCAGGTGCACAGACCCAGGTTTATTTCTTCCTCGGGCGAAGTGTAGCTTTTGGAGAGATGGAAGGCTTGTTATGAGAAATCACGAGTCTCCCACGTTGTCAAGTAAGGTAGGAACGTTTTTCCTGTAATATCAATATTCATACTGAGAAATTTATTTTTGATAAATATAATTAGAAGTGCTCACTCTTAAGTTAAACTTTCAAGTATGATGTATTCAAAGATCAAGAACCTAAGATGTTGCATTCTTCGTTTTGGTATTACTATGGAGGAAATCTTATATCCATTATTTTCGAAGTTTTCTTTCTGTGGGATTACAAGTTGGGTCCACTATCTTGAGTCGTGGGGACAGTTTCATGGTTCGACATTTTTTGTTACTCTGGGTTGTCAACATGGCAATGTTTTTACTTGATTCAATATGGGAATAACAGTTTAAGGTTCATTATTTAAGAGTTGGCTTCTTGTTGTGGTTGTCAACACTACGAGTTCAATTTCAAAATTTTTCTTTTTTGGGTGCCAGCATTAAAAGTTTATTCCTGGACATTTTCATCTCTGTCGTGAAGAAAATTTATCTATTTTTATGCACGTAAAACTAATTTTCTTGACAATTGTCTCTCCATTGACGAGGTTGACTTTCTCATATTAATGCAGAGTAAAAGGTCTTGGTATTATGTAATTAAATTTATCTAACCTATCAACTTATATATTTTTAGGCTGATCGATGTATTGGATCTTTCTGATTAATGTCATTTCTTCTAATTAATGTTAATTTTCACATGTGAACTTTTTACAAATTTATAATTCACGAGCCCGAGTATTAAACTATTGAAATAATTTCAGGTTGACATGGAATTCAATTAATATGATGGTGTATTACGTTATTCGGTTTTCCGTTGTGCAGGATTGGTCGGACATTGAATTTGGAATTTCAGAAGGCGTGGACTTCATTGCCCTTTCTTTTGTGAACAGTGCAGATCCTGTCAGGCATCTAAAGAACTACCTTTCAACAAAATCAGCGAAGTAAGCATCGATTCAAGAAGTCAATATTTTACCATGAGTTAGGTCGAAATATCACTATCACTACTATGCATGAACTTTTGATTCCTTGTCTTTTTTTAATTGAATTTTCAACAGCATTTCATAAGATGGATTCCCATGACACTATTGAGGCATTATTTTCCGCAAATTTTGATTACTGAAACAGATTGGGTAATTTTAAAACTTCGCTCAAGTGATGAAGTGTATATTCTCTTTTTCATGCACAGATCTATAAGGGTATTGGCTAAGATTGAAAGCTTGGAGGCCCTTCAAAATCTGGAAGAAATTGTAGAGGCCTCTGATGGAATCATGGTGGCTCGAGGGGACCTTGGGGTTGAAATTCCGCTCGAGCAGATACCAGCAGTGCAAGAGGAAATAACCAGAGTTTGTAGGGAATTGAACAAACCAGTGATCATAGCTTCTCAACTTCTAGAGTCCATGGTTGAATATCCTACCCCAACACGTGCTGAGGTACAAGTGACATGTGCTTTTGATTGTTTTCAATTTTGGACTTGTTTGAAATGACTATCTAAGTATTTAGAAAAGTGTCTTTTTAAGGCTCTTCTTGTGCTCTCCAGAAGGCTGAGATTTCATACTCTTCGTGTTCAATAGGTTGCAGATGTTTCTGAAGCTGTCCGACAATATGCTGATGCGTTGATGCTATCTGGGGAGTCTGCCATAGGATCATATGGACAGAAAGCACTTTCGGTTCTACAGATGGCCAGCAGCCGAATGGAATTATGGAGTCGTGAAGAAAATAGGAACAATTTCCTTCCCCAGCATCAACTTGGAGTGTCATTGCATGATCGCATTGCAGAAGAAATTTGCAATTCTGCAGCTGAATTGGGTAAAACTCACTTTTCTCCACTTTCTTTTTAAACAAAGTCCATCGTATGGGATCGTCAAAATAACATCATAATTCCCTTTTGGCTATGTCTCATGTCTATCGGCTACCTTCTTTATTACGTAATCATGCAAAAGAAAATCGTATGAAATATATTGGCTTGCCATTTTAGTCCATTCTTCTGCGCTTAGTTTCAATGTGATATTTCTGGTTTAGAAGTATATATCATCAAAATCCTTCAAAAACATATCGGCTGGATGTTTTCACTCATTTCTGTTCTGAGTCACTGTCACACTGTTCTCGATCAAATTTTTAAAAAATCTTTTACTTATTAAGTAATTTAAAAACCTTTGTAAAAGGTAAGAGTAGAGTAATATCGTAACTTCCACAAGTACAGGGCTAGTTTTGAAACAAATGGTCAGTTGGAGGATATTTTCTTATGATTTAACCTTAAAAGTTGTTAACAATTGGTAACAACAGAGAAGTTTTGTGAGAAAAAGCTGGTTGTGTCATGGTGTGGTAGAACTAGAACACTGAGTCTTTGATTCTTAGGTTTGAAGAAGTAAATCAATTACCTTCAAAACAAGAGGTTCTGTTTGTTTGAATGTTGCTAATTGCATTTGGCCCACGTTTCCACTAAAATAAAAACCTCCATATTCTTTGTGGCAGCTAACAGACTTTCAGTAGACGCCATATTTGTGCTCACAAATCAAGGGCATATGGCATCTCTCCTTTCCCGGAACCGCCCAGGGCCGCCAATATTTGCATTAACCGACGATGATAGCACAAGAATGGCTTTGAATCTACAATGGGGAGTGTTTCCTTTGCGAATTGACCTCTCAGAAGACATTGAAGCAAACATCTCAAGAGGGATCGAGGTTGTGAAATCAAAGGGATTGGTAAAACAGGGGGACTCTGTGCTTGTGGTCTCAGAGATCTCTCCAGCTCGAGCTGCGTCAATGGCGTCCCAATCAATTCAGCTCAAAACCATCGTGTAGAACAAAGAAAAAACAGGTCAAGCTTTGTAAGTGAAACTTTATGATTGCATGTATCATATGTGGTGGATATTACACGTGAATGTTGCATCTTATCATTTGTGGCCCTCTGTTTGTAACGACTATTGAAGCCTTTGATAGGTTGTTTATTATTATTTGGAAAATGTAATAACTCTACTCAAATTTGAATTTAGTTTTAATAGTATTGTATTGTTTTGTTTGGTAACCCTTTTATTTTTATTTGTTTGAAAACCATCCTAATAATTATCTTTTTAAATGCATAATTAATCATAATTATTTTAAAAGCTATATTGAACATATAATTTTAAGAAAGTTTAGGATTTAATTACTTTAGCTAGAGTCTATATCGATATAATTCCAAGATTTAAAGCCTAAATTGATTTTAGGTCTAAGTCCTACCCAAATGCTTGACGCCATGAGTAGAGTACGTTAATTATAAGATCCATTTTGTTTTCTGGATTGTGCTTCTTAGCAGCTATCTGGCATTGGGTGTATTGGGATCTAGAAATATTTTCTGATGAACGTACAGGAAAACCTTCTTTGGATTTGCCGAAGATTTTTGGAATTCATTTATTTCTCTCAGGGTTGGGTTGTTTTGGTTTTGGTGCATTTCATGTAACCGGATTGTACGGTCCGGGAATATGGGTATCCGATCCTTATGGATTAAGTTCAAGTACCGCAACAATTTTCTTATATTGAACAAAACAACTTTCAAACTCATATTTGTGATGTTACATACAACATGCCATATGATGTACATATACATACCATACCATACATCTGCACATATTTGTAATTTGTTTCTGAAATAGATAGAAGTTAGATAGATGAATAATCCAAACATCCTCTTCAATGAAATGCCCCTTGTGGAACTTTCTACACCATATGTATTCAATCATTGCTATCCCCACACAACACACACAGTCACACACACACATATATCATATCTCTCTTTCTCTCATTCTCCTTTTTCTTCTAAACAAATAATAAAATAAAACAAATAAACCGAAGCCACAAGCAAAATCCCATTCTGGGGCCCTCAAGCATGCGCAATTTAGTATTTGAACCTCATATGTTGGCTATAATGCGCACCGACAGATGCGTATACGCTTTAATCGTCGCCTCCTGTCCTGGCCTCCGCTTGCGTTTCATTTTGTTTTTGCTCTCTTTTGTGGAAAAATTAAGATGAAACTATTTCTCCCATTCAATTCTGCTATCTAACTAATCTATGGCTGCTCTTCAAATTCTCAAATCATCTCTCTCTCTTCCTTCCATCTCGCACTCGAATTTTGGCTCTCAATCAACACGCTTCGTCTCTGACTTTGATTCCCTACTCCTTCATGGACGTCGGAGGAGTTTGCGTTATGCCTGCGTTTATAGAAGGTTCACTTTCCGTTGCGCTGCTAAAGATACTGATAAGGAAACCAATGGCAAGTTTTAACTGCTTTTCTTCTGCTTCGTTTCTACCGGTTTTCTTTTTCCATTGCACCTGCTTTGCTTGTATTTTCTTTGGTGATTGACTGTTCGTTTTTTCGTTGTTTTTGTTTTGCTAAACTACGAAGTTGCATGATGTAGTTTGTTGTTCAGATGCTCCGTCGCTTCTGAATTATCTCGCTCAGTTGAAAGTAGCTCAATCATGTAGCAAAATCGTGCGAGTATTCATCAAGCTATTTGAGTAAATGAGGAGTGGAAGATAGTTGAGGCTATGAATAAAGGTTGCTTCGTTGGCACTCTAATTCTCATTAGAGCTTTATTCTTGAATCAATATAGACACGATTCGATAGATGGATTAAACCGGAATCTGAAATTTTAAACTAAGAATTTTTTTACGTTCAACGATTTTTTAAAAAACTTAAGAGATGGCGAATCTAAGAGTTTTGTTAATCAGACAGAGGAAGCTTGGTAAACGGATGAAATTTTCATTTCGATCAATGTCTGTATTAACCATCACTTGATTCTATAATCCGAAGTCTTCCTTGGTTCAATTTTTGTAGTCAAAGCTTTTAGGAAGCTTCAAGTATGTGTCGAGCCGACAGTTGTAGTACCGTACTTGTATTAGGAGTCGTAGCTGGCGATGCTTGTTTAGATTGCTTGAACAGTTTTCGCATAGGTTCAGTTTTTCTTTTAAGAAGTGTTTCGGACATTTGAGTTTTCTTCAGCTTGTGTAACAGCGGCATGGTTTGCTTGGCCCTCCTGTGTGGAGGCTCATGAGGCCTTCAAGCTTACTCTCATGAATTTACCTAGCCGGTCTCCTTTGTGCATATACCATCTTCCTACCATGTTCACATCTGGATTTTCTCTCTCTTGGTCCATTGTAGAAGAATGCGTACATATTAGAGCAGACCTTTTTGCGTTCACCTGTAGATGTTCCAAGCAAGTTTTTAACTGTCTCAGTAGTGATATCTCCAGTGGTAAGTCTTGGTGATTGGAGTTTTCACATTCCTCATTAGGAACCTGAAGATTCTCTTTTGTTGATTATTGTCTTATACTTTCTTTACGCAAGTCATACGTTCCCATTCATGCATTTCATATAAATGAAGTCTTCCATGCCGCA
Source organism: Cucumis sativus (assembly GCF_000004075.3). NCBI lineage: Eukaryota > Viridiplantae > Streptophyta > Magnoliopsida > Cucurbitales > Cucurbitaceae > Cucumis > Cucumis sativus. The sequence goes on from NC_026658.2 coordinate 54,513, forward strand.
AGTAGCATACAAGAAAACTGTAATGTCTAGTTAGGGACCGGTTAAAACAAAAACCAACTTCTCAATGACATAATGAAAAGATAAAACATCTAGGAGATACAAACTCTCACAATGAGAGGAAAAAGAAAAAAGAAAGGTAAGGATCTGCAAATACAACCAAAAAGGATAAACTTCCGAAACAAAAGAAAGTACAAAACTACCGAAGAAACCCAGAAAACGACCACCAACCAACAGAAGACTAACAAAGAGCAAACTGAAAACTCCTTAAACGATTTACACACTAAAAATCCAATGAAAGAAGCGTTTGATGAACCAATACCAAGAATCTTAAAAAGAAATCTTCTCCTAATGCTCTAAAAAATTCCATCAGGAGAATGAAACAAAGCCCAACAAGTAATATTAACCTGCCAAAGCGAAAACTTCAGAAACAGCGAACAAGAAACCGTCTTCCCTTTATAAAGCAATTCAAAAGAAAGTACACCCACGATCTCTAGCAATCAAAGCAAAAATTCAACTCTTATTGACAAACAAGTTGCCTCAGCTCCTTAGAACTTTACAAGAGGGGAAAGAGGGTGAATTTCTTTGAGTTGTAAACCACAAGCTTCAATTAAATATGAAAACCTTTTAGGAACTAAGGAAGGAAATATAACTGGTGAAAAAGGTTGAGAAGCCCTTATCAAATTATCTTGGACATAATTCATCTCAAAAGCATCAGCAAATGAACCCACAAGCTAAGCATCTTCAAACACTCTTTGTGCTTTCCAAGGTTGAACAAAGCAAGGAAAAGCAACTTAAATCATTCTCCACATCAAGAAACTAGGTTATGGAGAATGATTTTAATTTTGAAGGACTCTTTGTGTTTTCCAAGGTTAGAGAAGGTTGCTTTCTCTACACCTATGACTCTGCGGATGCCTGGTATGATAGAAATTTTCTGGTGATCTTATTTGTCATCAAGTTGACCAACCATACTATGACTGTATTATTGGCTGCTTCCCATCCTTCGTATTCAGTCTAACCATATAATTGGTTTTCTCATTTAGTTTGTGAGTATTGATGGATATGCAGCACCTTCAGAACCATCAGAACCATCAGAACCATCAGAACCATGTGTATGTGTATGGTTGAATGTTTCTTTTGTAACCGGGAGTGGAAGCTGCGCTCATACACTGGGACACCTGTACCTGACCCAAGGACTGGAGTTGATTGTAGTGAATAATGTATTTTGCATGAGATGAATTATGTCAATAAAGTTTCTTTGCATTACTTTCTGCAGGAGAAGAACCTCCAGAATCATTATTCATGAAGGAACTGAAGAAGAGAGGTATAACTCCCACTTCCTTGCTTGAGGATACTAACAGCAGTGACTTTGAACTTGGTGGCGAGATGACTGGAGAAAACAGAGATTTCTCCCGTAGAAGTGCTGTTTCAACGGAAGTTAACAAGAGCCTATCCAATCAAAGGGAGCGTTCCATGCAATTGAACAGTGAAGGCCTTGAGGTCAATTTCCTTATGATTTTATTGAGATCTAGTGAATATGCTATTCAAATGTCTAAATTCATTTCATCTGATCTGTTTCATTTATTACTCTTACCTTGTTTGACGAGTTCTGACCAAAATAACCATAATTTGATGACTAGTTAATGAAATTATTATTATATTCCACCATGAATATTGAAAGACTGGCTGGACATGCAAAATGAAAATCACAAATAATGGGTCTACAAAAAATATCAAATGTTGGCTCCAAACGTTGAGAACCATCCAAAAGAAATGGACGGCCAAAAAAGCCTAAACGAAAAATTTATAGTGAGCCAAGTTTCACGCATCCTTCCATGACCTCTCTGCTAGTCTTCCCCACAAAATTCCTCGTGTTCCTTTCCAACTAAATACACCAAATAACAAAACAAAATAAAATAAAAATTGCCTCCCGAGGAACCTTCCCATTGTTACAGAAAGGAGGATGAAAACTAATTTCCTCCGCACATCCCTAAGTCTAAGTGTGTGATCAGAAATGAAAAGCATACTCCAGTCCATCATGGACGATGAATTCTCTTCCTGAAAAAGGCACCTTTTATCAACAGATGCCAAAGAAGGAAACCAATCTACCCAAACAAACAACCATTCTGAACTCTTGGAGAACCTCAGCAAAACAAAAGTTGCCTTTCTCAACCACAAACTTCCCTCCATTCATAAAGCCCAATTCGAAAGACTTACTTTCTATTGGAAAACGCCACCAAACACGTAGGCAGTGATAATCAAAGAAGAAAGTGCCAGACTTCTTCCTCCCGAAAAAAAAAAAAAAAAACTAGCAGCTTTCTAACAGTAACTGTAACTTCGGCACGCCAAAGCCTAATAATTGGAACCAATAATTCTGTTGAATCTTAGCAAGCAAGAGTGGGTTATGGAGTATCCAATGTCCATTCAGCAGAAAACACCAATAAATTTAAGTATATAAATGCTCTAAAACTCCCCCTCATTTATACGCTTTAAAATGTGTAAAATGCCCAACATGTGGAAATTTCAATATTAACTAAGGAAAAATAAACATTACAAAGGTCGAAGATAGATAGGACTTCTTTTTCTGATACCATAATAGACTATCAAGCAAACTAAAAACTTAAACAGAATTACAGAATTAATTCCCCAACAGTCTCATGGATTAAAATTTAGTTATTTTCATTTCTATCATTACAACTACATATTTCAGTTGTATGTCTTATGTAGTTTGAATTAATTATGTTTGCTTTTCAGGGGTTGATCCCTCGTGCTAAACTTTTGCTAACAATTGGAGGAACGTTCTTCTTAGGATTCTGGCCGTTGATCATCATAACGGTTTCGTTCTTTTTTGGTTTATACTTTGTAAGTTTCCTTTCACTTACTACTACAGAGGAGCTGGACTTACAAAACCCTAAAGGGAAACTAACAATTATTCTCTAACATTTAACGCAGTTTTTGGGAGCCTCTTTTATTCATGATGGCCAAACGCCAATATCTCCTCCACCGTATGTTGACCCATATGCTCTTTTAGAGGACGAAAGAATTTCACAAATAGCTCCTCCTGTAAATTGACTGCTGCAAAATCCTCTAATTGGTTGGTTTTCTGCTACTTTGTTTTCCTTACCCAATATTTATTGCCACTATATGTAAATGATTATTAGCTAGAATTTTGTGGTCTTGCGCTCTATTTTATTTCTCGAAGTCTTTAGTTTTTTTTTTTCTTCGACAATATCTGGGTGGGGGGAGGGATACCAAATCTATGACCTCAAAGTTAACAGTACAAGTTGTAAAACCTTCAATCATTCACACGTAGACGGGGGTAAAAGGGGGGAAAGCTGTTGAAGAAAGGATGTAGGGGTTTATGCACGGTTTTGGGATGTTCTGTGGAGAATTTTGGAGGTTAGGGGAAAGCTTTTGGGAAAGGGAGGCAACTCTCGAATCAGTCCTTATCTCGTCTTGTTTTGTAATTGCTATGTTTTTTCTTGTTTTAGAGATATGGTAATAAATATTATTGCCCTTTTGGTTGTTTATTATTATTATTATTATTGAATTATGAAAAAGATGAGGGAGATATCCAAGTCCCTCTATTTTGGTCGTTGTTGGATAGTTTTGTGTGTGTGCTGTGTGCAGGGAGGAGATTAAGGATATGATATCTTCCATTTTTGTTTGGAAGAATGAGAAGAAGAAAAAAAAAGGGCGTTGGAATAGACGAGACGGAAGTTAGTTGGAATGAATGGAAACCCATGAGGAGATAAAATGGGGGTGGGGTGGTGGAAGGAAATGGTGTTTGGATGTGTCAGAACTTCATTCGGACACATAGAACATCCCAAAACCCTACTTTGAAACTATGTTTTGAATTTTAAACATTACTCAGAGTCAAATATTAAAATTAAATAAATAAAGTTCATAATGGTTATTATATCCATCATAGCATACAAACTTGGCTTTGCGCTTTTGGAATTTGGAAGGATGAGAGTAATAAAGAAATTACTTTCTCAAAAAAAATAAAAAATAAAATAAAAAACTTTTCTTGACTTTGAAGTTAAGTGTTGTGGACATTTTTAGGTGTAGGAGTCGACCAATCTTTGAATTGAAGATTTATGGGTTTTTTCTTAGGCATGCTTTGCTGTAGGCCCCCGTCTTTTTTCTAAGAATAAAAATTAAAATGGGCAAATAATAAAAAATAGCACTATTTTTGTTCAAAATATCAGGATTAAAACCCTTCTTCGTAAAAACAATTTTAGCTACCGGCCGTTAAATTATTAACTGAGAAATATTTAAAATTTAAACTGAAATTTTATTTTTATTGATAATAAAAAAACAATTTCCGACATTTTTAACGAATTCAATATTATTTATACGAATTGTTATTTTCAAAAACAATATTATTTCTTTTCCTTTTCTTGGAATTTGGATTCGGTACCAATTCTTCAAAAATTATGAAAGAAGAAAATAACAATAAAATTGGATGCCAATTTGAAGAATACAATGGCCATTTGAATTAAAAACATAGGTTCAATAATAAAAGCCTTGGAAACAAGAAGTATCACAGCATCATTTCATATAGAGAGAAGCCACATGAAAAAAAGACATAACAAGAATGCCAAAAAAACCAAAGTGCAATAAGCAGAGCACCACACACCAACACTCCCAAACATACACACAATGAGGCGAGAGAGATCGAGCCAACACGTGTTTGTTTAGTAGTCCTCTCCTTCATCATCCTCACCCTCAGCTGATTCAGCACCCACCTCTTCATAATCCTTCTCAAGTGCAGCAAGATCCTCTCGGGCTTCCGAGAACTCTCCTTCCTCCATACCCTCACCTACGTACCAGTGAACGAATGCACGCTTTGCATACATCAGATCGAACTTGTGGTCGATACGAGAGAATACCTCAGCAACACTGGTGGAGTTGGAGATCTTGCACACAGCTCTTTGCACCCGGGCAAGATCGCCTCCAGGGACAACAGTTGGTGGTTGGTAGTTGATACCACACTTGAATCCAGTGGGGCACCAATCAACAAACTGGATGGTGCGCTTGGTCTTGATGGTGGCAACAGCAGCATTCACGTCCTTAGGCACAACATCACCACGATACATCAGGCAGCAAGCCATGTATTTACCGTGTCGAGGATCACACTTGACCATCATAGACGAGGGCTCAAAAGCGCTGTTGGTGATTTCAGCCACTGAGAGTTGCTCGTGGTAGGCCTTCTCGGCTGAGATCACAGGTGCATAGGAGGAAAGCATGAAATGGATTCTGGGATATGGGACCAAGTTGGTCTGGAACTCGTTAACATCCACGTTCAATGCACCATCAAACCTCAAACTGGCAGTTAAAGATGAAATGACCTGAAATTACATAGAAAATGTAAGTTAACGAAAGCTAATTGTTGTTCATTGTACCACATTAGATATAGTTCAGACAAATTCTAAGTTACCTGGGATACAAGACGGTTGAGGTTCGAGTAGTTAGGTCGCTCAATGTCGAGGGAACGCCTGCAGATATCATAAATGGCTTCGTTGTCAAGAAGCACAGCAACGTCAGTGTGTTCCAAGAGAGAATGGGTTGAGAGAACACTGTTGTAAGGCTCAACGACAGAAGTTGAGACTTGTGGAGAGGGGTAAACAGTGAATCCAAGCTTGGATTTCTTTCCATAGTCAACAGACAAACGCTCCAAAAGGAGGGAGCCGAGACCAGAACCGGTACCACCACCAACAGCGTTGAAAACAAGGAATCCTTGAAGACCAGTGCAGTTGTCAGCAAGCTTGCGGATTCTGTCCAAGCAGAGATCAACAATTTCCTTTCCAACTGAAAACAAGATAAAGAAACCATTAGTGGATGCAGAGATATTGAATCTATCGCTTAAAAAATTTAAAGTTCAAGCTTAGGAAAATTACCGGTGTAGTGACCACGTGCAAAATTATTGGCAGCATCTTCCTTGCCGCTGATCAGCTGTTCAGGGTGGAAGAGCTGGCGGTAAGTTCCTGTCCTCACCTCATCAATGACAGTGGGCTCAAGATCAACAAACACAGCACGGGGAACGTGCTTTCCGGCACCAGTTTCACTGAAGAAGGTGTTGAAAGCATCGTCACCTCCACCGAGAGTAGTGTCGCCTGGCATTTGGCCATCGGGCTGTACGAATTAACAAACAAGATTTAGAGAATTCGGTTGTTATAAACTTATGAAAGAGTTTCTTAATATTTAATCCTTATAAAACAGTCATCAATAGACATACATCCAAAATAAACAACAATATTATTGTTGCGAGCACAAAATCAGTAGATCAGTAAAAGAAATTCAGAAATCCTTCACATGGCATTGTTTGAGAATCGAAGAATGTATATGTAAAAAAAACATGCATACAACATGAAATTCCGCAAGAAACTCTATCCATTTCAAGATCTCGACGTGTAGATCAATAAATATTACATCACTCCAAGAAGAAATGGAGTTGCGGTTGAATACATTAACAAAGATCTGTACACAGAACGTATGATCTCAAGAACACATTGCACAATGTATATACACGGAGTAAATCCAACAAATCAACAAAAAAACAAGCAGATGCAAGCGAAAAAACACTTAAATCTAGCTTTCAAACGACGAGAAATAGCAAAAAAACAACGCTAGATGCAGAAATGCCGACAATTCCTTACAGATCTAGCAAATGAGAGGCAACACGATGAGAAAATCAAGCCAAAACGACAAATCCTTACAGATCGAGCGTGTACATACCGCAAACAACAAAAGCAAAGGAAAAAGAAGCCAGATCCAGAAATGCTAACAAGAATTGAAAGATGGAGGAAACGAAATGGAGGCAAAAGGAGTGTAGAATACCTGAATACCATGCTCGAGGCAGTAGAGCTCCCAGCAGGCATTGCCGACCTGGATACCGGCCTGACCGATGTGAATTGAGATGCACTCTCTCATTTTGGATTAGAAGAAAAGAAGAAGAAGAAGAGATCTGAAGGAAGAAATGGAGAGAAGGAAAAAATCTCGCGAGAGGAAGAAAGACGTTTGTAAAGACGCCTTCCCCTTGGAAACCCTTTTTTTGGTTATGTGATGGATAGACGGGAAGGGGGAGAGTGAAGAGGAGTATTTATAGTGGGAAAAGAGGAGAGCGTAAGAAGGAATGGTCTCTTTTTTTAACCGTTGGGTGGGGAATTGGACGGCAGCTAAGCCTGAGTTGGTTTTACTATGGTATGGTTGGTTCAGAGTTTAACTATGGTTAGGGTTTCGCTTTTTTCGGTTTTCAAAATTTGAATTTGAGTTAATTGGCGGGTAATGGGCTGGGCTCTGGGCTCTGGGCTCGGATCCGGCCCTTACAGCTGGACCCGGTTGGCAATTCGTTGTTTCTCTACTTTTAATTCACTTTTTTTCTTTGGTTCCTAAACTTAAAAGCCGGATGACAAATTCATGTTTTCTCCAAGGAAAGTTCTTAACCGTCACAATTTTATTCTATATGTTGATGTAATTTCTTCACATACGATTTTTTCAATGTCACAATGTTAATATTTTGTGATTCCTCGAGGGTTTTTTTCTTTTTTCTCTCAGTTCTTTCTTCTTTTTCTAAAAAAAAAAATCTATTGTGGGAATATTTTTGCACGTTTGTATAGTTTATTTTATGCATATATCGTACTTATTTTATTTTTATTTTATGCATATATCGTATTTATTTTATTTTATCGTGTCACAGATGTTAGCACCAAAATATAACAATTCTCTTTTGTTTTTTACTCCACAATAATTTTTTGAGTTTAGAAGAAAAAAAAACAACAAAATTATATTTTAAGTTAGGTTTATTTGATTGAAGTTTGTTGATACAAAAGATTTATGAAATAAATTAGTCAATTTTATTGTGTATTTATCAGTTTTATGAAATAAATTAGTCAATTTTATTGTGTATTTATCAATTTAATTAATATGATAAATTTATAGTCTTACAAAATCAACAACTTCTAATAGTAGACACCCAAAGTATGTTATTTTTTAAAAGTCTCAAAGTTATAAATGCTATAGAAGGTGTGTGTGAATATATTTCAAATTCAAAGCAAGTGCAAAGCATAGTTTAATTGAAACGTGCTAGCAGCCAAAAAACTTGTAGTACTTAACTTGAATGATGTGTGAGACAAATTTGTTATATTATACTTAAAAATATTCCATTGACATGTGGGAAGTTCTTCAAGATATATACTTTCATTACAAATATATTTCATTTTATTTGCCATCCTCATTGACCCCACCATGTTATCATCTATTTTATTTTGAGTAGGATGGATCTCACAACAACATTTTATTTCCCAACAACCAATTCAACATATATTTGTTCATTTATTCTAATATAAACAATCATCCATCTCCAACATACATTTGAAAATTTAATCTACAAACTAAAACATTTACCCTGGTTGAAAAGTAAAACATCAATGCAAATGTTTAATGTAATTCGGATTACCCTTATTTTCATTTACTATTTGATAAACATGGTCTCAGTTCAGTCTTCCATTATTGTAGTTAACAAAGTAGTCTATAAACTTTCAACCTACTAAAGATATAATGGTAGCTAGTTGGTCCCAAAATATGTGGTGTAATGTAAATAACATAATTGTTCAAATGAAAGTTTTGCACTTTACTTTACCCTATTTATTGATCAAATGTTCAAAATGAAAACAAATTTAAACAGTTAGACCCACCAAAATGAAAGAGGAATAAACTCAATAGATTCATATCCCATATTAATGTCAAGATGTTGAAAAAAGAAAAATTACTAAAAACCTACAGGAATGAATATGGCACACACATATTCATATTCATTTCCCATACAATGGAATTACCATTCAGATCGGCACACATATCCATCTAGACATTTTGGAACACTTCTAAGGCCATATTATTTTAAGACGATCACAGCACCATCTTCTTAATTACAAACAAAGATTACATAAGATTCCACTTTACAATTGAGCCCAACTTACTAAAGTCATTCGATCCAAAAACAATCAACAATTATAAAGCTTTCAGAAGACCATGTTTAATTCAGCATAATCATATATAATAAACTTCTCAGCTAAACACAAAACTGATGATATTCAAGTTTGCATTTGAGCTTAACTTATTACTTATTAAAATCCTTCAGTAATAAAACACCGAGCGATTGAAAAAAAACATCAAAGAGCGGTTGAGGCAAGCAGGCAAGCTATATTTACATAAGATTCATGGCCTAACCTGATATCTCCATTCTGGCAAGATTCCTAACACCTCGTCCGTTGTGTAAAACACCCAAAACTATGACAAAAAATGCCTATGAACTCAGATTCAGTACTCATCGTCCTCTCAAATCATAATGTGGTATGACAGCGTGTCGCCGTGGAATCCGAGGTAATGATTGTCCAGGAACTCCATATACAGGGAGTCTAATACCAGGCACAATATCAAAATCTCCCCCAATTATATGAGGAACTGGGAAAGGATAAGGAGGTCGTCGACGCCGCCCAAAATTAATGAGATCTCTCATATTGCTAGTTCTCCTGTTTCTCTGCTTTTCTTTTTCATAATATTCGACAAATTTTGCTTTCCAATTCCTGTTTCCTGAAACACCATCCTCTAAACCAAACTCTTGATTGAACTTCATCTTCCACAGCTCATTGCTGGAGGCCAAGTAACGCAATTCAGTACACACACATTCAACCCTTGCAATGTCCACACCAGTAAGAGCCTCTAAAATCTTAAGCTTCACATCTGCTGGAAGTAGCATAAAGCTTGCAGGAGGTGGTAAACCAGTTTTTTCACAGATATCAATCAAGAGTGGCAATGCAAGAGCATCCTTCACTATCTTCCAGAATTCAAAAACTTGTTTCTCTGGGTTTCCTTCCTTCTCATCCAGGATGTAGTTGGATACTGAATCCACCCAAATAAGATCAAGATTTGGTGCAAATTTTCTCTCATCTAAAGATACACGATACACACTAGATCCTCTACTGTAGCTAAGAGACCCATAAACATTAACAAAGTACCCTAAACTCTGAAACTTCAATAAAACTACTTCAGTCATGGTAGAATTCTTTTCCCTCTTAGTCAAAAGTTCAGGTATAGTGTACCAAAGGGACATCGTAAACGACGGGGAAGGCCAATCTTCCGGCATACGGAAAGGACTGTCATCGAAACCTAAATTAGGATTAATCAGCACAAATCCAGACTCTAAAAGTACAGCGTGAACGGCAGTTACCAAAAGCTTGTGAGCATTACGATCATAGCCTAACTCCTCCTTCAGAACTCTCCTCAAAAAGATCGGCCTAGAACATCTATTCTCCACAACTACGGTTGGCTCTTCTTCAACCTCCATTTCTTCACAATCGGACTCCTCGATCATGCTACATGCAGTCAGTTCTGCACTCGATGACTCGGGTACCACGGATTCAGGCTCGGAATTCTCCAACCTAGGTTTTTTAAGATCACAATCAATACCCAGAAGTTGCTTTCCTTCAACCTGCGGTAGCGAGGAAGACGAAACTTGCGAAGAAGAACCAGGAAGCGGAGGTTGAAAAGATTGAATTGACGTAGCTCCGAGAGATGAAAACTCAGGAGGTTTGAAAGTGAAGAAAAGGAGGTCACCTGAAGTAATACCCAAGGAGTGCAAGGAATCCTCCGGCGAGGATGCTTGGAGCTCGTCCTTCCGATTGAGGGAGAGGTGAAGAGAATCGGCGGAAAAGGAGGAAGAGAGTGTTTGGAGGAGCGTGTGTTTGAGGTGATCGAGAGTGGATGGATCGGGGACTTCGATTCTGAGGGATTGATTGGATTCTAAGGATCTGAGCCTTAATTTCATGGTTAGAAATTGGGGGATTGAGAGAAAAAATTCGGATTCAAATTTTAGGGCTCGAAGAGGAAGAGGAAGAGGAAGAGGAAGAGTGTTCGGAAGAAGAAAGGAAGGCGGTTGGTTGATTTGGGGGTCTGGGAAACGGGACCTTTGATGAACCGTATGAGGCGTTACTTCCGTTTTATTTCGCGCTATCTTCCATCTTTGGGCTACTTCTTCCTCTTCTTTTTCTTTCTTTCTTTTAATTAATCTTAGCGCTATTCACTATCTCCTAAGTCAATGCAACTTCATCGCATTTCACATTCCTCTCTCCTTCAAAAACAGAATTGTTCTTCTTTTACATCTAACCCTGACTGTGCCCAACATTTAGTACAATAAAAGGAAAAATAGCAAATCCTAAATTAATAAAAAATTCATGTATTTTGTCATTCTTCTTACCCTACTTTTATGTATTTAATTAAATTCACTTTGTGAATTCAAACATGAGAGTGTGGTACCAAAACAAATCTTGTCACGTCCGTGCCTGAGAGAAAAACTCTAACAAGAAAAGAAAAGCATGTGACAACCTGTATTGAGGGGACTGAACAGATTAAAAAAGTTGAACTAATGTATTGTAATCTTACTTTTATATATGAACACATTTTTCCAAACTGCCGACCTAACGATTTTATTATAAAATTTTAAATGTTTTTTTTATAATTTTAATATCGTTTAATTCAAATGAAAACATGAATTCTGTCTCACAATTAATTGACTAAGATATAATAAATAAAACAATCCAAAGTAATTGCATTGAAAGTATATGTATATAAATAATTTTGCATGACTTAAACAAGTTGTTTGGGAATATTTTCTAAGAAATAATATGTTGAAGATTGTTTCATATAAAGATTAGTTTAATTAACTAAAAAAAGAAAATGGATCAAAAGGAAAGGCAGAAAAAAAGAAAAAAGAAAAAAGAAAAAAAAAGAGAAAATACATGACACGATAGTTTTATCTAAAATCGAACACATCTCGCACAACATGACCACAGACTCAACCAACAAAATTCTTATTCTCTTTCTTAACTAATAAAAATTATAATAAGAGATCACGTATCTATGAAATGGTTATTATATCCACCAAATTATATTTGAAGATAATTTTAACGTCATTACCACAAAAAAGTTGAGAATAAAAACATTATGATCATGGAAGTAGACGTCCTAATTGGTATTAGAAGAGCATACACTTAATAAGATTTTAGACTTGATGATCAAATACAAAAGCAAAGATTCCATTTACAAAAACACTATTCCATACTTCTATTAGTTAGTTTGGTGCTCTCACTCTTTTATCTACGGTCAAGTGACAAACTATATGTACACTTTATAAGTCACCCCTGAAAAATGGTGCACTGAAAAATGGACTTGAGAATGTGCCTCCGCCATTAGGGAACAAGGTAAGTAAGCAAATGAGGCCGAGAACGACACCCCACGCGTACCGATCATCTCCCAAGGGAGTGATCTCATCTGTTGCGGGAACTTCTTCACCACCTCGAAAGAAAGTTGCAAACAAACCCCAAGCCAAACAAAGGACACTCCCACTCAGTCCACCGATACCAAGTACAAGAGATGTGGCAAATGATAGTAGGGCAGCGGTGCTTCTCCCAAACATGGCTTGTGCAATGCGGCCTCCTTCGAGCCTCCCGCACGGCAACAAATTCAAAGATGTCACTACCATTCCTATAGGAAGAACATGGAGGAGTCTACGATCAGAAACAATTCATTGATTAACAAAATAGGGAAAATCCCAAAAGCCAATAGGCATTTACGAGTCTGTGAGAGTGGGGTTTGTAAAGTGATCGAGTTTATGTGGGGAAGAAGGGAAATACCTAAAAGGCCAGCAAAAGCAAGGGGATCCACAGGAACCCCAACACCTTCCACTGCATAGGGCAATACATTGCCAAGGTCATCCGAGTAAGGTCCAATAACAAACTGGATAAAAGAAAGTAAGGGATTGTTGTAAAAGAATTGAGGTCTAATGTACCTGCAAATGAAGAATTGGAATCATCAAGAATTGAATATAGTGAGATTTCAGTCTGATATAAAAAAGCTTTCTGGTTACGTGTCGATGTGATGTACTTTAGTTTGAACAATCACCAACAAGTTCATGAAATATTTGCAGTTAAGAAATTATTACAACTCCTTTAACTTATACACTAATCATCCTAAAACTAAAGGAAATGCGAAGCATAGAGGTTGTTAAAACTTAAAATAAAGCCCTAAGTTGTTGCAGCAACACAAAAAACTACCGAATTGTTGTCTACAGTTAATTGCAATAATTTCATAAATTTAATTGGTAAACTGTCCCAATTGAAAAGTCAAAGGTGCAATTGTAACCCTCTAAAATTCATCAATATTTCAAAGTCAATCCAAACAAGCTCTTGATCTCAATCCAAGAATCAAGAAGTATCTTAGCAGTTCATTTCATTTATTCAGTTTTTTCAATTCAGATGATATTGGGCAAACAAAATTTGATTTCTCAAGTGTTAAAACCTTGGGGGCATTTCTGCTTCTTGAGGAAAGAAAAACTCAATCTCACATGGAAAGATTAAAGGACAAGAGAATGCTCAACTTACATTGCATTGTCTCCACCATTAAAGCCACCGTCAATTACAAAAGCAGAGACTGCAAGTGCCAAGGACGTTAAATATGCAGAAGCAGTACGTGCTACTGGAATATCAAAAAGCGCTTTCTTGTTTGGAAGTAGAGATTCATAGTTATTCATCACTCCTAAGCATCCTGTCCAGTTGGAAGGCACGAGAAAAGAAGGGCTTAGCTTCACGCCATAACGAGCTGCTGTTACCCTCGTTGCTATCTGCAGATCAAACGCCCATTGGTTTCAATAGATCAAGAAAATGCTGTCTAAAGGATGACACTTATTTTCAGTTTAAAAAACTAATCCATAACAAGAACAAGAAGTACAGGCAAACCTGTACTACGAGACCAATGCAGTTAAAAAAAAAAAAAAATCTCTCAGTCCAGAATTCCACAGAAATGAAAATATGGTATAACCAACAACGCAATGAATAATAAGACTTGGGGGTGTCTAAGCATGATGGTTGCCACAATATTGTGCAGCAGAGCATTAGACTCTTGAAGGAAAATGTCACGACCATTTTGTCAAAAAGGACTATAAAACGATAAGCAATCCTCAATGTTCTCCTTCCACATTCGAACTAGCTCCCACTAAATTAGATAAAGATCTCAACACTCCCTTTCCACAAGAAAGTCTCTTGGGTTATGCTTTGAAAAGAGATAAGACTTGGGTAAAAAAACTACACTCAAAACCAGCAAGATTCCACACATGTTGAACTATGAAAGCGACGAGAAATGCATTAAGAGAAAACAGCGGATAAAGATGAATAAAAGTTGGTTCACAAACCTCTGAAACTCCCAGAATAGAGATGAAGCCACCAAAGAGAGGAACAACATTCGCTATATAGTCATCAAAGGTAGCACCAGGTTTTAGAAAGAAGCCACTCATCAAAGCAATAGTCCCAAACGTTGCAACACATAACGTTATTGCACTAAAATATCCCAATGGAGTACTCAGCTTGGTAGACTCAAATTGGAGATCTATTTCTGCCTTGGGTTGCACCATACAGACCTAAAACATATTCCAAAAATAAGTTATAGAATAAATAAATACACAAACTATTCCATACCTTTTAAATATGTTAAAGAAATCCCAGTTATCAGCATTTGTGTGCAATTGATATCTTGCTCACATTTTTTATATGTCATTAATATTTCTATATGGACTGAAATATTGGGCAGGCCCTCAAGCTATGTGTTAACATTATTTTTGTAGAAATATCAATGGACAATGGGATTCTACCTGTTTCGTGATGTCATCTGTTTTTTCTTCCATGAACCATAGGACTACCTCCCTTCCTGCTGCTTCTGATAGTTTTTTCTCCAACTGGGGAATCACTTCTTCAATGGGTCTCCTCAAGTTCCCAATAAAAATACCTCCATCTCCAAATCTACGTACATCAGTTGCGAAAAATGTATTGAATCCAAAGCAACCTCTTAACTGCCAATTTAAAGAAGTTTGTTAGTTAACAAGTAACAGCATCAGTATCCATAGTTCATAATCAAGAGCCTGAGTTTTTGTCATGAAAAATCATTCCAATTAATTTAGGCTAGATTATATAAAATAACCTTGATAAGGGTAAGTTTCAATAATGCCCCTCGAAGAGAAAAAAGAAAAAATAATTTATTTTTTTTAGATTATATTTTATTTAAATGTGCTAGACTGACATCGGCAACTGGCAAGTGTCAAAACCTTTATACAAAACATGGATACGACGTGTGTGTGTACATGCACATAAAGATCCGGAGAAAAATAGATAAATACCTTGCTGAGATCAAGAGCCTTGAAAGTCTCTTCAGCCTTCTCTAATCTCTCCTTCTCTTTTTCCAAATTATCCCGAGCAATTCTATTGAACAACCCCACGATCGGATTATTGGCCCCTTCACGATCAAGCTCCTTCAGCTTCCTATCCGCCCTCTTCTTCTCCAGCTTTATGGCAGCTTCAATAGAAGGATTTCCCATGAACTTCTTGAACTCCTCGTCCGTCTTCCAATCCATTTCCTGTTGTTTCTCTCTCTCTTCACCCCCATGTTCTCCGGCAGACAGTTCCGCCATCTCGTTGTCATTTCCGCCTCCCCTCTCATCGGAAACCACCGCGATCGAGGAAGACGACGGCTCGCTTTCCGAATCATCTCTGGCGGAGAATCTTAAACGATCCTCTGTAATAGGTGCGAAAATTGTAAAGAAGTAACCGCCGGTTCTACGCCCAAGTGGAATCTTACCAAAAGGCTTGGCCATTGTGCGGCTTGTATAGTGCTTCTCTCTGTGACTGATGAACCATGAATTTGAAGCGATTGAGAGAGCGGCCATGTGAGAAATGATTCGAAATTTGAATTTTCGAGTTCGACTTTGGAGATGGAGATATCCATGGCAGGATGGAGGGAAATAAAGGGATTGGAAGAGGAGTCTAGAATCATGGAGAAGAATGGGGAAGACGATGATTCGTAAGAGACTTGTGGGGCTGAAATGAAATATGGAGATTTTTGTTTTTCATATTCATTGACGAAATTGTTCGAGTGTTCTTTACCTGTTCATCCGAGTTGACGTTGATTCTCTTGTACGTGACTGTACAGTTTATAGATGATCTTATCCGTTGGATCAAAGTCTGAGTGAGAGTGAAGAATTTGTAGACCGGCACCAGACGAATGGCACGTGTCCACAAGTTTTATTGGTGAAAAGACGAGCATGTCCTCCAAATTACGATACGTTAAAGGTAGGACGTTACTAGACAAACAATAATTAACAAAAGTTTGTATAGTACGTTATTATAATATGTGATTATTATAGCATAGGTTATAATAGATTGTAGGTTGTTATAGTTTATACTTAGATGATAGATTATTATATTTTAAGTTATTATAATCTATGTTTGGAGAACTAGGGAATACTGGAATGAGGAGTGAATAATAGTGACATATAGGCGAACTAAGGAATAGTGAAATGAGGAGTGAATAATGGTGACATATAGAAAAGATAGATGATCATGGATAGTGAAATAAAGAGGGATAACTAACAGAAATAAGAAAAAGAAAAAAAGATAGTCATAATTTTAAAATTATGATAATTATTAAATATGACTGATTTCACTAAAAAGAAAAAAAGATAGTCATAGTCTTAAAATTACGATAATGATTAAATATGACTGATTTCACTCATTCATAATTTCTAATTTTTTAAATAAATATAAAATAAATAATAAACGTTTAATTTTGTTTATTTCGAGTGACCATATAATAAACGTTTAATTTTGTTTATTTCGAGTGACCATGAGTTGATTGGAATTGGTTCACTTAACTGATTATAATCAGTTTTACTAGTTTTAGACGTGAACATCGAACCATCCAACACTTTGGTAGCTTGGTTGAAAAACTTTAAATAAATAAGTCACTAAAAGATTAGTATTGTCATCTTCCTTACAAGAGAGTGAAAGAGCCTTTGCACCTTCCAACACTTTGGTACCATCAAAGCTTAAACATATTGATCAATTACCTAGTCTAAGAAATGACATTCACAATCCAAATTAATCAATGCGGGAATGCTTTTGAAAATAAAATAATATCATATTTCATTTTATAAAATTTTCATCCAATATGAGCAAATAAATTAAACAAAATCGAAATGAGAAATATGTACTTGAAACGAAAAAGAGAAACACAAAATTATCGACGGACAATAAATAATACTTTGATATGAGTATCATAAATGAAAAATAGACACTTTTGAAAAAGACAAACAAAAAGTTGTTCACAAGTGAGAAAAAAGATAAGTGGTGGGAAATTTGAACATTATGTTGGAAGAGAACGAGTAACCAAGAATGACAACGAAAAGCGATAAATAAAAATGAGAAGTCTACAACGAACTGCTCCTAATGTATATGAGTTTATATCAGTAAATTCGCATGCAACTAACGTAGTCATAAGTTCATAACTCATTAAAATTTGAGTTATGATATTTTTTATATGGAAACCTTCCGTATCTCATATTTAAAACACAAATTTTTTGAAACATTTAAAAATCTCCAAACTATTTAAAAATCTCCAAACTAACAAGTATAAGAGTCAAATTGGAAATATATTCTTATATCATGTAAAAAATGAAGATTATAATATTTTTCAATTATCGACTCTAAATATATTTCATATATCGTTAAATATATACATTGCAAGTCAAAACGAGCATAACTCTATGTTAGTCTACATGTTTAGTGGTTAAAATGTTTGGATCATGAACGTAGAATTAGAAAATAAAGGAAAAGAGAAATAATGGTGTTCCCGGCCACAAAGCCCCAGCCCCACCAAATTCATCCCTTCCTAAATATAGCAAAAAGGTTTTCAATAGGGCGCCTACAGCTTCCAATTCAATAGCAGCCCAGCAGCTGGGCAGCTCCACGAACACATCATTCCAAGAATTTCCACTCTCATTCTAACTTCCCCCGTGCCGCCAAATTCTCTACCCCAAGGTCTGAACCTCCAATTTCTTCATTCTCGATTCTCGGCGGCCATACCTTTCCCCGTTTCGTACTTTCCTTGACTGGGTAATTTTTGTTTTTGCTTCTTAATCCATTTCATTCAATTTATTGGTCACTTCCATGGCGGTCCCTTAGTCCTGCTCTCCTTCTGGTTTTGCTGCATTACTGTCTAATGAATTGGGGACTAACATTAGGGCATGGGCTTTACTTTTTTTTTTTTTTTTTTTATATGTGTTACTTGGTTGCTGTTTGTTTCCATGGTTGTTCGTTTTTGGCACGCATTAGGGAACATTTGTGTAGTTGGTAGTGGGACTGTTTTATATTGGAGCAAAGAAGAGGTTTTGTTTTTTGGAATTTTCCGGTTTCGTGATTTTATAAGGAAGCAATTAGGGTGCCTTGGTTGTGGGAGGTGTGCGTAAGTTTGTCTTTTGGATGATACATTTCAAGGTCTTGGGTTCATCTCAATAGCCTTAAACTATGTAGTCAGGCATGGTTGAGAGGTATTTGGCAGAGGTTTAGTCTCTTGCTTGATTCAATGCCTCTACGTGGGCTTCACACTCCTTGGTTTGTGCAATTTTTTCTGTCATGTTTTGTTATTTATGACTGGATACCTTGTTTTGACTGGTTAGTTTAGCTCTCGTGGTGGCTCATTTTCTCCAGCTGCTTTTTTTTACGCCCTTATATATTCTTTTATTTTTCTCAGTGAAAGCTTCATTTTCCATAGGAAAAAAACCTGAAACCATGCTGTCTCTCAAAGCTAGCCATGAGATGGATAAAAGCTTAATGAGCTAGTACAGTTGGCAAAATCTTATTTATTTATAATGTTTCGAAAGATGAACCATACCCCTATACCTAAAAATAAAAATAGAAAGAATACAAGGGGCATACCAAAAACCAACCTTTTAAGGGAGTCAAACTAAAAGAGAAAAGGGCTCCAAACGAGGATGTTTCTCGTTAGAAGGGATATTAGGAAAGCTCATTGTGATCAATGGACTCTATGCCATGCTATGGTTTCTTACATCCTGACATTTCATAATGATATCAGACTATTTATGAATCTTAATAGTTTGAGCATCTCATAATTTGTCTTTTGGGTTTTCCTTGTTTTCCCTGGATTACGTTTTTGTATGGCTTAGCATCGTGATCTTCTTTATGCCTTTTATTAGAATCTGTTCCTTATTCTTGGAAAAAAATTATCATTGGTTTTGCAGTTCTTTCTGGGACTTTGCATCTTTACCTGAGAATGGCCAATAATCCTCAATATTCAGGTTTGCAGGTAAAATATTTCCGGATTCCATATTCTCTTTGTAATGTACACAATTTTTATTTGATCAAGAACTGAATATTTTGTATTTTGTTTCAACTTCTAATTTCTTAATTGCATATTTTCTACTTCTGAAGCCCCTTCGGCCTCCTGTTGTTGGTCCCATGGATCAAGGTAGATCATTTGTTCCACCCATGACAGCTCAGGTAATAAGCTACTGACGGATGAGTCTTTTAAATCTTCTGTACATTAGGACCACAAAATCTCACGGAATTGATCTAACACAATTATTTATATCAGCAGTTTCGACCTGCAGTCCCTGGACCTCACTCACAGCAGTTTGTTCCCTTGCCTTCTCCGCATTTTCAGCCTCTTGGCCAGGGTGTTCCCTTGATGAATGCTGGAATGCCCCCTCCGCCTCCTCAACCTCAACAATCCCAGTTTTCTCAGCCAGTGGCTCACTTACCTTTAAGACCTTGTGAGCCAGTTCACGGGACATTACCACCCCAAACAATTCCACTGCCAGTGGCTCAGCAAAACAGGCAATATACTCCTGAATTGCAACAAGCACAGCCTCTCACTCAACCTGCTGCTATTGGGATGCCTGGTCCAGGTGGTTCTGGAACATCTTTATCTGCATCATACAGTGTAAGTTTTGTCAATCGTGGGGAAAACTTAATTTTATTTCTTTATAGTACACTAAGAAGGTCTACGTAACAGTAAAATGATATTTGGCTATAAGATTCAATTATTTTGCATTCAAACTCCTCAAAGTTTTCGTGGATCATTGGTGTTTTACAATAACTTCGTTAAATCCTTATTAGAATGTCTTTGTTGTAACAAGTTTCTGTTACTTGGTTCTTTGGGAGCAATTTTGAGATTGTTTAAATAATTTTTGTCATGTTTAAAATCAATATGAAACATGTCTTTAATCACACAAAAGTTTAATGTTTAATTTTACACTTTTAAATGAAAATTTCATACCATCAAAATTGATTTTGAGTGATTGAAAAACATATTTTAGAATGAGTTTGACAATGACAAGAGATCATTTTAGAATCACTACAAAACATCCTCTTAGTCTGTTAGCTAAGATTGAGGGTAAAGGTATTCTTGTAATTTCCTATTTAAAGAGGGATCATTATTTTCTGTATTCTTGTATAGCTCTTGATATCTGATTTTATATCCTTTGATTTGTTTGAAATCTTTTCTGTGCAGTATGGGCCACCTCAAAATTACAATACCACTATTGTTCAACCTGTGCCCCAATCACATGCACCGGTTGTTTCTTCTGGAGGCCAGCTGGGGAGTTTGGTTTCAGTCACACCTCTGAATCACTCAAGAGAACAGCCTTATGCTACCTCCTCTGTAACTTCAGTATGTAATCATTTATTTTATACTTTTTAATCTCCTTTTCTGCTATTGTCTTAGAGTAGCCTCGTAATTTACTTTGCATTTGCCCTTTTTCTTAATTTCAGGCAGCCAATGTTTTGCTGATGCCTTCTGCTACAGCAGCTTCATCAGAGTGGAGAGAACATACATCTCCTGACGGTAGAAGGTATTCACCATCACAAACACATTTTTCTATTCTATTTTGATAACTCATTTCTCTTATATTACCTGGACTTCCAAGTCCTTAAGAACTCAGTTAAGTCCCCAAGTCTTTCATTTTTTCTCAATGAAAGTCCTGTCTGTCATTTAGAAGGAAAACTCAGTTAGGCCCCTCATGCAATTGCTAAAAATTTTAACTTGGAATTTTTCAGTAGGAAATTAATTTTTCTTTAGGTTGTGATTTCAGAGAGTGCTTCTGTACATAATGGCTGGCTAGTAAGTTTTTGTAATTTTTGCAAAAGAGGTTGGATGAAAATTTTATGTTATTATTAACTGATTGCACTTCTCATTTTTCTTGTATCATTTTGGAAATTAATTTTTTTGTATTACCATGATCCCAGAGAAAGTTCTGCATGTGATGGCCAGCTAGCCTTATATGTGAAATTTTTACACTAGTAGATCAATGACAATATACTGGTTATCATTTACTAATTGCATTTGCCTTTTTCTCTTTTTCCTTTTTATTCTTCCTCTTAATATCATGCTGTTTTCTTCTTCTTTTTTCTTAGATATTATTACAACAAGAAGACCAAAATATCTAGCTGGGAGAAGCCTTTTGAATTGATGACTGCAATAGAGGTGAGTTGAAGGGCAGACTTAGCTATCCATTGAAATGCCATACTTGCAGTGGCTTTTGATTTTCTGGATGTTGCATTTTTCTTACCCCTGTTAATATTTATTCTAAATTTTTGACATTCTCTCTCCAGGGACGTTTTTCTATTTTCAAGAATGGTACTAGTTAATACTTAATTGAAATTTATTCCCTTGTTCTTTTACCTTTTTGTTTATTTCCTATTTTGTATATGATTACACAATGCTAGAACTGGTAAAATTATTATTTGATTGGTACGTGCCTTGGAGGATTATCAAAGGAAAATACCAAATAACTGACAGAATGTTGTTTTATGCCCCTTAATTCCAAGTTAAAATGGGATTACTCAACTTGTTTTGCATGGGATGAACGTGAAAGCTATCTTCTTAAAATTCAGTCTGTTAATAGGAAAAGAAACTGCATGAAATCCTTTTTCTTCTTTCTCATTGCGTGTAATTTGAATAAGATGTTAATTAATTGTCTAAGTGTGGTGTCTGAGCCTCTTGCAACTGTTATTAAGGCAAACCTTTCCTTCTAGAATTTTTGAGATATACTGGCATCTGTCATGTGTTGTACTACCTTTCACTGTTTGCATATCATTCTTTTTGCAACTTACTTTCCGTGCTGCTTTCTGTAAATGAGTTGTGTAACTTCGGTAGCTTTAAAGATGCTTACAGGTACATGCTGTGCTACTCTGTTGAGAGGTAGGATAAGCTGTCAGTCTTTGCTGCTTGCTCTCCCTATCTTTCTTGAATGTCAGTAAATTTCTGTTATTTGTGTTATTTCTTTGACCTGTAGTATGACACCCTTATTAATTTATCCAGTTGAATGCTTCTTCAACATTGCTATGGTCATTAATTATGTTGATATTTGTAGGATATGTTACTGGATAATTATTATATTTCCACGATGACTTTCAACATGAAAAGTTGAAGCATTGATCTTGATCCTAGCACAAACAATAATTTTATTTGGATGGTTATGGTTTAAATAAATTGAATTTGAAAATAACTGGAATCTTAATAGAGACCCAAATACATTTTCCTTGAGTTATATGAGCCTATATGTTTTTTCACTTAGGGGCTCGGAATTACCCATCTTCCTGCTTTTGACTTCTTCATCTTCATTTTTGATGATTTTTTTATCTTAGGATAATGTCTTTGGAATCAGATAATTTCTGAGAAAATCAAATTTTCTCTTTTGTTCTTAGCTTTGGTTGACAACTCACATAGAGACTATTGATATATATCATAGTTTTGCTCTCTCCCAGTTGGTGTATTACGTGTAAGAATTTTATGAAAGTTAAAAATCACGTTCTCTCTCTCTCTCATTGCTTGATATTTTCGTTTGCATTTCTGGTTTTTGCATGGCAGCTAGGAAGTTTTATTCAAGTCACATTGTGGGCAGAGTTTTGAGGGAAAAGATAAAAGCTCTCTGGTTCAATATGGTCAAGAGTTTATCTGGCAGATTTGGGTAGTTAGAAATTTGAGAGTTTTTGAAGATTAATTTGTTGACTTAGAGGATGTTTGGGCTTGCTATATTTTCAGTCTCCACTAACCTATGACCTTTTGCTGAGTCCCACGATGTTTATTTTATTTTTTTATTTTTATTTCCTTTCTAAACTGTTTATGTGGGTAAACCTACACTCCCCTTAAAGTACATATTCACTAGACAATAATCGAAGTCTTATAAATGACTGTTTACTAGAGTTTTGACTTGTCAAAATCTCGTTTTTGTGACAGAGGGCAGATGCATCAACCAACTGGAAAGAGTTCACAAGTCCTGAAGGAAGAAAGTGAGCAGTCTAACTCAACCAATCTAATTGACTACAAGCTCTTTGATTCTTCAATGCATTCTTCACTCATTAGCCCTATTTAACATTATGGATATGGTACAGATATTATTATAACAAGATGACCAAAGAATCTAAATGGATAATTCCCGAGGAACTGAAGGTTCATTTAATATCTTTCTTGACCGTGCATACTTGTGGCTTTTCAACTTTTTATCTTTTGGTTTATTAATTGTTTCCCATGCTATTTTGGTGCATTGAGTATCTGAAGTTGGCTCGGGAGAGAGTAGAGAAGTCATCTACTCTAGGAACTGAGAAGGAACCTGTTCCTCTTGAACTCCCTTCTGTTTCTACTCTGGAAGCACCATCTACTACTGCTGATACTCAAACTACTGCCAAAGAACTAGCATCTAATGCATTGTCAGTAGCTGCTGCCGATTTACAAACTGATAAGGATGCTTCTCCTGGTGCTGTTTCAAGTGTAGAAACAAATGGTGGAGTTCAGTCACCTGTCAATATAGTTCCTTCTAGTTGTGCTATCTCAGAAAATGACGACTCTGCTGGTGTCGTGGAGGTTACTACTGTAGAACCCAGGTATTGGCAGTTACCTAAGTGAGTGCTCTCTTTTTCTTGTATGTAGGATGAGTTTGGGGTGACTGACTTTTGAGGGAAATGTCTCTATTTGAAGTATATTTTTCTATGAATGCTTAAAGTGCTTTTATAAAACCCTTTATAGTACTTTTAGAATTTTCGAAGTCACCCTTAGTTATCAAAATTCTTTGGACTTTTTGAAATGTACTTTTATTTGTCTAAAACAATTTTCACTTTCATGTCCGACACTTACCTCACCTGTATTCTGATTTACATCCCATTTTATATTCTCTCATAAAGTGAGTAGTAGGAAACATGCATTTTTCTGTAGCTGTAGGATAATTGAATAGATGCATAGAATTAAAGAACTGAAAGCAAACTTATGAAAGGGTATGATAAATTTTTCAAGTCAGTGAGATCTCTGATGAACGAGTGTCTTAAAGAATTATGAAACAATCCAACTCCAAATACTTTGGCAAACCTACAAGATATTGCATCAACATTATTGGTATTGTTATGGGGGGAAAAAAAGAAAAGAAAGAAAGAAAAAAGGCAATAACATTTAAAATCCTAACTTGATTTAGACCTTTCTATAGAATTTTTCACTTTCTATGCAAATTAAGATTTATTAATGGATTATTATATGCAGGAATGATTTGAACCAGTCCTCTGCTCAGGATACTGAGAATTTGACAGATGGTGTTTCTGCCCAAGAACTTGAGGTTGGACCTGATTGTTTTTATTCTGATTTAATGTATTATGTTTTTCCATCCGTTATTAATTGTTCTTCATCATTATTAAGGAAACTAAGAAGGATACATCAGATGAGAAAGTTGAATTTACATTGGAAGAGAGAGCTATTGATCAGGACACTTCGGCTTATCCAAATAAGCAGGTAAAATTCTAACCTACCTTGTCCCCCACCCCTTCCCTCTTTAGGCTGAATTTTATGTCTTTTCTGATTATCAATCTCTTATGTAGGAAGCTAAAAATGCATTTAAAGCCCTCCTGGAGTCTGCTAATGTTGGTTCTGATTGGACTTGGGATCGGGTAATTGATAAATATGTCCAAGTTTCTGCTTGTAATTAAGCCACTATCTATAACTTGTATCTTAATTTATCAGGCCATGAGAATTATAATTAATGACAAGAGGTATGGTGCTCTGAAAACACTTGGGGAACGGAAGCAGGCTTTCAATGAGGTATGGCATGTTGAACTATTTTACTCTAGTCCCCCTTTGTTTTTGAACTCGAACCCCAAAGGGAAATGTGAACTCTAGTCTGTGCTATTAAATTTCTGTAAGATGGACCTGTGATGCTGTTAGTGATTCATTACGTAATCTGTAGTTTGTTGTGTGTCATAGTTCCTTGGTCAAAGAAAAAAACAGGAGGTGGAGGAAAGACGAACCAAACAGAAAAAAGCGCGGGAAGAATTCAGAAAGATGCTGGAAGTTTGTATCTTCTTTCAAAGCTTGTTCGAACCTATTCCCACACAATTTTCTTATCTTTTACCTGTATCTGGTTCTGTGCAGGAGTCAACAGAGCTCACTTCATCTATGAGATGGGGGTTTGTCTTCTACCCATCTACGATCCTTTTCCATGTTCACCTTTGTTATTATGGGTTGTCTGCTTTCTTTGTGATTTGTGACACTTACAAAAATTTTAATGAACAGCAAAGCTGAGTCAATATTTGAAAATGATGAGCGATTCCAAGCAGTTGAAAGAGATAGGGACCGACGTGATCTCTTTGAGAGCTTCTTGGAGGAACTCAAGAACAAGGTATGCATCTGTATCTGTATGGCTCCCACCTCTTCTCTTTTGACCACAGTTTTGCTTTGATGGAAAGTTGACTAGTTTTTCATCGTCCTTCACTACTTTCATTTTTTTTCCTTCTAATCATGCATGAGGTCAGCTTGGTCCCTCTTCTGTTTTGGCCTTGTTTTTTATGACCTGTTTATTTTTTGGTATGCCCAATGAACTTTCTTTAATTTTCTCTGTGAAGTATGGTATTGTCAGAAACATAGTAGTGGATTAAATTCGTCAATTGGCACATGCATGTAGCTGTAGTAGATATCCTGAGTAAAGTTCTTATGAACGCTTGATGGAAGTTCAATACATTATCTAGTGTCCCTGTTCGTACTAATCACTTGCCACTTCTTAGCTACCTAAAAGTATGTGGATTTAAATGGTTAATTCAGCGCAATTAAAGTATGTTATTAAATAGAAAATTCAGATATTTGCACCACAATTTTAAAGGTGTCCATTCTTCACTTTCCCTTTTCTCTACATGATTTATGCTTCAAGTAAATCTTATTTCTCGGTTAGGTTGTTGAAAGGAAGCTGTGTGGAGGAAAATTTATTAATTTTTGTCTTTTCAACAATTTTCTTTTTCACTAATATGATGGTGGTTGATGGTCAGGAGCGTGCAAAAGCACAGGAGGAGCGTAGTCGAAACATTCTGGAATATAGAAAATTTTTAGAATCTTGTGACTTTATCAAGGTACTCTTTTAGGCTTTCTGCAATGTCTCAAACATTTATTTTGTACCATTAGGCACCCTTTTAAGAACTTCAGCTTATCTGTCTTAGTTGGCAATTGGCGCTCTCTTTGTAATCACCTTTAGGTGCTTGGGGTTTCTCTTATTTCATTTTATCAATCAAATGAATGTTTCTTATCACAAAAAAAAAAAAAAAAAAAAAAAAAGAAACTCGATTGAAGTGTTCTACTATTTGTATTCCTTCAAGGCTAGTAGCCAGTGGCGTAAAGTACAAGATCGGTTAGAGGTTGATGAAAGATGCTCACGCCTTGAAAAAATTGATCGTTTGGAAATATTCCAGGTAACCTTTTATATTCTAATAAATATTCTAACATCTGTTCGTTTGTTTTCATTTGTTTTTTTTATTTATATTTTAATGGCTAATTTGAAACAGACCCATTATTATATTAATGAAAAAAGAAGGAACAGCGTAAAGGCGTTGGGAAAGAGGGATCCCTAAGCCTAAAGAGGAGGTGCAAAAACGTTATACTAATGTTTATAATGACTGACCAATACAAATAATTGCAACAGATTGGCCTAAGAATTTAGGAGTACAATTAGCTAATCCAAATAGCCTTCAGGGAAT
This sequence comes from Cucumis sativus, assembly GCF_000004075.3. NCBI lineage: Eukaryota > Viridiplantae > Streptophyta > Magnoliopsida > Cucurbitales > Cucurbitaceae > Cucumis > Cucumis sativus. The sequence goes on from NC_026658.2 coordinate 81,407, forward strand.
GTTTCCTTTCATTGAAATATTATCACATTTCTCCGATGTTAGAATGTGATTGAGGATAACATTCTTAGAGGATCTCATTTTCACACGTTTTGTGACATCCATCTTGCCTGAACGTATGTACTTTTCTCCGTAAACTATAACTTTCAATTTTTTTGTACAAGCTTTCTCTCACAAATCTCCTTACATTTGCATGTTTATTTCACCAACTTCTCTTTGCACACCCTTTCACAAAAAACACACACACAAAGAATAAGCATCGCTTCCATGTCTAAGGAGTTACCAGAAATGATATTGGGAAAAACAAAACTCTTTTAGCTAAATGGTTATGGCGCTTCACCTCTGAACCTGATTCCCTATGGCGAAAAATCATCACTACTAAATTTGGTCCCCATCCTTTTGTCTGAGCAGAACTCTTAATGTATATTACAGGAATACCTACGTGACTTAGAAAAGGAAGAGGAGGAGCAGAGAAAAATACAGAAGGTACTTCTGTTTGCTTCCTTGTTTAATATTGTACTTTCCCTTCTATAAATAAACTCCTTAAATTTTATGTACCATAGGAAGAATTGAGAAAAGCAGAACGTAAAAACCGTGACGAGTTTCGCAAGATGATGGAAGAACACATTGCTGCTGGGCTTCTTACTCCTAAAATTCATTGGCGTGACTACTGCATGAAGGTCGATACTTGACATTTTCTTTATTATATTTCTTAATTACGATTAAATATATATGGTAATAGCATTCTGAGAATGTGCATCTCTCACTTCCACTCTCATATCTCCTCAGGTTAAAGAGCTACCTGCATATTTGGCTGTTGCTGCAAATACTTCTGGTTCAACTCCAAAAGATTTGTTTGAAGATGTTGCGGAAGAGCTACAAAAACAAGTTAATAAACTACATCTTTTGATCTCTTTGCGAGTACTTTACAGACATTTTCTATCTTAAAAATGTTAAGTAATTTCTGGATATTTATTTGATTTGGTTAAGGTGGTTTGTGATAGCAACAGAAAGCAAGGGGTAATATGGTGATTAGTAAGTTAGTTTGTTAAAAGGCAATTATGAGGTTGCCATATTGTATGTGTTTAGTTTTGAGTGCTTTTCTGTTTTTTTTTTTAATTGGGGGGGGGGGGGGGGTAAGAAATATCTGAAAGACTTCATTAGTCAAAAGAGGAGGAAAAATACAGAGAACAACCTGAAGGAGCCCTTCTCCAGATTTCAACCTGAACTTTTATCTTCCAAGCTTAACAATGAATCAATGTTGATTGGTTGACTCACTTTCTTTTTGATCGTCCCTTAACAGTTTCGATAGACAGTTATTTTATCTAGTATAGTATCTTTGTTTTACATGTATTAATATCTCTATGTTGTAAAGACTGTGTAAGGATTCTACTTGATTACTTCACTATTTCTCCCTTACAATGGCAAAAAACAGAGGCAGCCCTCTGTTATCTTTATCTATATATAGCCAAAATGAGTACAGAAATCATAAAGATTCAAGAAAACAAGGAACAATAAAGACAAACCCAGCTTCTTATAGGGAAAAACTGGATATTCTCCTAGGCTAAGCAGCCGCCAACTTAAGGATAAAAATAAAACCTACCTCCCCTAGACCTAAAGAACCTATTTATATTCCTTCTCTCATCTTTCTCTTATTTCTGTGCCTGGGCCCCACACGCACGATCTCCTCCTCTTTTTCCTTCCTCATTAATAATTTGTCCAATTACTTTTCTGCCCCTCCTTTGATATGTATGAATAATTGGAGGTCTTACAGACTGTTTGTTTGGTCTTTTAGTCATGCTTGTTATCACTTATTTTGGATATGATGAGGGCGCTAAGGGGGGTGTTCGGCACACCTACTGATTTTGAGGTTGTTTTGTTCATGGTATAAGTCTCTTGTACAATGAGCTTAAGTTCCATTTTTATCTAATAAAAGAGGCTTGTTTCCCTTGAAAAAAAAAACAAGGAGCCCCTCTCGAAAACAAAGATTACAAGATGACCTTCCTATCTAGGTGTGATAGAGTGAGTGGTGTAATTACAATTTTGTGTTGGGTACTCGTACTCCAATTAGAAGCTGTAAATTGTACAACATCACTGATATTCTCAGAAGAGTTACACTTATTTGAAAACGTTATGTTATTTCTCTTGACATTAGCCCTAAAATAGCCTTCGATACATCGCTCCGTAGCACGTTGGCTTGTCTTTCAACCTTTTCTACTTAGTGTGCTGGGTGGATTCATATACCTTGAATTGTAGGGAAGTTATTGTGTACTCCATTACTGATCTTGTGAAGTGTTTCAATTTTTCTGTCAGGGAAGATGTACTCTCCATTACCGATCTTGTGATACCATAAAAATACGTCTCTATGCTTTGTTGTTGAGAAAAAAAAGTAGTTTTTATTTTTGTGGTTATTTTAGGTATTTCCATGTACTGTACTCACAATACAGCATTCCTGCATATTGTTAATTTGTTACCTATTAAGAAGCAATATTCTGTTCTCACTAGTCACCTTTACTTTCGTATTGATAAAATGCTGCTGTATTGAGGCTGATTTTTTTTGGGGGGGGTTATTTTTGCAGTATCGTGATGACAAAACTAGAATAAAAGATGCTGTGAAGCTGAGGAAGGTATTTTTCATCCGCACAAGCATTTTTACCTGTTCTGAATTAGTAGTTTATAATCTAATCTTTTGGGACCATCAGGTTGCAATATCATTGTCATGGACACTTGATGACTTTAAAGCTGCCATTTCCAAAGATATCGGGAATCCTCCAGTACCAGACACCAACTTAAAGGTATTTTCCAGGCCTAAAGCATCCTTATTCTTGATGGAATTGAGCAATCTACCAAAGATCAAGCCTCTTTAGGAATGCGGTCCGAGTTATCAGTTGCTTTGAACTTCTCCTTTTGTTGGACATCTGCAATTCATTTGATATCAGTTTGCAGTGATGGTTTTGAGTGCTTTTCCTGTAGCTTGTTTGTATGAATTAGTGATTTTGCTTAAGTGTTTTCAATAAGCTTTAGTTCAGTCTTTGTTCACTGCCTTGTTTCTGGAATTTTTCCAGTGGTGATCTCATTATGAATGTGCACATATTTCTGCTTATCTAGTAAGTCATATACTTGCTTTCTTACGTGCTACTGACTCTGATGGAGATTTTGATGTTCTACATGCTTTGTACTATCAGAGCTCTACTGGAGTGTATTCTGATCTAGAGGTACTCATGAGTTGCCCATCATTCTCTAGCACCACCCAGAACCTAATTTTAGTCACATATGTCGTTTTCTTGAACTTTTTGATGTGACAGCTACAATATTTGAACTTTTGGAAACAAAATAAAACAAACTAGGATTGACTTTAGGTCATAAGCTGCTCAATAAAATTTCCTCTGTTGCTGGATGTTAAAACTTCATTTAAAAATCTTGATCAAAGCTCGTTAAACAACTTTCTCCAAGAAAGGTTTTTTTTTCTATTTACACAAAAATGGAACAAAAATGAAAAAGAGAGGCATCATGGTTAGTCTTCTTTAGAGATAATCTAGGTGTCTCAGGTTAGGATTCTGACCTTGTAAGATGAGCTGTTAACAATGCTATACAGGTGGTTTGTGGAACTCTCCTTCTGTGAGTGTTATGTTATGGAATTGATCCTTTATGTTGGATATCTAGTATCTATAGTTTGTCTGTCTTAATGAATTAGAGATGCTTTTGCAGAAAATTAGAAGACCTTGATGGCCTCTGCGATTGTAATTAGTGCCAAGATGACGGTGTTAACTTTTTTGTACTAGTTCTATGTTTGCCACGATATTTTTCTTTTGTTCTCTTGTTTCAGTTATCAAGATTGTTAATCACATGCTGGGTAAGATGCCCCAGGAGGAAATCTGCTAGTCCACCAAAACCAAAATATCTTCCACGTTTTCTCATTTTTGTTTATGGGAATGTGTTATGTATCTGTATAAAATAATAGTGTTTGCATGTGCTTGTATTTAATCTTTCGCATGATAAATTATTTGTATAAGACAACATTATTTTATTCATGGCAAAAATTACTGGTTTGAAGTACTTCCTATACCGTTCAACTTCACGTATTTTTTCTCATGTGCTCCCTTTTTAATTATGCATGGACTATGGTTTGCAGTTAGTATTTGATGAGTTGCTCGAACGGGCTAGGGAGAAGGAGGAGAGAGAAGCTAAGAAGCGTAAACGTCTTGGGGATGATTTTTTTAATCTTTTATGTTCATTTAAGGTTTGTTAAGTTTTTTGCTATGTGTTAGTTCATATCTTAGTAAATGAGTGGGTCTTTTTATATTTTCTCCGCAAGGAAAAAGCAAATAAATAAAGATTACTGGAGGTCTCGAACCCATTTTCACCTTATGCATTTGTTGTAGGAAATATCTGTATATTCCAATTGGGAAGACTCAAAATCCTCTTTTGAAGGAAGCCAAGAATACAGGTATTCCTCATTTTCATTATGTTACTGCACATTTTATGCTATTTTTTTAGCTTAAACCCCTTGAATAGAAATCAAGGGCTCTCATCTTCTTTTCTAGTTTTTGTATTATTATTGTTTCTTTTTCTTTTTTAATTGAAACATTTATTTTTTTTTGAAAATGATACAAGTCACTATTATTAATATTGAAAATAGAGACAAAGCTCAATGTACATGAGGGACATACAAAGAGCAACCGGGGAGGGGGAGGATCAGCAATTGAATTGAAACATTTAATTGATTAATGAAATAGTGGAAAAAAAATCCATCACATGGATACAGTAAAAGCCTGCAATTGGAGATTAAATAAGATGAGCTTAAGTGAGTAGAAGGCCATTTAGTTTTAATTTCTCTACTACCACTACTACTACTACTATTACTATTATTTCTTGTGCTTTTGACTTTTAGGTATATAATTTCCCCGTATATGTTAGGTTCTATTTCTTTCTCTGACAAACTGTCTTGTCCTTTTCGTTTACTTGAATTCTGTAAGGATTTACCTTTTGAATTAAATTTTGTAGTGCCATTGAGGATGAGAAACTATGTAAGGAAATATTTGAGGAGTACATTGCGCAACTGAAGGAACACACAAAAGAAAATGAAAATAAGCGAAAGGAAGAAAAGGTACTCAGCTACTTTCTGTTCAATTCTTTAATTTATACACAATGCCGTTGAGTTTTTATATATAGTCTGTTAGTTATTGAAAACATCAACGGTTGAAATATGATTTTTTTTACATAATATAAGTATATCTTTCCTTTTGGTTTCAATATTATTGGAAGTCTGGTTCTGTGTTTGAACTCTTACAATTTTATTTCTTCCTGGGTTACATTGATTTCCATTTATTGGGTTTTACATAGATTCTTAAGTTCATAAGCGAGAGAGTGCATTAATTTACTGCTTAAACAAGCTGATTGGTGTTATGTTTTTCGGTTTCTGTGTTTGGGTGGGGGGGGGGGGGGTGTAAATTTTTTTATTGGTGGCCTCGGTTGTTATATTTTAATCCCGAAGTCAGCTACACAGATTTTGAGATTCTACAGAGGCTATGTGCATTGCTGTTTAATAAAAAAGTCAATTTTGCTTCTGAAGTTTTTTCTCCAATTTGATAGGCAAGAAAGGAAAGAGAGAGAGAAGAAAGAGAGAGAAGGAAGGAGAAACACAAAAAAGGAGAAAGAGAAAAAGAGGATCACTTCAAGAAAGATGGAGTAGACAATGAAAATGTTGATGTTTCAGATACCCTCGAATTGAAAGAGAATAGGCGATTGGACAAAGAACGTAGTAAGAAACAAAGGAAGAGGCGATATAGTGATGAGGAATACTCGGATGAAGATGAAGCAGGCCATGATCGATCCAAGAAATCCCAATCACATAAAGACCGGAAGAAGTCTAGGCGGGTACATTATCTTTTCTTTTCCCTCTGAAATTGTTGATTTCTCTTTCCCCTACATTATACTTATTTTTCTCTAAATATCAATAACATTTAATTCTATGCTCCCATCTTTGTCTTGCTGTGTGGGCCTGTGTTTGATTTTGTAGCATGGATCTGCTCATGAGTCAGATGGTGAAAGTAGACATAGAAGGCACAAGAGAGATCATCGAAATGGTTCATATAAGAATTTAGATCACGAGGAGCTTGAAGATGGGGAATGTGGCGACGATGGGGCAAGTAGGTAGTTTTTAACTTCTATACTGACCATTAGTGGATTCTTGTTAACCTGTATTATTTTATGATGTTCAAATCCTTTCTTGGCTTTGTGTATACGGATTAATTTATTGTTAATAAGCCATCTCTGTTGATCATAGACTTCTATGCCTGGGTTTTTATTTTGAAGATAGCAGACCCTCTGTATTTGAAGAAGAAAAAGTTGGGGACTAGAACATGATGTTACAATTAAGATTAATTCAAGGAAGAAAATTGGTGTGCATAAGCTGGTTTGGACACTCTGGATATAAAAGAAAAAAGGAAGAAAATTGTTTATCTTCTTTTCTATTAGCTCTTGCCCTGCCCTTGCTCACTACAAACTTAGTTGGTGGGACTCTATTTGGAGACGACCTTTATCCATTTTTTCCTCCTTTCTTTCATTCTTCTAACTTCTAAGACTAATTTTTAAAAGCTGAGGAGGAATAGTTACACCAGTTAAAGTTTTGAACAAAGTCCTGACAAAAGCTATCAACATTTGGGTTGAAGGATTTAAAGATTTGAATATTTGACCTCTTGTTGAGGACATAAGCCTTGATTAATTGAGAATGAGACATGTTCAAGTTTCGCATTGGAAAAGCAAATTATGAACGATGCTGTTCTTGTTCTAATGTTCGCTCATAGTTCTTAGTTTGCAATAAATATTAAATGCATAACTTCTTAAGAAGGCTCCCTGGAATTTGCATTTTCAGTCCACCAGTCTCAGACTCTCACTACCTTCATTGAGTGGAAAAAATGAAGTTTAAAGTCAAATATGAACTTTCCTTCCTTGCATGGTTACAAACAACCATTCCAAATTTATTAAGATAGAAGAATCCTTGATGCATCACTTATTGATAATGAGCTTGTGAACAAATGAAAAATAAACAAAAAAAAGAAAAAAATATTTTTATTAAGCTTGTTATTGAGAAAGCTTTGATAAAGTGGATTGGATTTTCTGTGACAATATTTTGAAGCCAAAGGGTTTTGGTTTCTTTCCTCTGGAGGAAATGAATCAAGGTTGTGTATTACTTAATACTTACCTCACCTCAAATTTGTTGATGACTGATATTTTCATGATGAAACTAGAGCAATACATAATGCTCTTGATGCAGTTCAAGCTTTTGATGGAGCTTTGGGTCTAAACATCCTTTTCGGATTAAAACCAGTGTCATCTATCAAATGAAATATCCAAGGGTATACAAAAGGAAACCATGTTATAAGGCATATACAAGATGTTTCCAATTTGCAACAAGAAAGGAAAAACTACGGCTTTGAAATGCCAGTAAAGATTTACACCAAAAGATTATTTTGAAGATAGCACAATCAAGAGCATCTCCGGATGATATGAACTTGTTCAGAAAATTTTGAGCGTTTCTCTCATCCCATATTTTCCAAAAAAACAGAAACAAAAATACTTGTTCACGAAAGGCTCCTGGAAGGACAGTGTGTCGATTAAAAGCTTCTAACACTTCCGCTCAAATATCAGTGTAAAAGGGATAATATTATAACAAGGGACTGGGTTTCTCCTCTCTGTGGCATAAACAGCAGCATGATGGAGATAAACAAATCCATGGACATCACTTTTGGTGTCAATCTGATGTGCTGAGACATGAATGAGCAATTTCCCAAATGAGAATTTTTATTCTCTTGGGGCACAACAATTTCCATGGGTCGTTATGGTGAGAAAGAGTGATGTCAGGAATGAGATGGGTAAGGGACGCCCATTCACAAATCTCATCATAATTGAGATTCCTTCTAAATTTTGGAGACAAGGCAAAATTTCCAACATGCCAAACCTCTGGAATAGAAACATCTTTGAAATTTGCTATCGCGTTAAGAGGGTTGGGAATGAGGTTTGTGTCAAAATTTGCTATCAAAATTTCCAACATAGCAAACCTCTGGAATTGTCAAAGAGCTTTGGGAAAATCCTAATCTGGTTAAGAGGGTTGTTTTCAAACCAAACATCAGACCAAAAGGCAATTGATTCACCCTTCTGAAGATTTTAATGTATATTATTGAGATTGAGGTTTTTATGATATATAATGTACTTCCATAGGTTTCTGGACGATACTTTGTGGTTTTCTACAGGCATTTAATCAAAACAGTGGGAGCCAAACTCTAAAATGATCTTTCTCCATTGATAATCCTTTTTATGGCCATAAGCCCAATCCATCTTGCAAGAAGAGCTGTATTCCGCTGTTGAATGTCAACAATGCTTAGCCCATCCTCGGGTCTTGACTCTTAACATCAAGATCCTCTCAGATTAGAAATTATTGGCATTAATATTGAGCTTATACCTTCCAATCCACCCTGCAGATAGGGGTGGCAAAGACTTACCAAGTATTCCTTTAGATGGCAACCCAAAAACATCTCTTTTTCAGACCCTTAGTTGGAAATTTTAAAAAAAAAAATCCTCTTTCCCATTAAAAAAGGCAAGTTTTGATCTTCATCAAGGATAAAAACAATGCATTCTTCGCTAAGTGGATGTGGTGCTATCAAAAAGGAGAAAAACATTCTTTAATACTGGCTATTAGTATTAGCTATAGATGCAAAATTTGGCTCAAATCCCCTTAATAACCTCTCTGAAAGTGGAAATGAAGCTGCATGTAATATTCTCGCCCTTGGCTCTTTGTTCTCCCAAACTCTTTCAGGTCTCCCATAAGGTGGTGGCTACGGTAAAAGACCTTTGACAAGAAGAATTTTAGATCTTTGAAAGACGAGTAAGTATCAGAATTTGCTGAAATAAGCCTCCTATTATCAAAAGTCTCGAATTGGCTCTTAGCAATGGTAACCCAATCTCTTTATGAAAGCTATTAGGCATGGTGAATCCCAAAGAAATTTTTTCATTTGGGAGCTTTCTCACATGGTTTTTTAACTCTTGGTAGAGATGTCCACGGAGTTGAGATGGGGATGGCTTGCCCACTTTTTGCTCCCATTTCATTTTCCATCGCCACAAAATTTTCTGTTTAATTTTGTAATCAGGACAGAGAATCTTCGTGAAGAATTGCGGGGATTGGTTTCCCCACGGGGAATTATTCTTTGTTTATTCTCTGAAGAAAAAATCAATAAAATATTCTTTTAGTAAAGTTTTCAATCAAATAGTTAATTTTTCGCTAATCACTACTGAGTCCTGACAAACTTTTGAACCTCTTCAAAGAAGCAAAATAAAATGTCATAGGAAGTTCTTTTATATCCATACATGCATTAAGTTATGTGTATATTATAAACAATAATAATAATAAAATTAAATAGAGCGGGGAGAGCTCATCCCCATTTAGGTCGTGGGGAAACTTCTTTCCCAACTCTCTCCCCCATTTCCTCTCTAAATGGAGATTCCCTGTCCCATTAGGGGTTTTGGTCCCTGTAGTCTCCCTTCCATGGCTTTCTCCCTAAGTTGGAGTATCCTTTGGAAAAAGAGTGGATACTCAATCTCACATTTTCATATAGTATTCTCATGCTCAAAGTTACCGATACAATTGACAAATAGCCTGCAGCTGATCGGTGGTGCTCTTCTCATTTTGGGCCACCCCTTCAAGGAAAAGGAAATCACGTGTTAGAATTTCAATTGTAGTGGTTGGTATGGATTTGAAGAAACTGGGGGACATTTGATACAATTGAAAATTGAAAAGGAGTATCCAGTTTTCTTTGATAGTGTTGTTTTTCTTCTCTTTTATCCAACTAGAGAAGTCTTTAATTATCCCTTTTGATCAAGCCTTTCTTTTCTCCTTTTTTGTAAATTTTGTACGCTTCATGAAATTGTTGCTCAAAAGAAAAAGAAATTCAAATATAAACTTTCAGAATAGAAGAAAAAGAAGGCGAGTTGTATATTGTGGAGTCTTAAATAAGTTTGTTGTGTTAGAGGTTGAGAACAAGTGAAGAGTACTAAAATCATATTTGTGGTAGTACACCAAAAGGACTGAAACGAGCCATAGAGATACAACTGGCACTATTGATTGTATCTCAAAAAGTGATTAGCTCCACATTTTTTTCGTTAGAATAAGCTTCTAAAATTGTTATTGCATCTTTATTTTAATGATAATTTGTTTAGCATTACCCATATTATCAGAAATATCAAACTCTTCTTAGATCTTTTAGAGATATCAGCCACAAAATCTTATGTGGTATAAACATTGTAGAAATCTAACTGTATTTGCGACTGTTAGAGTTGTGAAGAGAAGCCCGTGAAGAACAATGGAAATAAAGAAGAGATATGAATGAAATATGAACGGCTGATTTTTGCACATTGGTAAGAGCCAAATATCACAGAGAGTTGACCACATAATCATACTTTTCATCTCTCCCCCCGTAATGGCTTTTATTGCTTCTACCTTTTTCTCTTCTTTCTTGCCCACAAATTTTAATTATTTGTCATTCAGAAAAAAGTAATGGTCCATAGCTCTCTCACATACCACATTTATTATGAAAACATGAATTCTTGAATTTTTTGGATCTGGCTTTTGAATATGATAGTTTACAAAGTTAGTGGTTTATACAGAAAGTCTTTCTTTTGAAATTTTAGCATGGGCTTACAAGTTTCACTAGAGATATTAAGTTCTGACTTCCCTTCTATTGTGTAAAAGTCATCATAGTTTTATGAGAAGTACGGCCTGCAAGAACTTGTCTAAGTTTTATTCCTTGTTTGTTTATCTGGCGTCAGGTTAAAGCATAATTGTTCGAGTTGATTCTTTTAGATATGAGATGTAAAAACGTTGGATTAGCTAGATTTGATGGGTTGAGTTACACATTTTATATGTATGTCGAATTAACTCGTAAGATTTGATCGTGTGTCAAGACATTACTTATCTCCTTGAAATTTGGATGTTTGAATTCCTTCATCCTAGTTGAAGTCATGATGAGAAAGAAACTTGCAAGGTTTGGATGATTAAATGAAGATATGACCAATAATAGTAAGTGGTGGGTATAGTTTTCAAGCTGACCTTTTCCACTACATCCTCAAAAAAGAGAGATTATTATTAGGGAAATCCTAATCATTTTAGAGGACCTACACCCACATAAGAAGAATCATTGAAACACCACTATGTTTTGCAATTTGTAGATGCCTATAACAGAGGCAGAGGCAGAGGCATGCCTATTTTGTAATCATTTTATCATTGTGTTTTCTTAGTTTTTGTTTCAGGTGCACCTTATAATAGATCCCTTCTCCACAACCGAACTCTAATATGAAATGGAAAAAAGAACTTTGCTGCAACCCATCCAATTTTATGGATAAAATTTATCACATGACAGTTTGTTTTAAAAATATGAAATTCTTATTATTATTTACTATCTTACAAGAGGGTTGGATGATATCTATGCAATATAGGGTGCATCTAATAATGGTCCCTTTTCATCAGTTGAATTATACATAGTTTGACATAGTAAAGCAAAACTCTAAAAGAGAAACAAATGTAATATTATGTTAATTGTTCTATAAAATGAATTACTTTGATAACATGTTTTGAAGTAATCTCAAAAGAATTTGAACTCATGAACTTGGTGTAAAATTTATGTTGCATTGTAATTAAAACCAACAATTTTGAAGTTACAATTTTATTTTAAACGAAAGATTACAAATTTAGTCTTTTCTATATATTTTCTACACACCTCGTTTGGTGACCTTTGAGACCCAAACCAACAATAACAAGTTAACATTACAATCATGTTTCAATATTTCTTTGTATAAATATCATAGAAATCTTTCATTTTGTTTCTAAGAACTTTTGATTTGTCTGAAAAATAATTTGAGCTATCAATTCTGTCACTAGAAAGGCCGTGGACTAGTTTAACATTCTTTTAAAATTCACCATCTTGTTATGTGAGATTTTTACATTTAAGCAATTCGTAGAAGTTGAAAATTGTTAAACGCCTTATCAGTACACATAATTAAAAACTTAGAGATCTATTGACCGTTTTTAAAGTACAAATTTACATATGATTCAAATAATGTACAAGTAATTGCAATAGGCAATTCTTTTATGGTCTATTTGGTTTTAGATTCTATAGATGCCTGTGAAGATGTTTGAAAAAAAGGTGTCTAAATATCAAAGTTTTAAGGACAATTTTTTATATAACTTATGAAGTTAAATATGAAAATCTCGAATGATTTTAATTAAAAAATACAACAAAATAGTTTAATAACAATATATTATATAAAAAGAAAAAATGAGATCAAAGAAAAACAAAATTGGGACGACACATCGACTATGGCATTTGTAGGTGAAGCGAGGCATGGTCCGACACTTCATTCACGAGAATGGCCGTTGGCAAAACGCGTTCGTTCTTCTTTTAATCCTCTCCTCCTCCTCCTCATTATTATTATTATTATTATTTCTTTCCACAATACTTTATATTTAACTTTAAAACATTACAAATGATTATTAATACAACAATTTGGAATATATAATTAATAACAATAACCTTCATGTTAATAACATTAAAACCCATGCTTGTTACTTTTACCTTTGAACTTCCAATTTTGCCCTTCCACACTCCCTTTATATTCACCCACACTCCTTCCTCTTCCCAATCTCTCTCTCTCTCTCATATGGCCTCCAAACTCTTCACCTCCATCTACCCTTTTCTCTTCCTCTTCCTCTTCTTTTCCTCCTCCTCCACCACCCCCATTGCTGCTCGGCCCGTCCCCGGTTTTTCAAACGCTTTTCTTGGAACTTCTCGAGATGGGGTATGAAATTTATCACCCATTTCTCTGCTTCTTCATTCATTAATAACATATATATGTTTCTTAAAAGAATACAAGTGTTTTGTTTTTGAAGGTTGTGGTGGAAGATGATGTTTTGGAGGAGGAGAGTTGTGATGAAATTGGAGAAGAATATTGCTTGATGAGGAAAACTCTTGCTGCTCATGTTGATTATATCTACACAGATACCCAGAAGCCATGAGATATATTATTTAATTTTGATCACTTTTGTCCCAATTGTACATTCTCACCAGTTCTTAACAAATAGATTTTCAGGGAAAATTAAAACGAAAATGGTGACAAAAGAGAAGAGATTCTTTTGTAGTTCTCTCTTCATTTTTGGAAAATTTGATGTCATTAATTTTGTTAATTAGTGTAACTAATAATGATTAACTTTGATATTTTAGTATCTTAGTCGTTAGTCAAAAGAAACCAGAGATCTGGAATGGTTTTTTAGGGTCACCGTATCCTAATTTGTGTATCACTATGCAAATTTGTTGTCATTATAATTGCATCAACCTATATGGTAATTATATCTCTAATTATTTGTGATCCAATCTTACACAAACTTTTGTATATGATACATCTACTATCACGTCTATACATGAATGGATTGGATCAAATCGTCTACAACATTTGTAACATTTTTAACGCAAAATATAATGTAGTTGATAAGAATGCAACTATGAATCTCGAGTGGGACATCTCAAAGTGATAGTAAAGGTTGATTAATTTAAGTAAAGAGTTTAGCGAATTAATCTCGAATCATTAGAGCTCATAATTGTAGGTACCCACTATTAGCTCAAAACAACAGTCAAGAATCAACCATCAACAACTTATTTTGAAATAAACCTATGTTTTTCATTTTATACGCAATATATATTTCAAATGTATCTATAAAGTACATCAAATATAAAATCGAGCGTATACAATATCAAACAGTAAATAGTTGAAGTAAACATGAATATATCAACGATGTATCCAACATCAAATCAATCAACATTTCAAGTGTATCACCATATATCTTGAATTCATCCACAAACTATTTGATATCAATAAACAATAACATATTAAATTTTGAGTATATCAACAAGCTAAGCCTAATGGGACATCAGTCAATCAACATATTATGATATGAGCACATAGCAAATATATTAAAAACTTTAGTACATCACTACATGACATCAATCAATCAATGACGAGATGTATAATAACATTTTTAAAAGATGGTAAATATAAAAAAAAATTAACAAATTTTACCATCGTTATACATGCCAATACTTTAAATCTATTTGTCCTTTTAAGGGTTGCTATCTAACTAATAGCAAAGGAGGATACTAAAAATTTTGAGTATTGTGTGTATATAAATAAATGAGGAGGGCCATGTATTTGGGCGGCAATATAACCACGATTTTCCCGCTGGAAATTCTACCGTCGTTACCGTCTCTTCTTCCTCTCCCACTTAACCATCACAAGCAGATCAGCGCAGTAATTCGTTCCGAGAAAACAATGGCCAACGCTGTCGCCGGAGACAAAAGGCAGTATTGGCTTCTGAAGACGGAGCCGGCAGAGTGGTCGTGGGCGGACCAAGCGGCCAACGACGGACGAACAACGTGGGACGGCGTTAAGAACAAGCAAGCTCAGAAGCATCTTAAGTCCATGAAACTCGGCGACCGCTGTTTCTTCTACCACTCCGGGGCCAAGGCCCGCCGTGTCGTGGGCGTGGTCGCGGTCGCAAGGGAATGGTACTCGTCAGTGGACGATGAAGTCGTCGTGGACGTGGAGGCGGTTGGAGAGATGAGGGAACCGGTGGATTTGAAAGAGATGAAGAAGAGGATGGAAGGGATGAAGAATTTCGCTCTGTTTAGGCAACCAAGGCTGTCGGTCGTGCCGGTTACGAAGGAGATTTGGGATAAAATCTGCGAATTGGGAGGCGGGTTTGAAGGAGATGGAACTGAGGGCGGGGATGGGAGTGAGGAATAGAGATTGTATTTGAATGCGCTCAAGGTGTTTGTGAATATGCTCAGGAGAGTTTTAAGGGAAGTGAATGCATAAACCATATCTGTTTTGGAAATGTGGGAAGAAGAGGATCTACAAAGAACAAAGGGAAACGCTCAGTCAGGTATGTATATATATATATATACATATTGTTTTTGTTGTGTGTTTTAATGGTGGCTTATGAATTCTTGGGGAATCAAATTTTGGCTATGTAGTTTCTTTAGTTCTTCAACAATGGCTGAACTAGAGTTTTACATTTACTTCCCTTTCTTTTGTATTTATATATATTCTCTAACCGAACACAACTCAACTAGCCTACCATGTATTAGCAATCAGTTTCAGGTGCAAATTCTCCTTGTTTTTTGAAATTTGAAGCTTATCTATTGTCATAAGATCTTGTTTAGTTTGGTGTTGCATCATTACCAATAACATTAGGAACAAATGCACAAAACTAAAGTACACACACAACACAAAGATTGGTTACCTACATTTTGGAGTCTGTGTGTTCGAGAAAAGATAATTTAACTATTACACTGTTCCACAACATGGTACTTATTCGTAAAGAAATTGAAAATAGTTCACACACTATTTGCTTAATTTCTTGCCAAATCATTTTTCGAACATTTTGGGTGCTAAGTTAGTCCACCACCACCTCTAAAGTTCACTAGTCACGATCCTTAGCTATCAGGAAAAAAAACTAGAGAGGTGTAGGACCAAAATAAATAATAAAAAAATTTGTTTGAAGTTTAGTTTAAATTTAGTTTGGACCCAAAATAAAATCTAAATTCTTGGGTTTCACTCAACACACTTCAAACAAAAAATTTGCAAAAAACTGATTTAAAAAATTAGACTTTCTTTTATACTTATTTCAATACGGTAACTATTTAAATTATTGTTTGCTCCCATATTAATGTATATGTATGTACAATTTGCCCTCATACCACATGTGAAATTGCAATTCTATCTATCTCCCATGTCTTTCCATTTTCTTTTTGTTTTTTTCTTACTTCAAAGTTCAAAGTCGAATAGTCATAGGGAGCTTAGATCAATCGTAATTGATATGACTTTTCATCTTAACATTAAGAGGATAAGTTTGATTTAATTTCTTGATTGATAATATATTATTTAATCAAATTAAATTATGTTTTAAGTTTACAAATTTCGGAATGATAATTTTAAAATACTAAAAAAAGATTGATGACAAAAGTGAAAATTTCAAATATTGAGGACAAAAAGTGAAAAGAAGTTAAGATCTATTTTTTAAAAGGAACTTTTCATTTAGTCCTTCCTCTTTTTATAATTTTAAAATTTACTTGTCAATTAGTTAAGTCATTCCGTACAAACTATATTTCAAAAAGTGGTTGCATCACTAAAACTAATCTTACATTAACATATCAAATTAAACCAAGCTTATTGGTTTTTAACTATTGTGAACCAAAAAACCTAAAGTTTCCTTGGTTTCAATTTAAAAACAAAACGAATCGGTCTTGATTCCATTTGATTTTGTTCAATTTTTTAAACCCCTTTTTTTCTTGTGATGGTTTGAGAAGCAAAAGAGAATGGGAGAGAAATGAAGAGTGTGGTGCCATAGTCAACATATGAACAACCCATGGTGTTAGAAGGAGAGAGATAAAGACAAACTTAAGGCCTTGAGGGAGTGGTTGTGATCATATTTTAAAATTAAAACAAATTTGATGTTATTTATTGACTTAATCATACTCAAATGGTCAAATAATGATATAATTCTACAAGCCATATAATTTCTTTTTCAACTTCTATAATTTAGAATATTAAAACAGACCATGGAAAATTTCACCAATACAAAATAATAGATCCAAAGAACTTAAATAGTTGGTTGATGAATACAAATTTAATATAATATTATACCATATATTATATATATATGGAAAAAAAATAATTATCTTAATCTCATGAAATTATTATAAGTTTACCAAATTGTCATGAATGTGTAAGTCTTAAGAATGACATGATATAAGATGTCACTAAAATAGGAAGATACTTTATTACGCCATCTCCTCATTTATCTTTCAATCTTTTCTTTAAATGGGAATGTCTTTTTCATTTCACATTATAAATTCAACTCATATATATATATTAAAGGTTGTGTTTTTTTTAATCTTTTGAATTTGTCTCCATTTATACAACTTTTTTTCAAGAGATATTGTATACAATTAAGAGTGGAAGAATTTGAATATAAGATTTCTTGTTATTGGGTACATATATTTGGCGATTGAGTTGAGCTTCTATTAGTAATTTATACGTGTGTGTTTTTTTTTTTTTTTGAAAAAGTGGTTAGAGTAAATTAAAATGTCTATTTTAACTTTTCTTTTAAAAATAATTAAAAAAAACCAATTTTAAATTAAATTAGCAAAAACACTAATTCAAAATAAACTTAGAAATAAAAATAAAATTTTGGGAGAAACAACCACGGCCAAAACCCGAGAATCAAACCTAATTGATCCAAAGATTGATTTGATTTTTTTAAAAAAAAATTGATTGATTTTCTTTTGGTTAGTTCGAAAACCGTCAAAATCGAATCAACTATCAGCCCTTGTTAATACAAATATGTATGTATTCTTTGTTAAACATAATACTCACCCTATTATTTAATGTGGTTAGTTTAATTAATGATGTGTTAGTGAATTCTCATAAATGTATCTTTTTCATTAACAATAAAGGTGGTGTCAATTACACATGTGATTTTGAATGTTTCCTTCTCTCCCATGTGAAGCGTTGGATTTTGGAAGGAACAATTGTCTTCCCTCCTTGAAGCTTCTTAACCTACTCATCTAATTTGGGAAATTGTCTATAAACGTAATCATTTTCAGGTGCTAAGTATAGTTATCTAATTTTCTTTAAATAAAATCTTTATAAGTTGCATAATTCTTATACTTAAAAAAAGATATATTTTTAATTAATGAGAAATTTATGATTAGGAAGTAGTTTGTTAATTGTGAAGGCTATATGTAATGTATTAGTAATTGAGTTATGGTTAATTAGAATATTGATAAGGATTAAGGCGTTGATCTTACAAATACACAATTGGGTCCGAAATTCAAAGTCTCCATCTCCGATATATTAGGAAAGGAGTGGCAGAGTTGTAATATTGTGGTTAAAATGAGGGTGGTTTTAAATTATGAAAATTCATAAAATAGGGACACACTTAATGCGTGCTTTTGTGTTTGTTTCTTCTTCTTCTATAAATGGAACCCCCTAACACCCTCTTCGCTGCTACTCAATAAAATCATAAACAACGCCCAATCTCTCTTCTCTATCTTTACCCTTCAATGGCCAATCAGCTCGGCAATTTAGTGGAATCCATTAAATCCAAGGTCAAAGCATTGAAGAAATCCAAGAAGCCATATATCAAGATGGACAAAAGCTCCAGCGTTAAAGTTGAGATCCGTAGCCGAAAAGCTCGTTTCTTGATCGATAAAACCATGAAAGTCGCCGATCGTCCTGGCAAACGTACAATTTCTTAGCCCAAACTCTCTCTCTCTCTCTCTCACTCACTCACTCACTCAGGTCTTTTCTCTCTCTCTCTCTAATCTCATCTTCGCCTTCTCAAATCAATTGCGTCCAATCTTAGTTTTCCTTTCTTTTTTGTACCTTCCGATTCTGTGTGATACTCAGATCAGATCGGTTTAAATATTATTTTGGTCTACTCTTAGCTTTGATTCACTCTGTAATTTCAAACAGTTCATTTTGGTTATTGTAATTACTACTCCTTCCAAAATTATAAAAACCAAAATGAATATTCTGAAATAATATAGGAACAAAAAAAGAAAAGTGGTGTTTAAACCATCTAGATATGGAACCGTTTCGGAAACTTGTAATTAGTTATTATGAATCACACAGTATGAACTATTACCAATTTGTCTTTGTGTTCTATCTTGGAATCCGCTTACTTTCATTGCCTGATGGATTGATTTGAAATGAAGTGATGAGATGTGTTTTGGGGAAGGAAATTTGAATGAAATGAAGTGTGAGGAGTTTGTGATTGGTGAAATGAATTGCAATTAAGGAAGGACGAACGGCATGGACGGCGGGCCGCCCAATTACTACGCCACTCTCCATTCCTTCATAATTCATATTAAAGTATTCTCAAACTCAAACACACACATTATTTTATTACGCATTCTTTCATCTCCAAAGTCAATTAATTATTGAGCTCTAAAGTATGTGATTTTGTTCCTCTTTTTTCATATTCAACTTTAAATTAAATTGAATGATGCTTCTATCATGTGCTTAATCGACATCATACTATTCTAAAATTAATTAATTGTTGTAACATTGTCTTTGAGGTGGACCATCTTGAATCATGTGGTGGTAAAATCTAGTTCCATCATAGATTTAAACTTCAAACATTTTCACTACTTAATCCGTGTTTATACGTAACATATGATTAAATTATAAATTTACAAAATCTATAATGCATTCCTTAGTTAAATTTCTAATGTTTTTTTTAATTTAGATTGTACATAGATTAAGGGAATAGGAATAGTTCTAAAAAAAATGAAATTGAATTATTTTTAAAAAGTGTGGAAAAACATATTGTTGACCGGAGGCCTAAAATTTTTAGGGAATGACTAATCGTATAATTTCCCCAAATTTAATATTTGTTTCTGACTTTCTATATATTTCTTATTCTTAACCTTTACTTAAATAGAATAAAATTGAAAATAGAATTTCAATTAATAATTTACAATTTAATCAAAAACAGCACCCATCCAAATCAAACCTCAAAATCAATGCTTTATTTTAGAACATTACAAAATAAATATCAATATAGAAAAAATAGTTACAATAATAATCATTAGATTCGAAATAATCAATTATATAGTAACATTTTTAAAAAAAAATTACAAATATAACAAAATTTGTCAAATTCTACCAATCATAGGAGTCTAGTAATGATAGATCGTGTTGCAAATATTAGTCTGACATTGATAGATCATAAGAGTCTATCAACAATAGAAGTTTATTAATAGAATATTTTTCTATATTTGCAACTTTTTAAAAATATTGTTATATACTTAATTATTATTTCTAGAATGGATATAAATTATAGTTATGCGGAAAAAAAAACTCCCAAATTGCATTTTTCTAAGTTTTTTTTCTAGAACATTAGAATTAATAAATACTAAAAACATGAATCCTAATTCTTAAATTATGGGATTTATATTATATATAATTAAAGATTTTAAGAATAATTGACAAAAAAAAAAGAACAAAAACAAATTATTTCCACTTTATAAAATAATCAAATGTAATGAATTATCTTGAATGGAAGGGTTTTTTTTTTTTTTTTTATCTCTCTATTTCAAAAAAAAAAACTCTATGTGTGTATATATTAGTGATTTTTTTATATAGAGTGGAAATGATTTATCGTTGTTTTTTCTCTATCTTTTAAAAAACTCTATATATATGTTTAAAAACTGAGATAATATTCATACTCGTAGTTAGCTCAATAATAAAATCGTGTTTCATCTCTAATTTTTAAATTTATGGTTGTGTATATATGTATGTATGTTTGAATAGAAACTAAGGTGATTTAAAGTCATAAGCAAGAGTCTGAGAATTTTGGTTAGTATGACCTTTCCCACAAAAGGCAATTGAACATATCATTTAGTTCAGATTGCGACCGTTGAAAGATAAAGTTTGATTGATCATATTTTATTTAATTTTATGGTCCCAACATTATTTTTTATATATTCCAAACTTATTTATTTGTTCTTTTAGAAAATAAAACAAATACAATTTTATTAGTTTAGCCTTTGACTTCAAGTCTGCGTCCCTATTACATTAGATGAACTTAAAACAAACCTAAATTTATATTAATTTTTTCAAAATTCCAATGCATTGCAAATTTCAATTTGGTTTCTTAGTTTAAAGTTAACCTTCATTTTCCACTCAAAATTCACTTTTCTTCTTAATATAAGTATCAAGGACTATTGATTAATTTAAAAGATTTATAATTAAAACTAACTGAGAATTATTGAGGTTAATACTAAGGTGAGTGTTTAATGGAAAATCAAGGTTAAAAGTGTAAATGCTTTTTAAAATTTAGGGACCAAATGAAAACAAACTAAAATTCGAAAGTTTAAATTATAACCTTTTGAAATATAAATCGAAATCAAATCCAAAACTTAAAAGATTAAATACGTATAATTTTAAAATATAAGAATAAAAAAATTATGTATCTAATTAATATGGAATTGAAGGATTAAGAACTTATTAAAGATCTTTCAAAGTTTGGGAATAAAGGAATCTAAAAGATAAATATAGAAAGTTTTGAGAAATTTTTTTTAGAAAATTAAGAGTTGACGAAGATGAGATGGGCCTGACTTGAAGAGTCCACCACAGGATTGGGTCTAAATGAAACCATAACCCATTGGGCCTCTTAGGAATTAAAGATGAAAATGAAGTTGTAGTAAAATCCAAACTAAAAGTCAAATCTTTTCCCCAAAAAGAAAACATGTGAAATGAAGAAAGAGAGAAGATGAAGACGAAGACGAAGAAATGATGAGAAAGGCATAGAGTGATGATAGGCTTTGTAAAGAGAAATGGGAACATTTGAAATGAAAAGAAACAATAAACTCCCAATAGGTTTACAAAGGGAATTGAAGAGTTTTGTTTTGGTTGTGGTTGGGAAGGCAGAGCCTGATCTTCCCATACTCTCTTTAATAAATCACTTCCCATTTTATCCAACATTTTCATGCATTTCTTTTTTCTCTTTCTCTTTCTACATGGAAGAACTGAATGTGAAATAAAATAAATATAAGAAAAAAGACATGTGGGCAGCATTAGAATTTTGACATCCTAAATTCCCAAATTGCTTAATTGTTTATTGTTTTTGGCAGTCTTTTTATAGAAGAAATCAGACCATTTTTCTGTCTAATTAAACAAATCAAGAACATGAATTCAATATATTTATTTATTTCTGGATGACATGATAGAAAAAAAAAAAGCAAATGATGGCAGACAGTTTTGGGTGAAGCAAAAATTTCTTTTAATTAAGGAAATCAATGAAACTGGAAGAAAATAATTGAATATGAGACTCATTCATTAACAAAATGGATGTTCATAAGAAGATCTCAACAACAACACACACTCTCCCTCTCTCTCTCTCTTCATATATTTTCTTTTTTACCAAAATGCCCATTACCCATTTCGGCCTAAATATAATTGAAATTATAAATTTTGTCACATTTACTTTTAAGTCAAACAATAATAGTAACGATAACAACGAAAATGTCAAAATTCATAATTCTTTTAGGATGTATATCTTGGAGTAAGCTAGTCATTTTAGTATGCACATGGGGTGAATTTGAAGTTGGTTTTGTTTTGTCGTTTGAATACCAAAATTTGATGTATTGAGTTTTGTTGTGGATTTGATCAAATCCCACCTAATCAAATCTTAAAACTTTTAGGCAGTTTTTGGTTCTTGTCATTTTGTGGAAAAGGAAAAATAAAAAAGGGAAATAGAGTGAGGACCAATCACTAAAATAATGAACATTGAAAGAAAAAGTAAAAAATGGGTTATTGTATTATTCATTCTCTCATAGAAGTAGAAGTGACTCATAAATCTGCTTTGCTGTTTTCCATTTCCCATTCATTTTCAAACTACCTTTTTCTACCCATCATTTTCCATCCATTTTTTGCCATAACAATTTTTGGAAACATCCTTCCTAACCTTCTATCTCTCTCTATATTTTAAGAGATGTTTGCCTTGTAATTTAATTAAAACAAAGATTAAGCCTTGATTCAATTTTGTTAAATGAATATTTGCCTTGATTTTTTAAAAACATTAGTAGAAGGTAGAGAGAATAACACACAATACCAAAGGTTAGAATTTATCCAATGGAACCAAATCTTTCCTATGCTGAAAAAAAAAAAAAACTTGAGCAAATAATGAAACACTGTTGATTGATTAAGAAATTGAATTTCCAAAAGAATAAATTCCATTTCCAACTTTTTTGGTCTGAGGTTGGTTCCCATTGCATTGACAGTTACAAAAAGAAAAAAGAAACAAAAACCCATCTCTTCAAGATCCATTTCCCACTACATTTGACAAACTTTTCACAATATTTCAGAGCAGCAGCAAAACTACATTGATTAGCAGCTTCAGAAGAAAAGTGATGAACAAAATAAAGACACCCATCTCATCTCTTCTCATCATCTCATCCCTATTCCTCGTTTCTCTTCAAACCATCTGTCAAAGAAGCAAAATCAAACCCAATCAGTTTAAAGATTCTCAGAGAACACTTAGAATCAACCATCATGAATTGGGGTTTTTATAAGTGCCAAAAAACACAAGCAATAACTTAACTGGTTCTTTTGCAACCTATTTCCTGATAGAGAAGATTGAAGGAACCCAAAATGCTCTGTAAATGCTGATCTTTCCTGTATCAACAAGCAACAAACAATGTCTATTAATATGCAATGCATTGGAGAGAAAAGAACAGACTAACAGACTCAAGTACCTCAAAATGATTGGTTTGAGATAACCCCAAGAAGCTTTCCATTGAAGCTTGATTGGTGAAATTATTCTGAAGATTTGAAAGAAGCTAACTTTAATGAGTACCTAATTGGTCAAAACACAATAATAATCATTGTAGAAGAAAGCTAAAAAGTGGTCTAAAAGAACTTACAGCAGTGAAGTTGAGAGCAGGAGAACTAGCAGTGTCATCTAGGAAAGAAGAAGGTTCCTTCTGACATTGATATTCTTTAATTCTCTGCTTCTTCCCCTTTCTCTTCCCCAATGTAGCTGATTTAGATACATCAGAAAAATGGGCATCGTCTTCATGGGAACAAGCTTCATCTTCAATGAAATGTGGAGGCCCAGAAGATGCATCAGAAACCATAGAAAGATCCTCAACAACCTCCTCCTCCTCTTCGTCTTCTTCTTCAGTACCTTTAGGTTTCCAATATCCCTCAGTACAAAAACCACCCTCTTGGGCAACAATGTGATGAGAGGCACCATTTGAAAGAAAAGATTGCTCCAAATACAGAGTCCAACCAGACTCGCACCCACTGCTACACTCAGAGCCCAACAAATCCATATTCCACCAAAAAAAAAAAAAAAAAAAAAAGAAGTTTGCAACAAACAGATCAGTCAGCCCTGAAATAAGATTTTGAGAAAGGGAAGGAAGGAACGAAAGTGGGTTTTGTCCTGACTTAGAGATTGTGTATGTGAGAGTAGTGAAATGAATGAATCAAAATGAAAAGTGGGAGTTGGGTGTGGTGGGTTTATACTATAATGTAAGATGATGAATGTTTGAAGTGTTAACAGAGAGAAAGTAAAAAAAATCACATGGAAGACAGCGAGGCATTAAATCAAAAACGTCGTTGTTGTTATTGTTGTTGTTGATGTTGTTCTACAGTACAATCAAGACACTTGGTGTCTGAATTCGTAGTGTTGGTGAAGTAATGTAATGAAATGAAGTAATGTAATGAAATGAAGTTGGGTTTAGGGTTAAAATTAAAAAGAAAGAAGATATCTGGAAACGTGCAGTACTGTCCTGAAAATTCCATGGGAGAAAGGGATTCTTTTGGTTTTTGTGTTCAGAATTAGAATGGATTTTGGGTTTTTCGGTTCCATACACAAAATCAAATCTCCTTCCCCTCTCACTACTTTACCTAATTAATTTTACTTTTTTTTTTTTTACAACATGAGGATGAGGATCCCATCTTTGGTTTTCATTTTGATTTTGAGGTTTTTTGTACAATTTTTTCTCAAATATCTTTGCTACATTATTATTGTATCATTTGGGTGATCTCTTTATTTTAGAATTTATACAATTTTACTCGATTTTTATACATCATTTTAGTCTCGTTGAATTTGTTTAAGCAATGACGACCGTCTCATGCACTATAACATATTTTTCAAATTTATATAGAAAATAAAAACAAGATTAAAAGAAAAACAACAACAAATTGAGTAATAACCTCAAAATTTATAGATTAAAATGATACTTTAATATATTTTGTTTTGGCAAGTAACTTACCATTTGTAACAATGTGAGTGGGACTACTCTATTATCAAAATATACTATGAAGGTTTAAGCATTTGTTAAGTTTATTAGGGAATCAAATTTGTTTTACAACTATAAAGATTAAAGGTTGGGATTGAGCATGAGTGAAGTGAGTTATAATAGTTCATTCCTTGTTTGGGGCAAAATTTAGTTTTAGTTGAAGATTAATATTTAAAATAACCCACACATAGTCATTACTATCCTTCAACTCTAATTTTCATCTCAAACACAGACTATAATACTCCACACTTCAAACAAGACTTATAACAACCACATGCTATTATAATCCTTAGGTTATAATAACACACAACGTGCTCCAAACGTCCTCTAAGTAGTTGCGTAATATTAATAAAATTTTAACACTCAGACTAAATTGTTACAAGTTTAAAAAAATAAAGACCACATTTTGTTACAAACAACATGTTTAAGAAGTGTCTTAAAATATTTTTTACTATATATAGTTTGTAATAATTGATTTCAATATTAACCGAGTCTCATTTTGTTATAGATTGTTTATATGCTTAATTTTAGAAATTTAAAACAAAAAAACTAAACGTCAAATTGTTACGGAATTGACATCTAAATTAAACTATTTTGAATTGAGAAAAAACAAGTATATGGTGACTGTTGTTTAAAGTTTGATGTATTATGGAAGTATGAATACTACTGCTCTACTACTAGCTCCCAACTCCAACATCATTTAAAGAAAAAGGTTCCTTTAATTATTGTACTCAATTTGTCAGTATATCACTAACTATTTCAAAGATGAATTGCTTCAAATTCAAATTAATTACTGTTTGATTTCAATGAACTAAGAGATCAAAAAGTAATCCTTGTCAACTAAAATGTCCAAAATTCATTTAAGGAGGACGGTGCATCAACAAACAAGTGGAAATGCATAAACGAAGAAAATGAAGTTCATATAAATATCAACGAATTTGAGTGGAGGAGGATGTCACGACCCTATATGCTTAGCACTCGTCAATTTCTTAATTAAAATTGTACCAATTACAAATGAAGAAATCTAAAACTTTTTAAGGTTGAAATACAACCTCAAATGCAAAGTGAACAAATAATTAGAGAATCTAACAATCCTAACATATAGTCTCACAAGAACTATAGTCTTATTCATCTAAAACAAAACCTCCACATATATATATCAAAAGGTTGCCTCACCATTTTTTAGTGTGTTGTTGATACACATTAAGGAGATAATTAGATTCTGTGGGTAAGAGAAAAACAAATAAAGAAAAGATTGTGTAGGAAGAGAGAGGATGGAGAATGTAATTAGGGAAGGAAAGAGAGGGATTTGATCGAACAAAAAACGTGATGTCTATATGTTTTGATTTCTTCTATATTTTCAATTAAGATCAATTTTTACGTTTTAACCAATATTTTGAATTCTTTGTCAAATTCTATAAATAAAAACAAACTTTTCAAAAATATTGTTTTGAGTTTTCAAAGTTTGGTTAAAACATCAGTAAAAAAAAATGGTTTAGAAAGCATAAAAAGAATTGTAAATGGAAATAAACTTACATATGTAAACTTAATTTTCAAAATTAAAAAAGAATGTTTATTCTATTAAACATTTATCTATTGGTTTTTAAAATTTTATTTTCGACATTTTAATAGTATTTTTAAAATCAAACACCAGCTAGTTTTGAAAAAAAGAAGTATTAAAAAATATTTTTCAAGAATAATAAAAAAAAACTTGATTTTCTAAAAAAAAGTATGAATAGTTTATGAGTTTTTATCATTTTAGTTTAAAAAATAAAAACCTATAAGTAAAAAATAAACACAATTAAATATAAAACTTAAATAGTTATGAAAGGAGATGGATTTTGGAAATGAGGTGTTGTTTGGTTCACATGCACTCACATTCTCAAAATCTCAACACTAATCTCTCTTACTTACTTAACCCTTTTCAAGAAATACGCTCACATCTCCCGTTTTGCCTCTAACCACTCACACATGTCTCCACGTGTCCCTTTTTTCTATTTCTGAATTCCCCAAATATTCACACACATGCTCCCACGTGCACACGATTTTCAACTCCCTCTCTTTTTATTTTTTTTCTTCCCCAAAATTATATCTCTTTTTATATTTTTTTTTCTTTTCTTAAATTCAAATTAAATAATAATAATAATAATAAACACTTGTGAAACATGGTCCTAATTCCAACGTTTTTTTTTCCATCCCATTTTAGAGAAGAACAAGTGTAATTTCTATATTTGTCTATGCTTTACACCTATTCTTTTTGTCATATCTATATATATCTTCTTTTTTTCAATTTTTTTTTTTGACATACATATGATTCAATTATTATTATTCAATATTGATATTAACGTCATCTTGACCGTTCAAATATTGTATATTTCAATTCTTTATAAATAATTGAGATCTATCCATCTATGTATATATCGAAAAGTGTAAGTTTGAAAAAAAAAAAAAAAAAAAGAAGAAAGGATAAAGGGACCAACACATGTGAAAGTACATAGTATAGTTGCTTGATAAATTTGAAGTCTTGTAAACAAGAATAACATGCTTAGTTTAATGTAACCATGTTCTTCAACTTGTAGAAGCTATTTGGATGATGATAGTGAAGTCATCTTGTCTTCATTCACTGTATATATAAATGCCTCTCAAAACAATTCTCTAAAATAGTCTAAAATTTTATATTAAATAGATTCATTTATTTATTGTTGGTTGCTAATTACTTAATTTATTAATCGTATTGGTATTATTGTTAATTATATAAGAACTTTTTTTAAAAAAGAGAGAGAGAGAAAATGTGTTTTTTTAGATTGCGAAGAGAGAACTTAAAATATATTGCATGTGATGGTCAAAAAGTGGGGAACTAGTCTCACCAAACTTATCCATATATAGACCAAATCCTTAGAATAGTAATGTGAAAAACAAAGCCATTTTTAAAGGCTATATGTTTAATTTAGCATTAAAACAATTCTATATAGATGAGGGTTTAGTCCTTAGATTAAGACCATGTTGCTATTAATAAATAAATAATGAGGAGGGGCTTAAATATAAACTTGGCATATATATATATATATATATATATATATATATAGGTATAGCTAGATTCCATGTGCAATATATATATAATTCTTTTGTTTTTTTTCTCTCTTGGATCCCTCATTATTGTAGAGCCATGAAGAAGCTGAGGTTGAATTAAAAGCTTTCATCCAAAAATATATACACACACCTTTGATTTAAATCTTGTAGGGTCATATAATTGATCTGATTTTAATTCTTTTGACTCTCATATGTCCTTTGATATTAATGTATTCAAAGGGATAAATTTAACTGAAGCTCATTTTCTTTTATTTTTTCTAAATCAATGTCAAGTTATATTGTTTGACTAAATAAAACTAAACCAAAATCATTAAATTTCAAAAGTTAAATTAAATAATATATGTGGCTATGTCAAATTATAATAATTGGTACGTAAAAGTTACATTATATATAATTGTTAGAGATATACAACCTAAATTATATTATGAATACAAATAAGTTTAAAATGTGAACATATTATTTAAAAATGAGTGAGTATAGAGTTGGGGTGAGGAGAAGAAGAAGAGGATATTTTATGAATGGGGAGCTAAGGTGTAAGATAATGGGAGCAGGATAGGGGTTGTGGACGCACTGTCAAAGCAATTAAAATGGTCCATCAGTAGGGACCACCACCCCAAATTTTCTCATAAAATAATCCTACTCATCTCTTTTTGTCGTTTAGTGGACTCCCTGCTATTAAACGGTACGTTTTGTACGGACTCTCCGTACACATAACCCTCTCATGCACCGACGCTTCATTTTACCAAATCACCCGCATCCGCTTTTATATGGTTCGGTTTTCTTGACTCGACCCGACCCGACTCGACCCTCTCTCTCTTTTTGACCTTACACGTGGGTTGTATGTCCTCCGTGTGAGACTACTTTATTTCTTTTTTTCTTCTTTCGGAAACTTCCTTTTTGGTCCCACGTGGACATTTATTTAAGCTTTTCAGTTTTCAAATTTGTTTTAGTTTTTTAAACTTGAACTAGAACATTTAAGCACTAATTAGCTAATTTCTTGATAAATGGGAAATTTGTTCTTATAACTCTATATCTCTTAAACAAATTTACTAACTTATGACCTATACACTTCACTTACTCATTCAAACACTCTCTAAATTTTGTTTTAATTTTGTTTTAAAGTTTAAAAATTACTCTTTTATCTAACATTTTTCGTCCAATATTTATTTTGAGTCATTAACGTTAATGTTTATTGATTAATTTAAAATATTTTTCAAGTCAAGTTCTAAAGTTAGTTTAAGGATGAAAGTTTGTCAAACTTGATTAATTATATATATTTTTTTAAAATGAACGGTAAAATAGAAGTGGTAAACCAAACACAATTTGTTTTTATTTTTTATTTTTAAGAAACGATGTTTGTTTAAAACTACAATTTAAAGTTAAAAGGAGAATTATTGAAAATGAAAAACCAGTGATGTTTCATACTCTTTTTTTTTGTCCAAAAATTAGTCTTCGAAGTGTTTGTTTTAATCGTGCACCTCTTTAGTTCAATGATTGAAGGCTGATAAGTGTGACATCATATCTTTTGCGTACTGTATGACATAGAAAAATAGCCTAAATGTTAGGATTGATGCTCGTTAGTGGTGTGCTATGATAGCACACAAAACGTTCGAAAAATGCTCATGCGATAGTCTACAAAGAAACAACTCAATTTAAAAGTGTCAAAAAATCTCGAAAATTCACATTTAACTACTAGGTGGTCTTATTTTTAATAATATCTTTTTCCATAAAAATCAACTAGTGATGCTGATCTATACTCGTTTTTTTATTATTTTTTTTTTCAAAAACTTGTCTTCAATGGGTTTAATTTTTTTGTTTTTATCTTGCACCTCTTTAGCTCAATGATTGTGGGTTGATAAGTGTGATAGTCTATCTTTTGCATATTTTATGACATAGAAAACAGCCTAAGGGTTAGGATTGGTGCTTGTTAGTATTGTACTATATTAGCACCCGACACGTTCAAAAAATGGCAATGCTATAGCTTACAAAGAAACAACCAAATTTTGAACAATATCAAAAAGTCTAAAAATTTTACACTAAACTACTAGGTGGTCATATTTTGAGTAATATTAAAATTTTATCTTACAAAAACTTATTGTTGAAAATATTTATAAAAAAATAGTAAAATTTTAGCTACTATCAATGATACACTTAAAGAATAGTGTTAGATCTGAAATTTTGCTAAACGTTGTTTTACTGTGCCATATGTAAAAATGCTTTTCAAATAAAAAAAGAACTAAACGTGTAACATTTAGGAATAAAATAAAAGTTACCTACAATCTAACAATCAAAATACTTTTACCTAATATTAATTTTTGAGTTTATCTAATATGCACATTTGTAATTTTCCATTTCACTAATTTAGAGAAACCTGGCTTGGTTAAAACATTATACATCTTATTCTAAAACTTTAATCTTTGAATTTTTATCTTTCAATAAAGTACTTTCTTTTCTATTTACTCACCAAAACAAATAAATAAAAGAAAAAAAATCTAAAATTAGGCTAAATGGAGATTTAAACCCATTTGTATTTATTAGAATGTATATCGGCCCATTGTCAATTGAATGCAAACGAGTTGGGCCATACATTATGGCTATGAACGGCCCAATTTCCAAAGTTTAGCTTTGGGCCTAGGCCTATCAAAAAATGGTTCAGTGCAATTTTCAACCCAATATCTAAATTTAATTTTGACGTATAAAAGCTAAAACCTAATTTAAACTCGTTTTGAAATTATTTAAAAACTTGAACCTATCATTTGTATTGTAATCAAGGTGATGTGAAGTTGATTGAAACAATGTATATACACAAGTAAAATGCCTTGTTTTTCTTCAATCATTCTTCTATAAAAAAGGTAAATAAATGATGATTATGAATATGTTAAAATTGATTCAAAATCAAACTACAAACTTGTGACCAAATAATTCAAAATTGAGCAGATTTAATTAGAGAAATATATGGAGTGGTGTTGGTGTAGGCTACAATTTTATTTTAGTGTAAAAAGGTATCATAAATTTCCCAATTTTTATCACACACTACACTACATGGTCTACAGCCACCCTAAGATATAAATGCACATTAATTACAAATGTGAGCATTTTGTTTGTGAAAACGACCCACCACATGTGGATCCATATTGAGAAAATATAATATGTATCGTAAATGAAATATATAAACAAATAAATTGAAAAAAAAAATTATTTCTTAAGTTTTCATTTAAAAAGATTGACTTAATTAATTAGATTGGAGAAAGTCAATTTTTTTAATTAAAAATAATTTACCAAAAGAAACCATTAATTATAATAGATTTCATTTGAAGAAAAGTTACCCAAACAATGCACCCATATATAGTTTAATATAATTTACTAATTCCATAGATTATCATAAACTTACCATTTCAAATCACATTAATAATAATAATTAGAAGATTTACCAAATGTCGTAAGCTAATAATATGTTTTCTAAATAGAAAATTTGAAAACTATTTTGGCTACTTCTTAAAGTAGAAGAGTACAAGTTATAACATAGGGTTACTATATTCATTATTAAATCTTAAATACATTCGGTTTTTTATATGAATAATAAACTAATAATTTTGTTAGATAAGTTTTTAAATAATATTTTGATTACTATTGAATCTTATTGAAATAAAAATAAGATTTTGTTTAGACTACATGCCAAAGAGAAATTGATATTGTTTACAATATCTTTGATATTTTGAGCTTGAATATTAACATATTTTCTAAATATTACAAAAAAAAAAAAAAGAAATCAATAATAATAATAAAAAAAAGAATAAACCTTCTAAGTTTATATAAACAATATGTTAGTTTTTTTTTTTTTTTTTTTAATGATTTAGCTTAAGATTAATGAAGAAAATAAAATCAAAGATTGTTTAATCTATTTAAAAATTTTCTCATCTAATTTTAAAACTTAAACCTAAATTAGTCATAAACAATGTCAAGAGTTGGTTGTATAGCTTATTCCTGTCAGTTGAAGTTAAGCTTTAACGGTCCTTGATATATTTTGTCATTTAAAAGCATGACATTAGTTTATAGTGGATCGAGTAGGAATGGAGTATAATGGTTTATTATATAAGGTGTGAAATAGTTTGAGGAAGGAAATAGATAAAAAAAAGTTGGTGTGAGGAAGGGGAAGGACACGAATTTAGGTTTATGTTGTTGTGGTTCCCTTAGAAGCCCAAAATGATGTGACAACTCTTCTTCCTTCCTATTCCTATACTCTCTCTATTACCCCATCAAATCAAATCTTTGCCTCCTCAAAACCCCTAAAACCCCTAAAACCCCTAAAACCCCTAAAACCCCTAAAACCCCTAAAACCCCTTCCCCTTACCTTTTAGCATTATTATTCACTCTCTCCTTTTCTCAAATAAACAAACAAATAACTTGGTTTCTCAACTTTACCACGTGTACCTCTCTCATTCGCCCATCCTATCTGTCTCCCACACCCACATTTCCCTTTCCTACGTGGCATATCCCACCTCACGCCTACCTCATCACTCATCACTCATCACTCATCCCCCCTTCCTTTTTCTTTATTTCTATTTACCTTTTTCTTTCCCTAACTTTACGATTATACATAATTTAGCTTTTAATTTTGATCTTTATTATCGTCTAAAATGTTGAATTTTCTGTCCTTTTCTAACAAATTGACTACATTCACATCATATTTATTATATTAATATGACTATATGTGTCTCTGAATGGGTGATTATTAATTTAATTTAAATAATTAATCAATAATGTGATTTTACTTATTATTATTTAAATGGTCGGTTAAATAAATGTTTTTTTAAAAGATAGTGTACATAAGAAACGATAATAAATTTTAAGATTTTATATGCAGCCATTAAACTTTAAAATATGAAAAATGGAAACTTGTGGTTATGTCTATGTCAATCATCTAGTATATTATATCGAACTCAATAGATTTTTTTTTGTAATAAATGAATTATTAATGGATGGAAGGAAATGGAAGTTTAGAAATTAGAATAGAGTGTAAAATTTGTTGGTTTGGAACTATGAAATAATTTTAATTTAATTTAATCATGAAAAGATGTAATATTGCATTGCAATTGCAACCACTCATTGCATTGCATTCCTTCATTTGATATGACAATTTATTGAAACTATCATAACTTTTTTCCTCAAAAATAATTTAGAGATTAATATTTCTGTCACCTTTCCACGTTATTATATTTTTCGTTTCTTTCTTCCAACTTTCATTATTAATATATATAAACAAGTCTAGAGGTTTCTATTGTATTTGATATTTAAAGTGTTTATAGAAACAAACATATTAAATAAAATATATAATTTTTTATAGGAAGAACTAGACCTAAAACCACATTTAAAAAATGATATGGAAAAGTACTTATACTATGATTTCATTAATGAGATCCGATTTCGTATTTTAAATTTAAATTTCATTGTTCCAACTTGTACATGTAAGAATATGAATGAAAATATAAAATGTAATACCAACATTACAACCAAATATAAACACAAAAAAGAAAAGAAAAGAAAGGAGAGGGAATGATATACATGGATTTACAATACACCCACCACGTGGACCAATAAAAAGAAAAAAGGGTAAAAGGGTAAAAGGGTAAAATGGTAAAAGAAAAAGTAAAAATAGGTCCCGAAGGGCCCACTAATTTCATAATAAAAATCCAATGGTTGTTCATTTTCATTCATGCATGGGGATCATAAAATCGCAGCATCGAATAATTCATAAATTATTGACTTTAAACACTTTTCCTATCATTACTTAGACCTCCCTCCCTCTTATTTCCCCATCTTACCTCCCAAAATTCGTAGATATTGTATTTTGTAATCCCTTTCTTTTTTAATAAACAAGTGAAAGAAAAAAGAAAAAAAAATAATCATCTTCTTCTTTTCTGAGATCACCCTCCTCCATGCAATCTCAACCCTTCAATTTAAATGGTCAACGACAAAGAGAATGGCGACCCAACAAAAAGAGAGCGAGAAATAAAGACCACAGATTTTTAAAAAGTAAAAAAGAAAAAATAATAACAACAATAAAATCAAATCTCTCTCCCTCTCTCTCTATCTCTCTCTATCTCTCTATCTCCCCCCCCCCTATAAGAAAATGACACGAAGTAGGTCTTATCTACTGGTGCTGTACATCGGGGGCAGAGGAGCGTATCCTCTTAGAGGGCGGCTCGTGGCTGGTGGAGCCAGGATTGTCACAGCTAGCGCAAGCAGCCGCGTCGAGAACCCCGACTGGACTCGGTGGAGCCGGTTCCTCTTCTCCTATCCTCCGCTGTTTTCGGAGCTCCGCTGTACACGTGTCAATCACGTACTCCTCCATTAGTTGTTGACAGCTTTTCACATTTTCCTATTCCCAATAAACAAATATATATATATATATATATACCAAAATTAAATCAGTAGTAAATGCTTAAACTTCATTTTGCTTTTATTTTAATTTCACCCCATCATTTTTCTTTTTTTTTTTTTTAACTTTTACACTTTATCATCTTTTAGTTTAATTCTTGTATAAGTAAAGGTTTATGGTTTGAACTCTATACGTGTATATGTATTATTATAAAAGAAGTGTGTACGTATAATTTTTGTGGCTTAACTTACATTTGTTTTGAAAATAATTTCTATTATTTTTCCAACTTGGGATTTTGTCTCTACTTGAGTATAAATTTGTTGAAATTTTATTTTAGATAGAAATGGAAAAAATGTCATGGTGTCCGATCAAAATTATTGTTTTGAAATTTTTATTAAGAGTAGTTTTGGAAATGATAATGAAAAGTGATTGAGGTAAGAGAATATAAATATTTTTGGAATAAATGAGAAGGTGAAAGGTTTGTTTTTTAGAGAGTAAATTAAAATTGGAGTTGTTTAAGTCGTTCACAAAGATCTTGAACCATAAAATTCATAAATTTAAGGTAAAGGATTTTAAATAAATCTTGTAAAAATGGATTTTTGTTTTTAAGTTTTATACATTAACCTCAAGAGATGTTGAATTGATAATACTTACGATTCTGTTCGCCGCAAGAAAATGGGAACAACCCGCCGGAGAATTCAACCGTTCACCAGCGGCACAGAGAACGGCGGCGGCAGCAATGGTGGACGGCGGAAACTCCAAGAAATCGATCACTGAAAGTCATTCCAAATCAACAAGAAAAAACAATCAAAACCAAATAAATCGAATTACAAAAACAAAGAAGACAAAAAATAAAAATGTGATAACAGAATCGATTTCAGTTACCGCGTATGGTGCTGAGAATGAGATCGGAAGAAGATGAGAATAAGCGATCAGAATCATCGCCGTCTCCACGACCGCCGTCAGCGGCAGAAGAAGACGAAGGAAGATCGGAGATGAAGTGGTGGAGAAAATCGAAAGGCGTGACGGCGCGTAATCTCCAATTGAGAATAGACATAACCCAAAGCTCCATTCTCTGAACGGTTTTTGGCTCGAATACGTACTTAGGTTCAAAGATTTGAAGGTCCAAAAGCAACGGAACCTCAGGTTCTTCCATTTTCGCCGCTAATGACAAACACGCCACCGATAGAAGCTGAAACGCCCATCCATTTCGCCGCTGCAAATTAAAAAAAAAAAAAAAAAAAACCTAAAATCATCAGCCTCCAAATTCTGAATCGATTATTGAACAATCAATGACATTAATAGTGGGGAAATCGAAAAGGTATCTCAACTGGAAGAATATTGGAGGAGAGGAAGCGATCAAAGTAATTAACAGAGAGAATCGCAGTCACCGGTTTGAAATTGTAGTGGGAGTGAACCTGCAAAACCCTAATCCATTGATAAAAAAAGAAAAAGAAAAAGAAAACAAGAAGAAGAATGACGAAGAAGGTGGATGCGAAATTTGGAGTGAGCAGTACCATCAAGATCCAGTTGATGGAGTCTTGACGGGCAGTGAGGTCGATGGAGTGGTCACGGCAGCGGCGGAGGTAGTCGAGGCGGGGCATGTGGTGGAGCTGGGATTGAAGAAGAGTGAAAATGGGGGAGTCATCGGAGAGCGGAAAGTCGGGGGCGGAGGAACAGAGGAAGTGAGAGGAGGAGGAGGAGGAGGAAGAAGCGGGGGAATGATGGTGGGGAGAGAGAGACATTGAGGAAGGAAGAGATTAGGAGGGGAGAGGCGGAGGAGACGGCATTGAAGGGTGAGAAAACGGGGAGGGAGAGAGGCGGTGGGATCGTTGGGAGTGATGGCCATCGCTGGATTTATGGGTTTGGATGAAACATACTCAATGCTTTGCACTCACACTCTCACTCTTACTCTCACTCTCTATCTTTCTCTCTCTCTCTCTTTTTTTAAAATTCTTATTAATTAATTAATAATATTAATTAATTAATCAATTATGGAAATAAAAGTATTTAGTTAGCCTTAATTGAGAAAACGAGACTTCTTTGCTTCTATAAATAGGTGCATTTTATTTAATTATATCTATTAAAACAGTTTTTTATTTAAAAAAAAAAGTGATTTTGATTGGAAAATGAAGTCATTTGTCGGTAGCCATTCACAATTAAGTTCTTAAATTACATCAAAACATTTTGTTTTAAAAGTCAATACCATCAAAATAAACAACAATTTTCTTTTTAGCTTAGGACAAAAATATATAAATGTACATTTCATTATATATCATCCAATGCCTTCCACCATACTAAAAATTCATTCAATCTTATAATAATTTTCCACTTAAGTGGATATTTGATTATCTCTCATTATAATATTCATTTTCTTTACTTTTGGTTACCTATAATCAAAAATATTATTTCAAATAGTAAAATATTATAAAATTTTATGTTTTATAATTATTTTAATTAATTGTGATTTTATTTTACATAGCTATAAACTTAAATTTGATAGTTAGAAATAATTTTAAATTTGAACACGTTGAAAAAAATTAATATTCTAAGTGTTCGGTAACAGTGAGCAAAATAAATACAGTTTAGTTATGAGTGTTAGCAATAAACATGTTAGTGGTTTGAACCTCTTAAGTGAATAGTACATTCATACGGTATTTGTATAACATTTATACAATTAATATCAAGATGGTTGGTAGTGTAAATTTATGTCATCCGAAACTATGTTTATGTTGACATAAACTATATTAAGATATTCACAATCATATCAAAATTAATTAAGAATATTTATTATTAATTAAACCAACAACCTTCTGTATTGTAACAATTATTTTTATTTTCTATATCTTATTATTGACTTTGTGAACTTTGTATATATATTTTTTGATGATTAAATTATGTGTGCTAAAATTTCCCATAATACATTCAATACCATATTTAGTATATGTAAAAAAGGGGGGTTTTCTATACTTACACCTGTCAAATGAAACAATTCCTCTTTTGAATAATTCATAAGTTTTATGTCTTAGAACTTTATTGTATTTAGAAGGTGATGTGACAATATATATAGATATATACACACATATTGGAAAGACAATTAATTGCATGAGGACATATAATATGGTTCAAAATTATAACCCAAGAAAAAAAAATTGATTAACTTTGGCCCTTTACTTCATGTGATGAACCACTTTTTTTAATGAGTTGGGAATGTGTGGGTTCTCTTTATCTTATACCATTTAAAAAAACAAAACAAAAAGTATCCTAACACCTATTTCTCGCTCGACGTTGGCATTGCGAGTCTCTAGTGAGTTTGACCTTAGATCCACTTCTCTTAGTCTATTCTCGTTTTTCAAACTGACTTGTTTGAAAAATCCTCATATTAACGTGGTGTTGAACATATCATATTCAAATATCTAAATTAGTACAAAAAGGGTACATAGTTAAGTTAAACACCCAGGTAAGGTCAAAACTCTCTTTCGAATAACATTTTATCCCACTTTGGAAGCATCACATGAGGCTATATTTATAGCCTCTTTCACTAATGCTCATCGTAACGCCAACCATGTCAAAGCTATTTATGTGCTCAATGTTACATTATGCTAGACCAATTTAGCTCGATTATTTTTTTTTGTTGGTATATATTCACTGGCTCAATTGCTCGATCTAAGTTTTGATATTATGACTTTTCCTTTTTAGACATGTGTTCTTTCTCATGCTTGACGGATTACCAATTTTTTTTACCATAGAAATATATTGTGTTGTGATTGGTTAAGTATTGTTTTGAATTAAAGCTTTAATACATAATACATAGAATGATAAAAAATGACTTCATATGCTTCTTCGTAGACTTTTGGCCATTATATGAAAAATGACAAGTTTCCACGTTAGGGTAGACGACTTTAAATGTTGTTGAAGACGTTATGTTGTGAGATCAAATAGAAAACACCCCAACGTTAACTTTAACAATAATACAATGTTTCTAAGATTTAGCAAAATTTGATTAATATTCCTTCACTTAATTTACTCTTTCTCAACAGAAAAAAAAAATCAATTCACTTGGGGAATTAATTAAAAACACACCCATTAATAATAAGAAACTAAATGTGTAAAGTTTTTGAGAATCATTTATAATTTCTCAATGTAGCATTGACATATTTAACTTTCATCATTTCATTTTAGATGTTTGTTTGATTCTATAGATTTTATGGATTTTAAATTTCAAACCCATTTTGGGATATAACAAAAATGTTAATTTCATCCATTTCAACTTACTTCTTATGTGATTAATTATTGGTTTTGATATATATACTTTTCTCTCATTAAAGTTTAGCTAAAATTGGTGTAAAAAGAAATTGTGTATTGATTGAGTGAAGTTTAAGTTTATTAAATTAAAGTACTTTTAAAAGCTACTTTTAAAATTGTTGTATTTATAATGATGGGTTTTAAATTCTTGTCAAGAAATTAGAATTATTCCTTTCCTTAAGACAAGAAAACATAGTTTTAATTCTAAATAATAATTTTTCTTTTATTTTTTGCTATTTTTTCTTCATTCAAATTTAACTTTTAGACATTTAATAATAAAAATTGAATACAATTTAAAATAGGGTCCGCCAATCTTCTTTCAATTTATTATTGTTATTAATGTTATTATTTGTTTTTATGAGTAAAGTGTTTGAAATATTTAAGTGGAGAAGGAGAGGGTAAAGCAAAGCATGGCTGAAACGTCCAGACAATGTCAGATGAGATTAATACAACTTTGACTTAGGACATTATATTAATTATAATTAT
This sequence comes from Cucumis sativus, assembly GCF_000004075.3. Classification (NCBI taxonomy): domain Eukaryota; kingdom Viridiplantae; phylum Streptophyta; class Magnoliopsida; order Cucurbitales; family Cucurbitaceae; genus Cucumis; species Cucumis sativus. The sequence goes on from NC_026658.2 coordinate 120,581, forward strand.
TTGACCACATTTTGTATTTATTTTTTTTCATTTTCTATTTTCTCTAAAGTCTAAACCCCAATACTAAATTTAAAAAAGAAAATCTAATATTGTATTACAGATATTTTTAATTTATTATATTTGAAAGAAAAGGAAAAAAAAGAGGAAAAAGAGAAAAGCCAAATCTAAGGCAATTATATAATTAGATAATAAAATCCTATATGCTAACCTTTCTATCTCTCGGTTGCTATCTTCAATTATTATTAAACATATTTGATATTTCCCTTTTGTTGTTAACAAAAGAGAAATTCTCAATTGCTTTTTGTTTCTCTTTCTTCAAATTAAAGTCAATTAGAAGGAAGAAAAGAAAAAGAAACAAAAGAAACAAAAGAAAAGAGTAAACAGAAGGAATTTATCTTCACAATATAATTCTCTATTTTTGGCCATAGAAATGGAGATTCAGGTGTGAAGATTTTTTACTTGTATTGTATAATGTATAATAAGAATGTAAAGACAGCCTTCAAAAGCTTTCAAATAGCAACCAAATCATTGTGTTATTTGTTCCTATACATATTTGATATATATACTTTAACATCTTCTACTCTTTCAAGTATCCAAATAACTCAAAACAATGTCAAATATTTCTTCTACTTTTCCATCCCTTCGATTAAGCTCGCATCTATAACAAATATTTTGAAGTTAAAATGAGGGGAAGAACCTATTGAGGTTCCAAGGAAGGGAGTAAAACTCTTCGCTTCTCGTATCTAGATTGAAGGAATAAAACTTCCCCCACCAATGCCGCCCACTGTCTCGGCGAGTTGCGCTGTGGTTCCTCATCAATGTGATGTCCAAGAAGAAGGCAACCACAGCAGCCACAGTTGCTGGAGAAGAAAATATCACTTGCACAATGTTGTTGAACTACAATGGCAAAACAGACAAATAAAAAACATTGGCACGTAAGGAATTCATACAGCATATTCTCTGCTAATCAGAGATTAACAACAATGTTAGTTGTTTCTGTTAATCAAGTTTAGAGTAAAATTGAGCTCACCCATCTGGCTTTAGTGTGGACAGGACCATGTCCAGAAATGAAAAGATACTCATTGAAGTACTGGGGCACAGAGAGGCCCAAGAACAGAGAGAATCCAAGTACGAACTTTGACCGAAAGCTGTTGAGGTTGCAGAACTGGAGGAACCCGAGACCGGCAGAAGCTGTTTGTTCAATGAGATATCACAATAAAAGCCTAGAGTTTAATTCTCTGTAGGATGAGATGAATTGGCTAAACTAACATTTTCCGTACGCCACCAAACTGGAAAACATTTGCCCCCACCGTCCTGACTTTCATTTATAGCCCATTCATGGGGTAATGTTTGTTTCCAGAATTTTTTTGCATAAAAGTATATATGAAAAGTTCAAAATCAAGTGCCAAAACAAGAAAGTGATGCATAAAAAAGCTTCAAGTCCCTCCCTTTTGGGCATAATCAGAAAGAAAAGTTCGTAAGTTTCTTTTGAAATTGTCATTGAGAACAGACATGCTATTGGGAATTGGTTCATGTTCTTAAGTTGTCTGTCTTTGTACTGTTTGGTGGTCTCGTTAGTATTTTACTCAAACTGAATCCATAGCCACATCAATTTTTGGTTTAGGAGATTAAGGTTATTAAGTTATGATGGCTTAAATAAAGATGACAAAGCTCAGTTGAACTTTGTCTCATTCAATTATTTGTACTTTTGTGGTAGCTCACTCAAACTCAACAGTTGTTGGAGTAGCTGAGAATTTATAGTCCATTGTTATATAGATAATTTACAATAAGCATTAACAGCTGTTATAAATTATGTCAGTGTGTGCAGAATGAAGTTATTCACCATTCTATTTCGGTAGTCTGGGTTGTTTTAATGGTTTGTAGCAGGTGGTTTTGGCTTTGACTAGAAATGTTTTCATGATTACAAATTGAATATTAAGATGATTTCAAGTTCATTACTAAGTATGGCCCAGTCTGATAATTAACCACCCTACCCTATTATTAATTTTCTGTTTTTGAAAATTAATTTACCAGCTTGTAGGTTTCTTTATCTTGTGAACTACTTTTAAATAACATTTTTTAAAATTTTACCTATTATATTAAAGTGGTTCTTAAGATTTTTAGTTTTTACCTGGCTAAGAGTTCAAACTACTTACAAAACAGGTGAAAAGAAGAGGAATAAACACAGTTTTCAAAAACAACGAGAAGACAAAATTTACTCCTTCCCAATCTATAGCTGGCAGTCTACTATTTCTTACATTTTGATTCGAGCTTTTCTGAACAAGATTGATCACAGAACATTGAAGATTTTACAATAGAAAATAACTTACCTATGTAGGCAAAAAGGACACAGTACAAAGCTGCCATTAATGGTAAGGGAACAGAAGCAAGGACAGCACCAAATTTGCCTGTTATCATGGAGAAAATAAAATTGAAAAACTGTGAAGTCAATAAAATTAGAAAAGTAATACCAAAGATTACGTTGAAAGTCATTTAATTGGTAGTTTAAGATCTTGGAAAGCATAATTGCAAAGTAACCAATGCAGCAAATATTGTCTGAACACGGAAGTTTTAGTTCAAAGATTACCAAGCACGGAGAAGAAAAGCATGAACCCAGCAGAAACTTGAACAGCTCTCCGGCTTCCAACTCGGGTCAAACCCAACAAACCAGCATTTTCACTGTAGAGAAGGATTGTTATCAATTTGAAATCTAAATCCCAATGTTGCTTGCCAAAAACATAATTTACAGATTCAATATATGAACTGGCAATAGTTCATTTTTCATAGCTTCGTAAACTTTTAATAAGTTAAACTGATTCATTACGTTTGATAGACCAATATATTTGACATTCATAAAAGAAAATACAATAAAATCTATGAGACATCAAATTAAGAACCTGTTTGACACAACTGAACTTGAAATTTAATAAAAAAGAGAGCAACGCATTCAAAATGCAAAGCAGTTGTTGGTCACCTATAAAGCACCAACCCTCTTGGAATGACAAAGTGCAGGCCTCGTCTAACACTGACACGTTTACAACACACCATTTGGTGCATCTATTATGTTACCCACTATGAGCCAGCCCATTTAAAAGGCAGTGAAAGCCCATTAAAATTAACTATTCAGCCCAACTTTTACAAAACTATAGGGTTTTACACACTTTCTCCTCACTAACACTCTTTACCCTCAAAACTTAAGTTACTTATCCCACAGTCTGCCTTTGAAAAAAACAAACAAACCACTATGCTACCCAGTGCCCAATTTTTCTTTGCTGCAACTTCAATTCAAAACTCATGACAGCAGGCGACTGCTGTGACTTCTCTTACTATTTTTTCTTTTCCTTTGCCACTTGTTATTTTTCCTTCTGTTTTTATTTCTATTTTTCCTTCCTTTTGTTAAACTTGTGCATACTTCAAAATATGTTCATATTTCTGCACATGCATACTTCTGCAAATAATAATGTGACCCAAACATATCGTGTCCTATTTTTTTTTTTTTTTAAATTGACGGTTGTTGTGTCTATGGCATGTTGCAGGTCAGTGTTTGTACATTTAGAGTTCCCATATCATATCAAGAAAATGTTCAATCAGATTGAGGTGATATCCCCACTCAAATCTGTGAAAAGGGCAACTCCATTTGCCAGCTTTATGCTAGCAATCATCAACTACATTTGTTGCTGTTTTATGGAACGGTTGGCTTGAGAGAAATAGGAAAGCTTTTAAAGGGGTCGAGAACCTTTAGGAAGAGGAGTGCTCCACAATGAAGCTCAACAACTCCTCTAGGAAGTCAGTAACCCTAAGTTTTGTGATTGTCCTTCGCTTTTTGTTCTAAACAATTATAGCCATTTGTTGTCTCGTTCTATGTTTTGTAGTTAGTTTCTATATAGATCACTTGTATTCTTTCATTGGTTCAATGAAAGCTTATCAAAGCACTCATTACTATGAGAGCAGAGGGCTTGCTTTAGACATTATATTGAGCAATAGGGAAGGAGTGCATTTTTTCAAGGTTTTTTCTTACAATGATGCGGTGGATCCAACGCCAGTGCCAAATATACCATCCAGAAAAGTCCCTACTCCCTGTACATACATGGAACAAAGAGTAGTTCATTCTATCAGAAAGACGTGCAGCAAAAAAGGGCTATGATTACAAGAATTAAAGGATTTTAAACAACCAGCCAACCGACGCCTCGGCTGAGTACAGATGGTGGTATATGTGTGGCACTCCCATATCTTGCAGCTGCAATGAATGTTCCTGTAGACTAACAAACAGCAGAAAGAGAATATCAATATGATAGCTAATAGCTTGTTCCAAAACTGAAGTGTTGATTTTAGAAAAACATCTCGCTGGGCCGTGATAATGATCCATCATCAAAATAGCTGGTCTCCTATAACTTGTGAATTTCAAGGAACAAAGAAAAGTGTTGGAAATAAATTAACCTCAATGAGAGCAACAAAGGCAGAAGCCATCATAGAAAAAATATCTCCAGCATCAAAACTAGGACGCCCCCATTGAAATGGATAAGGAAACTTTATCCTGTAATTAAATTGAGTACCGTTGAAGGTAAATAGAAAACAAGATTTGCGCCCAACAAACCTTAAACTGAAAGAAAATTTAAAAGAAACAGGAAGATTTGATGTCCAAATCAGTATTGTTCACACGCAGAAGTTCACTATTTTAGGAGTGGATTTGGAAAAGACAGAAGCTAAAACTCTGGGCCATATCATTTAAGAATCCAGAATCCAGCAAGTTAATTAGCATACCAGGAGGCAGCACTTATGAGCCCAGAACGATCAGTGCGGCAACTAAATTGAGTACTTGGAGCTTTATTTTTATACGCACCAGCTGCAGTCAATATCTCTGCATATACCCAAACAATTGCAACTGACAAAATAACTGCAAATCGATCAAATAAGGCTCGTTTGCCTTTCATCAGGGGCGGAACGTACTGCAGTATATTGGTTAAATATTAGTGGGTTGTAATATCATATAGTTAAGGAATAAGAAATAAGAACTTGGCTTAACCGGAAGACTAGGAAGTCCAAGGGACAGTTAAACCACCCACCTGAGATAATAAAACCACTATGACCAACTCTGGAAGACCAATTTCAACACAGTTAGCAAGCTGCAACCACCAACAGAAATCATGTAAAAAAGCTTGTTATTTTCCAGGGAAAGTTATTTGTATCTAAACAAGTTTCTCCTCCCTCGCTTGGTTCAAAGACTGGACCCTCTTGTTTTATCATCTAACTTTTTACTTCTTTTTTTTTCAAATAAAGATCATTTGTTTAAGGGTGTTGTTAATTGTCATCATGACAGAGAAGTATCAGTCTCTCTTACTTGAGGAAAACCCAGTGCAAAGAGACCTAGCCCAGTGAGGGTGACCAGAGGAACTGCAGATAAAGGGCTAAGAAACCTGCATTGCACACCATTCACACATATTGTTGGTCATTTGAAGCATTCACGAAAAAGAAACCCCAAATCAATTTATTGCAATCTCTTCTACACAGTATCATACCTTGCGACAATCCTCCACAATCCCAAAAAACCAATGATCATTGGTAGGAAAGATGCAACAATCAATGCTCCTTGAAGAGCCTTCATCGATTCTCTAAACCTCTTGAGAAAAATAGAAAGAAAGAAACAAAATCTTCAATCAAAGACAAAAGAGAAACAAAAAGCAATCTCAAGGCATTTTTCTCCTAAAAATAAAAGTCACCTGATGAGGGTCAATATAGAAATTAAATCTTCGAGACAAAGCTACCGAGATAGCGGGAATGATGAAGGCATACGACCCACCAATCACTACAGGCAACCGGGTTCCGAACCAAGTTTGTAATAAAGTATTGATACCCGCAACAAACAACAAAGTGTTTATCATTTCAGCCTTCTCGACCTATGAAGAATACGAGAAAACTGTTCGGATGAAGAGAAAATGGATGAAGGAGAGATGTTTTGGGAAAACTGAAATGTGTTCTGGGAAAATGTTCTTACATTTCCACCACCCATCAAAGGAACGATTATAGTAGAGAGTGCAACAGTAGTTCCAAGCATCACAAAGTAGTGTTGAAATCCCAGAAGTATGACTTCCGCTGCAGTGATTACCAAATTAATTAGCTCCCATTTTCATTTATAATTTACAGCCGATTTATATGAACAGTCAAACATTGTAAACAAGACCACGCTCTGTATTACACGAGAAATGAAGAAAAACAGAGAAAAACTTAAAAAGGGAAAATAAATCCCTATTGCTTGGAATCCACGAAAACACGGAAACCATAGTTTTACAGGGAGCGATCAAGATATTTCACAATCGATTGCAAAGATAAGCAACTCTTGTCACTTTCTTACTTATTCTTCGCTACCCAACAAAATAAGTAAAGGGCTGCCGCAATCGCCAGAAAACTTTCCGCTCATTTCCTAATTGTAACGTTTCAGGCCAGGCAAAAAAAGAGAGGCTAAAAGCACAGAGAAGAATTGGAAAAAAGATGAAGATAATCGTATAGAATATTGTTCACATCAAAATAACAAACTGGGTGTAAACTATTAGAGAATAGAACGCGGGAAACGAAGAAAGATGAAGAATCACAGAGAGAGATAAAGAGTTAGAGACGAACTAAAAACAGAGCATAACAGAGCAGAAGAGAGAGAGAGAGAGAGAGAGAGAGAGAGAGAGAGAGGGAAGAGGGATGAAGTACGCCAAGGGGGAGAGCTGGAAACGCAGAAATCAATGCCGGGAAGTTGCTCTTTGATGGGATGAGGTTGAAACTCGTCAGATTTCTGAGTTCCTCCGGCGGCCATTACTGTATGCTCTGTGAAAACTATGTGGTATGTGAATGAGAATGGTGATGGAGAGAGGAAATGGAGAAGGAAAAAGGAAAAGAAATGGAGTTGGGTTTGTGTTGGTATGAATTTGAGGTTCCTGCAAAGGATGGCACTGACGACACCATACACAGCCAGAGACTCCGCATGAAAACCGACGGCGGGCTTTTGCTTCTCTTTTATTTTTCTTTCTTATGAAATAAATAAATAAAACTAACTAACAAACAAAATATTTACAACAAAAAAACATTTACTTTTCTAAACTTCTCAATTTAGTCTCTTTTTCTAATCATAAGTTTCTAAATTTCTCAAATTATCTTATTCAATTTTTCAAATTTGATCATTCCATTTCTAATTTTGTATATATAGTACATTTATTTTGTATTTTTTAGAGTTCATTTCATTTATTCATGTTGGACTCAAAAAAGTTTCTTGGATGAGATTAAAATTTGAGTATAGTTTAAAATTGATATAACTAAAATTATAGTTTAATGAAAATTTATGAATTAAGAGTATTTATTTTAAACTTTGGGTTATGTTTTTGTAATCTTTATTTCTTCTTTGGGACAATTGGCATTCATTAATTGATTGTTTGGAAGTGTAAAGAGAAGAGGAAAGGGGGGATGACTTTGTGGTAAAGAAATTTTATTATTCTTCATCAAACATTTTCAACTTACTCACTCTTTAAATGATTGTTAATGCTTTTCATTATAACTATGATAATATAGAGTTTAACAAATTTCTAGACTTAATTAATTATTACAATTTCTCATAGTAAAACATAATTATTTACCATAATATAAAAATAAAAACTATAGGAAAATGAATTACATATTAACTAATAATTATTATATCATATAATTAATTAATATAGTATGTGTTATGAGGTCACATATTTAATCCATCAAGAATATCCTAACCCTCTATAGAATAATGTAAACTTATAGACTTAGTCTCATTGTTGTTTCACTTTGAGGGAGTAATTGAGAAGTGTAAAAAGCTAGGGAGGTTGGAGAATTGTTGATGGAAGTTGCACCAACCATGGATTTCACTAATTCCAAACTTTTTAATTATCAACTTGTGTTGCCTTTTTTGTATGATATCATCAAATTTCAACTATCGTTTGCTTTTATTATTGGTCTAATCAGTTTTCTAATAACAAAACTTATAATTATTTATTGCAACCATCGTTCTCTAGACCTTCGCCCTACGTCTTACTATACTCACATATTATTTATAATAATGAATGTTGGATAACTTAGGTTGTGAAAATAATTAGTTGAAATGTTTTCTAAAATCAAACCTAGAAATAGAATTGGATTAGACAAAAATATATTTTAAGTTAAAGTCTCTTTCACTTGCCTTCTTTTTCCAAAGTCCATTATAACTCAAAAGAGGCCATGGCACAGATCAGCAACCAAAACCTAAACCAAGAAAGCCGAGCATTGTTAATTACTTTTCTTGATCAACAAAATGTACACTAAGTCTTATTAATCCCACTTTCTAATTCACGTTTAAAAACTTCAAATATTGAAGGGAACTCGAGCATAAATGCTTTCTCTTTGGGATCTTTTTTTCTTTTGTATCGTATGTAAAACATTATTAGGGCACAACTGTGAAAAGAGAATAAGAAATAATGAAATACAATTAATTGATAGGAAAATTGGAACGGAGGACTATTTTAGCAATAATAATTAAGGATATAGCAACATTTTTAAAAAATTGCAAATATAGCGAAACTATAACTGATAGACTTGTATCGCTGATAGACTTCATATGGTATATCAGTGATAGACCAATATTTACAACATAGTCTATCAGTGATATAGACTTATATCATTGATAGAATTTGACAAATTTTACTACATTTCCAAATTTTTTAAAATTATGCTATATACTTACTTAATTTGAATTTATCCCTATCCCTATTCCTATCCCTATCCCTAATTGATATTATGATTTATATGTTTTTACTATTAAGGCCCATGGCCCATGACCCATACACATGTTTTCACTTGAGAAAGTTGCTTTGCTTGTCCCACCAAGATTGAAGAGTGTGGGCAGAGATTATCAATGGAAACTCTCCAAGAGACCTCCAAAAGTAGTTAGGACCATAGTTAAGCCTTCCTTCCCCATGTGCACCATCGTCGTATACATATCTAGTTATTGATATATATGTATAGATGATTTCATTGGAGGATCAGGAGACTGGTTTTCTATGCCTTAAGTTAAGATTGGTTTTACTATAAACAGACGTGAAACTGGACAAAGTAGTGATGAACATTTTGAATATAACTTTGGCTAAAAGAATGTTTCAAATTTAATTAATATAGCTGTGTACTGAATGAAATTTTAAGATGTATTAATAATGTTTTATTACTAATTAATTTGATACAAAAGTAAACAGATAGTATATATTGAAATAATTGTGATGGGGAGAGATGGATGTAATTCCATGCAATTATACTAAATAAAATTGAAATTTATTTATATATAATGTATTTGGGTAAATATTTATGGATTAAATTCCATGTAGTTGATCCATTTAATTATATGAAATCAAGGAGTGACCAAATAATGAAAGGGAAAAGTTAGGTCCACACATTCCCATTATTCTTTAAGTAAGCCAAAGCTTAGTGGAAGTTTGGCTGTCACATTGTCACCTAGCTTGAATCATACTCATATATATGTATATATATATATATATATATAACAAAAAAATTATACATATGATAATTATAAAATGTGTTTTACATCATAATATGTATCATTGTGTTATTTTGATCTCTGTTTTTTCTATTTTATTTAGTCATGATTGCAAGAGTGTCACAATGTAAAAATACTTATGAAACCGAGTTATTGAACTAACTAACTAGTTATAGAATAGATATCTTTGGGAAATCAAAATATTGTGTTGTAATCAAAATAGTATATTTTTGGTCTTCAAATCAAATTATAGAAAGAATTCAATTTTGATTTCCTTTGTTTTCCTCTCCCTCGATTGAAAAAAAAAAACAGAAGTTGAAGCCACTTTTGTCTATATTGGAGGGCAGAAGTCAATCAATTAGTACAAAAGAGAGAAAAGACGTGAGAAAAGGCAATTAGGAAATACAAGTAATTGGATTTCTTGGAGTACTACTTGCATTGAGGTTGGGATAACATTCTTTTGGATAGTGATTTTTGTTCCAAGATTTCGGATTTTGAGCTTGCAAAGAAAGTCATGTGTCGATGACAGGCGTAAAAGGGAGTACTGTAGGCCGTAGGGTTATTCATTATTGAACCCCAAGTAATGTTCAGAAACTTTGGTAAGGTTTCTCACAAGTCTGATGTTTATAGCAATGAACCAGTTTGGAGCAAGAAAGAATTCCAAAGATAACGAATGAGTGGAGCAGATCAGCAGTGAAGAAATACTTTTTAGTTTTTCCTGATTGAATATATAAAAATCTAACACGAAGTGAAATAGATATAGTGGGTGTTGGTGGGGGCAACACTGAGGAAGAAGAAGAAGAAATAGTACGAAAAATGATAATAATGATCGTGGGGCTGCATTGTATTCAACATTGCTCGATGACAAACCTCTTTGATATAGTCGATATGTGGTTGCAGTGTTAGTTGATGGATTTACATTACAGATTCCACCAAAACCCATAGAGCAGCCTCTACCCAACATTCTTCTTCTCTTCTTCATCCAATTAGGAATTAAACAGAAGTGCCTAAAATTGTAGCAACTTAAAAGACAAATTGTGGCCTTTGCGTTTGTTCTCATCGATGTCCTCTCCAAAACCTACAAAGATTGGATTATATATAATACAAAATAGATATCCCCAATGCTTACCTCCATGTGTCTTAGTACCTATATATATGCTTAGTCAGTAGCATTACATGGGTAGGAAAAACACCTTCTTGTAATCTAAAAATAAATTCCACAAAAAGAATTACAAAATTCATCTTTGCGAGTTTGAAATAATTAAGTATATGATTTCGTTCATAAATTCTAAAAAACTAATCTTAAATTGAAATCACATGGTTAAAGATATTTTAGATAAATAACAGAAATGATAATTTTTCTCCCAAAATGAATTTAATATATTTATCTTTTCAATTTCCACTCACATGCAACCTTTTTCATTGGCTATTCACAAGACTCCCTTTTTGTTTGGTTAAATTACAAAAATACCTACCTGATCGAGTGCATGGATTACATCTATTTCTATATGCAAAACTCTTTAATGATAGCTTAGTTGGAAGTAAGGAATTAAAATTTTTAAAATTCAAATTGGAAGGAATATTCCCTTACTTAATTTGCTAACTTTAAATAAAAATTAGAAAAAATAATGAAAAAATTGGGGGATAAAATAGAATTTGAATAATTTATAAAAAGAAAAAAGTGAACGGTGGGATTGGGCGTTGAGTGGTTGGAGTGGGGGCCACACTCCAGTACCAAATTTGTTGTTAATATTTTTATTTATTTATGGGTAATAAAATAGAGAAAAAGAAAAAGGGGTCGCACGTGCGGCCTGCCTTCCCAGTTCCCAGAAACTTCTTGCCTATTTGCCAACCTTTTTCTTATAAGGTTATTAAGTTAAAGAATTTCTCTCCAACCAAGTAAAGTGCCTAACCCTTCAACACAACATTTAAATTAATCTTTTTTTTGCTTCAATCATTCATTTATAATTTCAAAGGCTTATCATAATTGTCTTCTATTTCTTATGAATTTAATTATTTGATGTAAACTTATTGGTGGGGTGTTAAAAAAACCAATAGTCTATTGAATCCAAATCATTCAACCAGTCTCAAATTATATGGGTTGAGTTGAGTTGAATTTTGTGTTAGGTTGAATTGAGTGAGGTAGTCGATTGTGCAAGTAAATGGTCGGATTGAAGCGGCTCACCTCCTTTTGATGGATATATATAGTAGACTTAGAATTTGAATGTATAACATATATGTATGTATACATCTTAAATGAAAATTTGTTTCCTTACATATTGAAAAACAATACAAAAATTTGTCTAAACTGTATTTTATAGATTAGTTTAACTATTGAACTGATAAGATTTATTTTTCCTATCAATCAGAATACTTTGATTTGGTTCATCATTTTTCTCAAATTCCGATTTATATATATCGTAGAGGTCAACTTTTATATCGGATGTCTATTTTGTTATTCCAAAATTATCTTCATTATATATATATATATATATATATAGTACTTTATTAACAAAGATGTGGTGGTAGTAATAGTCAAACAAGTCAAAATTGAATATATATAGAAATAAGGAAGAGGGTGGAATATTTATTAATATTCCTCAACTATTGTCATATAAATTTTAACGATTTTTATTATATTCCTCAATTGTGTATATATTATTAGTTTATCTTTCTCACATGCTTGACATTTTCTTTTCTTTTTCCTTTTCCTTCATTCTTAAGGTAATTGAAGGTGAGTTGTTGTAATCAAATTGATGATGTTGTAGCATTAAATTGCAAATATATATATATATATATATATATATATATATATATATATATATATATATATATATATAATGTATTTTAGATTTTAAAAAATTTAAAAAATACTATTAAGCTTTTAACAGGGATAAAAAATATTCCCACTATAGTTTTTGAAGGTTAAAAATTTGTTTTAAAAAATATATATATATCTTGTTAGGTTGGTAGTATAAATTTTATATCAATTAAAATATATTTATTTGTCAAATATTCAACAATGGTTAGCGTTTGAATTTCTACGATGATTGATTACATAACTAAATGCTTTCTAATAATTTTTAGTTGACTCAAAGCTACCTTACGAAAGCAATATTAAATGAAAGAACGACCATAAGCTTGATAATTGCCTACATCTTTTAACTATTAGAAAATCAGTTTGATAGGATACAAAGTCTTGTTGTTTGCATTTCAATTAGAAAAACAAAAAAACAAAAAAACAAAAAAACAAAAAAACCATTTTGAAAATATTTCCTGCTAGACTTTCTTATTTCATAATTTCCACTAATTTTATTGATTCTTTAGCTAATATTTAAATATACAAATTAAAAATATTGGAGGCCACAACATTAAAGATTCAATTATAAAATAAATAGAGAGTAAATTATTGGAAGAATCAATTTAAATGACGGAATAAAAACTACATACCAAATATATATTTACCCAAAAAGGAACTTTATAAATAATAATAATAATGTTGTTTTTATAGTAAATAGAAAAGAAGAGAAAAATAATAATTGGTCAAAATGAGGAAGTGGAAGTGTAGAGAGCAGATCCTACATCCTTGTACGCGTTTCCCACGCGTCTCCTACTTTATTTCCATTTAACCAAAATAAATCTGGACCGTCAATCGTCACCCTCTTCAACCAATGATGTCATTACGTGTCAAAATCTTCACTTTTGGTAAACTCCTCAAATTTATATTATATATATATATTATATAAAAAGTAAAATAGAGTTATAGAGATAAACCTTCCCGTATTAGCCGCAAACAAACACAAACCTTCTCTCTCGGTAATCTCAACTCCGTTTTCGGTTTATATATATAAATCCCTCCTATCCCTCCTCTTCTTCTCTGTCATTTCTTCTACACCTTCGCTGTCTTCTCTCCATTCACTCTTTCTTCTTTCTTTTCTTCTCATCATCTCTTCGCTTTCTTTTTCTTTTCCTTTCTCCGAATTTCGGCCGGTTGGCTCGGATTGGATTTGGTTTTTTCTTTTTTCGTCTTCGGGACTGAGATCTGTTTGTTGGTTTTTTTTCAAGAGGAAGGATTAAGGATGAGTTATTATAATCAAGGTCAGCCTCCGATTGGAGTGCCTCCTCCTCAAGGTATGTTAATTCGTTGTTTTTCTTTGTTGTCATTTTGGTGTTGGATCGGAGGGTTTTCTGATGTGCGATTGTAGATCTGTGTGTTGATTTAGGGTTTTGGTGGTTTTTTTTTCTAAAGGTTATCCACCAGAAGGTTATCCGAAGGATGCTTATCCGCCGCCTGGATATCCGCCGCAGGGGTATCCTCCTCCCGGTGCTTATCCACCGCAGGGATATCCTCCGCCTTACGCTCCTCAATACGCTCAACCTCCTCCTCAACAGCAGCATAGTAGCGGTCCTGGTTGCTTGGAAGGCTGGTAAAATTTTCATTCTCTCTTTCTTGATTCCTCTTTCTTTTACCTGTTCATGGCGTGGTTTAAATCGGACCTGAACTTAGTTGCATTCCGACGATTCGGTATCGGAAACTGAGTTCCGAACGAGTTAATTGCATCGTCTGGTAAAGCGTGCAGTCTCGTTTTTTCATTGGAGACGTTCTTCTTGGAAGTATCGCCCCGATGAATTCCCAAATTTGACCCCTAATTCATTTCTATATTACAGTCTTTTTAAAAAAAATTATAAAATTGCGAGAAACCACCTGACCTTTTTTTGGTTATTGCAAAATGCACCAAGCACACTAAAGCAAAAGATAATTGCAGTTAATTTAGATTAAAAAAACAGTATTTATTCTTCTTTTTTTATGGTTTTCAGATTAATGTTAGAGATTCCTGTTCTTTCAATTTAGGAAAGCAAGTAAATTATAATAAAGAATTTAGGTCTTATTTGTAATTTGGAACAATTCTATGGTTTTAGGGCTGGGTTTTACAATCTGTTAGGGATGGATTGATGTCCTAATTAGTATTTACGAAGGATTTGATTGGTGCATCAAATTGTGAACGTTATAACATTCTGGAGCAAATCTTGTAATCTATTTATTTACCACCATCTTTGTTATTATTAAGCTAGATTACAGAAAATACTCATCTTTTTTATTTATTGTGAAAACATTAAATTCCTTTTCAAAAAGAGGTTTTAACTTTTAATATTATATTTACATCATTTCAAAACTATCATGGAAGTAGAAATCTATTAGGATGTAGAGAAATTAAGACCTTGAAGTGGTGTCATAGTGATCTATGATGGATTAATTTTCGTACTAAGGGAAAAAAATCATGGTATGTGAGTGAGGATGAAATCTTGAGTGAATATAAAAGCAAAGTCAAGAGGACCATTGAGTCTCTCACAAGAAGAATTCCATGCTAAGACTTAATTCTAAAGTGAAGTCAAGATGAACACGTGTTTGAGGTAATTCAGAGAGTCTTCAAGTCCAAATTCATACCCAAAAATATTGTCTTTCTTCCTTCTTCCCTATTCGCTCTTGTAACCAAACCAACAAGCCTAGAAAACTCTCAGAATTAATTACAAATACACCTTCAATATTCCACTCTAACAATAACATTTTACATATGTAATGTTGCTATTTTTAATATGGAAGGAGTACTTTTTATATGTTTGATTTAGGTTTTTAATGAATACTAAGTTGGGATAAAAGTGTACTGAAATTGAGTTGTGTGGTATTGGAAACTGTGCAGTTTGGCTGCGTTGTGCTGTTGCTGCTTGCTTGACGCCTGCTTTTGAAGAGAACCAATTTGTATTGTGGCTGTGCCTTTCGAACTTTTCCCCTAAAGAAAAAAAAAAAAAAAAAAGAACAAAAAATTTGGAACAGTATTGGAGTTGTCAATGATTTGGGCCTTCATTGTGAAGCTTTCTTTAAAATTCCTTGCGTTTATTAATTACTGTGTAGTCTAGTGTTTGTTGTTTCTTCCTTATCTTTTACATTTTTCTTATATAAATAACCACCATCTCTTCCCTCTCTTACTCTCTTTGTTGGGTCCTTTCATTAATGGCTCTCTTGAATCGTCCCTGTTCAATTTGACCCTAGAAAAAGAGACTTTTTAATCTTTTGAACTAAAAAAACCAATTCAAACCAAACCGAAGGAGAAGGAGAGTATACATGGGGTGTTCGGTTTTAGAGAGTTGAGTTGGTAATAATATAGAAAAGAGATTTGGGGGAGTTGACTTAAATAGCGAAAGTAAAAAAGACTGCACATTGGTATTTTTAGTGGTTAGAAGCACGTTTTCTAGTGGGCGACGGGTCGGTGGAGGGTATTATGGATGGATGTTACATTCGTGGCTCCACAGCAGAAGTCTCAATTGTTGGCCTCTCATGTCCTATTCCACTCATATGAATTTTCACACTACCACCATTTTCTTTTTTAACAATTTTGTTGATATGTTTCTATCTATGTATCAATAGTATCATTCTGAATTTAGTCTTTATACTATGAAAGTTCAATGAAATATTGTGATAGTTGTTGATATGGTTTGCTTGTTTATTATAATTTTTTTTGTCATTTTTGCGTTTTGTTTCATCCAGATTGATCCATTCCATTTGTTTTTAAAATGAAAACGGGATTGAGATTGAATAGAAATCTTATAAGGAGTACATTTTTTTTCATCGAAATACTTATTCATTAGTCAATAAAAAATTATAATTTTCTGGCCGATGGAAAGAGAGAGAGGGGATATTTTTCCTTTTCTTGTTATCTGTCTTTTCTTTATTCTTTCTAAGAAATAAATTGTTGTTTGATACTTCATTTTATTTCTTGTTTCCAGAATTTGAATTACTCTTATTTGGGCTTTCATTAAAAGTGTTATGGAACAATGGAATTGAGTACATAGAACAAAGTAGGGAGATCGAAAAAAAAAGAAGTAAAACTGGATATATAATGTTGCTAGATGTTAATGTTTGTTTTGAATCAACATTGAAGATTATGTACATTGTTAGTTCTAAATGGACCGTGTTTTAACCATTTATTTTGTTTTGAACAAAATTAAATTATTTTGGTTGCTTCCTTCCCTTCCTTTCTCACACTTCTCCAGACTCTCTTTCTTTTACCACACGCACTTTCATCGTGGTGCACAACGTTTGTTGGTGATTTTTGTTGCCGTGGATTGGTGGTATGAAATCTCGTGAATTTGTAGTGAGTTTTTGGTGTAGAATATATGGAAGCTAGGTCTGGTTGTCTGACTAGGTCAAAATTTCATTACCCAAGACTTGATCCAAAAGTATATTTTAAAATTTTCAACCCAACCGAACCCTTACGATTTAGGTTGGATTATTGAGTTTTTTTTAACGCCCTCTGGTTTTTATGAAAGCTTCAAAATTTGAAGGGATTATAAAAATGTTGTATAAAGTTGAGGTATTTTCAATGGTGAAAATATAAGGGTTTAATGTCTATATTAAATATCCATGAGTATCACTCGATGGAAATGACTTTTAGGCTTTAAATAATTTAGGGTCAAGGTGGAAATGACTAGCAGTATACAAATGTCAGTTAAACTAAGTTCATGTTGACCAATTTAATTTTGTTTCACTTTGTTAAAAACTAAACAAATAAATTAAATGTTTCTTATTAATTGTTGACATTCTTTTTTTCTTTTTACTCCTTTAAGACATAACCCTACCATTTTGTTTCTTCTCCTTCTTAACCCTCTCTCCTTTGTTAGATGTAATATACCTTTTCACAACAAACATATATGATTCTTCCTATATTTGATTCCTTCTATTTTCATTCTTTTTATCGTTCTAAGCACTTTTATGATTATAGTCCATATTTCAACGAACCAACATCGTGACCAGAACCGTAGTCACATCCTAATTGCTTTCAAAGGAGTGGTTCATCTGCAATGCAACAATTTGTTTCAACATATGTTCAAACATCTCCAACATCTTTTATAAATACTAATAAAACATTTTTTAAAAAATGACACCTATCTAATCCAATATGAATATGAATACTAACAACTTGTGAGTAAAGAACAACTTGACTATCAGTCTTCAATTTCTTATAAAATTCACAACTTACAAAAATATCCATCGATACACATTTCTTATCAATATATTATTTAATATATTTAGGGGTAACGATCGACATCCGAAAAATTGATTCGAGCGACCAAAATTGACCGAACCAACATTTGATGGTCGATTTTATTAAAAATACGGTTGGTCACTGGTTTAATTAAAATGTTTAAAAAAGTCAACCGAAACTGACATGTTGAACATATCGTTGTTGGATTTCCTTAATATAAACCGACTAGGTCAATTTTCAGCCCCAGTGTTTTCGACTGAAACTATTCGCCGAACATCGTTGTTGGTTTTCCTTAGTATAAACCGACCAAGCCCCATAGTCTTTCAGAACCGATCCTCTCGCTCGACGATCATCATAGATATATTGATAAAAATGTTATCTAAAAAAGGGTATTTCATTTTATTTAAAAAATAAATTATAATATAATAAAGTTAGTTTGAAGAAGAGAATGAGAATGAAGATTCCGGGAGGCAGAATGCGTGTGTGATTAAAATTGGTTTTCACTACCAAAAATATATAAATTCACAAATCTCAAATACCCACACACAGAATCATAATTTTGAGGCCTCCATTTTTTCTTCCTTTTGCTCCAAATTTCAACGGAATTTTGAATGTTCCAGCCTCCAAAATCCTAACTCACATCATAATTCCCTTTCCAGGTATCTCATCTTTCTCCTTAGAATTTTAATTTTTGATTTGATTTTATCTTTTCCAATCTCCAATATTGTAACAAGCATGTTGAAATCGTAGCAATAGGGTTCTTTATATTTAACATTTCCTGCTCACCCCGATCGTATGACTTTAATTTGAAGATTAGGGTTTGCCCTTAGCCTTTTTGTTTTTTGTTTTTTTTGTTTTTCAATTCAATTTGCTTCGTTTCGACATGGGTATATATTGTAATCGTTGAAGACGAAAGGTGTTACTTGATATTTGAAATTATCAATGGATTGAAAGGAAGGCTTTAGGGTTACGGTAGGATTGGATTATACGGAATGCGAATGAAGTGGGAGTCTTCATTCCCGTTCAATTAGGATATTTGGCCATCCAATTGCGTGGTCACTTTGTCTGCACCGACGTTCCTTCTTATTAAATGGGGTTTTGACCTTATGAACTTTAGGACGTACTCTACTTCATTCCTTATGCTTTGGTAGATGGATTTCTTATTTTCTATTTAGTTTAAGCACATTTACAGGGTGATTTGAACTGATTTGAACCTTTGACCTTTTTAGCGAGGGTTCTGTTGACCTAGGTAGTCTTTTAGTTTATTTGTATTTATATATCTTTGAGATTTTGGCAGGTTTTTGATGTTCTCTTTTTCCAATTTGTGTTATGTTCAACTTTGAAGTCATAGTTTGTTATTCTTCGCATTTGACATTGGAAGGCTTTGGACATGTAAACAAATCTGTTTCTTTTATTTTCTCAACAAATGTTTCTGACGTGAAAAAAAAAATTCCTAGTTGGCCTTGAGCGTGAGCCTTCTTTCTGCTGCTTTTGATGGGTGCTCCGAAGCAAAAATGGACTAGTGAAGAAGAAGCAGCTCTGAAGGCTGGAGTTGTTAAGCATGGAGCAGGAAAGTGGCGGACGATACTTAAGGATCCTGAATTCAGCAGTGTACTGTATCTTCGTTCAAATGTTGATCTCAAGGTAAATAATGATGTTTTAGTAGTCTTGCGCTCACTATTTCAGAGACCAGAACTTTTTTATGCGAACTCCTGGTATTTCTTATTTTGCCCAAGAAATTTAGACTGATTCATGTTGTCAATATTTAAAAAGGACAAGTGGAGAAATATGAGTGTCATGGCTAATGGCTGGGGATCTCGAGAGAAGGCCAGGTTGGCACTTAAGAGATTACATGCTCCTAGAAAAGACGAGAACGCTGTGGGTCCAAGTGTTGCTGCCCAAAGTGAAGACGAATTGGCAGAAGCTAAGTCTGTTTCCCTTTCCTCAGATATCAAGCAGATAACTGGTCCAAAGCGATCTAATGTAAGGTTGGTCAAATCTTTTATCATTTTTCATTCCTTCTTCCTTAGTTCTTATCTCTGTGGACAGGTTCTTTGTAATTTTGTAATTGAGCTTTCATAGAACACTTAGTTATTTGTTTTCTCACTTAAAAATATTATTTTTTTCTCTGTTTCTTTTGAAATCTAAGTTCCTTCATGGTATTTCTTTTAAGTGTGAAAAGGAAGTTATTTTAAATATCAAAAGAGTTTTGGCTGCTCATTAGTTTCTTTGCTTTTCTGAACAAGTGAATCTTATTCCCACTTTGAACAGAAAGGAAGAGGAGGAGGAAGAAGAAGAAGAAGAAGAAAAAGAAGTAGAAAGAATAGAAAGGGATGCAAGATATGATTGCCATAGGTGGGAAAAAAGGTCAAATTCCTCAACATTTTAGTTTGAAATTACTGCAACCTACAATATAGATAAAAAAAAACCCCAATTATTTACTGGTAGGAAATGCCACTATTCACTTTGAGAAAGGTGTAATATATTTTAACATCTGAAATATGTATTTATGTGTTACACATTTGGTAGCCAATAGAGGTTTAATTTGTTTACTTATTTATTCATATAAATTTTTTTGGTTATTTATTATTTTACAGGCTGGACAATCTTATAATTGAGGCAATTACTACCCTGAGGGAACCTGGTGGCTCTAATAAGACAAAGATTACCTCGTATATAGAGGTAGTTTTTCTTTCACTCAATAAAGTTATTGGATTTGTGTTGAAGCTCTTCCTTCAATTTCTCATCAATTCAAGGAGAAAATGAAGGGAGATGGTTGTTTGGTGAAACCTATTGATTTTGGTCTTTTACGAATTTAGATTTTGTTTCTTTACTTGAATAAGTGTTTACAGTTTTCTTCCCTTTTAGTTTAAAATTTAATTTGCTTGTTTTTTCTTAATTGTTATTGACTCGTAAGAACAAAAATAGTAGTCAAGAATTTGAAGTGGTTAAAGTGGAAAATACTTGGGCTGGGTTCTCTTTTTGCCTGCAGTTTGAATATTATTTTCCATTTTAGTTAATGCAAAGAGTAATTATTAATTGGAAAAAGAAAAAAGAAAAAAATAAATGCATTTCTTAGTATTTATCTTGGCTGATGCTTTTGGAATTATCTTTATAATCGTTCATTCTATGCACTTTCATATTGGAATTCTTGTATTATGGGTTTATATTCATAATGGTACGAATACATATCCCTCTCTCTCTGAAAGCAAGGAGGAAAAAGAGACTTCTATCCATTGGTAATTATTAATTGTTGGATCAACAATGATAGGAGAAGTTTTTTTGATTATATTGACTCCTGTATGATTTACAAGCCTTTTTACCAGTTTATTTAATTTGACGAGTTGTTAGTCTCCTATTAACTGATTGATTAAAGTGTCACCTACAAGTTTCAGAAAATTTGGTACAATGTCTGATTACGTTCTGAAATACTTGTGGCAGTGGATGTTGTAGCATTTGTTTCCTCTTTTCAAGCTCTTCACCCTATTCTTTTTTTACTTACACTCTTTTAATCATTTATGTCCAATTGAGTAGTTTGATGCAATTCCTTCGCTTTTTGGAGGGGCTTCCCTTTGTAAATTTTCACTTTATCTATGAAATGCATATATGTACATATCAATGAGAACAACTGATTGGTTCCCTTCTGATGTGAAGACCTTAATATTATTACTATATTTCCTGAAATTGAACTGTCTGCCTTTCAGTAAGGTTTCACATATGTGCTGCCCCTTCTCTTCCCAATTCTAGCTTTGTATAATTGCTATTCTATTCCAATCTGTTGTAATTGCTGATGTTGTTTAGTTCCTTTTTCTTTTCCTTCTGTCGATAGGATCAATACTGGGCACCTCCAGACTTCAAGAGGTTGTTATCATCAAAATTGAAGTTCTTAACAGCTAGCCGTAAACTGGTCAAGGTAAGCAAATCTAGAATTTCATTGTTGATTTCTTAAAAGAAAAGAGTGGAAAACTCCTCTATGACCTCGTTTGATAGGGTTTAGGGTTTAGTTGAGTTTCTTTTTGTCCAGGTTAAACGAAAATATAGGCTTCCTTCTGTGGCTGCTTCAGAGAGAAGGAGCTCTATGTTATTGTTGGAAGACCAGCAAAAAGCTAGTGTAAGAGCTGACAAGGATGATATGTGTATTCTTGCGAAAGCTCAAATCGATCTCGAATTAGCCAAGATGAGGACCATGACTTCCCAAGAGGCAGCGGCAGCTGCTGCTCGAGCAGTTGCAGAAGCAGAAGCAGCAATTGCAGAAGCTGAAGAGGCAGCTAGGGAAGCCGAGGCAGCTGAGGCTGATGCAGAAGCAGCCCAATCATTTGCAGAAGCCGCAATGAAGACACTGAAAGGAAGAAATCTCCCGAAGATGGTAAAACTCTATTTTTATATTATTTATTCTGATGTTGCATTAGTATCTACTTTTTTACTTCGTAATTCCATTGGGTTTATGAGTCATGAAGTTTGATCCGTTTATCATGAATTCATGATTATACAGAGGGATGTAACAATTGATAGGACCTGCATAGCCTTTACTTTACTAATTGAGTTAGTGTAGTGCTAGAAACGATTAGGTTCTTAGTTAGAGAATTGTAGAATCTCTTTCTCACATAAAGAATTTCCTGGCGGAAATTACAGAAAAATATATAATAGAAAATTATATAGGTTAAGGACTCTTGTTTCAATTGAAATGGTATTTTCTCTCCACCGGGAGCTTGGAACTTGTGCTCCTGAGGGAGTTATTTATTTTATTTCTAGTACAACAAATGGCAGGTGTTTGGAAATTTGAACCAACTCATAGTTATGCACTTGAAGCCTCTTTAACATACTCAATTGCTTTCATTTGCTTACAAAAGCCGTGGTTTCCACTAACAAACTCCTTAGCTAATGACCTCTTATACACGTAGGTTCCCAAACTGTTTTGGTCTGGGATTCTCTCAGTCTCAGCAGTATTGTTGTCATCTTACCTCTACTTTTGCTCCATCATTATTACGTGACTGGGTTTTCTTTTTCTTTTTTTGGTTTCTTAATGAAAACATCTTATATTTAGAATTTTTTGTATAAGCCATAGTTTTTTTCTTTCTTGTCAGCAGATGATCCGGGTTTGATGGAAAGCCAAAACTGATTATAAAGAGTTGTGGAGCTGTTGATCAAAGGGATGGACATGTTTTGGGCTTGCTATGGATGATTAGCCATTATAACCAACCTCTCTCCCACTCTTTTTTGGGCAAGTCGAGGAACAGGGTCATATCCGTAGAGAAGAGTTAGGAAAATTATGTGGGTTTGGTTAATTAGTTAGTTGTAGTTCAATGTAAAAATTTTAATTGGTTGTAGTGCAGGTAAATCTGTGGGCTTTTTATATATGCTCTCTCTCTCTCTCTCTCTCTCTCTCTTATAGTGAATTATTATTGCCATTGTTTATTTCTATTAGTCTGAAAGTTTGGAGTTGGTATTAATTTAAACAATGAAAAAGGATGAGGAAATAAATGGAATGGGTTTTAACAAAAAGTGTCAAGAGGTTCCCTTTTTCATTTTAATTTCACGTTGTGGAGAAATTATTGATTGCGCCCTTCACAGATCATTTTTCAAACTGATTAGGTCGGTTACAAATCGATACTCACCCATCAAGGGGATTGATTGGGTTCTTCACTGCCATGGGATTCAATTGAACCATTGATATATATAAACAATTAAATGAAAATGTTAAAACTGAAACGTATTCATTATATTGTCCATTAAATAATGAAATTTGAATACAATACAATATTTATATAATGATAATAATACAATATGGGATTATTATAAGAAATAAAAAAGAAGGTGAGGTATGTCACAAACATTTTGAGTTAGATTAGTAAAAGGAATTTAAACATTAAATTATTTAATTTATGTTATACCTTCATAAACAAATGGGCATTTGGTCTAGTGGTATGATTCTCGCTTAGGGTGCGAGAGGTCCCGAGTTCAATTCTCGGAATGCCCCCGAATTATTTTTTTCTTATGCTGTTAAAATTTACTATGTTAATAGCATAATGTCCTTTAAGAAACATTCAGGGCATTTGGTCTAGTGGTATGATTCTCGCTTTGGGTGCGAGAGGTCCCGAGTTCGATTCTCGGAATGCCCCTTGAACCTTTCTAATTTTCAAAAACATTTTCATGTATTTTTCTCACTAATTCCCATCAATATTCAAATGAATGAAAAAAATTTAAAAATCTTATCAAATAAAAGTAAAAAATGAATGCTTATTTATCAAAGAGGGCATTTGGTCTAGTGGTATGATTCTCGCTTCGGGTGCGAGAGGTCCTGAGTTCGATTCTCGGAATGCCCCTAATAATTTTTTATGTAATGCTCAAGCTTTTAACTCAATTCAGTCCTTTTCTTCGCTCTCACTCTCTTTACTTTTAGAAAAGTAAAATTCAATTGTTCATACAGCTTCATGATTTTTTTTCCTCTTACGGTTGGAAGAGAAAAGGCAATAAATTCGTAGTTGTAGAGAACAATGACAGACACAGACAAAGTGTGTACCAATAGATTCCAAATAATTAGTCCATTCAACCTCCGGTGAGTGAACAACACAAATACTTCTTTCAAAATTGTAAATTTGACCCTCCACCTAAAAAGCCAAATAATGGGAGAAGAATTACACAATCTTAAAGAACAAATAACAAACACGATATGTATTTACTATACTTTACTCCTCAACAATGACTGGCGGCTAGAAAATGAAATCGGTGCTATTATTTACCTACATACTTACCAACCTTCATTAAGAAAGAAAAGAAAAGAAAAAGCAACTCCAACAATTACACATACCACAAATTATATCACATTATTGACATGTTTGAGAGTGATTAAAAAATGGTTTAAATAATCCCTTTGGTGATCTTTAAAATCATTCGAAAAAATGCTTTTTAATAATTCTAAATTCATTTTGATGGTATGATCCTCTTTCTGTGTGACATGTCCTGAGTTTGATTCTCGGAATGCCCCCCAATTTTAACTATTTTCAATTTGAAGTTTTGAACTACTCAACTCCAGTATAATACTCGTGCAAACTTCAAATTTTCATAGTCTAAGAGAAAGAATGCAAGTAAAAAAGGAGTGTATTTGTCGGATGGATAGATAGATACCAACCAATGAAGGATGAATGCTTGAAGTGGTCAGTCACAACCCCTCACCTGTGGAAGCGCACCTATATTATTACATATAACATTAAAATTCAGATAAGCATGCATACTCTAACAAGGTTAAGAGAAACAAAGCTAGCACAACTGCACAAGTTTATTTCATACATAAACCAGGGAGGGACGCCTAGTATCCTACTCCCAGTCTCATCCACCATTCAAAACAAAGCTTTACTAAATGCTAAGCATTCACTATCAAGTCAATGATGTGCATATAGCACAAGATCAGGCCTACATCTTAATAACCCTCTTTGTTGTGGTAGATTCTCAATATGGCATCAGGCACATGAGCGAATTCGATCAATGAGATGTTAATAACTTGCAAGATCAATTTTTAAAATATCTCATCAGACCTTCTCATTGACTTGATAAATTCATAATTTTCATTTAAAACAAAAACTACACATTAGTCAACTATACCATGGTCCATGGATCTACCATCAATGAAATATTATACAGATCACAAGTGGATCTACCATATTATTTTCAAACAGGGCATTTGGTCTAGTGGTATGATTCTCGCTTTGGGTGCGAGAGGTCCCGAGTTCGATTCTCGGAATGCCCCAATTTTTTTTTTCAATATTTAAAAATTTCAGAGAGAGAAGCACCAGATAATTTAGTTCATATTTCAAAAGGGATAAGCAACTCTTTCCTAAGTGCTAGAGCACAAAGCTTAGTTATACATCCAAACATGGTTTAATTTAAATTTGAAATATTATTCTTGTTGGATGCACAAATTGAGCATTTGTTTGGGTGTTTGGTAAGGGACTAGAAGCTTTTGAGTTCAATTCTTAGGGGATACCTCTGGCACGTGCTTTATGATTTCCTACGCCTCAAGAGTGACTGCCTACTTGAAATAAACGCTATAGGTCCACTATTATTTTACCTCTACAAATCACCACTAAAAAACAGCTCCATCAGGATCATAAATAAATGTGTTTTCAAGCAGGGCATTTGGTCTAGTGGTATGATTCTCGCTTAGGGTGCGAGAGGTCCCGAGTTCAATTCTCGGAATGCCCCAGTTTCTTTTTTTTTTCCCCAAATTTAATGTTCCAAATTCCATTCTAACACAGCCTAAATAAAATACTAGGAATTTGTAAATATAAATCACACCAAATCATGGAGGATGGATGCTTGAATAAGCAGTCAGCCATGTCGGGATCCCACTTGGAAGCAAATCTATCATATATAATATTTCATAGTGACAAGCACAATCTATCCTTGCTAAAAAATAGAAACGCACACAAACATATACAAAAGCTATGCTAAAAGAAAGAAAGAAAAAAAAAAAGACACAGTAAGTAAAAGTAACTTCTCAAAATACACCAAGTTATCTATGTGTGTTGCACAAGATCAGATCTAAATCTTGATAAGTCTTCTTTGAGAAGTGAAAGCAAGAAAAAACAAGGTGAAAAACTGTATTTGTAGGGGGGGTAATTGGGAATGCTTAAGGGGCGTGTACCCATTGACTTTCTTTTCATAACTTTCATTTCAACCAAAAAGCAAACATTAGTTTATTGTACAACGGATCCAACAGTAAGAACATATCTTTTAAATTACAGTAAAGAATAACAAATGTAAGGTAAATAATTAAATAGAGTATTTCCCCTTATCCAACTTCTTTGAAAAATTCCAAATGCCATTTAATTATTTGTCAAATCTTTATAATTTTTATCGTTCAAAGAGAAGAATGTAAGCAAACAAACTAAATAAAAGGTTGAGAGTGTATATGGATACCAGATAATAGATACGAAGGGTGAATGCTTGAATGCAGCCAGCCAGATAATAGATATGAACTATGAAAGGTGATTCCTTGAGAATGCAGCTAGAAAGAATCCCGCCTGAAAGGGCATTTATATTCTGTCATGCAAACTTTAGAATTATGATAAGGAGCTTTTTTTTTTTTTTTTTGCTAACTGTGATAGGGAACTTTGATAATTGGTTTCAAAGAGGCAAGCACAAGATAATTCATAAATCAAGGGAGATAATCAAGCATCATAACTTAGTTCATCAAACCATTCAACAGAAACTTTGCCAAGTACATAAAATCATTGACAAGCCATACAATGCAAGGATCAGATCTACATCTCCATATGTCTTGATTACAAAATGAAATCTTGTATTCTCATAATAATGATAGCTGAAACTCTGTATTTGACATAGAAAAAAACGGAACAATTAATCTGATCGTAGATCCTCAATTTCGTAGTTAGCAGGGGAGGGAGGGGGAAACTATTTGGTACAGCCGTACATGGGGTTCTGAATTATTTATATCTTTTTTCTTTTTTGGATGCCTTATGTAGCGTGAAGTTGTTGACTTTCTACTCATAAGTTTCATCTCAACCAAAAACTTCATGTAATTACCAATAACCTTACCAAACCCCATTGATAACGCAGCTCCACCAGCTACAAGTCAATTGTACCACAATATTACGATAAATAAAATTACTTAATGAATGTCTAATATTCAAACAGGGCATTTGGTCTAGTGGTATGATTCTCGCTTTGGGTGCGAGAGGTCCCGAGTTCGATTCTCGGAATGCCCCCTACTTTTTCTGTCATTTTCAAACGTAAACTTCCAAACTCCATTCATGAGATCTCAATACTTTCATAGTTCAGGCTAAGTAATACGTAGTGAAGAACCTAATAAAAGAAGAAGTTCTACTTCTTCTTTTTTCTTGGATGCCTTTTGTGGCATGAGGTCGTTGACTTTCTATTCATAAGTTTCATTTCAACCAAATTACTTTTGTATTCTACCATTAAGCTTTCCAACCGCCATTGCAGAAACAGATCCACCAGCTACACATTTGTCAATTGTACCAGGGCCCGGCATCAATAGTTTTAATAACAATAACAGATATTAAATGAAGTTATAACAAACTTCTTTCATTATTCATAAGATCTCTATACTTTATAGTTCAAGATAAGAATGAAGTGAACCTAAAAAAAAGGAATTGACTACAAGTAAAACAAGTGATGGAGGATGGATGTCTGAATAATTAACGGAATTTATCATGTATACTTGCATATTTCACATCAAAATATTTAGACAACCACAAGATAATCCATAAATCAAGTTGCTTTTGAATGGTTGATGAAACAAGTCATTGGTATACAATTCTACCAAAGAAAAAAGAAAAAAGAAAAAAGTAAAAAGGGGTCATTAATGTGTAGATAGCACAAAATCAGATCTAAATTTCAACTAGTCTTAATTAAAAATTGAAATCTTGTATCTGATAAAGAAAAAGAAAAAGGACATTTGAACTAGTCTACGGATATACTCCCAATTTGGGATGAGACGTCTGAGTTCAATTCTTAGAATGTCTTATGTGGCACATGCTCATTGACTTTCAGTATATAATTTTTATTTTAAAACTACGTCGATCATGCCATGGATTCAGCCATTATTTGGATTACAATAAAAAAAATTAAATAAAATCAATATTCTCAAGCAGGAACTTTTAAAGGATCTCTATATATTTTATGAATCATAAGATCTTTATATTAAGTCAGAGAAGAAAGCAAATAGACACCCTAGATAGAAGACCAGGACTCTATATACATAAATACCAAAGAAAGGAAATGTAAGATCTTTTAACGAAGTCCAAGAGAAGAATGTTAAGCTGAATTAAAAAAAAGACGAACTAAATAGAAAACAAGAAGTGTAAATGCATAGATACCAAATTATGGAGGATGAGTGCAAATAAGTAGTTGGCCAGAATTCCAGGTGGAAGCTCATCTATCATGTACACTACATATTTTAGATAATCAAATTTGATAGTTAGTTTCATAATAATGAACACAAAAAAATAAAAAATCAAGGGAGGTAGCATGTAACCAACCTCATTTCATCAACCACTCAAAAGCAACTTTGTTATATGTACACTAAGTCATTGATGTGTGTATGCCCAAAGATCGACCAACCACTGCAGAAATTGCAAACCCATCTACTAAACATTAGCCAATTGCCTCGAAGATCCAACATCAAGATGATGTAACTTAAATTACAAAAAAAAATAAAGTTTAATGATATGGTTCACTTTTGGTGTGAGTGAGAAACTACAAAAGTATATCAAATTTGTATTCCATGGTTATATAAGGAGGCATGCTATTTTTTAATCCACATCCAATGATTATTAACAGTCTTATTGGATAACCTTTCTAATTTCTTAACATTCAGTCTAAATGATTTCCATCTGTCTTTATACTTGTGGTTTGCTTTCTCTTCTTTCTTTTTCAGTAATCTTTTTCTTTAAGAGAAGATCCTCTTGCTCTCTAAATGCGTGGGGGCACTAATTTCCTATTACAAAAACACTCCTTGGTGTGAAAGAATATAAGGGTTGGTTTAGCACATGTTTTTCCAGGAGAAATAAGAAAATAATTCTACTCATCTCCGATTCATCCTAGATCATTACCTTTTTAGAGTATAGTCAAAGCCTAAAAGAGTAATGATCTTTGTGCCATAGGATTATTGTTAGCAGATATGACCCTCATTCCTTTGAATGGTTGTCTAAAAGGGTTAAAGGTAAATTCAGGAATTTGGTAAAGACATTTCTCTAGAGTCCCTTCCTTCTCCTTTCATGTTCTTTGTGTCGTAGAGGAAGGCACAAATACTTACTTCTGGGAGAGCAGTGGGTAGATGTTAAACCCCTCTCTGTTCTACGTTTCCTCATTTGCATCATCTTTCTTAGAAGAATAGGCATCAAAGAAGTAGGTGCCACCTTGTAGTTGTAACTGGCTTTAAAGGTAGCCCACCACGTATTATTTGACTAAATTGGACACATCTTGTGCACCACATGAAAGTTCAACAAACTAGAATTAGAAACATTCCTTAAAATGTCTTTCACCAAGGTGTATGAAGTATGAACATGAGTCACATCTGCCAGAAATACTACTTACAGTTAATTCAACGTAAGCAACCCAGACTTTAACATTCAACTCATCCAAGCAAAGAACAATTTAGGAAGAAAGCTGAAACAACAAGATACTTGAAAGAGGAAGAGAAAACTGGAAAGCACAACCATTTGTTTCTGAACAATCTTGATAAGAGACTCAAAATATAGATGTTTTTTCTTTTAAAACAAAATACACTATTTCAGTATAGAAACGGCCAGCTTAAAGAATACCATAAAAAGAAGGCACCTTACAAAAGAAATCCAAAATTAGCTATTAAAGAAAAGGGTTCTAATAGTTAATAGACGTAGGGTAATCACAATAATGGTTTGAAAGAGAAGGATAATACAACTCTTGCTCAAGGGGTTAGAGAATCCAAGTTCAATGCTTGGAACACCATAACAATTTTGTTACAATTGTTTCTTCTTGAACTACAGTTTAAAGACTGAGTCACAGTGAACAACATGTACAACAAACAAAGCTGGACCAACAACTAAGCTGAATGGAAGCCAAAACTCTACAATCAGAAACACAAAGCTATATAGAGTATAAACCACTGACTGCCACACTCATCCTGAAGCTAAATTTAAACAAATATAGCAACTCGAGAGAATAAAGAGAAGCTAAGCAACTTCACCTGGCTATTTTTGATCCGAATCCTTGAGACATCACATCACTAGTTGAAGCTTGCATTGGTTATCTGAAAATATATTAAAAGTGCTTCACTTTCTTCTATGAGCTTACAATTATTCGGAAACATTTTCCATCATTTTCTCGACAACCAAACAGCCCGGAGATAATTGTGGTGTACGGATAAAGCTTAAGAGCACCATCTTGGTTACCGTGCTATATTCGTGGGCCTTTCAATATCTCAGGCCCAATTTTATGCCTTACTAAATGTCACATTCCGCCGGCCCAACCTAAAGTAACCAATATTGCAGCCACCAACCTCAAATAAATAAATAAATAAATATATATATATATAAGAATTTAGAATATATTTAAAATTAGATAACAATAAATTTGTATCTTTCATATATTTTGTTATATTTTTATAATATTTTTAAAATTTTCTTATATAATTATTATATAATTGATACATTTGCAACTATCTATCCAAATTCTGAGATTTTGAATACTCAAAATGTAGATAAGAAATAATTTCTATTTTCGAAATTCAAAATTTTTAGAATTATTGATAGCTTTTTATTGTAGAGTTTTTATTAAAAATAAAAATAAAAAAATTTGTCAAAAAGACCAAATATTTACCCTTCTTGTAAAAATGAATGACAATGAATTTCAATTCGATTTTTTAAAAATAATTATTTAAACTCTAAAAATTTCTACATTTCTATAGAATTTTGATTTTGTTATTTTTCGATTAATTATGTTAATTTAGAAAAAAAATTCAATTTTATGGTTCTTATTACAGACAACTCTATAGTTTCATGCATGAAGTGTCATTTTCAACTCAAAACCTTCACTCCTAGAGAAATTGAATTTGAGAAAAAACTATATAAAAAGAAAAACTCATTCAAACATTTTCATTAAATTTTTCATCATATCATCTTTATAAGCTTAGTTAACTTTACTGTTATTTAATATATAATACATAAACGGGGTTGGGTCAATTATGAGGGAGTTGGAGTTTCAAGGTTCGATGAGTGGCCTCTTCAGTCACTTTGATACTCACACAAATGGAGGAATTGGTTCGAGGGTGTTGCACTCTCACATTGTAATCTCCATGAAACAACGAAGCATCAACAAAACCTTCATCATCGGCTGTAATTTCAAAGCTGGGAGATTTCCATTCACCCAAAAGCTTATCCACAACATCTCCTGCTGCTGTGTTCTTGAAATTCATATCCACAAGCGGCAGAGTAGTGAAACCTACGGATTCTGGGCCAGCAAATGTGATTATCCCCTTCACTGCAGGATGTGCATACCCTTCTCTTAGAACTTCCTCGTAGTATTGTGCCTGACAAGGGAAAATTCCTAGTTTTGTTAGTTATATATGTTATGATGAAATGCCTGTAAGAAATACAATAGTACCTGATTTGGAGTTTGGTGAACAAACACTTCTGTGATCCATATGGGGTAGCCTGTTGATCCTAGAAGGTCCAAAGCGGATCTCATGTATGGCAGGTTGGGTGCATCCGGGCCGAAGGTGCCCTGCAAGCCGATTCCTGCTGGGATGTTTTCGTTCCCGGGATACGACAGGATTTCGAGAAGTTTCTTTCTGAAGTCAGCTGGGGTTGCTGTATTTTTGTAATCGTGTTCCATGATATTGTATTCATTCATGAAAAGAAGTGTTTTGTTGTCAAGTTTATGTGCTATGTTGAAGTACTCTGCAGAGGCATTTTCACCGAGTTTGTCCTCAAAGAATCTGAAGTGCACGTTTTCGTTCACGACGTCCCAATGGATAAACTTTCCAGAATATCTCTTAACCACGGAGTTGATTCTTCTATCGGCTGCTTCCTTCAAATCTTGAGGGGAGAGTGACTTGACCCATTCTGGCTGGTATTTTGGACTGTCCCAGAAAATGTTGTGTCCTCTTACCGAAATACCATGTTGTTGGGAAAACTCAAGCATTGCATCAGGGACGGTATAGTTCTCTTGGCCTTGTACGTTCTCAGTGCTATACCACTTAAGTTCATTGGTGAAAGTGGCATAGGCAAATCTTGATGCAAACCACTGTTGGTATTCTTTACTAAGGAGAATGTGGTAGTTCATTCCTGCCCCAAATGGGAAGTTTGGTTTTTTCTGGTCAATGAGGACTTTTGCACCTGCTAGTTTACTGTTGTCTGCTTGAGTTATTTGCAACCTCACCTTGCTTTTCCTCACCTGCAAACTTGGTTCCATCATTTCATATACATATTACATTCAATATTTGAATTCTTTTGCTTTATATTACCTTGTTAATGCTTTCATCTTGGTGGGATCGCCATTGCTCCTTTGTAAACGGGTGTAGTGAGACATTATCAACCCAGATTTCCACTTCTGTATTTGTACTCTTAAATAAATAAATGCAAAACAAAGTTAGTGAGAACGAAATTAAGAGACTTGGCTGAATGTTGCAACCTACTCAAAAGAATTAGAACCAAACCAACCATGCAGTGTCCTAGATGAAACCAAGTTGGTAACAGCAAAAGTTACTCACCTCAAAAATAATCTCAGCTTGGCCTGTAAAATTAGAGACGATGCCACCTTTGAGCAAACTCCAGCATCCATGCTTGGCCATGGTTTCACCACCATGAAGAATCTGACCCCCTTTACTATTTCTGAATACAACACCCACAGGTGCATTTCCTTCACTTAATCGAACCCAAGCTGGAAATTTTGAAATCTTTTGTGGATCAACAAGTACCCACAAACTTAAGATGATCATACAAATTTGAACCATAAAGATAAAAGTAACGAACCTTCAAACTTATACCATTCGTTGAAAGTCTAACTTTAACAAGTTTAAATGTATAATTACGATTAAACCCTACTTTAGAGGCAAAATTACCAATTTACTCTAAAAATAGACCATTGAAAGAAAGTGAGAGTAAAAAGTTAAAACATAGTAAAGAGTAATTAGTGAAAAAAAGTATAATTAGAGACTAACGATAAAGTATTGATGCAGAAAGGGCCGTCTAGTTGGTAATCTTAATTCTATTTTATGTTTTTAGATTCACTGAATTAAAAAAACATATACTTTCACAACCAATTTAGATTTTGTTTCTCAAAAACTGTTCTCAAGTTTTCTAATCCAATCAATAAAAAAAAAAAAGAACTTAAAGGGAAATGTTGGTGAGTATTAATAATGATTTAGAAAAGGGGGAGATGATCGTAAAGAAGAGGTACCGGAGAAAGTGTAGAGGTAATGACGTTGGAGATGAAGCAGTTGATGAAAAGTATCCCTTGGGGAAGTTCTGTTGTGAGCTACAATGAAGGTATTGATGAGATTCCCATGCTTCAACCATCCTTGCCTTATTCTTCCTCCTCCAAACACTTTCCAACCTTCAATCCCATTGTTGAACTCTGGGTTCACTATCATCCCTCCCCCATCATGAACCCTTCTTGGCTTTCCCAAACACTGTTTTATTTATATACTACCATATTACTCATTTTATCTTTGAACCTATCCTAAACTAAACTAATTGATATATTGAAAATCTTTAAGTTACACTACTTGCCTCAGTTGTGGCAGAATAATCATATGAGACACCTTGGATGGTGATGATAAATTTCCCTGCATTAATTTACAACACAACTTTTGTTAATCAACTCAAATTTATGTATATTTTTAATGTAGAGATCAGTGAAAAAAAAAAACCTGAAAATATCAAAATTAAAGGAAGCAAAAAGAATCTGCAGAAAGCTTTGAAAATGTTCATATCTTTCAGATATCAGAAAAAAGTTTTAAAAAAAACCCCAAAGAAATCTTGAGAAGAAAATAACTGAAGAACAACAAAGTTGCTTCTTTGTTATTTTTTGTCACATTCCTAATGAACTAATTCTCCATGTGTTATATATTTATAGAACAAAAACTTGTATGAATTTTTGGATTTCATAAGCATTTTTATGGAAAGTAGTAGACTTTTTTTTAACCATTACTGTCATTTCTTTGCTCATATATATTTTTCTAAACTGTTTTAAGGTTACCATTTTAAAAGATTTTCTTAATTTTTCTCCACTTGGTTTCCTTAAATTGTAGTTTTGTCCATTTACATTTTGCATGGTAATTTCTAATTATATATATATATATATGTTCATTTGTACTGAAAAGGTTTAATTTGTATTATATAATCATATGAAAATCAGTTTTTGGTGCAATAATATAGATTTTAAAGGAAATAGTATATATATATTTGTCATCCCATGCTATATAAGATAACTTTATTTTCTAATTTACTGAAATTTATACTTCAATTATCAATGTTGAAAACTAATTATAACCTTTTTGGAAAATTAATTATCAATATTGATTGTGTGTACTCCAACTAAGATGTTTCGTGATAAAATTAAAACATATTTTTTTAATTCAATAATTACAATAGACCGTATGAGATCAAACTATTTTAGATGATAATTTACAAATTATGGCTAAATTGTAAGGAAATTTGGAGATGAGTTACGTAAGGACGACATGAAGGTTAGTATACGTTCTAGTTTACTCCATTCTATAATACATTAAATTCGTGTGACATGTTAGATGTTTATCATATTCTTTCCACGTATTTATAGAGATTCAGTACGACATGTTAGATACCCATTAACATTTCAATTATATTAAAAAAAAATCATAAGACATATATATATATATAAAAGAAAATCAACAAATACTTTTTTTTTCATTTTATTGATATTACCATAATTGTGATCTTGAAAATTTCCATCTAATATTTTAAATCCTGATCTTATCTTAATTATTCAAGGATGTGCCTTAAGTAATAATTTAATTGAGACAAATATATATTAAGTATTTTGTTACTTAAAATCTATTATGTTCAGTGATTTTAATTAATTATCCTCCGAACCTTTTCATTAAATGATTAATTATTAAATATATATTAAAACAGAAAGATATCATAATAATCCAATTAACAATACACATAATAATGAAATGATTATCTCTAGAAAAAAATAGTCTTAATATGGATGGATTCTTTTTAGGGATAATATATATTGCATGGATTAACTATACAAAACCCACCACAAAAATTAATTAATTATTTTCTATTTTCTTGACACAATATAAAATTAATATCACGTTCATATGTCAAAAAAACATTTTTTTAAAAGATCTTTCAGAATTATTATATGTAAATTATAGAAGGAAAAAAAAAACTTGACATTTTTTTATAATCCGTGGTTATTATAGTAGGCAAGATATTATAGTGTGCGATGTATAATTAATAGAGGATGAGATATAATGGTTTGTATTTAGGTACACACTATTTTACGTTAGAGAAAAAAATATCATAATAAAGAGAGGGAGGGAGGGAGGATTAAGGAAAATAATGAGTTACATGGTAATAACGAGAGATTTTAAATAGTGTTCACTATAGTATAATTTCTGCGACTATTTCAACGCTTTCCTAAAGAAACATTTGAATTCTCGTTCATAATTTAAAATAAAAAAATGGATTAGTTTTCACTTGTTCTTTAAAATCTCAATAGAAAAATAAAAATAAAAATAAACAACAGCACATAACATAAAAACTTATCAGTGAAAGAAAGAATAGGTTTTAAAAATCAAAAGAACCAAAAACATGGATTACCAAACCAACCTATAATTAGTTTTTTTAGATTTTGAAATATTAACATGGATAAAAATATTGTTTTTATCATTTTTACTCCTACAATATAAAGTAATTCTTTTAGCATATTGAGTATAACAAAACAAGATAAAAATAAATAAATAATAAAAATCAAGAGGTCATCTCAATGAGATTATGGTCTCAATACTTATGCTAATTTAAAGTTTAGTCATTGTCTCATTGATCAACAAATTATTGTTTTGACAGAAAAAGTACTTGGTACACTATAAGTTTTTAAACCCTTTCTGATATATGTATCTGATGAACAAAATAGTTATATGGAGTAGGTGCAAATATATATATGTATAGTGAAAGTTAAAAGATGGGGTTTGGGTTGTAATTGGATTAATGGGAGATCAGAAAGAGACATGCATTAACCATTAATTGAATGTTAGAGGGAAGATATAGGTGAGGGTGACATCCAACTCAAAGCACTATATCAGATGACTCCAAAACCAAACTTATTTTTTGGTTGGAAAAGTTAGTACAAACTACAAAGGGTCATTAGTTATTTGAGAGTGAGTGATCAGTGGTGTGAAGGAATCAATATTATTCCAATAACTATTTTTTTCTATAGCAAATTTATTTTAATAGCTAATAATATAATGTATATTACATGAGTATGACATATTGTTTCCAACTTATTCTTTATTTTGAACAATGACACTTGGTATCATTCTTGTATTTATGTGTAAGGTATAATGAACAACAAAACAGGCATGTAAAACCCCCATGTGCTTTGGAAATGTAAGTAGGCCAACAACACTTACCTTTTGTATCTTCTAAATACGTGGAATCTCTTTTGGAGCTATGGGTTGGATGGTTGACAAAGCTCGAGGAGGAGGAGGAGGAGAATCTTTTCTAGGCCATTAAGATTCTATGACATCCTTAAAACTATTGAATTGGAACAAAAAAAAAGAAAGAAAGAAAGAAAAAGAAGAGTAAGAAGTAAGGCTTGCACCTAGGTTTGGAGGTTAGCTAATAGTGTATTGATACTACAGGGACTCGAGCCATTTGATGCGTGTGGTGAGGGATTATAACTCTTATGGATCTCTGATTAGCGTTGGTTCTAAGAAATATATCCAGAAGTGATCTATTAGGTCATTAGAAGATCAAGTTATTATCAAAGCCTAACTTTTTCTTTGCTAGTGATATCCTAATTAGGGTTGAATTTGATGGTAGGGAGATGATCAATGTTACTACCAATTGTCTCTATGACCTTATTGAAGTAAAGGAGTCTATCTACTTTTCATAAAAGATAGTTCATATGTAAAAGTGATAATTATAAACTCAATTTTCAAAAGTTACTTAAAATAATTTACTTATTTGTTCTTGTTTGGCACTTGTCAATGCATATAACGTTCATTCAATAGAAAATTAGAAAACCTTCTTCTTTTATGTATTGCTCTACACATACTCTCACTAAATTTTTCCTTTACACATAGATATCACCCACCTACTCATCTCCACTAGTTTCTTTTATATGTACATTTATGCCTCCACTCTCTAATTGGTATCTCTACTCACACTCACTAATAAATTCTCTCACTTTCATCGAGCTCTTTTTTTGTTGAAACAAGGTAGATTTCCATTTATATAAGAACATGACAATTTCCATTGTTATTAAACCATACTCATTTCATCGAAACAAGGTAGATTTTATGCACTCCTTACCTATAAATACACTAGAAAAAGAGTGATTGTGATTGACTTCTTGATTTCCACAAAAATATTTGATATACTTTTTTGTATAAAACATTCAAACCTATATTACATTACAGAGATCAAAAGGGGGAAAAAAGCAAAAGAAAATTATGTATCCTCACAAACCTTCAATCCTATCTGTATGCAGAACAAGAAGTGACCAAAGACGAAGCAAATTAGATGTGACAGACAAATAAGCCTAGACAAAGCTTTTAGTTAAGTGGATTTTCTCTAAAACCAAAACTTAGGTTGTTAAAAGCCCCCTTTTCTCGTAAAGCTTTGAGCTAAGCCTGGAGGAAGCCTTTCTGCTCTAGGTAACTCAGTACTTTCTCTGCCATCTCAGATGGTGAACCTCCAGTGTGTTTCAAGACTATCTGAAACCCAAAAAGTTCAAAAGGGTCTCCCAATCAGATTCAATACACAATGTCTCATTCATAAAACAACCAGTTATTTTCGTAAGAGTTCTTCTCGGTATTTAACTAACTATCAGCATATGTTGCAAAAAGATTTACACTCTGTAGTATAAGCATTAATCTTTTAAAGAGATGTTATCATTTCCTTCAGGATTTGGAATTACCTCACAATTAAATGGTACTTCGTACGGATCATCGATACCGGTAAAGCCTGCAAAAAAGTGATATTGCTTAGTTGATAAATGAAAATTAATAATTCTGAGCATAATTAACTTAATTTTATTTGATTATGTCTTTTAGTTGAAATTTAGGTTGTGAAAATAAGGGGCCAAAATAAGGTTAAAAGTAATACTCAAATCACACTACAAAACAAGTGAGAATTAATAAGATCATCAAGTAAATCTAAGGAAAATGATAACAAGTTGCAGTGACCTTTGATCTTCCCTGCCCGTGCAAGCTTATATAGTCCTTTGGCATCTCTTGCTTCACAAACTTCAAGAGGAACATCCATGAACACCTATATATTTTTAGCAAATTTTTGTAATATATATTTCAGATGCAAGGTAAGAAACCAGCTCAAAATCTATAGTACGCAAAATGAAGAGATACCTCAATAAAGTATCCATTAGGCAAAATGTCACGACAGGCATCTCGTTCCCTTCGATATGGGGATATCAAACTAGCAATGCAAATAACTCCAGCGTCTGCAAACAGTTTTGCAACCTCACCTAATTTATGGAAGAGGTATACTAATTAGCAATCCTTAACAGAACAGCAAAGAGAGTTATTATAAATGATAATGAACCAAACTTACCAACCCTCCTTATATTCTCAGCACGATCTTCTGCTTTAAAACCAAGGTCACGATTCAAGCCATGCCTCACATTGTCCCCATCAAGGATATAAGCTAACTTCCCCATTTTGTATAAGCTTTGACTCAAGGCACAGGCCACAGTGCTCTTCCCTGCAAATTAGCTAAGCATACTTAAAAAAATTGGGCCAGTCTATAAAGTCCCAAACCCAACTTAAATATTTCAGGCCAAATTCTTTTATATCCTTTTCACGAAATCTTTTAAAAGAATGACCTCAAAAATCAAAATCAAATGTTCCATTGTTGGGTTTGGTCTACAATCCAAACTGTAGGTTTCATTTGAGGACAATCTAAACTATGGGTTCTCTAAACCATGATTATTACATAATAAGTCAAAAACCATTAAGCTGTAAAAGCAAAAGACAAAAGGTTCAATGACAAACCTGAGCCACTGAGACCTGTGAACCATATCACGCATCCTTTCTGTTTGAGAAGGCTCTGTTTTTCATTCTTTCCAACTGAACATTCATGCCACTTGATATTAGTAGAATTTCCTACCGTGGATAACACTCCATGATTTTTTCCTGATTGAAAAGCATCTTAGTAATCTGAACAGCTTAAACTACAGAAGATAAACTCATACCATGATGAAGAAAAATTGGATATCACATTATAAATTTATGCCAACATGGCAAAAATTCAAACATTGTGCAATAAAATCAGCATTCCAACAAATCAAAGCGTTCAACATCACATTGTAAATGTGTAGAAAAATACTGAAAATGTCAATGAAAATATAACTAATATCTACATAAATACTAACAATAAGGTTCTTGCTTTTCCAATTATCTTATTTCCACTATCTAATGAATCAAACAAGACGATCAAAACACCAGAAATTTCAATGAGATGATTCAAAGAGAAGTTCCCATATCTCACTATACATTAAAAAATTCAAGAACTAAAAATAACAGATATTCCGATTCAACCAAAATTAAAGTCCCCGAATCAAGATTCAAGATTATATCATCAAGAAACATCAAAATTGAAGCAATACCCGAGTTCCCAGCACGTCCATTGCCCAAGGCAGTATCAAAGTCAGTCTCACATTCACTCTTACCCAAACCATCGACCTTCCCATTAGCAATCACCACCCTCGAACCCTTCTTCTCAACTTCATCCCGCAAAACCACCGACGATCTGAAGCTAATCCTGTCGGGAAACCTAGCGAACCCAATCGCCGACGTCGGAGATGATTGGTGGTGAAGCAACGGCGGTATAGAACCCGGCAACGAAATTCCTCCAATCGAAACCATATCTCACACACATCTCAAAAGGAAAACACCATTTACTGAAAAATAAATAGAAAAAACTAAAAAAGAAATGGAGAGATGAAATCAAGAGGAAATGAGATGCCATAATTGGTCGAATGGCGGAGAGCCTCTCACGTTCTTGTCCGCCATAATAATTAATGACCGGTGGAAAACAAAAAAAAAAAAAGAGAGAAAAAAAAATAAGAAGAAGAAGAAAAACAAGAATCACGAGCCCTTTTCGCGATGAGTCCTTGTTTAGAACCTTTCACTTAGATTCTTCTTCTTCCCTGAAATTTATGTACCGTAGAAGAAGAATGCGGAGCCGGAGCCGAAGCCTGCGGAACAGCGAGCCGTCCGGAGAAGAAGAAGAAGAAGTGAAAAACGACTCCGTTTAAAGTCCGACGAAAGCCAACGCATTAAAATGGGTGCGAGTTGTCTAGACACGACGTGAAGTTTTAAAATTATTAAATAATTAAAATCGTATAATATAATCTAAATAAAAACTTTATGATTATTTAGGAATATACCAACTTCATGTTTAATTGAAGAGTACAAAAACAGAAAAAAAAAAACGATAATAAAGTCCATGTCCCTTACATTTTTTAAGGTAGAAATAGTAAATTTACAATTAGATTAGAATCATATTATCCTTTGATTATTATCTTATTAGGTCATATTTATTAAATTTACTATTTTTTCTAAATTTTTTTGACACCAAGTTTCTATTTAATTTGAAGTTTAAGGTATGGGAGAGTTCTATATTATGGTAAAAATTCTATTTTGGTACGTGTTAGTTTGTCTATCATTTTTATACTTATTGTTATAATAAAATAAACCTATTTTAGTTGTGGTTATTTTAAATTTTGTGGATGTTGTGGTGTATATAATTTTTAAGCTATTGTTTTAGTTTAAATTCTACTCATCTATTTTTATTTTAATTTGGACCACTTGTTAGGGGTACGAATACACTTTTTTTTTATAGATATGTTCGAATATAAGAGTAGGACTTTATTTTTTTAAATTGAATCAGATGCTAACAAAATTTTAAAAAAAAAATCGTTCATAACACATTTTTTTAACATATTACAAATGTGACAAGTAATTAGAGATGTTAAAGAGCTATCAAAGGCTATCAGAGAACTATTCGATTTTAAATTTGCTATTTTTACAATTTAGAAAATTTAGTGACATTAACTCTGTTATCATAGATTTTTTTGCTATTTTTGCAAAACTCATTTACTTTTATACTTAAATAAAAATATTTAGATCTTGTGTAATAATTCAACCTTTTCTTCTTCTTATGTTCTATTTAAATCTTCAAGAAAAGAATTATCATTCACTATCTTAAATGAAAATAAAACTAGGAAAACTTTTATATGTAGCAAAATGAATCCATCAAATAAAAGAAAACATAAACATATTAAGAGAAAATGGGAAAAGGGAAGAGAAAAATAAAGGGAAGGAATATAAGAAATGAGAAAAAGGAAAATGGAAAAAAAAAAGTTATTTTAGTTAAAAAATTAAAATAAAATTGGGATTTTTTTAAAATAGCAAAATAAATTAAAATATTTACAATAAAATTTTAGATTATTGTCTATACATGTCATTGATATAAGTATATCAGTGACTATCAATGTCTATTATTGATAAATCTGAAAAAAAAGTATATGTTGTAAATATTTTATCAAATTTGTTGTTTTTTTTACAATTCTCCACGATGTCGAGAAAATGAAGTGGTATAATGGTATTCAGTGTAGTTTTTTTTTAAAAAAACTAACTTAGATAATATGAATTTTTTAAACGAACCATGTGCATCGTTTTAAAAATTTTAAAAATATGATTTAACGTTCGCTTTGGAATAATGCATGTTATATCAACTTTTTTCTAACAACTACTTTTACAAATTTATGGTTGTGAACTTGTGACGTCCCTAATTAGTGTAATATAAGAGCTTAACATGCACAAATAAAAAAGTAAGTTATGAAGCGTTTATGATTTTTTATGACATCTTGTATGAAGTTGTAAGATAGGTAGAGTTTATCATGAAACCAAAAGCAAAGTTTACGAGTATAATAAACGACTAATAATTTTAAAAGCACTTTTATCCATCAAAGTATATGATTGAGAGTTGGATGAAAGATGGAATTCCCCAACCTATGAAACAACACCTTCCCCAATTTGCATTTCCATGTTTCCTCACTAAATTCAATACCTTCAAAACTCCCGCCATTAATGGAGTTATTCACAATCACAATTCCCCGAATCCCCCATAAAAATTCCCCAATTCACAGAACCCTAACTAAAATCCACGCCTCATCCTCATCCAAATCCCCTAATTCACAATTACCACTTCCATCAAAATTCGGGCGGCAAAATGAAAACAACATTCCGACGATGGCAGAGATTGTGGCAGCGGGGGAGGCCCAGAATCTGAGCCTCCGTCTGCAAACATTGGGGCCGTTTTTCCGAATAACAGCGAAAAGCTTGGGAACGGAGAGAGAGATCGGGAAGGCGGAAGGTTTGGTGAGAGTGTGGTTGGGAGGGAAGATTCTTCATCTTGATTCGATTCGATTGAACAGAGAAAGCTTGGGAATGGAGAAATCCATCTTTGGGCTTGGATTGTTCATCGGTGCTGTTGCGATTCGGTATGGGTATGATTGTGGTTGCAAAACGGCGGAGTTATTGGCCATTAATGACTCCGATCTTTACCATTCCAAGGTTTTTTTTCTTCTTATCTCTTTCATTTTACTTTTTACATCTTTCTGGATAGAATTTGATTGAAGAAGGCCATGCACAGTAATTAACACACACACCACCACATGGTCAAACGGCAAAAAATTGCATACAGTCCACTCAAGATAAACTCTAATTGATTTTATAATAAGTTCATGTGTGTGTTAACAACTTGTCTTTCATGATTGTGTAACAATTGAAGTGGTAAAGCCTTAACTCTCGAAGATAACAATTGGGTGATAGATAGCCTGATAGGATGTCAGTTACTCTTTCTATTTTTTCTAGTAGTTCAACAATTACATACGGGGATGGCAAACAATAATCCTTACCATTCTAGTTACAAATTAAGCAATTTTTTTAGGCGAGTTAAGGAGAAATGTGTGAAAGTTATTTTAAAATAAAAACAAAACAAAGGTAATGACATTGAAGATTGGACGCAGCTGGTTAGATTCTACACAAGGATTGGGTTCAAGAGTATGTATGAAGTGAGTGGTTCAAAGTTAAAAGACATTGGAGACATGCTGGTGTGGGGAGGGATTGGGACTAGAATGGATGCTCCCATTGACTCCCTTCTACTTAAATGGTGCACAAGGTTTAAACCTCACTAGTTCCTTTTTTTCCTTTTCTTTTGTTAATTTATAAGTAAGATGTATGATTTGTATGCATAGTTCACACTTAGGTTAAAGATGATAATGTTAATGTGTTAGTTGACCTTTTCGATTTTACTCGTTTATGAAACGATTTTGTTATTATTGATCTTATTTTAAGAGACATTCTTAAAATAATCGATACAATTGGTTTTTACATGTTTGATGTGGTAAACTATGCCGCATATATCTTCCAACTTTTACACGTTACTATCTTGTTAATTTTTATATTTTTTAATGAAAAAAATATTTCAAAGGGTTTTTGTTTTCAAAAAAAGAAGTTGCGTGAGTAGAGTAACGATAACAATATAACTTGAATGTAACTCCAACGAGTGGAGATGATGGATCCCTAAAAATGGAATGGGGGGAGTTGGATCGAAAATACATCTCTTCCCACGGTAATAACAAGGGTGAGGTGTGCACCTTGACCCCGCCTCACCCCTAACTAATCAAGGAGGAACTTCTTTTATTGAAGAACCAATAATACTTAAAAAAAGATAGACCTAATTACTAAGGTAATCTAGAGGTTAAGCTGAACTTTTAATCTAAATTTAGGATGTGTTTGGATTTAATTTTCAAGTGATTTAATTAAAAGATAAGTTATTTTGTAAAGAAATTCATGGCTTTGTTTTGACAACTATCTAAAATAGAATTTGAAAAAATCGGTTTATAAAATATTGTGATTTAGAATAAACA
This sequence comes from Cucumis sativus, assembly GCF_000004075.3. Taxonomy (NCBI): domain Eukaryota; kingdom Viridiplantae; phylum Streptophyta; class Magnoliopsida; order Cucurbitales; family Cucurbitaceae; genus Cucumis; species Cucumis sativus. The sequence goes on from NC_026658.2 coordinate 164,846, forward strand.
TTTTAAACCAATTTTTGAAAAAAAAGAATTTTATATTTTCACTAAATCTTAAATTTAGTTTCTAAAACTAAATTTTATTGAAATCAATTAAATATATATTTTCACAATTTATTAACAAAAAATGGTAGTGTACGAATCAACCGTTCATTTTGAGATTGATGCAAAGTAAAACTAATAAACGTGCATTAACCAAAATATTTCATTTTTCTTCGTAAAAACTTATATTTTTAGTCCTATGTCTTCTAAAATTGTGAGTTTTAAAATTATACATTTATAATTCTCATTTGGTCCAAAGTTTTAAAAATGTTTATTATTAATCTAATTTTTAAGAAAATGGGTTTAAAACAATTTTATTTTAAATTAGAAGAATAATTGGTAAAAATCTATCTCTAAACTTATTTCTTTTAAATTTTAAATATCATATAATTATTTTTAGAAAAAGCCAACTAAATCATTTTTTAGAAACATGAGATTAAAAAATATTTTTTTCATCAAAATATTTGAAAACTAAGAAGATAATTTTTAAAGAGATTTTTTTTTTTTTAATAAGAAACAATTTATTTAATTACAAAAAAAAAAGAGAGGAAAAAAGGGAGTGGAGAAGCTGCCAAGCAATAGCCAAATTGAGGATTACGGTAATGATATCACTTCTTCCCCTTCCCGCGAGACGAAGCCCTAACTTCCCTCTCTTTCCTTTTTCATTCTCACAATTACCTCAACGGCGCAAACCAAATGTCACGTCGTGAAGCTCGGGAATCCGATTCCAAGCGCCACCGTTCCCGATTCGATAGAGAACCCAGGTACCCTCTTCTCTTTTTCTCTGATTGCATACCCTTGTCTCTAAGTTTGCTGACTTATTACCACTTTGTTCATTTTAAATGGATTGTTATTGCGTTACCACTGCTGGAGTTTTGCTCCTGTATAATTTGTTGATGATGTTTGTTTTGATGTCATCGTAATCGGGATGGTTGAGCAGTGTTCATTAAGTGAACATTGTTTGAAAAGTAAAGTCGTTCAATTTGACTGTCTGTTTGTTATATAGTTGGTTGGTGTGGTATATGTTTAAATGGGTCTCGAGAAATTAGCAATTTTATGAAGCTTTTGGTTTGGGAGGACGAATAGTGAATTGCTAATTCCTTCTTTCAGCTCTTGGTTCACTGTTTTCTCACTATTGTATGAGAGTTTCTTTTTAGATATTTGTAAATTTTAGCTATAAAGAGTATCCGTTCGTTGGTTCTTTTTGTATGTCAGGACGATAGTTCATCTAGCGAGAATGAATCAACTCCTATTTATTCGGTCGCTTGTAGTGTTGAAGATGAATCTAAGCCACTATGGAAATATGTCACCAAGGATCACAAGTTGAGTGATGGGGGTGTAAATTTCTCTTGGCAATGTAAGTTCTGTCATGCATTAATGAAAAGTTCTTATACAAGAGTTAGGGCTTACTTCTTAAAGATAAGCGGTCAAGGAGTGAGAATGTGCCCCTAAAGTCACTCTTAAAGATGTTGCTGATATGCAAAGATTGGAAGATGAAGTGAATGCACAATTTGAAAGAAAAATTGCTACAATTGCTTCTTTACCACCTTCAACTGCATGATTTGGTGGCATGAGTAGTTCTCCTTCTACAAGGGTCGTGGCAAAGAAAAGGAAGGATAGTACAAGTGTACATGAAAGATCATTTGACAAGGCATTTCATGACCAATTAGATTGACTTATTGCTAGAATGTTTTACTCTTCTGGTTTGCCTCTTCATTTTGCAAAGAATCCACATTATATAACTTCCTTCACCTATGCTGCAAATAATATGTTTTTGGAATATGTGCCTCCTTAGTTATGATCTGTTGAGGTCAAGTCTTCTACAAAGTAAAAAGGAAAATATTGGGAGATCATTGCAATCTGTAGAAAACACATGGCGTGAGAAAGGTGTGAGTATTATAAGTGCTGGATGGAGTGAAGAGAGACCTTCCATTAATTTTATGGCTATCACGAAAGGTTGAAAAGGTGAAGATAACAATATTTAGACATGAAAGAAAGCATCATGAAAAATCATCCTCTTTCTATAATGTGGTACACAAAATTCTTGTGGATCGTCGGAACAAAAGACCAATACCCCACCTTATTGTTTAGCTTATTCCTTGAATCTAGGTACTTTTTAGTATGTCATATGTTTTTATTCTTATTCTAAGTGTATTATAGGAGTTGACATATACTCAACTTATATTTAGGTACTATAGCCGCCAAGAATGGCTTGTTCCATATAGAGATTTGGAAGTAAATAGTGGGGGAATGAAATGTCTCGAGATATTTTAGCACTGAGGTGGATCATGTGAAAATGCTTACCGAACTTGCTAATTTTTGTATAAGTTCTGGAGATCTTTTTTATGCTGATTCCTTACGCAATAGGTATCATATGGATCCTGAACGTTGGTGGGTTCTCTATGGTGGGCAGGGACCAATCATTCAATCATTAGCTTTAAAGCTTCTTGTGCAACCTGCCGTGATAGCCATAAAATTACCGGAGAACAATATGGATATGACAGTGACTATCAGGCATAATGAGATGACACCACAACGTGCAAAAGATTTGGTGTTTGTGCATAGTAAGCTTCATTATTTGTCTAGAAGAAATCCTTGTTATTTGAAAGGAGAGACCAAGTTATGGGATATTGCAGGAGATTCATTTGATTCTTTTGAGGATGTTGGCATCCTTGAAGTAGCTAACTTGTCATTGGATGAACTGGATTTGGAGGCTATGGTTTTCACTGATGTAAGTGAAGTTGTCTGGGGTGGTAAAGATAAAGCTGTTTTAGAAGATTGAGATGGGAGCTTGGACTTTACGTGGAAAACTGATTTTCGTTCTAAATTATTTGCTTTTTACTATTTAGTGTGTACAACAAACTTTGTTGGACATCTACTATTGTCAACTAACTTGACCCTTTTTGTTTCAGTTAAACACATTTTGTTTTTATGCAGTTTGAGATATTGAATATATCACAATGTACACATTTTATTTAAAAATGTGTCCTAGTGCATCCATGTTCTTTTTTTTTTCTTTTCTAATTAACTTGTCATTGTTTCATATTTTATCTCATGCCGTGTGTACGCTGTTGTCTGGGTCCATGCTTCCTAAGTTGTAAGTTCTTAAGTGTAAATGTAGACTTTAATTTCTACTTGGGTGGTCACCGATGAAAGCTCCTAATGGACATGCGATTGACTGCTCTTACATGTAAAAAGCAGTTGATTGTTGATGGATGTATGATTGAAAACTGTACTTTGGCCAATAATTTCGAATGCTCATTTCTTTTGTAGTATCTGTTTTTTATTGTATGACCATCCAGAGAAGGGGATCAGTGCATTTTGAGAAATAGGTTGCCTGCATGGATATTTTTTTAGCTCCAAGTTTTGAAGAACATGTATTTTGATTGCTGCTAAAGAAATGGCTGGACAATCGCTTTTGCAATGCTCGGTCTCATAGTTGCTCATGTTTATTCGTTATAGTTTCAAATTACTTCTGGTTATTGATGGCTACTCAGTAACATATGATTGTTATCAGCCCTGCATTATGCTAGTTCAATTTAGTTCCGAAATGGCCTAAACAAATATTATCGGCCCTGCACTATGCTACACTTTCCTACTTAGTCAAAAGCAAGGGCTGTCAAGAGCATTACATTACCTTAATTGAATATTGTGACGATAAGATGACTCCATTCTTTATCTTCTAATTGAATCAAAATAATATTTAAGATAAAATAAGTAATCTATGCATTTATTATGTGGTGTTTAATCATGGAACTCTAATATGGCATAATATGTGACTTATTGTTACTAGTCCCAAGAGGTCAAAGAGGGACAGGAAAACATTAGAGGAGAAGTTATCTAGAAACTCTAGTTCTCATGTTGAAGATAATAAAGAACGGGATCAGAAACATGAGCTACGTCTTGTGGGGCAAGACATGATACCCCATGAGTCTTCATTAGCACTTGAGTCCAAACCAGAAGGTGGAGCTGGCATAGGAGCAAACAGGAACAGTGATGGGAGGGATGGAGGGACTAAACATTCAGTGAATCCCACTGAAGTGCCACGATCAAGATCTTATTTTCAGGTTTTTTCTACATTGAGGAATTCTTCCAATTAATCTTGCTATTTTCTTTCTTATTTTGTTTTTGGAAACTAATATGAATTTAGTTTGGGTTGTCCTTGTCCACTATTTATCCAAAATTCATGGCTTGATCTCAAGAATATTGGCAGAATCTTAAAGTCATTATTGATATGCTTTTTCATTCTTTAATCTGTCATCTCAATCCTAACTTAGTATCAGTTTTTTTTTTTTACTTTTACTGTGTTTGATAAAAAATAAGGCTGGGAGCTTCAAATGTTTTGTAGTTTTATGTTCTAGCTGTAATTGCAATATTCACAGCTTTTCATATGAACCATCGAGTCCCTGCAAGATATGGGCATAAAAATTCTCTGACTGGGTCTACCTGGAGCTAGTGTTCTATCCTTGCAGATATAAATGAATCTGTAAGGGGATTTCCTTTGAATTTCACTAAATTTATAGTCTACTTAATATTTCATTTAGCGATATAGGATACAATACTAGGTATGGACTTTAGTCAATGTATTCTTGAAATGAAATGAGGGATTTTTTTTCTTTGAAGAGATTGTTAAAGTAGGCATCTCAGCCAGAGCATTTTCTTTCATGATAAAATGACTTAATATTGTTTAAGGCATGCAATTTCAGGTGGGTCGCCTCAGTGAGGTGCAAGGTAAGGTGCTCCAGCCACACACTCACTTTTTAAAAGTATGTTGTGACATGGTTTTATGGCTTATAAAGGACATGTTTGTTGGGTCAAACATATATTTTTATTTTCTTTGAGATCTTAATTTAGATAGCTGTGGAATTTCATCATCAATATTGGTAAATTAAATTGCTCAGCTCAGTAATAATTCTCTCCACTTCTCTGCATTTCTTGCTCCTCCCTTCTCCTTTTTCCATTACTTGTTGCAATTGAGATTACCCAACATTTTGCTGGGCTGATGTAATTGGAATCTTGTTCAGCCCTGCCTTCGAGTGCATCCGTGTATATAACTTCTTAGGCTTGCCTGTGCATGTCTTATAACAGCACGATGAACGCAGTAATGCCGGGCAAGTTGGTCGAAGCTTTGGTCGGAGTGCAACTAGTGGTGGGTTTCATTACTTCCTTTTAAGCCATAATTCCAACTTTTTTTTTGAGTTCTCTTATTTTTTCTCTTGTGCAACGCCGTGAGTATAGATAGCAGGTGCATAAAGGAAATGTTGTTTAGTCTACTCTTTGTAACATTACTAATCATAGCTATTATGCATGTATTATTAAAGTTATTATTATTATTATTATTTTGACTTTCATAAATATTATTCTAAATATTTGGAGCAACTAGTCGATATTATATTTTTGTTGCTTAATGGGACCAAATCTACTTTTGAATATTTTCTAATTAGTGTTCTACCTATGGCTATGTATTGGTGTAAATGGCTTCCTCTCCTTAATAATTACAGTATTGCGACTGTTTTGCAACTTCATTTTGGGATCTCCGATGTATCTCCATCCTCTTTCATATTATCAATAAACTATCTTTCTGAAAGAAAAAGAAACTATTGTTTCTGTAGTAAATGCATGTGCCTGTTTGTTACCTAACATTCATGGATCATTGGTAATGAAGGCATTGACATATCAACATGTCAACATACATTCTTCCAGAGGTCATGTTCTTATTTAGGAACAGTCTTGCATGAGAAAATTTAGAGTATCTCTTCAACCTTTCCATTCTTGATTCTCTAACGATTTTGTATCTGGTTTTGCCTTATTTTCCCCCCTTAGAGCGTGGTTGGTGGAAGGATTCAAAGGATCCAGATAAGGATAGTGATAGAGCATCTGGGAAGTCATTAACTTATAAGTCACAGCAAAGAGATGAGAAACCACAAGCTGCGAGGGAGGATAGGCACCATGATGGGTCCTCGAAACTGGAGGTTGATGCACTCACTCCTGCTCGGAAAAGGCCTGCATTTAGGGAGAAGAAGATTACAGTAGACAATGAAGATGGTGAGAAAGTGGCAATGGTACCAGAGAGTAAGAAATCAAATGATCTGCACCAGATTCAGGAGGGAAGGGAACGAAGAGAAGAAAGAGGCCGTGACCCCCGATATTCTGAAAAACTTAATAATAAGCATTCCAATGGAGATATGGCTTCCAAAAGGGATGAAATGAAGAGAGTCGGCTATCCAGTGAGAGAAAGATATGGCAATGGAAGTGGTGGTGGAAATTACAGGGGAAGAGACAGATTTGGTGGGAGGCAAGGATATCGAACCAGTGGTACCCGTGTAGAGAAATGGAAGCATGACCTGTTTCACGAGGCTAACCGGAGTCCAACCCCAAAGAATGAAGAGGATCAAATTGCCAAGGTTGAAGCTCTTCTTTCTTCGTAGATTGGAATTAGGCAATGATGCCATCTGATTTTATTGAGTCTTCAGTGAATACGCATTTGACAAAAATATTCTCCAGCCTAGTGCATTTGAAATGACGTAGCTTTTGTTATGTTTTTCCATGACATCATCTCCTTTTTGTTCTCTTGCTTCTTGTTTGGTACATTTCAATGTAATTGAATTGCCGTATTCTACAACCCAAATCAGTAATTTTATTAGAGCTTCAGTTGTCGATTTTGAGTTCACTGTTATTTCATGTGCAAGGCTTATTTCCATCAGGCAGTTGGAAAACTACCTTGGAAAGATATTATTAGGCTTGAAGAACACAATTATACATCTTTTGACAGTTCACATTAATGCGTTCCAGTGATGATAATTTGTGGCTATTGCATTTGGGAAGGTTCAAACAATCAAATATTGTAGTGGCTGATAGAGTTGGGATGAAAGAAAATTTTCCTTTTCTTATTCTTTTTGAAAAGTACAAACTCAAAAAAAGAGGTTCACCATAGGATCACACACATAAAGGGATCCCAAACTTGGCTTATACCGTTTTACTATTATTTTTTTCATTCAAACTTCCGCTCCTATCATTTATTTCATTATCATATATTATATTAACATTCAGAGAATCCCACACATTTGATTGCGACGGCACACAGGAGGACAGTCTGCATCATTCCCAGCATGGCTGTCCAAAAATCAGGCATATTGCTCCAACCCCAAGTTCTCCATCTTTTAACATTTTTCTTGGGACAAATACCATGTTTGAATCAACTCAGTTGCCCTCGTTCGAACTGAAGCCATCACTTCACGAATGAAGATGGAGGTGGCCATGAACAGCACACAGACTGCCATTGCTAACACAATGAGCTTCTTCCTCATCATCTCCATTATCACTTCTTTTAGTTGGTTTTGCACTTATTTTTTCTTCGTAGTTCGTTCTTGTAGGACTGCAGTGTGCTAATTCTCTTCCTTTTATATGGCGAGGTCATTAACTAGGTCTTCGGTGTTGGCCAACCATGTAAATGTTTTTCACATTTGGCCAAACCATGTAAATGTTTTTCACATTTGTATTTTTAGACGAGTCAAGTGGAAAAATTATTCCTAGGTTTGTGTTTGTTGATGCACCATTTTCTATTATTTGAGGAATAATGGTTCATGAATTTGGGAAGTTTTTGTCTTGTATGTCATTTGAGCACTCGAAATAGATCATTTGTACAAAATCTCCATTTAAACATTTGTTTTTCTCGTCATATGCTTCAACCTAGTTGGAGTATCTCAATTTGACAGCTCTAGTTTACATGCCTCTCTCTTAAAACCAATAAACTTTTTAATATTACAAACTTCAACCATAGATCCTAAAATAAGAACGTCACATGCAGAAATCCCAAAACATTTGTAATATTAATCACAAGCAAATACAACATCCCATAGAAAAAGATATTACCATAGAATCTCACACATAAGAGAGATCCCAAACTTGGCCTCAACCATTTTAATTATTCTTATTATTTTTTCACATCATAAACACAGGGCTCCTCCATTTTATTCTTGAGGGACATCATCATTACCATACATTAACTAACAATCAAAGAAAGCCACAGTACCCAATATTTAGTAGTGGAACAGGTTTGCAATAGCACCCAGAAGGACAATCTGCATCACTCAAGCATGGCTTGCCTACAAGCAGACATACTCCAAGCCTAGACCCTCCATTTCTCAGCTTTAATTTTCTTGGGGCAAATATCATCTCCAAACCAGCTTTGTTGACCTCATCGGAATTGACTTCGGTCGCCTCATCAATGGTGATGATGTCTGTGGCTCTGACAGAATTGGCTACGAGTAGCACGAACACCATTGCTAACACGACGAGCGTCTTCTTGCTCATGATCTCGCTCTCTAGATCCCTCTCTTTCTTTGGCTATACTATGGATGGTTTGGGATTTAAAGAGGGATTTTGCTCAAGTTCTTTCTTCTATTTATGGAATTTTAGTTTGATCATTTGGAGAGGGTATATTTAACTAGAGTTATGGTATTTGCTGACCATGAACACGTTTTTCATACGAATCCATATAAGTTGATGATAGAGACACATACAATTACACAAAAGTGTTTCTTATGAACTTTAATTTAGTTTTTGTAGATGTAGGCCAAATATATTTTTTTGTAAAGAGTGCAATACAAGAATTTTCTAAATAATCACTCAACTTAGTACTACTTTCATTCAAATACGCTTAACTGTAAAATTCTTATGAAAACTAATGCATTGTGTTGGAATGATAGCATGTCTCTAAATTTTGATTTTTGTATATAATAAACTAATATAGTTTAATCTAATAGTTTGATTTTTTTTTTTATCTATTAGGTCACTTAATATGTACTATATTTTTGCATATGAAAGCGGAGATGATGAAAGTGCTAAGAGGGTGTCCACCTAGTGGAGATGTTAGGTGTACCTATTGAATCAATATATCTTTTTCAAAAAAAAAAAAAAATATATGTACTGTATGTTTGCAAAAAAATCTTATTAAGTTACAAAAATGTTTACCAAATTTGGGAAGAATTATTTTTTCTTCTTTTGAATTTGTTAGGCTATGAAATATATGCAAACAAATACTAAAATATGTACAATTCCAATTAGTATTTTAAATTCACACGCCTTTTAAATATTTATTATATATAAATAAAGTTTCCAAAATTTGCAATAGCTGCTATCAATGATAGCTTTCAATTTGAAAAATGTGCTATTAATTTCTATAATTGATATAGCTGCTATTAGTGATGTTGATATCAACGATAACTTTCAATTTGAGAAATGTATTATCACCAATAGCTGTTATCGATGAATATTACATATCACTGCTATTAGAGATAACTTTCAATATGGGAAATGTGGTATATATATATATATCACAATAATTGCTATCGAAGATAAACGTGTGCACTGAAAGGTAAACTTAAAATCGTAAAAAAATTTACAAGTTGACGGGTCAATAATTGCTACATTTACATATATTTTAAAGTTGTGTTATATTCTCATTTTTTGATTGTGTTATTTGCTATAGTAACTCTTCCTATATATATAATGATTTGATTTGTGATTACAAAGCTTCCGAGTGGATACCTAGTTAGGAATAATCTTATCTAAATATAAAACAAAGTTATTTATTCAACCAATACCTCAACAACTTTATTGAATAATAAAATAATTTAACATTCATAAATCACGAGTTTTAATTAGGACATAAAACTCAACCACAATTAACTACAATATTACTACATTACTACTTCATATTTCTCTTTGTTATGAAATTTACTTATTTCATATTCATCCTCTCATTTATCGTAATTAAGAAATATCTTATTCTCCGTTTTGTCTACGGTTTCCTTCACCTACAATCATAAATCCTAAAAAAAGAATGTCACAAACAGAAATCCCAAAGCATTTGTAATATTGATCACTGTGAATAATATGGAGAATATTCTAGATCTTCTTTATTTGTTATTTTAAAATCAATAATACAATGATACATATATAGTTAATTTGGACAACCTATAAGGAAAGGATCAAATTAATCTAATTACAATAATGTATTCCTAAATTACAGCTAAATTACTTTAATTACGGTGATACCCTCCCTCAAACTCAAGTTGGTAGAGTAGAAACCACCTTGAGTTTGTGAAGTAACAGAGTGAAACGAGGAGAATGGAGAGCTTTGGTGAAGATATCTGCAGGTTGATCAATGGTAGAGATAGATTGAAGATGGAGAGTGTTGCTTTGAAGATGATGACGGACAAAATGACAATCGTTCTCTATGTGCTTTGTTCGTTCATGAAATACATCATTGTGTGCAATCTGAATGGCACTGCGGTTATCACAATGGAGAGTAGTAGATGATGTTTGTGGGGCTCCCATATCAGTAAGAAGCCAACGAAGCCATAATAATTCTGAAGTGGCATCAGCTAGAGCACGATATTCAGACTCAGTGCTAGACCGGGAAACAACTGATTGTTTCTTGCTGCGCCAGGAGATAAGAGCATCACCTAAATAAAAACAATAGCCAGTGGTGGATCTTCTATCAGTAGGATCTCCTGCCCAATCAGCATCAGAGAATCCAGAGAGAACCAGAGAAGACTGTGAGGAGAAGTGGAGACCATGACCCAAAGTGCCTTTAATGTAGCGAAGAATCCGAAGGACAGCAGTGAAATGAATAGTACGGGGAGCGGCCATGAATTGACTGACTATGTGAACTGCGAATGCAATATCAGGGCGAGTTACAGTTAAGTAAATCAAGCTACCAACAAGTTGCCGGTACAAAGTAGGATCGTCAAGGGGAACACCATCATAAGGAGTAAGTCGAACATTTGGATCCAGAGGTGTTGAGGATGTTGTAGAATCAGTAATACCAGATCGACTGAGTAGGTCAGAAGCATATTTAGCTTGAGATAAGTAATAGCCATGAGATACGGAGGTGATCTCAAGGCCAAGGAAATAACTGAGAGGTCCTAAATCCTTCATTTCAAAGTGCTTTCCCAGGTAGCATTGCAATTCAGATATAGCTTGAGGGTCATCGCCTGTAATAATCATATCATCAACATATAAAAGAAGGAGTACAATACCATTAGGTGTCTGGCGGGTGAACAAGGCTGAATCATGAGGGCTGGAAGTGAACCCAAGTTGAGTAATAGTGGAGCTAAAAGTTGCAAACCAGGCTCGGGGAGCCTGTTTGAGACCATAGAGAGCTCGTCGAAGAAGACATACTTTTTGATGTGGCGGGGTAGTACCAGGTGGTGGTTTCATATAGACTTCTTCAGATAGAGTTCCATTGAGAAATGCATTTTTAACATCCATTTGTAAGAGGGGCCACTGTTTTGCAGCTGCAATGGCTAAAAGACTACGAACAGACGTCATTCGAGCTACTGGAGCAAACGTTTCTTCATAATCAATGCCATATTCTTGAGAATAACCTTTGGCTACAAGTCGTGCTTTGTATCGTTCTATAGACCCATCAGAGTGTGTTTTGATTTTGAAGATCCATTTACAACCAATAGGTTTCTTTCCAGGAGGTAAGTCCACATATTCCCAAGTGTGAGTCTTTTCTAAGGCTTGAAGTTCTTCATTCATTGCTTGCTGCCATAATGGGTTAGTGCTGGCTTCCTTATACGAGGAAGGTTCAACTAAAGACATGATGGTGGAGAAACAGTGATAATCTTTAAGATGAGAGGGAATTTCTCTTACCCGTGTAGATCGTCGGATTGGTGTAGATTCAGGTTCCTCAAGAGGGGGAGATGGAAGATCCGGGAGTGCAGAAATATGGTCCGATTGAGTGGGCTCAGGTATAGGTAACATGCATGGTGTAGTGTCAGGTGTTGAATCAAGTGAGGGAAAAAGATCAATAGACGGATCGGTGAAGAATGGGTGAGAACTTGAAAGAGATTCATGGAATGAGGAAAGACTAGAAAACATACGATGTTCCCAGAAGGTGACATGACGAGATATACGTAATCGTTGAGAGATGGGATCCCAACAACGAAATCCTTTATGTTCAGTACCACAACCCAAGAAGCAACATAGACGTGCACGTGGTTCAAGTTTGGTATGTTCATGAGGATATAATAATACGAAACATGCACAACCAAAAATTTTTAGATTGGAGTAAGAAGGGGAAGTACCGTATAGTCTTTCAAAGGGAGAAACATTTTTAGTGACTTTTGAAGGAAGACGATTGATGACATAGACAGAGGTGAGGGCAGCTTCGCCCCAGAATTTTTCTGGACAAGCAGCAGATAGAAGCTGAGCACGAACAGAGTCAAGAATGTGACGATGTTTGCGTTCAGCTCTTCCATTTTGCTGAGAGGTGTGAGGACAGGAGCGTTGAATCAGAGTGCCTTGCTGGGCAAGGAAGGAAAGAAGTTGAGAGTCCTTATATTCCATCGCATTATCAGTTCGAAAGATTTTAATTTTGCTGGAGAATTGAGTGTGAATCATATTTGCAAAATCAACATATATTTGATATAAGGAAGAACGATTTTTAAGAAAGTAAATCCAAGTAAAACGAGAATAGTCATCAATAAATAAGACAAAGTATCGATAACCATTAACGGTAGTACAAGGAGCAGGACCCCAAATGTCAGAATGAATAAGGTCAAAAGGCTTATTACATAGAGAGGTGGAATTAGGAAATGATAAAGCAGGTTGTTTTGCAAGTTTGCAATTTAAGCAATCAAAATGACTGAATTTTGAGACATTATTCAAATTACCAGTAGAAACTAAATTACGAAGTTTATCAGAGGATGCATGACCTAGACGAAGGTGCCACTGATATATAGAGGTATCAGTGACTGGTGCAGAGATAGGTGGAAACTCAGGAGATTGCTGAAGATATGTAAGCTCAAATAATCGTCCCACCTTCCGTCCCGTACCAATCACTTGCCCCGTTTGAGAATCCTGAACCTGACACCCATGAGAAGAAAAGATAACAGTTAGTCCGAGATCACAAAGTTGGCCAACAGAAGCTAGGTTGAATGTGAGTTTTGGAACATGATAGGTGTTTGACAGTTTTATTGTGGGTGTGTTAACAGTACCAACGTGAGAGATAGGCATATGATTACCATCAGCAGAGTGAATTGAGGGAAGAGATTGAACATGAGTAGGTGAGGATAATAATGAAATGTCAGCAGTCATATGATTGCAACAAGCTGAATCAAGGAGCCAAGATGTACCTGGAGTGACGGCAAGAGCAGTAGAGTTGGAAGAGATCACCTGTTTCAGTAAGTCATGAAGATCATTTAACTGAAAATTCTGAGGTGTGGTGATATCAGATGGGGTAGCAGCAGCAACAATAGGTGGAGAACTGTATTTAGTGGAGGACTTGGGTTTATATGGAGCACCAGGAGGACGGGGTGGACGGGTGGGACAGTTGTCCAAGATATGACCTCGTTTGTGGCAATACCTGCACTCAATAGTAGGACAATTAGCAAACTTATGACCATGAAGTTTGCAATTTTTGCAGAAAATAGACTCATTAGCCGATCGTGAATGGGTGGTTGCAAGAGCGACATCAGATGGCAGAGAGGAAACAATGCCAAGGCGGTTTTCCTCAAATAAGATTTCTTGTATGGCAGCATCAAGACTCGGCAGAGGGTTACGATGTAACAATGCGGCACGGACTGATTCATACTCTGGGCGAAGACCCATAAGAACTTTGATGAGGCGAATATGCTCCGGATTGATTTTTGCTTGATCTAACTGAGTCCATATTGGTTGAAGAGTTGCAAGATACTCGTTCACAGATTGTCCTCCCTCCTGATTTAGACTAACAAGTCGAGAGTGCAATTGGTAATAGTGAGCAAGTCCAATAGACTGAAAACGTGTGGACAGAAAATCCCAGAGTTCTTTTGCCGTATCAAATGCATCAAATTGTGTGTGAATGGCTGGAATAGAGGTGTTACCTAACCAAGTAATGATCTGATGGTTTTTGCTATCCCAATCCTCAAGACGTTCAATGTATTTGTCGGTTTCTGCAGTCGTCTCTTGAACAGTGACATCAGATGGGTCTGTATCAATATTTTCAGTGGTGTCCATCAGAGGAGTAGGTTTGACTGGTTTAGTGATATCTCCAGTAACGATGCGCCACAGTTTTCGACCTATCAAAAAACTCCTCATTTGGTGGGCCCAAGTGATATAATTAGTTCCATCGAGAATGGTGCTAATGGGACGAGCAACTTCATGTTTCTCCATCTAAATATAATTAGCTGCTGTAGATTCACAGAGTATTTGCGGCTGGGATTCGAGGCTAAAGTTCGTGGCTGGGATTTCACTGGAATTGCAGTTGGGATTCGAGGCAGGAGGTTGCTGGAGTTCGCGGCGCGGTTGTTTCTTCACGGCAGGAGGTCGCCAGCAGAGGTCTTCAAGGCAGGAGGGTGCTTGCGACGGCGGCGAGTATACAGTTCACAGAATATTGGTAGGAGGTTGCTGGAGTTCGCGGCGCGGTTGTTTCTTCACGGCAGGAGGTCGTCAGCAGGTGAGTTACTTCACGGTGAGATGTTGTCTTCACGGCAGGAGGCTGCGGCAAGGTGTCGTGAAGTGTCTTCACGGCAGAAGGCTGCGGCAAGGACCGAGGGGAGATCTGGCGCCTGGCGTTCGTGGAGCGTTTTCACGGCAGAGGGTTGCGGCAGGGAGATTGACCGAGGGGAGATCTGGCGTTCGCGGAAGCGTCTTCACGGCAGGGCTTCACGGCAAGGTGTTCGCGGAAGTGTCTTTACGGCAGGGCTTCACGGCAAGGTGTTCGCGGAAGTGTCTTCACGGCAGGGCTTCACGGCAAGGTGTTCGCGGAAGTGTCTTCACGGCAGGGCTTCACGGCAAGGCGTTCGCGGAAGTGTCTCTGATACCATGTGAATAATATGGAGAATATTCTAGATCTTCTTTATTTGTTATTTTAAAATCAATAATACAATGATACATATATAGTTAATTTGGACAACCTATAAGGAAAGGATCAAATTAATCTAATTACAATAATGTATTCCTAAATTACAGCTAAATTACTTTAATTACGGTGATAATCACAAGCAATACAAAATCCCACAGCAAAAAAGATAATTACACATAAGAGAGATCCCAAACTTGGCCTCAACCATTTTAATTATTGTTCTTAGTTTTTTCACATCTTCATAAACACAGGGCTCCTCCATTTTATTCTTGAGGAACTTCATCATCATCATCATACTTTAACAATAATCAAAGAAAGCGATAGCGCCCAATATCTAGTAGTGTATAAGGTTTGCAATAGCACCCAGAAGGACAATCTGCATCACTCATGCATGGCCCTATGTCCTCCATTTTTCAACTTCAATTTTCTTGGGGCAAATATATATATCATCTCTAAACCAGCTTGGTTAACCTCATCCGAATTGACTTTCCTCATCAATGGTGATGGTCTGTGGCTCTGACAGAATTGGCTACGAGTAGCTAGCAAGAACACCATTGCTAACACAACAAGCACCGCCTTCTTGCTCATGATCTCGCTCTCTTCTCTCTTTTCCTTTGGCTATACTATGGATGGTTTGGGTTTGAAAGAGGGATTTTGCCTGAGTTCTTTCTTCTATTTATGGAATTTTAGTTTGATCATTTGGAGAGGTACTATAATTAACTAGATTTATGGTATCTGCTGTCCATGAAAACGTTTTTCATACGAATTCATATAACTTGATGATAGAGACGTACAATTACACGAAAGTTTTATGAACTTCAACTTTTTTGAATCTGTCGATTATGGTTTAGATGGTCACTCAACTTAGTACTACTCTCGTCCAAATACATGTATTATAGTTTGAATTTTTTTTTTTATCTAATATGTCACTTAATATGTACTATATATTTGCAAAAAAATCTTATTGGATTAAAAAATGCTTACCAAATTTGGGGAGAATTATTTTTTCTTCTTTTGAATTTGTTAGGCTATGAAATATATGCAAACAAATTATAAAATATGTACGATTCCAATTAGTATTTTAAGTTCAGACGCCTTTTAAATATTTATTATATATATAATGATTTTTCAAAATTTGCATGAGCTTGTATAGGTTGTTCATGGAAGAAGAATCTCCCTCTCCCTTTTACTGAATATCACTTATAGTGTTGATATTGATGATAGCTTTCAATTTGACAACTGTGTTATCAATTTCTATTATTGATATAATTGTTGTTAATGATGCTGATACCAGTGATAACTTTCCATTTGAGAATTGTGTTATCGATTGTTATCATTTGTAGCTTCTACCCGTGAATATTACATATAACTGCTATAATTAGTACTAAAAACGTGTGCACTAAAAGGTAAACTTAAAATTCTAAAAAGATTTACAAGTTGAATGGTCAATATAATTGCTATATTTATAGATATTATTTTAAAGTTGTGTTATATTTTCATTTTTTTTTATCGTGATATTTGCTATAGTTTGCCTGTATATATCGGTTTGATTTGTGATCACCATGCTTTAGGGTGGATACCTAAGTAAGAATCTTATCTAAGTAAAACACGGGTTTTAATTAGAACACATAAAACTCAACCACAATTAACTATAATATTACTAATTCATATTTCTCTTTGTTATGATATTTACTATTTCCTATCTATCCTTTTGAAATCTTCTTTAATAGATTTTCTTTATGTCGTACTGTTCATATGTGCCACTAAGTTCCTCTGATCTTAGCCATGAGTGTGACAAATATTCTTCTTACATATGCTTCTTCATCAGAGCATCACAACAAGGTAACACTGTCACTGCAACAAATTAGACCTTTGTTGTTGTTAATAAATTGAGTACAGTAATATTATATCATGAGGGGTGAAAAAAAATCACGAATCTTTAGTGACTAAATGCATACTTTTACTGAGGTTTGGTTTCTTTTTATTTTTTCATTTTCCTCTCACATTTTGCAGCTTCAGCTGATCCTTTTGCGTTTTCTCTACCGTTCCTTCAACTTCAACGTTTCTTCTTGATCGTCTCTTCATCAGCTTCTTCTATAGGATCGAGAAATCCACTACCTTTTACGTTATTTTCGTTTGAGCGTGTAGACGACGTTCGACGATACTTTGCACAGTGAGCGACATCGACTAAAACGTGCAAAAGAAGCAATTGGATCTAATGTCATCCTAATTATACACTAATTTTAGTTAAGGATTAAACATGTTTTAAAAAATGCACAAAAACAGAGTTTCAGTTTTAGTGAAGCTCAAATAATTCACCACGAGTTTCTTGCTGTTATTATTGATTACCAACTAGAAAGGAGACTTAGAACTTGATCCATTTTTGAAAACTTTGAGTTGAGAGAGAGTTGGTAGGAGTATGAAGGAATTATTTAAGCAAATTCCACTATGATCATTAACCATTAATCAAGTTAAGCATCATATATATATATATATAGCTAAAATTAATTACATTTATAAATTTGACGCTTAGCATTGATAACAAGGTGGGATTTGTGGGATTAACAATACACTTAAGGGAAGTAAAGTAGATCAATCACTCATCACTTAAGAGTTGGAAATCTTCACTAATTACTTTAGACAACTTGATAGTTTGACTTTCAAAGTTCAATTTTTGATCGATTAATTAAATAGCTTTCCTATTAATTAATCTAATTAATTAATTTAAACTATATTTCAATAAAAAAATAATAATAATTAACTAAACTATTTAATTAATTAATATTGTATTATTATTTTTTGCCACAAATTTCGATAAATTCGTTTGACCTTAATTTTAATCCTTATTGCATTTTTTATATTTAAATTTTATTTAAATATCATTTGTCCCTAAATATGTTGGTTCTCTAAATCAATTGGAACAAATTAAATTTGTTCGTGGCATCGTCGTGAACTATTTCCTTTTGTATGTATATTTGTTTTATATTAAAACGCTTTATTCCAATCTCTCCTTCTTCATACAAACTCTTTTTTGTGGCAACAAATTTCCTTATGTGGATTTGAAGGTTGATGTGAGTGCTAAGAATACGTCATTTAAGTAGATAAATGATTAGGTGCACATGAATCTCCGGAATGATGTTTCCGTAAGTTCCTAACAATTCTTGAGTTTTAAATTTAGTACAATAATGTGTTTAGATAGAAGTTTAATATTGAGATCAGAGAAAAAACTCCACTTTATTCTTGAAAAGCATGAGAACATAGAAAATGGGTACAAAGTTATTCTAATAACTTCCACAAATACATATATATTAGTAATAACCATCTTAGGTTATAAAGGAAAACATACATAAATTGATAATCAAAAGGGACTACATAATCCCAGTTTTAATATTAGAGTTGTTCTGCACTTGCACCCAGATAAGCAGTTTGCATCGCTGTTGCATGGAGTGCCTATAATCAAGCATAGTCCATTGTCTCCCTTTCGGCCTCCTTCTTTCATCATTTTCCTCGACCACATCTCCATATTCGTTGGCACAACCTCGCTCGCCTCATCGGACGGGAGTTCAATCACCCCACCGACTTCGGAGGAGGTGGCTCGAGCTGAAATGACCATGAGCATCAGGACCGCCATTGCTAACAAACCAACCTTCTTTCTCATCTCCATCATATATGATATTTTTTCTTTTCTTTTCGAGTATATGGATCCTATAGTTCAAAGGGTTTGTTTTTATAGGGAGGGAGGGATAGTGATTATATAATTGTGTGAACAGGAAAGGGATTTTTGTTGTATTTTTGTGAACACTTTTTTCAACAACATTATTTATATATATATATATTGAAAATGTATTTTAAAAGGACTTAAATTAACTAAACACTATTCCGGATGTCGACACATATGTTTTCACATCTCCACTAGTTTGATATCGAAACAAGAGATAAACCAACATTTCATATAAAAATCGATGAAACATAAAAGTATGGCTATAAGTTGATGACAAAATCCATTAGTTATGTAGGGATATATATTTTATGCATTTTGTAAATTTTCAATTGTATTATATTAAATTTTTAGGGTTTTTAGTTTAGATGTGAAAGCACCCTTCTCCTGTGGGTCTATTTAAAGAAAGCTTAGTTAGATGTGAAACCACCCTTTTCCTTTAGGTTTCCATTTAAAGGGATCATTAATTATATTTGTCAATCTTTTTATCCACTCGAAACACCAAACAGTATTCGTATTTTTCCTGCACCAATTCGCTTAAGCTTTAACCATCGATCACAACGTAGTATAGAAACCTTGTATTCTAATCTTTGTGAGCCATTCTCTATCCATTTAGAACCTTCATCCACCTTCAAAATAAAATGTGACGGTGAACTGAGATTGAGTTAAATTTTGATAAATGATATAACACTAACAAGTTGTTATAGAGTGAGTGAAATTATAAAAGAGAAATGTATAGACAATAGCAAACAACTACACCAATAAATGCTATATATTGGATGTCCATACCATGGGGTTACTGAATTGTTTTCTATTTAGCAATAAAGACTCGTTGGTTCTATTTATTTCTCTTAAAATCTCACACTTCAATTCTGATCAAATTTTACTTTTCAAAATACACAAATTTCTAAAAATACAGAAACAAACAAAATATTTATTTTCGAAAGAGACACGGTTAAATTAGGTGCATCTGAACATCTTCTATTTGGTGAACATCTTAACATCATTATCATCACCAAACAGGAGCTAGAGATAAAAGCAGAAGAATAATACACAAGTTTAGACAAAAGGCGAAGATTTAAAGGGATAGAGAAAGCACTATAATGTGCAAAGAGAGGAGATCCACTAGTTCAATGGTCAATGAAGTCTTGAATATCTTCGTAAATCCCACCTAAATTTTCTTCATGATTTTTGAAGATTCTAATATTTCTTTCGATCCAAATGGACGACCAAATGAGCCACAACAATGGAGTTGAAAGTAACAACGTCCTTTCTGTCTTTATTGCTTTGAGAATAAGAGACAGAGATCCTTACAAAGAGAAGCTAGGTTTTGGTTATTGTTCTTCTATTTATTAAATCAAATTCTCAATCATCTTCCAAATCGTAAAATATACATAAACTAATTAAGTTGCGTATGAACTTTCCTTCCAATTCCGATTTCGGATTGAACTCAGAGAAGTTAATGACCGAAGGAGCGTCATGGTTGCCGTCTAAAGTGCCTAAGTATTTAAGAAACTCGTCGTCGAAAGCGGCAGCAGGGAAAATGCACATAGTCAGTTGCAATAATTTTCGAATAATACGGCGTTTTGGAATGCATCATATATGAAAGAGGTTAGGCCGAGTTATTTTGCAGCACCATCATATAACTCCGCCGCAGGTTTTGAATCTAATTTGCTGCAACTATTTTTTTTTTAGTTAAGTTGATAACTATTTAGGTTTTGAAGAGAGAAAAGCCTCCACTTTATTCTTGAAAACACAGATGGGAACATAGAAAATGGATAAAATAATTGCAATAACTTAGACAAAGCATAGATTTGGTAATATACTTAAGTGATATAAGAATAACATAGATAAGCTGATGATGATAATGATCAAAATGGAGAACAGAAGCCGAGTTTTAGTATAAGAGTGGTTCTACAGGTGCATCCAGGTAAGCAATTTGCATCGCTGCTGCATGCATTGCCTATAAGAAAGCATGCATTTTCTCGGCCCTTTTCTGATCCTTCTTTCATCATTTTTCTCGGCCACATTTCCATATTTGTAGACACGACCTCCTCCTTCACCTCATCCGACGGGAGTTCAATCACCTCCCAACTTCAGAGGAGGCGGCTTGAGCCGAAATGGCCATGAGTACAACCATCGCCATTGCTAACAAACCAATCTTCTTTCTCATCTTCACATGGTGCATGAGCTGCTTAATCTTGAAAGATTACAAAACCTCGTCATCATAATTTAACGTTAGATAGAGCCATATTTGAATCTCCTACACTCAAAATATAATTTAACCATTATATTTGATTTATTATTTATCATTTTTTTTAAAAATTAAGACTGATGTTCACTTGTTCGAAAACAACAAAATGTTTACCCCACACCATTTATTAGTGAGCTATTAAAAGGAGGTTTGGTTGAAGTACATTTAGATAGGTAAGTGTGTAGGAGCATTTTTCCATTATCAAGGTCTCCATTTAACAGAATCACTCATTTCTCACTTTCTTGAGGTGAGGATAATAAATTTTCTTCAACTATACTAAAGTCCAAATTGATAGAATTTATTTCTTTTATTTTATAATGAAGTATCAAACCAACTTGTTTTGATTTTCATACTTACAAGATTGAACATACAAAAAAACGTGTTGTACTCTCTTTTAGTTGGGTAACTTTGGTTTCATTTATTTATATAAACCAATCCAACTAACTTCATTAAATTGGCTCTTTTTTTCATTCAATGCTCCTTAATTAAAATGGAAATTCATCTCCATATATGTTTCTAAATATCATCATCAAATGAAAATTTCTTTTTAGTAGTTTGTACTACAAAAATCCGTAATGTTAACGAACATTTTGATGAAAATATCGATAAAACGTTGATTTCAATGAATATTTTATAAAGAAAAAGAGCAAACAAAAAAAATTCATAATTAGATTTAAATCAGTAAAAGAGCGTTTTATATAATTTTCAAATCAAGTTAACTTATATTCGTTATTTATATTAGTGACTTTTTTTTTTATGTTTGTTTTGTGTTTCATGAATTTTTCTAACGATATAACAAAAATATCGATTCACCTTTCACGTTGATTCTGAATCTATGAAAAATGAAAATGTAAAAAATCTCGTCAAGAATATAGACATGTCAATGGCAATTTAATTAATACTATACGGTTGTACTATATAACCAATTATTGAGCATTTGACATGTTATTTAATAATATAATATAGTTGTATTTCATGAATCGTTTGCTAAAGTAGGTTTAACTTAGTGGTAATTGACTCACGATCGCTATCAATAAATGACACTAGTACGAAAAAATTGGTCTATCATGTCGCTTCCCACACAAACCCAACCTTTTCTACTTCATTTTTCTGTTCTTTTTTCTTTTTCAGTAGTTAAAGAGATATATCGAAAGAATTCTTCTCAGAGGATCAAAGGCATGCAAGGATTACTTTGTTTTATTTAGTCTAACTATTTTCATGAGATAGGAACGATCAAAAGTTATAAATGCAGTCAAACAAACAATCTAGCAAATCAAATGTTTAACTTAACATGCTTTCATGGCCGATCAATGCACACTACAAGAATAAACCGTTCTATCTATGCACTAAAGTGTCAGTAGAGACCCTAGCTAGAGTTTGTTCGCAGATGATACATCGACGAATGATACACCGTCGACAGTGCACTTCATAAAATAATACATTTTCTTTTGCTTGGAAAAATCTCCCAAAATACATTTTCTTGTATGTATATCGTCTATCATAAAAGAATATTCACCGACCCCCAACTTAACCCAAAGGTTTACAACGTCAACAAACATATTTTGACCAATTCTTCAATCTAAAAAATAGAATAAAGTTTTGAAAAACAAACCAAGTCTGAATAATTAGCAGCCCAATAAGGAATATTATATATATAAAGCAGCCATGACTTGAACATTGAACATAATTAATTAATATATGATCTTGAAGCAGTTACAAGGCCATGCAATTGCACATGTGATTATGAATATAAACTTTATTAAAAACACACCAAGTATGTTGAAAGCAGACATTGTGTTCTCTTATGTGTGTATAAATATAAAGGCATAGCTAGAAGAAAAAGAAAAAAAATATAAGAGAGATTAAGAAGAGAAAAAAAAGAAAGAAAGAAAGGAATTGAAAAAATGGAGTGGAAGAAAATTGGAATGTTGGCTGTGGTGGGGATGCTGGTGATGGCAGCTTTGGTGGAGGATTGTCATGCAGCCATTGAATCAGAGTCTGTGAAAGGTTTGAATAAAAATGAATTGCCAAGAAAGATGATGAATGAAGAAACTAGAATGTGCCCTAGAATCCTTGAAGAGTGCACTACCGACGATGATTGCATGAATGATTGCATTTGCCTCTCCAATGGCTTTTGCGGTTGAAACCTCTCTTAGATATATACCTAAATCTATCTTATCTTTTGCTGTCTGTGTGTGTGTTTTTTCTTTTCTTCTCTTCTATTTCTATGGCAATAAAGTTTGTAACTTTGATCACTCTAATCTATGAATAATGTGTATCATCAATTTGTGCAACACCCATCAAGGAATAATAACATGTAAGCTTTTAATAAATTTCTCTGTTTATATGATGCCTCTAATTCCTTTCAATGCTTTGAAGGTTACTAGCTATATCTATATTATATATGGTTTATACATATTACATTGTTAAGTCATGGGTTAAGTATAAAACATTTCCCTCTCCTCATATATCTCTTCTCTCTCCCCCACTTCCTCCACTGTCAAGAAAATCGCCATCAAAGTAAGCTTGACGAATGCGTTCGGGTTTGCTTTTTCACCAAAAACCACATTGGCCAGTAGTAGTAGTTAATGTATATATTGAACAAATAGAACTTCCCCCAATTTACAAAATGTATATAGGAGGGAAGGGATAGTGATTATTCAATGGTGTGAACAAGAAAGAGATAAGAAAAGGTATTCATCACTCATATATTGACAATTTAAACTATTTCTCAATTGATAATTATAAACTAGTTTAGAGATAAAACTTCACATGTTTATGTACTATAACATCAAAGTCTATCAAATTCATAAAAGAAAAAAACAAAAACAAAAGAAAGGAAAAAGAACTTTCACATGGTGCATGAGCTGCTTAATTTTGAAAGATTACAAAACCTCATCATCATATTTTAATGTTAGATAGAGCCATTTGAATCTCCTACACTGAAAATATAATTTAACCATTATATTTGATTTATTACTTATCACTTTTTTAAAAAATTAGATGTTCACTTGTTCGAAAACAACAAAATGTTTACCCCACACCATTTATTAGTGAGTTATTAAAAGGAGAGGGTTGGTTGAAGCAACGTTTTCTCACTATTAGGGTCTCCATTTGAGAGAATCACTGATTTCTCACTTTGGTTGAAGTATCAAACCAACTTGTTTTGATTTTCATACTTAAAAGATTGAACATACAAAAAAACGTGTTGTCTCTCTTAGTTGGGTAACTTTGTTTCATTTATTTATATAAACCAATCCAACTAACTTCATTAAATTGGCTCTTTTTTTCATTCAATGCCCCTTAATTAAAATGGAAATTCATCTCCATATATATAAGTTTCTAAATATCACCATCAAATGAACCTTTCTTTTTAGCACTTGTACTACAAAAATCGGTAATGTTAAACGAACATTTTGATGAAAATATCGATAAAACGTTGATTTCAATGAATATTTTTTTAAAGAAAAAGATAAAACAAAAAAAATCATAATTAGATTTAAATTAGTAAATGAGGGTTTTATATGATTTTCAAACCAAGTTAACTTATGTTCGTTTGTTTTGTGTATCATGAATGTTTCTAACAATATAACAAAAATATCGATTCACCTTTAATGTTGATTCTGAATCTATGAAAAATGAAAATGTAAAAAAATTTTGTCACGAACATAGACATGTCGATGACAGTTTAATACTATACAGTTTTACTATATAACCAATTATAATTCAAAATAAGAGTTATACTTAAATAATCATTTATTTATTTATGGAA
Source organism: Cucumis sativus (assembly GCF_000004075.3). NCBI lineage: Eukaryota > Viridiplantae > Streptophyta > Magnoliopsida > Cucurbitales > Cucurbitaceae > Cucumis > Cucumis sativus. Next base: position 189,483 of record NC_026658.2, read on the forward strand.
GAAATGTTGCCATTTATTTATCTACAATCTTCATCTTCTCATTATATCTCGAGTCAGTTGAAAGTCTCATGATATCCACTAAAGTTTATACTCACAATCTTAATACTAACTCGAGCATTAGAATAATACATACCATCTATGTGTGGCATAGCATGCAACTGCATCATTAATGGAGGAGTTTGTTCGAGCTTGAATTAATGGCCATGATTATCACCATTGCACTGCCACACCCCAACAATCTTTGGCTCATCTTACTCCTTAAATCATCTCTTTCCTTTTCCTATTTGGTTTTATTTTTTTTACTGTTCGTCTGGTTCGGAACGATTTAATTTCCATGTTTGTTTAATTTTATAGTTTTCAACTTGTCACCTGGAAATAAGCTATTTGCTACTCTTAAGCATTCTTATTTAATTTCTACATACAAGATATTTATATTTTCATGTAAAACTGAATAATAAACAAATGGGGGCCTAAAACTGATCATGTGCTGATCAGGTAGAACATTTCTATAAACTATGCCAAGTTAGGTATTTGGGAACTTCAACCGCGGGTGGTCGAACTGAGTACTGATCACTGGCTTTGGAAAGCCCCAAGCCAACCCCCTTTGGCTTTCCTAGGCTCATGTTAGTCCTTAAATGTTGCCATTTTTGGTATGTATCATACTCTCTTAGTAACTTTGTTGTTCTTATATTTGTGTTTTGTGAGTACAAGTACACATTTCAGTCCATGATGATCACCTATAACACCATCACTATTGTTAGAAAAACTAGCTTTAATTTTCAAGTTCATTAATTGGAATTTGGATAGGTGTGTATAGTCTCTGAGGTTTCTAACTTAGAATTATTATTTTAATGCTTTGTACTTTTAAAAAATAGGTTCAAGAGGCCTTTATTATGGCTTTATAAATTACTTAAATCTTTTAATTATTTTAAATATTACTTGACATTTTAAATCTTTTAAAAAATTAAGTATAAAACATTCCCCTCTCCTCATCTATCTCTTGATCTCTCTCTCCCCTTCCTCCACTAATCTTCCTTTCTCTCTTGGAAAACCGTCAAAGTAAGCCTAATGAACGATATTACTATAATTGTGTTTTATGAATTGTTTGCCAAAGTAGGTTTAAAACTTAGTGGTAATTGACTGACTTTTCATCGATCTCTTGTCCACAATATTGTTCAACTAAACAATATCGACAATCAATTAATGACACTACAACATCGACATTACTATAGAAGCTTCCCACACAAACCCTGTTGGAGGCGTTGACGAGCCCACTCTAAATTTACTCTAAATCTCACAAACTTTTAAGAGAAGAAATTTGTTCTCTTAGAAAACTCAATAACACACAAGAGAAGAATGTTGTTCTCTTGAAACTCACTTACTTTCTAAAACTCAATTTGCTTCTATTGATTTGATTCTTTTTATCTTGTATACAAATGAAGGAAATGATCTCTATATATAGTATTCAAGAGACACTTCCTAAAAGACACAAAATAAATGAAGTACATGAATACATACCATTCATGTACTTGAATAATTACATGTATCTAGAAATGCATATGTATCTTGAAACTAGAAATGTATCTATTAATGTGTTATCCATAATGTATCTAGCTTATTAATTTCTAACAAACCCATCTTTCCTACTTCATTTTTTCTGTTCCTTTTTTTTTTTTATCTCCGGAGGATTAGGTATTATTCACTTTAACTTTTATGAGTCTAATAGGGTGGCTGAGCTTTATCTTAGCTTCAATCTAAATATGTTATAGATACCATTAAACATAGTTTGACTAATTCTTCAAACTAAAAAATAGAATAAAGTTTTAAAAAACAAACCAATTCTGAATAATTAGCAGCCCAATAAGGAATATTATATATATAAAGCAGCCATGACTTGAACATTGAACATAATTAATTAATATATGATCTTGAAGCAGTCACAAGGCCATGCAATTGTACATGTGATTATGAATATAAACTTTATTAAAAACACACCAAGTATGTTGAAAGCAGACATTGTGTTCTCTTATGTGTGTATAAATATAAAGGCATAGCTAGAAGAAAAAGAAAAAAAATATAAGAGAGATTAAGAAGAGAAAAAGAAAGAAAGAAAGGAATTGAAAAAATGGAGTGGAAGAAAATTGGAATGTTGGCTGTGGTGGGGATGCTGGTGATGGCAGCTTTGGTGGAGGATTGTCATGCAGCCATTGAATCAGAGTCTGTGAAAGGTTTGAATAAAAATGAATTGCCAAGAAAGATGATGAATGAAGAAACTAGAATGTGCCCTAGAATCCTTGAAGAGTGCACTACCGACGATGATTGCATGAATGATTGCATTTGCCTCTCCAATGGCTTTTGCGGTTGAAACCTCTCTTAGATATATACCTAAATCTATCTTATCTTTTGCTGTCTGTGTGTGTGTTTTTTCTTTTCTTCTCTTCTATTTCTATGGCAATAAAGTTTGTAACTTTGATCACTCTAATCTATGAATAATGTGTATCATCAATTTGTGCAACACCCATCAAGGAATAATAACATGTAAGCTTTTAATAAATTTCTCTGTTTATATGATGCCTCTAATTCCTTTCAATGCTTTGAAGGTTACTAGCTATAGCTATATTATATATGGTTTATACATATTACATTGTTAAGTCATGGGTTAAGGATAAAACATTTCCCTCTCCTCATATATCTCTTCTCTCTCCCCCACTTCCTCCACTGTCAAGAAAATCGCCATCAAAGTAAGCTTGACGAATGCGTTCGGGTTTGCTTTTTCACCAAAAACCACATTGGCCAGTAGTAGTAGTTAATGTATATATTGAACAAATAGAACTTCCCCCAATTTACAAAATTGGAGACTAAAATAATCCAATTACAAAAATTTAGAATCAAAATCACGTATCACCTGGCCAAATCTGTATGGTAAAAGGTTGAACTGCCGATTCACTGCAAAAATAACAACACTGCTTCACTTTGCAAAGACATCTGGGCATATATAAACCTAAAAACAGAAAAGCTACTATCATCTTCAACAATCAACAGCGTTGCTATTTATTGTGCTGAGGTCCATTTGGCTTGAGAGAGAACAGAATTTTCAAATTTTCAAGAACAAGAATAGATCTATCGCCAAGCTGCCAAGCTTTGGAAAGACATTCAAGCTCTCACCCAATATTGGAGTAATAGTAGATCAAAGCTTTTTAACCATTACAATGTTAGCTCTATTGCTTTAAATCTTCAAGTTTTGGTATAATTTTTTGATCTTGTTTGAACTTATCTATAACTCTTTTTGTTATGTTCCTTGTTTCGTGTACTTAACTTTTTATCATCAATGAACCGAGAATGATGAAAGCGCTAAAGAGATGTCCATCTTGTGAATATTTTAGATGCACCTATTGATCCATCGTTTAATAGGGCGAGTCTTGAGTCTTGAGACGTCGTCCTTTTCATTTTATTTATTTTTTTTAAATAGGGTGAGTAAGTCCTCTTCTTTTTTTATCTAAAATAAACGTCAAAATCAACCGTTTTTAACTAAAAAATTTCAAAACTACCATATTTTGATAATAAATTTTTAAAATTGCACTATTTTGGTATTTAGTTCGTCTGAAAAGACCACGTGCTGCTGCCATCAACATCCATGCCAATGATATATGGGGGCCTCTTGGAGTTTGATGTATATAATCTTGAATCTTATCCTCTTAACTCTAAATAACATGTGTCTTTGAATTTGTTTTCACATCCAATGACCTAAAAGGCTGTCACACATCTGTGATTCCACCACGTGATTATAAACTCTCCTAACTTTTTCATAAAAACAAAATTCACCCATATTATTTATTTTTCTTTTCTTTCATTTCATTTCTTTATTTTTTCTGTCAATCTATGAAGAGTGCAGGTGGAAGACCAAAATGGTGAGTTCATCCTCTGCCTCGTGTAATAAAGAAGGTTCATGTGGCCTCTTCTCCACCTTTCATTCTACTTAACTTTTGACAAGATATTTTTTCTTGTTTGTGGGATCCTCTTCCTCCACCTTTTTTTGACTTTTTATCTTTACCCCAATACAAATAACACAAAGAGGAGTTAAGAAATCTATCAAGAAAGAGTGGGAAAGCAAAGATAGAGAGAACAAAAATGGAGTGGAAAAAAATTGCTTTAGTTGCAATGATGGGGATGTTGCTTATGGCTACTTTTACAGAGTCAGTCGGTTTGGGCGTGGATGAGGAGATCATTCAATTAGTTTCCGACGGAGTGAATGAGTACTCACAAAATATTGGAAAGGATACTGCACCCGGCTGCCCTCGAATCCTTATGAAGTGTAAAACCGACAGCGATTGCTACCCTGGCTGTACTTGCAAACCGATGGGCTATTGTGGTTGACTCCTAGCCGTGTCGTTTCGGATCTTCTACTGTGTCCTTGTTTGTGTGTGTTTGATTTCTATTTTATGAAAATAAATGCATGGTTTTGTGTGTCTTTCTCATCACTCTTTTCTCTCCTGTCTATGAGTTAGTGTGATCATATCAGTGGCATGCTTGATATCCCATCAAGCTGTTTTGTTGTAATATTTATTATGTTTTCTATCTCACTATGGTCTTTGAGGATATCTTCCCTATCTCCTTCCATGAACTTTAAGTTTCATTTTCTTTAACCATTCTTCCATAAATTTAAAGTTTTATTTTTTTTAACCATTAAATACTCAAAGATTAACCGTTGAATCAGTATTTTGTTGGCCAAGCAACTTGCCAGTCCACTGATGGAAGCATGGATTATTTGGGTAAGTAATTATTTAGTTTGACTGGGAAATATTGAAGAAATATGGTTCAATGGTGAGTTTAGTTTGTGGGGCAAGCTAAAACTCCCTCTCTAATATGTGGGGTTTGGAGGTGTAAGTTTTTTCTAAGAAGTTTGGGTGTGTTGTGTTACCCTTTTTATTTGGCTCCTTTGCTGTGTACGGGGGGGACGAGTGTCGACATTATGGATCTAATGTATGAGGCTATCTTGGGTTATTTCTTAAATTGTGCTTACTTCGGTTGTGGAAGACTAGATACTTGGCCGAAGCAGTTATTTGAACTCCATAAACATTTCGAGTACTCTTCACTAAACCTCCCTCTCTCTCCAATATAATATCGCATCAACTCCATGAGAAAGTCCTTCAACATTTGCTATTGCACCAAAACCACATTTTTGCTCTTCCATTTTGGCCAACTACCGACTACGAAGTAGATGACTGGGTTAATGATAATTATGTTTTAGGTACACGACTTTATAACACCATTTTTTAGATTTCTTTGGCAAGTACTGTGGCTAGTTTTTCCATATTATTTTAAAAAATATAACTTAACCCTCTCGAGATGATAAACAGTTTTTTAATGTTTCGTTGAATTAGGTTTGATATATTCACTAATTTTGAGGAGTTCTTGAAGCAATCTTTCTTATATTTGAAATAATAGTAAAAATAAACAAGGTTTGGACCATAACCCTTTTCCTAATCTCCTAAATCTCCATCTCAAACACACAGCCCTTAATATTCTTGGAGTTTGATATATATAACATTAAACTATATGATTAAATATTATACTTGATCAAACGTAATATTTACGGTGAAAATTGATATTTTCGTAAAAAAAATTCATTGATAAATCAATCAATAATTAGTTTCAATGCAGAGTTCTCTACACCACTGAGAATCTCATCTCCAGCATCAAGGTTTTACTTTTCATGATAGTTCTCAAACGCTTCTACAAATTTTACTAATTATTTGGTGATCAGTTGAAGGATAAGAAATATAATGATGAAGATAGATAGATTATTGAATAGATGATCAAAACTTTCAGAAATTTCAGTGTTGACTGGTCACACTTCTCAAGGTACTAAGATCTACTACAAGTCCGTTGCTATTGTTATTTATTTTAGTTAACTTTGAGGATAAAAACTAGGAGGTGGTTTAAAAGATGATCTATTACAAATATAAATTAAATATGCAGTGGGATAAGATAGGATCAGGACGTCTGCTCAAACTAGACTATAAAATAATTATACACTAGTTAACAGAGATAAATATACAAATGAGAGTGTAATTTTAACTTTTACCATGCTTCAAGGATGGTATTTGCAATTTATTTCTTTTCTACTTTGAGCATCTTAACCTCGAAAATATAAATAACAGTGTATTTAAATAACTAAATTTCCATGTTTTGTTTTCCTAGTTGTTACACACCAAATCATCCCACTACAGACCCTCCTCGTTTTTCTTACATAATTCTTAATTATTTATTCTGAGTGATATCAAATAAATAAGGGGTTTCTTTATAATAAAAAATACAAATCAATGGTCCCTTTTTTTCTTTTTTCTTTTTTTTACAATTTCTCAATAAAAATAATGCACCCAAATGAGTTGTTCTCTCTATAAATATAGAGAGTTGAGATCATTGAGATGGTGTCAAGAAAGAGAGAGAAGCAAAGAAGGAAAAAATAATGGAGTGGAAAAAAGTTGCTTTAGTTGCAATGATGGGGATGTTGCTTATGGCTACTTTTACAGAGTCAGTCGGTTTGGGCGTGGATGAGGAGATCATTCAATTAGTTTCGGACGGGCTGAATGAGTACTCACAAAATATTGGAAAGGAAACTGTAGGCTGCCCTCGAATCCTTATGCCGTGTAAATCCGACCACGACTGCTTAAGTGGCTGCACTTGCAAACGAAACGGCTATTGTGGTTGACTCCTAGCCGTGATGTTTCGTTCGGATCTTCTACGGTGTCTTTGTTTGTGTGTGTTTTCTATTTTATGAAAATAAATGCATGGTTGTTGTGTGTCTTTCTCATCACTCTTTTCTCTCGTGTGTATGAGTTAGTGTGATCATATCAGTGGCATGCCTGATATCCCATCAAGCTGTTTTGTTGTAATATTTATTATGCTCTCTATCTCACTATGGTCTTTGAGGATATCTTCCCTATCTCCTTCCATCAACTTTAAGTTTCATTTTCTTTAACCATTCTTCCATGAATTTAAAGTTTTATTTTTTTTAACCATTAAATACTCAAAGATTAACTGTTAATCACTCAAAATTCATTTTTTTTAAACTATAGTTTTGAGTGTTTATCATATACTACATCATTTTATATAACAAACACCTTCACGTGGATGTGGGCAAATCATAGTGAAGCTTGAGAGGTTTCTTTGAAGAGAGTAAAGTAGAGAGACAGACGGACCAAATTTTCTTCTTTTCGTTTCTGTAAAATCAAAAGATAAAAAGTAACAGAAGTTTTACTTACCACGTGTGTAATTTCAAAGCAGAAAACGTGGACTCACCTCCTCCATGCATTACAACCCTACCTCAACTTCATGGATCAGCTTTTTCTCCATTCTTGGACCTGCAAATCAGTAAAAATAAGCTCAGGGTCACGGGAGTCGTGTACGACTTCACCCACCACATGTTGTCGACCCCTCTACGACTTTCCCACCATATTTTTCACATTATTTAAAACAATCCAACTTATATTATATTTGAAATCCAATCCTAAGACACCCTACATATGAAAGAGGTTTTTGTTGACAACCTGATTTGTTTTATATATGTTCGACTTGTTAATGACTCAATTTCCTTTTGTACTTAGGAATATCTGTCTTTTAAAATTTTAAATCTAAGAGAAAAGAAAAGAAAACAAGCTAAAATTTATATATATTTTATTTAGTTATAGTAGAAGGATGAAATAACAGAGGAGGGATGTGGAATAATGGAAAGGGGAAGCTCATGGGTTGGGAAGGAATATATGAAAAAAAAATACTCTGCCCTCCAATCTTCAAAAGCATGCTTTAAGGTATATCTTTTTATTAGATTCTATGTATAATTTTCTATAATAAAATTGAGTAAATGATTTGTTTCCTCAAATTAAGATTTAATTCCTTCTGAAAAGATAACTTCAAGTCTTGTTAAGTTTAGGGGAGTCTATATACTACTAAAATACCATATACTTAGCTAAGTTCTTATTAAAGAGAGAGACAATCAGGAGAAGTCTAAACGTTGTAAGTGCTTAAACTCTAAGCACATCCTCTAGGAATCTCTTCAAAAGGAAATAAATTTGTAAAATATATTTTATTGCACATGCTAATATTATATAATAAGAGGTTGGACACAATAGTTGATAGATAATTCCAAACTTGAACACAATAGTTGATATATCTATTATATATTGACAAGTCCCTTGCTATTATTGTTATTTATTCTAGTTGATTTTGAGGATAAGAACTAGGAGTGGTTGAAAAGAGATGATCTATTATTAAAATATAAATTAAATATGTATTGGGATAAGATAGTATTTAGGATTATTCAAACTATACCTTAAAATAATTATATACACTAAGCAGAGATAAATTAAATATGCAAATGAATTATTGAAGCTCTCGCCTTTCACATTTTTTGTTATAAATAGAAGGGAAATACAAAGCATAGGGAGGAAGATAATATATAGAAAGAGAGGAAGGAGAAAAGAAAATAGTAAGAAAATGAAGAGGATGGATAAGAACATTGGTTTGGCCGTGGCCACGATGATGGTGATGATGCTTCTGATTGCTACTGTCGTGGAATCAGCCTCTCCTACCGAGAAGATCACGATGATCGAACTCGTCACCAACCACCATGCTGCCAGTTCTTTTCCACGCAAAATGATGAGAAATGGGAAAGGAAACGGAGTTTGTCCCATAATAGGTCGGCCTTGCAATCCTGAGTACGGCGGCTGTGGCCCTTTCTCCGACACTTGTGCTTGCTACACTGCTGGACATTGTGGAGATTTCGTTGGTTGAAGCTGCACTTTTGTGTTGTATCTTTTTCCTTAGTCTTTCCTGTGTTGCGATGTTTTTCCAAAATAAATATGATGATCTCTCTCTCTTGTGAGATCAATGATAAGTTTATGTAACAAAATCTTATGTTCTTAGATGCACAAAATGGGAGGAGGATTTTCTTTTCTTTTCATTGCTTTCTAAAATATTGAAGCCTTTTATCTTATGACTTAACCTTTAATATAAAAAAAAAATGTTACGACTCACATAAAAATCTACATGTTTGTCTAATTTTATCTCGATGTATTGTAAAAGAAAAAAAAATAATAAATTTTTTTCTATATTTATAAAATATTTTGAACCCTTTATTACAATATTAAATTTTCATCAAGTTTGGTAATGGACAAGGATGGGATTGTCATTTTCCTTAATTTAATTAAATTCAAATTTGCTGATGTTAACACATAGTATTTATAATTACATATTAAATTGTGTATTTCAAACGTGGGTAAGACTTAATCTATTAATTCATTTTTTATAAATGTTTGTATTATTATATATATAATTTAAAATTTTTTTAAAAAAATGAATCATATTAAGGGGTGGTAGTCAAGACTTTATTATTAGGTTGAAGCATGAACGTAACCTTTCCCGACGGCCAATGAGGCAAAGTTCAATTTTGCTTACGAAAATGACCATATGAATACAAAGTCAAATATAGAAACCAAAAACAACATTTTCAAACCTTCTCTACAAACATCTTCTTTAAGTAATTTAGAACTAAAAAACAAAATACGATTATTAAACGAGTCCACTTTTTTCTCTTTTACAAAAATAAAAATTCAAAACTGTTCTATATATGTCTATATATTTATATATATGGTGATGGATGTTTCTTGTTCTTTTATCTTTTATGAAAAACTAACCAAACACGTTGGTAATTGAAATTAATATATATAGATATGGATGATAAAAACATTTACCAAACTTTATCAAGAAGTTTGACAAACAGACAGCTAAGTTATATCATCGAGTACAAGATATATATTCATTAATACATATAATATCTTCTATTATTATTTGAAGACATTGAATCAAAAGAAACGAGAGCCTTTTTCTTTGCTCTTTTTTGTCTTTATCACATTATTTTTTGACAGCTTTTGTAGTACAATAAACATGGGGCTATAAGTCATCTTCATTTATTGAGTCGAGACGACGAGCTAGTTCCATTCTAAAAAGTATGGGCTAAAACTAACCCCAACCTTCTACTTTACACATATTTTATGACCCAATTCTTTAATTTAGCTCATCTATCAAGGGATGAATGTAAATTAAATATAGTTGAGTAGGTTCAAAGTATTAAAAAATATAACACAATATATAACAATTAGGTTCAAAGCATCTAATCTCACTATTAGAGTTTATAAATGCATTAATAGGAGTGTATTAACAATAGTATGTCACTGGTGCAACTTCCCTGGTCAAGATGGGATGTTTTGTATTGATCACTTAATTGGAAACTCTTTATGTTATTTTCATTTTTATTACAGTTGTTAACATGCTGTCATTTTTTCTATGAAAATATTAAATTCTTTTCTAGATCAGTTAGTGGTGCTAAAAAATACTCAAGCCTTTGAAATCCTTTTATATCATTTTGAGATCATGAATATTAGTGTTTGTTGATGCATAAAACATTTTTAATCTCACGAGGCAACTATGATGTTTAAATTAAAATGCTGGGAGGAGAAGATAAGAAAATTTTGAAATAGCTATTATGTTGACTTCAGAGGTTCTTTACAGAATAATATAAAGAAAAAAAAATATGTATACCTCCTGCCAAAAACCAAACCGACAGAACTCTAGAATAATCTCTTCTCTATAAATACCAGAAACCTAAGGGAAAAAAATTTAAGTTGGAAAAAAAGCTTGGAAGAGGAAAGCACATAAGGAAATGGAGAGCAAGAAGAAGAGTATCCACACTGTGGCGACCGTGGTGGTGGTGATGGTGGCCTTTATGATCGCTACTCTAGCTGACTCGGCCACCATAGCGACTGAGAATGTGGCTGCTGGAGTCTTGGTGGACGGCGGTAGCCATGCTTTCCCAAGAAAAAATGTTGTGAAAAATGGTGAAAATGGAGTATGTTTGGTAAAAGGTAAGGCTTGTAAATCTCACAAAGACTGCCCTTCCGACTGTGCTTGTTACACCGCTGGCCATTGTGGGGATTGGGTTCTCTAAAATTACTATGTTTGTTCTCTCTCTCAGGAGAAGGTTAATGATGATATAATTACATAACAAAGTTCGTATTTGATGGAAGACGGGTTATGTTATTTGTCTCTTCTTCATTTTGCTTTATCAAGAATAATATATATTTTAAAAAACTAATTAATCAGTTTATAATCTTTTAGAAGAAAAGAAAGGGAAAATTATAGCATATATAAGAAGAACTAAGAGTTTTGAATATTAAACCGAATCCAATCAGTTAAATACTAATATTCAACCTAATGCAAACAGGGTAGATTTGAAAAGGAGCTCGAGAGATGTTCATGGTATATAAACCAAATGAGAAAACTTTATTAATATTTGAAGTAATTCAGGTGAAATTAACGTTAAAATCAATATGGCTTCTTCTTTCAAAGTGAACAGCATTAATATTATTTATCGTAGAGCAAAAAATTAAATGAAATTTGTTTCTAGTAATAATAATAAGATGGAGAACAAAGAAAACATTGAAATTTGATATCATGCAAAGGTGAGGGTGAAGCGATGGTTTAAAATATTTACTAAGTGACACAAATTTTGGACGTGTAGGTGTATGCCAAATAGTTTATATAAAGTACTGGTTGACTAAAGAATACCTTATATCCACATATTTTTCACTTTGAAAATGTGTCCAAAATATAAAATATCCCAAACATTATTACACAGATTTTATTTATGCATATTGTTGAAACTGGGAAAGTGATCACATACAGAGAGAGAGTGATCCTCATTATAACAAAGACTTAATATATACAAAAACACCATGGTTTTGAGAGGTACCATATAAATAAACACTAACCACAATATTCAATATGCTCTAGGCAAACACAACCAGGTAAGCAGTCAGAGTCATGTTTGCATTTCATAAGGATTCTAGGACACATCATTTCTTCTTCCTTAAACACTCCTCCCTTTATCATCATCTTTCTTGGGCATCCATTATTCATATCTTGATCCGCTTGAGCTCGACCGTCAGAGACGAGTTTTATCCAGTCCTTGTCATCGACGACAAAAGAAGCCGATGACGACATCGCCACCTGCACTATTATTGTTGCCACTATTGCCACCATAACAATCTTCTTGCTCTCCATATTTCTTCAATTTTTGCTTTTCTGTTTTTTGAGTTTTTGTTTCATGTTTGGTTTTGTTAATTGATTCCCATTTATAGAAGTGAAAAGGTTGTTTTCAGGGATTATGTTTACAAAAAAAATTAAATGCAGGGGTTTTAATTTGTGTGGAAGTTTGAGATTTTCTTACACATTTTAATTTGGTTTTGAAACTTGAAACTGATGTGGGATCTATCCTCCATCTGGCTGGCAATAGCACAATTTGTGTAATTTTTACACTTTCTATGTTTTGCCACTTCAGTATTGTGCATGGAAATTTTCTTCCACGTGCTTGGGTTTACTTTTTCTACTTTAATTTTGAAGAAGATTACAATATATTTTACAGTTTCAAAAATCTTATTTTGGCATTTAGTTTGTGAAGTCGTCTCTCGTAATTATCTCACAATAATAGTCGTGAAATGAGTATCTCTCTCTCTCTATATATATATATATGCATGCATATATATGTATACTCTCTACATATATATATACTCTAAAATTGGTATTTTGCTTAACAATCACTAGCATCACTCAATATTGTAAAACTAGAGAAAGAGGTAGAGATTTATTATTAATCAAAAGTTAGTGATGATGACTAGTAATAAAACCAAGCAATGTCATTACCGTGGAAAAGTACTTTTCAAACCAAAGCAGTAGGTGACTGTGTTTAGACTATAAGGTACTTTGTGAAGCCTACAAACTTCACCAACGTTGGTGAGCAACACCAAGAGGAGTGAACAAACGACATTTGTAGCCTAATTTTGTGCCCAAAATAATTTTATAACTATTTTACTTACCTTGAATGTAGAAGTTGAAGTAGAAGTCAAACCACAAACAACCTTTAATTTCTTTTTACTAAATTGCTTATGGTATAAAATAAATATGGAAAGAGAGTTCTGATATTTGCTGTGTGAAATTAAAAATTAATAAAAAGTGAATGGTGATAGTAGAAGGCAAATCAGAACAGAAAAAGTAAATAGGTAAAACGTAAAAATTATTAGTAAGATTCCTATAAGCGATTTCGAGTTGTAATTTCCTACTTAGTTAATATTTATAATAACTTGTTCTGAGTAATTAATTAAATAACATGATCTAATTAGTTATGCAATATGATTTTACTTCAAAGTTGATTAAAAACAATATTTATCGATGTGAAGACAACGTTCACAAACATGTTAAGCAAAGTAATTAATCTAACCTTTTGTTTCTTTAGATTCATATCCTTAATCAAGGTTAAATCTTAGCATCTGACCACATAAATAAGAATTGGTTGTCACTCAAAACATGAAGATATGATTTTATTATAATGGAACTATGGTAAAAAAGAAGTCCAGTGACTGATAGTGATGAGTTTCAATTCTCATCATGACAAGTACGTGAGATCTTATGATAAATTGTTACTTGTAAATTTTTAATGTTTTTATTCATGCTTTGAAGTAATTCAGGTAAAATAAACGTTAAAATCAATATGGCTTCTTCTTTCAAAGTGAACAACATTAATATTATTTATCGTAGAGCAAAAGATTAAATGAATTTTGTTTCTAGTAATAATAATAAGATGGAGAACGAAGAAAAAATATTGAAATTTGATATCATGCAAATGTGACGGTGAAGCGAAGGTCTAAAATACTTATCTTTGTGTGACGCAAATTTTGGACGTGTATCCCAAATACTTTATATAAAGTACTGGTTGACTAAAGAATAACTTATCCACATGCATGTTTTTCACTTTGAAAATGTGTCCAAAATATAAAATATCCCAAACATTACACAGATTTTATTTATGCATATTGTTGAAACTGAGAGAGTGATCACATATAGAGAGAGCTAGTGATCCTCATTATAACAAAGAGGTACGATATAATTAACTAACACCACAATATCCAATATCCTCTAGGCAAACACAATCAAGTAAGCAGTCAGAGTCATGTTTGCATTTCATAAGGATTTTAGGACACACCATTTCTTCTTCCTTAAACACTCCTCCTTTTATCATCATCTTTCTTGGGCATCCATTATTCATATCTTGATCCGCTTGAGCTCGACCGTCAGTGACGAGTTTTATCGAGTCCTTGTCATCGACAACAAAAGAAGCCGACGACGACATCGCCGCCTGCATTATTATCGTTGCCACTATTGCCACCACAACAATCTTCTTGCTCTCCATATTTTTTCAATGTTTTCTTTTCTTTTTTCTTTTTGTTTCATGTTTTGTTTTGTTAATTGGTTCCCATTTATAGAAGTGAAAGAGGTTGTCTTCAGGGATTATGTTTACAAAAAAAATTAAATGCAGGGGTTTTAACTTGTGTGGAAGTTTGAGATTTTCTTACACATTTTAATTTGGTTTTGAAACTTGAAACTGATGTGGGATCTATCCTCCATCTGGCTGGCAATGGCACAATTTGTGTAATTTTTACACTTTCTATGTTTTGCCACTTCAGTATTGTGCATGGAAACTTTCTTCCACGTGCTTGGGTTTACTTTTTCTACTTTTATTTTGAAGAAGATTACAATATATTTTACAGTTTCAAAAATCTTAGTTTGGCATTTAGTTTGTGAAGTCGTCTCTCGTAATTATCTCACAATAATAGTCGTGAAATGAGTATATCTCTCTCTCTATATATATATATGCATGTATATATGTGTGTATGTGTGTATATACTCTCTCTCTATATATATATACTCTAAAATTGGTATTTTGCTTAATAATCACTAGCATCACTCAATATTGTAAAACTAGAGAAAGAGGTAGAGATTTATTATTAATCAAAAGTTAGTGATGATGACTAGTAATAAAACCAAACGATGTCATTACCGTGGAAAAGTACTTTTCAAACCAAAGCATGAGATGACTGTGTTTAGACTATAAGGTACTCTGTGAAGCCTACAAACTCCACCAACGATGGTGAGCAACACCAAGAGGAGTGAACAAACGACATTTGTAGCCTAATTTTGTGCCAAAATAATTTTATAATTATTTTACTTACCTTGAATGTAGTAGTTGAAGTAGAAGTCAAACCACAAACAACCTTTAATTTCTTTTTATTAAATTGCTTATGGTATAAAATAAATATGGAAAGAGAGTTCTGATATTTGCTGTGAAATTAAAAAGTAATGAAAAGTGAATGGTGATAGTAGAAGGCAAATCAGAACAGAAGAAGTAAATAGGTCAAACGTAAAAATTATTAGTTAGATTCCTGTAAGCGATTTTTGAGTTGTAATTTCCTACTTTTAGTTAAGATTTATAATAATTACTTGTTCTAAGTAATTAATTAAATAGTATTATGCAATATGATTTTACTCCAAAGTTGATTAAAAACAATATTTATCGATGTGAAGACAACGCTCACAAACATGTTAAGCAAAGTAATTAATCTAACCTTTTGTTTCTTTAGATTCATATCCTTAATCAAGGTTAAATCTTAGCATCTGACCACATAAACAAGAATTGGTTGTCATTCAATAACATGAAGATGTGATTTTATTATAATGGAACTATGGTAAAATAGAAGTGCAGTGACCGATAGTGATAGAGTTTCTCATCATGACACGTACACGCACGATCTTATGATAATTTGTTACTTGTAAACTCCTAAATTATCTTGTAGCAACTAAAGATTCAATTTTTCAAGATAGAACAGTCAGAATGAGTCAAATTTATCTCTTAGAAACATGGTGAATACTTGTCAAGGTTCTTAAATATATAGCTGTAAAACAGATCTTGTCATCATATATATACTATCTGAGACATCGTGTTTGACATTATGTTCTGTGTTAGATCCATATATTTGCCATTTTTTCAAAGTTACTTGCTAGATGGTCAGAGTTTGCTGTTTCTATCGCTATGCTTACCCCATTGCTCACAGCACCCTTGGTTAAATGGATAATTATAGCTCACCCCAATATACGCCAAATTGAAGCTTCACTTCTGTCACTATATGTTTATGTAATTGGCAAAAACTTTTTGTTCACAAATAATATTTAGCCATATATGTACGTGAAGTCAGGGAAGGAGGGATCGATTTAATTCTTTTGCAAAAATCAAACTTTTGTCCACTACAATTTGGATGGGGGCTTCATTATTCAAACCAAATTAAAGAAAAGAATATTCAATTTCCAACAAATTTAATGTACAATTTCAAATTCATACAAGATGGCTACTCAGACCATATTTTCATGGAGAGCTAGATCCACCTCTTTACACATTGATCTTCACCAAACAATATTACAATTCAACAAATAAAAAGAAGAAGATTAAAGAGTGAGAAAAAAACATTTTCCAAATTGCTAATTAGAGTTTTAAGTAATAATCATATTCCTCCTCACATTTTGCTAATTTTTTTTCAACGAGAAGGATTACCATAATTATAAGCAGGCCTATTTGAAACTTGACCAGTATAAGAATAGAAGTTAGATTCAAATCCATTACTAGGTCTAGTAGATGATCCAAAGGCGACTTTGTTGACACTGCGGGAATGTGTTAACTCCCGTGTCGATCGTTGGTCCAAAAACTCGAATGTTGGTGGCTGGTAATCTGATCGTGTTCGTCGGTGCGACGACTCATCGTTGGCAGTGATCAGTAGATGGTAGCTCCTGCTTGAACCTACGGATTGGCTTCTATAGCTGTGGCGTGGCTTTTGCTTCTTCATTGCATGGAAAAGATAAGGAATTAAACCCTCCATATTATCCTAACTTTTATTCTTCTTTGTGTTATAAGAGAAAATGAAAAGCATATACACAAAAGTCATAACAAAATGTGGTTTTATAATAAGATTTTGGAAGTGGGTTGGAGGATAATAATGAGTTAATGTGAGCATATTTTGTGAAGGAAATATCTGTGTAATGTGGTTTTGGTTGGGGGTGTTTTTGAGAAAGTCCATATTGTATAAAGCCAATTGGATACTGTGCGGTGTCAACTATGGAGGGCGCCTATCAATTCAACGCAAAGACCAAGTAATGAACAACCAACTATTCTCTCACGATCAAAAACAGATAAACATAACCAAAATTAGAATTTTGTTTTCAAAGATAGTATATCGTTAAAAAAGGAAGAAGTTTTCATAGTATAGTCGTCGATCAAGACACTCACAGAACACTACGAAAATAAAGCAATAACCGATAAGAATGAACAACAATCAAACTCACAAATAAACTACATGAATTTCTAGAAGACAAGTCTCAGTCCACTTAGAACCACATATATAAAACTTTCACCCAATATCAAACTAATCACCTGAGCAGACACTAAACCAGAGGTAAGGTAGAAAAATTGTAAGCAATGACATCTTTTAATTTAATCATTACGGAACAACTTTAACAAAATTCATCGATGTTTCCTGAGAATTGTTCGTAGCAATCTATTTAAATTTTTTTGAGTGGACTTGGACTATCGATGCTTTTTTATTTTAAAAAATGATTGTATATATCTTTTGATTATATGTTGTTTTCTTCAAAATTTCAATTATTCTATTATGGTAAATTACCGAATCCCAAAAGCTTAAACTATTAATCTGGTAAACTTTTAAGGAGGAAAGCCTTTCTTATTGACTATATATTTTTTAATTCAATAAACGTGATTGTTCTCCAGTAATATCTAGAATGATTTTGAGCATTATTTTGGAATCTGCTAGGCAGAAGAAAATGGAAATATGGAAGAGGCAAAAAGATGATTTTCCACTCAACCTTAATTAATTACTTTTCATATGTTGCAGAAGCATTAGGATCTTATTGAATTGACTATATAATAATGTCGTTCTCACCAATTTACTGTTGTTTATCTTCATGTAATCTCTCTTGTTGATTGTAATCTTTTCCCTAATCTAATAACCCTCATCAAAGGGTGTGGTTAGGTTGTTACAATCTTCTAGTTTTTTACCTTATTGTTTCTTCTTGCCTTGTATAATGGTGAGTGAGCTAGGTTTGTATTCAAGTGTGAGAAACCCTTCAACTCCAGAGCTTCAAAACCTTATTTTGGTATCAGAGAGACCATGGAAAACATCTCAAACATAACAAAAATCACCGATATTCAATAAAACCTCCTTCCACTCTAAAGACTAAAAAGACTCGAGCAAAACCCTCACCACAAGCACCATCGTTTGTTAATCTGCTCAATCAAGTGCCCACACAACGATGCTCCCCACTGGAACCAACCTCCTGTTATGACACTGTAATCCCGACATTAAAAGCTACAAACTAGAAGGACACCTAGTCTTGAAAAATTCCGCTCCTCAAATGTATGTTGAGTAACTAACCTTCTCAAATATCTCCACAATGATATGATATTGTTCATAATATATCTTCGTAGCTTTTGTTTTCGGTACCATCCCAAAACGAGACATCGATTTGGAATTTTGGTCATAAAGGACATAGGCAAATGAGTGTACTATGTACCTCTATTTTGGAAAGGATTGTCAATTAATTTATTTTGAACCGACTCAATAATCTATGAGCTTAATTATCAAAATTGTGAAAGTTTAGCATCGATTTACAAAATTAAATTTCAAAACCATAAAAGTTTATATGTATAATCCAAATTAGTCAAGCAATAATAATCTAAACAATTAATATTTTAAAATTTGAAGAAAAATGTAGATTTCAAAACTTAAATATTTTTTATAACTTTGACTCAAAAGTTGTTTTTTTTTGCAAAAAAAGTTATCAAAATTCAAATCCCTAATAATAAATTAATTCCCTCTCGTATGAGCAAAAAAATGGCGTGTAGATGAAGTAGAATAAAAACAATATGGCCGCCATTGACAACAACCTTTAGTTAACATTATCTTCTCACATGGAAGACATTGGGAAAATTCTACCATATTTCATGTATGAACAAACCTTTGTAATAATAAACTAAACAAAAAAGGATATGGATCAATATATATTGATTAATTGTCTTGTTCTTTTCAGCTATAAATACAAGGCATGTGAAAGCCAATGAAAACCATATACTAGAAAGAGAGATCAGATTCACATATGGAGATGAAAAACAAGGTTGCTTTGGTGGCCATGGTGGTTGTGATGGTGGTTATGACTCGATCAGCCACTGTCACCGCTGCCATGGATGAGGGGATTGAACTCCCAACCAACGGTGAAGCAAGTTATTATGATACGCCACCGCCTCCTCGTGTTTGTCCTATTATGATATTACCATGCAAAACTGATTCTGAGTGTTCTCCATGCTATTGTAACAATGGCTCCTGCATTTGACAAACAAAATGAGAAGGGAAAAAGAACCAGAAGAATGAAGTTTGTAATTTGTATTGATGTTTCATTTGTGTTTTTTCTTTTTTCTTCTTTTTTCTCTATGTTTAATGCAGAATAAACCTTGCTTCTTTTTGCCCTTCAGCTTGTTGAAGTGCAAAATAATATCGATATCCATTACTTTCATGTTAGTGTTGATTATTATTAGTTTTTTATACAGTTTCGTGTCAATAAACTACTAAAGATTATATTCATGTTTAAGATGAGGTGCACAAACATCAATAAAAATAACTTTGTTAACACAAAAATATGCAAGTTCTATCAAAATATTGAGAAATAATGAACTTTTCGGTATGAACGTCAGGAAAAATTTTGGTTGACGTTCATTAGTCTGTCAAGAACAAAAGTTTATATTTTGGCCATCAATGAATAATCCCAAAAGGACACTAAGCAATATTGTTTTGGGTTCATTCCTTTTCTTCTTCTTCCTCAAGCCCTTACCCTGATGGTCTCCCGTCAAGCAGCTGTCGTGTGAAGCCCTCATCAAGCCGCCATCGTGAAGAAGCTACGCTCATTACCATCGTAAACCCCAAATCCTCTTGGAGTTTGGTATTAACTTGATTGTGCTTAAAATCGATTGGAACTTATACATAGTTTTAGAAATATAATATATATAGATTCAAAACTTGGGGTTTCATATATTTTATCTAAAAATACTATTTTGAACGTTTAATTATATTACTAACAAACTAGAACTACTACTGATAAATTTGTGGATATACGAGTAGGTATCAGTTAAAATCAAATGATTATACACACACATATATATGTCTACATCATGCATAATTAATATATATAAGCCAACAAACTTGGTATGTATTCAATATAGTCAATATTGGTTAGTGTTCAAGACCTTCTAAAAAATTGAGTACTTACCAAAACAATTATACTTGATGACATAGGTTATAGTAAATTAAAATTGTGTCAATACTTTAACACCAACACTACCAATACCAAGTTAGTTAACTCAATCTGCTAACTTTAATTCCAAGTTCTAAATCATCCCTGTTTTAAGATGAACACTCATGTCAAATATTTCACATCTCTTACATCATGCAAAAATAAAATTATCAAATTTTCTTTTAAAAATATATAGTTTGTGTCATGAAGAGATAAGAAGCATTTGAGCTAGAATAATGCACCATACCTAATCATTGTGCCCTCTTTTAGAATACTACTATTTTAAAAGAGTTATATTATAAATGACATATATGTGTATGGGTCGAACTCATGGAGCAAGTTAGTTTCTCGACTAAATCGAAGTAACCGAAGGGTGGAGTTTCGAAGTTGTTTTCAGTTGCAACATTTCAAGACATAAGAAATGAGAACAGTTATCAAACAAGTCTATTTCTTAAAAATTGAGAAACAAAAACAAAAAACAAGAAATAAAATTGTTATCAAAAGAATCGAAGTGTTCATCGCCGAAATTTTATGTAATTCAGAATTAAGTAGACTAACACATCATTAGCATTTTAAGATTTTTAGAAAAAGCTAAGACTTACAATCTTTTGAATACCAAATTGAGAAAAAATCATAACATTAAATATACATATATAAAATGATAAATTTTACAAAATATTTACACTATATAACAAAATTTTATATTGTATCCAAAATTTTAGAATTAGAAAGAAAAATAGTAAATGTGGAATAAATGATGTGGGTATTAAATTAAACACATAAAATTTAAATGAAAGGTCAAGATCAGGACACCACTAGAGACTTTTTTTTTTTTCTTGATGCTTAAAGTATGAAAATGGATAAAGTTTTGATTGGCACAAAGTTTCATTGATTGACTGCTACATTCCCCTATAAATACAAAGGCTTACAAGGAAAGCCTAGCACAAAAACCATAAGAATTATTTGGGTTTATATCAAGAAGAGGATAATGGAGATGAAGAACAAGGCTGCTTTGGTGGCTATGGTGGTTTTCATGGTGGTTATGGCTCAATCTGTCACCACGATCACCGCCGATGAGACGATTGAGCTCTCAGGTGGAGAAAACACAGCAAGAGTGTGTCCTGCTACGCTTTTGCCTTGCGAAACAGACTCTGAGTGCTCTCCATGCATTTGTAATGTTAAATCTGGCGCCTGCGTTTGAAACAAATTAAAAACAAGATCATCAAGAACAATTATTGTACCCATTATCAATATCTACATATGGTCTTTCTTTCCCTTTTAAATCAGGAATAAAAACTTACCTTTCAGAACAATCTTTGGCCATGTCTTATGTTGTGACTATTATATATTGATGTGTGCTAAATCAATTATATGTTGTTGATTCCATTATATATTTCCGTTCATCGTCTGATCTCTCTCTCTCTCTCTCGTTTAGTTAATGAAAAATGCCACTAAAGAATAGAAAGACAACGTTGGTAAAGCTCCGTCGGTGAAAATCACTTCACTCTTTTCTTTCTCCTCCTTCAACACTTTCCATTATTGTTATTTTCTTTCTGCTCCCTCAACACTATTTCATAAGCAGAATGAACCAACATATATTTATTCTTTTCAATTGAATGATACACATCAACACATTATTATTTTATATACCATATGATAACAATAATAGAATGCATGTGGTAATGATCAGTGTTAAAATGAAGTAAAACTATCAACAGAAAAATATATCCATAGCATAGTACTAAATTTTCATGGACATGTAGAAATTTCTATATCAATATATCCATTTTTTTCATGGGTTCAACGTTTATATTTTATCATGTAAAAAAATCCACAAAATACAAAAAAAAATAAGGTGTCAAATATCATTAATATAAATCTCATACAAAAGCATGTCAACTTATTTCATGTTTTTCAATATATAGCAAAATGAATTAAAAAAGTTATAAATATAACCAAATTCTTGTAATCTATGGATATCTTAAATAACAAATTTTCTATTTGAATTGAAGTAATTTATCTCAGAAGTATGGGTTGAAATCAAAATTTTATCTATATTTTTATCAAATTTTTTGTAGAACCAATATTTCAGTATCAACATTTTAAACTGTGATGAACAGTCAATATTGGTTGGTAGACAATTTCAATACTTTTGAATTACCAACCACTACCAAACATTATTGACTTTAGGGTCTTAATTTATGATCCCTTTCTTCAACTATTCATCTTTATCAAATTAAAATTAAGCTTATTAATATACATGACTAATCAATTATAGACAAAGGTGGAATTTTGATAAATTCCATGCATATCAATTATCAAAATAAACTTGGTCTCTCTACAAAAATATAATGCAATTTTTTTTCTTTTAAAGAATAGACATTTAAAAAGGAAAAAAAAAAAAAAAAAACTACCTTCTCATTTTAGACATTTTCTACAATTTATCAAAATTGACTTAGGGAGAGAGATCCAATAAAATTCATAACCATCATAACACCCTTCCTTTTTTTCCTGTCCTAATGAAGAACTTTGGACAAATGTTTAAATTATTTTTTCATTTACTTGTTTAAGGACATAAAAGAGTTTAAGTCATTTTTGTTCTTTTAAAAATCACTCTGAATTAGATGTTTAAATAATTAAAAGTTTCATGTATGACAGAGACTTTGGATAGAAAGCTTCTCTAGTTTTCCTGTCATTCTTATTCACTTCTCTCTTTTCTTCTCTTTTAAGAAAAGAAACTTAAGTATCAAACACAACATGTTTGATCTTAAAACTTAAGTATCAACATGTTTGATTCAATTACGGTGATATATCTCTCTAACATTACAATGAATGACAAACTCCGATTCTGTATCTCAATATGTCAAATCAAAACATTTCGACCGAAGTGCTTCCTCGACAGATTCACATGAACCAATATTCTTTAACATCAAACAAGAGAGCTCAGTTATTTGGTCATCGAGGAACGCATATGTTTGCTCATCGATGAGCGCCAAGGCACTCTATCGTAGCGAAGCACAATGCTGTGACAATGGGTTGTGTTCAAACTTAGCACGAAAATTAAAATGTCCAGTAGATTCTTAAACTTTCTACTTACATCACTTCCCTGTTCTCCTTACCCAAATATGGCTCAACTGTTGCCAAAAGAAGGGGTTTTCAACTTTTTATTACATAAATTAACCGTAGACTATATAACAAAAAATGGGGGCAAACAAAAGATTAATGTTCTTTTATTATTATTTATTTAAACCCAAACATTAGAATACAAATTTCAGCAGCTTAAATCAATAATCTAAATAGGAACCATTGAAGAGCAACAGCCCTAGCTTGTATTACAAATTCCATACATTAGCAGTTGTTAAACTGGAACAACAGGCCTAGCTGCTTCAAGTGCTTTCTTAATTCTCTCCACAGCAGCTTGCAATACACTGAGGGATTCAGCGTATGAAATCCGAATGCAAGTATCGTCACCAAATGCATCCCCTGGAACCAAAGCAACCTGAAAATTCGAACAACCGTATCGATTGCACCTCTTAGGATGATAATAAACTAAGAAAGGCTTTAAATTTTAGAACAATGAGAAAAATCCATTAGTGAGAAAATATGATGTTTTGCTTCTTGATGAACCTCTACCTGGCCTTTCTCAAGAAGATATCTGCAAAGTGACTCTGAATTGTTGATTACACCAAATCCTTCAACTTCAGCTCCGTAGTAAGAGCTGAAATCAAGGAAGAGGTAGAAAGCTCCCTACAACAAGTTACAAAATCTTCAGATATTACACTGACATCAAAATTATGAAAGATAAGGATGGGTTGGCAAAGAACACGCAAAAGGTTGTAGTTGGGACCTGAGGTTCTGAAATCTTGACACCTGCGAGTTCGCCAAAGCTTTTTACCAAATAATCACGACGTTCTCGGAAGGCTTTCACCATCGTGGCAACTGCTTCCCCACCAGCATAGCCCATTCCTAGAGCTGCAACAGCTGCTTTTTGGGATATGCTACTTGCTCCTGAAGTGGACTATCATAACAAATATACAGAGTAAGTTGGTGATGGGAAAACATGCTCTGACAATTAACAATTTGAAAACTTAATCCAAGAATTTGATCCATCTCAGGTTGCAGCATATTTTTTAGAAAGAGAAACTATTGCATAAATAAAAAAGATATCCCTACGAGATGCGGGACACATATTGACTTTTGTGCATTGGGAATAATTCCATATCTCAAGTTAAAGTTCCAACTTTGAATTTCCAATAGGTATTCAGTCCCTTTACACTTTTGTTGCCCTGGGGCTTCAGCCATCATCCTTACATCAAATTCTCAAACACGAAACAGAAATTCAAAGTATCCCTATACCTTTGTCTGGAATTTTGAAAATATGCATAACCATATAAAAACTTGTATACCCTACTTCCAGAGATGGAGATCCAAGATAGTTCCAAAAGTCATTCTACATTACCAAGTCAACTGTGGTTTCAAAACAACCTTCCTGGATTTCCTTTTTTTCTACCTTTACTTTCTACTAAGTACACAATAATAGGATAGATGCTCAAAATGGATGAAGACATTCTCTAAAGAAAAATATTTTCACCATTGTCACTAGAAAAGAAAGTAAGACAAAATGAGTCAACACAATGCAAAGACGAGTTCAAAACGATTGAACATTGCATAACTAAGCTCAAACTGCTAAGAGAGATGAGAAATACTAAAGTTTAAACATACCTGACTCTGAATTTTTCCACAAGCAGAAACAAAGTGTTTGGGACCAGCAATATATCCAAGTCGCCAACCAGTCATTGCAAAGGCCTAAAACATTACACTTTCAAATGTAAAGGAATTGTATTGCTAAACATACCACATACGAACTTTCACATGGTTGGTAGTAGTAAAGATCCAAACTTTTCATTACCTTAGAGAACCCATTAACAGTTAGAGTTCTTTCCCACATGCCTGGCAAAGATGCAAAGCTGGTGTGAGTTGCTGGAGCGTAAATTATGTGTTCATATATTTCATCAGACAGCACCTGCAAACAATAGATAATTTAAGATCAAACAGTTCAATACAGTACTTTCATCACAGTTAAAGAAACCTCACCAGAAGTCTAGGATGTTTTGCAACAATTTCAGCAATCTTTTCAAGTAGTTCCTTTGGATAAACAGATCCTGTAGGGTTGGATGGAGAGCAAAGAATCAACAGTCTCGATTTCTCTGTGATCTTTGATTCAAGAAGCTTTGGATCCAAAAGAAAGTTATTGTCTATATGTGTTGGAAGAATCACAGGAGTTGCATCAGCCAGCCTTGCCATTTCCGGATAGCTTACCCAAAAAGGAGCCGGAATTATAACCTACAGGGGAAAATAGGCAATCATGAACTGTTTTATAAATGGATGAAGTTCCTTTAAAATAATATTGGTACTACATGGCTAATTGTCTTAATATCTCCCCAAGAATAAGCTACTCGGATCAAGATTCAACTATTGTACCTCCTAGTCATATCTCTTTGCAACTGACTGTCAGAGTAGTATAAATCTATTACATTCATCGAAAGACCAAGAAAACCCTTACCTCATCCCCTGGAGAACAAACAGCAACAACTGCCTGAAGAATACTCTGTTTGGCTCCATTGCTGACCAATATTTGATCTGGTGTATATGAAAGCCCATTCTCATCTGGAGACAAAGAGAGAAAAACTCAACCACATTTCTAAACACTCAATGGAGCTAGTATACAACTCAACCATATTTCCAAAACTCCATCCCCTAAACACAACTAACCTTTCAGCTTATGACAAATTGCTTGGCGGAGTTCCAATGTTCCTGCATTGGCCGTGTAGCGAGTGTAGCCATCCCGAATTGCATTAATGCCAGCCTAACATTCATTTAGGAGTAAAAAGGATCGACTAACACACGTTGAAAGATGAAAATATACATATACTAGCATCAAAAGAAAACTTGGACATTGAACACTAAAAATTTTAGCATAAGATAATACCTCAGTAATTGGGGCAGGTGTATCAAAATCAGGTTCACCAGCAGCCAACCGGATCACAGGCACACCGGCTTGCACAAGAGCCGTAGCCTGATCACTTATGGCAACTGTCTTGGAAGGTTTTACAGAGTTCACTCTTGGGCTCAAAGAAATGTCGACACTCACATGGTCGGGAATATTTCCAGCCATTACTGGCTTCACTTTCTTAGTCAACTGTACAGACCTATCATAAAATGGAAAGTTTAAGGGACAGAGAAAAAAAAAGGTATAATAACACGTTCCCAGCAATTATAGTCAAAGATAAAAACGACCCATCAACAAGGAACATAGAAATTCCACATAAAAACCATAAATTCACTCAAAGAGCATAAAAATGGTCCGCAAAAGAGAAATCATCGCCCGAAGCTAAAACCCAGAAAGAATAAAAGTAAAAGAAAGCAGAGCATACTTGAGGGAGGGAGCAAGACGTTGAGAAGGGAAAGATAGGGATCCAAAAGCAGAATCCAAGGTAGAATCAGCTCCAGAAAATTGGTGTCTGAATCCAAGACGAGAAGCATCAGGTAAAATGTGCAAGGAACTTGCCATGGCAAAGTGGAAGGTATCCGGATTCAGCAGGGACAGCAATAGAACAGGAGTAATTGAGAGAAAAAGTGGAAGAAGAGAGAGTTAAGTAGGCAGAAGGCAGCAATAAGAAATGAAGAAGAGAAGGATGGGTTGGTAGAGAAAGGGAAGGAAAGAGTGGGGAGTTGGTGGAGATGACGAATGTCGGAAATTTCGATCAAGAGGCGGAGTTAGGTAAGGTTGAGCAGTTGCCGTAGTTGACCTGAGCCGTCGGATCCAACCTCTTGCGTCCATGGTGGGTAGGTTTATTCCATTATAAAACCTATAAACTATAACACATTTTTCCCTTTTTAACATCTTCTATAAACGTCTTTCATTTTTCTACTCTATAATATGTTTCATTTACGAAAATGTAAATCTTTAAACTAAAATTGTCACTCAATACAATTTTCCTTCTCTCTGTTCACAAAGCTATGGATGTTTGTATAATTTTATTTGAAGATTGGAGATGGATACTTGTATCTTTGAAGTAGAAGATGGTGCAATTGGTACACACTTCATGTGAAACCATCTCTTTTTCACAACAAACTCATTAGTTTCCTTTCCTATCAAAACCTTAAAATCTCTCTCTCTCTCTCTCACCAACACATACTTAGGAAACGTTTTTCTCGTGGTGACAAGTGGCCTTCTTTACTCTTCTGATCTTGATGTTAATCACTTCTTCTTTTGGTCATTCTTAAACTAATTATCATCATTGTTAGTTTTAATTGAATATATGTTTTTGATTGTTTATTTAAAAAATGACCAAAAGTATGCAAACTTCCCTTGTCCACTGCCACCAATTGATACTAAGTTAGAGTTGTTGTTGCTGCTAAGAAACAAAGATTGATGATTGTCTCTTCCTTCTGCTCATGCTCTCTGTTTAACCATTTTGGCTAGCTAACATTTTTTTAACTTTTTTACTACACATACGAGTGTGTTTTGTTTGGAAAATTGCTATTCATTTCTCGGTTGTACGTGGGAGGGTCACTCACACACACAATGAGAGATAGAGATAATGAGTTTGTTAGAAAAGTGATTGGTTTTGTAAAATAAAATATGTTTTGTGTTTAGGGATAACATTTTTTTTTTTGTTTAAATGGAATCGCATTTATGAAATATTGACTTTTCTTGGGTACGTAGTCTGTAGTCTGAGCCAACTTTAATGTATTCACATCTAAATAGTTAATGGTTGAATTACAAATTTAGTCTCTAAACTTTTACGTTTGTATCAGTTTTTAATTTACTATTTAATCCATTTTTTTCTCGTTTTTTAATTTTATACTTATGAGTTTCGTTAATTTTAATATTTCTATTTAAAAAATATAGTTTGTATTTCAAGTTATAAATTTGATACAATTACAAATTTTCATTTATTCTTTTACTTTGTAACTATATAAACTAACACGATTTGGTAAATTAAATATGCGATATTTTTGAACTCTTGATATATTTATTAGAATAAGAAATTTTGTTTTTTCACATAAATAATTTTTTTTTCTCTTTTAGAAAAACTACAAAGTTAAATATAACCAAATTATTTTTTCTTTTCAAAAGAACTACTTCATAAATTAAACTTAAAAGATTGATTCTACATTCCTATAAAAGAAAGAAAAAGATTAGTTGGAAAGTTAGTCAATAATCTTTGAGCTTAAAATAATTGTTGTTTTTCTTAAACAAAAAAAAGTTTCACATTTTACAATCTTTATCTTTTCATTTAAAAGAAATAATCAACAATTTAAATTCAAAGGAAAAAAACAAAATAAAGAAAAGACAAAAAGGGCATAAATTATTCAACCACGTTTCCTTTCATCTAAAAATAATATGTAGAAGTGTCAAAAAAGAAAATCCAGTTTTCTTTAAATAAATATTTCTTTCTATAACTTTACAAAACTATTTCTTACTTTTTATGTTGAAAAAAAAAAAAAAAAAAAAAAAAAAACTTTGGATTCAAAGTTATTAATATTTTTTCAATAAAAGATTATGATTAATAATTTAATATAATTTAATTTCCCTATAATAATAATTGAAATAAATAAATGCTCAAACTTCATCTCTTGCTTCATTCAAGAGCTCTTTCAGCAGAAACACACTGAAGCATATCCTTTTTCCTTTTTCCATAAACGCCAAACCCAACACAACCATGGAATTTTTTTAACATGGACTGTGTTTCTTTGGCATAATAAAAGCTTTAGATGAACTGAAATTGAAGAAACTCGGAGGTTTTCAGGTGGTGTGTTTCTCTGTTTTGTGTTAGATTTAGAACTAAATCTAGAAATTTAGCAAAATTACTTGTATTTTTTTTTTCCTCAATGGGTTATCGGAATTTGGGTTTCTTTCCATTTCCATGGCTTCTGTGGCTATCTCTGGTTCCCCTTTGTATGGGGAGGTTTGTAGTGGAGAAAAACAGCTTGAGGGTGACTTCTCCTGAGAAAATCAGGGGGACTTATGATTCTGCCATTGGAAATTTTGGGATTCCTCAGTATGGAGGTAGCTTGGCAGGTGTGGTGGTTTATCCAAAGGAGAATCAGAAAGGTTGTAAAGACTTCGGTGATTTTCATATCTCGTTCCAGTCGAAGCCAGGGTCTCTCCCTATATTTGTCATGGTCGATCGTGGAGGTAACTTTTGTTTTGGGGTTCTTTTGATTGTTGTTACTTTGTGTGTTTTAAGGTAAAGTTGATTTGTTGTTGGTGATTTTGAGTTACCATTTTCTTGATCTAAGAAGCCATTTGTGAATGGGTTTGATTTAGCTTATGAATTGATATTCCTACTTCCTGGGTTTGAGGTCTTTCTGGTATGTTAGTTTTTTTTTTTTTTTTTTTTTTTATACTTCTGTTGAAATTGAACTGGGTTTTTAGCTCGGTTATATTCTGGCGGCTTCTCATGGCTTATTGATGAGATGGTGTTCAAATTACCATTTTTCTCTCTCTCTCTCATAGAAACCTGGGCTATAGTTTTGCTTTCATTGGTCTTGCACATTGGGTTTTGTAGAGCATATACTCAAGGCTTTTAGACTTTTATTTGAACTGAAGTTGCAAGTTCTTAGTTTGTAACTTGTCTCTTTCTTCGATCAAAATTTCTGTGGATCTTTTTGAGTTAAAAAAATAATTCTTGCGCATACCATCGTCAGTTCAAAACCTCATATATGTATATTATGTAGGTTTTGATGTACTTTTGCTCAACTTTTTGTTCTTTTCTTTTATCTTTTGAACTTGCAGATTTTCTTGTGAATTCTGTGACAGCTCCTTTGAATATCTTAGCAACTTGTCTGATAGCTTGTCATGTTGTTTTTTTCCAGATTGTTTATTTGCCCTTAAGGTTTGGAATGCTCAAAAGGTAGGTGCTTCTGCAGTTCTTGTTGCAGACCACCTTGACGAGCCATTAATCACTATGGACTCACCAGAGGAGGATGGTTCAACTGCAACATACGTAGAAAATATAACAATACCATCTGCACTTATAAGAAAGGGTTTCAGTGAACAATTAAAGAAAGAAATCAATGCTGGGGAAATGGTCAGCCTGAGTCTTGATTGGAGAGAAGCTGTTCCACATCCTGATGATCGTGTGGAATATGAGCTCTGGACTAATAGTAATGATGAATGTGGGTTTAAATGTGATATGTTGATGGAGTTTTTGAAAGATTTCAAGGGTGCTGCTCAGATACTTGAGAGGCGTCGGTATACTCAGTTTACACCACATTATATAACTTGGTTCTGTCCCCAGGCGTTCACCTTAAGCAGACAATGCAAATCACAGTGCATCAATCATGGAAGATACTGTGCTCCTGACCCAGAGCAGGATTTTAATTCAGGATATGATGGAAAAGATGTAGTTATTGAAAACCTGAGACAGCTATGTGTTTTCAGAGCTGCAAATAATACTGGAAAGCCCTGGATTTGGTGGGACTATGTAACTGATTTTCAAATTCGATGCCCCATGAAGGAGAAAAAGTACAACAAGGAATGTGCTCATTCTGTAATCAAATCACTTGGTTGGTGATTTCTGCTGTGTATTTTTCATGTTGTGAAAGATGGTGGTCGACCATTTATTATGGTGTATGGTACCTTAATATTTGTCTGACATTTTGCACAGGGCTTGATATGGACTCGATAGAAAAGTGTATGGGAGACCCAGATGCTGATTCTGAAAATCCTGTCCTCAAAGAAGAGCAACAAGCTCAGGTATATATTCCTTCAGAATGGAAGCATAGTACTTTTAAAACTAATGTTTGAAGTTCATTGTTGGCAACTATTAATTTAATACTAACAGCAATATCATGCTTGAAACTATATTGAATTTAGATTGGGAAGGGATCAAGGGGTGATGTAACCATATTGCCAACTCTTGTGGTCAATAATCGACAGTATCGAGGTTTGTTTTTTTGCTTATCACCCTTGGATAAGATTTCGGCTGTTTCCTAAACTTAGTTTTGTTCATGCAGGAAAGCTGGCAAAGGGTGCCGTTCTTAAGGCCATATGTGCAGGTTTTGAGGAAGCCACTGAACCATCTATTTGTTTGAGTAGTGGTAAGTTAACTTTTCTCTTCACATGCATAAGTTGAATTTATTATTATGTTTGTATAGGCAAAAGTAAACTCTCAAGCGGGCTAAAATTCATTGCAGATATTGAGACAAATGAATGCTTGGAGAATAATGGTGGTTGTTGGCAGGATAGAGCGGCCAATCTCACAGCTTGCAAGGTAGGAAGAAAATTATTCATCCACATATCCAGTTACTTTATAGGTATTTGATAGTTTTTGTTGTCAATGATTATTTTGAGTGTTCATTCAGGATACATACCGTGGGAGGGTTTGCGAGTGCCCCCTGGTAGATGGGGTGCAGCTTAAAGGAGATGGTTACACCATCTGTGAAGGTAAGAACGATCTGCTTTGTCATTTTCTTTTTCTGTAAGAAAGGTGATAGAAAATTATGCCACAGTGTGGTCTCTGTTTAGTGTTTACCATCTGTCCCAAATTACAAGTAGCCATTACTTTATAAACCTACAACATTTGCAGAGACCACTGCTTAAACCACTTGCAAGAAAATGTCCTTTTGTGCTCCAGTCTATTTTCACTCTGTTGGCTATGGACTTTATGCTGTTAAGTTTGTCACGACATAATAAAAGATATGATTGTTAATGTTCCTTGTAGAGAAGATTTTTCTCATGCGTGCAATTAAAATTTTCATCCTTAACACAAGCTTAGATTTTTCAACAAATATGTTTTAGTCATGGACTTCAAGTTCTATTTAATCTTGTTTCTAAATTTTAAATGTGTACAACCTAATAGATCCTAATAGATCTTCTCTCTCTCTCTTTTGGCCTAGTAGCTAGAGGGCCTGGAAGGTGCAACGTAAATAATGGTGGCTGTTGGCAAGAAAGTCGTAATGGACTTTCAATGTCTGCTTGTGTGGTTAGTTATCTAAACATTTTTCTGTTGTTTTTTCCTCATTAGGCTTGTTGGTTATAAATTTTCTTACTGTTGTAACAGGATAATGGGGAGGTTAAATGTAAATGTCCTCCAGGATTTAAAGGTGATGGTGTCAAAACATGTGAAGGTAAACAAACTTTGATTATGCCATGTTCATGGTTTGCTAAATTTTGGTTGTTTTTCCAAGCTTGGAGAAAGTTTGTTCTTTTTAATGAAATAAACATTTCTACTCCATGTGCTTAGGTGGTTATCACTTATAGCCTTGAGGGGTCTTTTACATTTCTGTTGATAATAAACGGTGATTGTGACTAGTGCATGTTTATATAGTCCTAATATGTTGGATACAAAAAGCCTATTATCCATTTGTATAAGGCCCCAACAAATGATAATCAATATTAATTCAGGATTAAATGACATTACATTGATTTGAGCACAGGACCTCCGGCTCCAATAACTATGTTAAACCCCTGATTAACCTTAAAGCTAAATTTGATTGGTTATGGTAAATTTAATTATGTTAACAATTTAACAACAAAGCTGAAGAGACCTCACAACTTTACAAGATATGTAGGTTACTCCTAGCAATTAGTTTTGATTGGGATTTTACTTCCTCTTTATAATTGAAGGAAAAGAATACCAATCCAATATCAATTGAGGAAAATTGATACACATGTGGTATAAAATCATCATGACAGCATATGTTTATATATCTTCCATTTGCAAGAAAGTGATCCTTCGAACTAGTCCACCCCAGTGCTCTCAGTCAGATGTTGATAGTAACCCTTTTAAAGGAAAAGTTAAATGTGTTGTGGTTCAACCCATCATTGTGCTAGGATACTTCCTAACAAGAATCAAGATCTCAATATATTGATTATATCTATGAAGAAATACAAGATAATCCAAGTATAAAGGAACTTGGAACCTCCCTTTGCTCTCACTCAAACCCTAGATTAACCTAACCCTCACTCACTCATCTTACTATTTATACAACATCCCCCTTAACACTAACATGCTAATATTCTTTTCTAGGTACCTAACACATTGCTAACTAACTTTCAAGGGTAAAGAGTGAGTGACCAATACCCTGGTTATTAAAGAAGAAACAGATCTAGCCGGTTAGACTTTTAGTTGACCCAATTAGCTCATGTTATCAAAACTAAATGACGATTCTTGATATGATAATTGTTGCTATGCAGGAAGGTTTTTTTTTTTTTTTTTTTAGTATTGATTTAGTGATAATTTTGGGATATTTATCAGATTCATTTTCTTTTTCATCCTTAATACCAAATGAGATACTGAGCTTGACAGTATGAATTGAAAAGGTGATTGCGTTTGGAAAGAATTTACTTCCTTAAACTTCAATGGATCGTATTTGCTGTTAATAACTTCTAAACTTTTTTCAAGACTGCTTCCTGATACCGCTTGTACTTTGTCCTTTTTCACTAAACAGATATTAATGAATGCAAGGAGAAGAAGGCTTGTCAATGTTCTGAATGTAGCTGCACGAATACATGGGGAAGCTATGACTGTAGTTGTAGTGGTGATCTTTTATATATGAGGGACCATGATACCTGCATAAGTGAGTACATTTTGACATGATTCAATTACAAGTGATCATAACACATGGTTCATTTGAATGCAATAAGTTCTCAAAGTTAGCATATTTGAGTAATAAATGAGAAATATAGCCAACACTGGACAGATGTAAACATTTTTTTTTTTTTGTCTTGCCATCATCTTGTGTAGGTAAGAATGCTAGCGCAGCAAAATCATCTTGGAGTTTCTTTTGGGTTATTTTGATTGGCCTGGCTATCGCTGCTGGTGGAGCATATATGGTATACAAATACAGATTAAGGGTAAGCTATTTTCGACTTGGCAGCTGTTTGTATTATTCATGTTCTGAATATAATCGACTCTTATACAAGGACAAGTATTTCCTTTTTTTATATTAGTGACACATTCTCTATCATGATGTGATATTATCTACTATGGACCTAAATCCTCATGTTTTTCTTTTGGTTTTACCCAAAAGACTACGACAAATATTTCTTTTTCGAGTTCTCATTTGATTGGATATCCCTATTATATTACTTCCAACCTTCTTTTCCACCGTTTTACTCTTCATGAGCTCATTCCAAGATTGGTTAACATTTCATCGTAATCTAACTCCCAATAATTCTATTATATTCTAGCCTCCCAAACTGGCCCCTAGCTCAATTCTTGCGTTCATTTTCGTTTAATATTCCTTACCTGCATTAATCATTGATATGAAAACGAAAAAAACCAGAACAATCGAACAGAGCACTTCAATGCTACTTTTACTAAAATAGAGAGGACAGGGGATGCTATTTTTCAACACAACCCGTCTTGACTGCCTTCAATTTATTTTGTTTGTGCAGGCATATATGGATTCAGAGATCAGAGCTATTATGGCACAGTATATGCCCCTGGACAGCCAAGGAGAAGTGCCAAATCATGTCCACGGGGACCGCTTGGACCGCCTGTGAAAGCACCTTACATCCTTTCATTTCAAGGATTGTAGATTCCTTTACAAATGAAATGGTTCGTTGTGCTCTTTAAGCCACTCGTTGAATTTTTGAACACGGATCTCTTGTCAGGTTTATGTACATTATTAGATAATAAAGTAGTGCAAATTTGAAATCCCTCATTGACTTGAGGTTGTAAGCTTTGTTAGCAGGTAAAGATAGTAATTAGGCTTTAGGTATATGTATGGTTAGGGATTTAGTTTGAAGCATTTGATAAATCTGCCAACAACTTAACCTACTTCTTTTCATGAATACATTTGGCTTCATGTTGCTATTTGTTCATGTGAGAAGTAACAAGCTTTTACCTCATCTTTGTATCAATAGAGAGGATCATGCTAATCGTAGAATAACTTCACTCGAAGCAAGACGATAATAAAGCTGATGTCAAGATCATAGAAAATTAGTATTGTACGACGAAAATAACAAAGACAGATCAATTTTGATAATATAGTTTGAGAAGTAAATACTGTCAATGATGTGCATAATTTCTGCTTTTCATTTCAAAATACAAAAGGAAATAAAGTCTTTAAATAGTACAAAGACACATCAATGTTATATTTTTTTCATCATTAGAAGTAGTATGTATTAACTTGACGAGATTAAACACATATACTAAAACAAAACAGAGAAGTCAAAGGAAATTAAAAGTTGTGAATATCCATATGCTGATGTGAAGAATGTGGTTGAATCCTCTTTTTTTAAGCTTATTTGTCTTTCTTTCTATTCTAAGGAAGATTTAATTATCTAAAAGATCAATTTTAAATATTTAAAATAACAAATGACTTAAAAAAAATTAAAATGTCAAATGTTCTTTTGATGATGTTATCATCGCGTGAAATTACACCATTATCTTCCTTTATTGATTTAGAGCGTTCTTTTTCCTTCTACTCGTCTTCTCATCTCCTCCACGCTGTTTCTTTTTCTTCTCCGATACCTTCTCATTCTAAATTGTCATATGCACTATGTAGAGTTTTGGTTTAAATTATGCGAGATTATCTTGGAACTTCCTTTTTGTTTTGTAGGTGCAACCATATCAATTGGGGAGTCAAAGATGCTTGAGCCAAAAACTAATATCATTTATCCACTAATCTCTCTAGATTTTTATTAATACTATATCATCTCAACCAATAAGACATACCAAGTAGGAACATACTTTAAAGTTTAGTAAGATTATTGATATAAGTTTTTGGTATCATTCCCAAAAGCCCTTGCAAAACACTACTTATACTACTAGATAGCACAAGTGGCAAGTCTTGGGTCGAACCACGTGGAGTCTAAGATAGAGTTCATCAAAATCAACGTTTGGGCCTTTAGCTCTGAAACATCGTGACACTTTTTTCAATTCTTCAATCATTTTCTAATTCCAACTCAAATTGACTCATTTTAGTGTCGATATGTTCCAAATGCTTCATTCTACCCGTAAAATAACCAACTAAAAGAACATTAAACTAAGGGAAAATATTGAATTATAAGAAGGATACAACAGATTTGAAGTGCACTCAATTATTGGTTTCATTTTGATTTATTTTAGAGACTAAATAGATGTCCCACTCTAACCCCCAAATAACTAATTAAATTTATGATGAAACCCACAATTCTTAACATCTTTGTGTTACATTATATAATCATATAACATGATAAACAATATTATTATAAATGTAGATTGAGAGAGGAAGGTTGGAAAGTATCATTCACATGCTGACTTTATATGGTTTGACATAAGTTTCCTGTCAACTGATACTATAAATATGTTATTGAAGATTGGCATTTAAGTATTATTTGACAATTGCTTCTGAAGTACTTATGTGATAAGAAAAAATACAAATAAAAAAACTCAAAGTCAAATATAAACATAAAATATCAAATCAGGACTCTCTTTCTCCCCTTTTTTAATTCATTCTCAGAGTCCAACTAGTCGACATATATACCAAAATAATTGATATTTAATGTTGCAATTTATTATAGTTCTAATTTTCAATAGAAGAATGCGAATTATTATTCATTTGGTATTTGATATTATTTAGAATGGAAATTAAACCATTATGAACTTAATTAAATGCACTATTTTAAAAAGAAAAATCTAATACAAAATGAAGATTAAGTTATTAATTATGATATATTATTATGGCAATAACTGACTTTAAAATAAGAGAGGTTTTGACTTATATGTAGTAGATATATCTCAATTTTGTATTGGTTGATAGTTGACAGTTCCAACTTTGTTTATTGGTTTGTATTATCTTTGACATTCTCATTTGATGTGATAATTAATGAACTCCAAAGTCAATTTTTGAGTATAAAAACGAAATTGATTATAATCAATGTGACAAGAACTACTTAGTTGATCCTCTAATTAATGTGTGGTTAATTAGTATAGAATTTGACTGATATTCGAAAACAATTTCTTTGGAGTTTTGTCATTATTATTGTTTTAATTGAAATGAATAGGAAGTGATTATTTGGATCTCAAAGCTGTTTCATGTCGAATTAACCCATCAAACTATATATTAGGTTGAGTTTATGGAATGTCACTAGAGAAAGAAAAAAAAAACTATCATAGGAAGAGTAATTGCTCAAATTAATTAAAGATTAGAAAATGTTGCATTATAATTCCTACTGCCATAGTACTCTTCATTATTTTGCTTTATCGAAGTAATACATGATTGCGATTACATATCCAACGATAATCTTTTTGGGAGCTTTTCTCTTCAAGAAGAGCATAAGATTGTTAAATCTACTCTTTTGAGTAATCTTGATGGTGTCAATAACGTGCAGGATTTAGCTATACAAATATATATATAAAAAATATTGAATAATGAATGAAAAGCAGTAAACTCCATCTCATAGTATGTTATTCATGTAGTTAAGTTTTATAAATCAAAGTAATATATGTTCAAAAGATGTTAATTCAAGCATAGTTTAGTGAATAGAGGACCGATCATGACTATTCTAAAATATATTGATTTTGAATTATTAAAACATATATTTTGAAGTTATGTGTGTGTGTGTGGAACTTCATGCATATAGTGTTATGAAGTATAACTGACAAAGAGCCGAGTTGAAGCCTTGATAGTATTTAACATTATTTAACAAGGAAAGATGAGGTACGATATAGTAAGGGTAATTGTAATTGATAACAATTTGAGGAATAACAATTATAGATATAACAATATTTAAAAGAAATTGTAAATATAGCAAAACTATCAGTGATAGACTTGTATTGTTGATATACTCGTACGATCTATCGGTGATAGACCAATATTTACAACATGGGTTAGAAGTGATAAACTTCTATTATTGATAAAATTTGACAAATTTTGTTATATTTGCACATTTTTTAAAATATTGCTATATACTTAATAATTTTGAATCTAATTGCTAAATATACAACTATCCCACGGTAGTAATCGTATAGAGCCTATTGGTTCGAACCCCAAGAGACATGTCACATTTAAAATAGAGTCTTTGTCGACCAAAAGGGACTAAGAAGACGGACTTCAACGACTTTTCAAAAAGTGTGCTACTTTCAAAGGGTGAAAACTAAAAATCGGCCTTAAGTTTTTTTTTTCTTTCCCTTTTTTCCTTTTTTACTTCCTATGTTTGGTTTTCAACTTTTAAAAAAGAGATAGTTGCAAATTTAGCAATTAAAAAATTTACAAATATAGCAAAATCTGTTAAATTCTATCAATGATAAAAAACTATATTGTAAATATTGATCTATCACTGATATACCATATAAGTCTATAGCGATAGTTTTGCTATATTTACAATTTTTAAAAATATTGTTATATCTTTAATTATTATTTCTAAAATGGTTATCAATTACACTTACCCTTTAAAAAAAACAACGGTCATACATGTTTGATTATTATTTTTCACTTTATTTATATATATATATATATATCTAAATTTATATTTTGGAAGCATTTGGTGTTTGAATATTAATCCATAAACACCAATTTGTCTCTAAATTGCTACCTTTATTATTTACTTCCTACGAATGTTTTAAAAAACCAATCTGACTTGTTTTTGGGAATTTGGGTTGATGTTACCTTTTTAGTGTATGATAGATGAAAATTATGAAAATAAGTTAGGACGATTATAGATTTAATTTTCAACTAAAAACCAAATTGTTATTGAACATGAAACTTTCTGAATTTGGATAATTAGCATTAGGAAGTCACATTAATCAGCAAATGTAAGGCATAATCTTACAGCATATTTAGCACAGAAGAAGGAACAACAATTACACATATTCCTTCATATATGATTAAACCTTCCTTTTGAGGCCAAAATGAATGATCGAAGTCTTCAACTTTTCATTACCATCTTAATTTCTTTTTCTTTCACAAGAAAAGAAAATAAAAAGGTTAAATTTTGAAAAGCTTATAAAATGGTATCTCTAAAATTTATGATTCTACAACAAAGAAATTATAACAGTATAAACTATTATCTATTGTGATGCATTGTCTTGCTTCATCAACTTCAAGTTAAGTCCAATGTCCATTCCATTGTAAGCAATTGGTGCATACATCCATAAATCATCCGAGCTCAACAACTGCATGTTTCATTCAACACAAAAGAATAAGAACTTCATTCAGAAAAAAGAATTATGAAAATCCTTCTCTTGAATAATGATTCATTATTCAACAATTTACCTTGATTTGAAGCTGCAAAAACTTCACGTATTGAACAGCTTCTTCAAGCATTGTACTGATGTCAACCTGTCAGGTTTAAGATATAGATACAATATGAGACTTTCAAACACCGAGATGGTTCGATATATGTATGATATCGTACAGAATCAACCTTACCTTTGTACCATTTGGGACGAGGCTTTGTAAGATTCTCAACCTTTCATTGATTCTTTCTCTTCTTTTCTGAAAGGAAAATTCAAAAGATTTACAATCAGATTCAAAATTATTAGTAAATATAGCACAATGTATGAGAATTTGCAGATATATTCAATTTTCGAGTATACTAGTGTGTTAGGAAATGGAGGAAACAGGGGAGTGGTTTAGAGTTTAGAGGATTACCCTTGCATAGAGGCTTTGAGGGTCTGTGGCTGAGCCTCTACTGGCTCTTGGCTTTCCATTTGAGGTTGAGCTAGAAGTGATTCCACCATTGTTTTCTTGAGCCTCATTACAATCATCTTCAGAGCTGAAACTGCTTGTGCATTGCCCATTTGGACTAACAATTTGATCCTCTTCATTGCAGCTACCTGAAGCAATCTTCGATGTCTTCCGTGCCCTCCCGCTCCTTTTTGTCTTTTCAACCTTCATTACCACAATGTTGTTAGAATCAAAAAAGAAAAAGAGAAGAAACAAGCAGCCTTTAGTGCAAATGAAAGCTTAGAATATAAATCCTCACATCAAGCAAACTTTGAGGTCTCTTCCTCGAGAAATTCTCAACTGAAACCGGTCCAACTTTATCATCCCTCATAGCTTCTTCCACCATCACATCATTGGCTCTTCGTTTCGGTTGTGAGCTCTTCCCATTGACAACAGAGTCAGCAGGGGATTGTTGCAGCCTGCTGCATTGCCTTGTTTTACGAATATTCGAACCGTTATCGTCCAAGCAATCGGCATTCCGGACATCCTCGATGGAAAAATCCAAGGACAAGGAAGCACCATTATTAGGCAACCAAAGAGTGGGGTTAGAGTCATTGAAAGTGTAAGGAAGATTGTTATTGGGTTGTGAAAGGGCATAGATATTGGAAGAATCAGAAGCATCTGAAGAATAATAAGAAGGTTCATTAGAAGAAGCCCAATAAGAAGATGGAATTTCCAAGCTTAAATCTGAATTTAACTCATTAGGAATACAATAATTGCTGAGTAAATTAGCCATAAAATCAGATTCTTCAGCAGTATAAGCTCCACTAAGAGATATCCATTCTCTTTCTGAAATGGCACCTTCCATAACTTGAAGAAAAGAAAAAAGGGAATGTTTTTTTTTTTTTTTGAATTTCTGTTTGGTACTTTGGTGTTTGAGAAAGATGGGATTACAAATTTGTAAAGCTAATTTATAATAATGGTACAACAAAAATTAAGTTGACTTCATTTTATTAAAAAAATGAATCATCCCTCAGTTTAATCACATTATGTTCTTAGTTTAAACAGAACAACCAATGGGGAAAAACTCTAAAAATGGGCCCAAAGACAACTCAAAAATAATGCTTAACCAACTGTAATGGATGGAATTAAAAAATTGAAGCTTTTTCAGTTTTCTCTAAACTATATAGTTAAATTTAATTAATTCTTTTTCTTTTTCTGTTTTTTTAGTTCAAGAGCTATCAGGGGAGGCTAAAAATTATAAACAACTTGGTTGGTGAAACTTGGTCTTAT
Source organism: Cucumis sativus (assembly GCF_000004075.3). Lineage (NCBI taxonomy): Eukaryota > Viridiplantae > Streptophyta > Magnoliopsida > Cucurbitales > Cucurbitaceae > Cucumis > Cucumis sativus. Next base: position 230,682 of record NC_026658.2, read on the forward strand.
TAGGGAGAATTTTTTTAAATGTTACAAATAGTTTATATAGTATAAGCTTTTCATGATAGAATGAAGGATGTTTGTTGACAAAATGACATCTGATATCTAAGAGTCATAGATTCCAAAAACAACTATCTTATACTGCCACACATAATATCTCTCTTCTTTCTGATCCCTTCTTGCAATCCGAGTTCTTGGCTCGAAACGGGTCGAGTTATTTCCGAGACTGAGAAAATTTGAAGTTTATGAGTTGGTGATAGATGTTGAGGATTTTTTTGCTCCATGAGAAGGAAAGGAAGGTGACAGTTTAATTTCGATTAGGTTCATGTAGTCATAGACTTTGTGAAGACTAAAAAACTACAATAATTTTGTGGGCTCTTTTGTGATAATGACAGAGACATTTATATATGCATATATATTGTGAAGAGTGGAAAAAGAAGATGCCCTTTGGGAGTGTTGTTTGGCCTCATTCTTAAGAGAGTCTTCTTTCCCATTTGTTGAAAAAACTTGTAACTTAGTAAACTAAAAAGGTCACAATTAAGGTATAATTCATCCATAGTTAAATCAAATATATTATAATTAGAATCAATCAATTTTCTGTTTGTTTTATTAGAAAAACTCTCTAAAATTGATACGTATTCTTTTTCTTACAATGGAAGGTGTATCTATAGACATACATATATAAACTAGATTTTAAACAAAAACATTAGCAGAATATGTTATACACTGGATTTTGAATCTAACTTTGGTTAATTTAATTTATCTTGTATTGTATATTTTTAATATAAATATTGTGACAACTATGTTGGCATGCATTATTGGTCTGACCCTATGATATAAAATTTCAAAGTCTTGGCCTTAATTGTGTTAAGCAAAAGAATTAGAAAGACAAGGAAGATTCATCAAGTAATTGAATATTAAACAAACTGAGATTTGCTTGTTTGGAATATATGCTGCTTTTGAAGATCTCTTCATTCTTTAGAAACAAAAAGAAAAAAGAAAGAAAAAGAAAGCCAAAGCAGCTGGAATGAGGTGACAAAATATCAATACTTTTCACTTTTGTTTCATGAGTGGCCCCATGCATTTTGGACAGGAAAATAATTTTAATGGAAAGAGTACATAACAGTTACACATATATATATATATCATTGAGATGAACTTATATCCACGTTAAAGAAATTAATGGTTAATTGAAGCATATAGTTCAGTAGATGTATATAATAGCAGTTAATACCTAAAGATCCATGGTTTGATACTTTGCCTCTATAATTATTTTTGAACTATATGTTTTGGTGTGGAAATCACATGTGTTCGTTGTTGTTGCAGCCTTCCACTTGGTTACTATTTGATCCCATTTTGTGAGCTAAATTGAGTGAGAGTTTATCTCACATCACTAAGGTTAGCAACTCTGATGCATATGTTAGCAAAGTATAGTTCAAGTAAACACACAAAATTAAGGTCACCATTGTTTTTAAAAGGTTTACTTACTCTTTCCCATTTTGAGATTGTAGAATGGAAAATTTTAAACTGGTTTTCCTTTGACACTAGTTTGTGGTGATGTGTAACTATGTCAAGATAATTTACAGTCTCTAGGTGTTAGATATATCGAGCATGACTTGGTTATTATTTTATTAGTACATATCATTGGGCTCGAGGTCGACTTGAGATCTAAGACTTTTACGTTTTCTTTTGACATACGTGTTTTCTCGTGTTTGTTTTTTTATTTTTCCTTAAACTTTGGTTTGCCTTGAAATAACCCTTGACTAGTTAAGGGATCAAATCTCAAAACTTCACGCTTTTAGAATAATTAAAAATGTATGGAAACAACGAGTTCTTTTTTTTTAAAAAAAGGAAAAAGATAACTGAATCAAGAGCTAGCATTTGATTAATAAGTTGAATATAGCTAAAAAAACTTAGAATCGTTATAAATGATCGTTTTCCAATTCTTAAAAACGGTTGTGAAAATATATATATACAAATCAAATATATTTTGTATATGTTGTCATCCAATCAAAATGGATATTGAAAAATGGGTGAATACTATGAACACGCATAATGTTACGCCTACACTATATTGGAAAGCACAAAAAGTAACAACATAAAGAAACACTAACACACAAAGTTGTTAACTTAGTTCAATGCAACAATACCTACGTCTAGGAGGTTGTACCCCTAGATAAAAGATGATCACTAATAGGAAAATAGTTGTATATGTACGTAATAAAACCAGTCAGAGATATAATGTTTAAGAAGTACATAACTTTTCACACGAAAACAAGTTTAGGCTTCCTCTAACTCTAACATTCGTATAGTGAGTCGAATGATCAATAATCCCCTTCAAACAAATGCAGGTTGCAACCTGACTCACCTTCACCCTCTAAACCAAGTTCTCAACCTTGACAAAAACTTCGATCCACGAAAAAAAACTAGTTATTACACATATGTGGCCCAACCCTAACACCACCTCGTTCAAACACATAAATACCGAAACCAAGGCAAGGAAGGCAACTCACGGAAGAAAATTAAAAAGCCAAGCAATGAATAAACCAAATAAGGCAAGAAATCCACATGCATGGCACAAAAACGATTAAAAAGTAGAAGACATCATAGTCATCAAAGAGGCTAAAAGAAAATATACCCGCTAACACACCACAATATATACAAAAATCTAGCCGTGTTTTGAAAGTGAGTTTGAAATGGTTAAATCACGCTTGTTAGATTCAAAATCACTCCTAAGATATTTTTAATGGTTCAAAAGTGAAAAATTAAACCTTAAATTGGTTTTTGAATGATTAAAAGTATACCACACGTCTTTAAAAAAATGTTTCCTTTTTAGAAGTACAAGAGAAGAGTAGAGAAAAGGTTTATGATAGATCTCAAGGTCTCCCACCAAACACCATTGATATCTATTCTCTTTTCAAAAACCTATATTTCCTAACATATTGAACACAAATTCCTTTTCTTTGATATCTATATGTTTATTGAATATATATAAGGCCGGCCGCTTGTATATATATATATATATATATATATAAACTTTGTAAATTTGCACTTGCATTTGTTTTTCTTTAAAAGAAAGTTGTGTATTCTCATGTTATTTAAACCCAATAAATCATGTTATTTAAACCCAATAAATCAAATGTAACGTAACCCTAAGCGTCTAAAATTTATATAAACTTTGATTGTTTCGAACTAAAAAATTCAAATGACCTAGAGAATAATGGATGATGATAACACGATATCAAGACTTTGATATAGCTCAAACTTAAAAATTAAAGGATTTTTAATTTTACTCCAATAATTTATAGCTAGTGTAATATAGGTTGAATGTGTGATAGATATAAATTAGTTATATATATAAAATTCATCTTTAAGTGAAAATCAAATATCTATCATGCCTCAAACAAGGCCAAAAGTCTATTAAAGAGTTATCCAGAGCATCACAAAAGAGAAAGATCAAAGCGTTGGGTCAATCGTTATAGGTTGATCAACTGTGAGTAAATGAATATACCAATAAAAAATAATTAAGCTACACTCAATTTGATATCGTATACCCTAAAACAACAATATCTACTTTGAAATCGTGAAAGTTACATGTAACCACATATGAGAGCATCATAAATAGCTTCATTTGATAAGTCAGAAGAAAAAAGAAAGAGGTTAGGTTAGAGATTAGAGTATGGTAAGAGAGGTTGGAAGCAAGATGATAGGAGGAGAGTGGGGTAGGGAGCATAAGCCCGAGGGCGAGAATGAAGTGAGGGTGAGATTTGTGGAGTAACTAATGAGTATGAAACCAATTACTTGGGGGGGGATAGATTAGGTCAAATAGATATTAAAAATGTAATATTAATTTAGAAATTGAAACAGTTTGAAATGAATTTGGTTGAATAGGGTTATGTGAAATGGGAATTGAATTTTTGAAAAAAGAATAAGAATTAGAAATGTGCATGCCATCACGATTGTTGTAGAGATAAAATTCAACTTGCCTTATTGTTAATAGCTGGCAGTTGGCACCTTCTATTCTCTCAATATATCCCCCCGACAATCGTGTATGAAAACGCGTTCATTCTTCTTTTCTCTTCTCTATATTATTTCTATTTACTTCCTTTTTTCTTTTCCTTCCCCATACTAAATTATTATTCTATTATACACTTCTTTTTTTTAAATAAAACTCTTACAATATATTTTGGTTACAATTCCATTTTACATTTTCTTCTTTCAACTAATTTAAGTCTTAATACTTAAGGAAATCCATCAAATAATAACAATAATTTTCATTTTCATTTTTTTTAATTTTTAATTTTTAATTTTTTATATATGTATGTAAAAAAAAAAATGCTAATAAAACTGATTAATTTTAAAATTTATTCATGTAAATAAAATTAGACCTCTAAAATATAAAAAAATAAAATGGAATAAGATCTAAAGTTAGGGATATTCTAACTTTAAAATGTGTATATATATTTTTTAAATAATCGTGACAATATAAAGATTATTATTTTTTTTCGTGTGTGTGTGTTAAAGAAATAATTTTGTACATTATTTTATTTCAGCAAATTATATGCATGTTGTTTATATTTTAATTGATAAATTATGAACTCACAAAACTGTGGGGAGAAAATCTTATTGGATAATTGGATTATAAAACTCTTCAACTATGGGATTATTAGTGGAATTATATATATGTAATGTTTGTGAATGGCCAATTAAAACATATATAGTTTATTGAAATAATAAAACAATTTCAAAATTATTATTTAATATTTTTCTCTATTATTGAACTAAAAAAATCCATCAACTCTTTCCATTTTCTTCGTCACATCCATTATAATTATGTTCTTTTAGTACAAATGAAGGCGAAAGATTTTGAACCATAGACCTCTTCGTTCTTTTGTTATTGATATCATTTGAGTTCAACAAAATAAGAGTTAAAAGCACAAGACTTAACGTAATTATCCACAATAAAATAATTATTATAAGAGTATAGAGTTTCTTTTAGATTACGTGTTTAAATTATTTTTTAAACCTTAAATTTTGTGTTGGATGATGTTTTCTTACGTTCTTGACAAATAGTAAAAATCTATCGTTTCGTTACACATAAAGTTGTATAGTGTTTCAAATAGGTCTCGAATTTTGTGTAACATAGGTCTATATGAATTTTAATATATATATATATATATCAAATACTCGAAACATTTTTAAGAAAGTTGGGACCAACTAACACACAAACGTAAAAGGTGTACAATTTCTTGTTCTAAATTCGTAATTTGACTTAATTGATTAGTAGACATTAACGTAAAAGATGGAAAGTGAAAATTTAGTAAAAAATCAAATTTAATGTGTAAATTTTAAAATTATAGGGGTCAATTTTTTAAAAAATAAAACTAAAATCTAACATATAAAATTGTTACATTTTGGAACGTTGTAAGAATATTAAATTTAAACTAAACTCAAAACATAAAGGTCAAAATGTCGCACCCCACTCTAGCATTCTCTATGGCTTGAGGTAGAGGTAGAGGTGTGAAGCTAGCACATGTCGACTCTCTCACAACATTTACTGATCTCCTAGGCTTGACTAACTTGCTCAGCAAAACACTCTAAAAAGTTTAATAAATACTCAAACTTAAAATAGTGGAAGACTTTCAAGTGATTTGAAAATAAACAAAACTATAGAAGATGTTTTTAAGAATTGATATAACACAACTTGACTCAACTGGACAACTAAAAACATTATACAAGCCCCCATAGATAAAGACAAACTACATCTTACTAAATAAACTGGCTAACTAGCAATAGTATAGGTTCAGTTTTGAGATCTCGATCACTACTGGAAAAGGAAAACATTTTGAAAAAAATGAGTTGAAAGTTAACTTTATTTTTCAGTTTTCCAAAACGAGCTTGCATTTATAATATGAATAAATTATTTATAACAATCTTTCTTAATACTCTAATACTCAGTTTAGTTACCAACTCCCACTTACTAAGAACAGTAATACTCTAATTGATACCGATAACGATAAACTATATGAAACTAAACACATCGTAGTAGAATTTAATCAATATTATCAATTGTATTCATAAACTCGAAATTTGTGTACGTGCCCATTGTAAATCTCATGTGGCTGACAACTAAATCCCTTTAGAAATCAGGTTTTGCTTGATTTATGGTAAATCTTAGAAATAACTTGCTTAATATTTCATGCTTGATAACGAAACTTGCTCTTCTTCAACACTTTGCCAAACCTCATTCTTTGTAAGATACTTTTGTTTAAATGTTTGCTTATTTTATCTAACTCTCATGCTTTCTTTCAAATTGTTTCTTAAACATGCTTTTTTATATGCTTTTCAACTCAATGTAAAACAAAAGAATCACTCTCGATAGTAAAACATGTTTAATAATTTGATAGATTGTTTTCAATACTTCACTAAATCTGGTATTGAAGTGTTTTTGCTAAATCTCATGCTTAGAAACATAGTGTAAATAAACCATATTGATAAAAATCGATGCTCAATTAACTCAAAGATTACTTTAAACACTTTTGCTAGAAATTCATGCTTTCAATAAGAACTTGAAATCATTATGTGAAGACTTGCTTTATAACTCATTGATCGAAAATTAGAGAAATTAATCCCTAATTAATTATCTTGATTTTGAAAAATATCAGTGTTAATTTAAAATTCTCAAACATGTAAAAAATGACACTGCGATGTCATTGACAGTTGACACTACCCACACTCATAGCTTGCTAATGGGTATGGTCATTGACACTCAAACTTTCTTTCACTCCAACGTCTTTGATCGCTTCATCTACCTCCCACCTACCATTGCCACACTTACTTTAGCGATCAACTCCAAACTCGAACAACCAGGTTGGATGCAAAACTATTTTGTTAGAGTTATTATTATGTATTACTATTATTGTAATAAAAAGAAACGTCCCATTTTGAAATTTAAATCTTCTGAGGCATGGGTGAAAATGATAATAAAAACCCTTTTGGGATCAATCCAGGCCTCTTGGCTCTCTTCCTCTCTCCCTCTTCTTTCCCACATCACAGCTCGCTCGCTCACTCACTCACTCACTCACTCACTAACACACAAACACTTCAAATTCAAAAAATCAAATTTCAAAATATCAAATTTCGAAAACTTCTTCCCTCTTCCTCTCTCTCCCTCTCTTTCGCGAACCAACTATTCACTGTAAAAACCCTAATTCTTCATTTCATCTGGCACTTCCAAATCAATTCCCGCTATGACCGCCGTCCCTCCTCCCGCTGCTGGCCGGGAGCTTTCAAATCCTCCCTCCGACGGCATTTCCAATCTCCGCTTCTCCAATCACAGTGATCACTTACTTGTTTCCTCTTGGGACAAGGTATATAACTTACTCTTTCCTTAACTCTCTCTCTGTTTCCTCTTCTTCTTCTTCTTCTCACCTTATCTTTACTTTTCTTCCTTCCTAGACTGTGCGCTTGTACGACGCTAGCGCCAACGTCCTCCGCGGTGAGTTCGTACACGGTGGTCCTGTTCTCGATTGTTGTTTCCACGATGATTCTTCTGGATTTAGTGTTAGTGTTGACAACACTGTCAGGAGGTGGGTGTTTCTGTAATTTTGTTTTCTCTCTTCCCAAATCTTGCGGATTTTAAAAAAAAAAAAATTTGAAACTAGCTTCGTTTTGTTTTTATTGCTTCAGGCTTGTTTTTAACCATAACAAGGAGGATATATTAGGGAGGCATGATGCACCTGTGCGGTGCGTGGAGTATTCTTACGCTGCAGGTATATCTTTGTTGAGGTTTTGCTTTTTAATTGAGTGTTCTCAATTTTTATTTTCTGAAGGAAGATAGGAGTTCTGTTTCATTAATCATTTGGGAAGTTTATTACATTACATTAGAGTTGTGTTTTTTTATTTAGTGGGGTTCCAAAATAGTAAGTGAGGATCAAATTAAAACTTGTCACGACCGAGAACAATGTTACGTTGGAGTGGCACCAGTTGAGTTGATGGATCATTTCTTATATGTAAGAACACAGAAGGTTTCAAAAATTAGTCATTTTTAATCGTCTTCTATGTTATTCAAATGGGAGTGAAGGGAAAGGTCAGCTAGTTGTATGAATGGAAAATCTAGTGATGTTTTGACTAAGTTGTTTTAATTCACCTTATACGGATGAATTTCAAGGAGGAATCCATAGACTCAGTGTCTTTTTATCTTGCCTTGTGAAACATGGTTACTTTTAAAATATTGTGCATACTACCTTCTCAATAAATGTGTGTTCAGTTGAAAATGAAAGTGGAAGGGATTTGTGATGATCATTTTTGTTTTTGGATGATAGAGTTATGTACTCTTTAGAGTCTAGAATTTGAATTTAATTGCCTGGTTCAAAATATGAGTTGAATTATTGTTTCTATGGTTTTTTTTTCCTCTAAAAAAAGAAATGATGAACTATTCTCTCACATTCGCTGGACTATGGTGCCAAACTTCTTTTCAAGAAAATATGCCCTACACTGCATTTTAGATATCAGCTATTTATTGTTGTTATCTTAATGCTGGAAATTTGACAACGTAGGTCAATGGTTTTCCAGGGCAATTAATTACTGGCGGTTGGGATAAAACACTGAAGTGTTGGGATCCTAGAGGGGCAAGTGGGCAGGAACATACTCTCGTTGGAACATATCCTCAGCCTGAACGTGTTTACTCACTCTCTCTTGTGGGTAACCGTTTAGTTGTTGCAACTGCTGGAAGGCATGTTAATGTATATGACTTGAGAAATATGTCTCAGCCCGAGCAAAGGAGGGAATCCTCGTTGAAGTATCAGACTCGATGTGTGCGTTGTTATCCAAATGGAACTGGTAATTATCTAACCTTTGAAATGACATTGTTGATTAATGAACCATTTTTCTTCTTGTTAAACGGCCATGTAATTCTCTGTGTTGTTCATATGTGTAGTTTTGGTTGAACCTCCTGTTACATTCTCTGTTCCCTTACCTAATGCTTACTGGAAAAAGTTTTCTAGTTGCATAGTTTGAATTTTGAGGGTAGCACCTTAAATCTTTTTTTAAGTCTGGAGATGTTTCATTCATAAGGCCTCATTCTACTATAATTTCTAGTAAATTAAAACCACACTGTACGTAATCAATATCATGGCTTTGGTGCTGCAATAATGTATGAATTTATAATATCTCTTTTGTGAATGCAGGATATGCTCTTAGTTCAGTTGAAGGACGAGTTGCCATGGAATTTTTTGATCCCTCAGAGGCTAGTCAAGCCAAAAAGTAGGTGTTAGTTAAATAATAACAAGAATAGTTTTAAATTGTATTTTTTATTCTTTTATATTTGATGCATTCTCTGTAATATTAAATATTTTAAATTTCTTACATCTATACGCTTGAGCAGAATGAATATCCAGAGTTTGATATATTATTCTTTCCTTGTCCCAGCTCTGATTCACTATCAGCTATTTTTCCTTTATCATTAGTCTTTGAGCTGTAATTATTTGTCTGTGATTTTGTCTTTTTGTAGGTATGCATTCAAATGTCACAGAAAATCAGAGGCTGGAAGGGACATAGTCTATCCAGTCAATGCCATTGCATTCCATCCTATGTGAGTTTATGGTTTATTTTGAGTAATTGATATAGCTTGAGTGAGCATGTATAGGCATTATATTGCGCTAAGAGTGTGCTGGTGCAGTGTAGCAGGTGTTGTGGTTTTGGTTTCCACTCCCTTGTTCAATGAAAGCGTCTCTTAGAAAAAGGGGCAAACAATGTCACATTTAGTTTCTGTTGCTACATATTTTGACTAGGAAATAATTTTACTATGTTAGTCTTGTGCTTCAAATTAATGGATTGTATGCTAAAGAAGTTTTAACACGAAGAACCTTTTACCTTGTTACCATATTTTGATCAATGATCTGTTTGGCATCTGTTATTTCCATGCTGCAGCTACGGTACTTTTGCTACTGGAGGCTGTGATGGGTACGTAAATGTATGGGATGGAAACAATAAGAAGAGGCTTTATCAGGCAAGATTTTTTGACCATGTGCTAGTACTTTTGCTTCTGTCGACAACCAGTACGTTTCTTAAAATTCTCCTTTTATTACTCCATCTCAGTATTCAAAATATCCAACAAGTGTTGCGGCACTGTCATTTAGTAGAGATGGGCGGCTGTTAGCTGTAGCCTCAAGTTACACATTTGAAGAGGGAGATAAACCGTATGTTCTCTCTCTTTGACACTCCCATACACTAATACATTTAACAACTTTCTCATCACTTTTTGCAACTTTTTTTATTTTGTAGCCATGAGCCCGATGCCATATATGTCCGCAGTGTAAATGAAATAGAAGTTAAGCCAAAGCCTAAAGTATACCCCAATCCTCCTACATGATTAACATCACAGAAACCTCCCCTGTGATCCATGCTTGTCGATTTTAGCCCTCTGTTGGTTTTCATGCTAGAGTTACTTCATGGTGGTTTAGAGCCAAGGTCCCAGGTGACTTGCAGATTGCGCAGTTAGCATCATACAAAAGAGTCCACGAGACCTGCTTCTTTATTTTTTTATTTTCTTTCTTTGAAAACTTCTGTTTTGTATTCCTGGCGAGATGAGAGAAACATAGCCTTGAATTTTGGGATGTACCCATCAGTAGTGTGCTTAATGTGTACAGATGCTGTGCTTCTATAAACTTTCCTCAATTGTTGTTAAGGATATGGATAAAACACTTATATTTATCACACTTTTGCCCTTCCAACAAGTTTTCTTGATTTAGCCTAGCATGTTTGTAAACTTCAGTTCACAGAGAACCTAAATGAAAAACAGATTTTCATGGTGTGTTGAATGAGTGGTTTGGTCATATTCCTTGAAAATAAATTAGATAATATTCAGACCTTTGGTCCTTAATCCATCATACTAATCTTCTTGGTTTAAGTTCTAGTTTGGTACATAATTTATTTAGTTTGATACTAAAGTTTGTTTTATACCATTTAATGTAGACCTAACTTGGCTTGTTGGATTTTTGTGTAGACAAATGGTTGGAAGTTTAGAGACTATAATTAGACATTGCTTTTGTTATTAGATAAAATATTGTATGCATCGAAGTCTAAGAAAAATTTGTTTAGTAAGTTTGATTCTAATTTAAATTTCATGATGAAATTTTGGAACCAATGCTGTAACTTGCCTTGCTATTGATTCAAGGTTGAAATTCCATCCAACCACTAAATTTAAAGAGAATATTACAAAGTTTAAGCTACCCATGAATGATTCAGCTTTGTAGTGTTTGGTCTTGCTATCATTATTTGCTTTTTTTCTCTCCTATAGATAGAGAGAGAAAGTGGAGGGTGTGAATTGGGTGAAGATTTAAGTAAGAATGGGGCCAAGAAGCTTTTCAAGCATGCAAAGACATCATACATGGCAATAATTGGGCAACATCCAAAAGGTCAGCATAGATTTTTTTTTTTTGCATGGTTTCTCATATCTTCTCATTTCTATGGTTTAAGCACTCTGACACATACAAAGTGACATATTTTGGTTTCCAATTAAATTTGCACAGACAAAATGCTTCCCTTCCCAACCCCACCTTGTCATTACAAATTTCCCTTTCCCTACCTTAAAAAAGCAAACAATCAAACAATATAATCACTTTCCTTTTCTCCTTATCTTGTCCCAAATTTGCCGTATCCCAGTCCCCTACATATTTCAAACATCTGTTGCCAAGAAGTTCCCTCTCCTTTCCTTTGCATCTTGTGCACTTTCACTTTCCCAGGAAACAAACAAATTCATGAAACAATCTGGATTCAATTTCTCAATGATAAAAGGTTTTTCAAGTATCACGGAATCCTTGAAAACTCCCCCACCCACTTTTCAAGCAAAATTGATCACTCACGTTTGTAGTAGTGCAACTAAAATACCCTGAGTTTAATTCATGGTGACCACCTATCTAAGATTTAATATCATGCTCCAACATGTTTATTTGACACTCATGTTTTTTTAGTATCAAACAAGTTATTCTATAGTCGAAATACACGTTAGTTTGGTGGGACACTCACAAATATAATGCAAGTGAATTTATAAGTCGATTGATCATAGCTAGAAAAACTAAAAAAGAAATAAAATGACGGGTGCTTAGATCACCAATTATTTGGAATCTCAAAAACTTGAACTTCTGATTTAATCCGTGATGGGATTTATGAAGTGTTTATTTTCTCCTTGTATTGTACAATATATAATACTACTAAAAAATGGATTTAGAGTACAACCATTGATCGTATGATTTTAATAATATTGATTAGCTCATGTGATTGTTCTGGATCATGTAGTGAACATACCACACACTCAATGGCTGTCATGATTCAACGAAGTTGTGGGTTTCAGAACTTTGTGTTAAATATGTAGGCAAATGCATTATTAGAAGTACACTATAAATGTCAATTTTGTTGCAGCCTTAGGAATTAGTGGCCATGTGCTTTTTGTTATGAAATCGAAGTTGAGAAAAAATATATAATATATATGAAAAAATGTACTGAATTTGATAAAAATTAAAGAAGAATATTTTGGATTTGAAGCTCCCAATTGATCTGAGATTATTGTTAACTTGTCTCCCATGAATTTGCCTCATTTTCACTGATTTTGTAGTGCCAGACAATGCAGGAAGTAGTAGTAGATGTGATTCCCCTTGAAATAAGGGATTGATTAATTTCAGCCACTAGATGGAGTTAGATATCAATTATTATTCATGTAGGTACGTTGTAAAAACTGTATCCATAATCTTATTTCATTCCTCGATCAAACTTCAATCGCAAACGCAGTTGGATTGGTTTTGTTTACATTTACTTGTGCATTTTGCAAACATAGATTGTTTACTTTGCATTGTTTGTTATTATTATCTTCGAATGTGATAGTAATGTAGCAGATTCATACTTGAAAATTTTAAAACGTAGTTGGATTGTGTTAGTTTGTTTCGAATTTGACTATAGATCCCACATCTCAGTACCACTAGGCAAGTAACCATTAATAAGCATATAAAAGGAAATTCACTTAGCTTCTTAGTTAATAAAATAAGAGTGGTTGAAGCAATTAGTCATAAGGGCCATGTTGTAGTAGCTTGGAAGGAAGTGTCCTAAATGTCAAAGAATAAGAAGGAATGGTAAATTTGTAGATGATGAATCGCTGTTCTCATCACATGGCATAGATTACACAAATCTTATTAATTGAAGTAATTAAGTGGGAAAACCAATAATAAAATATTGACTCATTGCTAACCACCAAACCAACGGTTTAGAAAAAATATATATATTTATATATACAAAATATTAAAAATTCAAACTCCCTAAACAGAATTAAAAATAATCCGCCTCGGGAAGATTTGAAAATCTTTAAACTTTTTAGTTAAAATACATGTTTTATGTCCGTTGAATTATATGTTTATGTTTGACGAACTGAGTGGGTTAAGAGATTCTCGTATTTTTTGTTTTTTCTTTTCTAGATGAAATCGACAATTTTTTCTTTATTTAGTTGGTTGGTTCTACTAACCATCGATGTAACTAGTGAGTCTACAAGTTCATCTCTTCTTCAAAATCGACACTGACCGATTGATACTCACTTCAATGTTCGTCACAAGTAGGTTATTTGATAGCGAGGTTATAACATTGAGATATTCTTAAAGAATATCCCAAAAGGTTTGATTAAAAAAAATAGCATATCCTTTTGTTTTGGTAACCCTAATTAAGGCGTTGACTCTCTTTAGTCTCTCTCTCAATCTCATGAAAGAGTTTAAAGCAACAGAAGTTGAAACAAAATCTCTCTCTTTTTGAGCTTAAAGAGAGAGAGAGAGAGTTTGAAGAGATGAAGGAATCTTTAGAGTTTAATATTTAGTTTATAAAGATAACAATGTTTGTACAGTCAGCCCCATGTGCTAATTAACCCTTTAAAATCTTTTGGGTTCCTCAATGAATTAACCTAAATATGTTATGTTACTAACTCACCTCTTTCCTTTCAGTTTCCTTCTCTCTCTCTCTCTCTCTCTCTCTGTTTATATATATATTTGAATAAAGTACTCACTCTCTCTATCAGAATGATAAACAAATGTAAAAAGTTATTCACAAAGATTATGATGCTATAATTGAGACTCTTGTTTTCAGTTTTTTTAGAAGATATGATTTTAAAGAAATAGAATCAACAATCTCACAAGTGTAATAGTCACTTCCAAATCGAGTCAAACCCAGTAGCTGTCAATAAATAAACGTTGTTTCATCAAATCAACACCTACTTTATGCACCTCATTAAGTTGTGTGGCTATAGTTTCTCATGTGACAAATCTTTCATGTTTTTCAATAAATATTTTAATTCATTTGGCAAGAAAATGCATTCAAGTATTACTCTATCTATAGTTAAATTGAATCCTTAATTCAAATTATGTATATTATACTCGACCATGATTTTTCTTATTCTATTTATTGTTTTAAGATAGTATAAAGATTTGAATTTATCAACAAGGGAATGAATATATATCTATTAGAACCAAGATGTAGTCATGTAGAAAGAAAGAAGCATCTACCCACTGCAATATTTACCCTGGTATGTATATTTGTAAACAATGTTAGATTAAACAACTCCTTCAGCAATGGGCATTAGATAATTAAAAATAGAAATCTGTCATTTGGTATATGTTGATGTTGATGTTGAATAAGAATTACTATATTTGGTTAAATACAAGAAAGTAGTCATTTTCTTACTTATGTCTGCCATGTGTTCCAATATTGTCATAATACATAATGGCTTCAAATTTTCCTTTTTCTCTTCTTTTCTTGGGAAAGATAATAAATAAGAACAATTGAGAAAGTGAACAGATCTTCACCCAAGAAAAATCCAAAATTTCAATAATTTTTCTAAACTCTTTTCATTATGGAGAGGTGAAAAGGAAAGAGAAATAAGAGAGTTTTGTTGCAAAAGGACAATGAGTTAAGCAACCCCAAGCAAAGGGGGGGGAAAATGAAGACTGTTGAAATGCCTCAGTATTAGTATTACCTCAAAAATTGAATAATGTGTTACAAGTAATAGTACTAGCAGCAACATATATTTTATTACCACAACTTTGTTAATTTGTTTAAGCAACATGGGTGTCCTTTCCTTTGTTCTCTATTGGGTTCTGCCCTTCTCAACCATTCTCTTTTCTCAAAGCTTCAACAGTTTCTTACTTCAGTGGTAAAACCCCCCCAAAAAAATGATCATTTTAGGAGAGGGCTTGTTTGTTTTCTCGTTTGCTTCAAAATTATGTTATATTGTTTGCTTCTCTTGAAAGGTTTCATCTTTTTCAAAAGGTTTTGATTTTGTGGCTAAGAAAAAAGCACTATTTACATTGGCATTTGTAAATCGCAAATTGCCATTTTAGTATCTTTGGTTTACTTTATATTGGGTTGTGTTGTGATTTACACGGGGAGTTGCTTATGGGGAGGTTGTCTTCTTGTTTCCCATTTTGATTAAGAACCAATTTTTTCATGTGGGTTTATTGAGTTACAGACTATTCGTAATTAAAAATTTGATCTTGATGATTCTTGACCAAATATTTTAAGCTAGATTTTCCATATGATATGTATATATATTCTAGTAGATTCCTTGGATTTTCATAGCAATTTTTATACAGATTTGGTTGTTGGGTAGTTGATGTTTGATTCATCGATACTGTTAAATCACATCTCTTTTTATGATCTTGCTCATATTCTCTCATTACTTTTTAACAAAATAAAAAAGAGAAGATACTTGTTGTCTACCGTTTTGGTGGTTTAATTTAACTGATACCAAGATGCTGTTTTTCTGGGTTATAGTAGTAGTAGTACCTATTGAAAGAAACCCCATCGGAACAAAATATTATATTATTAGATGATTTTGAAGTAATAGTAGCAAAGCATAGAACAGCATTTGTTGGGTTTTGCAATTTGAAAGCTTTTAAAAAAGGGAAGGGATTTTAAAAAGAGGAGAAAAACAGAGGGACAGAGTTTAAATCAGAAATGAAAAAGAAGAAAGAGAGGAGGGTTTTGTGATTTGGAGAGTCAGATTTGCAAATTTTTTAGTGTTTTTTTGAAGTGTGTTGGCTATGTCTCCACAGCTGACTTGCTGACCCGGGCTCCGTGGGCTTTGCCGCCGACCAAGGAAACAGCCACTTTCTCTTAAACCCTCTTCCCATTTAAGACCAATCTCTTTTCTTTTCTCCCTTCTTTAAAAATTTCATTAACCCCTCTCCCCATTTCCTCTTCTTTCTCTCTTACTAAGCTTTTCCTTTGGTTTTTCTCTGAAGATTCCCCCACAACCTTCTTTCAAATCCTCTTTTCTCATTTCTCTATGGTTCTTCATTGGGGATTCTGCTGTTTGCTGAAGTTTTGAGCTCATCTTTTGGTGTTATTTGTTGTTTGAGTATTGAGGAAGAGCTTTTTTTTTGGGGAGGGGTGATTGAGTAAACTTGAAGGTTATTTCTTGGTTGTCAAGATGAAGTTCATGAAACTTGGATCAAAACCTGATTGTTTTCAAACTGATGGGACCAATGTTAGGTGAGAGATCTCTTCTGCTTTCTTCATTTACTCTGATTCTCATTCTTGTCATATTTTGTTTTGCTTTTTTGGCTTCTTGCATTTCAAGTTGTGGCAGTTTCATTGTAATGACATTTTACTTCGCTCCTTTTTTACTCTTTTACACTGTAAAACTCACTCCCACCTCACCGGAAACCACCGCTTACCGGCGGTGAGTTGGGGGATCAACTAGATATTGCTGTTTTAAAAAGAAATGGTCAAGTGGGAGAAAAGGGTGATCGTGAATATTGAAGCTTTGGTTTTGTCATTCACTTTTCTCTTTTTCAGAATAACTGGCAAAAGCTTTTTCAAGTTCATTTCCTTTTACTTCTTTCTATGATGGTTTAATGGTTAAATTTTTCACTTTTGCTCTCCCACCAAGTCACTGACTGGGTTCATGACTGGGGCTTCTGATATATATTTTTTTTTCTTTTTTAGTGGACGGATTTGAGTTCTCTTTTGCTTTGATTGTGTGACAAGCCTAACTGCTTCTTGCTTTTCTAGTGTGAGACAGTCATCAAATTAAAATTAATATATGCATCTCTGCTTTTCCTTTCCCTTGCTCTTATTGGCTTTCATTTAGATGTAAACCTTTTCTTGATTCACAAGGAGGGTCCAAACGTTATTCAATGGATGAGTATTGCTATCAAACATGGTTTGATGTTGCAGGGTTAAGTATCGATTCATAGGATCTTCAGAAAAATAGGAATGTCTTAGGAATAAGAACAGTGTAAATAAGTTAAAATTACTGATGTTTTCATAGGACAAAGCTAAATATCTTAAACACAATTCAAATGATCAAATACATACTTTTTTCTTATTTCAAAAAGAAATACTATTATAAGAATGTGACATAAGTGTTGAGCAGTTATTCTTACCAAACCCGGGTAAAACAGTTCATAGATTATAGTTATGTTTTTCGACTGCTTCATCAGTTTATACACACGTCGGAAAGAGAACATAGAGAATTGAGATACCTGATTACATTTGAGAGAGCTACATAGCTCATTAATGCTCAAATGTTTATTACATGTACATCAAGTTTCCAAGTAGAATTAGAAAGTTGCTTACCAAACTATGAAGCTATTGCTTATCATTCTTTGGGGAAGGGATCGCATCACATACGATGGAATTAAGTTCGAACGACTTTGAACTCGGTTGAATGACCACACATTAGAAAGATGCTTTGAAAAAGACCTGGAATCGTGAGCGAAATAGCATATTTATATGCTGTGCCTCGAATGGGTCAAGAGCATGAATTTAGTAGTAGGGAGATTCCACATTTTAACCAAGATGGTATTGAATGTTCTTTTAACTCAAGAATCACCTTTTTTTCTCTGTCTCTTATGGGAACAATAAGAATCTTGCCACAATGGAATGTTGAATAATGGTTGTGCATGTTCTTTGGTACAATTGTCTACATACACCTTTCTTCACTTCTTTTTAAAGCTTCATTGCACGAGAATTTTCTGTAGTGGATGGATGGTTCACTCTGATGTATAGTAGTTTCTTCTTTTGGATTTGGATGAAATCTACTGCTACCTATTACTAGCACGTTTTTAAAGCTTAAACAAAGTGTGGGCGTTGCCCGTTGCACTAAAATTTTAGAATTAACATTTGAATCTTATATGGTAGAAATCAGAGTTAATAGGGAAGTGATACTCAAATGAAACAATCAGACAACTTTCTCATTATTTTATTAAAAGAATTCACATTTATGTTGCAGGTATGTTGTCAGTGAATTAGCTACGGACATCACTGTTATCGTTGGGGATGTCAAGTTTTACCTCCACAAGGTGTGCCACTTAATTTGATTGCTCCTATACGAAAGCGAACACACAAGTTCAGCAGGCTAACATTTAATATAACACATTATTATAATATGAGTATCTTTATGTTCAAATCAAACTTGTAGTCAATAATACTGATTTACTATAATCTCTTTTAAAAGCTGGCTTCTTTTATGCATCTTGACATCTAGTTATTCCTTACATATGGGTTAGTTGTACTGATAAATTGGTAGTACCTGCTTTTTTGCAGTTTCCCCTTCTGTCAAAGAGTGCTCACTTGCAGCAGTTGGTCACTGCGGGCACTGGGGAGCACAATGATGAAGTATACATTCCAGAGATCCCAGGCGGTTCTGCGGCATTTGAGATATGTGCCAAATTCTGTTACGGCATGACTGTTACTCTTAATGCTTATAATGTAGTTGCAGCTCGTTGTGCTGCTGAATACCTAGGAATGCACGAGACAATAGAAAAGGGAAACCT
Organism: Cucumis sativus; assembly: GCF_000004075.3. Classification (NCBI taxonomy): domain Eukaryota; kingdom Viridiplantae; phylum Streptophyta; class Magnoliopsida; order Cucurbitales; family Cucurbitaceae; genus Cucumis; species Cucumis sativus. The sequence continues at coordinate 249,482 of NC_026658.2, forward strand.
AACCTACAAAATTGATGTTTTCCTTAGTTCGAGTATCTTTCGTAGCTGGAAGGATTCAATCATTGTTCTTCAGTCTACAAAGTCACTAATGCCATTATCTGAGGAACTGAAATTGGTTAGCAATTGCTTAGAATCTATTGCTGTGAAGGCCTCTGCTGATATTTCTAAAGTTGACTGGTCTTACACATATAACCGTAAGAAACTACCCGAGGAAAATGGGAACAATCCCAACTGGAATGGTGTCAGGAATCGTAGTGTGCCAAAGGACTGGTGGGTTGAGGATCTTTGTGAGCTAGAAATTGATGTATATAAGCGTGTTATAGTGAGTATAAAAAACAAAGGAGTAGTCCCTAACGATGTGATTGGAGAAGCCTTAAAGGCTTATGCTTACCGCTATCTTCCAGGCTTTAGCAAAGGTGTGCTTCAATGTGGGGATCCGCTGAAGTATCAGTCGGCAGTGTCCACAATCGTCTGGCTGTTACCTGCTGAGAAAGGCAGTGTTTCCAGTAGTTTCTTGTCCAAATTGCTGAAAGCTTCCATTTTCCTAGCTTTTGGAGATGAGACCAAAGACGAGCTCGTTCGACGAATGGGACAACAGCTAGAGGAGGCTTCAGTGAGTGATCTCTTGATCCGATCACCAGAAGGTGAAGCTATGACCTATGATGTTAATGCTGTACAGAAAATGGTGGAGGTGTTTCTGTTGCAAGATCATAATAGTGAAATCGAGTCACTTGAAGAGGGAAATGAGATTCAGGAGCCAAGAGGGCCAGGGATTTTGTCTGACGCTACTAAGTTGATGGTGGCAAAATTGATAGATGGTTATCTTGCTGAGGTTGCAAAGGATCCCAACCTACCATCAGTAAAGTTCATTGATCTTGCAGAAATGGTATCTGGCATCACTCGGCCTTCACATGACGGGCTCTATCGAGCCATAGACATGTATCTAAAGGTACCAGTTCCTTAACTTCAACCTACTTGTCTTTCCACCTTGCTCAAATCACATATGCACTCAATTTAATATTGTTGGACTGATTTACAGGAACATCCAGGGATCGGCAAGAGCGATAAGAAGAGAATCTGCAAACTGATAGACTGCAAGAAACTATCTGCTGATGCATGCATTCATGCGGTACAAAATGAACGGCTTCCTCTACGTATGGTTGTGCAGGTATTATTTTTCGAGCAAGTCAGAGCCTCAGCATCATCAGGCAGCAGCACTCCCGACCTACCTAAAGCCATCAAGGATCTTACAAGTGGATCTCACAGCAGCTCAAGATCAGCCACGACGAACCCCGAAGAAGATTGGGATGCCGTCGCCATGGCTGAGGAGCTGAAGGCCCTCAAAGGGGAGCTAGCTTCCTTGAGGCTTGCTAATGGTAGAGGAAGTAGTGAAAGAAATGGGGATGGTAAAAATGGAATTGACAAAGCAGCTCTTAGTAAAATGAAAGGATTGCTCAAATCAAAGAAGCTTTTCACAAAGCTATGGTCAAGCAAAGGAGGAGGATACGGCGAAAACAGCGGGTCAGATTCATCAGAGAGCCTCGGTTCTGCTAATCAGGAGGAAGCTAAGTCAACACCTTCAAGGAACAGAAGGCATTCAGTTTCTTAGAAAGGTTCCATTTTGGAGTGTTTAGTGAGTTGGGTGAACTCATGAGTGGTTAAAATGAGCAAGAATGAAGTATATATAGGTTAAGAGTCTGTAGTGTATATCAGTTATTGCAGCATTATTACTATTGAAGGGCAGTACCCAACCAAACAACAGCAAAAACAAAAACAAAAAATGGAAAAAAAAGTTATATATTAAAAATATGAGATCTTTTTTCTTGTATGGGGGGTTGTTTAAGTTAACTGAGATTTGTTCACAATGTTGAAATCCCATCAAAGATGGATGAGAATCATTCTCTAATATTGTTGAGGTGAATCAAATAAAGATTGTCTTTGCCTATAGGAGCATTTTGAATTAGCCTATTGCCCCTCTTGTCTCCCAAAGATGGTCGTAGGTTAGGTTTTTTGGTTGCAAAGAATTTATTCAGATTTCTTAAGTTTTTTGCATTGCTCTTAAAAGAAAAAGAAAAGGAAAGTCCTTGATTGGAAGAATCACATAAATATCCAATTGGGATGCCAAGTTCTTTTTCCATATTATATGAACTTCAACCCATTCAGAAAATTTTGGTTTCTTTTACATATCAACAATAGTATATGCCTATATGAATTGTATTAGTAACATCTAAGATGGTAATTGACACTTTTAATGTAAGACTTCTTTACTTTTAATAAATTTTAATTATGATACAAATTAGAAATTACATTTTTCTTTTCCCTTTTTTGTTTAGATGTTTGAACCGAAATTGAAACTATACTATTTGTTATTTACTCTACCCTCTTATGTCCTTTCATTAGTAATGTATTTTCAAGAAGCCTTTAAGTTCATAACTTTAAAAGATTGTTAAAGAAACTAAGAATATCATGTTAATCTCAATATTTAAAATATTTAACTCCAGTCTCTATACTTTAAAATACTTAATTTTAATCTTTAAGAGTCACCTGTTAGTTTAATGTTAATTTTAAACTTACCCCTAAGAAACATCTACAAGAATTCCATACGAATCTTATGAACACATTCACATAACCAAATTATAACATTGTTATTAACAAATTTCAAAAGAAACTTTGTATCCATCTTCTGCCCTATATTAAAAATAGGCAGTAAAATGAAAACTTTTACATCTTACACATCACAAAAATGACATTACAGATTACACCCTGAAATTCATAGATACAACCTTCACAAATAAACAGCCCCTTAGATTTATAACTACAAAGGTTTAAGATAACGAATTTTAGCTTTCCATTTTCCAGATAAATTGAAGCATGTACATGAATATGTTTGTTTAATACACATATATAGCAACTAAATATGTTATTACTTAGTATTAAAATTCAATAAAAGAGATATACTGAATCTACATCTTATAAAAAATTATTCGCATTCCTTGCTACTTCAACTTCATTGAAAGAGTACATTAAAGATCTATGTAACATACTATGTATTTTTTCAACCGTATGGTATTAATGGATAAAGTGGGAAATGATACTTCTAACTTTAAGGCTCATGTGCTCAACTACGCTCCAAAAAAGAATTTAGAGACTAAAGGAAATAAAACACTATCTCGTAATTATTTTCACTACAATCACAAACTGATTAACGATACCATATAGCCTAAACCCTCCGAATCCTAAACTGACTAGGCATCACGCACATCAAACAGGCTTAAGAACTGAAAAATAATAATGGAAGGAATATATGTCAAAATAATCTCAAGAAGCTCAATTAAGAAACTTTAAATGTTCAGAACAAAAGTGTCAAAAACGTCTTCTGACAATCATTTCATATTCCATACTGAGTAAACAAAAGCAAAACATGGGAAACCTTCTTCAATGTAAATTCAACCCATTCTCTCTTCTAGGGATAATTAGCTTCTTAGCGGTACTGCACAAATGGGAAAGTTCAAAGTTTAGAGAATGTAGAAGATAAATCTGTGTGTGTATGTGACATCAAATAAATGATGATAACACAAAATTAACTTGCCTTGATGAAACCAATTTCCTTGGCATTGCTGCGGAAGCATTGTCTGCAACACATAAGTCCATACTTCCTGATCAACCCATGGGGATTTCCGCACACACGACTGAGAAGAGGATTCAAAGAAAGGAGCTATTGAATTTCAGCTTTCTCAAAAGTCAACAAATACTATAGACAACCTTTAACCACCAAGGCCTCATTTCCTAGCCATTAGGTCTTTTTTTAAAAAAAAAAAAAATTGAGCCTACAAACACTACTTCAAATTTAAATTTCTTGTTATGTTATTTACTTTTAACCAATGATTTAAAAAACCAAGCCAAAATTTGAAAACCAAAAAAAAAAATAGTTACTAAAAATTTGGCTAAATATTCAACTATTTTCCACACCAAGGTAAGCAAAAGTGGGAGGAAATCTGCTTAATTTGCAAAATCCAAAAACCAAAAACAAAAAGGCTACCGAATGAAGCCTAAGAGATCCATTAAGGATAAAAATGTGTTCCATTACTCTTAGGTAGACTCAATAACTTCTGGGTAACCGACAAAAATTGATCTAATAGACGTAGGAACTAAAAAAACTCAACCAAGCAAAGTGATTCATTCGGATTAAAGGAGAGAAGGATAAAATACGCATAAAGTATAAAGATTTTCTCGCCTACTACAGATCCCATACATCACATAACATCAGCTATAACCTTTCATCCGCCTTAACAAAACCATGACATAATCGATCGATATGTAAATCCGGGTTCAAATTATAAATCTTCTGCAATTAGCGAAGCCTTTTACAACGCGATAACAGAAACCCCAAAAGTCAACACAAACTTTTAAGCATCACAAAATCGAATCCAAGTTGGAAAAACCTTTAGAACAACAGATTAAACTTAAAGCCATGTTAAAATATTAAAAATCGAACTGAAACGTAGGTATCTGGTTATCTATCAAAACAAGAAAAGTAATACATAATAAATAAATCTTCAATCAAACAATATTCTTCAGGTCCCATTACGAAGCGCGCAAAGTTAATATGAGCTAATCAGTTGATGAACTCTCAAGTCGTTGAAATAAACTAGACACAAAAAAAAAAAAAAGGAAACATTGTGTTCGAGATTCATGTTCCACCAATAAAAAGTAGATGAGTGAGAAGATATTTGCTTACCAAGTGCGAGAACCAGGTCCATAGTTCTTAGGATGAGAGTTCCAAACGTTCGAGTGTCCCATGATTGTTAGGGTATTGAGATGCTCCGAAATCACAACGTGAAGCACAAAATTTTGTGAGGAAGGAGAAGCCGGCAAAAAGGATCCATTTTATATGAGAGATAAACCCTAATTTTTGTGGTGTTTTTACTATTTTAACCCCCTGTGGAATTGCCCGGCCCAGCTTGTTGATGGTCCGGTCCATTTTTTTTCTCTTACTTCTAATAATTAGGAATAAATATAAATATAGACATTTGAAGTAGAAAAGGACAATAGCGTAACTTCACAAATTTTTCTTTTTAAAAAAGACGTAATCTTTACCATTATTTATTTTTCTCTCTGAAATTTTCCATAATGTACTTCTCTTAATTAGAAGCTGCAGAGTCGAAGGTAGTCGTGAAATTCAGTGTGATCATCAATGGCGGAAAAAGCCGGTTCATCTTCTTCCACTTCCAACCCACTGGTACCCTAATCAAACTCATTCCTTCATGTTCTCTTTGATTGCCCCAATAATTCCTACTTCTTTTCTATATTTCTATCTATTTATTGAATCGCTGATTTTGTCTAATGTTGTTTTACGTCTTCTCTAGACACTAATAATCGAAGATGAAGTTGAGGAAGAACTTTTATACGGTGCCGGATCGGGATGGGTCCAAGCTCTGACTTCTTGCGATCATCTCGCTTCCTTATCATCCGACCTCGCTCATATTCCGCCCCCTCAGACTCCCTGTAGCCAGTCAGCTTTTCTTTTCCCTAAACTATGTCTTTAATTCTTATGTTGTTCTTCATCTTAATTTTCGAATGTGTGTACCTTTTCAGTTTCATTTCTATTTCTCCTGAAGGAAGATGTGCTAATTTGATGTTTTGATTCTTTGAGATTTTGCTCCATCAATCGAATTCTTATTGTTTTTGGCTGATAGTTGGTTTAAATCCTCTTTTAGAACTTAAATTTTAATCCCTAAACTTTCATTAAATCCTAATAAGTTAATCGAAATGAATTGAACTCCTGACTTAAATCAAAGTCATGTGGTATTTATTATTAGGCCAACCCATGATATTGATGGTTATCTGAAAGATCAGTCTTTTTAATATGAACAGTAAAGATTTAAAATTAAGTTTTCGGAATGGAGATTTAAAATTAAGTTTTCGGAATGGAGGCTTTTAAGCACAAGATGTTGTCTTTACCACTAAGGCTATCCTTTGAAGTTAGTGTTCCACTGATATCATGCAAAAAAATTGAAGTTCTTCCATTTCAGCTAGACATCTTCTTTCAGTGGCTCTATATCAGTACATTAGATGTTTTATAATCATAACATCCACACCAAAGTCGAGTTCTTTTCTGTCTATTTTTCTATGAATTGTACTTGACGTATTATTTCGTCTAATTTTATAGTGCTTTCAGATGGATTGTCGTGTTTTTATTTGGGCTTATTTCCATGATTTGGATAAACGCATTTCTATTTGGTTTATTAATCCATGGAACAATCTACATATGCAAGATGCCAGAATCCCAAGGAGAATTGGGTGTGTTTATGCTGTAAGGATGTCTTTTGTAGTCGTTTTGTGAATAAGCACATGCTTCAACATTATGAGCAATCAACTCATTGTCTTGCACTCAGCTACAGGTGAATGTAAAATGGTTCCTTAGATTCTACTCTAATTATGAACATAGGTTTGTGATGTTCATTAATAATTTGCATTTGGAAACAGTGATTTGTCAGTTTGGTGTTTCTCCTGCGACGCATATTTAGATGCACAAGTGATTCAGGAATTACGACCAGTACACGAAGTTGCCTACATACTGAAATTTGGCGAGGCTCCACCATTTCGATAATATCAATCATCCTGCACTGGGGGAACTGAAATATCTGATTATTAGTGTTATAACTTTTCCAGTCTCTACTTATTAGATGTTTTGATTTCTTGGTCTGTATATGTCAAGCAAATGGCTTATGATCTTCACATGAATTAGGTTGGGTTGTCAAATGTTCATGGTAATTTGGTTGTTCACTTTACAGAAGTGAGGGATAGATTAGAATCTCATATCTTGTTCAAGAAAATTTTAAGAAGCTTTTACTTGAAAATGACAAAATTCTTGTTTCAAACCTTGATGATAACATGAATGAAATTGGTTCCCAACTTTTGTCACTCATCATTTTTCGCAGATGTTGGCGTTTTGGCCCGAAGAAACTTCGCTTCTACTTTGGTTGCAAAGAAAACTCGACACAGCTTCATTTTATCTTATTTTGAATAAGAAACAGTTCCATTGGTGGCTTCAAATTACAAGAAAAACAAGGGAGAAAACTCTCAAAGGAGAGATTACAAAAGACATTTTTAATAAAGCAATTCTAATCCATAGATGAAAGTCGAACCTTTTAGGTTGGAGATCTAGAAACTTGTTCAAAATTGAGTTACTCCACGATCAAACTTAATCAAAGTTAGATTAAATTACTTGCTTGCATTCTATCATAAGAATAGAAAATTCTAAGGAAAAAGACTCAACATGAGATTTCAAATTTCATTCATCACAAGTCCTATATGCTTACAAATAGAATTATAAAAGGCTTTATATATAACCTCGTGGAGATTCTAATATAACTAAAACTATCAAAAAGTTTAAAGAAGTTCTCCATCTTATCATTAATGCTATTTCATTGAGCCAGAACTAAAACATTTCAAGAATAAATTGAATGCTTCACTTTAGTTATCATGAATGTAAGAAAAATTAGAAAAAGAAGATAATTATGAACTAGATATCTTCTCCATTGACTCAGCAAAATGATTATATGATTTAGGTTATGATATTTATGTACCACGAGTAAACGTATTTGCAAGTGTAATTACATTGTAAATGTAGACCTCAACGTGCTATAGCTAGTATCAATGTCTATCTTCTTCCCCAAAATTTGGCAAGCTTCCGAGCACGTCGCAGGCGCGTTGCTCACACTCCAATTTGCCCCATCTTGCATCGACACGTTCACACGGGAATATTGGTTTTCCAAGACTGCAGTGGTAATCATTGAAAAGCGGCTAATCAGATTAACACGATATAAAACACACCCGTTTAATTGGTTCAAACAGACTAGACAATGTGTAAACTTCAACTCTACTGCAACAGTAGTTCATTAATGAAAAATAAAGGAGAAATGGAAAGTCTCTTGTAAGTCAACTAAGTGAAAACTAGGAGTTAAACATAAATTATATAATTGAAAATAAATGATCAGATATTGAATCGTTAAAGTGAATGCAAAATTTGTGGCATAACCTTCTGTTGACAACGTTATGTACACGGCATAGCCATCGGGAGAAATCAGCATGAGATCCAGTCTCTACGGGGTTTGCCCTGTCATACAATCAACAAAAAAAAAAAGGTGTAATGCTACTTTACAACGCCAACTTAAGCATAATACATACGAGTAGAAGACATCTTGTAATCCCATAAAATGATATTCTACAACCAAAGTTGATATTTTACATTAAAAATGTATTGTTTTTCCTTACTATTTTCTTAAGAAATTATAAAAGATATTCATTCAAATTTTAGCAATTGACAAATACCAGGGTGTCTAGCAAGTACAAATCAAACATGAACATCTAACAAAGCTAAGGTTCCAAGCTACACTCACAAGGGCAAGGCAAGGGCTGCCAGGCTGTATCAGTAAACAAATAACTAACACACTGTGTAAGGAGAGGATAAATGATGTACCTTAGAACTTCTTTGAAGTGGTCGGCACATTCTCCACAAGGGTACATGCGAGATAATATTGCCATCTGCACACAAAACACAACTTATTCCATGCAGTCATTGTCCATGCCTTATCATAAGCTCAACGATCAGTTTCCCTCGGTTAGAGACAAATTGATCAAAGCTTTCAAAATCAAATTCCATATCTCTGAAAGGGATTATGGAGTGGGATAAGAGACCTACACATGGTATTAAAAGGGTACCCTACCAATTCTTTTACATCTTTCTTCTGCTGCCTCGTTGGGTGATCTGGGTACTGGAAAAAATTAAAGGTCAACAGTCCCATAGATTCAAGTGAAAGACATGGAATAATTTATATTGAATTATTTTCTCTAGATTTTTTTTAATAAGAAAAAATTTCATAAATTTATGAAATATCTAAAGATATCCAAAAGGGCCTATTCAAGGGTAATACAAAAGATGCTTTACATTAGCTACATGATTCAAAAGTTGAAAGAAAAGAGGTCCTGATTGTCTACAGTCAGAAGAAGGGGAAAGTGTTCAAAAGATGTTTTCTCTTGATACTTGAACGGGGTAAAAGTTTGTTTCTTCACATTAGAGATAGAATTAACATTTATGGAGGGGGGACAGAAAGCCAAGGAGACTACGTAAACAACTTCAGAGTTCAGAGAAGAGTCTGAAGAAAATGAAGAGTTACAGAGTTCTCTTAGAAAACACAACATAAAGGGGCGAAGTATCTCACTAATTTCCAAAATTATCTTTGCTCTTTTCCATAATAATTATATATATCAATATTTATACACATGTAAATAAATAATAGAGAGAGAGAAATTTAAGAGGCAAGTGATTGAATACAAAATTAAGAAGATAACATAGTTGAGAAAACCTGAGCAGCAAGGATGTGAAGAAAAGTCCAGGTAGCCCTTCCAAGTACTTCCTTAGTTACAGGTGCAGCAGGCTTTCCTCAATATAAAGTGTCAAATCAAAACCATATCAAGGAGAGAATTTCAAATTCTGCTGTATACGCATTAAACAGAGAAGAATTTAACCAATTAATTGCAACTGGAGCGAGTTTAAAAGTTTTTCGATAGTGAGTAACACGAAGAATCAGCTTCTCTAACGACATTATTGTATCCAAAACTCCACTTTTATATTACATTGAAAAATGATACCTACAAAGTCATGATTGTGGGAAATAAATCACAATCTTTACAAAGCATTCTCTAACTCATTTCAAGAAACTCGTTTCTCAACCTAGAATAAAATCTTAAGAAGATACCAAGTAAAACTAAAAACACGAAATCCCAGATGACCTAAAGGATTTATAAACAAGATGGACAACAACCTGGAGAGGGGAAATGAAAAGATAATTGTCTTTTCTCTATCAGAACTTTAATCAAACACTTACAGGGCATCAAGTAAATCCACGAAGACAACACCACTTTAAGATTGAAATCCAATAGCAGAATACAGAAGGAAAATGAATGAAAAGAAAACAAAAAAAATACCGTATGGATTACGTCAATAGATTGCATAGAAGTTGTGTCAGGATAGGAGGGAGTTGCATAGGAAGACGAAAATGGAGAAGAAAGAGGCTTATGGTTGGAGCGTGAATGAGGGGTCGAATGGGAGAGAAGATTGGAGAGATGGGTTTCAATGGAAGTAGAAATCTTTTGAGCAATTTGAAAGAGAGATTGGATGGGATTCTCAGACATGCTTGGAATCAGGGCGGGAAAGGGAAGCAGTGTGGATGTTATCCGATGCTTCCAAAAGCAAAGGGCGTTCGTAAGTAATCAATCGTTCAAAAATTATATCAATATTTAAACGTTTTAAACTTTCATATTTCAAAATAAAATAACCTTCGATCTTTTGTAGTTAAATCCATAAATATATTAATAATAAAAAGTTGTGTTATGCTTTGTTTCTTTTTCCTTTTTAATATTAGTTAAATAAATGAGAGAAAATATTGTAAGAAAAATAATATTTTTAAAAATAGTAAAATAAATTAAAATATTTATAAATTATATCATAATACATAAATAAATAAATATATAAGAGAAAGAAAATAAAATACATTTGTAGACTTTGGGTTGTAAATAAAAAAAAAAAAAAAAGAAAATAGAAAGAAAGGAAAAGGGCGCACGTGCGTAATTGAATAACGATACGATTGGCGGAAGACAGACACAATCGCAAGAACACCCCGTCGGAAGGTCGCTGTTTTTGCTTTTGGTCTCCAATCTCCGAATCACCCAAAAATTCCAATCCAAACCCATTAAACAATTTACACAAAATCATCTTAATTTTACGATTCTTCATTCACAAGACGGCGCAATTTCATTTCAATTCTTTTGTAAGTATCTGAATTCGAATTCTATGATTCCCCTTACTAATGATTAGGGTTTTCACTTCCATCTTCCAATTTTCAACTTTGATTTCAATGCTTTTTATCCTTCATTTCTTTTGGGGTTTTACTTTTTTTTTTTTTTTCATTTTGTTTGTACAATGATTCAAAAACCCAACTCTTGTTGCCTTACGATTTGGCTGCAATCCATTTTTTAAAAAAAAATTGTTTTGTTTGTTTCCAGCTGTTCTTTACTTTGGGGTTTCTTCCTTCTGATTCCCAAACTTCTACAATTGGTATTCAAATGCTTCAGTCAGATATTGGGATGTCAATATTGTTTTGAATACTTAAGCTAAGCTGTGAAAATTAGGGTTTCTGGCTTTCTGATCAAAGATTTATTCTGCGGTTTTCTCAGTTTATCTGTTTTGTTGGTGGAGGATTCCTGAGGGCTTTGTCTCAAATTCAGCCATTGCTGGAATTGCGGCTCTGAAAATGCTTCCCAGGAAAGACACTTCTCGTATAGACACTTCCGAGCTGAAAGCGATGATATATCGAAAGCTTGGGCATCAGAGATCAGATAAATACTTTGATCAGCTCAAGAAATTGTTAAGTTTAAAGACCAACAAAAGGGAATTCGACAAGTTTTGTATTCAGATTATTGGGAGGGAAATTATACCTCTTCATAATCGGCTTATTAGAGCGATTCTTCAAAATGCTTGTGTGGCTAAAACTCCCCCTGTTCTTAGCAGTACAAGGAAAGTTGGAGGCAATCTCAGTGTAAAGGTTGTGAATGGATATCAAAGGAGTTGTCTTCAATCACTTCATGGGGATGCATTCCTTTCTTCTCCTCGAAAGGGTAGGTCGCCGGTTAGTAGAGACCGTAAGATTCGAGATCGTCCAAGTCCTTTGGGACCATGTGGGAAGCCACAGAATATGGCACTTGAAGAATTTGCTTCTAAGGCACAAGAACAGCAAAGTGCCACAGAGTTACATTCTCTTGGCAGCCGTCCTCCCGTCGAAATGGCGTCTGTAGAAGACGGAGAAGAGGTTGAGCAGGTGGCTGGAAGTCCAGGAGTTCAAAGCAGAAGCCCAGTTACTGCTCCGCTTGGTATCTCGATGAACTTCATTGGTTCCGGTAAGACTCTCTCCAATGTTCCCGTTGGAAGTAATTACCATGTAACAACATGCCAAGATGTTGGCGAGTTACCAGACACGAGGTTGCTGAGAACTCATTTAAGGAAGAAGTTGGAAACGGAGCAGATTGATATATCTGTAGATGGTGTAAACCTTCTTAACAATGCATTGGATGTTTATTTAAAGAGGTTAATCGAGCCATGTTTGAATTTCTCTCGGTCAAGGTGTGAGCGACTGAAATTTACAGGCAATCAACCAATAACTGGCTCAAGAATCACATTCCAGGAACAACATCGGCATCGAGCTCAACAATTAAATAACGGATCCTTGTTGGACTTCCGTGTTGCAATGCAACTGAATCCTCAAGTACTTGGGAGAGAGTGGACGATGCAACTCGAGAAAATCAGTTTACGAGCTTCTGAAGAGTGAGCTGACCAAATCTCACATCAGAAAAAGTATAGTAGGGTCTGAATATATAGTCAAAAGGTGATCGATCATATATTGTGAATAATTTGTCGGGTTCTGTGTCTTTCAAAGTCCCTTGCTAATTTTTGCGATTCTTGTGAGGATAGGTTTTCAGATCCATTATGAGCCTTAAATCAAGTTGATTAGGTTACATGTAGATAAAAGGCTCTAATGATCATTTGTCTTGAGGAATATGTTTATGGTCTAATAAAGGCATACAACTTCACTTGCGCCTGCGTGACGATCGGATCCTCTTTTCACTCTTCTTTCCAATCTCCTTGGAGAAAATGTAATATAATCTGAGAAGTAGATGTAATGAAATGTGGAGCCCATAGCTCATAAATTCATAATCAACAAAAACAATGCGAAATGAGAGAGACAAGTTCGTTTGCAATGTGATTGAAAACAACCCAATTATGTCAACGGTCAAGCAGATTCTAAATTGCGAAGTAAAAACAAATTAGATAGAAATAGAATTTTCACTTTCTACAAATATTATATACCAAGCAAATGCTAATTGAGATTCCCAAAAGGTTCTTCAATTCATACATCTCTTTACTCATAAAAAAGTTTACAATTATATTAACTAGAAAAGAATCTCTCTCTCCCTTCTTCCTAAAAAGCTAAGCAACTTCCGCTTCAAAAACCACTTGTTTCTTCATCCTAGAAAATTGGAAAAGGGACTGTCATCAAGATCCTGTCTGAACTTAACCCTTCAGATAAAATGATCAAATCACGAGACAGCTTTCTCGAGGCTCGCCATATATGTCATGTAAACTGTCCACACATACGAAAAAGAATTGCTCACCAACGCCTGCACAACCAAACAAGAACACAAAAACACCAGTCAAAACCACAGCCAGAGAAGAAGATATGAGAAAATCAGATCAATAAAGAACAGAATATACTTGAAGATGAACAGGGACAAATCTAAACGTGATGAAATCGCAAACTGGCCAGTACATAACGCCATTAAGCATTGTAGGAAGCAAGTCTCGTTTCAATCGGGCAATAATTTCAGCACCACTTTCACCTATGCTCAATGAAACCAAACCATCCTCAGTCATTTCAAGTTTTAAGAACTGACGCAGGTTGTGAAAAAGAGTGTATACCTTGGAGAAATGCATTTAAGGAGAAGAAAATGGCTGTCATGAAAGGGCCAAAGAGACCTTGGCCCATGGCCATTTTCTTGAAGGTGGAGAATAGATCTTTCTGAGGGAAGAGTTTTGACATTAAGTTGAACCAGTAATGGAGAGATGGCCCAAGAACCAGCATACCATATCCAGCCATCCGTACCGTTCGAATTAAATCATATGACTCTGACGATGACAGAGAAATGGTCTGAAAGAAAATTTGATTCCTAAATCAGATCACCATTGTAAAAGAAGAATCTTTAATGAAGGAGAGGTTTGATTAGTAAACAAGAACAAAAATCGCAATGATGAACAAAATGGAGAAAGAAAGAAATGGAGAAAATAAAACTCTTCAAAGAAATTTCTATTTACAACCGCCCAAAATGTGGACCCCCATTAGAGATAAACATCAACCCCCTCCCGCGAAAATCCAAAAACAAGTATACCATCAAGAACAATCAAATTAAAGAGAAAACATCTCATCCAAGAAACTTTCCTTCCCAAACAAGCTAAGTAGAAACAAAACATCACATCAACAAATCCATGAGATTCCATTTCAAAACATCAAACTCAAAACAACCAGTTGCAAGCTCCAAAACTATTCACCTGAGACGACAAATCAGCAGCCGTGTAAATAATCGCAGAAGTGATACTCTTAGTAAGAACAGGACGACATTTGATCATCGCCAAATACCATTCAAGAAACTCAACCTTCACAATCGAAAAAAACGATGAAGCAGACGAGTGCTGCCCCGACGAAAAAACACCAACCTCCTTCGCCTTCCTGAAAGAGTCCGGCAAACGGAAGTACGGCCGAATTGGTTGATTTTGCTTCCTCACGATCGCAGTAGCTTCAAAAGCCGCCTTAGAACCTTTCAAGTGAGAAAAATGGCGAAAATGTAACAACCCAGAAATCCCAGAGCTTCTCCGCAAGGCGCCGATCATCTTTTTAGGGTTTACGGGTAAAAATGGGAAGTGGGGTTTGAAATTTGAAGCGAAACAAAAGAAGAAACAGAGAAAATTTTGCGCCTTTTCGGTCACATTCATCACGAGACACGAGGCTTTTATATTACAACTCTACCAATAAGAAATCTTTTCTTTTCCCACCTGCTCGAGTATGATTTTAACGATACTCGCCATCGTGTCCACACAAAAAACATTTATTGTTTAATTTTTAGGGCTTATTCTTTATTGTGAGTAAAACTTTTAGGCAAAGGGAGAGTGTTAAGTTCAATTTGGAAACTGCGAGTGGGTGTGGATTTTGAGAAAGAAAAGGGTTTTCTTCAGTTAATTTGGGAAGGCGACGCGTTTGTTTTATAAGCCACTGATTTTGTGCCACGTTTTAAGAGAAGTCGACACGTCGACTTGATGGTTTTCTTTCTCGACTTGTCGGTCAGTTGTTATGAAATTGAAATTTGGCAAACACATTTTTTATTTTTCTATCTCTTACGTTTCTTTCTACAATTGGAAGTGTTTTGAGTTTTTATACATCGAAAGAGTATGAATTTTGTTAATAACTTTTTTTGCTTTGGTTATATTGAATCTTTGCATTGATATATTTACCTTCCATTACAAATTTGTTGTCAATTTATTATTCTTTTTAAGAATTATTTAGTTAATATTGCATTTTTATTTTTACTATTTATCCGAACACAAACTTTTCAACTCTATATTTATTAATTTTCACTAGTCAAATGTACCTTAAATTTTTAGATTGTATTTGAGACACAAAATAAGTTTAATTGACTCAACGATGAAAAGATTGATGTATATATAATTGAAATTGTGGACGCTCTAGAGAAGTTGGAAGGTGACATTTTTTTCTTAAACATTTGCAATGTATTACTAATATCGTCAAAATATCATTTTATGGATATATCTTCGATAACTTTACAAAAATGTTAAGATACTGTTGAATATTGTGGATAAGTTGTCAAAATATTGATAATGATGGTAATCCCTTAACAAATTTAAACTCTTACATTCCTAAAAGATCAACTAATGATGATGCCTAAGTTTATGAAGACAGGCTTGCTGCTTAATGTATGAAGAGGGAGTTTCAACAGTCTACATTCTTCAAAGTATATCCTCACTATGATACAATATGCTTGATCCAAGGTATCCTTGCATTAGAATCATTGAAGTCAACATTCTTTCAGTAATGTTAGAAATTTTGACCATATACAACTTGGGAGTAATATTGTTCCAAGCAAAATATATATATATATATGCTAACGTTAGCCCTAGTAACTCATAAGCCATTAGCTTAGACTTTATAGATGGTATATTCAATTTATAGTCAATTTTCAGTTGTCACTATCATCTATTATTCCATTACTAATCAAAATTAATTTACATGCTTAAAGTTTATAGTTTATTATTTAAATACACTTCTATGGTTGGCAACGTTTCCTACGTAGTCAAATCCCCGGGTTCCAGTCTCGATCAGGATGGAGAATCCCCAATTTGATCGGAGATGGAGATGGTGAAACTGGGTCTCCAAACTAGGGATGGGGTGGGTATCCCACACCACCATGAATGAATGTGTATAGATATCAAATGTGAGACATATATATATCAAATGTGATAAACGTCTCATTGACAAAACATTCAAAGTTCAAGGCCACCAGTTCAAAACTAAGCTTGTAATTTAACACATAATTAAGCCATAATTCTTGAAGTTACGGTAAATTTTTTTCGTTCTATCTTCTACCGAATAATAAAACATATTTGTTACTCACAAACACTGTCAAAACTAACATTTGCAACCACAGCTTATTAGGCATCAGCAATTATTCTACAATCAATCTATTTCAATATCTTGAAAGGTTAACCGTTCACAATCTCATAACATGAGAAGGAAAAACAATTCCAATTATTTATCATAAAGGAGCGATTATAGGCAATAAGAAAACAACATTTAAAAATTCCAAATATGTGTTTACTGAATTTTTAGAAAACAACACTCCAAACAGACCTAATAATTCACATCGCACCACTTCATTAATAGAACTTGAAAACCTAACCAAGTTAATTGTGACATACAGAAACTTAGCTGTTTTGCAAACATCGCTTTAAGCAGGCTGTAACACATTGTAGCATGCAGAAGTATAGCAAGTCACAATGTATCAGATCAAGTACAAATTTGATATATTATGTTCTGTAAACACACACCTTGAATAAGAAAACAACCCATCTCTCATTCAGTTTCAATGTAGAGTTGTCACTTTTGAAGATGGGGGAAACAGGTGAAAACATCAGATTTGGGGTGTTTTGCTTCAGCATGCTCCCTACATTTCACCTCTGAGGTGGTACACATGAATGTTTGCATGCACACCTTGCACTGTAGAATCCAAAGATCAGTTCGCTCATCAGTGTTCATAATAAGGAATCTACTATCTAATCATAAACTTTCAAACTTTTCT
Organism: Cucumis sativus; assembly: GCF_000004075.3. NCBI lineage: Eukaryota > Viridiplantae > Streptophyta > Magnoliopsida > Cucurbitales > Cucurbitaceae > Cucumis > Cucumis sativus. Next base: position 266,462 of record NC_026658.2, read on the forward strand.
TGAGTAAGTAGTCTTAATCGAAATTAAAAAAGCGATGGCAGTTATTACAAGCAAAAATATAAATCATTGCACACATCGACGGGATGAAATGAAGTTCAAAATTTGAAGTGTAACCCAACAAGTGAAATCAGAGAAGATTCGCGAGAAAAAATCCACTAGAGTGGATTCCCATGAGATGTTCCTGAAGTTCAAATTTTGAAATGTAAACTAAAAAGTGAAATCAGAGAAAGATTCACGATAAAAAAGTCCACTAAAGTGGATTTCCACAAGATGTTCTTGAATCAAAGGCTTGAAATATTTACAGGTATGATATCTTCTAGTGAAGATCAACCCCAAAATTGAGAAGTAACTATAATTTCAAACTTTTGTTTGCCCGGAGCTGACTTTGGGGTGGGCAAAATCCCCAATGTGTGACAAAAGCGGTAAAAAGTACAAAAGAATGGTGGGAGAAGATGGGAACTGGAAAGGATTTTGAGATAAAACTTTTCGTTTGGAAGTTGTATTTTGGTGAGATGCTCCATTTACTAGTCGGACCTATAATATCACTAAGAGGTTGTTTGGCCCCAACCTTCATAAGTATGTTTTGCACATTTATTGAGAAACCACTTTTTCTCTTTTGTACGTTTATCAAGGAACCCTATCTTCACAACTCTACACCACAAACATAGATTCACTAACTTCATACTTCATCACTTAATTCAACGCCCTAAAGGGATTGGAGATACAATCAAAAGTATGCATATTCAACTTCTTACATTATACAATATTTCATGTTTAAACATTGACAAGGATGTGCATTATTTTAAAAATTATTTTATGGATGAAAAAGACGAAAAGGAGTCTCGAAAAGATACTAGCAAGAAGAAATAGACAAATACAATATTCGAAGATGTAAATGATCAGCATTATTGAAGGCACCTAGTCTAAGCTCCTAGAGACGGATTTTAATCCTTAACCATCATTCCAAATAACTAACTAAAGATCTGTCAAAAAGGGTCTACCGTGCCCAAATCAGTCACAAGAGATTTGCAATAAAAACCGAAGAGGAATCAATAGGCCAAATCCAGGAGTCAAGTAAAGATCGCAATCTGATAGTACACATGTTGAGATAAGAATGTCCATTCCAAAATCCCCAACTATGTAAGTAAGATTACGACATAATTGAAAATCCCAAGCATTTGTAAATGGAATCCACACATTAGCCACGATAACCTCTACACAGAGTAAGACGAAAAAGTTGTGGGAAGACACAATAAAGAATACCACAACTAAGCCAAGAATCGTTCCAAGAAAATCTGGTAGAGCCATCACCAAGCCGATGTCAAATACGACCAACACCATATCAATAGTCTGACAAATAATCCTCCAAGGAGAACAAGGAGAGATAGCTGCAAAAACCTCTTCTTTAGTAAGGGGTCATTCAAGATTACTTGCCGCAGAGGCAATAGGACTCCACTCTAAATTAGTGGGAAGGAAACGTTGATTACTGTCCTTAGTGAATAAACTCGACAGAAATTCAACCTCAATGTCAAGTGCTAACAATAAACTAACTCAATCTTGGGAAAGAATGTCAGATATCAAGCTTTTACGTTAGCAAGCAGCAATAATACAGTGGAAAAACTGAGTAATTTCATGCCCCTCAAGAAGCCACTTAAGTTTACAATGTTGTTCCTATGCAGTGAGACAGTGATGAAAGAAGAAAAGGGGTTAGTTGGGTAATTAGTTAATATTCTAATTAACTTTAGGAAACTGTTCTTTGTTTCTCATTTTATTGAAATCACTACCAATCATGTTTTTGTTTAAGGTAAAAAAGAAAGAACAAAAAACCAGAAATAAGAAACAATTAAAGAAGAGGAAAATAGAATCATGAATTAATAAAAAAAGAAACGAGAAACGAAAGTGTTACTTAACGGGCCCTTCGTCTATACTTCCACATATTATATGATTGAATTTTCCCTTGTAATATGCTCAGGTGATGATCACAAAGATACCAACAAATAAAGCTGGGACATTGAGAACAAAAAGCTGAACCAGTTGAGTGGAAATTGGATAGTAAATATAAGATCGGTGTAAGTTTTCCTATATTCCTACAGTCCCAGGTCTTAGATTAACCCTATAATTTAGACTGAAAGAATGACTACCAAAGGAGTCGATGCACATATCTCCTCTGAAAGTCGTACTACAATGATAAATCATCCCAAGTTGGAGTAAGAGACATTGGGGTATAAATTTTCAGGGTAAAAAAGGTCCATGCTGGGATCACTCAATTAGATCTACTAGCTGGCCCTCTCCAAACACAAGCACCCTTCTTCCCATGATAATGGCAGCCATCCATTCAAAAAGAGTAGGTCCTCTAACTACACCTAATAAAGGCCTTTTCCAGACCCTTTGGCTTGAAAGAAATCATAGAACCTTCAAATATAAAGCAAACTCCTTTGATTCGTTTACAGACTTCTTTATCCATTTTGGCTCTCTCATAGTGTAAACTTCTCCTTTCCACAATGACAGTATTAACAGTGTTTTGGCCAGTCGAAAACTCTTGCAATCTCCTTGAACCCGAGGGTTGGCTTTCCTCTTCTTTCATATTTTCATGGTCTCCAAGAAATTGTTTCTCAAAAATTAAAAAAAATATAAAAATCTACAGGCAGCCGCAACGTAGTTCCTTGTTTGCTAGGAGGAAAATTGTTAGTTAACCAAAACCCAATCATGATGTACTCTATCCCAACTGTTAATTTTCATCCACAAGACTAATAATAAAATGCTTAAATCAAACGAGCTAGCGGGTCAATTTCCATTAGTATTATGTATAAACCCTTTTTCTGTCACAACCCAATGAGGGATAAAATTGAAGTAGATCAAGTGGACAATCCAATTCCGAAAACGAAAAGAAAAGGGAAAAGAACAATAAGCACTGGAATCAACGGAAGTACCTGAATAGTCATAGCTTTTTTGTTGGAATCAAGCTGGCTTCCTGCAAAACATCAGATCAACAACGAAAAAGAGAAGAATTCAAAAGGGTAAACGAGGGGGGCAATAGAAGTTTAGTGAAACGAAGAAAAAAGGGGTGGATAAAGAAAAAAGTACCCTTGGCGCCTTTTTGTTTCTCCAAGTTTCTCTCACGAGCCATCTTAGCCTTCTGACCATTGCCTCCTCCCATGGCGGAAATCGAATGAGGAAATACAGAAAGGGGATAAGGCGACGAATTTGCTCCCTCTTTGCGTTGGAAGGAAACAGAGGAGACCGCTGATTAAAAGAGAGAAAACAGAATTTGGTTTTTTCTTCTTTTTCCTCAAGTACCGCCTAATGCACTGCCCACTCGCACTCCGGAGATGAATCCCTTTTTCTGCTTAAATTATATTGAGCTTCAAACAAACATTCCAAACCAATTATTATGATTATTTTTTATATTCGTGTCTGTTCGAGACACTCGAACTTGTTGTATTCATAACTTCTTAATTAGTTATTAAGTTTATGTCTATAATTAATATTAAAGCTATATTTACTCCAATGAAAATATATATAGATCATCAAAAATAAAAAAGAAATATGCCTTATTTGATTATCTTTTGTCATGTTAACTTGTTATAGTTTTACATCTAAATCTATAGCTACCACTACAACTATCTATGTTGTTACAACTACAAATGGATCAATTCAACCTTTTTATTGTTATCGAGCCTAAATTCGGAGTAAAGCTCAATTGAGGTATGTATAAATGTTACCACGTTGGACGTGAAATAAATAAAGTAAATTATTTTAAATGAGAAAATTGGTAATTTGTAAATAAGTTGGTCACGTGATCGAACCGTGAGGAAAGAAAATGATAATAATAAAATTGGAGGAAAAAAGGAGCGGAGAAGTGAAGGAAGGCGTCGGTAGTAGACGCTCCGTCTCCTTCTCTTCCTTTCCTTTGCGTCCGCCGTCCGATCAACAGTTCCTCGAGAAGCAAACCGACGACCTCTTGCTCCACCTTTGACGGTGGAGCTACCTTGCGACCTGAACACTCAGTTCGAACAAGTTGCATATCATCGTTTCTTCTCCATTTCACACTACAAGTTCTGCATCACGTTTTTTCACGACTGGGTGTGTCTTGCAGCAACGTTTTTGGCTTGTGGGTAAGCTTTCGACTGTTACCTACATTTCGATTGGCTTCAAATCAGTTTATTGCTTTATTTTCCTTTTCGAAATGGAGTTGAGTGTTTAAATTGTTATTCTCAGCTCTTGAAACTCTTTTTTTTTTTTTTTTTTTTTGTGTGTGTGCGTTTAGGTAAATTTTTTGGGTATTAGATCAAGGTTCAGCAAGGTTGGACGTGTTTTGGAATAGTTAGGACTTGATTAGTGTGTCTTAGATCCGTCTTTGACTTGTGACAGTTTGTTGGTTGTAGTTTTGGGTTAATTCAGAGTGATTAATTAAGGGTAATGGTAGATTTTGGACAATACTATTTCGATTGAAAAACATATCGGGTTTCGATTAAGGTTGTTGAACTAATTTTTAACAATAAAGCATGATGTTTGATCATGGAAGTGGATTTTTGGATTGAGAATTATAGGGTTGTTGATGGAAGTGGTTTCCACACCCATTCCACAATGTAAATGTATGTCTTGACTGTTTTGATTTGATAAATGGTTGAAAATGTGTTTTGGGTGTTTGAAAATTTGTTTTGTACCATTTGAGTTTATTGAATCTGCTTATGATGTTGTAAATGTTTTCCTACTAGAAAATAAGTTTTATGTGATTTGAGAATCGACTAGTATTTTGTATTCTTTTAGTTGATTTTGTCGAACAAAAGTATATGACTATTTGGAACTAAGAAGCATTGATATGGATACGAGACACAAATATGACATGGTACAAACACAACGATATGTCAATTTTTAAAATCTAGGATACAACACAATTAGGGGAAGTCTTTATGCTCAGGTTAGAATTACTACTGCTCACTATTGGATGAAAATGGCAGTTTTCAAGCTTCCGGCTTTAAGTTTCAATTATTTTTATTTAATTTTATGTGCCATTATTGTGCCATAGGATGTACATGTTAATGATTCTTGACTCCTTTTCATGCCATTATGTTCATGTAGTTGCAATATATATATTATTTTGGTTCCGTTTGTTGCTCATATGTTGATGGGAATTTAAATAAGTACATCCCTCACGCCTATAGAATTGCTTTATGTTTTTCTATAAGTAAACTTGTCCAAGAATTGAAATGGAGTTTTGATTTTGTCAAAGGATATGGCTGAACGACAACCAATCGACCAACAACATTCGCTTGATCCACAATTGCAATCATCACAGTCTCCAAGAGAAGATATGATTGCATATGTGATGGCCTTGGAAGCTGCTCTGCTTCCGTGCTTGCCTGCAAGAGAACTACAGGCAATAGACCGTTCTCCTCACCCTTCTCATCAAGGTCAGTAACTGAACCCTCCCCTTTGATTCTCAAGTGTAATTAGATTCTGAAAGCACAGTGTAAAGTACTGTTTAGGTGGTTAGCTTTATGAATAACTGTATCTCTTCCCCACCACATTTTTCCATATTATAGGATCTCTTCAATGGAATAAGAAGTTTTTTTTTCCTTTTATTCTTTTTGTTCTTTAGGGTGCAATAGTGCTTCATAACAATTTGTCATGAATGTTAATCTAAAGTTTTGGTCACTAGGGGTCTTCATAATGCGAGCTCTTTGTTTTTGTTGTTATTTTATTTACTATTCACGATGGTTTAACAATTTCTTATTATTGACTAGAAAAAAAATGTGTTGCATAATGGTTGTTGAATTGAACCATTTTAAATTAAGATGAAGAGAAATTAGTAGATTTTGTTTTGTTTTGTTTATTTAGCAGAGAACTTGTAGGTGCAGAAAACAATAAATTGATGCAAAGAGTGACAGTTCATTGACCATAGTTTACTTTAAAGACAGGGGGTGGGTTGGGCTGAGGAAAATGCTGAACCAGTGTTTAGCTGTAGTTTGAAGATTTGTCAATCTTGAGGTTTCTGGGGCAGGTGGGGTAAGCGTGCACCTTCACTCCAAACTAGCATCTTAAATCCTCCACTTAGTTTGGCTTAATATTTGTAGGTATAAGATGCCAAATCTATGGGTCAAATGGCCCTCAAGTCTATTCTTGAGTTTCTTTCTTATTGAAGGAGAGCCAAAGGAGGCCTATACTACCTTTTGTCCCCAGAACTTTAACCATGTTGAAACTACCAGCCTACAGATCAATTCTAAAATAGTCAACTATTGTTGTCCTTTGCCTTGTATTGGAAACGATAATGCAACCACACAATTGGTTGCATACGATCGAGTCCTACCTTGCAGCATCAAGCACAGTTCCCAGACCCAATACAAAAACACATTCCCCGGTGATTGGATGTTTTAAGTTGTCTGCCTGTCTGGGTCGTTTCGGTTTCATCTGTTTGGAAAAACTTACGTACAACTACAATCCTGATCTTAGTGTTATACCAAGTGGGCAGATGAATACCTGATGATGCCTTCTCGCCTTCATCGTTTTGGTAGCATATGGCTTGTTTGTTTAAAAAAAGGGAAAAAGGCTTGCACCTATCAATGGATACAGGAAGTGATCTATTTGCTGGGCGGTCAGACAACAGTTAATTTGCTCTTTCGAAAAATTTCTTCATTTTCTGTCTAGCTCGACATTGTGTCTGAGTGTGGAGTAACTTGCTGGAGGGTAATTCTCATGTAATAAATATGTTTTAGTTTCCTGAACTAGTTCGTTTGCTCTTAAAATATTTTTATTCCAGATTTAGATTACACTAAGCTGGAAGAGATTATCTTAATGTGCCTTCCAGTTTCTTCATAATTCTAGTACTATCTTGTGGACTTTCTGTTTCCTTTGCAAGTTCACTGCTTGCTCTGCACAGACAGCTGTAATAAGCTAAGGAAGCTATCTCTTAGTATTGTTTCATTCAACTAGTTCATCTGCTCTCCTCCAGCATGACAATCTGTAAATCAACTTTCATGTCAATGGTTCTGCATGAAAATGATTTCATCATGTTCCATTTCATTAATGGAGGGATCTGCTGCTAAATTTTGATTAAATGCCTGACTGATCTCTCTAGTCATTGATTTTGTTGCATTAAAATTATGTGGATTGTAATTTCCACTCATTTGTTGTACTGAAATATGTGGAGTGGAAGTGACGAGCCGTTTGACCCACTAAGTGGAGTTAATATGTTGCAGTTAGTAAGTTTGTATTTGGGGCTTAGAGTTGTAAAATGGAGTTTTTTGATAAATTTGAAAGTGTTTGCTATTGAAGTTGAGTTGTTTACGCCTACCTAAAATGTTGATGAACCAAACAGCTAGCCATGCATGCCTTCAATTTGCTACTCACTTGTGACTCGATGTCGGATTGAGGGAAACTGGGGCATTGAACGATATGTCTGTGGTTAGGTGTTTCTAAAGAGTGAAGAAAAATGACACCATGTTTTATTATTTGCTTCAGTTGACGTGGAGAGACATGCTAGGGATTTCATGGAAGCAGCTAAAAAGCTTCAATTGTATTTCATTGGTTTACAGCGTGAGGATCAACCAACCAAAGTGGAAACACTAAGAAAGGTAAACACTTCTTTTCCATTCAAAGAGGGACTCGCTTTTATGATAAATGTAGATATGCTTTTATGTAATATTTGTGTTTCTTCTTCCCATCAGGAGATATCTGCCATTGAGGAGGAATTAAAGGTAAAAAATGAAATAATCAAGAAACAGGAGAAACTCATTGAAGGATGGAAGAAGGATTTGAAAGACCAGTTAGACAAACATAACAATGAGTTAGAGAAAGTTTAATTAGAATAGGTTTGTGATCCCATGTTCTATTGTTTAGTTGTTTGTAGATCTTGTTAATTACGTACTTTCACTGTGAATGTAGGTGGGCTTATTGACTAGTCTTGCTTAACTACGTTCATTGTGCGGTTGTGCCTAGTTTTCTTCTTAAATGTTCGAAATAGTAATGAATTTTATTTAACAAAATTTGACTTAAAAATTGTTTATTGAACCTATGAACTCTTCATCTTGGGTCGTGAAAAGTATATAAACAATTTTTTCCTATAAATAATTAGAAAACCAATTCAAACAAGTCGAATGTAGTTTGAGAAGTTTTTAAAACAAAAGAGAATTTGTTGTTTTTTTTTTTTTTTTTTGTAATTTCTTACCCTTGCTGTTTTTATTGCTATCCGCACTGTAAACACTCCCTCTCAGCATAGGTCCTCTGACAATGGCGAACAAACAAAGTTGTTTCTTATTTCTCTTGCAACGTATGTCGTTAATTAACAACTTCCAACATTTTTTTAGACACCAAACGAACTTAGTGCAAAGGGTTATTTTATGTTTTTCATAAAATAACAATGGTTTCTTGTGTTTGAATATTGCATTGTTTTTGTTTAATTTATTTACTTGTTCATCCTTCCTATTGCATTGTTTTTGTTTAATTTATTTACTTGTTCATCCTTCCTTAGGTTACACACTTACTAATAACTAATTTTCTACGTTTGTTGGTTTTTTAGTTTCTAAAAACTGTATTTATTTTCACCAAAATCATCAAATTTCATTAACAAAAACATGTTTTAAACACTACTTTTCCCTTAGTTTAGAGACTTATAAGAAGACAAGGCAAGAAAAAACAAAATTTGAAATGGTTGGGTGTAGTAGAATTTTGCATTTCAAAGAAAGCAGGCAGTGGTGGCCATTGCAACTTCAGACTAGAAATTGACGATATCATTCAGGTTTACTGTCAGTGATTTAAGGCAAAATCTAAAAGAACAGTTGATTTGTATAAGGCAAGCGCATAATATACAATTATATATTACACTTCCTCCAGTGGAGGAAAAGCTTACACTTCACTCAGAATTTGCTTCCTTTCTTCCTCTTCAGCTTTGATCCAGGCAGCCTACACATAAAATGAAAAAAACAATAACCATACAAAAAACAACTTCCTTATATATAGCATAAGATTGTGTATTGAAATCAAATCACATATGTATGTTATGTACCTTGTCTCTTTCAAGTTTGGAGAGATGAGGTCTCATGGAGTCTCCCAAACTTAAGCCCCCCCAGGCTGATTGTAGATCGTCTTTCTCCCTAGCTTCACGCCGTGTTCGAAAGCTTCTGTTCTCATTTTCTGACTCCTGTGAACACATCAGCTTTTCTCTCTCGAGTCTTGATTTGTGTTTAACCAGAATCTCACCTAAACCCCCACCATCTCCTTCTCCATTCACCACTGAATGGAATTTTTTTTCACTTCTCTTTAGATTGTTCTCTAGTTTGCTTCTCATTTTCTCTTTCTCCAGTCTTGAGACATGCTTTACTAAAATTTCATCCAAGCTTTGGCAGTCTGATGTATGGTTATCCAACTGCTTCTTATTTTGTCTTTGGTTATTATAGTTACTTTCAGCTAACACAGCCATCATTTTTTCCCTTTCCAACCTGTGCACTGGCTTCACTAAGATCTTATCTAGGCTGTCTTCCATGTTCCTTGGCATATTAACATTTTCCTTTCCCTTTGTTTCCCTCAATAATTCTTCTGAAGCAGGCGGTGGTGGCTCGACTTTTTGTCTGTTTTTCGCTTCTTGTACTTCTTTCTCAAGACGTGAGACATGTTTCACAAGATACTTGTCTAGACTAGGAAATGCGGACACAACTTCTTTATGACTAACAAATGTTTGTCTTGATTGTAACTTCTTTCTGCGGGTCTTTTCTTCTCCCCCTTCCCATTTAGTCTCTTTACCTTCCTTCACAAGCTCTGAAGAAGGTGGCTTTGTCTGCATAGTTTCCAAGCTGGGAGCAACTTTCTCTTCAATAGTTGTCGTTTTCGAAGTATCCAAGGCCAATTCCTTTTCTTTGTTCTTTCTGCTGTTCTTTGCTTCAAGCACTTCTCTTTCCAATTTAGTTACGTGCTTTACCAAGAATTTATCTAGGCTGGGAAGTTCTGACTCAACTTGCTTCCTTCCACTGTGCAAATTAGTGGCAGAAGACATTCTCCGAGGAAGGTTAAGAGATGAAACAAAGGACGGAACTGCAGAGGAATTTGCATCATGAACCTTCCCGTTTTCTACCTCAGCCAAGGCAGCATTTAAACCACAAGTTGCAACTATGGTGGCAAGAGAGGAAAGTTCATCTTCTTTCAAACGCCTAAGCCTTTCATGCATTAAGTCCTCAATCTTGGTCTCCTTCTCAGAAGTTGTCTGTCTCATACGTAAATCCAGCATCTTGCAATCCAAAATGTGAGAGCTGAAATCAGACTTTGGAGGCGCTTGATCAAGTTCTGAGCCATCCTCTGGTTCACATTCAGAAGAAATCTCTAATGGGGCTACATTAGTATCACACTCGGGGTTCTGAGAGATTTTTCGTAGGAGTTCCTTAAAGTCATCTTCTCGTAAAGAAGAGCAACTCGCAAGCCTAACCAATGCTGTTTTTACTGCTGCAGCCACTTCCTTATCAACCTCAAATTCTGTCTCAAAAGATGTTGTAATGGTGTGAGTTGTAGAACCACCACCACCACAAGAAGATGAAGTTTCCATTTTGTATGTCTTCTGTGGACAATTGGGTGTATCATACATGATCACTCCCATAGCGGCTGCTGCTTCAAAAGCTTCGGCTGCAGCTTTCTCAGCTTCGTACATTTTCTCTTCAGCTTCTTTACATTGAATTCTAGATAGCAAATAATAATTAAAAAAGATCAGAAATCAAACAAGTTCAACAATCATCCACAGGACAACGAAAAAAAATATAGAAAATACCTAGCTGCTCGAAGTATTCGACACCAAGAGGCTTCGACCAAGGCTGCTTTCCGAGCTTTCATTGCTTTATGTGCTGCCTCTCTTACCGCCATCTTTTCTTTCAATACTCTGGAGTAATGTAGATTAGAATCACCTAAAGTCTCATCTAATGTTAAATTCAGACCATCTACTTCCTGCCGTACATATAGATTGTCATGAAACCACAACAAACAAAGAAAATAAGAAAAGCTTGAACTAGAATATCTAGGAGGTTTGTGTGGTTCGTTCACTAAAATAATTCTATATCCACGCAAAAATGGAGAATAATTTATTATTAGGGAAAATAACTTATATTACAAAAGCAGAAAAAACTTAGGGCTAGTGAGTCGCATTTCTCTAAAGCCTAAGCTCAAAATCATAAATAACTTAAACATGACAAATACGAATACAACAACTTAGTCAAAATCAAGGGATTCCAACGTAGATTTTTAGTTTAGTTGGATGAGAAAGATAACGTGCATTGTAATGTTAATGCAGAAGGGATAAACATACTAAACCTGCAGCATTTTAATTTTTCTCTTCAAGTAAGAGTCCATGTTCTTGCGAGGGAACCATTTGATAGGGGAAACCTTCCTGCGAGGAGGCTTCTTGATTTGTGATGTAAATTTGTTAAGACCGTGCATTGCTGATTGGCTTGTCTCTTTCAAAAGCTTACTCTGTGATCAGTGTATGAAGAAAATAAAAGGTTAACACACACAACAAAGATTTCAAATCAAAACAATAACAATCATGGAGTGGAGATTCAGAAAGAGTCTAGTCTCATATAATTGAACAGAAAGAAAATGGATCAATAACTTGAATAATTAGGGTTAAAAATACTGATTCAGTTCTACACAAGTAAAAAATGGATTCTAAAATCAAAGTAAAAAAGCATTCACCATTGTTTCAAAATAGTTCAATGAATACTTCCACAGTTCCACTTTTCAATTCCAGATAGCATTCAATTACAAGAAAAAAAAAACAGAATTTATAAAAAAAAAAAGGAATTCAAATCAAGAAACGGAAATTGTACAAACGCAGATTAAGAGAAGAAGATTTACCCTTCCACTTTTCGAGATTGCAGAAACGGGCTCGCCAGAGTCGTCCTTCTTGCTCTGTGAATCGACAGCAATGAATTCGCTACTGTGAGTTTCCGTTATTGGAACAGAATCCAAGTTCAAGCAAGCTGAATCCATGGCTAATCTTCTCAGAAAAAATGCAGGTTGAAGACGATCAAGCTTTCAGAAATCAAACAGATTTGAAACCAAAGATGTTTTTGCGAGAGTTTCTATAGTGTTTTTGAGAGAAATGTCGAATTGATTTTCTTTCTTGCGTTGGAATTTTCCTTTGAATCAATGAGAGAGAGAGTCGGTTTTTGAAAATGGAAATAGCCGTTATGCCTTAGAAGAACGGCTCTTTAATAAGTCCCAACGGTCCTTTTAAAAGTGGTAATTATCGTGTGCATTCTTGTACACATTTTCAATGTTTTCCTAACCAATACGTAAATGACACGTTGAAATTAACTAAACCTTATTTCTTGTATTAAATTATATCTAAGTTATTGTTAAATTAAGTCTATATTTGATAGAGTTTAAATCTCATTTTCTCAATTCAAATTATTTAAAATCATTTCATGTTCAAAGATTGAATAAATCTAATTGATTTAAAATATGATTTTGCTTTAAAAAAATGTCCAAAATTGATTACATATTAAATGAAATGAGTTTTTTTTATTAAAAAAAACAACTCATTTATACTCTTTTAGTCTTAAAATAAACAATACTTTTCTGTGATACAAAATTTTGAATAAAAATACCATTTTAATCTTATAGTTTAATTTTAGTTTTTACTTTCAATTCATTGAAGATTAAGGACTAAACTTATAACTTTTAAATTATGGAAACTAAAATTGAATAACAAAAGGAAAGAATATAGATTAAAATTGAATTAAAATAATTTTTCGATTTGGATCATAATTTTCATACTTCGTTAAAGCTATTTTAGCGAGAGAAAAAAAAAAGTAAACATTGAGACGAAATATAGATATTGAAAAAAATATATTAAAATAAATAAAACATAATATTCTAATAAATTAAATAACAAAAGCATAAGTTTTTTTTAGGTAAGAAAGATAAATTTAAGAAATTAAAAAATCGAAATGTAAATTATTTTGAATAATTTGATGAAAGATTTGAAAAAGATACAAAATTTAAGAAATGGGTATGTGAAAAAGGAAAAAAAATTGTTGTTAATTGGGAGAAAGAAGAAGAATTTGGGTGGGAATGAGTGCGAGTATTGTGGTAGCTGAAGCTGTGTGGAAGCAGATCGAGTCCACTCGATTAGGTTCTTTCTTTCTTTCTTTCTACTTAGCTTGTTTTTTTCTTTTCGAATCTTTACTGAAAGAAGTTGGAACCGATTTTCGTAGTGACTGATGATCAGCTTTCAATGTGAGTATTCTCGGTTCTTTCCATTTCCACTACTTTTTCTTCATCTTCTTTGTGTATGTAATGTTTATGCAACCTTGATGTTGCTCCAGCTTGCATTTCTTGTTTGGCAAGAACTTCGAGCGAGCTACTCGAATTGTTGATCAAAGAGGGGTCAAGAAAATTTCAGGCCACCCAAGCACACGATCTATCTTTCAGGTCAATTTCTATTATTGTTATTGTTATTGTTATTGTTATTTTTTTTTTTTTAGTTGAAATATTCAAATTGATTTTAGGTTTGGCAAAATGAAGATTCTGTTTGGGGGTTTGCTGAGAGTATCCTAAAATAGAACGTACTTCTGTTCTGTTTAAAGTCTCATGATATGGAATGGCACGGAGAATTAAGCCATGTTTCTTCTCCATCTCCCTAGATATATAGGAAGATTTACCCCTAGGGTTAAGAATCTTTCCTATACATATTAAAAATAGCGCGAAACTAAATGTTAGGAGGAGGTGGAGTTCGTTGGTTTGATTCCATGTGATATGTACCACCAGACCTAGGAAGTTAATCTTAAGAATATGAATATAAGATTAAATACTGTAGTCTATTTGCTCGAGCTTTTGGAGTTAGTCTTGGGTTAATATGGTATAAGAGTTGCACTTGTCAATATGAAATTTTTTCTCTCTGTTTCATATTTGAAAAAGAAAAAAAAAAAAGTCATTTATTTCCGCTCATAACAAGATAGATTGCTCCAAGTGGAATCCACATCATGACTCAAGTATGGTTCATCACACAAATCAACCTTAGCCAAACCAAGAGCTAATATGTTCTCTTTTAACATAAATGGATCAGTTTTGAGAAAACCTGGAGGGCTGCTCTAGCCGCCATTAGTTGAACTTCTAGTTAATAAGAACCAATCTAAATATTACAGGACTTAAAAATAGGATGAGTTCAAGTCATGATGACCATTTAACTAAGATTTGGTATCTTGTGAGTTTTCTTAGCAACCAAATGTTGATGGATCAAACAATTGTCCTATGAAACTAATTGAGATGTGCAAGTTAATTTGGATAATGACAAATATTAACAAAAAGAAAAAAGAAATTCGTTGATACACGTACTTTACTTCCTCTTGGGCGAAAGAAATCCTTTGTTCTACTTTGAATTTCTATAATATATTTTCCTCTCTAGTTAATATCGATAGTCACTTGTTCGGTTTTTTTTGCTAATTTCCAAGCTCGCAATCAAGGGAAGCATTGGGAATGAGTACAAAAGATTATGGTATATTTTTTCCTTCCTACTTGTTCTTAACAAAACTTTCTCGAAATAAGAAGTTTTTTGTTGCTGGACTGAAGACAATGGAAATCGTTAATTTAGAATATGTAACAGCTTAAGCACTTTTAAACTCGAGGATAGCTTGGAAGATGAGTTCAGTTTTCTTACAATGTTAGGTTGTGGGAGAATCTCGAAGGAAAGAGGAGTATCTCTGTTTCCCAGAAAACTTTTGTGCCTGTTATTCCTTCTTCTATGACATTGTGAACAGAGGAGAACAACTTTGTGTAAGCACCAGTTCTTATTAATATGTAATGAAAATGAGTTGAAGCTTGATGAGAACCTTAATCCCCTTCCACTTCTCAACCGTCTTTATTTCCTGCTTCTTTCTTTTATTTCTTTGGTAGTGCAAGCATCAATTAGCTGCAAGGCTTGCTGCTTCAGTGGGGGCTTGCATTGAAGTTAAAGTATCTGATGAAGAGCTGGCAATATTGTTGTCCAATCTCTAAAAGCCTGTAATGATTTTATCTAAGCCAACACTCTCAGTGCTCGAAGTTTCAGAGGTAATCAAACCACATAATTGTATGAACAGCAACCTTTTCCGGTTGTACTCAAGTAGCTTTTATACTCGATATAGCTATTGAGCTCATGTAAAACTTGCACTATGACCATCACAACATACTAGGTTTCACAGGTGAGCTGGTAATTCTAATTTGTTTGTGACTCACCAGTTACTAATATGTTCCGTTTTACGAGTAAATGAAGACAAACCAACACAGCAGTATTTCGAAATCAAACACCTATCTTCCTCTCCCATCCTACTATTTTGTTCCTTAGTTTTGCACATCCTGATAATTTTTTAGTTGAAATATCATTTTGGTTTGCACATCCTGATAATTTTTTAGTTGAAATATCATTTTGGTCTTTGTATTTTAGTCTTATCCTTCCAGTTAATCATAAATTTAGTCCCTCAAAATTAATTTCTATCAAAATAGATTAAATAACGATAATAATTTTCATGCAAGAAAGGACAGTGTACACATATTCTCAGTTTTTGAAGAGAATGGTAATAGATACTAACCTGAAAATACAAAAACCAAAAATAGTACTTTAACATAATTCTCTCTTCTGGATGCTGAATATTTGAGGGTAGGCAATAAACATGTAGTAGATAACTTTAAGCAGCACTTGTAAAAGAACTGCATCAAACCCTTTGAAGGTTACATCTTCAATTTTTGTAGCCCAGATGTAAATTTTTGCTAATGTACACCACGAAATGTAGATTTTTTGGGATGAGTTTTCTAGGACTAGTTTTGGCTGAGAAATTGGTTTTTTTTTTTTTTTTTCCATTATTTAACTTTAGCTTAATCTGTCAAACTTCGTAGTCTAAGAAATGAATATCTTCTCCGATGCAATGTTGCTTGGGTAATAGGAGATGGGGAAGGCCATTTCATTGGGCCATTCGTGAAATATTTGATTTTAATGACCCAAGAGACAATGAGTATCACATCTGTGGTTTGAATTCTTATCTGTTAAACTTTTAAAAGTATATCTATTTCGATATACTTCATATATCATAGGTTTTGAATCTCTAGTATAAGTTCTTGCTTTTGTTCAGCTGTAGTAGGCTTCTTCTTTTTGTAGACATCCTATATTTTTTTCATTTCTTTTGACAATTGACAGCCTAGTTATTTTATTTGATTTCTTTTGACAGCCTATTTACTTTGTAGAAATGTTACATATAATGTTGGGAATATTATAGTTTTTAATGATTATGTTTCTTTTGTGTAAGGTATATCATGGGTGTATATATCCTATTACCAAGCTTGCATATTAAGCTTTAATGATAGAGGGATATTGACCCATGTATGTCAATTATTATTCTAGTATTCAGGCAGTGATATCCTGATGGCAATTTTTCTCATGCAAACATTATAGTTATCAAAATTAACAATACACTTCAAATATATATTATCAATAATGTCCTTTTCTTTAGAGTATTAAGAGTTGAATTATTGTGACAGGATTTCTGGTATGATATGATAGACAGCTATGTGTTAAATGATGAATGAAATGTATGTATGAATTTGATTTGATATATGTTGGGTTTGGAATATGTAACTATGGGAATGCAAGTGCTTTGTCTTAATAATCATATTTGTGTCATAATCAGAAGTATGCCACAGGAAAAGATACTATTTGACTATATCACAAAGGTTGGATGATCTCTTATGAACTGCTAATCTTACTGTTTGGTTACCATTTTTGAGATCTATCATTACTAAATTTGCAAATGATTCTTTTTATTTTTGTGTTCCATTTCACCTTTCATTCTAATAAAGAACATTTTGTGATTTCAGTAAGAGTGCTTATTCATGAAAGTAAAAAGTTGGACAGAAGTCAGTCGATTAGGTAGTTGGTGTCCTTATTGCTCATTTTTTCAAATATGTTCGAGAATATTTTTGAATGTTTATCTCTAATCTCAAATTTTAAAAAACGGAGGTGTTCGAATCGATTGACTTGTTCATGGACAAGAACATGAAAATACAATTAGGGCGGTTGGTCCTCATTAGCAAAGGTTGTTGATATATAATGTATATCAATGATTAATGGATCTCGATAGATAGTAAATTTTGATTTTTGAATTCACATGTGAAATTCTTCTTCTAATTTTTCTAATTTTTGGTTACTTTAACTATGAGTCTAATATGGAAAAGAAGAAAATAGGTGTTTCTATATAGAAGTTGAGATCACATCAAGATGTGAGACTAAATTGTACCTAAGCATCGCCCATTGATTTTATTCCCGATTCATAACTCGAAATTTTCTTTGACTCTTTACTAAGAAGGGTTAAAACTCCATAATTAGGAATGCCAACAAGAGGGTTTAATCGAAAATATCAATAAATTCCTATGTGTAGAGTCCAAACAATCGTAAGAATGAGTAATATTATCTAGGTTTAGACCTTTCGTTGAATTAAGCCCTCTTGGTTATCAAAATAAAATGGGGAGGAGGAGGAGGGTAAAACACATGTAACATACCCATTTGCGTTGGAAGTCATTAACCCAACCTACCTACATCCAAATGAATTTCTATAATCGAAGCTTGTATGGATGGACTAATGAAGAAAAAAAATGAACCTTTTCAAACATTTATTACAAGTAGGTAGATGTGTCGTAGATACACCAAACTTTTAAGATAAAACAAAATTGTATACCATCAAACCATTAAAGCTACACTCGAATTGGTTATCTAAACTCGGGATAAGAATTTACTCATCTCAAACAAAATGATATACAATTGAGAAATTTCTTTCATTTTAAAATCTCTCTAAATCTGTGGTGATTGAAAGGTGAAGCAAACAAACATGGATAGATACAACTAATAGTAGATACAACAAATGTAGTAAAGTATATTGGTTAGATAAATAAAAGGATAAAAAGAAAAGAATTTGGAGGAGAAATTCCATTTATTGGGAGTAGGGTATATACAATAAGGTGTGGGAGGAGACACCCACTTTTGAAAGCTGAGAATTAAATAAAGAAACAAATATGGTGAGCAATACATATTTATAGAATTAAGAATGGCATGGCATTGGTAAGAACACATAGCATTCATAAATGTGCATCGTTTTTTAGGTGATGAAGTCCCACTCCCACACCCATTCCCACGCACCACCTTGGAAGAACCTTCCTTTTGCCGACATTTCCCCTATACAAAGCTTAGAGACACATACCCTCTTTTTAGGGCTCCTCCCCCCTCCCTACTCTTTCTTTTAATATATATATATATCTGATGAGTTCTTTTTACGTAAAATTTGGTAGCTTCAACATAGCTCACTTAACTTAAACGTGTATATATTCTTTGATCAAGATGTACGTTGAAAGTTCCACTCGTTTCACTTTAGTTGAATTCGTTCAATTCCTAGAATATTAATATTCGTTTCTCTTTTGAATACACCAGTGATTTACATCGTACTAAATGAAGGTTTAACGTCACTTTTTAAGTTTGGCGTGGTTTTTGTTTGATAATGATTTTTCTAGTTGTATATTGTATTATGGATATTAAGCCGTCTAATTAAGCTCTAGAATCACAAATATTTTCAAGAGATTTATAAGGATTTAGGATATATGAAAAATATTTATTTTTCGAAAAGTTGCATTTTAAACTAAAATATTTACAAGCTATAGTAAAATTTTGGATTATGTTAATGATAGAAACTGATAGACTTTTATCACTATCTATCCATGTCACTGATACAAACATAAAATTTGTTATTTTGACAAATTTTTCTTTTGAAAAATTATTATAAAATTTCATATTCTAATTGTCATGAGATTATTTGAAAATGTATTCCAATATTTTAGTTTATTTTTGTTTGGATATTTGAGAATGTTGTATTTTTCTTAAATATGCTTTTAGAACTTTTGTATTTTGTTATATTTTAGAAAAGACAAAAGGCTTCTGAATGAAGTAATTGATAAATAGGAATGGTCCCTCTATTTTCTTTTTACTATTAATGATTTTTTCATTATTGGAATTAATTTGGTGGAAGTCATAAATAAACCTATATGCAAAGTCACATCCATTGATCTATCCTATACTTTTTTTGTTTTTAGACCATTCAATTTCATTGTCAAAATTAAAACATAATTGCCAACAACTTTTCAATTTAGATGTTCTATGAGGAAAATAAAAAAAAATTCTTCTTATTATTATTTGTATGAAGTGTTGAAATAATGAGATTATAGTAGACTAAAAAAATATTCTGTCAAAGATATAAATTATAATATGTATGGAGAATGATTTCTAGGTTGGAGAATTCCCAAAAGAAAAAAAATTTAAAAAAATCATTAGGAATTAAAGGTATGACTAATGACTAATGACTATGAAAAAAAATATTAAAATTTTCAAAAATACTTCATATAATATTTATTTATCATTATTTGTAAATCACTAAATATGACCATTTTGGTTGATATACATTAGTTTAAATTTTATTATATTTTAGTCAATGTATTTTTAATGTCCATATTTTAAGTATTTTTATTTTCTTTTATTGAAATTGGTTAAATAATAATAAAAATATGAAGGGAAGAAAAGACAAAAATAAGTATGTTTCCAAAATAATTTGAAGAGAGAAGACTTTTTTTTTTTCCTAAGCAAATAGTAATAAACTAAATTAGGAACTGATTTGAATGTTTTGGAAGTAGTTTGATTAAAATTAAATAAAACCTTATACATAAATCAAAATATTATTCTAACCATTACTTTATTTGTTATTCTTTTGAGGTCGAATGCTCAAATCTTTGTGCTAAAAAAATACTTATCTACAAGATACATTTGGAGGAAAATTATGTTAAAAACTAATCTCTCTAACGTGCATTAAATTTTGATGGACGTGTTGAATGAAACTAGCATTTCCGTAATTTTGTAAAAGGAAAAATGGAGAAACAAAATAGAATAAACAACAAGAAGTTTAAAGTGTGAAGTTATTGAAATCATTGTTGACACATTTATGATATGGTTTGAGAAAAGCAATAGTTTGAATGTGAGGTATTATTAGAATGGTGTGCATAAGCTATTATGAATACGTAGATCCTAATATTTTACAGGTAATCCTATGTATTTAGGAGAAGAAGAAAGAAGAAAGAAGAAAGAAGAGTCTAAACTTTAAACTCGTGCAACCTGCAATGATGGTGGTTAAACATTTCCAAAGAGCTTTTTTGGAAGAACGAGCCAAGTTTCATTCCCATGTGATTGTTTTAATATGTTTTACTGAATCAAAATTCATTTGACTTCTTCTAGTAGACATCTAAAGAACTTGTATTTTGTGAGGATTGTTTTGGTTAAACGACGAGCGTTGATAAACTTGGAATGAAAAATTGGGTTGTAGATTTGTTTCTTTCTTGAAAGAAAAAAAAAAGACATTGAATGAGGGGTAGTTTGAAGGAGAAGTTTACAGCTTTACACAACAAAAGTAGGGTGTAAAGAGTTAAAAAGAAGAAAAAGGGGAGAAACACTGACATTCCAAACACTAACAAAGCATCTTGAACATTAGAAGGTCAAATTACAAGGAGCATCAAATTAACAGACTTTGCCTCTTTAAAGCTGCCTCACTCTGCTCCCCACCTTAACAAATCATTACAATAATAACACCCAAAAAAAAAAAAGAGAGAGAGAAAGAGAAAAAGAAATCTCAGAAATGTTAATAAAAACATAGAATGGCCCTCCACCTTCTTCTTCTTCTTCATGACCTTTTCCAATAAGTCTCTGTCAATGCCATTCAATATCCTTGACATGGTGATATACAATACATACTCTTTTACAGCCAGAAATGTCTTCAAATTCCACCACAATAATCCTACTTTTTCACTTTTCACTAATGAAGCAAGGCTACCAACTAATCATCACGAACAGAAGTAATGGGACTTGGTTGATCGATAGTTACCATTCGATCTTAACCGTGTAAGTGGATGTTTCCTAAACATTACCACCATCAATAGTATTTCATTTAAGAAAGAAAAATTAGTAAAGATTAAAGAAGGGTAAAGGTTGTTATGTCTTACAGAGCCTTCACCTCCTTCCTAACTTGCATCGAATGTGAACCGAAAAAAATGGACCTCCATTCGCTCCATCCCTAACTGGAAACCCGAGCTCCAACTCCATAGTTGGATTCTGCTACTGAGTATAAAGATTCATTCAGGCTTGTTTGAAGCCCGAGAATATTTATCTCTATTTACAGATTAACAGAGGCATTACATGACCATTGTAATTATCTATAAAACTCCCTACCCTATAAGCTTCCTAAAATTAAGAAATCACCTTTGAGTATAAACAACTGTTCTAAATGCATCCTCATCGCGGTTAGAAATCTGATTTCCATGTCATGTTATCCATACAGTCGTCGTCGGGCTTTTCCAATGCAGCAACTTTAGCTCTGTATGCCGCTAACGCAATTGCACTTTTGGACCTTTCATCCTGAGGTAGCTCACTTGTTTCACTGATTGAACATGATCTCAAGTCAGCTGGGGGAATGAAACAGTCCATTGATAGGCCGGGGACATTGAACGCAACCTCTTCAATGGTCCACGCTTCTTCCATCTTTGTTTTGGTATGACTCATAGCCATTTCACCAAATCTGAAGAGTGTGACCACAGAACGGCCAGAGTGTGCGATCATGATACCTTCAACAGGCCTGTAATCGTCGAGGAATGAATTGATTGTGGTTTCCCAGTAAACTGCATCTCCACCGTTGGATTGAATTCGGGTTAGATGAGAATCTTCCATGTACACCAACAATCCTGTTTTCTGGCTGAAGTAGCCAAACAACACATGCCTTATAATCTCTGCCGGTCCTTCGCTTCTAGACTTCAGTGTTTGAGGATCAGCACAGAGCTTAAGGATGAAGCAATCCTCACCATTGATTTTCTTCTCTCCTATGCATCTTGCATCTGCAAACATTCTCACTATTGTTCTAGGATCAAGACCCTGCAAAGACATACAGATGTCAGAAAAATGAAATGTGATCATGTCTCAAAGTAGAATGGAAAGTTTGGTACACCAAAATCTTACCTGAAGTGCACGACGCAAAGGTCGAACCGGTCCTTTTGCAGTGTGAGCACCAAGCCAGGGCGTATGCCTCCAAACGAGCTTTCCATTGCACCCAGCATGAACTTTACTGCCTCCAACTGCAAGCTCAACATACCACATATCTGGATTCATCTGCCAGAGCACAAAGCCACCAGACTCGGCTCGAGTGGATGGATTTCTGCTCTTCATCACCTTCGTTGCAGTTTCAAACTCAGCAGCTACCATCCTAAGCTTCCCCATTGCATATGCATTTCTGATGGAGTTTTGAAGCTTCTGCCCACCAGATGCCGCTGTGTATTGTTGCAATATGTATTGAGCTGATGAAGTTTCCTGAAAATTATAACAAACCACAAAAGATCAGCCCACTTAACTGCCTTTAGTTCTCTAAGTACAAACATTCATATTCAATTTTACTGAACCAAGCATTCATATTCAATCCCTGTTTGAACAAAAAGAAGCAGATCTCAAGACTAATTCAACTAAAACCATCTGAAACACAAGTTAAAGATCCGTTCCATTTCCCATTGCAAGCCAATAGCCATGCCATTTAACTTCAAAAAGAGATAAGAGGGTCTCCTAGCAAATACTTCATTGAAGCGTAAGGAAGGAAAAAAAATTAATACATGGGCCAGACAAATTAAAGTCACAAAGATAAAATTTAGTATCCATTGAAGGTGTACTTGTGAGAAAAGAAAAGAAAACGGAAAAAACAAGAAGGTTTCAGAATAACACAAGTGAGAAATGAAGAGAAAGAGAGAGAGACTGACAATGGGGGTATCTTTTATACTGAGGTGGGGCAGAGGATCGGAGGTGCTAACATGCACAGGAGCAAGAGGAGCACCCATAACACCAAGCAAAAGCCTCAAATCAGACCTCTTAGTCGCCACAGAAGAAGCAATAGAAGGAGTTCGAGAGAGTTGGCCTTTCATCCACTGCCCTAACCCCGAACTAATCCTCTTCGAATCCCCGATTTCACATCCGTCCGGATCAGGACCCTCCACCAGCGGTGTAAGAGCCTCCCCAACAGGCCGGAAACTGCCGGATCGCGCAATGAACTGCTGTGGAATCCCAGCATGAGCAACATACTGATTCTTCTTTCTACGCAACAAAATGGAAAAAGGGGAAGCAGTTCTCGCCGGACTTTTAGCACGAGAACGCGAGGGAGACAAGCCACGAATAACCTCCTCTTTCAGAGCAGAGAAGAAGCTGGGTTTCTTCTCCATTGAAGAGAAGGGAAAGGAAATGGAAAGGAATTAGAGGAACCCAGAACTTAAAAACCCAAAAAAATTGGATATGGGTTCGAGAAGTTGGTTGAAGAATATGAAGTCAAAAGTATGAACAAGATACACAATGTGAAGAAGAAGAAGAAGAAGAAGAAGACTAATAGGTGCTACACTGAAGAAGTAGAAGAAGAAAAAGAATTAACCAAAATGCAAAAGAGAGATAGAGAGAGAAATAAAAGGGTTTAAAGTGTAAGAAATGGTGGATGCAGAGCTTTAGCTTTCATAGCATGAGAGAGAGAACATAGAGTGTGGTTTTAGAGAGAGAAAGGAAAGTGAATTGTTTTCTTTCTTTCTGCCATTGGAGCAGAGCAAGCAGTGGAAAAAGAAATACAAATACCTTTTTCTTTTTTTTCTTTTTTCTTTTTTGGTAAGATATTCAATAACAAATTCTTTGTCCCATATATATTTCATTACTATATTAGAAAAACAAATCATAAATAAATAAATACACTAACTTTGACCACGTTTCCTTCCTCCACAAATCAAATTTTAAAATTTTTAAAATTATTTTTCCTATATTTTGTAAAAAAAAAAAAAAAAAATAGACTAACCATCCAACTAAACTTATAATTTAACCCTAACTTCGTATAAGACATGAAAGTGTAACGCTAAAGAGTTTGTATATAATATCTCCAACATCCTTACACCATACTCTTTTCCTATTTATTTATTGCCACCAACTAGTCAATTTTATTATTACCTTTTAGAAAATATAGCATCACACAGTAACAATTTTAACTTTAACTTTACAAATTTTAATTAAAAGGACTATACCTTAATAGTTTTGTTTTGCTTTTATTACTTTGTAAAGTCTTGATAATGACCTTCTTTCAGTCAAAATCTTACATGATCTTATTCTTTCATTATTACTAACATAATTTCAAATCATTATAATATTCAATTACCTTATAACATCATACTCACTCTCCTAAAATTTATAAACAAAAATTTACAATTATCTTACTGAGACACAATCCTGTTGAATTGTTTTTGGTATGTGAGTATTAGTCAATTTTCATAATCAAATGAATGAAAGATTATGATTCATGTTAGTTCATGCTATTAAACATTATCATATTTTTGGAAGAGATAAGGTTATACTTTCTAGAATAGGTTCACTTTTTAGGAACAAGAATAAAAGAATAATGAGAATCATTATATTTATTTATTGTTTGTGTTTACCACAAGTTATGAATTAATAATTATTTACTATTTGCTTTCCTTTTCTTTTTTTTCTTTCTCTCTTTAGAAATTGAATTTGGTTTTTTTTTTTTTTTTTCATTTTATAAAAAGTGAGAATTCGAACCTTAGTATATGTCTTAATTTATTACATAATGCTATCTTGAAAATAAGTAGGTTAAGAAAGGAAACGAATATTATTAATTTCATATGTCACAAATAATTTTCATTTGAATGAAGAAAATGTGTTTAAGTTCATTTAGATTGAGAAGGTTTTAAAAAATATATGTTAAAAGCAAAAATTATTCAACGTTTACGTTCATGTAGGACAAAAAGCAAAAATCACTTGATGAAAATATAAATAAAACGTTACAAGTTGAAGGACACAATAGAGAGGTCTACGAGTAACTTACTTATAAGTGTTAAGTGGACGGATTCAAATTTTAGGGATCGATTTGGTTCACGAATTCACCTAAAATAACTAAAATCAAATCCAACTTATTATTAGTTTTAAAAATCATTTTCTTTTAGCAATGATAATATTATATATTTGTATATTTATTTTAATTTTGTTCAATTTTACGATAGTTTAGACCAATTATTATAAATTTGACAAAATATTTACCAGTTATTACAAAATTTCAAATTCTCTGTAGCAAATATTTGATAACTAGTGATTTTATAGTGTAAATATTTTAATTTATTTTACTATTTTTAAAGTTTTCCTTTATTCTCGGAACAAAACCTAAAAATAACTTTGCAAACAAAAATTGTTATAATATAAATTGAAATTGAGTGATTAATCTTAATTCAATCATAAAATAACTTAAATAATATTTTATTCTTTATAACAATCACACTCAATATAAAATACAATAAATTTTAAATATGTCAATCAAAATTGATTGATGATAAACTACACGTCATTAGTAGTTCATCAAAGAGTAGAAGATCATTAAATTTTGATTCGTAATTACTTTTTTGATACAACAAACAAATGCAACCCAACAACAAAAAAAAACTCAAATTGAATAAAATAAAAGAAGAGCACAAATTGGATTAATAATTATTTGTTTGATTGAAGGTTGATGTTTAAAAATATTGTTAAACACTGAATTAGGGGAAGGTTAAAAGTGAGATAGATATTTGTAATGAAAAGGAAAAGGAGGAAGTGAAGGCAGTAGGGAAGAGAGTGGGAGTGAAAAAGGGATGAATGGAGAGTGTGTTTTGTATATATAATATGTGAAAAAGGGGAATTAGGGAATGGAGTCCACCACTTGGCTCACTCACTCAAAGATGCCATATTGAGTGGCCTACACAAACACCCATTGTACGTACGGAACCCTAACCCCCAAATGCCTTTCCCATGTGACACCACACCACTCTCTCCATCTTTAATCTTTCTTACTCTCTAATCCCAAACTTAATTACCATCACTACACATTTCCAACTCTTTTTTCTTTTTTCTTTTTTCTTTAATCAATCAATTACTTTATTTATTAACATTATTTTACCTAAAATGCAATCCAAAAAAATAGTTATTATATACAAAATTATCAAAGATTTTAATTTATTGATTCAATAGAAAATTCCAATTTGCAATTTGACTTCTATAGTTGAAAAATATGAATTTTGATTTTGATTTTTTTTAAAAAAAAAAAACTTAATTAAGAGTATTTTTCTTTTAATAATATGATATTGATGACTTTAAGTTTAAGCTTCACATGATTTTATTTTTATAATATATATTATAAAAAAGTCTTAAGATTGGATTTGAGGAAACTTCATGTAATAACTAATACTTACTTCCCTTAATTAATCTCATTTTGGTGAACTAACACTAATCAACAAATAATAATATTGGTAATGACATATAATGTGGAGAATTAGAGAAAAGTGTGAAGGTAAAGTGTGTTGCCGCGTTCGCTCTTATAGTCAAAACAAACGCGTTTTGTTTTTAGCTTTTTGGTGGAATCTTAAAACTAAAAAGTGCTTCCCCCAACTTGGATTACCAATAACATTTATTTATATATACATATTTGTTTTTTTCCCAATAAAGTTCCTCCTTCCTTATCCCTTTATTTATTTGATATATAACCCTAATAAAATCTTCCCTATATATATCATCACACTTCATAACTAACTTTTATAATAATCAACTTATACTTTCCCTCCAAATTTCTTAGTCGTCGTTTAATTTACTCCTTATTTTGTACTGTCATCTCCTACTACGACCTAGCAACGGTTGCTTGTTTAACGCAAAATCACCTTAATCTACCACTGATTTGTGTGACATCTCTTCCCCTTTTGATAAGTTCTTTCGATACTTCAATTTTTTTTATCGAAAGTAGAAATGTACCTTCTAACTCATTAAATAATACAAATAATTAAACCAAAAAAATCATTCAAGTGAACATATTTATTGATGATTGGTATCAAATAATTTTGATTTGGTTTGATTTAGTTTAAATGGTTGATTGTTATTTTTGCCATATATATTATATGGTATAGATATGATTGAGTTATGGTTTTTAGCTTTTAAAAATCAATTTTTATATAATTGGGAATTTAATTTGAATTTTGTTTTTGTCATTTAGTTGAGTGGAATTATATAAGTTTGAGGGTTTTTTTTTCTCTGTTTTTTGCAATAGTCAAATCAAAAGCATTCATTTGTATTACCACAAATCACGTGTTCCAATGGGCTTTTAAAATAATTGTTTCATTCCATATATAGCTTTTGAGATTAAAGAAATATGTCAATTATTCATAATTGTATGATCATAATCTAACATTTCAGTTTCAAATTTAAAATTTACAATTATTTTCCTTGAACATACTACTTCCAAACATAAGTGTGGTTATGCCGAACACAGTTACCAATTTTTTTATGTGTATATATTGTTTGCAACGTTGTGGTTGACTTGTGTAGGTGATTGATTCGATTCACTCAAACATCAAGGACGTGGATATATCGAGATTTAGGTCAATTAGACTAGGCCAGTTAGTGTGTATATATATACCAATTGAGAAATAAAAGAGTCAATGTCAAACTAACATCTTGCAACTTAGAGTTTTGAAAGTGTTATCTCTGACACCCCAATTATACTACGCAAACATGAACATGTGTTACATGACAAACTTATTATTAAACAATCTCGCTCAACCACCTCAAACGAGAGGGTAAGGTTAATTAAATATCGAAAGGAGAGATTGTCCAACCTTAGTTCTTTTGCGCTTAGCTGAATTAGCCACTTCCAATATTAAGTTAAGCATCGAAGTTGAGTAAACCCTTGACATGCACTACACTCAGTACGAGAATAAATCTCTTATTCAAGTCAACTCACATCACATGATCGAGATCATATCAAAGGATGAAAGGGGTATGGAAGGCAAGATTACCAAACCAAAGCGAATAAAATTTAAATGTCGACACGTAGCATAACATTATTTTACATTAAAAAAAAAGACTCGAGATTTTTTTTCTTCGGAAGCTCATATCAATATCAAATTGCATCACCATATCTGTATGATAGGATTTGTGTTTCTTTTGAACATTGACATCTCATATGTGTTAAAACTCAATAATGCATCTCAATACTTATTCCTCTTTTATTCATTCTATCACATTATTTTCTTGGTACTATTATTGTTATGGTTCTAAATTATAATGTCTTTTTGAACCCCATCATCCATACAAAATATCTTAATCCCTTTAATAACCTAATTCTTAACATGCAGTCTCTAATATATATTCAAAATTCTCATCACTCTCAATCTCACACCTTTTTAAACCCATCAACCAAAATCTAATAAAGTGGACCATTATAGTGCCATTTAAACATAATCATAATTATCTATTGCCAATTCTCATTAAAAGCCTTAATTAATCTCTCCTTTTTAATTCTAAATATATTAGGGGTATGCTTGATTTCTTCAATATGTAAAGAGAAGAAAAACAAAAGAAAAGAACAATTATTGGAAACAGCTGGTTTCAATACAATTCCAAAATTTAAGGGAAAAATCATTTTTCAAAAGAGAGATAATTTTATGGTCTTTTTAAAGTAAATTTGCCTTATTATTGGTAAAATAATTTGTTTTTTTTTAAAAAAAAATATTCAAGTTTGTCCATTAATGGATTATTTGTAGTAGTTTAAATTTCCACCTTCATTTATCTTAAAAGTTTGATCATTATCTTTTCTACTTTTTCTTAATCAAACTTTAAATTCTCTACTTTTATTGAATGATGACACTAAGTTAAATATACATATGTTATACCATTGACATGAAAACATAAGACCCATTTTGTCAAATTCTTTTATAATAATACAGATTCAAAAACATAGTTTATATCATATTCTTAAAGATTACATATTAATCCTTTTTATTTGTTGTAATTAGTTCCTAAAACATAGTTTACTTAAAATCATAAATTTTATTAAAAAAAACCCAAAGGATTACAAGGTTCTCAAACTCAAACTAGATGTGTTAAACAAAAACGTAAAAGAGGAGACAATATAATCGATACATAAGCTTATGTAGTTTACTAACAATATGCTAAGATAATATATAGTAGAAGACATAAGACAAATGATACATCTTAAGGTTAACATTAGAGAGTTTATATAATGTATTTCTCTAAACTTAAAAGTGACGAGGAGAGTGTTTGTTTGTTCGAACTAATACAGAGGATGGATTGAGAGATGAATGATTGAAAGTAAAGAAAAAGAAAATACGTTATTGTGTTCGCCCCCACCACCAACCTTCATTTTTGGTCTCCTCCAAGGCACGTGCAATGTTAATTTCTGAATGGCAAAAAAGTATAAATTATTAGAGATAGAGAGAGAGTTATGAGAAATTTTTTTGGTGAGCATGCATGGTGGGACTTCTTTGTCTCTTCTTTGCCTTGACTTTGACCCAAAATCTATAATTTTATAAAAGAAAACCATTAATTATTTTTATTTTGTACACTTTGGGAGAGCTTCAAAGTTCTAAATCCAACACTTGGGGGGAAAATATTATATATATTATTACAATAAATTTGACTTTAATTTCCATTTAAATTTTGAAATCTTATTTATACTCTAAAGTTTTATATGTATATAAAATATGAAGAGTTTGTTTGAAAAACTTAGGTTGATCTTGGAGAATAGTGCAAAATGTGGACCGTTGATGTTAAGTTAATTTTAAGCATTGGCTTTCTTTCTTCATGACGTGTGTTTACTTGTGTCTCTTCTTGGTACCTTTGGGATTATTTGTTTGTGAACTTTAGGTCTTGATTTGAGCAACTCTCAACATATATTAATTACATTATTATTTTTATAGAAAAATGTATAGATCGTGTGGGTTTTGGGTCTTAGTTAACTTTGGGTCATTTTTAATGGGTCTTTGACATATTGAAGGTGAACCTATAAGGATGAGGAAGAGTGGGTTTTAGGGATATTGTTCTTAAGACCTTTGTGTTTGATTAGGTGGCAATTTGGGGTGAAACTAATTGGAGTTTCTAAATGGAAGAAGAAGATATGTTATGTGATCGAGTAGTATATGTTTACTTTATATGAAAATCACTAGATACTCTGATTTAACTTAGCATCGTCCCAAACATATGCATTTCAACTACCACTGAATATCCCAAATACGGATATTTCAAGTCAATTGAACTTAACTAAACACCCCAAATTGCACATACATTTTAACTCAATACTCAACTTTTCACGTCAAACACAAACTATTTAACTTTCTAGACAACAATTATCAACTCAACTCTACTCTTTCAGCAAAAATACAGTCAAGTTAAATCTAACAAAATTCAAACCGAAAGACCCATTCACATGTAGGCTTTTTTTTTTTTCTTATAGTTTTTAATTTCAAGAAAAGCCTAACACAATGTTAAGGGAAAAGCTTCTTTCATATGAGATTTTGGAGGGAAAGTGTTTTTGTATAAAAGAAAAATTAAATCATAAGACTTTATATCTATGTCTTTTCTATCCTCTTTTGGTTAAAAGTAGTAGAAATTTGGAAAGCACATATTTATATGATTTTCAAAGTCTAATCCTACTTTCTTTTCCAACGTTTAAATATGTTTAAATAATTAAGTCATTTTAAGTAATAAACGGTCAAAATTTGTTTATATTTATACTATCAAAGTTAACATCACTCACCGATAATTGAGATATATCGTTTTCTTATGATAAATGTTTAAATTCTCATTTCTCTATATGTAAAATGTTTTTTCTTTCCTTAGATAATGTGTTAAAAGAAAAAAAAATGATGAAGATATAAAGTAAATGAACCTAAAGTTTTTTTTTTTTTTCTCTTGTATATATGTAGTGTGAACATGGTGAAATTTTGGATGGGTACAAAAAGGAAGCTTTAAATGACAGTGTCCTTTTTAAAAAGGTTTAAATAATAATGGAATTAAATAAGATGAAAGTGAACACTTTTACTTTTTTTTTTTTTTAGTTTCCACTTGGGATTAAATGTGCATTTATAATTATTCTAAAAGTGCAACCTCCATTTTCAAAAATTGCTGAAAGCAAGTGTTTTTACACTTTCTGGTGGGAAAATAATGCTTCATAAGTCTATTTAGTTGGCTAAACCAACCCCAATAACAAATTTTTTCATTATATATATAGTAAAACTTTAAGTTTTATCGAAGATGAATTTATATTTTAGAACAGAAATTACTTACAAAGCAATAAGAGTCATGTTTTTGAGTTTAGTTTTTAGCATCTAAAGAAGATGAGTAAGTTAGGCCTTGATCTCATAAGTTAATTAGAGAATTACCCATAACATCAACTTTTAGTCGTACTAGAGTGAACTGTGCATGAGAATTCAATGGCTTTTAAACTAACAATGAATTTAATCATCAAATATTGGATGGAGAATCGTTTAAAAATAAGATAATAATGAGTGCTTTATGGAAAGCAATGCTAATAAAGACCTTAGTTTAATCATCTTTATTTTTCTTCCTTTAAACTTTAGAGAGAACTGTGGAAATGGGCTGGGGAATCGGGTTCTCATCCTACAGCCCATAAATAGTTTTAAGAAACTCAGCCCAAATTTAGGCCCATCATAAGATCCCTCATTTTGTGTTTTTTTTTTCTTTTAAAATAGTTTAACGTATTTACTTATTTTCTTAACATACATTATTATAAAAGTTAAATTTAAATTATTAAATTTAGTTCAGAATCAGCCCTTTCAACTCTAAAAATGCAAAACAAATAAATGATGTTATTTTAAGTAAAGACGAAAGAAAATTACTGTTACTACCTAAGGTTCCTCATCACAAACAATCGAGAGAATACGATCATAAAATAACTTCAAGATAAAAATTGGAGATATTAACAGAATAGTTAAAAGAAAATGTAGAGAAATTGTTGACTCCCCACTAGGTGTTAATAAAATTACAAAACTAAAATGTTTCAAACTTTTAGGCATAGTTTTGCCCATAGAATAACCACATCGATATTTG
Organism: Cucumis sativus; assembly: GCF_000004075.3. Taxonomy (NCBI): domain Eukaryota; kingdom Viridiplantae; phylum Streptophyta; class Magnoliopsida; order Cucurbitales; family Cucurbitaceae; genus Cucumis; species Cucumis sativus. The sequence goes on from NC_026658.2 coordinate 298,452, forward strand.
TGCTATCCATGTGCTACTCCACCTCTCTCTGCTTAAGACTGTCTCGGATTATCTTTTCTACTTTACATTTGTGTCTTGAAAACTTGAGGATTCCAATCCATGCAACCATGTTCATATAACTCTTTTCATCAGAATGAACTTAACTCAATCGACATGCAACATAATCATATCGTATCAAAAACAACTAAACAAAATAGGGAGGGATAGAGACAGGGAGAGGCAGTACAGCAGTAGTATGTGGAGTGTCCATTGTTTGTGGTGCCTTAATCCAAGTGCCCACTCCAAAATCAGTCCTCACACTCACCAACCCACCAAAACACAGCTGTTTTTCTTTGTCCTCAATCCACAATATTAATTCCAAAAAATTTTACATCTTTCTTGTGAATTGCAACCTAATAAACAACAAGCTTAATCTCAATCTCTCAGTAACTGTGATATATATTTCCAAGTTTTCTTTTCACTCATCCCCAACACTTGTTAGCAATATGAAGAAGCTTTTCCTTTTCACATTCTTGCTTTGCTTTCTTCTCTTCACATCTTCCTTCATAGACATTGTCAACGCGAAGCCCGGTAAGTCATCGTATGTCATCGTCTTATGTGTAATAGTTTTGATTGATAACATTTGATATATTTTTGTGTTGTTTTATGAATGCGTGTGAAGTGTTTTGTGACAAGAAATGCAAGAAGAGATGCTCAAAGGCAGGAGTGAAGGATAGATGCATAAAGTATTGTGGGATTTGCTGTGGGTATTGTAAGTGTGTTCCTTCTGGAACTTATGGGAACAAACACGAGTGCCCTTGTTATAGGGACATGAGAAGTTCTAAGGGTAGACCCAAGTGCCCTTGAGATCATCTCAAATGGCTCTTCAACAAATCTATGCAATGTAATCCTTTTCTAAAAATTTGATACACTAAATGTTGAGATGTACTTGAGTTAAGTGTTGTTGTAATTTGGCATGAGTTCATGGAATAATGTTCTTCTAAACTTCATGTGGATTGAATATATGAGTCAAGAGATGTGTTTATCAATCAATAAATAAATAAATCTCTCTTATTTGAAGGTAGGAGGTGATTTGGGATGACCTAAGTGATTTTTGTTATTTGACAGATTAATCATTAATTTGTATAAGTCATTTAGTCATTCCATTAAAAAAAAATTAACAAAATGAAATTCATTATTGCAAATATCACAAAATTACTAATATATTTAAAATTTTGTATGATTAATTGTAAAGAGTGATTGAAAAGAGAAAAAAGAAAAAAAGAAAAGGAAACTCATTTCGTCTTCTTTCTCACCCACGCACGCGACCCAAACCCCCTACCACCACCGCCGGTTTCTTTCACCGTCGCTGCCGGAGCTTCGCCGCTCTTTCGCCGGTCAGTGAAGCCCAGCTGTCGTGCACTTCCATCAGATCGCCTGCCCAGCCTTCGTTTGCTGGATGGTCGTCGTCGACTCCCTGGGTTCCTCGCTTTTCGCTATCCTTCGTCGGAACCTGGTAAGATTTGGCTAGTTTGGTTAAAATTCTTGGTTGGTCTTGGACACCCATGGTTTGGGTTTAAAATCGTTCTTCTTTTGGCATTGGAAGGTTGAATTATAGCTTTTGGAAGGAAGTAAGCGGCTGTCCAGCGGGTTTAGTGTTGTTGAGCGACTATTGGGTAAGCTTTATGGAGTTACGAGATGAATTTTGGATTAGTAGTCTTTTGGTAAAGACTAGTATTAAATTGTGTTATGCTTAGGTTGGATCTTGATTAATTGCTTGGATTAAAATTTGTGATCAAATTTGAGGTAAGTAATTCTATTACTGGAACCGCTTTGAGCTAAGCAACATAGACCGTATGAATAGTGTTTAATATTGTTTGGGTGTTACTGAGAAGCACGATATGTTAGTACATAGAGAAGTATGTTATCTTCTGATATGTTTTTGTAAATTGAGAGGCCCGATATATTATGATTTAATGTTTGTGGCACTAAAAATACATATGTGTGAGCAACTAAGAAATCCTAATCTAGACAACATAAAATTGCAATGAAGAACGACTATAAACAATAATAGTATAATATTATAACAGAAAACTCCACAATCTTTGATTTTGCAGATAAAGGAAGAATGAGAATTGTAGGTCTGACAGGTGGGATTTCATCGGGGAAGAGCACTGTGTCCAACCTCTTCAAGGCCCATGACATTCCTATAGTTGATGCTGACCTCATAGCTCGTGTATGTTCGTCTCCTTCTTTCATGTGTAATATACAACAAAATGGAAAGGATTTCTGGATTTCACCATTCTTTATACCCTCATTGCTAATGTAAGTCAGCAATATAATAGATATTGAATGAATTTGAAATTAATGATGCCAGGGGTAGTGGAACTAATTAGAATGTTACTAATGTATTGTGCCTTCACAATTTTTTGATAGTTACTATAGCCTGCTTTTTACTATTTGAACGTTTGCAGGATGTGGTTGAGAAAGGAACTGGTGGCTGGAAAAAGGTTGTTTCAGCTTTCGGGGAGGACATTTTACTATCTAATGGTGAAATTGATAGGCGAAAACTGGGCCAAATTGTTTTTGCTGATCCTGCAAAGCGGAAACTTTTAAATCAGTAAGAAAAGCTAGCTTTAGATTTCTAGGCCTTAAGCTGTATATGGCTGTGCCATTATTATTTTTTTGTTTGTTTCTCTACTTCTTCTTAGAGACGTGTTGAACTTTACGGTTTTGTTATTCTTTCCCTTCCTGTCTTGTTATCCTTTCCTTTTATGTCTTACTTGCATTATCCTTGTGGTGTTGATTTCCATTCAATACATTATAGCTCAGTGCTGTCTCTGTTTCTCTATTATTGTTAGGATGTGCTGATTTTCAGGAGAAGAATCCTAACAGTATACTCATAGTTTGATGCAAACATAAAAAAGTCTTGGACATTGGTGCAGAGGACTGATCACTCCATGCATTTCTTTTTGGATTAAGATTACTTGTATTTCTCTTTAATTTTGATTGACAAGACACACGCACACACTTATGTGTGCACACCTAGAAATGACCTAGAAGCCATGAGACAGTGAATCTAAATTGATGAGAAACATAGGAATATGCCAAATTTTTTTTGAAGATCAGCACTTAAATTCATGTATGCATTTGTCTCCTTGGTACATTATGTGCAGTTCAAATACTATATACCTGATCATCTTTTTATGCATTGTCCTTTTGCATCTCAATTCTGGTTCACTTTTTTGGATGTTTTTGGTTGGTTTGTGTTATTTCGTACTTCTACTATGACCTCCTTCCTTCTGTTTTGGTGGGACACCCCTTCCAGTTTGAAGAAGTCTCTTTTGTGGGCTCCTGTTGGTGCCTTCTTCTGGCATCTTTTGGAAGAATGAAACAACAGCATTTACAGGGATGCATTCTCTTCTTTTGAGTGTTATATGGATCGGGTTCTTTAATATTTCTACTATTTCTTTCGGTGTAAAAGATGAACACCCTTTTGCACTTCATATCCTATCTTTTAAATTTTCAGTTAACCTTTTCTTTCTTGTAACTCATCGATTAGGTAATCGGAGTTTTTTTTGTCCTTTCTTCATTGATCAATGCAATTGTTTCTTCTATAGAAAAAACGATCAATATATACGTTTGGTATATGGATATATTATGCTCATGACCTTAACTGTTTAATTTGAAGAACACTGAATAATGATTGATTATTGGCATACTAATTTGAATCAATTGTCTTATAGATTATTAGCTCCATACATATCCTCTGGAATCTTATGGAAGATAGTGAAGTTATGGATGAAAGGTTACAAGGTTATAGTGCTTGATATCCCTTTACTATTTGAAGCCAAGATGGACAGATGGACAAAACCAACAATTGTTGTATGGGTGGATTCTGAAACACAGCTTCAACGACTTGTTGCTAGAGATGGACAAAGTGAAGACGATGCTCGGAACAGAATAAATGCTCAAATGGCATTGGATCTTAAAAGGGATAAAGCAGACATTGTAATCGACAACACTGGATCTCTCGATGACTTGAACCAACGGTTTCGGGAAGTGTTATCCGAGGTGACAAAACCCTTGTCCTGGACCGAGTTTATGCTTTCCAGACAAGGAGCATTGACAACTCTGGTGGTTGTCATCATCAGTGCTATCACTTGCAGAAAATTTTACAAAAGTGGAGTTTAGGCGTTTTCATAGCCATCTCTACCTGCCCTTATCTTCGAAAAAAGTTTGTCTTCCATTACAATATGATATTATTGCATGATCTGTGTTATTGATATGATCTCCATCATAGAATAAAGTACTGCAAAATGATAACATTTCAACTGCTTGGTGCTCATGACAATTCATGGAAATTGCTCGTTTTAATCTAAACAGTTTTTCGCTTTACAGAAGTAATATTTTCTACAAACTGCCTTTTCCAACCCATTTCTTACTCTTTCAATTTCAAATTGAATTGATTTTCGAGTTGACTGAGGTTGAAAAATAATGGTATAGCTACTCAACTCTAAATCACAAAAATAGGAAATTTAAGTGACACATATCCAAGAGAAGATTGAACCATGAATCTAGGCCGATTATGTGGAACCAATAAGAATTTTTTGGTGTCAATTTCTCAATCCATCCCCTATTCTAAATTTGAATTAATTTGTTGTTATATTATATCTCTCGTCCATGTAATGTTGATAAAAGGTCATAATCGTGTTTATACACAATCTTTCCCAAATGATTTAATGTGTCAATAATTTGAAGGCCTATATTATTTAATTTTATTAAAGAAACATTATATTGATATTGAAAAAAAAAAGGACCACAGCATAAAAAGCCAACAACATATTGGGGAGAGATTATTGACAAAGATGATGTTGAAACTTTGTGTTTTAGTTTTATAATAACCAAACTGGATGCCCATTTTTCAATGCTATATGTTTTGGTGAAAAATGCTTTGGTGGACAAAATTATTTAATGTATTTTTAGTATATGATTGGACATTTGAGCTATATATATATATTTATATATTGCATGATTAGGTATTTAATACTTTTTGTTTTTATTATGAACAAGAAAATTTCCATCAACAATCAATCATTTCATTACTTTACTTTTTAAAAATAAAACAAACTAAATCAAAATAGAGCAAAATTTTGATAAGAATTAGCTATATTGATTTACAAAAATAACTCTACATTCCCACACCTCCATGAATAATCACAATCTTAACAGTTGGAAATATTAATGTAAAAAATTTTGGAGGGGAAGAAAATAGATGAGGGCAATGAGGGATGAAGAAGAAGCCATCTCTAGTTAAAGGCAAACTTTATATTATTAAATTGGAATTTGCAATGCCATATTGTTATGTATAACCCCAAAGTAATGAGTATTTTAGTGACAACTTTATGTTTAATTAAATTCAAATATTTGCAATCATAGAAATTAATAGTTATTAATCAATTAATTTCTTTGGACCACTCTGTCTCATTTGATGATCACTACACTATTATTTAATGTACATAAATTATGAAGTATTTTAATGTCAATTTTCTTTTAGAATTATAGGAAATGATCTAAAAAGCAGTGGCTTAATCAAATTTAGCTTAACATGATTTCTATGATTAGGCAGCGAAAAAGAGTTTTGAGTTCAAAAATCTTTTACATGAATCATCTTCCCCTCCTAAGTATGCATAGAAACTTAGAGTGCAACATCCATCTAACTTTGATAGTACATAAATGTTAGATCATATTGGTAATAGGAGAAGAGTCTATCAAACGATAGAGTTTACCGTTGATAGATTTTTCTATATTAGTCATCCATTATTAATTCAAAAATTGTTATTGACGGCAACTTAGCCGCTTCATTTCATCCCATAAGTTACCTTCTATCTCTATAGGTTTTTCAAACATAGATTCTAATTAAAACTATTTTCCATAAATTTTCACTACTTTAGCCAACATTTATTGCACACAGTACACATATACATATTTGGTTGCACATATTTATATATCCTTTTAACATTTTGATTAAGTTAATTACAAATCAAAACATTAATCCAATCTATAAACTAGCTAGGTTTATATATATGTGTGTGTGCATTTTCTTTTTCTGGTTTGATTTTGTGGAGAGATCAGTGAATTATTTTAGAAAAAAATCTAAAAGTTAAAAATTATTTTTGTATTAATTGAATTTGAATTTTAATAGGGTTAGTTAGATTAGTGCTGAAACTTTAATTTTATGATAAGAAAATATATATATAGTACCAATAGACTTTGTGTAATTTTGTAGAGCTTTTATGAAGTCTATGTTTTCATGAAACTACAAAACCTATTTAAAATAACTTTCATCTTTTTTAAATAAATATTTTTAATAAATGATAACAAAGAGTTGGTAAACATATGTATTTTGATTTTCTATATTGTTATTTCTTTCATATAGTCATCCTTTATAATTCAACAAAAAAATTTTAGGATATTCAAATCTTCTAAACTTATAGCTAACGAATATTTTTCTCAAATCATGTTTTTTGTTCGACACATTATTATAAATCTCAAATTGTCAATTAATAAATTATTGTGACCAATAATGAGCTCTATAAAAAGTGGACAAAAGCACTTTTCTTCTCACACACTCTCCCCACCAAACACTTAGAAAAAAGAAAAAGGAATTAGAAGGAAAAATAAAAGAGTGTAAAAGGGAATGGATAGTGAATCCTCTCTTAAGCTTCCCCTAATTGATTTCTCCAATTTAGAATCAGGGGGTCCTAAGTGGGAGTTGGCAAAAGCACAAGTGAAGGAAGCACTTGAGGAATTTGGTTGCTTTGAAGCCTCATTTGACAAAGTGCCTGTTGAGGTCAGAAAGGGTTTGTTTGAAGCACTTGAAGAGCTTTTCAACCTTCCTTTGGAAACCAAATTGAGAAATGTTTCTCAAAAGCCCTTCCATGGCTATGTTGGACAGTACCCAATGGCTCCACTTTTTGAAAGTATGGGTGTGGATGATTCCACCATACCTCAAAAGGTCCAAGACTTCACCAATATCTTGTGGCCTCAAGGAAACCCAACCTTTAGGTTTGAATATGTTCTACAAATAATGCTATCTTATTAATTATTTCCCTCTTCTCCTTCTCATTTTTATATCATACTTTGAATCTATATTATACGTTATTACTTGTTTATTTTTTCTTACCTTTATCGATCGAAAATATGTCTTAACTAGTTGTGATCTTAATTTTGATGACTAATTAATGATAAGAGTCTCTGTCTTGAACCTTCTAATTAGGGTTTTTTTTCCTTTTCTTACAAATCTTGTTGAGTACAGCAAAGTGATGGAAACCTATTCACAACAATTAGCAGAACTAGACGAGATGGTGAGAAGAATGGTTTTGGAGAGTTTGGGAGTTGAAAAGTATTTGGAGGAACATTTGGAGTCAACAAACTATCTTCTTAGAGTGATGAAATACAAAGGGACTGAAAGCAATTATGAAACAAAAATTGGGCTTCATTCCCACACTGATAAGAACATTGTAACCATTTTATATCAAAACCATGTTCAAGGTTTACAGGTAAAAACCAAAGATGGGAAATGGATTAACTTTCAACCTTCCCCAGACTCCTTTGTTGCAATGATTGGAGATTCCTTCCATGTGAGTAACCTTATATTACTTCATTTTTGTTTTCTGATATATATTCATTTTATTAAAAAAAAATGGTATACTTCAGAAAAAACTTTGTATTATTTATTACTATTTTTTTGTTTTCGAAGTTTGGTTGGGGATTTTTAATTTAATTTAATTATTGTTATTATCTAAACATAACTTTTATGCATGGTAATTAATTAATTGCTTTAGTCCTCCTCAACTTTGTAGTTTTGGTAAAAGGTGTTCCTAACTTTCAAATATCTCAAAAATTTGGAAAAATTTAATAAACACCCTTTACACTTAGAAAAGTTAAAAGATGATATATGATATAGATATATGCATGTAGGCATGGACAAATGGGAGATTGCATTCTCCATATCATAGAGTGATGATGAGTGGAGAAGAAGTGAGGTACTCAGCTGGGTTATTCTCAATCCCAAAGGCAGGCTACATAGTGAAAGCACCAGAAGAGCTTGTAGATGAACAACATCCTTTGCTCTTCAATCCATTTGATCATGTTCAATTTCTTCAGTTCTACTATACAGAAGCTGGCCAAAAAGCTCAATCTGCCCTCAAAACTTATTGTGGTGCAACTTAGAAACATTGATATATATATATATATATCTTTCTTGCTTCAACAATAATATTTTCTTTTTTGTATTTGGACTACATATATAATATTATTACGTCTTTGATGCTTGTGTATCATTTTCTTTAGTTTAATAATATCCATCCAAGACAACTAATAATTTTAACTTTTTGAAAACTTTGCTTTGTTTGGAAAAATATGAATAGAAAATTGATAACAAAACGTAGAAACTCATACAAGATAATTTTGATGCTTGACCCATTTGCAGAGCAATTCATTTCTGTTTTTTTTTTTTTCTCTCTCTTTTGATCTTCTTTTATGTACTCGAAACTTAACCTTCTTAATCAACGTGTAAATGAAAAGCTAAGGTATTCATTTTAGCTAATTAGGTGTAGAGTTGATTTCTATGATATGATAACTTGTGAGATTTAGATCTATATCACTGTTAGCTAGTAGTTGTATAATCATTAATCTAGCTTCGGTATCAAACCATAATAGACATGATGTATAATTGCCATTATATTTAACACTAAAGTGGCAAAATGTTATATTAACTTGTTATATTGTTCTAAGTTCTAATCAACCTAGGAAGAGCCATGAAAAACATTAATTTAGGTTGTTCCTTTAGTTGATATTCGCTTATCATAATCCCTATTCATAATACTATTAGTCTTAATTAACTACGAGAATATTTTTGATTTAATTGACTAAATAAAAATTGATACATTAATTTAGACTCTCTCATCTAGCTAGCTTTGCCTTTTCCAATGAGTTGATTAAACTTAAACAACGTAAGAATTAAACTTAATCTATGATCAAGTTGAAAAATACACAAAGTACTCCAATTTCAAAACCCTCCTTGATCGAGAGTGCTACCACTAGCCACTACAAAATTTGATAGAAATATATAGTTAATTTTCATTTGGTTTAAAATTATTAGGCAAATTTCACCCGATTTAAAAAAGAAAAGAATTCTTTAACTTATTCAAATAATAAATATGATTAGAGAAGTTAAAACAATCTTCCTCTAATTAATAGTTAAGTTAATAAATGAAAAAAAAAGAAGTGAAATGGGATTATATAATAATATTCCACGTATATGCCGAGTAGGATCGATGTGGAAAGAAGGAATCCTATTGATTCTTATTGGAAATGCTCTCTGAGGTGCCCTCAACACTCCCAAATAATAAATAATTATATCATATAGATTATAATAATGTATATGATATCATATACATTTTTGCAACTTCAAATAACTTAATTCATATCCTCACACTTTCCTTTTACTCCTCGTTTAACATAACCTAATATAATAATGCCTCATCTCATTACACAATTGATATATATATATATATATTAATGTAATTTATTACTTTTAGATTAATTGGAATTGAAAGGGGATTTGAACATAAAGACTATCACCTATATACGTCTATTTAGTTTTAAGAGTGTTAATTAATTGTTGTAATTACAATTTTGTTAAAGAACATTAGTGTAAATAACAAAATTGAAAATAAAAAACCATAAAGGAAAAAGAAAAAGAAAAAAAATCTCAATTTGATTTTATTTATGATAAAGACAAAAAAGAGGAGAAAAAGTGAAAACGAACAGAATCTAAACTTTACTTCTCATAAAGCATTTTAACAGAGTCCAATGGATAAGATGAGAATCTACTTTTTCCAATTGAAATTTCATATTTCTATTTGGAGAAAATGTCATTTTTTAATTTTTGTGGATGCCATAATTAAATACAATAAAAATTAATATAATTAAGAATGAGGAATCAATATAATTGAAACATTTGATATACGATAGAGTGATTATATGCCTTTTTTGTTTACTCAAAAACATCATATCATTTTGTACCTATAAATGACATCAAAAACATCATGTTGCTATTTACCCTTTTATTTCTTTTAAGCTTACAACCATAGTGCTTAAAATATCAAATTTGAAACAAATTAAAAAGTAACCTATTATACTCTAAAGTCCAAAAAAAATGAAAAGTTTACATATATGATTATGATTATAGAGGAGGAATAATTTATAATTGAAACTAATATTCCACTACTTGCTATAGTGTAGTCATATAACAACACATCACCCTCACAATCCACTCACAAATTAAAGAATATTTTGATTTGCAATTAGAGAGCAACACTTGGACTAAGGTAAGGGGCAGAAGTTATATTAAAGAAGAAAAGAGAAAAGGCAAACCTGCCTTTTTCTTTGGCTATAAATATGGAGGCCAAAGATGTTTATTTACTCTACTTTCTCTCTTCTTCTTTTTGCATACATAGAGAATATGAAGGTTCAACATGAAAAAAGTAGTGATTCATCAAGTAGAACAGTTGGAGAGAAACTTGCTCAAGCTTATCGGGATGTCAAGGTTGCCCTAACAAAAAACCAAGGCGTTGGAACGAGACGTAACCAAAGGGAAGATCCTATTAGAACCATAATGTTCTTGGGTTCATGGAGTCACACTTGAACTAGTTACTACCGTTTGTTTGATTAAACAAACTATTTCTTAAAAAACTTTCTTAACAACTGTATCGTTAAATGATCGTTCATTGTAAAAGTTAGTATATTGTTTTACAATAATAAACTATGACTTTGAAAGGTTTTCATAAGACACTTATGAAAAAAAAATGTAATATCAAAATCAAACTAGGTTTCTTACTTTAATTTTTGTTTTCAAATAATACAATACTAAGAATATATATACATCTTTCAATCCAACTTATATATGTTTGTTCCTTGTACAAATTCAATAATGTATATATACACAAAAACAATTCAAGAAATGTTGTATTGTTTTTCTCTCAAATTCCCACTCTCACTTATTATTGCCTTTCTTTTAACTTCAAATTTGTGTTTACTTTTATAACAACATAAAAATTTAAGTCAAGTTTTGAATATGATTATAAGAACAAAGTTGGTATAAATAGGGTTTGATTTAGCACCCCAAGTTACCATTAGTTACAAAATTATTTGTAACAAACTCATTAAGATCTCTTCTTTAAATAGTCTTAGAGGTAGAAGAAATCTTACCTGGTATCCATTGCTAAAATTTCTCTTAATAAAATCTTGCTCTCAAGTCCCTTGGATGTGATTGTTTATAACCAAACCACTTTAAAAATTTCCTGGGTTGATTCTTCTTCTTCTCTTCCATCTTCATCATCATCTCTATCTTCAATCAAAAATCACAAAATAGACATAGACAATAGGGAGAGAAAGCTTGAGTATTTATATGGAATTGCTTCGGTTCAAGAAGCAAAGTAAGGAGGAAAAGAAAGAGAGATTAATTAACTTTACCAATTTCACATTCAAAAGAGATAAAGAAGAAAATTTGAAAAGTAAAATAGCTTTACTTAGTGGTTGCTTTTTGACCCTACACATGGACAACAACTCCCATATTTTACTGGTTGGAAATTAAATAACTCGAAAATATGAGTTAGGTTGAGAATGTCTCACAATCCAACCCGATCACACCTATAATTTTAAATTGGATGTGATTTGATGTCGGCCCAAATTTGATAATTTTTTTTGGGAAGAGTATAGTAATAAATATGTTTTGGTTGCGGTCTTGGGATACCAATCTGGAACCTTAGTCCCCGTAGCTTTAGAAAGTCACGCTCATCGTAATTACCCAAAACAAATGACTTAGATTTGGAATCCTTTCTCTTCGGCTGAAGAAAATGGGCCACACAAAATTGTGCACGGACGTACCCATTTCTCGCCAAACACAGTCAGATTGCCCAAATCCAAGCCCATCCACCTATTCCCATGCCTGCATCAACTCACTGATTATACACAATCAATCCTTCTCAATTTCAGCTTCTCTATTACATGCCATTGCCACTGGCAGCTGCAAATTCAATTCGGAAGTAGTAACCATTTTCTTCTTCTCACCTGCAAAAATGGCGTCCGAATCCGACCACAAGGCTACAATCATCGACGGCAAAAAGATTGCACAAACTGTCAGATCTGAAATCACGGAGGAAGTGAACAAACTCTCTCAGAAATATGGAAAGGTTTAGTTTCCTTTGCTCCAGTCAAATTCTTACAATTTCCATCAACTCTTTTGAGATATTATGTTTTATATCTATCTGATTTTAGCATTTTTCTTGTTTCATATGGTGTGGGATTTGTGAAGATTCCAGGACTGGCGGTGGTGATTGTGGGGAATAGAAAAGATTCGCTTACCTATGTAAATATGAAGAGGAAGGCGTGCCTGGAAGTAGGGATCAAGTCTTTTGAGATTGATCTTCCTGAGCAAGTGTCTGAGGCTGAATTGATCAGCAAAGTTCACGAGCTTAATGCCAATCCTGAAGTGCATGGTTAATCTCTTCTTTACTTTTATGCTCAGGATTTCTTCTAATTTTAGTGCTGTAGTTCAAATTCGATGGAGTCTCCACTGTTTTTGGAATAGTACAATGAAGATGCATTTCTGATATATAATTGTTCTTTGATTCTTTTTACCTTTCTAAAGCAATGTGATTCATTGAAGAAAAAGCACCCTTTTAGTGCTTCTAGAGTGATTTAAAATATTATAAGTGTTTATAGTAACTTTCAAAGTTATTTTCTGTGTCAATTTGTTTTTTTTTTAAGAAAAAAGTTCTTCAAATGGCTCAAAAGTACTTTTTCAGAGTTTTAAAGGTACCAATTCGTGCATAACTCTGTTGATAATAATATCAATTACCATCTCTAAAGTTGTTGAACTCAAAAGTAATTTACAATTTTTGAAGAACTTTGTTTCTTTGACAGGGATATTGGTTCAGCTTCCTTTGCCGAACCACATAAATGAAGAGAAAGTTCTATCTGAAATTAGCATTGAGAAGGATGTAGATGGCTTTCATCCTCTGAACATTGGGAAGCTTGCAATGAAAGGCAGAGATCCCTTGTTCCTACCTTGCACTCCGAAGGCAATAATGAATGTTTTATTAGCCTCAGAAAATCATTCAACTCATTCTTGATAGATCTCTTTTAGCTAGAAGAGCAATATATCCTTGTTTATCTATGTTCAATATTTGGTTTCATGCATATCTTAGCCCACTGAGATATCGTTTTATGTGCAGGGGTGTATTGAACTGCTATCGCGAAGTGGAATAAGCATCAGAGGCAAGAAAGCAGTTGTAATGGGGCGAAGCAACATTGTTGGATTACCAGTTTCATTGTTGCTTCTTAAAGCAGATGCAACTGTGACAATCGTCCATTCACGTTCCGTCGATCCAGAAAGTGTTATCCGCGAAGCAGACATTATAATTGCTGCAGCAGGACAGGCACAAATGGTATAATTTGGCTATACAACCTCAGTGTTTTCTCTTTCCCCTTTACTTTTATCTGAATATCAGCATTTGTCTCTAAACTTAGGGAATATGTATAGGTGCTAGAATAGTCCTGGAAACGAAAAAAGGTCAGATCCATAGGTATAATTAAAACTTTTCTTAGAAATTTTAAATTTTATTCTACATAGTGCATGTTGTTAACTAAACGATGACACATCTTCAATGATTTGATGCAAAGTGGTCAGCAAAATTTTCTTATATCATCTCTCTCTCTCTTTGTGTTATTGGAATCCGCCCATTTTTCCCCCAATAAGCATCTACCTCATTATTCAGTCAACAATGGTAAATCAAACAAGTTAGGGAAAAATATTTGAGAGAATTAAGCAAAAGCACAATCATCAAAGTTGGTACTTCAAGCAATACTTTGCCATTTGCATATGCATGATAGAACAATAACTGCAAAAGCATTAAGAAACAGGACTGTAGGGAATATGATTTAGTTGACTTGTTGAAACATCCTAGTTTTGAGACTAACTTGTGCACATGGTGATTTCGTTTGGTTGATGTTAGATCAAGGGGAGTTGGATTAAACCAGGTGCTGCAGTTATCGATGTCGGTACAAATGCAGTTGATGATCCAACCAAGAAGTCAGGCTACCGGCTGGTCGGTGATGTAGATTTCCAGGAAGCTTGTAAAGTAGCTGGTTGGATAACTCCGGTTCCGGGTGGCGTAGGTCCTATGACCGTTGCCATGCTGCTTAGGAATACTCTGGATGGGGCTAAGCGTGTGATCGAGCAGTGAAAAAGATACAGCCAGCTTGTTACCGATCCTCGTGGGACTTTTTCGGAGTAATTTCAAAATAAATGGTTCGTTTGTTTTGTGCTATCTTTTTTTTGTACTAATAATAGTTGATTTTTCATTGAAAATAATGGAGTAATTAAAATCAAATCATAACACCCCAATCTTGAAAAATCTAAGATAAGTTTTCTTAAAGTACCAACATAAATCATCAATAATCATGGTGTATGATTTGATTTGATTTGATTTCCCTGTAATCTAGAAAAGCATTTGAGGTGGAAGTTATGAGTTCACAAAATGAGAGAAGCTGTTGATTTTGCAGAAAAACCTCCATTTCCTTCTTGTCTAAGCTGACTATGGCCTCAATCCCTTCACCATCTTTGGAATCCATCAACAAAATCATATTCTTCCATGGAAACTCAGGTACAGTGATCCATACAGGTTTCCCCCTTCCAAAATCCGCTTCGTAAATTGGAAATTTACACCAACTACTACATGTATACAAATTATGATCCTCTTGATTTATCATCCTGTCTTCCATTGATTCTTTGGCATGTAATTTGTGAAGCAAACCCCATTCTTCAGCTCTGTAATTTGTTGGAAACGTTTTGCAGAACTCTTCAAAGTTTCTCTTCGTCTCACCCACTAAGTTCCATAGCTCCATTTCCTTCTTCTCCGGCATCCTCGACAATCCTATGAACCAAGAGATTACATTTCCTGATAATGTCGCCGGCAATGGCGGATCCACTCTGTTTCGTAAGTTGATGATTTGAAGTAGAATTGTTGCTGCCACATTGCCTTTGATTCAAGAAATTAACCACAAAGGTTTCGTTAATCCCAATAGAAATCCAAATGGGAAAATTCTCCAATAATTGACCCCAAAACCAAAAACTTTGAACATAGAATATTCTTTCGATATGTGATGCTTTGTTTTGGTAACATAAGAGAGAAACACAGATAGGAGAAACCCAAAATCTAAAGGGAAAAGAAGTGAGAAGAGATTCATTTGAAATTGAGGGCTAAATGGCTATTCCATACCTTCAAAATATTAATTATAAACAAACATGTTTCCTAAAAGAAGTCTTTTTTTTTTTTTTAACAAAATCCATTTTTCTTGCAAGTTTATTTGAAAAAAATTATAGATAAGGGATTGAAGTACTATTAAAGTTCGCATATTTGTTTGGATTTCTAGGTTTTGTGTTTAGTTTTCATTTGATTTTTAGGTTTTAAAAGGTTATAATTTTGTTTTTGAGATTTAAGTTTTGTTTCAATTTTTATCTCTAGACTTTAAGATTTACAACTTTTTGTACTAGATTTATTTGTTGTAAATTTCAAAATTAAAATTTAGTAATGATTTAAAAATTGTGAAACTTACTGAGTTAGATTTCTTTTAATTATTTTAAAATTAACTAATTGACCTCAAACATGGAAGTTCGAAAGTTTAGTACTCAACATTACCCGTAAGCAAAATTAAAATTGTAATCTTTTGAATTTTAAGAATTAAATTGAAATCAAACTCCTATTTATTTAAAAGAACTAATAAAATAACCTTTTGAATTTAGGATTAAATGAAAACTCTTAATACTATTGTTATTTTTTCCTTTGGACAAAAACAGTCACTAATTTTGTTTCAAAAGTATCAATTCAACTTCAAATTCAAAATGCCTTTAAAACTGATTTTTAAATTGTTTCTTGTTGTTGCTTTAAGTGCAAAGAAAATTCCAATTAGTTGTTTTGGAAAGTTTTGAGGAGTCCAATAAGGCTCAAGACGTTTACGGTTAAGCTTTGTTAATTAGACAAACAAAGGAGAAATGATGTCAACCAAATTAACTTAAGCTCAACTGACATCTATCTGTTTATTCTGAGCACAAAAAGGTTTATGTTTTAGGTGTCTTACGTCTAATTTGTACTATAAAACAGATGAGAAATGACTGAAGTAACAAAGGGATATGTGCAAAATTCATAGCATTGAGCACCAGCGAAAAGATTTGGAAAATTTTCCGACTAATCTTTTCAACTTTTTCATAGCTTTTGTTTAACATAAAAAGCTATTGTTTGAAAAGTGATATTTGTTGCAATGTAACTTTAAAAATAGCATCAAATCAACAGCCTATCCTTAACCTTGAAAAATAGTTTAACAAAATGTATTGATCTATGAACAAAACAGTTGTGTCTATAGACTATAACTATAAACTCATCACTATATCTATTAACAAAACAGGTTTTTTTCGATATCTCATACGATAATCCTTGATCCAAGCGTACACATTAGCTATAACTTTAATTTAAAGTTGATCCAAACTAAAGTTAACAAACCTGTGACTGATTCCTTTGCTGAAACAGCAGCTTTGTAGATGAAGGCAGTGAGAATCTGAACTCTAGTTGGATTCTCCACTTTTTCACAAACCATACCTTTAAGACTTGCAATCTTTGAACCCTTAAACACAAATCTCTTCGAACTAACACCATTTTCATATTGTCTTTCTGTTCTTGAATTTAATTCCCCGCCGCCTTCTAACTTCGGAGGGAAAAAACTAGCCCCATTAAACTGAGGAGGGCAAATCAGGGTCGGTGGATTATTGCCTTCGCGGGAGCTACGAGCAATGAAAGCCTAATCATTCATGAAGTTGGTTAACTATGCCAAATCCGCAACTTCGTGAGAACACAATACATACATCACTTCTCCTCCACATTCAAATTGAGTCAACTGAACACAAAACAAAGGATTCAATCTTTTTTCTTTTCCATTGATGTCATCCGAAAGAGTCAACTTCAAAATCTCTTCACGTTCTAAATTGAAGTTGTTCATAAATTCTGACATGGGACACCGGAGCTTTGCCTCTGAAACAATTGCACCCACGTCGTTGCAGTTGATGGAGTTACCATCGTCTCTAAGGTGGCCGGCAAAAGGATAGTAAAAAGTCAAGGCCTTTGAGAGGCTATCTTTCAGCAGCTGCCGGCTGCAGCCGGAGCTTATATTGTGGTTGTAGTAGAAATAGAGAAGATGTATATACATGTTAGGGGCTTGTTGATCAAAAGGCTAAGAGGGAGATTATTGAGTTGTGGTGGGGTTGAAGATAAAGGCTTGATGGTTTCTTTACTAACTATTTGAAGCTCCATCATCTTTTGTGTAGGTCGTTGTGAAGAAGAAGATGATGATTTATTGCATGCCAAGTTACAAGCTTATGTGTAGGTTTGAAGTCAAGAAAGTAAAGACAAAGGGAAAAAGATTTAATATGTGTTTCTCTTTCGCTCAGTTTCTTAATGAATACAACTGAATAAGATTCTCCAAACAAAACTTCTTGGTTGGATTATTATTTTG
This sequence comes from Cucumis sativus, assembly GCF_000004075.3. NCBI lineage: Eukaryota > Viridiplantae > Streptophyta > Magnoliopsida > Cucurbitales > Cucurbitaceae > Cucumis > Cucumis sativus. The sequence goes on from NC_026658.2 coordinate 316,065, forward strand.
GAGTTGTGTCCATTAAAATCTTAGATTAATAGTCGTTGTATTATTTTATACGTAACTTCGTGAGTGTATTGACAATGAAACAAAGTTGAGAGGGAAAGAGAGTAATCTCTCATTCATTACATTGAATATTAGAAAGACCCTTCAAATATAAATACAATAAAACCAACAGTCAAATAAGCTATGCTCCATCGCTTTAACTTTCGAGTTCACAGTAGGAAAGAAGCTCCTCATTTTGCTCAAACACTGCCATTTCCTCCTCCTCTAGACTCACAAATGCTTCAATTCCCTCACCATCTTTGGCATCCATCAATATAATCACATTCTTACTCAAAATAGTAGGCGTAGTGATCCATACAGGCTTTCCCCACCCAAAATCAGCATCGTAAAATGGAAATCTGCACCAACTACTGCATGCATACACAATTTGATCCTCCGGATTGTTCATCCTCTCCATTGATTCTTTTATATGCAACTTGTAAAGTGAAGACCATTCTTCGGCCTTGTAATTTCTTGGATATTTGTTGCAGAACTCTTTCATGTTTCTCTTCATGTCGCTCAACAAACTTGATAGCTCTATTTCTTTCTGCTCCGCTGTCGTCGTTGCCGACGTCAAGAAGAATGAGATTATGTTGCCTTCAAAAAGAATATGAACAAATGATTAAAATGTTATGAGTCAAAGGGAAAAAAGTTGAGAATATAGATAAAATGTTAAATATAATGTAGAATACATCAAAGTAATTAAAGCTCTTCTGATTTTGATTCATTTATGACAAATGCTCACGAAATTAAACAACGTTTTTCTAAGCCTAAATTGTGTTAGTTCTTGTGAATTTAATGTTTATCTTAGAGGTTTTTAAAAGAAAATGGACATTTTTGGCTTTGGGAACGATGGTGTCAAAAACCCTCTTTAATTTGTAATTACTTTTCTCTAACGTTATTCTGTCTATGGAATTTAGAGTCTAGAAATTTCTTTCTAGTTTTTGGGAGCAAATTCTAGGATATTTCTAATTTATATAATTTCTTGTTTAAATGCTTTAGCTCTAATCCTACTGTCATGAATTACATTTTCATATTGATTGGTTATAACCATCCCAAGTACTTTAAGGCCAAGTACACTAATGTATTCAGTTGTGAGAGTGTTCTAATACTTTGGGACTTTTTCTCCTTTTTCTTTATTTCTTTATTTCTTTTGGTAATTGGTGTTGGGAGACATCTAGCTTTGTGTGATTGCAATGATCTCCTAGGTAGTCCATGGTTTTTTCCTGCTGTTTGGAGTTTTTTCTACTTCTGTCTGTATTTAGTGTGGCACAGCATGAGATCCTATTTTAAAAAACCAAGAAGCCAAGTTTGAAAATCAGGATAAATGGTTTTTGTTTTTGGTTTTAGACTTGTTTGACTAATAATAATTCGAATAATGTTTATGTAAAAAAAAAATGAAAAAGCAGGTAAACAATTTTTTGTTTAGTAGTAGTTTAACGGACCTGATAAAGTAGCAGGCATTGGGGGAATGAGTCGGGTGCGCAAGTTTATTGCGATACGTAGCAAATAGTTTGTGATGGGAGTTCTGGAATGATGAATCGATAGAGTTGATTTTGATGCAGAAATTGCAGCTTTGTAGATGAAAGCAGCAAGAATTTGTACACGACTTGGATTCTCCACTTTATCACAAACCGTAGCTTTAAGAGCTGCAATCTTTGAAGCCTTGAACACCATTCTTTTCGACACTAAGTTTTTCTCTCGTTTTACAATTTTTGAACCTTCTCCTTCAAGTATTCACACATTATGGATATACAATAATCAATGACTATTAACACAGATACTCATCTAAACCAAATATTTAAAAACAATAGCATTGATTAGGTGCAGCTAGCTGCACCCATGTTTTTTCCTTCCAAAAACCATCATCCAAACACTTTTTTTTTCCCCTCAAGATTTTTATTTTTGTCAATCGTAAAATCTATCAAAATATCCTTAAACATTCATGAAATTGAAGAAAATCTAATAAAAAGTGAATATGAATAAGATACGTAAGAAACTAGAGAGCATAATAATAAATCCACATGAATTTAATTTAATTAGTAGAGATTAGTAACACCTAGTACATCGTCGACTGTGGCTGCTTCAAATAAACTCCCAGCGTCAAATCGAGGAGGCGGCAACAGTGGCATGTCGTGGTCACCAGTGCGGGAAAGGGAGGCCCAATGGTTCATGAAGTTGGTAAATGTGGAAGCATCTGCAAGTTTGTGGGACAAGAACACACAAAGTACTTCTCCTCCACATTCAAATCTAGTCAACTGAACACACAACAAAGGATTGTATCTTTGGTCTTTTGATCCATCATTCATATCATCAAAACAAACCAACTTCAAAGCTTCGTCGTGCCGCAGATTGTAGACGTTCATAAATTCCGACATTGGACACCGGAGTCTTGCTTCTAAAATGGTGGCACCCATGTCGTTGCAGTCGATGGAGCAGTCGTCCTTGAGTCGTCCTGCGAAAGGGTAATAGAAAGTCAAGGCTTTAGAAAGGCTGTGCTTCAACAACTTGGAGTGGGAGCTATTTTGATAGAAATAAAGAAAATGGAGATAGAGGTAAGGGGCATGGCGATCAAACAAGCAAAGGTGGTGAAGCTTAAGCTCTGGTGGAGTTGAAAACAAAGGCTTTATGGTTTCTTTGGAAACTATTTCAAGTTGCATCATTTTGTATATGACAAAGATATAGGAATGAATTAGTGGAAGAAAATGGCCTATAAATGGTTGATCCCAACTCCTAATGCAAATGCTTAAGATTCTTTCCCCATTATCCATTTTTATATATTATAGATAGACTATATAAGATAGAATAATTATGTATGTCAACTTAATCAAGTGTGCTTGGAAAGTTGGAAACCTTAAACGTTAAAAGAATAAAGTAAAGGAAAAGGTAAATAATGGGGTAGAATATGACTCATTAGTGCACTTAACAAAAATGATCTAATGTATAAATCATTGTTTATACAATTATATGAGAAGGAATATTTTTCTTTTTATCTTTTTTTGAACAAATAAAACAATGTGTGGGAGGGTATCTAAACCTTTTTACCACAATTGCTTGAATTGTAGGAAAGAAGCTCCTCATTTTGCTCAAACACTGCCATTTAATTTCCTCCTTCTCTAAACTCACAATTGCTTCAATTTCCTCACCATCTTTGGCATCCATCAATGTAATCACATTCTTATTCAAAATAACAGGCGCAGGCTTTCCCCACCCAAAATCAGCATCATAAAATGAAAATCTCCTATATTTTTGCTATATTTAGTGACATTATTATTCTTAAAGAAGCTATGACTTAGGCAGGTACGAATATTGATCAATCATTTAAATGACTAAATGTAGGGATATATGTATATATTATCTTTTCCATGTCCTGCAACAATCTGAAGATCTCGTTGAGGAGATCGTGTGAAGGGTTACATTCAGTAATATTCATTGTTTATGATTGCAGTTGTTACTTCTTAAGGCCTACCCTACCTCTCATATCAGATTGCTGAAGTAAGTCTCTTCTTATGTGTTGTTAAGTCAAAAAGATAATCAATATCTTTACTTGGATGACATATTCATTGTTTATTATTGCAGTTGTTGCTTCTTAATGGTATTCTTACCGTCCTCTTTTGTGGGATTGTCATGTCTTACTACACATCTTGGAATAATGGGAATGGCAGTTCCAAACTCATACCACGATATACGTTTATTTTCTTTTGCTTGAAACCTCATTTTCAAGTTTCATCGTAATTGAGAGCTTATACTGAAGTATTTGTAGAACTTTTTTGTGATCATGATCAACTGATTGATACTTTACAGCCATGCTTTTTGCAACATTATCTTTTGTGGCAGAGATTTTCATCTTCCTTTTTGCAACATTATCTTTTGTGGTAATTGATTGTTCTTATATTTTGATTTTGATTTTGAGCTGTAAACATGTGTGTCATCATCTTTTTATACCATTTTTCATTTGTAGAGATTTTTGCTATCAGGTTTTGTAGCGTAAGCATGATATGATATTAGTGATAAAAGCATATTTTGTCAAATTTGTCACATTTTTTACAATTTTCCCACATATATATTCGTACATTTTTAAATAAACGGTAAAAAATCGAGACAATAAAACGATTATTTAATTAATTGTACTTGTATTTAGTTCACGATCATTGTAGTTAATATAATGTGAAATTTATATCTTAATAATTTAATAATTAATTAATTTTAACTCTTCATCAAATTTATTGTATGAAATTAGTCCTAAATATTTTAATTTATTTTGTTATTTAAAAAGGTATCACATCATTTAATATATTAAAAACTTAAAAAAATTTAATTTATTATTTGATAACATTCACATCCAAAACGAATCGCAATATTTTTAATTTCGAATGACGTTGTTCTCATCTGAGGTGTGGAGTAGATTATGTGGTGGTGTTGAATAAAGCCAACACCATTGTGTAAGTATGTGATCGGTGGCCTATATCCTCACACCTCGTTGTTTCCCCCCACATTTGGTTCGGGAAGAAGAGCACTGAAACCCAATTTGACTAAGATATGGCTCAATCCAAGTCCAAATCGGTTCTCCTCCTCTGCGGCGACTTCATGGAAGACTATGAGGTCACTTCCTTCTTCTTTTCTGCATTTTCACTTTCAGATTTTTCTTCAATCTTCTTCTTTTCCCATCTTTTTATATGTACGGTACCGTTATAAACCCAACCCATTATCCAAATTTTGGTTAACTTTTTTATTTCGATTGCAGGCGATGGTCCCATTTCAAGCGCTAATGGCGTATGGGGTTTCTGTGGATGCTGTTTGTCCGGGGAAGAAAGCTGGCGATATCTGTCGGACCGCCATTCATGAGTTGTTGGGTCATCAGGTCTCTTGTTCTCTTTATTTGTTCCATTAGTTTTGAACTTTAGGCTGTTATGAATTAGTCCATGAAGTTCAGTAGATAAAAATTTAGTCAACGATTTAGTCATTGACAAATGCTGCCAAGAATTAATGGGAGCTTTTTTTTAGATCTATTGGTTGATTAGAAACTGTACGTGTTTTGAAATAAAGACATGGGTATGTAATAAAAATTGGAACTTTGTTTTGATGAGATTTGTTAGGATAGAAACAAAAAATTTACTAATTTGAGACTACAAGGACTAAATTGTTAAATACAGAAATTAAATTGTAAACTACCTAAGTTCATGGATTAAATTGTTACTAACTGAAGTTTAGAGACTCATTCTTTAGAAACTGAAGTTCAAGGACTAGATTGTTGCTTTAACCTTTAAATTTCATTTGTGTTTATTAAAGACTTATTCAGAATCTCGTGGGCATAATTTTGCACTGAATGCAACGTTTGATGAAATCGATTTTGACAAATATGATGGGTTGGTGATCCCTGGAGGACGAGCGCCAGAATACCTGGCTATAAATAGTTCAGTGCAGAGTTTGGTGAGAAAATTTTCAGAGTCTGGGAAGCCAATTGCATCTGTTTGCCATGGACAGTTGATTTTAGCAGCTGCAGGGTTGGTTAGAGGTCGGAAGTGTACAGCATACTCACCTGTGGGACCTGTCCTGGCTGCTGCTGGTGCTTCTTGGATTGAGCCAGAAAGTTTGGCAGCGTGTGTTATTGATGGTAACTTAATCACTGCTGCCACGTATGAGAGTCATCCTCAGTACATTCAGCTTTTTGTCAAGGCACTTGGAGGAAACGTCAGTGGATCAGATAAAAGAATTCTATTCCTTTGTGGGGTAAGCTTAATTTTCATGACAAACTTACTAACATGTGGTGTTCTGTGCATTTATTTATTTTATGTAACGCTCTACTTATTTGATACTGACCTAAACTGTTTCCAACGTGCTTTATGAAAGCTACCATCGTGTATCACAACTGTTCAAGAATTTTCTCACTTCAAAACAACAAACATTTTTTTGTAACGCCTGTGAGGGTATGAGTATCTAGGTCAACTTACATGTAACTTGGCTAATTCTATCCCAGGAGACAATTTCTTGCCCCTAGGACATTTTGTTGTCAAGGAACACTTGAAATTTTACTATACTACTAGGTGGATAGTATGAGATTTCAACCTCTTCCCCAAAGCTTCCTTACTTTTTCCCCCTGATGGCGCTAGGCCAGCCTTGCAACAACAAACTTTTAAGTTTTAACCTCACTATCTTTCCAAATTTTTAAATGCATAACTTATTCTTAAATCATCAATTCAACCCAAAAGCTTAAGTTGATAGATGAATGTGAATTTAATTATATATCATAACACTCCCCTCACTTGTGGACTTGAAATATAAAGAAATGTCAAACAAGTGGAAATTAACATTAATTGGAGAGGAAACAACAATGCAAGAGACTTGAGCAGAGGACTTTCCACGACCACCTGCTTTCATACTATTGTATTATTTCATAACAGAAATAGAGTTCTGAATGTTGTAATTCTCATGGGACTTGCCCTCCAGCTACCCACTGTTGTCTATCTCTTGGGATGTTGTAATTTATTCGTATACCCATCTTAATTTGGAATTTTGAGCAACTTTATCATTTATGAGCGAGCGTCATGGTCATTACATTATTATGTTAGTTCTTAGCAGGCAAAGCCCGTTTATGGGTTTCTGGCCGTTTTAAAGTCATTTCCTGGTTTTTTTGCAACAATTTGAAGGGATATCTTTGTTTGTTTTAATTCTCTCAAGAATAATACTTAAGACATGGGTTTCTCATGGCTAATATTAGCAACCTTGCTTCTTTATGTTTTTCAATTTCAGGATTACATGGAGGACTACGAGATAACTGTTCCGTTTCAATCCTTTCAAGCTCTTGGTTGCCATGTTGATGGAGTTTGTCCCAATAAAAAGGCTGGCGATACCTGTCCAACTGCCGTCCATGATTTTGAAGGTGATCAAACTTACTCGGAGAAGCCAGGCCATAGTTTTACGCTAACTGCTGATTTTGAAGGCTTGGATGCATCAAGTTATGATGCCCTTGTAATCCCTGGTGGTCGAGCACCAGAATATTTGGCCCTGAATCCGCAAGTTATTGCAATTGTTAAGGAGTTTATGGAGGCTAAGAAGCCAGTTGCTTCTATCTGCCATGGACAACAGGTCTTATCTGCTGCCGGAGTTCTTCAGGTATTGACATGATACTACATGAAATGTTTGTAAAATTTTAAATGTTGATTTCTTTTTACTTGTTGCGCATAATGCACCTGCATACATCCATCCACTCAGGCACTCACTGTGTTAGAAAAGGCTGAAGATTTTTGTTGTTTATTTTAGTTGCATTGGAATGGGGAGTGTCGAACTACAAACTTCATAGTCACTAGCACGTATTGGATGCCTGTTGAGTGTTGCTAGAACTCTTCTCCTTTGCTTCACAGACTCAACTAGGAGGAAATAATTTAGGGTGGTTTTGTTATAGTACAATGTAATTGGTTGGTATATAGGAAATTGTGAGATGAATGAATGGAGAAAAATGGAGAATTTGAAGGAGGGAGGGAGGGATATTATAACTATATAAAGTTTATAGAGTTCCATTCCAATTGATTGATTAATTCAATTGTGTAAGCTTTGGAGGATATATTTTAAGTCATCATCTGCATTAGGGAGCATTAAACAATTCCTTTCATTTTCCTCTACTCTACAATAACCATTATCAAATTCATCTAGAACGCTGTTAATTTCTGTGTACATAGAAAACTAGCTAAAAATTAGAAACTTAGGAAAAGGATTCTAATTGGGGAGATGAGGAGATAAAAGCGTTCCACCTAGAGGTTTTGAACCAAAAACCTCCTCCAAGGGATGACATGCTCTAAAACAAACTAGTTACCCCTGTGAAACAGAGACCACATGTTTTTAATACGTTCCTGTTTATTTTCAATGATTCATACTTTTGTCAATGTATAGGGGAGGAAATGCACCGCTTACCCAGCCGTGAAACTGAATGTGGAATTGTCTGGAGCAACATGGGTGGAACCTGATCCAATTGACCGGTGCTTTACCGACGGTAACCTTGTTACTGGAGCAGCTTGGCCTGGCCATCCTCAGTTCATTTCGCAGTTGATGACACTTTTGGGTATCCAAGTGACATTTTGATCATAGCTTAACCAGAAGAGTTCACGTTGAACTTACTACAAGAGCATGTCTGAATAAACACAATAAAAAGAAAGCAATAAATGTAGCATAATGTTTTATGTTTTGGATACGCCAACACCCTGTATTTTTCTTTTCCTGGAAATGTTGTGTTTTAGCTTATACAAATGTTAATGTTTTGGAAATCTCTACCCTTGTCTTAGTTTTCAATGCAACTCAGACGTCAATAACTAATCCGTCCATCGTCTAGTGGTCTTGAAAATAAAATGTAGTAAGGTTCGATAATAGTCTGTTAGAATAGTCGATGGGCATGTGAGTTGGCTGCAAAGTCTTTCCTAATATTAATCTATTCTCACGTGGTAATAAAAAAAGATTGATATAAGATATGGATTTGAATTGATAACTTGTTTTCTGGATTTAGAAATTAGTATACATATATATGATCTAGGAAGCCATCGCTGACATTTTCCCCAAGTCTTTACTTGTTATTACATTTGAATAAATGCTTAATTGTTTGGGCCTTCAAGAAAATTAATAACCACATCTGTTTGTAACTAGATACACTCATGTATGAATGCAATCTCAACAATAGAGGGGTGATTTTTCAAATTCACTTTACAAAATATGTTTATATCATGAAAATTAAAAATTTAAATAGAATAAGTATATAGTTTATATATCATTGAGACACCCCTATTCTACTATTCTAGTGTAGGCAGTGTAACACGTCGAATCGATTTATCCCTTGCCAACCTTTATAATAAATTTACGGTATCAAATATTTATAAAATACAGTAGTATCGACCATTTCAATTTACTTAAATTTATTACTAGAAAAACATAGCTAATATGTGAATTAGATTGCCTAATGACGTTCTTCTCTTTTCCACGCTTTTTTCACTTAGCCTCGTCTTGTGTCAGCGATGTCAATCCCAGCCTAATATCACTGTGCAATAAAACTTTGTTGCGCTTTTAAAAGTTAGTAGGGTTGTATATTAACATAATCAAAACACATGCACCATAACATAAGCATATATTTCAAGAAGTTTATGTGTTCACTACCTCTCTCTAGGTTGGTCACTATTTCTATTATATTACTTGATAATTAAATGGATGGTTGCACATTGCCTCTTATTTGTGTCTCTGATTACCACATTGATTATGTACATTTGGGTTGGATAGTTGTTCTCTATCAAACAGAATCCAACTGTCCATGGCCAACCAATATCAGTTACTATTTTGGGAGGAAAAGATATTACATTGTTCGATGATGTATTTTTGGGGTTTCTTCCATTAAGATGTGTGTCAATTGGCATCATATACTAGAAGGAGGGACTTCATGCAATAAGATATCCATTTAGATGGATGTCCATATGAAAAGAAAAATACTTTAGTTTGCCTCCATTTCTTTTCTTTTCGTTTTTTTAATCAGTATAACAAATGTGATCAAGATGGGAGATCGAACTCATGGTTGGAGTTAAACAAAAACCAAATAATTGGTTTGAAATCAAACAAAACAAAGAAGAAGAGTGATTCGAAGATGGAAAGAGGAAATTGATCAAGGACCCCATTTGTAATAATAATAAATGAGAGAGAGAGATAGAGAGAGGGTGATTAGGTAAGTAGCTAGAAGGCATATACATAGAGTTGTGGGTGAAACAAGGCAGTTTTCAAACATGTCTGCTACCCTTTGTCTTGTCTAGAGAGTCGTAGTAGGCCAATTGCCTAATCTTTTTTTTTTTTTTTGTGTAGCATATTCTTCTCAAACCCCATTGAGCCCCATCAATACCTTCACCTCCATATGCACAATGCATGTGCCATTTATCTTCTTATGTTTTCTAGCTTTTACTTCATATATATTATTTGCTTGTACCAAACCAATGTAACATTCATACCATATAATAGTTGGTAATACCCTAAATCCTCCAATTACTTGATTTGAATAATAATTTTTAGAACTATGAAATCGTTATAGTTATTGTGAAAGTATATTCTGAAGAATATTCTCTTGATATTTTTGATTGACCAAAGGGAGTGTATTTATACAAGGTTAATTACCCAAATAAACTAAACCTACTTTATTTACATTAATAACATTACCCAAAATAACTAAGCCTACTTTATTTACATTAATACCCTCCCTCAAACTCAAGGTGGTAGAGTAGCGATCAACTTGAGTTTGGTAAGTAAGTGACAAAATCGATTTAGATGGCAAGGCTTTTGGTGAAGATATCCGCAGGTTTGTTCAATAGTAGAAAACAGAACGTAAGAGGAGGGTGTTGCTTAAGAGGTGGTGACGAACAAAGTGACAGTCATTTTCAATGTGTTTTGTACGTTCATGAAACACATCATTGTGAGCAATCTGAATGGCACTACGATTGTCACAATGGAGGAGGGTAGGACCCTGTTGAGGGACACTCCATATCGGCAAGGAGCCACCGAAGCCCATATAAGTTCAGCTGTAGCATCAGCCAGAGCACGATATTCAGATTCCGTACTGGAACGAGATATAACACTTTGTTTCTTACTACGCCATGAGATGAGAGAATCACCTAAGTAAAAACAGTATCCTGTAGTGGATCGTCGATCAGTAGGATCCCCCGCCCAATCAGCATCAGAATATCCCGACAACACAAGGGAAGACTGAGATGAGAATTGAAGACCATGTCCCAAGGTGCCTTTGACATAGCGAAGTATGCGTAGAACAGCAGTGAAATGAATTGTTCAAGGAGCATCCATAAATTGACTGACAATATGAACAGCATATGCAATATCTGGGCGAGTTACTGTTAGATATATAAGACTGCCAACAAGTTGCCGATACAAGCTTGCATCGTCAAGAGGAACACCATCAAACGGAGTTAGATGGACATGAGGATCTAACGGTGTTGAAAGATGTGGTGGAGTCTGTAATTCCTGAGCGTGCTATTAGATCAGATGCATATATTCGCTTGAGATAACAGATAACCATCTGAACGGTGAGAGACTTCAAGACCGAGAAAGTAATTGAGAGATCCAAGGTCTTTCATCTCAAAATGTTGACCAAGATATTGTTGTAGGTCGGATATGGCCTGTTGATCATTACCAGTAATAATCATATCATCAACATAAAGAAGGAGAAGAACAATACCATGAGTTGTCTGTCGTGTAAAAAGCAGTCGTGGCGCTGTGAGAGCTGGAGGTAAATCCAAGTTGAGTAATGGTGGAGCTAAACGTGGCAAACCAAGCTCGTGGAGCCTGTTTTAGACCGTATAGAGCGCGACGAAGGAGACACACCTTGTTGGGAGGAGGAGAAGTTCCCTGAGGTGGCTTCATATACACTTCTTCAGATAGGTTGCCGTTAAGAAATGCATTTTTGACATCCATCTGAAAAAGAGGCCACTGTTTGGCAGCAGCAACAGCTAACAAGCTGCGAACAGATGTCATCCGGGCAACAGGGGCAAATGTTTCTTCATAGTCAATCCCATATTCTTGTGAGTATCCTTTTGCAACAAGCCGAGCTTTATAACGTTCAATAGTTCCATCAGAGTGAGTTTTGATTTTGTAAATCCATTTGCAACCAATGGGTCTTTTACCGGGAGGTAAATCAACATAGTCCCAAGTGTGCGTCTTTTCAAGAGCCTGTAATTCTTCATCCATTGCTTTCTGCCATACTGGGTTAATACTGGCCTCTTGATAAGAGGTGGGTTCAACAAGGGAAACAATGGTAGAAAAACAATGGTAATCAGTGAGATGAGGGGGAGGTTCTCTTACCCTGGTAGAGCGACGAAGAGGAGTAGCAGGTGGCGATTCAGGAACATCATCGGAGACAGACGGTGGATCCAGATTTGCAGTAGCAGGTGAAGATTGTGCAAGCTCAGTATCCAAGGTGGGTTCAGAGAGAGGAAAAAGGTCAACAGATGTGTTTGTAAAGAAAGATTGAGGACTAGAGAAGGAGGTGTGGAAGGAGGACAAACGAGAGAACATAGTGTGTTCCCAAAAAGTGACATGCCGAGATATCCGGAGTCGGTTGGAAAGAGGGTCCCAACAACGAAATCCTTTGTGTTCGGTGCCATAGCCAAGGAAGCAACAGAGACGGGCACGTGGTTCAAGTTTATTGTGTTCATGAGGATGTAACAGAACGAAGCAGGCACTACCAAAAACTTTGAGTTTAGAATAGTCGGGAGAAATACCATATAGTTTTTCGAACGGAGAGGTATTTTGAAGGACAGAGGAAGGGAGACGATTGATTGTATATACTGATGTAAGGGCAGCTTCACCCCAGAATTTTTCTGGACAAGAGGCAGAAAGAAGGAGGGCACGTACTGAGTCAAGAATGTGACGATGTTTGCGCTCAGCACGTCCATTTTGTTGAGAGGTATGAGGGCAAGAGCGCTGAACAATAGTGCCCTGTTGGGAAAGAAAAGAAAGAAGGATGGAATCTTTATATTCCAAAGCATTATCAGTGCGAAGAATTTTGATGGGAGAGGAAAATTGAGTGCGAATCATGTTAGCAAACTCAATATATGTGCGAGATAATTCAGAACGATGTTTTAGAAAGTAAATCCATGTAAATCGAGAGTAGTCATCAATGAATAAAACATAGTAGCGATAACCATGAACAGTAGTAATTGGGGCAGGACCCCAAATATCAGAATGCACTAAATCAAAAGGTTTATCACAATTAGAGATGGATTGAGAAAAAGATAAGGCAGGTTGTTTAGCAAGTTTGCAATTCAAACAATTAAAAGGAACAAATTTAGTAAGATTAGTCAAATTGTTAACAGAAATTAAATGACGAAGTTTTTCAGAGGAAGCATGACCAAGACGAAGATGCCACTGATATGTGTCAGAATCAGTGACCGAAGCAGAGATGGAAGAAGGAGATGAAATCCGAAGTGATGTGAGCTCAAACAATCTTCCCACTTTGCGACCCGTTCCAATCGTCTGTCCCGTCTGCGGATCCTGAACCTGACAACCATTGGGAGAAAATGAAACATTTAAGCCCAGATCACATAATTGACCAACAGACACTAGATTAAAGGTCAGGTTAGGAACACAGTAAGTATGGGGAAGATGTACACTGGGAGTATCAATGGTACCAGTATGAGAGATGTTCATACAATTACCATCAGCAGCATAAATAGGAGGTAAAGATTTTGTAGGGCTAGAAGTAGACATAAGAGAAGAGTCAGAGGTCATATGATTACAACAGGCAGAATCAAGAAGCCATCGATTACCTGATGAAACAGCCAGAGCGGAGGATGATGAAATTAGTTGATTCAATAAGCTCTGAAGATCACTTATCTGAATGAGGGATGAATCATCCGAGGTCGCAGCAACAACAGATGAGGAACCATGTTTGGTAAAAATTTTCTCTTTTGTGGAAGTGCTAGGAGGTCGGGGTGGTCTGGTAGGGCAGTTATCCAGAATGTGGCCATGTTTATGGCAGTACCTGCACTCTATTTTAGGACAGTTACTAAATTTGTGACCAGAGAGCTTACAATTCTTACAAAACATATTTGCGGCTCTGTTGGGAGTGTATGTGCTAGCAAGGACAACATCAGATTGTTTAGTAGAGTTGATGCCAAGACGCTTTTCTTCAAACAGAATTTCTTGAATAGCTGCATCTAATGAGGGTAAGGGATTCCGGTGTAGTAAAGCAGCTCTAACAGATTCATATTCTGGACGTAATCCCATAAGGACTTTAATAAGGCGAAGATGATCTTTGCTGATGTTCGCTTGGTCAAGTTGAGTCCAAATGGGTTGAAGAACTGCCAAATATTCATTAACAGACTGACCAGAATCTTGATTTAGATTTACAAGTGTACTGTGCAGTTGGTAATAATGGGCTAAACCAATAGACTTGAAGCGTGTAGACAAAAAATCCCATAATATTTTAGCATCATCAAAGGCATCAAACTGTGCATGTATAGCGGGAATAGAGGTGTTACCAAGCCAGGTGATAATTTGATGATTTTTACTGTCCCAATCTTCGAGACGTTCAATGAATGTGTTATCCCCTTCCTTTGCAGTTGGTTTGGTGATGTCGCCAGTTACAATGCGCCATAGTTTTCTTCCAATAAGAAAACTTTTCATTTGATTTGCCCATGTGATATAATTTGTACCATCAAGTATGGTAGAAATGGGTCTAAAGATATGGTCTCTCTCCATTTTGATTTGGGTTAACAATGCGGATTTTCGGCCGAGTTTTGACTGATTCGTGACTGGATTCAGGGGTGCACGGCTGGGAACGGAGACAAACAAAAAAAACTTGAAGACAAACGGCTGAAAGATTCGTCAGATCTGAAGACAAACGGCTGAAGGATTCGTCAGATCTGAAGACAAACGGCTGAAGGATTCGTCAGATCTGGTGTTGAACCGTGCAGATCTGTCACCAGAGACCGAATCGACAGGAAACCACGATCAGCGTGTAGATCTACAAAAGATCTATCGATCTACGAACTTCGAAACATCGACAGAGTGGAAGACGGAGCTAGATCTGCGAAAAATGAAATCAAAGAAACTTGGAAAGATAGGGTTTCCAACGGAGGCAGATCCGGCTGAGACGGCTGGACAGCGGCGGAAGAGCAATGGCGGCAGCTGCGGAAGGCCTTGCGGTACAGGTTCACGCGGCGGCCTTGGCTTCAACGGAGACAGAACCGGTTGAGACGGCTGGACAGCGGCGGAAGAGCAATGGCGGCAGCGGCGGAAGGTCTTGCGGTACAGATCTGGACGGCGGCCGCAAGGTGACGCGTACGGCTGCCTCGCGGATGGGGAGAAATCGGAAGGTGACGCGTACGGCTGCCTCGCGGAAGGAGACGAATCGGAGCGGAAACGGCGCGGCTGCCTCGCTGATGGAGATGAATCGGAGCGGAAACGGCCACCTGCGATGCCGAGGCTGCTGCGATGCCGAGGCTGCTGCTGATCGGCGCGACGCCGATGTTGTGGCTGGAGACAGATCGGAGCTGTCTGCGAGGCGCGCGGAAGGGCTGGAGACAGATCGGAGCTGTCTGCGGCGCGATGAGGATGGCGATGACGGAACGGCTGCGAGGCGCGATGAGGATGACGGAGACGGAGACTTTCACGGGTGGGCGGCGGCGGCGGCGGCGGCGGCGGCTAAGATGAAAAACCCTAGCTCTGATACCATGTGAAAGTATATTCTGAAGAATATTCTCTTGATATTTTTGATTGACCAAAGGGAGTGTATTTATACAAGGTTAATTACCCAAATAAACTAAACCTACTTTATTTACATTAATATCATTACCCAAAATAACTAAACCTACTTTATTTACATTAATAGTTATAATTTAAACTCTATTGTTATGATTTCATTGCAATAATTTCATAAATTTAAAAGTATAGACAGTAATGTTGATATATTTACCATCTTTTACCGGTAAACAATATGTTGTTTATAGTTATATATCATAGTTTAGTTTACACTACATTGTTTCAAAGGGGCTGTTTATACCTAATCATTATAGGTGGGGTTATTTTCGTCCGTAACATTGACTTAGCTTACCCGATCCTATCTTAAATGAGATGGTTTTTAGAATAGAATATATCTTTCAAATATGTTGAAGTTTCGATTAGTTGAAATATGATAATATTAATACAAAGCGTTAATGTATATTCACGTGGAAAGGAGGGAATGTTAAATATAAATATATATATATATATTTATGTTTTAAAAAATAGAAGATAATTTTGAATTTTAATCTTGCTCAAAAGGGATAAAATATATATACCTTGCATAAATCAAACAGAAAGACATTGTGAAATTAAGTTCTTGACTTTTTTCTTTTTTAAAATTTAGGTATAAAGGGGTGAAGAAAAGTGAAATGAATGTGAAGTGACCCACATCCCATAAAATGTTCCTCACTTTGAAATAATATGATATAACCATTCTATGGTTGTCTACAAAAGAAGCCATTCACATGCTCCAAGAAACTTAGCATCTCTCTATTGCTAGCAGCTAATATCATACATCTTAAGAGTCAATGTATGTGATTGTCATTCATTTTGGTTGGCACATACTAACTTGTCAAAAGAAGTGCACAAAGAGACAAAATAAAGTGGGGTATGTGCCTATATATATCCATATCTCCTCTTACTTTATATTGTCTATGCACACTTTTACTTTATATTTTGTCAAAGGTTATTAACCTTTAACTTTTACCCACCTTCAACCTTTAGAATCAGAAGAATAGGGTTTAGTTAGAATGTCAAATTGTACCTAGCTACCTCACAAAAAATTTAACTTTTTACCAACATAAAAAGTTACAACTTCAAATTAATTACTGCTCATGTTTGATTGATAAGCCATGCAAAATGGTCACCAAATCTTGTTGGGAAAACCCTCTCAACTGATCTACTCTATATGAATATAAATAGAAAACATATGATGACTTAGATGTGTTATAGTGATATATACATACACACATATAAGAGAACTACAAATCATGATTCACTCAAAAGAAACACAACTATATATGTGTGAAAAATATAGAGCATAAATAATCACTTTAAACTCTCTTGTAAACTCCAATCACAAGAACAAAACACAAACATTCTTCTAAAGTGTTTACCATCATTTGGAGATATTTAAAGCACTAAATTGAGTTCTAAACGGAAAAGTCTTGATTTAGTACATTGAAATTTAGTCATTTGTATTTGGATGCAAGTTGTTTAGTTGAAGTTTTCCAATATAAACGAGCAAAACTTCAAAAAAAGAATTCTATATATAATTAAATTTAGTTGGATTTAATAAGTTCTTTAATACCAACATATAAATTTGTGAGCCAAACACGTCCTTACATAAAAAAAAATTATCGTTAACGAAAGTTAGTATAACTTAAGTGTTTAAAGTATTTTTAACGCGGGTAGAAAAAATATATATATATCCACATGCATCATTTTTATAATACCTTTGTAGCACAATCACTTTTTCTATACTTTGAGGTTTTGTTATTAATTTTCTAAACGTTTAATAAGTGTTTATTGGAAAAGTTAGATTCAAATAGCCCCTAAATACATACAACAGCAAATGAGTACTGGAAAGCTAGGTTTGGGTGGAAAGAGAGGGCACAGTTTGATTTATTTAGTTTGGCATTGCACTGCCGTCTGCCCGACGAGAAACAAACAACAAAGCTCCTCCAAACTATTAATGACAACCTTTCCCATTCACACCAACATACTTCATTCTCATTATCATAACCACAGTAATATGCCTTTCAATATCATTTTATCATCTCTATATAATTTTCATATATTTGAGTTTAATTTCATGTAACTTTTGTTATATTTTATAAAAAATAAAAATAAAAAATATAAGATAATGATAAGATAAGGACCAAACTGAAAACCTACCATCTAACCACATTGACTAAAATTGATAAATAATATATCATTAGTTTAGCTTTTTTTACTTGCAATCCAAAAGTTCACATGATGTGCCAATTAGCTAAGTCATGTTTCCAATCAATACTAAGGAAAAGGGAAATGTATGTGTTGATAAATGAGATTGAAAACTTGAAGTTATCAACATGAATGGATAGGTTAATAGTTATTTAATTAAATATGGTCATAAGAAGAAGACTACAAGTTTTGAGGCAGATTGATTGATTTAATATAATAATTGACCACCAAAAAGTAATTTTTGTCCACTCAAATAATTAACACATCTTAATTTGTTCATGAAAGATCTCAATCAACATTACCATTATTATTGTTATTTCCCCTTTCTTATCCAATTTGTAATAAGAAAGGACGAAGTTATTTTGAGTTACTTTATTGGACTCTTTTCTTTGCCTTTTGGATCTTTGCATTTTAATTGTTTGTTCCATAATAATGAATGAATGGCTGAGTATATATACTTTACTCACAACCCACCTTTCTTTCATTTTCTACCAAATAATAATGCACAATGAATTCCTTAGACCATTGTTTAATTGGGTGTAAAGAAGAATGCCAATATAAGCATTTTGCTTGGTTTATTTCAACTTGAACATTGTTGAATATAGATACTTATAATTACCATTTTCTTAAAGAAAGTTTTAAAATAGTTTGGTATACATATACTTCAAAATTAGATCCAACTACATTAAAGAAAGATATGGGGAGACAAAGGCATAACCCTAACCTTATATTTTTCTGCAAGAAAGACATACAATAAGTGATAAGGTGGGGTTGCCCAAATCTTAATAAGGTTACATGGTTTGTCCATTGATGGTTGGACAAAAAATAGTAATGTATACATTCCTCTAAACACTTCTACATATAATGCTCCAAAAGTCATGTTCAATAATAATAATATATATACATTTACAAACATACAAACCCATCCATTTCCCATACTTTATTTTCATGTCTTTTCCTTTCCAACATTTATAATTATTAACATCCTCTCTCTCTTGATTATATTTCACTAATCTCACACCTAGAAGAAAAACAAAAGGTTTAGTTCTTTGTTAACCCCTATTTCTTTTTTATTTGGTTGTTTTTGGAACGTTTGATGATGAGTAAATTCAGGTTTTATGTGAAGTTTTCCATAAATGATTCCGAACTATTTCATCTTAAGTAATTATTATTAGTTGACATACCAAATCTGAGTAATGTAATTACTATTACCATCTATATTACTCTCAAGAGGGAAAATTAGTATTATATATATACCAATTTCAGATCAAATTTTGATGTTTTCCTATCTACTTGTTCTGCATACAACCAAACATAATTTTGAAAACTAAAAAACAAGTTTGTTTTTTTGATTAAAAATTCAAGTTTAAGAAATTAGAAGATAAACAAACATAAATTTCAAACCCATAAAATTGAAAAGAAATTGCTATGATTAGATAGAGTCTTAATTCTTAAATTTTAGTTTGGTTTTCTTAAATAGTTTATAAAAAGTAAATAACAAATAAAAAGAATTTGAGATGTGAAAGTTGTGATTATATACTTAATTCTTACCAATAAAATGATTAACAAACGATATCTAAACTTTTCATTTTCGGTTGCTTGTTTTTTCATACCAAAAAACCAAAATTTATTCGATCATATAACATCTTTTAATCACTAATACATACTTTATACAGAAGAATTATTGTAAATGACAAAAAATAGTTATAAAATATGAAAAATTTTCAAACTCTATCCGAATTAATTAAAATTTAAATTTTTTCTACCTTTTAAAAAACACACAGATATTTGAGTTAAAAGGAAACAAATATTTTAAAGAGGGGAAGAAAAAATACATAACTGAGAAAACAGTGAAGAAATATTAATTATTATTAAAGATAAAATGAGGGTTTAGAAAATAATTTCAATGATTAAAAAGGATGATCAAGAAGATATATTTCTTACAACAATCACTTCTGTTTTAGCAAATTCCCTAATAATTAATATGTGTATTTTTTTTGTCCAAAGTAATCAATTTAACTAAAAACAAAATATCAATAGATTACATAATAAAATGAACCCAAAACAATAGAAACAAATTAAAAAATTATATGAAGAACATAAAACCAATCCATATTTAATTAGAAGGCTATTGATTTTCTTTTTCTTTATTAAAAAGAACCAAAAGAAAGAAAGAAAGAAAGAAAAAAACAAGCCCATGTGATGAATTACATTTAAAAAGAGAAGTTAAAAAAAAAAAGTAGCTTTTGACAATCTTTTCCATGCACCAAAGATTCTCCATCTTGTTTATTATTATTGTTGTTGACATCTTCAACTTGGCCTGTAAAAAAATGAATGTAAATTCCATTCAAAGTGTTAAAATTATATTATAATGAAAAGTGATGAGAAGAAACATTTGGGAAATGTAGTGATGACCCATTAAAGCCTTGCATTATGATTGTTGTAAGAATGTTACTTTCTTGATCTCTTTATTTTTACTTTACTTTTTCTTCTGTCTTTTATCTTTTTGAGGTTGGGGAGAGAGTCTTAGCCAAATGTAGGATGACCCATTAAGTGAATTATATTTTAAATGTGAAGTTAAAAAGTTAGGTTAGCATTTGTAATATCAACTTTATAGTACCCAACCATCGACAATATTTGAAATATAAACTTCTATTATTCACTAATAATTTCTTACTTTAGGTTGGTAGTGTTTATTGTATGAAAGAGACATTTTGTTACGAATACTTTGCATGGTTTTGATGAAAGATTATTTCCTTTAATCTTCTTTCATATTTGATTAATCATTTTCATATACTTCATATATTGGTTCTTTTCAATACATAAATAATTATCAAAACAAATATTTTGATGTTTTCTCTCACATTTTAATTTTAAAATTTTGAAATAAAAATTATACCATTTTCATATACTTATTAATTGTATTGGGATTTTATTTCTTAAAATATTATTAGTTAATATCATCTCTTATCAATTAACTTTTTAAATATTTAATTCTTTCTTTATTAGTATAATTTTCCATTTTTTTTACTCTTTTATTTATTAACTTTGGTTTATATTCATTTAGTGTATAATACTTTTAATCAAAATTAATGTCTTCCTTCATTTTAAAAGACTTTATTTATTTTCTTCTATATTCATAGCTAAAAATTGGCAACTTCTACATTGGATACCTTTTTTACAAGAGGTTGATATTTCCATTTTTGTCACTTTCAATATATATATATATATATTATTGAAATTATTTGTTAGGAAAAGTTGGCCATATGTAATTGATCATCATATCCAATAGTTATTTTTCTAAAAAGAAATAAAAAAAATCAATGAGTTTTTCATTTAATTTATGTAAATCTATCTATCATATTGTCTTATTGTTTTTTTAAATGTAGAATTATAAATATAAGAGAAAATTTAAACGTAACTAAACGGTTAAAACTTCACTAGGATGTGTTAATAAGAGCTTAGTTCAACTAACATCATCTCTATGTACTTGAAACACAAGAGATTTCAAGTTCAAATTCATACCGCTAATTTGTATTAAAAAAAACTAAAAAAAGTACTTTTAAAAAGTAGAAGACAATCCAAAAAGACAAAGGAAGAAAGTAGTATTTGATATAACATTATAAGCTAAAATTTTAAAAACATAACACCAAAAACAAAAGATCCAACCCCTTCTCATGCATTGAACCTTTAAATTGTAAATTTCTTTAACGTTATCTAATCGAGTATTTTTTTAAAATAGCAAAATAAATTAAAATATTTACGAGCTATAGCAAAATTTTGGGCTTCATGACCGATAGTCTTCTATTACTATAACATACAGGTTGTAAGTTATATTCTGTAAAGTCTACTATTTTTAAAAATTCTTCGATAAAGTAAGAAATTTAGAGGTGAAAATTTAATTTTTAAAAACTAAAAGAAAAAAGAACAAATCGTTAGCAACAAAACCAAAATAATTATGAAACGAGTCAAAATAATTTAATCAATTATTTTTTTCTTTTTTTGAGAAAGTGTATCACTCTCAAAAATCATCTCCATACATTAAAAAAAAAAAAAGAAAACCCTTAGAAAAAGTATGATAGAAAATTTAAAAAATGTAGAATGTTAGGGAGCAAGTTAAAAGTGATATTGCACATGTACTTTATAACATTATTGTATAATTTAAATATGTTAGGTTGATGGATAATAAATAGGGAATTTATTTAATAATAATGCATTTAAAGAATGAAAAGTTTTCACCAATAATGAAAAACAAAATTAACATTTTTTAAAATAACAAAATAAATTAAAATTTTGAATCCAAATAAATATTTTGTCAAATTACTATCTTTAATAAATTTTTATAATAAAAATACAAAAAAAGAAAAAAGTTAAAAGAAAACTATGGAGAGGGCAGAGAGTAGAGGTTAGAAACTCAAAACTCACCGTTTCTTTCTTTATTCTTCATGTAACATTCAAAATCATCTAATCAAATTAAGAAAAGTGAGTTTGGGTTAGATTTTGAATTATGTCCTAAAGTATTGGTTTTGCCTTTGATGGGCATAATTCAAAATCAATTAGCCAACCCATCCATTAAAATTTTCCATATGTGGTTTAATTGAAATTCTTTTTCAGAGAGAGAGAAAAAAAAAAAATTGAAGTGTTGATGGAAACACACAAAAGTAAAGTTTATTTAATTATTTGCTTTTGAATAGACAGCAAAGGAAAAAGTTATTAATTGTTGGGTTTTGATTTTCAACTCAAAATATTTATCCTATAGTTTTGGTAACTTAATTTTTCCATTTTTCCATTTTTCCATACACAATCTATCAATAATTATAAGAATATAATACTATTTTAAACTTATAAAACAAACAAATTTAGAAAAAAACATTTCATACCACATCTTCTTTCCATATTATGAATACGACAAATGTGAAAAGTAATTTGTAATATACACTTTTAAATTAATTACTTTTGTAATTTAGAAAATATAGTGATATGAGTTGTTATTATCATATAAACTTTTTTGTTATTTTTGCAAGCACCGTTAAAAAATATGTTAGTGATAGGCTACTAACATAAAATCTATTATAAATTTTATAGAGAAACGATAAAAAATAACAAATTTGACAAAACATTTACAAGATATAGCAAAATTTTGGATTTTATCAATGATAGTCTTCTATCATTATCACTATAGCATATCAATAACTATCCATGATAGAATTTGTTGTATATTGTGAATATTTTGTAAATTTTGTTATTTAAAAAAAAATCATTAATATTTTTTTATACGAAAAGAAAGAAGAGAAAAAGAGAAGACAGCACGTGCAAATATAAAACTCATACTTGGTTTGCACGTGCAGTTGGATTTTCGGTATCTATTTAAAATAAAATAAAATAAAAAGGTTCCCTCCTTTCTTCTTTCTTCTTTCTTCTTTCTTTTTTCTTCTTTCTTTTTTCTTTCTTCTTCCCCCATTTTCCACTCTGCACAAATAACGAAGTGAATAAACTTCCCAAGACGGCTCATCAACACGTTCATTTCATTGTTTCATTCCTCGTAAATTTATTTATACACACAAACAAACCCCATTTCGTTAATGCCCTTCTTTGATCAAACGAAACACACAAGGACCCTTTTTCTTACCTTCTTCTTTCCAAACAAAAACAACCTATTTCTTTTACTCCTCCTTTCATTTTCTTTCAACTCACATTGTGTACTCTTAAGCTCTTTCTTCTTCTTCTTCTTCTTCTTTGTTGTTGTTGTTGTTTGTGAGCTGAGAATTTTTTTCTCTCTGGGATGATTTCTTTTTATGTATGACAACTGTTTGTTAAAAGGACAAAATGGGTGAAGAATCTTTGTCAATAATTCTCCATGACAGAGCAGTGGAGCAGGTATATTTTCCATCTCTGTTTTGAAATATGATTTCCTCTCTTCTTCTTCTTCGTTTTTTTTTTTTTTTTTTGGAGTGTTGAGGAATACTCATTGTGTTTTGTTCTTACTGACCTTATCTTTTGAAAAAACTTCGCATTTTCCACTTTTGATTTAACATTTTCAGTCCATTTCTCTTTTCTAATGATGAAATTTTGGATTGTAAATTTTGTGAAGCTCATGGGTTTGTTTTGTTGGCATACATTAGCCAATGGCCTAAAGTGGAAGATTACAACAATGGTTTTACAATTGTTTAATCCACACATTGTTGCTATTGACAACCATTTCGATTTTGGTATTTGGTTTTTTTTTTTTTTTTTGAAGTTATGCCTATTTTCTCTATCCTCCTTTTCTTAGGATGGTTTGTATCTTTCTTAGTCACCAGAGTTGAATTCTTTGTCAGATTCAAAAAATACAAAAACAAATTTTTAAAAACTTGCTTTTTTTTTTTTTTTTTTAGTTTTCAAATTTTGGGTTGGTTTCCGAAAATATTGGTAAAAGATGGATAACAAAATCTGGTTAAATGTGTTTACAGACATAATTTAAAAAGAAATAAAAAATAAAAAACTAAATGATTACGATGCAGTACCTAAGTTGCGGAATTCTATGTTCTTCCTTCTTATTGCTAAGTATAATGGGCAGAGCTAATCACAAAACCAACATTTGGCAATGGCATTTGCCAATTTTTTATTTGAAGTATTTTGGTATATATATAAAATATAATGTAGAGAAAATTAAATAATTGCTTAATTTATTGTTGCAAACGGGTCAAAATAGTTAGATTTGCAGAAGGTGGTGTTTTTTTTTTTTTTTCTCTCTCTCTCCTTTGTTTAGAATATGTTTTGAAGTTTTATTTTGCAGGCAATTCTGTCTATGAAGAAGGGTGCTTACCTTTTGAAGTCTAGGCGTCGAGGCAAACCGAAATTTTGTCCTTTCAGGCTTTCCATGGTAAGGATATACAACATTAGTAGAGTCCAATAGTTGCCTCATGAGATTAGTGAAGATGTGTGCAATTTACAGATACTCAAAAACCGATAAATAACACATAAAGTACTTGTGTGATCTGGCAGCACAGTTCGTTTTTCTGTTTTCTTCTTAAGAACTTGGTTAGCTGCCATTCAGGAATCTACAGAAGCAGTTGAAAATTATGTAAAATTGCAACATTGTTTCACTTCTCTGTCAAAATCGTCATCTGGTTGGTTCAGGTTGTGGATTTTCAGAAGTCTCGTGATCGTTACAACCTTACTTGAACAGGATCTGTTCTAAGGTTGTACAATTGTGTCTTTGAGTTCTAAGAAGTCTCGTGATCGTTAATGCGGCGAGTTGTTGTTGATATGTTTATCTCACCATCATGGTTTCTTGCGCCACTTTACATTTTCAAATGCAGAAGAAAAAGAAAGTATTCACTACTTTCGATGAACTTGTTTGATTTCTCTGTTTTCAAGATCTTGTGCTGATAAACATTTTGGTTCAGTGTATTTTAGTAGCGATAAGTGCATAGGTTCTAGATAATCATTATAATTCTGAACTCTTACTTTACATTGTTTTGTACTTTTGTCCAAGTCTTTAACTTTGCTTAATCTAATGTCTGTTTAACAATAAAATATGAACCAAACTTTGTTGCAAATGATGCTTTGTAAAGATTTTATAATTATTAAACAGAAGGAAAATAATTTCATTTCTATTTTATTTTGATGTTGGAAATAGATACTCACTTGTTCAAATAAATAAAATCCATAAACCTTTCTCTTTGACCCAGCTTCTTTTAAAATTTTCATCTTATTTATTTGTGCTTTTTTTTTTTAATGATTTTATTTGCTGTTATAGTATAATTGATTACATACTTTTCTTGTACTGATTTTAATTTGTATGATACTCAGCATTAATGGTAAAATCAAACTTTGTTTTTAATATTTTTTTTATAAAGAATTTATCCTCTTGATTTCAGGACGAGAAATTCTTGGTTTGGTATTCTGGAAACCAGGAAAAGCAACTGCGATTAAGCTTAGTTGTGAAAATCATTCCCGGTAAAATGTTGGTGAGTATAAATCATAAAAAAAACCAATGCCTCTTGTGCATTTTAACCTTTCTCTCTTTTCATTCATATTATTTCTTTTGAAACAGCCAAGTCTTGTAAACCAACTACAAATCACAAAGAAGCTCGAATCCTTTTCACTCATTTACTCTAATTGTGAGCGTTCACTCGTTCTGGTAAACTTGTTCTTCATGATTATAGGCTTTGTAGTTCGAGCTTTTTGCTTGTGAAGATAATGTTGATTTGTTTCTTTCTTCTCTTGTTACTTCATTTTTTGTGCAGACATGTAAGGACAAAGCACAGGCAGATTGTTGGTTTTTGGGATTGAGCTCTATAATATCAAGGAATCACCATCCAAGGCCAGTAACTATTTTAAAGGATCAAAGAGGAATTGTGTCTTGTGCCAATAGCCCTGCTGGCTTTATTAGAAGAAAGTACAATCTTGGACTTTTGGAGGATAGTGCAGACTTTCCGCAGGTTTTAGTTACCTAAATCCTATAGTCCTTATTTACGAAATTTTATTTTATCGAATCACTTCACCTGATCGTGGTAGTGATACTTATTTTGTAATTCATGATTGAAATAGTCCAATTCATGCGTAGGAAAGATTAGTTCAAAGTCGTAGTTGCTATCTAATAAACGTTGTACTTTACAATTTTCTATAGGCAAGTCCTGACATAATTGACAAGAGGAGAGACAACTGTTGTTGCTATTGAATCAAACTTATATTGATATTTCAACAATTCGAACCAAAATCAACGGTCTAAACTTACATAAATAATTTGGTGAAATTAATTCTGCACTGTTACAACCATGATGAGTCTACGAATAGTTGATGGGAAGTGGGTAAAATTATACAACAATCAGTATGTAATTTGTTGTTTAATTTAATATTGTCCTATCCTTTATATTGAAGTTCACATTTTTTCATGAGATGTTTACTACTCAAATTTTTAAGAGTTCTGTGTAATTTTTTTTGTGCTGCACTTCAACTAAAATGTACTATGCTTGAAGGTACGCAGCTTGTGTGGCAGTCCTACTCTTTCACTTTCAGAAAGATGCCTTTCTGATGGCTTATCTCATTCCTTTGATAGCTTCTATCCATCCGATGGACAGAGTGAAGGGGATATCTCTGCTTGGGGTACTCCGGTTGCTGAACCTGATGTACTTAATAGGGGATCATTAGATGAAACGATTTATGAAAAGAATGCTCTCAGTAGATTTGTTGCACCTGTTCATACATCTCCATATATCGAAAAGAACAACATTCTGAAGGATGTCATGATTTGGGGAGAAGGTATAGAAGGCGGGCTGATAGGTGGTGGAACTGAAAGGTCAGCTAGCCATAAAGGAATGCTTGTGGATGCATTGTTACCAAAACTTCTAGAGTCTACTATGATGTTGGACGTGCAAAGCATATCTTTGGGAGGGAAACACGCAGCCCTGATTACCAAGCATGGGGAAATCTTCAGTTGGGGTCAAGGGAAGTGTGGTAGACTCGGGCATAAAATTAATATGGACTTGGACCATCCGAAACTGGTTGACTCGCTGAATGGGATCGCAGCTAAATCTGTTGCATGCGGTGAATATCAGACATGTGCTTTGACAAAAGCTGGAGAAGTTTATACGTGGGGTGACAGCAGGTTTGGTGCCGATTTTGATTGCGAGGAGAATAGTAGAAGTCGGTGGTTGCCTCAAAAACTTTCCGGTCCTCTGAAAGGTATAAGCATATCAAATGTCGCTTGTGGAGAATGGCATACAGCAGTTGTTTCGGCTTGTGGACGGTTATTTACTTATGGAGATGGAACATTTGGAGCTCTTGGACATGGGAATCTTATAAGCCTTTCTCAGCCAAAAGAGGTTGAATCTTTAAATGGTTTGTGTGTAAAATCTGTTGCGTGTGGATCATGGCATACCGCTGCTATTGTTGATATCATGATTGACCGTTTCAAGTTCAAAAGTGCTGTTGGGAAATTATTTACATGGGGTGATGGTGATAAAGGGAAACTGGGCCATGGTGACAACGAGCGTAAGCTCTTACCAACATGTGTTGCCCCACTCGTTGATTGTGATTTTGCCCAAGTTTCTTGTGGACGAATGTTGACTGTTGGGCTTACGAATATGGGTAGAGTTTATACGATGGGAAGTTCCATACATGGACAGCTAGGAAATTTGAGTTCAAGGGATGCATCGGTAGCTATAGTCGAAGGGAAGCTTAAAGAAGAGTTTGTCAAGGCCATATCATCAGGTTCCTATCATGTTGCTTCATTAACATCAACCGGACGCGTTTATACATGGGGGAAGGGTGCACATGGACAATTAGGATTGGGTGATTCTGATGATAGGAATTTGCCTACTTTTGTTGAAGCTCTAGGAGACAAGCAGGTAGAAAGTATAGCATGTGGATCAAATTTCACAGCTGCCATCTGCTTGCATAGATCTATCACGTCAAGTGACCAATCTTCTTGTTATGGTTGTAAATTGCCTTTCGGATTTACGAGGAAGAAGCATAATTGCTATCACTGTGGACTCTATTTTTGCCGGATGTGCAGCAGCAAAAAGACTACAAATGCTGCGTTGGCTCCAAATAAATCTAAAGCTTTCCGAGTTTGTGATCCATGCTTCAACATTTTACGGAGACATATTCACTTGGATAGGTCACTAAAACAAGAAAATACAAGGACACAGAATTCATTGAAGCAACAGAAGGTATCTGGTTTTGAAAGAGTAGATAAGAGAAGTATGAGTTCTAAGCATTCTCCACTGTTGTCACCTACAAAACAAAATATTGATGAAATGCAGTCTCATTGGAAATTCATTAACCAAGGGGAAAACCAACAGGATTTAGAAACTTT
Source organism: Cucumis sativus (assembly GCF_000004075.3). NCBI lineage: Eukaryota > Viridiplantae > Streptophyta > Magnoliopsida > Cucurbitales > Cucurbitaceae > Cucumis > Cucumis sativus. The sequence goes on from NC_026658.2 coordinate 344,380, forward strand.
TACGTCCAGTGGAATTCCAAGTTGGGGACAAGTTTCATGCCCAGCTTCGTTTAAAATGTGTGACAGAGAAAACACGAAAACTCTCTTTTCTCCATCTCAAAATCAAACAACTGCCAATGATTTAGTTCACCTAAAGTCCCCTAATTCAAGTGCCATTAGTCTTGATAGATTTTTATATGGATCCAGTGAGAAGCTAAGTGAAGAAGTTCAGAGGTTAAGAACTGAGGTATTTTTACACATGCTATCTTACGATGTTTCAGTATTTCTGTACTAATCATACGTGCATCCTCCTGCGTTTATTTGCTCGCGATCCACCTATTCCTTTTCTTGGTTTAATAATTTCAGATAAAATTAATACCTTGACCATGCAAATTTGTTCTTACATCTACATGAACTGACCAAGTTTCTTCCCTGAGCTAACTGTTTTTACTCTTTATTAAGTTTTACTCTGTATTTGGATTCCAAAATACTTAAAGAACTCAACGCATTTTTTTTTCTTCCAAAAAAGTCATACCGTATTTGGATGCAGATGAAATATGATATGGTTATACCCTGAAATTTGAAAGCTATAAAGTGTGATTGTGTGGTGGGGATTAGTTTGTAATGTCAAGTTAAACAGGGTCTTAATTTTATTGAATTGCGTTTTGAAGCTGCCATTGGAAAAATGAGTTTTCACTTTCTTTCTTTTTTTATCGTAAAGGTAAAGAACCTTGAATTACAATGTAATGATGGAGACGAGAAGATGCAAAAGTGTCGACAGAAGATCGAAGAGGCTTGGTCTGTTGCAAGGGAGGAAGCGGCAAAATGTAAGGCAGCAAAGGAGATCATAAAAGCTTTGGCTCTTAGGGTAATTTTCTCTCATATCTTTCTTTATTTACTTTTAGATATAAGTCGTGCTATACACATTCATTTCCAGACCGGTTATCTGATTTGAAAACTGCTTACGTTGTAGCAGCTACATACAATATCGGAGAAGGTTAGCAGTCGAGGAGATACAAAAGATGAAGTTGATGCAAATAAACCACATGTTACACCAGTATATTCAGATTCTTCAAACTTTGGCCATTTTCACTCCCCCTCTGCTGTAACTTGTTTACCCCCTGAGCTTCAATTACCCAAAGATAGAGTAATAGGTGATAGTTTATACAACTCTCCCATTGTCTTTTCTAATACATTCAAATCATTGTATGGGAGACCTGCATTCCGTCACGTTAGCAAGTCTACGGATCCAGATCCCATTGCTAACCGAACGTCGGCGAAAAATGGAAATGCAAATTATTTGAAAGATGAATGGATGGAACAGTATGAAGCTGGTGTATATATTACATTTACAAGTCTACCAGGTGGGCACAAGGGACTGAAGAGAGTGAGGTTCAGGTATTTGTCATTTGTTCATATCAACTTATCAATAATTGTCCTTTCTATTTATCTATTCTTTTGGGGTTAAATTAAACTATATTACAAGCTTAGTAGGAAGATTTTCAAGGTTTTGTAGAATATATCCTTCAATTTTAATGACTGTCTAATAAGCTTCTAACTAAAATGAACTTGCTTTGACCCTAACGCATTTGGTTATTATCCAATGTTCGGATATATGTTTGATTGAATGCATCGTAGTGATATGTGTTATCATTGTAACTTAGCGTAGTTATCTGGTATTGTGTTTTGCAGTCGAAGAAGATTTTCGGAAAGGGAAGCAGAGAGATGGTGGGAAGAGAATCAAGTTATAGTATACCAAAAGTATGGCATTGATGGATATACCGATTCAAATCATAGTCAGATGGAGGACTAAACAAAATTTCACACTTCATATTTGTATGAATGGAATTTTGTATTAGTCAGTCGAACAAGTTGACTTGCTCCACAGTAAATAAAACATCTCAAATACCTCATCTTCACTAAATTGTGTATTTTTCGTAATCTATTTTAATATATAATTGCTAGCTATGTACAAAGTTGTAGACATTTTGACAACAACATCCATAAAGAAGGCCAGCAAAGATATGTAAGTATTCTATTTTGAGTTGATCAAACCAAAGGATGAGGCTCTTACATAACCTATAGTTTTATTTAAATTAGCATCTCATGTAAGTTAAGAGTTTTATTTCAATTAATTGAATTGAATTGAATTAAATTAAATAGTTAGTTAATTACTAAATTAAATATACAAATTATATAAATAGCATTTGAACCAAGGGGAAGTACAAAAGTAATACAAATTGTGATGTTAAAAAGGAAATTAAAACAGAATGGAAGTGACTAATTAATAACTTCTAAAGTTCACAAGTCATTCCTACTTTGAGCATATGCATGCGAGGAATATCAAAGACTTGATCACTTTGCCTCAAATTCCTCCTTAAGAAGCTATATGCATAGTTTATCATTATTCTCTTTCCAAAACTTGACCCTTTTTTAGCAACCACTTCACTTTCTCCCACCAAATGAACAACTCCATCTTTCCATGCTTCAACAATCCTTCCAATTGCTTTAATATCCTCTTTTTCAACTCTTCCATCCAACACTCCATTTTCCTCGTTTGAATGTGATGCAACTCGCTCCGTCTCAAACTCGTCTAGTTTTTCGAGTAATATCTTCTCAAATGATTCATGTTCGGTCCTCACGTCCGTGTACCCATATCGAACAACACAACGGAACACATCGATCTCCTTCGCCTCTACTTTTCTGAAGAGGAAACGCTCTTCGGCTGGAACCTAGTGTAAGAACAAACAATAATAAAACAACCTCAAATATGTATTAATTAACCTTAAAGTTTACCGTTGTATTTAAAGTTAAGTACGTTTTATAACGAACCTTGCTCACAGGAAGTGATTTAATGGTAATGAAGACAAGAACAGATTGCAATGCAGGGACGTGGTCAACGTAATGCTTGAAGATGGGAGGGATGCCTTGAACAAGCTCAGAGTAGAAGAAAGCAATACCGGGAATTCTTCTAAAGTTGGTTCTATTCACTATCTCATTGAGTTTTTCAGAAGTGATTTTGTGGTTGAGTTCATAAAAGTATTTCTTTCTAAACACACTATTCCAAACATACATGATTGTCATCAAAGCAGCAGCAAAAGCCAGAGGGAGATAGCCTCCTTGGTCAAACTTGTAAAGGACAGAACTCAAATATACCAATTCCACAGTACCAATGGTGAGAACGTAAGTGATTATGTAAAGGATGTGAGTTTTCCATATCATTACCATTATGAGTACTAGGAAAGAGGATGTGAGTGTCATCACAAAAACCACAGCTATTCCATATGCATTCCCAATCTGTGTAGTGTTTTTGAACCCCAAAGTAACACCAACACAAGCTAGCATTAGAAGGTAATTTATCTCTGGAACATAGACTTGCCCTTCATACTTATCTGATGTATGAACCACTTTTACTCTTGGGAAGCATCCAAGTGAAAGTGATTGTTGAATTATTGAGAATGTTCCTGAGATCATCGCTTGGCTTGCTATGATTGATGCTGATACTGCCACCACAAACATTGGCCAATACAACTTTCCTGCCAATATAATAGTATACACATAGACAATAGTATTCAATATCATTTTCATTTGAAAAGACCGGCCTTTTTCTAACCATTTAGTTTGGAAATTGTGCTTTTTTTTCTTATTGTTTCTTTTACCTGGAATTGACTTGTAAAATGTGTCTGAAACTAGATCGTTGTGCTTCCGAAGAAACGAGGCTTGGCCAACATAAGCACAGATTAGAGCTGGGTAGGTAATGGCGGACATGCTTAGTTGAATTGATCGGACGCTGAAATGACCGACATCCGCAAACAAGGCTTCTGTCCCTGTAAGAGTGTGTAGATATGGAAATTGAATAAAGTAAGTGTTTGATTGATCATATGTCTAAACTGTTGTTAATTGAAGTTATAAGAGTTCAATGAAATGATCAGAAGGACGAAAGGTGAACCTGTAATAGCAAGAACAACGCCACCAAGTGAAATCCAAGCATCCATTTTGTTTCTTTGGAAAAATCGAAAAATGTAATTTGGATTTAAGGCCTTAAGGACAGTTGGGTCATATTTTATGAAGTTATAGACACCAATTGAAGCATTGAGAGCAAACCAAATGAAGATAATTGGAGCAAAAGTGTATCCAACTTTATCTGTTCCAAATCTTTGAACCATGAATAGGCACACCAATATTCCTACTGATGCCCAAACAATCCTCTCTGCAATAATCAATTCATCATCTTCCTTAACAACCATTCAATCATAAAAATGAATCAAAACTGAAGTTGCAAAACACCAAAATAATATTGAAACAGTTCAGCCAAATACTATTTTCATAATAACAAGCATTTCCCTTAAAATCATAGAATACTAAATGAATTTCTTTTATCAACTGTTATATTAAAATATAATGGGATTCAATTTCCTTCTACACAAAGTGGGTTTGTTGTATTTTCTGTAATTGCTATAAACAAAAAAACTTAGAGATAGAAAAGACGCGTTTTGCTGATGGGATTTGTGTCTTTCTCTTCCTCATCAACTTATATTTATTACAATTGTGGAAAGTTGAAGAAAATCAATTTTCTTAAAAAGTAAAATTTGTTGGGTTTTTTCTGTTTACAAATTATTTAATTTACCTTCTGTCATTGCAGGGGTAGCCTCCTTGATCCCTCCCACAGCAGATAACACTGAAGATTGAAGAAAAACAAATTTGCTATATTACCCTCACACAAAATTGTTCTATAGGTAACAGAATCAGGAAAAAAAAATCTAAATTTAAAAGAAAAAAAGAAGGATTAGTTTTGAAAAGAAAAGCACATATTGGAGTAGGAAATTTAATAAAAAAGAAATGGAAGAAGAAGAAAGAAAAAAAAAGAGAGAGAAAGGACCTGAGATACAAGGAGTAAGAACACCATCACCAATAACCATGGAGGTTCCAAGCATAGTTGCAAATAGAAGAAACACCTTTGCAAAATGACTTTTCTCCAACTTAGATTGAATTCTTGAAGCTCTCTTCTCTCTCTCGTTCGGCAAACTCAATTGGTAATTTGACACTTCTCGATCTTCCACCTCCGCATTCGGAATCAACCCCACTTTGGCATATCGACATATCAGTGAGTACAATGCGAACGTTCCCCCTATAGCAATAATCCAAACCCATTACTTAAATTAATTATCCTGTCCAGTGTCCACCACCCCACCACCCCATCACCCCTCCACCCCCAGGTTGTTGAATCACATGCATGCAGTTAATTTTTAAACTTACTTACCTTCTCCGTTGTCGTTGGCTTTCAAAACGATGAACACATATTTGATAACAGGAATCAAAGTTATGGTATAAATGATCAACGACAACACCCCTAAGATATCATCGTTGTGTTTTATCCCGTCCGGAAACGTGCTGGAGAACACGTACAGTGGCGACGTTCCAATGTCACCATACACTATGCCAATGCTTTGGAATGCTAAATGTAAGATTACACTCCAATTATTCTCCTTGGCATAGGAATGATCATGGTCATGACCATGGAGTTTACGTGACTCTAAATCCAAGGAGTCGTATCGTCGGAGCTTTTGCCTTGAAGACTTCCTCTCGGACGGCCCAACAACAACTTCTTCATTCTCTTCTTTTACAATGGCGTCGGATGATGACATGTCGGGAATGTCACCGGAGAGCCGATGAGCCATTATATATATATATATATATTGTTGGGAGGTTTTGAGAATCGAAAGTTGTGTAAAAGATGAAGCATACAGACCTCTTGATTTATATGGCAAAATACAAAGACACAATTTAATATTACAGCAGAGAACAAAAACTGATTCTTTCCCAGTTTTAGCATTTAATTCAAACACAGTCAAATATGTTCTGTTTCATTGGAAACTACTTCTCAATTTCCCTATATTACTACTACTACTATTATTATTATTATTTTGGTTTTGAAATTATTATTATTGTAATCTAATTATTTGCCTAATTAATTACAATTAACAATAAAATTCATTTGAGTCATTCAACTTTTAAATAATATCTATCTTCACATTTATATATATTGCTTCAATTGCTTTATCATTCTTCTTCATCATCACCATCATCACTATACAAACTTTTACTAACTTTAATTGAATTTAGATTTAAATATCATTAATTTTAACTCATCTACTTTTTCAATTATCTTATACTTTTAAAATAATAATAAATTTAGTCACTCCCGATAGTTGCAAATTTAGCTCTTAAATACAAAATAGTTAAAATATATAGCAATATTTTAAAAAAATTACAAATATAACAAAATTTGTCGAATTCTATCAATGATAGATCATGTTGTAAATATTGGTTTATCATGGATAGATCATGTAAATCTATTGATAGTTTTGCTATATTTACAATTTTTTTTAAAAAAATGTTGCTATATTTTTAATAATTATTTCTAAAATGGTCATAAATTATAATCCCCTAAATTTTAGGGACTTTTTAGCAAAATATTTACCGAAGATGGAAGGAAGAAAAACCTTAAATATTTAAATAAAACAGCCGAATTGATGGGTTTTTGATTTTGTCATATGTAAATATTTCGGTGATTTATTATATTTATGAAAATTTTCTAAAACTTTACAAAAATTATATAGAATATAAATGTTTTCAAAATTTATAGCAATATATATATATATACATATGATAATAGGACTTATGTCATCCCGTTTTCTAAATTGCAAAATAGTAAATTTAAAAGCCGATAATTCTATGATTATCGTCTAATAGCCTTCTGATAGCTGTCTTATATCATTAATTTTGTCATATTTACAATTTTAATAAAAAGAAAGATATATAAACGGTTTATTTTAAATGTTTTTGTTATTTGATGCAATTTTTTTTAATAGACAGCCATCAAACAAAAATAAGTTGGGAAAGTTGAGGAGTAATAGAATAGGTTTGAAGGCAATAACATTTATTGATCTAAACTTTATATACAATAAAATTGCAGCACATAAGTTTTGTAACTTTCACCTTTTTGCAACTTTAGACATGATGCAATGTATATCCCTATTATTTACACCTTTCCTTGGTGAAATAATTATTTTTAAAAAGTTAGAAAAGTATTGTAATTAAGTACATTTAATTGAGAAACAAAACATATATTTATTTTGCTGTGTAATTGTGGGATTTTGATCAAATTAAATTTAAGCTTTCCCTTTTCTTTTTTGTGCTAAATCACTTCGATTTAAGATTTCAATACCATAGGATTATACAAAATTAAATTACTATTACTTTTTCTTATAACAATAACCGTAATTACTGTTTCAAATGTTATCATTTGCTTTTCAAGATTTTATTATATAGTTTTAACTACATTAATATAATTGCTATGTCATTTGGCAACCTCATGAAAGTTGTGCATTCACTTTAATATTATACAAACATACGTCCATACTTTATATTTATATTTAAAGAAAGAAAAAAAGAAAAATTCAATTGATTTGATAAGTTAAATTGACTTCCACCCTAATAGGCAGAGGCACGTAGGGGCATGGGAGACACATGCCTCCCTCCAAATTCACGTTCGAGAACGAGATAGTTGCTTTTATTTTTCATTTTCATGATTTTGAGTTTTTTCTTTTCAGTTTGTTCAACTTGTAATTTTCTCATTTTTAAATATAGAAAAGTGAACCATAATAACTATAAACACGGTCTATATTATCTTAGAACGAAGATTTGATGAAGTAATTTAGAAAATAAAAAACCTCAAGAGTTAATTTAATTTTTTATTAGTTTCAATTTATAAAAAGGGAAGAAAGTCAAAATTTGACCATAGGTCTCACGTGCGACCTGTGTGGGGTTGTCACGCTAAAGAAAATGATAGGAAGGCTTCGGATTTACCAAATAAATCTTCTAAACTTACGCGTTTCCATTTAATGCTTTTCTTTTTCTTCTCTTCTTTTCTTTCCTCCTTTAACCATCCTTTTTTCTTTTCTTTTCTTTTCTTTTTTCAAAAAATAAAACTTAGTTTTAAACCTAAGAAAGAAAAATTAAAATTAAGAAAATAAATTTTGTTTTGAAAAAACAATAACAAAATTAAAAAAAATTAACAAAAAGCAAAATTCATATCTTTCCATTCACTAGCTATCATACCAATGGATTTTTCAAAGTATATAAATAAATTATTTGAAAAGCATAAATAAATAATAAAGATTATGGACGAAAAGCTAAATGATTCTTGAACTTTGATTCCATCCTTGAGAGTTGAGCATATTAACTCTTCCTTCCAAGGTTTGTATGACTCTTTAATAATAATAAATCACTTCCAGACAATATGAATCCTATTCTCTTTTATTCTTTGTAAGTAGTAAAATTGATCAACAATATAGAAAAGTGAGCGTTTGAATTCAATTTTATATTTAATACGTCTCTTATACTCTATAAATTCTTTTAAATCAATTAATCTTTTAGATATAAATTTAAATTATTCTATATATTTTTATTGGATACTAAACTTTTAATTTCGTGTCTTAATAGTAATAGATATGGATTTATATAAAAGATTAGATAGATCATATACTAAATTAAATAACTGAATAGACATCAAATTATTTTGACTTTAATTATTGAAACATACAATATTTTTTAGTTTGTAATTGTTTCCCTTTAACAAGTGTTTTAAGAAGCCAAGCATGTTTTAAACAATTGTAGCTTAATTAACAAAAGTTTCTACTCTCACGATTATGATCTTCACTTTTATGGCTAGAAACTAAACATTTTATTTAAGAGATTATAATTATAATTAATTAACCATATGATTTAATTTTAACAAACATTGAGATGGTTTGAAGTGAAAAAAGTTGTTCTTATTTTACCTGAAGGGTTTGAATTAGCCCCCCGATCGTATTTCTCTCGAGATTAAAGAAAAGATTGGCAATCTGTCTTTTAAGAGCTATCGTCCCACTAAAAAAAATATTCTTGTGATAGGTCCTGTTCCTAGTCAGAAATATAGTGAAATCACCTTTCCTATTCTTTCTCCGGACCCTGCGACTAAGAAAGATGTTCACTTCTTAAAATATCCCATATATGTAGGCAGGAACAGGGGAAGGGGTCAGATTTATCCCGACGTGAGTAAGAGTAATAATAATGTTTATAATGCTACAACAGCAGGGATAGTAAGCAAAATAATACGAAAAGAAAAAAAAGATTATGAAATAACCATAGTGGATGCAGCGAATGGGCGCGTCGATGAAGACGTGTGGGTGCACTATTACGCGGTGGGGATTGTAACTTTCCATGAATTTCTCATTTCTCACTCAACGATGGAACTTTGCTTATTTCGTTTTTGAAGAATTGACGAATCAAATGATATTTTTGTTTCAATTTTTGCCTCTTCTTCTCCCTCTGAATTAAACTTTTCCTTGTCATAATGATTCAATTCCTAGTAGTATCAATTATACAAGTCGGATCCTAGATGTAGAAATATAAGAAGGAAGATCCCCTTCTCCTTCGAAAGAAATGATATTTTTGCAAATACAACACATACAAAATTAACCAAATTTACCTAACAATAATTAAAATACAAAAAAATGTTTGATATTAAAAAGTATTTTCCTAAAAGCATCCAAATATGAGATTGAATGATTAATAGGTCTAATTAGAATATAGATATATATTATAAAGAGAGGGTAAAATAATTATCCACATGCAATGATGGTGGGTTCCAAGGCAGAAGAAATGTCTCTCTCACACATTTCTGAACCAATGTTGGTAACTCCCTCCTGCATCACCATCACCCACACACAACACCTTAGTTTTCTTTAACAAAAACAACTCCAAATTCAAAGTATGGTATTGTGGTGATTTAAATCACATTATCAAACTTATAAAATTTATCCGACCCTTCAAACTTCTACAAGTGTTATGATTTGAATTGGCCACTTTTATAAAAAGAAATTTGACACGAGATTGAAAGTTTAATTATTTATTAAGTTCAATTTAAAGTATTTTGGTTTTAGTTCTTGAAGGGAAAAAAGTACTTTTTAAATACTATTTTTTCCATTTGAAAGAATAAAAGAGAGGGAGAATAAAATACCTTAGCCAAGTTCCTAAAATAGGTTGTTGTGAAATTGCCGGTGGGAAACAAAACCTCTATGATGTCTGCCAATACCAACTGCGGCTGTGAGATTGCTCCATCAAACCAATCTAATATCATCACACACATACACATATATATTAATTGAAGGAGGTAGTAAATGCCAATTAACCTCTTAAACTATGAAAGGGAAAAACGTATTTAAAATTACCGAAAGCATTGGAGTTGTGAAATCGTTTATCAAATCGCCAAATGCTTTGAGTGGAAAGAAAAGATAGGCAAGATTGGTCTTGAATGTTGATTAGTTGGAGAAATGTGGACAAGTTGTATGCAGTTGGATCTGATGTAAATGTTTCATCGATGATCACTTCTACCGTCTATCTAGAAAACAACATATCACCAAGACAAATAAAATTGATATATATTCAAAAGAAATAGATTTTGTTTTTGTAACTATTTTATTGAATAGTATACTAACCAAAAATGAAATAATTAATGAACGAAAACTTACACAAAGGATACCATGAAAGGCATCTAAGTCGTCGGGGTTAGAGACGTTGTATGTGATTTTGTTGATGGAGTCATCCACATTTTCTCCTCCTGCATCTTCTATATACTTTTCCAATAACCTCACAATGGATTAGTTTATACGTCACCAGATAAAGAACTAAACATTCGACTTTAATACTAACAGTATAAATACTATGTTAATTGAATTATTATCATACGTTAAATTAACTATATTTATATTTATTAACTAAAATAAATAATTCAAAAAATTAAAACAGAAAATCAAAATGATCAAAATCTACTTTTTTTTTTTTTATTATATATATAAACTATAATAATCTAGACTTGAATCCAAATTATTTTAACTATAAACTTATAATTGAATTGCATCATCAAATTAATTACCTTAAGCTTGTAGGCATCCTTTGTGAAAGACCATATGCCCTGTTATTTAAGAATAATTAAAGAAAATATTAGAAGAATTAATAATCATTTTAAAGAACATATAAACTTTATATTACAAAGAAAGCGAAAGTAGTGAATGATTCTAACATCATAGTAACCCATCCATGCAACAATGGGTTTGAAAGTCTTTCTAGTGGTTGCTATGTTCTTTAAGCACATGTAATTTTCTTTGATCTGCAATAACAACAACAATAATACACAAATTTAAATAAAATTACTTTAAACCTTGTCAAGTTTGCATCATTTCTCGCCTCAAAATTTCAAATTTATAATTTGGATGTGCTGCATTCTTAAACATTATGACAAGATTTACAAATTACTTACCGCAGTGTAAATTTGATTTGCTCTTGGCTCCACGTTTGCAAATGCACCCAAGAACTTTATCCATTCTGCTTTCTACAGATTTCCAACTTCGTATTAGCAAAGCGTAATTAAACACACAAGTAAATTAAGATAAAATTACTTATATTTAGACCATGATCATGTCAGTGAAGGAAACCTTGATAAAAGAAGTAGCAGAGAGTTAAAAGATCAAAGAAGAAAAAGGGAAGAAGGGTTTAGGGTTTTACTTGCAAAGGGGTATCCTCTGAGGAAGGAAGAAAGGTGGCAAAATTGCAGGATTGTGGTTGGTCCACGTCGGCAATGAAGTGAGCAGCAAATTGTGCCAGCTGTTGTGTTTCGGTTTTGTTTATAATTTGAATTTCTCCTTTTTCGTATTGTTTTAATACGCATTCTGATGTCACACTCTCCGACGTTATACCCTTCAAGCTTCCTAATAAACCTAGAAGCTGTTCAATACTATATAAATTAATATTCATAACAATGTCACTTGCTTATGATATAATATGGAAAAGATGAAGCAAATTACATACCTCGAAAAAGGAAACTGATAGGGGCCATGGAGAAAGAAGACAAAAAGGAAAGGAAAAGAAGAAAAAGTTAGATATTGATTGTCAAACTAACTGTGCACATTGGGTGCCATGTGATTTGTGTATCAAAAAGTAATCACATGATTAATAATAGCTTATAATATAATAACAACATTGCAATATTAATATAAAATTACACCATATGTAAAGGATTAATTATATCTTTTTGTAAAAAAGAAATCAACTTTTACATAAGAATAATACAGTATCAATATGTTCAATTTTTTGTTAGAAAACAAATGAAGTGTAGAATCCCCCAGTGACATACATTTGAAAATTGGAAATTATATAAGAAAATGATAGATAGAATGGTTGTGGAAAAGAAAGTGTACCTGGAAAGAGGTCAGTATCAAGAGAGTAATTAGACAAAGGGATGACATAAGATTTGATCCTTGAAGTGCAATACTTTGTTCTTCCTGCCATCTTTGAAGTATTCTGCACTTTTTTTTTTTCCATTCTTTTTCACATCAAACCTCTTGACACCACATAATTTTCTATCTATATAATATACACAAATGTTTAATTTCTTCTACAACCACAGGAGTATAGGTATGTTTTTTAAACAAATTAAATCCTAACATTAGTTATGAGTTGTTTGGAAAGTTAGAATGTTATCTTGAGATGCGTGAAAAATCAAAATGTGAAACAGAAATAAAATTTTGAAACATGAAAATGGTTTAACAGAGGGTTTTAATTGAATCGAATGCAGTATTTTCTATAATTTTAAGAAAGAAGAGGAAGAAAAAGAACCTGAATGAGAAGGTAGCTCTTGCCATCAATGGAGTTCTTGATAACTTTAAACGACTGTCCATAATAAATCCTGAAATTCACCGCATCTTCAACCTTGGAAACATTTCCCACCTTCACCGCCGTCGTGGAAGCAGCCGTCAGTCTGTCAATAGCCGGAAACCAAACGGCAAAGAGGAACAGCACCAATAATAATGCACTATTCATAGCGAACGGAGAAGGGAAAGACAAATTGCAGGGAGAGAAAATGGGTGGGGAAAGTGAGAGTGAAAGCAAAATGTGGTGTGGAAGAGTTTTAAGTGAACCCGTGAATGAAAGAGAGAACTTTTGATATTATATATATTTGATTTGATTTTGTCTTTTTGCTATCCATCATTTTGTGTTTCGATTTTTATGTGAATAGTGGTAGTGGTGAGAGTGCAGTACTCCACCCAGCATCATGCATCCTCTTTTTTCCACCCACTCCCTCACTAAATTTCATCATTGTTATCTTTCTTTTTCCTTTTTTTTACTGATATCACCAATCTCTAGAGACAAATTCCAACAACTATGTTTAGGGTGTGATCAACTTCATACTGTCAATCCTAACTCTCTTTTAACTTTTCTTTATCAATCTCATGCTTACAAGATATAGTCTGATTGGAGGTAATGTTATGCTGTCCAACTAAGATATCATTTGATAATTGTTAAAAGGTAAGAACATAATGTTTATGTGGCAAATCTAGAACGGAAGAAAAAACTATAATAGAAGAGAGTCTTTTAATATCTTCACCAGCAATATAAGTTAGAAGATCAAAATGCATCTTTATAGGATATAGGAAGCCCTAATACAAGAATGAAAATAAACTTAGGGTAAAATAAAATACTAAAATACGATTGAGACTATAAACTATCAACAAAAACCTTTAGTTTCCAGCACTTCTCAAGTTGATGTATAGATGTCAACGTGACTCAACTTTTTAAATATTTGATATTGACAATATAATCAGTGAAACCGACTTTTAACTTTTTAAGTTGGATGATATGTTTAAATCACTTAAATTATAACTAATATGGTAAAACAACAAAGAGTATTGCTATTAATTTGTTGTTGACTTTTTGAAATTTGTATGAAATTTTGAAAACTCGATATTTTACGCAAATTTAAGGTCTATTTGGATTGAATTATGAAAAAAAATATTTTTCAAGAAACTTGTTTTTGTTTAAACTCATTTTCCTAAAAATTGCTTAAAATACACTTAAAATTTTATTTCGAGTGGTTTCCAAACATCTTAGTTTTTTTTCAAAATAACTTATTTTTTAAATTAAACACTTGAAAATGTAATCCAAACACACCATTAGTTGTCACAAAATATATCTGAGCAAGCTTGGAAACAGTGTGATTAGAAAAGATAGTCCACTAATACAGTTAAGTAAAATGATTACAACTTTAGTATAACAGTAACAATCGTAAAGCTAACTCAGTGAACACCTAGACTCTCCTAGATATAGACTCTCTATCTTTAAAACTTTGGCTCGTGAGAGACTCCCTCAATAAAGTTTAGTTAATAATTACCATTGACAATAACTATATATTAAAAAAAAATTAAAGGTTATAGACATATGTAATCTTATAATCCAAATAATCTCCTTTACCTTGCCAACCAAGTAACTAACCAACTTTTAAATAAATAAAAAACATAATGATAATATGATAAAATAAAATAAAATAAAATAAAATAAAATAAAAAGAATTAGGAAAGAAATTGGTGTAAGAAAAGAAAGTGAAGGGAAAAAGGTTGGCGTTGGCGCCTCTTTCTTCCCAAAACGAACCGTTTTCATTTCTTTCCTTTTGAAGCAATTCACAACTCCTCACCTCACCTATAAATACAAACCCCTTTCAAAATCTCCGCCCTCCTTCGTCTTCCTCACATGATCAAATAGCAATTCAGGTTCTCAATTACCTTTTCACACTTAAATCCTTCACTATTACACACACCTTTTTTCCCTTTTTAATTCTTCTTTTCCTTTTTTATGGCATTAGAGTGATTTTGTTTCTCTGGGTTTTTTATTTTGGTAGAGGACGAGACGGTAGGTTTTTTTTTCAATGGATCGTATTCTGTTTTTGGTGATTTTGTTGTTTGCGTTGCCCAATTGTGAATCCTGGAACTGGTTTTCCTCTTCTTCCTCTTCGGCCTCTTCTTTTAACCGTGTTGAAGGTGGAAGTGGTGCGGAATTCGCAATTGAGGGTTTTGATGATCAAAAAGGGGTGAGGAGAATTGAGAATGCTAAGAACAAATTGACTGTGTCTAATTCTTGCTGGGAAAGTGCTTATAGGCATCTCTTTGCGGGTTGTTCCGAGATTTTTGCTGCGGATGAGAAACGGTCCAGATTCGCTTGGCATCTTAGTGATTGCTTTCAGAAGGACTCTGGCAGGCCTTCTTTTCCTAATTGTGATGCGAAATCGCCCATGGCCAAATGTCTCAAGTACTTGAATGAACATGAGCATCGGATTTATCTTGAGTTCTACCTTGAAACTAACTCTATTTGTCATCAACTTCAGTGAGTATCATAATTCCTACCTTATTGGCTACATTACAAATTGTTTTTGTTTAGTTTTTATAGTTTTAATTTGGTTCTAGTTTGGTCTTTGTATTTTAAAGATTTTTTACTTGATCCTTATGACTGGACTTTATTAAACTAAGATGTCGATAGACTATTTAGGAACCAGGTTGAAATTTTTAAGACCAAGTAGAGCAAATTGAAATTAAACAAGAACCATAAGGATCGAAGAATTGTAACTTTTTAAAAGCATGGGGGTGAAATTTAAATTAAGTTCAAACGATAGGGCATTTGATCCTTTCTTGTTTTTTAAACATCATATCCAATTGATTGTGGTCTTTGTTTCCAGGGCCAATGCTTTCAAGCTTGACACAGAGAGGTTAGTGAATGAACTGAAGAGATCTTCGGAAGCTGCAGAAGGCAAGTTAGAATCCATCGAGGAAAAATCGGAAACTCTGCTGCAAAGTTCATATGAAATTTCTGATTCCTTGAACTCTACTGGGACGCAAATACAAAAAATGGCTCAAACATCAAGGAAACTAGAAGACCACATGGGCATTGTTCTAAAGCACTCTGAAGCAGTTTATGAGCAATCCAAGAAGATAGAGACATCCCAGTTGGAACTCCAAGAAGGTCAGTTAAAACTGAGAAAAACTTTAGAGGAAGGGATGGAAATGCTTCAGGATTCTTACACCGATCTTGGCCAAGAGATGGATAATTTACGAGTAGAAACCATCGAGATCGAAAAGGAGATAACCAAAGTGGGAGATTCAATGTCTTTGAAGATGAAGTACCTCCAGAGCACAGCAGATGATATTGGGAATATGGCTGGGCTTTCATTGGACAAACAACAAGAACTTCTAGATGCTCAGTCCACAGCACTTAATGGTCTTCATTCTTTAAGCAAAGTTCAATCGGAAGCGCTAGAGGAAAGCAGGTATATTAAATTAGGATTCAGACCAAGCCAGACCTAACTAAAATTTCTCTAACATGCTTCACGACTTGTAGGAATAAGCTGCAACAGTTGGCTGAATATGGCCACAAACAACAGGAGGAGCTTCTCCAGCGACAAGGACAACTCCAACAACTTCATGATCGATTGATGGACAATTCAAAATCAATCTTGGAAGCTCAGGTAAGCTTCTAGCTGTTAAAGTACTAATGAAAAGATTAAAGTTACGGTAACCCATCCACTGAAGTTTTCGGATTTAGTGGTGTTAGGCCAACTTTGTATTTGTTGTACTTCATCATAAAAAGAAAAGTAAAATTATATTATCAATCACTATGAACTTAAAACCTTATGTGAACCAGTTTGATTATGATTCATTTAATCTTTTAGTCTGAATCTGTTTCTTACATTTTTCGCTCTGTTGTGACAGCAAATATTTGAATCAAAGCAAGCAAG
This sequence comes from Cucumis sativus, assembly GCF_000004075.3. Taxonomy (NCBI): domain Eukaryota; kingdom Viridiplantae; phylum Streptophyta; class Magnoliopsida; order Cucurbitales; family Cucurbitaceae; genus Cucumis; species Cucumis sativus. Next base: position 361,019 of record NC_026658.2, read on the forward strand.
CATGTTCGTTGCATTAGAGAAGCTCTTCACCTTGCACAATGCAATGTTGCTCGAATCTCGGCTAATCAAAGTCTTTTTCGTTTACTTCACAACAATTTTCATCATCTACATGTTCAGTAGCACTAAGCAAACTTACACCGTTCGGCCTTGGCTATATATCGGTAACACAACTGTCTATTAAAAAAAAATCTCACTTAGCCAAAATCAAATAAATCACTGATTAAATAAAGTTTCTCATTATTTCCAGAGCTATGTGTTACATTCTTTATAGAAGTAGCAATACTTCGGTTCGAGATGTTCAACATGGAAGAGAAAACATGGATCGTAAACTTATTGCGGACAGTGTTCTTACTTGTTGCTTCTCTTCAGCTTCTATACGCAGTTTGCACATACAGGTAAAACCATCACAGAACTTCAAAATGAAACCTCAGCTAATAAATGATAAACCAATTCAACTCAAAATGCTTTTGGAAAATTGCAGAGACTATGATGTTCTAAACCATCACATGCTATTAATGTTAATGGAAAGAATCAACGGAATGCAGACACAAAATAAGTTATCTTGGGACGACAGTGATAGTGAGGTGGATTGGACATCATGGATTGACACTGAGTTATCTGAAGATGTTGAAGATCCTGACTTCGTTCTTCCAGAAGAAGTGGGAGAGAATTCAATCACAACTGCTTCAACTTCAAGAAGGTACAATCTTCGACATCGACCCATTGTTAAGTAGTTTATCTTTTTATAACTAAGTTATGGCTGTACCTAAATATTTAAAGCTTTACTTTGTAAGTTAAAATTATAGTCTCTCTCTTTTGGATACATATAGGAATATTATGGTCTATGTACCATATTTTGTACACAGTACAATGAGAAAGAGTAATGATTGTAAAGAGTTCCATCAATAGGGAAATGTTTGGTTCTGTTTTTTTGGTCTGATTTCTTGTCATGAGCAAACCAAAGTTGAAAGTTTAGGATTCTATTAGATAAATTTCAATTTATTGAAATATTTAAGGATAAAAAGGAGAATTAAAAAGTCTCCACTTCCAATAAAAATCATTAGACATAAATTTTAACTTAAAAGAACCTATTAGAGACTCATTTTCAAATTCATGAACTTGAAAATTTAGAAACTAATTTTATAATCTAACATTTATTAAAAATTAATGGCTTATCCATCAAGAAAGCCTTTTAACTCCTAAATCTTTTATAAACTAAAGATTATATCACACAATTTTAGTTAAATATGCTAAATCTAAATAAGAAAACATACTTAGAAAGTTCAAATGAAGATGTACAAACAAGAGAGAGACCAAATTAATTTTGCATATAAAAGTACTAATAATTTTGTCATTGGGATTATGTTCAAACATTATGAAGATAAAAATATTGATTGATTTGTTCAAACAAATTTCAATGAACTAAAAATATAAAAAATACAAACTGTATATTTTCCCCTAAGAATTTGTTATTTTATATTTGTACTAAAGATTAATGTATGAAAACATAAAGATAAGTTTACAATAATGTTAAAATCTAAATACTTGATAACCCTCCAAACCCAAACATGGCAATACAGCCTTTTTCAAATTTATTATGTTACAAAGGCAATAACAAGAGAAAAAACAAACAAGAAGATGAGAGTTTTTCTTAGCTTCTGCAACGAGTAATGGCAGTACAACCCCGCTGATATGGGTTAGCTTCAGCTCCGGGTTGGCAATTGTAGTAGGACGAACCTCTTCGAGAGCATGGAATGTTGTTTGCCCTCAACGACTTGTAACTTATGTAACTTGAAGTGGCTAAGATGCGACGATTGATCTCAGAATCCATTTCAAACTCAATGTGCATCATGCATTCGCTTATTGAACGTCCATGGCATCGTGCTTCCGTCGAGAGCCAATTGAGACTCCGATCGCTGCTCATGGTCGTGACTACTAAGGAGGAGGACGACGACGAGACGAAGAAGGCTATGGTGAAAATGAGAATAGATAAGGCAGGTGGAGAAGAGGAGCTGCCCATGGTTTGCCTTCACTTCTTTCTTATTAGTTTAGTGAATTCTACGTCTACCAAGGGAAAGAGGTTCCTCTCATTTAAAATGTTTTGATTTCAAGGAAATGGCTTCGGTTTTCATTTTATTAACATATATGCCACAAGCTTTTTTTTATTTTTTATTTTATTTTTACAAATTCAAAAAGCATCCTAATTGAAATGAAGAAAGGTGAATTTTTTTAAAATTTGCAACAAGACTCTTATCACAACCTACCAGAGAAAGTGATTTAGTGGTGGATTAGTTGGTTATGTGGTTGAATTTAGATATATATCAAATTATCTTCTATCTTGGGTTTCAAAAAAATTAAAAGAAAATAAAGTTCCGATAGATCTAAATTATACTATATTTACAAATTCAATATATTGAACCTAATTGCTACACTTATATTCCCTTCTAGAAAAACATCCATTCCATTCTTGTGATGCATATTTTCCGAAAAGAGTAGTTGAGGGCATTATTAGAATTATGAAAAAGAATTAAACTTTGATTTCAAATATGAACCTCATTTACGAGGTTGAATTGCAAATTTCAGTGTCTCTAGAAGTTTGGTTGAAAAGATAATGTGGTTGTTCAAGAAAGCAAAGTTAGCAAAATTCAAGAAAGAGAGAGTGCACCAACTGATTACTTTAAACTCAAAATCTATTGCCCCAATGACCCATCTAATCTCTTTGAATCTTTCAAGGCCTTTTAGAGTCAACCACCTAAATCAATTATAGACGAAACAATGAACTCTAATCCAAAGAAATCAATTGAATTCCCGAAAGGATTATCATCTTCTTTTGGACTTTGAAGAGATGGGAACATGAATTTAAATAGAACAGAAAGGTCTCAGGTTTGGATCAATCACCCATCCAATCCTCCAAACACATTTATAGTTACAAAAACAACTAGCTAAGACTATGTATTACTAGACTGTTTACTCTTCTGGGTATTGCTGTGGAAGTTGAACGGGTAGCAAAAGTGACGCCATTGATAGTTGCCACGGTGTATGTATGTCAATTCTGTTTTTCTCATTTTTCTAGCTTGCTTAGAAGAGCTTCCATTGGTGGTAATTCTTCAATAATTTTTTGCCAGTCAGGCATCCCCTGCATATCATCACCAAAAATGAGGAAAAAGTTCGCAAGATCCTCACGGGTTCTTTTTAACTTCAAAAGAACTTGAACAAGAACATATGTATGTAGAAGAAGGTACTATATTCTAAATCAAAAAGTTGACTGCTAACATGTTTTGGATCTCCAAGATGAGACGAAAAGTATACTTATATGTGTTTCCATTAGAATCAAGAAGATAATTTTCTTGGTATGAACTTACTCTCCCAGATCTTCGAACTCGACCATCCAATCGCAATATTATGTAGACATCCTCACCAGGAGTAACCCCTTCGGATTCCTGCTGGTTTCTTATCCAACTAATTCAGGAAACAAATATAAGTTATAATCCAGAGTGGAAAATACAATATCATATTCATTCAACCAGATAATTTAATTGTCTCCATGATATTAGCGAGACAACAGAACTTTGGAACATCTAATCTATGAATGCATGTTATCCAATAAGAACATCTTTTGTGTTCCATTTCAATGCATAAATGGATGGTTTCTGTTTCGCTATAAACAAAATTACAACTTTTGAAGGGGGAAAAAAGGTTCAGAGGCATAATTACTAGAGATCTTTCTTCATGTTAGTTCGATATCAATGGATTAGATGATGGACATCAAAGAACACTATATAAACTAACAAGAAAATTAGATGGCGGGACAAAGCATGCTCCAAGACAGGCATAGACTTACCTTTCCCATTCTGCAGGTGATATAACCTCAGCCCTGAATCGAATTTCAGCTTTCAACTTCGATTTTGCAGTTATAGACTGAGCTCGTTTCTCAAAATCTTCCTACAAGAGTTCCATGAGAACAAGAGAATTTACCGATTAACTTACAAATTTTCTATTGGAACATGAACAAAACAACAGCAAAACTCAAAACATATCCTTGAACAAATGGACAAAATAGAAACAAATTGATCTTACTTACCCCAATAGATGGCAGAGCAGCAGCAGCAGCGGTGGTTGGAGCACCAAACCCTTTCTTTTCTATTTGGGGTTCCCTACCTTCACCCCATATGACAGGAACTAAGAGCACACCTCGTCTAAGGAGCTCAGTTCTGAACCTTTCTGCCTTTTGAATGGCTGAAGAAACAGTCTCCTTTTTCCCAGCTAAAATGACCTTACTTGCAACGTAAATTGATTTTAAGGAATGCAAAAATGTACATAAGGCAATATCATCCAAGAAAAGTAGCTAACTTTGGTTTATTGTAAACATGAAATTCAATGAAGGAGGGCACACAAAGAGGGTTGTGTGATTAAAGCCAACAAGAAAAGAAAAGAAAATTTTTGTAGAGGAGAGATGTTTTCTTGGGCTAAAATCAGGGATAGATGAATATCCAAAATCAAGAAGACACTGAAGACGGAAAAGAGGATACAAAAAACAAACTATTCCAGCAACTCCCACCATGTATATATTTCTACCAACAAAAACCTTCTGTTCCTCTCTAAACCCGTCTCTTAAAATAGCTTGTACCACTAGCCTTTCATTTGTCTTATGAAAAGCATTATTTACATGACGGATGACCGACTCAAAACAATAGAGCACGACTAGGAATATCAGCAAAGTATGTCCAGAGGATTTTATTATTGAACAGATAATAGCAGCCTTAGTGGAAGGTGTAGGGATATTGTTACAGAAGCAAGAAGAACCAGCATGAACGATAACTGAAACGTTGATTCCAGCAAAAAGGGTCAAGGGCAAGGCACCATGGTAATGAGTTAGGGGCAATGGGACATGAAGGCAAAATGGGCAAATCAAATGAAATAATCAGAAGGGGAAAGAGAGTGAACAACCATAGAATAAGAAAGTTGGACTTGCCATTCATTGATGGAGTTGTTAAGGGGTAAGATGAATAATCATACTCACCGGTCTTACAGTATCTCGAAGCTGTACAAGTTCAACAATCCGATTGGTGGAAAGACGTAGAGGCAACCTCGATAACGTTTCGTTTCTTGATATTTGTGCAAGCTGTTCCTCTTCTTTCTTGTTGTCCCATAAAAATAATGCCACAAAAACAATAATACCTGTTTAATGCTGATCCGAAATTAGTATTTCAGCTACCTCACCATAGTGAACATGTAACTCTATACTTATATCCTTTAACTGAAACCACAAATTAAGATGTACCTCCAACATTAACAGCTAAATTTCCAGCAGTTTCCCAAACATCAGGAGCTCCATCACCACCTTGAATAGCACGAAATAACCTGGGTATGTTAAACAGCAATGAAATTCCAGCTGCTGCAGATAGTGCCACATAAAAGAACTTCCGAACCCCACGAAAAGGTGCTTGTACTTCACTAATGAGTTTAAGATCTCTTCGAAAACCGTATCCTATATCCTCTCCTCCCATCCTAGCCTGGACACCAACATTATTCAGAAAGATAGTCGAATTGGTAATTTCAAATCCATAAATTGAACAGTCATCTATTAGTGTTAAAATATTATGATACTCGAGGAGGTTATGGAGAAAAAAAGAAGTTGAAGATGACAAGATGAAGAGAGAAGCATTTAGGGACAAACCTCTTCTTGCAATTCCTTGAATTCAGGAAGAGCTCTGAATGAGGCCAAGTCAGGATCATTCAGAATGGTGCCAAATTTCAGGTTATATTCTCTTAATGCGACACGCAGACAGTCAGCGGCTTTCTTTCCTTCCCCACTAACTCAAAACATTCAGAAGTTCACAATTCGTCATCCTTACCGAATCAAAATTTTAACTTTTCCAAAAAAGAAACCCTTTTACACTATAAAAGTAAAAATGAAATCCCCGCCTCAAAATACTAATAATGAAAAATAAATAAACCATGAAAGTCTAAAAGCGATTTAAAGGAAGCAGTAAATTAAGTCCATTAACCAGGATCAAAGCAGGATGAGCAATTCAACTATAGGATTCGTTTTCTAATAAAGAAAGAAGCTATGTTAATAAGTAAAAAATAGAGACCTTTAAGCATACCGATAGGCATGACAGCATGCTTTATTGTACAAAGCAGCTTGAGCCTCCATTGGGTTGGGATCCATATTCAGAGCTGCTTCAAACTGGACCAAAGCTTCTTTGACCTGAAATATCCATTGCTTTGTGAAATGTACCCACACACTTCTTACAAACTAAATAGGAACAGAATTAGAAAACAAATATCAGAAGCCACTGTTTAGCGGAAATAGAACATGACTGTAAACACTGGTCCCCTCAAGCAAATGAATCTTTGGAGATTAAACAAAATTACCAAGACAACAAAGTCTTCCGTAAGTGTTTAATAGTACAAGAATTAAGAATCTTGAAGGCTCTGTGATGCATGATAGCATCCATCACATTGCAAGAGTTGAGGAAAATATAATGACAACTTAGTTATTTGGAAGTTTATGGTGGCATTGTGACGCTAAAATTTATTTGGAATTTGACGCAACTTGCAAATGTTAAAAAACTAATCCTAAGAGAACATTTCTGCCAAAATCAAAGAAACGAGAAAGGAAGAAAAGAATGACATCAATTTGCAGGGATAAAAAGATAAGTTAAATGACCTAAATTAAATTTATTTTTTTTTAAAATCGGCTAGGCCGTCTTTGGATAAGGAATTTAGCAACTTTGATCTTCTAAGATTTCTACTAATTAGAATGAATTTTTCGAACTCCACTAACTTTAATGGCTTTATGGGTTTTAACTAAAATATCTCAATAAAATTTAGAAGCTTTTGATTTTAGCATAAACAGTCTTTCAATATGCAATGCACTCACCCAAAACTAATAATATGGTTCTGACAGCCATTAATACCCTCCAGGCCTTTATTACTTTAATGTTTATGAGGAATTGAGTTTTCATGGGAAAAATGAAAGAATATACTAGGGGTAGGGCATACAACCCAGCAGAAGAGGTCGAAGCAAAAGCTAGCAAAATGGAAGAGAATCCAATCCAAAAGAATAAGACGTAGCTGTCAATTACAAAAATCCTAGCAACATAAGCTCAAAAATAAGTATTAAGTCTAACAATATCCCAAACCACCTCCCAGTACTCTCTAGGCCACTATGAAATCACATTTGTTGATGAAAAATGAAAAGCATGAGACTCTTCTACTTCCCCCTCTAAACTTTATCACAGTATTTCTCCAAATATTTTCCCTTCTTCTTTCTCCCCCGCATATCTAATACCAAAAATATCCTCATCTGATCTGCAAAAACCACAAACCCTGATATCTTTGATTCTAACAAACTAAAGTGATGCATTTTTTCCCCTAATTTATTAGATTTGGATTGATGAATTTGTACTCAGAACCACGGAAGTATTTATATTAGCCCCCGATTGGAAACTTTTGTTAGTTGAGAACCGATGAGATTGAATTTTCTATCCAATTGGCGGCTGTACTTAAAGAAATTTACATTATGTCTTTAAACTCTCAATGGGGACTAAATGGACAAAAGCATGAAAGTTCAAGTAAACTCCATCTTAAAAATTAGTTTATTTTGCGTGGGTTCTTCATTAGCATACAGAGCCAAAGTCCACAAAAAATTCCAAAGAAGTTACCATGGTTTGAATTCTAAAATTAAGCAATAACCATTTGAAAAGAGAATGGAATTAAATGAAAGAAGGGAAGAACGCACACCCGTCCTTTAGAGAAGAGCTGGAGACCGAAATTGACACAGGACTCTGCAGATTGGAGATTAGCTTCTGGGGACTGGGAAGTAGAAGAGCAAGAGAGAATAGAGAGACGGAAAGTTCTTTGAGAAGTGGGTAACCGGGGCCTGAGAATGGTGAGTGATTTGGGGTTTGAAAGGGTGGGGAGGTGGTGGAACAGAGGAAGAGTAGCCATAGCCATTGGAGAGTTTAGGTCGGGAGTTTGGAGACCTCACGCTCACATGGCCGAAAACAAAAAATGTAATATCCAATTCCAACACAAAAGGATGAAGAAGAAAGTAAGATGAAGGAATGAACGAACGAACCGCGCGTATACCTCACACCTCCACCCATTAACTTAAAAAGTCTCAACTTTTGTATCACTCAAATATCCATTTGTAAATTCGATCCTATTATCAACATCGAACTTAAAGGTTTTATATGTATTAGTGTTTAACTTTGATGATCGAAAAAAAATTAAGATCAGAAAGGATTATGATTATATTGCATAGCTTTTTTTGTTTCCTCTAATCACTTTTCTTTTCTTTGGTCACATTTTAAACTTTCGTATAATAGTGTAGTTAAAATAAAAAAGAAAAATAATCTTCATAATTTAGTTTAAAATGTAAAACTTATAACATAATAATAGCTTGAATAAGGTAAAAAGACACCCTAAATATCCAATAATTAAATTTTCACCTCACCACCATACATAAACAAAGGTAGAATACATTTTGATCCTTGAATTGGAAATTTATGTTAATTTGATCCATAAAATTATAAAAAAAAAAGCACATGAAAGGTACATTTAAACACTATGTCAACATGATAATGATAAAACTGGAAATACAAACTTATGAGCATTGGTGAAACCTTTTATAAACAAAACTATGTTGAAGTCTAGAAACTAAAATTATAATTCAACATTACCTAAAGGCTAAAACCCAAACGTTCTTCTCTTTTTTCTTCAGCTTTCTTTCCCATCCCTTCTCTGGGAAGATGGAACCAAGTTGCTTATTTTGATGTCAGATTTTATTTTAACTGGTTGGACCTTCATATTCTTTTATCAACCATGGGACTGCTCCATTTATAGAAATATCTGCATCCTTTTTTAATTTCTGCTTCTCAAGATCTAGAACAGTGACTTGAAGATTCTAGCCAAATAATGGTTCATTTAGTTAAACACAACAAAGCATGATCATGGAACAAAATGTATCTCCAATCTGTGAACTTCCTATTCAACATGACACAGCTTTCTCAGTGTAATGGAAGTTCGCCTCCCCTGAGCAAGTTCTTGGCCTTCCCATATTTGAAATCCGGGCTTACGATTTATCTCGTGCTTCCAATGGTAGCGGGCTTCGCCCCACAATATAACAAGAGATCCTGGGTTTAGATATACTGGCACTTTCGATGTCGATAAATTGACTTCTCCTTTGATTGAAGGATCGCAGGAAGTTTTATCGACTTGGGTAAAATGCATTATGCATGGTGACTCGAGGGAGACAATGGCAATTCCATCTTCAAAACGCATAAGGTCAACATGTGCACAGATTCCCTTGTAAAGAATAAAAGAGGGAAGTTATAACAATGTCAGCGAATCAATTACTAATGAGGAAAGCTAACAGATGAAATGCAATGCAGTGATGAAGATAAATAAAAGGCCATGAGAGCTTTAAACACGCTATTTACAAATCATTTTTATCAGATTAGCAGAATATTAAGGGTTCTTATCTAATCATGATGGCATTTGAAGTGCGCACAACTTGTCAAATAATCCAACTATCCAAGCGAAACATTATAAACAGATATAAGAAGTCATAGAATAGATGTAAAATGAATCATGAGTGCATTAAAATACTATACCACAAGGATTTTTTTTTTTTTTTTGTGTCAATTTGAGGAAAATCCACTCAATTAAGACGTATGCTCTCAACTAAGGCGGCAGTTAAAGGTTTGTAGCCTCCCGCCCCCGCCCCACTAAATGTTGTTGAACTCTAAAAAAACTGTACCTATTTGTTGTTAAAGTACACCCTTCATCTTGACAGACCAAACATCACAATCTTGATGGCTGTAGGGTTACAACTGTTTTGCAAACTGACTCTTCAACTGCATTCGACTATAACAAAAGATGCTCTTCAAAAACAAGTTTTCTAGTTCTACATCAAAATAACTGTTTCCAAACAGCCCCTAGGGCCTGCAAACTTATTGCCCTATATGTTCATTTCAAACAGATGTCTAAACAACAGAATGGAAAAGAGTCATCGTCACACCTCACCTGGTTGATACACATTAGCTATCATTTGATCAAATAGTGGTTCTCTCCACAAAATATCTGATGGAAGAGGACAATCAATCTTATCTCCATTATAGCGATCCACAATCAAAGTATCTGTCATGTGGTTACTTGAAAGCACTGCCTCATAAACAGAATCTGAAAGTTCAACAGCCCATGTTGGAAGGTTTCCAAACCTCATGGCCTGAAGAGAAAAAGTAACGGTAGTTAGGAATATTATTCAAGTCTAAACTTCAAGAACAAAATCCAACAACAATACAGGATTCAAAATCCTCAGTGCTTGCTTGCTGACAGCCAAGAATTGAAATCTAGGCATAACAATAGATCTAATAAATAGCTCTTAAACCACCAATTGACCCAAAAACAAAGTGAACTTGAATATATTAAAACCCCAAGTTAAAATTAATATTAATCGGAAAGGAAATAACATTGAACACAAGATCATCTACTCGGATAACACAGGCTGACCTAAAAACTTGAGCTGATGGGTGAAAGTAAGTTTAATATTAGATCACCTTGTAAGCTAATCAAGATCAGAACTGAAGGTACCTGATTTTGAGAGGCTTCCATGAACCACCCTTCTGAAAACAGAACAGTATAAGATTAGCATGAGTTTATGGGAACAGTTTCATGAACATTTCCATACATTCAAGCATTTACCTACAATCAATCTCATAAAGATTGTAAGCTAAAAATACTGAAATTTTAAAAAGGTGAACCTATGGTTCATACTTTATTCAATGAAATCTTAAGTTCAGGGATCAAATTCGAAAACAGAAGGAATATGGGTTTATACATAGGGAAGGAACAACTTGAGAAAATAAATTATGAACCGTTTCGAATTGCGGAGAGAAGCGATGATTGTTGTTGGGGAGAGAGGAAGAATCTGCAGAGCCACAACCCTTTGATTTGCTTGACCTGCTCCCATTTATGAATGTGACCCAGTTCATATGATGAATCGTTCGTTACAGTTTCATCAACGAAGTCTTCGTCTTCCGAAGAATCGCCAAATACTTGCTTCAATATTTCAACTTCATCGTCCAGTTTTTCCCCCATTTCCCTGCAGTCCCACCGGACGTTGGCTTGTCTTTGCCTCTTCTGTTTCCGAGTTTCTTTCTCCCCCACCCGGTTTGGTTAATTTAAAATATGTACGGAAATGAGGGGACAAAGTAGTAATTTTATTACTTCATTTTTTAACCCGGTTTGGTTTATTTACTTAGGACCCTTTGGATTGTGGGAATTAGAATGAGAATTTGTTATCACATTATAATACTTAACGTCCAAAGAGTTAAATTATGAATCAAATCAACTCTAAAACTATTATAAATATTATAAAATATGTATAAACTATACATTCAACAGTTGCTAAACAATGTTTGAGTTGAAAGAATTTGAATTAAAAAATGTTTGGATTTGGAGTAGCGTATACGAGCAAAGAGTATTCTAACAAATATTGTCTCACCTCAAGATATACCATTCTCATCAATCAATGGTTGTGGTTGTGTCTTATTGGAAGTGTCCAAGAAACATAATTATTCTCGATCATGGGCTGTGTGTGTTATCATTACGACGAAGCTAATATATATTGAGATAAGAAATTGGAGTTCAAAATTAGTTTTGAAGACATCTTTTATTTGGGAGAAAGGAAAAGGCTCATATATACTTGTATAGGGAAGAAAAGTAAATAAGGTGTTACAATAATAACAAATACTAACAAACTAACTGCTGCTAAACCTCTAACACTTAGCACCATCGACTAGGAAAATGAGATAATCAAAATAGTTTAAGTTTTGAAATATTGGAGGGCGAAATAGATCATTAGAAATTGTACCAACTTTGTGATATTTGCTTCTAAAAAATCTTGAAAATTGTTTATCTAAATCTACTATAATTTAATCAGATGGTCCACGAAAATGAATTTATATTGTTACAGTTCTTTATTAGCTGATTTCATTAATACTATAATTTCATGCTAATCATCATTCAATATAGAGTTAAAATTGAGAGAAAGGAGAATAGATTAATGAAAGTAAATCAAGGACAAAAATGTCATTCAGAATACGAGGCCTCATTGTAGAAAACATAGAAACTCATGAGTTGGATGAAGGAATAAGATCTCTTTGAAAACCCCCCTATTGTTCTACCATTCCTGCAAAAACAAACACAATAATTCATGTTAGATTTATGTTCTTACCAATACATACTTGGAAAAAGTTACAAAAACAAAAACATCAATACAAATGATCACTTAATGATTATGCTAACGAAAGTGCCAATCAGTAAGAGAAGAAACACAAGACACTTGTAAATTCAGTGATGCAGCCATGCTAGCATGGAAATATACATTCACCTAACATATTCGTAGTTCGTAGTCTAAGTCAATTCCCATAGATCTACCGGGCATTGGTGGTTGGGGTGGAAATTGGTAGGAATTGCTTCGTGTGATACTTTACCAACTCAACACCAACTACCGATCAAGGATACATATATACACATACACACTTTTGTGATTGTTTGGGCCACCAACATGAGGTTGGTACTAGAGTTTAGGACTTCAGTTATAATAGTTGGTTTTCCAACAATAACATACAATTATCTACAATTATTACTATTTCAATAATCTCTATTTGCTTCAGGGTTTACTGTTTCTTATTCATCATCTATTCTCTCTTTATTATAGTATTTACTGTTGTTTAACCAAACTAAAATAATTTGCACTCAAACACACTCCAAAGGTCTCTTTAGAGTAAATAAACTAAAGAACCAGACAACCGGAGACCATTAAAGAGCTCAAATTAGAGCAACATCAGAGAGCTCAATAGAGGAGAGTCCCTGATTGATCGACAAACTGGGCTCATTTGGTCCGTTTTAGAAATCTTTTATTTCACTCTTACTTGGTGAAAAAGGCTTGAGGTGCTCTAAACTTTTCTGTCTTCAAGAACTATAGTTTGGAGGTAGGTAAAGATATTCTTGTTATTGGTGGGAATGTGGGATAAGCCACGACCCATGTGCATAATGCACAGAGCGGGTCAACTTATATCAATCACAAAAACAAAGGAACTAAAAGAAAAAGTAAAAAGGAATACATTCCCGAAAGAAATAGAAGGTAAAAGAGACTACATTCTCGGAAGAAATAGAAGTCCAAGATGGTGCAAGATAAAGGGGTTAACACACACGAGAAGGGCAAAGTATCTTAGCATACACATACATTTAACTATTCACAACTCAGTACACAGAGTTTTGTGTAAATAACTAGACTAGACCCAAAGCTTAAATTTACACAATTCATACAATTTTGACTTCAATCCGTCAAAGCTTTTCTTTAACTTCAAGAGTCACTAACAAAAGTGGGCCCTAGTAGAAGTTTTTTTCAGACATCTAAAACATGTTAAGCTCTTCAAACATTTCAGTCAAATGGTGGAACTACAAAGATATGTCAAAGGGTTAATAACCTACATGCTATTGACAAGCAAGCAATAATTAATCTCAAATATGTAAAGAATCTAAAGTCGGGATGAGACAAAATACACCTTGCTTTCGAACAGAACAACATGAAAGGCAAGATTCAAATTCATAGTTTCAATAGAATCTTACTTATTCAGGAAAAATATTGAAACAGAAAGTGCTCAATTTATAACCTACGGAGTGCAATGCCGACAGAATGAACAGAAAGAAATATGAAAATGAAACATAACCTAATAGGTTGAATAATTTTCAGCAACTCCAGGACGTAGGATGTTGTAAATAGCCCTGGCAACTGGAAGGAGAGCAATAAGAGCAATCTGAAGTTGGTCAGAACTGCTTGTTTTGACAGTGATCTGCCCACTTAGTTTGTTGTTGATTCCTGCACGTACCGCCATTTTGTAACTTCGTCCAACTGAAAAATGTGACTGAAAGTTCGCCCCCAAAGCTGTGTCTCCTCTCCATTTTACAAGAGATAAACCAAGTGATGATTGATCTTGTCCAATTGGGAAGTCTGCCTCCCTTAGCCGTATTTCCAGATTGGCACCAAATGCAGAATCATTCTGAGATCGAACAGTGCCAGTGCTACCAACCAGTACAACTCGCTTCCCTAGTGTAATCTGATCCTCGAGTTTAAGTCCTGGGCACACATTCTCTCCCAAGAATGTCACTGATACCCCAGCAGCTGTCTTGTTCTTTCTGAAATTTTTGAATTTCGTCTCTCCTCTAAGGATGTAGGCAAGCTGCCTACCAATATTTTGAATGTCAAAACCTGCCATAGTAGAACCATTTTCTCCATGCTTGGCAGAAACTGAGGAATCCAAGTGGATATTGAATTCTTTTTTGTCCTTTGTAATTTGAACGGCAACAGCAGCAGGAAACCGATTAACAATGGCCATACTGTGTTCAAGATTCACACCATCATATCCACAGTCATGGTCCCAACCATGGGTGTCCAAGACTGGCCTCGCCAGGAACTGAGAAGTTGGCTCCAAGAACCGAAATCTGTAAGCTGGATTATCACCATCAAACGAAGGAGGAAGAGCCATGTCAGGTAGAGGAACCTGTACAGCCGCCGGACTACTATTTTCTTGGTCATCCTCCCCCATGTATCCATAATCATTCACAGTAGGTTGACCCTTCTTCTTGATATCTCTCATTCTTTTTAATTCCTCTTTCCACTGCTTTTTCTGGAGCAGCTTCACCCGATAATCATATTCCTCAAAGTATGCCTTTCTTTGCTCTTTGCTAAGCTTAGAAATCTGAGATTTTCTGAGGGGCTTGAAAGGAGGGAGCTGGTCATACTCATCTTCCTCCTCTTCTTGATCTGAATCGGACATGTCCGCCAAATCAATATCAGAATCACCATTATCACCACTTTGATCTGATGCCAGCTTTGGGTGTGTGCGGGATTGCAACAAACCAGACAATAAATATGGAAGAGGAGGTGAACGGCCACGGAGACCAAAAATCTTTCTGTGGTCAAATGTCTCTGGAGCTTTTGAAAGATTTCCTACTTCAGCCAGGATTTTAATAGAGAAGCATAAAAGTAAAAGCTGGGGCCTCCAAGTTTGACCATTAGGAAGCACCTTCTGGCCATCTCTGTTCTTTCTACAAGAGGGATGATTTTCAACAAGAGATACTGGGTTCATTAAAGTTGGATTTAGGATGCGCAGATCACCAACAGCTTGAGCAACAGTTTGCTGAAGAACATGAGACCGTTGAGCAACAAAGACCTCATAACCCAAAGGAGAACCAGAAGGACCATCAGGTGGAGCAGAGGCAGCATGAGTGAGTGTGATGATGGCATTTTTCCAGATGGAAGAACCAAGGGAGCTGGATACTGATCTTAACAACAGCAGATCATTAAGATCTCTGGTTTGATTATCCAGCCGGTCCACATAAAGAACAATATCAGGAGGGAACTTCTTCATTACATTCTTAATTGAGGATAAAATTCTGTTGTTGATACGACGTTCAGATGAAGAGGATCTAAGACCAGGTGAATCAAAAACCCTGATCTTAACACCTTCTACTGTCCCAATAATTTCTTTCACTGTAGTTGTACCAGGCCCAAATGCATTGATTGGAGTTTTATTTTCCCCAAAAATTGAATTTATAGTTGCACTCTTTCCCACACCTGATTTCCCAAGAACAAGTATGTTCAATGAGAAGTCTAAATCTTCTTTTCCTTCCGCTTCAAGCTGAATAGCCGTATTTTTTGCATTGTCAAAGCTAAATAGCTGACCAGTAGACCTACCAGCTACAAGCCCAAAACGATATAGAACCTGTGCTACCAATGAATCATCTGGAGAGACACCTAGTCTCTGAACAAGCCTTAAAAAGTTCACCCTTATCTTCTGTAACTTCTGTAGTTTAGTTTTCTCCTCTTCGCTCAATTTATTTTCAGCATCATCCCCCACTCTAGGATTCGATGAGGCAAAAGTTAGAGGACGGCTTGGGCGGGAAGCATTTTTTCCAGATATAAGTGAGGATCCAAGACCAGCAGGACGTTCGATGGAAAAAAGCCGGGAGCCATCCTGAGTTGTCACAGTGATAGGACCACCATCTGAGCCAGCAT
This sequence comes from Cucumis sativus, assembly GCF_000004075.3. Taxonomy (NCBI): domain Eukaryota; kingdom Viridiplantae; phylum Streptophyta; class Magnoliopsida; order Cucurbitales; family Cucurbitaceae; genus Cucumis; species Cucumis sativus. The sequence goes on from NC_026658.2 coordinate 377,115, forward strand.
CCCTAGCTGCTTTCAGAAGTGCTGCCAAAGCAGCAGAATCAAACAACTCCTTTCCATCACCTTCATCCTCCGTGTCTGCTTCATCCGAATCTGTGACAATCTGGCCATCTATTCTTTGTGAGTGATCAATCGAACTCTCTGCACCAGAATGGGAACCAGCTCCTGAGGCTCTCTCCAATTCCTGCAAGAATTCTCTAGCAGCTTCAGAGCTACCAAATATCTCAGCTTCAGTCTCTCCATCTGTACCAGAACCCTCAATATCACCTTCTTCATCTAAAGGATGCTTTTCACCATCTACTTCACTCAAAACTGGTTCAAGTAACTTAGGAGCATCAGAAATTCCACTATCTTTCACTGAAGCATTATCTGGGATGCTTTCTTTAATCAAGCCCCTATCCTCCTGAGACGGTTCAGATTCAACATCACCAGGCACATCCTCCCTTATTTTAGAATCATCTTTAGAGTCTTTTTCATTCCCTGCTTTACTTGGAGAATCAGCAAGATTCACAGTTTCTCTTTCTTCATTAACTGTTGAAGCCCCAACGCCATCAAGCTGCTGATCTTCTACATCCGTAACCGCAAGATTTTCACTTTTTGCAATATCAGATGCAGCAATTGCTCTGTTTCCATGAGGTTCTGTTTCTTCTGTTCCAACTGCAATATTGGCACCTGGCATGCTATTATCAACCTCAGAGTTCAAAACCACAGAATCGCTGTCAACAGGCTGATTCACCTCATGCCCAACACTATCAAATCCATTATCCAATTTGGTAGCCCCATGCGCCAAATTTGCAGTTTCCTTATTTTCCAAGTCCTTTATTTCCTCTGGATTACCTAAAACATCTGTTGCTGATACCTGTGAACTTTCATGCAAGGTTTTGTCATCTAAAGCTGAAGCAGTAAACTCATCCGTTTTGTTGTCAGCAAAAGAAACAGGCTCCAATTTGGTTAACAACTCTCCATCTTCAGCATCCACCTTGCCCTTCAATCTAATTTCCCCATCTGCTTGCATTTCAGCCACGGGGCTTCCCTTAGCCATTTCTGCTTCTTGTCCTCCATCTGCCGGTTCTAAAACCCCTGAGTTTTCGTCATCAGCTAGAACAATTTTGTTGTCAACAGGAGAATCAGTTTCTAAATTTTTCAACTGCTCTCCATCATCAGCAGCAGCCACCGTGTCATTCAATTTGACCTCCACATCTACCTGCTTCTCAGCCACAAGCGTCTCCTCTTGTTTTTCATCTGCTAGTTCCACAAGCTTAGAGCTTGCTTGGTCTCCCAAATCAGCTTTATCATCAGAAGAAGAACCAGGCGTTTCCTGTTCTTTCAATTGCTCTACATCCTCAGCAACCACCTTCTCACTCAAGTCAATCCCTTTACCAGCCTGCTTCCCACCCGCCAGAGTTTCTTTATCCAACTCTGCTTCTTTTTCTCCATCTGAAGCCTCATTTTGTGGCTGTTTAACTGTTACATCATTCAATTCATCCCCCTCTGCCACCTGCTTCCCACCATCAACAGATTCCTCGGGCACAGAGCGAACATCTTCAGTTACTAAACTTTCAGGCACATTGCCCTCTTTTGAGTTCCCCGACAACTCAATTGTTCTTTCTTGCACTTGACTAGCATCATCATCATCATTCCCTTCATTCACCACATCACCCGAATTCCCACTTCCACCAGATGCAACAATCTCCTCCTTTTCCACTGGAACCTCAACTTCCCTCCCCTTCTTACTCTCAACAACATCTTCTCCACCCACTTTATCCTCAATTTCCTCCTTTCCTCTCAAGTTCTCATCCACCTGAAGGTCGTCCTCCTCCTCATCTTCCTCCTCGACGTCACTATCAACAGAAACCTTCGCAATTGGCCTACCACTAACCGGAGCAGAAAGTTGAGAATAACCCACAAAAGAAGTACCAGTATCATCCCCTTGGGCGGATTTCCCGAGGGACTCTTCTTCTGCATAACCCACAATTGGTCTATCTAAAGCAGACTCAAATTCCTCCTCCCCACTCAAAAACCCTTCAGTTTCGGAACCAGCACCATCACCATCACTACCACCCTCATCGGCAACTACACTAGTTTTAATTTTAGCAACCCCCATCTCAGGTTCATCGAGAGAGGGAGTATCGACATGGGAATCAACGGTAGAAGAGGTAAAAGAGGAGGAGGAAGTGGAAGAAGAACCTGAGAAGACCGAATTCTGTTGCGACGGTTGTTGGGCCAAGTCCTTGGAGTCCATCGACGAGAGGTAAAGACAATGAAAATGGAGAAGGAAGTGAAGGAATTTGAATGGAGAAAAGTCCTGTATGTGCGTGTTAACAGGAAATTGTGGGGAGCGGCTGAGAAATGGAGAGAGCTCCGAAAGAGAAGATAGAAAAATGGAGAAAGATAAGGTTTTATTGTGATGGAATGGAAACAACTCTCTTTCTCTCACAACCGCTACACGCTGGGGTTTTTGAGGAGCCGACGAACACGATTTTTTTTCTCTCTTTTTCTTTTTACTTATGGATTAATTACTAAACCTCTTTCGATTTTTTTAGGTCAAATTATTTTCTTCTAAATTTTTCATTCTTACCTTCCTTATATATATAAAATAAAACTAGGCTTTATGTAGATAACTATTTCATACGATATACTTTTTGTTGTAAAATTCATGTGTATAAATAGTATTTGTTTGGTGGGTTAATTCACTGCTATATTTTATATTTGATATATTAGTAATAAATATACTTTGTATTTACCAAATCCATGAGGGCATGAAAATTACTATTCATTATACTAAATTTATAAGTCACTGAGTGCTCATGTATTTGTTAGTGTTTATGGATGTCGATGTCAAATTTTGGTATCACGAAAAAAAGAACGTAACTGTTTGACAGACTGACACCAACAGTTGAATTTGAAAATGTAATTTGAAAGAGACAACCCGTAAAACAAATAAAAATAACTCTAATGCCTAAGTTAGTAAGAGTATATTATATAATAGAGAAAAAAATTTGATGTCTAAGTTACTTCACATGGAGTCATAAATATGTATTTATAGGAAATTTGAGTTAGGATTTCTCTTTGTCCAACTAGCCTGCTAAATGGAGAAGGTTGGCCGCATAATCTGTCTAGGCTCATCTTGTCGGAGACCGAGGTCGATTCAAGGTTGGTTTGGATTTTCAACTGTTATCATCATCTTTCCAGAGTCCAAATAGACCATAGTATGCTCTCATTAAATAGAGAATGTCCTTCATTCTTGACCGAGGCCAAGGTCAATCGAACTATCTTGGTTTAAAGTTTAGTTATCCTTTTTCCTTAAGTCAATCTTCACAACATGCTTTTCCCAAAAGTATTTCCTCATATCTTATGTGAAAAAATTTCATTTTGGGTTGGTTTTCCTTTTCTTCCATGCCTATTTATATTTTCGAAAGTGTATCGCTAGAGTTGTCTCAACTTGAATGTATGTATTTAAGAGTTTTTCATTAATGCTCTTATGTTGATTTTGCACTTATTGAGTTTGAGAACAATTATGTGAGCTCATCACATGAAGGCATTCTCCATCCATCGGCAAGTCTTCTAACGTATAGGTCAAACAAAAAATTGAATACTTACTCTTCTTTATTCTTCCTCACAAAGTTCACAAATATATTTAGAAAGATGTTAGAGAAGGATTGTTCATATATATATATATATATACACACATGAGTTCTATCTGCTGACATGGCTTGCTTACGTGGTGTGATGATGAATTTCATTTTGTGCCCTAATTAATCTAACTAGCATGCTGAAATGCCAACTTCTTCAACGCAGAAGATTAGATGAAGGCATTCTCCATCCATAGCCAATTCTTCCACCGATTCTAGTGGATATCGTCAAAAACGATAGTCTAGTGTTCAACCACCAATGTTCTCTTTTCTAATCTCTTTTGATTGCCCATTAATAGTTGGTTCTTTCATTGACTTTATTTCATATATTTGAGAACTATTAGTAAAAGGTTTTAACACAGGTAGAAAGAGATAAATCTGATGCTTAAGAATTGTATTCAGAAACCACTTTCTTTGTACTTCAAGTCATACATGTTTGATTTATTGTTCACTATACATTGGTATGCCCTCCTACTTCCTTACGATTGACATGGAGGAAATTAAAATTTAGAGTGCTTTCCTTGTACAAGTATGTAAGTAATTTCACTCATTTTATAACGTTGAGTTTCCATCCAAATATAGAAGAATTAACGTAAGATGTCATTCAAATTCCAATCACTCGGAATTGATTGCTTTCTTTCTTTCTTTTCTGCTTGTGGAATATAATATGAACAATCACTTTTCTTTGTAAGTAATCAACGATACCTTCTTTGTTCGCTTGTGTTGATGTGTAATTGTGGGGATATAACTATGAACAATATTCACTTTTCTTTTCATTAGGGTTAATAACAAATTATATTTTCTTCATAGAAAATGTTTATAAATAATCGTATATAGACAAATCATATGATTTCTATAACGTACGGCGAAAAGAGACCTTTTAAACCTATTTTTAAAATTTGAAGAACGACTAAAGTGGCAAATTTGAAACTTTAGGGATCAATCCCACCTATTTCTGAAAATTCATGACCGAAGATCTTTTAATTTTATCAACTTTTTTATGTGAATGGTAAGAAAAGAATTCATATAAATAATTTTATTTTGAGATGCATCCAAATATCATTTTTTTTATTATTATTGATTTCACGAATGGATAAAAGAGATTTCTTTTTCTTAGAAGAACCAAATACTTGTACGACACTCAATTCAAGAGGAAAAACTAATAACCCTTATTTTGTTCACCAAATAGTGTGTTTTTTGAGTTAATATATATATTTTATCAAACGTTACTTGTCAAACATACGCAATACCTTATATTGAGATTTTAGTATAATATCACAACTATAGTTTTATTTCACGTCGACAAAAAAATTGAAAAAAGTGATTATCAATTCCTATAAAAATATGTTTTTAGTTTCGAGTCGTCACAATTAGAAACATATAAATTTAGTGTGCTAACTCTAACTAAATTCTTTTCGTATTCTCTAGTACGAGAAAACGAATCTAAGTTGTCAATAGCTTTAAAAGTGTGGTGTTATAATTAGGGTTGGAGAAAGATTATTCGGTGTGATTGCAACAATTTTATCAACAAAAACAGTATTTTTGGGTTAATTAGTTAGTAAAAGAAAATTAATAAGTTCGAGTTAGAAGGCAAAGATTTGTGTTATAGTTTTTGTCTCATTAGTTGAAATGTTTTGTTGTTTTGTTTCATTATATAATTGTTGCATTTTTTTTTCTTTGGAGATAATATTTCCCAATGGTCCCCTTTCCCTTTTATGTATTTTTATTTGTTTCATTCCAATGTGTAAGGTCCCCTATGCTTCAACCCTAATCCTAAAATGTGTGGTCATCACTTTCCCAAGAGTAAAAGATAGATAGTATAGGACGGAGATAAACCATTCTAAAATCGTAAATGTTTCTTTTCTTTTTCTTTTTTTTGCGAAAGGTATTGTAATTAAAACATAGATTAGAGAAAACCAAACGTCTGACCTCGAGGTTGATAACGTTATATCGGTTGAACTACACTCATGTTGACTTAAATGTTATAAGCTGAGACTATAATTAAAAATTAGTGTTAGTGGAGAATTAAGGATTTTAATCATCATTTAATTAAGTTAGTGAATTAAAGACTTTCTACTTAATGTCACGTTTACCCAATTGTAATAAAATTTTATTGATGAGTCACTTGTAATAAATATGGATTGTAAAACATAATTGGATTGTTTTCTTTACCTAGTTTACTTAGAATTACGAAATTGTTACATTTATTAATTGTTAGTGTATTTCGTTACTGCGAGAGTGATAATGGTTAATACGTCTCAAAATTACATTTCAAATACAATAAAATTATAACCTTCGATTCCTCCACCACATTATGTTCTTTGATTACATAAGAAGTGAATCTCACATTTATTACGATTACACATCACGTAAAATTAATGAAACGTGAGACACACTTTTTAAATTACAATGAATTTATTACCTTTACAAATTATGGTAAACACAATCTAAGTTTAATTCAATCCATTCAAAAAAGGAAAAACAAAACCAAGTTTTGTCAAATAAAAATTATTACTATTATTATTATTTTGTTATATGTGATTGAAAATATTTTTTCTTATCCAAAACTACCCTTCATGAGAAAATTAATAAAGTTAAAAAAAAAACCAATTACATATTGAAATTGATTAAAAATAAACTAGAAATTAATTTTAAAATTTTGCATTATATATATATATATTAAGTAAAATATTATTTAAACTAAAATGTTGGAGGGTCCATGGTCCCTCATGGTCTCCAAATAGGTTCACATGTGATGCTTGCTAAACACCCTTGAACATTTGAGGCAATTTGTACTTTCAACTTGATAAACCTTTCATTTTTATTTGGAGGATTGTATTTGGTTAGATATGTATATCGATCATAATTCACTTTTTTGTTATGGCTTCAACTTTAACGAAATTCTTTTCGATTAGTAGCGTGCACTACTATATTTTTTAGTATAATAATTGCAAGTATGAGGATTGATTCTTTGAATTTCTAGGGTTAAAATTTTGACTAACCTCAGGGCAAATGTAAAACAACTTGACTGAGATCTTTAAATAAGAACCGAGATAGTGTACAAAATACCTAAAAGAAACGTTTGCTAGCATAATCAGTATTATGTAAAAAAAACACTAACCTATATTCATCTTATTTCCCTTTATGCTTTGGAACATATGAAATGTGGGAGAAAGGAAAGGAGAGAAAGCTCAAACAATTGTAAAAAGTTTCCCAATTGTTGGCGGTGGTCATTTCATTTTTTAATATAATAATTATATTTTCGATTAAGAGGGTATTTTCATCGTAGAGCGAAAAATTAATCTCGTGATGCATTTTACTATGTACACAAAAACTCGAAACAAATCTCCTACATATGAAATTATATTATATGGTCGATTTCAGTCGAGATTTAAAGTGAACTACTCTTGAAATGTAAAACCGGTTGTCGATTTGAATTTAGGGTTGTAGTAGGAAGCTTTCCATTACCCTTTCATGGTAGAACATTGTTGTTGGGAGTTCTTTTTAAGTTTTTGTGTGCATCAACTTTCTTGTTCCATCTCCCAAGTCAAATAAAGTTCAATATCTTTTCAAAGAATCAAGCAGTATATTGATTTCCTGCTTCACATATGATTCTTTTTCGGCTACCCAATTCCCACTCTTGAAAGCAACATTTCAACTTCACGAGTCTAAGATCATTCCTTTCAACTATTCATTTTATGGAGAAATCTTGTGATTAAGGTTTAAACTGCAGTGGCTATACAACAGTGATGAATGAATATTTCTCATTTTCTTCACCAACTCCAACTCTGCGCCAGACGCCAATCCGCATCAGCTGCCGGAGAACTCCATTCTCAGATTATCAAAGCTGGTTTCGACAAATCCAGCCTTCTCTCAAACACTCTTTTGGATGTATATGGAAAATGCGGTCTCATTCCACAAGCCCTCCAACTGTTCGATGAAATGCCCAACAGAGACCATGTCTCCTGGGCCTCGATTCTCACCGCCCATAACAAAGCTCTTATTCCTCGACGGACCCTTTCAATGCTTAACACCATGTTTACGCATGATGGGTTGCAGCCTGATCACTTTGTCTTCGCCTGCATTGTCAGAGCCTGCTCCAGTTTAGGGTATTTGCGCCTAGGTAAGCAAGTTCATGCTCGGTTTATGCTGTCTTTTTTTTGTGATGATGAGGTAGTTAAGTCGTCTTTGATTGATATGTATACTAAATGTGGGCAACCCGATGATGCTCGGGCCGTTTTTGATTCCATATTGTTTAAGAATTCCGTTTCTTGGACTTCTATGATTTCGGGGTATGCTAGAAGTGGGAGAAAATGCGAGGCTATGGATCTTTTTCTGCAAGCTCCTGTGAGAAACTTGTTCTCCTGGACTGCTTTGATTTCGGGGTTGATTCAAAGTGGGCATGGAATTTACTCCTTTTCTTTGTTTAATGAAATGAGGAGAGAAGGAATTGATATTGTAGACCCTTTGGTTCTTTCAAGTGTTGTTGGAGGTTGTGCAAATTTGGCTCTTCTGGAGCTTGGGAAGCAAATTCATGGCTTGGTTATAGCTCTTGGCTTTGAGTCTTGTTTGTTTATAAGTAATGCACTCGTGGATATGTATGCTAAATGTAGTGACATATTAGCAGCTAAGGATATTTTTTATAGAATGCCACGAAAGGATGTGATTTCTTGGACTTCAATCATAGTTGGGACTGCTCAACATGGCAAAGCAGAGGAGGCATTAACATTATATGATGAGATGGTTCTTTCCAGAATAAAGCCGAATGAAGTGACTTTCGTTGGATTACTTTATGCTTGCAGTCATGCCGGACTAGTTAGTAGAGGTCGCGAATTATTTAGGTCTATGACAACTGATTATAGTATCAATCCTTCTCTCCAGCACTACACATGTTTACTGGATCTCCTGAGTCGCTCCGGACACCTTGATGAGGCAGAAAATCTACTCGACAAAATACCATTTAAACCCGATGAGCCTACATGGGCATCGTTATTGAGTGCATGCATGCGACATAATAATCTGGAAATGGGAGTTCGAATTGCTGATCGTGTGTTGGATTTAAAACCTGAAGATCCTTCGACATACATACTCTTATCAAATGTTTATGCTGGAGCTGAAATGTGGGGAAGTGTTTCGAAGGTGAGAAAGCTGATGAGTTCTATGGAAGTAAGAAAGGAACCAGGTTATAGTAGTATTGACTTTGGAAAGGATAGCCAAGTATTTCACGCTGGGGAGAGTTGTGATCATCCTATGAAGAATGAGATTTGCAATCTACTGAAGGATTTGGATGCAGAAATGAGAAAAAGAGGCTATGTTCCTAACACTAGCTTTGTTTTGTATGACATAGAGCAACAAGAGAAGGAAAAGCAGCTCTTTTGGCACAGTGAGAGATTGGCTGTGGCTTATGGACTTCTCAAGGCTGTTCCTGGGACGATTATTAGAATAGTGAAAAATCTTCGCATTTGTGGAGATTGTCATAATGTTTTGAAATTCATTAGTGATATTGTGAAAAGAGAAATTATGGTCCGGGACGCCACAAGATATCATCATTTCAAGGAAGGAAAATGTTCTTGCAATGATTTCTGGTGACTCTGGGTAATTTTACGGGATCCTACTTCTACTTATCTCAAAAATTCTTTGTCCAAAAAGGTATGAAGTGAAGTTCTTCAATGCACTTTTATGTATTTTGGGACTATGGGGTGGGGGGTTACCAATCCATATTGCTAACAGAAGTAGAGAAATTATCAAATCATGTGAGTAACTTCCAAATCATCCATAAAACAGCTTGAGTTCAAAATTAGATGCATATGTTTGCTTGAGTGTAGCAAACATGAGATGCATGAGCTTCAAAATTAGAGCAAATTAGAGCTTGGAGGTCTCACAGTCTCGGCCAAAGGGACCCTCGATCTTTCCGAGCAGTGATAAGTCAATCATAATCTTCTAACACAATGATTCAAGCTTGGTTAGGTTAATAATTCAAATGGGAAATACGTTTCAAGCAAGAGAGTTTGTACTTCATTCATGAAAATTGTGATTACATTTAATAGGATAAAAGATTTTATATATTATTGTAATTTATTTAACCTAAAGAAACCAAAAGTCAAAATAAAACAAATCATCTTCTTGGCGTTCATCTTTTCAACCACCATTTTTAACGCGTCTCAATTAAAGAAAGCCGTCTTCATCATTCCAACCACCATCTTTAAGCATATTATTCTAGCACTAACTAGGCACAGAGATAAAATAAATTGAAATTACAATGAAGATGTTACAAGAACTAATAAAAGAAGTATTTAAAGTGTTTGGACTTGGACTCATGAAAATTTAATGTTCTACTTTAATCAAACATTGACTTTCAACCCTCGAAATGGTTCTTCCTCTCTTGGATCAACATGTAACATATCAACCCTATACAATCTTATAAGGGAAGAAAAAATTACTGATGTAAAAAAGAATGCCATGTTTCTTAACAAGAGCCTGACAAGATATTTGAGCCTAACAATCAATGATACATCCCCTTTTAACTAGTTGATGTTGGGTTTCTCTTTGGATCGACATATAACGTTTAAGATTTTCTTAAATTTGATTTCCATATCCTTAATACTGTCTCCATGATCATTGCTCTTTCAACAGGGTTTACAAAAAGTCCATGGTTGTTACTTTCATGTTAATATGAACAGCAATCGACATTTTTTCCAATATTTGATTACCCTTTTCAGTTATTTAAACTATGCATCTCCAAAGTCAATACATCTATTGTTACTTCAACTAACGTTCTAAGATACAATCCAAGTATTGAGAATTCTTACAAAAATGAAACGATAGAAAGTATAGGACTAAGCATGTAATTTTAACCCATCTTTCATATAATACTCCCATAAAGAGACGAAGTCAAAAACATCAAATTGAGGGGTTGGGAAGTAAAATGATGTGATAAATACAGCTACAGAAACATGGTGAGATTGCATGATCAAACACACAAAAAACATTTGTTAATCTTTAGTAAGGATGGTGTCTATTTTTCCTCCGACCACCAGGCGATTTGATAACTAGTGTGCTTGAAATCCAGGATCGGTTCATTTCATAAGAATCATCTGAAGACCAACAACATAAACGCCCATCTTCACCACCTGTCCATCCAAACACACTTTGGCTCTGTGAAAATCCACCTAATAAGTTTGTCGTGGGCAAGACACTTCTAACGACGCCAATGTGGCCACCCTCAAGGACAACATCCGGTGATTCAATTGCAGTTTTCCCGTTACTAAGGTTGATTGGGAAGTACCCTACGGTGCCATCGTTGGTACCTCCAAGGACCCACAATCTACAGCCTTCATTTGAGTAGTGACAATCAACTAGATAATCAACCTGCCAAAGAAGGAAGGAAATTGGTATAACATGTATGCATCGCCGGCTTTATCTAGTCTATGTATTGATGGGGTGGTTATATCTAGTCTGTATTATCTATTATCTCAAGACACTAGAGATAGTTATTTGTTTCCTTTCTGTTTTAAAGATCACCAAGTAAAGTAGTTATACTGAAATCAGCAAATCTCAAGCACAACCACAACTATGCCACAAGGACAATAAGCTATCAATTTTAATAAACATGGTTTCAATTCCGGATAAACTTTCCGTTTGGATTGCACAACTTGATGGGAAGCTAGAATTGATTCTGTCATGAAATAATTCTTCGCAGAGTAAAATATCTTCAGAAGTAGTTAGAAATGCTTCTCTAATACAAACAAGAGCTTGATGATGCCCATTCAGTCATTTCTGGAACATACAAAGTAAAAGCCATAGCAGCAGATTTGGAAGGCCCTCCTTAATTTTCTCAACGTTCTCAAAATGATTGCAAAAGTCCATAATAGTCACTTACGATAGGGGTATGTTTTTTTAGGTCTATGAAAAGTTCTTGGGCATGGTTGTTCTCTTTATGGGTATATTTGCTGTTTTTAATTTTTCTTTTTCACTACCTTTGGGTGTTTTTAACCACTTTCAACTTTTGATATACCAATGAGAAGTTTCTTGTTCATACAAAATAAACACGGTTCAGTTTTGATATTCTTACTTTAAATGAAATATCAAGACAGAAGCATCTTAGGGGGAGTCCCCACGCTTGTTAATTCAATGTAAAGAACCTTTTAAATTATTATCAAACTCTTTCTTGCAACTTCATTCTATGAATTTTTTTTTTCCGTTTAAGTACAAATCATCACCGAGTGAACATAGAAGAAGGGTACATAAGTTCACTGATTCATGAAAAAGAGATTTGATAGAACTCACATGACCCATTAACCAATTGTTGGAAGCTAGTGTGCGAGCATCTGTAATATCTGCTTCATTTCTCCCATCTGTCCAGTCCCATAAGCTACCATTGGCCATTTATTTAAAATTTCAGCATTAGATAACTAGAAATATAACTCGAAAGATAAATTTTCCAACTGTGCAACGGAAAGAAAATGAGACAGCTATGGGAAAAGTCGAAATAAGGATGCACTAGTATCACAGTGGCTAAATAATTTGCAATCAAGAAAGAATTATGAATCCTCAAACAGAGGGAAGAAATAGCTACACTTTCATTTTCATAGTTGAACTGGTGGTGTTTAGGAAAGAAGATTGGTACCTCAAGGTTTCAATGTGAGTCAAGCACCACAACTTTCTATAGTTCTCTCCATAAAATCCAATCTTACCAACTGAAGTTCCCACATTAATGACCTACATAATCATTAGGGTAGCTCTAATCAAATATCTGTAGAATTGAGTTTGAATACCTATTGAAAAAATTTGTTACTAAGAATTTAAATTAAAATCAAATAATATAACAAGGACAACCAGACTTCAACAGCAAAAACACTTGGGAATCGTGGGAGAGTAGATGAATAGTCAAACAGAACACTGTACAGATTTTTAGTTCTTAAAATTTGTATCCCGTGGGTATGTAGGAGGTACAACAAACAAAATTATGCTGACTCATCCCATTAAAATAGAGACATTAGATGGGCGTATGGATTAGTCACCATGAAGAATTCCAATATGCTGTAGGCTATAGCATTCTAAATTTTCAAACAAACCATGTGCACCTAAAACAAGAGGAACTTATCCGATGCAATTCAGCTCAGTCAGAAGAGTATCTATGCAAATAACATTGAGATAATAATGGCTCCTTACAGAATCCATGTGATCATCATCATCAATATCCCCATTAGTGTCAAATATACAAACCAACCCATCCACGGAAGCAGAAGCAAGCTTGCCTTGATGGCCCGGAACAAAGTGAACCTATTAACAAAAGTGAAATTAGATAAGATCGCATGCACTAACAAGATTCTATCAGAAGGAAAATTATAAAACAAAATTGAAATCCTAAGGAGAGGGAGTATAAAAGAAAGGTAAACTTAAGCAACATTATGACCACATATTTTTAATTATATCTAACACTATATCATAAGAACCCAGAAGCGTAAATGAGACAGAATGAGCACAACATGATAAAAGGAACGCAAAATTAACAGGAATAAGACAAAGCCCTAATTGCCATAAAATGCAGCATTTAGTTCTTTTCTATAACCACCATAACATTCATACCAAAGCTTTTAATTTCCAACATGTTTTCAAAGAAAATCAAAAGCATTTGTCACGTCTCTAACTATTATATAAATTGTCATCCAATTTTATTTAATACAGTGCTTGCGGCACCATCATGGAAATCGCCCTTCTCCTGATCGTTTTTATGGTAATCAATAACTTGAGTATCATTGCTATACAAACAAATCGATGTTACATACTATTTATATGCAAAGCTAACAATCAAACCAATTTCCTAGCAAGAATCTGAGCCGTGTTTTTATAATGTCTTTGGGGTAAACAAAGCAGTGGCTTGGAGAAATGCATTCTCCTTCTAATGAAGAGGGGAAACAATTTTCAATTTTGAGGAAAAATCATGTACAGAAAATCCCAAATAGAACAAACATACACATGTTGAACCATAGCACCGCAACCACATCTTAGTTTAATTTGAGTAGGTACACATCAAACTCATTTAAATTAGAGCAAGAACTGAATATCATCAAAATTATATCATGGGCAATCTCCAGTGGTAATCACCATATACAAGGCACATTGCACAAGCATCAGGAAGAACCTGAGTGACATCTTCCACATGAGAGTCCTCCAAGCACGCGACTTGCTTTCTGTTCCTCCAATCCCAGAAGAGAATCTGAGTAGCATTTTCGTATAAGTACAATTATATCACAAGAATTGTCTTCCCTAATGACTCTAAATTCATCAATTGAAATATCTCATACTTTTAAATTCCTCTATAAATTAATGGTTAAATTATAAATTTGGTCCTTGAACTTGAATGGTTGTTGGTCAGATAGTAAATCTTCAATTTTATATCGAATAGGTTTATGAATTTTAAAATGTGTCTAGTATGTCTTTGCATTTCTAATTTTGAATCTGATAGATCCCTAGACTTCAAAATTTGTCTAATTGATTAAGACTTATAAGGCACATTGAATGTTTGATTTACTACAAAACACTTTGTAAAGTTTAGAAACTTATTAAATACAACAACAAAAAGTTTGTGGACCTATTAGCCATTTTTCAAAGTTTAGAGGCTAAGCACAACCCTGAAAGTTCAAACACCGATTTTATAACTGACCCTTAAATGAACTGATAAAGGATTCCCAGCAATCTGACAAACTTGAAATGTTATTTGAAATTGAAGAAAAATCGAAATTAACGTGTCTACCAAATTAAACCCACCTGAGATTTACAACCCGCAGCAAGAAGACTCATATTTGATCCTCCATAGGCAAAGCTGAAGATCTCCTGAGAAGAGCCAGCACTAATGGATGAAACCTGCAATTGCAGCAGACGAGAGGAGCATGACCCAAATTCCCAGACGAAAAAACGAATAAAAAGTAATAACCAGAGACAACAAAACAAACCTGCTGAAAAGTCCGAACATCCCAAGATTTGATAGTTCCATCAGAAGAACAAGAATGCAAAACATGTGGGGTTGACGGAACAGAGAAGGAAATTTGATTGACTGTTCCAGTGTGACCTATGCACTCTCCATAGTACTGACCAGTGACTGGCGAGTATAGCTTCACAACATTGGAAGATAATGAAACCGCCATTGACGTCCAATCCACACTTCAAAAAGAAGCAAGATCAAAACCCTTCATTACCCAGACAAAAATCGAAAACTACAGAGACCCAGTTGGAAAATAAAATTCTTACTTGGGGGTGATATGAAAAACATAATCATCACCGAAGTTGGTTTGAATGGAATTCTTGAGTCCAAAGCGCTTGAAGGAGTTGGAATTTGAAGTGGAATCAGCATTGACGTGCTCCTCGACATCCATATCAATGGATTCCATTCTCTTACTTCTTTCTGTGTACCCTTGAAAACAGAGCAAAATTAGGAACAGGTTGCCGAAAAAAGTATAGAAATCGGGTGAAGGGTTTTAGGGTTTAGATAAAAATCAATGGGGAAATTGAACCAACCGTTGGAGACGGAGGCGCGCCACTGAAATCTTCCAACAACTTCGCTCCAATTGATTAACTGTTAGGGTTACAACGAACAACGACGTCGTTTCAGTTCACTTCTATTTTGATAAGAATGAGGAAGAAAAACTTTATTCTACAATTTTAATATAATGTTAAGAATGATTAAGTATAGTCTTACTGACAAATTAATAACTTAATTTTTTAAAAAAATCATTTTTTATCCCATAGAAGATTTTAATTGGATAATTAATGAGCTATATAGTCGTGGTAAGATAACATATAAATACTTATGTTCTAAATATAAAATTGAGAAAACTCCGTGTATCTTAAAAACTAAAAGAAAAAAAATGTAAATTTAGTCTCATTATGATTTTAGCACCTTATTCTATAATATTATAAATGCAACTAACTCAGTATTTAATACAAATAATGTGATCTCAAACCGCTCATATAGAGACATGCGAGTCAGGACGTTTGGAAAATGAGATTTTATAAGATCGGGATATGAAATAATCATTTTTACTTTATAACAATGTTACGGTATAAAACCAACTATTTTGAATTCGTTGATCTACGTAATTCAATCTTAATTACATTTTTTTGTGAGAGTAGATCAACAACGATGACTCAACAAACTCCAATTTCAAGATAAGACCTGTAGATGGAGATAGGGTACAAGAAAAAATTCACTCATAATCGTTTTTAAGAATAATAGAAAGTTGTTCCTGCAAACGTTGACTCAGAACGTGAATAAGAGGTCTCACCCTCTTATTGATCCAAAAGAAAATGAGTTTGTCGGTTAAACCACAAATCAACTGATCAATGGAATTATAGACCCTAAACCATGTAGAGATGCTTTATTGATTTTAAGATTAAAAAATTTTGCATTTAAATTTGAAATTTATCAAACAACTCTCCATATTATAGCAGAAAACATTTCACATCAAACTAAGGCTAAGTATTTTCTTTTTTCTATGAGATCATGAGACAAAAAATATTTAACTTACTTTAGAAATATATTTATAAATATGAAAATATTCTTAGTTGTTACAACTCAATAATAATAAAAAAAAAAAAAAAATTGGAAGCACTCTGCTCACTTGGGCTGCATACAATGTTCCCCCCGTCCACTCCCAATTGATATGGGCTATTAGCCCAAATAACTTGTAACTTTCACTCCTTGAATAAAAATACATTTCTAGTCTCCATATTGTACTCTGCCTACATTTTTGTTCATGTTCTTTAATTTTCAAAATGTAGAATTGATTTTAAAATGTCCTCTGCCTAATTTTTCTTTTTGAATTCTTTGGGAGAATGTTTTTTCTTTAAATCGTTCTAATTTTAAATGTCTTATAAAATTTTAAATAAAAATATAAAGTTATTTGAAAGCTCCTTAACTAAAAAAATATAAATTTTAAAAACTCTGACCAATTGATTTATTATTGTAAACTTTAACTGAACGTTTGGGACATGAAGTGAGTTATTATAATCTATGATTATTATAGTTTGTAGGTTATTATAGTTGGTGTAAATTATTATAAGAAAAAAAAAATAGAATAGTTTTAATCTTAGATTATGATAATATTTGGAACAAACATGAAGTGAGTTAAAATAGCCTACTCCACTATTTCATAGTATGACGGCCAAACGTCCAACAAGACGAAAAATATGTATTATTAAAAAATGAAAATAAAAAGAAAGTACCTTTTTTCTAACTTTTATCTTTGTCTCTTTGGATGAATACTAAATTAGATGTGCCCCTATTTATTATTTTTATCCCTTTTGTCCTTATTTTTGTATCATTTGAAATATAAAAATGTATATTAAATTAAATTTTTACCATCATAAACACATGAATATATGTTTAAATGTTAAACAAATATTTAATATATTTTAAACTTTTAGACTTTAATAACCTATTTATGGATTAAAAAAAGTTCCATCAATCTAACACGTAAATCATAGATTATAATAAATGAATCTCACGAAAATCCATTGAAATTATTAATTTTTGTGATTGACAGAATCATGAAAATTTATTTGTCTTGTAACAATTATTTTAAGCTATATAGTATTAACATATTATATAATAATACGTTAAGAAAATATAAGTAAATTTTGTAATGATATTCACTATGATTTATTTTAATTAATTTATCTGTTTATCTACTCATTAAAATATATTATTATAAATTTTGACAAATATACAAAAAAAAGTCAGAAAAAAAGAAAAGAAAAGAAAACCTACCACATATATTTCTATATATATATATATTATATAATGAAAGAATGATTCTATTTGTTACCCGTGATATCGAGGGTTAGGTGTCATAATATTGGCCAATAGATCTACCAACCCAAAGTGAGTAGTTGTATCGTGTGGTCATCAAAACTTAAACTTTTTGCTTTTCTCTCTTAAGATACACAAAATTATTATTATTATTATGATTATATATACATATTTAAAGAGTCAAAACTTTTGGAGTTTTTTTTAAATATAATGAAATTTGATCAATGGTAGTATACAAGTGAGTTGTTTTAGTGGATGTGTGATTTTTTTTTATGGAGAATGTAATGGTAGAATGATTTGATGTGTGATGGTGTTATTAACGGGATTAATTTTTAATTAAAAAATGACCATAAATACTATAAAAAAAAATAAGTCAAACATATGAGAAGGCGTACAAACATTGTAAGACAAAATGATACGAGACTAATAGAAAACAAACTTTTGATATTAATTTTATTGATAGAATATTGTTTCACTTAATTAATACATTGTGATTTATTTGTTGACGTCCTTTTCGTTCATTAATATTTATCCTTGCAAACGTAATCTTAGAAAAATCGACGTGAATCTAATTGCGACTAATTTGATTTCAAGTCAACTTCAAACTTAAATTTAGTTTCTATTTCATTAATCTAATATACTTATATTAATATAAACAATATTTTAGGAAATTGTTGGACTAGATATGAACTTGAACCATTTCATTATGTGATAGGTTGCTCATAACTCACATCCACCTTTCTTTTTTAAAAAAATAAGCTTTTGTTTTCAAAACTCAAAACATAAATAAAATAGTTATTGTATTATTTTTTCAATACAATTTATTTTAAAATATTAAACCATGAATCTTTTGATAAATAATTATTTTTTTTTATTGTAGACTTATTCAATCTACAACCAAAATCTTTAGAATACATTATACATTAACTTAAAAT
Organism: Cucumis sativus; assembly: GCF_000004075.3. Lineage (NCBI taxonomy): Eukaryota > Viridiplantae > Streptophyta > Magnoliopsida > Cucurbitales > Cucurbitaceae > Cucumis > Cucumis sativus. The sequence goes on from NC_026658.2 coordinate 395,489, forward strand.
CCAAAAAGAAAATTTCAATTTTAACTAAAAGTTTTAGAAAATATATATATAAAAAAAATTTTACCAAGTATGTTTCTTGGGATTTAAAAAAGAAAACTATTTACACAAATTCCTATGTGTTTTCTACATATTATTTACAAATATAAAAAGGTTGATTTTGGAAATTAGGGAGGTGACGTGTCATATTTTTGGCCAATGAATCTACCAACCAGTGGAACTATTGGATTGTGGTCATTAAAAGTTACGATGACCTTTTTCTCGAAAAGTGAAGAAAGAAAAGGAAAGAACAAATCCACAAAAAGTATACACAAATTTGGGAAATTCATTTATTTTTTACTATAACAAAAATTGTATATTGGGTTGATTTTTTTATTAAAAAATTATCATAAATTCTAGTACTAAAATTTATTTAATGGAGTTAAATATTTTGATAGGAAGGATGGAGAGTTGTTACCATCGATTAAAATTTAAATTTTGGTAGAAGAAAAACGTGTTTAATCTTATGTGGTAATATCGTTAAATTATTGTGATTGGAAAAAGAGAAGACTTAATGTAGAAGGGATTTGATTTAAAATGTATTTTAGTCCAATTAGAATAGAAATATGAGTTTTCTAATCTCATATGAGTTTGTTGTTTCTCAAGTTAAATGGACCAAAGATTACATTTGGTAATGTTGGGTTCGTCAAATTTCAAGGCTTGAGCTTGACCTCACCGTTGACCAAGCTCAAGAAGGTTGTTATGGGTTTTTGACCCAAATCATCGTCTTCTCAAGTCCCAAAATAGCCATTGTACGTTTGAGTATCACTCTCACCCTCATTCTTAGCCAAGGGTGAGATCGATTAGATCATTTTGGCTCAAACCCAAATTTGTCATTTTCATTAAATCTATTTCATCCTCTCGACTCAATTGTTTTGATAACTTCTTCTTCATTATATCCATTTTACCCTTTAGCTAAAAAATCACCCATAACACTCAAATTCATAAGTTTTTTTCTTTAAAAAATTTAATCCTAGATGATAATTAATATATATTTTTTATTTTCAAATATATAGCAAAATGTTAAAATCATTTATAAAATATAGTAAAATCCATCAAAACTAATTCTAATTTTTTATAAAAAAATATGGACTACTTTACAAAAATTTACTCTCACGTCTCAAATTTTATCAAATTACATTTCAAATTTTGAAAAATGACGTTAAGGTTCACAAATTTGAGAATTTGAAAGGTTAAAATTTAAACAAACTAAGGTTAAAAAGAAAAAGAAATGATAATTTTGAGAAAAGAAATTGGTAAGTTTTGAGAAAGTGAAAGGGACAATGGTAAACTTTATTGTGTGGTCATGAAACTGACATCATGTTTTATGCCACGCAGCAAAGTTCTCTTACAAAAAAATCTTCTTTTTTTCTAAAGTACAATAATGATTTTTAAGAAAAGTGCTCTTCATAAGGTCAATGGACCAAAATCATTTCATAAACAAATAAACCCTTACAAGGAGTTTGGAAGAATGAGTAATTTACAAGTAGTTTAATATTATTAATAATAGGAAAATTTCATGAAGTGATAAAAATATTTAGTAAAAAATAGCTGATAAGTGTAAATATGAAAAGTAATTAGATATATTATAGCTTTTAAATTTGTTACTTTTACAATTTAAGAAATGGAATGACATGAGCTCTATTATTATATATATATATATATGCTATTTATATGCAAACGCCCCACTATAATAGTTCCAGTGTTATGATAGTATGCATTTGGCGAAATGATTATGATAGATAGTGTTATGATAATAAACGTTTTAGAGAAGATATGATAGTATATGTTTAAGGGAGGATTGAGAAGGAGTGGAATAGTGAAAAAGAGAGAACATATGTTTTTCATAATCCTTCCCCTAAATGTCGAGTGAGTTAACATAACCAGCTCTACTCCCTATAATCCTAGGGCTAAACGTCTCCTTCTTCTTGATCATTAAAAATGAAATTATTTTAAATAACAAAATTTCTAAAAATATTTTTATATATAGCAATATTGTTGGTTCATTTTGGTGTATTTGAAAACAACATCATAAAAAAACTTGAGTCGTCTAATTTTTATTTGGTCAACGAATTTTAAAATGTTACACTTCTATTTTTTAGTTCTCCTTGTCAAAAGTGAGCATAGTTCAACAACAATGACAATTTTTTTAATTTACGACGTGAAAGTTTAGCCATCATTGTCGTTCATTTTCCATTTAGTTATTTTCGATTTAGTGGTAGGAGATGATATAATTGAGATTAGTGTGGAGGATAAAAGAGGTAGGTATGGTGGTAATGTTCATGAGATTTTATGTGTTTTTTCAAAGTTGAGTGGTTAGATAATTAGATTTTGTTTAGATCCAAGATTTTGTTTTTAAACAATAAAAGAATAGGGATTAGGAAATTGAATATGTGGCATTACTTGTCCTAATAACAAACCTTGTTGGATACTTTCAAAAATGTACATTTTTTCCAAATTAGCACCTAATTAATAATTAACTACAACAATGTTGCTAATTAAAATTTTAAAATCCCTCTTTCTCATACTCACTCATATAAATCCAAAACTACTTCATCAAACGTTTATATTCAATAATATTACAATAGAACCAAATAATTTCACATATATAATGTAAATAGAGATATTAGAAATATACTTAACTTGCTTCCACCCACGAGGTCACGTGCCTCTTATGATTAAGTTCTAATATTTACTGTTTTTAGGAAATGGAAATGTTTATCATGTCGTTTTTATAATCATAAATAACAACAACAAAAAATTATATAATAATTAGCAGATTTATTAAGGGACGAGCAGTCCGTACTTTTCCTTACATTCTCGATTTATTAATTTTAATGAGTCAAGTTACAATATATATTAAATAATACTTTATTTAAACTAAATTATAGTTCTAATGTAGTAGCGTGTCCCACAAAACCATAAGGTTTCGATTCAATTCTAATTTATTAGGACGATTATTTTTGTGAAATAGTTTTTATTCCAGATGTGAATAGTTTGATTTGATTTTCTAAAAATAATATAAAACTCTACTTTATTTTCTATCTCTAAAAAAAATCAACAATATTCTATGAAAAATGTATTATTATTATTGTTTCGATGCAATTTTTATTCCTATCTATTTAGATTATAGAAAATCAGGTAGAAATGGTTGGTTTTTCATATATATACATATATCTGAAAATGGATAGCAATAATTGGGAAGAACTATTTGGAAACGCAATTTGTAATTGAGACGTAAGGGTACATTACATGGAAGAGGGAATAGGGATTGTTTTATATGTTAATTCAATTCTTGGTGAGGTCATCCCTTACGTTATATTCTATAAATCACAAACCTTTCTCTACCTTCTTTTCTTATTCCTACTTAGCGTTACAACTAATTAATTGTGAACCACAACCCCTAATTAAAAATATATATGTGTTGCTTCGTCACTACAAGTCAATTAATTGGAAGATCAATAACCACGGTGTGTTGCAATTAATATCTATCCATTTTGTACTCCAACGTTGATATCCATTTTCTTTCATTATTTAGTTGTTGATTCTTTTCCAAGATATGAGAGATTTTGTAATTATACATCTCATTTCTTTTTCATTCTTTTTATAAAATGTGCAAATTTTCTTTAATTATTATAATCCAACTCACCTTCCCACAAATATTAGTTGAATTGTATACTTCCTATCAAAGGACCACGTTGTTTCATACTTAATAATATCTACGTTGTAGCTTTCGGGTGTTTCGTAATTTTAAACCTTTCAATTTTCGTATTTGGAACTTTCGATTTGTCCTAGTCATGATGTATATGTATATATAATTTTCACTTCAAAACCCATGGATAGAAAAAATTTCAATGATAAAAACTGAAAACGAGTGTCACTAATAAAAACATATCAATATTTATTACTTATAAATTTGCTATTTTTTATAATCCTCGTCGTTCTTATTTCCAATTTTAACATTTTTTTCTTCTTTTACCATCTAAAACTTTTTATAATTTTCATATCATTTCACTTGAAATGTTTTTGTTATAATTATATTTCCATTTATTTTAAAATCTTCTCCTCTTTAAGCAATATTTACACATACATTTATAGTATACACCTAAATATTATCTTACATGGTAGGATTAAAAATGATTAATTATAGTCTAACCAATCCACAATCAAGGTTTAATTAATTAATTAATTAATTCTAACAGTGTTGCCATCTATTTCTATAAGACAACATCCATATGATAATCGAGCCCAAATATATATATACAATTCTTTGTTTCTTTTCTCTTGAGAATGGTAAAAAGTGTATGGAACATGTGATGTTTATATTATTACTTAAATCCTTGCAGCTGCATGCAACATGTTGATTGTTTTACATTCATCCACAAACAACTTTTAAGATTAGATAAATCTTTGTCGAATCAAACTAACGTAATTGATCATGTCGATAAAAATCGTTTGTTTTGTTTGAGTAGTTCAATGAGTGCATCTATGCATACACGTGGAATGAATGCATAAACAACGTTATAATATGTATATTTAAACTCTTACGCATTACACGTATATCTACCATGTCTTCAACTACTTTAATTAATAATCGAGTTGTATTTTTAATCAAAGTAAAATATTTAGAGCTTAAATGTTAGGTTTTTTAAATGATAAAAGTGGTGAAAATATTTCCAACTATATACTTTTTGATTTGGGTAGGAATAACTTAACTAAATTTTTAGAGCCACACACCGCATCTGATCATCATCTTCGTTTGGACTATAAATATCCAAACATTTTCACTCTCAATTACTTCACCTATCTTGTTGTTATGTTTATTATGACATTTTTTCATCCCAATTTGTTATTTGGGAAGTTTGTTTGGATTTAATGGAAAATTTTGTTTTTAAAAGAGAAGTTAGTATGATTTAAACATTTTTTTTATAAGACATGGTTGTCCTTCAAAATGAATGGAATGAAATGAGTAACACATTATTATTATTCATTTAATTTAGAAATCAATCTCTTCGATAAGAAATACTTTCTTATCGCATATAAAAACGAATGCTTTGAATGTTACCTTTAACCCTAAATTTTTGAACATATATGTCTCATCCTCACACATATGGCTTTTGTGACAATGTGAAAATGATAATATAAATGAATTATATTGACAAATTTTCATCGTGGTTAATATCCATTTATCGGTTCTTTTAGTCATTTATTAGAGATGATAAATCAATACTCTTAACAATGTTATTTATTATTGTTAGTAAATGTGGTTAAAGAATCAATCATTATGACAATTTTAAAAAGTATAATTAATATACTTATTTTATGGTTGATTAAACAACTAAAAATAACATAATGAAGGGGATTCAAACGTAATTGACACAACCTTCCATTCTCGACGTGAGATGTTTAACTAAATCCTCAAACTCCAATTATTGTACTTAGAAAATGTAACGAAAGGTAATTATGAGCTCTTTAGCATACATTGTTCTCACCTACGTACTTATAAATTTTTTCAAGAAGTCACACCAAACTTTAGAGTTTCCACGACGAACGAACCACAAAGAAAAGAAGGTGTATCTTATTAGTATTTGTATTTTGGAGTAGTTTTTCATTGATATTTTTAACATTTCTTAGTCATATACTTTCATATCATCTTTAAAAAAAACTCTCTTATTTAATACCGATTCATTCATGTATCTCTTAAACTTACATTTCCAAGTTGAGAATATTTTCAAAATATTCTTTGGATGAGTGGAAGGTATAAGAAGTAAACTTGAACATTTTAAGAGTTCGCTTTTAAGGATCTTTTCGAGAAAGAAATTATATCAGAAATGTTGTTTTCCACAAACGTTTGGTCCAAAACCATAACATTCAAAAAGTCATCCATAATTCATTCATATTAATCTAAAAGTTCAAATTGCAAAGGACTTTATCCATATAGCATTTACATCCAACGCAAAAAAGAAAGCTATTTTAGCACCTTCCTTTGTTTGTGAAAGAAGAATGGCTAAGTATAACCAATATTATCATGCCTCATTCATGCACTTCCAAAATAAAGTTTTACTTCATAAGTACTTTTAGGGACCCTCTAATACAAAAGTTTGAAAATGGTTAGTATTCAAATAGAAAGGTTTTGTGCAAGTTTGTTTGATGGACCATATCTCTTCTCTTCTTTTATTTTCTCTTGTCTATTATTATTTAATTCCCCCTCTTCATTTCAACATCCCACCAACCAAATTGATTCAATCATACACATAAGAACGCCATGAGTTTTATAATACCTTAGTCTTCTTCTTCTTTTATTTATTTCTTAATTAATGATAATTTGAAGGGATTGTTCTTTTTAATCTGTTTGGATTTTTATTTTTCTTCAATTTTCATTAACAATTTAGGTTATGTTTATCGATTCGTAATGAAGTTTCGTGTAATCTTAATTAAATTTCATTGATAGGTTAATTGCAACAAACTACAATCATAAGTGTAATTATTGAACTGTGTTTACCTAAAATCCAAACTCAAATGGTAACAGTAAGATGTAATTTTGAACGCAATCGATTTGTTCAACTTCCGCTAGTCAATTTGTTTGGTTAGGTATAAGATGTCGTCATATTTTTCTAGAAATAAATAATGTAGGTATTTATATAAGGTTCTAGCAGTGTTTTTCAACTTTGGTTGTTTTCAACATAGCAACTTTTAAAAAAATGAATTAAGTCATTGTACTTTTTTAAAAATGAAAATCAAGAGACCAAATAAAGTCACTTTTTAAAAATATAAAAACCAAAATAAACATGGACTAAAATGAGCCAAAAAAAATTGAAAGTATAAAAATAAAAATATATAAATGAAAGAATTACAATATTTAAAAACCTAAAACCTTTTGACAAATAAAAAATATGAAGAAAAAAAAAGTAGAAAAATATTGCATTTAGATACTATTTTCTCTAATAGAAAATCTAGAGAAATTATGTATACATATAACTTTTTGAATTAATAATTCTTCTACCTAAATATTCACTTTCTCATAGCTTCATTTAAACCCTTTTATTTCTCTCTATGCCTTAAGGGTAGAAAAGAAAGATAAGACTCTTTTTTTTTTTCACTCCCATAATTAACGCATCCCATCACATTCACATCTACATTAACAGATACACACACACACACACACACATATACCTAAACTTACATAAATATTTTTCATCCAACACCCTACATATTATTGAACTTTGAACAAGAGAGGAAAAAAACACACCACATCACATCACCAATTAAAGCCCCAATGTCTAAGATGTTAAATAAATTCCTATTTCTTAAAGAAAATAAAAAAACCCCATCAGGTCATATCGAAGTTTGGACCAAAATACACTTATGAATCATGAATATTGACGTTGGATTATTCCCCCTGTTGCAGATGGATGGAACGTTCGTGTTCTTTCATGAGCCATTCACTCTCTTACTAAAATTTAAAATATAATTGGTGCGCCCTATTGTTCATTCATTATTAAATTTTTAAAAACAGTCTTTTCAATCTTGAGAAAGAACTATTATAACTCATTTAATCTAATTGAGTGTGGTTTGTTCTTAACGAGTATGGTAATTATAGGTTGTAAAGTACTCATGTTTCTGTAAACAATAACTAAATTAAGAAAGAAGGAATTAAATTTGTAAATGTTTATTGATGTAATATACATTTGTGAATATTTAGAATGAAATTAATATATTTTGAAACCGAATGTGGAAAAGAAGAAAAGGAAAAAAATAGTAATAAATAGAGAGTTATGATGGGCGGCTGTGAGCCACTCACCTTATCAACCACATCGGCTACGCCAAACTGATCAACAAAACTTTTCTTCACTCCCAAACATAGAATGCGATAATAATAAAGAATACCAAGGGAACTAAGAATAAAAGTCCAAACTTATATTTTCCAACTTTTTCCAAGCAAGCAAATTCCCATTCACCTTCTTCTTCCTTCTTTCTTCTTCTCTCTCTCTCTCTTTTATATATCTTCTACTCTTCTTCACTTTTTCCCCCTCAGCACCACAATTTCTCCATCAATGGATTCTCTATAACTTTTTACTTCAGGTACTCTCTCTCTCTCTCTCTCTCTTCCTCTTCTTCTTTTTTCCTTGCTTTCTTCAAGGTCGAAAAACAGACGAGTTTATATAATCTTAGATACGTTTAATGACAGTGTTTGAGTGTCTTTTGTTTTCTGTTTTCCAGATTCAGCGATTTTTAATGCCTTTTTCTGCGATTTTGAAATGGGTTAATGGGTTTTTTATTTTATATACATAAATTCAACAAAGTTACTTTGATTTAAACAAAACGAAACAAAAAGAAAAGCGTTTACTTTGAAGAATCTAATATATATTCTAGTAATGCCAACTTTTTCCAGAAACAGGTTTTTTAATGGAGAGAGAAAATAAAAAAAGAAGTTGGGTGCAGTCCCAAATATAAAGCTCATTGATTAGATATTTAAAGATGGTTGTGGGTCAAGAAGACGATATGAATGAAAGGGGCTGTAGAGAGACATAACACGTAGTCAAGTTTACAATTGATTCAATGGCTTAAAAGGATTAAAATGCCATTTTAATTTCCATTTTGTAATTTTGTTCAACTTTTGCTCTTATTTCATTGGTAAGTTTTAATATTTTCGATTCAGTTTAGTTTAATATCAATTTATTTATGGAACTTTTTATAAATCTAATAAAATGAGAAAATATTTGGTCAAATTTTTTGTTTTTCACCCTTTGACACTTGTTATTTATCAAAGTTTATTAAATAATAATAAAAAGCAAAAATATCAAATTTGAATAATTATATCACTTTAAAGTTTATCACTTTAATTCATAATTTATATAAGCTTACGATTTAAATTGATATAATTATGAATTTAGAGTTATTAATTTGAGGTTTAAATGGATATAAAACTTAAAATGGAGATACATAAATTGAAAATTTCTCAATAATAATAATATTCGCAAGTAAATAAAATACCTAAAATAATGGTAAAAAATAGTAAATTTGATAAAATATTTACCTAACAAAACTTTCAATTTCCATCGATAATGAATATTAATAGTCATTGACATGTTTCTATCGTTAACATTGATAGACAGGTATAAGTCAGTGACATTTTAAACATAATTAATCACATTCATTCAAATTAAAACTAAACATCATCAAAATTAGTTCACAAATACGTTACTAACAACTTTTGTTGGGAAGTATGATTTAATTCATTCTGTCTTTTCTAAGTTTTTGGAAATTGGTCCATGTGGTGTCCCTTCATCCTATAGTTGATTTCCATCCTCAAATTCAATCTCTATCTTTATATCTTATCAAATTATCTAATTCATGTTACTAATTTTTATTTATTTTTCTTTCTTTAAAGCAATATTAGTTTACAATTACTCTTACATAAAATGTTTACAATGCAATTATTGAGCTCATCAACCCTTCTCCTCCATTATTTGTGAATTGCTAGCTATTATTGCTAGTTTTGTCTTCAAGAAATGGTATTATCAAACAAGAAAGAAAATCTTTCTAAACAAATTTCCCTTTCTTGTTTTAACTTTAGCTAGTAGGGATTAGAGTTGGCTCTTCTTTTAAGGTGACAGATTTTCAATTTCTAAATCTTTTGTGCTTTTTAGCTGTCTCTTTGGATAATACAATACATCTTTGTTATTTAACAATATTTGGAAACGAAGAGCCAATCTCTTTGTTATCTTTAAAGGTATTATAATATAATATCTTTTAAGTTTTGAATCTTATGTCAGATCGATTCCTTCAATCTGCTCTGAATGTTCCTGTCACAAGGAATCAGTGTTTTAAAATGGTGTTTTGTTCTTTGTTTTTATTTTTAATTTAATCAAAAATGAAAAAAAAGGTCTTGAAAAATTATGTTAGTAAGCTATGGAGCTATATATGTATGGTGTTGAATCAGCAGTTGATGAACTTGAAACTTTAAAGATAAGGTGAATGTTTTTCTAATAGAGTTGGTTTGTTAAACTCGTTGAACCAAATAAAGAGTCGGAAACAAAATACACTATGAATTTTTAAAGAATTTGAAACCTTGTGATCGCTCATACTGAACCTATGAGGGTTCTTTTTGGAAGGACATGGCTGGTTTAAATATGAACAGAAATTTATTAATTTTCAAGATAAGTATTAAAGTGATAAACAAGAATCTAGCATGCATGGAACATGATCTTTAGGGTGTCAGGCAAGTGTTTAAAAAGCAAAGCAGAAAATTGAAGTTATGAAATAGAATCTTTACGAATATAGTAAGAAAAAGTATTAATAGAATTATGTCCGTACGAGAATTTTATGAACATTTATGCTATGATGTATTTTAATTGGTTTTGTGTCTATAATATCATAAAAAAGTTAATTGAACAACCAAAAGTATTGAATCAATATTCTATAGTAGTATGATCCAAGCTTTCTAACAACCACAATATCTATGCCTCTTATCAGCATTTTGAATGTGTCATTAAATGACTGTTTATTATTTTGTGTGCTCCAGTGCTCTACCATGTTTATGGCAAGTAATGAACGAGGTTGCAAATTATTGGAAATTTTCTTACTTGAAACTTGAAATTTTTTTGTATATTTAAAGTTTGGTAGGCTTACAGATGGCCAATGGCCAAAAGTTGGTACTTGGGTGCTTTTCAACCATTAATGGCTCACAAGGATCAAACCAGTCATATTCATTGTCAAACACAATTATGATGGATGGGCTCCAACCTTTTTTCTTTTCTTTTCTTTTCTTTTTTTTTTCTCTCTCTCTCCCTTAAATTCCCATTTCAATGGACTTCAAGGAGTGTGCGTGGCCATGTTTTATCCACATTTTTGCTCTTTTCTTCATCTGGGTTTTGATTATAACTCCTTCATTTCTTTCACTGGATAGACTTCAGGTCTTGGCTCGAAAATCCCATTTTTATTTGTAGCTCTAGGTGAGTTTTAACAATGCATTTACCCTTTTCTTAATCTGGGTTTTGCTTCAAAACTCTGGTTTGTTAAACTATTCCTTCTGATGGAAATGTGTTTATTGTTCAAATGGGTTTCCCTTGGAGCCTCTCTTTTTTTTAGTACCAAAATGGAGCTGCTGCTTTTCACATGTTATAACGACAAATTTTACTTTTGTCCATTTGGGTTTAAAGACGGGGGGTTTCTTTCTATAAATACTTTTGCTACCTTTCTTTTTCATCCCTTTTTTGTCCTTGTTTTTCTTTTACTATAAGCCAAATGGACATGTCTATTTCTTTTATCTTTTCTTTTATTTTGTTTTTTGTCCTTTTTATATGGCCTTGCTGAAGCTTCCCTTGGTTGTATCGCATTTTTTCTGTGTTTTTATCGCCTTCCTTTTCTCCCTTTACATCTTCCATTAAAAAAACGAGTTGCTTCAGACTTCAGAGTACGTAGTTGTCATATACTCTACTTTATTATTTAAAACTTCTTTACACATCGTTGGAGGAGCAAGGAACTACTGACTGAGTTGAGAGCCTTCTTGACTAATGTGTAGTTTAGTATTTTATGGGTATATTTAGTGCATTTTCTAAAGGAACTACTGTTTCCTCTTTCGAGATATCGGACATCAAACTTTAAATATGGTGTATTTTAAGAATATTAATCAAGTGATCTCTGTTTTGGGGGGAGGATATTTCCCGTTGGATTCCCTCTGTTGTTTCTGATGAGGGCTGTATTAGTGACTTGTGTTCTAATGAAGTTTGTTTTTTTAAAAAAAGGATATTAATATACACTAACCTTATTTATTTATTTATTTCTGTAAGGTTTTACTGATAAAAAATGGGTGAAAGTTTGAGTTATACAGGACAAGTACTATGCTAATTTAAGTATGTTCATTTTTTGGACAAAAGATTGTATCTTTTTCTGTTACCTTCCTTTCAAACTGGTTCTTTGGGTTCTCCTGCTATTAAATATTGCTTCGTTTGTTTGTTAATAACAAACTTAATCTTTCTTCATTGTTATGAGATTTTGTCAGTTTTAAATAAAAAGGGTATCTTTTGTTAACGTTATCTCTGATACCAAGTGTTGTTCTCCAGGGAACTTACCTTTCCATCTATTTTTTCTACTTATATTCTCATCACATGGCTACTTCAGTTTGGTTTCTTCTTATTTCTTCCATTTGATTGGATGTCAAGTTTTCTTTTCAAAGCACTTTTGTTTTGGTGCAGTTTTATTTTGGTTCTGTAATCATTTTTTTTTCTGTTCATTGCTTCAGAAGTCTTTGTATAATGTTGAAGAACAAGGGTTGGCATTATGAACTGACTTTTGCTTTTGTTTTCTTTTCACTTTTCAGGGAACGCAGAGGAATAACTGGAAGGTGTTCAACTAGAGGATGATCATTTAGTTTTGTGCTTATATAATTTTCAGCCATGGCTTCTACCTCTAATTGGTTGAGTTCACCTTCTTGCTCCATGTTTGAATCCTCGGGGGAGGACCATGCTCTTGGACCTATATTCCTATGGTTACGGTTCATTTTCCTTTCACCTTGTGCTCAAAGAGTTTTGTTATCATCTGTTGATCTTCTGTTCTTGGTTGTACTCTTAGCTTTTGCATTGCAGAAGCTGTTTTCTCGATTCAGGTCAGGTGATCGGATGAACTCCGACATAAGCAAACCTCTCATAGGTAGCAATAGACCTCTTATTACGACCACCATCTTGTTCAAACTCTCTCTAATTGTTTCTGGCATGTTAACCATCTGCTACCTTGTCATAAGTATCTTGACGTTTTCCTCAAGTGTTCAATCTACATGGAGGATTGTGAATGGTCCATTCTGGTTAGTTCAAGCATTGACTCATGCAGTTATTGCGATCTTGATAATCCATGAAAAAAGATTTAAAGCTTCTAAGCATCCTCTTACGCTACGAATTTACTGGGTCATAAATTTCGCAATAATTTCCTTGTTTATGGCATCAGCAATTATGCGTTTGGCCTCTACTGGAGCAACTGCTGAACTCAATTTGACTTTGGATGACATAATTTCCATAGCCTCATTTCCGTTGTCAGTAGTTCTCCTTTTTGTCTCCATTAAAGGATCAACAGGGGTTCTGGTGGCTATAGCAGCCAAGGAAGAATTTGATGGACAAAGTGATTTAATTGAATTGGCCTCAAGTAAATTGAACCTGTCTTCATTTGCTTCAGCATCTATTGTATCAAAGGCCTTTTGGCTGTGGATGAATCCCTTGTTAAGTAAAGGTTACAAAACCCCTCTCCAACTAGAAGAAATTCCAGCTCTTTCACCTCAACATAGAGCAGAGGTAATGTCAGCCCTCTTTGAATCAAAGTGGCCCAAACCTCATGAAAAGTGCAGTCACCCAGTTCGAACGACCTTGATTCGTTGCTTTTGGAAGGAAATTGCCTTTACTGCCTCTCTGGCTATTGTACGCACTTGTGTCATGTATGTGGGGCCTGTTCTTATTCAACGTTTCGTAGATTTCAGCGGTGGAAAAAGAAGCTCCCCATATGAAGGATACTATCTTGTACTGATTCTTCTTGCTGCCAAATTTTTTGAAGTTCTCACTACTCATCACTTTAATTTTAACTCTCAAAAGACTGGCATGCTCATTCGATGCACACTTATTACTTCTTTGTACAAGAAGGGCTTGAGGCTATCATCATCTTCCAGACAGGATCATGGGGTTGGACAGATTGTGAATTATATGGCTGTTGATACCCAGCAGCTATCTGACATGATGCTCCAACTGCATGCTGTATGGTTGATGCCATTACAAGTTACCGTTGGTTTGGTACTTCTCGCTGCTTATCTAGGCTTTGCTACACTTGTTACACTGCTTGGACTTATTGGTATTCTTATCTTTGTTGTGCTGGGCTCTCGGCGGAACAATAGATTCCAATTCAATGTAATGAAAAATCGTGATTTACGGATGAAGGCAACAAATGAGATGCTGAATTACATGCGGGTGATCAAGTTTCAAGCGTGGGAGGAGCACTTTGATAATAGAATTCAAGCGTTTCGAGAAATGGAATTCGGATGGCTAACCAAATTCTTGTATTCAATGTTTGGTAACATTACAGTCATGTGGAGTGCACCAATTGTTGTATCAACTCTCACCTTTGGGGCTGCACTACTGTTGGGTGTCAAACTTGATGCGGGGGTAGTGTTTACAATGACAACTATCTTCAAGTTGCTGCAAGAGCCTATCCGAACCTTTCCTCAAGCGATGATATCACTTTCACAAGCAATGGTATCACTTGGGAGGTTGGATCAATTCATGTTGAGCAAAGAGTTGGTTGAAGATTCAGTTGAAAGAACTGAGGGATGCCATGGAAATATTGCTGTGGTAGTTGAGAATGGCCGATTTAGCTGGGTTGACGACACAAATGGAGAAATAGTTTTGCATGACATAAATTTGAAGATAAAAAAGGGAGAACTTGCAGCTGTGGTTGGGACTGTGGGATCGGGGAAATCATCTATTTTGGCTTCGATTCTTGGTGAGATGCATAAATTGTCGGGAAAGGTATAGTTTCTTCTCCTAGAAAGTTTTAAGCAGTGAGCTTAAATGTTTGATAAGCTAGCAGTACAAGTTCATTTTACTCCATTTATGACTTGTATATTCAAATCAGCTATCCAATTTAAATCTGAACACAAACAAAAACACATATATGATTACTTTTTAATATCTTATGTTGCACACTTCCGCAACAGGTTCATGTTTGTGGAACGACTGCATATGTTGCTCAAACTTCATGGATTCAAAATGGCACCATTGAAGAGAATATTTTATTTGGATTGCCTATGGATAGAGAGAGATATAGGGAAGTTGTCAGGATTTGTTGCTTAGTAAAAGACTTGGAAATGATGGAGTATGGAGATCAGACAGAGATCGGTGAGCGCGGTATTAACCTCAGTGGCGGGCAGAAGCAAAGGATACAGCTTGCCCGAGCAGTTTATCAGGACTGTGATATCTATCTTCTTGATGATGTATTTAGTGCCGTTGATGCTCATACTGGGTCTGAAATTTTTAAGGTAAATATTTTATTTTACGCTACTCTGCTTCGTACGCCCTGCACTCATCTATGTAGAGAATGATACAACTTTTTTTCATGACAGCGACAAAGTAATACAATTTGTGAAAAAAATGACTTTTATTGTATGCTCTTTTTTCAATTATGTTACATATTTTAATGATTCCTGCTTGTTAAGGTCCCATACAAATGTTTACTTTTTTCCTCCCTACAATTTCAATCTCATAACTCGTCTAACTCATCTTTGGTCTATAACTATGTATCTTCAGGAATGTGTAAGAGGAGCCCTCAAAGGCAAGACCGTGATACTTGTTACTCATCAAGTCGATTTCTTGCACAATGTCGATGCAATCTTTGTAAGTGCTTGAAAACTGTCTATATTTGGTTTCTCAATTACATCTATCAAAATACTGTTGTCTGATATGAGGTTTCGTTGGGTCTTTTTTAATCTTTTTATGGCTTAGGTCATGAAAGATGGGACAATTGTGCAATCTGGAAAATACAAAGAATTAGTTGAGGGTGGAATGGAATTTGGGGCACTAGTTGCAGCACACGAAACCTCCATGGAAATTGTGGATAGCAGCAATCCTACGCTTGAAGTTTCTTCTCCTAAACCTCCTCATTCGCCTTCCCAGCATAGGGTAGCTGCCAATGGCGAAAATGGCCATGTTGATCAACCAGAGGCTGAAAAGGGTTCATCAAAGCTGATCAAAGATGAGGAGAGGGCAACTGGTAGTGTTAGCTTGGAGGTGTATAAACATTATTGCACTGTGGCTTATGGATGGTGGGGAGCTGCAGTGGCCATATTTCTTTCCCTAGTGTGGCAAGGTTCTCTGATGGCTGGTGATTATTGGTTGGCATATGAAACTTCAGCAGAGCGTGCTTCTACCTTCAATCCTACATTTTTCCTTTCTGTGTACGCTGGAATTGCTGTCCTTTCAGTTTTGTTGGTGGTAGCTAGATCATTTACTTTTGTATTTATAGTGCTCAAGACAGCCCAGATTTTCTTTTCACAAATTCTTTCTAGTATCTTGCACGCCCCCATGTCATTTTTCGACACCACACCATCGGGAAGAATACTAAGTCGAGTAAGTTTTCCCACCATCAATTTTTCTTTGAAATAGATACTGTTTTACCTTTAGTATGAATGACATTCAAGTTCTTCTTACCAAGTTCCAACTTTTATTTTCTCCTTTTTGTTTAGGCTTCAAATGATCAGACGAACATTGATGTGTTCATCCCCTTCTTCGTAACTATTGCTACTGCAATGTACATTACAGTACTCAGTATCTTCATTGTCACATGTCAGTATGCTTGGCCTACAATTTTCCTTGTGATTCCTCTTGTGTATCTCAATGTTTGGTACCGGGTAAGGACTTCTTTTATCACAAGGCAAATTTATTACGACCCTTGAATATATGTTCAACCAACCCCATGAAAAGCTCACAGAATTTATACCACATTTGTCCTCTAGGGATACTACCTTGCTACGGCTCGTGAATTGACGCGCCTTGACTCAATAACTAAAGCACCTGTGATTCACCACTTCTCAGAAAGCATACAAGGAGTTATGACCATTCGCTCTTTTAGGAAGCAAGATCAGTTTGGTGGAGAAAACATTAGACGAGTAAACAACAATTTGCGTATGGATTTCCACAATAATGGATCCAATGAGTGGTTAGGATTCCGTTTGGAATTTCTTGGAAGTATAGTGTTCTGCACTTCAACTTTGTTCTTGATCTTACTACCCAGCTCCATTATCAAGCCTGGTAAGTGAATTGTTCTTCATCACGAGAAAATATGTCAGGTTTCTTAAGAATTTGTCAGATTGTTGCTTAAACTGTCATTACTTATTGCAGAAAATGTTGGTCTCACATTGTCATATGGGTTGTCTTTGAACGCTGTCATGTTCTGGGCCATATATATGAGCTGCTTCATCGAGAACAAAATGGTTTCGGTCGAGAGGGTGAAACAATTTTCTGTTATACCGCCAGAAGCTGCATGGAGAATTAAAGACTCTCTTACTCCCTCCAGCTGGCCATACCGTGGGAATGTTGATATCAAAGATTTGCAGGTTACTTCTTGAGCTATCTTTCATTTTCTTCCTAAGACCATGTGTTCTTTCTCCAGCGTAATATTACTAACTATGTAGATGTTTCTAGAAGTGCTAATGTTATTAACCATACGTCAAAGCATTGATCTAATCCCTGATATATCGTAAAATTAAATTCATTTTTTCTTGAGGAACAGGTTCGATATCGGCCAAACACTCCTCTGGTCCTTAAGGGTCTCACATTAAGTATTCATGGAGGAGAAAAGATTGGTGTAGTTGGTCGAACAGGAAGTGGAAAATCGACTCTAGTCCAAGTGTTGTTCAGACTGGTTGAACCTTCAGCAGGAAAAATAGTTATTGATGGAATTGACATTTCCACATTGGGGCTTCATGATCTAAGATCTCGGCTTGGGATTATTCCTCAGGAACCAGTTCTTTTCGAGGGAACAGTGAGAAGCAATATCGACCCAATTGGCCAGTATTCTGATGATGAGATATGGAAGGTACACATATTTTGTTTATATGCTTTGTCCATTGGTTAAAACACACATTATCGTAAAGATTTGAAACATATGAAGTGCTGATGCTGCAGCACGATGAGTATTTCATTTCTGCCATGATTGTTTGCCATCTTATCTTTACGTTGTTGAATTTGATCTTTTCAATATATGTTGACGATACTTGAATATTATCACTCTTTCAGAGCTTGGATCGGTGCCAGCTTAAAGAGGTCGTGGCTTCAAAGCCTGAGAAACTTGATTCTCCAGGTGCTTATCTCATAATTTCATCTTCTCTAATCTTAAAAAGTAATGAATGATGGATGGTCTCTAACAATTATTTGTTGCCAAACTCATCAGTTGTTGATAACGGAGAAAACTGGAGTGTGGGACAGAGGCAGCTTCTCTGCCTAGGGAGGGTCATGCTAAAACGAAGTAGGCTTTTGTTCATGGATGAAGCAACTGCATCAGTCGACTCAAAAACGGACGCTTTGATTCAAAATATCATCCGAGAAGATTTTAGATCGTGCACAATCATAAGCATAGCTCATAGGATTCCCACAGTCATGGATTGTGACCGAGTTTTGGTTATTGATGCAGGCAAGTTTTCTTAACTCAACAAGATTTCAAAACCATCTAAAGGAATAACAAATAACATGTTTTTACTCAACATTGAACAGGGAAAGCAAGAGAATTTGATAGGCCCTCTCAGTTGCTTCAGAGGCCAACACTTTTTGGTGCATTGGTTCAGGAGTATGCCAATCGATCCCTTGAACTTTAAATGTGCTGTCTTGCAATTTGTTTGGCTTCTCGACGTTGTTTCTCGAGCAGAAACTCAATGGCATAGTTATCCTTGGCCTCACATTTTGTTTTCGATGAGTTAGAAGATGGCGGTAGAAAACAAGGCCTTTGCATCCTAATATGGAAAGGATGGAGTAGCAACCTTCACATCAGCTGCTTTGGTAACTGTCAGCATTCTCAATCTATCATTACTCTTTGGGAGCATTTGGCTCAGTTTTTTTTAGAGAAAATTTAGTAGATTTTGTAAGCTTATTGCTTATTATTGCTTCCCAATCAATTAGTGGGAAGAGCTATACTCAAAAGAAAAGGAAAAGAGAAGAAGAACAATTATTAGTATTGATCTGTTGAAGAAGTCTCTCTAACCATCTTTTTTCCTTAGTATAACACCTTAGTTATTGCATTTTGCTTTTTGTAACTTGTGGTTGTTTTCCTTGTTTACTTTAGTGTGTGTGTTTTTTTTAAACTATTAACCCAATTCTATATCAAAAAAAGTTTTAAAGATTATTGTTTTAGTTTTTGAAATTTTGTAAGTTTGAAAAACTGAGGTTCATGTAGTAAATATTTTTAGTTTTTAAAATTAAGACTGTAGACATAGCTTTCAAATTTCTTCCTTTACTATATACTTGTGATCAATAACGTTTAAAGAGAATAGTTAGAAATACAAATAATTTCTTACATTCGGTCATGGGAGGAAGTAATTGTGAATAAATAAGTTATGAATGCTATATAATAAATACCAAAAATATTTTTCTTACATTATAAAACAATATACAAATTGTTTGAATAATGAAAGATGAACATTATAAAAGTATATAAAAAAGAATTAGAACATAATTGTTTTAACATTGAAGCACTTATTCAACCACATAAGTAAAAATGGAGCAGTTAATGTAATTTTTGTGGCATCAAATCACCATCGTTACACTTTATTCGAAATTGTGTTATTCATTACATGGTATGTATGATTAGAAATTGTGTTATTCATTACATGGTATGTATGATTAGAAATTGTGTTATTCATTACATAGTATGTATGATTAAGAAGTAAGAATGGTTGGATTGTTTTTGAGCTCGAGAACTCCATTTAAAATACAGTCTTTCTTTTCAGAAAGTTTGAATACCACTGTGCTGAGAGTTTAGGATATCTTTTCAAATCTGGATCGTCCAAGTCCACATAAAATAATCCATAACTTGAATAATATCCATCTAATAGCTCAAATAGGTCGAGAAATGACCATGTGAAATATCCTTTTATATTCGACCCATTCCTGCAACAATTTCAAAATAGAAACTCAAAATGCGTAATATCACAAATAAGAAAATGAAATTGATGAATTATAAAATGAAAGCACATATAAATGATTATTTATGAATCAAAGAGAACATTAGATGTACCTCAAAGCATCAAGAACGGCACCAATATAGCTATGCATATATTCCACTCTTGGCACATCTTCTAACATTGAGCTTCTCTTCATTGGAAGTCCTAACAAAGACATTACAAATGGAATTTGAATTGATATAAAGGCATCAATTTGAATCCTAAACTTTCATTGGAAGTCCTAACAAAGACATTACAAATGGAACTTGAATTGATATAAAGGCATCAATTTGAATCCTAAACTTTCACAAGTGTATTGAAGTAAAGCATAATGGAGGGTTGAAAATGACGAGAGAGGGAGAGAGTGATCACCATTTTCGTAGACATAAGTTGGAGGGTTCCCATAAACTTCCTTCAAGTACTCTATCATGATTTGCAGGCTCTACAAATGTAACTCAAAACTATATATTCATTCATCTTTATACCTCAAAACTTAACTTAATAAACCCTAATGTTTATACATTACATAAATTATAAAAGAAATCTTTTCTTATCACTGATTAAACTGGGCAGCACTTACCTCAGGGGCTGTGACAGTTTCCTTCAACACTGCATATATCAAAAAGTAATTCCAACTAGTTAATTTTCCTTCCCACTCTAGTGCTTTTTCTTTTTTGTTTTTGATAGATAACCTTATAAATAATCAATCAACCTCTAATTTCATGCTTTTGTTATCTATGAATTAAAACACAAACCTATATAGTTTTCAAAAACTTTGTTTTGTTTTTAGGAATTGACTAAGACTCCAACTCTAATCATGTGTAAGAAAAATAGTGTTTATATTTAAAAAAAAAAAAAAAAAAACGAGAAACGAAAGGATTACAAAGTATTAAAACATACTCATTACTTTTGCTCCCATATCAGCTCCAAGGTCTCTAATTTGCATCATCAGGCTTTGAGGATCATCCTTGACACGCCAATTTTGGTAATGTATGATCCCAATGAAATCAGCAGATCCCTTCACAAGACTACTCTCAGCCTTCGTGAAAATTGGCAATTTTGAACCTACACTTTCTATCATCAACTTCGGATACTCACCATACACCAATGGATGAAGCATCCTATAAGTAAAAGCAAGTGTTACACATACATGTATATCAAACAATCAAACCTTATGATCACACTTCTTATAAGGATATAGATAAGCTATTGTTGTCTCATTGTCATATTATCTAATATGATCAAACCCTATAAAGCTCAAATAGGTATTCAATCCAATAAAGGTAGAACTTATTACCAGTTGAGAAGGAACTCATAGGCCCTTTCAACAGCTTTTGCGTCTTCCTTAGAGTCAGTCAAAGGAACAAACCGAAAGAGATACACACTGATCCCAACAAAACCATGTTGTTTGTGCTGTATATACATAGTACTTTCTTTTGTAAGTTCAAAACTATTTTCTAAAGCCAACAAAAACAAAAGCATGCAATTCCCCAGGGAAAAGAAAGAATTACCTTGTAGTTTGTGTTATACAAAGCTGCAGCTGATGCATGAGCCAAAAGACAGTGATGCATAACCAAATAAGGCTCAGTTGAGGAGTTTCCTTTATAGCAGTTCCTTGTACCAAATGGAGATGAACATCTATTAGGTGGCACAAACCCCATGTCATATCCTCCCAATGTAAACACATTGGCCTCATTTACAGTTGTCCAATGCAACACCCTATCTCCAAATTCTCTAAAACATACTTCTGCATATGCCTTGAAATCTTCTCTACATTATGATCACATTCAAACACAATGTCAACATAAATGTATCTTATTACACCCGACTCTAAAAGTCTCTATATATTTAGTCTGAATTCTCATTTTTACGTGCTGAAATTGAGAGATAACGAAGAGGAATATAACGTAGGCTTCTTACATAATTTTTGGACTGACCCATCCCCCATATTTATCTTCAAGTGCTTGTGGGAGATCAAAGTTATGCAATGTTACATGGGGTTGAATTCCTGTATATATATTTAACACAATAACATAAAATAAGAAGTTTATACAAAATAATTATATATATGTAAATTAATGCATGATTGATATAAAATTGGCAACAACAAAACAATCAAACCATGGTTGATTAGTTCATTGATGAGATTGTTGTAATATTCTAAGCCCTTTGGGTTTATGGGTCCTCTTCCACCTGACAAATACACAAAAATGTGAAGTCATATTCTCTATTAATCTTCTATTTTGTTTGTTTTTCTTTTCTTTTAATAATAAAAATGTATAGAAAGACTAATAATAATGGTATTTTAATTACTTGGAATAAGTCTTGACCATGAGATGGAAAATCTATAAGCATCAAGTCCAACATCCACCATCAATTTCACATCTTCCTACATTAACAAACATAAGATTAACTTAATAATCCTAATCAAATAGAGATGAACTAAGTCTATTTAGGCTAAGAAATCAGCAAGTAATGCAATTTTTTTAATCTTAAACTGAAATTATTTTAAATTAACTACAAATTCACGTATTATTAATTTTGGGATAATTTTTAATCCGCGCGTTCCCTAGTTAAATTAAGTAACGAAAATGATTGCTTTAAAGATGTCATATATCCTCTTTATTGAGTGACAATGCGTTTGAGTTCATTCAAATAAAATTGAATTATGTTTAAGTAAATCTATACTCAATAAAGTAATTGGGATAGGCGTGAGAATTCAAAGGAATGGTAATTATAGTCGTTTTAGGGGTAATAATTAAGTCTATAGTAAAATCCATCAATGATAAGACATTGTTGTTGGTAAATTTTTATTCTCAAATATTTGTAAATTACTTTGCATTGTGTTTTATCGCTCGACCAATACTTTGGGTTCGATTACTACAGTTATGACTCCCGAATCCATAGTCTAGATTGAATCCAAACAAATTCACATAAAGCCGAAATATGGAAGTTTGAGAATGGTTTACGAAGACTAAACTCCTTCTAGATAGTTGAGAGTTTCAAAATCCAAGGCCAAAAGAAAGCTTTCTAAAGTCTTAAAAAATTAAAGCCTAATTCCTGGAAGATTGAGACCAAACCTTCTTTTAAGGAGTTTGAAGACTTTAAAGATAAGAAGAAGACAGAAATGATCACGAGGACTTCAAAGATTAAACATTTCTTTAAAAGACTTGAAATTCATTTGAATACTCCAAAAAGACAAGAAAACAGGTCTAGAAGACCTTGAAAACAAAAATCGCTTTCAAGATCTATGGACTTGATGAGCTAGAAGTCAAAAGCCTTCAATAAGCTATTACTCGAATCCTCTAAAAAGTTGAAAGTTAAAGACCTTTATCAAGTCGGAAGAGAAGTCTTTAAGAAACTACAAGGTAGAAGACATATTACAAAATGAAAATCATAGACCAAAGCATAACAAAAATAACAGTACAAAAAGTGAATAATTCTCTTCCACAAAAGTCAAATACATACCTTATATTTGTGGTACTGATCACATGCCACATCACCATTTCCTCCAGGTCCATCAACTTAACCATAGATTAAAAATAACGATAATGATAAAGATAATGACTTCATTTCTTCTGCACCCAGAAAAGGGGAAAAAAAAAAAGGTCCCAAAATGATGAATGAGTTGATATGCATACCAGAATGGGCAAAAGTATCCCAAATGCTTGCTGTCCTTCCATCTTCAAAAGCTGCTCCCTCTACCTTTTATCCAAAGCTAAAGAAACTAAAATCTCTCATCAAAGTTAAGGTTATAAACATACCAAAAAGAAAAAAAAAGTAGAGTTAACCTGGTAAGCAGTTGAGGCAGATCCAAAAACAAAAGTGGGTGGAAAGTCACTTCTTGTATAATCATCAATAACAGCAACAACTTTTAAACTTGAATTAAATAACAAAGTCAACAACAATAATAACCCAATTGTGACACCCAAATTTGACATCCTTTCCCCCCCTCCTCTTTCAGCTTTTTGGCTCCTGATACCAACATCGAACACAAACAAATAGTTAATAATTCTGATCTCTTCACAGACTAATATACTTTCATTTCATTTCATTTACCAAATAACATCATTAATTACAAGCAATCAGCCATGAGAATGAGTGATCTCACAGAAGCTTAAAGGAGCGACGATGGCTTCAATTTCACAACAAAAAAAAGTACTCTCCCTCTATGTTTCTTCAAACATCAATACCACACCTTTCTTCTTTGAACTTTTCCACAAAGTATGAAAAGTCCATTTTCATACTGTACAATACAAAAGAAAACAAATAGTATATATATATATATATACTTGGTTGATGTTTGCACCGAGTCCTTTTCTTGGATTATTCTTTTTATTTTGTGGCTGTTGCTCACTTTGTGGGTTCTTTGTCTTCTTCTGCAATTGATATATTTGGTGTTATGCTTACAAGGAAGGCGAAACAATCCGTTTGTTGTTGTTGTTGCTGCTGCTGCCGACTAAATACAGAGAAGGGAAGATGGTTGTAACCAAAGACAAAGTATAAAGAACTAATGCAGAATGAAAAGACGAGAGAATCATGGAGGGAAATAGAGCAAAGAGATGGAGAGAGAAGGAAGAAAAAAATTGAAAAAAGACTTATCTTATGGTCAAATCGGAGTAAAATTAATTTAAAATACCTATAAATTATACCAAAATTTTAAATTTATCATTTATTAAAGTGTATGGTTGATGAACGCACTAATAAAAGTCCCTAAAAATATACGTAGATGCATTCGAAGTTATATATATTCATATTTGTTCATCTAACAAAAACGCGGAATCGTATAGCTTGTTACATGGTAAAGTTTTGTTGTTTGTTTAATTTAATTTGATTCATTTTCCTATGTATTACCCGTTCTAGGAACATTTTCACTAAAAACTAAGGTAATTAATAACATTTTTTATCGTCTAATTATTTTTTACATTAATCTATAAATACTTGTGATTACATTGGAAATGACATTATTTAATTAGTGGTATTTATTTTACCAACACACTGTTTGAGTTTGAAATTATTATCTTTAGAATAACAGGCCACTTGTAGTCTTGTGATTTTGGGGGTTAGTTAATTGAAAACTTATGACAATTGAAGCATTTACCATCACTTTGTGACATATCTCGTGTTCTTCAAAATGGGCCTCAACAGAACTAAGATGCTGATTATCTCCTTAATTGTTTTGAAATTAAAATAGCAGATATGCAACCTTCATTTTCAAGTATCAAATTAAATGTATATAATCTAATATATATGTGGTTGAAGAGAGTGGCAAATTGGGAAAAGAAGTAGAAGATAGTTCATGGTGCCCCAATGCTTTCTGTTATCCAGGTATTTGCCTTTCTTAATCAACTTCTTCAAATTAGGATTGGAGTTTTGATTCTTTTAGTACTCATATATGGATATTGATTGTATCACGATTTGAACTTGTTGTTGTTCCTTATGATTTAGAGGACAACCTTTTTAACGAGGCAAAATGAATAAAAAAAACTTATAAAATATAGTAAAATCAAAGATAGAACTCACCACTGCAAGATAACTTATTTCATGCTTTTAAAACCCAGTTTTCTATAAATTATGGATTTTCATTATGTACACTTTTTTCTTTTTTAACTTAAACCAACATATAGTATTATAAGAGAGTCATGCATTTGATTGAATTGTGTACCAAATGCCTTCAACTTATTCAATTAAAATTTAAGTTGTCCAATCAAAATCTATAAGGTGTAATTTACTCAAAAACAACTAAAATCATTTACAACCTACCTGCCTTTTATATTGCTATAACAACGCTAAACGACGCAACAAACGCATAAGAAATATATGGAATGTTTTCAATTGTGCCACTTCAAGATTCCTCCATTGTCTATACACTTTCCCCCCATGTTTTACACCAAAGAAAAAAGGAAGAAAACAAAGAAGACTTCCTGTTTCCATTATTTCAATGGCAAATTCCCAAATCCTTCTTTCACCGTTTTCATGTCTTCCCCGACTCCCCTCATATCCAATTCAATCACCATCCAAAAACCGCTTCCAAATTCACTCCACCTTTGCTAAATTTGACAACTTTCTTGACCTTAAACCTGAGTCCAAACCTCAACCCCTTAAGCTTGATCTCCCCTTGTTTCACCCCTATTATGATCGTTCCCGCTTCGACGTGGTGGTCGTTGGCGCTGGCCCCATTGGCCTGCGTGTCGCTGAGCAACTTGGTGGCTTTGGAATCAAAGTGTGCTGTGTGGATCCTTCCCCGCTTTCTCCTTGGTCTAATAACTATGGCGTTTGGGTGGATGAGTTTGAGGATCTGGGGTTGGAAGATTGCTTACACAAGACTTGGCCTATGGCTTCAGTGTATTTAAGTGATGAGAAAGTCAAGTATTTGGATCGCCCCTACGCTCAGGTGCTTACCACTTAACCTGATCTCATCTTTGGTGTTTATGTGTTGTTAATTTAGTTTAAAAGATGAAATAGAAACTCATGATAAAAATTAGGAGTGTTTTTTACAATTTTCTCTGTTTTCAACACAGGTGAGCAGGAAGAAACTGAAGATGAAACTAATGGAAGAATGTATAAGTAAAGGGGTAAAGTTCCACAAAGCCAAAGTGTGGGAAATCAACCACCAACAATTTGAATCTTCAGTATCTTGCAACGACGGAACCGAAATAAAATCAAACTTAGTAATCGACGCAAGTGGTTTCACAAGCAAATTCACAAAGTACTCAGAATCAAACCCAAGAAACTGCGCCTTTCAAATCGCCCACGGAATTTTAGCAGAAGTAGACCACCACCCATTCGATCTAAACAAAATGGTTCTAATGGATTGGAGAGACACTCATTTGAACAACGAACCATACCTAAGACAAGACAACAAAAAATTCCCAACATTCCTCTACGCAATGCCCTTCGATTCAAACCTAATCTTTCTCGAAGAGACTTCCCTCGCCGGCCGGCCGGCGATGCCGTACACAGCAGTGAAAAAGAGGATGGCGGCCAGGTTGCGGCATTTGGGGATAAAGGTGAAGAGAATTATAGAAGAGGAGAAATGTGTGATTCCGATGGGGGGTGCTCTGCCGAAGATGCCGCAGGCAGTGGTGGGGGTAGGTGGGGTGGCGGGGATGGTGAACCGGCAAGTGGGTATGCGGTGGTTAAGGGAATGGGGGCGGCGGGGAGGATAGCGAGAGTGGCGGCAGAGGGGGTTGGTGGTGGCGGTGGGAGGATGATTAGAGGGAGGGCATTGGAGGGGAGGGTTTGGGAAGGAGTGTGGCCAATGGAGGAGAGAAATGTGAGGGAGTTTTATTGCTTTGGTATGGAGATTTTGGTGAGGCTTGATTTGGATGGGATTAGGGGTTTTTTCAATGCCTTCTTTGATTTGGAACCATCTTATTGGGAGGGTCTTTTGTCTTCTAGGTTGTCTCTTTTGGAGTTGGGTATGTTGAGTTTATCTCTTTATCAACATGCTTCCTTTAGGTCTAAGCTTGATATTCTTACTAAGTCCCCTCTTCCTCTTCTTCAAATGATGGCTAATCTTACCCTCCATGCTTTGGGATGAATGAATGAATGAATAAGAGCACATTTGTTTGAGGGTTGTTTCATGTATATAGTTGGTTATTATAATTTAGTTTATAGTGTTATAATAGTCTCTCCAGAGGAGAAGAAAATTTGTGTTTGAGGAGTGACTATTTTAATCTCTTAGTTTGAAAGTTTGTGTTAGAAGTGCAAGTTGTTTTAGTATGACTTTAAAGTTTATGTATTTTAGGTTGTTTATTTGCTTAACATGCCATTCTTTACGGGTTTAGAGTTGTATTTTACTTTAATTTCTACTCATATTGAATTGTGTTTAAGAATTGCCAACTTAGATACATGCATCCAAGAAAAAGGATGGTTGGTTTTCATTAAAATGACAGTTCATGAAAAAGGAAAAATTGGCAAGTTATTATATTATATTAAATGAATTAAAATATACATAAGTTTGTTTGGTTTGTGGATATACAGAGGAGTTTCTATTAATGTCAAATTACTATAAAAGAATGCAATTAAATACTACGAACTAGTCTTCATAGTGATCGCTAAAGATGGTTGCATTGGTGGTCGTTTGAGGTAATTGTCGAAGTGGTTGGCAAAGGTAACAACCATCGACATTGGGGTCGAACATGGTTTTCGTTGGAGTTGGTCATGAATAGACTAGAAGAGACTGGAAAATAAGTTATAGAGAAATGTTATACCCAGGGAGGAGTGTAGAGGAATACAAAGCAAGCATTGGGTGCAACAATGAGTGAAATGGCTTAATCTTGCAAATTTAGATGTTGAACGCACATTGCAATGTTTTTTTAGAGTGCAAATCACGAAGTTAAAAGTCATGAAATTGATGTTAATAAAGCTTAGGCATACCGTGTTAATAAGAAACAAAATCTATGTTAAAATATAGTAATCGAGCCAAAAGTACTAATAGATATAACATCATTCAAAAGAAATTGTAAAATGACAAAGTTTAGATCTAGGTCTCGAAGTCTATTAGTGATATATTATATCGCTAATAGTATTCTATCAGCAATAGAGTTTACTCCTTATAGATTTTGCTAAATTTGTAATTCTTTAAAATGTTGTTATCCCTTAGTCTCCATTTAGTAACCATTTGGGTTTTTGTTTTTGTTTTTGAAAACTAAGCATGTTTCTTCTTCATGTCTTACAATGATTTACATATTTTTTAAATACAGTGGTTGAACTCATAGTCAAATTCCAAAAACAATTTATTGAAAACTACTTTTTTTAGTTTTCAAAAGTTTGTTTGGTTTTTTAAAAGGTTGAATAACGAAGAAAAAAAAGTTGGAGATAGACGTCGAGTCTACGAACTTAATTTTTTAAAACAAAAACAAAATAGTTAGGACCTTGATTATTTGCCCTAAAGTACTATTCCTTCAACTACCCCAAAAGCCAAATGTTAGAGAAGAGATGTTTATGAGTAGAAAGAAATGCCAACAAAGAAAAAAGAGAAAATTGAAACTACATTGAATCCATTTAAATATTTGTATCATATCTTAACCAATGGATGCTACAAGAAATTTTTATATCATACATTCCACAAATCAATCACTAACATTTAAAAATAATAAAAATTAGATTAGTCAAAATTATACCCAAAATTTTCAATTGTTTTTCTTAAGGGAAGAAATTCTCATTAGAAAAAGCTTTAGGAAGAATATTCGTCTATAAACAAATCGATAGAAAATTTCTATTTACCTCATGATATTTTCTACATTGTATTCAATAAATCAACAAATCCTATAGTCGATAATAATACGTCACACAATAAAATTAAAAAAAGTAACTACTAATCAAATGGTGGGATTGGTGTGTCACTTCGTTCAAGATTCATATGGTACTCTTTTGTTTGGTCTAAAGGTTGAGGGTGAATTCCAATGTTTCATTTTTTAAATATTGATTTAGTCCTTGAGTGAAAGTTTTGACATTTAACTAGAAGCATCTTCAAAGATCTCTACACAAATACACAAATGAAGAATCTCCCCAAATCTTTGTTTTCTTTATTCTATGCTTCCTTGAAAAATTGAGAGAATAGTGTTCTATTCTCTTTGGACCATTTTGTGGTTTGGATCCCATTATATATTTTACTTGAAAAAGGTGCATATACCTTTAGTGGATTTTTGCCCATTGAATGTGGAATGTTACTTCTTATGCCTAGAGTGATAGCAAATCAAATAGGCCTCTATTGGTGAGATTCTACCCAAAGATGATGAAAAAAGTTCGGTTTCATCTACGTCTCAATCTATGTTTGAATTGAGCATTTTGGACATGATTTGTAATGTCAAACTCACTTTGTTTTTAAAGTTTTCAACCCAACACTATTTCTTACTCTTTTCAACCTTCACGATCCTATTTCTATCCTTGATTCCTCACTCCTTCCAACACCGCTCAAATTTTCGATAGTTCTTATTATGTTCCAACTTCCATATTTATGGTCAAGATTACTGTCATAATGCATTGGTTGGAGTTCTATAAGGTATCGGACATAACTTGTTTTACACTCTTAAGTCTTCACAAGCAACGAGGGACTCAATAATAAGAGTAACATATGACTTTTGAGATTGGATTTAAGAACATTTGTCAACAATCAAAAGTAATATACTTCAATACTTCTAAAAGAATCACTCAAGAAAGTGCTTGTAGAAGAACTGATTTAACCCAAAAACACCTAGAAAGCACTAAATAGATCATCCAAACACAGTTTGGTTGGCCCTACAAATCTCTGAACATAGTCTTTTAGCATTTCTTTCATTAAATTAAGTAATTGGGAAACAATGCTCCCTAACAACAACCAAATACAAACAGAAGATTATAAGCACAAAATACCAAGGTTTCTTGTTTCAACTTATCTTTTAAGTGTTGCTTCATTTGAACTTCTCCTCATCATCCTCCAAAATTGAAGCTATGCTATTCCTCATCTTATAACTGGAAATTTCCTTAAAATATCTTCTTGTCCTCAAAATTTCAGCTGCTATCTCTCCTTAGCAGCTACCGGTTAAATGAAACATGTAAAACTCAAATGTATAGGCCTCATACAAGTAATATCGTACCTCAGAGATGAAACCTATAGCAACGGTTTTAATGGAAACTCGTGTTCAGTTCATGGAAACGGGCAAGAAAAGGAAAGAAGTTAAGCAATAAATGATATTAAATTATAGACAAAAGCGCTACCAAAACATTGCTTCCACTTCTTTCTAATGTTTGTTAATGGAAATTGAATGAGGAATGATGGGAAAAGCAGAAGTGAAAATCAAGTGTACAATGGCAGATCTGTCCAAGCTCCAGAGACATGGCCATTCTCACAGACATAAGCTCGAACAACTGGCTCACCATCATCATGATAACCAAAAACCCGCCTCAAACAGAAGGCAGAATGCAAATCCCAAGTCTCTTTACAAGAACAAAACGCACAATTCAGATCAATTTTGTTCCTATTCCCATCTTTTATGGTTCTCCAAACATGAGACCCTTTGAAATTCTTGAAAATCCCTCTAAAAAGCATGTAATTCCGTTTCTCTTCAATATGAACACATCCAGGCCAATCACAAATGTAAAGAGAATCACCTCGAAATCGACTCCGAAGCAGCTTATTCCCTTGCTCCCTGCTTAAATTCCAGACCCCAGATGCCAAATGCGACCGCATAGACCTGCAGATCTTCCTCCTCTTTGAAACACAAAATTCCCTATCCGTCATAAAAACCCCTTTTTCCACTTTGGTAGAACCAATTTGAGGGTCGAGAACATCAGGGGCTTCAGAATCATTATACATAGTATCCAAATACAGATCGTCGTAAAGAGACCAAGCACAATCAGAAGCAGAAGCAGAAGCAGAAGCAGAAGCAGAGAGATCAGAATTAACCTCAAATAAAGCCGTAGAAGAAGGGTTGGATTCGGGCTGGGAGTATTGAGAAGAACCCAATTTCATGTAATTTTCATCCGGACCCAGTTCCCGCTCAAGCCCAAAATCAGAATTCTCAAGAAGAACACCGGAATGGACGAGGCCAGGACAACAAACAGCGAGCTTGTGAAGGGAAGCCCAACCACCAGCAGGAATAGAGTCCCCGACGAGAAGATCGGAAACGAGAGAAGGGATAGCGTTGGAACACTTGGTTTTCCAGCAGATGTTGCGGATTGTGCAGGAGAATTTGGTGGAAACACAAGCTAAACGAGCCCAGTTGCGGGGATCGTCTTCGAGCTTGAAGAAGATGTTGAGAAGAATGTCGTCGGGAAGGGTAGAGAAGAGAGAATCGGCCATTGGAAAAAGAGGGGTTGAGAATGGAAGAGAGAGTGAAGAAGAAGAAGAAGAAGAAGAAAGAGAGAAAAGGGGTCGGTGGTGGTGAAAGTGGAAGGGTGTCGTCGTCGTCGTCGTCGTCTTCTTCAACATTTGCATCCACACATTTTAGCTCTTTGGTTTTGCGTCCACACAAAAGAAATTTCCCAACTTTGCATCATAAAAACACCAGCCAATTCCCCCAATTATTTCCTTTCTCAACTGTCACTTTTTCCTTTTTCTTTTTCTTTTTCTTCAATTCTAAATACTTTTATCAAATATTTTAATTTCTTTTATTATATTTAAAATACAAGACAAAATAAATAAATAGTGTTTATGTGTTTATAATAAATTTCTAATCTAAAATCACTTTTAAGTCTTTCAAAAAGTGATCTCAAAATTAATAACAAACATTGAAAATACTTAGACCAAATATATACTTCAATCAATTCTTTTTGTGTAAACCAATTATATTTAAAGCTAAAAAAAAAAAGAATATTCAGCATTTAAAGCTTCTATTTTACTTTATTCTATTTTGTTTTCCTTTATTTCATTTCAGGTCTAAAGTTTAATTTTAAAAATCTATTTTAATTCGTCAACTTTTAAACTATTGAACTGAATAAATTAATATTTTAACTGAAGATTAGTTTTTTTGTTGGGCTAAATTATAAAATTGTCTATAAATATTTTTGTTTGTTTCACAACGTACTATTAGAAGTAGAATTTTAAACAACTTTTGAACCTTTGAAACAATATTTGTTCAAAATTGTTGTTACATTGTTTTGTGTTCCAACTCTTGTGATAAAGGAAATTACCATAATCACGTACGAGAACTTTCGTATATTAGGTGAATTTCCACAACAATAATAAGAATACCTTAGTTAACAAATTGGTAAACAACTTGATGAAAACTAAACATATTTGGCTTGAAAGATTTACTATATAAAGGAACAAGAAGAAAGAAAACTTGTTCTTAACTTCAAAATTTTGAACTTTCCACGACCTAATTGATCAAACTCGATTGAACATCTTGAACATACATTATAAACATGAGAATACAAAGAAAGCATAAAGTCTAAGAAATTTCGTTCAAATTCAAAGTCCTGTTTTTGAAATTTCAACTCTATTTAAACTAATTAAAAAGCCACTTGAAAGGACACAATATTTCATCTAAATGGTCCAATTCCAACTTTAAAATAAAATCATTCAACTACCATCATACACGTAAATATATAATTCATTAAAGATACGGATGAATATGAATTTCTAGATTCATTTCAAAACATATTTTTAGATGCACACATAGTTATAATTCTTTCATTATGTATTAGAAACTTAGTTCATTCAATATTTAAGCTAAATTACCAATTATTTGCTTACCATCTCGATTATAATTATAAAACAAGTTCACTCCAACAATAGTTTCGAAAGGTTTATAAAAAGCTAAAGATAATATTACAACTTTCTAAAGGGTAAAGGTATTTTATTTTTACAACAAAGAACGCACGGCGATCAACATGTTTTACGATCTAGCTTCTTCTTTTTTTTTTTTTTTTTTTTTTTTTAGTTTTTGATTGTGTAAAAAGAAAAAGAAGAGAATATTAAAGAAGCAAAGGCAAGATAAAGATGTGGTGGAGATGAGTGTTCGCAATCCATGCGTTTGATTGATAAGATGGCTATCTATAAGAGAAGTGAAAAGGCAATGGCCAAACACACATTCACTTCACTCCATTGATAAGAAAGGAATCTCTTGTGAGTGTTGAGGTTGTTTCTTTATCTTGACAAACACCTTTCATTTTTTTCACAGTTTCAAAGCTAAGGCTATTCCCCATTTAAATCTTTCAGATTTCTGCAAATCTTATCCCCTCCATATTTCCAACTCATTGATCAACTTTCTGATGTGATATGTCTCTATTTCTCATATCATACTAATTTTAGTTTCGCTTTAAATTTCATTTTTCATTCTGTTTCAACTTTCAAATGTCATTCCTAAAATCTAGAACAATATATTTACACAAGTTTATTCAATAATGTCTGCAAGCCTTTAATTCGTTCTACATTAACATTAACATTTGAAGGTAATTTGAAGGTAACTACAAGTAGATTTGAATTTTAGTTGGGTTAGGTAAGCTGCAATATAAGAAAAAAGAGACATTAATTCTGGGAGAAGGTTTGTCAATCATAAGTGGGAAAACTCCTAACTTAGGATAATGTAAATAATTTTGAAGAAGGGAGGATAACAATTACCTAAACCAATGAACTAACTCCCAGTTAGGCTGATATATGAAGAACTAAACATCTAGCATTTGAAGCATAAACTTCACAATGTTTTACGTTTACCCTCTGCCATGAAATAATTTCCTCTTGTATTCAATGTCCATATTCAGGATTGAGATTCATAGAGGTTAGCAGTATCGGTTAAGAGGCCCTCGAAACGTTTAACATACGTTAAGGCTCCCCTTGATACGCGGATAGAAATTGAAAAACATATAATGACCCCTTTCCTAGAAAGATACATTTGAGGAATAGCCTTATTGATTAAACCAGAACTTGGAAATAGGATTTAAGTACCAATAACATGGTTAACATCATCTTCAAGCAGAAAATGCTGTCTTTCTGATGGAGCAATGAAAAAAATATATGAATTGGCTTAGTTGCATGACTTGTGAATTTCGTACCGGATTCAGAAAAAGACAGAATAGAATGTCATTAACAAGTCAGCAAAAAAAAAGTGTTTGAAACAACAACGGATGTCCATGCATTCTTCATTATTCAATCTCTGAATGACAATTATGACTATGCATGAGCAGCATCAACATGTTTACCCTCTTTGGCCTCCCGTTCAGCTGCCCTTAGTTTCCTTTGCTCCTCCTTATAAACACGGTTTCGTCTTTGGAACTGAAGGTATGGCCCAAACAAAGTAAATTGAATTAAAACGGATACTCGCAAAGCAGGCAGAATCCTTTTTAATAAAAGCAGATCATACTTCTACCATTTTGGATGTTTTTTTTAAGAAGGAAACGAGTCACAATATTATTAATAATGAAAATAGAGAGATAAAGCTCAAAGTACATAAGGGACATACAAAGATCAAAGGGGGAGAGGGAGAATCAGCAGGCGCACCCAGGCATCTCAACTAGGTTGACACCCCCTTAGCGCCCTCATCACATCCATACCATTTTGGATGTTTATCCACGAGTTCCTATTATTCTTTAACAGTGATGTGCTTAATCCTACTAATATAATGAATTTTGGTTGAGTTAATTGTTCTGACTTTTTTACGGAAACAACAGCTTTCATTAAGAAAAAAAGAAAAGAAAAAATATACCACCCTGCAAAAAATTCCACTGAGGAAAGGGCTTTCAACTCAATAAGATATTGCATAAGGAATAATTACAAAAAGTCTTTGAAAGTGAAATCCAAAGATAAACATGAAATCTCAGCAAGGACAAACCACACCAGGTCCCTCTCCATACCACAAAACACTATTGTTCCTCTCCTCCCAAAGATTCAACGATAATGCGCACACCTCCAAAAACCAAAGAAAACGATCTCTATTTGAAAGGCCAATGGAAGAGGATCGTAATTGAATACCCCACTTGATTGATAAATATTAGAATTCAATTGACAATCATAATGGTTCCATAAATTCATTTAGATAATTTATATGTTAAAAAAAAACAACAGCAAGAATAACGCCATAACATAATCTAACCCATTTGGGTATAGTTTTGTCATCTAGGTCAAATTAGCAATTGACAGAATCGAATACCAGCTCGACTCACTGTAAAATAGCAGGTATTTTAAAACTTTGGTTCTTAACGACATGGTGCATGACTAGTCTATGGAATAATCGCAAGTACTATCTTGTGAAGGATTCTAGTTAAAATTTCTAGCATCTTAGTTTGGTAGCTATAATTTAAGTTTTGAACCATGATTGAAACCTCAAAAACATGTAAGATAACCACTTGCACTTTGGACTAGTAAATCAACCAATGATGATGATATTAGTGATGCAAAAAAATAAAATAAATTAATTAAATTAAAGAATCGACCAGTCCATTTAACTATGCTTACTGATATAACAAACTAATCCATATAATATGATGGCAATTGCAGACAGAGGCCACACCGCTCAATGACATGAACAGAAAGGAATATGGTATTCCAATATAAGGTGGTACCAAAAATAGTAATCGGATTGAGGTTCATATCTGCCTCAAGTTAGCAGTATATCCCACAGAAAATCAAAAAAGATCATATGAATGCATGGTTGGTTTTTTTAATAGAAACAACTGCTTTCATTGAGAAAAAAAATGAAAGAATAGAAGGGAAACAAAAAAGAAGAAAAAAAAAAACAAGCTTGGAAAACCACTTTAAAGAAGGGGTTTCCAACAAAGTAAGATACTATTGGAGGATAAGTACTTATAGTCTTTGGAACAGAAACCCAAAAAGAAACATGGAACCAACTAAGGACCAATCATCACCACGGTTCCTCTTCATACCTCTAAAACTCTTTGTTATTCCTCTTCCCCCAAATATCCCACAAAAGAATAACCATGGTGAATCTATGATCATGCTAAAAAAAGTTAACCTATTCATACAAAAACCTAGCACTGTGATTTTTGTTACTTGGTGCTAGATTCACTGATTTAGGTATAAAAATAAAGTCAATTTCTAGCACAATCCATTTACCTTCGAGATAAATGAAAGTAAAATTAAGAGAACTAATAATGAAAACAAATTTAAACAAGCAGCAGGTACCAACGCCTAAACCAAAAGTGGGGAAAAAGGGGAGTAATTTAGCAAGTCATTAAAAGGGTAAATATCTCTTTTGGTCCTTGACGTTTGGGTGTGATGGAATGTGTTTGTAGTATTATGTAATTCAAAATTCATGTTGGCATTGAGTATTTAGGTTTTGATTTAAAATACAAAACTCGTTTCTTTTTAAAAAGAAAAGAACACTCATGAAATTCAAGAACTCATATGAAGCTATGAAATAGTGCAACAAACATCTGAAACAGAAAACCTAGAGATTCAAGACTTGAGTGTGTGTGAAGGAGTGGTAAGAAAACACGTTGAGATCTAACACTCAAGGGTGAAGGATGTTGTGGCCAGCAAAGATGAATTTAAATTGAAAGAGAAAATGTAAACTCAAAATCGGACAATGTGTGACAAAATTGCAAGCAAGAAACAAGAAGATGTGATGATGCAAAACCCTATTTGCAGTCCATGGAGTTATGCAAAACCCTATTTACATACTAAAGGCTCATTGAATGGCCATTAACCCCAACAACAAAGAAGCTTAGTTTTATATTTCCTAATTGTTTGTAACTAAAGTTGCTTTCTTCCATATAGAGACATGACATTCTTGTGTTATTCATTACTAGGCTGATAGGCCCGAGTTATGAGAGTTTATTCTCGTAGGCATAAGAAGAGAGGTGCAGTTACGTGAGAGAGAATGTAGTGTGCGTGTAGGTCCCAAAGAAAGTTGTTTGTTCAAGGGACTTGGGTTGCTGAGTATATATAGATATATATTGATTGGCTAGGTAGCATCTTACTTACATAGAAACTTCTTCTTTAGAGGGGTTTTTTTGTAGGTTTGGTTTTTTGTATGCCCTAGACCCTAGTATTCTTTTTTTTTTTTTCAATGAAGCAGTCGTTTCCATAATATATACAGTTTGGCTGAGTGGGTGAGGTAGGTTTTCGTTAATATCTTGTATTTGGGTTCTCTTAAGAGAATTGGGAGAGAGTGGAGCACTTAATTCCTTCCCAAGTTCTTGTTGATTAATAAAATTGATTCCAAGGCCTAACACAAGCATCCATTAAGATGCCACATAACCCAAAAATCAGTTCTGCTTATCACAGTCTTGTGTTAATCTTAGAAACCCGTGATGTTGTTTAAGTGGCTTTTTACAAATTCAAATCTTCACAAATCATAGGTAAGCTGTATCCCCGTTCTTCAACAATATAAAGGTGCCCTGTTTTATTTTAACAAGTAAGTATCTATATGTTCAATTTACCAAAAACATATCCCACTATTCTGTCCTGTTCTTTTGGAATAAAACAAACGCAGAACTCAATGCTGTTATTGTAAGTGTAAATAGATGCAATCTTCATAGAAAAGATCTATGTTCAGTAACATAAACACACTATTATGTGTTAGCAGAAATGCCTATACTGATTGATGTCCCCGAAGGAATGCCTAAACTGATTATGACTTTCTTCCCTAATCGATCACTATCACCTAAAGCGACAGAAATCCAAGTAGCCGAGAATTCAAATCTCTCCAGAAATTTTGTCAATCAACAAATTACATATAAAACGAGATCTAAACCACATCTCACTAAACCCCCTTCGAATGCGATGTCAAAAGCAAGAACCCTGGTCGAATTAGACAACAGAAGCTCAAAGGAACGAGGAACCAAAAATCTAATCCCGGTTCGGGCAATCAATCTAACCTATACATGAACGATTGGGAGAAAAACAAAACAGAAGCAATATAGAGTTAAGGGAAATGGAAGGTGTTACCTCCTTGAAATGGTGAAGGCACTCGAGGTAATCTTCACGGAGTAGAGAACAGTCCTTTGGTTCTCGGCAGCGGGACATACAATCGCTAAAATCAATCCAGAAATCGTAGCATCGGCCCTTGTTTCCGGTGATTCCCCACCCTGACGCCATACTTCTGAATCTCTTGAGGTTAGCACTGAATCGGAGTCTCCTTGTGTCTGTTTGATGTGGTTCGAACCGCCAAGGCAGAGTGGAAGTTCCCAAAATCTGATGGATTCTTGGTTTCGGGTTTTGAGTGCAACTATACAATTTAGTAGCAAACTTTAGTTTTTATTTTGAAAACTAACATATTTTTTTCTAATTCGTAAAATTGTTTTTCTCGATCAATATTTCCTAAAATGAAATTATCTACTTGTTGAGTTTTTTACGGGCATTATGATAAACAATAGGATTTCTCGTACACAGCTATATACAAGTAGCAGTTAGTTGAACTTATGTTGGCAACTAGTCTACATTTGTCTATGTGAACATAGTTAAATTAAATGAAAAACCGAAGAGAGATCAAAACTTTTTATTCCAAAACTTTATCCATGAATTTTCTCTATCATATTATTTTTCTTGTTTTGTTGTTCATGTGTCATTTGTTATTAATTCATAAAACTGTTTTCCTTTGTCGATCTCCAACGATATTTCCTAAAATAAGATTATCCATTTATTTTGAGTTTTTACAGGCATTATGATAAACAATAGGATCTCTTTGCCCAGCTAGTGCTACATACAGATGTCAGTTGAACTGAACTTATGTTGACAACTAGTCTACATTTTTCCTACGTAAACATAGCAACTAGTTGAACGGAACAATATGACCTCTTGTGCACAGCTACATACAGATACCAGTTGAACTGAACTTATGTTGACAACCAGTCAACATTTTTGCTACCTAAACATAGTTAAATTGAATGAAAAATCGAAGAGAGATCAAAACTTTTTGTTCAAAAATTTTATCCATGAATTTTCTTATCATATATATTTTTTCTTGTTATGTTGTTCATGTGTCGTCTGTCATTAGTTTTTTTAATAGAATCTCCTCCTCAATCTTAGCCCTTAATGGAGCGTTAATTTTTTTTTTCAACAATTCAACCTTTGATTCCTCCAAAATTTGAGAATTATATTTTTTTAAAAAAACAAATATATATTTCTCATCATTTTTTGGTACAAATGGTATTTTTTTCTTTTTTTGTTCCACCGTTCTATTACTTATCTACTTTTTCACAAATTTCTAACACTCCTTTGATACGTGGATTCATTTAATATATAACTATTGCACTTAAACAGTAGACAAAATACAATTATTTATATAATAAAATACCCTACAATATTTTAACCGTCGTAAAACATATGAGCTAAACATGCACATAAAAAATATAGACTAAAATTGGATGTTGGAGTTGATTGCAAGGAGGTGGTTGTCAAAGTCGAAAATTGGGTATTGGAGTTGTCATTGGAGCTAGATATTAGTGTCAGTAGTTGATCATAAGAGTTTGTTGCATTGTAGTAGTTTCTTGCACGAAGGTGGTTGTCAGAGTGATTGTTGGAGCATGAAATTGGTCATTGAGGTTACCATTTTGAGTGATTGTCTAGCCCAATATTGATTGTTGGAGTTATCGTTCAACGCCTGAAGTTGGTCACCAGTGTCGAGTATACAAAAGTAGTCATTGGAGTTGATTCATAGAGTGTGGCAACGATACTTGTTGACAAGGTCCGATGAATGGAGCATTTAAAATATTGGAATGAGGAGAAATTATAGTGTTGGTAAAATATACCATACCAACTCAAGTCTACCAACATTTTAAATCGACAAGTGAAACAACGAGTAGGTAGTATGTTATACCTACTTTTTATCATTAACGTTTAGCTTTTAGTTTTTTATTTTTAAAAATTAAGCTTAAAAATTCATTTAACTCCATTTTTTTTATATGTTACCTAGTTTTTACCAATGTAGAAAACCACGCTAGATTTTTAAAACAAACAAAAAAAATTGTTCTTAAAAAACTGTTTTTTATTTGAAATTTGACAAGTTAAAATCATGGTTGGGTGAAAATAAACTTAACTTTTAAAAACAAAATGATGGAACGATAACTAATTTGTTTTTAGTTTTTAAAATTTTTAGAAAAATAACTTATTTGGTATCCAATCGAGTTTTCAAAATTTTTCATGTTTGATAAGTACTTTATTGGTTCTTCATAATTGTTCTACTATGTAACACTATATGATGATGTGGCCCAATGGTGATCTGCTACCATTGCAATCGATTCAAAAAGTTAAAAACAACACATGTGTTATAAAATACGGTATTAAATTTGTTTTTAATGTTAACTTGAGTTTTTGGATTTGTTGATGATTTCATATGTTACTGGAATAGACGGTGTATGAAATTCTTTTCATAAACTTTTATAATGTCATTATCCCAAACTTGCACAAACATCTTTCGAATTTATAGAAAATCAATACGTTCGATTGATAATACCTCAACTCAAAATATTGACAAGAAGAAAAAATATATACAACTAAACATGAACTTCTCAAAAATAGTAAAAGCTACAAGGTTAACAACAATGGAGTAAGCCACACTAACATAGTCACGAAAGTACAATATTTAGAAAACATCTACTTTTCTAAAATAGAAAAATAGTGATCGTTAATGTATAATTTTTATTTTTCAAGAACTAAAAACATAGAAATAAATTAAAAACACACACAAATATATATATATATATATATATATATTACATTTATTATATTAGTGATTATAAATTATTTATGATATAATGAAAATAACGAATTGTCCTTCTTGTTGATATTGAAGCTATGAAAACATAAAAAATATCGATAGAAATAGAGACTTATTTGATGTTATCCAAAATTTACCCGGATAAATTACAAAAACCATTTATAAAATTGAATGGTAATTACAATTATACTCTTAAACTTTCAGTCATTTTAAATCTTAAATTTTACATAATAAAAGTATAAATTGTCATATAGATTTGAGGGTTTAATTTTATCATCCATGAGTTTAATTTCTAAAATTATTATGAACTTGAGAGTACAAATTAACTAATTTATAAATTTAAATTTTTTAAAAATAGAAAAATTTGACGAATTATTTACCGTGTATACGACAAAATAATTTTGAATATTTATAATTTATGGCTTTTTGGAATGTGACTTTTATTTAAAAAATAAAATAATAATAATAGAAAAAAGGAAAACGGAATATGGGTCCACGTAGTGTGCGAAATCCTTGCGGACGAAGTTTACCGTACAAAAAAGCAATTTCTATAGCATTTTCTGCCCTTTAAAAAGCTTCAATACATTTCCAAATTTACCCCTTCCTTTGGGTCAAATTACCCAAGACTAACTATGACCGTCGTGTCAACATATACAAAGCCCGCGTTCTTCCTCCTCCCCTCCTCCACGATCACTCTTCTCTCTACTCGAGCTAAGCTACGGACACCACAGGATTCCATTCTGAGATACAACAAACTCTAAAAGCTACGCCTTAATGGCTTCCTCTTCTTCTTCTTCTTCCTCCTCCTCCTCCTCGCCCTCTCCCCTCGTTTTCTCGGCTTTACCGGTCATGTCGCTGAGGGAGAGAATCGTAGAGAAAATCCGTCAGAATCGCGTCACGCTTATCGTCGGTGAAACTGGCTGTGGTATGCTACCTATTTATTCCTCCTTGTTTATTTTCTTTCGGCTGGATGAAGCATGAACTTACGGTTTTCGTCATGTGATCGTTGTTTATGATGGACACCTCTTCCTCCCTCCATTCTATTAAGTTTCTGTAGTCATTTGTGAGTTTTATTTATTTATTTATTGTGCTTAATGACTTGATATTTTGAAGCAAATGGGGGGAGAGATGGAAAGTAGAGAATGACAGTGTTCGTTTAAGTAAAGGCAATGTTTGCTATTAGGTTGTTCTATTGGTTAAAGCTGCATGGTTGTTAGTTTTTTCTAGATTATAGTAGTTATGGACTATCTATGTTTTTTAGGTTCTACTGCTTTGTGTTTCCAGGGAAGAGCTCTCAAATTCCTCAGTTTCTTTTGGAAGAAGACATGGGGCCTATTCTTTGTACGCAACCTAGGCGTTTTGCTGTTGTTGCCATTGCGAATATGGTTGCTAGAGCTCGTAAATGTAACGTTGGGGAAGAGGTTGGATATCATATAGGTCATTCAAAGCACTCATCGGAAAAGTGCGTATGATGTGGGAATCCTCCATTTCGTGCTAGAATTCATTTTTGCTAACTGTATTTTGAGATGTATTTTTGTATAATTTTACGAATGCTTCACGCTTCCAGATCGAAGATTGTTTTTAAAACTGCCGGGGTTTTGTTGGAAGAAATGCGTGACAGGGGTTTAAACGCACTCAACTACAAGGTGATTGTACTTGATGAAGTGCATGAAAGATCAGTGGAGTCTGATC
This sequence comes from Cucumis sativus, assembly GCF_000004075.3. Classification (NCBI taxonomy): domain Eukaryota; kingdom Viridiplantae; phylum Streptophyta; class Magnoliopsida; order Cucurbitales; family Cucurbitaceae; genus Cucumis; species Cucumis sativus. The sequence continues at coordinate 438,005 of NC_026658.2, forward strand.
TTGTTCTTGTGTGCGTGAAGCAGTTTCTGTCGAAGCACCATGATCTGAGGTCAGCACTTTGCTTTAGCCTTTACTAACCTTTGTTAGAAATTTGGCTTTTTTTTCCTTCTGATTTGTCGTTGTATATGGAAATGCAACTTTTGCAAGTTGACATTCTGGGATCATACTTGCTGTTGGAGCTGATCTTTTCAAGTATTTGTTAGGGTTGTATTGATGTCAGCAACTGCTGACATTGGAAGATATAGGGATTATTTCAAGGACCTCGGTAGAGGCGAACGTGTTGAAGTGCTTGCAATTCCTAACTCAAACCAAAAATCTTTCTTTGAACGAAAAGTTTCATATCTTGAAGAGGTGAGCTCTTTCTATTATTTCTAATTGATCTTGTATATTTTACTGGTTCTGTGATAAACCATTCTTTTATTGTGTATGTTTGCTTCTTGTTTGGTAGTATATTGAACATGGTAATATTTTTCAAATTACTTGATTGTTTAAACAATCATAATCAATTGCTTAAAGGTTGTCTTGGGCTAAAAATTATGGTAATAATTCTTATTGCCGTTGACCATTAAATAGACAAGCTCAAAATGTGATGTAACGAATCATATCATCTAAATCTATATGATTAATGATCTAAAACATCAATTTCCATTCGGAGTGAGCTAGGAAGATCGAAAAATCGAGCCGATCAATCAAAATCGAAAGAACCATTTCAGTCAGTTGGCTTAATATATATGTTGGTGATATATAATTAAATTTGCCTTCAACCACCAACTTAAGCTTTTAGGTGAATTGGTGATATATAATTAAATTTGCCAAGTTTTTTGTCCCCCTTTGGGCTTTGATTTCGAGGATCTTTTGTAATATTTTAGTTAGTTGGTCCCCATTTTTTAAGATTTTTTTCTGTGGGCCTGGCTTAATGAAAGTTGTGTTAAAAATGTGATTTGAAGTATTTGACTTGACAAAATTTTACATGGCCCACAAAAAGAAACTTTTACCAGAACGGAACCCTTCCAAATATTAGTTATTTTGTTTCAATTTTGATCATATTTTCCATTTACAGGTTACAGAATTACTTGGGATCGAGTCAGATTTACAATCATCTAGATATTGCAATGGTTTCAGTCCTTGTGCATCTCCTGCGGAAATTAAGTCTGAAGTACACAGACTTATCCACAATTTGTTGTTGCATATTCATAAGAATGAGTCTGATATTGAAAAGAGTATCTTGGTTTTTCTTCCTACATATTATTCCCTGGAGCAACAATGGCATCTCCTGAAGTCTCATAGTTCTTTTAAGGTTTATATTTTACATAGCAGTATTGACATTGAACAAGCGCTTACAGCTATGAGGATTTGGAAGTCACATCGGAAGGTATGTTTACCCTTTTAAAACAATATAACGACTATTCATGAAACAAAGTAGAAAAAATCTATAGTTTTTAAATTTTGATGTAAAGAAAGCAACATGGCAATTAATTTTAATGTGTTTCTGACAGTGCTTCGGATATAAGTTGGTTTCTGTTTTATTCTCCGTATTCTACCGTTGGATACTTCCACATTGGTTTGGAACTTGTTGTCCAGTTGGTTCTTGATAACCTTTTTAATATTTTCTAATTACTAATGTTTGACAACGTCACCTCCTCCCTTTTCTTACAGTTGACACTGTTATTCAATCGTTATGCGCTGAAATTTTTGCTGCAGGTAATATTAGCAACAAATATTGCTGAATCGTCTGTCACAATACCAAAAGTAGCATATGTAATTGACTCATGCAGGTCTTTGCAAGTGTATTGGGATAATAATCAGAAAAAGGATTCTCCACAGGTTGTCTGGATATCTAAGTCTCAGGTATATGGGCCCATATACTGCTTCACATCTTGTTCACATAAGTTCTACTTCTAATATTAAGTTGGCTTTTTTTTAACAAAAAAATTTAAATGAGGTTAGATATTGTTTACTTTGAGCAATAATTTTAAAGAAGAAAATTTATTGAGATGGGTCTAGACATATATGTATGGTCAGAAAAAAGTAGAGTTTTCAAAATCGTCAAGGCTTCTTCCTTTGTTTTGAATATGCCTTTCTTGATTATACATCATATATAATTCAGAAGACAACATTAGATTGCATGTGCATCAGGTCCTGAATTTCATTGCTATGTCCATTCTATCGCATGGTGAGTGTTTAGTTTTGTGCCTTATGGTAAATGGTAATAAAAGGAGAGATCGGATTCTGAACTCATTCCTATTTATATAGGTACACAATCACAATTGAACATGGTATTAATATAAAATCGTATTGCTTAATTGAATTCCTTTAGTTTTAACTAATCATAGTTAATTATAATATTGATTTTAGGTTTAACATGAATTAAATTTTATCAATAAATTTAGATGGCCTTAGTCTATTGGGTAATTAACATATAATTGGGTTTCCAGATAATTAATAAATAAGTATAATTATATTCTCCAATTGTCATTACTATTCCTACAAACAACACAAGTAATTTTGCCAACAATCCTATTTCCAACCATCTTAGTCTAAGCTTTCCATTCTCATTACTGCGTATTAAATGACCCTTTAAAGCCTTTTGGACTCCCTTTCTTTATGTATTGAGTTTTAGGTTCTTACTCCACTCTCACCCTTCTCGATCCCAATATCTCTCTTATCGTCATAGACTTCATTTTTTCTTATTATCACCTTTGATAGCCCCACCCTCCCATTTCAATAAAGAGACTTAATAATTTCCATTGTTGCAAACAAGGATGAAAAGTCAGATTGAGGACTTCTACATGACTGCAGATTTTCCACAAAATTAATAGTTTAATTATTGACCAAATTTCATCATTTACATGCAATATGCCTCAGGCTGAGCAGCGTAGAGGAAGGACTGGACGAACGTGTGATGGGCAAGTTTATCGATTGGTAACAAGATCATTTTACCACAACTTTGAAGATTTTGAACGACCAGATATACTGAGGTTATCATTGAGGCAGCAAGTACTCCTGATTTGCTCGACAGAATCCAAAGCAATTAATGATCCAGCTGGTATGGTATTCTTTTGGTGACAATTTTTCTTGCTAAACTGAGGACCATTTTCATATTTTCATCATCTTTTTATGTAGGGTATGTGTAGAAATTAGAGGAATAAAACTATGAATCCCCTTTTTTTCTCTTATTGAATATCTGCAAATTTGGTCTTCTTATATTGGAGAAAACCGTTCTAACAAATATGGAAAGAATAAAAACAATAAAAGATAAATATTAAATAATATTTATGTACAAATATAGAAATTCTACCAATATGTTAAACCGTCTCTTTTTTTATGAAAGATTTGCATTTTTTTCTTAATCACAAATCGAGAAGAAACCATAGAAATATATTAAAGGGATAGTTGCAAATTTATCAATTAAATTCAAATTAATTAATTATATAGCATAATTTTAAAAAATTTGCAAATATAGCAAAATTTGTCAAATTCTATCAATGATATAAGTCTATCACTGATAGACCATGTTGCAAATATTGGTCTATCACTGATATACCATATGAAGTCTATCAGCGATACAAGTCTATCAGTGATAGTTTTGCTATATTTGCAATTTTTTTGAAATGTTGCTATATCTTTAATTATTATTGCTAAAATAGTCATCTATTGCAATTTCTCTATATTAAATTCATATGATTTTAGAGGAATGAGACTAATGCCCAAAGTTTAAGAGAATTATTCAAAGAGCAAAAGGAACTAAGGATCAGGAGGTGCACACGACCATCTCAACTAGGTTTGACACACCCTTAGCGTCCACATCATTTCCAAACAAATGTACAAAGACTAAATCACATCTCAAGCTAAAGAAGAATTATTAAGACCAAAACAAAGCAAGTAGTACAAAACCCTTTCCTATGTGAGGACAAATACAAAAGAGACTCAAAATATAATAACTAGACAAGCTTTGATCCCTGAAGCAAGCAGTTGGTAGACTGTAAAGCTTGGTGCACTCCGAATAAGCACGAGGCTTGAAAGTAATAGTCTTCGAAATCCTTACATGAACTTTAGAACAATAATAAAAGAGAAGAAAAATCTTATTCTTCTTTTGAAGAAAAAGGAAAAAAATGGTTGAAAAATTGTTGTCTTTTCTTTTGTCTTTGTACTTTAAGCCTTAGTCTCATTTCATTCATTCAATTAAAAGTTCTGTTTCCTTAAAAAAAAAAAAAAAAAAAAGTAGTGCCAATTGAGTGCTATTGATCATCGTGATGTCTTTCTTCTTAAACAATTTGTTGTATATGTAGACAAAGGATTGTGTATGGTATTGCTGTAGTCTATGAGATGGATGGACATTGATTTATGGAACTTGGATTGTAGTCTTGCTGCAGAAAACTCTTGATCCACCTGATGCTAATGTCGTTGAAGATGCTTTGAGTTTGCTTGTTAACATGCAAGCACTTAAAAGATCTCCAAGAGGCAGATACGAACCTACATATTATGGAAGTTTACTAGCCAGTTTCTCGCTGTCATTTGATTCTTCTGTGCTGATACTCAAATTTGGAGACATCGGAATGCTCCATGAGGGAATTTTGCTAGGCATATTAATGGATACACAGCCTTTACCCGTACTTCGTCCTTTTGGAGAGAATAATTTGGTATTTTTTTACTATTGTTATTTGGACATTCCTGTTAAGAAAATTGTTATTTGCATGCCCCCATTTAATATCTGCAGACTATTTAATCAACTTTGAACGGTATTTGTTACAGTATGCAGAGTACATAAAAAGCTACTTTGATGGAGAGAGCATTGATACAATTCAACTTGGCTTTAAAGAAATGGCATTGTTGGGAAACTTGCATGCATTCCACTTCTGGGAAAGGGTTTATAAGGTATTTTCTTTGTTTGAAGAGTTAAAACATTTTTTCCCATGATGGGCACATACATACTCTAATCCCTCTTTCTATAACAGGATAAGATCCGAGTTGAATATTTGAACAAACTTGTAAATCCAAATAAAACACAAACTACCACATCTCCACCTTCCAAGAATGAAGAAGAATGGTGTTCTTTTCACAGTCTTGTGCATTCATCTCTAAATCACGTCTCTGAAATGTGTATGGACTTCATCATTCTCAGCGCACTTAAATTATTCTTTATTTCATTTTACCAGCTCTTGCTTCTGTCTGCATCTTTATATTTCCTTAGAGCTTATCCTATGCGTTTCTTTGTCTACCTTTTAGACGAAGATATCATACATACTTTGCACCAATTTCGACCCAGATTTTTGGGTATGTGTGACATTCTAAGATCATCCTACGCTCCTACTCAGTTTCAGCATTTGTGTGTTCTTAAATGTCTCGAAAATGGAGATGATCAGTCAAGTGAATCAAGAACCTGTGTGTCTGTACCTTATGTTGCTTCCAGCTATTCCAGGACCAATCAAGTAGCTGGGAAGTTGGCAGATGTGATCAAACAGGTACTCATATTTTAGTAGTACTATTTTCTGTGAAAGTTGATCGTTCACTAACTATTCATTTTGAACAGATGAAAGTTTTTTATGCGAAAGAAGAGCCAAACAACCATTCCTTAAGTTCTATGAACAATGGTTTTAATGATAATGGGACCTCTCTTTGTGTTTACTTTCTCAATGGATCCTGCAATCGAGGCAGTCAGTGCTTATTTTCTCACTCACTTCAATCGAAGAGAGCCACTTGCAAGTTTTTCTTCTCTCTCCAGGTATCTACTTGGGGATACTCGAAAATTTAGTCAATTATACCAATCCTATTCCTGACCAATGAAATGCTTGAACGGTGCTTTAAATTATTTAAGGCTGAAGCAACTGTTAATTTTTGTGAATTCTATAAAATAAAATTTTGTCTTTGCTCATATGCCTGTCAAGAAAAATGACAAAAAGAAACGTGGAGAATGTAAAGTTGCGTTTCCTCTTCTGAAGTATATGCTTCACGAAAGCTTTGTTGGGGTTCTACGGCTGTACAGCTGTCTTGTTTTTTTTCTCCTTCCTAATACTACTATAAAAAGCTAAAAGTGTATGGCCTTTTCCTTGCAGGGTTGTCGAAATGGAGACTCTTGTCTCTTTTCTCATGATCAGAGTCCATCAAAATCTCTTTCATTTAAATCAACTTTATGCCTGCCAGAAGATGGGATTGCTCATGCTTCAACGCTTGAAAAATATTTTCCTAAATCAGGTGGCTGCATTCTTGTCATGGATGATGCCGGGTTTCATTTCTCATCAAACTTGGCTCGCCACTGTGAACCATCTAAAATCATTTGTACAACTAATCTTTCACATTCAGATATCTACGACTCTTCATTAAATGACGCAAAAAAAATCTGGGAACTCTCCCATCCTGATGAAACCATAATTTCCAATGGGGAAAATCAAATTCCTTGGTATGATGTTAAATGTATATTGTGGTTTCCACGTTTTGCAAGTTCGAAGGAAAATCTGGACATAGAGAAGATTCTACTGCAGAATTTTTTTGATCTTCTAGCCATTCGAATATTGGCCGATGCACTCCATGGAGTTCAAGTTATTCTTACCATGAATAACATCAGATTTTCACAACTCCAGGTGATTTTTTCTTTCACATTAAGAAAAAAAAAACTTGTAGTCCGTCAATATTAGGTGATATAAAACATCTGAATGAATATTCTACCCTGTGAATTCCCAATTGCCATCATTTGCGATGATTTTGAAAGCACTTTGTTGGTACTTTGTATTGTTATAGGTTGAGAAGTTGGGGAGAGAGAGCTTTTTCTTCCTAAGCGAGTCATTCCCATATGACGAGAGAAGCTTTGGGGAGTTGCCAGACAAAATAACGACTAAAAAAGGGATGTTGACATCAAAGCCGGTCTCCTATGTTTTCGACTTGCGACCACCCAGTAGCGCCCTCTTTGGTAACTACCGAGCAACACTCCGTCAATGCCTATACAATGTTGAAAGACCGTCTCTGGTTTGCCCTTAATCTCTTTGTTGATATAGGAATTTACTTTTGTCTATAGCGTCTTGGCTTGATTCTACGTAGTACATAAAGAAGGCCACCTTAAGTTATCAAAGACCAAGTGAAGTAAATGCCCTTATTTCACATGGAACTTTGTTCATAGGAGAATTGATTCAAAGTCGAATGCTTATGAATGATTAGAGTATGGCTTTTGAACAGTTTTGGGAATTGGGTTTGGAGAAGGTATCGTTATGTTTTATTTTTTAGCAAATGTTTATAATATACTGATAGCGAGGAAGGATAATTTCTAGTAAAAGTGAGATGGGGTGAGATTGTTTTATATTTTATTTTTTTCCTTCATATATATTTATACTTTTTCATTAATATTCGATCAATATCAAAAAAAATTTCTTAAATCATTTTATAACTTTATTCAATATTTTAAAATATTACGAAGATGTTTTAAACTTGAGTACTTAATAGGTTTTCTTATTCCATGCAGAATTTAGGTGGTTCAATTGTTCAATTTTTTTTCTTTCCTACCATCTATAATAATAATTGAACGTTCAATTATCATTATTACTAGCTAATCTTGAAACCATCATTTATGATGGATTTAAAGATCAAGATGTGAATTAAAGCATTCAACTACCCTTCACGTTGATGCATAGTCTCCATTTTTAGTAACTCACCAACAAATCGTACTTTTAATATTCATTTGAATTAATTTGTTAATAAAATGACATTTGAAACATGGTATATAAGCATTGGTAAATCTATGAGTAGAAGAGACTCGAATTATTAATAAGCTTTCTTAATGTACATTGAAAATTCGGAACGATTATAGTTCTCGTGCTTCACAACTCACATTATATATTGAATAATCTACTTCTCCTACTAATATATCGCAACACCGTTATATGATATATTAATAATATATTAGAAATGTTGAACTTTTCGAAAGTATATCAATTTATAATGTTAAACTCTCTGACATGATACTTATAATATAATTTTATGAATTATAACAATAGAATTTCATAACTAAATAGTAATCCATTTAAATTTCATTTGAAAATTGTAAAAATTCAAAGAGGTTATTTGGTTCAATGCACACATAAGTTTGAAGGTCTCTAGATACAATGGTAGACGTAGATTCTTAGCTTATTCTTCTCAAATGTACTAGAAATTTCTCAAGGTTTGGTTTGGACTCAAATAATGAATACATAAAAAAGCTGTAGATTCTGGTGAGTAAAATCAGTACAATAAAGTGACATTAACCATAAATAGAAGCAATGGCATTGGCAGGAATGTAGTAGGAGATTCCCCAATTCCCCAATTCCCCAATTCCCACGTTCCCATCCCATCTCTCCTTCTTCTCTCCACGATTTCATCATATATTCATGGCTTCCCATCTCTGAACCACCACCACTCTCCTCTTCCATTCTCCCTTTCTCATGTCTCGCAGACCCCTAGATTCCCGCCATTCAATTGACTCCTGTACTCTCAAATTCCATGGTTGGACCCCTTTCCATCTCCCCAAAACCCTAGATTCCGACCCCCATAATACCTCTGCTCCCACTAACTCTAAACCCTACTACTCTTCTACTCCCCTCCATACCAAACGCCCTTGTCTCTCCGATCGCACTACCTCTTTCAATGTCGACGCCATTGACATGTCCGCCCTCAGTTTGATTGACGACGACAAGCCTTCTATTCCTCCTGCCCGTAGCTTCCGATTGATTGCTAGGAAGCGACGTCGGCGTGGTTCTAGGTCTGTTTCTGGCCGGAGTAGTGATCGAAGTGGGACTAGACGGTGTTGCTCCGTTGGGGCTTCCGCGGCTCATGGGACTTGCTCGGATTTTCCTATTGCGGTTGGGACTGATTCGAGTGGAGAGTTGTTTGTTAATGGGGATGCCAATTGGTCTTCGGATGTGAGTGAAGCTAAGAATTCGAGGAGGGAGAGAGAGGAGAAGGATCATTTGGGTTCTGGGTTTGTTTCGTCTAATGGTGGTTTTGATGCTCAGGGGAATGAGTCTGGATATGGTAGTGAGCCTGGTTATCGTGGTGATGGTGAATTTGGATATGGTGATGAGATCGATGAGGAGGATGAGGATGCTAGATTGCTGTTGTGGGGTGAACGACTTGGAGGTTCGTTTTCTTTCTCATTTTCTTCTCATCTTAAGAGATTACAATGGTTAATCACATTGATGGCTTGGACTAGACTACAATTTTAGTTTTAAATGTTGATGTTGGCTGTTATGGCACTTGTTGGATACCTCGTTTGTACAACAATTCTTGGGGACAAAGATTTTGACGTTCAATGTTAAGCCTAATAAATGGACGTATGAGTTTCTAAAGCATATATTTACGGTTAAATTATACCAAGACCATAAACCTCAGGCTTCGTTTCTGCATGTCTATTCATTTATTGAAAATTTTAAAAAATATATTTTTTCCCTAAAATAGACCATGGAACTAATTTACTTGAATGCAAATGATGTCACGTATGTTATTTGTGTTTGAAAAAAATATATATATATATATGTTTCTTATTGAATTTTCATAGATGTGTAAAAAAGTTGATTTTTTTAAAATCTCTTATATCTGACATCTTGTGTCCCAGATTTTTAAAGGTGTTGTCTCGACAATGCATCCGTGTCTATCTGGCTTTTTAGATTTTGAGATACATTTAGCTAATCCTTAAAAATTGAAATGTTCTCTTTGAAATTGAATTCCACTGTTCCTATCATCACATTAACTAAAAGATGGGTTCTTTTATCGGTTTGTTTTGAAATGATAAACATAATAGAGTGAAGAAGTGTACTAGGAGTTTGATTCACAAGTAAACGAGGAGTATTGGACAATCATTTTATTGTCCGAATGTAGCCGATGTTTGTCTGACATGTCATTTCAACGGTTCTATCTTTAGCTAAGGATGTTTACGATAACAGCTATTCAAACATAGGGGAGGCAATTGAAAATTTTGAACTCTAGAAACTAATGTTGTAATTTAACGGAGCAGACTTTTGAGGGTTTATTTTAATAATTTATTTTGTGAAGCATGATCTACATCTGAATTTAGTAGCTTTATGAACCTTTGATCTCATATTTAGCATTGTCTGGGAACTATATTCCTCTTAGAACATGGTTTCACATTGACTTGAAAAGAGTTAATTTTCTTACTCCACAACATGCGACTCTGTTTCACCTTCGGATGTCAACGAAAGCTTTATCTCTAATGACATTAAACTGGCTTGTTGTCTTATTCTAGTTCTGTTGGTGGATTTGTTTAAAAAGATGGCACGATATGGTAAAAAATCGTGCCGTGCCTTTCTACTTAAGATTGAATAAACTTGAGAACAACTATTTTGGGACTGGCTCCCGGTAGAGTTAAGGTGTTTAAAGATGGACAATTGTGGATGTAGTATTTGTGCTACATTTCGTTTCGAGTATGAATTTTATTTTATCTAGAAATTTATATCATTGTTAACTTTTCATCTATGCTTTTAGTTATGGCAATTTTAGGCAATTTGTGTCCTAGAGTTGATTTCGTTGAAAGATGAGAATATAACTTATCCTAGAAAATAGGGTAGTCCTCTCAATAAATGTCTTTTGCTCTTGGTAGAACGTAACAAGTTCATTTATCTTTCTTCTACCTTAAATGACTGCCTCCTGGTTAATATGTATGTCCTGCCTTCCGTTTGCCCAAAGACATCGATTGGCACAGCAATGACCAATGGGAAGATTGAATGCTTGATTTCAAATTTCTGATATGCACATACAGTCCGTCACCTTTTTCTGTTTCAAAATCCAAGTTAAAGAGATAGATTGATATGTTCACATTCTATGCAGATTCCAGAATGGAAATCGTAGGAGAGAACACATTTGCAGATCAGAAATCGCACCATAGATGTCGCCGTAAGAAGCACGAATGTAGAATGGTTGATGCCCTGAGGTGAAGCAAGACATCGAAGCCGAGCAACAAACACTGTGAATACTATGGGCCGTACCTGCTGGCATATGCTTCTGAGACCTAAAATTTTGAACTGCAAAGTAAAGGTTCCACACTTTTGAGAGTCTGCTTAGATTGGAGTTTACAGAATGGAGATTTTTCTTCATATTTTTTGGTGGATAGGATAGATCTATGGCTGCTATGAAATTTAGAACACCGTCATTGTTGCATCTATGGCGAAGAAAACATAATCTCGATTGCCAAATCATCTTTGATATTTTCTCAGCTTAAGAAGTAAACTCTTTTGTATCTGTCTTGAAAAAAAAAGGCTTGAGTTATTCTCGAGTCAACTTAGTAAATACAACTTTTGACTCCTGATTCTATTTCAATCGAAGGTTTGATAACTTAAAGGATAGAAAAATTGAAAGATGAAAGTTCAAATAATACTAAAAGAAATAAAAGAACAACATATATTCTTAGCTAATTAGTTCTTTAAGTTCGAAATTTTGTTCTATATAGTCCTATCCAACTTTACAAACTTGTTCATTGTACAATGACGAGTTCTCACTCAATTAGAACACAAATGCAATTTCATATCGAAAAAAGAGTCACAATATCCTAAAATTTTAATAGTAATTTGAGAATTTGTTCTCATTCATCTTGTTCCAAATCTTATGAATTTGGTAAGAATCCATGATTGCAAATCAACTTTCAGGAGAATTTAACATTTGACAGTGCTTTCGTGATGTAAATTTGAGTCAAGAAGAGTAAAAAAATTGGAAGAATCAAGAGTTTTGGTATTTTATTGAAACGACGTCGTGACCTTCTGGGGAGCTTCATTGTTCGTGAGGAAGCGCTGAAGCCCATTTCAAGAGGGATCTCATCATGAAAGGGGAAGTTCTAAGCGCCTACAGATCGTTGCTCAGGGCAACCAAAAGATCCTTTGCCGGCGACACCTTGATGCTGACCGAGTCGGCCTCCGAGATACGCCGGAAGTTTCAAGAGAGCCGCCACGTGACCTCCGAGCCTGAGATTCGCAAACTGCTCGAAGAAGCTCGGGAGGCATCCCATTTCATCTCCAATATGATCGTTCAGGCCAAGCTTACTTCTCGCGGCGGCTATGGTATTCTACTTCGTTCTTTTACATTTTCGGATTCATTTTCGGTTTCTTTAACAACTAATCAAACAATTGACCAATTGAATATTGAATTTGAAATGAACGCGTGGCAGTCTACATGTTTGATAAAATGCTTCACCCAAAATTTTCCGCTTTTTATTTACTGAAAGCTAGTGGGTTCGTAGAAAAACGCTGATGCTGATACTATTATGTACTCTTCTGGAGTTACTTGGTTTTTAATTTTACTGGGCCGGTGTTTATGAAGACTTAGATTAGGAATCGAGTTGTTTCAAAAAGAAAGAAAAAAGATAAGGAATTGAGAATGTGTGAACCGTGTTCGTATCGTAGAACAGATTATAGAAACACGAGTTTTTGTGATCTAGATTTTTGTTTACTTAACTTCGATAGCAGTGTTCCTTTTCCTTTCTTGAGTTCAATAAAGAGTGAAGATTCAAACATCACACCTCAGATTTTCAATGCCTTAACCTATAGATACATTCTCAAGTTGGAGTGTTGACAGCAAACTCACAAATTGGGATAAAACAAACCCGTATTTGAAACAGAAGTTTGAGTTCTTAACTTCGAATTATACAAACCCATCCAACAAATCAAATACCCTTCAAGGTTCTAACTTTAGAACTCAAGGACACCGTTATACAACCTATGGAACAGATGATGTTCAACCTTTTAAGGTTCTAATTTAACGTGCCAAACTTCCTAAAAAATTTCCTTCTCAATCCTTGTAAATAAAATCTGAGAGCCAAACATTAATTTTTGTTATCGCTGCAGAAATGAAACCGAGTAAAGATCATGCTGGTGCAACACTAGAAGTTCCTACTGAAGAGCTTCTACGCAAATCTAAATGATGAGGTGAGATGATAGACGCTGACTTCCAATTTGACGATTGTTTTAACTTTCAGCTATTTGCTCTTGCCCTCGGAGGATCTTGGAAAATTTTTCTGTTTCCTTTTGTTGGTTCATTTCATATCCATATTTATTTGTTCTCAGTTAAATGTACTTGGTTGGTATGGTTCTTGCATTGGGATAATGAAAGTCCCAACGTTATACCTTTTATTCCAATTTGATGGATCGAGAAAGTTGGACTCAAAAGTCAAAATTTGGCTTGCAACTCTTTTTAGTGAATGAAATTTTCGAGAATGATTTTATCAAGAAGACTGGCTTTAGCAGTAAGAGAAACAGTCATCCTCATTGAAAATCACTTTGTAGGAAAAGTGGACAATTTTTTCATAAAGTAGTGATCGGCAGGTAACTTTTGTGCTGTGCTATGCCATGCCATGCCAACAAGGGAGACTTCTTAGAAAATTGAAACTCACATTTGATATATTTTCTTTTTAGTATAACAAGTACTAGGATGGATGATTGAACCCTCAACCTTTGGAGAGGAAGGTTATTCCAATTATCATTGTGTTAAATTCACTTTGGCTTTTAAGTCATTCTGAAGTTCACCTCTCATTTTTACATTAATTTTGACATGAATGGTTGATTATAGTATTTAGCAAGTTAGAATAAGAGCAGAATTTTGTTGAATGACCTAATACCAAAAAAATTTTAAAACACAACCATTAATGTGTTTTTAGGGACATAAAAAGTAGCATGGTTGGGTGTAGAGCTCAACTACATACTATCAATTGTACCATTCTCCTGTAGAATGCGTGTACGGTTGAGACTTGAGAGTGATTTTGCTCAAAATTAATTTAATGTTTAATTTAACATTCTAAAATACAATTATCATTGATTAAAAGTATTTTCGAGTAGTTTTGAAAACGAAAAAGAAAAAGTGATTATAACTATTTAAAAATTATTCTCAAACATTTGATATGCCGTATTAAGCTTGATGAGTTGCTACAATTTGAATTTTATCCCACCTCGTCAATTTATGTAACTCATTAGGACCTTAAAGGATAAAAAAATAAAAAAATGAAGTATTATAAGAATCAACGAGAGAGATTTGAATCCTAATAAATATGTACATCACATTTAGGGTTTAATCCTAAATTCAATCTGTGATCGATGTCAAGAGTAAGAAAGTTTTGTTTTCAAGAGTTAAGATTTGAACCACTCCATTAGATATATCTTGAACAAGACCATATGTAAATCTAAACAAAAACAATCTTACAACTTTGATGCAAATATATAATTTCATACTAGAGCTAGTTTAACTTTTTAATACAAGAATGGACGATATTATTATGAATTTTGATTAGGACCTTGCAATAAAAAAAATTAGAACAATCAACTTTTTTGCGTTAGTGTGAGAAGCAAGGTTCAACGTATCTTAAACGCAGATCAAAAGACTAAACTTATTTTGAATTAAAAGTGATTAAACAAAATCTCGAACTCAAATTAAGGTCGAGAAGTACATTCATCCTTTTGTAAAGAGTGTTATTTTCAAATAGTGAAAACCAAACGAACTTATTTGATACAATTTCCCTCACAAAACCCTAAACCCTATCTCTCCAAAAGAAAATTTCTCGCTTTGCCACACGCCTTCTAGACTTCTACACAGACACCGCTCGCCCTTCTCTCTTCTCGTCGCCGCCATCCCACCGACCATCTTTAATTGCGTTGCTGCCCTTTGCTTCTCGCCGTCGTCCCTATCTCTTTCTCTCAGTTGATCGGTTTGTGTACCGATTTCATCCTAATCCTCTTCGGTCTTCCTCTGCTATTTGGTTCTGTGATCGAACTGACTTCAGCCCATGTTTAATTTTGTTCCTTAGGGTTGCCCATATGTGTATTTGACTTTCGTTTGTGCCGTAGTTCTTCATCAGCAAGTTTTTGAAACTTCTGCTTTCACTACTTTTCTGGCAAGCAATGGCTCGGATTGGAAACGTAAGAACACCTTCACATTCTTATGAACTTCTGTTTGACCGTTTCCACTATTAAAAAAAAAAGAGAAAGAAATCGAGGTAGATGATAGAGATATCAATAGTAGACTGAACGGCTTTGTGTATTTTTTGTATTTATATTTTGTGTTTCTTGTTGTAATTTGATTGAAACAGAAAAAGAAGCAGAGGTTCGTGAAGCCGATTAAGGTTAAGAAACAGTCTGAGGTAGATCATGTTACTGGGGAGAAAATCCCGAAGAGTTTTGTTTTCTCGAGAGGGAAGTTGCCTGGTCCGCTTAAGCAACTGCAAATGGATTTGAGAAAATTGATGCTTCCTTACACTGCTCTTAATCTTAAGGTACAAATTTATTGTTATTTCTTCTTTCATAGTGACTGAAACTTCCTTGAAACATTCAGATTTGATGCTCTGTGCTGATCGACGAAATAAGTTTATTTCTAGAACTTTTCACATACCCTGAGAAAAAAATCGTTTGTATTTCTGTGTATTGCTTTTGCAGGAGAAGAAACGGAATAATCTTAAAGATTATTTGAATGTTGCTGGGCCTATGGGTGTTACACATTTTCTCATGCTCTCCAAAACTGAAACTGCACCATATTTGCGAGTTGCTAGAACTCCTCAGGGACCAACTCTCACCTTTAAGATACAAGAGTATTCACTTGCGGTGGAGATTGCTCAATCACAATTACGGCCAAGATGTCCAAAAGACCTTTTCAAGAATCCCCCTTTGGTAATAGTCTCTCTTGTGTTTGTATTGTCTAGGTACCTTTACAAGCATGCAGTAGTCCTTCATGTTCAAGCTGATTTCTCCATTTTAATTTCTAGGTTTTAAGTATGATGATTGAATGAACTATTCCAAGGGAAAAGTTTTGACAACCTTGATTTATTACGTGTTTCAAAGCACAAAAGCTAGAAGTGTATTTTTAAAGAAACATGACGGCATTTTCAATTCATTGTTCATATGCAATTAGCTAGGTGAATCGTTCACTAACTTTGTTATTGGCAGATTGTACTTTCTGGTTTTGGTACTGGTGATCAGCATCTCAAACTCGCTACTATAATGTTTCAGAATATCTTCCCAGCTATTGATATAAATACAGTGGGTTTTCTTTCTAATTCAATTCAAAGTTGAGATCTTGTTTTCACTCTCAACATCAATTTAATTTCTACTATCAGGTTAAGCTTTCAACGTGCCAGAGAATTGTGTTGCTTAATTATAACAAGGACACAAAGCTCATTGATTTCCGACATTATTCAATCCGATTACAGCCTGTTGGTGTAACCCGCAGGCTTAGAAAGTTTGTTCAGAACCATCAAGTTCCTGATCTTAGGAGTCTTCAAGATGTGAGCGACTTTGTCACAAAGTAAGCCATGTGTCTGTTCATGTTATTAACCTTTCGTTTTTTTTCACTTCTAGTTGGTGGTTTAGATTCTATTTATTGGACACGCTGTATACTTCATAAGGTTTATTGTTCCATTGTTATAATCAGGCCCCTTTGCTCTCTACATATAATAATGTTTGCAATTGAATTTTCTAAATGTTCTATGGTTACGGATTTATGTAAATCCATTTAAATCTTGTGTTTCCCTTGATAAAAAGCAAGCTTTCCATAAGAAAGGGGTAATGTGAAAAAGAGAACTATAAATATGGTTCATTTGATTTTTGTTTTTCTGAAAAGCCTCAAATGAATCTTTTCCCTTACATCCTACATGATATCCAACTATGGGAAGGAACGAAAGGGATATGTTAAACTTCTATTTCTATCTCAAGTTTCTTATCTTCACTTTTATTTGTTTCTTACAAATTTTCTCGTGTGTTGTTTGAAAGGGCTGGTTATGGGTCAGAAAGTGAAGCTGATGATGAAGCAGCGACAGTCACTTTGGCCAGTGATCTAGGTAGAGTCAATCAAGCTTCTACCAAGAGTGCTGTCAAGCTTCAAGAGATTGGACCAAGGCTGACTCTTCAGCTCATTAAAGTTGAGGAGGGGTTGTGTTCTGGTGGGATCATCTTCAATGAATATGGTATGCATTCTTGAAAGTTTCTTGTTACATTTAGTCTTACGATTGGGATCCATTCTTGGTGCACAGAGTTTTAGCTCTCTGTCTCCCCTAATGGATTCAGTCTTAAAAACCTCTTTAGAAGTGTATTTTCGAGCAATCCTGTCTGGAAATGTAGGTGGTGAGAAAAAGCAGGATAACAAGAGTGACAAGAAAAAAGCTCAGGAAGTTGCTAGCAGTGAAGATGAGGATGAGGATATGAATGAAGATGAGAGCGAAGGCCAGGAAGTTGATGATGAAGATTAGCTTATGACTTCGTTCAGGTCTGAATTTAGGATCCTTATTTTCGGTTGACGGCGTAGGAACCAGTAGCCATCAGCAGAGTAACAACACTCTTGACATCAAATTAAGTGGGACTGAGTAAGCTTCCTTAACTATAACTGCATCATCTGTTTTGGGCTAAGAGATGCGCATAATGTGTTGGGATTGGAAGAACATAGTCAATTTTGCTTTTCTTTTTACTTTGATATTCTCGGCGAGGGAGGGGAGAAAGAGTTTTTAGCAAACGCTTGGGTTTTTATTTGGGAAGAAAATATCAGAAACTATGAATGGGGCAATTCTTCCTGCCAATGATATCTATATCGTAATACTAAGCTGGGATATAAGATTTCATCCTTCTATATGTATAAATCAAATATTCTACATGTAATGTTCTTTTGATTCATTTATCTATGGACAATTATATTTGAAATCTAACTGAAAATATAATCATATTTTGGTGATTGCTAAGTTTGTATCGCCATTTGGCCATCTTTTCATGGTGTTTGGATTACAATATCATTTTAATCATTTTATATATATTGACACATTGTAGCAGGGTGATGATCCTATCCTACCCATTCCTTGGTTTTTAATTTGTTCTAATTTTTAGCCATCTCAAGTTCATTTGAGATCAAGCCTGAGTTGTAGGTTACCTAATAATTGAACTCATTCGCTACGTTGGAATTCATTCCCTATCTGGTTGTACTGTAAATAGTGGTGTTCGATATTTGCATTCAAGATTTTTGAGAGCTTTCATGGATCTCAGTTTTTGGTTGAAGTACAGGGATGACCTTTAATTTCTCATTTTGTTTCAAATGCTTCAACTTTTTCCTTGTAGTTTGATGAAGATTCACAAATGGTTTCTGCTTCTATCATATTAATTATATGGTATGCTTCCAATAATGGTTCAAGTGTGTGGTTGTACTCTCTATTACAACCAAGTCAAAGTTAGAAATATACTTAATTTCCAAACATAAAAAACAAATGGAAATTTTAGAGTATTTGAAGTGTTTTGTGGGTAACTTGGGTTTGTATAAAAGGAGCACATGGGCGTAGAGTAGCGCAGGGGTTAGTTGGTTGGATTGGACTTCAAAGCTCAATCATGAAAGCTCATGCCCAAGAAAATGGTGCCGTTCATTCATTTTTCCTAACTTACCAAACAAAATATTATACTACAGATAAACTAAAGGGAATTTGACAAAATTGACAAAAACCCCTAAAACAAATTTACATATTTATAATTAAACAAATAAAAAGAGTGGAAGAAACGTGTGAGATCATCAACTGACACGTGGATTGAGTTTGGTCAACTTTGCTTCATAACGAAATCTTTTGTACACAAAAAGCCTTCCCCTTTAGACCATTTTTTAATGCATAACATAATATTATTTCATATTTCAACCTCACATATTAAGGGCCAAGGGGAAGTATCTCACAAACGAAAAAACAAATAGAATCTTTTTAATTTAATTTAATTGCTATCTTCACAAGAATTTTAAACAAAGGGCAAAGAAAATAAAGGAACATGCAGCAAACATGAATTCCCTTAACAAAGAAAAATGTGGGGTTGCAATAAATTTCCTTTCCTTAACATAACATACAAGCCTTCCATCTACTTAGAGCAACAAAGAAAAATATTATACAACTTCGAACATTGGGTAGATTTCAAGGTATAGTCATGTAAGCACAAAGATTACACTCTTTTCAAATCTGATAAATAATAGCATGTGAGATTACTTGTCACTTGATACATTCTACGTCGCAATTGATTGCATGCATACATTAAACATTAAACATTCGATAAAGTACATCTCCCACTAGTTTCATTATATTAGTCATAATTGATATATATTCTATAACATAAGAATGAAATCAAACTATATTCATATACATTACATTAAAGTTGAAAATTTTTATTAGCTGTTTTTATGCATAATAATTGCAACAATAAGATTATTGTTGAAAGTGAAAAGTGAAAAGATTTTGCTTTTAAAGACACTATTATTATTGGAAAGGAAGATGTGAATTGGGAGTGAAAAATTATATGTTGAGAGCCATGAGAACATGACAGCCAAAGTTTAAACAGAGAACAATGAAAGCAACATATAGGTAGCTTTAAGAGAGTATGAACTTGAACCTAATTGTGACTCAATTGGGTTTAATGTATGCCTTTAATTTTCATTCCAATACGTTGTTAGAATTAAAAATAATCTAAGTATCTAGAGAGCAAACATGACTATAGATACTCGGCGATGACAATATATATATCTTCATTGCCTTTCTAGATCAAATTTACCTTCTTTTTGTTAATCAAAGAAGGTAAACTTCTAGAAAGATAACAGAGATGAAAGATGTCAAAGGTTTGGAACGAACTATCCCCAACAAACAATTTCTCTTAGCAAATGAAGAAACATGACCGGTGATGAGTTTCAAAACTTTTAACAACGTGTGTGTTTAGGGAGTTGAGAGTTAGTTTTGAAGTTTAGAGTTAATAGATTGAAGTTAAGAAATATATGTGTATGAGTTGAAGAGTTCGTTAAATTAGAGTGAGGAAGAGATAAAAAAAAGATAAAGATGAAGTTTCTCAATAAATTGTTATGTAAACTTAAACAGTGAGTATTGTTGTAAATTAGTACCGGCTGGAGTCGAGTTGTTATATTTTAACGCTGAGATCAAATTCTTTTTTTCTCCTCCTCCAAGAAGGCTTTAGTTGTTCCAACATTCTACTCATTGGATCAATCTCCCCAACCGATCACATCAACCCATCGACAACAATCCCACCATTCACACTGTTTCCTTAGAGAGGAACCCTAAATCCCTATTCCTTATATTTTAAATATTTTAAACTTACAATTTGTAAACAAAGTTAACAAATTAAATTATGCTTTAATTAAGTCAACAAGGAACCCTTCTTAAAGATGATTAAAAGTACATTCAATTAGGTGAAGACTGTATTTACTATCATCTCTCACCACAAAGAACAAATTTATATACTAAAAACTAATAAATTAATTGAATAAATGTAATAGTTGACATTTTGATGGGATTTACTTTACAATTAATAATAATAATTTAGTTAACATAAATATAATTAAGATTTTTGTTTGAAATGTGTATATAGAAAATGTTGAATGTTTAGAGAAGAAAACTTTGCTTAAAATACTAAAATACTTTAACCTGAATTTTGTTTAGGCACGTGCTACTGCACATGACTCACATCCCTCTTCTTCTATCTTAGTTTTCTTATTCTTTAAGAAATCTTAAATCTACTTTCTCAAAATTAATTTTTTAATGCAAAATAATTCAAATTTTTTCTATATTTATATAATTTAAGATTTTATAAAGATAGATGGAGTAAGATTAAACAATTTTCAAAGTTAATTTTGAGTGAAATGGTAACTTCACATTTGACAATTATTTAATAAAAAGAGTAGGAATTTGAACCTAAAAAGGGAATTGATTCAAAGGGAGAAAATAGGGTTAATAGAGATTTAGGTTTGGTTATGAAAATTATAATATTGAAGCTTCCAAAACACTCATTTCCACCTAATTGGCCTTTCCCAAGTACACATTGCTTTTCTTCTTTTCCACCCCATTTCCTTCCTTCAACTAATTCTCTTTTTGGAATTCCGTTGTTTGTATATTTGATGCTTTTTAATCGATTAATTCATGGCATGCATCGACAAATATGTTTGGTTGAAAATCTATTAGGTAGTAAACGTTAAAAAGAGAATGTTATGTGAATTTTGAAAATATCGTAGTAATGTCGAGTAAGTTATTAGATATTAAAGTCATATAAAGAGACGAGATCTTCAATTCCTTTAATTAAACACATTTATTTCATTAAATTGAAACATAGATAGGTTTCAACTTGGTAAAGAATGTGTTTGACAGTACATCACATCATCATCAATTTATTAACGTACGTTTAGTTGTGTTTGGAATACTTTTTTTTTTTTCTCATTATGAAACCGTTGCAAATATAACAACATATAAGATAATCTATAAGGTATTAGCAAAGTCTTTTAAATGAAACGCTATATCTTTATACGAATAGTTCATCAATGATAATTTTTTGTTATATATAAAATTCTTGCAATAATACACATTTAAGGCTCTTTTGGATTGACAAGAAAAAATGTGATAAAAAAATAGTTTTTATTTAAACTCTTTGATAAAAGAAAATTGTTAAAAAGTAATATTTGAAAGTGCTTCAAACGGTTAAACACCGAACACTTCAAACTTTTTCAAAATGGTCTATTTAAACATTTGAAAGTTAAACCAAAACAAATTCTTAAATCCTTAATTATTTGTCTTAAGAATATGATTCATTGCAATAGTCGTTTTATTAATTACCTTAGTACGTAGACCATAGAATGAAAGACTCCCGCGATGGGTTAAATTGGTATTAACTTAAAAAGAAAAAGAAAAAAAAGAAGGCTTTCTTTTTTCTTTGCCTTCTTGTTATAAATGTACATTTAAAGTGAAAACTTTTTCTTCCAATTGAAAAAGAAAACATTTATTACAAAGAAAAGAATATTTGAGATGTGAAACATAATGATAGGAATTGAATTGAATTGAAGTTAACTTGTAAGAACAAATATAATTATAATGTCTTAATTTTGGGGGAAAACAATATAAGAAGAAAAGATATATATATATATAATAATAATAATTGAAAAGCATAGGAGTGGATGTAAAGTTAATTAAATGTCACGTGGAGCAAATTGAGGCAATGATTGAGGCCTTACATTCCCTCTCCATAACCCTTTGGATTTCTTTTCTTAACATTACATCACTTTTAAGGTTTCTCTGCACATCAACTTTCTTATAACTATATACATATTTACTTTATTTAATATTATAATTTCTAACCTCACAACTTATTATTCGAGAAATTGCATCATATGTCATAAATATTTAGAAAAATATAGTCAATGATACATCTCTTTTGCATATTGCAAATATGAAAAATATGACAAGTAATTAATGATATCAGATAAGAGGATGATAATCAGGAAGTTATTCGTTTTAAAATTTGTTAATTTTGTAATTTAGAAAATGCAAAGACATAAGTTTTATAATCATAATTTTTTCTTTTTTACTATTATTGCAAATGTTCCAAGTTATTATATTTTTTAAAACATTTTATTATTGAGTTATTTTTTTAAAAAATAATTTATACTTCTCATATTAGAATTATTAAACTTCTAAGTTTAAGAGATTGATAGATGCATTTTTAATCGATTTTTTTTTTTATTTCTATGGGTTAAACTTTATTTGTGTGTGGATTGAATTATTATTATTTTAAAGGATATTAAAATTAATATATATATATATAAGTTGGAAAGTATGTTGAATAGTCTTTTTTTTTTCTTTAGTTGGTTTTAATTAATTAGTCTTATACTTTATTTTGTTGTTTTAGGATGGTCTAATATTATAGTTGGTATATATTAGTCAAACAAACATAATGATTAAAGTTGAAACCTTTTTTCGTACTCGAAGATTATAATATTATGCATCGAATAAGTGAGAGAAATTTCAAACATTAATGGTTTTTTCAAAATAGTTTAAATAAAAACAACCTTTTGAAAAACACGATTTTCTCTCTGTTGTTGTTGGTTGTGGTGGTTTCGTTATCGTTTAAGTACATCGAACATAAGTCAAAGCGAACTTAGCTCAATAATAATTGACATGACATTTTTTATCTTAAAGATGTATGAAACGTAAATTTGAAACCATTTAATGCAATTAAAGGAATGGAATGAAATGAAATGAAAGAAGATTATCGTAGAAGTCAATGGTCTTTCGTGGCATAAATTTTCATCCTTAAATCTTGATGGAATATAATGTAATTATAAAGACAAAAATTAAAATGTCTTAAAAAGTTATTAATTTGAAACAAATAACAAATAACACAAAGCTAATTAGTTTGTTACACATGGTGACATTCTACATCTCTTCATCTCTCTCCACTTGGAATAATATATTTATCAATACACCATTTTACAATTGTCAATCAAATACTATATATTATTTTCATCCTACTTTCATTTCTATATTATAACATTTCTTCTAGTTTACAGTTCCAAATATTTCTCAAAAGAAAATAGAAACATTGTTTAGAGCAAAACTATATATTATTACAAATAAACACCAATCAATGAAGAGGTCATTATTCTAATTTCTAAAACCACCTTTATTCTTTTAAACTATTCTTTTTTATAGCCACCGGCAAAATAGATACAAACGTACGTTCGACAAAAAAGATGTCATGAGTTTCATTTCACTATACTATAGTTTGAAGAAGGGAGAATTGTGTTTATTTTGGTTTGTAAAATATGGACCAAAAATGAATGGGAGGATGGAGACAAATCCAATGGCTGCCATGGTTTAATTAATTTTTAATATATTAAAAAGTTTCTTTTTAAAAGGGAAATGAAAAAGGATAAAATAAGAAAGAAATAAAAGTAGTTGGCAATTAAGGTTGGGTTTCTCTATGGTTAGTGGTAGCCATTACATTGATCCATTTGTTTAGTGTTATTTGACCAATTGATAATTTGAAAATTCAAATTTGCCAACTTGGAACCCCTCAACCCCAACCCCTCCCTTTCTCTTTTCAACCCCTTTATTTAACTAATGAAAATGACTCTTTTCATTTTATTATTTATAAAATACACATACATATATATAATATCCTTCAACTATTTTTTTTTTTATGTTTCAAGATTAAGGTTATATATGTAAACAATTAAACCACTACTTCTATATCAATTGATTATTTTTTGTTTGTTACAATGTGATTTGAAGAGTATTTTAAAAAAATATACTAAATTTTGAAAGAAAAGAAAAACAATTTTGGATTTTTTTTTTGTTTAGTTAGGAAAGATAATTTAAGTTATAAAAAGCATTAATTAAATGGAATCTCTAGTAACCATTTGGTTTTAGGCCGTAATCCTTTTACGTTGATTTAGTTTTTTAAAATTAAGCGTATAAATATACTTATTTTATTTTTTTATTTATCTTGGTTTTAAAAATGAATGTCAATATTTAAAAAATAAATAGTAGTTTCTTCTTTCAAAAAAATGTAAAATTGTGAATTTTTTCTTTCTACGGTTCCAACTTTTATACTAAACAAATGATGCATGTCGTTGTAAGAATAGGAGAGGAAATAGATTTAATTTTCAAAAACAAAATAATTAGTAACATCATTTTAGTTTTTGATTTTTTAAGAATTTCTTAAAAACTTGTTTTAAAAAAAGACCGAGGAGTCATTTGATACAATAAAAAAGAGCGAATTAAATTGAGTTGATAATGAACTTAGGACTCCCTTGTAAAAATTAAATATTTATCTAAATTTTTTGACAATTATAAATAAAAAAAATGAAAAAATAAACATGAATTTGAAAAGCAAAAGAAACTCAAGTGAAATCGAAATGATCGTTAACGGTTGAACTAAAAAAATAAATAAATCGAAGAGTGTAACCTACCATGTAAAAGTTGGTGTGACACCCTTTTCATTTTTGCAACTACTTACATATAATTGTCCAATGCTTTAAGGTACTTATATATATCAACATAATTCTTAGTGCTATATATTTTGGTATTATATATATCTCTTCCCATAAAAGATTATAGAAATCAAAACAAATTAACATTTTAAATACTAAAATAGTCAAATGTGGAAATAAATAAATATGTAATTTGACTTTTTCTTCATTGTTTTTGTACTAAAAATTCATCACATTTGCATCAAAACTATGCACTATAAAAAATGACACATTATTTTGAAGATAATATATACTATTTTATATTGCAAATACGAGGATAAAATGAAATCCATAATCTATAAAAGGAATATTTTGCTAATTAAATAAAATTATCAAATTAGTATTGATTTTTGGAGTTAATAGAAAAATTAATTATTTTTACTTTTTACAAATTTCAACAAATTTACCCATGAAATTCAAAATTAATTGATATAAAGTAAATAATAATAAAGCATTTATTTCTACCAATAAGTAATAGAATGATTAGAAATGCCTTTAGATTCAATCATGAAAACACCAAAACTCAACAATAAAATATTTTAATTCAACTAAGAAAGTTTCCAATACAATCAAACAAAAACAATAATTAAAAAAGAAAATTGCTATTATCTCACCATTTGTTTGATTATTTTGAGTTTTAAGATTAAAATCGACTCACATAATTGTTCTAATTTATTAATTTTAGTTTCTAGCTTTGACTTTAATTTATTAAATTTATCACTAAATTTTGTTTTAATTTTTAATTCCCATATATATTTTTTCTTTTGATACTCATTTTTTTATAAAAAAACTAAATATATTGTTTTTTTTGCTAAATTTCTTTCTTTTTTATTATTTAGACATACTTTGCCAAATATTTTTACTATTTTTATCATTTTTGTGGATAAAAAGAGTCATTTTAGTTAAATTCCAAGTTCAAAACAAGATTGCTTATTTCTTCAAATATTATTTGATTTAGGAAAGCTTTGGTAGGAAGTAAATAACAAGTAAATTTAATTATAAAAATCATAGAAACTAAATTATTACCAAACGAGACCCAAGGGTACATTTTAAAGCTTATGTTTATTTGATCTAACATTTAAAAGAGTCTTAAATATAAATTTATCCATTATAACGGAAAACTTACGATTTTAAATACAATAAATACACATATTAAAAATAAGATTAAAACATATTTTTAATGAAATCATAAATTTTCAATTTTGTGGATTGGTAAGTGTATGTTTTTTCTTTTTCAAATGACAAGAAACTGAAAATAAATAAAAAACGTTAATTGTTAGAGATTTTTTAAACGACTTTAGAGTTCAAAATTACTACCAAAGTTGATGGATTGAAGTTAACCATAAACATCTATCATTCAAATACTTGTATTAAGAAAAATTAATCCAACATACAAAATTATGTGTTAGAAGCATTGATACCAAATTTAAACGAAGGTTATTTAAGTGTAAATTAAAATGAAATCTAAAGAGACTTAAATTAAATTAAATTAGAAGAAAATTCAAAATAAACTACAAAGCATTGACAAGAAAAAGAAAAGAAAGGAAAGAAATTAAAAATAAAACAGAAGAGGAAAATTCCGGAAATGCCACGGATCAATAAAATCAACAAAAGGACAGAACAGGAAACGTCACTACTAATTTACATACTAAAAATCAATGGTAATTCCGTAATATATTTCAACGCCAAACCTTTTTCTCTACCCTCCCTCCCTTTTAAGACCCTCCTAAATCAGCCTCTTCCCCCATCGGTAAACAAACAAAAATCCCCTCTCCTCGCCTTCCGCCGCTCGTGGCCGTCAATTCCCGGCCGTCCTGCCTCCGCCGTCGCCGGCGCAGGAAAAGAATAAAGTTATCCTCTAAACCCTGTTGTGTTCCGATCGAATTTGAAGTCCTAAAATGGGATCGGAGTTAATATTCAGAGGACACGACGAGACCCAACCGGCGGCGGACGCATATTCCCCAAAACCCCCAAAACCATGGCTGTCCGTCACCCGTCCGATTCGCTACATGCTTCGTGAACAGCGCCTCGTTTTCGTCCTCGTCGGCATTGCCATCGCCACTTTCGTCTTCACCCTCTTCCCCTCTTCCAATTCTCCTTCCCGGGTCGGATACGACCCGATCCCCACCGAACTTGCCCGGTGGTCCAATACGCCGTCGTACGAACACCGAGCCGGCTTCCAAGTCCACCGTGTAATGAACTCCGGCGGCAAGATCCCACTTGGGCTGAAGCGGAAAGGGCTCCGGATCGTGGTGACTGGGGGGGCTGGATTCGTCGGGTCGCATCTTGTGGACCGTTTGATCGAGAGAGGCGACAGCGTGATCGTGGTGGATAATTTCTTCACCGGACGGAAAGAAAACGTGATGCATCATTTTGGGAACCCGAGATTTGAATTGATTCGACACGATGTTGTTGAACCACTTCTTCTTGAAGTAGACCAGATCTACCATTTGGCTTGCCCTGCTTCCCCTGTTCATTACAAATTCAACCCTGTCAAGACAATCATATCCTTTTAACTTTTCAATCTCTCAATACTTCAATACTTCAACTTCTGGTTTTATTTTTCATTTTGAATTTGGGTATTGGGTTTTGTTTTTCTTTGACTTTGGAATTTCACAAGACCAATGTGGTCGGAACTTTGAATATGTTGGGATTAGCAAAGAGAGTTGGAGCAAGGTTTCTGCTGACTAGTACCAGTGAAGTTTACGGAGATCCTCTTCAACACCCACAAGTTGAAACCTACTGGGGCAACGTTAATCCCATCGGTCAGCTTTCTTCTTCTCTTCTTCTTCTTCCTCTTCCTCTTCCTCAAACATTTTCATAATTTAATCATTTCCTCTCGCGCACGTTAGCATCCAGCACCACACTATTGCTAACGCACGCCGTCTTTCACGGCTGCATGTTAACACACATAGGCTGGATGGATTCTAACATACGCACATGTTCATTTTAGTTAACTTAAAGTTAAATTTCTCTATAGCCATCATTCAAAAAGCCAGCGAATTTTCAAATTTATGTACATGCTAATCTTATTTCTTTTAAAAAAAATAATAATTGAGGAATGCTCATAGAATTCAATATTTAATACCTAACCAAACCCATAAAAAAACATATATAATTGAATAGATTAAGTAATTTTATAAGGTGAAAACAAGAACTTTGAAGAGATTTAATTTGTAGGACCAAATATTTAATATTTGAAGGAAACGAAGAGAGATTAAGAAGAAGAAAATGGTCGGAGTTTAGGTTAGAAGAGTTAGAGATCTCCGTGATTTGCGGGACCCACGAAGGCACACGCGTCATTCGTAAATCCGGGAAGGGGTAGAGATAGTAAAATGAGAAACCGATGAGGGCATTTCCGTCTTAATAATATGATTGGAAACCGCCAGGTTTGAATGTAGATCTGACGAGGAAGGACAATTCGGTAAATTAAGGTCTTATCGGAATGAATGAATGTGTGACAGGTGTCCGGAGCTGTTACGATGAAGGAAAACGCACCGCCGAGACCTTGACCATGGACTATCACCGAGGAGCCGATGTTCAAGTAATTCATTCATTCCTCCATTCATCAATAACCTTTCTTTTGTTATATTAATTAATATTAATTTATTTATACTTTTACAGGTTAGGATTGCTAGAATTTTCAACACTTATGGCCCAAGAATGTGCATTGATGATGGTCGCGTTGTTAGTAATTTTGTTGCTCAGGTATTCTCTGCATTTTGGATTAGATTAGACGTGGCGATTTTAATAGGGAAAAGAAATGGAAAATTCTCTGTTACTAAGGCATTAAATATTTCGTTTCCATGGATGGATATTTATTAATAGGGGCTAGGCTGATTCTACTGTAATGGTAAAAGGTTTTCCATTTTTCCCAATTTGGATGTGGCAACTTTTGATTTTTGACTTCATTGCTATTGTTGTTATTGTAGTAAAGAGATTTTTTGGATGAATTGGCGAAAGAAAATATGCTTAAGAGAGTTTGGGCATGATGTAGCAAATTTTGACTTAGTCTGTTGGGTTGGTTGGCGTGGTTTGGTGTTAACCATGGGATGGGATAGATATTTCAAAATGTAACGTTGCCGTTTGGTTTAATGATGCACGATAGAGACTAAATGAAAGTGTAGTTTGGAGGTCTCGAATGGAAATGGAATATGTTTTCTTTTTCTTAATTAAAATGGTTATGTTAGATGGTATAATGTTGAATTCACTTTTGCTGGGTCAATTGATGATATAACATGGTATTAGTGAGTAGATGGTCTATTTAATATTAAAATTACTTTTACCCATCAACTTAAGCTTTTAGATCGATTAATAATTTAAATGTTAAGAGGATTTTATTAATGAATCTTTTTGGCAATGCAGGCTTTGAGGAAGGAGCCTCTTACTGTCTATGGTGATGGGAAACAAACCAGGAGTTTCCAATATGTTTCTGATCTTGTAAGCACTTTCCCTTAATTTCTTTGTCTGTGACTGTGAGCATCTGTCCATTTTCTAGGCATGAAATTTAATCTCGACGTTTGTGTATATATACTCGAAAATTTTGTAGTTCGTTTAAGTTTTTCATATGTTGTTAGTGCTCAAGTTTTTGGATTTTATGATGATTTAAAACTGAACTTTCACTTACAATCAGTCTATTGTTACTTTTAACTGATATAAATCGACATCGATGTTTAATTTGGTTTCATAGGTGGAGGGATTGATGAAGCTAATGGAGGGAGAGCACATTGGACCCTTCAACCTTGGTAACCCTGGTGAATTCACCATGCTTGAACTTGCCAAGGTATTCTTTTTCTTATGATTTCCAAAATCCCTCTTCTTTAGACTCTTCAACTAAGAGAACAAAAATGACAAATGTTGGAAAATAACAACTTGTCTTAATTAAAAAAAATAGTTTTGACTAAGTAATATAAAAACAACATTGTAAAAGTGGTAGCGATGTTCATGACGTGTTTGAAAAATGATCATCAATATATGTTGCTTGAACAGGTTGTCCAGGAAACAATCGATCCAGATGCAAAGATAGTGTACAAGCCAAACACAGCGGATGACCCTCACAAGAGGAAGCCAGACATCACCAAGGCCAAGGATCTACTTGGGTGGGAACCCAAAATTCCTCTTCGCAAGGGTCTCCCGCTCATGGTCTCCGATTTTCGACAACGTATCTTTGGTGACCATAAGGACAACAGCGGGGCTAACGTGGCAGCGTAGTCAACTTAGGAGAATCAAACCAAGTTCTTCTTGTACCATTAAAATTAAGTATTAATGGTTAAAGTTGATAGTATAAAGTGGAGGTGCAGAAGCAAAAGGGAGTGAAAGTGAAGCTTCTGTTTATGGGAATCTAATAGGTTAGATTTTGGGTGGCATGATGTTTAGAACAATTTGGTTTTGGTTTTGGTTTTTTCTTTTTTTCTTTTCTTTTCTTTTTTTGAAAAATTGTTATGTGTTGTAAGTTTGATTAGAGGAATTGGGGTGGGGTTAATTTGTGGTTGAGGAAATGATGGTCCATCCCATTCACATCAATTACAGAATTCTAAACAACAAAAATAAAAGGATGAAAATTATTGAGCCAAACTCATTATTCTACAAAACTTTACTAGTTCCATTTGGATTTGAGATGTACTTGAAAAGAAAAAAGAATCCCATTCCTCAATTCTTTGTGTAGACTTTTCTTGAGATTAAAAGTTCAATTATGGAGAGTTTAGATGGATATTACTAATGGAACCAGAAAATCTACGTTCCCCTCTTAGTCCCTCCCTACAAATAAAACCTAAACAATTGAACTAGGAAACAATCAAGATTTAAACTACTTGGAAACATGCTGGCATTTATAAAAATCCATCAAGGATTCAAGAGCGCTACTCAAAAGTTTTATTTCAAGAGCTTTATTCAGTCAACTTAAGAAAGATTTTACACCCACCAAGATGAAGATGTGCTAGAGAGCATTTTCAATCAACAATGGTGGCACTATTAATAATTATATAAGAATACTGACATTACATCGCCGATTGCAACCGCCCCTTCAAACCACAGAGATAACTCCCACGATGATTCTGACTTCTTCGACTCTCTTTCCCACTGCTTAATGTGGTTTGGCCATTATTTAATCTATGATCAACGCCAATCCCATTTGAGCAAGTGGTGGATTGAAGTTGAAACTTCGCCGTGTTCCCGCCGGCGTGTTTGTCAAGCCAATCTATGATGTCGGAGAACACAATTTCGATGTTCTCGTCTGGTTCTCCTGATGTCAAGCCATGCCACATTCCTGGGTATAATTTTATTGTCTTATCTTTGCTGCTTGCTTTCTCGTACAATGCTCTGCTTACTTCTGGGTCTGTTACTATATCGGCTTCTCCATGTAATACGAAGAATGGAAGTGTTACCTGATTGATCTTTCGAGGTTAGAGAATTGTTAAATGTGGGCACTATGTGTGTTTGTATAAAGTCTTGAACTAACCTCGTGTAAGGTGTCTTCTAAGTTCATGCTCGCTCTTAGCATCTCCAGGGCTGTTTTTAGCCTGGGCTTGTCTTGGTATATTAACTTATTGTTCCTTATCTGCATTGTGAAGAAAAACTAGTGTTTAAGAGGCTAAATTTCACACAATGTTTGGTAACATTTGGCTTTTTATTTTATTTCAAATCTTTTGCTTGAGAAATAATCAAATCATCGTAATAAATGGACATAAATGATTATCAGATTGGGGAAAAATCTTGTAAAATGCAATGAGTGAGTCCCCAACACTTAAAGAAGTTAAATAGAAAGAGGTGAAGTTTCCTAATTGTTGAATGAAAAATCAATAGAGGAGCTTGAACAAAGAACGTGTGGGCAATAGCTTTATACTGTTAATTGTTAAATGCATGGAAGAGAAATTAAAAACTGTAGTTTGATCATGTATGTATCTAATGGTTGGGAGTGAAAGTGCATTCAATAATGTTTCCTATTCTACGTTGTGTTATAGTGTATTTGATATACCTCTTCACGCTTTATGGGGTCCTTGAAGGCTGAATTTATGACATCCTTTGTTGGGACAATTTTCCATTTGGGTATAATTTCTTCTACTCTTGTTAACAGATTCACAACCACAGGGTGCGGCTTCACCTTCTCAGATATCTAATGTTTAAACAGAGCAGTTAGATGAGAAATGAACGAGCAAATTGATTTTAAGAGTGTTTGGATGGACTGTTCCATAACTTTTTAAACATTTAAAAAGTCATTCCAAACTGACTTCTAAGGCAGGTCGTTAATTCATATGCACCTTGCACATTGGAGCTACGAGAACAGCACCATTCCAAAATCTGGGATTTTTCTTGTGCAGAAGAAGGGCCACAGCCCCACCCATTGACTCTCCATACAAGAACCTGCATTTGTCTCTGTACTCTTCCTCAACTGGTAAACCATTACTTAAAAGCTTAGAATCTCAAGGGGCATTTGGGAGTATAGGTTGAAAACTATATTTCATTATTGTAAAATATAAAGCTAATGAAACTGAGTAAACGTGGGAAAACAGAACATGTTATGCTTATGATAGAGATTTTGTTACGAGATTTTGTTACGAGATTTTTATACCTTGTGGTTTTACTATTAAAATGGCCCAATTCTAAAAATTAATGAGAACTAACACTTTGCTCACATCACAGAGCATTCCACCTCATTATACCTCATTATTATTTCTCTGGGGATGTCTTACTCATTGCAAAATAGTTGGAGTCCTAACACGGTTTTCATTTCTAATCATCAGTTGGCCGATTGTTTATAAATGTGATTGAAATGAATGTCGCATTAGGATTCAATTATTTCACGTTAGGAGAGACGTTTCTAACGCGATAGTGCTTTATGACATCACTAGGATTAGTTTTCATTCATTTTCTAAGATCAAGTCATTCAGTAACAACATTTTTGGAATTGGATCATTTGTACAAAAACCTCTTTCTATAATAATTCAAATATGAGATGATATGTGTTGACATACCAGAAATGGAAGTGAAGAAGGCGTAACAATCAGCAACAATGTTTTCAAACTTCTTGATATAGCAACGAGCTCCACTCGATCTTCCATGTCCTTCATAGTCCATCCCAAACACTGCGTACCCCGAAGTTGCAAGCCGATGTCCACATCCTAAATCAACTTTCAAGTGTTAATATAGGTAACACAATTAAATGAAAGTTCATTTTCCTTTTCCCCCATGGTAATTTACAAACAACAAGTCCTGACATTTAGAGTTACTTTGTTGGTATAATCATAACCAATGACTATCAAATTCTTTAAACCTTTTATTAACCATATTTGCTCTAAGATCACCCTCATTCTTATGATCTTGAATTATTCATCTATCCCCTTAGCAATTATAATTCTTTACACACATTTTAACAATTATAATTCTTTACACACATTTTAACTTAATAAAAAGTAGTCAAGTCTATAACATAAGTTATTATATTTATTAAAAGTTTTAGGTTAAATTATAAACTTATATTTATTAAAAGTTTTAGGTTAAATTATAAAGTAAGAATCTAGTCCTACGAAAAATTTTATTATATAGCTTTGTCAAACTATAAAGATCTAAATCCATATGAACTAAATTTGTAATATAACTATTTATTGATATTTTAACAATATAATTATGCATTTAAAAAATTCAATATTAATTAAAATCTTTTTTGGTGACCTGACCTTCACATGAAATCTGTATCAGTAACTTTTTCTTGTGAATTTTATCCTGGATATCAAATGTACACAAATAAAACTGAGATTTCTTTTTTTAAAAGAGAAAATAAAAATGGGATTTTAGCAGGTGTATTTTTTCTTTTACACACACATAGTTTCTCATCAAATGCATAGGGATTCTTTAAAAAAAAGAAATTTCATAAAATCCTGAAATCAAAAAGGTCGATATTAGTAACATCTACGATAACCATCACCCAAAGTTTTCCAAAGTAGACGAATAAAAAAAACCAAAGATATTCGAAGAACTGGTGGCATAATAAGGTACACATGAGCTTATGCAGAAACTAACAAATCAGGATATGATTTAGACATTATTCTAATCTTGGTAGGATCTATAATCATGCGATGCTGATGCACAAAGAAAAGAGAAAAAAAGGTAAGTAGATAAGAAAATGAAATTTGATTGATTGGAAAAGAAAGTTTCAGAAGGAAAATGAAAATAAATGTAAAACCAAATATTAAAGGGGAAGATGGGTGTTTTAGTCAACTTTTTTGGTTAAAGGTAATGACAACAATATTTGAATCTCCATGTGAATCAGAGTTTCTAAGTTAGGCAAAAAGATTGTTGTGGTGATATGTTACGTATAATAAAAACAAGTATAAAAAAGAAAAAAACCAAAGTGAAATATGGTGAGATGTTCGACACTTGTCATTGTTTGTTAGCCTTCCCAAACCAACACCAATAATTTCTTTAAAAAGAATAAGGTAAAACAATTTAAAGAGGCTACTTTCTTATCAAACATTTTCAATCTATTCAGAAGCCAAATAAAAAAAAAAATTAGAAATACAAACTCAGGAGAAAATCTTAAAAGTTCAAAAGTAATCACTTGTTATCATATGTCATTGATGATATATATATACAAATAAATTGCATTCTATACGTCAACAAATGATAAATTAGTTTTTTATACTATTGTATATTTGAAAAAAAGAAAGAACAAGAAGCCAAAACTAAATTTCTTTTATGTATTTTATTTTTCTTCTTTAAAGCGTGTTCACTAAACAGTTTTTTAAAATGAGAGACAGAATCAAAAACATCAATAAATGCATATATTTCAAGGTATGGACATAACAAATATAAATACCAACCGACAACCATGAAATCATTTTTACTAAAGGTTAAAACTTAAAATACTATAAATCTTCCTATACTTCAAAATCTGTTTAACTTTAGACCTTGATGGTTTTTTAATTTAGCCCCATATCTAGTTTATGGTTGATTTTTAATATTTTTTGATAATATCTAACAATTCTACTGTGAATTTTGAAGCATAATTCACGTATTTAATGCTTTTTTTTTAAAAAAAAAAGTTATTATTAATTTAATAAAAATAGTAATTTTGAGAAGAACTAAAATTGAATAATTAAAAATATATGGATTAAAATTAATCCAACTTCAAAATATAAAAACCAAAATGATATTTAAACTAGATATCCCATAAAAACAACATTATTGGTAACTACTTCTAGAGTCTTATTTGCATAAATTTGTACTTTCAAAATATTTCAAAATATTTACAAAGTACAATTCTCTAGCTCATTTGACTCATTTAAGTATATATAAATTTTGTAAATAATTTATTATTATTTTGCTATTTATAACAATTTCTCACCAAAATAACACTCCCCTAGCCATTTAAAATATATATTGTTTTTTTCTTTTTTAAATCTTTACCAAATCAAAAAAATAAGAACAGAGTAGCAGAAAATAAACTATGTTTGTAGACACGAAATTAGAACAACAAAATCGTTACGAAAAGAAACCTAAATTAAGAAAAAACTAATACTATTTTATTTTTAATTGAGTTTGAAATTAGTATAAGAAAAGTTGAAAACTTTAATTGGTCCGGTGGCTTATCAAATTACATTTTCACATTCACCAAATTAAATAGGTGGCAGTTGCAATTAGTTTCCTATTTAGTAGACGCAATTCTTGTATTTAAATTCATTTGAATTTCACACTCCTAAATAGAAACTTTTCAAAACAATATATTTGTTGTTCGGCTACCAAACACATTTGAAAACTTATACTATGTGTTTTTCATAAATGCATGTATTTGAATATTATGAAATGAAATTAGGGAATGAGAACAATGTTTTTCATACGATTTCTCCTAAAATTAAATCCCTCATAATGGTTTCCTATTTGAATAATAATTTTATTTGTTGAATTACTAATTTAACTTCTAAACTTTCAAATTCCCTATTTCATCTGCAAACTCCTTCCATTACTAAACACAATTTTACAGCCAACATTGATTTTGTTTCTAAAATTTGTCCAATTTTTTTATTTACATTATATTCACATTTAAGAAAAATGGTAAAAACAAATTAAGAATTTTCAAAACTATTTTTTTGAAGTTTCTATTTTATTTTGAAAATTAAGCTTATAACTTTCAAAAAAAATCTCAATTACAAAATTTATAATTATAATAAATAGTTTGTCCATTATCGATTGGGTTGGGTTATCATGTTGACATTTTCTTTTATCTCAAAGGCTATTTTTTCAATTCAATTTCCAACTCGAACAAACCAAAATTTTAAACACAACCCAACTCTACTACTCTACTTATTAATTATAAGGGTTATTCAAGTTATTCTTTCCCCTCTAATTAAATCTAAAAAATAACCTAGGTTTACTAGTCTGCCTATTTCAAGTAAGTTTGGTCCACATCTGCTTTTAAAAAATTTCAAAAACCAAATCTTAAAATAGCTGATTTTCATGAACACTTATAAAATTTTGCTTCAAAAGATTAAAAAGATGGATACATTACTGCATTTGCATTTGCATTTTCAAATCACAGCCCAACACAAATTTGAATACATTGAAAAAGAAGAAGAATATGTGGTGTTTATGTATTGATTTGTTGTTTCCAACAAAACGGGACAATGGGCCTTTGATTTTGCAAATTTTCAATTTCTGTCTCTCATTCAGATTCATGTAAGAACTCAAAATCAGTTTAAGTTTAAAAATATATATATAGATGAATAGGACAATTTAAGTATGGAAATAAGATGTAAAATTGGTGAAGGAATATAAAATTTGAGAAACAGTGGAGACATATTGGTCATCCGAATATGGGAAGTTGAAACGTCAGAGCTATCCTCATTTTTCTTTTTTGAAAACCGAGCCATGAATAATGCAAATTAAAAAAAGAAAGAGAAAATAACCCAAAGAGCAAAGCATTGAAATGAAAGTGAAGAACAATAACTACAGAGAGAGAGAAAGAGAGAGAAGAGTAATAATAATCACCTCTCATGAATCCACTGCATTCCATGCCGTATCCTGCGCAACCAAAACAAAGTAAAAACAATAACTCTCAAATTAATAACCACACCAATCACCATATTCATCACATTACTCCTCCTCCTCCACCAAAAAAATAATAATAATATTTAAAAAAAAAAAACAGAGAGATATATAGAGAGAAGAAGATGAAATGAACAACCATGGCAGAGAAACACTAGCGCTTTGGGTGAAGAATGCGTTGGAAGCCATCGGCATGTGAAAATCTGGACTCCTCTCGAATTCCTTATGTATTCCTTCCAAATAACCCCGCCATTTTCAGAACATTGATCTCTTTAATATTATCTTCTTTAAATCCAAACAAACCACAATAAAATTACCACACACACTTCATCATATATAATACCTCTTCATATTGAACCTCCATTTATTCCGAGCGCCGATTAGATATAGACAGAGAAGGAAGAAAAATAAAAAACAGGAATCAGTATCTTCTTCTTCTTCTTCGGATTATGGGGAGACGAGAGAGAATTAAATGTGGAGTGATGCGGTCACAGACTTGGAGAAAAAAAACTTTTCCGATCCAAACGGCAGAGGAACCGAAATGTGTGTAACAAACAGGAGAGAGAGAGAGAAAGGAACTTAAAAGGAAAATAGTATATTATATTAAATTATATATAAAGGTAAAAAGATTGGGATTCGTTTTGGGAATCGAAACTGATGAGGAGGAGGAGGATGGCGATGAGGATGACGATGAGGTGGAAGAGTCTCTCACATGCCAAATTATATACTTCTAGATTTGTAGCTTCATTCTTCTTCCTCTTCTTCTTCTTTTTCCATGTGTCTCCCAACCACTATATATATAATACACACATGTACATAACTACATCACCTTCCCTCCCTTTTCCATCATTTTTTACTATACTCAATCAATAGTAAATACAATACTTACCATACTTAACCACATAGACTTAGATCCGTGACAAATCAAGAAATTTGAACTTGAGTTAGAAGCGTACATCTAGATAGCAGTTTTATTTATGGGTAAGCTAATAGTATTGATCATTATATATATATTTAAATATATGATTATATAAAATTGAGAGTAACTTAGATCGGTGAATCCACCAATTTTTTAGTTAGGACTTCGAGATGACCCACAATTGTTTTACTAATTTAATTTCATAAATGTTACTATCCCATGGTAGTAGGTTTTTTTTTCTTCCTTTTGACCATAGGTATGTAAGAATAATCTTGACTTTACGGCCATAGTAAAAAGATTAGATCGGTTGAACTATGTTTTTCTTAATTAGTACCAAAAAAAATCTTTAAATTTTAAATTTTAATTTATGAAAATTAGTTTTGATTTCTCTATTTTTATTAGTTGTGTTTGTTGGTCTAAGTTTGGATGCTAATTTCAATTTTATTTTTAGATTTTAAAAGGTTAAAATTTTATTTTTCATCTTTATAAAAATACCTTCACTAAATCGATTACGATCAATTGTCTGATTGAAAAAAAATATTAAAAAGGAAAAATTAAACAATATTTTAATTAAAAGTAATGTTTAAAATAAAAACATTATAAAATTCTCTAATTATTGATGAACAATACCTATCAATCAGCTAACCTCAAACACAGGAATCCATAGCAAAGATTAGTCCTTTGTCTTCGCCAAAACGGGGGTGGGATGATGACACATAATTACTCAACGCTGACGCGTCCCTAACAATATGATGTACTCAAAATAAAAGACCTCCTCACATAAATATATAATTATGCCTCTAAAATTACATAACTACCCTTCCAATAAAACGAAATTAATTAGAAGTGTGGGTTTATATTTTCAACTTTGGTATGGTTCATCGCTGTGTTGAACTATTTGTATTATATACTTATTAATGTGGGTAGAGATAAATACATCTTTATCTTACCTACCTTGTCCGTCACATGGTAGTAGCTAGTAGAGAATTTATTTGAAGAGGAGATCGATAACCGTGACGTACAAAAGATAAAACTTATACATTCATGTGTGATACTTGCTATAAACATTTCCATACTTATTTCAAAGAGTGAAAGAGTATAGAAGGTATAGAGAGTATGAAGGTCATACTCAAATTTCCTCGTATGAAATTGTAATGGTGTATGTATAAAGAAAGTTGACTTAGGTTATTTCTTAAGAGTTTCGAAGTTGCCTCAAGATAATTAGATATAATCTACCGTGCCAAAAGGCAGGCTTGGTTTTTCAATTTTGCTAGGGTTGATCTCAACCAAGGTTGAAGCCAACATCTTGTTAATACATTTGGGGCAGCTTAGCCTGCCAGTCCTCTTTTTCTAAATTCATTTTTTGTCCTTAATTGCTACTGTCAACCGTTGTCAAGCTTATTTTTACTTGTTGTTTATATTTGAGCTATAAAATGTCAGTTAAATATATTTTAGTGTAAATTACCTATAACAATTCTTAAAATGTTAAAAGTTTGAGCCTTAACTCAACGGAAATTAACATGCATATTGGTGAACTAGAAAAAGAGAGAAAAGTAATTAATATTTGACAATTATTATAATTTTTTAAATCATAACGTTGTACGTCAACAGAAAAATATAGTTCAATCATTAAACATATATGTTATATTATGAGCTTCTTCATTCAATAAATTTGTTGATCTTTTATAAATAACATATCTTCTACACTCTATATGATTTTTATATTTTTTTATGCAAAATTAATAGTCAAATTTTTACGTGAATATCCAAAATCCAACTCAAAAAGCTAGAAGAACAACAACACTCTACCCAAATGAAAGAATCATAATAACCAACCAAATTTACAAAACCAACAACACATCACCTCATACCGTGAACAATAATCTTATTACTTTCACGGTGACAAAACATGAAAGAAACATGAACCAATCGATTTGCCAAATTCCAAATAAAACTAAAGTTACTAATTAATCTTTAGTTATTGATCGTAACATCATGAGAATAAAGGTGTTTATCCCTAATTAGCACTATATTAATTAAGTCTAAGAATATTGTCTAAGATGGAACCCACCCAACAAATTATCACGTGTCACAAAAGCACGTATTTGGTTTAAAAAACATATTTGGAGATCGAAAATTATGAATGAAATGAAGGTGTGTGAATTTGGCCAAACAACACTAAAACTAATTAGGGAGCCAAAAAAATTGTTATGGATTGTGATGCTCAACAAAAAGAAAAGAAAAAAAGGCACACACTTGTCACTTTTATTATTATTAATATTAACTATAGTTTCATCAATTTGGAGTGAGAAGGTAGAGACCTAAAATCAAACTCTTTGTCCCAAATTTGAGTTTTATTCAAAATGCATTATTCCTCTTTTTAAGCCTAACTCATGCACATATACCAAACACCCTTCAAAAGAAAACCAAGGATTAAAATGAGACACGCTCACAAATGATTAAGGGCCATAAAAGACAATTAAAATTGAAGCATAACTTTACCCTTAAAAGGATCATTTAATTTTTTAAAAGTTGCATCAACCACGAAAACATTTATTAAAAAAACACTCTATCTCACTTTTTTTTTCTTTATATATTGCGAATATGGACAAATAATCAGTGATATTAGACAACTCTATCGGAGAGTTATCGATTTTTAAATTTGCTACTTTTGTAATTTAGAAAATGTAGTGACGTAGACCATATTATCATACTTTTTTTTGCTATTTTTATAAGTACTCTTTTATATTTTTGAGAACGTAGATATAAATAAAATCTATGTATGCTTAAGAATTTATAATGTTCGATGTCTTTAAATAACTATATTTGTTTTATTAATCTAAAAATTACTTTGATAATTGTGCTTGTTTTGTAGGATTGCTATCGGTAAATATCTTAAAATTGCATAATGTTTGAAGAATGTTCTTATGACTATTTATTAACTTATAATTAATTTAATATAATTTCAATCTCTATAACATTTTTTTAAAATCAATTTAAATTTATTTTTTAGATCAATACAACTCAACAAAATAACAGGATAATTGTTGTAAATGGAAAAATGGTTGGCAATATTTACCAAATACATTTTCTTTTTAGATGATTATAACTTAGTCTGCATCATATTTTTAACACTATAAACCTCCAAATTTTATAAAATACATAAAGTCTACATCATATAATAATAAAAATTGTTGAAAATTTTAACATTTAAAACTAAATTGAAACATAGTGAAAAAAATATAAAGACTAAATTGTTACACACCAAAAATTCAGAGACTAAATGGATACAAAATTAAAAGTACAAGAACTAAACCGATACAAACCAATGTTTAAAGACTAAATTGTTATTACTTTTGCAAAAGTTTGGAGACCACTAGTAATT
The DNA here is from genome assembly GCF_000004075.3 of Cucumis sativus. Taxonomy (NCBI): domain Eukaryota; kingdom Viridiplantae; phylum Streptophyta; class Magnoliopsida; order Cucurbitales; family Cucurbitaceae; genus Cucumis; species Cucumis sativus. Next base: position 479,098 of record NC_026658.2, read on the forward strand.
TTTAGGTTTAAACTTATTTTGGTTCATAAACTTTGTTTCTTGTCTATTTTGGTCATTAAACTTTTAAAACGGTATGTTTTAATCCTAAAACTTTTTAGAAGAATTTACTTTCGTCCTCAAAATTAGGATTTAGATAATTCTTTAATTGAATAATGAGTTAACTTCTATACTTAGATATAAGTAAGCTCTAGATTTATGATGTTAATTTATTCTATAAATCTTTTAGGCCAATGTAGAAACAATATACCTAAATTTTTCAAAACCCAACTATCTCACATTCCCTCCCGACTCACCACCCTTTATTTTTTTAAAATTAGAATTTTGAAGATAAATATTCCAACCAATCACAAAACAAAAAGAGAAGGAAAAAGAAAGGATTGGTAGGAAAAGGAAAAAAAATGACATCATAAAATATATACATTGGTTTTTCATTTTACAATATGGTTGAAATTTAGAGTTAAAATTTACCCAATTAATAATAAAAGTTATATTAATTCTAAGAGAATTGCATTGACAAAAACATTTAAAAAAAATAGTTCATAACATTTATTTTATTTTTTAATTTAGAAAAGAAATATCATCCTTTGGGTTTCCTATTTTTGCAAGGTATTATAGTGATAAAATATTTGATTTGTGGAATATGATCCCCAAATGTCAATGGGCATTTTACACATAAAACGAGCATTATAATATACTTTCTTTTTTCATTTTGAAGAAAAGGTTAAATAGTTTGTTTGTACTTTTTACGAAGGTTGATTTCACTTTTCATTCAAACAGAATATGAATAAAAAACAAAAACAAAATTATATTTTAATCCTTACATCTTCCAATCGCCTGGACGCTATACACAGCTACTCCGACTTCTCTCTACCTTCCCCTCTCCCCCCCACCGCTGCCGTACCTCACTCATACAACCTTTCAACTGCATTCATTTTCCATCCATACCCATACTGGACGGCCGTACTCCGCTGCCGGATAGATCACCCGGACGCTGATGTTACGGCCGGTTCTGAAGCTGTTACATTAGTTTACATACTCTTCCGGAGGTAGCTTCGTTTTTTTTTTTTCTTTTTTAATTTCACTTTTGTAGTTAGATCGTGTTATTGAACGCTTCGGTGATTGTTGTTCTTGTTGTTTTCTCATTTTTAAGTCGTTGCACTTCATTTCTATCCTATTGAATGATCATACTTTGATTGGTATTCGTGCTGAGTTTCTGCAGTTTTTATTTATTTATTTGTTTGTTTGTTATTTTAATATTCAGTAACATGCTTGATTCTTTTATATATGTCAGTTTTGGATTTTTCGTCCTCTTCACATCTTATTTAGTTGTCGAAGATAATTGACTCAGTTTTGAATTTTGATGGGCTTGATTAAAATTTTTGTTGTTTGAGATGGCGAGAGAAGAACTCGCTGCTGGTTGGTTCCAATGTTAAGTACTGGAGTTCTGTGCATAAGAACGCACGTGGATGAATTTTGAATTTTCTGTACAAAACGGATCATTAGGACTTGAAAAAAAAAAAGGAAAGGTGAAGAGCACATTCTACGATTGTTCTTCATACAGCCTCTTGTAATTATGGTCTTTTCATGATTTTTTTTGTGGGGGGGGGGGGGATCTGTTCAACCCTTGCCTCTAGGTTGTTTCTGTTTCCTTTTGATTGAATATACATTTTTGTTTCTCATAAAAAAATAAAAGTACATGAGCACGTTGTTAATGAAAGGCAATGAAGTTTGTATCCTAGGGAGAGACGACAGCCTCTTGAAAATTTGTTTGGCTCATCTCTCTACATATATACTATTGGGATACTATGAATGCTTTTATCAATTGGTATCGCAGCACCTTTTAGAGCATGTGAAGGGGTAAGAAGATGGACAACCTTAAGAAATCAGTAGATTAATGGTTGGGGAGTAGAAGTTTAGAATATACTAGTGATTGAAATGATTTTACAATGTTAGTGGAGGGAGTTAGGCTGCTATTGCAGAGACAAGAGGCTGTGCTTACATGAGTGAGATCGTGTAAATGAGTGAAATGGTTTTGAGGGGGCGAAGATGAGCAAAGCTGTCACCAGAAGGTTGAATTACCAGCATTTGATGAGAGAGATTCGGGAGGATGGCAACCTAGCACACCTTTGATTTTAGGGTTCGATTTCTGGTGGTTGTTTAGCACTAATTCTTTTTAGTTTAAGCTTGAGATCTTTCTCCAAGTCAACAAATAAAATTTGAAAGATTGTGAATACATTGTTTAAGTCAGAATGGGTTTGAAAGGAGTATTAAATGATGGTCACTGTACTTGAAAAATTCTTTATATCATAGTACTTCATGTCATATTTGATGTCTTGCAAGAAAACTTATGTCTGTTGATCAATCTCTTTGCTTGCAGATTTTGTTCTCATGGTACAATTTATTGTCATTTTACTTTAAAGGGTGGTGCTTTTTTTTTTCCTTTGTTTTCTTTTATCAGATTCATTGATGTTTTGCTAGAAAAATTAACCCCCCTGTATTGGACTTGTGTTTGGCAGTTGATTAAAATGGCATCATTTGCTATAGAAAATGTAGAAAGTGGACAAGCAATTTCTAGCATTTCTGGGACTGGAAAATGTGAAAGCTACTTCATTTTTAGTATTGAAACCTCCCTTGGGGATGCACTTCGGATATTTCTATATTTTATGGGCCTTGCATATTGTTTCGTTGGATTGTCTGCTATTACTGCTCGATTTTTTCGGTCCATGGAGAATGTTGTGAAGCACTCAAGGAAGGTGGTAGAGATAGATCCACACACCAATACTGAAATTATTAGATATGAGAAGGTCTGGAATTTTACAATAGCAGATATCAGCTTACTGGCGTTTGGCACTAGCTTTCCTCAAATATCACTAGCTACTATTGATGCTATTCGAAATATTGGCAACCTGTATGCTGGAGGTTTATTCACTTTCTTTACTCTCATAAGTTCTGAACTAGGCCTTTCAAATAAAAATATTTGAATCTCACTTAAATTTTTCTTTATTTATTCATGTTATCTGGTTAGCCAGTCAGATCCATAAGCTAATGTATGTCTTCTACCTGACACATGAAATTAACTTTGTATTACAATTCATCAGTTCTATTTATTATGATTAATACTATTACTATTATTATTGCCAGGAAAGTTAAAAGGCTTTTGATTATGACTAAGAAGTTAGAAAGTATTAACGTTTTCCACCTTCCCAGTAGTCTGATTATTTTTATTGTTTGACAAAATGAAATCAAGGTCTGGGACCTGGAACACTGGTTGGTTCTGCTGCTTTCGACCTTTTTCCCATTCATGCTGTTTGCGTTGTAGTGCCTAAGGCAGGGGAGTTGAAAAAAATATCTGATATAGGAGTTTGGCTAGTTGAGCTCGTTTGGTCTTTCTGGGCTTATATTTGGCTATACATTATTTTGGAGGTAATACTTAGAATTTTCTCTTTTATAGGATTTCTAAATGCTTTCTTGTCTTTTTGTATGTCATCACATGCATTTTGTTCTCTTTAATCTCAATTTTTGCTGTTGAAGCAACTCTAACTGCGTTATGTCAAAGTATCATAGCTGATATACATCGAACTCTTAGGTGTGGACACCAAAAGTAATAACTCTTTGGGAAGCTTTGTTGACTGTGCTACAGTATGGATTACTGCTTACACATGCTTATGCTCAAGATAAGAGATGGCCCTACTTGTCCCTTCCTTTGTATGCTGCTCTTTCTTTTGTCTTTTCTTGTTATGGTGGAAACAAGGCAAGTTCTTTTGGAAGTATGCTTCTAATCTCTATTCTGACTTGCCAGGGCAAGAACCGAGAGGCCAGAGGAATGGGTGCCACCTGAGATTGATATATGCAAACAGGATAATCCCTGTAGAGAGGAATTTCAAGCCCATGAGAATGAGCAGAGAAGCATTGTTGACATTTTCTCCATCCATGATAGTGATGGGAAAGGTAATGGTAAAATTGATTCATTTTTCAATTTGTTTTAAAAATAGGCTGAAGTGATACACTTTGGAATCCTCTTCTAGGGAACATTTATGATGTTAAGGATTTGAATGCAATTGTCATTAGTTTCCAGGGGCCTGAACTTTGCAACTCCATAACTGAGATCTTGATTGAATGTGGACATGAGGCTTATTGAAGTCTGTTGGTGGGGATTGATAGAATAACCTAAACGTGAGTCAAAAGTGAAAATGCACTAAACCCTAAATTATAATTGATTGTTTCTTTATTACAATAGAAAATTGAAGGATGGAAGCCATGGATGTTGCAAGAGAACCTCCCATCAAGAACTAATGTGAAGAAGACATTACAGAGATAAATATATATTTTAATGCTCACGTGTGGGAGATTAATTTATTCATATCAGGAATCAGAAAGATGATGAAACTTTCAATTCAAGGAATGTTTCTCAGTTTTCTCATTTGCATTTTGGAATTTTTTTTGCTCTTTTGGTATGTAAAGTTGATGTGAGAGTACTAGTTAGGGGTATATGGGTAAGATTAGTAATATATCAGTAAGGGTATAATGGTAAAATTAGTATGGTTTTAGTATGGGCATGATGAAAATTAGTTAAGGGTGCCTTGGGTATAAATAGAGGGTGATGTGTAGGAATAGAGTATCATGGTCAAATTCTTAATTTATTAGAACTAATTAGTTTCTTTGGTTTATTAGGATTAGGACTAGTCTTCTTGTATTGACAACTTTTGAACATTAATAAAATTCTCTCATTTGGCATACACTAGAGGGACTTTAAAATAGTGTTAGATAAAGGGGGGGGGGGGGGGGGGGGGGGGGGACTGATTTTGTTATTGTCCAATGTTGGGTGGGGTCATGGCTCGTGTTAGAGTAATAGTTGGGGGTACAGGATAAGATTAGTAGGATATTAGTAAGGAGTATTATGGATAATTAACCAGTAATGTCTTGGTTATAAATAAGAGAGGTCGGGCACCTTGGGGGTGTGGGTCATTTTGTTAAGAGTTTCCACTGTGGGAACCTAGGAGAGAGAGCCCTCTTGAAAGGCTACTAATATTGCAGAATGTGTTCTTTGTGTTTCTTCTAAGTTTTTTTGATTGGTGGTATCCTGAAATTAAGGTTTTAAGTTTTGATAGTTCATGCCAATCTTTTTTATAAATGCTCATAAGCATCATGAGCATGCCATTCCATTTTTACCTTTATTTGATGGGAACTTCTCTTTGTTTTATGAATTTATAGTTCCACATGGATAAATTGTACTTAATCTTTTGTTTTGCCTGCATATCTATGAAAAGAACCATTTTATCTGCATATTGATATCTTTTATTTTAGTATATCATGAAGTTCCTGGACACGATATTGCTGAATCCTCCAATAGTAATATTCCCGAGGAGATGGATGGAAAGGCAGACCACCCTCATGTGCTTAAAATTTGGAAACAACAGTTTGTGGATGCACTTTCGGTAATGTTTTTTATGCTTTTATGAGAACCAATCATTTTTTGTTGCCTACCGAGGAATTATGAAGCTTAGTTGTTCAATACCATTTTCTTTTTCAAATTGTGATGTGCTGGGAATTCCTAACCTTTATTTTGCTGTCAGCTCAACTTGAGGAAGGTGTTTTAATCAAATAGTTAGTATGTCTCAAAATGCTAAAATTTAATAAAAGGACTTTTCATCCCAGATGTATGGCATCATTTTAGTTCTTATAATCTAAACGAATGTGAATTATGTACGTTTCATAACTGATTGCCGGAAAACCAATATGGTTGGCCTTTGAAGTCAAGAAGAAAAGTAGATGTCTTTGATGCGGCAAGCTTAAATTTCAGTTGGCATCTATTCTATGAGTTTTCTTATACCAAATTTTGTAAGATGGGAATTATTGTGTGAGATAAACCAAAATGACCCATCCTTATCCAAACATGTCAAATTACCAATGGAAACATGTTAAATTACCAATGGACAAAATGTTTGATACTGTTGGTGATATATAATTAAATTTGCCTTCAACCACTAGCTTAAGCTTTTGGGTGAATTGGTGGTTTAATATGGTATCAGAGCAGGTGGTCCAGGGAAGTCCTGTGTTCAAGCCCCTGCATTGTCATTTCCTCTCCAATTAAAATCTATTTCCACTTGTTGGGCCTTTAAATATTTCAAGTCCACAAGTGAGGGGGGAGTGTTGGTGATATATAATTAAATTTGCCTTCAATCACTAGCTTAAGCTTTTGGGTGAATTGGTGATTTAATAGATACATTGCTTGTGGGCTTGAAATATTGTAGGATACCTAACAAGTGAAAATCAACGTTAATTGGAGAAGAAATAACATTGAAGAGGTTTGAACACATGATCTCTTGAACCAATTGCCAAGATACCTTATTAAATTGTCGATTGACCAAAAAACATAAGTTTTTAGATGAATGTGAATTTAATATTATATCATGTAACAAAACACTAATGTTATTTAGAAGAAAATTGCCAAATGTTCTTTGAACTTATTTAGTAAATATTCTTAACCCGTTTCTGTCAATGGGAACACACGTTGTTCTTCTCCCAACATTATTAGCTGAAAAGGTTAGTTTCAATTTTGTATATGGTGATTCCTTTTGGCAGTTGGAAACTTCAGAATCAAAGCAGCGGAATAACATCTATTTACGATCAGCAAGATTATGCTGGCAGTTGATTGTTGCTCCATGGAGACTTTTGTTTGCTTTTGTACCTCCTTATCACATTGCTCATGGATGGGTTGCCTTTATTTGCTCCCTTATGTTCATAAGTGGGATAGCTTATGTCCTTACTAAGTTCACAGATCTAATAAGCTGTGTCTCAGGTTCTTCTTATTGCCCAATTTAAAAATATTAGTTTTTCTCAATTTTCAGTGAAGGCTATTATGCCTCGATGGCTTTGGAAAGAATGGCCTCTCATTTGTCATTTTGTTTTTCTCGTATGTCTTCTCTAATTTTCTTTTTCCTTGTGTTACGCAGGAATAAATCCTTATGTCATAGCATTTACAGCATTGGCAAGTGGAACTTCTTGGCCAGATTTAGTGGCTAGTAAGATTGCTGCTGAGCGCCAGACAACGGCAGACTCTGCCATTGCAAACATAACTTGCAGGTAGGTTCTCTCTTAACTACATTACTAGACCCATATTCTTTTGTTTTTGTAAATGTTATGTGGAATATCATTATGCTCAGTCTGTCCAGATAAATATAAATTCTTAAATTACCAATTCAATGAAAGTTTAGTCTTGATATTTGAAAACATTTACAGGACTTAACCATCATGGTTGACCATGACCTAGTTGTAAATATGGAGATGTGACCTTAACCAACATCTAAAAGGTCATGAGTTCAATCCATTGTAGCCACCTACTTAGGCTTTAATATCTTACGGGTTTTCATTTTCATAACACTCATATGATGTAGGGTCAAACAAATTTTTCCGTGAGATTAGTTGACTCAAACACTTCCATATATAAAAAGAAATGTTTTTAAGGCTTTGAATTTTGAAGTCATGTTGGTATCCACGTGGATCCTTACCTTTAAAATGTTTTTCGATAAGTCATGGATGCTAATTTCAACCGTTTAGTTTAGTGTGACAATGCTGACTATGTTATTTAAATATTCTATGACTGGGTTATGTTAGGCCTACAAGTGATGCAGCTAAAAACAGAGATTAATTAAACAAAACATAGAAATCTGAAGGCTTATTCTCGATCTTTTTTAAGTATGGGAACCTGACGAAATGAAATGAAATGGTATTGTTGGAAATTTGATTTGCAGCAATTCAGTGAACATATACGTGGGAATTGGAGTTCCATGGCTGATAAGCACTACATACAACTTCATAGCATATAAAGAACCATTAAAGATAAAGGATGCAGGAGGGCTGAGCTTCAGTTTGTTGGTGTTTTTTTCGACATCTGTGGCTTGCATTGTTGTGCTTGTGTTTAGACGTGTAACATTAGGTGCAGAACTTGGAGGGCCAAAGGTTTGGGCTTGGATTACATGTATCTTTTTCATGGTGCTTTGGGTCATCTTTGTGGTCTTGTCTTCACTCAAGGTTTCAGATATTATCTGATTCTGATCTCTAAAGTATTTCCCCCATTTTGGTCTCTATCCACATATATACAACAAACTCAATTCACTGCAACATTAGTTTATTGTTATTATCTTTTATTTATTTTATTTTTATTTTTATATATGAATTTACTCTTTCCATTTTTTTTAAAAAATCTAGAATACACCATTATAGTTGTAAGGAGAAGATCCAAACTTTAGATTTTCTATATCTATTGTTATTTCATATTTGAATTTTGCTCTTTTTTTAACAAAATATTAATGGTTGATTTTCATGTTAATTGTATATATAGTTTTTTTTAGTAAAACAAATGGGGATGTGAGATTAGACCTTCAACTTTAAGAGATGCGTCATGTCAATTATCGTTGAATCTGAGTTCACTAGATCGTTTGATAAAGAATTTGGAAACAATAAATTTAATAAAACTAGGGCTATATTTCATGTTTTCGAAATTTGTTTTGTGAAAAGTTTATAGAATGAATTATAATTCAAATGCTGACAAACTATTGTGCACACCTTGACTAATCTCACGGGACAAGCTTTCGAACTCTATAGCATCCAAGCCACAAAGAAACTCCTAAGAAATTAATTAGTTGAACACATGAGCTCTTTAACTCATTGTTATCCATTGAAGGTTAGTTGTCAATAAATTATTATTAATTTATTTATAAACATGTTTTAGATTAAAAAAATAAGTGTATTAGGTAACCTAATTGAAAGTTCTCGTTTTGCACCTTTTGTATGTTGAGAACCAAAAGGTCTATGATTCAAAATTCACTCGTTTATACTAAAAAAAATTAATACAATAGAAAATTTTTAATCCAAGTCGAAAATGGATGACCAAAATTTTAACTCAAATCCAAAATATTTATTATTATTATTTTTTTGCTATATGATTTTATAAAAAAAAATTTAAAAATAGAAGAATTAAAAAACTATTTACAGCTCGTAGTAAAATTTTAATTAAAACCCAAAATGGATAACGAAAATTTTAATCAAAATCCAAAATATCCTTTGTATTGTTTTTTGCTATATGATGTAAATACTCTTTATTCTCTTCTATTTATGTAAATTCTCCTTTTTGATGCTATAATAATTTTTCCACCTGTCTTGTTTTGTTTGTTTTGAGATAAGTGAGGATGTTGATTGGGTTAAATCTCCATACACACATTACTAAGTTGTTGAATATTTAACGTCTATCTATAAGGCCTTTGACGGTGACCACAAAAACAAAAGAAATAGACCAAATAAAAGAAATGATTGGACGAACTCTTTGCATTCATCATCTGTCTTCACATTCCGGCCGCCTGCAATACAGATTAAGACATATACACATAAACAAAAAACATTCAAGAGCTTTTTGATATGATATTTATTCACATTGAAATCCATGCCGGCCAACCCTTTTCTTCACATTCCAATTGCAAGACGAGCTCATGGAGACCATTGAACACACCACCATCAACACTAATGGCATCAAAATGCACATCGCCTCCATAGGCACCGGCCCAGTTGTTCTTCTCCTCCATGGCTTCCCCGAGCTTTGGTACTCATGGCGCCACCAGCTTCTCTACCTTTCTTCGGTTGGATATCGAGCCATTGCCCCCGACCTCCGGGGCTTTGGCGACACCGACGCCCCTGAATCACATACAGCCTACACCGCCTTCCATATTGTGGGAGATTTGGTTGGGGCTTTGGATGAGCTTGGGATTGAGAAGGTGTTTGTTGTAGGCCATGATTGGGGGGCCATCATTGCTTGGTATTTTTGCTTGTTTAGGCCTGATAGAGTCAAGGCATTGGTGAACCTCAGCGTCCATTTCCTGCCAAGAAATCCAGCCATTTCTTTTGTTCAAGGTTTTAGATTTGCCTTTGGTGATGACTTCTACATTTGTAGGTTTCAGGTCATATCTATTTCAAACTACTTTTCTGTTTCTTCCCAATTGTTTCTGTTTGCTTATATTACATCTTTAATTTTAACCAAACACAAAAACACACTACTGTTTTTGTTTTAAATTTAAGTGTTCTTTTTTTTCTAAAAGAAATAATTTGTAACAGGTCCCAGGAGAGGCTGAAAAGGATTTTGGGTCCATTGACACAACTGAGTTATTCAAAAAGATTCTTTGTGGAAGAACTCCAGATCCTCCAATATTGCCTAAAGGGCTTGGAATTCGTTCTATCCCATCCCCACATGACCTTCCTTCTTGGCTCTCACAAGAAGATATCAACTATTTTGCTACCAAATTTAACCACACTGGCTTCACTGGAGGATTCAACTACTATCGAGCTCTCGACTTGTACACCCTACTTACATCTATCCATTTTAGTATGCTTAAGCATTTTTGGTTAATCAGATGAACTCTGTTGTTTGGTACAGAACTTGGGAGCTGACGGCATCGTGGAACAAAGCACAAGTCCAAGTGCCAGTGAAGTTCATCGTTGGGGATTTGGATCTGACCTACTATTTTCCAGGAGCCAAAGAGTATATCCACAATGGTGGATTCAAGACGGACGTGCCATTTTTGGAGGAAGTAGTTGTAATGGAAGATACTGCCCACTTCATCAACCAAGAAAGGCCACATGAAATCAGTGTTCACATCCATGAGTTTATCAAGAAATTCTGATCACTTCCACCCTATTGTGTTTATTGGGACTTAGAATTTCTTGCAGTTTGAGTTCTCCAGTTGTCCTTTCTTTTTCCAAAGACATTGAATAATAAAGGTCAGGGAATGAAAAGTCCTTTTCATTGTGTTTATATTTAGTTCATGGTTAAGGAAAATTATCAAATTGTTGTTCTCGAGTAGATGAGAACTGCAAGGTTTTATTTCTTATCAAGCTCAAAATTGCTTTTATGCAACTTAATTAGAGGCGATTCTCTATAAATTTATAGAGGTTTTCTTTCCTTTCTTATTTGGCCATATTTTGTCAATATATTGTGTTCATAATCTAAAAATGAGAAATTCCTACTCAAAATGAAATCAGAATTTTAAGATAAATAAACTCCTTAACCCAAATATAAAGTCAAAGTCTAGTATAGAGCCTCAACTTGGCATCTGTTTAACTTCACTTGACACTTCACAACGCAACGTTCAAATTCAGATTAGCACAATATTCCCTTGAAGCTCAAGATTCTTGAAGATGGAGCAGTTGTTCCCTAATGAAGCCCCCCCTAAAAGTTTTTAACTATTGTGTTCATAAATACTTTTTTCTTCCAACCAGTTTTCAGTCTCAGATATAATATAGTGAATATATAGTCTACAATATCAATTAGACTCGAATTCGCTATGCCAGTAAAAGTAATGGAGATATTAGACAAAATCTAGTTCAAGAATTAAGCTGTACTTACTGGGGATATCTCTCTCAACGCTGCAGCAGGATCTCATTTTGCTTGCATTTTGGAATTGTTGTGTCCTGTAGAAGTAGAACTTGGCTGTTCACTAAAATAAAGTCTATCAAATTAGGTCTCAACATCATTACCTCTTCAATAGCTCAGTTATGAAAGTTTTTAGTCTATTTTACAGCACAATTAGAAGGAAATACACTACTATGAAAATGAGAACAAAATGGGATGATGAAATCAAACTTTACTATAAGTTCAATGATAATCATGGTAACCGGGATCTGAAGATCTCTTCTATTCCTGCTTAAGAGAACTGATCTGATTGTATTAATTAGGTTGCGGTGGGGTAGAATTTCCAGCAAGTACGAGATGACAGTATTCTACAAACAATCTCCTGTACTAAGCATTGAATAATAGCAGGTGGCTTTCGGCCAAGTTTCACTCTATCCTATTTCTTCGCATAGGTTATCAACATCGAATTTTGTGGGTTCATCTTGAAACCTTGTAGTGCTTGCATGGCGACTGTTGATTGTACCTCATCACTGTATTCTACAAATGCAATACCTGGCTTTGCTTCAACCATTCGAACCTCCTTGAAACCAGGATATTGACAGAAAAGCATTTGTAGCATCATTGGAGTGGTCTCGTGTGGTAGATTTTGTACAAACAAAATGCTATTGGGCGGGGCAGGTGCTTCCGGTACCATAACTCCACCTGAATAAGGTACTTGAGAGTGCTGCACCATTTTCAGAAGAGGGAAAGGAGAGAGTGTTCGTTAGCAATCAATACTTTCCAATTAATAAACATAATTCAGTACACAAATTATTCAAATGATGAAAGTCAACAAAGACATGCCACCTTAAAATGCTTAGTCAATAGATAAAAGGCATATAAGAGTACATCCACTCATGCAGATGCAGACACCAGCCACCAAGTCCTAGAAATTAAAGTGTTGAACCATGGCAAAGGGTTCTTTAACAATCATGATATACAAAATGACCAAAGTAATAAATGCAAATAAACCCCAATATACGTTTTTTATTATCTTTTTCTATATATATGCTTTTCTCTGCGCAATAAACTAAAAAGGCAGATAAAATTCAAAAGAATTACTGAAATTGACAATGGACTCACTACGTGGGAGGGAGTAAAAAAATGATGTGCTCCCTATTTCACAGAGTACCATACAAATTAATGAAAAGGGTGAGAAATGAGAAATAATGAGAGAGCATCATTCTTAATAAGCAAAATTGGCCTCAAGAAGTGAAGTTCTGTCTCTTTATATTCCACTTCTTGTTCTTTATGATCTTATACTTTAGAATTACAATCATGTCAATGAAGCACTTAGAATGCATTTTTTAACCACAGAGAAACAAATAACATCTTAAGTGGCTTCGTTGGAGAATCAATCTAAGTCTCAAATCTGAAGTTAGGGATGGAAATATTATGGAAGACCACTATGCAATGGAATGCAAATAATAGAATATTCCAAAAACTAATGCTTAGGAATTAAACAGAGATACTTACCGCTGTTGCACCATATGCTCCAGCAAAAGCAGGATTCAGACCCATCCCAGCTTGATTCGCATCATGCTGCTCTTTCTTCTTCCTCCCTGCCACATCAAGAAAATGAATAAATCTTGAGAAAATAAGGTTACATAAATAATAAGGTAAGAGAACGAAATTACAAAATAAGACAAATGTTCAAGGTACTTGCAAGTTGGTCCCTCCCACTCCCGATAACTCTCTGACCCCAAAACCAGTCACTAAAACATTGCTTGCCTATCTCATTCCCTTAACCTTCATTTATAACCACATTTCATAACAAACTCTCCTAGCTATTGACTAATATACCTAAGGGAGTTCCTATCAAGTTATCGGATGAAATGCTGATACAAATCTTCATGTACCGAACTGTTCAAACATATTCAAATTTGAACTGTCAAATAGAAAAGAAAGACAAACTATACCCTTTTCCTCGTGCCTCTTTCGCTTCTCCCGAGGAACAAATGAACCGTCAGACTTTGCAATTATATCTGATTTTGTCTTTGCATATTGTATTCTCTACAAGATTGCAAAACAACATCACTTAGCTTCATATTGCACCATACTCCCACAAAAAAGCTTTGTCCAGCTAACAAAAGATGAATGATAGAACAGAGCAATAAATAATATAAAAAGCCATCTGAAATGCTAAACAGATATAGAATTTTCATAAACACAAAGAAAATATGGAAATTAGCCACCAGATCTACAAACAAGAAATGCTAAACAGATATAAAATTTTCAAAAGATTTGCAGAAGCCATGTTAGACAACCACTTGATGTGCGTCAAACTGATAAGAACCAATGTCATAAAGCTTAGGTGAAGTAAATTCAAACGCCTGCAATGTGATATATTGAAGAAGTAAACACTTCAAGATCAACTGCTCAGAGCTTATTCTATTACATGGTTGATCATTCAAACAATAGTTGTTCTTGAACCTCTCCGGAATAATATCAGCTATGAAAATTCATTGTATATTATATGTAGATCAGAACATCAGTTAGGCAATGAACCAGATTATTTAACAGCCATGTGTAAGTAAATCTCAACTTTTTTAAAACAAGATGAAACATAATCTAAAGACAATTCCTATTAGTTGCTCAGAAGAATACATCGGCACTTTCTAATTCGTCACTATCGCTTTAATTAGCACAAGTGCTCATACGAATAATAAAGATCTTTTTCCAGTAAGGTTCAAGTCTAGCCCTTCATCTTCACCCTGAATTTAGCAAAAAGAAATTAAAATTCTAGAAATTGGAAAAAGAAAAAAAAAAAAAAAAAGCAAGCACATTACCATAGGCTTATCATAGAAAGGAAAACCCTGCATCTGTCTAAGCGCATTAGTCGCAGAAGATACTTCTTCGAACACAACCCAAGCCTGTCCCTTGTGCTTCAAGGTCTTGAAAGCCAACACTTCCAGAATCTTCCCGAACTGCGAGAACACCGCGTTCAGCGACTTCTTCAGCTCTGCTCCACCAAGGAGGAAAAAAAATAAAATAATCATAACATAATTCAGAGCATTAAAGAAGTTTACATATCCCGCTGCTCCACTCAATAATACCTTCCAGCTTGATTTTCTCGTTGAGATTGTTAATGTATATGGTCATGTTGGGAGGAACTTCGTTGCCAGTGGTGGTGACCTCCGCCATTTCTTTCACCTCTGTCCGTAGAATAGAAATGCTCAAATGGAAAAGCGGAGAAACGAGGTCTCGGTCCGATACATGCAATGCCACTCCGCTCGCAAGAGGTCTGGCCGGTCCGACAGTGACTGAAAATGAAAGCCCTAACTTCGGATGAAGAAGAAGAAGCAGTAGCCCGCTAGTGATTTTGGGCTTAAACTGTTCGGGATTTCTCTTGTTGGGCTTATTTTTGGGCCTATAGCAAATTTGACGTCGGATTTAAATTACAACCCAAACTATATTTTTCATTTATCATCTTCCTTTCCTCCTCTTTTGACCATCTATCCAAATTAAAAATAGTCTACAAATTGATACTCACAGTTATGTCAAATGAGGTATGGGCACAATGTTGTAACTTTCTTCCATGAGAAAGTAGTTTGCAGAAGCGATTTCTATTACCATTATTAGTTTCGAGGAGGGTGCAAGACAAAAGGTGAAAGAACAATAAGTTGGGTGTTCGTATTTGAATTGTGGAATGCCCAAAGAAAAGTTTGACCCGCTTTGCCTATCTCTTCACCTTCTTACGCCACATACGACCCACTGCTCACCACTTTTCTTTTTTTTCTTTATCAATATAATTAACAATTTCTACGATTCACCCTAATAGATAAGTGGTTTTAGGAATTCACCGAATACTAATTGTTGAGAAACAAAAAGTATGGTTTGGTAGGAATTTAGAAAAATGAATGAAGGGAAGGTAGAAGGAAGTTGATATAGTGAAGGACAAGCACGTGGAATGAAGCAGCTTCTTCTACATCCGACTCTGTTTGACTATGTACTTTCAATAATTTCCAGGTCACTTCCTATTTTCAAAATTCTTGCATTATAAAAGAAAACGAGACTCTCTTTCCATTTCTCACACTCAAAAGCACCCACACACTACTCCCCTTTGTTCTTTCTAAAGCCCAAAACATTTCATATATCAACCATGCCTTCACCTTTCTCCACCCTCAATACCCTCTCCATTCTCTTCAGGTTTGTCCTTAGTTCAAATCTCTCTCTCGACCCCCTTTTCTTTTTTCACTTCCTTCAACTTAAATCACAAATATTTAGACAAATTAATTGCAACTTGATAATTAACTAATTAATTAATTCACGTGTGATCATACAGGCGGGGATACGCGACGGCGCCAGAAGGAGTTGCGGCTAGACTTGGCGGCATCATGAAGAAGAAAGAAGAATCTTTAAGAATTGGTAGAGAGAAGAAGGCCGTGTCGTGGGTTCCAGACCCCGTTACCGGTTACTACAGACCGGAGAACTGTGGCGCCGAGATGGACGCTGCCGATCTCCGGGCAATGCTCCTCAACTCAGCAACAAAGTGATTTATTTAATGCATGCACTTCATGAAATCAATGAGTAAAGCTCTTTAAGAGCGTAGAATAGAGGTTTAGCGTGAGAGGAATTAGGCATTGGAAACTATTGTTGGCAGAATTATATGCCAAATCACAAATTGGTGAGGTACTGACGCAGATAGGGTAGTATTACTCCAGGACGATCAACCAAAATATTTTTCTTACCATTTTTTAAAGTGTCTGCTAATGCTCTTATAATATTTATTATTATTAGTTCAATAAATTTTATATTATATAGTTTTGGATACAAGATTTCATGTCACAGAGCATAAATTTTGTATAAAGCTAAAAATTTAGCTTATAAATTTGTATTTATATACTATACATGTATCTAACAAATTTCTAAAATTTCAATTTTATATTTAATAAAAAATATTATAAAAATAAAAGAATCTTAAAGAACACAATTATTGAAAATATTTATAAAATATATCAAAATTTTGAATTTTATTGGAAAGTAAGATTCTATTTTGATAGATTTGTTAAATTTTTTAGTTTTGATACATTCCATAAATATTTTAGTTTATTATGTTAAAAAATTTACAATTAAGACTTAATTGACCTAAAATAAGTTAAACCTCACCTCTAATAAAATAATAAGTTTTGAATTTTTCTTTTCACATATATGGTCGACTTGTTACATGCAAATTTTAAAATTAAAAAAATTTAAAAAAGAATAGTAAATTTTACAAAATATTTATCATATATATTAAATTTCACTCTATATCAAATTTTATTATAGCTTATAAATAATTTAATTTATTTTACTATTTTAAAGAAGTGCTTCTTTAAAGTTTATATATTCATTACATTTCTTAATACTATAGTTTAAATATTTATTTGATACATTTTTAAAATATTAAAAATTAAAACTATTCATAAAATATATAAAAAAATAAAAAAATAGAGAGAATTAGATAGATTTTGTAACACTTTATAAAAGTTTTTTCACGTTTGTTATATACATCATTAATTGGGAGAAACGAATAAAAGCGAAATCGATCTTTAAAATTGAAATCGAAACAGATTAGGAAAAGGAATATAATGTAGAATGAATCGTATATTTAGAAATGTTTTCTTAACTTTATTTTAAATCCAATTTCCACATACCTTTTCCTATTTCCTAATTCTTTCCAGTTTTATATTTCATTTTATATAAATACTCTTCGGGTCTTTCCATATTTCCTCACTCTCAAATTCTGTGAAAGATAACTCAATACACCTAAAAACAATACATACGCCTTTCTTTTTTCTCCTTTTCATTTTTTCCACAAGCAAACCCCAAGTTTTCATCAACGAAACTGATTACTGACGATGGCACCTCGCTTCTCCTCCGGCGTCAAGGTCCTACCCGGTTTCGTTTTCGATGGCTTTCTTAACGCTATCGTCAGGTACTATTAGATGGGTGAAGACTATATATAATTGTGAAACAACTTACAATTTTACGAAAAGTAGTATTTTTTTTAACGTGGTGTGGTTGAACAGGCGTGGATATACGGCGGAACCAATGGCAATGGCAGCGTCAGAAAGAGCGACGACGTCTACACCGGCTGCGGGAGGAGTACTTCCGGCCACACGAAGCGATGGAGTGATCGTGGAGAAAGAAGAATCAGAAAGGAGTACAGAGAAGGCCGCGGTGTGGATACCCGACCCGGTTACCGGGTGTTATCGACCGGAGAGCAACATGGATGAGATGGACGCCGTGGATCTTCGTGCTAAGCTATTGAAGCCGAGAAGAAATACAGTTAATTGAACGAAGTTTGGATGCGCCATTGATGAAGAGAGCCATAGCTTGAGATTTGATCGTAAAGGATTTAAATATATGGATATCTTTTTCAATTCTAGATCAATTAAATATTGAAGATATCAATTAATTTGAAATATCATACCCTCATTTATCTTATATATCAATATGATCTTGCACATATTGTTTTCATTTTATTGCTTTTAAAGCATTTTCAATGCAACAACATTTTACCCTCAAGTAATTGATTGATTTTCGCCTTATTTTGCATAGAAAAATTACAAATGCCATTATAGTACTAATAGAAACAACAATTTAATAAATTAATAAATAATTAGATAAATGGCAAAAACCAATCTAACTAAAGTTTGTAAATTTGTTTGTTTACATAACACATTTGATCGACTCAACAAACACCAAACCCTCCTATATCCATAATATATAAATACGAGAGAAGACAAATATGGAAAAAAAAAATATCATATTCAATATATTAATAAAAAGAAAAAGAAAAATAGTTAAAAATAGAACGTAAGAATTTGTAAATAATTTTGAATTGTAAAGATGTTATATGTTATCTTGTGGCCAAGAACAAGACAAATAAAACGCAGTTGAAGCTATAAAGCAGCCAGGGCTTCTGTATCTAAAAACTAAACACTAGATTTAAGTTCAGACGTGGCAAGAACATGATAAATACTCTTCGAAACATTTGAAGTACTGTAGACGGTTTGGATTCAATCTTAACTTTAGCCAAATGAGATTGTAATAGAGACAATAATCCTTGATATTGTTTAGTAGTCAAAGAAAAAAGTGAAAAAACACGATCAATAGTTTTGGTTTCAGCTGTTTCAGGCTCCATCAATATGTAGTATCGAGCACGAATTTTGACTGAAGAAGAATTGATCACAGTAGGATGCATCGGATTCAAAGGATTCCCAGAAACATTACGGTTAGTTTAAGGAAGAAGAAGCGGATGATGATCAACGTCGTTCGTTAATCGTTAGCCATGGTTGACACGCAAGATGAAACATCTAAAAAAGAGTGCGAAAATTTTCATCTGATACCCATATTAACACATAATTGAGATTGTAAAATACTTTCCTTACTTTAATAATGCATAAGAAAGCTGGATGCTTAGTTGCTGAGGAGTTATTGAAATCAAGAGGATCAATCAAAGAGGACGACAATGATGACAGACCAATGAAGGAGAACCACTAGGATCTTGGCCCAACGAGGGGGAATGGTGGCATACAGATCTCGACCATACAAAAGGGAGGAAGAGTTTGAAAGCCAAAAGGGGTGGCAATGCTCGATGTTGGGTGAAATGGAATGGAAATGACTTTTGGGCTTTCGTACTTTGTGATTCTAAAAAAAATTGTTTTTTTAGCATGTACTTTGTTCACTCATGATTTCACGTCACTAAATAATATACTAAATTATTTCTAAGGATCCATGTTATTACTCCACTGTGGCAAACAATAAGTGAAGATGGTATAAATAATAGTGAAATATTTCCTATGGCCATTTGATTTGTTTAAATTTTTTTTTATTTATGTGGTAAAAAAGAGAAAGAGTATATAGTGGTTGATGTGTCAATATTGATTGTACAATTTGATCAAATTTGGAG
The DNA here is from genome assembly GCF_000004075.3 of Cucumis sativus. Lineage (NCBI taxonomy): Eukaryota > Viridiplantae > Streptophyta > Magnoliopsida > Cucurbitales > Cucurbitaceae > Cucumis > Cucumis sativus. The sequence goes on from NC_026658.2 coordinate 498,432, forward strand.
GCAAATGGGGCCTAAACCCACCAACGCAATCATCTTTCCATTATTGGATTTTGTTCGGTAAACATCACATTAATACTGACGAATTGGCTGAAATTGGAAAGGAAGAAGAAGAAGGAGAAGATCTAATAACATATGATAGGATGGTGGAAAGGATAAGCAAAGGAATACTGACAAGTTCAGAATTTGGTGATGAAATCATAGATGAGAGCTTATTTCATCGGCTTTTTCTTGGTTAATGAAGTGAGCTGCTCCTTCTATCACCACCACATCTTCCAGAAGCGGTACGTCCTTCTTGAATCCGCCGCCGTGAATATACTCCTTCGCACCTGGAAAATCGTACACCAAATCCAAATCCCCCACTATAAACTTCGCCGGAACTTTGATCTCTCCTCTGCTCCATGGCCCGGTGAGCTCCCAAGTTCTGCAATATAATCAATCAATAAACACACATAAAATCAGTTTCTAAATCATCCATAAGATAGCATAGAATTCGAATTCGTGAATCCTCACAGGTCAAGGGCACGATAGTAGTTGAATCCACCGGTGAAGCCAGTTTTGGAGAATTTGGAGGCGAAATACTCAATATCTTCCTCTGTTAACCACGAAGGTAAGATTTCTGGAGTCGCCAGTAGTGTACTGAACCCTTTGGTATAATAGGAGGGCTTGGATGAACCCTTTTGGTATAATAGGAGGGCTTGGATGAACCCTTTTGGTATAATAGGAGGGCTTGGATCTTTCATCGTCAGGAATTTCTTCATCATCGTAGCCGTATCTACAGATCCAAAATCGGCTTCCGCTACCCCAGGTTTGTTCCAGAATTCACAACTTCCGATTCATCAGTTCATTTAATGCAATAAAAACTCATTCAATTTCATCTATTACATTCACAATTGGCGATTCGGCAGTGATTGAATGCGAGCTAAGTTCACTCAATTTCAGAGATTACAGAGGCATTCAAAGAGTCAACCATCACCTGAAATTTACAAATGTAGAAATCATCGCCGAGGTACAGTCGGGTAACGGCAAGCGGCACCATCGGGTAACGACAAGAGACGAGGGATTACGAGGAGCGTAATGAATGTTGGGATAAACATTCACCTTGGATCAATTATCCCACACACAATCTTGTGGAACTGATAGAATACTATTTCAACAATAATAACAATAATCAGAGTATATGGACACAGCGAATTTAACGTGTACAAACCCTCTCAACATGAGGAGTAAAAAATAGGATCGAAGTCAAAATCTCCACTATAATCGTTAATGGGTACAACAAAGTTCTCGCTAGTCACAACTAGAGGTAAGTATGTCAAGAATAACAATCCCGACAACAAACAACAATGAAAGAAAAAAGGAAAAATCTCACAATATGGGGTAGTCAACTATCAACTAGAATCTAACAGTAGATAGCTCCAAACAAAATCTCCACCGTCCAGAATGAGAATGAAGAACCTCATACACGGTCAAAATTTCACGACCACGAATAGATCCCCAAAACGCTGAAATACTAACCACGCAAAGATTTTATTTTTCTTTTTTCACTGTTTTGGCGTCATTTTTTTTTGTATTGTGTTGTCCATTAGTTAATTTCATAATAAAATTAACCTAATGGACTGGGCTTCAAATGAAAGAAGCCATCAAATCTCCCCTATTTCACTTTGAGAATGAATTTGTCATTCCATCGTGTAACGACAAAACTCAAGCTTCAATCTTGGTAGATTCTATCAACGTATCAGATCCATTATGATCGGTGTGTATCTTCTCAAGCTCAAACAATTATCATTTAAAGCATCTCTAAGCCACTAATATCTCACATCAGTATGCTTTGTTCTGGAATGAAATGCAGCATTCTTACCAAGGTGAATATCACTCTGATTGTCACAGTATATCACATGTCGTTGTTGCTTGAAGCCAAGCTCTTGTACAAAACGCTTCATCCACAACATCTCTTTACATGCTTCTGCTGCTGCAATATACTCTGCTTCAGTTGTAGAAAGGGCAACACATTTCTTTTCTGCAACCTTGACCAGAAGTAGACTTTCTGCTGTCTAAGTCCGTGCCATATTTGAATAAGCCCAACAATGGACTGAGCTAGGCTGGGCTAATAAGTCCAACAATAAAATTAACCTAATGGGCTTGGCTTCAAATGAAATAAGCCCAACAATGAACATGGAAGCCACGGGTATAGGAGGAGGGGAGAGGGCGGGGCATTGGAGTCATCGAAGCCACGGAGATGGGGCTATGGCATGGAAGCCCTTGGAAGCGAGAAAGAGAAGCTGGTGGCGCCATGAGTACCAGAGCTCCGGGAAGCCGTGGAGGAATAGGACCACCGGACCGGAGCCAATGGAAGCGAAAAGTGGATGTATATGCCATTGGTAGAGATGGTTGAGTGTTGGATTTTCTCCATTGATGTGTTTTTGTTTTGTTTATGCGTTGTTTGGTTGCGTTACTTAAGAAGCTGGTGGTTCAAGACGGACCTTCCCTCTTACGTTGCCACGTTCCACTTTCTACCTTTGTATTATCTTTAACATATCAAAACATAAAAGGTAGTAAATTTGGTAGACAGTGATAAATATTTTTATTTGTTAGATTTAAAAATGCAAATGACGATAAAAAAAAATTGAGATAAAATAAGTTTAATTTAAAAAACAAAAAAGGTAATAGTTAACTAGCAATCCATTAAGCTTTGCCTTTTAATTTCCTTTTAATTTAGAAGTTTTTAAGGAAGTTAGGTTTAGAGTTGAACTTAGACAACTCCCTCTAAAATGTAATATTGGGGAAGAGTGTTTAATTAGGCTCCCTAAGAAGACTAAGACTCCTCTCTCTCCCTGTGAGAGACTTATGCTCCTCCCAAGTTAGTTGTTAGACTTATCTCTCCATATATATTTTAATTGTGTTTTGATAGTATAAGTTAAACAAATGAAAAGAAATAAAATCAAGAAGAAGCAATGGCTAGAAAATTCATAATTAAAACATTTATCCGTATATAATACATTTAATAATTGCATAAATAATTTTTCCTCCTATTTATTGCACAAACATGTCTTTAAAGTCGAAAGGTACAGCAAATGCAGTAGTTTTAATATATAGTACAATGACAAATATATAACAATAACTTTTAATTGTTAAAAATAGCAAAGTTTAACCGATTCGTGTAAGTGTATATATGTGTAAGTTAAGTTAGGTTTTTGTTAGCAGTTTTCTTAATATTCTTTTCCAAAATTTTGAATTCTGATATAGGGATGGAAGTGTTAGGAAATCATTATTATCTCATATATATATATATATATTGTTCATACTCACGAAGTAATATTAAAAATGTAAACGTGCTAAAATATAAGACCATATGAGGTAAGTGCAGTAGTAGTAGTGGGGTGTGCCATGTGAGAATTATTTAGAATTTGGTGATGAAATCGTAGATGAGGGAATTTATTTCATCGGCCTTCTCTTGGTTAATGAAGTGAGCTGCTCCTTCTATCACCACCACTTCTTCTAAATGCGGTACGTCCTCCTTGAAACTGTCGCCGTGAATGTACTCCTTCGCCCCCGGAAAATGGTATACCAGATCTTGATCCCCAACAATGAATTTTGTTGGAACTTTGATCTTTGCTCCAGTCCATGGCCCCGTCAGCTCCCAAGTTCTACAAGCAATCAACAAAACACACGCACACAAACGACATCGGTTTCTAATTAGATAATCCAATTGATTCAAAATACGAAGAATATAATATGTTACTATCCACACAGGTCAAGAGCACGATAGTAGTTTAGTCCGCCGGTGAAGCCGGTTTTCGCGAATTTGGAAGCGTAATAATCTACATCATCCTCTGTTAACCACGAAGGTAAGGTTTCTGGAGTTGCCAGTAGTGTACTGAATCCGTTTGGTGCAATCGGAGCGCTTGGATCTCTCAACGTCAGGAATTTCTTCATCATCGTAGCCGTATCTACTGACCCTAAATCTGCTTCTGCGACTCCAGGTTCCTGTTTCAAAATTCACAATTTTCTGTTCATTATTAACCAGTACATTTAATTAATGCATGTGATTGAAACTCATCAGATATATGTATCCCAATTGAATTTGTGCTAGAGTTCAAAGACTCAATCGCCTTCACCTGAAATTTACAAATGTAGAAATCATCACCAAGGAACAAACGGATAATGGCGAGAGGCGGCATTTCCGGAATCCGAGGAGTATGATAAACACTCAAATTGACCAAAGCCTTGACTCGATCAGGCCTGAAAATGGAAAAGTACCAAGCTATAGTAGCTCCCAAGTCGTGGCCTACTAAGAAAACTTGATCGATTTCGAGATGGTCGAGGAGGCCAATGAGATCGCCGACGATGTGGTGAGCTGTATAGGAAGAAGGAGATGGTGGCACATCGGAGTCACCATATCCACGGAGATCAGGCGCTATGGCTCGGAAGCCCCTGGAAGCAAAAAAGAGAAGCTGGTGACGCCATGTGTACCAGATCTCTGGGAAGCCATGGAGGAATAGCAACGCGGGGCCGGAGCCAATGGAAGCAAGGTGGATGTTAATGCCATTGGTAGGGATGGTTGAGTGTTGGATTTTCTCCATTGATGGCTTTGTTTTGTTTATTCTCTATGTGGGTTTAAATAATGGAAGCAATTTTGCATGCAGGAGCCTTACCTAATTCAGTCACTTCCACACCCTTTCAATTTCATTGGACCCTTTAGATGCATCGCTGTTTTATAAGCTCGTTACACTTTATACACTACTAAAACACACTTAATTCATTACTTATATGTATATACGCATACACTACTTATATGCACTTTATTAAAAAAGAAAATTGAAATACACACATTTATAAAATGATTACTTAATGTTCATTTAACCCATGATAAAAAAATATTAAACCTTAAACACTCCTTCCTTGAACTTACAATCCATATGGAGAAACCAAGAATAAAGAAGTTTTCAAACAAATTTAACAATTATTCGTGTTAAATGACATATAAACTCTACTCACAACTTCAAATTAACACTTCAAAAACAGTTAACACACTGAAATTGTGCAAATGTATAAACTTTGCATATCAAGTCACTGACAATAAATAATAATGGATTAATTATTGTTGATTTATTACACTGATGGGTTGGTCCCAACAGCTCTTCATAACAATAGAAATAAATGCGAAAAAATGGTGTGATCCAAAGTAGTCTATAGTATATAAAAAAAAAATCAAGAATGTTTTTGAAAATTATTTTTAGACCATTTCATCTTTTTATTATCAAATAGATTATGAAGGGTCATTTCTAAATTTAAGCAAAACGTTTTTAATAACATTTTCCAATGTTTTTTTTTTTTATGGTTGATTTATTCAAACATTTAATTATGATATAAAAAGTTTAATGGTATATAGCTATGTTGTTGAAAAATGAAAAATCCCATTCCAAACATGAAAAGAAAATCAAAATTAAATCTATTTGGACTAATTAATGGTTTATGTATTTATGAAAAATTAATAAATACATTTTGACTCGTTTTCAAATAATATTGTAGTCATTAACGGTGTTAAAATAACTCAACCCCAATTAGGTTATTTGGGTTTGATTGAAAATCTTATTTTGTTGTCAATTTGACCAATTCGAGAATCTTGATCATCCAATTCATTTACATCGAGATCTTGTAAGCCATTAACATTTTTTTCTTTTTGAAAAAATACTAGTCGATCTTAAGATTTTAGGTGTGTTGTTGGAAGCAACTAGAGTTGGATTTGGTCGAATTGAAAAAAAAATGTCAATATTTGTAAGCAACTTGAGTCAGTGGATTGAATCGATTTGGATTAAATTTTAGTGAAAACAAAAAGTATCCAAATCCGACTCATCCGATCTGATTGGATCCATACACTTCTTTTTCCATCCAATCACTCTCTCTCCTCACACCTCCTTTTCTATCTTAAACCTCTCTTTCTCTTCAACCATTGGCACTCTCAAACATTATTGTAGTATAGATTAGTTTGAAGATATATATCAGGGTGATATGAAAATTTTGGGTGATTTTTGAAAAGAGAATGGGAAAAAATGGTGAGTCCAAAACTATTTAGGGAAAATCGGTCTTTTTTCCTTTTTGCTAAATATGAGTTTAGTTGCATATGTATGTTGTTGTGGACAAGAGGTCTGAGGATCAAATCCTCATTTCAGCATTTATTACAATACCTTTTGTGTTTCTTTTGTCATTTTGTGGAGTGGGTCCACTAGAATTATCGTTGTTGTTTTATTTTTATTGTTTTATTATTATTATTATTATTATTACTATTATTTCTATTATTATAATTACGAAAAAAAAGTTAGTGAAATGAAATATTTAAGTAGGAAGATAAATGGTAACTTTATTGTTTAATTCCATTTTTAATATGTTTAACTCTCTTTTTGATATTTTGATGATTTTTTTTTAACTTTATAATTTTTGATATTGTATAGATTTATAATTTTTGATATTGTATAGATTCAATTTTTGAATGTTCAACTTTGTTATAAAAGTATTTAATAATTTTTAATTCATATAAATTATAAATGATTTGTTATTAAAAAGAAAGTTAATAGAAGATGGAAGGATAAATTGAGATGAAGATATAAATCAATATCAAGCCGAAATTGAGATAGGATGTAAATCAATAATAAACTAATTGTGTGTGAGTATATGTATGTGTGTTTGATTGATGAATAAAAAGTAAAATATTTTTATAATTTTATGAAAATAATTTTTACATAAATTTTGTTATTTTAAAATTTTAATATTGTAATAATTATAATAAAGATAATAATAATAATAAGAAGAAGAAGGATGATAAGAAAATAATAATAATAATAATAATAATATAAATTGAATGGGCCCACTATCATATGCATTGATGGGGCCCACTGACTTCATTTCTCGTTTTTTTTCTGTAAAAAAGGAAGAAAAAAATTATAAAAAAATGAAAAATAAAATGGAATGATGCATGGGTCCACAAAATGACAAAAAAAACATCTTATTTTCCTAAATAATTATGAACACACCATTTTTTCCAATTTTTCAAATCACCCATATATATCATATAGATATTTGGGATAGTCACGTTGGCACTAAACGTGTTAAAAAACTAGTGGATAATAGGCAAGGATATTATTTCCTCCATCTAACTTTGAGTCGGTGCCCTAATCACCATTATTGGAGATTTAGTAAAAGTAGAAATATTTTTAGATTGATGAGACGAACTTGTTGATGAAGTGATAAATGAGAGAGTTGATTTGATGGGGTTTTTCTTGGTTGATGAAATGAGCTGCATCTTTTATGACCACCACTTCTTCAAGAAACGGCACGTCTTTCTTGAACTCTCCCCCGTTTATGTATTCTTTGGCACCTGGAAAATGATACACCAAATCCAGATCCCCCACTATGAACTTCACCGGAACTTCTATCTTTGATCCATTCCATGCCGCCGTTAGTTCCCATGACCTGCACCCAACCCCCACAGGCCACATTTATATATATATATACAATATGATAATTAATTTAAGAAGTAGGACTTTTTCCAATAATTCTTACAGATTAAGTGCTCGATAATAATTGAATCCTCCAGTGAAACCTGTTTTGGAGAATTTGCTAGCGAAGAAATCAACATCCTCTTCTGTTAACCAACAAGGCAATGGATTTGGAGTTTCCAATGAACTGAATCCCTTCTCTTTAGTATTATAAATTGGTGGCGCCACAGGATCTCTCATTCCCATGAATTTCTTCATCATTGTCGCTGTATCAACACTTCCAAAATCTGCTTCCGCAACTCCAGCTTCCTACTCCCCCACCACCATTTCAATTTCTAACATATCCATTCAAATCCAAACCTACTAATATAACTCAAATATCATTACACAATAAAAAAAGAATCTGACCTGAAATTGACAGATGTAGAAATTTTCGCCGGCAGAAGCTCGAAATCCGTCTACGAAATTAATGGATGGATGGCGTTTTAGATAATGAACGCTCAAATTCACTAAAGCCTTCACTCTGTCTGGCCTGAACAAGCAGAAGTACCAGGCGATGACGGCACCCCAATCATGGCCAACTAAGAAAACTTTGTCGAGTCCGAAATGATCGAGGAGGCCGATGAGGTCACCGATGATGTGGTGGAAGGTGTAGGAGGAAGGAGATGGTGGTGCGTCAGTGTCACCGAATCCGCGGAGATCAGGGGCTAGGGCTCGGAAGCCTTTGGATGCGAGGAAGAGGAGCTGGTGACGCCAGGAGTACCATAGCTGTGGAAAACCATGAAGGAAGAGTACCGCCGGGCCGGAGCCGATGGATGCAACGTGCATGTTAATGCCATTGGTGGGAATTGTTGTGTGCTCAATCTTCTCCATTCTTACTCCTAACCTAACCTAAACCCCTTGCTCCAGTTTTTATTGGAATTTCAACTCAGTTGATGTGAGTGTTTGACTTTGGATTTAGAAAAGTATGTTATCTATAAAGAGCATATACCAAGTTAGGTATATCCATGTTTAAGTACATTATCTCTTCTCTATACTTTGGTAAATATTGCACAAAGATGGATCTTACAAGAATGCACCTATCTTACACATACCATTTTCAATTGCTTGATTGTAATACACTCAAGTTTTGTTTTTTACTTACTATTATACTTTGGACCTTTGAAAATGTATTTTTTTTTCCAATGATGCCTCAACCATTATCATTGTCAAATAAGTACACTGACTTGTTTATTGTAAACATCTTTTTTCGTGGGGCCATGTGTCCATACAAGTGAGATGTTGTGCCATGTGAGTGGAACGGTGGTTCACCATTTCACACTCATTTTTGTTAAAGTTTTTTTCTTCTATCATTTTTGTCATTATTTATTAAAATAATATTATTTAAGAAAATCTATATATTTATAAACTAGTTATATTTAATTTACTATTTTAATTAATTTCAAATACCATTTAAAATAATTTCTCGAACCTTCCTAAAAACTAAAATATTTGTTTTGAAAATTTTGAATTTAAATAGACATATATAAGTGAAAACAAAAGATGAATAATGTAGATCGTGATAAACCACCTATGATTTGGAGGAAGTGTGTTTAGGAAAAGTAGTTTCACTAACAATAACTATAAGTGCGATACAAGTAATTCTTATATCTAATTATTAGACAATTAGGGTGATCTAAAATTGAAGTGAAACTCTAAAATTAAAAATTCTAAATATGTAATCTTTGGATTATGTACCAATATTCAACAGTTGTAGGATAATTCAACAGTTGTAGGATATTGTAATGTAGAAAATGTAATTATTAGAAATGTCAATCGACTAGAGGGCACGGAATTAAAAACAAAATTTGCCAACACTACTCACCACCAAGGTTACGTCAAGTATTTGTATTCTTGAGAATAGTAATCCCCATTTCACATCATAAAATTTAAATAACTGCATTATGTCTATGTCACAATATATTAGAGGAAATTACTAAATGATATTTTTAGTCAAAAACAAGAGAGAGAGAAAAACCCTATAAATTATATGATTGAAAACTGCATAGTCTATCCAAACATATGCTATTCAAGTCAATGACTTAAAGAGAGGAAAAGTCAGGCACAACAATCCATCTATGCTGCCTCGTTGTAATCGTAAAATTAAGATGATTGCAAGCACAATAAAAGTTTGGTGTGAGAATGGTTACAAACTTCTTTTATGTAATATCTCCTCGTTTTTTTTATGGAGATTATTTTTTCCTTTCATGAAGATCTTAATCATATATATTTTGTGGTCTTACTTATTTTGTAAGGATAATCTCTTTATTTTCAAGAGTCCAGGAGTTGTGTGAGTGTTAAAGGTAGGAAGGTTTTTTCACATTAAAATATTAAAGTACCTGAATTCACTATTTTTAACTTGTATGTGCCAACGTTGTCGATTATGATATTCTAGACTATGTTGGCCTATAATCATTGCGTTGTAATGTTATTGTGAATAAAAATAGTTTATCTCATACCTACAGAAATCTAAGCTCAATTTCATTACAAGGATCTCACAGTAAGCTTAATCATGATGGTGATGGAAGCCCGCAGAGAGAACCTAAGTAAGTAGTATTAAATGAATCTTATATACAAAGCTTATGAGGAGCTTTGTTGTTGAAACGAGCTTGGAGTTAAAACTAAAGAATAAGTTATATTGTGAGTCACTTGAGAAAAAAATTATAGGATAAATACTTTGCTGTGGTTAAACTTTTTATGTAGTAAAGTCTCTTTGATCCATTGGACCTACAACCATCTAGATATGGATGATATTGCCCCAACTTGGGTTATTATTAATCTCTATCTTTGTTATATCATGATATTAGTTATTTATTTGTCCGTCCAAAATGTTACCATATTGCGTTTAAAATGTATATCAACTTCGTTTTCTCAAAAAAAAAAAATTATAAAAATTACAAAGTATGAGTCAAATAAACTTTTAAATGTACCGATTTCAAATTAGTCTAGGTATGACTTTTTCGAATACGTAAACAATTTTTTTATAGGGTATAGCATTCCTCAGAATAATGTAAAGATGTAATTTCTTCAGAGAGAAGTATTTTCTAGGTCATTAGCTGGGGAGAGAGTTCTATTGACACCCAGTAACTAAGTGTATCCCCACATTGGTATAGAACTTTTCCAACGACCAGTAATGGAAGAACATTTGTTCAAGAAATCGATCAGACAAAAGGGGAAAGAAAAATATCACTACTTGGACTTGTTAAAATCCTTATTATTCTATAAACAAATGAAAAAGAAAAGAGGAAAGTGAGACACACAAATCAATTTATTAGCTTATACATGTAAAAACATAGATATAGATGATCAGGGTTGAAAAGGGAAAGAGAGAAAAGATGAGAATCAACAGAATTTGTTGAAGAAATCATGAATGTGGCAGTTGATTTCATCAGGCCTTTCTTGGTTGATGAAATGAGAAGTGTCTTTCATAACGATCACTTCTTCCAAACCAGGTACATCCTTTCTGAAGGCGTCGCCATTGATGTAGTCTTGACCTCCTGGAAAATGGTAAGTCAGATCCAAATCCCCCACAATGAACTTTACTGGTACCTTTATTTCTGCCGCTGTCCATGGCGCTGTCAGCTCCCAAGTCCTGTTATTTCAAACTCAAAAACACATTTAGTCATTTATCATCCCCACACAGTCCGAAACACTGTCCCAATTTTCACAAGACAAATATTGAGTTGGCACTATTTAACCAAATATTTTCATTAAGAAAATAATGTAGAGGGTTTGTTACCGGTCAAAAGCTCGGTAATAATTGAGACCGCCGGTGAAGCCAGAATGGGAGAACTTTTGGGCATAATAGTCAATATCTTGGGGAGTGAGCCACGGTGCTAGAGACGGGGGTGGGACACCTTCAAATTTCTCTTCGCCAGGCAAATATGGAGCCGATGGGTCCCTATTTGACATCACGTTTTTGAAAAACTCTCTTATATCCACCGATGCAAATTCTTTTTCTGCCTTTCCCGGTTCCTGTTAATTTTAATTTCAACACACACACACATCACTCAAGATATAAACACGTTTTTAGATTTTAATTGATTCATATTACCATTCCCAAAAGAAAAACTGTAGAACAAGGGTAAGAAAATGACCTGAAATCTGACCATATAAAACTGGTCCCCAAGAACAGCCTTGAAGCCTTCAACAAATGACACTTTTGGGTTTCTAGGGAAAAATTGGACGCTCAAAATTACGGACGCTTTGATCCGATCTGGCCTGAACAAACAAAAGTACCAAGCAATTAAGGCACCCCAATCATGACCCACTAACAACACCTTATCTATCCCCAGCTCATTGAGTAGCCCCACTACATCCCCCACGATGTGTAGAGCAGTGTAGGTGTCGGACGACGGTGGCGCGTCGGAGTCACCGTACCCGCGGAGGTCCGGTGCGATGACGCGGTAGCCGACGGAGGAGAGGAAAATGATCTGGTGGCGCCAGGAGTACCAAAGCTCAGGGAAGCCGTGGAGGAGGAGGACGGGTGGACCGGTTACTGGGCCGGCGGTGGCGACGTGGAGGTTTATTCCGTTGGTTTGAACGGTGATGTGGTTGATGGTTTCCATTTATCGGATGTTTGAGAATTGGTTAAATGGTGGGTTTGTTTAAATAGAAAGAAATTTGAAGCGAATTGTGAATTGAAATCGTTGGAACTGTTCATGTGTTGATTTCTCTAGAATCTTTAGTCATATCATGCTAATGTCACAATGTCATCTTGGATGTAAATTAAAGCTATGGTAGAAAGATACTGTTTTTCTTTCTTTTTAATTTTAAATTTGAATCATTGTATCATTTACGTTTCTATTTTTTTCAACCGACATCAGAGCTCAAAATTTCTTTCAATACATTTTTGCCCTAAAAGTCTAGAGTTCATAATTGGAATTTATTGTGTATTGGTGTTAATCAAAAGGAAAAACAAAGTTGGGATGGATTATATTCTTTGCTTCTTACCTTGAATCAATATGTTTGTGTATGTTTATCGACTAATTCCTGCATACGAATGTAAAGAATCGAAGAAAAGATGTGATTTTAGTGCACGTGACTCATTTGTATAAATTTATATGTGAACATCTTTTTAAAAAGGGATGTTTGTTCGACTTTTTTAGACTCAATAACGTCCTAAATAACCTTCTTATTGGAAAATGAACCTCATACACTTCGAATCATTTATTTAACTCGTTGGTACATAACTAGTTTGTTTTCTATTTTATATTTTTTAAAATAACTAGTTTGTTTTCTATTTTATATTTTTTAAAATTAATTTTTAAATAACCAATGTGTTCAAGTAATTAATATACATTTTGGCTGTTGTTTAAATAAGTAATGTGTTTTTAAAATTATGAATAAAACTGAAAATGAAAAAATAAACTTTAAAAAAGAATTCAAGAAACAGAAAAAAAAAAACTAAAAACTAAAATTCCATATATTCTAAAAATAAGTAAATATGTGAATATGTAAAAACTTTATTTAATAAATATATTTTGAAATAAGATTAAGAAGTTAATCTCAATTTATATATTATGAAATTTTGCTTTCTAAACGGCTTAAAATAATGGTTAGAAATTATTGGAGAATTAGTTATCTTATGATTCTAAAAAATAAAGATATGTACCTATTATATAAGTAAAAGGCACGCATTCCTTTTTAAATTAACAATAAATTTTCAAATCATATACTTGCTTTTACACTACACTTGACAAAATTATTGATTTTGATAAATAACAAGTTTTTTTTATTGATTTTGATAAATAACAAGTTTTTTTTATTGATTTTGATAAATAACAAGTTTTTTTTATTGATTTTGATAAGAGTTATTTTAATTGACCAATTTTTGTTTGGAAGAAAATTTGTAGTTATTTTGTAGCGAAATGGTTTGATTTTATTGAAATTCATTAAGGAGAAGTAATTTTAGTTGACATTTTTAATTGAATGAACTAAGGATGAAGAATCATAAATATTTCCCTCTCCATTAAGAAAAGAATTAAATGAAAAGATTATGTAAATAGAGGAACGATTACAGAAATGAAACTAAAAAAATTAAATTAAATAAGCAGTTTAATAGATTTTTAGATAATATTTGGTCTATTAAAATTTGAATTTTGAATTTTGAATATTAATAATTATAAGATGTTAAATTTTTAATTATTAATTTTAATATTACTAATGCAAAATTTTGTGGATAAGTTAGATGGGTTTAGCTGAATTCTTAGATGGTGTGCTTCTTTTTTCTTTAAAAAAGAGAAGAGATCAAATAGCTATATCTTTGGACTCTTAAGGAAACTATGCAATATTATTAGTTTGGTTTTTAAATTAACAATATTATTGGATTGAGAGATCTTAATAATTAACACAATTTAAAGTTCAAAAGTCTTATCAAATTAAAGTGTTAGGTAAGGTCAAATAAATTACAATATCTAATACAAATAAATGTATTGTTAGAGAGAACATCAACCACGCAAGAGAGTACAATAGAAGAGGAGATTAATTACAAAGCATTTAAAGGCAACAAAAAGATTATTGCTTACAATAGAGAGGCAATATGTAACATTGAGCTCCAAAATTTGATTCATTTTAGCATTATTTTGCTTTTAATGTTCGGTTTTATACCTTTTAAACGTATGAGATATGTGTAGAACATGCTAAATAATCACTTTAGATTAGGAAGTGATTCTCTAAAGTAAATGATGCGAGATAACATAACGCTTTTACATCCAACGGATTTAAAATATCAATTAAGAGAGGATGCTCAATTCACGTTAAAACCCTCGTAGAAGGAAGGGGAAGAGTACCCTTGTAGATATCAAATAACTCTATCACATAAACATTGAAATATTAAATAGTTCATTTATTATTTTCTAATTCTACTCATTTCAAATGCAAAATTACAAAAAGTTTGTTGCATGTGGGACAAAATAAGTTTTAGAAATTAGTTACATGATATACAAATTTATTTACTTTTGCAAAAAAAAATTCAATCGATGTGAAACATTTAATATACTTCGTATTAATATGCACTATTGATATCCGATTTGATACACTTGATATCCTTCTAATAAACACTTGATGCAAATTTGATACATTTGAAGCACATTTGACTTACCTTTGGTTCACATTTGACAATACAAACTTGATATATTTATGATAAAAAGATTTTGAATTTTTGTTGGGGGCATTTTTAAAAGTAGCAAAATAAATTAAAATATTTACAAACTATAACAAAATTTTGGATTATATCAATGATAGCCACTAATGGACTTCCATCAATTTCTATCAATGTCACTGATAAAAACAGATAAGTGACTATCGATGTCTATTATTGATAAAATTTAAAAATTATGCTATATGTTGTAAATATGTAGTTAAATTTGCTATTTTTGACAATTTTCCTTTTTGTTAGAGGATTGAAAAAAGAAAAATATATATTCATTGTAAAAATATAAACCACAAACACATTCTATTAAAGCCCGAATTAAAATAATCTGCATCATAAACACAAATTATTATAATCCAACTATATATATATAATAATTCACTTCCACTGCAACAGAAATGGTCTACGACGACAGTTATTTTCTGTCGCGAATAAAATCCATGAGAGTTATTTACAGTCATAAAAGCGGGAGTTATGGAAAGTCCTTCTATGACAGTTTTCGAAAACTGTTTCAATAAGATTTTTCATGACATAAAACAAATGTCGTTAATTACTATTTTATGACAACAAATAACTGTCATATTTTATATTATGACAACAAAAAACTGTCATCATTTGCGTATGAATGACAGTTTAAAAAACGTCGCAAATTCGTTTAAAAAATGTCAATGATATGTCAACCGTGACAGTTTTTTTAAAAAATAAATGTCATTGTTTTGCTATTAACGACATTTTTTTCTGTCAAATATAAGACAATCGTGACAGTTTTTTATTTTATAATCGTGACAATTCTTATCCCCAAACACCCCCTTTACCTTAAAGTTGATAACTTATTTACAAAAATGTCACGTTATTTTGTTTACCAAAATACCATTAATCATATTTACTTTATTGTCATTAAACTAAAAACCTTTACAATTTTGTCATTTTCAACATATATATATATACATACATATATATATATATATATTATGCAAATCAAGTATACATAAAATATATTAGATGTATCAAGCGTATATCATATCTCTATCATAGTATGTATCAAGAGTATTAAGTGTATACCGAGTCTATCACTTGAATTGGACTTGTTTCTTGCCATGGTTGCAAAATGTGGAAAAAATGTGTGACAAACTTACAAATTATAAACTCAGATGCTACCCACTCCAATTTTATAATTATATTTTTTTTTAAAAAAAAAGAGACTTAACCATTATTATCAATATAAGTAGCTAAAAGATCCAACCTTTTTAAGCAAAAACCCATAAACTAAGTGATTGACCTCTGATTGTACAAAATTTAAGAAAATTAAGTCGATAGAATTAGATTAGCCTATAGATTAAAAAGTATATATATTAAATTCCACCCTAATTTCTATGAGTGAAACTAAATCACTAGAACCAAGTTATTGTCAGGAAAGATTTAAGGATGAAATTGTTCCTACAAATAAGAACTTAGGAACTAAATGGTTAGTCTTATAAAAGTTTAAAAAAGGTAAAGATATGATTTTTAACTAAAATTGGAAATCCACGGTAGAGTCGACTACAAACGGTTACCGAAAGACACCATCTTTGAGATTCATACAGGAAACCAAAATGTGCGGTCAACAAAGATGGCGATTCACCAAATTTAATATTCCAAAACCAGACTCAGCCATGAGATTCTCCAATCTCAATCTCGAGCTCTTTCTTTTCCCATGTAAACTGGTCTTTTCTACTTTCTGCCCGATCTTTCTACTTTCTACACTCCTCTCTGGCACACCCAGAAATTCAAACTTGAAGCAGAGATAGAGAGAGTGAGTTTTCCATGGATGCGATTCAACACACCACCATCAACACTAATGGCATCAAAATGCATATTGCCTCAATAGGCAATGGCCCCGTCGTTCTTCTTCTTCATGGCTTCCCCGAGCTGTGGTACTCATGGCGCCACCAGCTTCTCTACCTTTCCTCCGTCGGGTATCGAGCCATCGCGCCGGACCTCCGAGGCTATGGCGACACGGACTCCCCTGGATCGCATACTTCCTACACCGCCCTCCATATTGTCGGCGATTTGATTGGGGCTTTGGATGAGCTTGGGATTGAGAAGGTGTTTCTTGTAGGCCATGATTGGGGGGCGATCATTGCTTGGTACTTTTGCTTGTTCAGGCCTGAAAGAATCAAAGCCTTGGTGAATCTGAGCGTCCAGTTCTTCCCTAGAAATCCGGCTATTTCTTTCATCCAGCGTTTCAGAGCTGCGTATGGTGATGATTTCTATATGTGCAGGTTTCAGGTGAATCTGAACTTTGATTAATTTCTAACTATGGATTTAATTAGGGATATTCCCTTCTGATTCTGCTCCTAATTTCGATTAATGTCTATGCTTGTATTTTAGTTGCTTATTAGTTGGATGAATGATGTTATCAATTTGCTTAGTTTTGGTTTTCTGGTGTGTAGATTGACTCTGTTCAGTCTCACTCAGACGCACAATCGAAGTTGCAAAATACCGATTGTGTTCAATTAAAGTACTGTTGATGAATCAAAGCTTAAAAGATTGTGTTCTTAACATGTTCATTGTAAAGTTCTTTATAGTTTTTTGGCTGTTTAACTGTTGTATCTTACCATTCTCCCATGTAAATGATTGCAAAATGTCCTGAGAAAGACTTTGATAGAAGTTACTGAGTTCATTTAATTGGAAGATTCCTTCTTGCTAATACATTCAATTAACAAATAATACTGAAACAATTTTCACCTTTTTTTGTGGTTCTCTCTTAATTCATCAAGTTGCTGATTAGAGGGATAGCCCCATCTAAATTTTGTTTGATTCTCTGTTTTGATCAACAATTTTCTCCAAGTTGGAAAGCCATGTCGAGCTTTTCTGAGTGTAAAGTCTTTCTATCGAACAAGAAAGCTGAAATTATAGCAATTATTGGTTTGGACCTTTTCTTTTTTTACTAATAAAACAATTTTTCATATCATTTATGTAATCGTAGGGGATGCTCATGTAACCAGGAAAAATACAAATGAAGTGGCTGTGGTTTCTAGAAATTCATGGCATCTAAAACATGTGTAGACTGATTTCTAATAGGTTCCAGGAGAGGCGGAAGCAGATTTTGCCTGCATTGACACTGCTCAACTGTTCAAGACAACACTGTCTACTAGAAGTACAGAGGCACCTTGTTTGCCTAAAGAATACGGATTTCGCGCCATCCCACCGCCAGAAAACCTTCCTTCTTGGTTGACAGAAGAAGATATCAACTATTATGCTGCCAAATTCAAGGAGACAGGCTTCACTGGAGCATTGAACTACTATCGCGCTTTTGACTTGTAAGTCACGTTTGTTTACATCCGAGTTCGACGTTAATATTATTAGATAACATGAGGTTTCAACTAAAGAACAATTGGTAACAGAAAAGTAATATATCTTATAAACATTTTGAGACCTTTTGATTTTTCCAACTTCCAATCCTCAACACATGACTCCGTCTGACACACTTTTCTGTGTTTCATTTTCAACAACCGTTTCGTGTTTTGACATTGAATAGTTGTTTTATTCGCATTTTCATAGCAAGAAACTGTTGAGTGGTGAATTGTTTCTGTTTTTCCTCACTTCGGAATGCATTTCGTTAGCTGTATCTTGTGGAAGGCTATGGAGTTTAATGGATGTTTTGTTGCAGAACTTGGGAGCTTACGGCGCCATGGACGGGAGTGCAGATTCAGGTACCCGTGAAATTCATTGTAGGCGATTTGGATATAACTTACCATTTTAAAGGAGCCAAGGAATATATCCACGATGGCGGGTTCAAAAGGGACGTGCCATTGCTGGAGGAAGTAGTAATAGTGAAAAATGCTGGCCACTTTGTCCATGAAGAAAAGCCACATGAAATCAATACTCACATTCATGACTTCATCAAGAAATTTTGAACAACATTTCCATTGCCAACTCATGTTAATTTCTGTTGGTGGGTCTTGAAACTTTTGATACTTTCAGCTTGTTTATCATTTTGTTAAGCCTTCGGAAAGCAAGCAGGAGCAGGAACAGTCAATTGTGTGTGTTTGGAATATTTTTCTTAATTTATAGTTAAACAATGGGATTTTGAATTTCTCAATACTAAATTTTCATCTCTATTTTTCAAATTATTAATCAACTTCTATACTAACTTTTCAACTTTTACATTTTAGCATAGATAGGTCTCCACTAAATTGTTTAATCATAATTTGTCATTTTTGTCATGTAAAAATTCTTTACTCAAATATTTTAATTCACTTTTTATGTAATGTGATAGTACAATTCATAAAGATTACATCTAAGATGGATCCGAGTATACCTTTATAAAATAATAGAACTTCTACGTGTTTTAACTCATTGGTATTGTATTTTTTATGATGTTGCAAAGAAAAAAAAGGGTCAAAATTAAAATTTTAGTCTTAAATTTTACAAGGTAATAACACATTTGAATAAAGAAAAATTGTTTCAAATTTTAAAAGAAAAATCTAATTTTGATGTAAATCTTAATTGCATTCATTGTATAAACTAATTTGAATAAAGAAAAATGGTTTCAAACCTAAACATAATTTTAAATCATTATGGCTTAACTTTGGTGCATTAGAAGTTTTAATTAATTCATTTATATTATATCAATAATCACTGAAAAATCCAATATATATATCAATAATCATTAAAAATCTAATTCAAATTTAACATCAATGAATCAACATTTATATATATATATATATCAATTACTTTATGAAAAAACAATATATATCAATGGCATGATAAAACATTTTCTTTTTTTAAGAAATGGAATTCATTAGGGAGAAAGTGGGATGAGTTTTGATCCATAGAATTGTTGTGTTCTATTTTTAGGTCACGAAACTAAACGTAAACAAATTAAGCTGAATAATCGGACAATGTGTGTCTAAGCTACATAAAATACTCTATTTTCTAAACATTACTTAAGTCTATACTTGTATGTATTTTGACCATGCATTCCAATGATTATAACCACCACTACTTTTCTCTATTTTTAGCTCTAAAACATAGAGAGATCAATCTTTTTCTTTATTTATTTACCTTGTCCCAGTAGTTGTCATCACCCCTACTCCCATCTCTCCCTCCAAAAAAAATTTGATAGTAATAATAAGAGGAGAAAAAAAGAAAAAAAAAAACATTAGGCCATGAAATTTTTTTCAGCCATTTTGTTGGTCCTCTGCCTTTGCATGGCACCTCAGCGCCTGGACGCGGCCGGGGCTGCACAAGAGGAGGGACTAGGCATGATACAGAAAATGTGTGCACAAACTAACTACAAAGACCTTTGCATCACCTCCCTGACTTCTGACCCCAACAGCTTCCCTGCCGACAAGATGGGGCTAGCCTTGGTTGCCCTCCGCCTTGCCTCCTCCAATGCCTCCGACATATCGGAGAGCATCAAGGTGATGCTCAACGAAACGAGCCAAAATAATGAGCCTACAGTACAACAAGCTCTGTTTGATTGCCTTGATGAGTATCTAGAAGCATCTCAACAACTTGACGACTCCATTGCTGCAATTATCGCCAAGGCCTATGGCGACGTGCAGGAATGGGTGCGTGTGGCAGTCACCAATGTGCGCACGTGTGAGAGCTCATTCCCGACGAAGCCGTCTGTGCTGACACCAAGGAACGAGGAGTTTATTAAGCTATGTGACATTGCACTATCCATCACCAAGATTGCAGAAACCAATTAACTATATAAATTTATAGTTTTTTTTTCTACCTTTTTCATGGAAGATTGGAGCAAAATGGCTGGTTTTGGCTATTCTTTATATGGTGAAGCTTTTTCATTATGTGTTTCTTTTTTCTGTTTGAGATATAGTTCCTCTGTTTAGGATGAGGAGTTGCTAATTGGTGTATTATTATTGTTTCAATGGGGAGGGAGATATTGAAGTTGGACACAAACACAAAACTCTTTTTTAAAAGGTTTTGTGGATAATGGCCGTCTCTATTTTTTTTCATATATTTGAACTTTTGTCTAATTTTATATATTAAAATTGCATTTATATGCCATGCAAATTCATGTCTACTACTTTTATCCTTATATATCAAGTTTCTTACTACTTACAATTAGTTGAAAGCATTAACGTTCATGCATTTGTATGATATACGTCTGTATTTGTAGGATGTGGAGTAATACATGCATTTTGGAGTGTTATAGGGACGGAGCAATTAGAAGCTAAATAGGAAAACATAGCTTCTAAAAAAAAATTACGAACAAAAATGTCTCAACGGGCTTATAGTCGTTTGATAGCAATGATTAAGTACAACCTTATGTTTCTAATTTATTTGCCACACAACAAAATATATTTAAAAAGAATAACAAATGTCACATGGTAACATTTTGTTATTGGACTATATAGCTAGGATGCACTAAGATAGATGCATCCAAGGTCGGAAGCACCTAAATTTGGCTCGGTCTCCTTGCCTTAACTTCTTTCTCTTGGAGCTTCCTCATTCGATGCATTTTAATATTGACAAAAATAAATTATCTCTAAATTCTTCTATTTTGCTCTATTTGCTCAAAAAACTTGAAATTAATCGAGAATCTTAGTTTAACTCATTTTACATATAGTATTTCTTTTAAATTCAAACAAATATATGTCAATCAAAACATAGTTTTATAGGTCAATAGAAAAGATACACATTAATTTTTTTAGTACAACAATGATGAAGTGGGAGATCGAACCTCCTAAACCTCTAACTTAATCAGTACTTCGACTTATTAATTACTTTTTCTAAATTCGTAGAATTCAATCTTAATTATATACTCTTTAATTAGTGGATAGAGGTGTAGGGGCCTCACAATTAAAAAAAACATCAAATTTACATCCTCTTTAACTCTTTGTATTGGTGGGCTAGCTCATACTACAAACCTCCACTGCTCACATGAATAATCCGGACGTAGTGACATTTAAGATTCAAATCTTTACCTTTTACATTATTTTATATACAAAAAGTAAAATAATGAAACCTTTTCTTTTCGTACAACTAAAAACAAAGAGATTTCATATCATACGTATCTCTTAAACATTAAAAACAAAACAAATAGAAAAACATTAGCATAAAGATGTGTAATCAAATGACACACTAGAACAACTAAAAAGAGACTAGCTAGATCCACAAAATTGGGATGCGATTAGTGAAAAAGTAGAGTCATGTGTGTCAGCTTTTGATGTGTTGAATGGAGAGAAGATATTGTTGAAATATATAAGGTTATTATACCTTTTGTTTTTTTTTACAGAGAAGCAGCAGGTAAGATAGAGAGAATTAATAAGAAGATGAGAACTGCGAAATAATATGCTTTTGCATGTGGAAGAGAGTATCATATATTTGCATTATTTGATGCACATGAATAATGGAAGAAGCAACAACAACCCCCCCTCTTAACAAACATATGCACTTTATGCCTTCACCATTTTCATCTTAACTTTGAATATTCAACATTTTATTTCAATTTTCAACCTTCCTTTTCTTTTTTTCTCTGTCCTCTTCCATAAAATTTCCAAACCACTTTTAAACTAATTTTGTTCTTTTTAAGTTCCTTGTCCATAGCTATTTTGCTATTTATTTTAAAAATTATATGTTGGTTTTCTTTTAATTTTATTTCATTTTTCAAACCCAAATTTTAAAAACAAAAGGTTTGTATACATGACAGATGATAAAAAAGTGGCATTTGAACCATTATTATTACTAATTCTTGTTGTTGTTGTTGGCCTCAAGAGTAAGGATATATATATAAATAGATACATACAAGATGGGTTAAGATAGAATGTGTTGGATATATATATTGTCACATAGAAAAATGGGGATGGGGAAATTTTGGTGGTGTGTTTGAGTAATGTGGTTGAATAAGAGAAGCTCCATTTCCCAAAGTACGTAGAAATGAAATATAATGTTATATATTCACTTTATGGGCATCGACCAACCATTTTGTGACTTAGTCTATGAATTCAAAGATTTTCAATATCATCCCCATATTTTCCCCTCCCCCCTTTCTCCAACCACATCAACATGCATCTCTTTGTTTATAGTACAAGTATTGTGTAAAGTCACAATTCATAAATCTTTTAATTCAACCTATAAAATCTAACAATTTAACATGTTAATTTTAAATAATATGAATTATGCAAAACTTAAAAATACATTTGATTTATAGTATTTTAATCTATAAAAAATGGAGAGAAGAATGATAATATTGGCTAAACTGATATATTGGTTCCTATAATTAATCTTAAGGATGGAATTTTATTTGTTAGTATTTGATTTTGTTTTTACATTTTTTGAATGCTATTTGCTAACTAACATTCATTTTTTCCAGATGAACAAGGCAGTGATCCTTTGGCAAACATGGACTTCATGATGACTGTAACTGACCAAAAACAGATACCCTTTTCTTTTTTCTTTAGCTTTTTGCTCTATAAATACTCCTTCTCATGTCCACCACCAAATTGCACCTCAAACCAAACCCAAAAACATGGCTCTTTCTCCCCTTTCCTTCAAACTCATTACCTTGATCTCTTTCCTTCTTCTCTCCCTTTCCAAGGCATCTCTCGCCACTACCCTTGGCCACCATCGTCGTCATCCTCGTTATACCCCTCATAACTATAGAGACGCTCTTGCCAAATCTATCCT
The DNA here is from genome assembly GCF_000004075.3 of Cucumis sativus. Lineage (NCBI taxonomy): Eukaryota > Viridiplantae > Streptophyta > Magnoliopsida > Cucurbitales > Cucurbitaceae > Cucumis > Cucumis sativus. The sequence continues at coordinate 521,757 of NC_026658.2, forward strand.
CTTCTTCCAAGGCCAAAGGTCCGGGAAGCTCCCTCCGAATCAAAAGATGGCTTGGAGGAAAGACTCTGGTTTATCTGATGGTTCGAGCATGAACGTGAGTTAAATCACTGCTATACTCAAAAGCTTTAAGGAATTTTTTTAAAGAGTTGAAATTAATTATGAAAATTATAATGTGGTGTTTTAGGTTGATTTGGTTGGTGGGTACTATGATGCTGGGGATAATGTGAAGTTTGGGTTTCCAATGGCTTTCACCACCACTATGCTTTCATGGAGTGTTGTTGAGTTTGGTGGAGTTATGAAAAACGAACTCAATAATGCTAAACAAGCCATTCGTTGGGCCACTGATTATCTCCTCAAAGCTACTGCTCTTCCTGACACCATTTTTGTTCAGGTGATCTTCACTAAAAAAATCTAATGATCCAAATAAACTTTAAATCATTATATTCTTGAAAGTAATTCCAAACAGCTCTAAATCATTATATATAGTTGTGTATATATATAAGAAGGAATTAAGGTTTTGTGGTTTTGTAGGTGGGTGATGCTAACAAGGACCATGCATGTTGGGAGAGGCCAGAAGACATGGACACACCAAGAACTGTGTTGAAAATAGACAAAAATAACCCAGGTTCTGAAGTAGCTGCTGAAACTGCAGCTGCTCTTGCTTCAGCTTCATTAGTCTTCAAAAAATCTGATCCCACCTACTCCAAACTCTTAATCAAAACAGCAATAAGGGTAAAACTAGCTTTGAAATTAAAAATGAGAAAATTACAATATATATTTATATATACTTAACATTTTGGTCGTTCTCTATCAATCTGAAACTATAGGTGTTTGAATTTGGTGATAAGTACAGAGGATCCTACAGCAATGGACTCAACAATTTTGTCTGCCCTTTTTACTGCTCTTTCTCTGGCTATCAAGTAAGTTTTTCATCGTGGAATATGAAAATTAATTAACTAACAAGAGAAGATCATATTGGGATCATCATCATATGATTTTATAAAACAATGTTGATTAATTTGCTGTTTGCGAATGGATATCAATGGCATGCAGGATGAGCTATTATGGGGTGCTGCTTGGCTACATAGAGCTACAAAGAACAGTAGCTACTTGAATTACATTCAAGAGAATGGGCAGAATCTTGGTGGTGTAGAGTTTGATAATACGTTTGGTTGGGATAACAAGCATGTTGGAGCAAGAATTCTTCTTTCCAAGGTTCTTCCTTTTGCATATTTACTATGTACAATTAATGGATCATTTTAGTGTTCTACCTAATATCTTTTTCCACTGATGAAGACACAAAATTTAAATTTCATTATTTAACTCGTTCATTCTATTTCACATGAACTCGTATAAAAAAATCATTTTAAATGATAGAACTACTAAAAATATTTACAAATATACTAAAAGATGTCTATCTATCATTGATAAACTATATAAACTATATATATACTGTAACAGACTTTATTATATTAACAAATTTTAAAAATTATTGTTTGTACGAAATATTAGTATAGTAGCTTTTTTAAATGCAATGAGCTATAAAGAATTTTTGGGATTGGAACTCTCTGTTTATTTATTTTAGAACTGTTATAAAGAATCATTTTTTAAATGTAGAGTTTGGTATTAATTTACATCTTCTTTTGTTTTTGTTGAGTATTTTATTTTCACTAATGCAGCTTTTTAACACTGTGATTTACTTTATCATGTGATAACAAATTTTAAAAAATTTGGTGTTTTCTTTAAGGCAAAACACTTTTTAATAAAGTGATCTTTAAAACAATAAAATCACTTTTTAATTATTTGGGATCAACATTTTTTTTATAATATGAAAATGTCTTTTACAACATGTAAAGTCAAAAAAGGTATCTTTTGGTTGATTTTCAATTGTGATTTTGATACTATCAATTTTAATTTAAAAAATAAATTATTTCAATAATAATGAGTGTGTTTGATAACAACTAATTTGAAATAGTTTTAACGTGTATTTTAAATATTTTTATCACACATTTTACATAAACACGAGTTTTACAAAAAAAAAAAAAAATTAAAGTAATCCAAAAACAGACTCGTAAATAAAATGTGAGTCTAAACCACTAAATTATAAGACATTTCTTTTGTTTGTTTTTTTCATCGAATATTGATAGGAATTGAACTTCCAACTTTACAAAGATAAAATACGTCTTATCTACTAAATTATAATAGAATTTAGACAACGTTCATACTCTTTTTCAAATTGATAGAATATTAAATAGTTTGGTATGGCATATTGTCCTCCTTCAATAACCATGTGTTAGGTTTAATCTTTGATTTATATAAATATATATGTATATCAATTTTTCAGGCCTTTTTGATCCAAAACGTGAAGTCTCTTTATGAGTATAAAGATCATGCAGATAACTTTATATGTTCTCTCATACCTGACGCTCCTTCCTCCTCTTCTGTTCACTACACTCCAGGTTTTATATTCAAAATCTTACAATGTTATTTTCTCTCTAATTAATATTTTCGAAGATTTAACATTTTTTATTTATTTATATAATTTGGAACATATATTAAAAAGTTAATTGATGATTTGAAATATATGAATGTAGGAGGTCTTTTGTTTAAAATGGGTGATAGCAACATGCAATATGTGACATCAACCACATTTCTACTATTAACTTATGCCAAATACTTAACATCTGCTCACACGACTGCCAATTGCAACGGTCGTAGCATCACCCCCAACATTTTACGAACCATTGCCAAGAAACAGGTATCATTTCTTTTATTTTACTTCATATGTTTATTAACCATTACTTCACTTTTCTTTAGGAATAAATTTAAAGTAATTTTGGAGGAGTTTTCTGTATAGATCGATTACCTGCTGGGAGAGAATCCATTGAAGATGTCATACATGGTCGGATATGGCAGTCACTACCCACAAAGAATCCACCACAGAGCCTCGTCGTTGCCGTCAATTGCAGAGCATCCTGCCAAGATCGACTGCTCCTCCGGCTTCTTCGTCATGCATTCCAATTCCCCCAACCCTAATGTTCTCATTGGTGCAGTGGTCGGAGGGCCGGACCAAAATGACGAATTTCCAGATGAGAGATCAGATTTCGAGCAATCTGAACCGTCCACTTACATAAATGCCCCGCTCGTCGGATCACTCGCATATTTTGCGCATTCCTTCGGCCAGCTTTAGTCTACCCTCATCTTAATTGCATCAATTTTCATGTTTAATAGAAATGTAATCACGTGTATCGTGGGTTAGTCCGATCAGCAGTAATTTGTAAAATGAGTTTAACTCAATTATCGATAATTGAGTTCTCTCTAGAGGTGAAGATTTGATCTCATTCTCACAATCATTCTAAAATAGTATCTAAAATCATAAGTAATCATAATTTTCATTTCTCATTTCAATAATTCTTGAACCAACAAACAAAAGTAACGATATTCTCGTTTGTTTCAAAAATACTTCTAAGAATTTCGACTAAAGTTGAAGTAATACGAAATTAGTATAATGAAAACTTAAGTCATGATATATAATATGTAGTGAAGTTTTGGAAGCAAGAGAGCAGGTTTGCCCGAGAGGTTAAGGGGGAAGACTTAAGATCTTCTGCACATAAGTGCGCGTGGGTTCGAACCCCACAGCCTGCACACATCATTATTCTTTTCCATTTTTCTTTCTTCATGTAAAACTTTAATATTTTTGAAAATCCAACCTTTGTTTGATAACATTTTCAAGCTTTCTTTTCTTTTTTTAACCAAATCATACAAACTAAGCTCTTATTTAGTGACTATAGTTTTCTGGTTTTTTAACATTATGTTGGTTTCCTCTTAATAATTATGATTTTCACCTCTAATGTTGTGATTACAACGATACTTCACTTATTTCACAATGACAAAGCATTATGTAATCTATACTTCACTTATTTCACAATGACAAAGCATTATGTAATCTCACAAGACTTGAGAGGGGTGAGTGAGAAGGAGAGAGGAGAAAGTTGTCTTGACCCAATCATGATTGTATAGTCATAGTCAAAGAAATTTTTGTAGTGTTGCACCCATCGAACGTCATCCCTTCAAGGGTTCTTTAGAGACCAATTTACTCTCGTGTATAGATTGACTAAACACCTTCTATTGACAAGCAATTGTGTTCTTTACCCGTAACGAAATAGAAGTTCAAAGTTCAAAGCTATAACTTAAGAGAAGCCCCTCCCAAAAGCAAAATCAACACAACCTTAACTCCAAAAAGATGATTCTGAGAAAATTACCGATCATTGGTCGGGTTTTTACCAAAAGACTTCAAATTTATATCTAGTGTTTATTGAGGCACTAAAATGTTCGATACCAATAACTTGACCATAAGAACAAAACTGGTTCACCCATCTCTCCCCTAAGTTGGAAAGCAGTCGGTGAAGAATCAAGACCATAATAAAGAAAAAGGATTTAAAGGCCCAAGGTAATATTTCATCAATTAGCTGTCACATGTAGTACAAGATAGCTTCTTCCACAAACATATACACACAGATTTAACTTATTTTTGCACAGAGACTCAAAGACACGAGTCGTTTGTAAAGCAAACACTTGGCATTACCACCATAAGCTCAATGATCATCAACTGCCAGAGGAACAGATTTTGCCTGAAGCAACAAAAGCAAATTAGATTGTCATAAAAGCTATCCAATTACCAAACTATGAAGAAAATAACACAATACAACTCGGCTTGCTTAATATGAAAATACTCACCAGATCACGGAACTTGAGAATGTAGAACATCTCTAGATATCGACGTGTCTCACGCCTTTCAAGTTTTGAAACATACTTCCAGAAACCGTAAACTCCAGCCAGGGTCATCAGTCGTTCAGAATAAATTTTCCATGTATACCTATAATGTCATGTTGAGAATTATTATCTACAACACAACGAGTTGGTAAGTAGAAAATTTCAAATGTATAAATATACATGCAAATAGTACCTCTCGTAAATTCTTCGTAGCCCCCCTTCAGAGATTCGAATCCAATGACTTGGATCCTCCTTGCACTTCTCAAAGAAATCTACTAAAAGAGCACTAGCTTGGTCTGGATGATAAGGGTCGATGTGAAATCCAGATATGCCATGTTCAATGATTTCAGCAGGACCACCATGGCAAGTAGCAAATGTTGGTAGCCCGCAAGTCATGGCCTCCACAACAGTAAGCCCAAATGCTTCATAAATTGCTGGCTGCAGATTGAAATTTTTGAAGCCCAGGATTAATACTATTCAAAGAAATGAGGTTGAAGAATAAAAGTGCAAACTCTATAATCACCAACCTGTACAAAAACACCCCTGGTATCAGCAATATAACGATATAACTCGCCGTTACGAGCACGATTTGTTTGAGCCGATATCCAACGAAATTGACCGTGTAACTTGTACTTTTTCATAAGGTCATGCATTTTCTCAATTTCTTTCATTTCTTCCCTGTCTTTAGAATTCTTCACGTCAACATAACCACCAACAACAACAAGGTTTGCTAGCTCCCTCAGTCTGGCATTCTTGCCATACAGCTCAACCAATCCTGTAATATTTTTCACTTTATCTAACCTTGCCATGGTGAAGATCAGAGGTTTTGACCTATCATCTATTGTGCCACTGTACCCGCGCAAAGAATAGATCAGTATTTCCCACTTAATATGAATTAGTTCCTTAATTTAAAGATAAAATGATCCTCCATCTACTGATTCACTGAATGTAAAAGTTGGGCAAAAAGATCAGAGACTCACACATGTTCATCATTTTGTTCTGGGTCATATAATAACTTCTCTAGTGAATCATGCAAAGCTGTAAGCCTCAACTGCTTTTCAGTATAGGGAAAATAAATAGTCATGTCTGCTCCAGGAGAGACTATATTGAACTTTGGGTCAAAGACATCAATTCCGTGGACAACTCGATAGAGCCCAGGAAGTGTAAATGCAGTGTGGCTCTCATATTGACCAACCGTATTCTTCCTGCAAGTGAGCTCATTAGCCCTCAACATCTATTCTTTCAAGTTTTCAAGCATCTCTCATCTCAAATCCCAAATCTTTTGTAACCAAGTTGATTACCAAATTTATTGATTAAAAAAAATTACCGTGGAAACTATCAGTATGAGAGGGAAATATCAATGTCTAATCAAAGATAGAAGAGTGAATTAAAAAGGATGAACGTTCAAAGACAATAAATGGAAAAAGTGTCTATCCTAAAGAGGTTCATCAAAAGATTGGAAGAAGTTACTTTCTGTACATCATTGAAAGGTATATTAGAAAACACCAATTGCAAATCAGTATGTCCTCGGAGACCAATCACACGCTCAAGCATCAAGTAACTACAATTGCCTTGTTCCCACACATCGTGAACTCAATTAAGGAAGGTCAAGAAGGAAAAATTAACAAAAGCTTTATACATTCTATAAAATGATGCTGCAAGAAAATTTCAACAGTGACAGGGTGATGATACTGGCAAAATTGGTTTGACATAAGGAATCAAACAGCATAAAGATAGTTAAGACATACGTTCCAGCAATCTCCTGGTATGTACTGGTGATGATAAAATCTGCATTATTCATGGCTATTAAATCAGCAGTGAACTGACATGAGAAGTGATATTTCTCCTCAAAATTTTTCCAGTATATGTCTGACTCCGGATATTTTGTCTTCTCCAACGCATGAGCAATGGTACACTGAACATTGCAAACCAGATGTCAATAAAAGAAAAAACAGTTCCAATACCAAAAGCTTCTCCTAACCTAAAGTACCTGAGTAACTCCCATTTTATATGCCAATAGGGAAGCGACAAGATTTCCATCACTGTAGTTACCAATTATAAAATCTGGAATACCCTGCAGCTCAGCTATAATTTCACTAGCTGCATCCTGTTCCAAGTAACATGGTATATCAAAAGTCCAATTCACGCATAAGAACTGATATATCAACAGTACAAAATTCTTCAAAACTTGCAAGTCGATACACTGGAAACTGGAAAGAATAAAAGAAGTGGTGATGGAATTCAAATAGCCAGTAATGCCTCAGATTATGGGTTCAGCTGAAAAGGTATATGGGATGGACAGAAAACGTAATGGCATTAACAACATCATTTCACGAAATAAGTGCAAACTGCAAAGAAGCAAAGTACTGGCAATCAAATTATGAAGTATTAACAGAAGTATAGTTTAACAGTTTAGCTTAAGCAGTAGGGTTTGAATAAATATATAGATAGCGATGAGTAGCAAGTGAACAAGTGTTTAACCTTGTGTAGAATTGCACACATTACCTCAGCAAAGGTCTCTAGATAGGGCCATACATCAAACCTTGAAATCCATTTACGTAGAATTCCATTCTCTGACCTAAAAGGAACACGCAAAATGTGTGAATGCTCGGTTCCAATGACTTTTTCCAGATGCTGGTTACATGTAGTTCCTTTTGCATCAGGTATTAACCTGGTAACCTATAACAATAGCCCACTACATGGTTAGATTGCAGAGAAACTCTGACAACAAAAAATTAGAGGTACTGTCGCATCATATAAATAAAAGGAAAGAACTTGAGTTCTGACTCGTCAAAAGGAAACCTAAGTTTTACCCATAAAAGTTGGGGAAAGAAGCATACTTACAATTAAAATTCTAGGAGTTACATCTAATCCTTGCTTCCTAATTCTAGAAATCATTTCCTTCTCCAAAGCACGCACCTGGTCCAATATATAAACTACCTGGAAATTTGAAATTGAAAAAGGAAAAGATAGTTATTACTTTCAGTGCTTTCTAATGATGTTCTAAGTACTCATCTATTTAACTGTAGAAGCTAAAAGAGAAAGAGAGATATCCGGATCAGAGGGAACAAAGGTACTAAAGTGCAAGGAAAAGAAAGTTGACATCCAATAATACTGTTTGGCTAGCAAGAGGAATTATTTTCAGTACCTGGCCGCCAGTGTCTGGCAGGCCTAAAACATTGGCCTGACCAAAGTAACCATGTGGAGACAAAATGACAACATTAAACACCATTGGAATCCTCCCTAGAAATGTTTCTAATACAGAAGGATCAGGAGCTTGAAGGATATCCAAGAGAAGATGCATTGTTTCTAGCACTCGTTCTGCTGTATCACCCCAACCTCTATCGAAACCCAGTCCTTGTAATCTAAATGAAATAGGGAAGGGACATACTAAATATCAGTTGTTGGCACAATTATTATCATAAACAAACTCTGCTGCTTAGTGATAACAAAAGGCAAGTACCCACATGAGCAGGGGAATAATCTTACACATATTCAAAGTCCGAATAGGGTGTACTGGGCAGCAACTTAGAAAGGTGCTCCTCAGCCTTTGACAGTGCTGACTGTAGTTTGGAAATGCTTTGTATTCGATCATTCAACATTATTCCCTGCGCAAAACCATTATTAGAACACATTCAATCATGATTTACACTGGCACTTTTTCTTATGAGCTCAAAACTTGGATTCATAATCATTCACAGCATAAGTTTATATGATACCACAATATTGATCCCGCAAGTTTAGTTCAGTAATTAACAATTTAACACTATCCGGTGAACTTACGCTCCCTTTATATCTGTGGGCTCGAAGGAAGTCAAGTAATGGCTCCAATGACTCCCTGTTGCGGAACATAACCGATGACAGATGACGATTAAGGAACTGAACGCCATTTCCAATGGAGGAGGATCGGATTGGACGAGGAAAATTCGCATTGAACGGCTCAAAGTCAAGCTCAAGTATGAGATTTTCATTAAACCTGACGTTCTCATGCAGAGACCATCCAACATAAGCTCAATAGAAATATTGATTGAATTTATGAACTATAAGGATCCAAAGAATGACTGCTTCAGAAAACATATACAATCAAGAAAAACCCACTTACTGTCCCTCCACAAGCTCTTCTTTAAAATGAAGATATTCAGACACACTTAATTGCTCTACACTGAGTTCGTAGATATTGACACGGACATACTCCCAGACACCAGGTCTAGGACGAACAGCAATGGCAACAAATGGCGGCAGAACAATAGCTTCCTACGATAAAATCAACCATCGAAATCGATTAACAAACTTCAAATGCAGAGTCTGATCCAACAAACCCAAAAAAAAAAAAAAAAAAAAAAAACAGCATATTCAAACCCCAACGTACAAATTCAAAATGAGTTGTATTATATTCCAAAAAAGAAAAAGCATCACCTGAGCAGATTTGAGGATCTCGCCAAAGGGTCCAGTGGAAAGGTGCAGTTTGCCATCATCATCACCAATAATATTCTCAAGTTCATCAATCAAATGATGGGGCTGTAAAATCCCTTTTCCCTGATCAACATATCTAAAACATCCACAAGAAAACCATCAGTAAATAAAGTATTTCCATTGTCCTGCGTTGGACGAAATAGAGAGATAACCGCAAAACCTGGAGAGGAGAGAGACGAGTTCATTCCGGTGAGCAGAGAGTGTATCTTCTACACGTTCTCTTACACTGGGGCTACGAGTAAACTTCTTGGTAGTGGCCATGGAAAAAAATGGTTGAAAATTTCAAGGAATGGGATGATATAACATGTAAGGAAGAATCGAAATGGAAAAACAGAGAATCCAAAGCTGGTTAGAGAATGATGATGGAGGAAGAAGAGAGAGTGTTGAATACAGAAGCCAAGAGGAAATGGGTTTGAAGAAAAGACGGTGTTGAAAAGGACAAGTAAAATGGAAAAAAAACTGGCACCTGTCCTTCGCTTTGCGGTGATTTCATGACTTCATCTTCTTTGAGCTGACGAATCCATATGAATAAAAAAGAAACAGCAACTTCCAGGCCTTTCTTCTTTCTTCCTACCGGTTTTGGAATATTCCATCTTTCCATTTCGGATTTCGCCGGTTGCTATTTATATATATGTATAGATTTCTTAATCTTTGTCCAAACGCATCATCGAGGCGCCTCTTCTACCTTCTTTCTCTTTTCGTTGCTTATGAAGTTTAATACTTAACAATCAAATTATTTTAACCATTTCAACATCAGTCCACATATCCTAACAAAATAAACTTTGATAGAAAATATTATATACGACAAAAATATTCATAATTATATGAAATACATGTGTCATTCACAAGATGAGTACTATATACCTAAATTATTATTGAGTATTAAAATCGGTTATGGGTACACGATGTCAGTTGCTATTTGAATTTTCAACATATAAGTTTAAAATTATTACGTAGATTATTGTTGGCTAGTTCTTAGTGGATCTTGGTCGTTTCCAACAATTAGATTTCTTGTAATTTAATTATTGAAACCCAAAACCCAAGTGTTCGCCTAATTCATTAATTGAGGTATTATTTTAGCTCTCAAACATTTAAATTTGATACATATATACATGTATAAAAGAAAGTTACATTTACTAGAGTTACGTACTAATGGAACTTCTTTTTTTTTATTAATAATCCTTCGAAAAAATGGTCATCCAAAAACATGCTAAATGAATTTTGTGCGTTTAAGTTCTTACTCACGTATTGAATGGAATTTTTTAAGGAAACTATATCGGATGATAAATTTTTTTTAGAAAAAACAGTCAATAACACTTTTCTTTTGCATATATGACAAATATGACAAGTAATTAGATATATTAGAGGCTATCCGAGAATTATTCGCTTTTAAATTTATTACTTTTGCAATTTAGAAAATGTAGTGATATAGGTCCTATTATCATACTTTTTTTGCAAATGCCTTTTTTTTTCAAACCACAGTAATTATGAGAACATTATTTCAATACCAATCTTGAGCTCCAATGCAATCGTGAAGAAGAACGATAAATACAACAATTAGATTTAAACCATTAGCTTCTGTATCAACACACTTCTACAAAATTGTAAAATATTCAACTTTTGTATAAGGGACCATAAACCCAAAAATTTATAATCAAATAGACTCTAATAAAAAAAATACAACAAATGACAAAAGCATTTAAAAAAAAAAAAAAACCGTTTGTGGCACTTTGGAAAAAAACAACTTATAGCACATAAGTTTTTGTATATTGCGAATATGGCAAAATTAGTAATATTATATGATTATCAAACGATAATCATAGAACTTAGAGTTACTGAGTTTTAAATTTGCTACTTTTACCGTTTATAAAATGTAGTGACGTGAACTCTATTGTTATTTATTTATTTTTATTTTTTTTGCTATTATTGTAAGGATTAAAAAATCCATTAATGAAATAAGCCTTTTGCAAAAGAGAAAAATAAAAGAAATAAAAAATTTTAAAGAAAATTTTACAAAAAAAAAGAAATTATAACTTATAGCAAATTCTATCATAATCATTTATATGCTACCACCCTTGACACTTTTAAATAGGTAAATATTTTAATTTATTTTGCTATTTCTAAAAATGTTCTAAAATTTAAAGATATTTTAATGATTCACTAGTACTTATTTAATTAGTAGAAAAAGCTTTTAAATAGGTGGTCCAATGAAGATATGACACGTAGGCTAGTGAGTGTTAGTTTTGCATTCCCGCATTACTTGAAACGTGGAAGGCAATAAACTGTCTTTGAAAATATCTACCAACGTTATATTTATTTATTTCATCACCTTTCCAATTTTGATTTTATTATTATAACTTATATATTTTTCTACGTAACTAATTTCTCACATTACTTTACCCTTTGACCCTTTGACCCTTTGACCCTTTGCTTCCAATTATGCGTAGGAGTGACATAGAGTGGCTGATTATAAACATTCTTGTACTACATTCATTAATTATTCTACTGTAGCTTAATTACAAAGTTTTCCAAAAATTACTCATTCTTGTTGAGCTAGAATTTAATGGATTTGTTAGATTTGCTCACTAATTAAGGTTTAGTATAAATTAAATAAGCCATCCATGAATCTTTTAATTGAGTTTGGTATAATCTCTATTTTTGGGAAAATTCTTATACCTGGTAAATCTCTCAAAAACATTGCACACTACGTGGACATTGCACAATAGGTGGGAAAAGGCTCCTTGCACGAATCCTTTGAGAGATGGATCACTTCTTTCTTTCTTTCTTTTTTTTTCTTTGTTTGTTGAATGAAAAATTCTTTATACGGTATATAAAGCTATGTGATATTGATGTAATTTAAACATGTTTTAAATGTTAATTCTTTATGCGATGCGATAACTAAATTACGTTTCAAACGTTATGTGAATGAAAACTTTAGCGTTTTTCGTGTTTTAAGTTTCAACTATGTAATATTGATCATGACTATGCGATAACATGAGCTATGTGGAATAACTACGCTAAATGTTAGAACATCTCATCGCATATGCTGATACCCTATGAGAGATAGTCAAGCATTATAAGATATATTAATTATAAAAAGTGATAAAGTATTGTGCATTTTCATATTATGACATCTTCCAAGTAAATTTAATTTACATATTTGCATATGTGTTTCATCTATTGATTCCCTCCTCACACTACGTATACAGTTTCTTTATTCTTTCATTAGATGTGCGAGAAATTTTTCATAAGCAAGAGAACTCTCTCTCAAATTTGTTGAGTTTATCGAGCAATTTTAAGTGTTTTTCGGAGTGCGAAGATTCCAATTAAGGAGAGCGTGATTCACGACTCAGTCATTACTTAACAATTTTTTGTTTTTCCAGGTTTGTGTTCTGACCATGCAATTAGGCGTCTTGTCCACTTTGCGAGATAATCAGTACGCGATTTGACTACGCAAGAAACGATACCTTAAGCGAGATACAGGGCGAAGTGCAACAACACTGTTGAACAATTTATTCACTTTCTTAAAGCTTTGATAGATCAAGATACTCATTCTCTTGAGCCGCACATTTCATTTTTCACAAAAAAAAAAAAGAATCAACTCATATGAAGAAGTTATTTTGTCAATTAAAATCTAAAAAAGAAGAATCTAAAATAAGGGCATTTGTCCATTTTGGACAACACAACATTCGGACGAATTGAACACAATATTACCAATCTAGAAAGAATAATCAAACGTACGGTTGATTTAAAAAAAAGTTACTTATATTCTAATTAGACGAATCATATATTTTATTTTTCGTAAAATAAGGGAACTGTACCTAAATTGACGAGACAAAAATTACCTACAACATCGAGAAAGCATAGATAGAGATGGAAATAAATATGAAAGAGTTTCCCAAACTTTTGGACAACTTTTTAATGTCCTTTTTGGGCATCCCTAAAATGACATTAAAGGAAATATCTTTAAAGACATGGAGGAAGAATGATAGGTAATGTAACACAATTCTCACCTTTATTACCTTTATCAATTTGGAAAAGTAGGGTGTGTGGGCTTACGCTTCACTAATAATTGCATATGTACACGTATGTGTAATGTGATCTAAGATTTACGTTACAATTCTGGTTTTAGTTATTTCATAATGTTTCTATTACATTCTTCATTTTTTTTCTAAAATTAGCACGTGTTTTAAGAATTTATCTAACATTTATTCTTCCAAATCCCAATTCAATAAATTCATAAAATAACGAATCTCACCTCATGAAGGCGAAGATCTATCGAGAATAATGACATTTTTCATGTACTCTCCAAATTACCAAAATCTGTCTCTTGAGCTAATATTTAATATAAGACACTAAGTTTATTTTATGTCACATATGAAAGAAATTCACGTTTACATCGAGTCCTACTAGATTTGATTGCTTGCTAGCCTAACTATATGATTTTGGGAGATTAATTTCATTAGTTAATAAATTTTATTTGGCTCGACTTGATTTGGTATTCATTGACAATTGACATGACCCAAATGCCAAACATGCTCCCCTCTACAAAATTACCCTATTTGAATACCAATGTGTTCTTTTAGCTAAGTCTCAATATTTTTCTTAATTTGACTTTGATTGCCTTCTTTGAATCAAGATCATTATTACCATATTAGAACAAATTTTAATTTCTTAGTACTATAATCATCCATTTTAAAGGACACATACTAACTTTAAATATTTTGAAAAAGCATAGAATTTAAAATAACTTAGGAAAAAATGTTTTTTCAAAAGTAACCACTCGAAAACAGTGACTAAAGGTTGGTTAGCCGTAATTGATGGTCGAAAGAATATAAGAGGTGGTAGTTAAAGTTTTTTCATGCAAATGGAGAGATTAATCATTAACTTACGTAACTATTTTTCAAACACATCTTATCATAACATTATTTGTATAATCCTTTTTGAAACGAACTTAAAACATGTTATTTATGAAATTGAGGAGTGAAGTAAGGAAAAAAGAGAAAAAGGAGGGAATGAGACGAGCGACATGTCGTAAAGGGTCTGCGGGCAGCAGATCTCGCGGTACACGTTGGCTGACCCATATTCTTTTGAACAGTTGAACTGTCCACTAAAAAGAAACTTAAAATCCAACTCAGTTTTACAAAACAAATTATATATATAAATGAAAAAAAAAGGGGGAATTAAGCGGAAAAGGCAAAAAATAAAAATCATTATCGAACGGCATTTGTGTGGCCTTGGCTGAACTCAACATCTCTCTCTCTCTTCTTCTTCTTCTTCTTCCCGTCACTATTATCTCTTGGCCTTCTTCAATCTTCAATCTTTAATCTTCAATCCCCTTTGCTTAATTCTCCATCACCGATGCGTGAACACGGTTCACACCTTCAACTTCTTCTTCTTCTTCGTTTCGATTTCTTTTTCTTAATGAGATTTTGCCACTGGCCTCCTCGATTCTGACTTCTTCCTCCGCTTTCTTTCCTCCTCCTTTCATTTTAATGCTACTTGGATTCAATGAGATTTCTCTCTTCTACTAGAGATGGCATCCGCTCCTTCGATGTCAGGTATGGTATGACTACCACTAATTCTCAATTCTTCTTACTTTTTCTCTGTTTCTTTGCTCCAGAAATGACAACGGATTGTTTCGTTTGAGGATGTCCGTCTTGGGTTTTTTTTTTTTTTTTTTTAAAGATTTTCAGCTTATGTTTTGGGAGGTTTTTTTTCACTGTTTTCTTTCATTTGTTAAAAGACTTGGTGTAGTAGGGGGAATTTGGCGTATTGGGTTTAGAGATTTCGTGATTTTGATGAGTATTTGTTTTTTTGTTTTTTTGTTTTTGAGAAATTGTAGTGTCTTTAGAATGCGTGAATATATGTAAGTTCTCGAAAGGCGATGGAAGTAGTGGTCGGTATGATTGCAGTATTCTATCGTGTGCATGGAAGGCTCCGAGGGTCTTGACGGGTTTTCTTGCAAGCACAACTCATTCTCTTCACTGCTCCTCTTTCTTATATTCAAAAAATGGCAAAAGAAGCAGAATAAATTCTGTAAGTGGTCTGTTATGCTTGAATTATACGAATTTTGACCGCTGGACGAGTTACTTTATTCATTCTATAATGTAACTTCTTTCTTTTTTTATTTTTTTTATCTCCTTGTCAATTAGATTCTCCTATATTGGAACACTATCTCACGGTACTGAGTTTTGTATGTTATCCACTCTTGGAACATTTGTGGAAGTCATCCACTTGTATTGTTATCATGTTTGGTTCCCTTTTTTCTTTCGTCTTTCCCATACTACATTTCTGTTTTGCGCTTTTTAAATTGTGGGCTGAATAGTGAGTGGTGAATATTTTATAATTGGTTGTAACTGTTCGGTAGTTGCTTCCAGCCATTTTGTTGAAGTACTCTCATTTTGACATTGATATAGTTTTTCTTACCCAAATCCTCTTCCAAGGTGCGGGGAGAAATACCTTTGCACCAAACATTATCATTGTGAATCTTCAGATTCCAACTTTGATGTAAAACAAGACTCTTTGAAGTTTTAAGTGACCATGAATTAGTTTGACACTAATTACTTCCAATTCTATTGTATGGAAGTTACTGGAAAACATGAATTGCAACCTTACTAATGTCAAATTATTGCAGCCTCTTATCTTTTAGTGTATATGCCTTGGTGTATATATGTAACAATGGTCCTAATTTTTTTTGTATATTTCAGAGATTTGAGTCTATCAATGTCAGGGGATGGTATTCGAATGAAGTTAGCAACCATGTACATCTTGGAAGATTACTTAAATCAGGCCTGCTTCATGATGTTTGTAGAAGGAAGAAATTTTGTTGCTCTTCATTCTTGTCTTCAGATGCCTTTGACGAGGTTTCTCCTGAAGGTTTGTGGGAGGTACATATTGTCAATAGTGTGGCATCTCTATACTTTACTTTTCAAGATGGAGTATCCCTTGTACCTTTATGTTTCACTAATCTTCTGCTCCCGAACCTCAGGACCTTAAGCCCACTATCTCTTATTTATCACCTAAGGAACTGGAACTGGTGCATAATGCTCTAAAGGTGAGCTAATTTACCTGCCAAATTTAGCACAATCCTTTTTTATGTACAACTACTTGGTGCATCAGCCGATTTCCCCCCCTTTTATTGGGTATAGCTTGCTTTTGAGGCTCATGATGGCCAGAAAAGACGTAGTGGAGAGCCCTTCATTATTCATCCAGTTGAGGTTGCCCGAATTCTAGGGGAACTTGTAAGTTCTTTCTGTCCTTCTTTGTATCCTTTTTCTGGTAGGAAAAAAGAAGTTTATAGTCCATAACCAAAAATAGTACTTCCTATGTTAGGAATTAGATTGGGAAACTATTGCTGCTGGATTGCTCCATGACACAGTTGAAGACACAGATTTTGTTACGTTTGAGAAAATAGAAGAGGAATTTGGTGCAACTGTTCGTCACATTGTTGAAGGAGAGACTAAGGTTATTTAATTTTTCTTCTTCTTTTACTTTTTGTGTTACCGTTGATACATGGGTCTATACCCTCTCAGCATATCGTGGTCAACAACCTTAGTAATTGATTTTCGCCATCTTTTCCATTCAGGTGTCTAAACTGGGTAAGTTGAAATGCAAGAATGAATGCAATTCCGTACAAGATGTAAAAGCTGATGATCTGCGACAAATGTTTCTAGCTATGACAGAAGAGGTGTTATTTCTGTAATTACTGTTGTCAATTTCATCATTCTTTTATGAAACTTTACAAAAACTAATAGGAATTTTTGTTTCAGGTCCGTGTGATCATTGTCAAATTAGCAGACCGCTTGCATAACATGCGCACTCTTTCACACATGCCTCCTCATAAGCAGGTTGCATATTATCTTTTAAGAGTATCTGGTTGTTGACATTTATTTGGTACTAGATTTAACACTTTTGCTTCATGTCCAGTCCAGCATTGCAAGGGAAACATTGCAGGTCTTTGCCCCTCTTGCCAAGTTGCTGGGTATGTACCAAATCAAGGTATGTCCAATTAGCTAGTTTGGTTATTATTATGTGTTTTGCTAGGTGTCTCTTGTTGCAATTAGGAGTTCTTAACGTTGGTTAACTAATTTGCTCAACTTTACCTCTGATAGCAAATAATTTGATAAACAGATGGCATTTGTCTCTTTTACTTAGATTCCTGTAGTGATTTTTTTGTCATATGATGGATTGATCTATCTTTTGAAAGCATGCTTACATCATGGCACCCTTTTTTATGACAATTGCAGTCAGAACTAGAAAACCTTTCCTTCATGTATACCAATCCTGAAGATTATTCCAAGGTCAAAAGAAGAGTTGCCGACCTTTCTAAAGAACACGAAAAAGAATTGATAGAGGTAATGCTGTTGTCTTTTTCATTATTTATCTTGTAACTTCAAATAGGCATCGGGTCATTTTAGATTCATTTACAAACTAATGTACATTTTATAGTGAGTAACCAACAAAACATTACTTTTAATTAACTTATATTTCAGTTGTATCCAATTTAAATTAACTTTTATTTCAGCCATTTAAAAAAAATAAAAATAAATTAAAGGCCTTAATGGGAATTGAAATGAGACAAGATTGGGCCTCACAATTGATAGTCAATTTAAATTAAAACGTGAGATCCATTGTAGAAGTAGAGAGTCCAAGAAGGTTTGGAAAAATAAAAGAACCTTGGGTTCCACAAACTTAAGAATTGAAAATTGAAACACAATATGGCAATTTGAGCAAATTACAACCGTAACAAAAGGTCAAACATTTGAATTCCTACTCCCACATTGTTGAAGAAAAATAATGGATATAAAATACATTGCCTTTAGGATACTTGATTTCATGCTAGATGGACTACCTGTCAAGCACCTATAATTTAAAGAAGAAAGATTGATTTTCGTTTACATATCAAATTCCTAACATGTCCAGCCAGTGTTAAAAATGGTAATTGAAGTTTTGTCAGGGTATGAAGGGATTGCATGCAATCTTATTTATGTGGATATACTGTTTTGTTGTTTTCTAGAAGTAGGAAATAAGTAATTCTTTATTTCTCTCTCTCACAAACAACTGTGGAACTAACAATTATTTGCTATTGAAGTGGGGTATTAAATGCATTCTAAAATGTAATTTTCCTTATATTTTTTGAGGTTTACATTTACATTTATCATACTTGTAGGCAAAGAAAATTTTGATGAAGAGGATTCAGGAAGATCAGTTCTTAGACCTTATGACTATGAGAACTGATGTTCGATCTGTATGTAAGGAGCCTTACAGGTATAGCGTTGAATTCCATATTTGCAGTTCCCACTTTCTCAGTTGCACAAATCTCGAGTGTTGGGTTATGCATATAGATAAGGAAAGGTTTCTTTTCCTTAGAAGGGTAGATGCTCGGTGCATTTTTAGGGCTGCATGATACTTGAGTCCATAGATAGACACATTAGGCATATTTAAATACCTGCTTTAAATTTATCTCCTACCTCTCTTTGCAAAATGCAATCTTATACTTTGAATTGATATTTTGCAGCATATATAAAGCTGTTCTCAAGTCTCAATGTTCAATCAGTGAAGTTAACCAGATTGCACAGGTGTCTGTTTACTATCCAACATTTCACTTGGCATTTGATGAAGGTTTCACGTTTTCTTGTTAATGATACATTCCCCTTTTCTAATTCAGCTTCGCATTATTATACAACCAAAGAAAGGCATTGATGTTGGACCATTATGTAGCCCGCAGCAGGTACTTATTTTCGTTGCCATGATTATCAAATTGAATGATGTTGGGTATTTTGCAATCACCGTAAGACTTCAATAACCATCACTTTAACATTATTGTATTTTCTGTAGATTTGTTATCATGTTCTTGGACTGGTACATGGAATATGGACCCCTATTCCTAGAGCTGTGAGTTAACTACAACTTCTCTTATAACTCCACAAAACTGCTTGTATATTGGTGAATACTGAGATGCTCTCTGTAACAGATGAAAGATTATATAGCAACACCGAAACCTAATGGTTATCAAAGTCTTCACACAACTGTAATCCCATTCCTTTATGAGAGTATGTTCCGGCTAGAAGTTCAGGTATTTAAATATTCTAGTTTTAGCACATTGGCTCGATTAGTTTTTCACATCTGACTTGCATTTAGAGAAATTTGTTTGGAGCTTTCCTCCCTTTGCTAAAATGTTTAATTTCAAAAACATTTGATTACTCATCAGTTTTTGTTGGTGGTTGCATGTTGAAGTTCATAAAAGTAATGGTAATTTTGGCAGATCAGAACTGAGGAGATGGACCTAATAGCTGAGAGAGGCATTGCTACTCATTATTGTGGGGGTGGGCTTGTAACTAGCCCAGTTAGAAACTCTATGCCCAATTCTAGAAGTTCAAGAGGGAAAGCCGTCTGTCTCAGTGATGCAAATATTGCACTCAGGGTATTTGTTTACCTTTCCTGGTAGTTGACTTTTCGAGGTGTTAAGATTTTTTTAGGAACTAGTATGGATTTGATAATTTCATGGATGAAGTTTTTTATTTCTTCCAGATCGGCTGGCTCAATGCTATAAGAGAGTGGCAAGAAGAGTTTGTTGGTAACATGAGCTCAAGAGAATTTGTGGACACTGTAACCAGAGATTTATTAGGCAGTCGGGTTTTTGTTTTTACGCCAAGAGGAGAGGTATAAATGGCCACTATCAGAACATTTTCTTTGTCATGGTTTATTAAGTTTATAACTTAAACTGTCTTTAAACGTCTGTAGATTAAAAATCTACCCAAGGGTGCTACTGTGATTGATTATGCATACATGATACACACAGAAGTTGGTAACAAGATGGTAGCTGCAAAGGTAATGTTTCAAGTGTTGATTGAAAGATTATAGCGTATCCATGTATCTCATAGTAGATGGATTATGACTGCATTTCTGGATAGAATGGATCTTGATATTCAATGTGTGACTTTGGTGTGGCAGGTGAATGGTAACCTTGTTTCTCCAATGCATGTTCTTGTTAATGCAGAAGTTGTTGAGATAATCACATATAATGTAAGTTACAATTTTGAGTTACATTATTCTTCATAAAGTTTGGAGGCTCTTCTGTTCTCTTTAGCTTTTGGGTAATCTCTTGCCCTTCCTGTGTATTGGATTACATTATTTCTAAAAGATGTCTCTCATGTTTTATACACACATAAAAAAGGTAAATAATAAATAAAAGTAAAAAATATATACAAGCTTAGTGCTTAAAACAGCTGCTTCCTGTTTTTGCATTTCTGCCTTCTGCGTATGTGATATGCCTTAGTCCTTACATAAAGCAATTGAACATACATATAATGTCAAAATTTATTGTGTTTTGACTTTTCTGGGTTTGTTTTATGATGTAGATGTAGATGTGCATGTGCTTGCCTTTCAAAGTAAACTTTGTCACCTCTGGACTACTATCTCTACATAAAAATTTTGTTATCTCATGTCTACAGTCGCATAAAATTTTCTAATTATTCCATAGAAACTGCTAAGACTAAGAGTATTCAGAATAGTGTTGAACATTTTCAAACTTGTGTTTTGGAAAGATTACTTGCCCTGGAAAGAAATGTGAACCTCTTGATTCCAACTGTCATGGTCATGCATTAAGCTGCCTTCAAGCAGTGTGATGTGTTATGTAAATTGGATATTTTATCCTCTGGTATTCCACAGACGTTTGGTTGAGTTTAATTGGTCAGGCAGTATTCATATATTTTATCTTCCGTTACTAATTTGATGACTGCATCTCTGGTTTGTGTGCATCGTTGATCAAATTTGTAAACGGACATTACCAAAACCTAAATCCACCAATTTTCAACTTTCCCATTTTAGTTTTAAACTTCTGATGGACTGGATGTCATGATTAGGCACTTAGGAACCGAACTTGTTTTTAAAACTAGTTCCCAATTTACTTTTTAAATAGCTGGATCCAAAAGTTTCATTTTTCTCCTTTGTTTGCAGGCGCTTTCTGGAAAATCAGCTTATCAGCGGCATAAACAATGGTTGCAACATGCAAAAACACGAAGTGCTAGACACAAGATTATGAAGGTATGATTTGTCATAACAATTTATACCGTATGTATATATTGCTATTGTTTTTGTTCTCTTTTTCCCATAACAATGAATAATTCAAGAAATCTTTAATTTAGAAGATCATTACCTTTTTGGCTTTATTTTGGTGTAAACATGGTTGATTTCAAGGATTACTCTTTAGCTACATTTATTGAGAATTTTTTTTGTAACTCCACTTGGATGGCCATCAATGAAATTGTTTCTTATAAAAAAGACCTCATTCTTTTTGCAGTTTTTAAGGGAACAAGCTGCACTGTCAGCTGCTGAGATAACAGCAGATACCATTACCGACTTCATTGCTGATTCTGAAGAGGAAAGTGAGTCAGAAGAATCCCCAGTTGTCTCCACTAAGAAAAAACCTCTCTGGGAGAAAATTCTAGATATGGTGGATATTTCATCCACTCGGAAAAACTTGAAGGACGACTTTCAGACAAAAAACAACAAGGTATCCATTCCCAAAGTGAATGGTAAACACAACCACTACGTAAATGTAAAGTTGAAAGCAGAGGGAGATATATTATCGATGGGTAATGGGGTTGCTCCGATTATGCAACCATTATACAAGGAAGTTTTGCCTGGTTTGGATAGTTGGCAAATCAGCAAGGTTACCTCTTGGCACAGTCTTGAAGGGCGCTCTATTCAATGGCTTTGTGTTGTTTGCATAGATCGTAGAGGTAAGTCTGTCACGTTAACCTCCTAATCATATCATAACGTATTAATACTATATGATCTTTTGATAGCCAGAATACTTTCGAAGATATTACTTTAATCCTTCTATTGGAGAATCGATGAAACTTTTAGCTCTTTTCAAGTACTAAATGTGGTAGACCTATAATTTCAGGCATAATGGGCGAGGTTACAACAGAATTAGCAGCAGCAGGCATCACTGTTTGTTCCTGCGTGGTGAGTGTCCAATTATTGTTCCGGCATGTTTGTTGAACATCTCCTTGTTCTTAGCTCTATCCTCATCTAAGTAGCTCTCATTATGAATGAAATGGTCAGGCCGAGATGGATAGAGGAAGAGGATTAGCTGTCATGCTGTTTCATGTTGAAGGGGACCTGGAAAGTGTGGTAATGCATAACCATCCGCTTTCTCTCCAGTTCTTGCATCTGTGCATGCGTGCATACACACCTCTGTTTGTAGCATTTTCCAAACCCTGAAAATGTAACACTATTATTCTCAGGTCAATGCATGCGCAAGGGTGGACACAATCTTGGGTGTCTTGGGATGGTCGACGGGATGCAGCTGGCCGAACACAGTGGAGAACGAGAACCAGAAATTTCTAGAGTGCTGATGGAGTGGAGAGCTTCTTCAATGGAGGAACCAGTGAGGTAACTACTTTCACCCAAGAAATGGAGGGTTGAGTTTGAAAGTTTTGTTCCTGAGGAAACGAAAATTCCATAATATTCTTTTTTATGGTAGATTTTTGGTAGTTAGTCTCCCCATTATGTTTGTGGAAAAACCAAATAAAGTTGGTAGTGAATTGAGTTTTAGTATGTGGATTCAGGGCAGTGTGTATACAAACAGGAGTGAATAGGTAAAGGCCATTATACTTTGTAAAGGATACTATTGAGGATAGAGTAACAATTTTACCCACAATTCTTCTTCACCTCTTTTACTAAATCCCTTTATTTACATTTTCAATCTTTGTTTCTAATCTCTCTCTTAATAAGTTCTTTGTTCTCTTGCCACTGTTAAACTCAATTCTAACTCTATTTCCCTCAAATTTTAATTTTCTTTCCTACCCATGAAGTTAAGAAATTTAAACCATGAATCTTTTAGTTCTTTAACATATATAATGAGTTAAATTTTTTGTCCTTCAATTTTAAGCTGAAATTATTACGTACTTCATGTCACATATATTAATTCATTTAAATTATATAAAACATAGTTGGGTTCATTTAACTCTTGTATTTAAAGTTGTTTTTAGAAAATAATAAGATCCTACTATTTAAATTCACATTGGCCTTATGAATGATACAAATGCAAGTGCTAATGATATTTTTGAGTTGAAATAAATGACCA
The DNA here is from genome assembly GCF_000004075.3 of Cucumis sativus. NCBI lineage: Eukaryota > Viridiplantae > Streptophyta > Magnoliopsida > Cucurbitales > Cucurbitaceae > Cucumis > Cucumis sativus. The sequence goes on from NC_026658.2 coordinate 545,101, forward strand.
TAACAATCTTTATTTTTGAAACAATTGAAATTGAGTTTTAATTCTTATAATTTATGCCTTCCAATTTTCACAATTAAGGTGTAGTTAAATTATTATGGTATTTGTTGAGAACTCCTAGGCCAATTCTCCATATAAATATAATTATTATAATTACTGAGACAACTCTATCTATTCAAAATCATAAACAATTAGAAAAACACCTTAAAAAGTATATATATATAAAAAAAAGAGTTATCGTAAACGATAAAATTGATAAAAATATTTTAAAACAGTCTATTAATATATATCTATATAGAATAAATAAGATTATTTTTTAATAAATTATGGTCGATTAAATAAAAGCTAATGAGGAAGTTGAAATTTAAGAAACGAAATATATATTTGGAAGGTTATGACTAAACTCAACCAAATGGTGGCTGCTCAACATTAACATTGCTTTTTAAAAGTAAATTAAAGAATTTTAATTAATACGTTCAACTTTAGCCTTTAATTAATAGCAAAAGTCAAACATTTTTTTTTGGCCGTTTTTAACAAAAGAAAAAAAAAACAATACAAATAATATATATTTTAATTTTAAAAAAATACATTACCAAGAGTTTAGTTCAACTGGCACTTGTATGTATTTGAAGATAATTTTAGTATGTATCAGTTATGATATAATATGTGTTTGGAGTGGAAGCTATGTTTTAGTCCATAGTAAACACGATAAAAAAAAATAAAGAAAAGAAAGAATGCAAATAAATAAAAAAGAAAAAAATTCAAAACAAATAACAAAAATTTCCCCAAAATAAATATCTTGAGCTAGATTGCTGAAAAATAACACATCATCGAACATAGACGACTAAGTAATAGTTAAAAGTTATTCTTACCACTAACTAATAAAAATTCAAGAACAAAATTGATACGGTGAATAAAGATTGTGAATGGAGTCAACGAACTTGTAAGAACAAAAGTTAATTACTATGAACAAATAATAGAAAAGGGTTATAAGAAGAAAAATTAGGTAAGAGTCTTTGATCGAACTTGAATTTAAAAAATGTCAAATCAACGTTTGAAAAAATCTCACACTAATCCTAAAAGTCTAAAGATTTGGCGTTGACCAAGTTTAAATTTGTTAGGATAAAAATTATAAATCTAATCTTACTTGCATACTTTTTAAAGTTAATAACATTCATTCGTTGATAACTAGCAACAATTTAATTTAAATATAAGATAAACACGTTTAACTTTTTCCATTATGCTAATTAAAAGAATAAGGCACTAACATAGTAATAAGTAGTGAATTGTGTTTAGATTTGAGGATTGATTAAACATATAATAGGGGTTTAATTAATAAAGTACATATATGAATTAAAAATGGATGGAAAACGAGTGGTCTTAAGTTGAATTAATTAGAGTCAAAATTAGAAAGGGTAATTAAGGATATAATCTTAATCATAATTTGAATTGAGTCAACCAAAGTGGGATTTGGAATAATAATAATTTGCCCACCATTTACAAATACAACGGTCTCATTGGTTTTTCTTCTTTAACCATTTCTAATTTATGGATTATATTATTCTTTTATTATCTTTGATTTTAATTCTATTTAGCTAAACTAATTATTAGGTTTATTACATTTACACTATGATTAATTAATTTATTTTATTAGTGAGAGTAGGCAATCCTATATTTTAATTTAATGATTGCCTAATTAGCTTTAGTACAATGTATATCTAGTATAATTTTATTTTGATGAAGTGGCATCCATGAAATGACCAATTTTGCCAAAGTTAGTGATGAGATCACAGTTCACATTGCTATATATAAAGTCATAAACATTGAAGACAGCTTATTGGATACTTTTTGTCAAATTGGATTTTTTTGCTTTTAACTTTCTAAAGAAAAGGATTGGTGTTAGCTTTAGTTTAAGATTAAACCTAGAAATGGCTTTATATGAAAATATAAAATTAATGAAATAATTAAGTTTTAATTCAAAAACGGAGTGAAGTATTATCTGATCGGAATCAAAATATTAACGATTAATTTCGAGTGACCGATCTCGAAGATGAAACATGAAAAATTAAAGAGAAGGATAACCTAACCCTAAAACATAACATAACTATATATATATATATAAATTGAGATATTATTTCTATTTTTGTACATAATCAATGCATTGTCCGTTATTCTCTTTCGAGTGAATAAAATGTTATGGTGGATCAAAGCTTCTCCAACTTGTTGCTTAACATGTGTAGGCATTAATTAGTTCTTCCGACCGTATTGTCGATGATAAAAAATGCATGTGACGAAAGATTGTTTACCAACGCTCTTTGAATGGCTCGACAATTTGTTTTATCGTTGAATTTTAATATTCTTACCGTAAAATTTAAAATTTTGCTATATTTTGTAATTATTTATAAATTAAGATAGTTTTTCATTTACGAATCATGATTGGTTTTGTATAAAATAAATTGGGTTAGGATAAGATGAGATGGAGTATTATCGAGACTGTCTTCGTCCATTCCAAGTTTGATTTCTCAATATAATATAGTATAGTATAATAGAATATAAGATAAGATAATATAATCGATAGTACATAAAGAGAACAATTAATGGAGTAAATTAATAGCAACTCTCCCACTACAATAACCAAGTTGAAAAAGCATTATAATCGAGTAAATTTGATTCAAACTTTGAATATAGATTAGCTTACAAAAACATATACTACAAACTCATGATTAAAACTCAAATTTATTTGCTCAACCAAATGCTTGCCACCCAACCTAACTCCCTGTTATGTTCACCCTGGGTTAAATATAAGAACCTTACTGTTTTTGTTGGTATAGAATTCTTGGAGTGATACAAAAAATATGTTAACGTGTAGAATTTTATGCTCAATCTAGATAATACTATACCATTATTTTGTGTATGAAGGGATATTATTTAAAGTAAGCACAATAAAACTAACATATATAGTAATTTTACTATGATTGAAAGTTTAATTCTCTATCTCTCGTATTGTTAAAGATGAAGAAAACTCTTTAATTATATTTTTGTTTTTATATATGAAGGTGGAGAATTGAATTTTTGATTCGACTTTATATATTTAAGTCTTAGTGAAATTGATTGTCATAATTATGTATTTTTAAAGTTAATTGGGATGACATATCTTTTAGTCCCTAATTACTTATATTATATATTATTTATATTACACTTGATTTGACTAATTAGACTAAGATCCCTTAATCAATGTATAAATAAATTAGTGATAGAGTTACGAATATATAAGAGTTTTCCTATTAACAAAGTATTATAATTTTTTTTTTTTGAAAAAGAATATATAATATTAGTTTTGAATTACAAAGTTTAGTATTTTTTTAACTTCTTAATCACTAAAATCACATGTACCAAAATCTATCTAACTGTTGAAAGTCTAAAACTAAATTTGTAATTAATTTTTTTAAAAAAAGTAGAGGTTTTTTTAAAATATATAACATCATTTAAAAAGATTTACAAAATGGTAAATATTGATGTACACTAACATAAAAGTCTATAAAAATTTGAGTAATTTTTTAAAAATAGTTTTATATACTTAATTATTATGCAATTAATTTATGTAGTAAAAAGTAAAAGAAAGAGGCGAGAGAAGAAGGAAAGGCAAGCGGGTGAAATGGGAAGAAGCTTCCTGAGTTTCTTCACTGTCTTCCACCAACGTAACGACGCCTACAAAAACCTCTTCTCCTCTCTTTCTCCTTTCATCCATCCTTCATTCCTATCTATCCTCTCTTCTTCTTCTTCTTCTTTTCTCTACAATCCCCATTTTTCTAATCATGTGTGGTGGCGCCATTATCGCCGACTTCATCCCTCGCCGTGACGGCCAACGCGTTACTGCTTCCGACATTTGGCCTAACTCCTCCCTTTTCCATTTCAACAAAATTCCCTCCAATCAAGTTTCGACTCCCCTCAAACGAACACCCCTTCCTTCTTCCGGTAAGATCATTTCTCCACTCCTTCTCCTCTTCTTTTCTTCTCCATTCGTGGTCGCCTTTTTGTTGTTTTATAAATAAATTTCATGGTTAATTAATTTCAGAGGCTTCGAAGCCCAAGAAGCGGCAGAGGAAGAATCTTTACAGAGGAATTCGTCAGCGCCCATGGGGAAAATGGGCGGCTGAGATTCGTGATCCCAGGAAGGGGATCCGTGTCTGGCTTGGGACTTTCAATACGGCTGAGGAAGCCGCTCGAGCTTACGATCGAGAAGCTCGCAAGATTCGTGGAAAGAAAGCCAAGGTCAATTTCCCTAATGAAGATGATACATATTCCATTCAAGCTCCCATTCCTCAATTTCACCCTCATCTCTACACTGTCCCTGAAAATTCCGAATTCCCCTACGATCTCAACCAAATCGGTGATTTCACCAGCACTCACTTTCCCGTGGCGATTGAGGAACAATCCGGCTCTGGGTCGGAGGATTCTTATCCTCCACCGGAGAGATTCGGTGTGAAAGAGTCTTCTGAAGAGAAGCCGGAGCAGAAGGTTAGCGTTATTGCTGCAGTGGAGGAAGAGAACGAGGTGCAAAAGCTTTCTGAGGAATTAATGGCGTATGAGAACTTCATGAAGTTCTACCAGATTCCATACCTTGACGGTCAGTCGACGGTGACGAATCCAGCAGAAGAACAGGTGGTGGGCGATCTCTGGAGCTTCGACGACGAGGATGGCCTTCACGGCTCTGTTTCGTCGTCTGAATTATGATGATTGATGATCCAATAACTTCTCTGAATTATCGGCCACTCCATCTCAAACCGGTTTCCTCCATTTTCAATTGTTGTTTTGTTATTTAAATTCCAGAATGTGTTTTGTGTAAGTTTCTGTGGTTGAACGATGTCAATTTGTTGATATGAAATTGTTCTTTGTACGATTCTGTTTCTCAATCAACATTCCATTAATTCATTTATTTAATGAAATAAACAGAAATCTTTCATTTACATCAAAGATCCCATTCCAAAGCACACTGATCTCAAGTACAAGGCAACTTTTTTTTGTTCTTTGATGAATTAACTCAGATTTGGTGAAGTTTTTAGTTGATGAATAATATACGAGTATTATGTTATAGGACAATAATCTAATTAAACATGTTTAATTTAGGTATAAAGTAAAAACGTTAATCTCTTGAGAGGAATAACATAATACCATTTTGTGTTGCGATGGAGAATAAACAAAGATACTGGAAGATTGATTGAATTGGTTGCTTAATTGAAGAAAAAGATCCAAAATGAAAGAAAGATTATAACAATAAGATGAGCATAGGTAAATTGGAGGAAGTAATTTAGTTTGAAATTTATGGTAAGTTGTTGGGGGTAAGTAAGTAAGTAAGTTGAAGAATAGAGAATAAAAGAGAAAACTATGGGTTAAGAGAAAAAGGTGGGCGCACGTAGAGAGAAGGGTGTAAACAAAACTAGTACGTTTCTACTTTCTAGATTCTTACCTCATTTGTTCTACCTTTCCTACTCCCCACCGCCATTTTCTTTTCTCAATTTTACTCTTTCGGTTAAAAAATGTTTTTCAAATTTGTAAAGTTTTTAAAATATCTTTTAAATATCCCTTACTGTAATCTATGTTTTAAAAAGTTAGAAATAGAAAAAGAAAAAGTGAGAAATAGTGACATAAGTAACAGGTGGAGCCAGAAAAATATGGCTTAAATAATTCTTTTAAAAAAAATTATTTCAGTACATTTTTTTCTTTGTTTTGGTATGTTTGAAGGTAAGATTTTGATTTCAATACTTTCTTTCTTTTATTATTTCTTGTTTTGGTATGTTTGAAGATAAGATTTTGATTTGGGAGTTTGTGAAATTTGGTGGGATTTTATGTTTTGATTTTTATTTTTGTTGTTGAAAAAATTGGTAAGATAAGAATTGGAAAGTTAAAAGACAAACTTTTCAGTGTGAAAAAATATTGATATATCATATATATATATATATATGTACAATTTATTTTTAAATTGGTTATTTACAAGCTTAAGAAAACTTCAAACACATTAATAGCTATATTAAGGGTGGAAAGATTTTTTTAATTTTTTTTTTAAAATTAAGTTTATTGTTTTGTCGCAATGAATTAACCATTTATATTCAAATACTCATAGTCTAAGTATTTTTGATGGTATTTTTTTAACTTTTGAAAGTTTAAGGATGTTTTTGAAATTTCAACGACGTTTTTTAACATAAAGTTTGAAAGCATTTTTTAAAATGTAATTGAGTCTTCTTTCCTTTATAATTATTATAAATTAGGAGTATTATTATTTCATGTCTATTATTGTTATTAAGTGTTTCATATTCATCCTCTCTCTCCTTTTCACTAACTAGTCAAATAGTACGTAATTCAATTACAAAAAATTATAACTTAGATCAAAATATCCGATTGTTTATGATAAATCATTGAGGGTAATAATCAATTTGGACCAAACCTTGGTAAGGATTTGTTTGATATAGAATTTGAAAATAAAGGATTCTTTAAAGATATAGTTGTAGTCATTTTCTCAAATATGTGTTTGGTAGCAAATTCACTTATTTGAGTATAATTTAAATAAATGTTATAAACGAGTAAATATCAATTTATATTAAACTTTAAAAAAATCATTTAAACTCAAAACTAATAATCATATTAATTTCAAATCCTAAATGTCTTAAGCATATCCATTTAAACGAAGAATTTGCACGAGTGTTCCATAACTCAGCTTACATAATCAAAAGAAAAAGTATCCAATTGAGAGTTGATTAATAGAGAACAAAAGTTTAGTTCAACTAACACTTGTATGTACTTATGCATAAATAATCCCAAGCTCAAATTTTCCTATTTTTTTTTTCTAAAACAGTTGATACATGAAGCTCCAAGACTCAGTTTTTATTTTGGAGTTCAATTGTCTTTTTCTCAACAACAACAAAAAAAATGATTGAATGAATTTCTCCCCAATAATTATGGTCTAATAATAAGTGTGAATCGATATCCAAAACTTTCAAAAACTAGCAAATGTACTATCTCTTTCAAATGCATTACTTTCATGTATAATTTTGAATGATAGATAATAAAGTATTCATAATACTATTTTGAATCTTATTTAAATATAACATCTCATATATATCATTAACTATAAACCATATTTATAGCTAACTATATATTATAGTGTATCCTTTATTTCTTATATAAAAAATATTAATCACATTAATATAAATCACACCTCTATCTTTAACTGAAGATCACTCAGTCACTAAAGATCCACAACTACACTCTTTGCACTTCAGACATATTTCTATGTCCATGAGTATAACTTATCAACTGTAAGTCAACTCTTCACAAATCACTTTGTAACTACATGTGGGTCAAATTATATCGTTTTAAGATTGTAATTGCATCTAACTCTCTCTAAGACTCATGAACAAGTTGTTTATAGTCTTACCATAAACAAAACTCTATTGTCTAATGAGAAGAAGATGTCCTATTGTTCAACACTCGAAGTCAGCACTTAAGGGAACAACTCATCTACTTACCCTAAAGTCGAGTAAAAGTCAATTCTATATTATGTAGTTACTCGAACAATTTTTTTAAAATGGTAGGCTTACTAAGCCGACAAATTTGACCACTTTTACTCACACAAATATAAGAATTGCCCTCATAGACAAGAGCCCATAACTCACTCAGAACTAAGGTCGAGTCACCTATTGTTATCTTATAAAATACTGTCAATCTTCTCAATCAATGGTGTCATAAAAGGAAGATTAATCATTTGGTTGTTTAGTTTTATAAACTCTTTATATAGTGTATCCCCACTCACATGTCTTCACGTAAACGACTAAAGTAAAATATTTTGTATTATTTTACTATACAAAATATGTTGTATCGATAATGTTACTAAGATAGGGTAGCCAACTTTATTCATATAATATAGACCATTTAGATTATTACTTAAACATTATCCTTTTATCAACCACGTACACATGTATGTGAATGTTAATGATAAGTTGCCTAAAACAACTTTGGATCTTTTTTGAATGGATTACTGCTTATATAAAACAATCAACAATTATTTCAAATAACATATAACTACTTGGCTTTGGAACCTACATCCCCACACATGCATTATTATTTCCTTCTCAATTAATATCATGTTATATGAGTACACATACATATGTCATATTTTATATTTTATTCATGGGTATTTATAGGTGTAACACAAATATATCAATTTTCATTGTGATGAAATATACAAAGCCCTATATGAATGGTATAACTTAAAAAGCCCAAAATCGTACTTTTATGTCCACAAATAACTTTCAATGGGCCGTCTTGAGGCCCAAAAAAGTCCGGAAATCAAAAACCCTAACCCTAGGGCAAAAGCAGCATCAGTGGTTGTATATAAATAGCGGAAGAATGAGTTGCGCGTTTCTCTTGGATTGCAGCAGCACGCAGGAGGTTTAGAGAAATGGTTTCGCTCAAGCTTCAGAAGCGGCTTGCCGCTAGTGTTCTCAAGTGCGGTAGAGGCAAGGTCTGGCTGGATCCTAATGAAGTCAATGAAATCTCTATGGCCAATTCTCGTACGTTCCTTTTTCTTGTTTGATTCCTTTCTTCTTTTACCACTTGTTGGGATTTCAATTTGATCTGCTTGTTTATTAAGTTATTTTTGGTTGTTTGTTGCGTAATTTGATAAGTATACGTAAGCTGTGGAGTTGGATTTTTCATTTTGATCTGCTTGATTGGGATACACCATTCCTCTTAACTTGTTTAATTCGGATACATTACTTTTTAGATCTTTTTTTCTTATATATACTGATTTTTTTTGTTTCTGGAAGTCTAGAATAAATATTTAGTATGTGTGCTTCGGTTTTTTTTTTTTGGGGGGTTGATTAAAGTGGTGTTCTGTTTGATGTAGGCCAAAACATTAGGAAGTTGGTTAAAGATGGATTCATTATCAGGAAGCCAACGAAGATTCACTCTCGTTCCCGTGCTCGACGAATGAAGGAGGCTAAGAGGAAGGGACGTCATTCTGGATACGGTATTGTTCTTTTGAGTTCTGTTATTGTTATTGTTGGAGTGCACGTTCTATACTCTTGCATAATTTTCGGGTTTGTGTGCAGGAGATGGACACTTTGTAAACTGATGTTTCAGTTGTTTTTTAAAATTTCCATTTTTAGAGAAATTGAAGATGAGAAACCCATATTCTTTTAAGAAACTTAGAATTAGGGTATGTAGTTGTTAGTTATGTAGGAACATAACGGCCATGATATCGTAGTGTTTGATTCTTTATTTTTTTATGAAGACTTGTATTTGTTTTCGTCCACTTTACTCTTTTTTGCAGCTGATAAATGTTTTCTTTTCTTGTGAAACTAAATTTAACGATTTGATATTCTTTTTCAATCTTAAAATTTAGTCGGGAAACAGGTACATTCATTTTAAATTTTGACTGGTAGAGTTGTCATTTTTAGCGGCTTAAATGTGTGTATGGATCAGAATGGGTAATGGAATGCTCAGTAATATGTGCATTTTTTACACATAGTGTATCAAGGGCTTTTACAATTAGGAAGCAAAAAGTGTTTGTTTAGTGAAGTGCTTTTGTGGTGACTTTAGTCACTTATCATGTCTGTTGCATTTAGGTAAGCGTCGGGGTACCAGAGAAGCTAGATTGCCCACCAAGATCCTCTGGATGAGGAGGATGCGTGTCCTGAGGAGATTACTCCGTAAGTATAGGGAGTCAAAAAAGATTGACAAACATATGTACCATGACATGTACATGAAGGTTAAGGGTAATGTTTTCAAGAACAAACGTGTGCTGATGGAGAGCATCCACAAATCTAAGGCTGAGAAGGCAAGAGAAAAGACATTATCAGATCAATTTGAGGCTAAGAGAGCAAAGAACAAGGCCAGCAGGGAAAGAAAGATTGCCAGAAGAGAAGAACGGTTGGCCCAGGTACATCAATACTCATTATAAGTTGGACAACCTCATTTCTTTTCCGTATCTCATGCTGCTGCTTCAACCATGAGTTTCTTTAACATTAGTCCCATCCCATGTCAGATTATTGACTTTGTCTTCTCATTTAGGGACCTGGTGAAAAACCAGCCGCAGCTGCCCCAGTTGCTGCTTCTCAAGCCCCTCAGTAAGTAATTATGATTTTATTTAAATCAAGTAGATTAGGTAGCTGATTTATATAATGAATTTGCCGTTTTCCTCTCATGCAGGGTATCAAAAAAAGCAAAGAAGTGAACTTTTGATCGATCGTAGATCCTCAATTACTGTACTGGTTTTGACCACTTTTGTTGTTTTTCTTGTTTTGGACAATTTTCTTTGTTATCAGAATTCCAGACGAATAGATATCTACATCTATAATTTTTCTAATTTATCAATCGTTCCATCTTTGTGTTCTTTTTATGTTTTATATATATTTCTCAGATTTTCTCACAAGCTTTGTTAGGAACCCTTTTCATCCCAGTTTTTCTTAATATTTGATGTCTGAATATGCCTTACATCCATTAAAAATGTTAACTTCGAAACTTGAATAGCCGATTTGGTCTGTATTGAAGGTAGTGAAAGAGAAATAGTTGTGGAACTCCGAGTGCTCTGCTGTTCTTTTGCCTTTCTTTTTCTAATCGTTTGTCCAAATGATATTGATAGTTTAGTCTGAGGTTATTAAGTTTTTATTTTCCTAATCTTGCTTGCCTTGAACGTTTTCAAGGTCCAGACTATAGGGACTACTATATTTACTAAATGGGTTTGGCCGTCCGTTATTCTAAGTATGTGAAGCGAATTGAAAAGCATTGATTAATCAACAGGTAGATCTTAATCATTGGTGACTATGGATAGTGGTTAATTTTTTGGGAAATCTTGAGTCTGATTTGTGCGAAGTGAGCATAAATGTTCATATGTTGTAAATGGCTCTTACTATCTAGTTTTTCAAGAGGGCCAGTTCTGTAGGCTTTCATACCAACTTGAAATCATTGATCGTGGGGAAATCGCTGTTCTTTTATCCTTTTGGTAACAAAGTGATGACCACAAAATTAGGTTCATGCCTAAGCTTCTGAAACTTAAACAAGTTGTTTGTATGTGGTTTGGCTTTCTTCTTCAACCCACAGCAACTCTAGGCCTAACTAAGTAATAACGATGGGAATATCATTATCTCAACATTTCGTTGGGAAGTGATTAATAAATCATACTTCGATAATAACCCTTCTAGGTGATTCTATTTTCTAACAATTGATGTGACATTAAGAAAACCTTTTATTCAACAAGTTTTTTGTGTGTAAAAACTACTGCGATGTGATGAGTTGAGTAACGAATTAATTTAGTAATTACTTTTTTCTTTTGAAAGTTGAGTTTTTTTTTCATTTTCTTAGCAAAATTTGTATCAATTAGAATGAGACAATGTTTCATTGCATAGAATTGAGACAATGTTTTTGCATATTTTGGTTTCATTTTATAAGATATAGATAAAAAAAAGTTAATATTAAATCAACTAAATCAATCAAAAGAGTTATCCAATGAACCCTAACAATTTTATTTTTGTTTTTGAAATTTGTTTCTTTGAGCATATTTTCAAGTAAACACTTATATGAACTTGTAAGATAATTTATAATGTGAAGTGTGTCTAGAAGGTTAATAATCAAAAGCACAAAACCAAAACCATGTGGTTTTCTAACAAGGTTAATATCTCTTTTGGAAATCTTTGCCAACTTTATATAAGAGGAAAGTTCGGTATTTGAATATGATATACAATCCATGGCTTGGCTACGAAATATGATGCAAATAGAAAATTTTCCAAAGCGATATATCATATTTATGGAACTTCATGACGAAATCAACTCTATACCAATATTCCTTTAGAGTCGTGATTATACCATACCTAAGATATGTATGCATAATAAAATGTGTGCAATAATGCTTTTATTTTTTCAGAAAATACCGAAGTCTAACCCCTACTGAACACTACAAGATTAGAACAAACAAGTAGAGGCTCAAATCCCCTATTGATGAATGTCATATTCTTCATTTTCAAAAGGGGAAAAATGATCAAATTCTCAAAGAGATCCAATAATAAACGTAGACGTACACAAGAAATAATGTCTCCAAAAGAAATTATTAATTACTTCCCGCAAGAAAACCTTTTTGACAATATTTTCTAAAGTAGAAGAGAACGGCCAGACACTCTTTCTGTGTGGTCATTTTATTATCCAGTTCAATCCTCATAAAAATGGATTTGTTGTTCCTTTTAGGGGAAAAATGAGAGTACCTATAAAAATGATTTTGATGGATCCAAACACAGAAGAAGGAAGCTTTTTAGCTCTCTATTAGCAATCGGATGGACCGATCATTTTCTCGGGCACCACATGTTTATCAAAATCTTCCTCGCTTAGAACTCCAAGCTTCAGTGCAGCTTCCTGCATTATCAAATACCAAAACCACAATTAACCAATCAAATTTAAGTTTCAATCCTTATTTTGGTGGTCTGTGTATCGTATCATATATGTTTTATTTGGTCTCCAAGTATAGTTCTTCAATGTAAGTTTGTTTCTTTTTTGTTCCAAACTTGAGTCCCTGAACTTCAATTTTGATCTAAAAAATTGATTGCTCTATTAGATAATTTGAATTTTATGTCTAATGAAATCCTAGATTTTCAATTTGTATTTAGTAGACTGATTTTTTTTAAAAAAAAAAAAACTTGAAAATTTAGGGACAAAACAAGTACAAACCTCAACCATGGACTAAATTTCTAATAAGTGGTATAATTTCTCTCAGTCCCTTTTAACTTTCAATGGTTTGTTCTTATTTCTATATTTGACATTAAAATGCTAATATAATCCCAGTTAATTTTTCTTTAATCGTTCAACAAGAATCTAAACATCCAAGCATATATGAAGCCTTGACACCTAACATACAGCATTTGACTTTCAAGTACTTGTTCATGTAGACATCTTTTTAATTATAAAAAAACATTAATTTTTTCTCCATGTAGATATCTTATTCACTCATATAACAAACCCTAGACATTTTCATGTAGACATCTTATTCACTCATATGACATCATGTATAAGTTTGTTTTTTCCCCTTAATATAGGTGTGTAGTTCTCCAAGGTGCTTAAGTATCTAGTAATAAAATACGGTTGTCGACATTTTGAAGTGGAATTGACAGAGGGTTCTACAGGGTGTGGCCTAGTGAGGTTTCACTGAAGTAGCTGTCAGGACATTGGTTTTCTGGGGATAGAATATTGTTAGGAACCACCGTAGTTTAGATGTCCTTGTCCCACATTAGTTAGAATGGGATAATCAGTGCGGTACTTAAATAGTTTGGCTCTCCTACCCCCAATATAAATAAAACTAAAATATAAATAAAATTCATACCTTCAAAGTACTCCCTTCCTTGTGAGCTTTCTTTGCAACTGCAGCAGCGTTGTCGTAACCAATTTTCTGGGCAATAAGCCAGGGACATATATTAGCAAACAAAATACCAAGCTTAAGGAAAACGAGAGCTTTCTAGTTGATGAACACTTACAGGGTTTAAAGCTGTGACGAGCATCAGAGACTGAAGGGGCCATCGGATTTACACGAAGAGATAACCACAAGAATCATCAGCCAAAAATCTTCTATTCAACAGTGTAGTATAGAAGTGTTTATCAAATAATAGTAGAAAATTTACCTCATGGAGTAATTTCGAAATTCTTTCCCTGTTAGCTTGAATTCCCCTCACACAGTTCTTCTCAAATGAAGCAGAAGCATCCCCTAATAATCTCAATGACTGCCAATGATATACCAGCATTGGAGATGAAATAGAATCCAGAATTTTTATTTTAACTGTTTAGTTTCTGATATCATTATTTGAACGTAATCCCTAGCCATAGTAACGGTGAAGAGATGATGATGGAACTTACATGCAAAAGAGCATTGGCTATCATTGGTTTATATACATTAAGTTCAAAGTGACCATTTGACCCACCAACAGTTATTGCCACATGGTTTCCCATAACCTGCATATAAACGATGAGAGTTGCCATATCATCTTTTAAATTCTAGAATGACAAAACAATACACATGAAATAATCACTAAGAATCTGAGTACGCGTAGGCTCATGGAAATTAGCCAAAAGATTTTGTGGAACAAAAGGAAACAAACATAATGAGTTGACTGAATCTATGTTAATTAATTCCTCTTACAGCACCCCATAAACTACGCAAGATATTATTTACCTGAGCGCAGACCATAGTGAGAGCCTCACATTGAGTAGGGTTCACCTTACCCTGAAACAAAAAAAAAATGTTTAGGTTACGAAAACCCAGAATGCACATGCCACCAAATATATATGCAAGGAGAGAGAGAGAGAAAGTAACTGGCATAATACTACTGCCTGGTTCGTTTTCGGGAAGAATAAGTTCACCAAGACCACAACGTGGACCACTGTATACTTGAAATGAAATGAAAGGAGAAAATGTTAGAAAGAAAGAAAAAATAACAAAGAGAAAGATTGACAAAACTAATACAACCTTCCCAACAGGCGTATGTCATTGGCAATCTTCATCAAAGAAGCAGCAACTGTGTTAAGAGATCCACTAGTTTCAACGAAGGCATCATGTGCAGCCTAGTAGAAAAAAAGTGGTTCCATGTGTGAAGGATAGAAACCCCAAATTGTGGAATAAAAGGATGAAGCTCATCCAATGACTAACCAAGGCTTCGAACTTGTTTTCTGCTGTCACAAATGGCAAATTTGTTTCTTCAGCTACTGCTGCCGCTATTTTCACATCAAATCTGAACAATAGATAACACCAATATAAAATGAGAAACACGTTCAGCCTTCTTATCATCAAGCTGAATATCCAAAAACAAGATAGTTTTCCTTATCCAAACTAACTAAAAGGAATTATACCCTTTCTTTGTGTTCAATCCAGTTCCAACAGCCGTTCCACCTTGGGCAAGCTGCACAAATGGAATGTTGAAGTGTCAAAAAAAAAAAAAGAAAGAAGAAGAGACAAAACATCTGGGAAAATCACACGTTTTCCAACCTGATACATTCGAGGTAGAGTACACAAGACTCTATCAATACCATACTTCACCTGCAGTCCAAGCGCATACCAATAAGAAAATTACTCATATGCAATTCGTTAAACCCTCTTCTTTTCGATAGACATAATAACCCAGAACTTCCACAAGCACATAGAGAAAGAAGGCATACTTGTGTGGTATAGCCACTGAACTCTTGTCCAAGAGTTAGAGGTGTGGCATCTTGAGTATGAGTGCGTCCAATTTTCACGATATCTTTGAATTCTATAGACTGTTAGGATCATAACAGAGAAATACAAGGAATTACAAACTTATGAAAGTGCAAAGGGAAAATAGAATGCAAGGCAAGAGCTTGGAGTGTAAATAAACACATACATTACTAGCACACAACTCAATTGAAATGTGCTAAACCTAGGATGGTACAATAAGATCCAAACAATGTGGATCTTGTAATGTTTTCCCACTTTTATACATTCAGCTAAGCCCATGCAATCAAACAAGCATAGAATTAAAGAGACTTTTGCAAACTATGAAATTGAAATTTTCGGCAGCATAGCCTCCTAAACATCAAACCTTTGAGTATAGTGATGAATGCAAAGTTTTCAATTTTGGTATGAATTTGGAATTAATTTCTGTTGCAGCTGCTATGTGCATTACCTGCGAAAGGAAAACAGTAGAAATCAGAAGTGGAGAAAAACAATTAGTCAATTGAGACAAAAAAAAAAGTTGTTTCTTGGTCAAAGAATAAAGACAAAAGTTTGACTATTAAAATTACTAAACAAAAAGAAGCTTGGCCATGGAAAACTGCTAAACTTGGTTTTTGTTAGTTATAGAATTAGAGTTAGAATAGCAAGCAATTGACAAATTAACTTGGTAAATCAAAAGCTTACAGTTGGGAATGTATCATTAGAAGACTGGGACCGGTTAACATGGTCATTTGGGTGAACAAACTTATCACCACGTTTGTGGCCAAGAATCTCAGATGCTCTGTTAGCAATAACCTGCCACAAAAGTAAGATGTTCGTCAATTGTGCAGTAGAGGTCCGTATTTTCTAACATTCAAATCAACCAACAAAGTAGACCCTAAGGGGCATTCTAAAAAAATTACTTTACAGATTACCATAGTATACATCTTCATCTATTATGGGCACAAAACATTCTTATGGGGCACTTCAAATATTTTAATGAAGGTTAATAAAGGATTTTATTTTACAAGAGATTATACTTAGAGAATGCATGAATTTGACACGATGAAGAAGAGGAAGAGGAGAAGGACTATTGTCATCTTACACCATTTTAAATTCATCTATTATTGACCACTAGTTTTGAAGCTGCCTACTTCACGTAACATTGTACAATAAATTTTAGCAATCGAGTTTAGGGGCAAAGTAAATCCGAACACTGACTGAAGCTCACTACCCAAGAGAAGCAAATCATTTCTCTGGTTACTATGAGTTAGTACACCTGCCGTCTTGCTGTTTATAAGAACGCAAAAACGACCAAGAAGCGTGACATAAGCTTCCATGCCTCTGGAAAGCATTTCGATGGTAACCAGAGTCCCACACATATCGATAAAAAAAGGAAAAACTATCAAGGATGGAAAACACATTGTGACGCCTGCCTCAATAACTTCTCCAAAGAAAATGATTCGTGAAAAATCCTAAAATATGCTAACTACGTACAATCCTTCACTCTCGAAACTTCATAATCAAAATAAAAACAGAGTTGTTCCAACCTCATTCGCATTCATGTTACTCTGAGTACCACTTCCAGTTTGCCATACAACAAGTGGAAAATGATCATTCAACTTTCCCTCCGCTACTTCTTGAGCTGCTTGCATTATGGCTTTCCCAATTGTTGGATCAAGACCGTAGTCCATGTTTACCTACAAAAACAGACTCACAATGAGCAAGAGAATAAGAAACTATTCCAAAACCGTATTCCACGTTTATCTCAGTTGCAAAACACGAACTATTGTACTTAATTTGAAAACGAATGGACCTTGGCAGCACACTTTTTAAGAACGCCAAAGGCACGAATTATAGGTTCTGGCATTCGCTCCCGGTCGCCTCCGATCTCAAAATTCTGCAACGATCTCTGCGTTTGAGCTCCCCATAATCTAAAACACAACAAAAAATTCATAAAAACTCATTTCACTTCACTTATCACAGCTCCCCATAATTTAAAACACAACGAACACAAAGCAATTATTAGTCAAGTAAATCCAAAAACAAGACAAACTACCTATCGGAGGGAACGTTGATAGGTCCAAAAGTATCCCTTTCCTCGCGAAAAGACGTGGAGTAAGATCTCAGTGACGTAGTAGCATAACGAGCCATCCCAAAGAGGTGTGAAGCGGAAGATCGCCGGGACAAAACATAGACGGCCGCCATTTTTTAGAGGTAAAAGCTAATATGAGTTTGGGGAAGAATGAGAGAGTGATCCGGAAAGAGGAGGAGAGAAGAGTAACAAATAAGAATGGAGATTGGGGAAAGTGGAATCCTCGAACGGAGGAATGGACGGAGATAAGACGCCGGAGAAATGGCAGGTGACGTCAGACGGTGGTAGGTGTCGTGAAAGAATACGGCGATTTATTTGGACGAACAAAATACAGATTCAAAAGAGAAATGGAATTGGCTTTCACGGCTGCGCCTGCCTCACGTGACTTTTCTTTCGGCCCAATTGAGACGGCCCGGCCCGGCCCAACTCCAATTCCCTCTTCTTCTTTTTTTTACTACTTTAGTTCAATTATCTAAAAGTTCATTTTGATTGAAACTTTGTTAAATAATTATAATAATCTTTTTATGCAAGATGGGAGGACAAGTTGTCCTGCCCTAGGGTGTCACGTAGATTTTACTTGATGTACTCGATTTGCCTTGGATTTGTGGTTTTGTTATATTTAATTGAGGTGTGAATTCTGAAGAGCTGTTTCGTGTGTTGTTATTTATTATATTTGACGTAAATGTAGCCGTTGGGGGATTTTTCGGTAGAAAGCTGTGTGGATTATTCTTCTTAAAACCTTTTTTCTTAAGTTGTATTTTTTCTCTTTTGGGTTGTTTTATTACTTTATGTTTCAGTGTTTTATTTGTGTCTTGACTTCAAGCCATGAGTTATTCTCTTTTTTCAGTAATATAATACCTTTATAAAAATAATAACAATTAAAAGTGTTAGGGCTAAACTTGAACAATTTTTTAACTATATGATTAAAATTTGTGAACTATGGTAGAATGTAGAGTAGAAGGTAGAAAGTAAGTATTTAGTAAAAAAAAATTATGCTAAAAATGTAAATTTTCAAATTTACATGATCAAATTAAAATAAAACTCAAAATTCAATAAATATTTTGAAACTTAAATTTAGAAAACTAAATAGAAATCGCTTAACAATGTATTTTTTCTTTAAAGTTTGCTTAATATCCTCATGAAAACCATAAATTAGGAGCAGAGATGATGGTTAAAATTGATGAAATTTATAAAATGTAGAATAAAGTAATATCCAACTGACCATAATAAGTTAGGACGGAGATTTAAACCTGAATCTATGCATATTATATATGATTTAGTTAGTTGTAAAGTGTAATTTTTGTCTTATTTTGATTGTCATTGTTAAATGCTCTTTTAGGGTAAAATCAATGGTTAGTAATGCCAAAATAGGCTACTGATCTATATTTAGTATTATTCCTTCTTCTTGACATTATGTGCGTGGTCGGAATGTAACAAACTTTGCATCTATTATATATATTTGTAGGTATGATAGCATACTTAGAGTCGTTAGGTACAACTACTACTACTCTTTTAGCCTCTCTCTACATACACACATATATATTTTTTGGGTGTGAAACTTTTGATTGGATGCTGTGTGAGCGTGCGAGATGGTGCAGCAACCCAACTGCACATAATTTTTTCTTCTGGTTTTTTCATATTGATGAGGCTTAGAAAAAAGTAAGAACTCTAAATCAAAGATTTAAATTTACAAGCAAAGGAGAAATGTTATGGAGCTGTTTGTTAACACAGTTTCTGTCATAAACCAAAATACAAAAGCAACAGAAATTATTGCTTCTTTTCACCATTACAATAATTAATTACAACAACTTTAAAGAAAAAAAAAAGTGGAAAGACATGTATAAAAACACCTTTCTCTCTTTTCAACATAGCCAAAAGTAATATAAAAAAAAAAGAAAAAGAAAAAAAGGAAATCAACACTCCCTCACTTTGTTAAAGAATCAAAAAAATGAAAAAAAAAAAAAAAAAAAAAGAATTATTGTTTTCTATTTCCAGTTCTGCGTTTGCTATCAGCAGAAGTAGGCTGTCTCCCACTTCTGTGCAGTGGGAGAGCAGCAACCCCATTTGACATCTTCTGTGAAGGAGAAGGTCCCATTGAAGAATTGAAGTTCTTGCTGCACAATTTCATTAAAAAAAAAGAAGCCACAAATATTAGATCAACTTTGGAAGTTAAAGCTCTATAGCGAGAGAAGAAGCATAGCTAGTATTATAGTAGGTACTACACTATATTATTACCTTAACTCTGGGCTCTTTACTGGCTTTCCACTGTTCGGTTTCTTCGTTTTCGATCCAATTCCGCTGCCTATACTTGTAAGTTTAGATTGGTTGAACTGCCAAAGCAAATCTGGTTCAGAAGAGTCGCTTGTTCCAGCGTCTAGATCGTCTATATCGTCAATGCCAACCATGTTAAATCGGTTGGCTCCAGTTAGCATACTGTATCCTTGTTCTGTATACAGTTTGGAAGAGTCTTGAAGATATTTCTGGTAGAAGATGTCATTTAGGTTACCATTTTCTGCTTCCCAGCATCCTAATGGATTCTCGATTTGGTTAACGTCTTGCTTGTTGACCATTACTTTGTCAACCCATTCACCTGAGGCCATGTCTTTTTCGTCCTCCCTGTAGTTCAGGCAAGGGCTACTGACGGGCGGCCATGGAGGTGAATTGGCCAATATTTCATCCATGTCAAAGCTCTGCCTCTTCTGTCGTATAGCAGAGTTGTTATGAAGCTGAGGCATTGATGTTAAGAATGTTAGAGTGATGAACTAATTAACCAAGGAGAAAATCTTTTGAAGAATTAATAATAGCAAAATCATTTATCAAAGTGAATTCACAATCACCAACACCGACCAACCATACTTCGTTTCTCTTCAAGGGACACTGAGGAAAATGGTCATTGAACCACATTTTTTATAGATTCCAACGTAGAGGGATAAAACATGTGTTTCTTAGTAGTAGGTGGCTCATGGGGCAGAACCTAGTTTTTTGTGGTTTTTTTCTACAAGATACTTAACTCTCAATGAGAGATGAAAGAATACACAATTGTTCTCCTGTATATTATCAGCAAAAAATAGTTTTGAAGAAGAAAAATCGGGTGAACTTCCTAAGGACTATGGTTCTCTACTCGACAACATCCAATGAAAACAAAGTAGCTAAATTAGTTGTCGCTTTCAACGGGGGATGGGGGAGGGGGGGAGGGAATACCTCTATGTTGCCTACATCGCCCATAGGCTGACGGCGGATAGTATGTTCAATCAACACATCTACGTCCTGATTTTTAGGCCGGAAAGGTGACTGCTCATTTGCTTTTGTCTTGAATTTCTCCGAGTTCCCAGAAGCTGGAAGTGGAGTATGTTGTTGTGCCCCCTCTTTTCTTGCAAGAGCTGCCTTTAAACTTGCAATCTGACACAAGTTTCCACTTGATGAGTATACTAATAGAAGTTTGCATGAACATGATTGAGATTAATCATCAAATGAGACCAAAATGTCAAAACCTGTTCCTTGAGCTCTTTAACATCTGAAGTATCTTTGTTCACTCGAGCAGCACCAAGTTCGACTGTTGCAACTCTCTCTGCAAATTTAAGTGTACTTAATGTTTCTCCAATAGCATCAGGTTCTGGGCTGATGTGAACAAACATCAATGTCTTGGCTTGCCCACCTAAAAAATTATGGATACATTTAAAATTGATGGTCAATCTACAAGAATAAGTGTGTGGATCGATTTAGCTATAGTGTGTACACTTTCATCTTACCAAGTGAATCTTGAAGAAGTTGCGTCAATTTGCTATTTCTGTAAGGGACGTGGGGATTCTTCTGGGCAAGAGAAGCAATAACATCACCTAGAGCAGAAAGGGACTTGTTGATATGCTGTGCTTCTTTCAGTCTATCTCCAGTCACCTCAGACTTGTCAACCCTCTCACTTCCTGCCAAATCTACAAGATGCATGCAGCCACGGAGAATCGCCCCAGATGTCAGATCTCTTCCTTGAACATGAACCGTCAAACAACTAGAAAATAATTCAAATTGAAGTTAGCCAGGTGCCTGGTGAAGCCGTATACACATCCTCAGTACGACAAGATAAATGAATTTTTACCTATGGGAACGGCTGCTGCGGTCATTTAAAGCTGTCGCCCCTACAGCACGATTCCTTTGGCCAAGGTTCATTAGACTAATGATATCCAAAGTTGACGACACACTTACAAGATTAGCGTCTGGTACACTAAGTCCATTTTGAGAACTATTTCGAATTTCTAATGTAAAATTTAGTCAAGGAAATGACACCATAAAAGCCTTATTGAAATTGTCTAGATTCTGGAACTGTAAACGAGAATGTTCAACTTTGTAAGCAATCATGATCATGGATACAACCAGAGTATTACTTATGTGCATCTCCATATTGTCAACTATACAATATTTGCTTAATTATGTCTACAAACTCAAAAAGAAACAAGATCAATTATGAAAGGATATCTTTTATTAGATCCATCAGTGACGAGGAGATCCCGGACTTGCTCATTGTAAATCTCAATCATCTGAACAGAAACATCATAACGATAGGTCTCCTTTCTTTGATCTGCTATAAGGAACAAATCTCCCAATGCTCTATAATTTACTCCTTGGCTCTTCTCTGTTAGCTCTTTTGGCCCAGACTAGAAGCGTATAGACAATGAAAGATATAAGCCCAGATTTGAATTTCAGATACGCTTTTTAGAGGTGAAACTCAAATGTTTAATACCTACCATAGTAAAAGTTTTCCCCGATCCTGTTTGCCCATATGCAAAAATACAAACATTGTATCCATCAAGAACAGATCGAATGAGTGGCTGCATATCGGCAAAGACCTCCACTGCGATAGAACGAGAACAAATTGTCAAAACATGTGTTAGAAAATCTATCAAGCTTCAAAGTTAAATATTTCATCAACCTTGTGTAGCAGATGGACCAAATACTTTGTTGAAGCTGAAGGATCTCTGTCCCTTCCCATGTTTTGAGGGAGCGTTAACAGAAATGTTTCCATCTTCTATGTTATCCACGACACTCAAATAATTTGATTGGCCAGACAAAAAGGGTCTAACTCGGCAGTAAACTCTTATGCTACCTGATCAAAAAGACCAATATATTTATGATCTGAAAGCATAAAATGCACAAAAAATTCAATCATATTTATATGAACAATGATCTAAATTACCCTTGAGATCCTGCACTTGATTGTATAGCTTACGATTTTCCTCAAGAACTTTATGATATCCAGATGCAGCGTGAGCAAGACTATGTACATGCACACCTACATAAGAAAACACAGCCAAAAATTTGAGATGAGAAAAAGTTAACTTACTCCCCAATGAAGTTTGCTACTAGAAAAGTATATCGTGTAAGCCTACCGAGGTGGTGGAACTCTTCACTAAATTTTACTTGCATAAACTGCATTCCAGCTTTTGCAGCGTGCAGTTTATGTTTTAGTTCCTACAATAGTAACTTGAAATTAGTAAATGACGAACAATAAAGAAAAACACAATTAATAAAAATATGCAATAGGTACGTACCTGAACATCCTTTTGCTGCTGATCGAAAACCGCTTGCTGCTTCATAAGCAAGCTCTTTGATTGCTCCTCAAATATACTGCTTTCATGGGTTATTTCATTCTTTTCAATCGCTTTGGAGTTTGGTTCCTCTGCCTATATAAAGAGCGAAGAGGGTAAATTCAGTCAATTCCGCTATACTGCAATTGTAAGCTGCGTGAAGTATAAAAGATCAACAACACACCCTTTTAGCACCAAAAGCTGATTTCAAGAGCGACTTGTTGCTTTGTGAACCAGCCGAAACCACATCTTTTGGAGTAGCTTTTGTCTGTTTGCAAAATAGGAGGGAAATAAACAAAATGTGAAGACACAAATGAAACAAGATTGTTGAGTATACATACCAGATCAAGGCTGGAGAACCGATTCTCAACTTCATCCACAAGCTTGCTTAACAATGATTCTACAAACTACAAGAAGATAGAGCAACATAATTTAGAAAAAGTTGAGGAAACGTCCAATTTATACAAAATAGAACAATTGACCATATATGCTGTTAAAACAGCAGAATCAAATTGCCATTGATGATAGCCTAGTATTTGAAAAAGAAGAAGCTAAGAAATACTCTCAAGGTAAGATGATTAAATTGATGAATCATGCTGAAACAGAAACAATGATCATTTTTCCTTAATAATTCCTCACAGTCTGCGGAATGAAACACTAATTCATTAACAATGTCCATTTATCTTGATCTAAGGCTACCACCAAGCATATCAAGACAATCTATCAATAAAGCTACATAAACAAAGTTCTCGAGATTCAGTAATCACCGTTGGAATTTCTTCAGGCCTTTTATCTGTTAAAAGTGCACGAATGAGGGCGGCGCGGGAACTATTCTGCTACAATGAATAATTGACAAGAAGGAATGCATAGTTTAGAAATGGTTCCCAACAAATAACTTGAGACAAACAAGCAAATAACACAAGGTTGAAAGAATCCGCATTACTAACCGTTTTGTTCCAATCCGCGTTGGAAGAATTGAAAGATTTGTCATTCAGGGAGGAGGTTCTTGACAAGGAATTTGTGAATGGCTCTGAATTTTTCCTCACAAAGGACTTAGTAGCGGACATAGTAGTAGTGGGTTTTACATTTCCACCGAATTTCCAAACTCCGTAGCCTCCACCCTGTTTCCACTCGCCATACGACTTAAGAGCCAGAACAGTATTGACAACCCTGGCAGATTTCCCTCCCTGAACAAGAAATATCATAGAAAGAATTGTCAATCAAAAGCCTCTTCAACCACTTAGTCATCATCCTTTTTTTTATCTCTTCAGACATACTTGTTCTAGATCAGATGCCTCAAAGGTAGGAACTCCCATCTCTTGTATAGCTACAAGAAAATTCCTCACGTTCTCAAAATATTGAAATGCTGAGAGTGCAGCTCCATCAGGGATGAGGGCAGAATCACAAGGGCTCTCAACTACCTAACAATTGTTTTTGATAGAGACATAGAAATTAGATTTTAAGGCAATTAGTGCCTAAAAAACAACAAACCCAAATGTGAATTTGGCTCACCTTGGGAACCGCTCCTGGTTGAACCTTATTCAGGACATTGCAGAGAATAATCCCACTTCTCAATCCAAGCCTAAACTCTTCCTCTGAAGGTTCAGCTGGCAAATCTTTAGCAGCAACAACCCCGATCATCTTTCTCAACCACCCGGCGGCTTCATTTCTTCTAGATGCTAGTTTAAAGAAAGAACAAATCTCATAAGTATCAGAAAAAGAAACAGCTAAAAACCCCAATAAACCCCAAAACTTAAGAACTTCAATAGATCAGTTCAACCCCTCAAATAACCATTGCCCACATTGTCCCAAATAACATTACCAACAAAAATTCATAAGAATTGTGCATCCTGAGTGGGAACTCGTACTCAACAATCAAGGAAAAAGAATCTCATTACAGAACACAATTACGATCAAGTAGATGAGAAAACAGAGGATCATAAATTCGCATCATTGATTTCTAAAGGTAGAAATTAAATATTCTTGTTGTTAGAATGTGTATCCAAAATACAAGCATATGCTGTCTTTTTCTTTAAAAAAATCTGCATCAGTGAATTAATCAGCAAACTAAATCATCAGATTCACAAGGCTCCAAAGATTTAGGAAAAGAGAAGATTAGAAAAAGCAGAGTTACCAGCTTCCTCAGCTCTTCTAGATTCCAAATCAAGTCCTCCTCCATTACCAAGACGATTCCCATGCTGTTGAAGCACGTCCTCCACCACCGATGCCACTGAAAACGACAGCGTTCTTTCCATGGTTTCAACCTTCGTCTATGTCCACGCAAGAAATGAAATTCTCCCAAAAAAAAAAAAATCAACACCCAAACGCACCAAAATGCATCAGAATTGGTGGGTACTTCCGAAAACTAAAAAAGATCTACAACAGAAAAACTGAAGGAAGTGTTTGAATATTAATGGAGGGTTTCTTCCTCTGTGGCCAACAAAGTGGCGATCCTCTGTTGCTGTTGCTGTTGTTGTTGGTAAGCAATGAAAAATGGGGTTAATGGGTAATGGAGTTGGTTGATATTTCTTTGTTATTAGTTCTCCATTGCTTTGCTTCGACCCTTTTTTTCTGCTTTCAATTCCTTTTTTTCACTTTCTCTCTCTACGAACAAAGAAAGATACTGAAACAGAGTAGAGCCCCCTCCCTCTTCTCTCTCTATCTGTTATTCTTGTAGCCTTTAATACTCTCTCTATACTGCTTTCTGCTTTTTTCGAAGCTGAAAACCGAGCCTTATGCCGAACCTTAAACCTAACCTCCACCAACGGCTCTTTAAAGCGCGTGACTTCCCATTCTTTTGTTTTTAACTATGTGAGAATTGAAATTTAAGAGGTTAGAGGTGCCTCATTTACTGCCTCGCCACGTGTCACGTGAACAATGGGATCATACGTCCACGTAGGAATCATTTCAAACTTTATAATAATTAATTTGTCGGTTTTTCTTTTTTTTTTTTACAAAAATAATAATAATTCACAAAATTGTTTATTATTTATTTATGGATTAGAAAAGAAAATAAGGTTGAATGGATAATTTTCTTCCTTTCTTTTTCCTTTTTATATTGATATTAAGATTTCTAAAAATTATTGTTATTGAAATTGTTTTTAAATATAATCCAATAAAATAAAATAATTATAAAATATATCAAAATTTTATATTCTATTCAAGAAATTCTTACACGTCTCTAAAATTTGCTTTTAATAACATTTTTCAACTAAGCACGTCATTTTAAACACAACCATATAAAAGATAACAGACTACTATATCAAGATTTTAGTTTAATAACAATAATAGTGTCAAAAGTGAGCTTAACTTAATAAATTTATTTCTCTAGAGATAGAAGGTTAAATATATATAATTTTTTATTGGCTTAGCAAATTATTATATATTTAATTAAGCATAGGTTAATGCTTATAAGTAATTAAAGTAAACTACTAAATATGTTAAATAGATACTATTAATATCCTTAGTTGTTTGCTTAAGAATTACTTAATTCATTAAAATAACAATGGAAAAAGTGGTGAAAACATGACCATTACTCTACAATATATATATATTTTTTCATTTTACCTCTTTTGGATAGTGACATCTAAAATGAGCAAATATTTAGCATAGAGGGAAAAATGAATGGGAAGTCTTTAGGTATGGTATATGCTTAAATGCAAAGTATTCAATTAGAAGATTGATTGTAATTTGAGCATTGCCAACCAACATTATTAAATTATAGATACCCTTCATATTTATCAAATAATATTTTAGCGATATGTTAGCATGTTTGTCGATATTTTCATAAATGAAAAGATTTAGTATTTTTGTCGAATGTTATTTATGAAATTAGAAGTTATTTTTCAACGTTTAAACTTTTTTCGTATTTGAATACATGCTTTTTAATGGTGTATATATTTATAAATATAACAAAATATCAATATGTATATATCATCTATTATTAATAACAATTTATAACAATAATAAAAATTAATGAAAAATAAGGTTAAAATTAGTTTTTTTTTAAAAAAAATCATATTTTCTCAACCTTAGTGTGTTTGAGAAAGAAAAGTAAAGTTATTGTATTAATCAAAACATCATTTTCTGTCTTTTAAACAAAGCAGTTTATCAAATGTTTTATTTGTTGTATGTAACTTTGGAGGCAATATGTCAACAATAATGATGATAATGAATCATAATTTTACTACATATATTCCTTGCCTATTTATTTGTTTCCATCAATATCCATACAAACTTTTGGATAACATGTATTTTCATTAATACAATACTTCATTAATAATAGTAATTTGAAAAATAATTTAAGTTAATGTTTAGAATCAAATTAACCATCAAACCTTCAACCTGCAAAAAATATATATATATATATATATAACAATAAATGATATAGAAAATTGAACCTATCACTTTTAAATGGATTGTACAAACACTATATATTAATTTAGTAGTGTTTATTTTATTAATTATTGAGAATTTCTTTATACTAAATTGTAAAATGTCGATTTTGGACATGTGTGGAAAAGTAAGCGACCTACCCATGAGAATGCATGAAGAGCGGAGGCTTATGACTTCTACATAATCTTTTTATATATCTTCATTCAATTTTAAGATGCGGATATTTGATAACTCGTTGGTAAATAAGAGAATGAGAAGTAGAGAATTTATTCTTAATTTAGGACATAATAGCTATAAACAACGTGCATTAGTGCAAGATAGACAGGGTGATTTCAACCCTTTTGGAGTGAGAATCCTTAATTATCAATCCTTAACACCTCAAAATTAATATGATTTCAACCCTAAGGATTGAGTTAAACATAGATTACCTTAAGATGACAAGAACAAATTCCTAAGTCAAGATTCGAAAACTCTCCAAAATAAGATGGTCAGACCTCCAACATGAATTGTAAGTTCATAAGCTCTCTAACTATTTTGACCCAATGGGTAATATACCAAACTAATTATCTTTGGATCGTTTTTAACTCAATTTTTTTTTACAGTTTTGAACCTTTGTGATTCATTTTTCATTTCAACACACGTAAACATGGCCACAAAGTGAATTTAAATAAATTAAGTTGTACCGTTGGATTAAGAAATTTCCCGCCACAACAGTTTACTATAATAAAATAAATTGTTATTATTTAATTTGAATTTGAAAAAGATGGGTTTAGGTATTTTGTCCATTAGTATGTGCTTTTTAATAGAAACAAATGTCGCCTTATCTGATTTGGAAATTATTGAAGAAGTCAAAAAAGAGACCTAAGACCTCAACCTCAATAAAAATAAAGCTTCATATTTCATTTCAAATTTTGAACTTTCAAATATCAAAAATAAAAAACCTAAGAATTCCTTTTTCTAAAAAGAAAAACCTAAGACAAATACAATTACAAACGTGTTGAGTAAAAAATAACGTTCTCTTTTATTTTTTCTCCAATCTTACATATTTTGATAATGATTCATTTTTCTAAATTCTTCTTCTATATATATTGCTATGATTAAATTCTTCTTGTACATACAATGTTTGAAAATTCTTCTTAAAAACTAAAGGTTAATTTTTCAATTTCATTTACAAATTATAAAACTCTGCCTTTTGTATGTATAATAATTTCATGTTTAGTTTATTATTTTCAATTAATATTTTCTAATACACCTAAATATTAAATGGTAATTTAAATTATCTTATAAAATTAGCGAAATTGCACACAAACTCGTTCTAATTATAGAATATTAAGTTCAATAAATTTGTTATTACTAAGACAAAAAAATATTTCAAAACAATACATAATTAAAAGAGGTAAGAAAATTCTAACATATGATTAATGAAATTGCTTTCTCTTTTATTCACATTTCTAATATGTTAGATTATTTTTCGGTAAAATTTATCACTATTTGTTAATATACAAAATGAAATGAAATTTAATATCTTTTAACTTTCAAAATCCAGTTGATTGGCACAAAAAACAAAATTGTATTGGCAATATTTATTCAATATTTTTGAACAAATTTATACAGAGAAAAGAAAGTATTTAGAACCATGACTTTTCAGAATTATTTTGTTTTATGATGTACTAAAGTTAGAACAAAACAAACATATTCCATTCCCTCGTAATATGATTCAAAATTGTTCACATATCTTTCAATTATCCCTCTACTAATAGAAATATTAATCAAAATAATTAAACTTTCCTCAATTTGTGAATGGAAAAAACAATTTTAAAAAAAGCATTATATGCAAAACTTGAAATAAACGGTAAAAATCTTGGGAGTGGCGAAGGAATTATAATAATATTAAAATAAAATTCAGTTCGCTTCAAATTAATAAAATAAAATAAAAGTTAAAAAGGGTAACTTTTTTTATTAAAAATTAAAAATATTAAAAAGGTAACTTTAATAAATAAATAAAAAACAATATTAAAAAGGTAACTTTAGAAAGAAAAAAGAAAAAAAGAAAGAAGAATAGCTAACGGTTGGCGATGGGTCTAGTCGAACACAATTGGAAAATGGTTGTTGAAAGCAATTTTAAATTAACTCAATGATTTTGTTTAATTATTATTATTATCTTTCTTTTATTTATATTTAAATTAAATGTTGAAATGTTCGTCTAAAGCTTGTAAAGATATTAAATTCATGGTGATAATAATCTAACATACTCCTTAACTTCACGACGGTAATAAAGTCACTAGTAGCAAATACATTGTCACACCACAAAAGGAGGGTCAAAGAGAAAAGCATGAATATCATATAATAATTGGTTGCAACTCAAAGACTTATGTTGTAGTATTAGCTAAAACTCCACATTTAGACTCAACAAAAGGAATTGGTTGCTTTTTGATATAACTAACTGCATTATATTTAATGTGAAATACCGATTTGCTATAAACAATATTCATACGAAGTAATCGAGAGACTAAGGACCAAGTACCTTATTTTTTAAATGCACTACATTTGCTGTCTATTGTAGAATGTCAATGTGATATTTCAAAACTTTTGTATAAGAAGCAAAATAAAAAGTGACAACTATTGTGCAAGCACTTTTTAAGTACGTTGACGGTAAACACTCTCTTATTTTCAAATATCACAAATTGTGAACGTCAATGTTTGATATTTCGAAATATCTATCAATGCTATTTTTATTAGTATCTATAACTAATAAATAATCACATTTTGTCATATTTAAAAATATTAGTATGATTTAAAATAATTACTATAGCTTTTGTAATTATGCATAATTAACATTTAAATTTCAAATTTTATTGTTTAATTAAGTAGACAATTTTATTATCTTTAAACCATGAAGTTTGACATTTCAGCTATATATATATTGTCAATGAAACAGTTTAATACGACAATTATTTTGGTTATATTAGGCAGTTTAATAATTTCTATTTAAATGAGGATTCTTATCATTGTGAAATTAACCATTTAATTGGTGTTTTTGGGAAACGTTAAATCGAATTAATTGAATTTAATTAACATTTTTGTAAGAAAATTTAAACAACAATTATTGGAAAGGACAAAAAATACAATTTATTTTACAAATATAGCAAAACCAACATTAATATATATTAATAAAAATCTATGAGTATTAGTGTATAAGTGACTACTTACTGTAATACAGATAAACATTAATAAAACATAAACATTAATTTCTATAAATGTCTATTATTAATAGATGTTGAGAGTGATTTTGACATTACTAAAATCACATTTACTACGGTTAAAATCACTTTTCTCTAAAAGTAATCATGTTTAGTAAAAAAAATTGATTTATGAAAAAATAAAAACATTTTTGAAGTATCATTAAATCTAAGTGATTTTTCTTTTGGTGATTGGATGAGAATCACCTCCAACATTTTTCTCATACTATTGAAATTTTGATAATTTATATTGTCCAAATTTCATAACATATTATTTTTAAGGTGATTTTAACCTACCAATATCTATCAACATCTATAAGGGATATTTTCCTAATATTTTAGTTTAATTTATTATATTTAAAAACATTTTAAAAAAAGTTTAATAGATCTTCAATTTAGCAATTAAGTTTCCAACATCTACCTCAAAATTTGGATGTTAATTATTAAAGGGTGTGATGATTGTACTTTTTAATAATTAAAATTGTATATTAATGAAAGGTAAAATTTTATCTCTTAATTAATCAAGTATATTAAATGATAAAGTTTGAGAGTGAACATCTAATAATGTATTAACATTATTGTAAAATAAGTGTGTTTCCCTCATTAAATTTATTTCATTCCTAATTTCATCATATCTATATAAACTATACATTATCTTTTTCTAATTGCCTTTTTTTAATTAAATTTCTAATTTTGTCCATCATGCTATATAATATAATTGACATAATATTTTATGTGATAATTTTCCCCTTACAAGTTGAGATGAAATATGTGATAAGACAACTTTGTTCTAACCACTAATATCTTCATCATCCTCTTGCACACTATTGTCTAGTCTATAACATACTTAAAATATTGTGACAATGCTTGACTAAGCTCTCCGATTTCACAATCTTCTATTCATCTCCCAAATTAACTTTACGTAAATTTATTGGTCGTTAGAAAAACATATCTACATATATATCAATTAACATGTTCACTTTGGCAATGTCAATAAACATTCATATCATAACAATGAATAAAACAAGTCATATTTTTTTCTCTTTTTTTAATTTTATAGTATAATTAAAGCGAATTATACCTATAACTTTTGGACTGGTTGATGGTAATAATAATAAATTTTAAATTTTAAAGTGAAAAATAATGCATAAAAGGTAAATGGAAAAATAATTGTAGTTTTATTTATGAATGCCACGCATTAATTGATCTACACATATTATTTATCTCAAATTACAATATAATAATTAAAACGGCAGAAAGAAGAACTCAATTCAAAATTGCAATAAAAAACAAAGGATATGGAGGTTACAATTGTCAATTGAGCCGAAAGAGATAAAGAAAGAAAGAAAGAGGTTACCGTTCAACGTCCAAAAAATTCAAATCTTTGGTTCGTTGTTAAACCTAACTTAGCTTCGGATACCGTAGACCCCACGTGGAGCGTCTTACGTGGGCCCATCTCACTCCATACTTTTCTAAGCGCGACGAATAAAATTGTTTAGGTGAATGACCAATGGTAGACTGACAACTGGTGCCTACGTGGTTCAAACTGCATACGTGTCATCGACGTAAGTGGGGCCGGTTTTGATAAACCATTTTCATGTAAAGCACGTGTGGGTACGCGCCTCAGTTTTTCCATCCTCCCTCGCTTCGGTATGTACAAATAAAGAAAGAAAAGTAGTTTTTAATTTTTATGGTTGCCCTCTGCCCTCTGCCCCCTCTAATAATGCTAAATAATTTCTTTTCATAATATAATGTTCTCTATACTCAAATTTATTGTTCATAATATTATGTTAAATCACCCATGTTTTCTTACAAATTTTGTAACCCATAATAATATCTTCATTATAAAAGAAATAAATAATATTTGACAAAGAAATAATGGACAAGTCATGGAAATTTGTCATTGTTAAAAACACATTTGACTGTTATAAAAGACAAGTCAAACCAACCCATCTATACCTAAAAACAAACACTTTTTTTTTTTTTTAGAGAAATCAAATTCATGGATTTCTACTTAGGTTTAGAAAAGAAAGGTGAAAATGACCTCCGTAGAAAGTGAGTGGAGATGACCAAAGAAACTAAAATGTATAGAATAACAGAAAAATGATAGAGAAAGAAAGAATTAGTGAGTAATCAACTGTATTATGATTAAGAAATACTAATTAAAGGAAGATTAAAACTAAAAGCTGAGAGAGAGAGAGAGAGAGAGAGAGAGAAAGAAGTAATAATTGAAATGAGTGGATGAAATGGATATTTCCTTTGTGTTTGAAAACTTTAGATAAGCTTCACATGGGAAGGGAGGCCAAGGGAAGTGGTGCATTGTACTAACTGTTCATATAATATATGATCGTATTAATTTTTTCAAAACTTTATATTATAACTTTATGCTTCTTCATGAAATGAACAATCCCAAACTCATGACTTTGTTGAGCCCACTTCATTTTCAACACCAAAGAAAAATCACACGCGTCATCATCACAATTGAAACCCTCAATTCTCTATAAAAGAAATTAAAAAGAATTAAGCTTAGCTAGGTTCAAGAATTCACTTATTTCTTGCATGTGATTATTGATGGTGAGATATCATCCAGATGCAAAATTGTGGGGAAGTTTTAGGATTAAATTATTACATTACAACTTTGATACATATATATATATATTATAGTTCGAGTTTATTTTTAATTAAGTCTGTTTAATTTGGAACCATATGAGTTGGGTTTAATTCCTAAATGAAACTTTTAAAGCTATGTTATTATAGATAAACCAACATTAAATGGGTCACTAATAGATAACTTTTTGTGAAGTTTTAATTATGTTTTTTCAATCTTATAGAAAGTCATTTTTTATGTTTAATGAATAAAAATTAATTTTACATTTTTTAAACAGATTAAAATATGACAAATTTTCGAAAAAATGTCAATTTTTTTTTTTTAAAAAAAATAACCATTTTGAGATTGAATTGTTGATAATCTTATATTATGTCAAAATCTAATACCATACATTATTATTATAAAAAATTGATTAATATAAAAATAACTCCATAAAAGAGGTTGAATAAATCGAACCTTTTTGGAGACAATATTTTAACTGTTAGATTGTTAAGAAATATAATTAGTAGACCAGCTAATTATTAATATTCCTTTTTCCCTCTTTAAAATATAACTATTAATCTTAAATTAATAGTCTTTAAGTTATGATAATTACTATTAGAAAAAGATTATAGTAATAAACGTCCCACATCTTAATAAGATAATATAATTATTTTGCAGTTGACATCATACCTTAAAATCTTTTATAATTCAATTTCTTATCATATATGTCCACCATTAATTTTGGACAATAATTCCATACATATAATTAGTGTAATCCAACCAAGATTTATATAATTTTTCTTAACAACTTTCACTAGTAGCTATTATCTAATTTATGTACTAAAATTTGTATGTGCTACATTTTATAACTATTATTTAGTCATTACAGTTTAATTTCTTTTTATTTAGCTTTTTTTCTTTGAAAGAAACAATAATAGACCTTTTTGGGTACATAGTTTTAACTAAATTATTTATGTCAACATTACTGCCGATGATAATTGAAAGATAATTGTTGATGTAAATTTTAAGGAAAGTAAACATGAAATTTAAGATTTGAGTTCCAAAACAACAATAATAATAGAGCTTTGAAATAAAATTTAGATCACTCAACTTCACTATTTGTTTTTAAAAACTATTGATCATATGACCTCATTTTCATATATGATTCTAAAAAAATGAAATTGAGACGTGAAACGAGTGTGATGGTATGAATTAGAAATATGTGATGGTGTTTGGTTTTAGTTTTTTTAGGTGATTGTCACAATGTGATCTTCTTGAACCTAATTTTCGTGCCAAAACCGATTTCTATTTAATTAGCTTTGAAAAATATTGATGAAAGGTTAAAAAAGATAATCTTATTTTTGAAAGAAAGAAAAGAAGAAATATTTAGTAATTTTTGGGTATATAGAGCATTTGTTACTTTGTTATAGGATTCCTCCATTTTTGGCAATCTGATGGATAAAGAAAGTGAAATTATGAATGTAATGTCTCCTCCAAAGCTAAATTGTGAGATCCCACACAAACATTTTTCTTTTCTTTTTCTTAATTTTAGAAGAAGAAAAAAAGATTATGAACCAAACCCCTCTCTTTAATAATATCATCAATTCAACTTTTTGGAGGTTAACTTTAGCCTTGCAAATTAAGGATTCCCAATTAATTTTTCTTTATAATTTAAAAAGAAAATCCACCAATTTCATTTTGAAATTGACAAAGTTAAAAGCAATCCCATCATTATAATCATTCTAAGTTTTTGCTGGCAACAACATTTAGGCACACAGAGAGAATTATAAAACTAAAAACAAAAGGCAATTAGAGAAAAAAACAATATTGAAAATTAGAAGGTCTAATCTGGAAA
The DNA here is from genome assembly GCF_000004075.3 of Cucumis sativus. NCBI lineage: Eukaryota > Viridiplantae > Streptophyta > Magnoliopsida > Cucurbitales > Cucurbitaceae > Cucumis > Cucumis sativus. The sequence continues at coordinate 580,044 of NC_026658.2, forward strand.
GCTAACTAACTACTACTCCAGCTACCCTTCTAATACCTAAACCACATATTAATTAAATCAAATCAAAATCAACCAAGTTGGGTACATATACAATTCACAAATGAAAAAGTTAATCCCTTACATCAAACTTGATAACATAAACACTATAAACACACACTATGTTAATTGAATTATGTTGATGTAAAAAAAACACTTTACATATTTTTAACATTAATAAGTTAATGAGAAAGTACATATACTATCTACCCATAAAATTTAGAATGAGGAGAAGAAAATGAATATATATTGGGTGGGGGCAACCTGCATTTACAAGGAATGATGAAAGCATTTCCCACTCTCCTTTAACACATCATGAGATGGAGGAAACTTAATAAAACATGAAAATTTTAAATAAAGAGCCCTTCTCCCTTTTGCTCCTCTAATTATGTTCTCTTCTCTCACTTTTTTTTTTCCCCTTTCTTTATATGCTATTATGATTTGTAGGTTCAAATTATCATTTGTAAATTTAATATCTTTCAAAACTAACTACATGGTTCCAAAATTTTCATTTATTCACAAAAAAAAAAAGTTTCAAAGTTTATTTTTTCATGCATTTGATAGGGTAATGGTCACCTTTTTGGTACAATGGTTGTTGAGTGAAAGATTAAACTTGTAACATATATAAAGAAGGAAATCATATATGTTAGTCTAACATGAACTCATGCCCACTTTGGCAACCATATTATTAGGATTTTGAAAAATTTATTAGTGGTAAATTGAAATAGGAGTAGAAATTAATTATATAAAGAATTAATAATTTGTGTAAGAACTTTATATTTTTCATAAAGAATGAAATAAAAACAAAATTCAAAAAGCATATAAACCAAATTACTAATCTGTCCATTGTGTTTTTTCATATAGTAGTAACGAAAAGTTATGCAAAACCCAAAGACAAGCAATTAGAAGATGTCAAAGTGGAACAATAATATTCCTCAATATTAAAAATTTGAGCATATATTCTCTGACCATTCTGCCCTTTTTCAACCAAATAATCTTCTTTATTCTTCCAACCTGAAAGGATAAAAAAGAAAAAAAAAAGCACAAATTTATATTCTCTTCTAATTTGTCTACTTGAGTTGTCACTTTGTGCACATTAACCATTTTGAAATTAATTTCAACTCTACATTTCAAAAAATCTAAATTAATTCGATTGTGAAAATTTCCAAGTAAATTCACATTGATTTATTTATTTTATGAAAATCATGGGTCCATCATTTTAATTAATTCCATGTTATTTGTGTAATGTCTTTATATGAAGGGGCAAAAAAATTCATTCAAGGGAGATGACACCCCATCTCACTAAATTATTAAATAATATTTAGGCTTTTAGACGTTAATCATTATCTTTTTCATATATAAATATAAATTTCTTTTTTCCTAACAAAGAAAAAAGAAACATTTTGTTTTAAGTTCTTTGAATTGTTCATCTTATATATATATATATATATATATATATATATATATGTTTTCAGCTCTTTATTATTAATTAAAATGTGGGTTTTTTTTTCTTACATTTTATTTTGATTATGACAAGTCAACCTCTCTTCAAAATGAGATTATGCAATTTGGATGAATTCTAACTTTGTCTATTTTGATGAATATGCATTGAATTAATATTAGTGTTTTGAATATTGGGGTTTGACAGTTTGGATTTGATTTTCAACAGTGTGTTGATAATAATCTAAGCTATGTCTGTTTCTGTTTTTCCCCCAAAGTTTGTAGCAAATTTAATGTTGTGTCTACCTTTTCCAATGCATCACATTAACATTACAAACACTAATATCATCAATAATTATTCTACTTTCAACTATATATATATATATATATATATATATTCTTGTTATAAAACGTGACTCTTTTAAATTACAAGAAGAGGAAAAAAAAAAAAACAAGACCTTCTATCATTATCATTATATTAAAGAAGAAGAATCTATATAAAAAAATAGAAATAATGATAGTTATTTCAATGTGTTAGATATTATAAAGGACATTTTAAAGTATGTAAATAAAGATCAAGAATAATATCTCTATTTGTTTGGGATTAGGTATATTTAGAATATAAATACTTGGGCAAATTGCAAAAATCACCCCTAAAGTACAACAAATTTTTAATAATAACAATTATTTTTAAACTTTTAAAAGTGTTAAATTAGACACTCAAACTTACAATAATTGTAAAAATTAAATCGAAAAATGATAGAAAATTTGAATTATTAAATTTATATTAATCAATGCAATTATGTAAGTTTGAGAATTATAAGTTAATAAGCATAAAAAAGAAAACGGGTAGGCTTCTACTTGAGAAAGCCCACAAAGAAAATGAGAATTAGGATCTTAATCATAGACCGTTGTTTTATTTGGAAAGTTGATCGGATAAAGCCCAATCCAATATCAAAACATCCAACGTATAGCTAAGTGTTGCAAAGCTAAGTAATAATATTAATAATTTCGAATCATCAACATAATAGTCGCTTTGGCCGAGTGGTTAAGGCGTGTGCCTGCTAAGTACATGGGGTTTCCCCGCGAGAGTTCGAATCTCTCAGGCGACGTTTATTCTTTTTTTTTTTTCATTTATTTTTTTTCTGCTTTCAGGCGACCCTTTGTTTTCATTTATTCTTTTCTGTTTTCGAAAACTCCATTGGTGGTTATTGTACACTTCAATATACTTAATTTCTTTACTCTCTTTTTTTCTTAAAGAAAACTCTTCAAATATTTATCCATTACGTAGTATGCATTTGATAATCAAAACGTTATTGATTGTATAATGAGATAATTGATGTTTCTTTCTCTCGTGTAAAGCATTATGCTGGGACATACATGATGTTTAAAGCATTAGAAGAATAAACTTATTCTCTTCTTCAATGTTTTATCCCAAAATTGTTTAATTTTCTTGTGACTTGAGATGTTATTTTGTAGTCATTTGTTTTGCTTAATGTTTTCTTTAAAAAAAAAGTGTCTAATGTTATGGGTGGACTATAGAATCAATGGTAAAAACGACATAACCAAGAAGAGAAAGCAATTGAGTCAAGAGACTAAAGTGGTCATAAAAAAAAATGTTAATTAGCTTCAAGCCAGTAAAGTCCAACCAGCCTCATTCAAGGATAAGGCTAAGAGTAACCTTCTCTGTTTGATGAGTGGATCATACTATGCCTTATCTTTGAAAAGAGAATGGTTTGGATTAAAAGGCCAATCCAACCTCATCGGCCTTGCCCTATACTAAAATTGAAGTGGTGGTCGAGCCTAAAAAATTGAGTAATGGGGCATACCAAATGCAATCCCTAGCCCATTCAGTTTTAAAATAACCTAATATGACTTAGAAACTTTGATAAAAGACGTTTTAAGACATAATTTCTCAATAAATATATCATTACGACTTCTAAGGAAGCAAGCCCATTATATTACTCGAACTCTCTACTTACTAATATGAATACCATTTCCTAACTTAGGCATCACAACTCATGTGACAAGCACCACATTGGTGTGTAAATATTTTTATCTTACAGGTCACATTATTCTCCAAATTATAAATTTATCATTGTTGCCATATGAAGATCATGCACATTTTTCCTTAGCCAAAATTTGGCATCAAAATCTAATAGACATTTTATTTATGATAGATAAAGACAAAAGTTTATTAGTAATAATATGAAATTTTATTATATTTTGTAAGTATTTAAGAAAAACGATATTATATAGGAAAACGGTAAAAAACGACAAACTTGACAAAATACTATAAATAAAGTAATGAAATGATTTTTAACATAATAAAATTTCCAATTAATATATAATAAGAAGTAATATAAAAAAAAAAGTGAGAGAAACTTGTAATAAGTGAGTATGGCCCTCCAACTTTTGAAAACTCAACACTGCTCTAAGAACTGCCAAAGTTTTCAATTTTAAATCACAAAAATATAAAAAATCATTTAAAAAAATTATTATTATTTCTCAATCTTCTTTGACTTTTTTGCTTCTTTTTTTTTGAAAAAAGAGACTTTATTACTTTCCAGCCACTCGACCGTTTCGCTAAAAAAACGCGGTCCGTAGGATCCCATCATCTCTACGGTCCAGATCTCTCGACCGTTGAAAATTTAAATTCTCTTTTTTCCCCCAAACCCCAATGGTATGCTTTTTATCATCTAAAGCAAATATTGCCGTTGTATGAACCCCGATTCATTTCCCTCAAATCCCCCACCCCCCAACGGACACCCTTTCTTCTTCATTCCCACTTCCAAATCCGCCATTCCTTTCAATGGTTTCTTAAGAATTTCCCTTCTCAACGCTTCGTTTTTTCTGTTTCTTTTCTGAGGAGAAATTTACAGGTTCTGTTTGTTTGTTTGTTTGTTTGAGTGAGGAAAATGGTGAATAGGGCTTCGTCTCCATCGTCTTCTCCAGTGAAGATAACAATCTCTTCTGGAAGTAAGGCTGGCAATGGAATCATATCGATGGGGTTAACGAGTCCGATTTCGCGTGCTTCCATTTCGAATAACCCCAATTCTCCTCTCAGTGGCAGAGGGAACAGAGCCTCTAGTGGTGGAAACCGCCGATCTAGTGGTGGCAAGTTCGTTTCAATGTCGAAAGATGAGGCAGTTGAAGAAAGTAACTCTGAGTTTGTTACTTACACTGTTCATATTCCTCCAACCCCAGATCATCAGTCCATTTCTGATTCTCAGACAAGCCTCCCTGAGGACAATGCAAATATGGGGAAGTCGCAAAGGAGCTTCATTTCTGGTACTATTTTCACTGGGGGTTTCAATTCGGTGACTCGTGGCCATGTGATTGAGTCGCTGGCGAATCCAACTGAGCAAATGAAATTAGGGCTTGTTTGTGGGATGAAGGGATGTGATGAGGCATTGGAAGGGAAGACGATGGTTCCTTGTGATTGTGGGTTTAGTATTTGTAGGGATTGTTATTTGGAGTGTGTTGGAAATGGCGGTGGCCGTTGTCCTGGCTGTAAAGAGGGTTACACAAGTGTTAGTGATGATGAAGCAGAGGACCAAGCTTTGCCATTGCCTTCAATGGCGGATGCCAAGCTTGACAAAAGGCTGTCTTTGGTGAAATCATTCAAAGCTCAAAATCACCCACCGGACTTCGATCATGCCCGATGGCTTTTTGAGACCAAGGGGACATATGGCTATGGAAATGCAGTGTGGCCAAAGGACGGCTATGGGTTTGGTTCAGGAGCAAATGGTTTCGACCATCCACCTGACTTCGGGGAGAAAAGTCGACGGCCTTTAACCCGGAAAGTCTCTGTTTCTGCTGCTATTCTCAGTCCATACAGGTAATTTTTTTTGTATGCCATTTTGAAACTTATATTTTAGAAATTTTAATTTTCTCAGCTCTAGCTTGGCGTCATTTTCGGCAGTTGTTTTCTTCCTTCAGTTTTTTGCATCTGGACATTGATCATACTGTTGTATTATGGTATTTTAAGAAATCATATCTGGTCATTTAAGATAACTGACTTTGTTATTAGTCACATATCCTTAAACATTTTAAGTATACAATCAACATTTTGTGATTGATGTGATATCTTTGAACTTGTGTATATATTTTATTGTGTTTTGTTTCTGAAGGCTTTTGTTTCATTTTGGCAGACTGCTTATTATAATTCGTCTAGTGGCACTTGGTTTCTTTTTAACATGGAGAGTTAGACATCCAAATCATGAAGCACTGTGGCTGTGGGGAATGTCTATTACTTGTGAGCTTTGGTTTGGATTATCATGGCTATTAGATCAACTTCCTAAGCTCTGTCCAGTAAATAGAGCCACTGACCTCTCCGTTCTCAAAGACCGATTCGAGTCGCCAAATCTTCGAAACCCCAAGGGTCGATCTGATCTCCCAGGAATTGATGTGTTTGTCTCAACAGCGGATCCTGAGAAAGAACCTCCGCTTGTGACAGCCAACACCATCCTCTCAATCCTTGCAGTGGATTACCCCGTGGAGAAATTAGCTTGTTACTTATCAGATGATGGTGGTTCTCTCTTGACATTTGAAGCACTTGCTGAGACAGCCAGCTTTGCTAGAATATGGGTTCCATTCTGTCGAAAGCACGGCATCGAACCAAGAAATCCAGAGGCCTATTTTGGACAGAAGCGTGACTTTCTTAAGAACAAAGTGAGACTTGACTTCGTTAGAGAGAGGAGAAAGGTGAAGAGAGAGTACGACGAATTTAAGGTAAGGATTAATTCATTGCCGGAGTCTATAAGGAGAAGGTCAGATGCTTACAATGCCCACGAAGAAGTCAGAGCCAAAATGAAACAAAGGGAAATGGGGGGCAATCCTTCAGAGGAAATCAAGATCTCAAAGGCAACTTGGATGTCAGATGGCTCTTACTGGCCTGGAACTTGGGTTTTAGGTGAAGCCGATCACTCTAGAGGGGATCATGCTGGTATTATTCAGGTACGTTGTTTCTTTTTCCTTTTTTCTTTTTTGAACCATTTGTAAAATCTTGAAAAGAAGACTAAGAAATTTTGTTTTATCTTTTAACTGCAGGCTATGCTAGCTCCTTCTAATACAGAACCTGTTTATGGTTCAATCGCAGATGGGAAGAATTTGATTGACACAACAGATGTGGACATCAGGTTGCCAATGCTAGTTTATGTGTCTCGTGAGAAGCGGCCGGGGTATGATCACAACAAGAAAGCCGGAGCAATGAATGCTCTTGTTCGAACAAGTGCAATCATGTCAAATGGACCCTTCATTCTCAATCTTGACTGTGACCACTATATATACAACTCCTTGGCTTTGAGGGAGGGGATGTGTTTTATGCTTGACAGAGGCGGTGATCGGATTTGTTATGTTCAGTTTCCGCAGAGATTCGAGGGTATTGACCCAAACGATCGGTATGCAAATCATAACACTGTATTTTTTGATGTGAGCATGAGGGCTCTTGATGGGTTGCAGGGGCCTATGTATGTGGGGACTGGCTGTATTTTCAGGAGGACAGCTCTATATGGATTTAGTCCTCCAAGAGCTACAGAGCATCATGGCTGGTTTGGTACTCAAAAAACTAAGTTGTTACTAAGAAAATCGAGGGTATCAAAGAAGGAAGATGATGAGATGGCGGTTCCAATCAACCAGCGTGGTCAAAATTGTGATGATGACGATGCGGACATTGAGTCCTTGCTTTTGCCAAAGAGATTTGGAAATTCTACTTCTCTGGCTGCATCAATTCCGGTTGCAGAGTTCCAAGGAAGATTGCTTCAAGAATTGCAAACGAAGGGTAATCAAGGTCGACCGGCTGGTTCTCTTGCTGTGCCCCGGGAACCTTTAGATGCCGCCACTGTTGCTGAGGCCATTAGTGTTATTTCCTGCTTCTATGAAGACAAGACAGAGTGGGGCAAAAGAGTTGGATGGATCTATGGTTCTGTAACAGAGGACGTGGTAACTGGATACAGAATGCATAACAGAGGTTGGAGATCAGTTTACTGTGTTACTAAGCGTGATGCTTTTCGAGGCACAGCACCAATCAACCTAACTGATAGGCTTCACCAAGTACTCCGATGGGCGACGGGGTCGGTTGAGATATTTTTCTCAAGGAACAATGCCTTGTTTGCAACACGTAGAATGAAGTTCTTGCAAAGAGTAGCATACTTCAATGTTGGGATGTATCCCTTCACATCTTTCTTCCTCCTTGTCTATTGCTTCTTGCCTGCCGTTTCTCTATTTTCAGGACAATTCATAGTCCAATCCCTAAGTGTAACATTCCTAATCTTCCTACTTGCCATCACCATCACGTTATGCTTACTCGCCATCCTTGAGATCAAGTGGTCAGGCATTACCATCCACGATTGGTGGCGCAATGAGCAATTCTGGTTGATTGGAGGAACAAGTGCCCACCCGGCTGCCGTGCTACAAGGCCTGTTGAAGGTCATTGCTGGAGTAGACATCTCATTCACATTGACGTCCAAATCAGCCACACCAGAGGACGGGGACGACGAATTCGCGGACCTATACGTGGTGAAATGGAGCTTTCTGATGATCCCTCCCATCACAATCATGCTGGTGAACATGATTGCGATTGCAGTAGGAGTTGCTAGGACATTGTACAGTCCATTTCCAGAATGGAGCAAGCTTGTGGGAGGGGTGTTCTTCAGCTTCTGGGTTTTGTGCCATCTCTACCCCTTCGCTAAAGGGCTGATGGGACGTCGTGGCCGAGTCCCAACAATAGTCTTTGTTTGGTCCGGACTTCTATCAATCATAATTTCGTTGCTGTGGGTCTACATTAGTCCTCCTCCTGGAGTACAGGATCATATGAAGTTTCAATTCCCTTGATGAGATTGAATTTGGAAAATGGTAATCTCCTCAATTTCCTGTTGTTATTGTGGGGAAGTAGTAGTATATAATATAGGTAGTAAGAAGTAAGTATAGGCATTAGGCATTGCATTGCTTATTGTTTCATTACGTTGATGGATGGATTTCATTCATGTTTTTGTGTTGGTAACAACTTAGATTGGATTCTGTGTATGCCCCCAACATCTCATTCTTCTTTATTACTCTTTTCATCTAAGTGTACCTAAACTCAGAATCTTAGTTAGTTCTCAATTCTCTCAAAACGTTGCCATTGCTCATGCAAATGAACTATATATTTTTCTATTCTTCTTCTTCTTCTTCTTCTTTTTAATTATAATGATAGATTAGGATTGTATTAGTTTAACACTTTTCTTTTGCAATGAAATTAATTAAAAATTGTCGGAAAAAAAAAAACTATTTGTAAAAGGAATTTAAATAATTTTTATATTTTAAAAAAAATTCAAACTTATTTTATTTAGGTTGAAAAAAATTTATTTTTCATAACATACAACGCTGTTTAATTCATCTCTAAATAGAATTCACTTACAAAACAACACTCTCTAGTGTAATCTCTTCCCATATAAAGGTTTATTTGAAATCTATAATTAGTATACATATATAAAATGAATCACAGTCCTTTTCTTAAAAGAAAGAGATGACAAGTAGAGAAATAAAAAAATACCTAATCCAATCATAAAATATTTTAAATTTGAGCTGCTGCATGTAACATATGAGTTAGAAGGACAATGGATCAAAATGAATCGAAGATAAAGTAACCTCTTCAGTTATTCATAAAACATCAATTTACCATTTAGCTTTTAATTAAAAATTAAAACCATATATTATTAAGAATAATTATTTTATTTGACAGTCTAACCATCCAAATATAAAAACCACATCACCATTTTGTTAAAGAGTTAATAAAACGTTAACAACATGGATCAAAATAGATTCGTTTTAAAAGATTATGAACTAAAAAAGACATTTGAAAAGCGACAAAAGTATAATACAATGTTTAGATACCAAAATAAGATTTAAACATTTTGTAAATATTAAAAGATTTATCTTAAATCTACTAGAATTAGGATTAGGATATAAGATTTTTCTAATCCAACTTATGATCAAATCTTATCTTATCCTATTTTATTTTCATTTTATAACACAAATTTCAACCTATAAAAATAAATTGAAATTGTAGTTTTGATGAACTTTTGTTTTGATAGAAGAATCAAATGAAAATAAAATTCAAATTAAACACTACCAACAAAAAGATATCAAAATTGGAACAATATTATACCCTAAACCAATGTGTCTTTTGCCTACAAAATTGGCTTTATTCTTCATATGGAAAGAATAAAACAACAATTTTTATTCTCTTTTAGATTTGACCAATTGAATTTTGATTTTAGTGGATTATTAATCGATCTCATTTTATTATCGTATTTTAATGTCTTCACATAATCTTAATTACATTTCAATCTTCCAAACAACACCTTCAAATTAAGATCACCTATTTATATTGTGAATTAAAGACCATGTCTTTCAAAGAAATATCCCCTTTTATAACCCTATGTATTTTTCGAGGTCGATCCTAATTCTATTTTCTAAACTATTTTTTGTATTTGAACTAAAAAGCTAATTTTTTTTTTATCAACTTAAAGTATATCAATTTATATCCATTTTCTTTTTTTAATTTGTCTATTCTAACCATTTATTTTATTAATCTTATATTTATAAAAGTCTACGCACGTAATATTCCTTTCTAATTTCCAAAAAGTGATCTTAAATAAACAAAATTAAGTTCATACATTTTGAACAACTCCTATATTAAACTTTCGAGTCAATCGATTATTAGAAAAAGAAGAATAATTCGATCTTTTGAGTTTGTTGAATACCTAATTGGTCATAACATAAAACCACGACCAATTGACTTTATTTATTTATTTTTTCACTTTTACCATTTCCTTCGTTCCCATTCAATTAAGGCTCAATATTTTTAATATTTGATTATAACTTCTACTTTAATATTTATATTTGTTCTATTTTATTTTTAATTTTATCTAAGAAGTACATGTATTTTTAAAACAAAAGTTAAAATTTTAAAAATAACCATTATACTGAATTGGTACATTAGATAGTATATATAAAAGTATTAACTAAACTTTTTGTTTTTCATTTTGTCCTTCTTCTTTGGTTTTATTGTAATTTGAAATTAATTATTAGTAAATACTTTGGTATTAATAATTTTAATTTTTTTTCCTCGCTTAATTATGTCATTAAATTTTTTGTGAAACCATTCACATTCGCCAGTTTCCACCGTTCCCTTTCTTTCGTACTAACTATTTTATATATCTCTTCCAACCTTTTAAATTCTTTTCCCTTTTTAAATCTTTGAATATAAATATCATATTCCTTTTCTTTTCTATTCACGTTTCCAAGTTTCACAATAAAAAGTTAAGAGCCAACAAAAAATCAGATCTATGTCTTTTATTCTCTTCTAATTTTGTTTTCTTATTCTTATCTTTTTCACTATTTTTTTATATAAAACTATGTTTACGTATATTCTTTATTTATAGACTTTAGTGATGTCGAGGAGCAAGCAATCAACTCAATAAAAAGATTGAGAAATTGATAAAGATTCAAAAATGAAGAATGTAAAAGTGAAAGACTAAAGAGAAAACAGTCAGAAGTATCATTTTCAAAAATAATAAAATAAACTCAAAATATTTATAAACATAACAAAATTTTGGATTCTAACTATGATAAACACCGATAAATTTTTATTAATATCTATTAATATCACTGATAGAAGTATATCAGTGTCATCAATGATAGTCATTGATAGAATATGAAATTTTGCTATATTTTGTCAAATTTATCATTTTTGACAATTCGCGTAGTGGACAAGTTAGATGTCAAAGGAGAAAGCAAAAATAAAAAGGTCACATCTTAGCTATTGGAATGAGTTATTTAGGCATAGTTGTTCTCTTGTTCCATATATATGTATGAGAAAAAATGTAATGAAAAACATAGATTAAAGCTAAGTTTTTATTAAATGAAGATCAAAGTTTATACATGCAAAAAAAAAAAGAGTAATAAAAAACACAAATTATAATAGTCTCCACCTCAAACACATCTTATAATAATACATACTATAATAACCTAAACTTTAATACGTTCCAAATTAACCAAGCCCATATTATTATAACACATTCCATTAAAGATTGAATGAATGAAAGTAAGTAGATTCCCTATTCAATTAAGGTCCATTTTTAATATTTTATTATAACTTCTACTTTAAGGTTTATTTTTGTTTTAACTCTTAATCAATTTTAATCGTATTTTTAAAAAATGACAAAGTTAAATTTTAAAAAATATATATGATCGTTATACCAAAAGTGAATTTAAAGTAAATGAATCAGTACATGCATTTATATACTTAAAAAGCTAAGTGATTTGCATACTTAAAATTTACTATTATTGTTGTTATGTGTATCTTTTGAATCTGCTTCTATGCATGTTGTTGCTCTAACAAATATTGGATACATGTTCATCAAACGTTGGATGAAGACACGCTGGTCAAACCCCATCTCTTCTCACTCTAATTTCTGGAAGAAAATGTTGCTGCTTACTGTAAGAGAATCTATGAACAAAGTCCAGAAAATGAATCTGATCCTCTCAACTTCATTTGAACATATTTTTTCTCAATATAAATATGTGCAGCAAAAGAACAAGAAGATGAAACAATAAGAACCAAATAAGAGGAGAGAGATTATAAGTTGAAATCTCCATTGTTCAGTAAATTTGGTTTTTTTGCTTTGCTGTGTTTGATGTTATTTATTTGATATTATCAGAATTTCATACTGTTCCTGGTGAGTTCATGAACATCTCATTCTCTTCCAACTTCACACCACATGTACATATTTATCAAAAGAAACAATTATAAAAACTATTATGTATATATATATCTTTTATGATTTGTATACTTCTGTATTTTACTGATTCCCTTCCTTTTACTCGATGTTAAACTTATCAAAACATGGAAATTTTGATAAAAATATAGTTCAATAATACTATGATCACTACGTGTTTTTTGTATTATTATAATTATATTTTTTATTTAGAAATTTCATGTTCAATACTAAAAGACTTATTGGTGTTTCTATTAATAAACACCATAAAAAAACTATTAATAAAATATAAAATATATTATATTTTCTAATTAATTTGATTCAATTTGTTATATTTCAAACTATTAATTTTTTTTTTTTTTTTTTTACTTTTTCCTATATCACTTGAAGTGAATACAATTTTGGTCACTGAAAATTAGTTTATGATTCATCCAAGAATTTGAAGTTGAATTTTATATATATTTCATATTTCATTTGTTTTTAAATAGGCAGGTCTTTGGGTTTTTTAAACCAGATAAGTTAGGTAATTAATGTTTGTATTTAATTTGCCTTTGTCAAAAAGTTTGGTTACATTATAAATTATAAATTTAGACTAGAATTATCTAATTTGATTGTAAACTTGTGCGACTTTTAAATTTAATTATTCATCTTTAATACTTTATTTTTGTTCAATTTAAGACTTTAGAGCAAGTACATAAATTTTCAATTTTATAAGTAATAAGTGATAATTGGTTGATGTAACACACAAGACTAAAATTTTGTATCTAATAATTAAAGTCTGGACCTTACAATTTAAAATTGTATGACTAGTTATATAGGAATGTTTTCACCCACTTATTCAAGTTATCTTCCTTCCTAGAGATCAAAGGTTCCAATAATCCTCTTTTGACCTATATTTTTTTTGTTTCCATGGGGTTTGCTTTGGTCTACTGACATTTGCAGTCACCTAAATAAATAATCCATAATTGTGAATTAATGTGAATACAATTTATACATTAATATTAGAAACAAAGCTTCTAGTGGCAACAACAACAATTTTGATGCAATGTCGAAAGACCAGGCGGTTGAAGACAATGCATATATGGAAAAGCTGCAAATTTCTAATGCTATTTTCACTGGAGGTTTCAATACGGTGACTCGTATGCACTTGATCAAATTGGATACTAACAATGGTGGAGGTCTTTGTACTGGATGTGAACTGAGTTACACACATGTTAGTGATGATGAAGCAGAGAACCAAGATTTGTCATTGCTTTCAATGGCGGATGATTTTGAGACCAAGGACACTGCTGAGTTTGGCTCAGAGGTGAAGAAAACCCGACGACCTTTAGCTTGGAAACTCTCTGTTTCTCCTACCATTCTAATCTCATACAGGTAATAAAAGAAATGTAATAAAAGAAATGTTATTGTGTTCGGTTTCTAAAGGCTTTCTGTATTTCTTTTGGCAGATTGCTTACTATAATTCGTCTACTGCTACTTGGTTTCTATCTAACATGGACACTTACACATCCAAATCATGAATCAATGTGGCTGTGGAGAATTTCTATTACTTGTGAGCTCTGGTTTGCATTCTCATGGCTATTAGAACAACTTCCAAGGCTCTACTTTGTAAACAGAGGCACTGACGTATCTGCTCTCAAGGATCGATTCGAGTCCCCAAATCTTCAAAACCCCAAGGGTCAATTCGATCTCCCAGGAATCGATGTGTTTGTAACGACAGCGGATCCTGAAAAAGAACCTCTACTTGTGACAGCCAACACCATTCTCTCAATCCTTGCTGTGGATTACCCGGTTGAAAAGCTGGCTTGTTACTTATCAGATGATGCCGGTTCTCTCCTGACATTTGAATCACTTGTTGACACAGTTAAGTTTGCAAGAATATGGGTTCCATTTTGTCGAAAGCACGGAATCGAGCCAAGGAGTCCTGAGGCTTATTTCAAACAAAAGCATGACTTTCTTAAAAATAAAGTGAGGCTTGACTTTGCTGGAGATCGGAGAAGAGTGAAGAGGGAGTATGATGAATTTAAGGTAAGAATTAATTCATTGCCAGAGACTATAAAGAGAAGATCAGATGCTTACAATGCCAAGGAAGAACTCAAAGCCAAAATGAATCCATCGGAAATGGGGGAAAATTCTTTAAACGAAATAAAGATCTCAAAGGCAACTTGGATGTCTGATGGCTCCTACTGGCCAGGGACTTGGGAAGTTCCAGGTGAAGATGATCACTCTAGAGGGGACCATGTTGGTATAATTCATGTAAGTTGTTTTTTTTTTTTTTTTTTTTTGAATCATTTATGTAATCTCTTGAAGAAGACAAATATGTTTTGTTTTTATCTTTTAACTACAGGTTATGCTAGCCTCTTCTGATGCAAAACCAGTTTATGGTTCAAACACAAATGGGAAGAACTTGATTGACACAACAGATGTGGATATTAGATTGCCAATGCTAGTTTACATGTCTCGTGAGAAGCGACCAGGGTACTGTCACAACAAGAAAGCCGGAGCGGTGAATTCTCTTCTTCGAACCAGTGCAATCATGTCGAATGGACCGTTCATTCTCACTCTTGATTGTGACCACTACATATATAATTCCTTGGCTCTAAGAGAGGGGATGTGTTTTATGCTTGACAAGGGCGGCGATCGAGTTTGTTATGTCCAATTTCCGCAAAGGTATGATGGAATCGATCCGGACGATCTGTATGCAAATCATAATACTCTATTTCTTGATGTAAACTTGAGGGCTCTTGATGGGTTACAAGGCCCTTGTTATATAGGGACTTGTTGCATTTTTAGGAGGATAGCTCTCTATGGATTTAGTCCTGCTAGAGTAACAGAGCACCATGGTTTGTTTGGTACTCGAAAAACTAAGTTGTTACTAAGAAAGCAAACGATATCAAAGAAGGAAGATGATGAGAGGGCCACTCGAATCAATCAATGTCCTTTAGATTGTAAAGATGATGGAGACACTGGCTCCTTACCTCTGACAAAGAGATTTGGAAACTCTACTTCTCTGGCTGCATCAATTACAACTATGGAGTTTCAAGGAACGTTGCTTCAAGAACTCGAAAGTAAGGGCAATCAAGGTCGTCCGACTGATTCTCTTACTATGCCTCAGGAACCTTTAGACGTTGCCACTGTTGCTAAGGCCATTAGTGTTATTTCCTGCGTCTATGAGGACAATACAGAGTGGGGTAAAAGAGTGGGATGGATCTATGACTATTTGACAGAAGATGTGGTAACCGGCTACAAAATGCACGACAGAGGTTGGAGATCAGTGTATTGTATTAGCAAGTACGACGCTTTTCGAGGCATGGCGCCAATCAACCTAACTGATAGGCTATACCAAGTGCTCCAGTGGGCAACAGCGTCTGTTGAGTTGTTCTTCTCTAGGAACAACTCCGTGTTCGCAACGGGTAGAATGAAGTTCTTGCAGAAAGTAGGCTACTTTAACATTGCAGTTTATCCATTCACATCCTTCTTCATTCTTGTCGACTGCTTTTTGCCTGCGGTTACTCTGTTTTCAGGACAGTTAGTGGTCCAGTCATTTGTAATATTATTAACCTTCAATCTTGTTGATTCCATCATATTATACTTACTCGCCATTCTAGAGACCAAGTGGTCAAGCATGACGATCACCAACAGATGGCGAGAGAAGCAAGCCTTTGTAATTTGGGCGACAAGCTCCTATCTGGCTGCTGTGCTACAAGGCTTGTTGAAGTTCATAGCTGGAGTAAACATCTCATACAGATTGACACCCAAACTAGCCACAGCAAAGGATGGAGATGACGAATTTGCGGAGTTATATGTGGTGAAGTGGACCTTTCTGATGATTCTTCCCATCACAATCATGGTGGTGAACACAATTGCCATTGCAGTGGGAATTGCAAGAGCATTGTATAGTCCACATCCAGAATGGAGCAAGCTTGTATGGGGAATGTTCTACAGCTTTTGGGTTCTATGTCATTTCCACCCTTTCGCCAAAGGGCTGATAGGACGTCGCAGCCAAACGTTGAATTTATTCCATGTTTGGTCCGGACTTGTGTCGATCATAGTTTTGTTTTTGGGCATCTACATGGCATCTCCTTCAGGGGCACAAAATCATATGAAGTTTCAATTCCCTTAAGCGAAAGATCAGAATTCATACGTATATGTGGACTTATCATTGTTCATAAAGGCACGTGTGAAAGGGTAATAATAACAATAATATATATATAGATAATAATCCACAACATTTCAATCAGAATGAAAAAAATAGAACACTTACTTTTATCTTCGAAGTTTGAGTAGCCAAAATTGATGTCTTTTGTTAATAAAGTATTATTGTTTATACTCATTTGCTACAAAGCACAAATACTTCATATGAGAACAAAATTCATATCAAATATCTATAATTATTAATTTTCCAACATATATCTAACATTTGACATATTAGTTTTTATTTTGGCTTTAAAAAAAAAAACTAAAAAAAAATAATAAACTCATTATATTTTTTTCAACCCAAATCTTGTAATCTAACCTTCATTTTCACATATAAAGTTTGAGAGTCTTTACAAAATCTAAGCCACTTGGATATCTTCAACAACTGAATGGAAGAAATTCATTTACATTCATACTTCTCCCCTCTAATCATCTTCCTCTTCAATGATCTACTTGAGTCCTTTTCTCATTTCATTCAATATCTCTGATGTGGATTTGCATTCAATAACTATTGCATTTCCATCTCTCATGTTGATTTGTGTATTGCATTTTGTACCATTATCACTCACTTGGACATTTGTGACTTTATATGCATTTAATGAGTTACATTTTCGTAAGGTTTATCGATTCGTAATAAAAATGAGTGTAATTGCAATCAAATTTCATTGACAAATCAATTGTTATAAACCACGATCGCAAATGTAATTGAATTATTTTGGATCGTGTTTACCCAAAACTATTAATTTTGTCAAATCTATAACTATCATTTTGGTTTGGATTATCGTTAACGGTAATTAACTATAACCTAAGCGATATTTTCTTCCATGTGATTGGTCAAAAATCCATACCCCATATAAAACCCTAGGCAGAACAAGGGTACAAAATTCCGAATTGACTCAGTCTAGGGCATGTAGTGGCCATGGCCAAATTTGCCATACAAAGGCTTATTTGAATTATATAATAAGTACTACACATATATACTCCAAAATAAATTCTACAAAATTGTTGATAAATATTCTTACAATAAATCACAATCTTTAAGAAAGAATGGAGGAAGAGGAGAAAAAAAAAAACACCTAGAGGAATCCTAACATATGGGTTTAGAAGGACAATGCATCAAAATGATGATACCAAAATATTGAAGATAAAGTGATATTTTCAGTTTTCAATAAAACATCAATTTATCATTTAATCTTTAATTAAAAATTAAAATCATAGATTATTAAGAATAATTATCTTATTTGATAACCTAGTTGTTCAAATATAAAAACAACACCATTTTGTTACAAGGCTAATGAAATATTAACCATGGATCAAAATAGACTCGTTTTAAAAGTTTATGAACTAAAAAAATCTTTTAAAAAGTGACCAAATTAGAACAAGATACAAAGTTTAGAAACCAAAATAAGATTTAAGCATTTTATAAAGAATTTTTTATGTAGGTATGATTAAATCTTATCTTATTCTATTTTATCCTCATTTTATAACACAAATCCCAAAAGGTTAGACAATTAATTTATTAATAAAATATAGAGTTAAATTGAAATTGTCGTCAAAATTATTAGGATTTTGATTAACTTTTATTTTAGAATCAAATGAAAATAAAATTCAAATAAAACCCTACAACAAAAAAGATATCAAAATTGGAACAATATTATATTTCTCAAATTTTTTAACATAAATTAACTAAACCAATTTATCTTTTAAAAAAATTGCATGAAGTGACAGAAACATTTAAAAATAAATAGCTAATGGCACCAATTTTTAAATATTGCAAAGATGAAAAAATTAGTAATATCAGAGGCTATCAGACGGTAATCATAAGCTTACCATAATTTAAAAAATGTTGTGACATGAGTTCTATTATCATAATTTTATTTTGCTATATTTGTAGAAGTCCTTTCATCTTTTGCCTACAAAATTCTATTTGTTCTTCCAAGGAAAAGAATAAAATAACAATTTTTATTCTCTCTTAAATTTGACCAATGAATTTGAATTTGAGTGGATTAAACCATTCTCATTTTATTCTCGAATTGACACATTTTAATATTCCTCCCATAATCTTAATTACATTTCAATCTTCAAAATCAATCTATATTAAATTTAAGATCGACCTATCCGTGTAGTAAATTAAAGGGTTTGTTGAAATTTCTTTTACAATTCATGTTTCATGTTTCACCATTTATTTTATTCATCTTATATTTAGAAAAGTCTACACACTTAGGAATTGATTCATCGCTAACTTTCAAAAAGTGATCTTAATAAACAAAATTAAGTAACAACTCCAACTTCCACAAACTGAAATAATGAAATTTGGATCAATTCAAAACTTTGTTAATCTATTTTCATGTATAACAATTGAATTAATATATAGTCTTTATGTAATCGTGACTATATAAAACATTCATTATCTAACAAATATTAAATTTATTCTTACATGCTAGCTTAAACTTTTAGATTTAATCAATAATTTAAAATGATATCAAAACATAAGGTTGGTTTAACAGGGTTTAGGGTTTAGGCATAGTTGTTCTCTTGTTCCATATATATGTACGAGAAAAAAAAAGTAATGAAAAACATAGATTAAAGTTAAATGTAGATCAAATTTAAGAAAACAATGTATATGTCAGTCCTACGTATGATAAAAAAGAGTAAGTAAAAAACTAAAGATTGAAGCTAAATTTATTAAATCAACATCGTAATTAACAAGATTTAATATAATCAATCCAAAAAAAAGTATTTCATATATACCGGCAAAAAAAAGAGTAATGAAAAACACATATTATAATAGTCTTAATCTCAAACACATCTTATAATAATACATACTATAATATTGTACATCCCAAACACATACTATATTATAATAACCTAGACTTTAATACTTTGCAAATTAACCAAATCCAGGTGATTATAGTACCAGACTAGCTATTATAACTCACTCTTTGTCCCAAACGTTCCATTAAACCTTGAATGAAAGCGTAAGTAGATGTCTATTCGATTAAAACTCCTTTTTAATACCAAGTAGATTCGATCAAGGCACCTTTTAAGTAGATTCCTATCTAAGGTCTCTTTTTAATATTTTATTATAACTTCTACTTTAAGATTTATTTTTGTTCTCTTTTATCTTTTAACTCTTAATCAATTTTAATTCAAGAAACAAGTATATTTAAAAAATGATAAGTTAAATTTTAAAAAATATATATCATCCTTATACGGAAAGTGAATTTAAAGGAAATGAATCAACACATCAATTTATATACTTAAAAAGCTGAGCCATTTGCATACTCAAAATTTATTATTATTGTTGTTATGTGTATCTTTTGAATCTGCTTCTATACATGTTGTTGCTCTAACAAATGTTCATCAAACGCTGGATGAAGACACGCTGGTCAAACCCCATCTCTTCTCACTCTAATTTCTGGAAGAAAATGTTGCTGCTTACTGTAAGAGAATCTATGAACAAAGTCCAGAAAATGAATCTGATCCTCTCAACTTCATTTGAACATATTTTTTCTCAATATAAATATGTGCAGCAAAAGAACAAGAAGATGAAACAATAAGAACCAAATAAGAGGAGAGAGATTATAAGTTGAAATCTCCATTGTTCAGTAAATTTGGTTTTTTTGCTTTGCTGTGTTTGATGTTATTTATTTGATATTATCAGAATTTCAGAGTGTTCCCGGTGAGTTCATGAACATCTCATTCTCTTCCAACTTCACACCACATATACATATTAATCAAAAGAAACAACTATAAAAACTATAAATTTGAATTACTAAACAAACATTTTCATTATTATTATATTTATATACACGTGTACATATCTTTTTATGATTTGTATACTTTTGTATTTTACTGGTTCTCTTCTCATGTCGATGTTAAACTTACATAAACGTGAAAATTTTGATGGAAATTTAATAATATTCTATGATCACTACGTGGTTTTTGTCTTATTATAGTTATATATTTTCATTTAATAATTTCATGTTCAAGATTAAAAGATTTTGATCGATGTTTCTATCAATTTCACCAATAGACACTGTCAGAAGATTATTAATAAAATCTAAAATTTGTTGTATTTTCTAAATAGTTTGGTTGATTATATTTCGAGCTATTAAAGTTTTTTTCCTATATTATTTGGAGTGAATCCAATTTTCGTCACTAAAATTTAGTTTATGATTCATGCAAGAATTTGAATTTAGTTTATGATTCATGCAAGAATTTGAATTTGAATTTTATATATTTTTATTTTTTCATTTATCTTTTGTTTTTAAATAGGTAGGTCTTTGGGTTTTCAAAGTTATTTAATTCGTTTCTAATGCAACTTTTAAATTTAATTATTCATGTTTAATACTTTATTTACGTTCAATTTAAAACTATATGTGTACATAAATTTTCATTTTTATAACTAATTGGTGATAATTGGTTGACACATTTGATGTGATTAAAATTTTGTATCTAATAATTAAAGTGTCGACCTTACAATATAAAAATTTATGACTAGTTATATAGGAATGTTTCCACCCACTAATTCAGGTTATCTTTCTTCCTAGAGATCAAATGTTCCAATAATCCTCTCCTCATATTTGTTATACTAAAATAACAAAAAATATAGGTCTTTTTTTTTCTTTCCATGAACTTTGCTTTGGTCTACTAACGTTTGTAGTCACCTAAATAAATAATCCATAATTATCAATTAATGTGAATACAATTTATACATTAATATTAGAAACAAAGCTTCTAGTGGCAACAACAAGAAGTTTGATGCAATGTCGAAAGACCAGGCGGTTGAAGACAGTGCAAATATGGGAAAGCTGCAGATTTCTAATGCTATTTTCACTGGAGGTTTCAATACGGTGACTCGTATGCACTTGATCAAATTGGATACTAACAATGGTGGAGGTCTTTGTTCTGACTGTGAACAGAGTTACACACATGTTAGTGATGATGAAGCAGAGGACCAAGCTTTGTCATTGCTTTCAATGGCGGACGATTTTGAGACCAAGGATAGCAATGGGTTTGGCTCAGAGGTGAAGAATAATGATGTTAAGCACCAACCTAACTTTGGGGAGAAAACTCGACGATCTTTAACCTCGAAGCTCCCTGTTTCTCCTACCATTCTAATCCCATACAGGTAATAAACAATAATGTTATTCCTCTAGCTTTGAACTTGTGAAATTTGATTTGTTGTGTTCGAATTCTAAAGGCTTTCTGTATTTCTTTTGGCAGATTGCTTACTATAGTTCGTACACTGCTACTTGGTTTCTATCTAACATGGATAGTTACACATCCAAATGATGAATCAATGTGGTTGTGGAGAATTTTTAATACTTGTGAGCTCTGGTTGGCATTGTCATGGCTATTAGAACAACTTCCAAGGCTCTGCTTAATAAACAGAAGCACTGACGTATCTGCTCTAAAGGATCGATTCGAGTCCCCAAATCTTCAAAACCCCAAGGGTCGATCTGATCTCCCAGGAATCGATGTGTTTGTAACGACAGCGGATCCTGAAAAAGAACCTCTACTTGTGACAGCCAACACCATTCTCTCAATCCTTGCTGTGGATTACCCGGTTGAAAAATTGGCTTGTTACTTATCAGACGATGCCGGTTCTCTCCTGACATTTGAAGCACTTTCTGACACAGCCAACTTTGCAAGAATATGGGTTCCATTCTGTCGAAAGCACGAAATCGAGCCGAGGAGTCCTGAGGCCTATTTCAAACAAAAGCATGACTTTCTTAAAAATAAAGTGAGGCTTGACTTCGCTGGAGATCGGAGAAGAGTGAAGAGGGAGTATGATGAATTTAAGGTAAGGATTAATTCATTGCCAGAGACTATAAAGAGAAGATCAGGTGCTTACAATTCCACCAAAGAACTCAAAACCAAAATGAATCCATCGGAAATGGGCGAAGTTTCTTTAAACGAAATAAAGATCCCAAAGGCAACTTGGATGTCCGATGGCTCCTACTGGCCAGGAACTTGGGAAGATCCAGGTGAAAATGATCACTCTAGAGGAGATCATGTTGGTATAATTCAGGTAAGTTGTTTGTTTCTTGGAATCATTTGTGTAATTTCTTGAAGAAGGCTAAGATGTTTTGTTTTATCTTTTAACTATAGGTTATACTAGCCTCTTCTGATGCAAAACCAGTTTATGGTTCAAACAAAAATGGGAAGAACTTGATTGACACAACAAACGTGGATATTAGATTGCCAATGCTAGTTTACATGTCTCGTGAGAAGCGACCAGGGTACTGTCACAATAAGAAAGCTGGAGCAATGAATGCTCTTCTTCGTACCAGTGCAATAATGTCGAATGGACTCTTCATTCTCAATCTTGATTGTGACCACTACATATATAATTCATTGGCTCTAAGAGAGGGGATGTGTTTTATGCTTGACAAGGGCGGCGATCGAGTTTGTTATGTCCAATTTCCACAAAGGTTCGATGGAATCGATCCGGACGATCTGTATGCAAATCATAATACTCTATTTCTGAATGTAAACATGAGGGCTCTTGATGGGATACAAGGCCCTTATTATATAGGGACTTGTTGCATTTTTAGGAGGATAGCTCTCTATGGATTTAGTCCTGCTAGAGTAACAGAGCACCATGGTTTGTTTGGTACTAAAAAAACTAAGTTGTTACGAAGAAAGCTCACGGTATCAAAGAAGGAAGACGATGAGATGGGCACTCAAATCAATGGATATACTTTAGATTGTGACGATGCTGATGATGCAGACACTGGCTCCTTACCTCTGCCAAAGAGATTTGGAAACTCTACTTCTCTGGCTTCATCAATTACAGTTGTGGAGTTTCAAGGAACATTGCTTCAAGAATTTGATAGTAAGGACAATAGAGGTCGCATGACTAATTCTCTTACTGCGCCTCAAGAACAACCTTTAGACGTTGCCACCATTGCTAAGGCCATTAGTGCTATTTCTTGCGTCTATGAGGACAATACAGAATGGGGTAAAAGAGTAGGATGGATATATGGCAGTTTGACAGAAGATGTGGTAACCGGCTACAAAATGCACAATAGAGGTTGGAGATCAGTGTATTGTATTACCAAGCATGACGCTTTTCGAGGCACAGCGCCAATCAACCTAACTGATAGGCTTCATCAAGTGCTCCAGTGGGCAACAGGGTCTATTGAGTTGTTCTTCTCTAGGAACAACTCCTTGTTCGCAACGCGTCGAATGAAATTCTTGCAAAAACTAAACTACTTTAACATTTTATTGTATCCATTCGCATCCTTCTTCATTCTTGTCTACTGCTTCTTGCCTGCAATTTCTCTGTTTTCAAGACAGTTCGTGGTCCAGTCATTTGTAACATTATTAACCTTCAATCTTGTTGATTCCATCACATTATACTTACTCGTCATTATAGAGATCAAGTGGTCAGGCATGACGATCGCCAACTGGTGGCGAGAGAAGCAAGTCTGTGTAATTTGGGCGACAAGCTCCTTTCCGGTTGCTGTGCTACAAGGCTTGGTGAAGTTCATAACGGGAGTAGACATCTCACACACATTAACACCCAAACTAGCCACACTAAAGGATGGAGATGACGAATTTGCTGACTTATACGTGGTGAAGTGGAGCTTTATGATGATTCCTCCCATCACAATCATGTTGGTGAACACAATTGCCATTGCAGTGGGAATTGCAAGAGCATTATATAGTCCACATCCAGAATGGAGCAAGCTTGTAGGGGGAGTGTCCTACAGCTTCTGGGTTCTATGCCATTTCCACCCTTTCGCCAAAGGGCTGATGGGACGTCGCAGCCGAGCGTTGAATTTATTCTATGTTTGGTCCGGACTTGTGTCGATCATAGTGTTGTTGATGGGAATCTACATTACATCTGATTCTAGGGCACAAAATCATATGAAGTTTCAATTCCCTTAATTGGATTTGGGAAAAGGAAATCTCCTCAATTTCGTGTTGGTGTTGTGGGTGACTGTGAAGTTAATAGTAAGGATTGTGCAACTATGTGTTGATGGATGGATTCATGTTTTGTGTTGAGAACTTAGATTGGATTTTGTGTAAACCTCAACTTCTCCTTTTTCAAATTTCTTCCTTCTATAGTTTAATCTTTGCTTGATTCTTTCTATTCTAATGGTTTGTCTTGAGGTAATTGACAATGTTCAAATTCATAAGTATCCTTATTATTATACATTTTACCTTAATTTTTGTAGTACATAAATTTCTTTGAGGTTATAAATTATAAACTATATTGCAGATCCATCACTGACCATAATAGTCTATCCGCCATAAAAACATTACATTTATTAGCTATGATAGTCATCTACCTTTCTAATGGTAGTAAGAACGTTTTTTTAATAATGTTGTTTTAAAAAATAATGTAAAAAATGAGGTAAAAGGAAAAGTATACACAAAAATAGGGATCAAATTTCCCTAAAACTATTAATTTTGTCAAAGGTACTGTTGTCATTATGATTTGAGTTACAATTAACCATAACCTAAGCCATAATGGTAACAAAACACGTCCAAATTCATAGGTTTTTTTTCCTCTAAGAAAGAAACAATAATTGTAATCATAACCATAACCGTAACCTTAAACCATAACATGGTAACGACATGACATAATTTTCGAATGCAATTAGATTGATCACCTTTCGTCAATCAAATGACAGTTTTTGTTTACATCAAACGTTTGCCCCCCATTTGTTGGTATGGAAGCAAAACACAAGATGAAAAATAACTTTTTAAATTACCATTGATTCATAAATTACCACTTATTCATTCCGAGTAAACATGGCCTTAGTACATTTATTTTGGATTTACTTATAATATCCTAAAATTAAAGAATAAAATGTTTCTTATCCCAGACTTTTCAAAAATGGACGCATATACGTAGTTGTATATTGTATTTGTGCTTCATAGCTCATTAAACATGCCAACCATTATAATTTCTTTTAATTTAATATATGTTGCCACTTGATCTAAAATTGTCATATCATTAGAATCCAATAGGAAATTAACTCCCACATCATTTTTTCCCTTTTTTTTTTGTTAGTCTTAACTGTGAAATGAGTTCATGCTGGAGTACAAGGCAATAGTACCCCTTGTGTTCATGGCAGAGCTCCCTGAGTTCATGGCCTATCTAAAACCATTTAGAGGAGTCCGAAAGTATTAGTTCACTTTTTCAATAGAACAAATGGAAAGTCAGGAGTTCAGAACTTCAACTTCAGGCCTTCCGAGTTAGAACTACACCAGCCTTTCGAGTTTGATCTCGCTTGAGACCAAGAGTGTTGCTTTACCGAATCTCATTTTCATGATAAAGGAAGAGTTTATGGCAAAGACTTGAGTTGAAGATGCTGACCTCCTTTCTACTATTGATGAGTCTATGACCACATGTTACCTGTCCCAGGAGAAGGGAGTCACTTAAAGCAGAATAGTTCTTTATTTGGCAAGCTTTCTCCCAAGATTTTCTTATTGTGTTTGTGACTGAAATGATGTGTTCTTTGCTCAACCATCTTCGGTAGGATTATTCATTTGTTCTTTGTAATAAGCCGATTTTTCTAGGACCTCTGAATTTGATCTGACTTGTAACATCCTAAACCCTCCTTTTCACGATAAAGAGTTTTATGTAAAACTTGTTTTGGATGTCTACTAGGGTAATTGGGCAAGGTGTTGGGGAGAAAGAAGTTGAAAAGTGTAGAGTTGTAAACTCCACTCTTTATTTGGCATAAGAAGTCCATGAGCCCCACAACTAAAAAAGAATCAATTTTATAAATTATTGACTCCTTGCACTAATGGCTCTAGGAGTCATCCACAATCTTCACAACTCCATTCCTTGCCCCCAAATTACCCATTTGATCTCTTTCTTTTGAATTAGAGTCCACTCTTGTAAGTACTTCTGGAATTTTCATTGGTGGGCCTGTTCTTTACTACCACGCTTTTGTAGTTAATTATAATAAAAGAAAGACATGAAGAAAAAAAAAACAAGAATAAATCAATCAATTGTATCAATCTACTATATTAACACCCAAATCAGCTAATAATCGTGAAGCCGCCTAAGACTAGTTATTCAGATTATCAAATGCTAAAGGACAGGAACGATAAATTGCACCCACCAAGAAACCCATTGCTTCACCTAATTGACATAAAATAATCTTATTTCACAAACTAGTTTGAAATACCACAATTTTTATTATAAAAGAAAAAAATTATACACAGCTATTACCTCTCCATATCCTCCACAAGTTAGAGAGATTCCTTTAGATCGTGGATCCAAATATACTTCCATCCCATTGGGATACAATTAGGTTCTAATCAAACGATCTTCTTCATTTAGAGCAAGCCTGAAAGTGAGACAGAGAAAGAGAGAGAATATTCAGTGAGAAATCTAAAGCTCAATCAAATGCATAAAAAACTAATTAAAAAGAAAGAACAGTAGAATTTTTGGTCCCCTCATTTCATGTTCAACTCTCCTATGGCTGTTTCTAGCTGTAAAGTAAAGGGATCCCAAAAATTCACTCTTCTCAACACCATCCATTTTCTTCTTTCTTCCCCATTATTAGCCGTCCAATATGAGATTTATATCTCTCCCACGGCTGTGATTGAGTTTATCTTTTTGTTTTTTTCCGAATTAGTATATAAAAGAAGAAAAAGGCAAAGAAAGCAACATTTAGACATCTATTATGTCTTGAAATAATCACAAGAACCAGCCTGGCATGACGGCACAGCAAGAAGACTTAAAAGGGAGGAAACGTAGAGATGTTTGCCCCCATCCACAATTCAAAGACAAAGTGGAAAAGACTTAAATAAGAAAATTATGCTCACAGTGAACAAATCCAATCATGGAGGTCCCTGCTACATGTTACTTTCTTACTTCACTGAACTTAACAACAAAGGCAGATATTTCCAGTATTTCACCCATCGACTTCAAAATTATGATAATAAATAGATTATGAGATTAATTGCCTATCAAACAATAATGGATATACAACTAAATGAAAAATGACTTCTACCATTTCAGATAGCTGCCATATAATGTCAATGAGACTTCAGTTACAATATAATTCAATAATTAACAAAAACCAAATTGATATGGTTTACAAAGAGTAAACAGACAAAAACAAAACCAGCACAAGGGTCATAAAGAATAGAATAGATTTGTAACTTTTTTTATAAGAAAAGAATAGAGCAGATTTGTAACTAAACCAACATTTTGCATTATCCACTTCAAATAAAATATTATACAGAATAGTAAAAGGTATTTTGTTTATAATGAATATTATTATAATGATCAGAAAAGTTTATCCAATGTACCCAGCCGCATCGGAAGCCCAGGCAACAAAACGGTCCCAACTCATAAAACAATGAGACACATAGGGGTCCCGCAACCTACATGCTGTTCTAAATTTAAATTTCTCAACTTCTTCCTTTCTAAGCGACAAAAGAGTATTAATTAATGGCAAAATGGTTGGATAAATCTGTAACTTTCCTCTTAATGAATCAACATACTTCAGCTACCGTTTTGAGCAAAAGAAAACGAAATATAGCAACACAAGAGTAGGGGAAGAAACCAATTCCCATAGCTTGTAGTTAGAGCTTTAGGTCAAAAGTTTGAAACTCCACCCCATAATTATATTTATAATGCTAAATTTTGAAAAAGCATAGTAAGAAAAGAAGGGAGAGACTAAAGGAAAGAATATGGAGGTGTGACCCCACCCGTGTGGGTGTGAGGCCACAAGAAAAGGACATTGGGCCAATGGGTAGTTAACAAGTCACCTGCACCTGCCACCGAATCCGCTTCTTTAACTTAAAAGAGTCCATGAACTTTACTTCTTATCAAAACCCATTTAAGATTCTTCCAATACTACAATTTGGTCCTCCAGCTGGCACAAATTGGAGTATTTTAGAAACAGCCACTCAGTCCCTTTTGGCCACTATTGGCAATTTCGGATAACCTTTTAATAATTTATACACACACACTCGCATTACGCCTAAACGCACATGCCCCGCAATGTTTTTTTCATACTCTTCTTCCTTCTCTTAAAACGTAGACAACTTTCTGATCTTAGCAATAAAACAGACATTAAGGATAAAGAAGTTCCAAAAATGCTTAAAGCCTGAGAATTCAGTTACAATTTGAACAAAAATGCCCTTGAGTTGAGATAAGTGATGCATGCCTAAAAAGTTATGTTCTGGTGCATCAATAATCACAATTCTTTGAAATAAGTCAAAGTGAGAAAAATATGGAATGGTAACCGTACCTTTCAATAAGGAGAGGAGTTCTCCAGAGCCAAATATGTTGTTTAAATGGAGCCAGAACGCTTGCAACAAATAATCTATGTTCGACCAGCCAATGAAATTCCTTGTCGATAAACCACAACTTGAGTACTTTTGGCAAGACCACCATGTGAAGGATAGGATGGCTACACTTGATAATATAATTGTTCCAGAATAGCAAAAGCTTAGGAAGGGAGAAACAAATAGAATCGCTTGATCGAAAATCTTAATACATGGAAAACCACCATCAAGTATCCATTCATAAAAGAATACAAAGTCTGTACAAACAAATCGAATAGCTCGTTTTTTCCCTTTTTATTTTCAGACCCAGGAAAAATAGTAAAATAGGATACACATCGCCTGGAAGATGGAGTTAGAAGAAGAAGCACAAAAGTAACTGGAAAGAGACGGAAAAACAACGAAAAATAGGACTAAAGTTGAAAATTTTATCGAGAAAAGCGTCAAAAAAGTCCTGCGGGAAAATTTACCGGCGACCTCATATATGATCTGAAATATCACCCGGAATATCCGTACAAGTCGTATGGTGACCATAGAGCGTCCAGTGGACATGGTTCTTTGGAGTCCAACCTCGACCATGGCTTCCCACTGCCGGACCAATGCAAGAGGCTAGTCGGACCCGGGTGGAGGTCACGGCAACTGCCTCTGACATTATCACCTCCTAAACCATGCTGGTTCCACCGGTGCTCGATGGTCGCCACGTTACCGGCGAAAACCAGTAAGAACGGGGGAAGTGACCCAAGTTCATAGATGCGATTACTCTTCTGAAGTTTCATCCACCATTCAATCTTCTCCGTATACCCACCATTCCTCCATTTAACCAAGTCTATGACCATAACGCCCGTGTTGAAGTAACAGGGCTTTCTTCCAGCAAATGTGCCGAAAAATCTCTCATCAGACCAGAAACGTGTTGTGAAATACTTGCTGAAATTGGCATGACAGTACTCAGGAGCCCCGATTGTCCACTCACCCAAATTCGTCGTCCATAGCTTCCGGATATCATCCACCACAATAAGATCAGAATCCAGGTAAATTACCTTCTTCACACAAGACTCGAGCAACCCAGCCAAGTAATTTCTAGCATAATTAAGCGGCTGCTCCAGCGCTTGCCTCACCGAAGTGGAGATCAGATTCCTAACAATCTCCGGATCAAAGTAGTACACTTTGAAATTCATCTGAGGGAAGGTAGATCGAACGAAGTCCTCAAGACTGGTATCCGAAACAAGGAAATGAAAGAAAACACTCTCTGGACACAGCGAGTTTCGAAGAATCGAATTGACAGCCGCAACTGAGCCACGAAGGTACTCCACATCGAGTGTAATGGCAACATGTACCAAATTCGGATCACACACACCAAACTTCCCAGAAAACCTCGAGTCACCGCCTCCACATTGACCAGCATTGCGAAATGTAGATGCCTTTCGGAAAGAGAATCTATTCAACGATCTGGAAGAGGCAGTATCAACAGGCAAACGAAGATAAAAATCGAGATGAGAGGATCGAATAGCTTCGGCCGGAGGAAATGATTGTAAAGCCGGAGCAAGCACAATCATGACCATTGCGGCGGAAAAAAGCCCCGATAATTTCATCAACCAAATCATATTCACGCTATAAACCCCTTTTTTCTTTTTCTTCTTCCACTTGAAACCAAATCGACGAACAAAAATGGAGAAAAAACACGTTCGGAGGAACGCTAGGGTTCCTTTAAAGTCCTCCAGAACTCTCGAGAAATCAATACATGGAGAAAAACAACAACAAATATTAAGCCCTAAACCGAGATGGAATCGATATTTGTCCTCCCTAGAAGAGCGTATGAAAGCGAAAAAGTATGCCGTGGGAACAAAGCAAGCAGAGAGAGGATAAAAAGGCAAAAGAAGAAGAAGAAGAAGAAGAAGAAGAAGAAGAAGAAGATAAGTTTGTAGAGGTGAGCATTGAAGAAGAATCGGACCTCAAAACAAAGGCGAGAGAGAAAGAGAGAAAGAGAGAGAGAGAGAGAGAGAGAGAGGAGTCCCACCGACGGGGGTTCTGCAGTAGGATTATATCTCTTCTCCTTCTCCTCCTCGTCGTCCCTCTATTACTCTGTCGGTTGCAGAGCAATGGAAGAAGACAAAGGTGCAGACGCACAAAGTAGAGTGAAATTAATAGACCTTTTTCTTTTCTTTTCTTTTCTTTTTCTTTTTCTTTTCTTTTCAGATCTCCTCCACTCCACATGGCCTAAATTTTAATTATTAAAGTCTTTGGGGGGTTCGAGGGTCAATTACTACTTTTGTTCTTTTATTATTATTATTACAAAGTTGGTACTCCAATTCCCAATTCCCAAAATCTCCTAAATTTAACTAAAATATATCAAATCAATCCTTCTCTTCTCCTCTAACATAATTAAATATCCCTATTTACCAAATTATATTATGAAATCTTAGGTTTACACAAATATTAAACTATGTGTACCCTACAAAATTACTATAATTTATTTGCTTTTATTTTTAGAATTTATTACACTTACCTTCATTTCCTCTAATCTTTAATTCATATATATACACATTAGATCCCCTAATTTTACATAATTAACCACCTTAAACCCTATGCTCTCAATTTCTCAACTTAGGCTATTCTTTCTTAAACCCTATGCTCTTGTTTTTTTTTTTATTATTATATATATACACACACTATCCACTTTTACATTACCAAACCTTTTTCTTCTTCAAATATCAAACCCTCAATTTTATGGAAATATTTATGTTAATGGAAATTTCGACAAATTTTATGAAAATGTTATGAAAATGCAAATTTTGGGATGGTAAAAAGAAACTCCCATCAATTGAAATTAATCAAAATAAATAATAAATATAGATTTTTTTTGTTTTAGTTTTTTCATACTCAATTTCTTTGGAAGTAAAGATTGGATTAAAAACAAAATTGAAAATTGAGAAGAAAAAAAAAAAAGTTCACATTAACCCAGTTTTATTGTTCATCAGAAATGATATAATGTTGTTGTACATCAAAGAAAAAGCATCAATTTTATGATGTGAACCAAAACCAACCCCTTGAATGTTTCTATCCCTAAACCCACACAGAATCCCAACCTACTAACTAATCAAATATAAGCAATTATATATACATACACATTACATTTAATTTTATGTTGATAGTTTATCTTTTACTTAAATTCACCCAGAACTTCAAATGCTTTCATGTTGATAATTAATTTCTCTAGAAGCTAACTCTTACTCACCCAACTTTATGGATGTGTATTAGCATTGAGTATGATCTCCAAAGCATACAAAGTAGACAAATATTAGCATTTACTTTATTGATATGAGCTTATTGATGCTTGTTCATTTTATTGTTGTGTTTTGGAATACTTGATTGGGTTTCTTCTTAGTCAATAGACTTGTATTTCCAACTTTGTTTTGGTTGGATGAATTTGTTCTAAAAGAACAAGAAAAATCTTATGCCAAACTCTTCTAAAACAACTATAGTAATAATATTAGTAGAAGCTTTTGACAAAACTAATTTCAATTAAATCCCATCTTGATTAAAATATATATATATTGAACCTCTTCTGAGTAATTTCTTTAAGAATATATATATTTAATACATAGCTCAATTTTGACAAAAATATCTTAGTCATAAGTTCTTGAATTTGGAAAAAAAATCAATATTTTGACCATAGCAGATCTGTAAAATTGATTATTAATCAGAAGAATCAATTTGTAAAATTCTCTAATTCATTTCTTCAATTAAAAAAATAACAAATGGAACAACTCAATATTAATATTCTAGGTATATTCTTTCTTAGTTATTGGATTATCAAATTTTAAATCAATATGACCTAAAATCTTGCTTTCTATATATAAGTAGTTGACTATCTCAATTTACAATTTCATTATTCATTCGTTTCTTTATAAGAATTGAATGCATAAATAATTAATATTAATTCTTTTATAATAATTTAGAAATTTAATTAAAACAATATATAAAAGGAATGTGTATATTTCTCTCATATAATACACACATTCATTTTTACTATAATTTAGGGTTTGAAACTTAAAATTATTGGAGTGTTGTTAGTGATCTTAGTCTATGTTGATGATTTTTTTATGGCTATGGGGAGATGGTGGAAGAGAGTTTCTTTAAGAAGATAATCATCCATCACTAGTGATATGGTGGATATCTCTATCAATTAAAATTTCCTTTTCAATACACTAATTTCTATTCTCTCTTAACCATATAAACAATTGATCAATTAAGTTACTTCTTTTGAGTGTATTAATCAATTAGTATTTTATTGATTGTTGTCGAACGTGTGATCGTTGATTCAACATTGATTGATATAAAATATATTGTTGATACCACTAGAATGTTGATTCTTTGTGTGTTAGATACAATAGTGATATACACTTGAGATGTTGATTGGTGTTAGATATATTATTGTTGATATATACACTCATGTCTTTGAAATGTCATGTTTATAAAACGAAACACAAAAATAAGTTACCTACTTGAACTTTCCTTTTACGATGTCGGTTGCTCTGCATCGTCTCATACATATAGCAATCAAATTAATCTTGTTTATACGATTAGTAGGAAGTACGTTATTATAAATATATTAATTTATGAGAATTTGGATTCTTGCACACCATGACATCAAAGTAGTTACATTCATTTAATCTTTCATATTTGACGACAATACTAAGAGATAGTCTTTTACCAAATAAAGTGACTTCTGACCAATCTTTACACTAATAATATTTTTTTTATTTTTTCTTAAATGATCAAATAAAGTATTGAATATGAAATTGAATATCAATCTTTTATAACTTTATTTTGAATAATAATAATAGTTTTTGTTTTGATCAGTAAGTTGGGCTGCTTTTCTTTTACGTTTGTAGTTTTCTAAGGGTTGAATTTACTATGTTTGAGATCAAATAATTTCTCATCATCCAAATTTTAAAATAAATCGAACCATTTTCGAAATTAAAATTCACACCAATAAGTTAAATTCAAATTTATTACAAAGTTTTCAATACCTTGCTTAAAATAGTTTTCCATGCCTTACTTATTGATATTTGTGTAAAATAAAGAAAAAACAAAAATGGACAATGGAAATAGTGAAAGAATGAAGAGTTGTGTGAACTAGCACACGAACGACAAACAAAATATTGATACTATTTAGAAAATATAGAAAAAATCTATATCAACTCTTTCAATTTTTTTCCATCCATAAGAATTTTTCAATAATTAAATAAATTACTAGAAGAAAAAAAGAAACCTCCGATCCATACTTTGCCTTTCACACCAACCTCGCATCACTTGAGCTAAAATTCCGAATTAGCTTAAAACTACATTCACATTTCCCTACCAATTGTCCCAAACTTACCACTATTACAACGACATCCTAATATTAGGAGTATAGTTGGGAGAGATTTACCACACTTTCTCCAATCAATTAATTACTATAACCAACGATGTAACCTCATAAACTCTCTTCCCAAATCCAAAAGACACCATGAAAAGGCTTTGGTACAAAAGCTCCAATTCAATGGATGTTGTTAGGCCCAATTAAAAGTTTTGGGTCTTAAAGATCAAGGTGGCCTCTTTTCTCATTGGAATTACTTGGGCATACCATATAGCCTCCATCCACACAATCAATAATAATGTTTTGACTTTTGGTTCGTTTCTTTTAATGCATTTCACAAATCATAAACTAAGCATATGTATACATGATGGCCCCCCATCGGCACTCTAAACCACATGCACTTTCTTCTCATCATATAATTCATAAGATAAATGCTTTGTTTATGTATATACAAAACCTTATCAAAAGTCAAAGGCAAAATCCAATTTGTTTTTCATTACACACCCATACACGTCCAACCTCTAACATAATTAAATCTGGAAATCAAAAAATTGAAAGGAAAGAAAAAAGAATCATATCTACAAGAGAGACAAAACTAGATCATACTAACTTTTAATCAACAACATGCACATATTTTGAATATTAACAAAACAACAAAATATGCATTATAGGAGGATCAACATTACAACAACCTCATTTAAATAAACACAATTTTAATAATAGGTAAAGAATTTGAAAGATTCCTCCTGCGACTTTAAAGTATACGTTTGGACTAAAAAGTTAGAAAATTCGAACTCCCCGCTCTTTCATCTAGGAATGTAATTTATTCACTTACGTAAGAGCTTGAATTTCGTTGCATTTCAACTCTTTTTTACAATATCATCTATGTTATTGATTGTTTGAATTTGTTCGATTTCGAATTTGCTTTATTCATTAGTAATCTAATCAAATTTCTAAGTTCATAGTCAATTCAACTATTTTTAAGCTTTTTGAAAAATAATATCGTTGAAATATATATTATTGTTATTTATTATTAAATAAGAAGCACTAAAATTGAAAGAAAAAAAAACACCCAAAAAAACCTTCCCGAACAGGACACAACTTTTTCACCTAAATTGAGCGGTTTCCGGCGCCGATCCGGCAGCGACAGGGCGGTGGATCATCTCCCGCTGCTCCGCCACAACAGATTTATAGATCTCGAGGATCATCTTCTCGTCGTATTCCTTCGCCAGCCGTTGTCCGAAACCAGGAATGCCGTCGCACACTGCGGCGCCTCCGCCGTAGCTGGTGTTGAAAACCCGGGAATTGGCGAATCCGAGCATCATGTTGACATAGGCATCACGGAGACGGAGGAGTAGTTTCTTCGGCGATGGAATTTTTCGTAAGAATCGGAACTTGGGTGAGATCTTGATTCGCCAGAAGCGCCGCCGGGTGTTCCGGGTGGACCCAAGCTCGACCTGGGCTAGCCTCCTCCGGCGTCGCGACGACCCATTAAGCTTCTTGTAGTTTTTTCTTTTCCAGTAGCGTCTTAGCCCTTGGTACCATTTTTCTGAAACTCCGTCTTCATCCATTTCTTCTTCTTCTTCTCTCTCTCTCTTTCTAAAATTGTGAAATTGGGGAAGATGAAGCAGTGGGTGTGGTTCAGAAAGATGAATATTTATTGAGTAATGTTGTGTTGTGTTAATAATAATATAAGCATTAAATTTCATTAATTGGTTTTGGAACTAAAAAATATAATTCAATTATAAATTGAGAATCTTGAAACATAGGTTGCTGATTATGATATTTGTAAATTTCCTTTGGGTACACAAATTTTAAATCACACAATATATTTATTAGGATTTACTTTCAATTTAAGTAAGTGTTGAAATTTAATCTTATCTTTTCACTTTTTAATAAAAACTTAACCAATAAATTTTACAAAAGTTGACCAATCCAAAACACTCCCAATAAGAGAAATTCCAAAGAACCAAACTTCGTAATTTATTTCATACAGAAATAGTCAAAAAAAAAAAAAAAACTATTTACCATTAATAAAAAAGAATCGAATCTTAACTAATTATCAAAATTATGCCAAAATTTCAATTTTGATTTAAACTAATGTTTTCCTCTATTAACTTTTCCAATCTTATATACCAAATTTTCAACACCACATCAATAAGAGATTCTTTTTTACTGTGTAGAGTGTTCATTCAGTTTATCTTCAAAAATTATAAATTTACACAAAAAACAAAACCTCAAATGTAATTATATATTCATCCTCAAATTCTAAACTTTAATCTTATCTTCTTCTTTTGATAATAATTCAACATCTATATGACTTTGTAAAACTAAATATTGCTGTGATTAACGTCACTTTTGAAACGTACGAGTAGGAGAATTTGTACCATACATGTGTTGTGACTAACATATACTAAGCTATGCTATGCTCATCTTGATAGTATTATAATATTATAATAAATATAAAATAGTTGAATATTAGATGAGAAAAATAAGTTAGGTATAGTGTGGGAGATAAAGACGTTATTAAATGGTAGAAACAATTTTCCAACCTATATCATCAAGGAAGTTGCTGTCCATATTTAATGTGGTTCGACATGACACGTGCCGTCCATGGATTGCTCTCTTAACTTTACTACATCATCAATTCACATTAATGTTTCACATAAAACATTTATTTAAAAGCCAAGCACATTTAACAAATCGAACCAAACCAAACCATAACTTGTTGCATGCTTCTTATGCGGTTCAATTTGATTTAATGTTTTAAATCAATTTTAAAATCAAACCGAACCGCTTCATTTTAAAATATTTAAATAAATGTTTATAAATATTTTATTTTTAAAACTAAGTTAAATATGTTGACTCGAGATCCACTTAAATCTAAAATAAAAAGGAAATTTTTTTATAGACTTAGGTGTTTTGGTGGTTCGAGATTGTCCGATATTTAGAAAAGGAAAATTTATCAAACTTGATGATTTGGTGGCCTTAGATTTTTCAAGATTTAAACTCAATTTATGCGATTCAGTTTGACCCAGACATGCAGTTTGGTTCAATTTTTTTATGAATTTTGTTTTGTATTTTGCAATTGAGTGCAATTTCAACTTGAAATTGAATCGAACTGAACTGTGAACATCCCTGTATAATACAATACACATCCAAAATTTAAATTAAATAAACATACTTTATATTCATTGATTTTTTTTCAATAGTATGTTTGATTATTTTGATTTAATAAACAACTTTTTTAAAAAATGAATCATTTTGATTGGATAGGTAATTGATTACGTTGTAGAGTTCTTGGTTTCCTTTTGATCATTGACCTTTTATTATGTATATATAGATAGATGTTAATTTTAACAAACAAACATAATTTGCTTTGTCATAATGTGCATATGCATTTAGAAAATTTTGTTGTGATCTTTCTTTTGTTTTGATACTTGAAATAATTGCTACTTTCTATTAAAAATGAATTTAAGTTGTGTTGTACTTTCCTTTATTTTACATTTTGCTCAAGATGCTATCTTTTTTCTTTGAGTTTATAAACCAAGTACCGATCATTATTTAGTGTATGTTCATCCATTTCGTTGATTATGTCTATATATATATCTAAATCTTATTTGGTACGATTGACGTCTTTATTGGTTTGAGTTTTAAGTTAACACTAAAAAGGGTTACATTTTGTTTTAGTCTACGTCAGGTTAAATGCAATTAGAATAGTTTTTCATTTTGTAAAGATTTTGTAAATGTTATATGTTTGTTTATGTATGTTATTGAAACAAAATTAGGACGAGTGATATCACCACTTCATTAAATTTTTTTTCTTAGAACTTTGATTGACAAATGTGTGTGATTGGAAAATGACTTTGTTCACCTAATATGGTAAGGTGATACCATATATTTTTTAAATCACCGATTTAACTTAAATAAAGTTAATGTTAAAATGAGTATAGTTAAATTAGGAGAGTGTTGGTATTATTAACCTTAAAGTTAAAGGTCAAACTCCTCCACCCTCCTTGAAATATGTAAAATTTGAGAGAAACTTAATTAATAGACCTCTCACTTAATTAAAGACTTAACAAAGAGAAAAATTCTAAAATCTTCAACAAGGATGTGACTAAAACCTTTGAAGTGATCCATGGTCTGTTATTTGAGTGGTCTGTTGCGTTAGATTTTATAGATATAGTTTGAAAAGTCTTCAAATTTGTTGAAACAATGAACGTAAATGGGAAGGTCATGCATATGCCGTAAAAGGCACTTGACATATGATATTGTTATGGAATTAAAAGAGAGATTAAAATGATTGATATGTGTTGTTGAAGTTCACACATAGTTTATAAAAGTTTAGTTCTTCCCTACTTCATTCAAATTGGAAGATGTTATTAGTTAAGTTTACCATGAATAGGTAATCGTTTTGTTTATGCAAAATGGTGTAAATGTGGTCTACTGAAAATTTACAAGTAGAGTGGTAATAATTAGTTGTCGAACATTGGAAACTTTAAACAATGAGGACTGAATATTCTAAAGTCTTTTTAAATTCTATAATATATTTGACCATAACTCTACACCTTTTCATGGATTCTCCCTCCCATCTCTTTACACTCTAATTACATCTTCTCAACATATCTGGAAATCCACCTTCAATGTCGTCTAACTTCTCGCTTCTCTTAATTTCTTTTACATCCAAAGCTCACACCACTTTCTATAATATTTAACCTCAGAAACATCATACGCCTTTTCTTCCCCACTGTTAACCAATTCTCCATTCTTAAATAGATGTAAACACACAACCAAAAATGACGAACAGATAAAATAATCTTCAATTCCTTTTTTTTCCTTTTGAAAATAATAATAATAATACACAAAAGGAGACAGAGAGTTCAGTATCCGTACGACAAATAGATCGGGAAAACCAAACGTTGTAAACCTTCCAGCTCATTCTCGATTTCAGAAACTTTTTCAGATTACCCCTTTCCCAAACTTACCCCTCTCCCCCATTTCTACACTCCAAAAAACTAATTAAAATCCTCCCCTCTCTCTCTCTCTCTTCCCTTTTTCCACTTCCATTTCAAATGTCCGCCCGGAGGATCGAGATCGTCAGCGGCAAACACAACGGTGCACGCGCCGCCCCTCAGATCTACAGGTCGCCCAATCTGGATACGAACGGTAACCGCGTGGGGTCGGCCGCTACAGGGAAGCCGTGGGGGTTCGCTGACCCGGAGGCCAAGCGGAGGAAGAGGATCGCTAAGTATAAAGTCTATACCGTTGAAGGGAGAGTGAAGGATTCGCTTCGGAAGGGACTACGGTGGATCAAGAATAAGTGCTCTCGTATTGTCCATGGATTTTGATTACTACAAACAATCCAACGGTTCTCCTTTTTTCTCCTTTTCTCTTTTCTTCGTCCACTTATTTTTTGACTTCTTGTTTATCTTCATCACTTTTTCTTTATTCTCATCATTTAATTTAATTTAATTTTGGTTAGTCTATACACAAATTTATTAAGTTTTAATTTACAAGTATAGCGCAATAATAAATGAAAGTAATGGAATTTTTTTTAAACATTATGTGTATGTTGTAATGTAATTAATTTATTTATTATATATAATTCTTAGGAATTTTGACATAAAAATACTTAACATTGTTTTTTTAAAAGTAATTTAGGTATTTTACTTTTGTGTACAATTATAACTTAGATGGAAAACACATTTTAATCCAATCTAATAAAAAAAAGAACTAAAAAGATATATAATTTTAATTTTATTTAAAAATGGTTCCGTATAAATAAATTGAGAATACAAATAAAAAGGCAAATATATAGATTATATATGCTCTCGTTGTATATGCTTAAACATATAGATTAGTGAACTAAAAATGCTCAATTAATATAGAAATGTCAAACATCATTAACCTTATTACTTCACCACTAATTTTCTCTTCTTTTTTTTTTTATTCGGATTTTCATTATTCTAAAATCAAATCCTTGTTATAGATTTTATTCTCGAGTAAGTAAGATTATGTTTTATATGGATAGTTGGATATTTTAGCCAATTGATCTCTTAATCATCTCGTTGTAGCGAATATCAGATTCAGAGCGTTGAAGCTTCATTTGTTCGTAGAATTGAGCTATGAACATCTCTGCTTTGGCATCGATCATCTCGTCCTCGTCCTCGCCATCCACATTTGAACTGACTTTATCATTGTTTATTTCTTCGTCCTCTCCGTCGTTTTGGTCCAAATCTTGAAGGTTGGCAGCAGAAGCATACCTTAATCAAGAAATACAAATCAATGATTAAATTTATTATAATTTTTAACTTTGAACGTTTTGGTTAAATCTTGATTCACTGAAATAGATAACTTGTTTGACTTTATAGGCTATTGTCATCATTTTCAAACCTATCAATATTCTTTAAAATAATTCATCTATGAAAAACACAAACTATAATAACTTTTTTTCTATCCATCCTAATTCTATGTTTGTGTTGTAAAACAAAATGGTTTAAATAGGAAAGTAATGCAAATTAAGTATCACCAAATTCATTGAATTATAAGCCAAAATTTCAAAAAAAAAGATTAAAAAAACTATTGTTTTTGTTTAAAAAACTTAAAGAATTCAAATCATGAAAGCTGCAGTTGTAGTACAAAAGGAAAAAGAAATAAGGAACCTGCTCATGCCATCAACAGAAGAGGAGGAGGAATTGACATCCTCAAAGTTATCAAGGGAAGGGGAGGAAGGCAAGCGGGGCAGTGGAGGCTCGGTACTGGCCGCGGGCAAGGAAGGAACAGTGGTTGACTCATCGCTCTGCAAATGCAAAGGCCGCATTGCACCAACAAGCCTATTCCACATTCCTTTAGAACCCACATGATCAACGATTGCACTGTTGTTAACAACAACATTCGGCTTCCGAGAGCGTTGCCGGAGAAGCATCAAAGCCACCTTCAGAATGTTAGTGCTCTTCTTCTTCTTCTTCTTGGGCTCACACTCATGCTCCACTTTGACATTGTGATCGTAATTTGTGTCGTCATTCGTAATCTGCAACACTGTTTCATAAGAAGAAGAATTCACAGTCATTACACCAACAGCTTGCTCTGTCATTAATCGGACCACACGGATGGAAGAAGCTTATTTTTTTCAAAAGTTTTATGTTTTTTTTTTTTGGGTTTTGAATTTGATATTTTGGTTGTCT
Source organism: Cucumis sativus (assembly GCF_000004075.3). NCBI lineage: Eukaryota > Viridiplantae > Streptophyta > Magnoliopsida > Cucurbitales > Cucurbitaceae > Cucumis > Cucumis sativus. The sequence continues at coordinate 621,296 of NC_026658.2, forward strand.
CTACCCTGCAAAATGCAGGGTGAGACAGGAGAGAAAAATGGGTCAAAAAGAAGGTTGGGAGGGAGAGGTTTTTATAGTTATGATTGGTGTTTAATTTAGTTATAGAATTTGCTATAAAAAGAAATGTGGTTCTACTTCATTTGGTGAGCAACTTTAGGATCCCACTCTTTACAGTTTGGTTGCCATTCATTCGGTCAAAATGCTCTTCCTCTTCCTCTTCCTCTTCCTCCCCCTCCCTACTTTTACCGTAAAACGGTTAGCTATATAACTTCCCTCTTAATCTTCTTTGTAAAATTAAGGTCATATTCTACAAAAACCCATTTTTGTTTGGAGCTTGAGGTTTTCTCTAGAAAGATAGCAACCAATTTCTATTTTTTTTATTTAACGATGAGACACGTCTCATCAACATTAATTTCTCGTTTAATACAACATAACTCTTGTGTAACCTCCCAACTCAAGAAATATTTTACTTGTAAAGGAAATGTTTATAATGGATTTTTAAAGAACCTAATTCAAAATAATTAAATCAACTCAAGAAACATAATATAATAATATTTTTTAATCATTTTTAGATTAAAATATCTTTTTCATCCATGTACGACTTTGATGCTTATTTAATTTTAGTCAATCTATTGTCAAATATTTAATTTTTGTTTAATATGATTAAAAAAGTTTAAAAAAGTAATAAATATGAATAAAAAGATCATGAACTAAAACAAATCATCGTCATCATTTATTTCTCTTCTCTTCATTCAAAAACAATAACAACAATTAGTCTTATACAATGAAATACATTAACAAACTACCATCAATTTTATAGTTCAACGTAATTGGTCATACATTCACTTTCAGAATTTCTCTTATATATATATGTCAATCTAATCTTAAAAGGTCTACATGTTGGCATCCAAGAAAGCAGCAAACAAGTTGGTATACATCCAAAAGAATGGTGTGTGTGAAAAAGAAAAAATGGTTTTGAAAGTTGAAAAGAAAACAAATCCTCCACCCTTTTTTCCTGTCTGTCCTTTTAACACCCGCTTGGCATCAAAAAGGGCTTCCAAATTATGTTGAAGTTTTCTTTCTATTATTGCCAATCAAATGGAATCAACCTATCATGAACTATTTAGTTTTCTTCTCGATTAAAAAGTCAAATCTTCCACTCGTAAATCATCTCTTTTTCAAATTACAAATTCACCATTATCATGTAGAGATTAAGTGTATTTTTCCTTAACCAAAATTTAATGTGAGCAAATACGAAATAAAAATTTCTTAACAATTTACTCGTTAGAGAGAAGATTATTCTTAATGTTTCTTTAACTAAGTTGAATTTTATTACTACTATTCACACTTGACATTACGTTATCTCTTGAGTAAATGCATGAGTATTAAAGTATTTAAATGTATTTCAAATTTAGCTATATATATATAATAAATGCAGTTGATTAAAAAGAAGAAAAAGAAGTATGATAAGAAAATGTGCAAGAAGTTTCTCAAGAAGGTACTTGGGAAATTTTTGAGAACTTGGCACATCCTTCAAGATACACCACATAGAACTTTCCTACAAATTTCATAACCTTTACACCACATTTGATATAAAATAAAATAAACTATTTACAAGATACAATAATAACCTAGCTAATCATATTATTATTTGTTAACATCATTCACATAAATTAAAATGATGATGGATTATGCAAATGCAAATGCATATGACAATATGCTATAAAATAAGTGGTAATCTTGAGAATAGGTGTAAATAATATCACTTGTCACATCAATTTTCATATTTTATTTTTAAATTTGGAAGTAGAAATTAAAAGTTTCCAAAGTATAAGAGATGATTGAGAAAACCTAATCTAAAGTTTAGGAAATAGTTTGTATAATTTACTATATAGTAAAACTAAATATATAAAATCCAGCTTGATTCACACTCACCTTCCACTAAACCACTTCCAGTTCCATTCCCTTCTGACGCCCACAATTTCAACTTCTCTCTGAAATTACCAATTCCATCATTGCAACAATTTCTCACTCATTTCAGTTTTCAATTCACTATTTAATCCCTTTCTTCAATTTTAATCTCTTCACAACATCACATTCCTTCTTCAACAATGTCCAATAACACTAGATTCTTTCATGTCCGCAAAGCTTGGAAAATCATCCTACGCCAATGGAAACTGCACTCCCACCGCCGCGCTTTTCCGGTGGATTTCCGCCCCCTGCGCCGGTTCATCAAGCGAATCCTTCACCCAACTCCAACCCCTCTTCCCCCACATTATGCAGAGCGTCAATTCTCTTTCAACGACACCCCCATTTTCCATCTGAAATTCCACAGCCGTCGTGCCCCGTCTGCGTCGGCGGCTCTGTTCCTCATCCCCCGATTCTCCTGCATAAACCCCAAGGTTGAGTTTGAGAGATACGAGGATTGTGAATGGGAGAGGCGGAATTATGAAGAGGAGGAGGAGGAAGAAGAAGAAGAAGAAGAAGAAGATGGGATCGATTTGAAGGCGGAGAAGTTTATAAAAATGTTTTATGAGGAAATGAAAATGCAGAGTCAGGTATCGTATTTGCGGTTCGATGAGTTTTCTGATGGTGAAGAGTAATGGAACCATTGGGGAGTTAGCTGTACAAATCCAAATATTAGTTTCTTTTAGGACTTAATAATTGAGTTTAGAATGAGAAGTTATTTGAGGAGATTGGGTTGTAAAAATCGTTTGAATTTATGGATTAATGAAGAGCATTTGTTGAATAATTCTTTTACAAACAATTGGTTAAACTCTCCTGCATTGGTGGGAGTGGTTAATGAACAAAAAATATCTTTCTCCTTACGAAAAATAATAAAGAAAGGGTTCTTTGTTTTTGTCTTTCCCTTCAGCAACAACCAATAAGTTCCCACAAGTTTTCTCGTTCTTGGGATAATGGCAAAGAAGATCACATGTGTTGCTCGAGATTTGATTGATTGAGAAAGAAAAAGAAAATTGAAGAGACTCGGACAAACCATTGATGGTGAGAAGAAGCATTGATTTGGGTTTCAAAGACAGAAGAGGTAAGAAGAAGATACGAGAGAAAAGAAGAGGTAGTGTGTGGAGAGAACCAAATGGTAAGAGAAAGAGGTGTAATTTATGACGAGTGGAAATTGGGTGAAATAGAATTGGTTGAAAATGGTGGGAATAGAATAGGATTAGATTAAAATTGGGCCTAAAACCATCAATCCAAAGTCAGCTTCATATTACATACCAACTCTCCAACACAAGGACTACTCTAAAACTACACTCTTATACCTTAAACATATACTAAAATCAACTATAATCAAACTTTAAACTTAATTAAATAAAATCATGAATAAAAAAAACAGTGGCAAAATAAACTAAACTTTCACAAATAAAAATTAAAAGATAATATATCATAACTTTTTTAAAAAATAATTACGTTATAATTTGTTATGATTATGATTATTTTTATTTGTTTAATATATTTTTAATACCATATTTTGTTAATATATGAGATTTTTTAAAGAATTAAAAATTAAAAAAGAAAAATATGTATAATTTTGATTAAGAAATAATTAAATTAAATTTTAAAAAATGAATTTAATAAGAAAAATTGAAAATTGAAGATTGAGATATCTAAATATATATAAAAAAAGAATAATAATAATATATATAAATAATGAAAAAAAGTAAAAATAAAATAATATATATAAATTGGACCATTCCTCTATTTTTGACCAATTTCCATTATCTTTAAAAAAAAGTTCCAAATATCAAATGCAATCTACAAAATTTCTTAAATTTTGCCAAATAGTTAAAGATTTTGCTACTTTTTAAACGAATATTTATTTATTAGTAGCTGTGAATGGGAAAAACTCCCAAACTTAATCTATATAACCCCATCATAATTAATGTTTGATGTAAATATTAAAGTTTTAAAGAAATTTGTAGAAATGTTTAGAGCTTCAAAATTCAAACTTTTATAAAAATCCCAAACAAAAGTTTGAAATAATAAAATTAAAGCTGTTTTTGGGAAAATTCGAAGGAGAGTCCCAGAAAGGGGAAAACCATAGAAAAAGCTTTGTTGTTGTTCATCTTCTACAATTCCTTCCGGTGATTCCATTTCCAGTTTCAAAAATCGCCAACATTCTCCTCTTCTCCACCCGAAGGATCATCGAATTTCTATTTTTTGCTTCCATTTCTTGCTCCGGAAACTGTTCAAGTTGCCCTAATGGGCGTCGAATCAAACTCCGCGCCGCCCCCGCCAACGTCCTCCTCTTCTACGCCATCTCCGAGCGGGAAGAGGGCCAGAGATCCCGACGATGAAGTTTACCTCGACAATTTCCACTCTCACAAACGCTACCTCAGTGAGGTGCCCCATTTTGTGCCCTCAATTTAATGTTAGACATTTTGTTTTAACCTAAGTTGCACTTGCAATTTCCGCATACAATATATGAGAATTTTTATGGCGTTTTTCATTTGGGTCCAATTCTGCCCTTTAAGTTTGCGTCATTTATGTGTCTAACCTACATCCCTTCTTTGATGATGATCCTGCACAGATAATGGCTTCTAGTTTGAACGGATTGACGGTGGGGGACCCCCTTTCAGAGAATCTTATGGATTCCCCTGCGAGGTCAGAGTCTATGCTTTATCAAAGGTACTAGAATTTGTTCTTATAAAGTTTAACCCACTTTTTTGTATACGAATGATAGTTTGAGTACATGGAAGTTTACAATCACTTTGTGGCCTTTCTGTATAATATTATGGAAATAACAGGATTTTAGTGGAGGAAACTGAAAATTTCCAATTTAACAAATCGTGTTCTCTTGAAATGCGTCTGTGGTGCTTTTGTGGGTGGGAATTCTGAAACAAAGTTTAGTGTTTTCAAGATGGAGTTTTCCTCTGAAACTATGGCTTTCCTTGACGCTGTTAATAAAAGGTTTCCCGAGCCTTGTTAGAAAGTTTAGTGTAATTTGCTCAACAAAACCCACTGTACCAAACTTTGAAGTAGTCTTTCTGCATTCCTTCCTTTACCTAAAGGGTATCCTATCTACTTTATTTGCGAATTGAAGAAGTGCATAGTTGCTACATTGATGTTTGTGCGTTCATGTGACTTCCCAATTTCTCTTTTTATGTGCTTGTGTTAGATGATATATAATTAAATCTACCTTCACCTTTCAGCTTAAACTTTTGGGTCAATTGTTGATTTAGGATGATATCAAAGATTTAATTATATATCATCTAACAGCTTGTAAGATTCAAATTTAACGAGGATATTGCAATCTTTCTGCTCCACAGAGTTAACTGTACCTTTTCCACCCTTCCATAATTCAACATTCTAGTTACTCATCAACACTAGGATAGAATACTTCTCTGGGACTATAACTTGATTTAAGGTTTTGTAATCACGCAAAAACACCAACCTTTTGATTTCATTAAAAATAGGGACCTTTAATTTCCTTTGGTGCATATCAGAGAAAGGAACCCCCAGGTTACAAAATGTGCTTATTACTCCCTTACTTGAAGAACATCTTCTCTTGCGGCCCATTCACTAGTTTAATTGAATTCTCTACCTTCGTTCTTTTCCATCTATCCGTTATCGTTTTCTTTGAAGAACCTGATCCTATATCCAAATTCATCAAACCTTCCATTATTTTCATGATCAGTTTCATTTCTTCTTGTTAAAAGAATTGCATATCTTGTTCTCATCTGTGTTCCACTGCCTAAACTAGTAGCAGGGTCATTGTAGATAGAACAAAGAGATGCAGTATACACCTATTCCACCTATCCTGCAGCTCCAAAGCCTTTTACTGCAACCTTTATTCTTTGGTTTAAGTTGTTTTCTCCATTAACTGGCCAGATTACATGCATCTCTACAAATTCTAATTATGTAGAAAATCAATTCCCCACTGCCACCAAGAGTCGTGAATTATATTTTTGGTTGTCCTTTAATGTTGTAATCATTCTTGAAAGATGATTTGGGGTTTCCCTATTTTAATCTTGTTTCTTTTTTCTTAAACCCTACATCTCAGGGATGAAATGTCCTGGCAATATTCCCCTATGTCAGAAGACTCAGATGACTGCCGGTTTTGTGAGACATCCACCAATTTGTTTCCCTCGCAGTCTGATAGCAGTGTACCTACCAGCCCGGTCTCTCCATACCGATATCAGAGGCCATTCAGTGGGGTGGCTCCTTCAACAGGTACCAATACTTCGCTTGGATGTTCTACTACCAGTCCCGTCACTAGCTTGCAGCCCCATCAACGTGGATCAGATTCTGAGGGTCGTTTCCCATCATCTCCAAGTGATATATGTCACTCAGCAGATCTGAGAAGGGCTGCGCTCCTGCGTTCGGTACAGATGAGAGCACAACCTCCTGGTCCATCATCTATGGAGTTGCCATATTGCTCTATGCCTGAGCCTGGACCAAATATAGAAGCTGAAGACCGGCCATGCTCTTGTATAAAATCGTTGGTTGATGAAAGAGTTTATCAACTTGAGGAATGCTCATCAATGGGGTTGGGAGTGTCTGAGTCCGAATATAATGAACAGAAATCATGCAAGGACTTGAACAGGGATATGAAAGACAGCCGGTCTGGAGGGTAGTAAATGCTAAAAATGTACAGAGGAAAATCTCTTCTAACATAACAACACATGTGACACATTGCTGCTGTGAGACTGGAAAATGTTTGCCTAATTTACTTGCTTTCTCTTGATTGAGGATGGTTTAGTCTTCTGCTAGCTCCATTTCCAAGTGCGTGGTGCCTTGTGCTATTTTCATTGTCAAGTGTGTGTGGAAGTTGCGTTTAACCATTCAACGCCTGTGAAGCCTGGGTTGGGAAGATGTTCATGGTTGATCTGGGTTAATCATGTATGAAAGCTCTGTCTATCTATTTGAGTCTATTGGAGCTACCGGAGTCAAGAGAAGAAGTTTCTCAGAGTTAAGTTTATTGATAAATGATGCGGCTTTATGCGTCACAAGGTTGAAGTTGCAAGTGTTCCATTCGTTTCATATCTGTGAGAACACTGTTATTATTGAATTATTTTGTTCTAATTGTGTTATGAGCATGCAGGCATAATTGATGAGAAAACTAAAAGATTTAAAGAGGTGAGGAAGGGAGCAAAGGGAATTTGAAGCAAATAGCTAAAATAACATACATTATATTGTAGAGTATAGTAAAATTACCGATTAGATAGCTGATGTATCTATCATTGGTATGTATATTTTTTTTCCATTTGGATTTGTATAGTTGGAGACTGCAAGTTACCATTCTGAAGAGCTACTGATCGTCCATAAAAAAATTGCATGTATCTATGTTGGGGGGTGTTTTCTCTCTTAGGTTTTCAACAGTTTTAAATCTTGTTGTTTTATTTATATTAACTTTTGTTTTTGGGTTGCAAAGAAACAATATTTTGAATTTTTTGTCAAGTGAGTATAGCTCTCACCGAAATAACTTTCATACAAATGTGTTATTAACAAGATATTCATGATTTAAATGGAACTAATTATTTATAAAAATAAAAATAGAAATATAAAATTTTGGAAGACGTAGGTGAGTTCTTGACCGTTAAAAAAGAAGGTGATATTATTAAAAAAAGTACAAAGAAATGAATGAAAAAAAAAGTCAAAATGAAAAGTAGTTTGAGAAAGAGATGTTCGTACAATCATTCAAACTCCAATCAATTATTTGTTTCTTCTTCTACTCAATTTCGAAAAAACCCCAAACAAAAACTTGCACTTTTTAACTTTACACATCCACACCAACAATCTTCTTATTTTGATTCTTTTCTCTATTACATTTTCAGTATCTACTATTTTAGTAATTCCATTTTTTTATAAAAAAAATGTATGTGCCTTTCGGTTAGGTCGTGTTTATCAAATTGTAATGTCAGTTAGTGCAATCAAAAAGAGATTTCGTTAGTGAATGAATCGTGATGAGCTTACATAGCAAACATATTTGGATTGTTTATTTTTACTTTTATTGTGTTTATTTAGAATTATGAATGTCGTAATCTACTACTATTCTTAATTTTCATAATGTTGTGATGCTAATATATGTAATAACGGTGCTATAGTAATGGTAAATGTAGTAGATCCCACAAAATTTTCAAACAGAATCATATTGAACACCCTCAATTTCTTAATTAGATTGCACAATTTAATTACAAATTTCAAGGTGGACTCTACAGCTGGTATGTAAACAACAACAAAAGTAATTAATTGGGGTCCATTTTTTACATTGGGGTAAATGTGACGGTAGGCCATGTATACGCATTCGTAATGAAAATTCATTGATAGAACAATTTTGTAATGGACTACGATCGCAAATGTAAATGAATTGAATTTACCTAAAACTATGAACTTTGTTAAATTTACCATTATTGTAATGGTTTGAGTAACACAATCTTCAACCCTATTTTTATTAAATTTAAAAGGGAGAATAATTCTTTTTATTTATAAACAACTTGAACCCTAAGTTTTAGGTCTATAGTTTATGGGTCCAAAAGCATTAATTTTTCAATTTAATTTTTAGTTTAAAACGTTACAGTTTTATTTTTTAAATTCGTTTTTTGTTCTGTTTTCATCTTTGAGTTTCAACCTTTTAGAAGAATTTCAATGATTATCGAATTCATCCTAAAAAGGTTTTCTCTTGAAAACAAAGATATCTTATTTTGTATCGATTTGAAAAAAGTTGCTACAGTCGGTGGATATGTAAAAACTATTCTGTCATTTTGAAATGTATAAAAAAAAATATTGTGACATTTCTTTTCTAACAGTATTGTCAAATTTATCATTTTTTATATATCGAAATGGACGATTTCATCCTTTATAGTCGAAAAGGATAGTCCCAAGAGGTTTTCCAAACACGAAGAGAGATTTTTCATTTTTTTCTATTAAGATCTCTTTCATTTCATCGATTTTGTTCGGATCTTCCTTTTCTTCCGAAAAAATGGAAGGAGATCAAGTATCTTCTTCGGTGAATCCCTCTTGAATTTCATTTTCAAGTGATCAAATTAACTAACAACCACCTAAAATGAGTTTATAAAATGTGATTTAGAATAAACATTTGAAACCTAACTTTAGAAAAATAAAATTTGAGTATTTAATGGTTAATTGTCCAAATTTATACAAAATACTTTCGTGTGTCGTTTTCCCCGCAACCGCAATCGATCAACCTCTGACAATTTTTTTATGTGATCGCCATCGACTGACTTTTGAGTATAGATGTTGCCAAGCTATACCTATCGTCTTACAATGACCGTCTTTAGCCACCTCTGACCGCCATTTTCGATGATCATTAGCAAATTCCTATCAAAACCTTCATGTGCAAGTACAATTTTTTTTTATTAACATTAAATTTGTATACATATTAACAAACAGAGTTGGAAATTAAATTTCAATGAAAATACTTATTTAAAATGTTTGTGAAGATATGTAATACTTATAGTGTATAAATTGTAGTCATAAACTAGTCTACTCTATAGTAAATAAATATATAATCTTTTATGCCATTAATATCAATGTTGCTTTTAGTGCACCTATTGACCATCTAATCCTTACTAACTTTCTCCAAAAAAGAAAAAAATTATTAGGCATTAATTATTTTACAAAACTATACAGATTGTGTTATTACATTATACTCGTTTTAATTTAACAAAAATAAAATGAGTTTATATAATTTAAAATATTATATAGGTTTTGTTAAAAGAAAAATGGAAGAATTGTTAGGTATAGAAAAAAAGAAACTATTTAGAAAATATAGCAAATAACTTATAGATACTAATAAAAGTTTGTCTATGTCGTAATCTAACGTTTGTACAATTCATTTTGATTCATTACTATGTTATATGTTTAAAAGTTTATTAAATTTTTTTCTCTAATCTCGATATTGTCGTTAATTTTAATCTTAAAATATGAAATACACAATTTTATTTTTTGAATTTCACCTAGATGCACTCATATTTATACATTTTGTCTCGTTATTCACATAAAAAATAATTAAAATATTTTAAAAATAAAAGATAAAACAAAGTTAGTAAATGACAAACGACAATTTGGTAGAATGCAAAAGGAGAATGAAATAATGGTTTCCAAAAGGCATCCAAATATTTTTCTTCTAAAAAAATGAGTTCATGAGATATCCCTCGTGAAACCACGAGTGTCTTATTTTTGAGTATCCAAAATAGAACCATTCAATTATAGTTTTATTTTGTTTATTGGTTGTGAATGGTTGAACTATATGACTTATACCAAATAAAAGATTAAAAGAAAAATAAAGAAAATGTAGGGAGAAAGAGAGAAATTTCCAAACCTTTTAATATGGTATAGATTTAAGAAGAAGAAAAAGAAAAAGCAACTTATGACTAAGCCTACTGTTGGTTACAATTGAATATGAATGGGTTTTGACGAGTATGTGTTAATTAAATTTAATTTGCATCATACCTATGTTTGATGTCAATCACTTTTTGTCATTTATGTTTATGATTCTTTTCTTGACTTTTCACCAACCAAATAAAAAGAAAAACCACATTAAATGAAATTTACTATTAAACTGTTCATCATAAATGAAATTGTTGTCTAATGTTTGATGTGATGTATTAAGATCACCCTGTAAACTTAAAATTTCTCACCCTCAATTATTTTTCAAAGGAATCCAAATGACAACAATAAGATCGTCTTCACCAATAGTTTCATCTTATATATTAATTTTCAAATTATTTATGGGTCCATCTATGCTTTAACTCTTTTTTTTTTTATTATATATTCATGATGGAGCACTTATGTGCACTTAAATCAATTTGATGAAATAATTTATCAAATCATTGCTCTCCTTAACTTAGTAGTGGAAACATGAGTCAAATCCAAGTGTTTCTCAAATAAAACGCTTATGATCTCATCTCAAGGTAGTTGAGGGGTGATGTTTAGTCATTAGTTGTAATTAAAGTTAGTGAAAAGATTGTTTGCATAAAAATAAATGAAAACAAAGGATAGATGTGGGAGAGAAATATTATATGGAAAGGCCCAGACCAAAATTAAACCACTTTAAAAGACAAGAACACATGAGGTTGGAGTATATGATTGGCCTAATGTTTGTAGAGCATGAGTTATTTAATGTATGATTGGAGGACCTATACGTCCATAGGATGCCTTTAAATTATATCAACACGTCTCCTTAATTACAACAATTACAAACAAAATTAAATATTTGTTATCATTTCTAACAAATTTAAAAGTGATTACAGTCTAATAGTCGAGTCAAATATGCAAAAAATTGGTACCATGTACCGTTTTTTTTTTAAACGCTTTTGTCATTTGATCTAATTTTTCTTTCATTAATTTTGTCCTCTCTCTCAATGTAGTATAAGATCCAAATATTCTATTTTATAAATTATTGTAATTACTTTAACTTTTCTTGATCTAATGCTCCCCTCCTCTACCATTTTTCACTATTCAAATTACTTTTTTAACTTTGCTTATTTGATTGTATGAAAGTCTATCTAATTTGATTATCTTAAGTTACTTAGAATTCATATAAGATTCAAACAAAAAGAGTAATAGAAAGATGAACAAAAAAAAATTGTAATAATTGATGATTAATTAGAATCCACTCTTATATAATATTTTTTACGAAAGCAAATATGATATGTGATATATTTTGTATGCTAACACTTTCTTTAATTTTTCGAACTTAGAAGTTGAATATATATATCACTTCTCATATACTAAATATTTTAATGAACAACAAGTTTTTATGTTTCATGTGAAACTAAATTAATTAATCATAGAGAACACGTGTTAATCATAGAGAACACGTAACACGTGAAAAAGAGGATATTTAATATATAGTTTAAACTATAACACAAGTTTCATGCATTATTGCTTGTTGTTGTTGTTATTATTATTACATATTATTAGTTTTCATTTATCGAAGACCACAAAGAATCTTAAAACATATTTTAATCTAATTGAATGATTCAGGATTGATTTATATAAAAAAATTTGTAAACTTTAAAAAGACTATCAAAAACATTATAAATTTAAGGAGACAAAATATTTTAGAGTTAAAATTTAAAAGCTACCAAGAAAACTTACATTTAGATTTGTTTTAAAAAACGAGATGGTTTTACTCTATATTGTAAATAATTTGAATAGTTTGCTAAAGTTTTTTTTGTTTTGTTTTATTTGTGTTGTTCGAGAATGGATCGTTTACCATATTTTGATATTTTTTTAAGATCTATATTCCCAATTGCATACATTTTAAAACACAGAAGATTACTGTGATCTGTAATATTTGATTTTATTGTATAGTACAAGTAACATTCATGTTCTTGTTTTATAAAATAAGACAATTTTGATGATTTGATATATTAATTTATGTTTGAGAGAAGCCATTTGACAGTACATACCTTAAAATAATAATCACCACAATAATAAATTACAAACCAAGATACCCCATGTGACAGTTCTTTTGTTGGATTCTCAATGTATTACAATGACACCAAGTGTGTGTATGTATAGTATCTATATATAACTTTATATATTGACAAAAAGTTTGCATTAATTTCATTTGTTTAGTGCAACAAACGTTGATAGCAACATAAATTTTTAAAAAACAAATAAACCATGTATTTATTTTTTCTTTCAAATTAGAATCTCGAAGCAAATCAAAGTAACGACATTGAATAGATTGAAGAAATAAAATAGAGCTGACATGATGATGCTAAAGTAATTAGCACACATGTGTAAAATAAACTTTACGAAATCATAGATAAATATTCTCACAATGAATCACAAAATATCTCAAATTTGAGGAATTACTAAAAAATTTGTATGTTGATAAATGACATCTAACATATGAGTTAAGAACTTTAAGTAAGAATGACAATATTCCAAATGACGACGATCAAAATCTTGAGGTTGAGAGTGACTTTTTGAGCTTTTTTTTTAATAAAACATCAAATAATTAGAAATTAAAACAATAGATTATTAAGAGTGATTGTCTTATTTGGCAGCGTAGTATACTGTATACCTAGATATAGAAGGGACCTCATGACTTCGTTAGAGTGTTCACGCAAGCTTAATGGTAGTATTATTTTGTTGTTGTTTTGACTGTTTTAGAAGAAGAAAATGCTAAACATACTCCATTCTTCTTACTATTATGCATTGGGTAGGAACTCTCTAAGCTCGAAAGTTTAAGACATGTTCACTAAAAAGCAGATAACAAACAAAGAAATTTGAGGATGGACATAATAACTATAGGACTAATTTATATATATATATATATAAGAAAAAAACTCAAAAACCAAATCAAACCATTTCTTACAGGTAAATTTGTTTTTAGATAAATTATTTTCAAACTCGAGAAAACTTCAAAAGTTTTCAATAGAAACATTTTTAATTTAAAGTTATTTTTACAATTAGACATCGATGGTTTCTGTTCATATACTAATTGGGAGAGTTGTTTTTTTGAATATTTTTTTTTAAATTCTAAGGGTAGTTTCGAATAAATTCAATAATTTAGAGATATTTTTTAAATAAAAATTTAATGACCTCCAATGAGAGTATTCATTTTTTTAAGATTGATAATATCTTTTTTAAAACTGAAAAAAAAGTATAAAAATGTATATTTTTAAAATATTGATTTTTCATGAATATAACCGAATGTCAAAATATTTTTGTCCCAGGTAACAAAATGAAAAAGTTCATGAAATTAACCATTTTTTAAAATATTTCAGATTTCTTTATCATCGCCTTTCTTTTCTTACTCTTATGCAACTTTTTCTCTTTCTCTCGTATCTTTTTAAGTTATTCTACAATTTTTTTTAAAAAAAAATTCAAACATTATTTGGTTCAAGATCTATTTTTTTCAAACTATTATTTGATTGTTTAAAATCGTATGTTAAATATAACAAAGGGTGGAAAAAAATCATTCGAATATTGGATGGTCAAACGAATAACTAGTAAAATCTAAATGATCGTGTTTCAAATATAAATAAATAGTTTAAATTTGACTACCAAATTTAAACCCTCAAATCTAAATGTCGTGTGCCGATTGTATACTACTAAGTATCTCAAATCTAAACGGTTGTGTATCAACAATCTTAAAAAAAATGGTTGTAAGAAAAAATAAACCAACTCTCGTTTTCCAAATATATTATGGGTTTGGTGCTAACTAATGACTTAGTGTTTTGCTATTTCTATTTTGGACACGTGAGTTTTTTCTATTTTTTAAATTGTCATATATTTTATTAAAAGGTTGTTTTTAAAATTAAGGATGAAACATAAATATTCATTATAATAATAATAATAAATAAATAAAAAAACCTGGAACTTATTTTCCTTAAATTTATCCGGAAGAGCATGGAAATAGAAACCCACGTTTATTCCAATTCAAGCCTTTAAAGAGTACAATTTTAACAAAGGATAGTGAAGGGTAAAACGGGAAACACAACTAAAACTCCCCAATATCTCACAAACTTTCCCAAAAACACTCTTAATTACAAACTCCCACAAACTTCTTCCCTTCTTTCCTTTCTTTTTCTTTTTCTTTTTCCTTTTCCTTTTCTATCATCATGACAAAAGCCAAGAAATCACCGCCTCCGATTCCGATTCCGCAACCGCAATCCCAACCCCACCTCCGAAATCTTCTCCGGCATCCCATTCTATGTCCCCCGCGAAGCTTTCCCAGTTCCATGGACTGTCAAGACTCATCAAGGATGAGCTGCTTATGGAACTACACTCACCGCCCACCTCCATCTCTGCCGGAGCAATGGAGACATGATCGGTGTTGCTTTTGCACGTGCCAGTTGTGATGAACTTATGAATTTCATCCTCGTAGTCTTCCACGCTTGTCAACAACTCATCCAAGTCCAACGACATCTCGTCTTCTTCCCAAACATCATTATTCAAATTCACTGTAACAGACCCACCAACGTCATGTCGTCCTTCTGGCGTCTTCTTAATAATTTCCTCTTCCCTTACCTCATCCACACATCCCCCACACCCACCACTCTCTCTCTCCATCTCCGACGTCAGCGGCGACGGAATCTCCGACTCTTCCTTCCTCCTCCGCCCACGTCCCCCCTTCCGCCGCGGCGGGAGGTTGATCCTGGCCACGTCCACAATTACCGAGTCCCCATCATCGTTCCGACGCCGGAACGTTTGGATTTGTCGACTTAAATGCGAATTCCAATAATTTTTAATCTCGTTGTCTGTTCTGCCTGGCAAGTGGCTTGCGATCAAAGACCACCTATAAAATTTCCAAAAAGAAAAAACAAATCAATTAATTGATTAAAACAAACTACAAGCTAATGGATTATTTAAAATGATCATCTTGGTTTTTTCCTCCTGTGCTTTACGCTGTTCTCGATTTGGTAAGAACAAAATTTTAAAAAAATAATAATAATCACGTGACATATGTATTCCGAAAGTGGAGAGAAGAAAATGGTAAGCAATGCTCCAAAAAATGATTCCATTTTCCATTTTATGAAAAGAAACAAGAAACTTGGGAAATTGACAAAAATAGGCCAAAAATGGGGTATAAATAGAGTTTTAGGATTGATTGTAGAAAAGTTGAGATTTAGGATAAATTGGAGGTGAAATGACGAAAATACCCTCTTTTAATTTTAATTCACATTTGCTCTTCTCTTCTTTTCCAACCCCTCTCTCTCTCTCTTCAATGTCATTCACGTGAAGAAAAAAAACAGAATTGCGAACGCAGCCTTCTTCTCCTCTCCTCATAGATTACGTAAAGGGAAAAAAAAAGAAGAATCCTTCTCTTGCAGTCTCATAGATTACGTAAAGAAAAAAGAAGCATTTCTCCTCCTTCTCATAGATTATGTAAAGGAAAAAGAAAAAAGAAAAACTCATTTGCGATTCTTCTCCTCTCTCAAAAGTTTGTCAACTTTCCGCTTTACTCCGGTGTCGTTCATCATCTACTCCGGCGAACATCTCACGCATTGTGGTTTGTTTTAATTTTTAAATCCGAATCTGAATTGTGTTGTGTTATATGTATATATATTTTTGCATCTTAAATGTATAAATCAAATATTATTTTTTATTGTTTCAAGTTGATTTAGGGTTGATTTAAGGTTGCTTTATAGATGTTTCAAATGATGTTAGCAATTTATCATTATTATTATTTTATCTCGCAAACATCTGGTAGACATCTCGCAAACATCTCGCAGACATCTTGCAGGTTCTTAAATTGAAATGTTTAATCTGAAATGAATTGATTTAGGGTGACTTTTAGCTATTGTTTTTTGTATCTCGCAATATCCTAAACATTTTGTAGCTGTCAAGATCGTAAACATGTAGGGTGTGACTATGCACGTTTTATTTAGTATTTACCTACTGTTTTTTAATAAACTTTGTTTATGTGATATGTCAAATGCTAACTTCAAATCATTTTTTGCAGCAATTGAAAAGTATAAGGTGGTTTAAGGATGTCACATATTCCCATGTTAGTGCGTTACGGTGGTATGTGGGATGAGAGGCGAAGAAAATACGAAGGAGGCATGTTAAAAGGCATCGTTGTCAGTAAAGAAATAACACATAAAGATTTACAGGCAGAATTATATGACCTTGCAGAAGTTGACCCTTCAAAGTTCGACGTAATGATAAGATGCATATATGAGATAAAAGTGGAACACGAAGCTCCTACATTTGAGTTAAGCAATGACCGTGATTTGAAGTTTTATCTTCTTAGTGAAAATCCATTAAAGGTCCCTTTATACGTCTCATTTGAGCCTAAAAGTAATCAAAGCAAAAAAGTGTTAAGCAAAGATTACAATTCAGTATCTGGCAGCAACCAAGCTCATAACTTAAACCCTCATCCTCCAATTGTAATGGATACATTAAATGAGAATGAAGTCCATGTTCGTGAAGTTGAAGTTGGCTTGTGTGATAACGTGATAGGGACCACTTCGGCTATATGGGAATCATATGAGTCATATGATTCGAAAGATGAGACTTTTACATGGGAGCCAGTAGAGATGAATAGTGAATCATTTGACATCCCACAACATAGAGATGGTCCTACAAAAGATTGCAAAGGAAAATCTAAAGTTCGTTACAGCTCTTCTAGCCAAAAGTTGAAGACAGACATGAATGATTGGTCCGAAGAAAGCTCTACAAGTGAGGAGTTTGATGTAGGACAAATATTTTTTTCCAAAAAAGATTTGTCAATGAGATTAAGTGTCTTGGCAATGAAAAAAAATTTTCAGTTTGTAGTAAAAAAGTCTACAAAAGAGGTTCTCTTTGTTAGATGCATTGACAACAAGTGTGGTTGGAGACTGCGAGCGATGAGATTGAAGGATTCAAATATATTTAAGATTAAAAAGTATGTCAAAGTTCATTCGTGTTCTCTTGACGTTTTGAATCGTGACCATAGGCAAGCAAAATCTTGGGTTGTTGGAGAATTAATAAAGTCAAAGTTCAAGGGAGTCGGTCGTCTATACAAACCGCGTGATATCATAGAAGACATGAGGCAAGACTATGGCATAAATATGAGTTATGAAAAAGCATGGCGCGCTAGAGAAAATGCGTATGAACGAGTGCGCGGGTGTCCTGAAGAGTCATATAATCTATTGCTTAGATATGGTGAAGCTCTCAAACTTGCAAATGTAGGTACAATATTTCACATGGAACTTGAAGATAATCGTTTCTTCAAATATCTTTTTATGGCTGTTGGTCCATGTGTTCGAGGATTCTTAAACTGCATTAGACCGGTTATAGTCATGGATGGAACATTCCTTAAGAACAAATATCGGGGTCAGTTGATAGTTGCTGTTTGCTTGGATGGTAACAATCAAATTTATCCTCTTGCCTTTGGAGTGGTGGACAGAGAAACAGATGCTTCAATACAGTGGTTCTTAGAGAAATTGAAAGGTGCAATAGGAGAGGTGCCTAATCTAGGCTTCGTGACAGATCGAAAAACATGTTTTTCTAAGTGTATTGCATCGGTTTTTCCCTCCGCATTCCATGGACTTTGTGTCCAACACTTGACTCAAAATTTGAATGATAAATACAAGAATGACACTATAGCTACTTTGTTTTACAATGCATCTAGAACATACCGTGAATCAACGTTCTCAGAAGCGTGGAGAAGTATTCTTGCATTTCCTAATGATTCAGGAAAATATTTAAACGATGTTGGAATAACACGTTGGTCTCGTTTTCACTGTCCAGGAAGACGATATAATATGATGACAACAAATATAGCAGAGTCCATGAATTCTATACTGAAAGAACCTAGAGATTTGCCTATTGCTTCATTCCTTGAACATGTTCGAGCTTTGCTACAACGTTGGTTTTGGGAGCGTCGAGAAGAAGGCATTAAAGTGACGTCTACATTGACTAAATGGGCAGAGTTAGTTCTACAAAAGAAACAAGAACGAGCTTTGACAATGAAAGTCAACCCAATTGATTGTTACCAATTCCATGTTAAAGATTTAGATAAAGAGGAGGTCATAAATCTTCATACTCAAGAGTGCACTTGTAAGGAGTTTCAAGCTGAGCAACTACCATGCGCACATGCCATTGCTGTTGCACGGGATCGCAATATAAATGTTTATAGCTTATGTGCTAACTATTACACTAATGAATGTTTGTTGGCAGCATATTCGGAGGCCGTCTACCCAGTTGGGAATCAGTCGGAATGGAAGACAACCGAAGAATATGTACATATGACTGTCTTACCTCCGAAAGTAGTCAAAAGAGTTGGTCGACCGAAGAAAAAGAGGATTCCAAGTGTCGGTGAAGCACCAAAATTGCATAAATGTGGTCGATGTAAAGAAACAGGCCACAATAGATTAACGTGTACCAATCCAATTTCATACATCCAGAAGTCGAGCATACAAGATTAGTACCCGTCTTGGTACGTAGTAATAGTTTTATACTTGCTTGGTTTGTGCTTGCGTTGTTTGCATGATCACGATGTAAAAAAGGTTCATTTTTTTAATGCAGGTGGAAGATGCTTATAAAATTGTGTCCTGTGTTGTTTGCAAGATCACTAAAGTCATCTCACTGACAATTCTAAGTTGAAGACTTTTCTTCTGCAACTTCAAGACTTTCCTTCTCTTTTTTTTTTATCCTACAGTGAACTGTTTATAGAATATTTACTCCTTTGGCATTTCAAGCTTTTTGAGAAAGACTTGAAATCCTATTATGACAATATTGTGTGCTTTAGAACTCAATAAATGCTCTCCTTTTGCTACTGCAGTATTAATGATGCAAATCTTGCTGATTACTTTTAGTTTTTACATTCATCTTCAAGGTTCAGCCTCTGTTAGTTTTTACAAGGTTCAGCCCTTGCTGATTACTTAAAGGTTCAGCCCTTGCTGCATTTGAAGCCTCTTGCTGATTACTTAAAGTGTGTGCAGTAGTAATAAATGCAAAGCTTTTGCTACTTTTAGTTTTTACAAGGTTCAGCCTCTTCAAGCATATGAACCACCATTTGCATGAAGGGCCTTGTAGATGGAATCTTAGTCGTGCAGCGAAGTGCGACGATCCTTACCACTTTGACTGCGTTCTCCACTTTGATATGCTGGGATCTACCATCTCTTTCAGATTACCTTTTAGATATCTCATTCTGCTTTCCTGTTGTTTTCCTGGCAGTTGTCTTAGAAAATGGGCTTCTTTTATGTTGGTACTTCCATTAGAACAACTCCAAAGCTGCAAAGAATAATGTTTGAACAATCCATGAGAAGTAAATAATATTGTGTGCTTTAGAACTCAATAACTGCTCTCCTTTTGCTACTGCAGTAGTAATGATTCAAATCTTCAAGCATATGAACCACCTCTTCAAGCATAGTAATCTCAAGCATAGTAATCTCAATGCAGTAGTAATGAGTTGACTCTGAAAGTTCAGGTAGTAGCAAGACTGAGCTAATTTTATAAGTAATGTATAAAGCCGGCTGGTTAACAGCAAAGGTACAGAACAAGACACAGATCAAAATGCTGCTATTGGTAATGAGGATCAATTGTTCGTACATAAGATGTTTTTATAATGAAAACCTGCTACGTGAGGCTATATATAAATCAGTTCCGCAGCCACCATAAACCTCTGCTCCACCACCGGTAACACATCAAGAATGTCTATATAAAAGTTCTGCACACTTTACAATTTTTCACCTGCATTGTTGTACATTATATAAAAGTTCTGCACACTTTACAATTTTCCAAGATAATGAAATAAAAATTGCATACCAAAAAACAAAAATGGTCTTCATTCCATTATATAAAACTATTTATGTACATAGTTTGGAACATATACAATTCCTTCAAAAGTTGAAACTGAAAGTCAATACATGGGATTGTTGGTCCATAATTGAAATGCCAATTGTTTTCTAAAATATGACATGTTTTCTTGACATAATGTAGCTACATCTAAACCAGAAGCTTCATATTCGAAATACTTAATTGTAAATACACCACAATCACTATTGTTGCGTTGAAGTGGAATGGAGTCGACAATGACAAGTGGCCAAGGTTCCTTGTGTGTTGATGATCCGCCTCTCCTAACAAAGAATCCAGTAGCATCGAGCAAATTTGGCACCATCTCTTGAATTGGCTCTAATATGCTTCTCATATCTTCGGCACTCGTCAGCGACGGAAGCGAATCCCATACCTTAACTTGACAACGTACCAAGTCCAAGCATAATAGAATCCAATGATTGCCATGGATATTGAATGGAGAGTAAATGTAATCAACATTCACCCAAGGATCTTGACAGTCTTGTTTTGATCCGACAACATAGTCAACCAACCGATACTCCTCCTTCCAGTGAAATGGTCGATTCTCTTTAATACATTCTTGGTATTCAGGCCACTTCGCAACTAATAGTCGCTGGAAGGAAAAAAAACACACATGCATGTATACAATGAGCGGCCCATTAAAGATTATATTCAGATCCAAAAAGTGGCCGAACTTTGTATTTCTAAATAAGGTTAATTGATCCGGTTTCAATTTAGCCTTTATTGTACGTGTACTGTTTTCTAAATGTGCTAAACTACTTACTATAGACTGAAAATGATGAGCAGGGTCAATCTTGTACATGGGACCGTTAGTTGATGTCGAAGCCATACTGAGACCTGCATAAAAAAAAAAAAACTAATTAAATATAATTGCATAAGAGACTTACTTAACATGGATGCACTAGCATCTTGGGACTTCTACTCAAAATTTTGGAAGGTGAGAGATAGGTGCTGATAGGTGAGAGATGATGAAAAACTTCAAGGCAAAGTTGCTAAGTCTAATAGAATTGCTAACCCTATAGCCTTAACACCTAGTAGACTAGCTAAACATGCATTCTAAACCGTTTAGGAAGTTTACACTCTTATATTGGGACTTCTACTCAAAATTTTGGAAGGTGAGAGATAGGTGCTGATAGGTGAGAGATGATGGAAAACTTCAAGGCAAAGTTGCTAAGTCTAATACAATTGCTAACCCTATAGCCTTAACACCTAGTAGACTAGCTAAACATGCATTCTAAACGGTTTAGGAAGTTAACACTCTTATATTGGGACTTCTACTCAAAATTTTGGAAGGTGAGAGATAGGTGCTGATAGGTGAGAGATGATGGAAAACTTCAAGGCAAAGGAAATGGTCTTTCAACAATGCAGCTTATGATAATGTCTTTAGAATACAATATTTAGAATGCATGTTTAGCACATATCTATTGTACTGGTAACTTTGCAGAGTTTATATGGGATACCAAATATATGTTCGAATTCAAGTTCTAAACTCCAAGGTATGGTTTTTCTATTATTACAGTACATTGCAAAGGAAATGGTTTTTCTTCCTAAAAACAGAATGGCTCCCACGGTTCTCTATGTCTGTGTGCATATGACATGCATTTCTTCTCCAAAATGTGCCAAAAACAAAAAACTCACATCTTAACAGACAACTTAAACAAACAAGATGGAATACTGTAATAATAAATAAGCTACAACAGACTAACTCTAAAAAAAAAACTGAGATTTTATTACTCACTTGACTTCAAAGATGATGGATACGGCACTGCCAATGTAGAGGAGTGGATAAGAAATGGAGAGGTCCGGTGAAAACAAACCTGAAATCGAAATGGATGGAAGTGGAGAAGCGTCCGCCGGAGATGAAGTCGAAATGGAGACCCGTGCAGAAGAAATGGAGACGTTCGGTGAACAAGTTGAAATCGGAAAATATAGCGGAGAGTCGTGAAGAAGAAATGGATGGAAGTGGAGAAGAAATGGACGGAAGAGAAAAACGTTCACCGGAGGCGGGAGAGAGTTGAAGAGGGTAACTGCAGACGCGGGAGAGTTCAAATGCGAGTTTACGTTTTTCTTTTGAACGGCCTTCTGTCTTCGGGTTGAAGAAAAGGAAAAAGAAGAAAAGAGGAAGGAAAATAAAAGAGGGTATTTTCGTCATTTCACCTCCAATTTATCCTAAATCTCAACTTTTCTACAATCAATCCTAAAACTCTATTTCTACCCCATTTTTGGCCTATTTTTGTCAATTCCCCAAGAAACTTCAATAGCGTTCTTCCTACTTGCATCAATTTTTTAAGAACTAAAGATCTCCGCGTACTTTATTCTATCATTTATTGTTCTTAAATTTCTGTAAAACCCTATTACACTTACAAGACATCAATTCAATGAAGTTGTTTTCTCTTTTAACTTCTTCAAAATTTACAGACTGAAAATGAAATCACCAAATGGGTTAACTTAACATAGAAAAAAGAAAACACCAATCGATGAATTGTTTTTTTCCCTAACTCCCAATGGAAGAAAAGTTAAATACTGATTTAATAAATTAATTATGTCTCTCTAGTTTATGTATACTCATGTCGTCATTATGGCCTTTCTCTGTCACCCTCCTCTTTGGTCCACAGAAAAGGTCAAGAAAAAGTTATTGGTTTATTTATTTACCTATTTATTATTACTATCTTCCTTTTATTATTTCTCCTCGTGAACAGCACAAAAGAAAATATTAACTACAAATTTGAACTTCAACATCGTATACTTTTCCCATTCAACCTTTATACATATATATTTTTAAGGTATAATATTCATAAAATATATTTTAAAAAATGTACATCAATACTATGTTCAATGAAAATAACCCTCATATTTTATTTATTTTAACATGTGTAATTTAAAATACTCTCAAATATTTTCAAGTTTTTCAAATAACTACCATTATTTCTGAAAGAAATAAAATATTTATCTATTCAAATATCGAAAAATATAGTAAAATGTAAAAAAAAAAACAAAAAACCAAAAAATATTTATCACGATCGTTCTATAATTTAAATTTAAAACGTTTGTCCAATAAATTACCTGTTTCCAAGGGAAGCATGAAGCTTAATGATGACATCTTCTTCTTCAGATGTGATGTTCCCTCGTTTCAAATCAGCTCTCAAATAGTTAATCCATCTCAGTCTACAACTTTTACCACATCGGAGAAGACCTAAACACACATTAACAATAATAAAAAATAGTTAAGAATCATATGAAGGTTGTAGTTTTTAACATTAGGTAACATATCTTTAGTAAAGTATTTTTTATTTTTTTTAATGGGAGAGGTATGTAACGAACCTGCATTTTTGGGGAGAGATCTCCAGGAGCCTTCACCATTGGCAAGTATATATTTTTTCAACCGGTCATCTTCCTCCTCCGTCCACCGCCCCTTTTTCAGACCAACTTTATCACAGCACGGCCTTCTCCCCATTTCTCGCCGTCACCGGCGCCGCCTTCTCCCTTTGTATTTCTCAGATTCAAAACGCCATCGTTTCTTTCACTTTTATTAAACCCCTTCCAGTTTTTTCCTTCCCTCGTTCTCTGTTTGTCACTCTTAACTACTAAAGCTTTCAAGAACAAGTTGGGTCACTTTATAACATCAACAACCCACTCTCTCTCTCTCAAACTCCGTGTTTTTTCTTTATATACACACACACACACACACTATAAAGAGAGAGGTGACGTGGGAGGAGGAGGTGGCATTTTCAATCTCATTTATAGATGCGTGGATGAAGATGTGGCCACGACACTTCGAGCTAACCACGAACTCGTGGCTAATCGACGGTCGAGAGATCAGTGATGGGTCTTTACGTTTTCCACGTTGGCACTTATTTATTTACTTCTTAAATTAACATCCATTTATGTTCATCTAACTTTGATTAGTATATTTATATTTAAAATTGATAGTTATTGGATAAAAACTATTAATAAAAAGACGAATAACTATATGATGTCTACTAATTTTTGACTAATTTACCTTATACTACGTGTAAGAAAAACTTTACTAAAAATGCATGGATGAAATCGTGAGTACCTCATTGAATGACCATAGAAAATGTTAAAACTGTGCTTAATGGCATGTGGACGTATATAGTATACCCTATTACATTAATTCTCCTTCCCCACCTCAATCTATGTGGCCATACTTTTCAATTTCTCATTCTCCTCTTTTCCTTCACCTCTCAATATAATCTCTAAAACGATTTCTCCTTTTTTCCTTTCTTCTTAAATGTTATGCAACTTTAAATAAGTGGGGGAAGCTTTCTCATTTATAAGCATACATGCATGAAGATATAAACACAATCAAATAATTATTTTTACAGTTAAATAATTACTTTGTACATAAATTATTTTCTTTTTTCATGTAAGGATGCTGTCGGTTGTTTCCTCTATTATTTATCCAATTTAAATATCATCTCATCTATTAGACATGACTTAAGATTTTACAAAGTTCCAAAGTAATAAAATATCCCAAAACTCACACATAACAATGAATCACAGTATATAAAAGAAAAAAATTGTACATGCACATCGTTCTCGCTCTAATTTTTTCTACTCGAAATTATGATACAAATTCTTAATGTGTCACTTTTTTCTTTCATTATTGAATTTGAATGTATTGACTCAACTTGATTACTAGAGCACCATCTTTTTAATTTGTGATTATGTTACTCTCATTTTTAATTGCTATATTCTATCTACTTTGATTAAATGAAATATAACTTTAGAGATTGGCAAGTGAAATTAGGCCGGTAAGAGAACACATTGAAGAAATTAAAGAGAGGAAATATTGGGAATTAAGTAGGTAGGAAGCCATATATTTTAGTTGAGAGGGAAGAAAAAAGTTTTGTTTTTTAAGAACAATAAGAAAACATTTCTTTAGAGATATATAAATATTTCATCTACTCCATCATTTTTCACAATTCTCCAAAAGGAATGGAATAAACGGTGATATATTCTATTATATCATGTTAATTTAATTAGTCCTAATGAAAACATTACCTTCTATCTATTAAATTACAACATTTTCTCCTTAATATTAGGTTGATTACATAACATGATTTTATTAGTTCAAAGCCAATTTGGATAAAATGAAAAGTGCATTTGAACGTATAGAAATGGAAATATCAAATTGATTTTTACAAGGTACATAAAAGTATATCCTAGAATGATTTTGAATGTGAGGAAAGTGGTTTAATTTTTACGATCATATAAAAATGGAATTATTGACAACCATCAGTAAGAGAGGTTTGTAGAAAAATAAAAATGGAATTATTAATACAAAATTTGGTGTTTTCTATATTGTTGTGGCAGTACATACGTAACATGTCTAGCCATCGTACACGTCCATTTGTTAGCTTTTAATTCCTTCATCTAACTGAGAGACTTGAGAGTCCCACCGAATTTAAGACAGTATGGTGGGAGGGCTAAACCGGCGTCGTTTCAGGGTTTGAATGTAAGAGGGTAAACTAGTCCTTATGATTTTAATTGAAAAGAAATTAGTAGAATGAGAGTGGAGGGATGAGTGTGTGTGTGTGTGGTCATATGATATGTTCATGGTCCAATAAATGGAAGCATATTCTGTCCAACAATATTGTGCTAATTCTTCATACTATACCCTATGAATTGATGCCCAAAAGTGTATGAAAAGTGAAAGTGTGTGACGAAACAAAACTATACAAATTAAAAAAAGAAAAACCAGGAAGTGAAGATATATATATATATATATATATATATATATATAATACAGACTTAGATTCTTTTAGTTTGAGAAAGTGTTTTGGTGAGTAACTTGAAGGTGGTTGAGTCAAGAACTTTTGTCATAATAGTTGAAAACATGACTTCCTACCCATATAACTTTAATAGATAAATTTTGTTACACAATAGACAATGATGAGGTGCACACTACTCTTCATTTTTTTTGAAAAAAACAAAGACTCTGCCATAAGACGATTTTTTTACATCGGAAAACTCTTTGTGCTGCACAAAGATATGTGCTGTCTGGGGAGCAACTGATTTTTCTTTTCATTCAAATTTTAAAAAATAATAGCATTACTATACTAATACTAAAAGAAACATGTACAGGGAAAGTTTATGCAAGATTGAAACTTTAACAGCAACAACATATCTCAAGAATAAATTGTCACTTACTAAGATTAATTAATTATTTCCTCTTGGTACATGAATTAACAATACAGAAGGATGTTGATTTAGTACTGAATAAACCATCTCACACAATAATACATGTGCAGCTCTAAGACGAATACTACTTGGATTTAAATAGCACATCCATAAAACACAGACCAATCACAGCCTAACAATCTTATACCACAGGATAAAAAAAGCATAACTTTTATTACTGTTAGAAGAACAGTAATTAATGGAAAATGTTTATTACAAATTATATTGATTACAATGATATAAGTACAGTTAAAAGGCACTATATCCACTGTCCACTGAGCTTATTAATACAACATGAATGAAACCAGTAATGATATGTAGAGATTTTTTTTACCCTATTGATGGTGTGTCCAAACTTGTAATTTAATTGTCACATCACATATTAAAAACCCTTTCAACCATACCCTTTTGGAGGATTGTGCCCTTTTTGTACAATACACATATTATATTTGCAGCTTTTTTCTTTTGGCAAAATATATGTCCCATGAAATATTGTCCACTCCAATGTTTGAGGTAAAAGAAAGAAAAGGAAATTGAAGGTTTTGGAGCAGTACCTCTCATCTTCCATTATCAATCATTTGTTGTTTTTCACATTAAGTAGCAGCACGAGGGTGGTACCAAGTTTTAACTTTGCCAATTCTGTCTATGGATTCCTCAAAGCCTCACTTATTAGGAAACAGTAAGGAAAAAGTGGTTGCACTTGGATTGGGCTATCTTTTATGCATCTCAATTTACCTTTAAATTCAACAAAATTCACCTTCTGATTTTGTTTTGTTTTCAATTTTTGCATCTAACCATTGCTTGAAACAGTATATGTTTTCGTTCCAACTACTTTTTAAGATTATTGAAACAATTAGCAGATAATCTTCACGTTTGTATAATAAAAATTGTATCAAATGACAAAAAAATACATTTAGATTATGACATCACATTTAAATTTACTACTTTTGCTTTTTTGTTGTTGTTATTTTTGCAAAAGTCCATTTATATAATACAATCAACACAACTTAAACTAGAATATGACACAAACAACTTTTAAATTTGGAAAAAAATTCTTTTAAAAAGTTTGAGGTATTTGGTAATTAATTTTTCAAAAAACTGATATTGAAAACAATCTATTTTGAAGAGCACTCAATACTAAATTTTTTAAAAATAGTTTTTAAAATAAAATTATACATATAAAAACATATATAAAAAGTGCTAAGGCAAACATATAAATACGCAAGTGTCTAAATTTTAAACTCATTTTAAAAAAAAGTGTTTACGAGAAAGAAATATTTTTTTTTCATAGACAATCCAAACGTCCTCTTAGTTAATTATATGAGCGATTAAAGTATAATTGTAAAACGTATATAAAGAAATCATGAGAAAAGTTTTATAAAATATAAATGGTTTTTTTTTTCTTTAGTATATATTTGAGTTAATCAATTGTTATCATTAAAAGTAGTATTTAAGAATTAGTTCTACGGAATGAGTTAATGAATTAATAAATCATTAGATGATGACCTATGTTAAATAGTGAATTACTATTACAATTATACTATAAGGTTTTTTTTTTCTTTCTAGAAAACATCACAACAAATTATGACCTATGTTCATGTTGTGCAACAATTTCTTTTTCAAAATTCCTTTTATCTTTTGTCCCTTGAGAGCACAATATAGATCTAGCTTTCGGAACTGTTGTCAGTGATAGAGTCTATCATGAATAGAATTAATGATAAGGTTTTTTATATTTATAAATCGTTTAAAATGTTGTTATATACTTGATTAATTGTTAATAAGTGTTTCTCATTGCAATCATACTAAAGTTTCTATATCACCAAGTGTGTGTTTATGAAAGATCACTTTTATCATTTTCAAAATATTTCAAAATACGTTTTCACTTTTTCAAAACTAATTTCAAATCATATGAGAGTGGTACGTAAATACCTATAAAAATGATAAGTACTAGATAAATTAAGAGGGGTTGACGAATTAGTTAATTTGGAATGGCTTTAAATATGATAAAAGCAATCCATCACTACCCACATAAATCCAAGAAGAAAAAAGTGATATATATATATATATGTGAAAGAGTTGAAAATGAATCATGAATGCTAATTGGAGTTGGAGACCAAAAGAAAAGGAAAAAGGAAGAAAAAAAAAGTTGAAAAGCAAAGATGTTGAGATCATTTTCAATGTATTTTTTAGAGGAGCAAACAAAGTGAAAGAGAGCTTTATGAGCCATAGGAATTAGGACCCTATTGTCCTTTTGTGTGTTCCCTCTTTGTGCAAAATTATTAAACAATACATCTTTTGTAGGGTAACAAAATAACCTTTGAAGAAGAAAACTAACAAAGAAAAAAAAGAGTGGAGAAGTAAAAAGAAAAAAGAGGAAAGAAAGTAGTGAATAAATTTAAAGAACTTAACAAGTCATGGGAGAGTTATGTTTCAAAGATACTCAATTTATGGCAATTGTGTAGACAACGTTGGAAATGACTTTAGGCTAAAGAAAATAGCCTATAAAAAGAAGTTAAGAAATAGATACTACGCCCAATTTCACAGAGTAAGATTTTGTTTTGACAAAAAAGAGAATAAATGCAGAGACTTCTTGGAATAGATAGATTTGGATAAACTTACATGTAAAAAGCTACAAATAACCTATTACAACTACCATTTTATAAAATATTTCCAAATTTAAAAGCTAGCATCATCATCTTTTTCTTCTTCTTCCACCTATTTTTCATTCGATTCCAATTTGTTTATGAAGAGTGCACTCACGATCAGATGTTGTGCTAACCTTGGGGAATGACCGGATTTTTATTTTCAAACTAGTAGATTCATTCTGAACATAACGATATGCAATATTTAATATAATCCTTACAAACCAAACATAAATTTTAGCAATCAAAATAGTTATCAAACACCACCGTTTCAAAATCTAATACGCCTTTGAAGAGAATATGGAGAGAGCGTTATTATCCATGGCTTTTAAAAATTAAACATGTAATAGAAATCATTGTTGTTTTATAAAATTCAAAAAATTCAAAACAAAAACGTCCATTCAATCAAAGGTTAATGAAAATTTAAGCCAAAAAGAAAAAGATGAAAGCTTCAAGTAGTGCATTTTAGCCCTTTGAGTGTAATCAATCCAACTCATGTCGATCTTAATTAGTTGATATTGTCTCCATAAGGTCAAAGATTTGATCCTTCTATTTAAAGATTGGTAGTACTCCAATTCATCCCAACGAAGTTGGTAATATATTTATTTGAATGCAAAGCGTAATTTGAATGAGATTTCAATTTATGAGCGTGCAAATTTTCAATTTAATTATTGACACATGTTTATGAGTTAATATTGACTAGATGATATGTAATTAGTGATGATCTAAGATTTAAGATTTTGGTTAGGTGTTAGATTGATTGATCAACAATTGAATTATTAGTATTAGGATTGGTCCATGTGTAGGTTTTCGTGGCTTTTTCCACAACCTCATAGCCTACCATGATAAATTCTAATGAATAAAGAAAAGGGCAAAGTTAGTTAAGTGTAGTTATATCTCCAAATTTCCTAAAATTGGTATCTAATTAATATACAACAACACCATCTACCCGATTCATTGATTAGATATATTACTAGAAGAAGAAACAAATTATTATGTAATGTAATCTTAAAAAAACATATATACAACTTTATTCATCATTAATTTAGAATACATTTGAATCGATATATGAAAATTTTGTTTTAAAAGAAATGAGAAGAAGAAAGAAGCAAAGTGATTGTGATTTTAGAGATTCTTGTCCTATTTGATGACTCAAGAGATGAGCCATAAATATATCTCTCTATTCATTAGATTGTTGTATTTAAACCCATTCAAGTTTATACGTATATGATCCATCTCCAAATTGTCAATTTAGTATTATCAACTATTTGTCGTTTACGATTTAGAAGTCATCGTCAAACGCATAAATGAGAATATAACTAATCACCGAATTATAAGAAAAAGAAAAACTAGGGTGTTGAGAAAGTACGCTAATTAGCACACACTATAACACGCTAAAGTATGAAAAATAAATATTTTTTATTAGCCATTTTGTTAAATGAACCAATTACCCATTCATATCTAAATATTGCTCAAATAAAAAAAAAATGTCATTTTATTTCTTCAATTCCCATAATTATTCAATAATATAGTAAAAGTTGAGGTAAATAATTCTCTAATATTCTATTGTTGGATCTTTATAAGAAATGTAGTGTGTTAATGACATGTTCACACAAAAATATTCCAATAATGAACTTTAATTTTGTGTGTAGTGTAAGTTTCACATTCAATTCTTGAAAGCCATTTTCTGATCTTCAAATTACACTAATATTGAAGTGTCTTTTGATCATAAAAATTAGAGTTATCGTTAAACATACCGAACTAATCAAATCAACTAATGCAATGTAGCTTTTTAAATTTAAATTTATTAGAGTTTATTGAAATGTTTTGAATTTGTTATCTAACACTAGAACAACAAAATACGAGAACATTATTTCGTTATAATTAAATTTTGTACCTATCTTTTTGGAAAAAATTAATCTTGTGTACATTCTTTTTCTTATTTAATTTTGATAGTATGTTACAATTAGAACATTAAAGAAAATTAAAATGAATTTAATATCAGTTATCTAGAGAGTTCTTATTTTTATTAGTTATTAATTATAAAATATACCATATTATTATTTTATTTGTTAACAAATATCCTTGAAATATGTTATGATCGCTAGTTATTTTTTCGAGAAATATTCACTTTCTATATGAAACTTCTTCTAACAATGTATGTAATTTAGGGTTATAATTGTAACAATTACCATATTTTAAAGAATGATTTTGTAATTTATCGTAACATTATTATTACATAAGGTATATATTTGCAAAATGACTAAATATACCTTAATAGATGTAACGAAGTAAGTGATATAATAGAATATATATAGTAATGAGATATAAGGCCCAATCCAAAGTAATATTAGGGAAAAGTTTCATTCTATTATTTCAAACAAACTTATATTATATAAGATTTTACAGATGTTTAAGAATTGAAGATGATTATATTAGTTTTGCATGAAAAATGCTATCAGAATTTAGAAGGTTTATGTCAGGTAGGTCATAAGATGTTTATTTTTTGTATACATATCTTTTTGTATTAGCAATGAAGATTGTTGATATGAATATAAAGTCGTAGCTGCACATTTCGTATATAGATTTATAGAATTAGACTTATTCTGTTTAAATATATATTGAATAGCATGATAGCAACATTTTTGTATTGTAAAAGTATTTTTCAAAATGTTATAGTTAGCAAAAATCTACAAACAATACTCTGTTTTAAAAAAATATTATGGATTTGTTTTCTCTTAGCAATAAGATCAAATTAAAGTGGGCCTGTAGAGTTACATGTGGATGCTGCCCCAATCAGTTGAGAAGAAAGATTGGAGTGGGCTGGGGGGGATTGTTGGAGATCACAATGGGGTAAAGAGAAGAGAACAAAAGATCGACAAAATAAAACAATATTGGAAAATGAAAAGAAGAAGATGTGAAGAAGTTGACGATATTTGTACACGAACTGACGAAACAATTCCTAAAGAAATCAAGCGCAAGAGTGACAAAATTTCCTGTCAGTTCTTTTTCCTTTTTATACAAACAATGGAAGAAGAAGAAGCCTGAAACTAACAGCTCAGTGCCTCGTACTTCACCGCAATCGGACGCCCAAATCCAACTTGTGACAGTAAATTCCCCACCACTGCAAGATCTCGACAAAATACCCCTTGATAAACCGATGTATTATGATTCAAATTCGATCCAACGATCTCCTCTGATTTTAATTCCATTTCATCAACACCACCTTCCTGGCTTTGTTGTTGCTGTTGCATTTGAATCACCGCTGTTGTCCTCTTCCTCTGCTTCTCCGCCGCTTCTTCGTCCATAATGGATGTCATAATACTTGAATACCCTTTCTGCAGTAACCTATACAAGAACAATGCCGACATTTTAGCTTTATCTCTAACGGAATCCGGATCAAAATCATCTCCCAATTCGCATCTCTCTAGAAATCCAGTTGCCTTATCGGGCGCATGCTTCAAACAGAGCAATAAGTGAGCTCTTTCTAGCTCAGATCTGGAACACCCACGTCGCAATCCGATCAAACCATAGTAATCCACATTACAAGTTTCACCTGAAGCAACCCTTTGTTTCAATTTCTGAATCCTCGCTGTCAACGCACAAAGCTTCCCAGGGATTTCTCTGTATCGTACATTATGACGCTTCCATACTGGACCGGGAAGCTTTCGATCTCTTAATATCGAATTGTAGAGGAGCTTTAAATGTTCGAGGTCGTGAAGGCAATCTGCGAGGTAATTGATGGATTCGTAGAGATGGGCTCGAGTTTCTAGTGCTTGGATGCAGGTGGGGTCCAAGGTGAGGGTTCGATTGCAGTCAGCGATAGAATCGGCAGTGCGGCCGGCAGCGCGGAAAGCAGATGAGCGGTGGAGGAAGCATTGGGCAAGGAAAGTTTGTGGAACAGGGCGACGACCGTCAAGAATCTTTGTAAAGAGGCGGATGGCCTCGGAAGGTAGGCCGGCCTCAAGGGCGGCAATGGCGGCAGTGCGACGACGAAGAAGGAGCTTTACGTGGCTAAGAAGGGCAGTAGTGGTGTCGGATTCAACGGTGGTTGTTGGAAGGATTGGAAAATTGTTGAGTGAGAAGCCGTCGTCTGACCGACTAGTGCTTTCCCGTCGTGAGGCGGCGGTGGCGAGGCGTTTCCCAGTTTGAAGGAGAACCATGGCATCCTCTAGGAGGCCCAAATGACAGGAAGCTTGGCCCAATACCACGTACCTATACAAGTGAAGCAACTTTACTGTGTTAACTCAATGTTGAATATACATTCTCTACTCAAAATCATTACATTCAATATAAAAAAAAAAAAAAAAAAAAAAAAAGTCTTTTTCATATCAACAACTAAATGTTAAGTATAAGTAGGACACATACACATTATGAAGTTATTACAACCAAAACTAATCATAACTAAAAACAATGAATATTATGTGGATACCTCTTAGAGATGTTTAGTGTTAAATAATTTTAAAAAATGTTAATTATTGTTTAAGTAAAAAAGATTGTACTGAGATATCAGATGTATATGTTCACGCTGCATGAAGTGTGTGTATGCACTTGTGTGATATAACAATAATGAGTGGGAGAATATATAAGATGTCCTTTGTGGACCTAATAAGATTGGAGAGAAAAAACATATATCATTTACGGTATTTAATAATATTTGCTTCCCTTGACAATCAGAATACAAATTATCTCATGTAATTAGTTTATCCTAACATTTTTCAAATCGAAATCATATTTCTATTAATTGTTATATATATATAAGTAAAAGACTTTGTACTAAAAAATAATAGTTACTATTATAAGTAAAAGAGTCGATTCCCACTTAGTATTGGTTATATAAGCACAAAAATGTAAAAATAAAAGTTCAAATATTTTAAAACTAATTGTTGTTTAATTTTTTCCTTTCGCCTAAAAACTGACGGAAAATTACCTCCATCGACTTTCGTTGTCGCAACAATTACAGAGCAATCCCGCCATGATCTTCCTCCTCAAATCCGCAACGGAGAAGAAGCACTTGAACGAGGAGTCATGATCCTGCAACTCCGATAACGAAATAGAACAAGTAGAGGACGAAGACGAAGAAGAAGAAACCAGAAGTTTCGCTTGCTCTCTCGAAAATTGCTGGGACGAGTAGTTTTCCGATCCCGAGGACTCATCTCCCCCACTTCTCATACTCGGTAAATACTCCTGAAGCATATCAGCAACATCCTTATACCGGCGCAGATAAAGAAGCGACCGAGCCTTAAGTTCCAATGCCTGTTCATACCTCGGCGCAAGAACAAGAGCCGCATCAAGAAGATTCAAAGCCGAAACGACTTCGTTTTCCCCTCCAGAAGCAATCAAACACCTGGCATCTTTCACATACCTATTCGCCATCTACAAAAAAGAAAGGGGAAAAAAAAAAGTCAGAATTAATTTGAAAAAATAGAAATAGAAATGAAAATGGAAAAATTAAAACGAAAGATAAACCTGTTTATGAGAAAGCCACCATTGCTTCTTCTCGGTAAGGGCGAGAGAGGGAGATGAAAGCACCATTGTTAACAAAATTGTGAAATGGTGGAAGAATGAAGAAGAGGGTAGAGGAAACAATAAGAAATTATAGCATTTTATTTACAATTGATGAGGAAAGAAAAGAGAATTTAAAAAGGGATTGACATTTTGCGTGAAGAAATGGTGAGTAAATAAGAGAGGGAGGGGGGTTGGTCTTGGCTTGGTAGTTGCGGGAGAGAGAAGTAGTTTTATATATCAACAGAGATATTAATTATTAAAGGAAGAAGATTATTTTTGTGCTTTGTTTTGGAGTTGATGGCTGGCAGTGGATTGCCATTACATCGGATTCTAATTTGTTTTGAGAAGGAAACTGGTAACCGGGTAAAGCCGGTGACTATGTATAGTTTTTATTTGGTATTGATGACCGGGTGTGGGAAGTGACTCATCACGGGTTCTTGCCCCCTTTGGCTAACACCGGTTACACCCTCCCCCAAAAATTAAGGAAACATTCATCAATATTTCAATCTTCTTCTTTTTTATCCTTATCCCTTAATCCAAATTCTATATTAATTACCATTCTTATATAACTAATTCCTTCCTTTTTAACTTTCTATTTTGTGCAACCAATAATACCTTCCCTAACAATTCCATAATTAATAAAAAAAACAGATTAACCCTTATTAGTAGTAATATGGCTTTGTAAGAAACGGAGAATGAAAAAGTAGGGCAATTAGGATTTATGAATGCACATGAATGTGTATGGATGGCCAGAGGGGCATCTCATAAAGACACTCTCCAACTTCCCCTCCTCACATTCTATTTTATGTGTTTTTTAATTATAATAATTGACATTGCTTCTTCTTTCTCATTTTCCCTCCACCTGTCACTTTTCCATTGGATCCCCTTTCCTTTTGTCTTTTGACACCTACTTTCCTCCCTTTCCTCATCATCAATAAGTTTTACACTCTCTTTATACAATACACAAACCACTTCTCTCTACCAATTAGTTTTTATATCAACTTTATGTTATGTATATGACAATACTTGGTTTAAGAAAATATAGACGTTTCTCCTTAACTACTTTCAACCTTTACTATATGGTATACCCCAACACCCTTTAAACAAAATCAGCACTAGTCATCTAACTCATTTACAGTTGAGTATATTGAAGATATTGATAACATGAATAAATAATGGGAATTTATGAAATAAATGTTGTAATTTACTTGAAAGAAAGTAAAAGAGAAGGGAGAAGTTGGCCATTATTTATCTGTTCATACTCATAATGGAAACTGTAAGAAGAATGAAATTGATCTAGACACCTGGATAGTTGCTATGAATTTGAATTCCATTTATTATTTACATGCCAAAAATAAATTGGAAAGGGAAAGAAGTTACTCTTTTGCTTGTATTGATAGAGAGAGAGAGAGGGAGAAAGAGAGATAGGAATGATATATATATATATTATACTGTCAACTGTGGCATCAACCCATGCACCTTTCCTATAAATGCCACTCAAAAGGAAATATAATATTTTATAACCAAAATTACTTTTTGAGAGAAAAAAAAAAGTATTCTTTATGGTTCAGCTTTATAAATATTATAAATAAATAAATAAATAATCCAATCCTATTAAAAATGTATAAAATTACATGGTATAATCTTAATTAATAATTTGTATATAATTAATTATGTAGTTTGATAATTAGAGTATTGTTATGGTTGAGATCAATGTGATAGAAATTGATGGGAAATTTTCTCAAATTTAATTTTTGAAAACAACAGCCAAACAACTCTTTTTGGGGACACACATACAACTTGTAATTTTACTTAAATAAAGCAACCTTAATTTTAATTTCTTTTTCTTCTTCTTTTTATATATGAATATTAGAAATGTCCATTTTTTTTTATTGGTGAAACACCATTAATATACATTAAAACTTTGCACACCACTTGGGAATAAGCTTTTCATTTCACATTATATTTTGTTGTCTCTGTGTCCCCAAAGACACCAAATAAATAATAATCAACCACTGTTTTCTCTTTTACAAAAACTATTGTAATAATAGAGCAAAATTTTAGAATTTATCAATTTTATACAAAGTGTGGTTGAAAATAGGAATGAATGAAAAATTGAGAAATAATTAGGAATGTTGGAGTTAGGAAGAGTGAAGGGTGGAGTTAGAAAGAATATGTTTGGGTATTTTAGGGAAGACAAAGGCCAAACATAATAAAGGAATTACAAAAAGGTATAAAGAAAAAGAAAAGAGAGCTGTTTCTTAACTGTCCCCCAAATAATTCAACATTTTCCTCTTTAGCATTTCCACATCATTTTATTCTAAACCTTCCATTTTAACCATAAATATTCCTATTCTCTACTCTACTCTTTAGTCTTTACACCCTTTCTTCACTCTCTTTCTTTTTCCTTTTCATCCATCTCCCCATCCTTCCATCTTTTGATATAAGAAATAAATCGATATTGTCATTGTATTATAGAAAGACACAACGTAACATAAAAAAAATATCATCAATATGAATGTAATAGGAATGTATACCTTTGATTTTAAAAATTAAGACTTTAATAGTTTTGTTGACATCGACATGTTTTTGTATTATTATTTTATTTTCATTTGTCTTGTGGATTTGCGATCCTACGTTTATAGGAAACGATGTTTTCATGGTCTATGATATCGTAGAATACAATCATTATAGATCAATATATTCATCATTTAAACAAATAATTTCAATATGTATTTGGTGTCAAATGAACATAGTTGTAATTTTCAACAATATGATTAAAATGTCGGATTCAAAACCCTAGCAAGCAACGTTCAAATTCCTTTAAAGAGTAAAGGCAATCCTTAGAAACCAAAGCATGTGATTTTAGTATTTTTGTTCTCACACACATGTTCTCTGTATAGAAAAAAATGTTCATACGGCTACTCAAACATATTTAATTTTAATTTAGAGTTTCTATAATTGAGTCACGGAAAAAGAATGCTCACCTTATCAGTAAAGATAGTAACGATATCCCTCTCATAAATATATCTCTCCTCCATTCAAAGATATGTTTATAAGTCAAACGTAATTGATATGTTTATTGTGACGAAAGTTGAAGAACTAGTCTCCACTTCACATAGTTGTCATACTTGAATATAAATGATATCAAATACCTTGATCAAGATTCACAAATCGTCCATGCTTGGACTCGTCTAACTAACCTACAATTTAGGGACGTGACTCTTTTAATGAGTAGATTTTGGCACCACAAATTCTAGTCTATGCATGTGTATATCACTATCCACAACATTCACCTTTTGTCTAATTATAAATTTTATCCTAAGAAAGTCATCTTTAACACACTTCTCTCATACAGCATAAGTATCATATTAAGAAATTGTAACTCAATAATAATGTAGTTGGTTCTAAATCTTACATCTTTTTTATCATACTGATCTATTATAAAATCAAAAAATAAAGATAAGTATAAAAAGTATATTGTTGGGATGAACGTTGTACCGTTAGGATCAATTACCTATTTTGGTGTGAATCTAATAGAATATTATTAACAATTAAGTAATGATACATAAAACAAATTATATATTTTATTAGGACATATTTGAATTAACTAGATCAAAAAAGATGTTCAAAATCGCATTTTTTTATTATTTAAATACGATTTATAATAAAAACAAAAACATTAAGATATTTGGTATGAAGTGCTTTTGTACACAAGTTTATTTGGTTTGTTATATACCCAAAATGATTTTGTTTTTATACACTACTTTTTGGAGTGATTACCAAAATTTGGTCACTTCAGTTAGGCATAGGTTGTTGTTTGATTTGATCGAGTTATAATGATTAGAGGTGATTTTTTTATAGAGTAGCGATTGAAGTGATTGATTCAGACAACTTAAGGTTGGTGTTATAGCCTACTTCACGTTTGGGGCTCCAAATACAATAGTTAGTGTTTCCAACAATTATAGCATTGAAATTAACTAATGTATTACTATTTCAAATCTCTTATTATCATTGCAACTATTTTAGTCCAAATTCAAATTCAAATATCATGAACACCAAACGTACGTGATTATTATAAACTACATACTATTAATGACAACCATATAACCAATGTTTAAATTGATGGGATCAGAAATTCTTGAAATATATGAAATAATTATCCATCTATAACAGTGATAAAGGGTATGTATGTGTAGATGGACCCCAAAGGAGATTTGTTGGTGGAAAATATGAGACTTATTTTGTGTGTATGTGGAAAGATGGTTGCCAAAACAAATATATATGATTGGTTTGGTTGGTAGTGCCCTTCTGTTGTTTCTACTAAAAGTGAATGATATACATAAGAGAATCTCTTGATTGATTTGTTTGATTATAGAGAGCTCTCTTTGTTGTAGGAATGTGGGAGAAAAGTCGTTCAAATAAGAAGCTTCTAAAGCTAAAATCACCAACTTTATACAAACAAACCTTAGATCAGAAGTTCACCATCATCAGATAAGAAGCTCTCTTAATTTCACGTTGTTAAGTTGATATGTGAAATACATGATACTATTTTATCAATTATTCAACACTACCTCGATCTAAACAATAATTTAAACATGGAGAAATATATGTGACATAGCACTCTTCACCAATAGATAACTAAACAAACTTTGGATATAGATAAGCAGAGAGTTAATGTGGACGTGCAAGAGATTCGCATCAACATTAATATAATAATAACAAAGTTGGTTTGTTGAATAACCCTATCTGTTACCCTACAAAATAGGGGCACCAATGAACCCATTAATTCATTTGTGTTTGTGTAGTGGGGAGATCATAGGATACCCTTTAAAATGTAGGGGGGGGGTGTGTGGTGTGGCAACTACTCTTAAACCAAGTGCCCTTATATTTAATACACAAAGAATTATAGGACAGCTCTCTCACCTCTTTGCCATATTAATAATATGAAATTATTGTAATCAGATATCAATTATAGATTAATGTTGTTGGTATTCATTAAATAATAATACAGAGTTTTAAACTTATTTTACCAAAAGTAGTTCTCATTATCCAAGACATGTTTGCTTCCAAGGAAGCATTAAGATGATGTCATACCCTATGGATCAGCCATCCAAATATTCCCATACAAAATTAATCCTTTAAATTAAACTTCCTTTTCTTTTCTTTTCTAAAATATAAGAATAATAATAATAATAATAATAAAACTAAATCTTACTTACTTTGTTGTTTAGTTTTTGACAAGTTTACTTCACAATTTTTTTAATGGTTTAGAGCCAAAGTTATGTAGTTTTTATTTTAATCTTAGGCTATTTAATAGATTAAAATATTATTTAAAAAATTTCATATATTTATAATCGTCTAATTAATCTCATAATTTTACGGGGTAAGTTTAGTTTAGAATAATGATATATATTTTTAAAGAAAATGAGTGGAGCATATTATTGGGAATTGCAAAATAAAGCCACATAGAAGAAAAGAAAGGGGCCATGTGCTAATGCCAAAAGTTGAAGTTTTTTTGCAGCTTTATTCATACAAGAATAAGAATATGATATGAAGAAGGTAAGTGCTCATAATTTTCAATTTTGTATACTTTAATCTAATTTTGTGTTATGTGTGTTAATATAATGGAGCTGCTGTATGCTTTTCTAAAAAGTCCCCAATCATACACATAATATTTTGATCAAACCCATCTAAGCTACTCCTCTTTGATTGCCAATTTCTCATGGAAATTAACACATTTTTCCAATTTCGTGTTTGTTTCACGGTTTTCTACGAACACAAAATTGTTTCTAAACATCCTCATTTTCGGTCGTTAAACGATTTTTATTCTCTTTCAAAACGGTAGGTTCTCTTTTTCTAATTACATATAATTCATTTCAAATAGTTAATTAATTAATATTAATCTAACAAAAATAATATAAATACAGTTATCATCTTGGTTTAATTTCATGAAATTTTGACATATAGTTAAAGAATTGCAATTTTTAATTTATTTTTGTTTGAAAAAAATGGAAATGAACTGATCTTGAGATGATCAATGATATTAACACTTTTGGTAGAAAAAAAAAAGAGGTAATTAGAGGTTAAGTGATTCTTCAATAAAGTGATTTAAAGTAGTTTTCAGAAATTAGAAAATTGCTTTTCATTGGAAAATGAAAAAAAAAAAGTGATTAAAGGAAGAAAAAAAATGCCTATATATAAAAAGGAATTATAAGTTATAACTTCACCATTTAAAATTAAATTCCTGTTTATAAACTAATGCAAAATATATCATAATGTTAACCTCTATTAATTATAGAAAGTATGATAATATATTAAAAATCATTAATGAGTATTGTTTTTTCATGTTCTGCTTTCTCTAACTTTTGATTAAGAATTATGATGCATGGGATCATTTACATGTGAAATAATTTATAAAAAAGAACAATTAAGTATAATTAACCTTAATTATTATAAAAAAGGAAATAATAATAATTAATTAATTAAAAACCATTATGGAGCCTATAATGTGTTTTTAATTATATTGTGTTCTCTAAAGTAAAAGAATAGGTTTTTATTAAAACAACTTAGCACACAGTTTCGAACTATTAAATGTATATTGTAAGATTAGGTCATCATGATACACTTTTATAATAAATAATTGTAGATGGTGTAGTGTTACATGCATTCTTCTTTAATTAAATTCAGAACGTCAACACCATATTATAGTGAGATCATGATCATGATTTAAAAACAATTTTTAGATTTCCAATTTCCATTCTAACATTATATAACTCATTCTTATTAACACAGATCCTTCGAGATGATTAATTAGCAATTAGAAATTAATGAAATAATATATAGATATGAACTAACTAATTAATACGTTTTGCAACCTTTCACATATAGTCATCAAAATCTTTATACGTTACAATAGACTATAATTACAAGTTTAATCCTTACACGCTTTTACATGTTTGTGTTAGTTAATATATAGTTTCATAAAATTTAAAATTGTTTAATAAGTCTATGAACATTTAAATATTCATAAGTTTTAAAAATAAGTAATACGTTAGATTTTATATTAAATATTTATTATATATAACAACACATTTAAACTTTTAATTTTAATAGATCCAAATTGTATTGTAATTAAAGATAGATGAAACATTGTAGCTTAGACATGACATTTGGACCCATATTAACAAATGTTTGTATATAATGAAATAGAAATTAGAGGATTTGGGTGGTGGAGAATAGAAAAGGGTATATGTGAGGTATAATTTTGATTGATATCAAGATTGGAGTGCACATGTGATAGTCACACCACCCTAATTCCCAAATGCCCATCACTCTGTTCTTCCACATGCCCCATGGGTATCTGCCAGCTCTACCCCCCAACTTTCTTCCCACCACTATCATCCTCTAATACCATTCTTCTTTTTAATTCATATTATTCAATTTTCCTCCACATCTTCATGAATTCAACATCATCAACACTTAAAAACTTGTTTTAAATTACAACATAGCAAGGCTTCACTTTTTCAATAGGGGTAGGTTAGACTCTTGTGTTCATACAATGAAATTAATATAAAACTTTGGTAAAATAATGAGAGATTTGAACGTTAAAATAAGATTATAATTAATTAATTCAAAATTCCTTCTCAAATAAACCAAACAGTTAGATGGATTTATATAAGACTACAGATTTGTTATTACTTTAATCTAATCTAATCTAATCTTGTGAATGGTTTATTTTAATCTGCCCATTTGATCTTTTCTTTTAAAAGGATTTTATTCTTTGTGACATCATGGGCTAACTCATTTTAAAATGTCTTCAAATCTTACTTTATTTATACTATCAATTAAAATCAATTCCCTAAATTATATTTTAAATACCCAACGGTCAC
This sequence comes from Cucumis sativus, assembly GCF_000004075.3. Classification (NCBI taxonomy): domain Eukaryota; kingdom Viridiplantae; phylum Streptophyta; class Magnoliopsida; order Cucurbitales; family Cucurbitaceae; genus Cucumis; species Cucumis sativus. The sequence continues at coordinate 663,789 of NC_026658.2, forward strand.
ATTCTGTTTTGTATATATATAAATACATGTTATGTTTATAACTTTAATATATACTTCTAATCATTTTAATAAAAAAAATAATTTGGAAACCATGTTAGGTTGAAAATAAGAGTTTAGGTTCTTTTAGATATTACTACCAATCTATCTGTCTATCGATATAAATAAGAATCAAAACCATGCAATTTAAATATGTATGTTTGTATTCTGTGGAGCTTTAAAATATGTATGGTGTACCTAAATGGTTAATGTTGTACGTATGTAATAATGCCTCCAACAAAAATGATTGGGCTGAAGAAATCTATTTCTACGAAGGATGATATTGTACTATAACATTGAATGGGAGAGAAAGAGAGGAGGGGGTTGCAAAGTAAAGGACAGGAAAAGAGAGTCATTGGGATTTGGGAATTTGACAGATGATAAAAGTGTTTTTACGAACTCAGAATTGGTCCCCAAGATAAAAGTAACTGCAGAAAATGGCATTTAAAATGTTGATGGAATTGAGTTGTTTGAAAGAAGAAGACAAGAAGTTGGAAGTTCTTAAGTAATGGGATAGGTATGAGAATTGGATAAATAAAAGAAAAGGGGTTTTTGTTGTAAGAATTGGATTCCTAGGCCAACCCTCTATGGTTATATATACAGAATATGCCTTTAATGATGCTTTGTTTATGGCTACGGAATAATTTGTTTTCAGTAGGGCTTGTTGGGTTGTAAACAACAACAAAAAATTTTGGTTTTTCTTTTTCTTCTTGGAGAGAATTTGACAAGTCATTATCACACACATTAACTCTATGCCTAAACCCCATTTTATTTATTTATCTATTTGTATTTTAAATTATTGTGTGTTTTGAATCTATGGTGTGTAGGCATCAGTAGTATTAATTTGTTGGGACCAAATTAAATTTTGTGATACTACTAAAATAGATGGCAAAAACTTCAATGCTAGGTATGAATGAAAATGAGAAAGACTTTTGAAAGCCTGTTAAAAGGCACTTTTAGCTATTAAAAGCACTTTATAACACAATTTCTTATTATTTTGATTCTCTATGATCAGAAAAAGTGTTTTGAGATTTCTAAAAACAATTATAAGCGTTTGAAAGAAATACTTTATGCATAATAATCGCAGTTCCCAATTCCAAGTGAGGTCTAAAAAAATACCCCTTTTCTTTCAACAAAGAAATACATGTCATGATAATCCAATTCTGAAAAGGACAAAACCATCATTATCAATCAAAATCGTGGAAGAGGGCAAATCCGTAACACATTTAGGATTTGATAATTCCCAATGTCTGAGGCTGTAGCGACACAATATGCCTAACATTATCACCAATATCAATCCCATGCTCCCCCATTGGAACTCTTCTGATCCCATATTTGTCCACTACGCTCAAAAGCTTGCAAACGTGGATATTAATCTGGACTTCTTTTAGGGCCTGGGCATCAATATGGACCTTCTCAAATGCCACTAGCTGCTTCTGGGGAACCCAAACCCCCATTGGTGGGATGGAGTAAACTAGCAACGTGTGCGCCCCATCTCGTGCGCCTATGTTCCTCACTGCCACCTTGATCACCAGGGACAACCTGTCGCACTTTGCATGTGTGACTCTTACAGCCTTGCCCCAGAATTCACTGCCGTTGTGGGGATGTCGGTGGCCGGTAACGGGGACGGTGAGGGTCGTGGGTGCGCTGAGGATTTTGTGAGTGAAAGCGGTGTAGCTTAAGCCGTGGCCAAATGGATAAACAACGGGGCCTTTGTAGAATCTGTATGTTCGTCCTGGATAAGATGTCCCGGGCCTTAGGCTCATTGTTGTCATGGGTAGTTTCGATACGTAGTCTTGTGGATACCATGTCATCGGTAGTTTTCCACCTAATTAAAAACATAAAAGAGGAGAAATTGTTTCATTGAGGAATATCATTCCAACTTGAACAAATAAATATTTTAGAAGCTAATGAAACGTTGAAAAGTTACCTGGATTAGTTTGACCAAACAAAACATCAGCAATGGCGAGTCCTCCAGCCTGACCGGGGTAGCCACCCCAAATGATACCTGAAATTTTAGGATGATCCTTCGCAAACGAAACGTCGATTGGGCCACCGGACATTAAAACCAAAATAACTGGACCTTTTGCCACAGAAGCCACCTTCAATACCAAGTCTGGCTGAAGCCCAGGTAGAAGAAGCCCAGCCCGATCCCTAAATTCAGCCTCAATGGACTGGTCCAGACCCATTACAAGCACCACCGCATCTGCTACACGTGCCGCCTCTATTGCTCCGCCGAAAAACTTGTTCGACCGGCAGGCCACGCCTCTGCATCCCTCCTGGTGAATCGTTCTTGTGTATTTACTGATTCCTTGCAATGGCGTAATGTATTCACAAGCAATACCTGTAGAAAATAAATGTCAGAATGTTATTGATCGATAAAAACAAAGGTTAAATTCATTAGACCTTCTAAAAGTAAGAACCACAAAGAATTTGAAAATAAAAAATGAGATTCAATTAACAATTAAAATCAAGCCGCACAAATTACAAAATGAAAATGGATGTTGAGAAGTGGGAGAAGATTACCCACCAGCATAATTCCCGATCATGGTAAGAGTGGCATTGGAGTTAGGGCCAACGACAGCGACGATACGGTGGCGATTGGTGGAGAGCGGAAGAGAACCTCGGCGATTCTCAAGAAGGACAATACCTTGACGAGCGGCATCGACAGCGAGCTGCCGATTGTGGTCGCTGCAGACATGTTTGGCGCCCAAATGAGCATAAGGTTGTGTTTTCAAATCGCCATCGAACATTCCAAGGCGCATTTGAACGGAAAGAGTGTTGGACAGAGCACCATTAATGTGGGATTCATTTAACAACCCTCTTTTCACTGCATTCTCTGTATGGGTTTCCAAAAATGACCCACAATCCAAATCCAAACCTGCTTTAATAGCCATAGCAGCGGCCTCTTCAGGAGTAGAAGTGTAGTGTTGACTATTATAAAACACTCCAACGGAGTCGCAATCAGACACAATGTACCTACAGCCACACAAATACACTAAATAAAATCAGACGATGATCCAAATAAGCCATGTCCTAAAACAATGGAACTAATAGTTAAAGAATGAAAAGAATTCTACCCGTCGAGATGCCATTGAGAACGGAGGGTGTTGGTTAGAAGATTAGGATCGGCACAGGTGGGAACACCATTGACCTGATTGTATGAGCACATCACACTGGATACTTTTCCTCCCTTAACACACATTCTGAATGGCACCTCAAACGTATCTTCAATATCTTGTTTACTCACCTATAAAAACAAAGTAAGTTAAAGATGAATAAAAGGACGTGAAAGCCTCTACATTACAAGTCATCACAAGAAAGAAAGTATATTACTTGGGCGTTAAAGTGAAAGCGGTCCACGCCATTCCAGTTATCAAGGTCATAGGCAGTAAAATGCTTACAACAGGCAGCTACCTTCAAACGGTTACCCTCAGTGCCCTGCAAACCTCTAACGTAATTAACAGCGTAGGTACCGGCTAAGATGGGGTCTTCACCGGGAGTCTCTTGTCCACGACCCCACCTAGGGTCCCTAAAAATGTTCACATTTGGACTCCAATACGTTAGCCCGCCTACTCCTCCATTGTACATTGCCCTTGCTTCGTCCGACACCACCTAACATCGACACCCTCAGTTGGGTAATGGTTAAGATTTTAAAAAATAAAAGGAAATGAGAAGGCTACTAACAATTCAGACTTCGACTGCTATTTATAATATCTCAATATAAATACTTCGTCAATGCTTACGACGAAAAAGTATTTTAAAAAAGAAAAAGTTAAAAAAAAAGGTATATACTCTCTACTCTTTTTCGAGTTTCGCAAAAGAAAAAGAAAAAGAGGCACACCCGTCCGATGGCTTCCCACAGCGAAGCATTGAAGGAGGCGGCGGTGCTAATGACCTGCGGGAAGCTTGTAGCGGCGGGGAATTCGCCGCCGAACCTCGTACCTGGGCCGACATTGGAGACCCCATGCAAAGCCTCCGACCACCACTGGTACGCTTTAATCCCCAGCCGTGGAACGCCTCCGGCATTGCTCACTAGCAGCTTCACCTTCTCTTCCAACGTCAACCTTCCGATCAGATCCTTTACTCTTTCTCCCACTACCAACGACCGCCGGCAGAATGGGTAATCGGTAGTCACGGAATTATTTGGATCGCAGGCGAAGGGGGCCCGAGAGGCGCGGCCGTGGATGGCGGAGAGGAGGATGAAGATAGAGAGAATGAGGGTGGAAGTAGAAGGCATAGTTTTGGCGAGGAAGGAATTGAGGGGAAGTGTTTGGTTTATGTATTGAAGTTATTTTGACATTATAATATTAATACAAAAAAACAATGAACCTTTTTTTTAGTCCTAAATTGAAAGAACAGATTTGTTTAGTGGAAGAGATATATTTGATCAAAAGTAAATGAAAGTCTTGTAATGTCTTTTTCATATTTTTAGTGATACATATTGATTTGATAAATACTAACGATTATGAAACAAAGTTTGGAAGCAATTTTTCAAAAGAGAACAAAAAAATGCAAGTAAATAAGATGCTTTCAATGCAAGTGTTTGACAATTCAAATCTGACAAACAAAATGGAGATAGAAAAGAAAAGAAAAGAAAAAAGATTCCAATGTATTTATTACCTTACCCTCTGCTTGAGGAATCAATGATGGTAAGAAACCCATACCTTTTACTTTAATTCTTCATCTTCTTCTTCTTTTTCTAAAAAAAAGTAATATTTTGAATTCAATGAGCAAAAAAAACAAAATTATTGTTCTATCTTTTGGTATTAACCAACGTAAAAATATAATAAACTTTATATTGTTATTAAAAAATGGCAATTTAATTCTAAAGTTATTCTCAACTAGTTTATAGTTCTACTAATTTATATAAACTCAGCCTCAATTTGACGAACTTTTTAGGAGATGAATGATTATTGAATTTGGGTTTATGGACAGAAAAGGGAAGAAAAAACAACATAAAGAGCAGAGAATGAAAATATTAAATCATTAGTTTCTTTAGATTCCAACATAAGAGAGAGAGAGGGAGAGGGAAGAAAAAAAAAAGGATAATAAAGTTTAAGAATGGAAAGAAATCTATGAACTTTGGGTGATGGGATTTGAGAATCTGTTTCCCATACCCAATGCCCTCTTGATTTTGCCTTCATGTTTATAAAATTAAGTGAAGTCTTAGAACTAACTTTACCACTAAATTATAATATTAATATCATAACCAAAATAAGTGTTGGATTGGACATAACACTCTCATACTTTATAAATTAAAATTAACTTATCTCAACTATGTATGTGTCATCATGTGGTATATTAAATTTAAACTCACAAATTAATTATATGAATTTGATGTTGTCAAAATTAACGGAATTTTTTTTTTACTTTCATTCGATCAAATAAATTTGAATCTTACCATACGTAGGCGTACTTGCGACTTAAACTTTAACAAGTCGACAACCTAATATAAAAAATGAGAAATGCAGCCTCCAAATATATGTGAAATGATAATCTATGATCACCTAATTAAACAAATCAATAATTCTAATAAGGTAAACAACTTTCATGTTAATGTCTTCAAATTATATCAAACTATATATTAATATTATTATTATCTAGCATTTTTATTCTTCTCTTTTTCTTCATACCTACAATAAAAATCTAAATTAATATGAGTGTTTTGCTTATTTCTACATAATTACAAACATCATCTGCACGTTGGTGAAATTTCTAATTAATTTGGTCACTCATTGCAATTTCCCAACATAAATTGTGTAATATATATCTTTTTTTCATATCTAAAAGTAGGAGAGTTTGAAATTTATTGAGAGTATATAAATTAAAACTAGAGAGTTTAAAGTACATAATTAAAATTGAAGAAATTCAAAAATTAACTAAACCAATATATTACAGTTTCTTATTGTTGACGTTATTTCATTATAAGAAACAAAAGCCCACAATCTTTCTTATCTTCTTCGATCTGCTACATAAATAAAAATACATAACTTTTTCATTCCCAACACAAATATTGAAATAAATCATATAATTGTTTAATAAATTTGGTCAACAAACCACACTTTATTCTTCACACGTTTCTAATTTTCACATTGCTTTTCTCTAAATAAAATTGACTCTCTAATTTGATAATATGCATTTGAATTGTACACATAGATACATCAGGGCTTAGATTTGATTGGAGAAAAGAAGAAGTAGGTTTTCATAAACACTATCTAAGTTTTTCTTAAGGAAGGATGAACCACTGACATTTTTATGACCTGCTCTTCACAGATGTTTAAAATCTATCCTTCTTACCATTGTATAAAAAATAAAGAAAGCATAACAGATTGCATCTATTTTATAGCATTGTGCAATGATATGTGAAACCTTAAAAGTGATCCATCTCTATTTTATAGCATTTTGCAACGATTAAGATGACCATCACGTTCGCCTTTAAATAAATATGGCCAAAAGGTTAAATTTCATACTCTTTTAACTTCAAATCACACAAACCTATCATCCCATTCAAACAACTTTTTAGCATTATTAGTAAACAATTCTCCATTTCCAAGCAATGACATCTTCCCTCTTAAATTTAAATCATTGTGGAAAAGTAAACAAACAAACTTGAATTAAAAAAACAAAAGAAAACAGAAACGGAAACAGTCTTTCAATCATCTATGATTTCTTATTCAGAACCCCAAAAAATATCTTAATCAAATGTTCATGTATGCCCCTCAAGTCCAAGTTTTTAGTTTCTCAGACCTTCAACCTATAACTAGTGATGAAAAACAACAATTAGGAAAGCGCATCTAACCAGTCAGATGAATAACAAGAGAGATAAGAATGTCAAAAATAATAAACTTGAGGTAAGGAAGTGAATTTTTACATAGTAAGCATCAGTACCTCCTTCCACACATCATCTGAAAGCAAAAAAAAAAAAAAAAAAAAAAAAGTTCAACTTAAAGCCCCTCTTACCACACTGAATATCAAACTGCAATCCGTACGTTGACGACTTGAAGGGGCTTTGGACGGTGGGATATCATCGATTCATGGAACTGTATGGCATACCCTATTGATCTCACCTACTTGATGTACTGAGACATCCACTTGAAACCATCGCCATAGCCCATTTTGCGAACAATACTGCACATGAATACCTCTAATGGACGTACGTTTGAATCAGTCAGATTTACTTTTCCCTTGCCTGTGGTGAAGTTGGTCAAACCGAGGTGATACCGCAATTCATCCTCTGAGGCAGCATATGGAATGTCAATCTTGTTGCCCAAAATAAGGAATGGCACAGTAGCAAGAGACTCATCAGAGAGAAGAGCATCGAGCTCCTTTTTTGATTCTGCAAACCTCTCTTTGTCAAAGGCATCAACCAGGTACACGACAGCATCTACCTGTAATATCATTTTTCATTTCAAATTAGAACTCATGTCTAAGGACCATAGTATTTGGAGAAGCTGAAAAATATATGCAAAACTATCCACCACATAGCACTTCACACAATGTAATTGCCTAAAACTATAAGGATGACCAAGATCCTTCGAAATGAAATACTACAAACTGGAGATTGTCAAACATGACACCAGGCAACAAAACAGACATTGAAAAAATGCTTTCTCGCTTTAAAAGATAAATAAAAACAGATAATCAACAAGGTGGACCATAGCTTTAAGAACTTAGTTAACTTTCTTGCAAAGGTTCAGGGCTAAGATAAATTGTTAAACTCCATTTGGCACAAGAGTTGGGTAAATTTCTTTCAAATTACACTAAACTGTAGGAAATATCACTCCCCCGCAAATTAAAGCAACTGCTATTAGATGTGTATTCTTTACAAGTCAATGGCAGATGAGCATATTATGATAGCAAAAGACTGACACAAATAACTGATTACATGAGTACCACACAACAATAAGTTAGATAAACAACAGGTGCAAGAGATCCAAAACACTAAGCAAGTAATAAGCAGCTGAAGGACTCGGGTTTTTCTTACAACATAAGTAAAATAAAGGAACCGGTGTCATTCTTCTTTCATCAATGGAGGGGGAAGATGCATATAAATCATAATTATATAAGTGTGCAAGTTAGATGGAAACCCAAGTCCAGAATATTTTACAAAACAATCTCAGACTAAGAACATATGACAATCGATAAAGAGTACAAGCATTGAGAGGTAGTTCATAGGAAACTGGTCTTCAAAGAGCTTAATGCCCAAAAAAAAAACTCACCACAAAAGCAAAGAAATCAAACGAAATGGAAATACAATAAGCTTGAATTAGAGAAAATTGGGTACCTTGGCATAATAATCCTTCCAGACTCTACGAGCAATTTGATGTCCACCCAAATCAAAGGCCTTGAATTTGATTTTTCCAATACTCAACTCCTCGGACGTGGGGTACTGGGTAGGCTGATGCTGAACTAACCTCTAGAACAAGCAAAGCATGAAAAAAGAAAAAGAAAAAAACAAAGAAAAATAACCAAGGCACAACATGAGCAAGAAATGAAAATCCGTCGCAATTAAGAAAACAAAACAACAGATGGATCGTGAAAAGAAAAATGGGAAAAAGGGAAGAAATGATTGAAACCTCGTCTTTCAACATATGAAGGAGGGTGGTTTTTCCTGCATTATCGAGGCCGAGAAAGAGGATCTTGGCCTCCTTTTGCCAGAGACCGAGGGAGGCCAAGACGCCATAGAACCAGTCAATGAGGAACATTGGGAAAGCAGATCGGAGGGGATCTAGGTCGGGGAGTGAGGAATCCGAATGGTTAAGGTGTTCGATCTGAAACCCAGAAAGGGATGTGGAATTTGGGAATTGGGAATTGGGAATTGGGAATTGGAGAAGAAGATGAGAGAATAAAAACGGGATCGAAAATACAGCTTTTTTGTTGTTGTTTGGGTGTTAATGTGAAATCAAATCACACACACACATACACACACATACACACACATACACACGCACACACCTCTCCTTTCCTTTCTCTATTTCGGATCCAATTCCTTCCATTAAACTAAATTCCTCTTTCTTTCTTTCTTTCTTTTCTTTGTTATTCTTTCTTTTTATTGTTTTCAATTATAACATAAATAAATAAATAAATATTTACAAAGAGATTTTAGTGATTATCAAAAATAGAATCTAAATATTTATTTTGCTATATATATAATTATTTTTAAATTAGTTTTTTTAAACTCAATTAAATTTAACTTTATACTTTTATTTTAAAACTTCAATGTATAGAAATATACTGTCTAAAACTTTGAATTATAGTTTGATAAAACAATCTAAAATTAACCCAAATTTTAATAAAGATTTCGATGTTTCAAACATTTATTTGTTAGTATATTTAATTTATAATTTTGATAATGGTTCAAAATATGTTTATAAACTATACAATAAATATTAGGTTGAATGTAATTAATTTACAATATAATCTAGCTTGTGGTATACTGTATACTATCAATATTGTCTCATTTTAGTTATTACCATCAATTCAAATGTAGTATCAAAACTATAAACCTAAAAGTAAAGTTAGTAATATGATTTGACAAATTGTTGTGTTGAAAAGTCTAAAACCTATTAGATTCACCCACAAAATTGTATCTTTTCATACCTTTTAGGAATATTTGGTTGATCGTACCTCTCTTATATTCCAAACAATGAAAAACAACAAAATTATCAAAATATCTAAGTTTTATTTAAACTAAGAACGCAGTTGATGCTCCTTCGGTAAATACACACTCATCGCTTAGGAAGTTTATTTTCCTAATGTTTAGAACCATTTTCCTTTAGAAGAAGCTCGTGTTATTTATTGAAAGGTTGATTTTCTTGATAGCCGTTCTCAATTCTTAACTACAAAGTTGTCTGTTAATGAAAATCTTTTTCAAATTATATATATATATACAAATAAATGAGTTTAGAATTAGGTTAAAATGTCATGTCCAACGTCACCCTTATTAATTGAAATCTACGACTTTCTGTCGCTTTAAAAGATCTTTTAAAACTTAATTTAGACTATATAATTTCAACCACTTAAGAAGAAGTAGAATGAATGATTCTTCTATCTTCGTTGAACGTAAAAGAGACTTAACACCTCATTTCCATTAAGGATATATCATAAAATATTACAGCAAAATTACAATGGAAGATAGAATATTACAGCTAAATTATAATGGAAGATAGAGAAATCAAGCCTATGAAAGGCCATGCTAATTAAAATTATGTTAATTCTCTTTGGTGGCCTTTAATTAAATTGTTTCTCCCAATTCTTAAGGATGCTTCACAATAACCACCGGACATTTTGCATATTTCGCACAATAATCACTCACACTTCCCAGCAATGCCCTGCAAACACAATTTACCCAATATTTCATAGTTATAAAAAAATATTTTTCATTATACAAAAAAGAATCAAATATTTACGTATACTTTTTCAATTTTAGTATTGGAAGATACATATTTTCTTTTCAAAGGGCACTAACAAACATATTTTTAAAATAAGATGACTGGAAGAAACAAAACAAATGTAAATTTTCTGAAATCAAATCAAACACAACTTCAAATTTGATGGCTACATGTTCTGAACGTCAAAAATAGTTTTAGTAGATATAGTTATGAACATGATCGATAGAGGGTGGTAGAAAGACAGAAAATGGAGATAGTTCATAGTAGAGCGTATAAATCCAAGTCCAAAATCTTGAATCCAACCATAAACATAGATTAAACTCAGGCCACCAAAACAAACGTCAGTTTCTATACTTTCATGTACTTTCAACTTTTGTAATCCACCGGTTTAATCTCTGCAGTTTATGATGGGATGATTTCTATACGGTAGTGTTGAAGAAAAAAATCCGGATGAAAATGATGGAGTTGTTTGAAAAAGAAGATGGAAGCTATAAATGAATTTGTGAGCAAACCTCTGGAAGAAGCCATAACCATGGCAGCCCATTACCAAGGTATCGGCTCCAAGCTTCTCCACTATGCGACATATCACGTTCTTCGCGTCTCCCTTCCCAACTACTCTCTCCAAATTTACCTGCAACGCACCAATTGAGTGTTCGACAAAATGCCCCACACATAATTACCCAAAAAAAGATAATAATAAATCAATCACAAATCAGAGATTCGATTCTTCTTCATCCATTACTTACGTTGCTACTAAACTTCGCATAAACCGCTTCCGCTCTCTTCATCACCGCGTTAACCAAATCCTTGCTCTGCTTTTCCATCGCCGAAATCACCTCGCTTGAAAACACATACCCTACAAACACAAACCCCCATAAATCGAAATCGAAACACAACCATCTCTGCCGATGCCTGAGTTGAGAAATTTTAATTATTACCGGGCGCATCGAAGGAAGAGATTGAGATGGCTGGAGGAGGCTTAACGTAGAGGAGAATCAGAGTGTTTTTGGTGTCTGGAGAAGTGAGATTTGAAAGACACCATTGCAAGGCGAACATACTCTCTTCACTCTCGTCCACAGCAACCACAATCCTCTGGCTCTCTCCCTTGGCCTTCAATGATTTCTTCGCTTCTTCCATTATAGTCTTCTTTCCCTCAATTTGAATGTAATTTTGTTGAGATAATGTTAAGAGCAATTGCTATAATGAAATGAATGATGGTATGTGTGTGTTTATATATGGAGTGGAGAAGTGTATTGGCCTCAAGATGTGGATCACACACCGGAATCCATTTTTTGTTTAGGCCTAATTGCATAAATTTTATAGAATCCATTCATTCATAATATCATATAAGTCCATATCACTCTATACATCAACAAGTTACGTCGTTCGAGATGTTCACTTTTTCTTTCTCTTCCATTACTTATTAACTATTTGAATCAAACAACGTCAAAATCAATCCCTAGTAAATGGTTGAGAGGTGTAAAGATTTTTTTAAAGAAAATTGAAAATATCCTAAATGATACACAAAATATCAAATGAAAAAGATATTTATATATTTATAAAGAAGTATATAAACAAAGCAGAAAAGTACCACCTACCCCAACTAAAAGCAATTGCCTCATTATCTCTCGGTCTTAATAATACATACAAAGCCCAAATGAAAGAAAAAATAATACTTGAAGTTATATATATGATAACATTTTGTCACATATCAAGTCTCCTTCCTAAATTAGCCTTTAATTACTACCACTTGTCCTATGGAATAAAGTTTGATGTGAACGTGATATAAGACACATTAGAATGTCAAGAAATTAAAGCTATCTAAGCTAAGATGTAAAGAGTGATTAATTGCTTGGACACATCAAAACCTTGAGTCATCCCTGGTTGAAACTTCACATATATTTCATCATTTTATTATTTACAAAATCCATTCCAGTCAGTTTACCTTCAAAATCTATTTCTTAAATAATTGAATTACATAAATAATCTTGTGGAAAACGATACTTGAACAATGTACCCTTACACTACATATTATGAATAATTTTACATTCGATCACATCTCACTCATCACATTAGAGAAATTTTTGTATGGACCATACTCATCTTCAAGATAGATAGAAAAGAAAAAAAAGCAATATCTCACGTTATGGATGAGGTGAATGAAAGGACAATTTAATAATGGCTTTAGAAAAGAATTTGATGGGTGCACATAACATTGATTAATGACATAAAAATGAGTGACAAAAAAGGGATACGAGAATATGATATGATTGGGACACTACTACTCCTATTAAATCCTTCCAACTCTCTACACTATCATTTTTTTTCTTTTCTACACTATTAAATTTTGTCAATTTTTTAGAAAAACAAAAGCAAAAAATAATTGAGAATTACTTGTTTGTTTGTGTTGTTTGCTATTCTATTTATTGAATTTAGATTGGACAACACTCAATCTAAGTGTAGGTGTTGGATTAAGTCTAATAGATAGAGATGATGCTAAGTGGATACTCCAACTCTTCAAATATGTATGTACTTGTTGAGTATAACAAATACCATTGACTGAGTGCATTTCTCACTTATGGGTGAGATGGATGTATTGAATAAACATATAGTTGCTTGCAATCTTAAATAATAACTTTAATACTATCCAATATTAGTAAAAAATAACTCAACAAAACTATAATTAAAATTATATGGAACGTTCCACGTTCAAGATTTGAAATTTAGATCGCCAACATTTTCCTGCATCTCTTGCGGCATGGCGTCATCATTTTTACTCGTGCTAAAGATTTATTAGAGTAAAAGTTCTCCTAAGAAAATTCTCAAGACGTTAAATTTTGGAAATCCTATGATCGAGCCATCCAAAAGAAATGTGCACCTTATTGGTATAAGTAGTAGTTTTTAGTTCTTTTAAGTCTTTCTTAGCCTTACTTTTATGTCCTCATTTCATGTCCTCTAGATTATTCTCATTCAGATGTGATATCGGTTTATTCGTGTCTCCTTCCTAAACTCATAGTGTTATATTAAACATAAAGTTTACAATTTTGCAAAAAAGAAAACTAATTGATAAATCTTTTCGAGGTTCTAATCAATTTTATTTTTCTTAAAATTAATTAGATGTTTTTTAAAACTCTTTTCATACCTAGAAAGTGGTCGAACTTATTTTTTAAATATAGCAAAATATGTTTTGTCATTTGTTACCTCCGAGTTTAAAAGAGAAACGTGAATGAATCGTATAACATATGAATTAGATGAATTCTAAAGACATGAAATGTGGATGTGAAAGTTATTACGTATACCAACAACATGCATCTTCTTTTATGATGATTTGATCGTAGGAACTCCAAAGTTAAGCGTACTTAGCTTGAAGCAATTCTATGTTGGGTGACCTCCTGAAAATCATATGAAAATCATGTGAGTGAGAACAAAGTAGTTTAAAAAGACTTGTGTTGAATTGTGTAGAGAGAATTTTTACTCTAATAAGTCTTTAAGACATGTGAAGATAATGCTATCAAGATGTAGGAAAATATCGAGGTTCTGAATTATGAATCCTAGACTTAGGGTGTTACAGACTTTTCTATTTTTCTATATTTAAAAGTATTTACAACAATCTTTTTAACTAAAACTTTTTAAAATTTTATTTGAATGTCATTTGATTACTCTTAATTTAGAACTTGGTAGTCAACTTTTTCTTGTCAAAATTTAATAGAGCTTTAAAATAAAACGTCATGGTCAATTTTTTAAAAAAAGAAATTAATAGGAAACTTTTAGTATAGAGATACTTTTTAAACATGGTATTAAAAATCAACAAAAACTAAAATAATCAATTTGATAGATTCATATTCACATTATTGAAATTGAAAGATGAAAATGGTAATTTTCTCTATTTTAAATAACAAAATCTTGAAAGTATCTTCAATAATAATAAAAAATAACAAAAGGACAAGGTGAATTCCTTTTTCTTTTTTTTTGTCATTTTAAGTTGACCATTTTACTATGTATATCAAAAGCATATAAATTAATTTTTTTAAATATAATTAAAATTATCTCATATATGCATATATCCATCAAATAGATAGGACAAAAGCAGAAAAAATCAAAAGGAACGTTTTAAAACGTAAGAACGAAATGAAAACTAGATTGAAAGTTGAGTAATTAGAAGAGAAAAAAATAGAGTTTTGAACTTTGATTGAATAAAAATCAGATTACTTCCGAACGATTTTGTTGTATTCGTTTATACCAAAATCAAAATTTAAATTTTTAAAAAAATGGTTGGAGCCGCCAGTTTTGAAAGGAAAGAAAAAAAAAGTGAAAAGAACATATTGTAGTATTTATTTCTAATAATGATAAATGGTTTTATGATATTTTGAATCAATTGGAAGTAAACAATTTTTTCTTTTTTCTTTTTTTTTGGTTCGACAATGATTTTGTTTTATCTTTTTTCTTCTTCTGTCCTTTCTAATATCTTAGAGAAAATATCTTTTTTTTTGCATGTCAAAATAGGTAGGATTAAAAAAAAAATCAAACTAATTATAAATATTATTAAATAGATGTTCGTTGCATTGTTAGGTGTCTTAAAGATATTAATTTTTAATGTATGTAATTCATACCATGTTTGACAAATTGCTTATAAACAGTGGTATTTGATGAGTTTTGTAAGAAAAACACATATCGGTAGAAATTTCAAATAAATTAGAGATAGCGGAGATTTTAGAAGAATTTTTTTTATTTTTCATAATTTTTATTTTATTATTTATTTATATATATTATATTTTCTCAATATCTTTATTTCCACTATACTTCTTTTTCATAACAAAACTTTTATTATGAAAATACATCAAGTGAAAATTTTGATTTATTTTGCTAGAAAAAGAACAAGGTTCTATTTGGGTTTGGTTGTTACATGAAATTGAGTAACCTAAAATTTATTATAACCCTTTTATTTCAACACTATTTTAAAAACAAATGAGTGATGAAATATGGAATCTCTAACTTTTGGAGAAGAAAGTAATATCAATTTATGAGAGAATCAAGGCCTTGAAAATTAGAGATACGAATTGGAATTGCATATTTTTCATCTTTTCAATTTTAGATCACTTGTTATTTGATTATAATGAGTTAATTGGCTTTTCCAATTATTTCGGTTAGGCATGAACGATAATGACTTGATTCCAGTAATGAAAATTCAACGATCAAACATTTTGAAAATATGGAAACTACGTCACAACCCAAGCTACAATTTTCTTTACTTTTGTTTTATGCAAATATACTTTTATTTGCAACCAATCAAATTATAAATCCTCCCTTCAATTACCATAGGGTTGTAAACTATCTAGCAACGGTTCCTTGTGTTCAACCCATTCTATCACTACTATTCTCTTTTCAATAGATATGGTTAAATCATTTGGTCAAATTCAGAATTTGAGTGACAAAATCCACTTGATAAGTTAGACACAAAAATTGATAACTCAATTCAGTGTAATATAATATTATCTAAAAAAATCAGTATAATTACGACAAAAAGAAACTTCACTGTATATTAAAGAGTTTATAGAAAAAGATGAATATTCATATATTTTTTAGAATAAAACAGAAATTAAAATTATATAGTTGAAAGATAGAGATTGAAATGGAATAAATAGGAATTTGAAGTAGAAAGAAGAAAAGAAAAAGATGGAACAATAAGAACTGAATGGGGTCGAAGATGTTGATGTATTAGTAAAGGTAAGGGGAAGCCTTAGTGAATGGCTATAAATGACGACACCTCCTCTTCAATTTCATATCCATTGCTCTTTCATCAAATCACTCATCCATAATCTTTATTCCTCCAAATTCATTCAACACTTCATCAGAAATTGTTTTTCATGATTTAGGAATTGTCTAGATGAAGTGAGATGGAATAGACTACAATACTACTATTTAAGATATGTATTAACATATTGATGTAACTCAATCCAAAAGTATGGTGTGGTATTATGTGGAGGAAGGTCCATATTAGGGAACCCAATGGGTTTTGTTAAAAGATGAAACCAAAGTCCATCGATGATTTTTGTTGGGCTTTAGGAATTCCAACCCTAACATATCAAAACCTCTTTTAATTCATCGTAGTTCTAAGATTCAAATTTTTCCACCCGACATACCAATAAACTATATGATTCAATGAGACATTCAAACTAATAATAATAATACATACATACCAAACAATTAATACATCAAATCAATTGGATTATTTTCTATACTTTTTAGAAAGAAAAAACAATCATATGTTCATATCATTTCCTTTGAAGGTAAGACTTTGAATTGCTACCAAAATTATAAAGAGCAAAGTTTGGGTCATAACAGCAATTAGTTACTAAACTTTAAATTCCTCTTTATTACTTAGCTTTGATGTTGAAGATTTCAAAGTTTAGGTATTGAGTCAAAATCTTCTCCTTATATGGGTCCAATACTATTAAATGCCCCCCCACATAAATTTGTTAAGCTAACTTAATTCAAATAATTAAATATTAGTTTTGTTTCTTCACTATTTTCTTGGTTCGACATATAATATATATATATTAGTTAACATGTTAGAGAGATTAGGTTACCTTCTTTTTTTCTTTTGCAGGTCACACGTTAGAATGTTTGATTTGCAATCTAGTTATAGTGGCACAAATTTTGAAAAGAAATTTAATTCATGCAAGTGGCCGACTTGGTTGTGATGTATATCAACTAGTGGACTTGTTCAGTCCTCTCTGTGGTGTAAGATAAAGAGAAAAAGATTGAAACTCGATGATTCGATTGGTTGGACCGTTAAAATAGTTGGATGCATCCAACTAAACCAAGTCGGTCTTGGACCAACCTACCTTATACAATTCTTTTATTTTTTAAAACTATATATAAAATATAGCCAAATTTCATTAACCCATTTTTAAGTTTTCTTTTCTTTTATATATGGTAAATAATATCTATGCAAAATTTCATAACACATTTGTTTTTTTTTTCTTTTAGTTGCTATTTATTTACTAAAGTCATCAAATTTTATTTTATTTTTTAAATAAACGAATATTAAGAAAATTTATTTTCTTTTAGTTTTCGGTTTTACTTGGCTTAGTATGTTTTAACATGTTATACAATATTTATTTTTTAAAATGATTGTTTAATAAAAAAAGTTGAAGTTAAAACAAAAATGGAATATAAAAATTTGAAAATTAAAAGCAAACTGAAAATGAAATTAATCGGACACTGGACTTGATTGGTCTATGCACAAATACTATTATGAAATTGGATCAAATAAATAGGATTAAAACGAATAAAATTAGTGAGATTTATGAACATATATAGTTAATTTCAATTTATAACAAATAAGAAATGTCAATTTTTAATAAATATAATATGTAAGTATTGAGTAATATAGGAAATGATATGATAATTGATGAGTGATCCAAATTTTTTGATTATGTCCACATTGATAGGGCACACTAATATAGTTGGTATTAATTGAATTAGAAATGAAAAAGAAAAAAGAAAAAAGAAAAAAAAAGGAAGTAAATAAAGAAATGGTTATGATTGGTATCAATCAGATGAAAAGAAAAAAATGGAAAGGGAAAGAAAGAGTCAAAATAGAGAACACATAATTAGAACGATAAGAAGAAGAGACGGGAGAGAGAGAGGATAAGTACAAATGTCGATATCCCTAAATAAATATCCAAATAAATAATACCTAATTAATTATTATTATTATTTATTTTAAGGAAAGGAAAGTATGGACGGCCCCACAGAATCTGAAAACCGGCCACCGTCCTCCCAAAACCGGCCGGTCACAATACGGCCCCATGAAACCTTTAAATTCCTCCTGACCGTTTGATTTTTAAAATCACACGCTCCTCATCCAAATTCAAATTTCCATACACTTGTTTCAATTTCATGTCAAAATACCATTTTCTCCCTACCTCCTCTTAACTCCTCATTTCTTGTATCTTCGGGTTCTTCCATTAATTAATTTCTTTGCCTCATCATTCTTTATGTTCATGTGTGGTGGTGGTCCTATGGATTGGCTGCTCTGAGACAAAGTTTTAACAACATTCCTTTATATTCTTTCTCACCTTTCTTAACTCTACCTATCATCCCATGAGTTTAATTACTTTTGTTTCCTCTTCTCTTAAACATCTCCATTTTTTTTCGGTTCTTGAATTTGGATGTGAGAGAGCCAGCTAGCTTGATTAGCAACATCTGTTTCAAATCTTTTATGGTGGTAAATATAAAGGATGTCCTACGTTGTAGAAATTAAGGGTTTCATTTGACAAGCTAGCTGGGTCCTATTCTTTTCTTCTTTTGTCTCCTCCATGTGTGTAATAAATTCTGCAGTATATCTTCTTACCTGATCTGCTAATTTTGTTAGTTTTTCTGATTTTTCTTTCGTTGGGTACTATCATGTTGTCATGTTGTTGGTGACTTGTGTTGGTTCATTTGTGCCTATCAGATGGGTTTTAATGATTTTTTCTTTAAACTGATCGTGTTTGATAAGCTAATAATTGAATTATTATTGGGTGTGTATATATATACATACACGTGATTATCACATTTGATACAATTTTGGTTATTATTTAGGTGAACAATTAAAAGAATTTGTTTATTGATTTTTTTTATAAGATAAGATTTTAAAATTATGTTTTATGAAAGATGATTCTATCAAAACAAGACGATGATTGTGTGAATCATATATAGCTAATAACAATCCTGCCTTCTAAACTTCAAAAAAAAATTTCTTTCCAATTATTTCACTTCTCATGTTAGCTAATCCAATTATGTAGTTATGTCATGTATATTTTAATAGTGTTATTCTATATATAAATATATGGTATACAATAATAAATATGAAATTGGAGATATGAATTTCAATCTTAAGAGACAAATAATAGTGTAAAGTATATAGAATAACACTATTAAAATATACATGACATAACTACATAATTGGATTAGCTAATATTAAATTAACATCGTATGACACCAAAGACGTAAATCAATTATTAAAATAATAAATGACGAAAATCGATAGAACCAACATTTGTTTTCTCTTTTTGTGGTTACTTAATATATTTTTATTTAGTGGCTTACACCTTAAAAAGTTTATTATAATCAAGATAAGATTAAATAAATAAATAAATAAATATATATGTATATAATAAATAAAATGGTCAAATTATAAAGTGAAAGAAAACAGTAGATAAACAATTATAATCTCGAAAATTGAAGTTGAAAGAAATGAATAAAGTTCTAACAGGTGTTGTGTTTTTTTCTTTCAATTATTCAATTATGGTATATTTATAATTGGTTATTAAAAAAGTAAGAAATTATCTCTATCTTATTATTTTCTGTCTTAGAAAAATGGAAAAGTTAGGATTGAATTTCCAAATGAGAAAGACCTTATCCATTTAAAGATTATTGAGAAAGGATGACCCATGAACACGTGGCATTTAATTTTGATAATTGTGCCACATCACACCCCAACTTGGATGGTTTTAGCTAACACTAATTTAAGAGAATGATTGAATAACCATATTACCACGTTTCTCCCTATTACTACTATTTTCATTTTTCTCCCATACTATTTTCATTTTTTTCAATTTTAAAACAGTTACTTCAACCGAACTCATTTATTACAAATAGAAACTAAAATTTTATTATATTTAAAAGTATATAGATTCGTTTTGAAATACTCCAACCATTCACGTTTAAGATAAAACTTTATACTATAATTTTCACTCTCAATCAATTTTCGTTTCATTTCTAAAACAAACTTTAGGTTTCAAAACTTTAATAGATAAATTAATAATAATTTTCAATTTTAGGAAACAAATACTTTAAATTGACCAAAAATTTTATTTTATATTTTATTTAAAAAGATTTCCCTTCTAATCTTAAATTAATATAGAATATATATTTTATAATTTACTTGATCAAATTTGAATAAAGTTGTAAGTACAATTTTAAATTTTAGAGAATGGATTTTTGCTATTTTCTTCATATTATTGTCAAGCTTCAATTCTTATAAATCACGGATAGATTTTAAAATTTTTGTTATATTTTATAAAAAAGATTGGTTCATATCGATATATTTGAAAACAACTCACTAAAATATAGTTCAAGAATCACAATATCCATAAAAAAAAAAAAAAAAAAAGTCAACAATCCACGTATTGTTTAATTCATAATATATAATGAAAGAGTGTATATATTTATAAGTAATCACGAAGGCTTAATTTTCATTCTTTATTTAACGAAACTTGGGGGCATGTTACGTTCTACATTATTCCTTTCAATCCATAATCTTTCCAAATTCAATCTTGCTTGAGATTTGCTTAATCTATTTATAAACTTAAAATAATTCAAATCATGGAATTAATTAAATTGGGTTAGTTTTGTATATTTTAATCATATATTATATACATTCGAACATACTTCTTAGTTAGTCGTTCATGATTTAAATTATTGCAACAATTGTGAATTTGGAGTTCTTCTGAATAATGCTAAATAGATGAATATAAATTAGATGTTTTCCCCTATATTCATAAACCCTACTTATAATAATCTAAATATTTTTAGTTCATGAATTAAACTTATAAACAGTAATTCTATCTCTAAATTCATACATATGTTATCTACTGTTAAGAAAAAGATGTTAGAAAATAAAAGTTAATAAATAGTTGAAAGATTATTACCCAAAAAGGGAATCGAAAAGGAGTGTAAATAAAGGATTAGAGATGGTTTCTTATCAAAAACATATATTCTTATCCAATCATGAATTAAAGCATCTTTGAGAAATGGGATTTTTTTTATACAAAACATCCTTTCTAATCTTAGTTTTCTTACAACTGAAAATGCCTTTTTGATCTTTCAAATTCTTCATGGAAAAGAAAAAAAAACAAAAAAAACAAAAACAAGTAGTCATAGTTAATTTCATCATAACCAAAAAGTTGTTATAAATAATCGAGAAATTCACATAGTGAATATGTTTTAGAAAGGGAGTGTCTTACTTTTACTATCTCAAAAGCTCAATTACCGGTAAACGAGAGTGTTGAGAGATTCATATTTTCATCATACGTTGGTTTTTTCTCTAGAAACAAACGATTTTCCTTGTTGGTCTTTAGCAAAGTCGGATTGCTAAAGATGAGTGTTGATGTGACATAGTGAAATGATTAAAAAAAAAAAAAAAAACTTAGGTGAGCTCAAATGAATTGTGATTATGAACGACAACCAATATTGAAGGCTACAAATTTATCAATAAGTGCATAAATGTCATTATGTCATAAGCTGAAAAACAATGTTGAAGGATTAGTCCGTGCTTGTAAGCATGAGTGGTCTATGTCCAATCAACCATTAGAGGTGGAATTTGATACACTCCATGTGATAAATCTCTTATCCAAAAAGAAGTTCTCATTAAGCATATTGCTTCCGTTGAGAACCCTATTAATCTTTTTCATTATTGGTTACATCCGTAGATAGAATAACAAATTCGGTTGTATTCTTTCACGATTACCCTTTAGTATAAAAAGACTATTTTCTAATATCATCGTTCTTCCCTTTTTAGAGTAGAAATTAAAGATAGAAAAGAAAAGAAAAACAAAACTTTCTTTTTCCTATCTATAAAGGATGGTTTTATTCATTCACTGATGGAAGGTGCTCTACAATATATATCTAAACATCATAAATGTTTAGTCATGTTTGCTTGACAAACCAAACAATGTGATAGAAATAGTTGATCGATTTATCTACCTAATTTGTGATTAATATTTTCATTAAACATTATATTCAAATTCAAAGTTCCAATTAATGAGCATTTACATATATATTTATTACTACCTTTAGCCATTTTCAATTATATTTACTCTACTTGTTAAAGAGAGAAGAATTGACTTTCATATATATATATATAAATATAGAAAATTACACCAGATAAAAAAAAAAAAACCGCCCATAACACATTTTTTTATTACAAATATGACTAGTAATTAGATATATTAAACGACTATAAGAAAATTATAACTATCCACTTCAAAATTTGCTACTTTTGTAATTTAGAAAATGAGATAAAATAGATGATATTATCGTAAATTTTATTGCTATTTTTCGAACATATTTATATATATATATTTTACAATAGATGGGAAAAAATGAGGTTTTTGAGTTTCTTTGAATTTTCACATTCCCATGATTTTCTTTTTCTCTTCTATCAATTTTTTAAAGATATAAATTGAGATGGAAGTCATTATGTGAGTGATCATCAATCAACTCTCTTCTAATTTAAATTCCCAAAAATCCATCTTCGGTGTCAAAGAGTTTTCAATCTCTTCATTTATAAGTAATTTTAAAAAAAATGTTTAGGTCAACTACTTAAGTTTTAAATAATAGAAAAAAAATTCTAACATTTGGCTTTGGAACCGTTAACTCTTTTAATATCAGTAAATTATTTTTGTCAAATAAACAGCTCCAAATGTAAATTTTATTGCAAAACTTTGTGTCTCTTTAACTTCCTACTTGTTGTTACAGTTGTTGTTGTCGGTGTTTTCCTTTTAATATCTGTATCGTTTGAGCAACGAATAACCTCAATGCATTTTCAACATTTAATTACCTATTTTCAATCCATACCAGACTATGCTTCCCTCCACAAGATCCAATTATGTTGCTTTTAACATATTAGCTAGGTTTAATTAGAAACAACCAAATATATGTCTATTAACTATACAAAATAGAGTGATGCATATGATTAATAGAATTGCTCCCAAAAAACAGTACATTGCACTTGTACTCTATCTTAATTTTTATCTATTCAATACATGCAATAGTCATTAGATAAGTAGTTCTAAGGTCAATTTAACCAAACTATGATGAGACTAAACCAATGCAATATTATTGCTTATTCCATGAGTGAAACAAACCCCTTCTACTTATTCCTTTCTAGTAGTGGATCCAATTAACTAAAAGAAAACGAGACAACAAGTAAGTGTATATATGTATATAAATGGTCATAAATTTTGTTCTTCTTTCGCCGCATCTAAAAGGAAGAAAAATGAAAGTTGATTGAATTGACTTCCATGGTTTATTGTGTTCATATATATATTTATATATGTATTGTATTTGATTCATTGATTGATTAAAAATCACAAATTGATTGTCGCAATTTATGAACTGGCGCTGCGTTAAGGTCCTCCATCCAACGCGTCTAAAAGTCCACGTCGGTCCCAAAAAGAACCAAAGGGGTAATTTCGGAAAATCATTCTCAACATCCTTTTTATTTAAAGCTCAAAATCCACAAATGAAGGAAGCAAATCGAAAATTTGACAATACAGACACTCAGTTTTCTTCTTTACAATAAAAACAGAGGAAAACAACAAAGATTGATACGGAAAAATAAGAGAAGAGGATGGAGGAAGTATTTGTATATGTGGAGGAGTTTCCATTTCAAACGTCCTACGACGTTTCGCGCTGTAGGATTTGCCACGAAGAAGAATTCGAAAGCCCTCTCCAACTTGAAGCCCCCTGTTCTTGTTCAGGTACCATTAAGGTAAAAAGAAAAAAAAACCCCCCCCAAATTATTTTTCTAAACCCATCGATTTCTTCTCCTTTGATTTTTGTTTTAAATTATTTCTGGGTTTTGTTTTTCAGTTTGCTCATAGAGATTGTATTCAGAGATGGTGCAGCGAAAAAGGCAGCACGGTTTGTGAAATTTGTCTCCAGGTTCGATTTCTTAAATTGTTTTTTGTTTAAATTTTTGTTTTTGATGTTTGAGTTTCTGGGTCTAATTATTTCCACGAAATATGAAGTGGGTTTCCGTAGATTTTGAACCTTGAAGTCTCTAAACCATTGTTCTGAAGCTCTGTTTCTTGGGATGTGGTTTTTATTTTTAAATTTGGGAAAGGGGAAAGAAGTTTAGGAATTCGTCTTTTTCTTTGAGTTCAAGTCTCTTTCTCTGTGTTTTAAAGTTGAACTTTCAAAATTCCATAAAGTTCTCTTAATTTGCTTTCTTTAACATTTCATTTCAATCTCAATACCTTTTTTTTTCTTCTCATTTATCACTGAAGAAGATTACTGTTTTAATTCAATGAAGATTTTAATGCGTTATTTAATGAGGAAACTGAACATTAACAGGTAATTTGTTAAAAGAAAAACAATCCCAACTTTAAGAACAGTAAATTAAAATTTTCAGTTTATATAAATAAACAAAATTTCAAATCTTTTATGTTGGTCACAACTCTTCTGACAACTCGTGTACTGTCTTGAATTATTACAATTTTTTATTATAAAATTTTCAAAATGAATAGAGAATAATATTTTTTTTAAAAAAAAAATGTCTTTTTTAATAATAATAATTTGAAAATTCTCTCAGAATTACGAACCTGGATATACTGCACCTTCTAAGAAGCCTCATCACGCCGATCCTCCAAGTGTCACCCTTAGGTATTTTCTCCTTTTCCATTTTTATTCTCAAGCATATGTATTCCTCTTCCCCTCTAAGGTCTAAAGTATTTTAATTTGGTTATATGAGAAATTAAATTGAACTCAAAGTGCGTACTGGGATGGATGATGGAAATGGGGAAATATGTAAAAGCAGAAGCCAGACATGCTTTACAGCCAATTCATCGGCTCTCGTGGCCATTTTTTCGAACTTCGAGAATTAAGAATTCAAAATTAATATTGAATTAAGAAATGGGGTATATCAGAATTCAAATATATTTGGTTGACAGGGATGGTGTGGAAATCCCGAGAAGCGAGGACGAAGAGACGGCAGAGCCGGCATCGTCACCCGATGACGACAGCGCGTCCGTCTCCGCCTGCTCCACCACCGCTGACCGTGGTGCCTCCTGCTGTAAATCAGTCGCTCTTACTGTAAGTTCCTTTTAATTTTTGAAAATTATTTAGTAAGAACTTTTTTTGAAATATGAACTCAATTATGATAGAAGAGAGTAAAAGTGGAAAGGGTTTTATAATTTTCCTAAAGTATTGAAATGAGTAGGGGTTGTATTGGTGGTGGTGCTAAGCCCATTATATGAACAAAGTATCAAAGTCTCAAAGTCTCATTGCTACATTATCATAAAAATAAGTTTTGAAAAAGAAAAGAACTTAAGTGGGTGTAACTTATCACTACATAATTGGAAATCATTATGAGAAACACTAATTCCACCCACTACCATATGTTAAATTTGTTTATTTAGTAATTTTAACTCAAACTGTTATCATTTTTATTTAATAAAAATGTTCTAAAAGGTAAAATTTCTTGGTGGGGTTGGCCTTCATTGAAACTTTACTCAATAATTTAAAACTATATTGTAAAAAAAAAAAAAATGTGACAATAATATATAATGTAGCTCACCAACCCAACAATTAACGGTTAGCCCCTAGCAGCCTACCATCACTTTCCTTAGCTACTATTTCTTTTCTCTTTTCTTCCCTTGAAAATTTCAAAAAATGAAAAAAATCATTCCTTTTGATACTAAGATTATTCTCTTATGACTTTATATAGTTCACATTTTTATTTTAACTTTGTTTATGCAGTTTACTTTAGTGTTGTTGGTGAGACATTTCTATGATGTGGTTGCTGTTGGCACTGCTGATTATCCATTTACACTTGCCACTGTGAGTACTCAACTTGACTCTATTCTGTTTCGTCTGTGGTTCGTGAGTAGTATTCTGTGAAAAATTGTAAAAATTATCATTGAAATATAGTGGTAGTATACGAAAGTTTAAGGATATAATTGCTACTAAGTATTCTGTTGTGTATATTTGTTTTAGGTGCTTATTTTAAGAGCCAGTGGAATTATTTTTCCTATGTACGTGATAATTCGAACGGTTACTGCTATTCAAAACAGTGTTCGTCGAAATCGGTATCAGTATCGATATCGGAATCACGAGGTGAGTTTTAATTTATTGTTTGAAAGCCAAGAGAAGGGGAAAAGTTGAGGTGTTACTTCCCATGATTGACTGAATTTCTTTTGAATGTGTTTGGAATAGGATTCTGATGATGATGATGATGATATTTCCAGCTTTGAAGATGATGATAGAAGACTGCATCATATTGTCTAAGCTTTATACAGACACTCATTATTTGTTACATTTTTTTAAAAAAGGAAAATTATTTGAACTAACTCAACACATCATAGATTCTTCACTTTGTCAATATTTTCCCCCTAATTCAATGTAATTTTATCTCAATAATGGAAGGAAAAAAAATAGAAATCTTTTCTTTTTTTCAATCTGTGCAAACACTTTCAGATTGTAATATTCAATGGTAAAATTTCAATTTTTTTGTTAATATTGTACTTAAAATGAGTGTTGTAAGTATAACTCAGAGTACATATATTTTCCTTAATAATTTAGATTAATTTAATTAGTAATTAATAATGGATTAAGTTTTTCTTTTCTTATTGGAAGGTTACAAATATCCATTATCATTCAACTCAATTTGTAGAACTAGTGAATTGACATCCATATTTGTTTACCAAACATTTATTATTAAAGCAATCCACAGCATAAAAAATTGGTTATTTATTGAAGAGAGAAAGAAAGAAAAGAGATTCAAACTTCAAAACCAAGTAAAGTAAAAGATGACCTAACAAAAGGTAACCTTATATTGTTTGCCCAAACAAGTAAAATTGACTTGTTAACTAAAATTTGGAAACGGCTTTGTTTACCTTTGAAATGGCATCCCCAAACTTTGTATGAAATATTAGCTGTTTTCATTTAATTTGAGAAACCATTATGCTTTTTAGAATAGGATTTTTTTTTTCTTTTTTTTTTTTCATATAGTTGGGGCTTTAGAGTTGGAACCTATGAACCTAATGGGTTAGTCTATTGAATAACATGTGATTTGAAAAGTTGAATATGATTTGGCATCATTGGGTCTAATATATCTATTCCTTAGACCTAAACATTTCATGCTTCAATTTTAAAAGTAATGTAAAAGTTGGTTTAATTTAAGATTCATTCTCTTTTGTCCTTTTTTGTTCCGACTTTTCTGCTATTTATTATAATTTGGGTTGTTAGGATGGATGACCTAAAATTGGGGGAAATGTAATTCATCTTTACTTTTCTAAATTGATTTCTTTTGAAGCCATATTTGGGTTTCAACATTGATTCAACCTTCTGTTTCTTCTATGTGTAGTTCGGTTTTCTCTTGCAATCACTCTCATCGCCGGAATCAAAACTGTCAAAGATGAAGAAGAATAAAGAGAGAAATCACCTTTAACTCGAAAAACAGCCATGAATTATACTAACTAACTCTTTTAACACAAGTGGTTCATTGAAGCTTGACCTTAAGACTGCCCACATTTAATGGGCCTTAACCCATATTGTTTTGCTCAATGGATCCAATAAACTAAGAAAAGATATGGTGTAATATTAGCATTAATAACTAAAATTGTGATTAATGAGTAATTGAATTACAATCCCAAAATCCAAAAAGCAAAAGGAAAATTCAGTTTGTGACGTTGTGTAGTGGGAATGAGCTTCTACACAAAGGGCAAGAGTTACTGCTGTTAAGCCACTTGAAGATGCACGATTCATGGTAAACATGGCCGCAAGGAATCCTTATAACCTCCCTCTTTTCACAATCCAATTCATCCAAACACACACTGCAATCTCCCTTTTCCTCCTCCGATTTCAACTTACTCAACCTCTCCACCGCCACTCCTCTCCATCCTTCCGCCCTTGGTTGTTCTTCTATCCGGATCACTCGGACCAAATCCACTCTAGCGATGACATAGAAATTCGAATTCCACCCCGTGTTCCCGTTACACATGTGGGCGACGAAGGAAGCGATTTGCCGAGCTATGGTTTCCCTTCGAATGTTGAGTGAGTAGAGAAATTGCCGAATGTGGAACAAGGGATGTTGAAGTTGGTGCACAGAGAGATAGAAGAGTGCATTGTTGAATGGAGTGGGTTGAGTTTCGTAGAGGATTCGTTGGGAGAATGAAGAAACGGAAATTGCACGTTCCAGATAACTTAACTGAACTTCCAATACTCCATTGCCGAAACCATTAGCGTTGAGAAGATATGGAATTGGAGAAGAAATTTCAAAAGACATGATGTATGTATGTAACTCTCAAGTTTCTGATTCAGAGTGCAGTAGGAAGTGGTAAACGGAGTTGTTGATTTATTAATAAGAACAGAGTGCTGATTTTGGAAAATTTTTGATATGGAAAAGAAAGATTTTTTCCTAATTAGATCTCATCTTCAAAGTGTTAGTGCTAATCTCCATCGTCGATCCCTTAGCAAAAAAAAGAAATAATAAATGTGGCTGCTGGGATTCGAGCCCAGGTCTCCACGGCCACAACGTGGAATTCTCACCACTAAACTACAGCCACTTAATTGATAGTTAGATTTCTTGAACATTAATTAAACTAAACTCTTAATTGTCTTAATCGCATAAATTAAACTAAGATTTTGAATGATTTTTAATTATTCATGTGAATGAAACATGAATTTTGTTGGTTAAACCAAAATCTTATATAAAGGTATCTTTCTCTCTCTTTTTTTTTTCATGTCTCGCATTTACTAAAATTGCTTAAAATGTAAACATAAAATGGTATTAAAGATATTCCCATGTATATTTGAAAATTACTTCACCATATACATAATTTTGAAGAAAAATAAATCGTTTCATCTCATAATTTTACAAGAAACATTTATGACGTAATTAATAGAGATGGGAGAGCTTTTACACACTTTGTTGAGTGTTTATTTATAATCAAAGTCAAACCAAGTAATAAATTTTGTAATTCCACTTAATTTTGAGAACATAATTGGTAAAGAAATAATTGCAAAAAAAAAAAAAAGAGAAAATAAAACATTTGAACTTTATCCTTTACAAATAAATTTACCACGAGCATTACATAAAACGTTTTAAAATCATGATCGAAGCATAAACCATAGAACCAAATCGAACCTAATGTTTAACGGTAATTGACATGATTTCTCATTCTAAAAGTGGGAGGTTTGAATCCTCTGACTTCCGTTATAGTACCAAAGGAAACATAATCTATCAAAAATTAAATTTTAAAGAAATAATCTATACAAGAAAAATATCAACTTAATAAACTAATTTGACCGCAATCGAACGAAAACAATTACAATGTAAATATATAGATAGTGTAGGCAACAATAAAATTCAAATTCAAAAGTAAATTAGATAGCTACGGCATGGTACCAAAATTCAAACCTAACTCGTCCAATCAAATAAACAACAAGATCATGAATGAAATATTATCCATATAAATGTTGTAAGATAAATTTAATGAACCCATTTATTGTTCATTTATTTTCATTATATATAAAATCCCATACATAATCTCCAATCATTTTACCAATATATATATATATATTCCACAATCAAACATGTGAGCCACATCCAACCCATCATACTTTCTAGCACACATTGTTTTCATCACATCATTCAATATTTATTAATATGTATATGGAATTGAAATTGTCTTGCATCAAATTTTCTTTGAACAGTACAAACATCAACATTATCAATAATCAGTTGACTAAAGAATTAAATATATGTATTTACTTGCCTTCATCAAATTCAAGTAACACAATAGCTGATGGAATTTAATTGTAATTCCTCCCTCATGTATTGTACTTCTTCTTAGTTCTTAAGTCTTATTTGGTATATCTGGATAGATGATTCTATCATCAAACCTCTCTCTCTGTATACATTGGAAACAATTTTAGTGTATGAGATTAGTTATGTACTTCTATATGTAATGACATAATTACAACCATATTATATTCTCTAGTTTTGTTTTGGACCTTTTGTAATTTTAATAACATTCGGTTTTTTAACACAATTATGTTTATAGCGTTTTTTTTATCTCATTCTAAACATGCGATAAATTGTGGAAGATTAAGAAGATATTTGGAGTAAAGAGTGTGTTATTATAGTAATAGGTTGTGTCTGTAGCGTGAATTGTTTTAATTTGACAAAAAATAGTTAAAGGTAGCAAATAATAAAGACTATATTAAATAAAAAAAGTATAGAAATAATTTTATTAGAGGTTAATATAGAATTTAGTGTAAGAGAATGTTAGAATTAGAGTGTCGCAAAAATTGAGGTTAAAAAGTAAATAAATGATGGAAAGTGTAGAATGAAAGAAAGAGAGTTGGTTAGACGGTGTCGTCACGTCCCATGCCATTTTGCCAGCTATCACACCGACGCCATTCCATTAATATTACGTTTTTTCTTTTTTTATCATTAAAATATCCTTTTTTTTTAGTTGAGCCCTTCACGATGCTCCCCTATAAATACCCCTCTCCCACGCCTTCCCTAACCTTCTTTCGCTTCGCATTTCTCTCGCTACGCTTTTTCGCCTTCACCTAAGCTAAGTCTCCTTTTTCCTTTCTTTTTCTTTTTATCTCTTTCCTTTCTCTTTCTTGCGTTTTTTTTCTTCAATTTAGAATCTCTCTTCTCTTCAGTTCTGCCCTCCTCCTCCCTCTCTTTCTCTCCCTTCCTCTCTTCCCAACTCCAGCTTTTTATTGCCCCCTTCCTTCTAGGGTTTTGTTCAGTTTCCTCAGATGATTTTAGGTTTTCTATGACGTTCTCTTTATCAAGGCGACGTATTCGTATCCTCCACTCCTTTTCTGTTGTCTTTCTTTACTGGTTCTACGTTTTCTCATGAACTACTAATCATCCTCCTCTTCCTCAAATTCTATTCATTGAGTTGTACATCAGATCATTCATTTCATTTCTATCGGATTAGATTCTGATATTGCGGCTTTTGACCTTGAGATTAATCCACGGCAAGTAATTGAAAGAGGCAATTGGATATATATATATATGGCTTCTATTCCTAGGCAAACCAGTTCGGGATCTAATGGGGCTTCTCCTCCATCTGCTCTTCCTGATGAGAGGAAGAGGAAGCGGATGCAATCTAACCGTGAATCGGCTCGGAGATCTCGGATGAGAAAGCAGAAGCAATTGGAGGATCTTGCTGGTGAGGTAAGCCGATTACAAACTGCCAATAATCAGCTTGTGCAGAGCATTGGTGCCAAGGAGCAAGCTTTTGTTCAAGTCGACAACATGAATAATGTTCTCAGGGCTCAAGCTATGGAACTCACTGATCGTCTGCGCTCCTTGAACTCTGTCCTTCATATTGTTGAGGAGGTTAGCGGCCTTGCTATGGATATCCCTGAAATACCCGATCCGCTCTTGAAGCCCTGGGAGTTCTCTCGCCCAGTTCTGCCTGTAGCTGACGCGTTTCTCTGTTAGACACTACTCCTTATTAAGGGGATTAGGGATCCCACATTTGCGAGAGTCTTTTTGTCCATTGAAACCATAGTCGTTTGTGAATTTATCGCAGGTCTTAGGATTCTGCTGTTTGTGTCTGTGTTTGCGTGTCATGTAATAGTGGTTGGTTATGTATCGGCAAGTGTGGATTAGTCAGGATAATGTCTAGAACATGGTACTTTATGTGTTTTTTGTTTATGGTAATGATACACTAAAATGCTATCTGTATTTCGGAACGTCTATACATGCTCGCTCTACTGATTTCTCTATGAGTATTTGCTGAAACCAAGAAGTTGTTCAATATCAATGACATAGAATTTGATCTTCTGCATCGAAATATTGTTGATGCAAAGATCTGTCGGTGTTTCATGTTAATTTTGCTGTTTTAGTATATGGGGTTGTTGCATTTTGAACCGTGTTCAATTCTATCCCTGTTACAAATTTGATTTAGATTATCAGGAATTTTGCCGCCTTACCTTTTGAATTGATCCATTACAGTTGAATAAAAAAAAAAAAAAGAGTCTCGTGGCTGGATTTGATTCATGGTTATCACGGATGAGAAAGGAATATGCCTCAGATTGTGGGCTGGAGAAACCCCAGATGAGTACTGTTCCTTATACTAATCCATTAATGTAATGATAGAGTTGATAAATAGAATATATATTTTTCTATCTTGAACTTCTTTGATTTTATCCTCTTGGATTCTTCCTGGAATCTTCTTTCTGGTCTTTATTTAGACCTCCTCTTTGGTTTGGCTTTGTGTGCTGCAGCAGGGTCTTTTGTAGTTGGAGTTGGTAGGTAGGGGAATTATTTAATAGGAAAAAAGGTAGAAAAATACGATAAACAAAGTCCCTTTCCGTTAATAGTTTATTTTATTTTGCTAAAAGGGTGTGTTTTGATATTATAATGAAGATTATAGATACAAGTCAAAGTAGTCCAAAAACACAATATGCTCTTATTCTTCTATTGCTTGTCAATGAACAAATTTGACCTGCTTGCCCCTTGGTTCCGTGGGTAATCTAAATTATCCAATGTGTAAAATTGTCTATTTCCTCGTCTTTTAGAATATGCTGCGTTTCTTTTCTTCATAAACTAAACTTATTCTCTAAAATTAGCCTTCTCGCCACAAATTGTATAGATGTTAAATCTAGAGGTGACGTATGATTAATTTTCTATGGTTTCTGTTTCTTCAAGGAAGAAACTATCAAGCTGCCACCTGTTTCTCGTATTTACCTCTATCTTTTAAACAATCTAGATCATCTGTCTGATTCTGTTGCTGTTCTAAAAAATTGTTTTCGGTCTTTGGGACAAAATTTTACCGAGTATTTTGTTGATTGGTTTTGAAAGGTTGTGGTGTCCCAGGTTCTTTAGATGTGTGTTTGTTTCTTTTATGATTATTGAACTACTACTTAGTTGATATACTTTCTGGTTTTTGAAGTTTTGAATGTTAGATGACCTGAATTGTTTTTCTTGTTCTCACTAGTCATTCTACATCTTTAAACTACTTTTCTCCCCCCAGTTAATGGGAACATTATAGAAGTTGACGAGGAAAAAGTCATAACACCGAACTTATCCTATTAAGTTCACTGATATTGGGCTAAAGGAGCATATTTTGAACTCAGTGGTTTTGTTATCATTTTTTAAGCTGAATGTCTACTAAGTTTTACTTGATAACGATTTCGTTGTTGGGCTTAGGTTTGTTTTCTCTCCAATTTTCTTACACTGTTTTCACTTTTTGTAAAGAAATATTTGATTTTTTTTTTTGTTGAATTTTGAATAACCAAACAAGTTGAAAACTATCCTTCATTTTTAGTTTACAAAAATATCCACGGAAAGTGAAAAAATGAAAAGAATAAGAAAAACTTAATTTTTGAAAATAAAAAATTTTACAAATAAACAAGGGATCGTTTTGTTTTAACAATCACATCAAAGAGTGACCTTGAAAAATAAGGGTGGTTACACTCATGACAGGCTACTCTCAATATGCAAACCTTACACCATATGAATGAGGTTTTTTTTCAAAAATAATTTATTTAATTTTTATTATACTTAAATAGATGAGGATGCCAAAAATTGTTTTGGAATCAAATACCTCAAGAGTGGGTTAGTGCATGAGATGTATTCTACTCTAGATATGCAATTGCCAGTTGGAATAATGAACCTTAAGAAATTGTGAAGTCTTAAAGAGTTAACGATAAGCTTTAATAGTGGCATCCATAAACTTTTGGGTCAAACTAATGGTAATGTTTCCAGCTTCATATTTCTCAACTTCTACTCTTACTCTTTGGTCTAACACCCTTAAGTTGATCCAAAGTGAAAGTTTAAACTCAAACCCCTACTACCCTTCTATATATATATGTATGTATATATGTATGTATAGAAGTATTGGGATGGTTTTTGTTGATTTTTAGATTCATAAACCATGAAACATAATTTAAATTAACTGAAAAGTGAATCTTGTCTATCTGTAGATGAAGAAATAAATTCATCCTTTATAATTCCCTAGGTTCCCACTTTGCACTTGATAGGCAATTCACAAGCAAAAAATTACCAAAAGTAATGAACCTCCTTAAAGGGAGACAAGACTTTGACCTCATAAACACCTATCTAAGAATTTCTTGAGATTAATCTATAATATTTTAATTTGATTAATATGTAGATAATATCCAAAGCTTTTAACTAAGACAAGTTTATGACCATATTCATGCAACTTCTGTAAAATTAACAACTTAAAAAAGTTATACAACAACGTGTCGTCCAATAACTTTAATTCAAATCAATATGTAGATGAAATAAAATACCTAAAACTTAATATCATTTCATTACTCAATTGTCGTAGGTGCGACATTCCTCAGTCTCTGGGTTGTCCTTGCAGTAGCTTTCCAATGGATCAGATTCCTTCTTTCTGTCACGAGCATGGCTTGCTGCTGCGCTTAATTCCTCAACTTCGTCCCATGCTGCAGCACACTCCCCACTCACGGGGTCACCTGCACAAGCCTCCTCTGCATTTTTTATGCTCTCTTCTACCTTATCTGATATCTTATCCGGTGCAGCGTGAACCGGTGGAACTCTCAACCTTATGGCTCCAAGTTGGGCCGATTGCTTCCACGAGCAGCGGAGCCACCCAACATTGAGAAGCTGTACTTTAGGTGTCTTAGCTGCCTTGGCCATGATTCTTGGACTTGAGAGGTTCACCCCAGAAATGGTAGCCATATCTTTGTGTAGGGAAGAAGTAATGTTAGAGTTCAACTGTGAGCTTGAAGGAGGATATAAATCATGGGGATATGGCTTTAGGAACTATATAATATATAAATGGAATGGGAATTGTGCCATTGACACATACTTCTTATCAAATGACAACCAATGGATGATGCCCACGTCATAGGAGTTATGAAGATATTTCATCAAAGGTCCAAAAAATTGAAAAAAGGAAAACAAACAAAAAGAGTAGAAGATTGAAACAAAGTTGAAATGGAAAAATCTTGAGAAATTATGGCCATTTGATGGGCAAATGGCAGAATATATTGTCTCATAGAGCATAAAAATATCAAGAGATTGGCTAATATATCTTGCAGCTGCATTTGTCTTGATTTGCAAATGGCTTTTCATTTGGTTACTACAAGTTAAAAGAGAATAAGAAAAACTAAACATAGATAAGAGCCACAAAAATTAAATATCAAGTTTGGATGGTATAAAACTATCACATAAATGTTAAACTATGAACTCATAAGAAGATCTTGAGGATTGTTCAAGTTAAGCCACGGTTAACCTAACCATTAGTGCATACACTAGTTTGAAACACGTCTAATAATTTTTTTTTTTTTATAAACGGTTAACAATGTTATTTTAGGTTTATCTAATTAGTCAACAGAAAAATTGGTAGCTTTATGAGCTTCAATTTTACAGTACTTTTGGATGATAACAAATATTTCAAGTGTTTTTAAAGTTTTATTGTTGTAGAACTCGACGAGACGATTCTAACCAAATTTAAAGACTTTATTGTTAGGTTTACCTAATAATAAGTTATTTCCCATCCAATTTACTATTACATTTTGACTAAAACTCTAACTTTAATTGTTTGGCAATAGTTTATTTTATTTAGATAAAGAACAACCATGTTATTATTATTGCACACAAAACACATGTGTCAATAATAAAACAATATCGAACGACATACACGAAAAATTTTATACCTTAGTTTATGGAAATATACCATTGGAGCCAACTGTCGGATGGGTCAAACTATATCAACGAATGAATACTTATATGACTTTGAATCTCATGTTTTCGGTTGGATTAATTAGTTGAGAATATACAAAGATAATAATAAAACTCACATAATACTCAAATTTTCTCCTATATTTTTTTTCAAGATTTGGGATGGACGCTCACCCAATCATATGCTGTGGCTAAGATGTTTTGATGTTAAATTCAAACATGTAAGCATGGATTAGATATTAGTATGGGATTTGGTTGAGTTGGTGAATTTTTCTGGAAAAGTAGACTTTGTTTGCTCTTAAAAACAAAGGGCTTCAGAGAAGAAGGCAAATTCGGCAAATTCTTGGCTACAGTAAAGAAAATAAACAAATTGAAAGAATTGTCAAATAGAATATGATGTATATTTATTGTGTATGAATAGGATAGGGATTAGGGAGTTAAGCAAAAGTAGGGAAAAAGTAAAAGGAATTTATTGGTCAGCTACAAATATTAAAAGTACTCTCACACTTATTCAGTACAGACCAACTTGTACCAAAGCCTCCTAATAGATCTTAGCATTTAAAACCAACTTTGGCAACTTTTTTCTTTTCTTTTCTAAATTACGTCTATTTCTCCTTTATGATTTGTACATTTTTCTAAATTAATTAATTTATTATCTTCATCTCGTCATCCCACCTTCTTCTAACATTGTTCTACTCTGTCAATTTAAAAATTCTTTTTAAATTATCCGGACACAAAACAAATATGGTAATTCAATTTAGAACCATGACGGTGCATTGCTCCATTAGAATGAGTAAAAAAGTTTGTGTTTCCTTATATGGCAGACAAGTACAGGTTGTGTCTAACCCAACCTTCCATGTTTTACTTTTGTTTTGAAGCCTTTAAAACGTATACACATATTGCCTTCTGGATCCAGTGCTATATGCATTCATCTTTCCTTTTATGTTAAATTAAGAGAGAAATATGTTGTTGAAAATGACTCGTGGGCTTAAGTCCATAAGCAAGGTTCAAGACCCACTTAACATTATTTCATATTGGGATTAAACTATCTTTATGTATTTGAATATGATTTTGAATTTTGTTTATATGCAAAAGATGCTTAAGTTAGGTCATCTTTT
Source organism: Cucumis sativus (assembly GCF_000004075.3). NCBI lineage: Eukaryota > Viridiplantae > Streptophyta > Magnoliopsida > Cucurbitales > Cucurbitaceae > Cucumis > Cucumis sativus. The sequence continues at coordinate 700,817 of NC_026658.2, forward strand.
GGCAAACTTTGAAGGTTGCTTTCCAACTTCATTTTGTATGTGTCCGTCTTCATTAAAACACAATATTCTTTTAGCAAGTTTCTTTGGTTGTTGCAAAGGACCTCTCTTAGCTTAGCTTAGCTTAGCTTTGTATTTAATTGTTTGTGCTAATTTTTAATTTTTAATTCAAATTTCAAATTTTGGAAAAAGGAAAAAAAAAAGAATTATTTTATCGTAAAACAATTTTGAGATGAGAATAATAAAAGTATTATGACATCAGGTAGCCCACGTCTCATATAAATAAATTCCAAACAACAATTTGCATTTCCTAAACCTCGTTTCTGCCATTGCAAAGGCTTTGACCCATAAACTCATAATCTTTTCTTCCTTCCTTCTCCATTTCATAGAGAAGGAGACAGCCATGGCTCTTTGCTCCACCAGATTTCTCTTCATTCTCTTCATACTTTCAGCCATTCCCATCGCATTCCTCATCTCCCTCGAGCTCGCTAACCCCCCTTCCCATGTCTATTACTACCACAGCACCGGTTACTTTAGGGAGTGTGCCAAATGGGACGATCTCGGCCGCCGTTTCTTGGTCGGATTCATGAGCGGCGGCGGCGTTGGCCAGGTTTCCGTCCCCGATGATTACACGCCGGAGACCATTCTTGAGGAAGTTCCCGTCATCAAGGATGCTGACTTGCAGGGGAATGCTTCTCTTGGGATTGTTGTTGACCGCCCCAGAAATCGACTGCTTGTGGTTTTCGCCGATTTGCTTGCCAACAAGTACAGCGGACTTGCAGCGTATGATCTCTCGTCATGGAAACGGCAATTTCTGACTCATCTTAGTGGCCCGAGTGAGTAATTCTTCTTCATTTTCATTTTCCGTTTTTGAATTCTTAGGTTCATCGGTAATTCCGCGGCAGGAATTTCGCCCTTGCGTTTGGTATTTTCCGGAAAACTAGATCTCCATTCTCTCTATTTTCTTTGTTTGCATCGCTTCCATGCTTTTTATTAGCTAATCGGTTTGGAGATAACATGCAAATGAAGAAATAATCAAAGCTCAATTAAGAGGATGATTAAAGGAGGAAAAAAGTCAAATTATGGATGGTTGGAAGCCATTGAAACCCTTCAGTCAAAATCTAACACGAAATATACTTGGTTCCATTTCATAATGCATAGTTAGTAATTCAAGTATGTCAATGGAAGTTCAGCTTAAAAGAGAAGAGACTGAATTGGGCAGTTCAGCATCAGTGGTTGTTGACAATATAACAAAAACAGGAGGATCCCTGAATTCTCTATTTGATATATGCTTTTAGCCCTTTTGTTATTCTTAATTAGGACTTGGGATTAAACTGCATAAGGTGAAATTATGGAATTTTCGGAAGGCGTTTGACCAATTCATCAAAATCTTTTTCGTAGTATTGATAACAATGATTTCCTCCGACTGTCAAAATATATTCTGTTCTCCTATATGGATTGTTGGTTGTAAGTTGTAAGTCGTAACTCCTAAGTTTAAGTTCTATTCTGCACATTGTGGTGAGCTTCTATTTCAATCTTATGTTGTCATTTTAACGAAAGTAACTTTGACTGACTTATATGATTTGGACTTCTATATAGAACAGACTGATTTCAGGGTTTGTAACAAAGCAAGACATCCTGAGTTACTATACAAACTTCTTGGAGACTTTCTTTTAACACTCGGTTTTGAGCTTTCAATTCATAGTTAATGTCAGTTCTAAGATCTTTTTGTGTTTGTGCATTATGTATTCAAGATGATCTCTTTAAGCCTATGCAGATGATGAGAAATCCTTTGCGGATGACGTTGCCGTAGATTCCGAAGGGAATGCATATGTCACCGATGCCAAGAACAACAAAATATGGAAGGTTGGAGTCGATGGAAAGTTTTTATCTACGATCAATAGTCCACTATTCATTTCAAAGCAATGGTACAAGAACTTGGTTGGTTTGAATGGCATAGTTTATCATCCAGATGGATATTTGTTAGTTATTCATACATTTAGTGGAAGTTTGTACAAGATAGATTTAGTCAAAGGGGAGGAAGTTAAGTTGATCAATGTAACTGGAGGTAGTCTGATGCTTGGAGATGGTCTAGAACTACTTTCTCCAACCAAACTTGTAGTTGCAGGAAACCCAGCAGGAAGATTGGTGGAGAGCACCGACGGGTGGGAAACTGCTTCTTTGGTGTCGACATGTTCGGGGCTCAAGCATCGGTTGGCCACGTCTGCAACGGTGAAGAATGGTAGGGTGTACCTGAGCCACATGATCGGTATTGGGTATCCAAAGAAAAAGCATGCTCTTGTAGAGGCAGTTTTTTCTGCATAGGATGGTTTCGTAGGACAGAATGCTTGATGTAGGTTTGAGAATACAGAAGAAAATTAATTCATTCTGTTTGGGTTTATGTTATTTCCAATATGAAGATTGTGGAGAGATGGGAAGGTCTTTTAAGTATGTTTTCAAGAGGTGGAGATTTCTTGTGAAAGACTTGCAAAATTCACAAAATGAAAAGGTGAAATGGATTTTAGGACTTCCTGCCATTTTGTTCATGGATTTTTCAATTTTGAAATTAGTGTTGAATATGTATTTTCTTTCATTCTACATAGAAATTTGTATTCTTGGTCAAATTTTAAAAACAAAACAAGTTTTTAAAAAGATGTTTTCATGTATAACAAATTGAGCAAAATTTTACTTTTTATATCATATGTTTATCTAGTTTAGGTTTATCATTAATAAAAAGCAAAATTTTGCTATATTTCTTTTAATATTTTCAACCTTTCTTGCTATTTAAAATAATTTTCATTTATCAAAACTATTTTTTAGTTTTCAAGAGACTTAAAATGTTAGAATGTTTAATATGTATAAGTTTAAAATCAAACTCAAAATCTCTCAAAATTTGTAATAATAATGAATAATTATTACATGAAATCAAACATAAAAAATAAATATTCAATTATTCAAATTAATATAACTCAACTAACATACAACTTTCATCTCAATTAATACTGCATAAGTAAATTAGGTCAATCCAAACCTAACAAAAAATATATATATATATATATATATATATATATATATATATAATTAAAAATATATTTATTTTATTTCAAGAGGCATTTTACTATTATAATATTTGTAGTCGTTAAATATATACAATTTTTTTTTAATCCAACTCAATCCAAACCCAACACAACTTTTTATAGTTCGGTTGTTAGGTTATTCGGTTATTTTTACACCCTTATGATAATTTTCTTTTAAAAAAAGGTTAAGCATATACAAACTTAACTTGAATCAATTAACTTCTTACCTTAAACAAAACTCAACAGTTAAAGGATGAATTTGCATAACTAAACAAATTACTTATCATAAATTGATAATTTGGTCTCTCAACACATTGCTCTTCAAATAAAAAAAATATAACAAAGACAACTATCACATGCCTTAGTTAAGGTCTCTCCAAACTCTCAAATATTAAAATGTTCCTCTACGAAGGATTTAATTAAGATCAACATAATACATAAAATAAATTGATTGAATACTCGTTCTAATTTGGTGTGACCTCTTTTTCTAAAGATAACATGTTTGATTACCATTTAATTCAAATGATATAACTTAAGGGTTTAAATAGAATAAATACAATGACTTATGTAAATCTATGGTTTTCTGTTTTTAAAAAGCAAACTTATAAACGCTATGATTTCTTTGTTTTATTATAATTTTAGAAGTGTTTTAAAAACTATAATATATTTGAAAAACTAAAATATCTTTCTGTAACAATTTTGTTTTAAAATAAAAACAATTGCCAATCAAGTGGTCACCTAAATACTAATAAAGTAAGATCTTTTTATATTTAAATACACTTAGACAAAAAAAATAATTTAGCTACATCTTTTTAAGTACAAAGAAAGTTAATTTATACAGTGAGGGAGTGGGAAGATTTTGACTGTTGAGATAAATATTTGATTAAATATAAACTATGTATAAATCTTGTTAAGCAAATTTTGTAATGTAAAGAGAGAAATAAGAACTATAATTGTTTTTAGAAAATATGAAAAATCAAATCTTGGTAGAATCCACGAAAAAAAAAAAACGGTTGTGATTAGATAATCAATTGAAAGGTAACAGTACATATCAAATTCAGTTTCATTGCGATATCTTCTTATTCTGAAGAAGATGACATTCTATTTTTTTAATTGATCCATGACTCCATTTTAGTGATTGATGGAAGGTGGAGCAGTTGAGCTTTAGCAGAACTTACCCACTAACAAACCCCATTTTTTTCAAAACCCTTTACTGTTGTTCGTCTTTATTCGCTGTCACTCTGTTTTTTGCTTCGATCTTTGTTCCATTTTTTGATGTGACATTGCAATAGTTTCTTTGGTTTCAAAAAACCTTTTTTTTTTTTGTTTCATTTTCCCCTTTATTTGGTAGGGGAACTTTGAGAATCGATGGAGCGACAAAGAAGCTTCATCGTTAAACCCACTAGATTCTTGGTTTTCACTTTCACAATCTCATCGTTTATCATTATCATTTCGTTTTTTTCCATTTGGATCGTTAAGAATTCCCCTGCTCGTCCTGCGAGTTTTTTGTTATTCAATAGAACTACTACCCCAGTTGCAGTGAGCTTTTTCAGACCCGTGAATCTTCAAACGGTGACCACTTTCGGGAGGAATTTCTCAAGAACTGATGCGGTTACTACTCATTTCGTCGATGCCCATTTGAGGAAATCTGAAAATCTTTCTACCCATTTGAAGAAGCCTGACAATGTTACTGGGTATGGTGGGATTCCGGTTTCCGGCGAGGAGAGGAGAGAGAACGACATGGAAGAAGGGAGAAATGACGGCGGTGCTGATGGGAATACCACTGAAGTTCGGGTAAGCGGCGGCGAGAGTTTGATTAAGGGAATTGAAGTGGAATTGCCCATTAGCGATAGAATTGAGAAGAAAGATTTGAAAGTTTCTTTGGAGAAATTGGAATCCTCGAACGAGATAGTGAGAAAAGAATCTCATCAGTGCGATTTAACAAAAGGGAAGTGGGTTTATGATGAGAGTTACCCAATTTACTCGAATAGTTCGTGTCCATTTATTGATGAAGGTTTTGATTGCGAGGGGAATGGAAGATTGGATTCGAACTACAAGAAATTGAAATGGCAACCCCAAGATTGTGGTGCTTACAGGTATGTTCATCTTCATTTCTTTTTCTTTTCCGCTTATTTTTGACAAAGAAATCCTCCAAAGAAAATGGTTTCTGGATTTATGGTTGTGATGTTTCAATGAAAGGTTTAATGCAACAAAAATGCTGGAACTGATTAGAGGGAAGAGATTGGTTTTCGTGGGAGATTCAATTAACAGAAACCAATGGGAATCTATGCTGTGTATGTTGTTTGTTGCCATTAAAGATCCAAGGAAGGTTTATGAAACTCATGGCCGAAGAATCACCAAGAAGAAAGGGAACTATAGCTTTAAGTTTGTGGTAATTCATTCTACTTTGAAGAGTTTTTTCTTCTTTCTAGATTTATCAGGTGTTGTTTGTTATCATTGTTGATGTCTGATACTTCTCTTTGTAGGATTACAAGTGTACTGTTGAGTTCTATGTGTCACATTTCCTTGTTCATGAGGGCAAAGCAAGGTTAGGAAGACGACGAATACAGACGCTGCAGATCGATACCATTGATCGAGGATCATCGAGATGGCGAGGAGCCGATGTTTTGGTTTTCAACTCTGCCCATTGGTGGTCTCATTTCAAAACAAAATCAGGGTTGGTTTCTTTATATTAGAAGCAATGTCCTTTTCATTTTGACTGGTTCCATACCATTTGCATTCTCATCACTTTTTGCCATGTCAGTGCTTACTTAGAGATAACACACCATGAGCGTCTATTTCATTGATATGAAAATAGGAAGAAACTTAGAAGCAATTCTATTTAGCTTTTCTAGATTTAGTGAACTCCATAGGCCACACTCTAATTCACTATTCTTATGTCACAATACGTTAGGTGTCTTTCTCAATTTCTTGCTTTTGTACCATGCTTCCAGTTTTAGCTATCCATACATAGATTAATGAAATTTCATATCCTGAAGTCGAACATTGACCAAATTGCAATCCACATTGTTTAGAACTTTTTTATGATGATATGGTTTTATAATGTAGGATCAATTACTACCAAGAAAGAGATCAAGTTCTTCCTAAACTTGATGTAAATACCGCATTTAGAAGAGCTCTAACAACTTGGGCTTCATGGGTTGACAAATACATTGATACAAAGAAAACCCGAGTTTTCTTTCGAAGTTCAGCACCATCCCATTTCAGGTATTTACACTTTCAGTAGCTCCAAACACACAATCTACACCAGTTGCTGACATTTACATTTTTGTGATTCTTTTGAATAGAGGAGGGCAGTGGAATTCAGGTGGGCATTGTAGAGAAGCAACAGAGCCTCTAAATGAAACATCAAGCTTGAATTATCCTGAAAAGAATGTAATTGTAGAAGATGTCATAAATCAGATGAAAACTCCTGTTACTTTGTTGAACATAACTGGTTTATCAGATTATCGGATCGACGGCCACCCGTCCATGTACGGGAAATCATTTTTGAATAGGAAGTTTTCAAGAGGAGGTGAAGATTGTAGCCATTGGTGCCTTCCAGGTGTCCCTGATACATGGAATGAGTTATTGTATTTCCATCTGAAATATAAAGACATGGTGAAATGAATTATTTTTGACAATGTGTACAGAATCATACTGTTTGTAGACGAACGAGCATACGAGGAGTGTGATTTAAATCTTCTTCAGTCTCGTCATTCGTCGAAGGTATGAATATATTCCCCATTCATTGCTTCATTGATTCAAGGTTGAAGCTGAAGAATTCTAAGCTTCAAGTAAAAAAAAAGAGTGATTTGATACTTCAAATTCTTTTCTCCATTGTAAGTTTAACAGAAAGTGATAAAGTTTTGTGTTGAAGAAATCATTTTTACAACTGTCTCTCTCTTTAACAAAATATTCTCCATATTTTTCTATGCCAAAATTATAAAATAGAAAGAAAATCATTTGAGATTGTACATGTTGAATTGAAGACTCAATTTTCATATTTTTCTTTACAAACATGTGAAATGGCTTGATTTGCCAACTAAAGACGAGTTGTATGCATAGAAAGGATACATTATTTTATTTGATTTATTTTACATTGTTCAAATTTCAAATTTCAATATTCTCCAACTTAGCAGACACATTCAGAAGTTCCAGCACTCTTCACCTAACAAATTTACATCAATCAAACCATGATTTTTTTTTTTTTATTAATGTCTACTTAAACCTAAAAATTAAATAACTACGGATCCGTTTTGTAATTCATTTGTTTTTTTGTCTTTTGTTTTCTAAAACGAATTTTTAAAAGTTGTTTGATAACTAATTTACTTCTTTAATGGAATTTGTTATAATTGTAAAAAATTAAAGGAAAATTGTAAAGAAATATAAGATTTGATTTGTTAATAGTTTGTCAAACTTTTTAATCTAAGAAAATAAAAAAAACACTTTAAAAAAAGTACATTAAAAAAAAACAGAACAAAATCAGTGTAAATTGCTAAATTTGTAATTTAATATATATTCATTTGCAAATTTAAAAAGAAAAATTGGTTTGGCAATTAAAAAATTGAACTAAATGCTTTAGTGACTAACCAGTTGGTAAAGTGAAAAATACGATCGAACTTCCATAATGGGAAATCAATCTACATTCAAAATAATAATTCAGCTTGGTTCAATTATTAATTTTATCAACTTTCATCCGTAACTTTTAAAATTATTTAAAGTCTTTTTTCAATTTTGTATAACATATTATAAAACTTTCAAATTTTATCTAATAAATCCATCACATATTTCACAATTTATAGAAATTGACGAATCTAATAAAACAAGACAATTTTAATTATGTCTAATACATTCATGAGCTTCAAATAATGTTCAAAGATTTATTAGATACAAGACCAAAAGCACAATTTATAAAATCAAAAATCAAAAGTCAAGTTTAAGAATCTATGAAAATTAAAATTAAAATTTTAAAATAAGTCATCCATAATAATGTATTTTGGGATTCTTTTTGTCCCAATTGATTATTGGATATTGTTAACAAAACGATAACTATCGGTATAAAGAAACTTCAAAAACCTATTTGACACAATCAACTCAAGTATATGTATGTATATATAATCCGGTAATAACACACAAACTTTCCTTTAAACAAACGCCATATAGTGAGTTGATGTGCAAATCGGATTTCCCAACTTGCATGAAATGATTCTAAATTTGATAAACAATCGCATATAATGTTAATACATTATTTCCCACAATTTATTAGGGTTTTGTACCATTCCTCTAAAATAATTCTACGTATTATTGACATGTATGATTATTTCTATAGCTTCTTAAAAGCACCCACCCACCCTTATTTGACAAACACATTCACAGTTCTAATAAGCAAACATGGACATGGTTTGTGCATCCAAACCTTTTTAAATGGAAAATCAATGAGATTGGTGTTTCTTAGCTCTCCCTTGCGAAATTGAGGTGTCGTCTCTCTTGGAACCCTCAGGTCTTCGAGCCCACGCAGGTGCTTGATCGGGTCCATAGCGATAGTCATAGAAAAGCTCTTCGGTAGCTTCAATATGCTCCTTGGCAAAAATGCCTACCCTATGATCACCTGCCACCAACATTACCTGTCCAAGCCAGCAAAAGACCATGAAGAGAACTATGAATTTCAGATTTAATGAGCATCGCTGAAACCTTGTTTACCTTTGCATAGCAGTTGGGGTTCGACGAATGATTTGCGAACTTTAGCTTGTCTCCTTTACGATAGGCATCCAGAACATACTGTGGACATACAAACGAGCTGATGTATAAAACAACGTTGCAATGGAGTTTGAAGGATAGAGATAAAAAAGTTCTTAAATCACCGATTGACCTAAAAACTTAAGCCTATTAATGAAGGTAAAGCTAATGTTGTACACTCTCTCTCAATTGAATGCTTGAAATATGTAGAAGACCTAACAAGTGTAAATCAATATTAATTGGATAAGTAAAACTATTGTAGAGTATTGATCACAGGACCTCTTAAACCACTTGCTCTAATATCATCTAACAGAGTTTATAGTGTATACAGGTCCAGTTCCAAAAGTAACCTTATTACGATAAAGAAGGTATAAAATATGTATATAATAAACGTGAAAGAAGCAAACCTGATCATTCAAGTCAAAAAGGAAGGAAGAGTTTGCACGATCGTAAATTTTTCCTCGTTTATCTGCTTCCCGGTGTGAGATTAATTCTCCTGTATATTCCCCAAGATAATCATTCTTGTTGACAGAGTTCTGAAATCATATTTTCCCCTGGTTCAGAATATTATTTAAACACAAGAATAGAAAGCAAAAAACTAGGGTCCAACCTTCAAAAACGCTCCCCATCCAGCAACATCAGACTTACCCAGGAGAATCTGAAATTTTCAAAAAAGAAAAATTGTATATTGAATGTCATAATCATAGATCTTGAATAATTTCCGAGAGATGCAGTTGTTAAGCCTTTGTATTACTCACTCTCTGCTGTTGCCTTAGGAGGAGTCTCATGTTACCACACTGACCATCTCCCTGTCTAGGTGGCTCTCCCATTGAACCGTCACCACAACTAGATACATTCAACATATAAGCAGGCATCATTAGAGAGCATAGAAGTTATTCACAACAAGATATATATATAATAAGTTCCAACAGCCCAAATTTTTGCTGCAAATTGAGAGTGAGTTTATTCCCTAAGAATACTCATGGTTCCTAGAGAGTTGAGTGAAACAGGTTGATCATAGTGGACTCAAAAAGTGTATGAACTTCCCATCGCGTCAATGTTCTAAATAATACGGTTCCATAGAAAAGTATGATCGTTTGTTCCCTGGGGAATTATCTAAGAAAGGTGCGGGGTGCAGATTGCGGCTCCAAAGTAAATCTAGTAAACAAAGATGGACCAAAAATGCAATCTTCAGTGAAGTTGCTAGCAAACTTCTGCATAAATATTCACCAATACACATGAATATCCATCAGAAGTCCGAGTCATGTGTTTGATGCTCAATACCTGACCCAGCAGTTTCGGCATACATCGGGATCGCACTCACGTCCAGCAGCGAAACATGGGCATTGCCTGCTTCTGCATTGACTCTTGGCACAGTGGCATCCCCTGAACCTATTTTTGCAACTTTTTGAGCACCTGATAAAGAATGTACGCTGGATTAGTTCATAATGCCCTTCCAGAAAGAAAAGTCTCGTAAGTTGCAACAAAAAGCTTTTAACAATCAATAAAAGATTGAAATATAGTTGAACCGGGGGGATAGGACCAAGAATTAGAAAAATCGTACCCACAATATTTTTCACAGCAGGTCCCATTGTGAAGACAAGGGCATTGTTTGCCACATGAAGACAAGCATCCACATGGTGTATATTGCTTACAAGATTGATTTTTCCCGTCAGCAATCCTTTTCCAAAAAGACGGATGACCAGCAGACTTCCAAGAATATTTGAGCTTCCGTGCTTTTCCTCGTTTACGAAGTAGACGTGATCTAATTCGCATATCCTGTTCCTAATACAAGCAAGACAAGGTGACTGGAAACGTTAGAATTAATTCTTTTTTCATCGGGGTGCATTTACAAATTATTGCAGAAATAAAAAATTATTTTATTCTTTTGCAGTTTACCAGTACGGTATAGTCAATATCAGCACCACCAATGTCATCTGCATTTGAACTTGGCATACTGCTTGACCTGTGTGATGTTGAAGCACCACCATTGTGCATGTAATTGAACACCTCCATGCAAGTCTTCAATCCAGAAAGCAAGTTTCTAGATATAAGGCAACTGCAACCAAAAATGAAGACCACTCTAATTACGCATTATTTTCCCAAAAAAATCAGATATTTTTCATGTGAAATTCACGAAGAATAGAGAGTAGCTGACTAATGAGATGACCATACAATATATACCACATTAAGTAATCCCAAATTCATGAAGAAAGATTGGCATCTCAAAGATCTTCGCAGCCTTAAACCAGCATCAAATTTTACTGGATAACTACATCCCCTTCCTTTACAAATGAATGATGTTTTTCCTAAATCGAGGGAACTCCCTCCTTACTTTTTTATTCACATTTCTGTCTTCTTTCCGCTCTTTCCTACTCTATGTTTACTACATAATCTGAAAAATATGGTATTTCGTACTAGAATTCATCTTCCACCAAATACATTGTCTTTATAAGAAACTAGTGAATATAATATAAACATCTTTCAGCAAATAGAATAACAAGAGATCAATGCTTGGAAAACAATCAGATCAGTGACGGTATCCAGAATCAAATCGCACCACTACTACCAACTGAAATTGTACCTTCCCTAAGATATTATAATACTATCTTTACTACTGACTTTATATGCAAAAATCTTCAGCCGAAGTTTGAAGGACCTACATGTTCATTCCAGATACTGAGGGTATTTACTACTATCTAGTATCCATAAGCACCTTTACTGAGTGTAAGGACCCACCTGTTTCTTCCAAATATCTCTATTCCCTTCATGTACAATTCTTTTTCCATGAGCTTCCACTCAGAATTTCCCCTCGTTCCTTCAACAGGTTCACTGACAGTTTCAGTTGACAGCTTTGACGTTGACAATGCTGTGGCTTCTACAGTGTCAGACCTGGCAGTATCCGGGAAATTATTACATGAAGCAATATTGGAGGGAGAAGTTTTCTCCTTAGTTTGTTCATTGGCTTCACCTAAAGTTATTGCATCCTTTTGAAATTCATTTTTTTGAAGTCTATGAATATCCTCTTGACTGCTTTTGATGCTGGTGATTTTACTGAGTTCAGGGCTGGAGTCAATAGAGGCATTCGCAACATCCATGGCTGGCAACATCTTTTGTTTCTTGCAATCTTGAAATTTATTAGAAATTAACTCAGGGTCATTTGACACTGAATCCTTAATTTGGTGCTCCACGGCCTTCTGCTTTGCCCCAGATCCAGGATTGGTTGCAGTCCCCATAGATATATCTGAATCCATGCCTGCGGTCACCTCAGAAACAGAAATACCTTTAGAAGTACTGGACGATAGTTTTCCAGTAAGAGATTTTTCATCTTCTAGGATGTCAGATTCCAGATGAACACTTGACTCTTCAGGTTTGGATGATCTTGGTCTCTTGTTTCTTTGTTCTGGATTTTTGTTCTTTGTTTGCTGCAAGTAATGAATGCATGAAAGTAAACAGTGAGGATCTGGCAAGTATCTTGCTGCAAAAGAAACAGACTTGGACATCAAACCTGGAAACAACTTTGCAAGAACAACAGCAATGCCACAGGAATTAGCAAGTTGTAAATGAATACAAGTAAGAGGTCAAGCAAACCATACATGGAATAGAAGTAAATGCTAATTGACAATACAGAAGACAAGTGCTCAGGAAATTCAGTATGCCATCAACTAGTGGTCTTATCATGTATCTTACACTAATTAAGCAGATCAGACTCCAACATGATGCAGAATATTCCTTCAAATGGTATGAGTTGGACAAAAAATTTATGAAGATTCTGTTGTGCTACAGAACATCAAGATAAAAAAAAAAGGAATTTTTACCTCAAGGATGCATTGGTTACTGCAAGGTTTTCTTTCTTCCTCATGCTCAGGCCAATAGAGCTGCTTCTCATTCTGTGAGACAAGATACCCAGTAAAGTCATGGAAAGAGAAACAATTACATAGGCTACAACAGTCGACAAGAAATGTACATTGGGTTTGCTTACTGGATAGATTAATGACTGAGAACATCCATGTAGACGGCAATCAAACACCTGTCAGTGGGATGCATACAGCAAATGAGCAAGAGCATTACCGATTGAACAAACACCTTGGAATGTAAATGGCTGTATAATATTAATATTATTGATTGAACAATACTTTTAGTTCCTAAAGTACGACTCACTTTCAGTTTATATTCTCATCACCATCTTCTAACCCTTGATTCTGTCTCCAAGTTATTAGTTGAAATTAAATTGGTCTTTAACTTTTACTATCAGGAGAATTAAGATACCAACACCGCTCTTTCTTACAGGAAAATTCCAGATGACATGGATTCAAAGTTTTGAAGGACAAAATAGAACATAAAAAACACTGGGGACCAACATGAAAAACAAGGGGACAAACCTACTCTAACTTGCTTAAACAAATGACTAAAAAATCCCTTACCATACAACGACGACAAAAGAGGTTATCAAAAGAATCTAACGTTGAACTGAGGCTCTTGTATAAAGATATTCCCTTCTTAAACACAGATTCTTCCAAAACTTTAGAACTCAAATCTGCTCTGTAATTCCTTTCCTTAAGTACATTACACCGCTCCTGAAAATAACAGAAAATGAGTGTTTCAAGCAATAGAAAGGATGAAGGCTCCAATCAAATTTTTTGACAGCAAAATAACCTCGTGCATGCATAAATACATATATATCATGAAAATATATATAATACATACGTATGCAAAGTATAATCAGCATGTCTACAGAGTGTGTTTCACCATGTCTATTCAGATTACCTGGATTTCTGATGTGGTACAGCCAATAGAATGGCTTAAAAGCTGAAGTACATTCTCGCCTACTCCATGTTCCTGAATAATTATCCTGGAAATACAACAAAGAAGAAAAAATTGATCTTAACTGATCTATGTAGGTTATAATTTCAAAAATCATATATAAGCAGACATTGCTACATTAATTCATTTTCCAACATATTTGGCTCATGCATTGCCTCATCACTGAAAGCATTAAACAACAGGTCAAGTACTCAAGTTCATCTGGTCTCCAAAACAGAAAATTCACCAGCAATCTAAGAATATAATAAACAAAGAGGAAGAAATGCATGAATAGTTGAAGATACTGGATCCTGAAATAACCAACACAGGAAGAAATAAAACAGCTAAAAATCACCTCTGAATATTTAAGCAGTTGTATGAAGAACCAGAAATACAGTTCATATCAATATATACAAGGCAAGCAGTATCTAATTTAGCTCACCATAACACACGGTCTTCACCTTCAGAAAACTCATGTTTTTCATCCTCTGGTTCTGCAAGCTCTTCCTCACTGTCACTACAGATCAAGGCTTCACTGCCATGCTGATCATAATAAATGCGTCTTCTACCGACCACTGACTGGTCTTCAGCCATTCTTTGATTCCTGTGCTGTGAGTGACAAATTTGAGATAGATATGATAGATATAAAACAACAAAGTACTTATTTATAATAGCTTGAGGCCTGAGAGCATTTGTATGGGGTGTTTGGGCCCTAACTTTGAGTGGGATAGCCAACTCTATGTTGGAGGCTCCAATTATAATAGTGTTGGTTTCCGGCTATTATAACATACAATTAACTTCAATATCACTATATCAAAACTACACTATTGCTATATCAAATCTTTAGCAGTGTTTACTATTTTCTACTAATACTCTAATCAGTATTTACTTTATTCTGTTCAAACTAAAATAGTCTACAGCCCGTACTATTATCACCCAAAGACAAATAATCACTAACTATAAAAATCAACACAGTTCCTAAACACCCTCTATAGGTTGTGAAGAAAAATATATCAACATTTCCTTTACTTAGAGATAGAGGAAACTTCAAGTATATCCATCACCGGACTGTTAAAGTGAATTTTAAGTGGAAACAATGATCAGAGTATCTCAAACAATAGTATACCTGTCCAAAAATATCCACGTTGTGTAAGGAGGCAACTTCTCAATGTATGGAAGTTTAATACTAATAGAGTAAACAACCTCCTGATTGTTAATATAGTCTTTATCTCCAGCACCATAAGCAATCCCGGATAACTTACAGAGAGGAAACTCCATCCTCGAGAGAAGCATTTTCCCATTCCTGTTTTCTTCTACAACAGATAGAGCATTTCTAGAAGTTGTAGACATCGCCTGAGCAACGTTACTCGCAAGCTTCTGAGCATTGTTCTCAAGCTTTTCCTGCACAATCATAATACGATTTTCGTTTTTTCTTGGTTCTCTTTTTTTTTTCCTTCTGTTCTTCTTGGGTGTCGAAGGTTTGCAGTAGTAATAAAATATCAAATAGAATTCTCTTCAACATACCTTCACCAAAACAAACCTCTCTGCTTGAATTTGCCTTTTGAGCGTATTTACACGGTTTGTCAAAGACACAATAACAGTAGATTGGTCTCCCAGTGCAACCTGCAATCAAGTGAGGGAGATACATACAGACGTACTATGATAAATATATATATTCGGAAGCCAAATGAAACAATTAAACTCTCCAATCAAAAGCTTAGATCAAACACCAGCCGTAACATCTTTAAAACCTCTAATTCCAAAATTACAAGCCATAGAGGCGAAGCAATTTCATCCGGACAGGATGATCGATTGCTTACTTAAAGGATCGTTAAATTAAAGGAAGAAAAAAAAAAGAGAGAGAGAGAGGATGGAGAGGTAGAAGGGGAAGGAAGAGACTGACAGTGAGTTTATCGGCGGAGTGTATTGGGTTGGTGGAGGCCATGGGTGGCGCATTGAGTGTGGTCTGCAACTGGGAAGAAGAGAGGTTAAGGCAGGAAGCTGGTTAGGGACATGTTTAGGTGTAAAACCGAGACGTAAAGGAGATAGTGAAATGGCTCCACTCAGAAGTGGGAATCCAGGACGATTGGGCGCACTAAAATTAGAGAAATATTTATTTTATCACAACCTCCCCATAGAATGCATAAATTATTTGGGGTAAATACCCTTTTCAAATATCATATTTATCAATATGCCCCAATTCTAAGGTACCCTATGGTCTACTTTTGTTTGGGCAAATGATTTGATGGTAGGTTTCATAATTGTTTCAATAACAATTAAAGAAAATGGAGAAATAGGACTCTTTTTTTTTTTTATGAAAACTTTTTTTAGAACATTGATATATGATGAGCTAAAAAACATAGAAAGTTTAAGTTTCAAATAACTACTAATAGATGTTAGTGTTCATATTTTGAATATTTTTAGTTTTATAACAATTTAATTCTTAAAAATAAACTTTAAGGTCAACAACAAAGAATAACCATATTTAAATAGTAGAAATTGAAAAATGATTTAAACAATGTTTTCTTGCAAAAAGAAAAAAAGAAAATAAAAGAAAAAGTGGCTAAATATATCTTTTAGTAGAAATTAACTATATTTGTCTATATATATATACCATAATAAAAGAGGCTATGAGAGGAGAATTTTAATTTTAATGATCTTTTGAAAATATATGGTTTATTGTCATAATATTAATCACACATCACTTCGTGTGATGTGATGTACTTAATATTTTTGCCTCTCTCTCTTTTTCTATTATTCATTACAAAAATATCCAAATAATATTGACCAATGAGTTTCATGTCAACTTTAAAATTCTTGTACAACATAACATAAACTATCTTAAATGACTTCATAAAATATTAGGAGTATACTCTTCTTCCACATTTTTGTGCGTTCTATGTCTCCCTCAATTTCTCTCTAATTCCTTGATTTTCATCTAACTCTTCTTCTTGGCTCTACATCAAGATCAAAGTATGAACATCTTTTTTATACTCTTTTCTGAGGGGGTATGCAGTTTTTCAATAACTTAGAGACTGTGGGTTTATATCACCAATTACCACCAATAAATTGTAAAATTAATTAAAAAATTTCAAACATTGTCTTCAACACCAACCAGATGGGAGGTTTTAGAATGTGTTTTAGAGACAAAACTCCCACCAAACCAACCAATACAGTACTTAACAATCTTAGCAATTCCAATTACAACGGTAATGTAATATAAGCACCACCCGGAAATGTCTGCCCAACCCAATTCCGCCGACGTCAACCACTTGCTTTCTGCCACAACCACTAGCACCTCCGCCTCATCCCTCAACCGCCACCACCACAGCCCGCCCAAGCTCACCGCAGTAGCTGCCGTCTCAAACCACTTCTCTGTCCGAGGTTCCCCGTATATGGTGTCGTCTACCACCGGCTTCACCACCGCCCTCGTCCAGTGCACCACGGCTTCATGAAGTCCAAGGAAAAACAGCAGTCTCCTCCACAGGCCACCCTCGACGTGGCCGGTCGACGTCAAGTCGTTCAGCCCGCTCGATAAGCTCCCCTCGATCCCGACGCCGACACATACCTGGAGAGTACATAGGAAAATCCATGCCGTGTAAAGACGTGGTTGGGAGACGGGACCGGGGAGTTTGGTGGGAAGAGTGGATTTGCCGGTGAGAGAGTGGAGAAGAGTGGAGAGGATGACGAAAGAAACAAGAAGGAAAAGAAGAGGAGAGTTGACATAAAGTATAAGGGAGAGCAAGAACGAGGGCGGCCAGGGTAGTAGAGCAAGGAGATATAGGGCGGAAGAGAGACGAGCGAGAAGAAGGAGAGAGAGAGGAAGCAAGAGGCCAAGAAGGTTGATGGCGAAGAGATGAAACAAAAAGGAAGTGTTTAGAATTTCCATGGCGCCGTGGGCCTTTAGGACAGTTTTTGATTGTTGTTGGAAATTGAGACAAAAGAAGAACATAAAGAAGAGGATAAATGAATGAAAAAAGATTGATTTTGTTTTATAAATTAACAAATCTTTTTGGTTTTGAGTAAGACAAAAGAATTTGATTGGGAATAATGTATAAAATAAATATTATAAGATGTTATTTTTTAATCTATAAGTTGTTGTTATGGAATAATCTTGTAATCATTAAGTGGATGCCACGTCCACACCTTTGGATGATGAGTTGACTAAGACTTGGTCCATTCATCACCTTTATTTTCCTTTTATGTGCATGTATTTAGCTTTTAATTTTTCTTACTTTTTTTATTGAATTTTTTTCAATTATTGTGTATATATATATATATGATCAAAGTAAGATGATGTATAAATATTAATACATTCATACAGTTCGTATTTATATCTAAAAAATAATATTTGTGTAACCCGTTTAACATAAAAGATTACCTCAACTTAGTGGTTTAGATAGATTTTTTTTTGTTGTTGTTGAATTATGAATGTGTGATTGCATGTTTTTGTTTTAGAATAAAATAAAGAACATAAACCAAAAATATAAATATATTTGTCTTTAAATATTAATATTTTTTTATTTTTTATATATAAAAAGAAAATAGGAATGTAACAAGTAGGAGAGTTTTTTTTTTTTTTTTTTTGTCAACGTTATAATATAAGAGTAAATATTAAGATATTTGAATGAAAGTGCTTGATTCAATTAAATTATTTTCAAGCTAAAACACATGTAGGTTTGATTATTATTGGCCATTATATATGTTTATTAGTACTTTAATAGATATATTCAAATTGGTTAAATGTATACATATATATAATAATACATTTAAAATGATTTTTTTAATCTCTAACTTCAATCTTGACTTAAATCATATAAATGGTTATATACCAAAAGGAAAAAATTTTAGAAGTTAATTCTATTGCAAAATTTAGGATATCAATGGGCTAAAATGAAAAAATATATATCATAAGATGATTACATTTTTTTACCAAAATCATAAAGTTTTTAAATATCAATTTTTTTCGTTGAAGTTTTATCTTTTGTGAGTGCCTACAAAGCAAATTTCCACCAAAACAAAGTTTCCTAAAATTCTTATCTATTAAATTTCTATTCGAATTAAACTTCTAGCCTCCTAAAACTTTGATTAAAAAAACTCCATTCTTTCTTTAACTAACCCTTTTCTTTGGCTCACCCACCAAATTTAGGAATTTTAGCCGTACTAAAATTGTTGGTGGATCAAACTTGATAGACCAAAATGTTTATGAGTAATATATAATGATTGTTGATACTAAATTTCACGTGGCAACAATATATAGTGAATTAATTTGGAAAAATATGTTATCTATATAATGAAAAATTAGCACACATTTGTGTTATTTTCTACACAAGCACTTAGTCTTAAGTCGTAAAGCATATATATGTAGCAAATAGAGGATTAATTGAGTTTGAGTGTTAGAATAGATTTACTTCTTTTGAGATCATAAAGATGTATTATTTATAGTGAAATTATGACCTATGGCATCCTAGCTTATTAGAGTTATCGAGTCATATTAATTCTCTCGAACTAAATGGGTCAAGACATGCATTTGACACGATTATTTTATCAAATTTCGAAGCTCAACCTCAACATCTCCTTGGTGAAGAAGGTTGGTTTGAGCTTTTGCCCCAAACTATACTAGATAGGTTATCCACCCAATTATTAGTATTATTTTACCGGTTTTGGTCTATATATAAACATGTCTACGAGGTTGTGAACAGATGGAAAAAGTGAGTAATTTTGAATTATTCGTTTGTTACCATTTTTGTGATATGAATGCTAACAGATTCACTTTAAATGAAGATTTATGCTTCTTTTTTTTTTCCAAAAGTACTTTTGGTTCATTATGAGTTGAGCCAATGAAGTATTTTT
Source organism: Cucumis sativus (assembly GCF_000004075.3). NCBI lineage: Eukaryota > Viridiplantae > Streptophyta > Magnoliopsida > Cucurbitales > Cucurbitaceae > Cucumis > Cucumis sativus. The sequence goes on from NC_026658.2 coordinate 720,286, forward strand.
GGACCATCATGGCCTCTTTCATAACGACTTTGGGCCTATTTGGGCCATGATAAGTATCTCTCTTTATGTTTCTGTTTAATTCAAACCAATGTTTTTTTTTCTAATTCATATTGTTCACAATTTGGATATGGAAACTTGGTAGAAAAATTTGAGGGTCAAATTGAGAAAAATTTTAGAGCTTTTGATTTCTTTTAACAAAAAAAAAAAGAAAAGAAAAGAAAAAAGAGTCTGTACTTCTTTTAATTACGAGTTCTTAAGGGTATTCTCAAATTTATATTACTAGTTAGGTTAGTTTTGATTTCAACATAATAAAAGGAATAAGATATCGTAACATATGGTAAGTAGTTTGATAAAATTTGCATAGTGATTAAGTGATTAGTGGCCACTAATTCTCATAACAAAATTCATTGGTTCAAGAGTTGAGAACATGCACACCTAAAGAAAGTGATGTTAGTGTTATGGATTTTTGTGATGTTGAAGATTCCTATAACCTTTTTATTGGGTAAATCAAATATGGGAATTCGTTTTAGACCCTTAACTTAATTAAAATGTTTTAAAAATTCAATTTTTTTAACAAACAAAATTTTATTTTATTTCTAAGCGTACAATATTTTTAAATATAACGAAAACAAATTAAAATATTTAAAATAATTTTCCTTTTATAAACTTAGCCTAAAGAAAATCATTAACTTTTTTGGTGTGGTGGGCGTGGCATTATAATGTGAATTAGTGCTTTTATTTTTCTTTTTTCCCAAATTTATTATTGGCGTTTGCAAATTAAAGCACTTATTATTATTATTATTTATTTTATTATAAATGTGTGTTAATTAACACAAAAATGCATCTTTTTTTTTTTCTTTTTCTAAGACATTAAATTGTAAAAAAAAAAATGACTAAACAACTTGATATCAAAACAGGAATAAATAAGAATCATAATTGTTGAAACGAATAAAACAAACCAAATATAACCATTAAAAAGGACTAAAAAGAACACAATTGATCATAGAAAAAGATCCCAAGAGAAAAATCTGATCACAATCACCCTCTTCCTAGATGCCCCAAGTCAAAAGGAACGATTGAAAAAACTACGACTTGAAAAATATACTAGAGTTGTGAACAGTGAATACAAAGGTTACATTACACTTTGACCATATATAACAATACTATAACCATACATTAGACCACTCTCTAAACTTCGTGATACAAGTGCAGATCTGCATTAAAATGGACAAATACTATTAAAATTATTTTAGACCACTCTCTTGAAATTGTCGGTCTAAAATGATCAATCAAAGAATATAGATGCTAGAGATAGAATCATACCGATGACAAATATAGTCTCACATAGGTAACCTATAAAGTATATATAAAGACACATCTAATTTTGTAGGAGATAGAGCCTCCCACACATTAGGAGTAGAAAAACCTTGAAGACCAAAGCACACAATGTCACAATCCCTTCCTACCATTCTTATTCACCACAAAATGTATATCTTTATTGGATCACTCAAGTCAAACATTCTAACTAATAACTACTCAAATAATGCAATGGATCTCTAAACTCAAGAATATGCCAATGAGATATTTGATAGAGATGAATGAAATTACTCAATAAAGTGGAAACAAAAAAGAAAATGAATTTACTAAAAAGAAATGTAAAATGTTGATATCCCTAAGTATATGTTGTAAAAATAAAATAAAAAATAATAATAATGTAAAAATTCAATACATGTTCTTTTTTGAAAAGAAAAAGAAGAAGTCATAAATTCTAAATTATATTGACCACAGGATATAGGATTTATATATCTTTGCTAGATGGAGTAGGACCAACAAATGTGCCATGCAGCCAATCAAAAAATATCTAAGGCCCCACCACCCTTTTTCTTTCTTTCCTTTTTCTAATTTCTTAGAATTTAAGAGTGGTGAAAATTAAAATATTAGCATGATATAGAATTATTTTTTAAATAATCTAAATATAATCAAACTCTATCCAACAAGTTTATTTTGAATAGAATTTACTATATTTAGATTTTTTTTAAAAAAATTTTGCTATACATTTAATTATTATTTTTAAAATAGGAGTTTGAGCACTCTAACAATACTTGAATGATCTATTAATAAAATTTTATAATTTAAGCAAATAAAAAAGTAGATCTTTCTAAAATATTTTTTTTTAATCAAATGACTTATTCGTAAACACTTTGACGAGTGATGAACTATCTCTTACTAACATATGAAACTTAACCTTTTGCGTACGTCATAGTGCACAACCACATTTTATAACTTCCGCGTCAGCGATAATATAATGTTCATCTCTATTGTAACCCTAACATGATGGTTATCTTTATCGTGATCTCTTCCTTTTTCATTCACTCAAGCATAACAAACTAGGAGAAAAATGAAGAAAGAAACACACATGTATGTGTTTTATAATGTATCATGTTAGGATGATTGTGATAGCCTTGGCACTAAGATTATTCTTATCGAGAACTACGGATTTAGATTTGATACGTTTGTAAGAATGAGTAAATAGTGATAAAAGTGTTAGTGAATGGGTGATACTAAAACAAATATTTAACTTTGTGTAATAATGCACAAACCTGCCTCACACAGACTCTCTCTCCAACACTTTTAATCCCATTAAATGAGTGATGAGCAGCAAAAGACAGCAACTTGGGGAGGGGTGATTTTGTCATCTCATTCTTCTCTCTCATCATAACACAAATGGGCTCTGTCTCCTTCTTCATCCTACTCCTTTCTTTATTAACAAACAACCTCTCTTCCCCTTTGCCCCTTTTCTCTTTCAAATGCTCACCCAAAAAAAAAGAAGAAAAAAACCAAATTAATTAGCCAATACCCATGGAGGTTTCTTCTCATCATTCTTTCAAACCAAACCCAAATCATGAACATCATCTTCTTTCAACTCAACCCACACCAGAAGAAGAACAACCCCTTTCCAAAAAAAGGTTTGTTTGTTTGTTTTTTTTTCTTCTTCCCTATCTATTTTGTAAAGGAAAAAAAAAAACAAACTCTTCTTTTTAAGTTCTGTTTTTTCCTCCCCAAAAACAAAACCCCCCCTTTTCTTTTAATTTTTGCAGAAAGGTTGTTCAAAAGACTGTGGTTACTGTAAAGATTGGGTCTAAAAAAGCTGCAATAGGGATAGGGAAGATGAAAAATGAAGGTCCACCTCCTGATTTTTGGTCTTGGAGAAAATATGGCCAAAAACCCATCAAAGGATCTCCATATCCAAGGTTCTTAAACAAAACAAAAAAGTTTTTTTTTTTATTTTCTTTTTGCTGTCTCTTGTAAAAGAAAAAGGGGGTTTTCCCCTCCAAATTTATCTCATTTTTTGTTGATGTGTTTCTTTAGGGGTTATTATAGATGTAGTACAACAAAGGGTTGTTCAGCAAAAAAACAAGTTGAGAGATGCAAAACAGATGGTTCAATGTTCATTATAACATACACTTCAAGCCATAACCATCCAGGTCCCAACATCTCTACTCTTAATTTGGATCAAAATTATCAACAAGAGATCGATCCACCACAGCCGTTGGATCGAGATGATGATGAAGATCATCATGATCTTGTTCCAAATCAAGCACAAGATCATGATAACAACAGTAATAATGATGATAAAAACAGCATTATTATTAGTCAGAGTACTGAAGAAGAAGAGGTAGAAGAAGTAGAAGAAGAAGAAGAAGATGAATTATTATTAGTAGAAGATGAAGAGAAAAAAGGAATTGAAAAAATAAAAGATGAGTGTTTGGATCAAGAACCAATAATTATTTCTTCTTCTTCTAATTCTTCTTCATGTTGTGATGAGCTGATGATCATAAAAACAAAAAAATCAGAAATAGAAAATCATGATCATTTCTTTGATGAGCTTGAAGAATTGCCCATTCCTCCACCTTTTTCAAGCACCTTGATGAGATCAAGCTATTCTTTTGATGAAATTAGGATTTCTGCTGCCCCTTCTTGATGTTAATGCTGTTTTTCTAGTGCTTATAAATTCCCTTTCTGTTCTTAGATATATGTGCATATTATTATATCATCCTTATTAATTAAAACTATTATTAGCAGTATCATTTTACTCTCAACTTTATTCCATTTCAGCCTCTTTATATATATTTATTATTCAATTTTACTTTTCCTACTATCAATAAATCTAAATTTAATCTTTCCATTTTAATTTTTTTTCGAAATTAATTAGTAGTAATATAATAATAATTTCGTGTATGTGTGTTTTCAAGATTTATAGTAAAATGTTGTTGATAATAGAAGAAGGAAATGCCTAAACTAAAATGGAACAATTTTAAAAACCTTAAAAATAGATTAAAATGATATTTTAATTCCTTTTTTTCCCCTGTTTTTTCTTTCTTTTTATTTAAAGTTTAATACCCTTTAATTTTATTACGTCTATTTTATTTATTTGTTTAATTACTTTGTTCTAATTAAGTTGAGGTTGAAAGGGATATGGGGGAGGAAATTAAAAGCAGAGAGCAATAAGAGAGAAAAATCTAAGCTTTTGGTATTAATTTTGGGAGAGTGGTTGGCATAATTACATCATGGTATTGGTATGGGTATCTCTACCATGTGCAATTTGTAAGCATTAACTTGAGTTTCTAGAGTTTGGATACACATAGACATAGCAAAGAAAGGGAAACTTGGATTTGAATTTGAGAGATTTGAGGCAAATCTCTCAATATATAGAGCTTTATAAATTTAAATAGATTATTTAAATTTTTTTGTTGATGATGTGTAATTTACAAATCATATAATTTTATCAATTAATTCATATTAACATGTTTAAACTTAAAACTCAATTATCATTTTGTAATATCATATTATTTTCTGGTAGATTATATGTAATCAACCTCTCATTTTGATTATAATAACATGTAAGAATATAAAATTATCGATGAAGTATTGATATGTTCATAAAATTTTATTATGCAGTGAAAGTAATGTTATAATTAGCTTAATATCGTAATTACAACGGATTGTTTTTCGTACCCAATAAAAAAATAATAAAAAAATAATCAGGACTTTTATTTATTTATTTTTGTATACATGGATGAGTAAGATCAACTTTATGTGTGTTTTGACTAATATGACGAAACAATTATTTAATTGTTAAGAAATTAATTTAAATATCTTTTATCACAAAAAAAAAAGAAAAAACAATACTATATCTGTAAAAGAAAAAAAAACTATAAATTTTACAAAATATATCTCTAAATTTACAAATAGATTTCTATTACCCTCTTCCCTTTTAAAGTTTTATTTTAATTTTCAAACTTTAAAATTATTAAAATTAAAATTAGAACGTATGAGAATTTTACCATAAGTATTAGCACAATATCATCTATGTAAGAATGGAAACACAAACATAGCATCGTTATTTTTTAAATTTAAACCGAATCGAATCAAATTCATTTGAGTTCACTAAATTTCTTCGTTCAATTTAGTTTGACTTTTAGAAAATAATCAATTTTTACAAACAATGAACACTTTGTATTTGAGAGTTTAATCGACCCCCTAATTAATAGGTACTAAAAAAGTCTTTTATATCATTGAAGTTAGGTCGTAACTAATGTCTTGATGTATGCGTTTTAATTTTTGGACATAAGTTGTCATATCAAATAATTATTTTTTAAAAAAAATTATTTATAATTGAATTATAGTATGAAAAAATATAGATACTTTTTTTTTGTATAATGTAAACTAAAAAAGGTTGTAGTGGATAACATAGATTCCGTCCCATATCTCAATTTCTGTTTTTATGTTTTTTGAAAATTAGATCTATTTCTTTTCAATTTTTTACAATAGTTTACGTAATTTGTAAATTCTTAGCCATGTTTAGAATACAAGACACGACTTTTTGAAAGTTGTTTTTTTTAGTTTTTAAATTTAGTTTTTGTTTTTCAAATCATAGTAAAATATAAATAAAATAGGAGAAAAAAAGTTAGAAATAAAAATAATATCTATAGACTTAATTTTACAAAAACAGAAAACAAAACGGTTATCGATCTACCAAATTAAAAAGTGATATTTGAAAGAGAAAGAAAAAATGGCACGAGAATCACGAGTGTGGAAATGATAAAGGATATACACATATATATAAAAGACATTATCTGCTTTTTGGTAGGTGTGAATTAAACTCAAACATCTTTTACTTTCTCTTTTAACCTATCATACACTTTATATATATAGATAGATAATAGCCATTTCCTTTTATTCTTTCCTTCCTCTCCTCTCATTTCTCTTTATGTTTCAACATCTCTTCAATTAATTTGAGAATGGAACGAAGATTCAGTTAGAATCAGGATGAAACGTTGTATCAATTTTCGCACTCACATGTATTGTTTTTAATCAGGTTGAAGTACTCAACATTTTATTTGGATGAAATAAACGTATTTAGTGTCAAAAAAACTAAGCAAACATATCAAACTAGCATATGAGAGTATTAATGCCCATGAGGACTATAGTTTAAATCTTCCTATTCCAATTGTACTAAAAGAAAGTTGTAGTATTGTTTATAAGATCATAAACTAACTTACTTGATATTATTTTTTATGTAATAGTTTACCTGATTCCAAGAAAGGAACAACAAAAGATTAATAGTAAAGTACAAGATTAAGAAGAAAGGAAAGAAAAAAAAGTTGGAAAATGTATAATTTGGGATTAATGATGTGTTTGGATTACACTTTAAAGTGTTTAATTTAAAAAATAATTTATTTTGAAAAGAAAAAAATTAAAATGTTTTAAAGCTACTCAAAACTATATTTTAAGTATATTCTAAACAATTTTCACAAAAATGAGTTTCTTAAAAAATATTTTTTTCTTAAGTCAATTCAAACGGACCTTAAATTATATACACATAATCTATAATTAAACATAAGTTAAATTACAAGTTTCTTGTCGGAACTTATCTAAACTTTAACGTGTTTGTTTTTTTGGTAACGTGAAAGGTGTCTTAATTAGTCATTTATACTCCGAGTTTTATGCCTAATAGACCATCATTTTTCTTTCAAAATTTTCAATAATAAATTTATTAAAACAAAGATAATTTAGGTTATTATTAGACATAAAATTTAATTTTATATCTAATAAATCAGTAAATTATGTATATATAATTAAACATCTCAATCATTTAGTAAATACAAAACTAAAAGTTTAAAGACTAATTAAAGAAAAGTAATGAAACCATAGTTTCTCATAAAATTATTTTAAATAGCAAAATCTCTTAGAAAAATATCATGATAAATCTATGATCTCATAAGATAAACTACTATATGTGTCATGATAAACACACATAGCAACTTTTTGTATTCTATCACATGTAGACATCGATAAATATTTTGTTATATTTGATAATAATTTTAGTTTTTTTCTTTTTTTTTTCCGAAGAAAAAAGGAAAAGGTGAAGGTCAGCCACCCAAATCAAAGTCCACTTTGTACTTTATGTACCAAATCAAAATGGCATATATTGTATATGCATAATCCTAAACTACCTTTAACTTTTAGGGCATGTCCTTTCTTCTGCCCATATAAACTATTCCTTTTGAGGAAGCTTATCAATTAGTTTTTGTCCTTCTATACTAAGCATGTATCTGGTAAACAATATTTTGATATTTGTTATCGTTTTTATTATTTTGTATTTATCGATTTTTTACTTTTTATTATTGTCTTTATTGTTTTCTTATCAAACTAAAATATTTTATCCACCAAACACATATTATTATAAATTAAACTTAAATAATTTACACCACAAACACAAACTATTATAATTCAACTATGTGTTTTAAACGTTTTATTTTTAGTTGAGTGTAATTATACAATAAATTAATAATATTTTACCAGTAATGATGAAAGATGATTATACGAGAACAAAGGGTAATTTATATAAAGGTAAGCATAAAGTGCTTTTTAGGAATTATTATATGGAGAGAAAATCTTGTGGGTTAATAGTGTGTGTATATATATATATATTGAAAGATCCATTTTGACAGTGAAATGGTATAAAAGAACACTTGTAAATGTTTTCCATTATCTTTTTTCAAGCCAATAAAATCGAAGGACTCAAACATTATAAATATGAAGGAAAATTAGTTCATTTACTTCTTTCATTTTCAATTTGCAAAAGTTGGGAAGTATCAAATTATTAAATAATTGCAAATTGTGAATCATAGTAATCAAAAGTTATTCAACATTTTATATTCCCCAAGTTTTCATTCTTTCTGTGCATAGAATAAATCAATTTACACATTTCCATAAAACGGTCAAAACAAAAAATCTTTCGTCTAATTTTGTATTAAAAGCGTTTTTATAAACTAATATTATTGTTGTTATTATTATTCTCTACATCCAAACTTAAATAATAGGGTGATTCGCTATCTTTAACCATAATTTGGGTTATGAGAGGAAGAATTTTGCAAATCTAGTGACTGTGCATGAAGTAGTGTATCATTTCAGGTACATATTTAATTTGTACATAAAGATGAAGCATCAAGTTCTATTAGCGGAGATGTCTTATTATATCGCCGTTCTCTCATTATAGCAATTAGGATAAAAACGATTGCACGATGATGTGGTTTAAGCTTTCATGTATGCTAAGATCTATTCTAGATTACAAATATGAAACATTACATTCTAATTGAAGACATATATTTGAATATATAATCACACTTTTTTTTCTCAATTTAAACTACTTAGGTTGAAGTAGTTACATGACAAAATGACATCTCTTTTCGTGTAAAAAAAAACATCACAAAAAGATATAATATCACAATCAAACAGTGAAAATATATTCGAATTGACAGTCACATTTTTTTGTTTCATTATAACTATTCAAGCTGAAGTAGTTACAAGACGAATCAATGTATTCTTTGAAGTAATTTTAATACAAATATAAAACATCACGATCTAACAGTAGAAATATGTTTAAATGAACAATCATATGCTAATGAATCACTTTTGTCTCATTTGAGTTTACACTCGTTAAAGGAACTTGAAAGTACTTTACCGACAACCATATTGGCCAAAACCCTACAAGTTCTTTATTTTCTTACAAAGGCAAGGCACTTATTGCTTTTAAACCTTTGCTTCAAAAGCTAAAAAGCATGATAAACTTAGAGCGAAAGTAGTATTTGGCATGACAAAAGTACACTTGACTACACCAAAAACACTTCAAATTACTTTTGGAGGGAGCAGTAGTAAAAGTATTGCTTTCTTCATTCTTTCACTTCAAACACACGCTAGAAACATCATCAGATTTTCCCATTTTTCAAGAGAAGAAAGATACAAAATGGAAAACATCATCAATAATGACTAATAATGCTAATTCAGTACCAAATTTCTTAAGAAACATATCCATAATGTAACAACTCCATTGAATAAAAAAACACTAAAATTTCAGAAACAACCAAGTTCACCTCCCTGCAACGTATATGGAAAGCTACTGAATGCATTAGAAATTCTCAATGAAACCTAACCACATATTAACCCACAATCAAGAAAGTGACTAAACAATAATGCAGTGTTTTTTTTATAGAGTCGGCGGGATCTTTTCACAATAACCAATCAAATATTGACTAGTGTTAGGCCAGTATCATTCATGTCATCCCAACCAACCAGAGAGGAAATTTCTTTTAATCAGGGCAGTAGCTTTAATGAACGTTTCAATAAAATAATAATATCTTGGGGGTGTAAGTAATTCAATGGGCATTTCAAGATTTCTCAAGCTTAAGCTACGATGAGAGCATGGAAGCCACGTTTGTTAATGGTCAAAATCTGCATACACTCCGATGGTTTTCACTTTTAAATCTACAAGAAGAATATCTAATCGGTTACACCGCAGGATATAATTTACGCGTTTGGCTTGTCTTCAGTGGAAGCCGTGGGTGCTAAAGGTTGGAGAGCTTTGAGAGGATTCATTATAACTCCATCTATGAGTCCATAGTCTATAGCTTCTTTAGGGCTCATGAAGAAATCTCGATCTGTATCCTCGTTGATCTTCTCAAGACTTTGACCGGTGTGGTATGAAAGATACCCGTTAAGATTTGCCTTATGATGCAACATTTCATTTGCCTGACAACCAAGTTAAAATTTAGGGACTAAGTTGAAAATGCTTGAAATAAACAAGGACAAAATTGTAATCCAAGGCAATAGAACATTCCAACCACAATCGTTGATGGAAAAGCAATCCTAATTTTCCGACTGAAATTTTATTCTAAGGAAAATGAAAGTTTTCATTTTTTTCAAGGATTGCCAAATGATGCCCAGCTCAACAAATTTGACTCGGCTAGTGTGGATCAATTGCAACATTGCCAGAAATTGTTAATCAATCAACCTAGAGGGTCAAAAACATCTGCCAAAAATCCTCCGGTTGAACATTCAAACCCAGAGGTTTTAAATTATTGCACACTTTTTAAACAATCAAATGTTGTAGGGTTAATTGTGAGGTCACCCGAGCGGCTTAAGGCGACCCAAACAGATATTTTTTTTAATATCTATGAGTGTCCGGGCTTAAGCGCACCTCGACTAATCTTAAGGGATAAGCACCTGACCTTACAACATTTGGGTGTCAATAAAACTTGAAGAAAATTAATTCCTAAGTAGGTGGCCATCATGGATTGAACCATTGACCTCTTAGTTAAATATTGAAACTATGTCTCCCTTTTTACCCTTAGGCCAACCCACGATGACTCAAACACATTTTCTCTCATTTATCTCCATCTCCAATAACATAAAATTCAAACACTTCCTCTCAATAAATTCTCTTTACTCTTACTTATTTCACTCTATACACTCTTTTACCAGTCTTTTCTAACACCTACACTATCTCATTAGCTCATTAATTTGTCCCCATAGAAATCCTCTCCCTAGCTTCTTCTACATATATGCCTTCTCTCAACAACTTTATACCTACAAAATTTTCACTATGTTCCCTCTCAATGCACATTTTTCTTCTAATCCCTCTTTATACCCTTGCTATAATCTATTTACCAACCAAGAGGATTTATAGGGATACCTGAATATCAATGTCAGTCTGTGTACCCTGAGCACCACCGAGAGGCTGATGGATCATTATCCTTGAATTCGGCAAGCTGTATCTTTTTCCTTCAGAAATAAACAAGAAGATGCAGACTTAACACACAGCAAAAAACTTCATTTATTTTTATATTCTACCAAAATAAAATTCAAAAGATGTTAACACTCTAACTTGTACCTTTAGTTCCTGCGCTAAGCAGGAAAGCTCCCATACTGTTAATAATAGAACAAACAGAAAACCCAATGTAAGAACAAATTATTAACTAAAAATAAGAGGGAGAAGTTGCAGAAAAAGCTCTAGATTAGGAAAACTCCTCCTAGTCATTCATACTCCAATCCTATCTCTCCTGAGCTATCCATTTAAGTGCACCAGAAAAACTGAGTACAATGTTGGCATCAGCGCCAGACTAAGAAGCTTTGTGAATACTTACATACATATATACATACACATATACATACACATACATACACATATATATACATACATATATAACCAATTTAGTTTCCAATAGATTAGGGTGGCATGCTAAAACACCAAGTTTGAGCCTACCAATACCACTTAGACTTAGAACTAGAAGCTCAAGCATTGACAACAGAAATGTATGATAACGATAATAAGGCCAAGCTACAACTGAAACATTAGGACTGGCTAAACTCGATCCATTTTAATTAAACTACCTCTTGAGGGAAAAGAATGAAGGCTCCAGGCTTTACAAAATTATACGCAATATGCAGGCCATATAACTAGTCCGTTATAGAATAAAAACATGACTGGAACCAAGAAGAAGTCATGCCACTAGTTTAGATAATAATTCTTCCCAACACAGTTCAGCAATGCCATGTTAAATCATAAACAAAACAGAAATAAATGAAGAAAAGAAGAATAAATCAGTTTCAAAAGTACTGATACAATGAATCTTGTACCTGGCTGCTAGTCCCACGCAGACAGTAGAAACGTCGGGTCTAATATGTTTCATAGTATCAAAAATGGCCATACCTGCATAAATCCAAGTTAATCAGTAGTTAAAAGATAAAGCCCGTCCCAGTTTTCAACAAAACAAATAATCGGTGATATGGTTTCCGGTTTCAATATTACCAGCTGTAACTGATCCACCAGGGGAATTTACATACATCACAATATCCTGTTAAGCATACAAAAAGATTATGTCAATCATTTGGTTATACAGAAAACCTGATTAACTATATATGAGCTACTTCCTTAAAATGAATTGAGAGCAAAGAAAGAGAACCTTATTGGGATCAACCGCATCAAGGTATAGAAGTTGAGCAACAATGATATTTGCCATATCATCTTCAACAGGTCCACCACAACGAATAATTCTCTAATCCAAAAGCAAACAAAAGTATTAACAGATGATGATAACAACCTACAAGTGCGACATAAGGCCTGTGTCAAGGAAATAATTAGCACAAACCTACACCCTTACATATTGAAAAAGCTGGCTTATAACACTTTGGAAGCGTTCTTGCACCATTGGAGGAGGACCTTGCCCTTGTGCGTAAGTGGGGAAGTACAGTGAAGATGGAACTTGCACATCATCCCTGTGAATTATACGGAACATAATTTCAAAACCATTTCCACGTTTAGTATTTCAATAATTGATAATGATTATAGCTGATCTTTGGCCCCAAAAAAACGTATGGGGAACTGCTAGTTAATCAATCTGTGTACCTTATAGACCAAATTCCTTGGCGAGAATTCCCATCCATTGATGAAAACTCCCCCGAGTACATGGCTTTTACTGGATAATTCTTGAGGTTCCTTCCACCTCCAACTAATTTTCCTAGTTTCCTGGAAATAGTGAGAAGATTACCCGGTGCTACTACGATTAGAAATAATAGACATACAAAAGAATACTAAACTTATGCAACAGAAAATAAGATTATCAAGAACAAACGAATGGAAGTTGAGTAAGTCTATCCCCAGAAGTGTAACAAATTGAGGTTAAAAAACCAAACCAAACCAAACCAAAATTTCCCAATATCAGAACCATAAAAAAAAAACACCTAGGGCGTGCTCTTGACACTAGTAATCTCCAAATACCCAAAATCAATCTGGACGTCAAAAGCATTCAATTTCAAAGTTAAACAAAGAAATATACTAATTTAGGCAATTCCTCACAATATAACCAACTACCCCACACATTCACAATCCTTGACATTCAAACGAACTACCCAAATACTACTAAAACCCAAATTGAACCACATTGCATATAAACCCAGGAAAAAACGAAGACACCCCAGACGAGATACCTCGAGTGAAAAGGCTCCAGTGGAAGAAAGAACTTCTGGGAGTCAGAAGAAGAGCTAGAATTCGGAACAGAAACGAGGGAGTTTAATCGGAAAGACGAGGCAGATGTGTAGGCGAAAGTATGGGCCATTTTTGCAGGTAAAGGTTGGGAAATATTTCAGTAGAAAGTGAAAGTGGCGAAGAATTAGGAGGAGGCGTGAGTTGGGAGGAAAGTCGGAGAGGCCTTATCCGCTGGAAGAAGCCAACGACGGCGAAGATGGTGAAGGAGAGAAGAAGATGGGTCGAGCAAGTAATTTGTTGGCAGTGACCTCCGTGAATATCTCTTCTTCAGAAACTTCTCACTCGGCCACTTCGCTTTCACAAGCCCCGAGCCCGACAAGTCGAGGGCCGCAACCCATGTGAATGTATTGGGCCGGGCTTCTTCGTTCTGTATGGACCCAATTGGCCCATTAATGACTTCCATCCGCCATTATTATGAAAAATGAGATAAAATGCAACTTTACCAATTAAATTCATATTAATTAAGTACATACAAAATTTGTAAATATAGCAAAAATTTTTAAATTCTATCAATGATAGACCATTTTGCAAATATTAGTTTATCACTGATATACCACATGAAGTCTATCAGCGATACAAGTCTATATAGTTTTGCTATATTTGCAATTTTTTTAAAATGTTGCTATATTCTTGAATATTATTGCTAAAATAGTTATCCATTACAATTTTTCTATAAAGAATACCTTGCTGTCAAACCAAATAATAACAGAGCTAACCTTACTACAAATCCATTTTTCATTTGTGGATCTTAATTTCTAGAACGAATATCCGTTTTGAATCTTTTAACCTCTAATACTATATCTAATTGTAGGAATTGTTATTTCAAAATTAATTAGCAATAGAAAGTATAGTTTATTTTTTATAACAAATTTGGAGTATTTTTTGTTTTTTTTCAGATTTTTAACAAATACATTTAGCTTTTTTTTAATACAAAAAAGGCGAGGGTTGAACCACGAACCTAATAGTTTTTAGTATACAAGTTGAGGCAAGCTTTTGTTTACATTAAAATATGGCAGTAATAAACTTTTTTTACTACTAGTGATTGAATCACTTGTAGATAAGTGCTAGATTTCTAGCACCAATAACAAAAACTTTTTCAAATAGATATTACATTGTATGAAATCTATATCTATTATTAATAAAATCTAAAATGTTATTAAATTTTAAAATATTTTATAAATTTTACCATTCTAAATCACGATTACTCTCTAAGAAAAATGAAATATCATTGCATTATATTGTGTTTGACATAAACTTTATGGATCCATTTCTTTTCTCTCGTGGTTATTATGTATATTATTGTTGATTATATGAGTTACTTTTAAAAATATCAAAATAAATTAAAATATTTTTGGATTTATTGATGATAACAAATGATAGATATGATATGAATAACTTTCAATATTTAGTTTGTTATTGATAGAATATAAAAATTTGGATACATTGATGATAACAAATGTAACGATAAAAATGAAACAAGAATAATAAATTAAGATATTATTTTTTTTGGTCATAAAATACTGTCATTGCCAATTTGCCATCGAAAACACTTTACAAAATTTGTTCATCGGAGAGTATTTTCGATCAGTCTTCTCCATATGAACACTCTGATGAGTTGAAGAAGACGAAGAACAATAATAAGAATAAGAATTGACATATATAATCATCCATCAATGGAATAGTCATCTTCTCCAACTCGCCTCTGGTTCAGTCAGTTTTTACAGAAGCAATTTCGAAATGGCCAAGCAGTTACTGGCGTATTTGCTCATCTTCGTGCTAAGACTATCCAATGGAGAATCCACTCCCATCTCTGCAAAAGTATCATCGCAAGTCGTCAGGTCTGTCATTACAGCCGTTAGAACACTCTCCATTCTACCAGCATCGCGTGCATTTATCGATTCCACTCCAGCTTTTAGATCATCAATAGCCATTTCGAAATTCTCCAGGCAAGTATCGTAGCAAGCGATTTCTGTCTCTGATGCTGCTGAATCTTTACGAAGTGAATTCAATGTTGCAATTGCTTTCGCTACCTCTTTAATCGATTCATCAATCTCTGTTTTCAGTGCTGAAGCTGGATCCACCTTCGTTCCCTCGATGTGAGATGAAATCGAAGTTTTACATAGTTGAGGATTGCTCGTCACATCGCAAATGTCCACCAGACTCGTCGTCACACTCGATGTTACCGACGATATCAAATCAGCCGAATGCAATTGGTCCAAACCTCCACCAAGTAGTCCTAAGTCGTCTTCTTCAGTTTCGGAAGCTGCTTCTTCAGATTCGGAAGCTGCTTCTTCAGATTCGGAAGCTGAGGAAGGTTGAGAAGGCGATGTTTCTGGTGAGGCTGCCTCTGGTTCCTCCGAAACGGTAACGGCAGGCGGTGACTGAGGGGCAACTTGAGGGGCAACTTGAGGGGAAACGGTTTGTTCAAAAAGTGGAGGAATGGCAGTGGATCCAATGTCGGAGGTGTTGCGAGGGACACAAACGGCAACGGCAAAGGAGAAAACAGAAGAGAAAGCGAGGAGGAGGAAGACATTATGGATACTATTATTGATGAGCTCCATTTTTATTCTGCTGTTCTCTTCCTCCAGAGAACAAGAGAAGATGAGAATGGTTAAAGGGAAAAGGGGAGATGAATGGGATTATGGAGGGAAATGGTGATGGAAGAGATGGGCTTTGTAGAAGATGAACAACAACAACAGCCATTGAAGCTCAAACCAACCAACTCCTACAAATAGCTAAGCCTAATTTTATTTTGCTCTGAAATTTTCTTATTCCATTTTCACCACAATTTCCCCTCTCTCTCTCTCTTCTTACTAATTTTAACATTAACAACAACCACTTTTAGAATTTTTGTTGGATATCCATCCATTCTTTCAAAACTAAAATACCCAAAATCAAAGCTACATTTTTCAAATTCCAATCTTTATTACCTCTTTATTTCCTAATATATCATATAAGTCTTATAAATATAAAAACCAACTCAAATGTAATCTAACTATAATATATCATAAAGTTTGTAACTCAAAATTAAAGATACATTGGTTTGTTTATGTAAAGGATGTTTCAAACCAGCATTATATTTAGCATTTTAGCTTACGCAAGGGTTCAATTCATTGTTAACACATTAAGAATGGGCTAAAGTTCGTCAAACTCAATATTGCAATGTTTGCCAAATAATGATGTCTCTTGGATGGCTTATTAATTATAAACTTTTATATGTAGATCAATCTCAAATAGGCTCTTGTTACAAAACCACTTCTTATTCTAAATTAAGTATCGAAGATATCCCAAATCGTTTGGGATTACAATGTCAAACTATTACATTTTAATATAAATACTAAATGTCCACAATCTTTCTAATTTCTATAGTGAAAAATGAAAGTCATGGAATAAATGTGATATATTTGAATAAAGTGAAGTTAGCCCTTACCAAGAGTATGGAAGAATATGTCTAAATTGGAAGCCACTTATGAGTTGTTTGAGCCTATGAAACAACAATTTCTAAATTTTTACCTTGAGGACAAGGTGTTGATGAGTTTTGAGAGAGCTTTTAGACTGCCAACCGTGAATAATTATATTAGATATCAGAAAGGATATAATTTGTAAAAATGATTGGTCAATTACTCAAAATTGATTCAATAGTAGAAATTGCATTGTTTAACTTTTGCTCAAATTGATTCATTAGTAGATTGCATTGTTTGCTGTATCAAAGAATATATTTTTAAGTGTTTAATTTAACAAATGAAAATCAAGTTTTTAAATTGTATTTTAAACTCCTTCCTTAAACATAGTTTTTTTCTTAAGTGAATCTAACCCTAAATCTAAGATCCGATTTATAAGTTGAGTATGAATATCACCACGTAAAAATACTTGGGTATAAATTTTCATGGAAACAGTAAATTTAAAAGCATAAACAAAAGAGGAATAATAAGCAAAAATCCTTTGAAGGCCATTCCCCATAAAAGGGGCTACAAGAGCATATATTTACAAAATCTATGAACCACAATGAGAATAAACAACACTGCCAATGGGAAAATTGAAACAGCACTTCTCCACAATGACCAGTAGAAAGTCTGAAGAAATTTAACACCCCCTTCATTCTCCCACCATTCACCATTACAAAGTCCCCAAAAAGATTACACCACCATATTCTTTCAACGTTACCTACACCCTCCCTCTTCTCTAAATATGATGCCAAACCAAAAAGAAAAAAGGAAAAAAGAAAAAAGAAAAAGGTGGGGTAGAGATGGCAGGGGATTCTACCGAATCAACGTGAGATTCCAAGTTGCTTTTCTTTGAAACTTTCATCGTCCCTCGTGGAGATCTTCGGAGAAAATTGCTGTCCGAGATACATTGTCATTGTCAAAAGCACTTAAACCAGAATAAGGACCAGAAGAGAACATTGAAGAGGATCCATCAGACTCGAAAGTTGTGGACGATTGTCTAAGATTGGTTCGGTTATTGGAGGATGGTACGATGGAATCTTGGTATTCTGTAACACGTTGCACCATTTTAAGAGACTGTACAACTTCACCCATAGTTGGACGTTGGCCAGCCTCAGGAGCAACACAGGCTGCAGCAATGGTACACACCCGCACAAAATCTTCCTTCGGATACTTTCCTCCAAGTTGTGGGTCAGCAAGTTCTTCTAACCGATCCTTGTCTCTCAAAATCGGCCTCGCCTGAGATGAATAAATATATTATAAACATACACTAAATTTGCAAAAAGATTAAACAGAAAGACACAGCTGCAAGGACATTTATCAATATCGAACAATGGGAAGAATGAGAATTGCTCCATGAAAACGCACCCATGTGACCAGATTCTCCTGTCCTGATGGTTGTGACATATCTACAGGTTTCCTTCCAGTAAGCAACTCGAGAAGTACAACTCCGTAGCTATAAACATCACTTTTAACAAGCAAATGGCCAGTCATTGCATACTCAGGGGCAACATATCTGTTCATTTAAATTGTATTCCATCAAATCCCAAAACTCAATATATAAAAGTGACAACTTTGAGAAGGGGAATGCGACAAACCCAAATGTGCCCATCACACGAGTAGAAAGGTAATTAGCCCTGCCTTCCGGAGCTTGTTTAGCAAGACCAAAGTCAGCAACTTTGGCATGGAAGTTGTTCTCAAGCAATATATTTGACGCCTTGAAGTCTCTGTGTATCACACATGGTTGTGAGTCTTCGTGAAGGTAAGCAAGCCCTCGGGCAGCATCCAATGCAATCTTCATCCTAGTGTCCCAATCCAAAGGACAATTAACACCTAAAGGACCTGGGGAAAAATTTTAACTTGTAAACATATTTTTCTAAAAATTGTTTAAGCTCAATGTAAATTGCCTTCATTTAAAGGTTCTCCAAATACTGGTCCACTTAGTAAAAAGAGGTAATGGATACCGTGGAGCCAGGCCTCCAAGCTTCCATTTGCAACAAGTTCATAGCACAGCAGATTTTGTGAAGAGTCACGATTACTGTAGTAGCCAACAAGTTTAACAAGATTTCGATGATGCAATCGGCTAAGCATCTCGACCTCAACCAGAAACTCCTTGTCACCTTGTTGACCTCCACTTGTAAGCCTCTTGATTGCAACAGCTGTGCCGTCACTTAAGACACCCTTAAAAACCCTGCCAAATCCACCCTCCCCCAGAATACTGGCTGCTTCAAAGTTATTAGTTGCTTCTTTAAGCTCTTCATAAGTTAAAAATCTCATACTTGACGGATGAGGGAAAGATCCTGCAACAGGCACTTTGTCCTCAACCCTTGGTTTTTCTGAGATGTTAGAAGAACGGGTGAAAATAAGGTTGACATAGAAGTAAAAGGAAATTATAAGAATATATAGAATTGTGGAAACAATAATATCGATGGTTTCCTATGCTCACTATATAGAATTCAGAACCATGTATTAGTTTTTTTAGAATTGGGGAGCAAAAATTGTATATAATGTTGTCAAAACCACAGCTTAACTCAACGATGGTCACATTATATGACCAGTGCTTCATAAGCACTTAAATTTAATCTCGTATTTGGCAATTCCTACAGACTTTATTGCCAAAGAAATCTAAAGGATAACAAGAGGGCTTTGTGTTATGTTACATACTTCATCACAAAATGAATTAACTTTAGTTGTCCGAGGTTCAGGGTGGTGATAGAGAGGCTTTTCAAAGGCTGATTATAAACTATACAGAAGGGGAAGAAATTAAAGGGCACAATCATTCATAATTTTACACACATACCAGTTACTAATGGAGGTGCTTCAGTCTTTCCACAATGAGATGTGCATAAGCAAATTATCAACACAAATAGAATGGCAATGAACAAAAAACCAGCGCCAATGCCAAGAAGAAGTGTCAGATTAGAATGGTGTCCTTTACTAGGAGAATTCGGTGATGTAGAGGCTGGAAAATGATATGCTGGAGCTGCCACAGGTGATGCAGAAGCTATAGGAGCTGTAGAACAAATGAAGATAATAGTAACAACACAGTAGCTTGAAAACAATTGCAACTACAGACATCAGCAACAGTCTTTAAAGAATAAAATGGCAATGGCATTTATAACCTCAGAAGCAACAGCATTTTAAGCACGGGGTACCCTAATTCCTCAATTATTCATACACTATTTTCTTTTTATAAGTATTCATACATTACTAATTTATAGTCTTTGTGTACTCAAATAACACCCAGAATTTCAGAGCTGTTTTGTCTAGCTTGACTTCGAATTAAGAAGTGTTTATGAAATTTAATTTTGTACAGCACAAGCTTTCAGAACCATGAGAGTTGGTAAAATTATCAACTTCCTCTAGCGTGCATTTCTTTTTCTGATTTTTGAAAGGAAATGATTACTTTTCATTGATAGGATGAAAAGAAACTAAAGCTCAACTTAAGACACACAACAACATGCATTTAAAGATACAAAATATGAAACACGAGAAATACAAATCTAGGTAGTCTCCCAAAAACAGAATGCACAGTACTAATTCTCCATCTACAATATGGTTCACTGCAAATCAAATTCTAAACAAGACGTAAATTAGCGAAAAACAAGTTCTACAAAACCAAGAGCTACAGTAATACTGTCCTTTGTGTCATGCACTGCTAAATAACTGTTTGGATATTGGATGTACCTTGAGAAGGAGGTGGAGGCTTAAACCAGGTAATGTTGAGAAGACTGTAATCGCCAACCAGCGTAGGGTCCAGACGAACTTTATGCATTGTAAGTGAAGAGTTTATTGCAGATGCATCAGCTGCAGAAAAGCTGATCCCAGTGTGGGGAGTAACATCCATTGAGATATTTAACCTCGATAAACTAAGTACATAAAAGTTTATCAGCTCAATCTGAGAGACTCGTAAACCAAGTTCAGAAGCTAACTCTTCAAGAAAAAGTTTCCAATTAGGATTCTGTGATATGTTTAAGAGGAGGAGATCAATTTTTATGGGATACACACAATGGCAGTCATCACCACTTCCTCGTTTTAGCACCATGTCAGGTTTGCAACAGTCTGCTAAATGATGAATAAAACCAGAAGCAAGTCTCAAATAAGTGAACGTGTCAACAAATAAAATTAATCTATGTAGCTCGCTTTTAATCCAAAGATAACTGCAAGAAAGAAAATATCAGAAAAAGAGGAAGAACCTGCTGCAATAGGGGAAAGTGGTGGCTGAGCTAAGCCGGAGGGAATAGCACCAGCAGTGGATTGTATGGGAGCAATGTTTTCAAGCCTATCATCAGGAGGAGCTGATCCACTTTTCATCAGTGGTTTGGAAAAATTTGAACTTGTGGGTGGGTGACCAGAAGTGATAAGATTCCCAAAGTAGGGAGGAGATGAAGGTGCTAGTCCAGCTTCTGGCGCACTCTGTGGTGACATATATTTTCGGTGGTGATGTTGGTGAAGAGGCAATTTCGCAGGTAGAGGGATATCGCGAGTAGCAGGTGCAAAAAAAGGTGTTGGTAGTACGTTGGCAACATCGGCATTGGTTACAGTAATCACAAACCACAATAAAATCAACTGTTTTGGAAATCGAAAAGAGACCTGTTCCAATATACCTGCATTATAACCTACAAATCAAGGTTTCGTTGGCTGAAAATATGTATCAACATAAATAGTTTAGTGTCTCCTTCTAAGTATGCTACCTTAGGCTTCTAAAGGGCCTTGGGAAAATTACTAAAGAAGGTACGTATAGCAGCTATCTAACCGTGAATAAAAATTGATCCTGCAAAGCCATGTTTCACATAGCTCACGTATTCATTACCAGTAGGAGCAGAGCATAAGGAATCCTCCTTTTGGATCGTCTTAAATTAAATTTCAAAATTTATATAAAAGAGTTAGGGTCAAATTTCTATCTCTAATGTTATCTGAAATTATCAACCAAATGGTGAAACCATCCAAAAAGTTAAAAATGTTTGCCCTTTCCTATGAATCCATTTTTGCTGCAACCCTAAATTCCAGGAAAGGTTTCACGTTTCAGTACCAGAATTCACATAACTACTATTTCTGGAGAACACTCAGCACTTAATGTTCATAGAGTCTACCACTTGAATAGAATAGGATGAACGATTACAACAATTTTCCATCCTCATAACGTTCATCACTTGAAAACTACAGAAATGGATATCTGAAGTGGACCAAAGGTCAGCAAAGAAGGTGTCGGCAAGCGTGATGTCACAGCACTAGCTCAAGAAAAAACGAAAGCCAGGCTGATCATCAATCAAGCACATAAACTCAAACAGAGGTGAATCAATTTCGCATCACCAGTTTCCTAAATTCCATCTGAAGCCTTTTATTTCATCCAATACCCACCGACGTTTTCTCCCTACCCTATCAAATCATATAAGATTCAAACTCCCAAACTGACCAAATCACAATCTTCACATTGACAGCCATCAAATGTCACAAGAAAAGACCATTCAAACCCCATCAAACCCAGATAGAAAACACAGAGAAAAAGCTAAAACAAACATACCTGCGGTGAAGGAAGCCGCAGGCACCGACATCACCGACGCGTCAGATCTGTTAGATTTAGATCAAAACGCGAAAGAGACCATTCCGGAAATGAGCGTAGGTAAGAAGCAAAAGCAGAGACGATGCAAAAGCGAAATGGAAACTTGGTGAGTCCAAGAAAGAAGAATGACCAAAGTCGAGTAGTAACATCACAGAAAAAGGGGAATCGAAACGGAACCCAGAAAAGCAGAAGGTGTGAGTGAATGAACTAAAGAATGAATCAGAGAATGAAATGAAAAAAGACGAAAAGGGTGTTATGGGAAGTTGTTGTTATTGTTGTTGTTGTTGTTGTTCTTCTACGCCTGACAATTGAAAAAGTGAGTGAGAGAGAGAGTGAAAGAGGACTGAGGGGGAAGAGTTTTTGTGTGTTGAAGTTTGGATTTTTGGGGGTTTTTTACAGAGGACAAAATACGAGGGGTTTGATGATTTGGAGTCTTTTTTTTGGAGGATGCGTGAGAAAGCAGAGAAGTAGAGAGAGAGATAAAGAAAAGAGTGGGGGTTTTTTGATGGGCTGCCATTGCCATTTTGCATCTTACTTCTAACGTGCGCACTTAACGGAAAAAAGGACAAATTAACGGTAAAAAGGAAAGAAAAAGATCTCTCTCTATCCCTCTATTCTCTTTTTTTAATAAATAATATCCTCTTTTGTTAATTCTCCATTCCCATTTTATTTTGGAGATAAAAGTATTGTTTTAAAAAGTTACCATTTTAGTTCCACCATAATTTTTTTTTTATTTGTACCCACCCAATCCTCAAAATTGGATTTTTTTTTAATCTATTAGATAGGAGTGTTCAATATTTAGTTTGGTTTGGTTAGCAAGTCAAACGAATCGCAAAAGTTGACTTTTGAATTAAATCGTACGACATGATTCTGTTTTGAATGTTTTGCTTTTCTTCTTTTAGAATAGCAAGCTTCAATGAAATTAATGGAGGAGATAAATCGAGATATCGACAGAGTAAGAAATGTGAGAGACTAAACCTAATTGAATGTGTGAGAAAGCGATAGACGACTGAGTAAGGGAGAAAATAACATCTTTTTGTTTTTAAGAAATAGTCTATATGTACAAACAGTAAATTGTTACCATATAAAAGTTGATAATTCAACGTGATGATTTTTCAATACAATGCTACATATTAAAAATTATTGCTAAACTTCTTGTAAATTTTAAACCATTATTATAGACTAAAGTTATAGAGTAAGGTGAACAATGAAATGAGGTGTGACTTAATCAATAGAGTTATGTATAGGCTATATGTCGTAGAAACCAAACGTTAATAGGTAAGATAATGTTTAGTTCATAAAATTAAGTAGATTCAAACTCTTGACATTTTAATCAATAACATATATACATCTTAACTTGTTGAATTCAATTCTACTTTGCCTAATATTTCCGTCTTAAAAATTATAATAGTTTATTTCTTCAAATATATCGAATTTGACGACGTTTCTTAGTGGTCATGTTTGACTAAAACAAATTTGTAAGTTCTTTAAGAGAAATGATAGCAACAACCATTTTGTTTAAGTGATATAGTAAATAAGCGTAACATCTTTTTCCTATCTTTTGTAATTAGTGCACTTTTAACTGCCACCAAGGAAGTTATAATAAAACATAACTTAATTGCAACTTTTTTTTTTTTTTATTGATTAGACATTTGCTTTGCTCTATTTAAAGTGGTAGGAACCAAAACCGAATACATCTTAAAAGTATAGGAACTACAATAACATTTTAATGGATACTAAAATGGTTAGAGATTGTTTTGGTTCAAGGTTTTATAAATGTATGTAAATATAAAAGGTTTGTAAATAATGATAATATATATGTGTGGCCATTAACAAAGAAAGTTAAAATAATAATAAAAAAAATATAATAAAAATAAGGATATGAAATTATTATTTTGCTAGGTAAAACAAATTCAACACCAGAAAATAATAAATAATAAAGATGCCTCGAAAAGTAATATTCTCACAAAAATATGATAAAAGACTAATCAACCAAACACGAGCTTCAAATACCAAACGCAGGCTAATAGTAATGAAAAAAAGTTATAAATATACATTTTTTTTTCTTTTGTGATTATAGAGAATGAATGGAAATTAATGTATCTTTTGAGTAAGTTTGTTATTATATTATATATTTATATACATAGATTTGAACATCTCAAAAGGTAGCAACCAAATAGATCACATTTAAGTTATTTGAGTGTTAAATATATAAACCTAATTTGGAATGGGTGAACGGAAGAAAGAATAAAAACGTTTGTTATTTTTGATGGGGCGCACGAGGGGACGAAGGAGCGTGGGGGGATGGGAAGATTAGTCAAAGAATTGAAGCCGCCTTTATTAGCGGTTGGTTTGTTAGGTTTTGGAATTTTGTCTTTCAAACTTCTCCATTCTTCAAACTCTAACCAACAAAGTACATCTTTATAATTGATGTTTACATAATAGAGATAAAATTGTTATAGATTATAAAGTACAAGAACTAAAATATTACGTAATTGTTATCAATTTGAAACTATGGACTAAATCATTACAAACTAAATAGTTATTTCCATCCAAATTTATGGATTAGAAGTGATTTTTAACTATGGGCCATCTCATTCACGAACATAATATTGATGGGCCATCTCATGAACGAACTTAATATTGATGGGCCATAACTAAACCGGTTTGGAACACATCGGCCTACAGCCCAACCACAAAATCACTTCAAATGATTCGGGTTGTCCCGTAGAGTTTCCGGGTCAAATAATCCGACCGATATCACAGATTCTGAAATTCCCCCAAAAATAACCCGACCTCGTTCGCCGTCGATTCTCTCTTCGGACTATACACTGAGCCAGTCGAAACATTAAAATCCTCTTCCTTCCCGTCGAGTCCTCGTTCCGATTCCCAAAACCCTAGCTTCAGGCAAATTCTTCCCAAATCTCAGATTGAGGGTTTCTACTACGCTTCGATTTCTCATGCTGGTTTAGGGTTCTGTTATTGAATCGTCGACCAACCGATCAGAATGTCGAAGAGGAAGTTCGGGTTTGAAGGGTTTGGAATCAACCGGCAAACTACTTACAATTTTGAGCGCTCTCAAGCTCCTCAGCGGCTTTATGTCCCTCCTTCATCACGAGGCCATGGGCACGACAACTACGAAGATACCGATGTTGATAATATAGAATATGATGATAATGATGGGGAGGAGGCGAGTGGCAACGCCGATGGTGGAGCTGGTGCTTCCGGTGCTGAAGAAGAAGAAATTGATCCTTTAGATGCATTCATGGAGGGAATTCACGAAGAAATGAAAGCGCCGCCGCCGCCGAAACCGAAGGAGAAGGTGGATAAGTATAGGGACGACGACGAGGAGGATCCAATGGAGAGCTTTCTTAGGGCGAAGAAGGACGTGGGATTGACGCTGGCAGCTGATGCGCTTCATGCTGGTTATGATTCGGACGAGGAGGTTTATGCGGCTGCTAAGGCTGTGGATGCAGGGATGGTTGAATACGACTCTGATGATAATATGCTGATTGTCGAGAAGAAAAAAATCGAACCAATTCCTTCTCTTGATCATAGCTCCATTGATTACGAGCCCTTCAATAAAGATTTCTACGAGGAGAAAGCTTCAATATCAGGTCACTAATTAGTTGGAACTTATGGTTCGGTTATATTTCATTATTGTTTTTTTCTCTCTGGCTTATATGACTGCATCCGTTAAGTTTGTGTATCATGACCATTAGTTTATCTTCTGGACCGAAAATTTAATTTCCTTTTCTCTTTTTGGGGAAGGAAGAACTGTATGATATACGGAGACTTAAAGATTTGATAAGATATGCAAACTTCATTCCATTTAATTATTTCCAATACTTCAGTTTTTGGCCTTTTCAACTTAATCACAACAAAATTGGGTAAAGTATAATTTTCAATTGAAGGAGTGAATGTGTGGATTTGTGTGCATATATTGTTACTTATATGTCTGACCACAACGTTTTTTCTTTTTCTTTTTCTTTTTCTTTTTCCTCCTTTCCATCCTCTGTTTAGAGTTTCCTAGCTAAACTTGTTGAGCGTTTGAAGAATTTAAACTATTACTTCTGGCTCTAAATTTGATGAATGTTTCCTTCTCTTTAGGGATGAGTGAAGAGGAAGTTTCTGAGTATCGGAAGAGTTTGGCCATTCGTGTCTCGGGGTTTGATGTTCCCAGGCCAGTTAAAACATTTGAAGACTGTGGATTTTCCCCTCAACTTATGAATGCAATCAAAAAGCAAGGGTATGAAAAGCCTACTTCTATACAGTGCCAAGCTATGCCAATTGTGCTTTCCGGGGGAGATATCATTGGAATAGCAAAGACAGGTTCTGGTAAGACTGCTGCTTTTGTTCTTCCGATGATTGTTCATATTATGGATCAACCTGAGCTTGAAAAAGAAGAGGGCCCTATTGGGGTGATCTGTGCACCCACCAGAGAACTTGCACACCAAATATACCTGGAGTGTAAAAAATTTTCGAAAGCACATGGGTTACGTGTCTCTGCAGTATATGGTGGGATGTCTAAATTTGATCAGCTTAAAGAACTCAAAGCTGGGTGTGAGATAGTTGTTGCCACCCCTGGCAGACTGATAGATATGATCAAATTGAAAGCTTTGACAATGTCAAAAGCCACGTACTTGGTACTTGATGAAGCTGATAGAATGTTTGACCTTGGGTTTGAACCCCAAATTCGTTCCATTGTTGGTCAGATTCGGCCTGATCGTCAGACCTTACTCTTTTCTGCAACTATGCCTCGTAAGGTTGAAAAACTAGCCCGAGAAATTCTTACGGATCCTGTGAGAGTTACGGTAGGAGAGGTTGGGATGGCTAATGAAGATATTACACAGGTTGTTCATGTTCTTCCCTCTGATTTGGAGAAGTTGCCTTGGCTTCTTGAGAAGTTACCTGAAATGATTGATGATGGTGATGTATTGGTATTTGCTTCTAAAAAAGCCACAGTGGATGAGGTTGAATCTCAACTTTTGCAGAAAAGTTTTAAGGTTGCAGCCCTTCATGGTGACAAGGACCAGGCATCTCGAATGGAAACACTGCAAAAGTTTAAATCTGGTGTTTATCATGTTCTTATTGCAACTGATGTTGCTGCTCGTGGGCTTGACATTAAGTCAATAAAGTCTGTTGTAAACTTTGACATTGCTAAAGACATGGACATGCATGTTCATCGTATTGGTAGAACAGGTCGTGCTGGTGACAAGGATGGGAGAGCACACACTCTTATAACCCAGAAAGAGGCTCGCTTTGCTGGCGAGTTAGTTAATAGTTTGATTGCTGCTGGCCAGAACGTTTCAGTTGAACTGATGGATCTGGCAATGAAGGTAACTTTTCGTGATATGCTGCATATCATTAGGTTCATTGTAGGCTAATGACTTACTTTTTTTCCAAGTTGTTTGAAATTTAAAATCAAATTTTCTTTAGTTTTTTTTTTTCCTGGGAAATATATCCATATCCTTTTGGTCGTGAGTTTTGAGTATAGTTTCTATTTCCTTTCAAAATTTCAAAATGTTACACTTTTACCTTAAATGTAACATTTTTATTTTTGAGTTTTTAGTTTAGCTTTTATTTGGTTCTAGGTTTTAAGATTATAACCTTTTGAAACCTAAGGACCAAATAAAAACTATACTCAACACTTAGGCTTGAACCAAAAAGGGCTCTTTTCAATATTTTTTTAATGATTTTATTTCTCTGTCTGGCGATGCTTTATAGGTGTTTGTGGCTGACTCTTTTGTAATTAATCTATTATTCTGTATTGTTAACAATTGGGGCTCCCTCGTGTGAGCTTTTTAGTGCTTTCTATGTTCTTAGGATTGTTGTTTTCTTAATAGCCTTGTTTGAGAAAGTTGCCATTTATAATTTTTTGCTGAACCATTTGCCGTTGAAATCATTATAGGATGGGCGATTCAGGTCAAAGCGTGATGCAAGGAAAAAAGGAGGTATTAATCAACGCCCAATCTTTCATTTCTTCCTAAAAGATTGGGGATTTCACGAGAGACCAAAAAGTCAACGTATTGATTAAATTTTCCAATCACATTTATATATTTATGCAATTGTTGTCTTTGTAGGGGGTGGTGGTGGTGGTGGGAAAAAGGGTAAAAGTCGAGGCAGCAATGGTCGAGGCGTGCGTGGAGTGGATTTTGGTCTTGGAATTGGTTATAACCCAGAAGGCACTGGTAGTACTCCTTCAACAACCAATGTTCAAAGTCGATCTGCAGCTGTAAATTCATTGAGGACAGGAATGATGGCACAGTTCAAGAGCAATTTCGTTGCCGCTTCATCGGCCCCTCCAAATCAGGGTTCAAGTAACAGCTATAATGTGCCAGCAAACAAAAGGCCAACATTATCAGGCTTTGTATCTGGTGGTTCGATTGGCGGTGGTGCAAACAGCCCAGCGCCTCCAGTATCGAGAGGGAACTCATACATGCCAAATCCTGTAGAATATTCAAGCCAAAAGAACACAGAAAGGTTGGTAAAGCCCTTTATCTGTTAATGTGTATGTATACTTCTTATCAATATACTCATCAATATACTCATTTGGTGGGTTATATGATCTAATTGCAGTTCTAGCGATAGGCCTCGAGAAAGAAAGAGACCCTCTGGTTGGGACAGATGACGCCTAGAATTGAAGGAAAGATAAAAACTCAAATTCAAATGGTATTGAGAGAATCTGGTATGATTAGACTCAATAGTGTAAACCCCTTTATTTGTTTAAATTTCTTTTACTAGTGTATGATTTTTAGCTTATGAGGTTGTAGAAATTCCCTGTTATAAATCCTTACCTGTCTCATTGTCTCGCCCTCCTTAATTATAAATTTTTACTTACGTTAAATTACAAGTTTAGTCTTTAAACTTTAACCGTTTGTGTTTATTTAGTTCATTAGCTTTTAAATGGGTCTATGGAGATCTTTAGAACTTTCAATTTTTTTGTGTCTAGTTAATTACCAACAAAGTCATAATTTTAAAAATCAATTATGTTTACTATTGCGAACTTTTAATTTTGTGTCGAGTAAATCATCAATATTAAGAGATTAAAAGTTCTATCGACTTAAATTTGTAATTTTAAAAGTTTAGAATCTAAACAACTAAATGTGTAACTACTTGATGAACATCTTCTATGTCAAAATTATGATATTACTTTAGAAAAAATAAACGTAGAGTTAAATGAAATGATAAATTGGAACATAATAGATTAGTTTGAAATAAGACCTAAATTCCACTAAGTGAGACCTATGGCATCTTAACTTTATGCCATAACTTTGACTTATTATCACAGTTTCTAGATATAATTATCTTTTATTTTTTTCAATTAAATCATTTAAGAATTAATTTTTACCGTTAGGAGCTTAACCCAAAATATTGGAAGTCTGAATATGAATGAAATTCAACATAGACATATTTTCACAATATCTCAGATGAAAATAGCATAATTTCTGTTAAAATCTCAAATAAAACTTCTACATTTTTCTCATTAAGAATAAATGTTTAAACCTCAATATAAACATTATTGTCTTCATCAATTATAAAAAGTTTATGCTTCGTTAGTAAACGTTTCAGAATAAAAATTTAAATGAAGAAATCAGAAGGGGGTCACCTTTTAAAATATTAAAAATGCGTTGCATAATCAATTTCAGAGTGTAGTGGTATAGGATTAATGAAACCATAGGGATACGTAAAGAACTTGAATTAAGATTGTCCCACATCGGGGAGTTTCGAAAGATAGAAGGAAGAGCTTGACTATAAAAAGGGGTTACATTGCCTTGAATAAGCATACCTTTCTCGGCCTTTTGGCTAAGATCAAGTGTAGTATCTGTTCTTATCAGTTTAATATCTGATACGTGGGCCATCGGCTCACATGATATTAAATTAATTTTTTAAGGGGGAGGGTTCACCATGGTAGCTTGCTGCCAGAGCTCTCGAGCGTCGCCCATGCGTTGCACTACAGCTTGGGCCTGGCGCACCCCTCCAATAACTAGTTAAAAATCTTTGATCTTGATTTGTTCACTGATTTATTTTTATTCACTAAATAATGTATTAAATTGTTTGACATGCTTGTTAAAGAGATACAAATATTTGTGACAGTAATTGGACTTTTATGTTTTGGTAGTTATAACAATTTTGCTCACAACTGAATTATAACAATTTTGCTCACAACTGAATTATAACAATTTTGCTCACACCTGAATTATAACAATTTTGCTCACACCTGAATTATAACAATTTTGCTCGCACCTGAATTATGACAATTTTGCTCGCACCTGAATTATGACAATTTTGCTCGCACCTGAATTGTAACTTTGACATTTGGGGAAGTTTTGCATATTCTGTTAAAAACCATGAACACTCTTTAAATTAGAACGTTTGTACTTTTACGACAACGAATTCCACTGGCATTGATTTCATCAAGAAAATCTTTGAGCCCATTTGATCCTATCCCCATTCAAAAGGAAAAAGGGATAAAGAGAGAATAATAACCCCACCATTGAAGCAACTTGAAGAAGAGCAGAGGAACTAAGAAAAAATAGAGTACGAAATGAAACATCCAATGGCGAACTGAAAAGTAAGTGAATTGAGTTGGAGTGATGGGAGAGGGGAAATTTCAAACATGGAGTTGATAAAATTCGAAGAATTAGAGGGGGAGGTGATTCTCCGATATAGAGAATTATTTTTAAAACATCCTCAGGTCTGATTGCAACAATTAACAAATTTTAATAACATATTTAATCAATTCGAAAAGATATAATTGATTCAAATTAAGTTGAAGAATACAATAATCCAAAAAGAAAAACAATAAGAAAAGAAATTAAAAGAAAGGGAAATCTCCTGCGGCAGACTTCAGGTAAAACCGTCCGTACCAAATCATCAGGGAGCTATCACTCTCAGCGAAGCCAGACCTCCTCTTGACGTATTTGCGTATTTCTCCATTACCATTAAGAAACCGCTAAAGAAGAAGAGAGAAACAGATTGATTGAACAAAGAAAAGCTAATTAGTTCGCCGGAGAATCACCAACCATGTGGAGGAGATTGCTCTCTTTGCGCCTCAGTGCCCTAAAACGTCTTCCTTCATCATCGACGGCAGCATCTG
This sequence comes from Cucumis sativus, assembly GCF_000004075.3. Taxonomy (NCBI): domain Eukaryota; kingdom Viridiplantae; phylum Streptophyta; class Magnoliopsida; order Cucurbitales; family Cucurbitaceae; genus Cucumis; species Cucumis sativus. The sequence goes on from NC_026658.2 coordinate 751,779, forward strand.
CTGCTCCATCCGGATCCATTTCCACAGCCTCACGACTTGCTGTTGCTGCTTCATCTCGCGTTTCTCCCTCACCTTACGTTTCGCTCTTCGCTCGCCATTTCAGCGCCGAGGCTGGTATATTCTATTGTCTTCGCTGGATTTCGTATTCGTATTTTACATTCGGCACCGAGTTTATGAACGTGGATCTATTGTATGATTTGGTCTCGTATGATTGATATTTTGATTCTTTTTTTTGTTGTAAATTAGCTGTTGATGCTGGTCTGAAAAAGAATGTTGAGGATGTAATGCCGATTGCAACCGGTCACGAGCGTGAAGAGCTTGAAGCTGCGCTTGAGGTGTTTTTTCTTTTGTTTCGATGCGCGGTTTCGTTTTTCCGATTTGATATTGAAAAAATGAAAAAAGATAAAGATAAACGAAAACAGCGGCATACAGACTGAAAATAGGTAAAAGATGCTCCCAATCATGCGGAAAAAGGACATCAGGTGGATTATTTGTAGTTGTACTATACCTAAATTAATTCCTTCATTTTCATCCGAAGGTTACTATCAAATCTCTACGTACGCCGTTTTATTTATATTTGTGGACGGTCAGTTATCAAACAAATCTTTTTTGCCGTTCCTTGAATGATTTTAGAAAAGGTCGACTGAATTTTTGACAGAAAAATTTCTGCACGAGGCCTGATGATAATAGCTCATTCTATTTCAAATATGTTGATAGATTTTGGAGAGGAATAGGTGTAATAATCAACCAATAAAAGAAGCAGCGTATAACTTATGATTTATGAACAGGTGTGCTAAAAGGTTTAACATAATGATTGAGCAAACATTAAAAAAAAAAAAGCTGAGTCAACAACCTGTTGGGTCTGTTTGACTAAGGCTCTGGAATGATAGGTGCCATACGATATGATCCAAAACATTCCAATTGGCATGTTGTATTTCGTGGGATTCTTAAATTTTCTGAGGCAATCCTCATTTCTCATATTGTACTGACTATTTAGTCTGGTTTATGTAAATATTTCAATTGGTTGGTATGAAGTATAATCCATTATCAAAATGAAGTCTCATTTCAATGGGGTTTATGTTTGCAGGGAAGAGACATCCTTGATATAGACAACCCTGTAGGTCCTTTTGGCACTAAGGTTGGTATATTTTGCTGTTTACATGTTAATTTTATTTTTGTACACTTTGGGTTGTGTCCGAGGAAACCCCTTTTCTCCCTTTCTTCGTACTTCATATTGATGTCCTATTTGTTATAAACTTATAAATAAAGGAACATGCAATATTAAACCATACTTTACTGTGTTGTGACTTGTGAGCCTGTGTGTACTTTCCGATAATTTACATGCCAAATTACTATTGTAGTCAGACTTTTGGGTACTCAAAAGGGTATTGCATGCTATCTTTAGTTCAAGAAGATTTTTTCAGCAGGTTCTTCACTCCTTTTATATAAAGTAGGCGCTTTAGGCAAAATCTAAGGGAGAGAGTTCTTTGAGCCACACCATTTGTGTTGATCCTTTGAGGAAAAATTGACCGAGGGTACACCTTCCATTTTTAGGCAACTTGCTGTATGAAATATTTTTAATAAATCCAGGAAAATAGAAGCTTATGAAACCCGAAGTAGGCGCTTTAGGCAAAATCTAAGGGAGGGAGTTCTTTGAGCCACACCATTTGTGTTGATCCTTTGAGGAAAAATTGACCGAGGGTACACCTTCCATTTTTAGGCAGCTTGCTGTATGAAATATTTTGAATAAATCCAGGAAAATAGAAGTTTATGAAACCCGAAGTATGATTTAGGAAGCTCACTGAAAAAGCATTAGAAGATACTTCGGATTTTCATAATCAAACCTTTGGGCCTACGCTGATATGAGCATACGTCGCTCAGGTGGTCAGGCATTACTCAATGATGCTTCTTCTTATTGGGTGTAGGTTCAATTCTCCTTCTTGTGGCACAATATTTATGGCTCGGTGGTACTAAGTGAGGATTTTTACTGCAATTCCCGTTTTATCTTATCTGTTTTGTTTGTAGTTTGGTCTTTATTTTACATCTATGGTGGTACTAAGTGAGGATTTTTACTGCAATTCCCGTTTTATCTTGTCTGTTTTGTTTGTAGTTTGGTCTTTATTTTACATCTATGACTTTGAATGTTAGTACTTTTATGTGGTGGTTATTAATTTTGTGATTAGTTGTTTATTTATATATGAGTACACTTCGCTTCAAATTCAATGAGCCAGAAACTGGTTTTGCCCTTGATGAACATCAAAATACCGTGAGAGGATGTGCATGAAAGAATAAGTTTGGTTGCATGAACTATTTCTTTGGATGAAATCTAAACACTTTCTTGTGTCATTAGGAAGCTCCTGCTGTTATAAAGTCATATTATGATGAAAGAATAGTTGGGTGTCCTGGTGGTGAAGGCGGTAAGTACTTGCAGTTTCTCTTTAAAGTTTTATCCATGCCTTTTCATCAAGTTTGTGCAAGCCTGACAAAATTTTACATATGTAGATTTTGCATTCTTCCCTACACAAGATTTTCCAACTTACTTCTGTCTCATGTTTTTCGATTTTTGTAGATGATGAACACGATGTTGTCTGGTTTCGGCTGAAGAAAGGCGAGCCACATGAATGCCCTGTGTGCACACAGTATTTCACGGTGAGGATTTATGGTAAATAATTATGTTGTGTTGCCAATATGGAATGCTTGAAATGGTACTAAAAAATGTAAAATAAAACACTAACTTCATTGAGAGTAAAATATCATTTTGGAGACCCCAAAACCTAACCATGGATTACAATCTATTCTAATTTTAATTAATTTTTATGTATAGCTAAATCGAACCTAGGTCAACTATTTAAGACATTACAACTTCAACCTAAAGGTTAACGATTCAAACCACCCATCCTCACCTCGTGTTGAAGTAAAAAAATAGGTTTAAGTTTCCTCCTCTGTTCAGGGTGGGTTAATTGCATAGGAATTACTTATGTTTCCTCCTCTGTTCAGGGTGGGTTAATTAATTGCATTCTTCACGTTATTATTATTATTTAGATTTCAACAAGTAGAGGTGGAAGGATTCAAACTTATGACCCATTGGTCGAGGACAAATCCTTTGCCAATTGAGTTATATGCTATATTTGGTTCTTCTAGTTATGATTAGAATCAAAGTATGTATGTTAGTTCCCTCTCCAATAGTCCCACTTCTTGAATTTGAATACGGATAAAGACTCGACATTTGAGTCTCAATTGGAAATTAATTCGGAAAGCCAAAATTTTCTAATTTGAAATTGTGTTCGCAGTTGGAAGTAGTCGGACCTGGAGGATCGCCAGATGGTTATGGAAATGACGACGATCACCATCATTGATTGCATACATTTTTTCTAGAATAAACCGGTACTTTAAAGAGAGAGAATTCAAAATACGCTGCAGTTTTAATCTGAAGCTGTGTGTATTCCCAGTTGTTGCTTCAGCAACAATAGAAATCTGAGTTTTTTCGCTCTTAATTAAGATCCAACAGGTATGTCTTCTTTTGGAAGATGCAAATCCTTTTAGGCTTTTACCAAATAATTGGAGGCTTCTTGATTCTTTACCATGACCCAGGTGGTAGTACAATAACACACACCCCCTTTTGATCTTAATATATAATTTAAGAAACTTGCTGAATTCACTCTCTTTATTAGCTCTTCTATTACAAATCTTGTTTACTTTATTATTGCAATTTGCAATATAATCTTTTCTCTGTCCACTAGACCTCGATACCTTCTGTAAGCCTTTTTTGGGATTTCTTTTATAAGTTGCTTGGTTTTAGTACCTATATGTGGAGAGAATCAACCTTTAATTTTGAATTTGATAATATAAGTATCATAGTAGTCGAGTTATAGTCATTTGGGCTCTGAAGAGTGAAAGCTAATTTGTTTGGAAGGCAGATTTAGGCAATTTTAAAGGTGTGTTTAAATTCTAATCATATTCAGCTCTAGAAAAGAAAAACCTAGGTCAATACAGATCGAGTTGGAGTGCATTTTAAAGGAAATATGGCTTAAGCATGAGATAATTGTATAATAATAAATCTAATTTCAAACCTAAAGGGGAGGTTTGAGACGATGACTATGTAGGCTATAATTATTACATTTTCCTCGATCAGTTATAGGAAACACTATTTTAAAACACACAATTTATCACATTTTTTTACAATTTTACATTTATCGAATATTGCTTGATTCTCTTTCCTCCATCTTTTTTTTTTCTTTGATCATCCACTCTACCATTCTCATTAATTCCCACTTTCCTTTTTCTTCCTTTCTCTGACACCCCCCTCTCTCTCGACGGTGACTGCCTTCCTATTTTCATTCAAACTAACATCTCTCCATTCAATCTGTGTTGTAGTAGACTATGGACGCAATCGGTTTGTAGTTTCTTTTTAAAATAATACTCAACTTTCAAACGATTGCATTAGTGTCAATGACATTTCAAAGAATAAACAAAAACAGGTCTTTTACTCTTAGAAAAAAGTAATTTGAACATATATAGATACTTCCATTTTGCATAAATGATCCAATTTTTACACCAATTATCTCAGCAAGTAACCAAAGTTTAAAATATAAAAATATTTTAAAATCTCAAATTTCCAAATCAAAATGTCCATTTATGACACGACAAAAGTCGAAATTGGAATCAAAATGATAGACAAAGTTTTGGTTACTTCAACTAAGAAAATATTGAAGAAGATATTTGAAAATAGAGAAGGGTTAACTCTTATTTTGAAAGGTTAAAGCTATTAATACCATTTTTGAAAGTTCGGTCATTATTTTAAACAAAGTGCTAGCCGTTTTAGTTGCATCTTTTGTTTATTTCTCAATCCCAAACTCAAAATCCTCTGCTCACTTCCATGAATTTAACAATTCAGGTGGGTGAAACCCATTCTAATACTCCTACTCCCACTTAAAATTTTGTCATACACACACGTGCGCGTATATACAGCCATAATTTTTAAATTTGAAGTTCAATCACTTGTATATTAATTTAGTTGACTATGGAAGGAGTAGTCATATATCTTATAAACATGGCAAGTTCCTTATAATTTTTTTTTATTCAATGTGAAATTTTGAACACACCCATTCAAGATGAAATTTCTTTGGTTTCACTATTTTTTATGTATTGGATTGAATACATGTATGAGTTTAATGAGCTCTAATGATATTCGATAACTACGAGGTTCTATCTTAAATATATCTTACTAAGATGGTGAGATTTCTCGACTCAACTTTTGAATGTGTGATTAAAGGGAGAAAGAGGTAGAAAGGAAAATGTTAAATATAATAATAATAATAGCATAGTGACCAATAATGCTATCAAATGCAACTCTTTGAAGCAAAAGAATTTAAGAATGATCAAAACATACATAGTTTAACGACATACTAGCTAAGCAATCAAGAAATCAACGGTTCAAAGGGAAAATACTTCAAAGAGTATTAGATAATGATATTGACTCAAATAAAGCATGAATTAAATCTTAGCGATTAAAAGTGTAATTCTTACTTGAAACATGCTTTTTTTTAGTATGAGCTGGACGTCAAAGTCAATTACATATTTGTAATAACAATATTTTGAAATCTGAATATGACAGTATACTATAACTTTATCTTTTTCTCTTTTGTAGAATTAGAAATTGATAGACAACAGAATAACATATTACCTAAATAAAACAAGCATTATCACCTTATTAGAAAAAGAAATCTTGAAGAGTAAGAGAATACCTAAAAACTAAAAAAAATATAAAAAAAAATGAAACTTTTGGGAGCTTCAATTGATTCTTTTAAAAAGGAAATATGTGAATTATTTATTAGAGATATACATTTTAAACTAGTTGAGCATTATAAAGTTGATCGATCTTTGTTTTCTTTTTCTTTTTAATATTTTTTTAGAGCTCAAACACAACTTTTAATTGTGAATTTCTTACCTCGTCATCTGATCTAAAAGTTTAGGATTAAAGATAAATTAAAATTATATTATTATCGTTTTACTAAAAAATTAGATAAAGGTAATTATCATGATTATTCCTTTATTTTTATAATTTTCCTTTATAAATTCAGTGGTTAGATTAAAATGCTTTATCGATTTATGAACTAAAATTAAAAAGATTCATAAAATCAAATAGACTTGGTGAATATTCATGGGCAAGTTTGTATTTAAGTAGTGATTAGTAAAAAATGTAGATAGTTTTTCTCAATTTTAGTCTCTCTAAAGAGAAAAAGAATAATTACATTAACCAATAAAAACTAAAATAAATATTATTTCATGTTATAAATTCATCATTTTTTGAATTAATAATAGTTAAAATTTATCGTAAAGAATAGTATATAAATATACAATAAAAAAACGTGTATTCTCTTACTACCGCTGTGAATATTTGTAAAATAACGAGAAAGAAGAACAAAGTTGTCACGATCTTACAACTATAACTCCTGGACATTTTTTTATTTGAAAAGATGTTTTTCCAACTACGATTTTAATCTTCATTCTCAAGATGGCTTAAATCTTAAAGAGAAAAAAAACAAAATTAAAGATTTTTTTTAAAAAAATAAAGACAAATTATTTACTCTCGTTATAACAAAACCACTCAAAGACAACTTTTTACCCTTACTATTTTTATGAAATATAAATATTTTGTTAAATTTTTATTTTTCTTTGACAAATTTTCAACTTCTCTTTTACTCTTTTTAAGAAAAGCGATTTTTTATTGAATAATTATTTAAAGTAGAAAGAATTATTTAAAAAAAATATTTCAACACACTTTACCATCAAAATTGGCATCATGGAGGAGAACATACAAGAGATACCCATCTAAGAAAGAAACTCCTAGAAACTAAAATGGAAACTTTAGAAAATATGAAACTTTTGAAGAAAATACTTGATTCCATTAGAATCATTTTTCCAACAAAAGAAAAATTATTTAAAAACAAAAGCAAAATTTTAGACTCTTAAAAGAAAAAAAAAATGTTTATACTAAAGTGTTTTTAACTATTTCCCCCCCTTTTTTTTCTTAATTTTTAAAAAAATCTAGTGGGAACTTTTTATTCCTTTCCTTTCTCTCCAAATATTTAATATTTGGAACAACTTCCAAGAGCACTAAATATTAACAAATATATATATATATATATATAATATAAAGAAAAATAATTGAATAATTATATATATATATATATATTTTGAAGTAGAATATAATTTATTTCCCTCTTAAAGAGGGTATTAAATTTTTGTTGCAATTAGCACATTACATTAAAAAAATTTATTCTTAAAGCAATTAGGTTATAGTTTAATTTAAAGGACAAAACCCAACCCCATATCAATCTGACAAGACAAAAAGAAGTTAATTATTGATAATCAATTCCTTAATATATCTTCTGAAAGTATGTGTTATTCATTTGGTTAATTTAATATAGAAGAACCATTAGAGAAAAAATAATAATAATTAATTAGTTTAGTTCCATTGATTAGACTAAAAGTGCTTCTTTATCTTATGCTCAATCTTTCTCTTTAAACAATATTTTTATTCTACTAATCTCAAAACCATTGGAGCTGCCCATTGCTTAATTAAACTTCTAATTTACTTTACAACTTTATTAATGTTCAAGTTATTTATACTTCCCCTTCTACCCTTCCCTAGCAAGTAGCAACAACTATACATCATTATTTTTTTTTACTTCAATCACAATTCTCCACTTAACTAAACCCCAAATAATTCCTTTTTCTTTTTACTTTTTCATCAACCATTAAATTAATGTCATCCTTAAAACTATGTTGTTAAAAAAGTTGGTGAGACAAAGTAACAATTCACCTTGAAATCTACTTCAGAATAACCTCTATTCATCTGTATTAAACTACAAAATCAATGAGCTAAAAATAAGGCATCAAGATGTTAAATCCACCTAGAAATATTGTGTGGTCTACTTAGAAGAACACTCGCCTCTACCCATAAATCTTGAAGAAAAAGATACTTAAATTCGGGCTAAAATTTAGGATAGAGAATAAAGAGTTAAATAACAAGTTTAATATCTTAATTTTCAAGTTTGTCTCGTCTCAAAACTTTAAAAATTTTCTAATGAGCTTCTAAACTTTCAATTTGGTCCATGAACCTCAAATGGTGATTCCTTGATCTTTTTCGTAAAATTAAAAGTTTAATGATTTATTAGACAAAAATTCAATTTTAAGTATAATACGTTCATCACTTGAAAAAGAATGACTATGTAGAGTTCTATTAAACCCAAAATTTAAAATTGCACGATAACATTTTTAAAGTTGAAAGATTAAACACAAGATGGAAAGATAGGTATCCTATTTAGATACTTGTTGAATTTCAAGAATATATCAGAAAGTTCTAACAACCAAACTTGTAATCAAATAAATTTATGGGGAAAGTACTTAGCTGTGGTTCACAAATGTCTAGTCCAAAGGATTTGCACCAGCTTCTTGCCTAGTGATATTATGCTTTTCACTTTACCTAGTCTAGCTAGAGACTCTACACAAGGAGAAGTTAGAACAAAAAAGAAAAAAGAACATACTTTAGTTAGAGATCCTCCACCCCAAATGAGAGATGGGGTTGGGAGTCTCTTGCATGCTTTTCATTCAACTTAAAAGGTCGAAATAGAAAAATGAAGATAATTTGGGTTGCATTGCATTAGTTACAAAAATCTGAAAAAGGTTCCATCTTTTGGTTCTAAACTACATAAAACTTTTCTTATTGAGCTCAAATGCTCATCCCCAATGAGGCAAAAGAGAACAAGAACAAGAAAAAGGAAAAGGAAAAATAGGGGAAAGGAAGGAAGAAAAATTACATAATGAAGTATAATAATGTGCAACAAAGATTAGTGCCAACAGCATATGTTGTTCCTTGTTAAAAAAATGAGCCCACAATTAAGCACAAACCAATTCTATAATCAAGTTGGATTATCTCTCCATTTTAAAGGGTGGGGTGGAGAAGGAGGAGTTGACAAACAGAAAAGTTTGCTCTTTCCATAAAGGAAGGAAAAGTGCTCAAACATTGACCAAGAGAGAAAAGTAGATGCTTCAATTGTAAATTTTTTAAGAAAAACCAGTCACAGCACGCCACGTCATCTTTTTTGGGTTTGCTTTTCTTTCTTTCTTCTAATCAATTTTGTTTGGTCAACCAGAAAATTGATGTAGATTCTTCTTTGCCATGCACTCATAAGTTGGCTTTTATTTTCTAAGAGATAGTTGAAGTTAAAGCTCTCAAAATAAGAGCATTTTTTACAGCCAAATGTCAGAATTTTCTGTGATAAAGTTTTCCCTCTTCCATAGGTTACCTAAGTTTGCAATTTTTCTAAAGAAAGTGTGTTAAGTTCAACTGCAATGAAGGCTCCAACCCTACCACTATTCTTTAATCAGTAAAGCCACAAAAGGAGGGGGAAAGGATAGGAATGAAGATAATTTTATCAGAGATATCTCATCTCATTGCAAAATGCCTACACTGTAGAGTTGAAGTTGCATCATATTGGTTCTGACTAAAAGTTAGTGGTGTAAGATTGACTGAGACCTTTTACCTAACCTCTGTGTAGCCACTTAGTGGTGAGTGTGTTGTCAAATTGATCTTGTTGAGCTAAGAATCTATTCCTCAGAACCAAACATTTATATTCCTTAATGCTGCTATCAGAAACTCCTCCATAAGAAACTCACCCAAAATGATCCTGAAAAGTTTCAACACAACAGTGAGAACATTAATGTATTGGCCATGAAATTGTAGAATTTAGATGGTTCATATTGTCTCCATGTCGTCCTTAAGGTATAAGTGAGAAGTTTCTTTTTCATTGTTTCATACCAGAGAAAAAGATGTTGTTCTTGTAGACTTTAAAGTTAGGTAAAAGTAATAGATGAACATATTTCTAAACCCAAGTGGCATTTTGAGTGAGGATTTTCCTAGTAAATGAGGTTCTTGTAGCAAGAAAAGAAGTAGATTGAGTGATTAGAAGAATTAGGCAATATAGAAAAGACTAAGGAGACGAATCAAATATAATGATTGAAATCTATACTTTATCTGTTCATTATCTTTTATTATGTACAGGAAATTGGGGGAAATTTTTTGATTTGGTAACCTTTATTGGGGGAGGACCATGTTGAAGAGCTTTGTATCTAATTAAGTTTTGCTAAAGATATAGCAAATCTACTAGCTGTAGAACAAGTACTTTTGTCTCCCTCCATGAGCCACAGATTTGAATGGATGATTTAAGTTACGTTTTTCAGCTGCATAATCATACCAATCAATAGAAACTAGAGGATAACAATTCCAATCCCCTGAAAGATGATATAATGATTTGATTCTGCTGAATTTGTTGTCAATATGGTGGCCGTGTGTGCACAGATACAAACAAAAGTAGTCTTTGTAGTGGGTCTCAGAGCAATCAAAATACAATGAACTGGCAAGCAGAAGAGAAGAAAGAGCAGAGAAAAAGTTGAAATGCTTTTTTAATGTGCATGATTCCACTTAAGACATACAGGTTGGTAACCACATATGGACAATTATAGTATAAAAATATAAATGAAGAATATAAGATAAAATTACTTAGCACTGCAAATTTAGATATTTCTTCCTAGCTTAAATTAGATAGATTGGACACTCGAACCAACTTCACTTTCTGGTTAATGGTATCAATCAGAAATTCATTAAAAATGATTGATAAGAGATATTTCCTTCGACATACTGAGGGGTTATTCTTTGTTATTTCTAGTAATATTCTTGAAGTTTGTTATTGGATTTGCTTTATTTTCTGGCCGCTGCCCAGTGTCCACAAGCATAGATTCTCTCTATTTTGCATATCCAGAGCTCTCTCTCCTAGCTGGGAGGCTTGCGGATGGATGAAGGTGCTCTGCCTGCTGGGATTCTTTGTGTTTCTTAAAAAGATTTCCTGCTTTTGTCCTTGTCTTTACTTCTCCTTTTCACAGATGCCTCTCCCTTTCTGAGTTTCTTGGCTATTTGGTGCAATGTGCAGCTGGTGTACACACCACACTAGCATAGTGATTCATATTCTCCCACATTTTATTCCACTTTCACATCACCAAATTGGCTATAAATAGACAATTTTCATTGTTGTTTTTCTACATCCCAGCATATTACACTTCTGGCTCATTGCATATACTCGCAACTCACAAGTGCCTCTTAAGTGCAGTTCTTACAACTTTCAACATGAGCTACTCACATTCTAATATCAGCTCTGGTCTGTCTACTTTTCACATTCCTTCTCATTTCTTTTTCCATCTACAGCCATTTTGCTTGAAGTCTGTTTTTTTTTTTTTTTTTTTTTTTTTTTTTTATTGTTAACCAACAAAGTACCAATCGATGTCCCTCTTAGTGCTCCATTTAATGAATGGATTAGTTGTTTTCATTATCTCTAACTGTTCGTGATTCAGAGAAGTTACACATTCTGTGATCAAACTGCAGGTAGTAGATCATCAGCAAGAAGGTCATTAGAGTTTGGAAGGACACATGTTGTGAGGCCCAAAGGAAAACACCAAGCCACTATTGTTTGGTTGCATGGCCTTGGTGATAATGGCTCTAGGTAATGCCCCTTTTGTCTCCCTAAATGCTCAAACTTCATATAAAGGATTTGTGATGGCCTAGAAAACCATTCAAGTTCTTCTCTTCATATAAGAATCTGAGTTATCTGAAACTGTAAAGTGCCATACTCAAAGAATCCAGCATATTTGAAAGTGTTTTGAATGAGCTTAAATGAAGCTAGCATAGGACTAAGGTTTCTTTTTCTAACATGAAAAGCAGAGAAACTTGTGACTGTCTACGTTGGATGTTTATTTCACTAGCTTGCCATCAACAGTGGACAGTGATATTCCTTTCCCTTTTGCAAAAAGTACTTTTTACCTTCTTTAAGAAGGGTTTCTTGCCGACCTTTGTTTCCTAAGCCAAACGAAAAAGGGAAAAGGTGATCTCAGAATGTCAACAAGTTCATATTCTTCCCTTGAGTTTCTCACTTGAATGAAATGTGAAAAAGTAAGGGCACAGTAGAAATTGCAAATAAAGGTTGAACTTTCTCTTTCAACTTGTCTGATCGCTGAAGTTTATTTGAAAACCAAGGTTTGGAAAAGGTGTACATCAGACTATTTTACATTTTTACATGGTTCTCCAGACAAGATAGGGCCCTCTATAGTACTTTCCTTTTTTCCTATATATTCCATTATGGATTTTCTTTTCCCTTTTCCAACCAATTTCATATTTAAATACCGGAATCACTTGCTAAACCATGTAAATTGAAAAGACAAATAAGGGTTTACTTTTATATGAAATATGATCAATCATGCATCCTGACATCCCAGTTCAAGATTGCTGAGAGTTGTAAACTTTTCCAAGAACGTGTCTTAGTGGTTCTGCGCTTTAATTTGAAGATATTTTTGTAAATAACCCATCTAATAATTTCTGCTTCCTTTTGTTCTCTATTTAACTGCAGCTCTTCTCAGCTCCTGGAAACCCTTCCTCTTCCAAACGTAAGAAATATAATCTTATACCATCAAATGAACATGCCTTCATGTTTAGCTTACACTCTAGGCTTCTTTCCCATACTAATCACCATTTCTTTTAAATATGTAGATCAAATGGATTTGTCCAACTGCTCCAACTAGACCAGTATCTCTACTCGGAGGCTTTCCTTGCACTGCATGTTAGATCGATAACCATCTACTTTTTTCATTTTTTTCCCTTTCCTAGGCCCATATCTACTTCAGTGGTTTATTAATAACAAATATTGTCTAAAACTGTTCCATGTGACTCTTATCAGGGTTTGATGTGGGAGAGTTTTCAGAAGAAGGTCCAGATGATTGGGAAGGTCTTGATGCCTCAGCTGCCCATATTGTAAACTTACTGTCTGCAGAGCCATCTGATGGTAAGAGAGTTATTTGCATCTTAAGCTGCTAAATATATTAAGTGCATACTAAAGCCAAAATAAAAGAAACTTCAAGACAACCAAAACTTTTAACAATCTGGGAATCTTTATATATATATATATATATATATATATATATATTAAAATATTTGCTCCTCAACTTGATGGAGAATAAATTTCTTTACTTCAATTATTTGTGGCAGTAAAAGTTGGGATTGGAGGCTTCAGTATGGGAGCTGCAATGGCACTTTACTCCGCAACCTGCTGTGCTCTTGGAAAATATGGAAATGGAGTCCCATACCCCATCTTCCTAAGGGCAGTTGTTGGACTTAGTGGCTGGCTTCCTGGGTCAAGGTATGTTGTTTGGGAAAGAATTCTCAATGAACAATAAGTGCTCATATAGAAACAAATAATATACTGTATATGACATACAGGAGCTTAAGGAACAAATTTGAAGCATCACACGAGGCTACAAGGCGAGCGGCATCGATTCCTATCCTACAGTTTCATGGAACAGGTGGGTGTCTAAAACCTTAAGCTAATGTTTTTGTTATTGTTACTGTTTTCAACTGACTTGAAGAATAATTCACTTAGCTTTCTTGCATACAAAGATAACTTTAAATTGAAGATTTCAACCATCAGAATACACTTTTTTTTTCTTCTGACAAACTGAATGACTTCACTAACTCAGCATTTGTTAAGCAAGCATGAATATATTCTGCAGCCATTTCCTTTCAGGATTTTAAAACTTTAGCAACTTGCGTAAAAGACATTGATTCTCAACAGTTTCAAAAAGGATCGTTTGAAAAAAGAAAGAACTGTTCAGGAAACCAATTTGAAAAGGGGCTAAAAAAACAAACTCACATTTTTCAACCATTTCATGACAGAACAACTCTGATATAACATTTTAAGTTTCCCCTTTTTGGGTTTGTTTGATGAATCATTCTTATCAATTATTATAAAAAAAAAATGCAGCTGATGAGGTAGTAGCACTCAAGTATGGAGAGAAATCAGCCCAGACCTTGACCTCAGCTGGGTTTAGAACACTCGTTTTCAAAAGCCAAGAAGGGTAATGCTCTATTTTAATCAAAATAATCAAAACAGACAAAAATGAAAACGGCTAAAAGGGTTTTGATTGGTACTTGTTTGCAGGATGGGGCATTACACAATCCCAAAAGAGATGAATGAAGTCTGCAGTTGGCTAAACTCAAGGTTGGGGCTTGAGGGCTATCGCTGAGAATTCTTGAATACTCCATTTTTCAATGGTGTAAAGCTGAGAAGGAAGAGGACAATAAAGTTTTTTTTTAAACAAAAGTAAAGCTTATGCTCTTGGTTGATTAGGCTATGGTAGAAATATGGGACATTGGGGCTTTTGTTGTAGAGAAAGAAACTTCCTAATTCCCTTTTAAAACTTCTCTGTTCTCAATAAAGTTTTAGATTAGTTCCATTTTATGAAATATGTAAAAGTTTGTAGTTGTAGCAGTGCCAATAGTTGAGCTAATTTTCACTTCAAATTTCTTTTGTTTCTTTCTAGTATTACTATGGTTATGAATATGAATTTCTTTTTCCTTTTCTTTATTTTCTTTCCATTTCATTTTGTTGCTAATAGTAATGTCTAAAACTCTTCTCCATTGCTTCAAGAAGTATATTAAGGTTTGATGTCTCTTAACTACGGGGTTGATGAACTTCTTTAGCTAAATAGTGGTAAACTTTACAACTTCATATTCTATATTCTACGACTCTTTAGATCAAACATATCTTGATCTTGATGGTTTACCATTTAAATTTAGTTGATAGAGATTGGATAGTTAAATTTAAGTTGAGGAAAGGTTTGGAATTTAAAATATTAATGAGTAAATAAGAAGAAAACAATAAGATTCAATATAAATTTAAGTTAGTGTAGTTTTTTTAAACAATAGAATTACGTTAAACATTTTCGAGTAGAATAAAGTGATAGAGAGGGGTCTCTCACTCATGAACATGAATATTTATTTTAATTATTTTCACATTTTAAACGTGGGCTGATCGGGTTTCTGGGATCTTCTTCTCCCACCTTAGAAAATATCTCAACCACTCTCCCTCTATCAATCTCCAGCCTGACGCCCTTCGCCTCACCTCAGACTAGTTGTCGCCGCACGTCCTGCTTCCGGTGTCGTCCTCCCGCTGCCGCCGCTCGCCACATTTTCAGTAGTGGGTAAATTTTGGTGTTTTCTTATAAATTCTTTCTGGAATGTTTTTTAATACCCACTAAGATTTGGTTTGATGGTTTGGATTAAGCCACATTTGGTCAAAATTTATTTGGAGACCGTTACATTTTATTTTGTGTTTCGGAACTAGGGAGCTAAGTTTGATTATGGTTGTGTTAGGGGCTTTGATCCAAGATTACTAAATATTTTGGCTGAATTTCGAGGTAGGTAGCTTTACGCTTGTTGGATATTATATTAAACTGAATGTCCGTGACCAAGAATCCTTGTTGTTGATTTAAGCTTTTGGTGATTTAGGATGATATTCATTTACATACGATGATATGTTGTGAGACCCCTTATGCCATGCACGATGTATGTTAGTTCAATTAGTGACAACTGTCCTCCTACCCGTAGCTATGCACACCATACAAAGGTTTGTGTTCCTTTGGTTCACATGATAACAGTTCACCAGATTGTACATCTCATCTACCGTATGACTGGTTTCATTGTTCACTCAGATGACCTTACATGTTACAATTAGGTTCCACTAGTTACAGACATTCAGTTGCATCTGCTTTCATAGACCGACTCCAGTAGTGGAATTATGAGCAATTCGTGACTTACTGAATATATTTATTATCCTTGCAAATAGTTTCCAAAATACCCTACATTTTGCTAATATTTTGAACAAGAATCCTATTTCTGCATTTAATCCGTCTGGAAGAAATTGATAATACATCATTTTCCATTCTCACAAGGGTTGATTGAAGCGTTGAAATAACATACAATGAGGCCTGAGATCGTTCTGTTTGGGGATTCTATAACTGCACAATCCTTTGGTTTAGGTGGATGGGGAGCTGCGCTTGCTGACACTTACTCCCGAAAGGTAGATTTTTTTTTTTTTTTTCTTTCTTTCATTTGTATTTTGATTCTAGTTTTTCAAGTTTATGTTTTTGAAATTGGGTTCTTATCTGACCAATTTATAGGCCGATGTCATAGTTCGTGGCTATGGCGGATACAATACTCGGTGGGCTTTATTTTTACTTCATCACATTTTTCCCTTGGTAGGTGCCATACTGCTCTTTCTGTTTCTTGGCTACTTTGATTCTGATGACTCCACGTTTCACTTGAATTTGCTCCATTATGTTCAGTAAGTGGTATATTGGTCATTATTCTCATTTTAGGACTTCTTTTGTAATGCAACTTATTGTCGTAGTTATTTTTAGGAATTTGTATCCATTTCTAATCCCTACAATTGATTTCAGCTTCATCGAGGATAGTGGGGAATTTTAGCTCATTTGGGCTAAACTAGCTAGATCATACAATGAAATCAAAGATGTGATTGAACAACAAAACTAATCCATTGTGTGAAAGATATTGGAATATTGCTGTATGTTTTAATTAATGATGCTGTATACTAAGTTACTAACATGATTGGGAGTTAAAATACGTGCTTGGTGGGATATTGCTCTGAATTCTTGCGTTAAATTAACTGATACAGAACTCAGATTTGCTAGAACATTGCATTATTGGTTCCCTAGATACATTGGATGCAGGATTTAGTGGCCCAGAATCGATTTGCCTTCACCAAAATGCCTCATTACTCGAAGCTCAGTTTACAAGGCATCCCTCCCACAGCAGGAGTTTCCAGCCTTGCTTCCATCCCAAAGTTTGTGTTCTCATGCTTCTTTGAAGCCCTAAAGGCTGAATCACTTTTCTTCAAAGGGATTATAGTCCAAATTTTTCAAGTATTTGATAGATATTCTTTGTACTAGCTTAAGTCATGGGTAGAAACATCTTTTTAAGCTTCTGAAAATCATGTCTCTTGTACGTTCTGCATTCTAAATAAGTTCCATTTCTTGTAATGCAGAATTCCCCAAAGGCCCCCATTGTCGTGACAATATTCTTTGGGGCGAATGATGCAGCTGTTTTGGGGAGAACAAGTGAGAAACAACACGTACCTCTTGAAGAGTATAAGTATAATCTTAAAAAAATGGTAAATCATTTGAAGGTATTGACTCCTTCCTTCATGCTTGAAATATTTTCTACCCAAATCTTTAAGACTCATTTTGAAGATTCAAATCAGTATAATGCATCAGTCCATCACTTCTCCGTTAACTAAATGGTGTGACGTTTCTTCTTTGAGCCCAACTCCCTCTCGCTTAGGACTGTTATTAGTAAACGTGCCTCCCATCCTTTTGAGTGGAATTAACAAAAGTTTTAGAAAAAGAACACCATGATGAGGCAAGAAGTCTAGCTGATCCCTAACATCTGTCCAGACTAATGATTTGTCATGGAGTACACTCTAGTTACGTTCAAACCATAATTCTGATAGGAGAGCTTTAACTTTGTTGGCCACTATCTTGCATTCTTTGATGGAGGGTGTCTGGATACCTAGATTATACTCTTTAGAGATGTGAGTTTGCACGAGCCATTTTGTAGTTGTTTCTTTGAGGTGTTCAATTTTTCGCTTTGCCAGTTCTTGGGGTTGCAAAGAGCTGCTCACTCTTTATTCAACCGTCCTTTCATGAGAAAGTGGTTTTTGTGAGCTTCAATGGCAAAGTTATTTTGTAACTATTCTTTCTATGAGTTGTTTGGTACAACTACAAGGTTTATTAATCATGTTTGATTTTAAATGAGAATGTTATCAGATTTTTTAAATGTAGTTATTTGAAAACAAAAGATGGTAGTTCTAAAAAACTTGTTTTTGTTTTTTGAAATTGGCTAAGAATTCAAATGTTCACACAAGAAATATGAAAATCATGAGTAAGTAATGTCGAAAATAAGAGAGGAGTGAGATGAACAACAAATTGGTCTAGATGAAACTAGAATGTGCTGATGCTATATAATATACTAAAGTTTTCTTCTTATACCTTCTAGGTACATGGGCTAAATAAAGAAGACCCAAATAAACAAGATCTGAGGCTGAATAAAAGAAAGGCCCAGCCAAAATAAGAAATGGAGGAATTAAAGTTAACCACTAACTAAATAAGTTGCTAGAGTTTACTAAATATAGTAACAAATTCTATATAAAGAAATACTATAGTAACAAAGTTCAAACCCTAGATCGAGCATCAGATGGTTAGATCTTCATTAGTAAGGATTTATTAGAAAACAAGCCAAAATTTTCGAAAACCAAAGGTTTACCAGATGACACTCAATATAATTTGATTATTGTACAAAAAATATAGTTTAAATTGATTCTAAGGATCACTGACCTATGAAATGGAGGATCTCCCTAATTTTTTGGATTAGTTCCTCTTTATGGCAGATTGTTCTAGTTCTTCTGAAGTTGGTGGAAATCTTCATAAGATCACTATAGAACCTCTTGGTTTTGGCAAATAATCTCCCTGCCATTCTAGAGGATGATGGTAGATGGAAATTGACTCTTCTTAACTCTTCTTGGTGTTCTCATCAATGCCTTGTGCTAATTATTCTATTCAAGGCATTTACTTGTTTAAAACTTTTTATTGTCCTTTTAAGTTTTTTTCGTCTCTTTATCATATTAATCTTCTATGCTTTCTTTGTATCATGTATTTTTTTAGCATCACTCTCTTTTTTATTTGATCAATGAAAAACCTTGTTTCCACTTAAAAAGAAAAAGAGGCAAAGTTTGGATTCCTCTCTAAAACTTTTTCTTTTCTGTTTTCATCTCCCACACCTCCCAAGCCACGATGAAAGAAAGAACTTACCTTCGCATTTTGGTTACAGGAGTACTCCCCAACGACGCTGGTGATACTTATTACTCCTCCTCCAGTTGATGAGGAAGGGCGTAACGAATATGCACGGTATGACTTTTTCTTTCTAATTGCTTCTCAAAAAATTTTAGCCTTTCTTCTGTTGTAATGTTACCTACAACCGTCTATGTTTTCCATCTTCCTACTCCTTCAACTAGTTCCATCTTCCCACTTTTCGTTCAACAAGTTTTCTTACTGACGTCAGTTATATCAAAGCTCTACCAAAATATACTTTCTCATTCTCTTAACTATTGTGTGAATGTATCCTCATTGGTTTAGTCCAAATGTACTCCATGTCCTTGTTATACCCTTGTTGCATATTGTCGCCAATACCAACATTTAAAGGGTCTAAGAAGTAAGAACCCTACCGTTAGGGTGGAATGAACATGATTAGCCTAGCCTTTTACATGTGGTTCGTTCCAGAAATTCCATGCCTTTGTCGTCTCTGAGATACTTTAAGTTCAAAGTTCCATCAATATACTGAAGAGAGATTCTAACCCTACTCAGACTAAGGTGAAAATAATCTTGTATTGTTTCAGATCTCTTTATGGTGATAAAGCAAGGGAATTGCCAGAGAGAACAAATGAAGTAACTGGACTTTATGCAAAAGAATGCCTTGAATTAGCTAAGGAAATAGGTCTTCATGCCATCGATTTATGGTCCAAGATGCAAGAAACGGAGGGTTGGCAGAAAAAGTTTCTCAGGTCTGTTATTCAAGCTCTTAATTCACAAGTTTTACTCATTTTATAAAATATGGCTGTTATCTATAATGTTATATGTCTTCAGTTGTCAGCATCCTCAGACCTGTGTGGAATGATTTTTTTAGTACTTAGAAAGTTATTCCCAATAGACTTTTAGTGTCGTAAATGAAATTGACATTATGACCTATTAGAGGGAGATGGATTGTTAATGAATATAGTAAATGATTCAGTTCATCATAAATTAAATGCTGTACTTTTCTGAGTTTCTGATAGGTTGTTTCTTTTTTATCTTGTCTTATTGCAGGGATGGATTGCATTTCACACCAGAAGGCAATGGAGTTTTGCACCAAGAATTAGAGAAAGTACTCAATGAAACATCGGTTGCTGCTGCAAAAATGCCTCTTGATTTCCCACATCACTCAAAGATTGATGGCAAAAACCCCGAAAAGGCCTTTCAATATCTTTCTTTGTGATACACTCATCGTCTTTGTATCATGGTATATGATCATTGTTCTCCCTTCCCTTGTAATTTAAAGTTCCCCATTTGCATTTTGAGTGTTGACCATAACCATTTGTGTTTTATTTCAGTTTGTTTGATATGTATGAAAATTAAATATATGAGAAAGTGAAAATACTCGGAGATTTAATAAATAAACTTAAGTGTAATAAACTGTTCTTGTCATCTCTAAGAATTATGTCTTTGATACTTTGATATCTTAAAGAAATCGATGACCCCAGAACACTACCTCAATGGCTCTGTTATTGGGATTGAGGTTTCATAGGTCGGTGATATTAACTCCTTCAGATAGATCTCAAGAGATGCATCAGATGAGGCCTAATTGGGCCTAGGTATTAAAGCGTATCATTCCATCCTTTTGGCAACCAATCATGGACAAATCCTCTATCCAACAAACAAATTTACCATTTGTCTCTAAAACGTCTGGACGCAACAAATCACTCTTGCCAAATGGATTTGGCATTTTCACCTTGAAAAGATGGCTCTTGGCGAATGTTGAAGAGCCCCACTAAAATAGATTTATCTAAGCTATATCAAAACTAGAAAGTTTATTTATTTTGATCTAAATATACAAGTTAATATAACAAGAGACAAAATAGAAAATATCATTCTTACAAGGAGCCGCCTCCCAATTTCATAAGCTATGCATACCCAAAGTATCTTACATACAAAAATGAAATCAAATTAAATTGAAAGATGAAATTATTAACGTGGACTTATGGTTAATCAATTCTTGGAAAATTTTCTTCTAACAAAATACTGTTTGTAACTAATTATTTCTCTTTTCTAACATTTGCAGAGGTTGAGGCTCTCTTGCAGAAGTTGAGGCTCTCTTGCAGAAGATGGTTCAACAAATTTCAACATAAATATTTGTTTTTTCCCGCTTGGATCTTATGATTCCCGATCTACATATTGGAACGACGCATCTCCTACTCATCAAGTTCTGTCAAGATGGAAAAATTTTGTGTCTTCATGAGGGACTCGACCTACTCCTGTATGATCCTATCGCCCACATGACACATAAACCTTGACGGATCAAGATCCTGACAGCAAAAAACATATAGAGGTTTTCTCCATCCACATCTCCAACTTTAATCCTCTTAGCTGAAGGTGCTGTTATTTGAACCATGATTATCGTTTGTTTTTTTCTTTAGAAAATATTATGTTCAAGTTTTTTCCTCTCTCGTGATATCTTCTTTTTACTGTGACAATAAAGTTGCTATTTCTTTAGTCCAAAACCCAGCTCTACATGATAGAAAAAACATATTGAAATAATCAAAGAGAAACTTGAAACTGGTATGGTTTGTCGATGTACTGTTGATGAAAGGGCAGCCAAAGGTACAATTCAATTCAAGTTTGAATGGAAGATAGCTTTAAACCAGTTTGAGGGGAGGAGTTAGTTGTAAATAAAACAATTAACTTTAAACTTACAAATGATTTTATTTTATTAATTATCGTCATAATTATTTACATTTATATATTAAGTCCAAGAGTTTGCTACAAAAGAAAAGTAGAAACTATATGTGACAGAAAATAAGAAGAACATCAAGACCAACTTCAAGAAACTGAATTTGAAATTTGACAATCCAAAAAGCTTAGTAAGAGTTCAGCCACACTAAATAAAATTCACATAAGTAAGGCCCTGAAAATAGCCATTATTATATAATTTCCATGGTTATTTAATGGTTGACACCAATTTTGATTCCAATATGTTGACTGTTGATGTGAAATTAGTAAACCCTCGAACTTGCATCTGTAACAATAATGTTTCCCATCAGTTGGTCATCTTTGATCTGATGATAAAAAACAAGGGAAAATTAAATTACATTAATAGAGAGTTATGTTCAATTATAAAACTTTATTTATGATAAGTAATTTTATAATTAGTAGGTTTGACACTACAATAGAACCGTTACATTTTTTTGAAGTTGAAGAATATATTAAATAATTAATACAAAGCTCAAACGATTGTTCTATGGTTGGAATTAACTTACCTGGACTTTGGCCATAAGGATTACAACAAATTTGACAATGACATGCTTCAATGCAAGGAACTCCTGCCTATAAATATATTAATATAAAAGAACAATATTCAATTTAATTATTAATAACTATATATATCTTATGATTTTAATTTAATTTGAGTAAAAGAAAAATAATATATGTGTTTATGAAAGTGAACCCGCAAGCATGGACAATCAAGTTTTTGACAGGATGACTCAATGCAGTTGCATGCTCCTCTTACCTGCATATAACTAATCAATGTGTGTGTATATATATGTTAAAACTATATATAAATATATATGAGTGTGCGTAGAAAATTAATTAAAGAGTTACAAAAGTACAATTTTTTGATCAAAAGCTAAGGGATTTATGGATCGAATTTGTTCTTTGGCAACATCAACAGTGTCCTCATACAAAGGAGTGTTGAAGCAGTCTTCATGATCACACCCACATTCTTCGCAGCAAAACATTTCTCTTGCAAAGCATTCGCAATCACTGCCATAATTAATTAAAATGCTATTATTAATTTTATATTAATACTACTCAAAAATACATTAAGTATATCGTGTTACTAAGCTTTATACTAGCTAGGTTCCAATTTTATGCATCATATAATAATATATGAATACATACGGTGTTAGACACTCGGTGCCATTGTCTTTGCAATGGCAACATGGGCTCGCCTTTTTTGCATTGTCGCTGCATATTATTGATTTTATATTAATAACAATACAATGATAACAATAATAAAATAAATATGTAGGAAAAAGAGAAAAAAATTGACCTCTTTCTCTTTCTTTTTGTGTTAGTGGTAGGCCTATTGTAATTCATGTCATTCAGGGAGCCTCTCGAAGACATCTGTTTTTGATGATTTCTTAAGTTATTATTTTCTTTCTTATTTTTGTTATGATATTTAACACCATCATTTTTCTGCCATCAAACTAACACAAAAATGTGACGCTTATAATTAACTTTGGTACTAAAAATAATAACAATATAGTTATATGTGTGTATGTATATATTATAACCTTCTCAACAGACA
Source organism: Cucumis sativus (assembly GCF_000004075.3). NCBI lineage: Eukaryota > Viridiplantae > Streptophyta > Magnoliopsida > Cucurbitales > Cucurbitaceae > Cucumis > Cucumis sativus. Next base: position 774,856 of record NC_026658.2, read on the forward strand.
CCTCAGAACAAATATTTTGAGTTTGGAAATTGATGATCTTGGAGTGATTATCATCCATTGGAGCTTCTTTATTATATTGCTGAGGAGTATATTTAAAATTTTAGCTAAGAATGACAATAATTTTAGGGGTTAAAATAATATCAAATTTTAAGTTTTAGGTCAGAATAATTTAGAATTTAGTCAATAAAATTTTAACATGATGCAAACCAAAATTAGAATGGATACAACAAAACTAAACCATTAAATACTAAAAAGTCACGTTCACAAGCAAATCTAATTTTGCTACAAACACCCATACCCAATTGTAAATGGATAATATTAAGAATTTATAAAGATATATATTTGAAAATGCATTAACTAAATATTTAGGAAAATCATCACAAATTGTAATTTAAAACTTGAATGATTTATAGAAAATAAAACAAAACTATAAAAACAACTCATACCTCCCAATTAATCCTTAATGCCTCTGATTCTGAATAATTAAGTAGAAGATGCAAGGCCCTCTTAAGACATTATGACTTGAGATCAAAATCTTAATATAACATAAAAACAAATAAGTGAAACTAATTTGTAAATAATATATCTTTAAACATTTTAATAGGTTCTTTAACGTACGTTATATCCATTTATATTTAAAAATTTTAATTTTGTGTTCAACGTCGATGTAGATATATAATGCATATGATATAAACTTAATATAAAGAAAACTATTAGAGTATATTCTTCAATCACTTTTAATTATAATTTTGTTTCATTTAAAATTGATCAATTTCAAGCAAACTTCATTGGGATGTGAAATTAATAGCAGAAAACATGAAGATCAAAATCTTGAAAATGATAATCTGATATACTTACTTGCAAGATTAATAATACTAACTAATCCAAATCAAATTAAAAGAACATTTTACTTCATTACCGCCAAACAAGAAATTAAATCATATATAATACAATGAAAAATGTTCGTAATTGTAACTCTTGAAAATAATTGCAAGGGATAACAAAACCACAAGATTCAAGATTAGCATATATGTATTTTTTTCCACTAATACTTTGTAAAAAAAGTAAAGAAATTATTTCGAACCTTTGTTGCAGAGCAGCAAATGGATGATATTCTTGATAAAATTAAAGAATATGATCGATTACAATTCTCCAAAAAAGGAAGAACGAAAAGATAAAAAATTTGTGAAAATGGATTTTGGAGAATGAAACTGAGAATTGATCACAGAAGAGAGATAAAAGAATAAGGGAAATATTTATATGAAAATAATAAGGGAAGGAAAAAGAGAACTGCTATTTATTGGGGTTAATTAATCAATTAATTATTATTATTGAACCTTAAACCCTACGTATTATAATTTAACAAGATCTTTATAATAAATTTCGTCCAAGTCTCAAACAATGACGGATCAGATCATCCCTTCAATCATTTTAAGTGTACGTCTGCTGCTAGATGGAAAATAATCAATATGTTATTCAAAATGTGTGTGCGTACGACACTCACATGCTCAAATTTCAACGATTTTATGAATACATGCATATTTATAAAAAGTTAGCGTTTAAAATTCCATTGAATTTTGTATATATTTTTTCCCATGAAGTATCAAATTCTAACCTAAAGTTTGAGAGTTATGTCAATTAAACCCTAATAACGTCTAATAATTGCATTAATAACTCTAAATCATTCAAATATATTAATCTCTACCCTTTACCACATTCAATATTTGAATATATATTAGACTTATAATTTTAAACTTTTAAAAGAAGCAACCATCGAAAACACGAGTAATAATTAAAATACAACGAGCATCTAAAATTTATGACACCATATATAAATCAACAGGGTTGAAGAACTTCATGAGAGTTATAAATTATCATCTCTCTTTAAATTGATTTAATTAAAGACCATATACTTTTGATATACATCGATCAACAATTTAGCCAACCAAATAAACCCTACATAAAATTATTATTTCTATTTTGAGCAAAACTTCCATTAGAAAAATAACTATCTATGTATGGAAAATTAGGGAGTCGAGGTTGGGTGATGCCTTGTTGGTTGCCTTGTAAATAATTTGGCATCGAATTTGAGCTACATTCCGCTGGAACATACGTCGACGTCGATGGCTGGTAGCGGAGATCATTATAATCTTGAAATTGTTGATAATTAAAGGCTAAGTTGTCGAAGGGAGCTGCTGCAGGAATTGTATTTGTATATAGAAATGGTTGTATAAATGGATCGTATCTATTATAACTATCCAGCATTCCATGTGCAGGAATACTATTATTATTGGGAATACTGCTAGTATTGGAGTAGGTATAGTCATTCCCATGAAGAAGATGAAAATAGTCATTATTTTCATGACCATTTAACATTGTTGACGTTGATGTAAGATTATTATTTGCAAGTTCGGTTAATTCTGAAACGTTTCCTGTTCCATCGTTGACAACATTTCCAATAGTGTATGGTACTCCTGCTTATCATCAAAGCCAAGTAAAAGGAAATTAATAATAACATTAGATTAAATAGTAAGTTTAGTAATTATACTTTAATATATATTTCTTAAATGCATGTTATTTGATTTTCAAATTTCAAAATTTTCTTTTTTACTCAACTATATTTCTTGTATATACTTAAGAAACATACTCATATTTTTAGTTATTAAACTTTTAAAAAATAAATTAAAAATAAGAATAATAAGAAATTGTAAACGTTACCGAATGAGCTCTAAATTTTAAGAAGTCTCTAAAACTCTAATTTGTTACCGTATTTATTATTTGCTACAATTTTTACTATTTTACATTCATCGTTAAAATAAACTTAAATAGTTTACACACTAAACACTACTATTATAACTCAAATTAAAATAATTTATATCGATGTGTTACTATTATACAGTAGTGCTTAGGGACGTCGGTATGTTTATTATCGGCAGAGGTAAAATTTCTCGTGGTGATCCCAAATATGATTGTAACATAACTATAATAATTCACTCCTCCCCAAACAACTTTAAATTTAAATATATTATATATATAGAAATTAAACTTAAAACTCTTATTGTTGATAGTTGGAATTACCTGGACAGGCTGTGCCACAAGGATTTTGACAACCTTGACAATTACATGCTTCAGTGCAAGCAACTCCTGCCTGTAAATATAAATTAAAACAATGCTCAATTTCATTATTTGGATAAAATATTAATCATATGAATTCTCTATACCAAACTGACTCTTAATGATTTGGAGCTGAATTACCTGAAAGCATTTACAATATTTTTGTCTACACTCTGAGTTCTTGCAGTTGCATCCTCTTCGTTCTGTAGATGAAGTTTTTGTTGTTGTCACACCCTCTCTTACCTATTTATTCACAAATTTATTACATGATGCATACATGATGTTGAGATTATATATATAATATAGTTTAGTTAGAAATTAAATTAAATTAATTGCATTACATTTTCTCTATCAAAGGCTGAGGATTTCTTGGTTTTAAGTTTTTGTTTAGCAGCAACAACAGTGTCTAAGTACCGAGGATTGTTGAAGCAATTTTCACCACACCCACATTCTTCATTGCAAAACGCTCCACTTGCAAAGCATTCGCAATATCTGCATTTTAATTCAATAAATATCATCATTATTACATATAGCAAAATTTTAAGTCTTCTCCTTATATTATTGTTATTGATATATACTTAAGTATGTTTGTATAATGTTTAATTAACTTACAGTTTTAGGCACTGACTTTTTTTGCAATTGCAACGACGTGGGCTGGAGTTATTTTCATTTTCCACTCTTGATTTCTTCCTGTACATAAATTGAACAACACCTCAATGTTAATTAGTTTATCAATTGATTTAGACAGGCAATCTCATTAAACTATCATACTAATTTCTAGCGTAGAAACTAAATTGTTACGATTTAACTAAATACGCAAGAGAAAAGAGAAAATTTAAACCTCTTTCTCTTGGTGCTACCACTACTATTACCGTCATTGTTTATCTCATTCGTGGAAACACCTAAAGACACCACTTCCTGCACCATACAAATACACACATTATATACGGAAAAAGAAGTAACATTTTCTATGAAACAGTATTATATATATAATAACTTCTTACGGGATCATTAGGATTTTGAATTTCCTCATTGCTCTGGAAATTCAAATATGGAATATCATCGTTCCAGTTTGAATATTCAATATCACTATTTATCTGCAAACATGTGTAAGCACTAATTTAAAATTTAGTACTTAAAAGAATATAACTATAGTATGGATAGTTTGTATTTAATTTAATTAATTAAAGTGTTTAATTTAATCACCTCAATAGCTGACGGGTCAGCAAAAAAAACTGGACTCTCGTGGAAATTGCTCATGTTGGAGTGATCATCACCAATTCCAGCTTCTCTATTATCGTTGCTGAGAAACCAAAATTTACCATAAAGATAAAACCCTAATTAATATAATTAATTTATAAACTTAAATCATGAGAATAACTTAATCAATATTTAAAGTAAAGAATCAGAAAATCACCTCGTCATATGTCTGATATCTTTTGCTTTTTACCCGAAAGATGTTTAAAGAAAATAATAAATATTTAAAATATCAATGAGCTATCTAATATGTGCAGATGTGAAATTATAATGTGTAGCCAAAAACTGTCTTCTAACTCTCATTCCATTTTCTTTATTTGTTATGAGCTCACCGGCGGCGTGGTTGAAAGAGAGGGAGAAACGCGGAAAGGAAACTCACGGGCAACACTAAAAGGGTGGAGAATGGCGGCTTCCGGTGAGGCTGGCGGCGGACGGTGCGGTGGTTGGTTTCCTTTTCTTGGTGCGTGAGGTAGGAGAGAGGGTTTATACATATAATATATATCTATCATTCTCCTTTTCCTTCTCCAAATTCATTTTTCTCATAATATTTTACTCAAAATAAATAAATCAATCAAATATCCCATCTAATTATCTTAATAAGAAATCAATTATTAATGAAATAAAATCTAAATAAATCTACATGACTGTATTTTTGTCCTCAAGTGTAAATATTTTGCAACTCTATTTTTATGGAAGTGTAAATATTTTGTAAATATTCGATATCACTCATTCTAATTTTCTTAGTAAAAAATGAATTATCTTTAATCAAATAAAATCTAAATAGTCGATTATCCCTTCTAATTAATTATCTCCAAAAAAAAATAATATTATCACTTTTATCTTAAACTTGAAATTAAAAAGACATCTCATTCCAATTAACTCCAAAAATTTAAATTATAGAAAATACAGTCCGAATAATTAAATTATAAATACGAGGAGGTCTGAATATTACATACAGAGACTAAAAAGGTGGAGGAATCAAAATATTTATACCAACTTAAAAATTAGTGAAAAATACAATTTGGATCATGAGATTTTATGGTAAACAAAAAAACAGAGACATTTAGTTTATAAGATTTTAAAAAATGCTTTTAAATGATCCATAAGTTAATTTTACCATAGTTGTGGAAGGTACAAAGTCCCTAACAGTTAACTACCCGCTAAATTAACTCAATAACTATTTAGAAAAAATAATTTAAACCACACACACTAAAAATGTTACTCTTTCAACTTCGTGTACCAAATAAAGACCAACATCAAATTTCAATAATCAATAGTGGATTTTGACTCAAAAATTACCTATAAAAAGTACAGCAAGAAAATTAGAAGGTTCCTATTTTTTTATGACATTAAAATTAAGATTAGAAAAATCAAATTTTTATTAATAAATGGATTAGTTTTCATTAGTTTTTAAGTTTCCAAATATTACACTAGTTTAGAGTTTTTGTCAATTTATTTTTATATATTTTAAATTGATTTTCAACCGTCATATTTGGTATAAAAAATGATTTTAAAACTATCAAACTACTAAAAAAATATATTTTAGGTATTTAAAAAACAATCTAAATATTGTGATTTTTGGTTAATCACTTTTTCTGTTGCTTCAAAAACTAATTTTTAGGGGTTTCTTAATTTTCTAAAATCACCATCTTTAGTTTGACAAACACACCATATCTTTTGTTATGGTGTGTAAAAGTTATGTGGCCAATAAAAAAAATGAACACTACTAAACCTTCTTAATATTTAGTTAAAAGGTAGATGATAAATTGATGTTTTATCGAAAAACTAAAAAAATCACTGACTTTCTAGATTTTGATCATCATCATTTTGAACATTGTTATTCTATTCAACTTTTTCGACTCACGTCTTTGATGCCAATGCAACTTATAAATTTGGCTGTGAATCAAGTTTGAAATAGTTTGTGGTTTAGGTCTTCTTTTGGATAGTTGCAAATTTAGCAATTAAATTCAAATTAATTAAGTATGTAGCACAATTTTAAAATTTTTGTAAATATAACAACATTTGTCAAAGTCTATCAATTATATAAGCCTATCACTGATAGACCATGTTTGTAAATATTGGTCTATCACTGATATACCATATGAAGTCTATAAGTAATACAAGTCTATCGGTGATAATTTTGTTATATTTACAATTATATTAAAATGTTATTATATTCTTAATTATTATTCTCCTCAATTTCAATTTCTTTCTTTTTTTTTTTCTTCAAACTAAATAAAGTGTCACAAAGGTTGCAATTTTTCTTTATTGAAAAACCCTAAACCTTCTTCTCTCTCTTCCTCTCTCTCCCTTTCACGATTTGCAGCGTGTGAAACGCCCCATTCGAAAGTCCCCTCTTTCTCGCCAGTAGCAGAACTCACGCCGCCAGACTACAACGCCCGCCTCACACGTTGGTACCACCGTCGACTGCGCGACCACCCTGACGTTGAGCTCTAACTCACGACACTGACGACCTCCTCTGCGCGCGACCTCAAGTAATCCAGCGCAGTGGCGCGAGTTACACCCACGAACCAGCAGCCTCACTCTCGGTAGCAACAAACTGTGGTGACCCACGCATTTTGGACAAGTTTCAGCAGCAATCCCCGCGCTTTCAACACCTTGTAGCAGCGTTTTCCCCCTTTGTGGTGAGTTTTCGGAACTTAATCTTTCATTTTCGGCATTAGAACTGAGTTACCCATTGTGTGATGACTCCAAATGTTTAGGATTAGGTAATTCCGGACACCAACTAGCAAGGTTTGGAGCACGTTTCAGTGGGAAAAAATTCTCTGATTTTTTTCGAACAGTTTAAGGTCCTTTAGATTGGCCTCTAATGCTTGGAAACCTTTATTTGTAGATTTGGCATAGATTTGGAACTGTTAAGACACTTTGCAGCAAGAAAACAAGTCTATATTGGTGATTTTTAGGCGCCCAGAAAATATCAAACCCTCCAAAATCCCTACCTCTGCTTCTGAGAAATCAAAGAGCTGAATTTTGGCAGAAATTTTACCGGAATCATAATCGCCGGTGATGAATTACCGGTTTCAAAACCTGTTGGGAGCGCCGTATAGAGGTGGGAATGTTCTGATTTCAGAGGACACTCTGTTAATCTCACCCGTCGGTAACCGGATCTCCGTTACCGACCTTGTCAAGTCTCAAACAACGACTCTTCCCCTTCAATCATCTTCCAATATATGTCGTATTGCCCTCTCCCCCGATGGGGTATTTTTATTCACTGTGGACGAGAAGAATCGTTGCCTCTTCATCAATCTCCGACGTCGAGTTGTTCTTCACCGTATTTCCTTCAAGAAGCCTGTCAGTGTCGTCAAGTTTAGCCCCGACGGTGCAAATATTGCTGTTGGCACTGGGAAATTGGTGCAAATTTGGCGCGCACCGGGGTTTAGGAAGGAATTCTTTCCTTTCGAACTGGTAAGAACTTTTGCCGATTGTCATGATAAAGTTACAGCGTTAGACTGGAGTCCTGATGGCAATTACTTACTTGCTGGGTCGAAGGATTTGACTGCTAGGTTACTTTTTGTGAAGAAGTTAAGTGGGGTTAAGTATAAACCACAGTTGTTTTTGGGTCACAGAGATTCAATTGTCGGTTCATATTTTGGGACTAATAAGAAAACTAATAAGGTAGAAAAAGTTTATACGATCACGCGAGATTGTTATATTTTTAGTTGGGGTATTATACAGAATAATTTTGATGAAATGGAAGTGGATAATTCAGAACCAGCTTCACCGGGGACTCCTAGGAGGGATAGTGAAGAAAATGTGGAGAGTGGTGGGGTTGTTAGTGTTAAGAAGAGGAAGAATATTGGTGATGGTAATGTGGATAGTGAAGATGGTTACTTGCTTAGAGAAAAATGGCAGTTAGTGAGGAAGGATAATTTTTCTCAGGCTCCGGCAAAGGTGACTGCATGTGATTATCATAGGTACCTTGATATGGTGGTTGTGGGATTCTCTAATGGTGTGTTTGGGCTGTATCAGATGCCGGATTTTGTGTGCTTGCACATGTTGTCAATATCAAGAGAGAAAATTACCACAGCTATTTTCAATCAGCATGGCAACTGGTTGTCATTTGGGTGTGCGAAACTTGGTCAGTTACTAGTGTGGGAATGGCGGTCGGAAAGCTACATATTGAAACAACAGGGACATTACTTTGATGTTAATTGTCTTGCTTATTCACCGGATTCACAACTATTGGCAACTGGAGCTGATGATAACAAAGTCAAGGTACCTTAATTTCTTAAAGGTGTACTTTTTTCTTTAACATGTAATTACCCTAATGCAATAGATAGTTGGATTCACTTATGACAAATAACAAAAAATGTGTTCTACTCCATATTTCCAAATGTACAGTGTATTTTTTACGATCTGTAAGTTTAAACACTTGGCGGTCCTTGGCTCCTGTAGCTAAGTGATCACGTTACTTGTGCTTATCAGTTATCAGTATGTAGTCTAGTGACCCTCTGACTTATTGTACCCTAATGTAATACTGATTTTTTCATCATCGGCAAGGAAGTATGATGCCAAATTTGTTTGAGCCTTTTTTAATAATTTCTTGTTGTTGGATGAACTGGCTAATGCCTGTTTGGTGTAGGTCTGGACGGTTCAATCGGGCTTCTGCTTTGTTACATTCTCCGAGCATGCAAATGCTGTTACTGCCCTCCAGTTTCTGGCAAATAACCACTGTCTCTTGAGTGCATCTCTTGATGGTACTGTTCGTGCATGGGATTTGTTTCGCTATCGAAATTTTAGAACTTTTACCTCCCCTACTTCTCGGCAATTTGTTTCCTTGGCGGTAGATCAAAGTGGTGAAGTTGTTTGTGCTGGAACATTAGATTCGTTTGAGGTATCCTCGTGAGCTTTCTTGGAATATGGGTGCTCCCTACTAGCTTTATGCTAAAGTCCTGGCTGAAAGTTTGTGTACTTTGTAGATTTTTGTTTGGTCAATGAAGACTGGTCGTTTGTTGGATATCCTCAGTGGGCATGAAGGTCCCGTTCATGGATTGATGTTTTCTCCTACAAATGTGAGTTCATGGACACATTCATTTACATCTTGAATTTCTAATTCTAGAATAATATTTTACTTCATGTTGGATCTTTTTATCTCTTTATTTTCTTTGATTATGCTTATCTTTTCCCTATCTTTTTGTCAATAATAAAGATGAGAGTTTTATTGCTATTTTTTTTTCCTAATACTAATCACCTTTCCTTACTATCATGTAGGCAGTCTTAGCTTCCTCATCATGGGATAAAACTGTTCGCTTGTGGGATGTTTTTGAAGGGAAAGGGGCTGTTGAAACGTTCAATCACATGCATGATGTTCTTACTGTGGTTTATCGTCCAGATGGAAGGCAGTTGGCTAGCTGTACATTAGATGGTCAGATCCATTTTTGGGATCCCATTGATGGTATATTGATGTATACAATTGAAGGGCGTAGGGACATTGCTGGAGGGCGTTTGATGACTGATAGAAGATCTGCCGCTACTTCAAGTTCAGGAAAGTGCTTCACAACATTATGTTATTCTGCCGATGGGAGTTATATATTAGCTGGAGGATCTAGTAAATACATCTGTATGTATGACATTGCAGATCAGGTTAGTTTGTATGTTTTTATTTTTATTTATAGTCTCTGACTATTTGTATTGCATTAGATCAAATGACTGGATTTCAGATACCAACTTTGCATTCATTTAACTGGTTCGAGGCTTTAATGTAAATAAAAACGTCATATATGATTTGTTTGTTTGATTGGATGTTGTCACAACACTACAAAAGTTATATAAAGTGAAACTATACATGTTCCTTTTATATGAAATTTCAGTTCCCTTGATTAAAACCTAGTAGGTTGGCGTGTTTGTTGATTGTGTTTCATGTTGAAAGAATTCAAATTGGTTTTCATTACTTTTGGTTACAGTGTGATTTTCCCTTTTTACATCATAATACCTGAGAAGAACCTGTTCTCCCCTTGGATTATATTGCTTTACGCATGAAGTCATGGAGAAGTTGTTTGGATATCCGAAGCATAGTGCAGCTACTGCTACACTTCATGTTTTTCTTTCAGTTGTCTTTTTCTCTCACCTTTTTTCCTTGTTGCATCATGTTGTGGTTCAGCATTATATATCGTGTTTTTCCTGCTCAGGTATTGTTGCGGAGGTTTCAAATAACCAATAATCTCTCTTTAGATGGAGTTCTCGACGTTTTAAATTCTAAGAATATGACAGATGCTGGCCCCTTAGATTTGATTGATGACGATGACAGTGATATAGAAGAAGGAGTTGATCAACAAACACGTGAGAAATTAGGCCATGATTTACCAGGGTCCTTGCTCAATCGTGGACGACCAGTCGTAAGAACAAAATGCTTAAGAATTGCGCCAACTGGTCGAAATTTTGCAGCATCAACAACGGAAGGAGTTCTTATTTATTCAATCGACGAATCTTTTATCTTTGATCCTACTGATCTTGACATCGATGTCACACCTGAGGTAATGAATGCAGATGTTGTCTAGCAATTATCATAAACATAAGTTATTGCTTTTAAGGGAAAATAAATTATATTGCAATAAGATAAAGACAGAACTACTAAAATAAAATTGATTTTTCTGGCATGTTCCTAACCGAATTTGAGATTGTTGTCTTGAACGGTTCATCTTTTTCATATTTATTGTTGGTTAATGTTTTTGCAGGCAATCAATGCTGCACTTGATGAAGATCAATCGAGCAGGGCTTTAATTCTTAGTTTGCGATTAAATGAGGATGCTTTAATAAAGAAATGCATTTTCTCTGTGAATCCTGTGGATATTGCAAAACTAATCCAATCCATTCCGCATAGATATTTGCAGAGGTTAGTCGAGGCATTAGCGGAACTTCTGGAAAGTTGCCCACATTTGGAGTTTGTTCTACGGTGGTGTCAGGTAGTTTCTTGAGTTTCTAGTGCAGATGGAGATATTGTATTTTAGCCGTAAAACTGTAGTTGTGGAAATGATTGAACTCATCATTAATTCTTTTTACTCAGGAACTTTGCAAAGTTCACGGGACTTACATCCAACAAAATTCTAGAAACCTACTTCCTGCCTTAAAATCCTTGCAAATGGCTATAACCAGAACACATCAAGATGTGGCTGATATGTGTTCGTCGAATGAGTATTTACTTCGGTATCTTTGCTCAACAAGTGCCAAGAAGGAAACAAGTTAATATCAGCACGGTGGGAACCCAGCCAAAACTACTCAGTTAAAGACCCCTGAATGATTCAGGCGAGGAAGAGTATTCCAAGTTAGACTCGAGTTAAATACGTCGTGATTCATGGTAATTGATGGGGTGATAAGTCCTTATCTACCCTACAGTTTTGTCAAAATCGTAACTGATGGAGCAGTCAGATGGATTTATTGTAAGTTAGGCAGGAAAAAGTTTTTCATTTCTTCTTTTTCTGTCCTTTTTAATTTCTTCCAGTTATGATTGTATTAATATTAATGCCTTTTTGGAGATTGAGATTGAACATGAAAATGAGTAAAATTAAGACAGGATCCCAAATGTAATGAACGTTTGAGCTTATACTTTTTGCTTTTTTAAATGCTTTAACAGGTTTTGGAGAGGCTATTCAGTTATTTGAATTTATTGTCTATGCCAAATTTCTTTTGGTCATTGAATTAATTTTTTTTAAAATCATTTAATTTAAAAAAAAAAATTTAAATGACAAAACTTTTAAAAGCACCTATAAATATATACCAAAAATTATTACCATCAATCTAAGGTTGATTACAAAAATAAATTACTATCTATATTCAAAACATAATTTTGCTATTTTTAAAAATAATCAATAAAATTTTCTTTAGTGGACTTAGTTAGATTGGAGTAATGTAAAATTTTTGTTATTTAAAAGTTTTAAATTGAAGGACTTTTTGTGTAGACAGCAGATTCAAATCTTTTTTCTAATGTAAATATTTTATTATCTATTAATATATATGTAATTTGGGTTGGAGTTGGAACAACCCAGATTTCTTTAGTCAACCTCCCACGATGAAAATAGAAAATGTTTAACTTAATCCAACTCAACAACAAAAATGTTTGGGTTGTTGGGGAGGGATTATTTTTTTGTTTGGGTTGTTGGGGTGGGATTATTTGAACCCCTGAGTATTTTTTTCCTCCAACAAATGTGAGACAAGAAATAAAAATTTAAATATCATAGAATTTAACATGTATTACTTTAGCTGTATATATTGCGTTTTAGAAGTAGATAAAATAACATTTCAAGCAATGTCCTAAAATGTTGGTAAAAGCAAGCAATGGTAGCACCAAGAGAAAAGAGGTAAAATAACAGTGGTAAGTGTAGGTCACATTTATTAGAGAATATATGTGACATTAAAAAGAAAAGAAGAAAAAAAGAGAGGTGAAATGATCGACTACAAACCCTCTGGAGATAGGAAAAGAGGTTTGGCTAATAACAAACATAAATAATCTTCAGCCTCATCTTCTCACAAGTTGAAACAAAAAAAGAAGAAAAAATGGGTTTAATCATATCTTCATAGAACTTATTCAGTCTTCTGATTGGCTGCAATATCGTTGAGCTTTTCCTTCAATTCTCCAGACTACACATGACAAAGAACAATATCAAGGCAATGCATCAAACGAGCACTTTGAAAATAAAGTTAGTTAAAAGAACACTTTTAGTCCTGTCTGAAAGTAACAATTTAGTTCTTGAACTTTAGTTTATTAGGATTACAACAGAGAGAACTTTGAGGATAAAGTTGGTTAAAAAACATTTTTGATCCTTTAATGAATCTTTAATGAATGTAAAAATTTAGTCCCTAAACTGATTTGAATTTTAACACAGGTACCTTGAAAGAGAGTGACAGAAAACCCTTAAGTTCATGTAGGAACTTATGAGAAGTGAACTAAGGTATAAGAAGTTGGATACCTGATGCAGATTGAGTATGATATCAGATCCTCCAATAAACTCTCCTTTTATGAATATCTGTGGAAATGTTGGCCAATGGCTGCCATCCAAAATACTTTCAAATCACAACACGTCCAATTACTTCTTCAGCCAACAATGTCACGAGTTTAAATTCAGAAATAATTTCATTTGTCAAGTAGCAAATATCCATCGGCATGTCTATATAATCCTAAATAATCCTTAAATTGAGGGGCTCAATATTGAAATTCAATATCTATTGATATCTCCGATATCCTTATAATTGCTCTTGAGACAGAAAAAATGGTTAACCATTTGGCCTGATAAAGTACAAATACTAATAACAATATCCACATCCATAACTTAGTTTGGAGTAAAAACAATTTAATTATTAATTTATATACAAATAATATCCACATCCATTTTATTAGAGTCTAATAAAGTACAAATACTAATAACAATATCCACATCCATAGCTTAGTTTGAGAGTAAAAACGATTTAATTGTAATTTATATAAATTTTTTGCTTATATTTCTGGAAATAAACAAACTATAACTAATTTGTGAGCCATTCACAATTTCATAGTCTGAAATTAGTTCATACCTACGCTACACATCCATGACTTCATTTTTTGGAAATCAAATATTTGAAAATTTTCACCCCTGAAGAGGGAAATTCGGTATCTAAGGGGCCACGGGCCAGCATACCTGAAGGATTTCACGGCACTTTTAAGTTCAGCGTCTTCCAAGATATTTCTAGCACTCAAAGGTACATCTGCAAAACTTAAACACATTAGAATCGTGGAAAAAGATGAGAAGCAATAGAAAGGTGCTGCAAGGATTTATATTCAGAGATAGGCACAGTACAAAGCATGCAAGTTTGTGATTTTAAAAAGCCGATCCAGATTTTCGTCCTAAGAACTAGAAAACCAAAGACCATACAGAAAAAATTCATGCAAAAGATAGGATTGGAAAGAAGCAAGATAATGGTAGACATTAGCGATCAGTCAGCCAGTAATTTGAAGTATTGAGAGCATATAGTTATAATATAATATACTTGTTACACACATAACAAACATAACAGGCACAATATTGGCTCACTCAAACATAGGATTATAAGACCATCAGTTTATGTTCCAGGGGAACGAACAGACAGGCATGTCCCTGAAAAAGCTTATCCCAAAGAGAATAGACTCATTAAAACAGACAAGCACACACAATGAGCACTTACTATATAACTTCAACACTCTAACAGCAAGAGCACTAAATCCACATTGAGGAACATCCGGCACCCCTTTCATGTAGATCATCACAGGATTTTGTCGTACATCCTGATAACAATACAAAATGAAAAATAATGCCGATATGAGACTTGCATACCCATGAAAGCATAGATATTGGCAGGCTGATGTTGAAGAGTTAAAGACCTTACAATGTAGTTTAAAAATAACATAGCCAATAAAAAAACTAGAAAAGAATAAAGTCAAAGTTGCCGTAATATGTCAGTATTTCTAAACCATTAGTACCGGTTCTTAAATTCTCCACATTCTACTCAGACCAGAAAACATTTAACCTTTCTACATTTTGCAGAATCTGGAAGACCTTTTTGTTACTTTCTCATTTTGTGTACAACTAATCATGAAATTTTCTCTTATCAAGAAAAGAGAGGCAAAGCACATAGCTCTTCTAGATTAGACACATCAAAATATGCTTCCTATATATTATCAGTTCTTTAACAAAAGCAGTCATACCTGTTCCACAACATCCCTCAAAGAAAGGCCAGAATTCTCAAGTTTATTAGTAGGTTTGAAATCGTCATGGGTATCAGGTTCATTGGGTACTGTCGTTGAGTATCTCATTCCATGCTGATAATTTAACCCAGGCACCACCTATCAACAGTTCAAAATGAGGCACCACAATATAATCAGCATAGTACAAGCTTTTCCTTAACTTAGCTCAACTTATTTAACTTCAAATTGGAAAACTTTATTGTAATACACCTCTAGGTATTGGCAGTTCTTACTCCTCTATTTCATTCATTAATGAAATTTGTTTCTCTTCTAAAAAAATAAGTAAACAAGACAAAAGCTAAAACCAACGGAACAAAACAATAGGAATCAGAAACTAATATATGATAGTGTGATTTTTTCAAACCGTACTATTCTGCTAGTGCGAGTAGCAGGCAGACCTGCCAAGCCCTTGAAGAGTAAGTTTGATAATGATTTTGCCATCATTCCAATTGTAAGAGTAGCGCCCAATTAGATACTCTAAAGTAGACAACAAGTTCAAAAGTCAGTAAATTGGAGTACGGTTTTAAACATGTGCAAGTAGTGGCATACATCAAGATACAATGAGAAACTGAAAAACCGGATACAAATTCCTTGAGCAACAAGATTTTAAGACTTTCACATTATCCAATAGAAGAATTACAAGCAAACAGCACCTCACGAAGGAATACAAGCTTAAAGACTACAAATTTTCGAATACCCAAGTAATAGAAAGAGGCATGAATATTCAACGGTTAATGGAATGACACAGATCATCTAGAAAACCATAGATAGCTACAATACTACAACAAAACACCACCAGAAATGAAATAAATGTGAATCAAACACGTTGCTACAGCTCAATATTGCCGAAATTGAGATAGTTAAAAAAAAAGATATAGGAAAGCGAAGAAGAAAAGAAGAAAAAACGTGGACAGACCTTGAGGTTGAAGGAGAACGAAAATTTAGTGCGGCAGGATGGAGAGGGAGGAGAAAAGAAAAGAAATATGGTTGTGGGGATGGTGAAGGAGTTTGGCTACGTGACTTGGTGGTGATGTCTAGTTGAGAAATGGAGAAAAATAACTCCTTAGGGTTTACTCTTTTTTATTCACATGGGAGATTGTTGAATTTTATAAAATTACTGTGAAGTTAGAATAAAGGAAAGGATAAAAGAATATATTCGATGTTTGGAAAAATAATATTTGATCGAAAAAATTAAAAATTTATTTTTGTTTAAACTCATTTTTAGATGGTTTAAAATACATTTCAAATCCTTTAGTTATTTTCTAAATTAAACAAAACATGTAATCAAAATACACTATAAATAAATAGTTAAAAAAAACAAAAGATTCAAATTATAGCGCACACCAACGAGTAAAAAAGAAAGACTACTTTTTTATCTAAAATAACAAATGTGGAGTCAATAGTTGCTTAAACATTTCTTTAAAAATATAAGTAATTTTAAATAAATGTGATAAAATTATGAATTATAACAAAAAAAAAAAATTAATTTCTATAAATGACCTTGTGTTACTAACTATCAAATAAAGTTTTTTATAACAAAAGTTTATTTGATTGGACGATTTCACTTGAAAACAATTAAAATAAATGTTATTACAATTTCTATTAAAACTGATTCATCAACAAAATTTTATTAAAAGAAGAAAGCAGACGTGTCTAAATCACATGGCCACGAACTTACAATCAGATATGAACAAGTACGCACGACCGTACCGGACAGAAGCTGAGCCTTGCGATCCGGTGCACCAGGTTGTTCGAAACACCGGCCAGTGAGTCTCGCTTGAGAGTTGAAATTAAAGCTTGAAGATCCTTCCGAATCTCTCTTTTTTGCCTTCTTTCATTCTTTACACAGAGAATCGAAGTTTCCAATATTCACAAAGAAACCGGTGATCCAAAGATGTCTCTGACGGCCGTGAAGATGTCTGAAGATGTCTGGTTTACTTGTCTCACTCATGCATTATCCACCGAGACTGAAGAAATCATGGGCCTTCTCCTTGGCGATATTGAGGTCACTCTCTTTATTTCCACTCTGCAATTTACTTCCCTTTCTTTCAAGGGTTTCTTTGAGTTTTGCTTTAATTTTGATTACTGGGTGTCTGTTTCTTCGCTTCGTTGTTTCTTGTGTTGGATGTTATTTGAAATGAAGGTTAGATTGGTTGTTTTGGCAAATGGGGTTGTTTGCAGTTTTAATTCTCTTTACTTTAGAGTTAGAGGTAAAGTTCTTGTGCTGTTCTAGCTCAGTTAATTGATTTCTTAGCCATTTCGTAAAGATCAGAGTGAAGAGTGGTATTTGTGGTGCTTCCAGTTAATGGGTCTTCTGATTCCAAATGGTGCTGTTGAAAGCAGACTTGGTTTGTCTTTCACATTAGTGCGTGCGAATATGTTCTAGCTCTTATTCGATGGTCTATCTGAATTTTGATTCTATAGTTTCTTTCTAGAGTTTGAGTAATTTCTATTTCATGGTTCATTCTCTAAGCTTTAAGCTATTTTCATGCCTTTTCTTTCAGGGTGCTATATTTTTCTTTTTAAAAGGTAGTTGTTATTTGGGTTCTGCATTCTTCCTGACCATGAGATTTTGCAGCATTCGAAAAATGGTAGTGTAACTGCACTAATTTGGGGGGCATCGCCTCAGACACGGTCTGACAGAAGGAAGGACCGTGTGGAGACTCATCCTGAACAATTGGCTGCTGCATCAGCCCAGGCCGAGATATCCTTTGTTCCTTTTAGCTTTAGGAAATTCCTCATCTTCTAGACATGGTCCTATGTATCTTAGCTAATGCCTTATATCAATACTTCCTTTCGAGTGCATCTTTTTTATTATCATTTAAATCCATTATTGTCTTGATAAATGAAAAGACCTTTCTCAGTTTATGTTAAAACATTCGTTCATAGATTGTCTATTGCGCAATATTTTGACTCTACAATTTCATTTACACTAGGACCCCCTAGGGGAGCAACCCCATTTGCTTGGGCTGCCTCCTCTAAGTAACACCTAGCCAGAGGTCGCTTGCTCAGATTTTTGGGCGAGCTTAATAAAGAACACCCACAATGTCTCCAGAGTCTAGGCCTTCGGATGTCCACAAACTCTTTTTTTTTAATATAAAAACCATACTTTGATGAAGAAAGTTTTTCATGGTATGTGTTTAAATGATTGGGTTGGGGATCTAGCAAAGTGGACCATTTTCCTTGTTTAATATATAATTGTATTGGGTATAACGTATAAGAGGAAAAAAAATGAAATGGGATTGCAATGTGCCAGGAGTCTGCCTAGTTAAATTTTATGAGTGGTGAGAATTTTCATTATGTTTTCTACCTTCAAGAGTCAAACGTTGAAACTGATTTTTAATACCAGTGTGGCTTTGTAAAGTAGTTTAACATAAGTAGGTTAACTATTCAAATTCTGAAGTTATTTTGCTTTTATTCAATATTGTTATATTCTTAATTTTATAGAACAGAATGACAGCAATGACTGGTAGAACAACTAGAGTTATTGGGTGGTACCATTCACATCCTCATATTACAGTGCTTCCTTCACATGTTGGTTAGTATTGACTTGTCCATGATGTTTAATTGTAACCCATCTTGTTCGTGAGCTGTAATAACAGCAATGGTGTAAAAGGTTTTGCATGTCGATTAATTGGTTTTCCATCTTGCTCTGGATTCCTATGTCTCATCTGGGGACCAAGTTTCCATTCCATTCCACCCAAACTAGCATATTGTTTCATCCTTCAAGTGATTATGTCTTATTGGTGATAAATGATTAGAGACCAACTCTCCTTTAGCTTCTGTATGCTCCTAGCCTCTTCCTCTTCCATTTTTCAATTAAAGACATTTCTTCTTCTTCTTTCTTTCTATTATTCTTTTTTTTTTTTCCTTTTTTGAAGGAAAAAACTTCAGATTAGGCTTTCTTTCGGTGCTAGGATGCTTAGAATAGAAAGCTGAAACTTTTCTCTTTACTCGTTTGTTCTGATGATTGTATTACAATAGTTACAAAACTAGACCTGAAAATTTCATCATTGGTGACATTTCATCAGTGCAGTTTCTCTTTCCTCTTCGTATTCATTGTGAAAGTTAATAATTCAAAAGAGCTTACAAATATTTCTATGTTATATAAGAAAATAATTAGTATTTCATATCAAAGTTTGAAATCTTTTACATTATTTATCTTTGTTACAATTTTGGCTAAAGGAGTCTCCTTGATTTATTTATTAGAGGATGCTATTTTTTCTTTTGCACCTCTCTATCAAAGACAATAACTTTCCATTCATGGAAATCTTACTTGCAGATGTGCGAACTCAAGGGACATATCAGCTCCTTGATTCTGGATTTATTGGGCTGATATTTTCTTGCTTTAGTGAAGATGCGAACAAGGTTCGAATAGTTGCTTGTTTTGCTTTGGAGAATTATCTTTGGCATTTTTGCTAAACTTTCGTAGTTGGGAAATGCCAGGTTGGAAGAATTCAAGTTATTGCTTTCCAATCCTCTGATGGGAAACAGAATCACTTGTCAAGACCTATTTCTTTATCTCCTGTATATCGAAATTCGGTGATTGATGTGGAATCTTCTTTAAGTTCCTCTGATAATGTATCAGGAAATGTGGGTTATGGACCAGGAGAGAATCCGGAACAAGACACTGGTGATTCAATGATTGCTGGAGCTCTTAAGGTACAAGTACAACATATCCTCATTACAAAGATGCCTAAATCTGGATGTTTGGATTCATATAGCCAGCTTATGTTGAATGATGAGCAGAAGGTTTTACCAAAGTGTCAATTTTCTGTCTCAGATGATGTTGAGCCTTGTTTGTTTATGGAGAAACAATTTGACTCTTGAGCTATTTTGAAAATTTTTTAACTAGGTACCTGATAAGTCTTGCCTCACTTTAAATTTGGAAAACTTATGCAGAAAACTAATAACTTACATCACTTTTGAATCTCATATTCGTCTACTCAAACAGGTGGGTAAAGCTGCATGTCCTAGAGTTTTAGATTCACTTCTGTAGACAAATCTCTTCTATCAATCTCACCATTCACTTTCATGCCGATTAGGAAACTAAATCTTGCAATTGTGTTTTGCTAAAACTTTTATTTCTCTCTCTTGGATTGCTAATGAAGTACTGTTACAAATAATATAAGCCTATTCAAGTTCTGTGAATAAGATTTAACTCTTTTAAGATATTACAAGTAACGAAGCTTTCATTTATTATGCACCTTGTTTTATCTGGCAAACCTTGGTTCAAGGTTTGAACTTGAAATGGCCTATTAGTTTATCATCAATGAAAAAACTGGGATGATTTCATCATCTTAATGTAGCATATTTTTTAGCTTAATATTTCCATGCTACAACATGAAGTAATTGTCTGCTGGTTAATTGAAGTCACTCGGTTACTGTTTGTCTTCAAAGGAAACATCTAAAGAAGTGCTCCATGGATTTTATATAAAGTTTCAATTGTAGGAGTTCAATTTTTAAAATTTTGAAGTGCTGCGTATTGAACATTTCACCATGATTGGTGTGTATTGGCTTGTTTGACATTGTCTACAGGGTACTGGACGATCTTCAGAGTTGGGTTATTTTTTTGCTAATGCCGACACCAACTATCAAGGAAAAGAGAAAATTGGTGGAAGTTATCTTATTAATAATACAAATAGTGGGATTACTGATATCGATCCAATGGACTTGTCTGAAAGTATGCAAGAAGCAATGCACCGTTCAAATATTGAAATGAGGTACGTTCAAAGTGCTAATTTGTTGGTCTTGGCGTCTAATGTCATAAAGTTATCTAAATAATGAGTTATCTTGTAATGAGTTCAAATTGTGCTATCCATGAGTACTTGCTTGTGCGTGTAGCTGCATTGAGAGGGAGTCAGATATACCAGTTGCCTTTGTTATCTTGTTTTTCTTTCCTGAAGGATAATTCATCATCCTCATTTTTCTCTCTCTTGCTCCCAGTGCTGCTGAATTTTCAAGGAAAGAGATTCCTCTTCATGTTATGCCGACTGCATCGCTCATAAAGCTTGATTCACCATTGACATCTTTTACAGATTTACAGCATGTTCTGTTTGAAGAGGAGAGATCAGCTTATAACCAAGCCATCTCGAATAACATGAAGTAAGTGGTTTTCTCTTTAATTAATATCTGGAGCATGTATTCCTAACTTACAAATGGTTCTGTCTTCTATTTTATAATTGACTGTAATGATCACTTTTGTTTTTGATAGGGATGGGAAAGTGCATCCGCTGACGTTCATACATCACACATCAACATATCAGGCTTCAATGTGCAAGTTAATTGAATATTGGTTAGGCTCACATGCTGTCCTCTATCGACCATTTATTTTTGGTCTTTTATTCTCTGTATGCCTTGAATACACAATTGACTGGGAGTTGTTCTTGTTTTTCCTTTCCTTGCATGTAGTCTTAGTCCTGCCATAAGTGCGCTTCAGGACCGCGTAAAAGAGAATGAAATTCGGGTAAGAATTGATACCATAAACACCCATTTGTGTAGACTCAAAGGGGATGTTTTCTGTGCATTAGTCTTTTGATCTCTATGCTCTGATGGATTCAAATCGTTGCTTCATTCGTAAGAGTGTCAGATAGTTCTAATATGATGCTGTTGGTTAATGACTTCTTTGTTCAACAGTTAGCTTTGCTGGCCGAGGAAGCCAGGAATCTGGAAGTTGAGGCTGCAAAAGCAAATGAGTCAGTCCCAGGATCACCTCATCAAGTTACTCATGGATCTCGAGCAAGTGCTTCACCAACCCACAGGGACTTGTATCCTTCAACTGCCTCTGTTGGTGCACGTAGTGGAGGAAGCTCTATGTACCGGAGTAGGAAGGGGTTATGAATATGATATCTTTTCCCTTTGACTTGTTTTCCGAACTCCTGAACACCTGTATTATAGCGTTCAGGTTTTTTTGTGCATAAAAACGATCGAAAGTATAGAAGAGGGGTCAAATGGCATTCATTATTAGCTACCAAAATTTCCTCTTCTTGATGTTAGATACTTTAGTGTCTAAAAATGGCTTTTCACAAGTAGCAATGCTGTTGAATCCACTTATATCAGTCTGGATAAGTTGCCAATTAACAGCAGTCTTGAATCTCTATGCTTCTGGTGACCAAAATGATTTTTCATCACAAATGCAAGAATGCAATGAGTTCTAATGTGGTTTCTCACATTTTGTTAAAAAATATGGATTAGTTTCTCTCTCCTTCTGTAATCATCATTTCTGGTTAAATCTGCTATCATCCCATTAGCAAGCTCTAATTATGATCTACGTCTATGCTAATATTCCAAATTTATATGATTTTTTTTCTTGGGAATAGTCATCATATTGACTGTTTTTTATCACATCTCTATCTATATTGTAATGTAATATCTCGTTAAAGTAACAACTTTTTTTCTCCCTATGTATTGTAAAGAACAGGGTTTAATACCCATCACAATTAACACACACTTTATTCAATAAATGTTAGAAAAGAGGTAAGTGTTTTTGCAGGATTACCCATGTGAGACAAATACAAAGGGGAAATAATTAAAATGAACACAACTGTAAAGTAAAAGAAAGAAATAAGCAACACTTTAACAAAAAACTAAAGGGGGAAAGAAAAGATGAAAATTTTACTGTCATACGTTGTTAGAAAAAAAGAAAGTGGTAAGATTCCAAAATGACGAAAGTTTTAACAAATATACTAAAAGGAGAGTCATTATTCAAAGTGACTATCACTCTCATAGCTTCTTATTAGATACTGAATTTGAATTATATATATATAATGAGTTGGTCGTGGTGATGCATGGAAGTGATTCCCAAGGAGAATCGAATCACCTAACTTTCCTTTTTTCCTCTTTCTCTTCTTTACAATTTGCCCTTTCTCTATCTCTCTCTCTCCCTCTCCTCCTTTACCCTTACCCAAGAGAATGGATGCCACTTCTCTCTCTCTCATTTCCTCCTTTGGTGAGAGAGAGTCGTTTCATAGATGTGAACAAAGTATGAGATTAAAATATTCATGGATACGTTCATATATCCATAAATTTAAAAGTTCATTATCGATATTAAATATTTATAGATATATTCAATATTTTTTATCAATATATTCGTTGATATATATGTAAAATTGAAATATCAATATCAGCCTTCAATATTTTAATTCTTGGCGAAGAGAGATTTGGAGGGTGTGGGTACGTAGTTGTGAATATACAAATTAAATCCAAACTATGAGTAGTTATAACACAATGCAAAATAATTAGCAAATATAACAAAATTTAGATTAAGCTCCTAGAGAAGATCATATCAACCATAAACTCTATCATTGTCAATTTTACTACATTTCAATTATTTAAAAATTATTAGTCTTAAACGTTCTACCCATTATGACTACTCTAAATTTAATTATATCATCAATTTAACATACTTTCTCACTCGTGAGTTTGAAATATTTGTAAAAGATTTACCAAGTGAAAATCAACATTAATAAGATAGAAAATGTGATAATACAAAAGATTTAATTAACTGGAACGTATTCATGTTTGTGATTCCCACTATATGATTAGATAATTTTGTGAAATACAGAAAGATGGGCAGCCTGAGATGATTTTTGTATCAGTCATTTGATTTGATGGTTTAGAGAGATTCGAGGAAGGAAATAGAGAAAGAGATATTTTTTATTGGTGTGGGTGAAGAGAGAGAGAGAGAGAGAAGAAAAGAAAAAGAGAAAAGAAAAGAGAAAAGATGGTCAAAATGAAACCTTGGTTATTCCAACATATTATCACTCCAACCCAACCTTTATTGAAACTCACATTTGTGCCTTTCTCTTTTCTTCTTCTTCTTCTTCTCTTTTTTTTTTTTATTTAAATTTTTTAATTTCATCTTTTCATTTTAATTAAATTTCTTCCACTTTCTTCCTCTTTTGAATATCAATCACTTTTTCTCTATTATTTCTCACTAATCTAATCCAACTCCTTATTGATTAAGAAATCCAAAAAGGAAAAAAGAAATTATAACTATTTCTACAACCAATTTCTCCTAATATTGAATGTTGATAAATAACTCAATTACAATAAGTTTGAATAAATAATATTAGCATGATTTTTATCTTTCAATTCGACCGACATTACATCAATAAAACTAATGCAAGGCTTATATATTAAAAATATTTTGTATTAATATTTAAAGCGTATACATGTGATGAGACTAACGTTAAAACCTATCTAATTTATAAAAACCTATCTTATTTGACATGCGATGAGACCAATGTAGAAACTTATATTATTTGAGTAGCACAACCGTTCTATTTTATCATATATATTATATCGAGATTGACATACTCATCAATATTCAACTAAAGAAATGATCTTTTTTTTTCTTCACCTTTTTATTGATTAAAAAAGAAAAGAGAAAAAAGTCACATATGAGAGAATCTTGTATGATATTAGGATTGAGTTTTGAATATTAGAAAAAGTTTGAATCTTTTATATATATATTAGGTAAATACATGTAAATAGTTATAAGGAGAGAATATTCAAAATTTTATAAAATTTGTGAGAAAATTTTGATTTTTTTCTTATAAAAAATATATGATTGACATTAGACGTTGTCCTCAGAAGGATTATATTTAGCAATGGAATTAATATTATTTCCTCTTACATTAAAATTAATATTATTCTTTCCGTGTACGCCTTATTTTTAATCGACATTTTTATTATAGCATAAGCAACCAAATATGGTTAAGAATTAACCTCTCCATTCAGCGTCAGTACTTTAAAATAATTGAGTTGTAATTTATTCATAATCACCTTTAAATTTGATTATTTAATGGAGCATTTTAGATTTTACATCCTTCAAAATTTGGTATCTTCCCTCACCTATCATAAATTTATTATTTCTTAATTTATTTTTCACATTTATTTCAAATTTTTATTGGTTAATTTTCTTATAACAATTATTTCAAAACAAAAAGTTTTTGTGAAAAAAACTAGATTAAACAGATTACAATTCAAATCATATATATATTTTAAGATAGTTATATTATAATAAATTATAAATTCTATAAAGATAAAAAAAAATTGCAACAACAATCTACTTATTTTTTTAATATAAATAACAAAAAAATATAACAATAAAGAAAATTGTCAAAAATATAAGAAACTTATAAAATATTGACAAAAAAAATAAAAGTGTAATGAAATTTATTTTAGGATTGTTTTATAGTTAGGTCAAATTTCCTATTTTTAAAAAACTCCAAATAATAATCTAATTTTTATTAATATAACTAAATTACACAAATTTAGTATTTATTATTAAAAATGAGAGGTGGTTATTTATTTATTTTAAGACAAAACTTTACTAAACAATAGTTTTTTCATTTGTTATTTCTTTTACTATCTATTCTAACTAATTTTATAGAGCATTGTTTTTTAATCTTGAGTGGTTGTATTTCACTCACATCCGACCCTCCGTACCCAAAACCATTAAAAAAAGGTTATCTACGAAACTAAATAAAGAAAAAAGAAAAAAGTTGTTGCCTTCCAAAATTTTGAAACCCTAAACTCGAAAGATTTATGTTTGGGTGAAATAGTTTGAATGGTACCTCCATCCCAACTTTTGCTCCATGTCCCCTAAAAGAAAAAGAGGGGTGAAAAAAGAGACTTTTTTTTTTTAATTTTCAATTTACTTTTCTTTCTTTTCTTTTCTTTCTTTCTTTCTTCTTCTTTTTTTTTTTAACAAAATCACGAAGGCATTTTAGTAAATACATTGAAAAAGGAACTCAAATATCCATGTTGTAAAGTTGTAGCTATAGTGCTCTGTTCATAGATACTTTCATGCATTTGTGTACCACAACATTAGTATTCCCACATTTAGAATTCCTCTTTATATAATCACCTATTAAACCTAAAATTTTAATTAAACTATAGCAATCAAAACAAAATCTAATAATACGATCTTAAATCACCCATAGATAGATGATAAGAAAAGTTTAAGCAGAAATTAATTCATTATTATATCACTCACAAAACCCTCAAACCAAGAAAAAAAAAGTGAAAGAAAAATGAAAAGAAGGGGGTTCTCTTTTATTTTTGTTCAAAATATCCCCTTTCTTTCTTTCTTTCTTTCTTTCTTTCTAATCAAAAGCACTCATCTCTCTCCTTTTGTAATATTTTGTTTTGAACTTTTGTGTGTGTGTATATATATATAATGATATATAATGCAACTTTTTGAGTGGGATTTGGGTGTATATAAACAACCCTTCACTTCTTTACCTATTCCATCGCCATTCTTAATTCTTCTCTCCCTTTTTCTTTCTTTATTCTTTAATCACTCTTAAGGTTTGTGCTTCATCTTCAATTCTTCTGTTTTTCTGCGTCATTTTTCTTTTCAAATTTAGGGTCTTTTTTGGTTCAACGTTTTGACATATCATTGGGTTTTTTTTTTTTTTTTTCCTGTTGTTTCTTATTTCTTATATATATATCTTTGAGAAACAGAAACAATACTGATTTTGGTTTTGAGTAAAGAAATATTTTTTTGGTTCAATTACAAGCTTTAGGAACTTTCGAATCATATACTTAATAGTTAGTAACATACTCAACATGTGAATTAAGTTATACTCATTTGGGTCTAACATAACCATATCTAAAAGTATGTTTTTGAGTATTTATCAAAATATAAATTGAAAAGCCAGAAACTTACTTTTAAACAACTTGTGTGTTTCAAACATCTTTTTAAATGTAGAAATGTGTTTTGTACTTCAAAAAGTATTCATTTAATTTCAAATATATTTTTTTACATTGTGTTGACTGTGTTAATACAATTTGTAGAGAGGAAGAGAAGATGAGTAGACCGGGAGACTGGAACTGTAGGTCATGCCAGCATTTGAACTTCCAGAGGAGGGATATGTGCCAGCGTTGCGGCGAACCGAAGAGCGGCGGCGGTATCGGAAGAGGTGGGTCTGGTTTCGGGTACGGAGGATCGGATGTGAGGCCCGGGGACTGGTACTGTAGCGTTGGAAATTGTGGAGCTCACAATTTTGCAAGCCGATCAAGCTGCTTCAAATGTGGAGCTTTCAAAGACGACATGTCGGCCTTTGACTTCGATATTCCTCGTCGTAGTCCTAGAGGGATTTCCCCATTTGCTTTTCCCAGTCCCGCCCGTACTGCTGCCTCCGCTTGGAAGTCCGGTGACTGGATTTGTGCAAGGTAAAAGCCGTAATATCAGTTTGATAATCATTTGGCTTTTTCTACGTTTTTTTACTATGATTTTTATCCTCCTCTTTGACCAAAACTAAGTTTTCAAATTCCATTGTCCCACTTTATTTTGTATAAAAAAAACAGACAACCGATAAAGAAACTCATATCAACTTAACTTTTAAATATAAAATTCAAACTGTTGTCCAATAAAGTCATAATATTTTATCATATTAAAGTTTGTCTATCTCTAGATTCTCATGTGAATATGATTGTGTGAAAATTCAGGTCGGGTTGCAATGAACATAACTTTGCAAGCAGGATGGAGTGCTTTAGATGCAGTGCTCCGAGAGACTCCTATTAACAAAATTAGCCAAGCCAAAATCCTCCTTCATCATCAAGTTTTGGGTGTGTGATCTTTCATAACCATTATCTATTTCTTGATACCCTTGAAGATTTGAACCTCAACTACCAAAAAGTTGTTATATGTTCAAACTTTAAAAAATGAAGTTATTTAGTTATAATATTGAAATTCTAGCCATTTAGAGTGCATAGTTTTAAAATCATTTACATTTTCTTCATTAAATTTTTTATAAAAGTTACTCTGGAACTTAAATAATTTTAAATAACCATTTACTGTCATATAACAATATGTTTATCTTTTTTCCCCATGTTTTGCAGGTATGCTCTCAACTGAGAAAAATTTCAAAGAGACTTCATAACCTGCACTACCTTTTCTTCTCTCTCTTTTTGTTTTCTGGTTTTGTAACCTTTTTTTAATGAGTGATGTTAATTTATGTGATGATAAAAAATTGAGATATTGTCCAAAAATCAATCTTCATTCTCTGTTTTTTTTTTTTTTTACAAAATACTAGAGGTCGAAAGGTTGGTAGTTATTCAAATATCTCAATTGACACATCTATGACATTCTCATCATAGTAGATGATTGATTAACTTCTTCTAATCCTTGAAAGCTAGTCACAATGACAATAAAAAAAGCAAAAATAATAAAAAGAAGAAAATTATTAGCTTTTTTTCCTTTTGAATTTTACATGATAATTGTATTATTCAAACACATATAAAGTAGGAGGAAATGTTTGTTTCTTTTCTTCTATTCTGAAAAGTGGAAGAAAAAAAAGAGAAACGAAAAAGAAAAAGAGAAAGGAAAAGGAAAAGGAGAGACAGAAAAAAAATAAAAAAAAAAGGAAAAAAAGAAAAGAAAAAGAAGCTTTCTTGGAGTCACCAAAAATTAAATATGCAATGATAAGATCAAATCTGTACGAATGTTTATGAAAGTATAACCCAACAAGAAAAGAAAAAAATAGTGAATTTGATGCATAGATAATTTTAATATTGTAATAGATAATTAGTGAGAATTTAGGCGTAATTCATCGGATAAGATATTAATTACCAAATGAAGTAGAAAAACATTGTTATTATTAATTATATATTTTTATTGAGATTAATGGATGTCAACTCTTCAATATAAAAAAAAAAATACTGACATATTTTAATCCTAAACTTTGCATATGAATCAACTAATAATAAATCACACACAATTCAATTAAGAAAGAAAGCAGCAATGTTTAATAACAACAAGTTCATGGCAAGTAACATTCAACAAGACGATGAAAAGTTAAAAAAGAATCAAACACAAACAGCTTTAAATTACAAATATACTTGATTTTGTAATAGTTTATCCAACTAATTAAGTTGGCTACTTTGTATAAAGGTAGGCCTTTTAATTTATGGAGGGTCCCAAATATAATTTTATTTACCAAAGTGTCTTTACCATGAAAAAAAAAACACTTTCCTTTAAGCTTTTGTTTGTTACTTTAGGGGCAGTTAGGGGTGGAAAGAAAAATAAACTATTAGTTTTAAAGTTGGGTCAATTTTGATTAATTATTCAACTAACCTTGAACTTAAAGAACTAAAAGTACAATTTTTTCTTGGATAAATAATATATATCAACTCTTAAAACTTGAATGTACCATTAAGATACACTTCCAATGAACTTGCATTCAACTCAACCTATCAAGCTATCTAGTTATATTGATTTGAAGATAAGAAAGTAGGAGGTTACAGAAATTCACCAAGATTTTGATTCATCTAGTTAAACCGTATGAACTCGAATGGACTAAATTTATGATTCAACAGCTCTTTTAATTCAAAGATACAAGATAGCACAGAGATGTTACAGAGAGAAAAGGTTGCACGAGCAATGTGTACTAGTGTATTGAATATTGAACGAAATTAGGAGAAATTGATACAAGGTTAGCTGCAATGATTTTTTTCTTCCATTTTTAATCTAGCTTTGTTCAGAAGTAGCCAAAAGCCTTTTTGTAAAGCTTGTGTTTAGTTTGTAGATTAAGTTTCATACTAATGCGAAACTAACTCAGCAATCATAAAAGCATGTATCATAGACTAAGATGGTAAAAAGGCACACCAATGAAAAATGGAGTATACAAACTTCAATTTTTGTTACTCGTTTTTCTTCACAACCCAACCACAAATAACACGAATTTGAGGATTTCCAACTTCTGGCTTCAAAGACCTAGATTAATATGAATCACAAGCCAAACCATCCTCTAAACTTTTACCAAATCACCAGGCATGTAACCTCTCAAAGGGAAAAGAGAAACGAACAAGCAATGTAAGCTTCATTCATCGCATTAGCCTGATCCATCCAGTAAAACGTTGCTCGTGTATAAAAAAAACACATGTGCATTTGATATTGATGGAAAAAGAATACAGAACAATTTAATTTTATCATCGTAGATTGACAAAGTGGTCAAAAGATCACACTCAGAGGTACGATAATGGAATAATGGATATTAGGCAAAATGAATTTAATCCATGGTGACCACCTATTTATTCAATTTTCTTGGCATTCAAATGTAGCATGGTCATGCATGTTGTTTAATAATGCATTTTGTTTCATAAGATTAATTAAGATGTGTCTAAGCTAGCGTGGGGTACTCACAGAAGTATCTGGAAAAGAGAAAAAAAGATGATCCACAACTGTGTAGGTCTAGATCTTACCATTACCACAAAACATTCCAATTCATGAGGGAACCCCAACTGCAAACTTTCGACTTCCTGAGTACAATAATTCTCAACCAACTGTTTATAATGATGTGTCAATCACAGTCGATTCTATTGATAGGGTGAGAAGATGGAGCAAACAGCAATTCATTTCACAAAAATCTCGCTACACATCTTAAATTATTATTATTTTTTTGTCATTTTGGAGGGCGGGGGGAGAAAGAAACAGTACATGCATCTACTAAGACTAGTATCAGCATCATCATCAAACACTTTTTCCCCACCGATCTATTTACATCACTTGATGAGCTTGGTTCCCATCTTTTCCATGGACTCGTGATGTCTAAATGAAAAATGTGATTACCATATCACCTTATTGTCAAAAGAAACCCGACATAAAAGAGCCAGTTGCCAAGGTAAACCTGAAGGCCCGGAGAGAGTTCCTTTATGAGGAAACCAATAAGAGAAT
This sequence comes from Cucumis sativus, assembly GCF_000004075.3. Lineage (NCBI taxonomy): Eukaryota > Viridiplantae > Streptophyta > Magnoliopsida > Cucurbitales > Cucurbitaceae > Cucumis > Cucumis sativus. Next base: position 805,623 of record NC_026658.2, read on the forward strand.
AAGATTGAGAAAAGTGGAAGAGCCAAAAAGTCCTTCTTAACTGTATATAGGGTCAACCTTTTCATAAACGAATAGTAATTACCTAAATGAGAAGTAAATTGCAGGCTGAAACTAACAAGGAGAAGAACATCAGTATACCAGTATTCATATAGTTTCCATATTTCTAATTCTACATGATTAATGGTTTTCCTTCTGCTATGAAATGCGAGAGAGGTCATATGGGATGATCAAGCAATTCTAACTATCTCGTACATTATTCATAACTCGACAATTTAAAACAATGCTAACTTTAAACATATTTCCTGATAATTTCTTTTGTGCAAAGTTCTGAGGATAAACAAATTTACAACAAATTGAGATCTTGAAAAGTGTAACAGGAAGAGGATTAGGACCAAATACCTTATTCAGCACATTGTGCCCAATTGATAGTGGACCTTGCTAATGCGTCCATTGGGTCAATGCATCTCCTAAGAAGGGGATCGTCCAAGGGCAAAATATCCTTTATATCATCAGAGGCAAGGATGACAGAGTTGACAGCCCTCACCAGAAGAACTTGAAGTGCAATTCTCAGTAAATTCCTTGCCCCTTCTATGTCTTTTCTGTTTAGAGCCTCAATTGCAGGAATTACAGTATGTTCCATAGTTGCTTTGTCTGGAAGTACCACCTCAAATCCCTGTATATATAAATATATATTCAAGGATGATTCCCTTATGGTTAAAATGACTCAAAAACTGGAATAACATCTTCAAGCTATGAAGTATAAAGTTCAAAAACAATGAAGAGATGCCTACTTCATTCTGCAGTTTCTCCTGATAATACCCTGCACTTAAAATTGCATTGGTTGCAAGAACTCCAATCCGTAAGGGACTCCCAGCTTCGAGTGGCTTCAACTTTGCTTCCTTGAGCTCTCTAGCAACACAATCAGCCATGTGAAGGAAGGTAACAGGACACCCTTTTGAAACATCTTCATACCACAAATGAGAGATGTGGCAAGGCATTACAATGCAACGAGCACCTGAATTCTCGAGAAAAGTTCTCTTACTCTTCAAACTCTCAACTACTAACTCAGAGTCCAATCCTAAATCCTCACTCTTGTAGTTGAGAACTGGGTGAGAACTTTTATCAAACACTTGGAGCTCGTTACTAAGAGTTGGATCAGAGCAAAGAACAAAAGGGAGACCAGATTGAGATTCTCCATCTTTGGTACTCCATTTAACTAATTTTCCCAAGAAGTTTACAGTAGAATTCACAGAAGATCCTCCTAATATACCCACTGTATTTGATTGACTTAGCAAAATACCAGTTGAATCTTTATTCGTTTTCAATACTGAGCTGAACCCAGAAGTCTTTTTAGATTCTGGAAAATGTTCACTTTCATCAGTGTGCAATAGAGTTGATGGTGGCAAAGCCTGAACAGGATTCAACCTCCATTGTAGCTGAATTCTACGAGTATTTACATAAGCAGATATACAAGATTGACTGCTTAAAAGCTGGAAAGTCATTGTCAATCCTAAAAAACATCGGTTTCAACAATAAGAAACCCAGTCAAGAATTTCCCATCACAAGAACAACAAACTCGTTATTGGGTCAATTGAATAATGAAATTACCTGCAATATCAGCAAACAAAACAGGAGAACCCCCTCTCTGGCATTCAAAATGAGGGAAAAACAGAATATCAATCCCTAAAACAAAACCCCATTATCTTTCTCTCAAGATCAAAGCAACAAAGACCAAGAGATAGAGAAGAAAGATAGATAGTGGCAAGAAAAAGAGGAAAATACAAACAACCTCTTGGATTTGAGGGTTTTGGGAAAAGAAATCGTTCAGAAATGGATGGGGAAGTGGGAGTTGAAGCAAGTGGAAGTGGAAGGAATCTTTGTTGTTAGAACAACAGCATCCATTCTCACATAAATTTAGTAACTTGTCCACTTCGACAGACTCTCGTGCTTCCAGACAGCATTTATCCGAATTTTGGTGAAGATCCCTGTAAAATATAGATCGTTCATTTTTCTTTTTTCCACCGGAAAAGAGATGATAAAACAAACGTGGATTCAAGGCAGAACTTTCCAAACAAAAGATTCCATTTTTTTTTTTTTTTTCTTTCCAAACTGTGTTTGATACCATTTTTAATACTAATTTATTTTATAACATTTCTTTAGATTTTTCAAATACAGTTAAATGAATTATTTATCAATATAACTTTTTTTTTTATCACTATCACGTTAAAGAAACAAACGAGTTTCGATGGCACACAAAAGCTTTCCAACAATTCTCTCTAGTCTCAGAGTAAAATTATATAAACCTCACAAATTAATACAATTTCTCGATTTATAAAGTTTTTTTTATAGGTTTTGTGGATTCAACTAAATGCATTTGAATCTTATTTAATATTTGTGTGAAATTAAGTCTACTTGTCAGCTCATTTCCACTTTATTCCAAATAATAATATTTAATTAAAACTAAAATAATTAATTTGATTCAACTAAAAACAATCATCTTATTCGAATCAGCTAAACTTATGTTTTCAATTTTTGTTAGCAACACAAATCAAGTTTTAATTAGTCATAAATTCAATTGTTTATAATTGTCATTATCTTTATAAATATGGTAGCAAGGTGTAATTGATCTAAAAAAATTTATTCCAAACTAGAAGAACAACACTCTTTAAGTTTTATTGTTAAAAGTGGCCAAAAAAATATTAAGAAAAATACCAAATCGAATTTTGAGATATAATAATTAATATATGAGCTTCTTGTATGTATGCCAAAATAAGTCTAAGAAAATTAAACTCATAGAATAAACTTATCTATTTTGCAAAAATGACAAAAAAAAGAACACCCACGTGATACAAAGAACACCCGCGTGATACAATTAACATATGCTTGATAAACTATTGATACATACTTGATCTTGATACATTTGATATACACTTGATAAACTAGTGATATCCATTTTGATACATTTGATACATACTTGATACACATTTGATATATATATATATATATATAAAATGTCTTAATCATTTTAACTTAGAGTTTAAAATATTGGTGTCAATAAAAATGTCTAGGTCTAATCTTTGCACAATTTTTTTTTTTTTGTAGAAATATCAATATTGACGAACATTTCTAGAAAAAACGGATAAAACAAAAATTTAAGGTAGTAAATAAATATTTTAAGGCTTTTAAACAAATTAACATGTTTATATTTTGTTTTGTAGATTTTACGATCCGTGTCGAATTGATGTTAAGTATACGAAAATATAGAAATGTGAATAAAAAGATTTGGACGAAAACTTATTGGTACAGTACACGTTTTTAAAACTTTAAGTATGAGGTAGACAGAACATGGTAGGGTCCTCTCCATTGCATTTTGCAGCTCAAAGACAAAGTTGCATAAAAACAAATAAAGTTCTGTACTTTGTAATTTTGAGTGAAAATTACAAATCACAGCTAGAACGTACGGACAAAACTTTTTTAACCAACCTGCAAGAGAATCCTAAGCAAATTCATATATATATATATATATATATATATATATTAATTTTGTTTTCTCGTTAGGATTTAGGAGATAAGAATAGAAAAAAGATAAATATAAAATAAAAAAGTTGTGAAGTAAACTCAGTCAAAAAATGACTTCAAGTGTCGACAATAGATTAGTAATTATAATAAACAATATTAGTGCAACATAGTTGAATCATCTCATGTTCAATTCAGCCAACCTTGCCAATAAGTAAACGAAACATGGTAGGAAAGAAGCGTCAACAAGCCAAAGATAATCAAAGGATAATCACAACATCAACATCAAAATCCAAAATCTAAATTTGTCGTAGTCACGTATTAATTTGGTTTTCATCTATCAAAGATACATATCTTTTAGATATTATAAAATAAAGGGCAACCAATAAAGATTAATATGACAGGAACCGCATAACTATGACCTTACTTCAACATGATTTGTTTTAAAGGAAACTGTGTTGAGTTCTAAGTAGGAACCGCATAACCATGGTAAAAGAACGAAAAACACATAAACAAGAACAGAATTTTCTTCTCAAAGGGTATGAGGTGGGATTGGTTTTAAAGCAGAAAGTAGCAAAAATATTTTATGTGTATGTCAAAGACATATAACTGCCCTTTGGGCTCTTGTAAGGACCAAAGTTTTCTAATGTATGCATCAAAAAGTAACCAAAATGCCTGATTCAGAAAAGAAACGAATAAATAAATGAGATTCCCATGTGGGTCAGACCATACAGATCATAGTTCAAGTGGCAGGCCACACAAACCAATGCACATATATCATTCATTTCAATAATTCACCTTGAATAATTGCATTTCAATCATAACTTGTGGCTGCATTGCACATATACAATTTACTAACCTTTTGATGAAAAAACTTCTCTCTTTTCATCAACCATGTGGAGTAGTCTTCCTTTTGATCTCCTTGCCAACATCTTCTCCTTCCTATCTCCAGATTCTTTGGCAAGAGCTAGATCAGCTTGTAAGCAATGGCATGAGTGCATCGATACGTGCCCTTTGAACACTGAACCAATTCTATCGCAGAGTCATCCTTCATGGTTCATAGCCTTGCCATTGCGAGCACACAAGCTATGTTTTGCTCATAATCCAATTCTTGACAATTGGCATAAGCTCTCACTTGAGTTCCTTCCTGATTTAGTTAAACCAATTGCAACAGTTGGTAGTCTTCTTTTTTTAAGATCTACAAGTTCTGTTGTTCTACAATTGATCCTATGCAATCCATTCACTACCCAATTTCGATATCTTCCAAGGCCAAACATCAGTAGAACTAATCCAGCTGTGGGAGTTGTGATACAAAATACAAGGCAAGACTCTCAGATTCCGGACTTCAAGGTGTATGTAGCAGGGGGAATGTCCGTGGCACCACAAGGTGGCACCACATATGAATCAAAGTTGGAAATGTATGACTCAAGAAACGACTCATGGGAAATCGTAGGATCACTGCCAGTAGAATTTGCTGTGAGGTTAACAGTCTGGACTCATAATGAGAGTGTGTACTCTAATGGGATTCTGTATTGGATAACCTCCGCAAGGGCGTTCAGTGTGATGGGCTTTGATATTGACTCAAACAATTGCAGGGAATTGCAGGTGCCAATGGCTGATAGACTTGAATTTGCTGCACTTACATCTCGAAATGGAAGGCTAACAATAGTTGGTGGCGTATGTGGTGAAGATGCCTGTGTTTGGGAGTGTAGAGATGGGGATGTGTGGGTGCTGGTTGAGAAGGTACCAAATGAGTTGGGAAGAAAACTTGTCGGAGGAAGCAATGGAAGCTGGATAAACAGCAAATGTGCATGGAACAATGAGGTTATGTGCTTGTATAAGGAGCTAGGAAATGGAATGGTAGTTTGGAGAGAAAGAAAAGAGAAGAATACATGGGAATGGGTTTGGATTGATGGGTGTTCTTCAATTAGAGGCAAAATAGTACATAACTTGCCAATAAAAGGACTGCTTCTTCAACCAAGCCTTGCTCCTTTTGCATCTAAATCAAATTAGACACTTTGATACATGTGAGTTCTTCAATTCTAAAAATAAGAATAGCATGACTATTTTCTTTATTTTGTATGCAATGAAACTTACTATATTGCAGTGCCCATTGATCTCTGAAAAGTCTACAATCTGGTGTACTTGCCTACCCCACCAGCTTGCTCTCTCAAATTACAATGAAGATATAAAAGGTCCATTACAGTTCACCTAAAGAAGTCATGAAAGGATGTATATCTAATTTGAAAGGACTATGCTAGAATCAGAGTACAATTTGGAGTTTATATTGGTTCACCGAACATAATGATGTTAAAACTTTGACAAATTGATCTTGTAAGAACGAGAAGGTTAGTAAGTCCCAAAAAACTTTGAAAATTTGATCTAAAAAAATGGTTTAAGTAACCAACAATCCTTTTTTTCTTATTGCACAATATCATGTTAAGCTGTATGCCTTTTGATTCTAGACAAGTCTCTAATCAGCCAATAGCTTCCCCATGAGCTGGATGGAATAACTTGTGAAGAGCCATGAAAGAAACAATTTCAGAAGACCAAAAAACAAATTCGTTTGGTATTATACATCAGAGTCACTTCAATAGTATAGTAAAGGACTTCAAAACCATTCAAGCAATAATTTGTCCATAACACTTCCAAGCCCGACTTTTCTTTCAACTTCGAGCCTGAAATGTCGAGAAAAGAAAAAAGAAAAATAGCCAACAGATTGTTGACTGAGGTCATATTTGAGAGTGATTTGAAATAGTTATAATCATTTCTTCCAAGTCTAAAACCATTTCCCAACATACCATTAATCATCCAAGATCAGGTTAATGTTATGGTTACACGTTTAAACGAAAAATTTAATATCAAAATTGATATTGAATAATGATTAAAAGCATGTTTGAAGTGATTTTGCACCTGAAAAAAAGTGATTTTAACTGCTTCAAAATTGTTTTCAAACATTGCCCAAAATTAGCTTATCTCATTCTGATTCCTAACATGAAACAAAAATTCCACAAACAAACATCTGAAAAAGTCACCTGCCATATGAATCTATGAATGAAACCATACCCTAATAATTCACAAGGTCATGCCACCATAGTTGCCACAAGAAAAAAAAGTGTTTAATCTCAGCTTCAAGCCAAACACTAAAAGCTAGCGACATGGCTTATTATAATGACTTGTTAGTAAAATCCAAGGCTGAAGGTGGCTTTGTCTGCATTCTAGAGCTAAGGCATGTGATCTAGTGGGGAAAATGTCAAAGGAAGGATTATTTTAACTTCAACTGAGTGGGATGGGGAACAAACACAGAATTGAAAGAATGTGGTCAAATTTATTTCAATTTTAAAACCCCAAGTTGCATTGCAACCCCCATTGATGATGGTCAAATTTTTGTACACAACCTAAATTTCATGTCCAAAATGTCGTTTAACCCACCTTTTAGAAACAATGAAACCGGCAAGTGTGAGTATGTTGGAGAAAAAACTGACTTCTACTGCATGGATGAGCATAAGTATAGCAGAGAAAGTAAAATAAACAATAAAACTGGAAATGCAAGAATTAACACGGAAGACTCCAAACCAAAAAAATAAATCTACTATTATAATAATCACACAAAAACCTCTCTCCCATGCCAATTACAATATCATTCTCTCAAAGCTTTTTTACCATTCACACCATTTTTCCATTTCTCAAACTAGAGAATATAGAAGAGAAGTTAAACAAGAGTTAGGAATACAAGCTTAAAATGTTTCTAAGTAAAACAACTTGAATCCTTATACATAGCAAAGGCTATCCATCTCATCACTTTCTAGAACTTTTTGGATGTGGACAATTACACTCCTAAATATTTTGCCAAAACTAAACAGAGTTGAGCACAAGCATGTGAGAACATTATTTTTATTGGATTCGATTTCTGTAACGAAAGCAAAAGGTTATACATTTCGATTTTCAAACTTTAGATAGTCCATACAGAACTCCTCGACATCAAAATTAAAAATATGCATAAAACATTGACTTAACAACTAAGATGGCGAACATAACAAAAGAAATTGAAATAACCCATTAAAGAACAACCGTTTTTTCCAAGGAAAGAGAAACCCAATAGATCATAAGAGAACAAATCGCCGCAGATTCTGAAAAAAAAAATCGGCGAGAATTAAAAATTGAAAATCAGGAGAGCTTTAAAAAAAGTTTAGTAAGATTCAGAGGTTAATGAGAAGAAAGATTCGATTAGTATAAAAGGGACAAAAGAATAGCTACAATTTACAAGATCCAATTGCTTTGAATTGCTATGAAATTCATTGCCCTTCTCGTCCTCCTCCTTCTGGCGCCATTTGTTTTGTCTTTTTCCTCTCCTCCTTTTTCTCCTGAATTATATACATTACGTTAAATCATAAATTTCGCCCAAACAAATTATTTCTTTAGACAAAAAAATCCTACCTTCGCCAAATTTTTAGATGCTAATGATTTAGTCCAGAAATTAGTTAGGGTCAATGCTGGGATGAGATTGCATCAATCTTATAAACCAACTTAAGCTTTATACAATTTCATCCCTACATAACATCACATGCAATTTCATTCTCATACAATTTTTTTTTTGTTGAAGTGTGTCGAGTTTGAGATAATTTGTAATTTATTCAGGTGTATTTCTTTTTCTTCGTTTCAATTCCTTTTCTTTTCGGGTGTATTTTATCATTGTGGGAATCTTTTTTATATAATTTGATGAAGTTTATTTTATACGTATGTTACACTCGTTTTATTTTCTACTTTATTTTACTATGTCATCGATTATACATATGTTAATACATCCATACGTGTGAGTTATGATTTTCTTCTCCATTATTCCAATTTCAAAAAAATTAATTTTAATTTGAGTTTATTCAATTCAAGTTTGTCGATTATGTTTGAGTTGACATACAAAATTTATGATTTCTTGATTATTATCAATTTAATCAAAAGGATAATAATCTAAAAAGTCACAAGTTATCTAAAGATTTTGAAACCAAAATAAAACGAGATACATCTCAAAATTAAAATAGAATTTAAACCTATAATATATATGTTTTGTTTTTTTCATACTAACTAATTAGTATGGCATTGATGATCAACTTGTCAAAAATTTCCATGTCCCACTTGAATAATAATAACAATGACTTATGAGACTCTTACATATATATATAAAAGTTCAACAACAAATTTTTAATTAGGGGAGAAAACACCAAAACTCAATTAAAATGGATATATATGTATTTATTAATTATTAACATTTATTCCACTTACATAATAATCCTAATAGAATTTTAATTAATGAAAAGAACATCACCCACCAAACTCCTCAACAGTTCCCATAATTTTCAAGATTCAAATGACCAAAAAGTCTCAAATCTTTTGTTACCTTTATTTTTCCTCTTCAAAATTACATATCATTTTACCAAAACAAGTTGACCCATCACCCCCTCTCCAAAAAGTACACAAATTCAATAGCATAAAATCATATTCACAACCACAATTCTTTGTCCTTTCTTTTACTTTTCTCACCAAACTTCATGTATCTTTGCCCCCACCATTCTACCACACACCCTTCATAATTCATTTTTGGATTAAATCATCAATTTGGTTGATCCCATACAGTTAGCACTTTAGTCACTATAATTTACCATTAGAATTTTAGTTCCTATAATTTAATTAAACCTTCTTGAATCGTCCCCACATTAAGAATTGTTTATAACTCATGAAGCTTTTGTCAAATCATATGGATTGAAATCTTTCTTCTGATTGTGTTAAATAACAAGTGAGTGAAATATTCGGACCCTTTGTTCTATTAACCGAGTGTTTATACTTATTAAGCAGTTGAGCTAGATGTCATTAACTATTATCAACGTTTTAGTTACTCTTTATTTGAGCATTATGGCATGATACTAATATAATATAATTATATCATTTGATTGTTAGACTGCATTTCAATTATACCATTTGCATTTGATGTTTAATTTTGTTATGGCTAATTAAATTTTAAATTTAGTTCAATACTTTTACGTTAATGTCTAATAAATCTATAAATTTGAGAAAAAATTTAATGAATTTTAATTTTGTGTTAATAAAATTTGAATGTATTCAAATCAATTGACATAATTCATTAGTATATATTATTTTTCTATTGTTGTTAAAAGATTCAAACTTTTGATATCTTGATTGATAATACGTACATATTTTTAACTAATTAAAATTTGATGAAGACGTTGGTGGTGTGACGTGGTGATAAGAGTGTGATATTTTTATTTGTATTTATAATTGCAGTTTTATGATGATGCTTTGGACATTATTACATAACCAAACAATATGTTTTGTCAAATTGTATAATCAATGGTAGTTTAACCAAAAATTCCAACCCCTAATAATTATGATTTTTTTTTTAAATTTTTTTGCCCCTTAAGTGATGTGGACCAAAAAATAATTAATATTTTGACATTTTGATCCCACTTTTTTGGTGCTTTAATTTGGGTGGGGATGAAAATTCTATATGTTCAAACCCATTGAATTCCATAATTTTTCATGCCCCATTGACTTCTATATGTACACAACCTCACATTCACAAGATGAAGTTGCCATCTTTGAAAATGAAACCCTATTCTATCTTTATTATTTCAATAAATTGTGATCTTCAATTTTAATTAACATTCTTCTCTTAGTTTTATATATTTATTATTTGTTGTTGTTCCTTTTTTTTATATATAATTAACCAGGCATGTTTTAGTCCTTAAATTAATTTGTTGACCCTGACCTAAATTAAAAACATCCATTTTAACTATAAAGTTTTAATACGTTACAATTTTGTATGTCATTAATGTCTATCCTTCAACATCTCACTAAAAAGATCTTGACTCGTGTTAGATAAAATATAATCCTACGAGGTATTGTATTCATGTTATTGAGTCAATTTTTCGAGTTTGGTATATTTAAAAGTATATTTCTAAATTTAAACAAACTTTCAAACTACATTAAAGACTAAAATTTAAAATGGTATATATTAGTTTCGACATGGCTCATGCTCTAAAGAACGAGAATAAATTTATTCATATTGCTTTTCACAATTTTGAAGATTAGAGTATAGTTTTGGTTTACCTGAAACAAACATGTGACTAGCTAGGTTTTCTAATTCTATGTTTGCATGTTTGATATCTTTATTCAATGGTTGGTTACCAAAATAAATTACTCAGTTATACATTTCATCTACATTTGTTAAAAATGATCATATATATTACTATGGGCATTGATAAAAAGTTTAAATGAATTGATTTTAATGATGAGAAAATGGGAAAATTAAGACAAAAAATAGCTGTGCACATGTTTTGGGGGACAAAGTATCATGAATCTTTATGCAATAAGTTCCCTACCCTAAAATTTAAATAACCACTCCACTCTTCTAATTCTTGGATATTATTACTCATGATTTTGCATAACCTCAATTTTAAGTCATTTCTTTTTTTTAAAAAAATAAATGAGCTTAGCAACAAAAATATAGTTTTTAAAAAATATATTTTTAAAATTTTTAAATATATTATATTGAACCAAAATATTTATCTATAAATTGATAGATATAATAGAGTATAAAAAAATTTCAATTAAGTTATTTCTAAAAAAGGGATTAATTTTTGTTTATATAATATGAATATGTCATCAAGTAATTATTGTATGAACATATTTGGAAACATGAGCATGGGATGGGATAAAACATGTGTGAATTAAAAAGGGGAAAAGAATATAAGAAATATTGGGTCCCATCTGCATGAGTTGGATTTCATGTGTCATTAGTATTTGAATATGTTAATTAAAGAATAATTAAGTTGATTTATCACATATATTTTTGGTAATTTCCCAAAAAAAAAAAAGAAAACAAACTTTTTAAAGAATTTTTAATACATTAAATGATAAAATAAAAGAATTCCATAATTCAAAAAAAAAAAAGTTGTTATTGGCCTTAAAATAAAAGTGTTAATTGGGTGTAATGAAATTGGAAAGGTAGAATCTTCAATCTGGAATGTTGAAAGAAATTCAAAAAATGAGGTAAGGATTAAAACAAGGTGGCTGGCCGGTTTCGCGTCAAGGGTAAGATTGTCAAAACGTACGGGTCAGCACTGGTGGACGATAAAACCTAACAATAAATCATATTTCAAAAAGAAAAACAATTATTATTGTTATTATTTTCAGAAAATGCAACCTTAACCCTAAACTTTTAATTTGATTAAATTGGATTCTAACATAGATTTCTTTGTTTCCTTAATTAGTTTTTTAGAGTGTTTAAAAAAACAAGTTAAGTTTTGACTGAAAAAAAATAAGTTTTGGTTTCAAGTAAGTATTTTAATTAAAAATCCCAAAATTTGTGTAAAGAGATTATGAAAAGATAAATTAAATATAAAGAAATAATAATCATCAAAACCAAAACCAAACTATTACTGAACCTTTAGAATTAATAATCATCAAAACCAAAATTTCGAATTTATATCTAATATATTTATAATATTTTATTAGATTAAATTTTTTATCCTATGATTTAGAATAAGTTAGACTTTGGTCAATATATAATTTAATAAACCTTTCCAAAATAGTTTTTATTGACAAAGAATTTATTAAATGATTTATTTACAAAACGGCCATAATTTTTTTAAAATTTAGAATTTAACCTTGTTCTAATTATTAAACATTATTGTTAATTACATGCATGGTCACATGAAACTTTAGAAACCAAAGCTTTGCTTTAGTAGAACCCACCATCATGATTCATGTCCTAATAAATAAATAAATAAAACCCACCGTTTTAATATTTTTATTATAACTTTTTTTCTCCAAACATTTTATTATAATTTCAAAGTATAGGATCAAAAGGAACTTTATTTATTTTATATGCTTAAAGTATATATATATCTAAAAAAAAGTCATTTTTTTAATGGTCAAAATATTTGTTATTTTAATTTTCCAGAAGAAGAAATTCTTCAATAGGTTGACAGTTGCTTATTTAGATTGTTCTATTTAAATAGGATTTGATGATTAGTAGTAGGTAAAGAAACATAAAAAGAGTTTATGACTTTAATATTAAAATTATACAAAAATTGAATTCTAAGTTTATAAGTAGTTTCCATAATCTAGAAGTAGTTTAGTTAATTTCCTAATTTATATATTTAATTGAACTATCAATATATTTAAAAGTTTAGAAACAACACGTGAAACTTAGGTAGTAGTGTCTTATAGCACTATGGAGTTTCTAAGATTATCATGGAGGATATATTACTTGGTAGTGCCATTGGATTTTCGTACTAGGCCATGTCAAGTACTTGTGATCCATTCTCATTAGAAATAAAAGTATGGGTAAAATCAAGTGGATAACATCAATTGTCACTTTAAATAGTGGTATTGATCGATTGAAGCAAAGCAAGCCGATAATGTTCAATTTTTCTTGTGTTTTTTTGAGCCACATAAACAAGTTTTTCTCTAAATTACAAATTTAACAATTTTTACATAACATTTTTCATTTGAGTTTATAATTTAAACGTCCTTAATTTAGATTGAATCAAACTTCAAATTGTCTTTGTTTTTTATTTAAATATATAATATTATTTTATTATATAATAATAAATTGATATTTTATGTATGACCTACTATTAGTAACACGTAGTTAGTTCAAGTGATTATACTATTAAAAAATATATATATGTAAAGGTAGATTTTTATACAATGTTTCATGATTTTTTTATCATATAGTGAAAAAAATCACCGACGTTGAGATCATGAATATGTAAAAGTATAATGAAAACGTTGAGATGTTGATTAAAGTTTTAATAGTTTAGTATAATAAACAAAATTAGTACTTTTTTAAAAAACTTAATGTTAATAAAAAAACTAAATTGGATTTTCTACTACCAAATCCACATTGATTAAAATATTAATAATGTAACGGAAAAAAAGAAGAAGAAAAAAGAGATAATATAGAATGGATGTTGACTAAGTTGTCACATTATGTGACAATTTTTTTTTTCTCTCTCTCTATTAATTAAATTAAATTATTTCTTCTTCTTCTCTCTCTTCCTATATATCATAGAGAAGCCTCTCAAAGAGCAAAAAGGGGAAAAAACAGAGCAAAATTCTGTGTTAATTTTGAGGGAAGAAAAAAAAAAATCAATCAAAAGCTTTTGGCTATGGAGGGTTTGCAGAGATCTGCAGTTTCATTCCGGCGGCAAGGCTCATCGGGATTAGTTTGGGACGATCGGTTTTTGTCCGGCGAGTTGAAGCAAACGGCGACGACGTCGGAGAAAGAATCGGAAGAGAATCAAGATCAAGGGAAGTCAACGGCGGCGGCGGCGGCGGCGGCAGTGGAGCCGATCAGTATTACGATCGAGAGGAGCCGATCCAACGGTGGGCGTGGGTATCGAACTGGGAAAGTGTCGCCGGCGATTGAGCCACCGTCGCCGAAGGTATCGGCCTGTGGATTCTGTAGCGCGTTTGGGAAACCGGCGAAGAAGAGTCGCCGGACGAAAACTGGTAAGCGTAGATCGAGGTAAGGAACGGAATTTTCTCCGGCGTCGGCGGCGGCGATTTTGCCGGTGGTCTGTGAGAGAAGAGTGAGAGTTTTGGAAATAGAAAGAAAAAAAAGAAAAAGAAAAAGAAAAATAGAAGGAAATTAGGTTTTGTGGGAATTATATATTTTTAATTTTAAAATCATGTTCTTGTGGCTTTTTTTGTTACTCTTTTAGATCTTAGAATTGTAATTTGTGTATAAATTAATATATATATAAATATGTATTTTGTGTTTGTTTAATTTCAAATCTTTATGTGTAAATTATTAAACTAAAATTTCTCCCAAATTTGCCTTCTCATCTCTATCCCTTCTAGATCTTAATTCTTAAATCAATTCTGAACTTTTTGAGCATCGTTACGTATAGAAATATATTGATTGATAAGGTATAAATGAGTAATTAGGAATTGATATTCCTTAATTGTAACTCTCGAAGGGAAATTGGAAGAGATTTGATTAATTAGTAGTAATATTTAAGAGAGAAAATAGAGATATGGTGATTTTCCAAATTTAGAGAGAGTAAGATCAAATTGAATTTGAAGGAGAAGAAAAGAAAAGAAAAGAAAAGAAAAAGAGTAATGAATGTTGGAGGTTGATATGGTATTTTGGTGATCCCAAAGAGATATGGGGTATAATGTCAGCTCATCTGTCTCATAATAAAAGTCCCACAGCTTGATGCAATATTCTCTATGTTCTCTTTTACTTATTGGCTATACTTAGAACAAATACAATTTTACATATTTCTTACCAACTCTAAGCTTAAATTTGGAATTGAATACTTTTTCTTCTGTAAGGTGGAGTTTTGATGTGGTGTTTTACATTTGATTTGGTTGATATTTTTTTAATTAAAGAAAGGATTAAATATTTGACCCCTCAATTTTAGAATAGTAGGTAATGGTTTGACCATTTTAACTATGGGTAGGTTGGATATGGCCTTTATGCTCAATATTGTTGTGTTTTATTCTTATTATTTTCTAGTTTTTTTTTTTTTGTAGGATATAATATAATTGGAAGGATTATGACTAGATTTAAACTTGGTTTATAAACATCTTAATCTTGGTTTATAAACTTGATTTATTGATTTAAATAGTTACAACAATTTCAAATTGTTCCTAAATATATGATATTTGAAAACTAAATTGTTCCTAAATTTAAGGTTTAAATACTAGATTATCTTTACTTTCCTAAATTTAAGGTTTAAATACTATATATATATATATATATATATATATATATATATATATATATATATATATATATATATATATATATATATATATATTAAAAAATGTAGGGATGAAATTGGTTTATTTAACATAAAATGAGCATACATTATAAAATATGTTCAAACCTTTGAAAAAGAAAATTCCAATTATAGCATAGGAGGGGTGCTAGCTCTTGTGATTGCTATTGAATTGAGTGCTTTGGTTGCTTAATTTTGGGTGTTTTATTAGTTGACTTTTTGTTCATACAAACAGTGCCAATTTTACGTTTAGTATATCAATTTTAAAAGTATTATCTTTATTTTAGGGTCAATTATACTTTTATAATACATGAGTTTTCAAAATTTATTAAAATCATATTATCTCGTATTACTTTTATATCATTTAATTACTTAAAAAAATCAAACAAAAAAAATACTATCATAATCTTTTCAATCCATTTAAAAAAATTTGGAAACAAGAAAAATACGTTTTAAAAATTCAAAAACCAAATGAGTTTATTTTTGTAAAGGGAGAGACTAAAAATGTTCATTTCTAAGATGTAATGACCAAATGCACACATTCATTAAAACTTAAGGATTAAAAAAAATCATTTTCTCTCAAACTTTCCATCCTTCTTCCAAATGACGTTGAATAAACTTGACTTTTGTTATTTTTTTTTTAATTTAACAAAAATAATCAATCTTTGTTTAAACTTAACAAAAACCATACACATAACCTAAAATACAATTTCATATAATTATTTAAATTAACAATAGTAATTATTTGAGAGATTTTTAAATCTAATTTAAAAACTTTCAAAACTAAAATAATTTATTTTGAAGATTGGAAACTAAAATGATACATATTGAAAACTTAAACATTAAAAAGATATATTTTTTTCAAGATTAAGTATTGTGATGATGTTTTTGATAAATTGGTTAAACGTATACACAAATTCAACATATAAGATATTCTTTCTCTCATTCTAGATGAACATACAAGAAAAATTGTAAAAAAAGTTATAGTTCGTCTCTAAAATTTCTTCCAAAATAGTAGAATTGACCACCTTCTCTTTCAACAATCGTGTCAATCGTGTTAGACTATAAATCTTGAGATGTAACCGCCTTGTAACCTATTGACTATGACTCACATCTCAATAAACAAAGGATCGCGTTTGAACCACTCTTTATGATCATGTAAAATTTTGGACTAGAACCCTAACAAACCTTGTTCATGCCATCGATATATCCAACGTTACATGATAGAGACATATAATAAATAATTGAGGAAGGGAAGAAAGTAATGAAGAAGAGTCCACACCCACTAACTCCATCTGCATCGCAACGATAGAGGTGTCTGACCACATCCTCTCTAGCGCTCGCACACATCGTTACACTGATCACATCCCTCGAACTCAATAACAAAAGGTTAGGGAAAAGAGTAAGAGAAGAAGGGGTTGGGAATTGATTCGAGGAAAGTGGTCCAATTTTGATATATGTGGAGATATTGAGAGATTAGCATATCTACAAATTAATGAATACATAAATAAATATTAGGGACCAGCATGGACTTCACCTTCTCATCATTTATTCTACACTTATACATTAGTTTTCATTCTAACCCACCAAAAATTCCATATATATTAATAACAATATTAATCAAAATAAATCATTTTCTTCATTGCATTCAATTTCTACTGATATTTTCAACCAAATTTAAATATTAAAAGTGTTGATCTTTTACAACTTTTCAGGTCTATTTTTATAAATCTAATAACTAAAAAAATATATTTTTAAAACTTAGAAATAATAATGCACGTTAGACTAAAAAGTTAAAATTATATTCACAAGCCCAAAGTATTTAGATAAAGAAGCATAACATATCGCTCATGAAGTGTCTTAGGGATATATTAAGGTGGATCAACTTAGCTTGTAAAATATATGTCAATTAAGAAATAATAGATTTTTGCTAATATCTCGAGCAATGAAAACAACTTTAATATCACCAAAGTTACACTTAATCGTCCGTGATTGTTAGATGAGTATTATAAATAGCTTGACCCCATTTGACTACCCAAAAGAGAAGACCAACGATAATTAGTAATCTCCATAATACGCTTTGCCTGATTAAATGAATTACGATCGGTACCACATTTGTGTGTGAAAATATTTTACACAAATCAACTAATACTTTTTCATTCCCAAGGGATTTAAAAAAAAATACACACAAACTAAAAATCTATATTCTACTTTTAGTCCTTAAAATTTTGACTTAAATTTATTTAAATGTCATTTCGATGCATACATGTTATTTAATATATATTACTACTAATAATAATCTTAAATATGAGAAAAATTGCATCAAAGGATAAAAACATTTAGCAAAAACCAATGTGTAATTTTTTACATCTTACGAATATGACAAAATTAATGATATTAGACGACTATCAAAGAGTAATAGTAGGACTATCAAACGATAATCATAAAGCTATTAAAGGCTATTAGTGCATCATAAGAAAAAGAAAAATGATGACGACGTAATAATAGCATTTTTGTTTTCTCCCTCATTTGGACCAACAAATAAAAAGTATATATGCAAGATTTTTTAATTAAATAAAATTTAAAACTATAAAATATTCATCTCTCATACCCTTCTCTTGTAACGTCGGAGAGTGACTACGTCAATGAACTTCATCTTTCATCACCACTAGTATTTAACGTAAAAAAAAGCGCATACTACTTTTCTATCTCGTTACTTATTAAATGAATAAGACGACGTTTCATTCATAAATTTGGGAAAAGACATACTCTCTTCATATCTTTTTTTTTAATGTTAAAGTGTATTGACATGAAAGCTTTGCATATAACTCACTATAATCAATTTAGAAAACCTCATCTCTTCATAAATTAGAACAAAAAAGAATAGACATGTCATATCTCTTTTTAATGTTAAAGAGAGTGACGTCAAAGCTTTAACGCTCACCATTAATAATGTAAAGTATTTAATCTCTTCATAAGTTATAAAAAACGATGGACACGTCATTTATCCCTTGGAAAGAACTTATTCACAATAACAAAAATAACAACAACCTATACATGTGGTATTAGTTAATACTTTTTTTTCTTCTGACAAATGGTATTACTTTAGTTTATCTACTTACGTTAGCTCTTTGTTGTTTCCCAAAAAAAAGAATAACCAATTACCAACTAAGTGCTTTTGGAAAATAGCATGAGCTTTCCTTCTAAACAAGGAACTCAATTAAATCTAAACAACTTTGCCTTACTCGTTTCTGGAAAATTCTTTCAATTCTTACCCATCTTAAGCTTTCAATTTCATTGAATTATATCTTAAACTTACGTAAATATTCTACCTTTAATGTTAAAACCAAAAGTTGCTTTAATTTAAACCTTATGTTAAGTTATCGTTAAAAAAAATTAGCACATGTATTTAAATATTATGTATACCCATACACACGTATCTTGATTTGTTCAAGTTCATTGTGTGTCGTCTAGGTTCAAGTATACGGTTGTCCATCTCGATTAATACTATTGTTCTTTATCTTTTCTAACTGAAATAGTTGAATTTTTAATCAAATAAATAAAAACAAAGCTTTTATAAACTTTTTCACTTAGTTTTTACAACTTAGCTTAGTTCATAAAAACATTGGATGGAAGGTGTTTATAAACTTCATTCCAAAAGCTAAAAACTAAAAAGTTGAATTACTATATAGCCTAAAAAAGTTGAATTACTATAGAGCCTAAATAATTATTGCACAATTGTAACCATACAAGCAAAATTTCCTTGAATATATATATATATATATATATATATATATATATATATATTATATATATATATATATATATTATATTATATATATATAATATATATATATATAAATAGTTGTGAACATGTCAATCCAAACATAGCTTAGTGGATAAGACATGAATTGTCATTTCAAAGGTTGATGGTTCGATCCTCCACGTTACAATTGTTGTTGAAGATTGAACTATCAACATTTGAGATGGTAATAGATGTCTTATTCATTGAACCACGTTTGAACTGATTATAACAATTGTTTTTCATAAAATTTTTAAAGCTCAAAATAATTATTAAATTGTATTTCAATTCAACAAAACAAACACTTGGTTGAATGTAATAAAAAAATTCAGTTAAATTCCAATTCTCTGAGTCTCCTTTCTTTCCTTGGATATAAAGCCAATCTGGATATTCAATCTTAACGAACTCGAGGCTAATGTCAATGCAGGCTGGGGTTAGCGAGCTCCAAGCTTGGGGCAACCCTCAGCAAGAGGTAAAGTCAAATTTTCAGTTGTTCTGAATGTTCGAGGCACCATCTTGTCGACATAAAGGGTTCCATCCAAATGATCACATTCGTGCTGTAAGATTCGAGCCTGCCATCCTGAAGCGTCCACCTTGATAGGATTCCCATCTCGATCGAAACCAGCTACCTCAACATCAAGATAGCGTTCTACCACTGCTCTAAATCCATCAACACTACAAGGTAGAAAAATAAAGGAATAAATCATGGATGACAAGACATGAAAGAACACACAGTCAGAGAGAAATCCTCAAGTAAAACAATAGTGATTTCATCAATGATAGTAAAGAATAGACTTCAGATACAGCCTCAACTGGAAACAATCTGTTAAAAGGAAAAATTAGAAAAGAGCAAGAAAGCTGGAGACTATTATACTGTCACATCATCCAGATTATCTAAATGAAAGAAGGGACTAAACAGTTCATCTTTCTCATAAACTATAATTTCGAAGTGTAGAAAAACAACGCTACTGTGGCATCATTTTACGTTAGGAATATGACTTCTTTGGTTTTCATACATATTAGAAGTGTTAATTGAGAGGTTAATATTAGTTAGTCTGTTAAAAGTGGATATTAGTACATAACAGCTTGCACAGAGTGGTGTGCTTTTGTTTAGGAGGGCAAGCAAGCCACTGATCATTAACTCAATTGAATCCAAAAGAAACTTCTACGTTCGATTGATTGAGCCCCTATTGCCTATCCACGGCTTTGGAACCACATCAATGTTTTAACATTGAGTCAAATTGAACATTGAAGAGATTAGGTCTATAATCTCAAAGTGTAAATAATCAATGCTACTGCGGCATCATTTTTATTGTAGGATGGAGCCTGTACTCGAAAGCATATAAATTCCACTCGCACATTTGTTTTTGGTATTTGTGAGTGTTTGGACCAACTTACGCATACTTGAACTAATCTCATGGACAACACACTTAATCCTATAACATTTAGATGTCAAAGAAATTTGTAGGTGTTTCTTTTAGGTTATTAAAACCTAGGTAGGTGACCACAACAAATTGAACTCATAACCTCTTAGCCCTTTATCAAGGTCAACTCATGATAGTTTATTCGCTACACATATTTTCTAGGATAAAGAGAAAAAGTAAACTAACTTTTAAGAAATGATCGAGCAAGTACTTTGGAAGTTCATTTTCCATTTCGCAAATTAGCAAGATGGGACCTGAGAGCATGTAAGGAAGAAGAAGGAAAGGGAAAGGGAAGGGGAGAGAAACAATAAATTGGTTTTGCAAACCACTTCAGAGAAAGAACTAAAAGAGAAAAGTGGATTGCCAATCTGCATCTTACCTGAGGCACCCTTCAAAAAACAACGCAGTCTTGTTGCTTTTACTTTTTAGCTTTGGGTTTATGATCACCTGACTCAACAGAACTAACAAATTGTAAAGTGAAAATTGGTGAACATAAAAAACAAAGATAGAAATTCAATTCAATTTGCTTTCTCATTAATATATAACCATACCAGAAGATCAAAGGAGCGCCTATCTTGTGCTTTGATCTCCTCCTTAGGTGCATAACTTATATATTCTTTAGTATCTTCCAAAACAATTATCTACAACAAATGTACAACGAAACACTTAATATTGAATCCAAATTCAAGGTTTTTCAATGAAATTTCACATTTGGAGAACTCAAAGAAACCCGAAACCCCATCAAACACAGCCCCAATAACAAGCAAATGGAGAAAAATTTCAACAACACAGCCCCATCAATCACAATTTCGGCTGCCAAATATCACATTTCCAATTCACATAGCAAACAAATAATAAAAAAACAGAGTAAGGATTAGATGCACGAGTAATTTCAACTGACCCTTAATGGAATTCCAATCTGGGGAGCTGCAAGACCGACTCCAGGAGCCTTCCTCATGGTCAAAATCATATCGTCGATTATCTTCTGAACCTTCTCCGATCCTATTTCCTTAGGATCAACTTCACGAGCAGGCTCGTGCAAAACTGGGTCACCAGCCTTCACAATCGACGGTAAGCTCATTTTCTTCTGCTCTCCGAGACCAAGAAACCAACCGGCTTTGGCAATGGAAGTTGAAGAGGAACTGTAGGTTTTGGGGACGGGGATGAACTTTGGAATGTTGGGCGATGAAGAAATGGGCCTGTGGATAAGTTTTCGAAAATTAGGTGGAAGTAAAGAAGGTTTGCGACACCTTTCGGCAAGAGAGATTGGGAAGAGACGGAAGGAGAATCGGTGAATTGCCTCCATTTCAGTTTTCACGGTGCTCCACCTCCGGCGACGAGAGTATTCTTCGGAGTTCTGAGGGTTTAAGCGTTAAATGGGCCTTAATGGTGAATTGGTTTGTGGGCTTCAACACACTTACTTTTTACTCCTTTTCCTTTTTTCTACCTAATTATATTAAATTTACTTTCACTTCGGTTATTCTAATATAAATATTGAGTTTGTGGAATATTTTTTTTGTATTTAATCATTTGTTAAATTTTAAATTATTTTAAATTTATCATCTTAATAATTCTAATATGTTAGATTTAAAAAAATCTAAAAGTTTAGAATAATATATTTTTTTTAATTTTAAAATAAAGATTCAACTAAAATTATAATTTTATTTAATTTATTGTTTTATAATTTGATATTTTAATTTCACTAGACTAATTTGAAAAAGATCAAAATAAACTATTGTTTTAATCTTGAATTCATGAAAAATTAACATTTTTCTATCAAATTATATTGAAGAAACAAAAGTAATAATAAAGTCTGAATTTTAATTTTATTTAACAAAAAAAATTGTTTCCAAGGTTGTAATCTATAAATTAAAAAAAAAAAAAATTAAGTCTTCTAGTTAAATTGATTAATAAAAAAATAAAAAACAAACCATGACACATAAAATATATATTTAAATTTGTCCATGACTTATATTTGAGATCACATAGATAGGTCATTTATTTTAGTCTAGAAAAAGTAGAACACATTAATAAAAGAAAATGAAGGTAAAATTAATTTTAAACAAAGAAGAGAAAATAAGAGACAATTAAAAAGAATGATCTAATAATAATTATTAGAAAAAGAATGTCCAAAAGAATAAGAAAGTAGGAAAACAGAAAAATGCATTTGAAAATAATAGTGATTTAGAACCCAAACTCCAAAAGAATAAAGAAAGTAGAAAAATAGAAAAATGTATTTGAAAATTATTGTTGTGAATTGTTTATGAGTACAAGATAAGGAGTATTACAAGTCTCCTTATTAACTAATTTCTGTTATCATCAAATTATTATAAAAAAGGACAGTAATGAAAGATTCAATCAACCAAAAATTTCCCCCTTAAATATTTACATCAGAGGGTTACCCCAAAATATGGCAGATTATTGCTGTAGTCTGCCTTTGAGCGTTTCCCTTTCACCTAATGACATTCAAATATAAAGGGAAAAAAGCTCAGAAAAGAACAGAATCTATGGCAAGGGAAACACAGGCACCAAAATTCAGAAACGTCCTCCCTTCAAAGAAAATAGGATCCCAAGTGAAAAATAAGGAATCTAGCAACATTCAAGTCAGAGAACAAACGGCCACTGCTTATGTATGTATGTGTTTTTCCACTCCATTCAACTTCATATGGTGTCTTTCTCTCTATCTCTCTCTCTCTCTCTTCTTGCTGTCTGCCTAGTTCCTTGGAGATATAGTCAAGACTAGAGATATCACCAAAGACAAATCAAGATGCTCGCCAAAATAAAAGCTTTTGCCGAGTTTTTCATCAAATGTCAGCCTATGAACAGCTGCAAGTAACATAACTTAATCAGAGAAGAATAAGAGGTGGAACTGAGTTCGGTGCTCGAAAACTCAAATACAGCCTCTCACCTTAAGAAACCTTGTCAAACCAACGGAGCAGACAAAATGAACCTTCCCCATTTTCCATAGACATCAGTTTTAGCCCATCGAAAGGGAAAACTTAACGTACATGCTACCATCTGTAAGTTGTATCACATTTTATTATTCTCCACCAAATCCGAATGGTGGACACCAAGATGATAGATTCAGACACAGACGGAGCTTAAAACATTATTAATATGCATTGGTTTCTAGAAGTAAAAGGGCACTAAATTTATAATCAACATATACAGTGCATATACATGTATTTCACATTATTTCTGACAATCTACTTTTGTTTTCTTCGTCTTGCAGATTAAGTTTCTTGTCTATATACCAGATTGAAGTGTCATAATAAAACTTGTGTCGTGTTAAAATCAAGCTTTGCTGCTTTTCCAACAGGTATGAATTCAAAGCAAGGGTAAGAGCAAAATAAGCACAAATGATTCATACTAAAAGAATTCAACACCTATGTCTGAATAGGTCATTGCAAAGTATGATCTAATGCTTTCTGACCGATGTTTTAATTCTACAAAAGGAGTTGTTATACATACATATACATATGCTTGGAAATGATGTTCAGGAATGATAACAAACAAAATTTGAAATTACCTATACAACATTAAAAAATATCCAATAGGAAAGGTTTTGCCCTTATGCCCATTGCCATTGCATTGAGAGCACCGATGCCAAAATGACCAAAGATTATTAGAACTTAGAAAGCCATCACAAAAGAAGTCCATGCATGCCTGATTTTATAACACAGCAGCAAAATCTATGCGATACCATAAACAGGGTAACAACAAAGAATCCACCTTCTAACAAAAGAATAAAACTATAACAAATTACATGTGCTGAGTGTTACCCTAACAAACGCATTGATAAAATACTTATATGCACTATTGCACTTCATCAACAAAACTATGATCAAATGACCCTTGGGATTTTTTTTTTTTTGGCTGTATAATGCATTACATAAGCCCTACAAATGGCCTCTTGGGGTAAATATTAAAAATCAAATTGAATTCCAAAAGACAATGAATGAAAAGAAATAAGAACGTGTAAAAATATGTGTACAAATAGTTGGAATAGTAACAAATTGTATCGTAGATAGAATGCTGTGTACTTAGGAATGCATTTGTGTTGCCCAAGTAGAGACTAGAGAGAGATTTGGACAGTAACTCACAGAGGGCATGGTAAATGTCAGCTGTTCCATTCAGAACTCTCATCTTGAGACAGACTTTATTGAATTACTGAGAGAAAGAGAAACCTTTTGAAAATGTAACCCCATGAAAAATCAGTGTCCAATTAGCTTTATACTTTACAAATAGAAGTAAAAGAAAGAATATGAGTTCCTTTTGAGCTTTCTGTTACATTTTATCTAGCACCATTCTACAAATCTCTTTTCAGCTATTGGCCAGTGTGGTATTCAAAGCTTCCAACTGATTTTTAGAGAAAGGAGGTACCCTTTTCCTTGCCAATGCTAGGATCAATTGAGCCTTACCAGCCTCTCCCATCTTGTTGAGGCCCTTAAGTAATGAATGAATTGTATCAATGTTTGGAAACCAATTCTTGTTCATGGCATCTTTGCATATTGTGTGTGCAAGATTAAAATCCTCACTTTTGCACAGATAATGAATCATGGTTTGATAAATTTTGACATTCGGTTTATAACCACTCCCATGCAAAGCAGAATAAACCCTTTTGGCCATATCAAGCAACCCGGCTTGACAAAAACCTTTTATTACCAGATTGTAAGTAACCTCATCCGGTACAATCCCAATGTTCCTCATCATTTTCATCAATTTATTAGCATCCCACGCTCTTCTCCTCTCAATCAAATGTTGAATTCTCACATTGAAAGTAGTAAGATTGGGCAAACAACCCCTCAAAACCATTAGATTCCACAGACCATTACTAATTTCAGATTGTCTATCCTTGTAAGAAGCCGAAATTAATGTCGTATAGGTAACCACATCTGGTTTTATTCCCAGTTTTTCCATCTCTAACATGAGAAGATAAGCTCTATTTAAAAAACCGAAATCACAAAACGCCTTAACAAGAATGTTAACAGAAATAATATCCAACTCAATATCGAATTTTTCAGGAGCTTCACTTAAAAATGCCTCAAGGGCTCCTAAATCACGGCTCTTCATCAAAACCTTAAGCACAGCATTAAAAGACTTAACAGTCCTAAGGCACCCATATAAGTGCATATCATAAAAAGTGTCAAGGGCATGCTTGATCATCTCAGCCTTACCATATAGCATTATGATCCTTATAATGAATCCTTCACGGCGTCCCTGTGGAAGTGTCTTCTGATGTTCAAGTAAATGCTCAATGTAATCAAAGCGACGAGCTCCAGCCAGTCGAGACACAGTGTCTTCGAAAGCAAATCGATTCTCAATCACAAGCCGATTGTGCGCATTTGCTTTAAAGAGATGGAACAGCTTTTCGGGGTCTCGTTCTGCTTTAAGCTTCACAAGGGCAGGTTCCTCGAGAGATTTTGAGTTCTGAACGTGATTCAATACAGCCGCAGTGGTGTCTGTAGATGGAATGACGGTAGCAGCATGGCAGAATCTGCGAATGGGTCGCAGAGAGAGCATGTTCTAGGCGTCTCCTCAGGAAGAAGAAACATACCCATCCATCAAAACCAAGATCTAAGTCATGTCCTTGAGAAAAATAGGCAGTGCCCCCAATTACAAACTGAAAAACTAAGAAGCAGCTGCTAATCCAAGAACGAAGCAGTGATTTTTTAACAAATTGAAACACACCCAGAAGCGAAATCAGATAAAAACAAACTCGAAGAACAGCAATGTGAGCATAAACAGCGATAACGTGAAGAACGGCGGTGCAATAATCCAGAAAATAAATAACAGAGACAATAATAAGATTAGTTGAAAAGAAAGGCGATTCAGAGAAAGAAGTGAGATTGGAGTCTGAAGAACGGAAGAACTAAGGAAAGGGCTGGAAGCGGAGGAAAGGGTTGAAATTGGAGAGAGTGGGATATTGGTTGTGGGCTCCGTTTTCTGGTGGAGGTTTTTGGGGTTTAGGTTTTGTTAATGCAAATTGCCATTGTCTTTCAACTCAAAATTATAGAGATGAAGGTCCATCATAAGCTCTGTACGCCGCTCAAATAGGTAGCGGATATTAATGGTTATTAATCCATCAAAATTAATAGAGACTCAAAATTAACCAAATATCAATCGCAAAACCAAAACTCATAAATTTCAATAACAAAATCGTGCTAAAACACATCTTTTCTCTCAAATTCATTCATTTCATCTTATACGTTCATTTTTCTTTTCTACCATATCAAACGGTTAAAATTGTACTAATGACGAAAAATGGTAAAAATTGTACTTTCGACTTCGTCGTTGATAATATAAATTGTATGCCATTTGAATTATGCTTGTGTTTGACATATTATATAAATATTTACAATTTATTAAATGCATAAAAGATTTCTTTAACAATGATCTAGGGAAACCTTGCAACTAGGGTCGACTTGATCACATGAAGGTTGAGATTAACTGTGGGCAAGGTTGATGAGAAGGTTATTTGGGTTTGGTACAATTAACTCATCTCTTCCCTTTCTTTAATGGGTCCTATGGTGTGTTTTAGGACTCAAATTTCAACATTTTGTTGCCAAAATAGTTCTATCCTTCTAATCCAAAATCATTTTTATATAACTATTCTCCGTTTCGTCATGTTTTATAAACATAAAAAAACCAAATGATAGACTTAGGAGGGCTCAACATTTTGAATAGACATCTCTACATACAACCAATGTTTGAATATTGATATCATGGAAGTATATCAAGATCTTGATTCTATGAAAATATCAATGAAAATTTTGAAAAATTTATAGAAATGGATGAAAATGGTTAATAAAATTCTCGTACCATTTTCGATTATAATTTCTACGTAGTAAGAAGATATTTAGATGTCTATAATAAATGTATGCATAAATGTTGATGTATGCATAAATGTTGATGTATGCATAAATGTTGATGCTAGCACATAAATTTAGGGGGGAAATAGACAAATGATTACAAATAATATAAATCTTAGGAAGTAAAAGAAAAAAGAACTCACATCATTACAAAATTGAAGAACTTGAACTTAAAAAATATCAAAGAGTTTGAAAATAGAGATCAACTAAAATCTGCTTAAAGATTTTTGAAGTTGTTTACTACATTACGTTTCATTTCTTTTCAATGCGATGTTCAATTACATAGAACTCTTCCACAGAAAGTGAATTTTTGAATTTTGAACAGACTGCAGGAGTGTTGTTCCGCCTAGCCTTTGAGTCATCTATTCCTCCTACATGTCTAAAACCCTTCTCTCTCGTATCAATCCCCTCCGCAACTGCAAACCGAAATCATCTCCCCCCTTCTCCATCCCTTTCAGAGGCGAAATCAAGAGGCTTGTTAATGACACCATTCAAATTCTCAAGTCCCACGAGAAATGGGAGCAATCCCTTCAAACCCATTTCACTGAATCCGATATACCCATCATAGACGTTACCCATTTCGTTTTAGACCGAATTAATGATGTAGAACTGGGTTTGAAGTTCTTTGATTGGGCGTCAAAGAATTCCCTCTCCGGTTCTTTAAATGGGACTTCCTACTCTTCGCTGTTAAAGCTACTATCGAGGTTTAGAGTGTTTCCGGAGATTGAGTTCACACTCGAAGAAATGAAAACTAAAGAAACCATCCCGACCCGTGAAGCGTTAAGTGATGTACTATGCGCATATGCGGATGTTGGGTTGGTTGATAAAGCTCTTGAGGTTTATCATGGCGTCGTCAAGTTGCACAACAGTCTTCCAAGTACGTATGCTTGCAATTCCTTGCTTAATTTGCTCGTTAAACACCGTAGGATTGAAACTGCACACCAACTGTATGATGAAATGATTGATAGAGATAATGGGGATGACATTTGTGTGGATAATTATACCACTTCTATCATGGTGAAGGGCTTATGTTTGAAAGGTAGAATTGAGGATGGTATAAAGCTGATTGAATCTAGATGGGGGAAAGGATGTGTACCCAACATTGTGTTTTACAATACACTCATTGATGGATATTGCAAGAAAGGTGAGGTTGAAAGTGCGTATAAACTTTTTAAGAAATTGAAGATGAAAGGATTTATTCCTACGTTACAAACTTTTGGTTCTTTGGTAAATGGTTTTTGCAAGATGGGAATGTTTGAA
Source organism: Cucumis sativus (assembly GCF_000004075.3). Lineage (NCBI taxonomy): Eukaryota > Viridiplantae > Streptophyta > Magnoliopsida > Cucurbitales > Cucurbitaceae > Cucumis > Cucumis sativus. The sequence goes on from NC_026658.2 coordinate 834,304, forward strand.
GCTATTGATCTTCTTTTGTTGGAAATGAAAGACAGGGGCTTGAGTGTAAATGTTCAGATGTATAATAACATTATTGATGCTCGATATAAGCTCGGTTTTGATATTAAAGCAAAGGATACACTTAAAGAAATGTCTGAGAATTGCTGTGAACCAGATCTTGTGACTTATAATACTCTAATAAACCATTTCTGTAGCAGGGGGGAGGTCGAGGAAGCTGAGAAGCTCTTGGAACAAACAATAAGAAGAGGATTGGCACCGAATAAGCTCACTTATACCCCTCTTGTTCATGGGTACTGTAAACAAGGGGAATATACTAAGGCCACAGATTATCTTATTGAGATGTCAACAAGTGGGCTTGAAGTTGATATGATTTCGTATGGAGCTTTAATCCATGGACTTGTTGTTGCAGGGGAAGTCGATACTGCATTGACAATCCGCGACAGAATGATGAACCGAGGAATCTTGCCTGATGCGAATATCTACAATGTTTTGATGAATGGACTTTTCAAGAAAGGGAAACTTTCCATGGCAAAGGTGATGCTTACTGAGATGCTTGACCAAAATATAGCTCCTGATGCATTTGTTTATGCTACTTTAGTGGATGGGTTCATTAGGCATGGCAACCTTGATGAGGCCAAGAAACTCTTTCAGCTCATTATTGAAAAGGGTCTAGACCCCGGTGTTGTTGGATATAATGTCATGATCAAAGGTTTCTCAAAATCTGGGATGATGGACAATGCAATTTTATGCATTGATAAAATGCGGCGTGCACATCATGTTCCTGACATATTTACTTTCTCCACCATAATTGACGGATACGTAAAACAACACAACATGAATGCTGTGCTGAAGATCTTTGGACTGATGGTGAAGCAGAACTGCAAGCCTAACGTTGTTACTTACACCTCTTTGATCAATGGATATTGCCGCAAAGGGGAAACTAAGATGGCTGAAAAACTTTTTAGCATGATGCGATCTCATGGGTTGAAGCCTAGTGTTGTGACATACAGTATACTTATAGGAAGCTTTTGCAAAGAAGCTAAGCTTGGAAAAGCTGTGTCATATTTTGAGCTAATGTTGATTAACAAATGCACTCCTAATGATGCTGCATTTCATTATCTAGTCAATGGGTTTACAAATACAAAAGCTACTGCAGTTTCAAGAGAACCAAATAATCTTCATGAAAATTCCAGATCGATGTTTGAGGACTTCTTTTCGAGAATGATAGGTGATGGATGGACGCAAAAGGCTGCTGCTTACAATTGTATTCTCATTTGCCTTTGTCAGCAAAGAATGGTTAAAACTGCCTTGCAATTGCGCAATAAAATGCTGGCTTTTGGACTTTGTTCTGATGCTGTTTCTTTTGTTGCATTGATACATGGCATTTGCTTGGAAGGAAACTCAAAAGAGTGGAGGAACATGATTTCTTGTGATTTGAATGAAGGAGAACTTCAAATTGCCTTGAAATACTCACTTGAACTAGACAAGTTCATACCTGAGGGAGGTATTTCTGAGGCTTCAGGCATTTTGCAGGCTATGATTAAGGGTTACGTGTCTCCTAATCAGGATTTGAACAATTTGAAGGAGCCAAATATGGAGAATGGTAAGGAACTGAGATAGCTCAACCTGTACAACTAAAAGAAATTTGAACTAATTTATGCTGGCCCTATCGTGAGTTGGGTTTCAGCAGTGACGTAGCTCAGATAGTTAGATGGCAGCAGTCAGGCCATTTTCACATCCTGGCTTATAGGTATTGGCAAACAAAAGCTAGGGAGCCCAGGCATGACATTGGATTGAGCATTTCTAGGTTTTATGTTGGATTCTATGTTGTATACCAAATGAGAAAATTTTATTTAAAAGTTGTGAATACAAGTAGATAAGTACTTTATTTACAGTTGAAAAGCAAACTAATCATAGGCCTAATTAATAAAAAACTAATACTAATCCTAATAAATTAAGGATTTGATCCTAATACCCTAATTCCTACTACAATATTCTATCCCTAGAAAAATTATTCTCGACTTTTAAAATAAAAATGAAGGTAAAAATAAGAATGTAAATCACTTGAACAGAAACAAGTCTGAAAAACAAATTTCAACGTCCAAGTTTCACGAGTCGAGCCAAGATTTGCCTTTTTAAACGGTATGAATCTTTTATAGCAAATCACCATGTATTACCAAATCACCATGTATCTATCGAAGTATGTGGTAAAATATATGCAGACTCCTCAAGGAATGGAGAAAAACGGTTTTGATATAACTTTGATCTTGGTTGGTCTGGAACGATTCTTGGTAAATCTTGCAAATTTTTTTGCCACCATAGGTGTTGATTCTCTTGTCTTTTGGTAATTGTGGTCTGGCTTATTTTTGCTCTATTCTCTTCAACCAAACGAATCTTCTTTTTCCCTTTTTCATTGGTGTTTATTTTCGATCACCTTTGTCTTGTTGACAATTTCGCTTAAGTAAACAAATGTAATTTTGCGTGGGTTTCTCAAATTTTCCTCCAAATTAGGTTGCACCCTTCCCATTTTGAAAATAGTTTTACTTTTTTTTCTTCTTTCAAAATGAGCTATTCCTTGAACATTTTTACCTTTTTTACTCTGCTCATCTTCTTCATTTTTTGTTTATTGTGTTGTCAAATTAAGATTGCTGTCTAGCCATTTGTAGATTCTTCATGGAAAATCATTCAATGTTTCAGGACCAGCTGCAACTTTCAACTTAAACTCGAGGACGAGTTTTATCCTCGGGGAGGGAAATTGATGTAATTAATTTTATTTAGTCTTCTTAATCGTTAAGACTTAGTTTTCTAATTACTTTTCAGTTCTCTAATTTTCTTAGTTTAATTTCCTTTTCAATTCCCTAATTGTCTTAGTTAAGGATTTAGTTTCCTTTTTAGTTTTAGGTTAAACCTATAAAATTAGGCTATAAAGAGATCGTAATTTTTTAAAAGAAACAAATTTTCTCAGATTTGATTTGAGTTGCATCATTCTACATTGTTTAGACGCAAAAGTTTCACTCTGTAGTGATTTTGGTGGGTCATATCAGTTGCAAGGCTGTTTCTAACGTATGTAACTCAGATTACAGGGAAGTAAATCTCATTTGAGTGAATGGAAGATGACAGATTGAGTCTGTTGACTGCTTTGCTAGGAGGTTGCTATCTGCTCAAAATCCAGATCGTAGAGTTTCGGAAGGTGGAAACCAAGGAGAATTCTTCTCTGTTGACTGATTTTCAATTACCCTTCTGGATTTTCAAGCAAAGATAGATTTTTTAGTCCCTTCCTCTCTCCAAATAGAAACGTTCTTCATAAAAGGGACGAAACAAATATTTATTCATTGTATTTTAAAAGGAGTTTGTTGTACAGTCCTGGAACCCCCCACTCCTGGTGTTACACCAGAACGAGTAAAAACTTTGGTCTATTGGGTAAGAAGTGTTAAAAGAAACGGCTAGTATATTAGCACAAAACTATGGCAAGTCAAGAAAACATAAAGTTGCTCTGGCCTTATGAGAAACCGAATCACAAATAAATTACAAAAAGCCCGTACTTGGATGATTGGTGCAATTTAATCTTTCTTCAGTCACTTTCATGCTCTGTCTCTTCATTTTTTAACATCGACTGAGCCTCGCGACGTTTTCCACCACTCATCAGGTTGGCAAGCTCTTGTATGGAGCAAGAAGTGCTTCGTTTCATCTTGTCACCAAGTATCGCAACCTGATCCTTGAACCCTATCCCCAGAAGTCGGTCCCTCAACAACTCAACAGTAGCGATATATGGAGGTATTCCCTCATCAATCATCATTTCAAAGTACTTACATGCTTCTTCTAACTTCCATTTTTTCTTGCAGAAACCATGAATCATGACAGCATAAGTTGAAACAGAAGGGTAAAATCCTCTCTTTCCCATACTCTCCCACACTTCATTGGCTCTGTCAAATCTTCCCACCCTTACTAGCAATTTCAGAACCATATTGTAAGTATGTTTATCTGGAACACATTTGTCCCTATCCATTCTCTTTACCAAGTTAAGAGCACTATTGACCTCGCTATGATCACAATGATAAGCTTGGATTGCATTGTAGGACCATGTATCTGGAGTAACTCCTCTCTCAATCATTTCGTCCAAAATTTGGTAAGCTTCTTCCACGTTTTGATCTTTACAAAGCTTCTTGATAACACAATTATAAGTAAACACATTAGGAAGAAGGTTTTTCCTCTTCGTTCTTTCTAAGACCCTATAAACCGTATGCAAATCATTTTCTTGACAACTTGAGCGGATGAAAATTGAATACGTATCAGCATCTGGGTCAACGCCATTTGAATCCATCTCCAGAAACATCTTGTACGCTTCATCCCTTTTCCCACCTTTGCACAGAGCTTCCAAGAGACTATTGTAAGCAAGCACATCAATCAAACAACCTCGTTCCCGCATTTCATCAAACACCTTCTGGGCATTGTTTGAATCACCCACAACGCCCCAACCCCTAGTCAAAATGCTGTAAGTTTTCACACTCGGATTAAACACACTCTTAACTTTATCAAAAAACTGTTGAGCATGAGCCACATGTTTCCTCTTGCATAGAGTATACAAGAGCTTATCAAGATCATCAACACCAGCCCTAATCCCAAACTCCCCCATTCGATTGAAAGCTCGAATGGCATCTTGAGGCAAATCAGCCCTGCTATAAGCTGTGAAAACATGCCAGAAAAGTTCATGGGTAATCACAGAGGACCGAGTCTCCCTTATTTCTATAAGAAAATCCCACAAAATAGCGAATTGTCCACTGCTTCCCAAGATGTCAACGACAATATGATAGCTGTCGTCGCTGGGTTCAAAACCCGGAATTCGTTTAGCCCAGAGGAAGAACCTGTGAGCGGAGAAAGCAATATTCTTGCACCTTTTGAGAACCTGCTCGACGAGGTCAGTGGATACATTGGAGGAGAAGGAGGAGAGGCCGACTTCCAAGTCATGGTGAGGATTTCTACGGTCGCTGAGGATGCGAGATATCTCACTGACGAGAAATGGAAGTGTTGGGTCTGATCCTGCACGTGCTTCTGTAGCGAAAGAAGTGAATGAGCGTTGGTGAGCGAAACGATTGGTTCTTAAGAGAGAGGAGAAGAGTGAAATAGAGATGCGGAATTTGGAGGAACAGGCTCTAATGGCCATTACAGAGATTGGTTACAAAGAACAGTGGTCAGCATTCTTCTTGAAATTTGGAATTTGAAGGAGAAGGCTCTTCGAATGAGTGAAAGAGAGTGCGAGAGCATGTTCTGGGTGTCTCCTAGGAAGAAGTAAAATAACCATTGATCAAAATCAAGACGTAAGTCGTGTTCTTGAGAAAAATAGCTATAGCTTCCAACTACAAACTGGAAAACGGAGAAGCGGCTACCGATTCAATAATGAAGAAGTGGCTTTTGACAAATTGAAACACACCCAGATGAGAAATCCGGTGAAAGTATGAACCAACAGGAGGAAAGGTGTGAAATTTGAAAGACACCTTCGTTCGTCATGGAATGTAAAATACCACTTTTACCCTCAATATTTGATCCTTTGTGTTTCCTACCTCTCTTTTGTCATTTGGGATTTGAAAAAAAACATATTTATTTATAACATATTTGTTATTACGAATATTTTTCTAACTTTTTTTCACATCATTTTGTGATTATAACTAAACTTCTTCAACTTTCCCATTTTATATATTTTCACTGTGTTACCATTTTAAATGGGATTTATGTTTTTTAGAGTTTTACACTCAAAATTTATTTAAGTAAACAACCACTAAATTCATACGATCATAATTCAAACTTCTGAATCATTAAAAAAAATAATCATAAAAAAAACAATTAACAATATTCACTCTAACATTACTAGATTATTTTTAAATATTGCAAATATCACCGTCTATTTATGATAAACTGCAATAGAACGAGATAATATCATAATAAACACACATAATAATCTATCGTTGAGAATAAATTGTGATATTTGTAAATATTTTAAGTAGTTTCCCATTTAAAATAGGAAAAATTTTCCTAGTTTATTTGATTGACTCCAATAGTTTTTATAAGCAACTTCATTCAATTAATAAATTTGATTTTGTTTCCATAAGACCAAACACATCCTCCAAATCCCTTTGTAATTCTCATTCTAGTTCTACTTTCAATTCTGTCATCCAAAATCCAAGTGGTCATAGGTGGCAAGACATATATGCTCATCAGATCAATAAAGTATGTAAAAGCCGAACCGAGTTTTCGATACAATTCTAGTTCTAGTTTTTCATGAGAAATACTTGATAATGTATGGGTAAACAAAAACAGAACTAAGGGAAGTTAAAGGGCTAACAAAAGAAAAGTCGGATATCCAATATACAAAGTACTTGTGGAGATCTTTCCGTTTACCTAACCTTTGCTACTTAAGTTTGCTCTTAGTCCTTTGAAGTTATGACAAGAAGCCCCAACGCTCCAATGAGAATATACTGCAAACAAGAAACAAAATGAAAATTATTTCCAACTCTTATATTGTACCAAGCATACGCATCATCAAATATGAGCGGCTACCGGAAGAGCAAAATTTTGACAATGATTTCAAGAAATGCAGAAAAATACATCCTGCGTACATGAGTGTAAAGAGAGATTTCGTAGGGAATTCAAAAACGTATAATTGGAGTGCATCCTAATATAGGAACAGCTACCTTTATAGTAGTTTTTCTTTTTAAAAAAAGAAAAAAAAATGTTCAAAAACCAAGATGTCAAGGATTTCAATCCATTACATGCATTTTGGAAAAGGTTTTGTCTATCTCGAGAAGATAAGACCAATTGTACGTTATAGGGTTTTCAGTGCAGAAACTTGAATCCAGGACCCATGGAGGGTAAATCCAAGGTTCAAGCATTCAAGCTTGGGCGCCTTAGTGGTCAAAATGTTGACTTTCAAATTTCTTTTCAATTGTGGAAATGCATAAGATTATGTGAAACAACAAAACTGTTGGGAGGAAGTAGTCAACCATGAGCACGAACCTTAATAATCGGTTTCTCGGTCATAATAATAGTCACCCAGCCAACATAAGGTAAAAATCTGAAGAAGCCAACACAAACATTAGCATAAATGCACCTATCCATACCCTTGAATGGCAGAAATAAATGAATCCAATGAGGGAATAAGTTCATTGTTCTCACCCAACAGCCCTTCCCATGATATGATGGCGCTGAAGCCAAAGCTGACCTTGAGCATATAAAAGTCTATCATCCCCATAGTTATTATCACCTAATAGAAAGTATAAGAAAGGGTGAGTACTTTAAGATAACAGGAGTTGATTGGATTTATGAAACTTTGAGCATGCATATTCAAATTTGTGAATCACAAAAGAATTAGGTCAGCTTCATACTTTACCTTATAAAAAGACAATTCATATGTTCAAAAGCTTGGATAATAAAACATACTATAAACATCTCTAGTTATTCTAATATTAAGAGCAGGCACCTTTGGTAAGAACATCAACTTCTCCTGTATCTGGTCGCTCATGAACCTGAGAAAACGATTAGATTAAGGGTAAACAAATCATAGAGTGGACTGTGAGTTAATACGATTTTACCAAATAAAAGAAGATACAGTTAATCCAAACAAAATATTGAGATAATGTAGGGCAGCAGATATATGTTTACAATTGAGATAGAAAAGAACGGTATGAAATTTCACAGACTAAGATGAAAACAACATAGCATATATTATGTTAGGAAGTTAAGTTTCATAATCTGTGAAGTGCGAAATGACTATTTATTATAATTTTAACGTCCACACTTTTCGATAGAAATGTTGCTCATCTCATTTCCACCCACCAAAAACTGAAGTAGATAAATATAATAGAACATAATGCTAATTCAAATAACAAACATAAAATACCAAATATATGTGAAATGCATATAGTAAATTGATTAAGTGTGAAGACAGGATACTGAAACATTGTGTAACAAGATCCTAATAGAATTTAGGTGACAAGATCATCTTTGAAAGATGCTTACCTTAATTACACGATGAACAATTGGAATTTCACGACCCTACACATGATTAAAAAAAAAATCCTCTTAGAAAAATATTAGCAACAAAAGTGAAACAATAAAATATACATAGATTACAAACATAATCACAAGAACTATACCCCTTCAGAGCACTGCACTTACATCGACATTAAAGACAACAATCTCTCCTGCACGGATAGGATCCTTACTCATGTGTAAGAATAAGATATCCCCCTGCATTTGATATGAATGAAGAAAGTTACATGATGAAATCAAACTTTAACTGATAAAGCTAAAATGCAGCCAGTTTATAATGATCATATTATCCTTTTTCACCAAGGGAAGCAAAAAATATCAGTTTAGAATAATAAGACACTTCATAAACTCGAGAATGCCAAGGAGTTTTTAAAATGTTATAGAACCACCAAAAGATGACTAGCAGACACACAAACATCCCCATCTTAGAATCAATATAACACTGGAAAAACGATAGACCAATGTGCTAACATAACCGTACTAGAATCAAAATTATATTCCACTTTTCTGAATCGTTGTCAAACTACACCAAGAAACAAATCCTTAGAATTCAATACTTGGAAATAAGAGAATTGAATGTTTGGTAAAACATAATTAAAAGTAAAATTTACAAGGAAAATAAATCTCAATGGACAATGTATTTAATGGAGAAACCAAAAGATGTTCCATTAGCAAACTTAAAAAATCTGTCACAGCTATCATCTTACCCTCTTAAATCCAGGTTCCATACTCCCTGAAAGAACAACAACAACAGGAGACTCGCTACCAGTAATGCACATCAATGCCTTCCATATTATGAGGGCAGATGTTACAATCATGCCTGAAAAGAAAATTACAAAACTACTCATTTTCAACCCAAGAATCTTCACAATAACACCTTTCATATAAAACGTCAGTAATAGTTAACTCAGACAGGCTAAAACATGGATTTATTTGGCATCAGGGGTCCATTTATTCTAATAATATCCTCCATGTGGAAAAACTTTCAGCGACGAGCCCAAACGAAAAAAGCAAATATTAATCTCCCAAGACATATGAAATCCTTCAAGCAAGATCCTTAATCATACAATAAAAAATGACAACATATTCTTGAAAATGACAACAATTCGCTTTCCCGTTTCCTTAAGGAAAACAAAATTCGAAAGCCAAATTGGACAAGAACCACTGAAAATCTGTTCATTGGAATCATAAATTAGCGGATAAACTAAAACCCTCCTCGACCCAATTTTAAATTTTGCACATTAAATACAAAGAAACAGGTAGGTGTGATTTGTGAAACTCATTCTCCGAAGATCCAAGCGCCAAAAGAAACCAACATCTCAAAATTTAATCACAGCCCACAATATCATTTCTCCCCAGAAGGATCAAGATCCACAGAACAACCGTGAAAAGCTCGATAAAGAGAGAGAGAGAGAGAGAGAGAGCTAACCGAGACTGACGGCCTGGGAGAGAACCTGACGAATCTGAAGAGATTTGATGGAATCCATAGTTTCTCCGATCCACCCCATTGGCCACTTCTCTGTGTTGCTTGAAATTCTGCTTCCGGTTTTCCTTTTTACTTCAAAATCTCCCCGCTAATCTTGAAGAAGACGACCCCGACCCCGACCGAAATAAGGAGACTCCTTTTCTTGCAGCGTCAAATTTGAGAAATTTGTAAAGTTTAACCCAAAATGGCAAATGACTCAGTTTTTTTGACAAGTGACCCTTTTGCTAAAATCACATTAGATTGAAATTACCAAAATATTTCCATGTGGGACGTGAAGTTGTGAATTTCCGTTCTTGTTTATAGTTTTTAGGCCCTATAATTATGGGAGTTTTATACCCTGGATCGATTATTTCATATGTCATACACTTTACAACTTCACATTTTCAAAGATTTTGATTTGTGATAGTAGAGTTGTCACTTTTCATGATTGGAAGAATATGTTACTTTGAATAATAGATAATATATTTGAACTATATGTGTCATGTGTTTCCAAAATTCTAACTCGTAATGCTTGTAAAAGCTAGTCATGGGCAACACAAATATCGTAACAAATTTATTCAAGCAAACTGAAAATTTATACTATTCCTCTCAAGAATACTTTATAGATAAAAAATATATGAGAAGTATGTGCCATAGTATAAAACAAAGAGAAATTTTCATAAATTACAAAGAAAAATGAAATTATTTTTAAAAATTGAGATAATCCAAAAAAAATTTAGGTGGAGAACATGAGTTTTGAGTAATGTCAATTAAACTATATGACTGGTGTTTATTTTTTATTTTTTAATTTTACCAATATATGAATAGTTTAACTAAGTAATTGACATTTTTTTTTAATAAGAAATAAAGAACATTGTAATAACATAATGATAAAAGAATAAAACAAATTATATGGTTTAATACAAGGGTGTAAAATTGATTTGGTGGATTCCACAAGCTCAGGTGGACTATGAAATCCCACGCTGCCCAAATAGAATCAAAACGCTATGAAATCACAATAATACCCTCCAAATTACTACCTATATTGTGGTCTTTCCCGTAATTATCACCATCCATAAGGCTACTATGGAATCACGATAATACCCTCCAAAGATTTTCCTTCAAATTGGTGGAGGAGAAGCCACCATGCAACTGCCACTGCCACCGTCTCCAATGGCGCTTCCACTTTCCGGGAGATTTCCGGCGCCTTTTCTTCCGCCGTCTATGAGGAAAGCTGGACTACTGCATCCAATTGCTTCCGCCTCTTTATCTCCGACAATCAAGGACGAAACGATAGATTGGGTCGAAGCAACTTCCAACTTCTTCGAGAAAGATACGAGACCGATTATGCTATTTGACGGTACCGGTTTCTTGTAGTTTTCCGATTGCTGTTGTTTTTAAATCAGCTAAGCTATGATTCCTGATTGAATTGAATTGAAATGAGATGGCTCGGCTGTCTTTGGGTTTGCAGTGAAAGTGAAGTATCGATGATTTTATTGATCTCTCAGGTGTTTGCAATTTGTGCAATGGAGGTGTGAGATTTGTTCGAGCTAATGATAGAAACAGGCAGGTCTTTTCTTTCTTTTCTGTAGTAATTCTTGGAAAGATAATTAAATTTGGAGCTGATTTTTTAGGCCACTTTTTGGCATGGTGGATGAAGTTGTATTTCCAGGATCCATGGTTTATGCTTTGACACATTCATAATCTTGTTGCCATGGTTGAATTGCAGCCGTCATTAATTTAAGATTATGTGTTTCTGTAAATGGGATATCTTAGTTTTCTAAGGAGAAGTTACTATGTTTATATAACCTCGAAACCTTATACTCTCGCCGTCTTTGTGGATTTCCTCTTGACATTTACAGAAGAATACGATTGGAGGCTCTCCAAAGTGACGCTGGCAAGAAGCTGTTAAGAAGGTCAGGGAGAGCACCGGATGATATTTCAAGTGTTGTACTTGTTGAGAAGGACAGGTATGTGTTAGGTACCTAAATAAGAATATTAGTATGTTAGTATTTTGGGGTATAAATTATAACGGTCACGAGAGGGAAAGTTAGTTACTGCTGTAGTAAAAATAGTAAGAGGGTGGGTGAGTGAAGGTTAGACTATTTTGTGGAGTGATCTAGGGCTTGGGTGAGAGCACTCAAGAGCAAGGTTCCAAGTGCCTTTATACTTGGTCTTCTAGTTTCTTGTTTGATTCTCAGCATATTTTAGATGTTGATTCTTGTTAGGAAGTATGTGCAGCTCCTCGTTTGAAGGTTCTGATGAGCTATATTTGTTTTTCTTATTTATGATCTGACCTTTCTGATCTTTCTTGAAGAAACAATAATCACAATTGCAAGACAATATTCTCAAATGTATTAATTTCCTAGAAACGAAAAGAAAAGGCCCCTGTTTTGCTGAGAAAAAAATTTCTCTCAACTTCATCTACTGCCATCTTGTCAGTTAACAATGTTGATGATAAATTTTAAATGCTGGATTGCAGATCTTATATCAAATCTGAAGCTGTTCTAAGAATAATGGAATATTTGGAGTTACCCTTTCCTCAGCTTGCACTTTTTCTCCAGTTTGTGCCTCTGTAAGTTATTCCTAATCCTTACTACCATGTAATGTTTTTCCTGCACCACAAATCTCTTAACAAAAAATGTTTGAACATATCTTTCTAATTCTGATTATTAATTGCATTGCAGGTTTGTTCGAAATATTGTCTATGACAATATTGCAGATAATCGATATACATTATTTGGACGCTCGGAGTCATGTGAAATATAGAATTTATTTGTACTCCTAGGATTTGTATATAATACTTGGGAATTAAAAACTTTAAAAGTTAAGAACTTTGTTTGATAATTAATACTATCGGGAAATGGAGCTGATATCATGATTGAGTTGCCAGGTCAACCTTTGGTATTGTTATCCGTGAACTTTAAGGATTCTCGATGTTTGCTTAGTCAGTTCCTTCATTGACCCAACATTTATATAACATATCGTTTCAGCGTAACTCTTTCTTCCTTCATTCCACCTGAGTATAATTATCTTTCAATGCAGAAATAGGTTCTTTGTCTGTATTTCAATTGTTACTCCTATAATACAAATCTAAAAAAATTGACAAAAGTTCTAGTGTTTATCTGTTGAAGTAGATCCCTTAAAAAGTTAACTCGTTGATGTGCTTTTTTTTAGCAGACATCACATTAGAGATTGGAATGCCAAAAAATACGTTGGATTCAAAATGGATAAAAAAAAATGAGGTTTTGGAGCCTACATCCTATGCTATATGTGGAAAAAATGGTATAAAACTGAACCAAGCGGTGGACCAAAATCAGGAAATCACGAGCACAATGCGGCTGACGTGATCAGTATTCTGAGAAAGGAAATGTAATCGTTTCTCCTGGTAGGAGACTGCCAATTTCACTAGACGCATTCTCAGATATTTTTTTCTTTTCTTTCAAGAATTCATCTATGGTTTCAAGCAATCTACGGCAGGAAATGTATTTGTTGATGTTCCATGAGCATCGTCACACGACGACTGAGCTATCTTATCAGAATCTGCATATCTTATATCGATATCTTCTAATACAATGTTCCTGCAGCCTACAGTTTCACTGCAACTTAATTCCACTGCCACCTCTGTTGCAGACGTTCCGTGCAATCCTTGGTACAAAACATCACTCACTTCTACAGCTGATGTCTGCTCGATATTACTAATGTGTTACTTTACCTTTTGCATACTCATATTAAAAAATCTATTGCTAAAAGAGAGAATGTCCAGTCTTTACTCTTTAGAGTTCTGTTTACTCTTAATCATTTTCTTGGATCTGAGTTTTGACTATGTTAGCATATAACCTTGTACAAGTTAAATTTTCCTGTTTTTACCTGGTTTTTGCAGTCTGTTTTTCCATTACAGTAATACTGGTCGATCAGGATTGGTTTGTGAACTTGATCCAGTGTAATTCCTTGAAATGATATCTTCCTTGCATATCCAGCTCCTCCCTAAAGTGAAGGAAATGGAATAAGAGAATCAGCACAATTCTTCATGTTTGAAGACATCAGATCAAGGTAAAGTATCAACATGTAGAAAAACCTGCCAAGTTTTGATCCTTGCTCCGTACATGGTCCCTTTCAGGTGACAATTTTGAACTCTCACATCTTCTACAGAGGATGACGTCCCATCTTTTCCCAAGCTACCAATACTGAAACCAGTGACCATCTTAGCAAGACATTTCAATATTTATTTCAAATTAGGCCTCTATTTTGTCATGGAGCATGTGAATCAAGTAACATTTAACTCTTCTTAAGTAATTTAACCTTATTCCATGACCAGGTCCACACTGGATGTTTGCTATGTGAATATTGGAAGTGCCTTCACTAATAGCGATGCAATCATCACCTGTTATGGTAGATGCAATTGAAGAATTAGTTCTTTCATCAAACTGAAGTTTCTAGTTAATATTCAACTGGGATTTGTAGTACTACCTGTTCCAATATTGCAATTGTGAATCTTAACATGAGACGAATGGGCCACATCAATACCATCAGTGTTGGGACTATTCTCAGGTGCCACTATGTTCAGTTTAGAAATAGAAGCATGATTGCAGCGAACTATGTGCATGTGGCTCTGTGGACTGTTACTGTGTGTTAATCCAGAAAGGTGAAGGCCGTCACAGTCATAAATTGCCAATGCCTATCAAACACCATGTGGATACAATACGATTGAAGCATTGGTAAGACAAGCATATAGGAACACTCCTGCATAAACACAGGCACAGACAAGTGAGAATTAGAATAGTGATTGTAACAGACCGTGGGTTTTCCATCTGAATCCCGGTCCCACCAAGCAGCTCCTTGCCCATCAATTTCACCATTCCCTTGTATGACAAGTCTGCTCACATTAGAGAACAGCAACCAATTTTTCGCATCAAAGACTTTCCAAGCATCAAGGTCACTTGGAGCCACTATTTTCCCAAGGATCTGCACTTTCCCAAGTAAGTTACCATTACTATATGCGTTTTACTTATTAATAAGCGTGAGAAGTCTTTTGAGGTTAGGAAGTCTTAGGTTACAAAGACATAACTAGGTCTTTTTTTTTTTTTTGCATATTCTTACATTGTTATGCATTAGTTGAAATCTTTAGTCAAATTTCAAAAACAAGTTTTTAAAGGCTACTTTTCTCATGTTTCAAACATCTGACTTTATTGTCGAAGACATAAGTAAAAAGTATAATATATAGCAAGAAAAGTATAATAAATAGCAAGAAATTTAGAAGCAAAAGTAATTTTTATAGGCTTAATTTTCAAAAGCTAAATAAAAAACAAAATGGTTACCAAACGGTGCCTTAATAACTTGAAACTTAGTTGCCTAATGTTACTTGAGATAGAATTCCATGTTATTTAATAACTTGTACCTGACTTAGTAGGGTGAGCTATGACTATGAGTATATAATGTAATTATGTAATGAGTGAGGCCTTGCTAGTTATCACAAAAAAGGGTAAATAGAAAAGAAAAGAAAAGCTTAATTACTTGAACACCGACGCTGGAGGACATGCATGGGCCTTGAAACTGCACTGGGTTCAGCAAAAATGTCTTGGTAGATGGTACTAGCATAGCTGAGGGAGTATTAGCCTCACAAACAGCTTTCCAAGCCTTTAGAAATGCCTTTGAATGATGAAAACTATCAGAAACAATAGAGCATTAAATACATAACTCAAAAGTCTGAAGGTGTGAATATTTACTCGTGAGTCATCTGTCTTTCCATCTCCAGCTGCCCCATACTGAATCACATCAATGGCCTTAAAGTTCGTAATAACAGGATCATTATTATTAGGATCTGCATTGCTTTCTGGATGATGATGTTTTCTTAATGCAAATATCACACAAATCCCTATTACTATAGCCACTACAAAACCTGCCTGCAAGTAGAAAAAAACAGTACTTAGTTGTAAATATTACAAACAAACAAGCCTTTGATAAATAAAATACAAAACAGTGACTTTGTTAAGTGATGAAAATCTTGAACCAAAAGCTATTAAGAACAGTAAACTTTGCTGGTTAAACAAAAGACCAAAACAGATTAAGATGAACCCGAATGAGCAAAAATACCATCAATTTCTTAATCATTGTAGCAAAATGGAAGCAAGGCGTATCAAAATTGGGAGTTTAATAGATATTTATCTTATAAACTAACAGATTAATGTCTAATGGTTTGACAAATCAGGCATATATATATATCTTTTTTGCAAAGGTGAATTTTGCTTTTTGAAATCAGGCATGTCAATTGGACTGTCTTTTATGCTTTACTAGTGAATGTGTTCATATTCAATGAGAATTATGGCATCTTTTTTTTTCCCTTTCATGCGTTTTTGTCAAATTCAAGATTACAATAATTTAAATGAATATTTTCATTTTCATTACAAATAGAACCACAATTTTTAGGAAATCTTTGTTTTAATGGCCGAAAATTTTCCCTTTTTTGTGGGGTTTACACAAGAAAAACAAGAATTTTGTATCATATCGAATAAGAAATTGCTCTTTGTGGCCATTCTACAAACTAAAAGAATATATAGTTTGGGGATCTGGGCAATAAATGTAAAATATGGCTAAAAGTATATTCATTTTATTGCATCCATTTTGGCCATTCTAAAATTCTGTAGATCATTTTAGGAAGAATTTACTTCTTTTAAATGCATACAATATAAGTTGTATAATTTTATCCTCTTAACACTTTTATTTTCTTTTTAATAATATAGCGCGAAAAACCGAACATCAAACCTTGAGCTTAAAACAATTGAGTTAGACTCATTTCAAACTTTCATCCTCACTTTCAATAAACCTGAACCTGTAATGTAATCTTACACTTTGTTTCAAAACATTAATTAAAGAAATTTGAGAACTCATCGATATTTCAACCACAAAAAAATCAAGTCCTTTTGAAATTAATTTTGAATAATTAACATTTTAATTTTATAAGTCCTTAAGGAAAATATTTAGTGCAGTGCCATTTTAATTAAAGATGCACTAAATCTGCATTAAAGACGTGTTTATATTCATTAAGTGATTTGCTTAAAAAAATCATTAAATGCAAACGAGAATATTCTATTGGTTTTGCGAATAACAAATGAAAGAATATTACCAAATTGTAATAATTTGTGCAAATTTAGTGTAAATATTGAAACAATTATTGAAGTTTAAGATGCATTAGGGTAGATTAAAAGTTTGTGGTAAAAACTAATGCCAGCCAAATTAAGAGCAAAACTTACTATAAAAATTTTAGGTATTTATTTTCTTTCTTAAATATTGTATTGGATTATAAATTTTATTTTAAATGAAATATCTTCTAAAATATTTATAAATATAGCAAAATACCACGACTTATATATACACACACAATAGATTATGGTACACCAAATTTTACTTTAAAGAACAAAATATTTTAAAATATTTTACCATATTTTGGCCATATTTAAAAACAATTATTTATTTGATAGCAAGTGTACTTTTATTATTTTGGAGTTGATGTCTATTTTGCCCTTGAGATTGTGAAATATATTCTTTAGCTTTCAAAGTTTGCGAAATATATTCTTTAGCTTTCAAAGTTTGCAAAATGATTTTTAAGGCTGTGATGAAAAAACCACTTTTAAAAAACAAGATAAAGACATTTTCAAATATAGTAAAATAAACTAAAATATTTATAAGATATAGCAAAATCTTGAATTTTATTCAAGATAGATACAGATATATTTTTATTATTGTCTATTAATGTCACTCATAGAAGCATAGTAGTGTCTATGAATGATAGAATATGAAAATTTGCTATATTTTGTAAAAAAAAATTTGACAAATATGTCATTTTTTAAAAATTTTCAAAAAAAAAAACTAATAAGTAAAAATTAAAATTGTTTAAAGGAAGTTGTTTTTAATGACAAAACGGTTAAAAAGATTTACAAATATAACAAAAATTTACTTTTTGTCGGTAGACATCAATATGAATCTATAGTAGTCCGATATACTTTTAAATAAGCAAACTCATTTTACTCGTAGAAAACATCCTATTATGTATTTGAAGTGTATTAAAAGAATCTAAATCGAAATCTTAGAATTAGATATTCTTCGACGATTTTCTCTACCACTTCTATGCTATCTCTTGGTCAGAACACAAATGGTTAATTTATCATTGTTGCCAACTTGATCGTGGTCGACTTTGCCACCTGTTGTGAAAAAAAAGTCATAGAACTTGTAAAGAATCATGAAGTTTTAGTCTTTCAATCAAGTCCTTCCAACTTAAGCATAGTTGGAGGATTTTGAGAGGGCTCAATAGCATTATGACTAAAGTTTTGAAAAGGTAAGTTATTTCGATAACGAAGACTTTCAAACCGTGGTAGAGCTTATTGGTGTTGGTGCTAATAGAGGAGACTAAGAACAAAGTTATAGTGTTTTTTAATTTATTTCAGAAGTCGAACGTTTTGAGGATACTACTTTTTGTCGTTCATCCTTTAGATAAAAGTTCGAAGGACTGGGTGGAATGATTAGTTACAAACTCATTGTCCTTTACACTGTCTAAAGACTTTTTTTGGTATCTTTATTTTATTATATATATTTTATTTTTAGAAAAAGAAAAGTATTTTATCCTATGATTTCGAATGTGTATGAATTCTCTCAACATAAAATAAAAAGCATTATATATAATCAGTCCTTAAAACAATGGTCAAATATTATTTTCCATACATGCCAAAAACAACATAGTAATCATCAGCAGTATCGTTATTACTTACAAAGTGATCTTTTAAACCTATTTCAATATTATTTCAATTTGAGAAGAGATAAGATATAGGACACAAAATTCAAACTCTTGAATATGACATTGTTTTTCATGTCCTCTAATTTCGTTCCTACATTTCGTACAATGTCCAAGCTACTGTTGCCTTTAACTTTTAAAGCTCTAGTTAATCATCCTTGTAAAATATGCAAGGATTTTGAAAGTAATAACATCAATAGCTAAAAACCATCAAAGAAAGGGGAGAAAGCACTAGATCTATCAGGAATTTCCATTATTTCCTAGTTTACTACAAAGATGTCATCACTTTATTTAACTCAGACAACTTTAAGCAACTGTTCCCATTACATTGCATTACTTAGCTTTAAATTTTCACCTTAGTCTTCTACATTGCTGCAGTAGATTCCACAGCTTGACGCCCAGAGCAGAAATTAAAACCAAACCAAACATCATTGGGGATCTTCGAGTTGTAGTTAAATGTAACGGATTTTGAAGAATAACTACTGATGGTTACTTTGTCCACTTTCCATCCATCATATCCGCTCCGGTAGAGGTACACATAGCATATCTGGTACGTGCATGGTCCCTTTAAGTCATATCTGTCTGTAGAGCAGCGCTCAAATGCCCTTGAAGACGGATCATCAATCCTCGGTACATATACCTAATCAGCAACGTACATTTTCAACGCATAAATCACCAACAAAAAAAAGCAGAGTGATGTTGAAACAATGGTGATGGGTTGTATTTGTTTTGACAAAGAAGAATGGGATATGAGAAGTTACTTCTTCAAGTGATAGCTCATTTAAGAAATATTATTTGAAACAAAGGCTGATCTGGGAAGGAGTTGCATTTGGAGAATAATGGAGATGACAAACAAAAACTTAAACAGAAGAGGGCCAATAAGAGGATAACTTTTCTCTTCCCTTTTTGACCTTTAAAGCCTTTGAGAATTATGGCCTACTTTGCCCGCACTGTTCTTCATAATATTTTTTGTAATTCCTATTTTGCCTTCACCACATTAAAATGTACATATCTCCTGGGGAATGAGTATCACAACTTTTCAGCTTGACGCATCAATTCACATAATGACTAAAATTCATATGGACATATCCCTTCACATCATAACTACAAATTTTATAGACATATCCATTCACGTTGAAACTACAAAATTTTCAGAGAGCAATATAGCTTTTTTTTTTGTCATAAAATTATGCCTTCAACATTTTCAGCTTTGATGCACCTGTATCTAACTAGTAATTTAAAAGAAATTAAGTCCAACTGTTGAAGAATCCAAATTTTGGAACTATATGCTATATCCAGAAGATCACTGATGTTTTAGACCAAGTTTGGTTTTATAACATTCACTGTTTCTCAAATTTTCATTTTTCCAAAACATTTCTAAACCTATATACAAATCTTGATAACAAAAACTTAGTTAATCTCTGTTCTTCCAAAATGTTAATGAGACTGCTATTTTGATCCTGTTTTAGTCCATAAAGAGGTATAAACACCTAACAAAATTGCCCAAATCCAACTAAAAATCACCCAACACAATACCGACAAAAGTAACAATGAACCACAAGCCTTAAAGACAAACAGAAACTTAATGAAGAGTATGGCTGACATTGGTTCCCTGTTTATCAAACAATCACCTGATTTCTCTATAGCTGATACTTCAAACATAACACAACTTGCAACAAAATCACAAAAAAAAAAAAGAAAAAAAAGAAACAGCACAGTTTTCATTTTGGGGATGAAATTTTGTTAAAAAATCAGAAAGTACCTGATTACCATATGCATCTCCAAATGCAATACTGATATAATCCCGAGTATAAGCAGGCGATGAACAGCTTGTTTTTATTGTTACCGTGTACGAACAGCTCCCTGCATTCTGTAATAACACAAAACAAGAAGAAATTACACCGATTGCTTTAACACGAACACCCACATCAAAATTTTCTCACAAGAGCAGAAAATCAGACCACAACCTGAAAATTTCTACAAATTATAGAAATGGGTGATTACAATTAGAGCAATTTAACACAATCCTATAGTTTTTGCCCCCAAATTTTTTTCCTGGGAAAATGAGAAACCCTTTATAAAAATAGCGACTGTCTTTCATGTTCTTGATCGTATGCACATTTTTGGATAAACAGAAATCGAAATTGCTCACCTGGGTATTGTTGATTTTGGAGGATTCAAGAGGCTGAGGATGCGGCTGATGAAGGATGGATCTAGATGATCCTGAGAAGCTGAAAATGGCGAGGAGGAAATAGAGGGAAATAGTTGCTTTCTTCAAAGTTTCCATAGCTATCTAGGTGTGTATCTGAGATGGTTAAAGTGTTGTTAAATAAAAGGCAAAACTTTTTAACTATAAACTATACGCCATGAGAATCACACGGGAAACAGAAACTTTCTAGTAGATCTCGTCCAACCCTTCACTTTTTTCTCTAAAAAATTACGAACGAGTGATCAAGTTTAGTTGATGTATATGCTTTGTCTTAGATAAGATAACACAATCAAAATTACCCCCATCACATTCAATTAATAATTCAAAATCATACAATCTTATCTTCCAATTATAAAATTTAACCTACCAAATATCACTAATTTTATTAAAAGAAAAATATATTTTAAAGTTTGTTCAATTCATTTCATATACATGTAATTATCTAATTTTAATATATTTTAATTTTAGTTTTTTATGTTAGTTCATGGTTGATTTTCTAAAAATATATTTTTCTTTGTCTACCATTTTTACTATAAATTTCAATAAACCATTAACTTTGATAGATTAAGTTTATAATTCAATATTAAAATTTAACCATTGAAAATATAAAAACTAAAGTTAAATGAAATATTATTTTTATGGAATTGCTGATTTTTACAAAGTTTGTTGAAGATTTGGTCCACTCTACCCAAATAAGCCTTGGTGGTTAAGGAAGATGATCTATGAGTTCTTTTAACACACTACAACTTAATGGTTAAGATATCTATCTTCTACCCATCATTTAATTGCATGACATGTTTAGATGGCTTAGGTTTGTGTATTACAAAATTTCAAGGCTAAATGTACTTAACAAAACAATAATATTAATTAAAAATAGATTACATTTAATATGTAATAGTACAAGTGTATATAGTACTAATAGGAAATGATAAGAAGACAAACACAAAGATTGTTAACCAAATTCAGTTAAGTGATTACAATGAAATTACTTATTTGGTAGATATCTTGAATGACAATGCTTATACAACCTACTCCTAATGAATAACTTACTCTCTTCCTAAGCTTGATATTTCCTCTCCTCTTGTTGCACTATGACTATTTTTCTCATTCTTTGAAATGCCACTTCAAACAAATATATGTTAATTTTCTACGTAGAAGAGAATATATTATTATAACATTTTTTAGCACATGATTTCTCTATTTATACTTAACTTAAACAAGAATATCTTCAATCCCAATCATAAAATTTCTAAGCATTGATGGAAAATTCCTAAATTCCTAAATTCCTAAATTAAGAAACTAGATTCTAGATTGTGTGATACAATTATGTGCTAAATGTATATGCTACTTTTCACAATGTATTGGGTTTTTATCTATATAAATATAAGGTGTGAAAGTGATCATTTCTTGTAGCACATCTAAATAGTTTATTTTTGTTTTCACACATTTTCAAGTAAATATAAAAAATTTTGGTCAGTGTCCCAAATATTTTGAAACTTTTCTATATCTTTTAGTTTATTCATTTTTAAATATATCTATTTTAGTCTATTATAAATTCAATATATGCATCCCAAAAACTAGTTGCATCTTTTTTTTGAAAAATAAAGAAACAAAACAATAATAATAAAATCTGATGAATTAGATCTTCCCTTTAAAAACTTTACCCATTGAGTTGTTTAATTTCTTGAAAATAAAAAATATTATCATTTTACCCAATTAGGTCAATAAAGTTTAATTTCAAATCAATAATAAGGGGTTGATTTTTTTATTTTTAATCTTGAATTATTGAACTAATTACAACGTGGACTACTATGAATTAGGATTGAAAATGTGGACTACTATGAATGCATGTCTCAGTCTTGGTTAGTTGAATTTTGATGCATTCAATGGCCCTATTGATGATAAAAGAAAGAAAGAAAAAAGACTAAAATTTAATTATGTGTGGATCTGAATCATAGATGCTTTGATGGATATATAGATCATAAATATTAATATCAATACATGCATAGTAGGTAATTAAATTTTTGGTTAAAAAGAAAAATATGTAATAGTTGTTTAGGTTTAGATTTAGAAATTATTATTCTTGAAAAAACCTTTTGATTACTCGTCTATTTCTTATTTAAAAGTTCTTCAATCATTTGCAGAGCAGCTCTTTCTTCTTCGTCTAAGCTTCCTGCTTCATTTGAAACTCTCACTTCATCTTCCACACCCTTTTCCAACAATTCATGATCCGTTACTCGGTATTCGTCGTCGTTCTTTTTCTCATCAAGCTTCACCATCATCAACCAGTTCGAGTTGACCACTCGATAGCGTCCTGTACGCCTCTGCCAAACGCCAATTTGACAACTCTTGGTGTCAAGACGAAGGCAAGTCAAAGAAGGAGGAAGAGATTTACAATAACCCTTGCGAAGTTTAGAGTTGAGAATTGCCGATAACGACCCAAATGGAGCTGATAGATAGAAGATTACAAAAAAATTTAAATTTACATATTTAACAGACGATGAATTAATTTTTAAAAATTTATTCGAGAAAACCACTACAAGTATTTACAAACGTAATAAAATGTCACAATCTATTAAAAATAGACGTTGATTGATTGATAATAATAAACAATAATTTTTTGTTATATTTATAAATATTTTAATTTATTTTGTTATATATTTTAAAATATAGTTGAAAAAAATTTTGCTTATATACTTACCAAAATTTCTAGATTCGTTCGTGACCACGGCAGTCGACAATGGAAAGTTTGTTTTTGCAGTGCGACCGCTCATGAGAATGGCAGCCTCATCGTAGGCTCGAGCGGCATCTTCAGCCGTTTCAAACGTTCCCAACCAAACCCTTTTCTTCCTACAAAATTAAGTACACAAAGAAGAAGAAATCAAACATACACAGTTTGGTTTTAGGGTTTTAGTGAGTATCGGAAAAGAGTGAAGGAAGAATACAGAAGAGGATGACGAATTTCGGAGACCCATGAGCCCCACCGCCGTTGCCTCACTCCTCTAAATTTCTTCTGTTGTTTTGCCATTTTGTTTCAAAAACTATATCCAACTCATTCATCATATTGTTTATGTGTGTGTGTATATATATATATGTAATACATTCAATTTTATTTTAGTTACCTTTACTCTTGTTTTGCCATACATAATGAATAATATTTCCTGCTGTGTTTTACAATAAGGTAGTTAAAAAAGTTTGCTATAAAATGCACGTAATAAAAAAGTTTGTAATAATTTTTCTAATTAATATCAATATAGTTAATATGTGTTATCTCTAATATACACTAAATAAACTTTAACTCAAATAAATGATAAATGTAAACTAAGATGAAGGTTTATGGACATGCATGAGTTCATATTTTTCTATAAACTAACATACTCAGTGAAGTTAACTTTGACGTGTATAGTTCAATTGGATATAAAACGTTAACGTAATTATGAAAAATGAAATACACATATCATGATTATATATGATTATGAAACTTTGTGAATACAAAACATTACATCCCCTTTAGAATAACTTCTTTCCCGGTAGAGAGAGAGATTCCTTGTAATAATATATTGTAGAAAAAGTCATTTCACCATTGTTAAAACTTAAACATCTCGTACTTCTTAAGTTTTAAGATTTGATTTGAATTTATAATTGTTATGTTTTCCAATACTACCATTTAATTATCATTACAATTTCGTTTTGTTTAAGTTCCTATATTTCAAGATTTACTCTCAAATATCTATAACAATAAATCTCAAAATGTAAAGTTTTCTAAAAAAATGAAACAAGAATATTCAAATCTCAAAGTTAATTAAATTATCACATTTTGAAATATATAAACTAAATCGAAATCAAACTTAAAACTGATCGTCAACTAAAAGTGTTGTTTTCTTTCAAACTTGTGGGAGATTGAAAAAATTGGGATATCCTCACGTTTAATTATCCAGGTTGGAGCCAACCCAAACAATGAGTTTCAGAAAGTTGTGATGTTTGAAAACTTAATTGATTAATATATGGAAAGTGGGTACTTTTACAAAGTTATGGCCTAACTCATTGTATTGTATTTGAGAGCTAAGTTGTTGTTCTTTATATATTTATGTCTTTACCAACTACTCTCTATCCCATTTTCATCCCCTTCTTTAAACACACTTCCAAACTTAACTTATTCTTCTTCCATTTCTCCATTCTTATAATATTATTATTCTACCTTTCATTTTTTTTCAATCCATCAACTTATCAAAACCTGTACCTAACTAAATATGTATACATTAAATAGTTTTTGTTTTAGTTATTGTTGTAGTCTTCTGGTACAACCAGTCCATGGGTCTTGGGGTAGAGAAATGGTTAATATTGGGCTCTAAAGGCCTCGATGGGTCCAAACAATCCCCATGTGGTTCTTCATCTCTCTCATCTTCTCTTTTCTTAAAGAGTAATATTATGGTGAACTTGTGTGTCAAGATTCTATACTTTAATCCTTTTGTTTTATTTGATTTTATGACTTCTACAAGCAATCTTTTTTTCATTATCTATTAATTGATTTAAAACATTAGGTTAATATTAAATCATTTAACATTAGTCTTTGGTCAAATAACTTAGGGAAAATAAAGAGAAGTGGTAGTGGAAAATTAAATATTAACAGATAAAAGTTTTTCTTGTCTTTGGTTTTGATCATATCGTGGAGGTGATTGAGTGGAATTTCAAACTTGTTTGAATTGTGTGTTATTTGAGTTGTGTTCATTTTTTTAAGTTTTGATTGAAAAACTATAGGTTTATGTTATTGGAAAAATAAAATGATTAACTTAGAGAGAACTTTTTTTTTTTGTAAAAAATGTTTAAGTCTCGTTTGTTAATCACGTTTTTAGTTTTAGTTTTTGAAAATCAAGTTTATATAGATACTATTTTTATTTCCAATTGTCTTTCTATGTTATCTATTTTTTACCAATGGTTTAAAAACCAAGTCCTTAACGATAATGTAAATCATTGTATTAAATCAAGAGAGAAAATGTTAATCTTAAAAAATCAAAAACTAAAAATGAAATGGTTACCAAACAATGCATTAATTTTTGGACGATAAATTAGAATAAAAAATAAATAAAAAGGTTACCAAATGAGAATATCGAATAAAAGTTGTTGAAGTCTTTCACTAAAGAATGGTGCGTTCTAGCCCAAGTTGGGGTTGGAAGTAGTCTTCAGTACTAGAGTTGGTCGTCGAAGTATTCAACAAAGATGGTCATTGAAGTTAGTCACCAAAGATGATCATGAAATTTAAAAATCAATAATTGGAATTATGGAAAACATATTAGACAGAGACTTGGTTATAACTCACGGAGCATGCAAAAGATAGGATGTCACGCATATCAGCCGACACTACCATCGAGCTAAGGAGGTGCAAGATAAAAAAACAAAAACAAAATAAATTAAACCATTCGAAAAAAAGAAAAGTTTTGGGAGAAAAATAAAAACTGATTCTGGAGCATCTTCGATCAGTTTTTGTGGGAAAAAACTTTAATATTACTCAAAATGAGACTGCCTAGTAGTTAGATGGGAATTTTCGAACTTTTTAACACGGTTAATAAATTCTCTTTTTTTTTATATGTCATAGCATTGATCATTTTTCGACCGTTTTGGGTGCTACCACATATAGTACACCACTAACGACCATTTTTTTGTAGGCTTATTAGTGGTGTACTATTTAAAAGAAGTATTAGTTATATTGAAAATTGTCGGAACAAACTAAGTTTTGTATTACAAATCGAATTAAAACTTTCAATCCAAACATAAATTCTAGATTATTACATTATAATATAAATCGCCGTAGTACAATCCACCAAACACTTCCTAAGTTATTATATTATTTGTCTAAAAAATTTAGGGTTGTTTTCAACTAAAACAAAATAAATTAAAATAGGACAAAATATTATTAATAAACTGTGGTAGACTAGTATCATTAATCTTTATTAATATCTTTAAATAATAATAGATTATGAAATTTTGGTATATTTGTAAATATTTTAAGAAGTGTCTCGTTTAAAATAAAATTTATCTTCGATAATTTTTTAAATTCTTAAAAATTAATTAATACATAAAACAGTAAAAGTGAATTTTATGTCTAAAATGTAACTGTTGGCTTTTAATGAATTCATTACAAATATAAAAATTTAGAAATTAAATAGATACGATGTATAGGTATTAGAAACTAATTGAACTTAATCATAATTGGAAGATTTTAGATTCAAATTGTGCACTCTAATTTGTATCTAGAAAAAATATTATAAACACAAGGTATATTTTAACGTAATAATGATGATTAATAATTTGACATCTCTTCATAACACACTTAAACATATTCTTTCTTTCTTTCTTGCAGGAAGATTATTATTCTATAAAAAAAACATTCAAAGTAATAATAACAAATTTTAAGATAGATTCAACATATAGTTGCTAAAATTTAACCCTAAGCTAAAATAGAATCTATACTTAGTTGTATTTATTATCATTCCATATGTTCAAGATATTTTATTATTATCATTATCATTATTATTATTTATTCTTAAGAGAAAAAAAGGAGTCAAGAAAGGAATATTGTTAATATTTTTCACAATTTTTTCTTGAGTTTGAAGGAGGGATTTCAAACCACTATATGCATTACTTATCTCATGAGTTTTCTTTGTATGGGTAGTTTTCAATTTAGCTTTTATTAGTTTTTTTTCTTTTTTTCTGATAGGTTAAGCGTATACAAATTAAATCACATACCGTGTGGTTAATAACACTCTTCTATATCAATTAAGTTATGCTCGCTTTAATAATTTTTAGCTTTTTTTAATTCAACAACGGTAGAAATTAAATGAGTTTGACCCTTTTGAATGGTATCATGCATTAGTAATTTTTCAATAAGAACCTTTAAATTTTAATGATGCGATGCTTCACCTTTCCATGTTGTTTTATGTATAGTTTAGAAAAATCAAACACTGTCTAAACATCCTTGATCGATAGTTTTTACTTTAGTTTAGTTTGACCTTGTATCAATTTATTCATCCAACATTATAAATATAGCAAAATTTCATATTCTTTTAATGATAGAAACGGATAATCTTCTATGAACAGTTTCAATCTATCTACGGTTAGTATCTATCGTTGATCAAATCTAAAAGTTTACTAGTCGTGTGCTCACGTATGAACTTAACTAGTGTTATATAGATTTGAGTATTATCCTCCTTAAGAAAATACTTTTTGGAGATTTATTTTTGCATTCTTTAATTGTTCCTTCCTTACCAAACTCTTTTTTATTTTTTCCTCTTTCTTGTTTTGTTTTTCTTTTTTGATGAAAGAAGGTTAAGTGACTCAACAGGAGATCTAAGTTCGAAAAGATTTTTCATGAGAAAAATTAATTTCGGCAAAAGTGTTGATAAACACTCATGAATGTGTAGACATCGATTTTTGTTATATTTATTAATATAAGTTGATCATTTTGCTATATTTGGTTAGGCAAATAGTTTTTAAAAAATGTTTTTGATAGTGATAATTTGGTTTTTAAAGGTGAAATAATCATGTAAAGCAATACAAAAAAAAATAAATTAAATCTCTATGCTAAAAGAAATTCTAATAATAATATAAAAACAATATATATAAATTACAGACTAATTAATATTCTAACATTTATTTTTATAAAAATGACTTTTATTGTTTGCTTTCATTATTATTTATTACTTGAGAAATAGAAACTTAAAATATACCTTGAGAAGATTACTTTCATACTTTTGGTGGAAGAATAGAGATTGGAAAGATAATCTTTTTTGATTGACTACAAAAATATTATAATAGCTTGAGCAAATTAAACGTAATGATATCGCACTACGAAGAAAAACATAGATTTTTCGATGCATGGACCCACTAAAAAATAGTCTAAAATGTATCAAATGTGTTAGTAGTCAAATAATGCTATTGTTAATATACTTTGGATACGTCACGCTCTTGTAAAGTCTGAAAAATGTACTACAAAATCTAAATTAACATTGAGATTATGTTTGATCTTTTATTTTGAGTCTATTTGTTTGAACATACATTATCAATGCATTTATGTATTTATGTTCTTCTTATGATAAGATAACAAAACTGTTTCTCACTCTCTCATAAGCATAGCTATGGTTTCGTTAGTGAACTATGTACATTTTTTCTATCTTTAATTTTATCTTTTTTTTCTCATAACAAGCATGAAACTAAATCAAAACAAATTAAAATTTAGGTAGAATTTCTTGAGGCTTTGTTTTGATTTGGGCCCTAGTCTCTTAGTTTAATCATGAAACTTGGCTAATTAATTCAAAATGTATAATCAATGCTTGATGTTTCTTTGTCCTATTATATTGACAAAAAGGAAAGGAATGCTTTAATTTTCAAAAGTAAAATAAACCATTTCCATAAACTTATTCCCACTTAACCTCTCAATTAAAGAAATTAATACAAAAGAGAAGAACTTAATTATTTGTCCAATCTATTATTCCACATGGAAAAGAGAATTACAATAATTACTGTGACAATTGAATCCACAAACCTCTTCCTTCCAAACTTGTAATAATAATAATAATAAATAAATAAATAAGTAATTCACAAATTAAATGTCCAACATAAAAAATTTAATTCTCAAACATAACATACAATTATAAAACTGTTCATAGGGTATGGCAAAGGAAAAATGAAATTAAAATAAAAGTCTCCAACTACTTCCCTGCTTAATTTTGAAAATGTATTGAAAAAGGTGTAGATATAGAAAACTACTTGAATCATGGTTAGGACTCATACTTGTCAACTTAATTGTAATTGGAAGTTTAAATCTTTTTGTTTAAGATTATATTATAATGACAAGTTATAAAAATATCAACCAAACTTTCTCATTTGTTTCATAACTACTGCATTATCTTCTTTCTAAAATTGCAAGTGTGTTGATATCTCATCAAATCTTTAAAATTATCACGTGATTTTTTTTTATGTGTTAATCTAGAACATGTTAGGATTCGAGTCTTATTTTCTTAGGTCCAATTGAATGTATGTTAAAAAAAAACTAAGAGAGTAAGATCCTATTAATTAAAACAATTAGTTTTTAAAAATAATTTAAGCTTTTTAAAGATACAATACGATTTAAATGGTTGAACCAATCTCGTAAATTGGTAGAGTTTCAACCCAAATCATGCTCTAATACATCTCTAGCTCTAAAGAGGGAAGGGTTTGATTTTGTGAGGAGAAGATCCAAAAGTTTGATTCCAAACGTAAAACCCATTGTTAAAGCAAAACTCCACTAATTTCAAATCAACGTGCCACAACCACCCCATGGTTGAAACTAACTAAAACTTTTGAATTTATAGGTAAAAGTTAACCATTTAAAACAATAATTTGTAATTTAGTAAAAACTAAAGCTAAATTGCCTTTTATATATATACATATATATGCAATTATTTCATTATAGAGTGGACATTTGGCATCCGAAGAAGGGGGGAAAAGTCCCTCCATTTCTTTTCACTCGTAACTCTTCTCTTCTTCTTCTTCTTCTTCATCATCTTCTTCTTCACTGAAGCTCAAGATAACACAATCTACAAACAAAAATCAGCACAGAAGAAAAGGTATTTTAACTTTCTTTTTCTAACCCACTTCTCTCCTTCTACTTCCCTTTTCTTACTTTAAATTTCTAATCCAGTTTCTGCTCTCTAAAATTTGTGCTCTGCTATTACTTCTCCGATTTTCCTTACTTTTCTCTTTAAAACCCATAGTCAAAGAAGATCCATTTAAAAGGATCTTGGTAATCGCCAGGATTCAACGGATCTTCACGGTGGTTAGTGACGGAGGTGGGGGTCTATGAGGAGATCGGATCTCCGAGCTCCGGTGGCTGTGGAGGGCGGAGATCCACCGTGGGATGTGGGGGCCGCTTAGCCAATTATTATGCGTTGGATATTTTGAGTGTTATCATTATACTAATACTTTACTTTTGTAGTTGTGATTGAGGGGCCACTTGCTGTTATCGCCTTCGCCACTTGGAATCTTTTCATTTTCTTTTTTCCTTCTCACAATCCCTTCTTTTTTCATAACAAATATTTTCTTTTGAATCATACCCTTTTTTTAAGGCAATTTTTGAATCTTTCTCTGTATTTTTACCATTTTCTTACTTTTCTTACCTTTTTTTTCTTCTTTTTTTTTTTGGTAAAGTAACTTATTTTATCATAAAACAAATCTTTACATCACATTTATTATATATATATATATAATTGTTTCAAAATTTTAATAATTAAAAATTTGAAAAGAAAATCTATTTTTTAAATAAAAAGTAGATTATCATATCAATTTCAATCAACAACCAAGTTGACATGAACAAAATTGTTATGTTTAAAGGTGAAGTATCAAAAGTGTAATTTTTCAATAATTTGTTAATCTTATTAACTGTTTTCCTTTCCATTCATATGCAACGTCCAAAATCCTTCTCAAATATAATTATTGTCATTTGTAGGAGCATGTTCGTGTTTATTTTTAACATGTGAGGTATATAAATTTTTAAATCTTCAACTTTAATATGAATAGATAAAAAGTACGTTAAAACAGTTTTTTTTTTTTTTTCAGGATAATTGAAAAATGGCACATATTCTAATTCATGGCACCCTTCATGTCACCATTTATGAAGTCGATAAGCTTCATTCTGGTGGTCGCAATTTCTTGAAGCAGGTAGATTAAAGGAAATGTACTTTTTTTTTTTTTTGTGTTAAAGTTGGATTCTTAATTTCAAATTTTATAATTCTAAATTTTGAAGTTTTGAATTTGATTTGAATTTAGTGGTTAAAGTATATTTTAAATAATTTTTAAGTAAAAGAGTATAAATAAAAATAAATTTTTTATACATTATTTTCTTTTAAGTATAAGTTTTGTTTCAATATCATCTCTATGTTTGGAAGGTTTAACTTTCAATATCATCTCTATGTATGAATATAAATTTTGGTGTGTTTAGTTGGTTGAAAACGTAGAGGAAGCAGTTGGGTTTGGGAGAGGAATAACGAGGCTATATGCAACCATTGATCTTGAGAAAGCCAGAGTTGGAAGAACAAGAAGGCTTGAAAGAGAACATTCTAATCCAAAATGGTACGAAACTTTCCATATCTACTGTGCTCATATGGCTTCCAACATCATCTTCACTGTCAAAGACGACAACCCAATTGGCGCAACCTTAATCGGCAGAGCCTACTTACCCGTTCGAGAGATCATCCGTGGTGATGAAGTTGACAAATGGGTTCCAATCTTAGATGAAAGCAAGAAACCCATTCGTGGGGCACCCAAAATTCACGTCAAGTTACAGTTCTTTGATGTCACTAAGGATCAAAACTGGGGTCATGGCATCAAAAGCCCCAAGTTTCCTGGTGTTCCCTACACTTACTTCTCTCAAAGACGTGGTTGTAAGGTGACTCTGTATCAAGATGCTCACGTTCCTGATAACTTTATACCTAAAATCCCTCTTGCTGGGGGGAAGTTTTATGAGCCTCATAGATGTTGGGAAGATGTTTTTGATGCGATTATGAATGCTAAACATTTGATTTATATTTCTGGATGGTCTGTTTATACTGAGATTTCTTTGGTGAGAGATAAAAGAAGGCCAAAACCTGGTGGAGATGTGATGCTTGGTGAATTGCTTAAGAAAAAAGCTGGGGAAGGTGTTACGGTTCTTTTGCTTATTTGGAATGATACGACTTCTGTTCCTATATTGAAGGAGGAGGGGTTAATGGCAACTCATGATGAAGATACTGCTAAGTTCTTTGCTAATACTGATGTTCATTGTGTTTTGTGTCCTCGTAATCCTGATGATGGGGCTAATGTTATTCAAGATATTGCTGTTGGGACAATGTTCACTCATCATCAGAAGATTGTTGTGGTGGATAGTGCTTTGCCTAATGGGGATCCAAGTAAAAGGAGAATTGTTAGTTTTGTTGGTGGGCTTGATCTTTGTGATGGTAGGTATGATACCCCATTTCATTCCCTTTTTAGGACTTTGGATTCTGCTCATCATGACGATTTCCATCAGCCGAATTTTGCGGGCACTTCCATTAACAAAGGTGGCCCTAGAGAGCCGTGGCACGATATCCATTCCCGCCTCGAAGGACCTGTTGCGTGGGATGTTTTGCACAATTTTGAACAGAGATGGAGGAAGCAAGGTGGGAAGGATTTGCTTTTGAAATTGAGGGATTTAGATCAGATCTTCATCACTCCATCACCTGTCACCTTCCCGGACGACTTTGATAGTTGGAATGTTCAAGTTTTCAGGTCTATCGATGGTGGGGCAGCTTTTGGTTTCCCCGACAAGCCTGAAGATGCAGCAAAAGCTGGATTGGTAAGTGGAAAGGACAACACCATTGATCGAAGTATTCAAGATGCTTACATTAATGCTATTAGAAGAGCAAAGAATTTCATATACATTGAGAATCAGTATTTCCTTGGAAGCTCATTTGAATGGAGAGGTGATGATATAAAGCCTGAGATAATTAACGCCCTGCATCTAATCCCAAAGGAACTTTCTCTTAAGATTATAAGTAAGATTGAAGCAAGAGAAAGGTTCACAGTGTACATTGTTGTTCCAATGTGGCCTGAAGGATTTCCTGAAGGGGGAACAGTTCAGGCAATATTAGATTGGCAAAGGAGGACGATGGAAATGATGTATAAAGATATAGTTCTAGCTCTCAGAGCTAATGGGATTGAAGAAGATCCTAGAAACTATCTGACGTTCTTTTGTGTTGGGAATCGTGAAGTTAAAAAGCCTGGAGAATATGAACCATCAGAATCACCTGAAGAAAATTCTGATTACCTTAGAGCCCAGCAATCTAGGCGCTTCATGATTTATATTCATTCCAAGATGATGATTGGTAAGTCATGACTTTCTGTTTAAGTTCTTTTTAGTAGGCTTAAATATTACTCTGGTTTATGTGCCTCATTCACTTCATTCATTTTGATCTATACTTTAGAAATATCCATGTTAGCTATTATAATTTGTTGACTATTTTATCTGTGTAGGAAAGAGTAACGCGGTAACAAAAAGAAAAAAAAGAGGATGAGTAGAAAATAGTAAACATGATAACACATACGAATTTGAAAATAGTAAATATTATAATATTGTAGTTAATTCTAGATTAGAATTGTTGGAAATACCAACTATTATAATTTGAGCACAAAACATGAAGCTATACTCTTTGAAGTTGGGGGCTTAAACTCCCAAGATTAAAATGTTCGTTTTGATCTCTATATTCGACACTTTCAGTCCTTCACTTTTTTTTTTATCTCACCCAATAATATCTACTAGATTTCTTGAAAATTTGCAAATAGAAATCAAAACAGTCACCTTATGAGAAGCACATGACTCAAATAAGACGTTTTGTAAGTAGGACTAATATAATGAATCAAAGTTGAAAATGTAAATACTAAAGCTTAAAGTAGAGTGATATTTGTTTTGACAAAGCTAAGGATTGGTTTGCAATTTTTGAAACAGTTGATGATGAATACATAATAGTGGGATCAGCCAACATCAACCAAAGATCAATGGATGGTGCAAGGGACTCAGAGATAGCAATGGGAGGTTACCAACCATATCATTTGTCAACTAGAGAGCCAGCAAGAGGCCAAATCCATGGCTTCCGTTTGGCATTGTGGTATGAACATTTAGGATTGCTTCATCAATCCTTCCTCTTCCCAGAAAGTATTGAGTGTGTTAAAAGTGTAAACCAACTTGCTGAAAAATATTGGGATCTATACTCAAGTGAGACCTTTGATCATGACCTTCCTGGCCACTTGCTTCGCTACCCCATCGCGGTCTCCGCTGACGGTCAAGTTACCGAGCTTCCTGGGTTCCAGTTCTTCCCTGATACTAAGGCGCGAGTTCTAGGTAACAAATCTAATTATATCCCTCCAATCCTCACTACTTGAAGGGAAACCTACCCCCTTTTTACTAACTGGTCTAAAGATGAAAATTATGCTGCCCTTTCTGCTTTGTGATGGGAAGGCAAGAAGTCTTCATGTGTTTTATGATATGGTTTCATGTTATGAATGTGACTGAAGTTGCTTATAATAAAATGTTGGGTTATTTGTTTGTATCATTTTGAAATAACTTATACTCTTGAGTGATTCATTATTGTAGACATCAGAAAAAGATGTAGTTGAACTGAAATGATAATATAATTAAATAGTCATAAAAATAAAGGAAAACAGAACTAAGTTATTAATCAATTTTCCTTACCATAAACATTTTTCTAAGCATCACATTCGACTTTTCAATGGACAAATTCATACTTAATCGAAAGGAAAAAGAAGAGGAGGAAAATGGGAGGACTCTTCATAGTTATGGAAAAAGAAAATGAAGATTAAAGCGATATATGTCCCGTAAAATTTATATCATTTCAAGAAAACCCCTAAGTTTCGGGTTTTAAAAATAATTGCATCTGAACAAGAAAATGGTAAAAAGAAAAAAATATTGAATCAAAAGGTGTAAAAGCATAATGAACTTGTGTATTACAAACCAAACTCAAAAGGATACGTGAAAAACGAATTTTAAATAGTTAGAAACAGAATAGTAATTAATAATTAGGGAAGAGATAAATAAAGACAAGAGAGCACTTGATATAATTGGATACTCCACGTGGCTGAAGAGGTATGGTAGAAAGTCGGTAAAGGAACACCTGGCAGAGTGGTGAAGACGACACGTCGGAAAGAAGTGGAAAATTGTGATACTTCGTATTGTGAAAACGTTCCATTACAGTGATGACGTGTTGTCCCATTCTAGTTTGCCGACGGTAGTTGCCAACTCCAACTGTCAATCGGACATCTCTTCCACTCTCTCTATTTTGACTTTATTTACATTCATTATCTTACATTTTCAATTTCATCCCTCGTCTCTTTTAATTTCCATTTTACTCCCTTTCAAATTATCATAAAGTTCTGTTTTCTAATACTTTCTTGAATTATAATTTGTTTTTGACTTCTTTTCTTTAGAAAAATATAAAATAAGGACAATTCATTTGCTCACAACTAAGTGGTGTTTCGGATTAATAGAATAATTCTTCTATTGTCGTATTGTCATAATCTATACGTTAAGTAGGGTACTATTTGTTACAAGATTTGTTATTTTCTACCCATCGAATCGTTCGCACTTTCTTACAACGTTGTTACGATAAATTGTATTACCTCTAATCAAGTCATCTTATTATCGACTACAAACTATTATAACCCACATATTGTAATAAATCTAGTGGTAGATAACAAATAATAATTGTAGTAATTAAAATATCAGACTTATGAATTAGTTTGAAATATAATATGTTAAATATATGATTGTCACAATTAAAGAGTGTTTCATTAATTTAATTTTTATACTAGTGTAAATTTTTTTTATGTCATGTCAATAGAAAAAAAGGAGAATTATGATTTGAAACTTTTAATTTCTCTCCTCAAGTAATAGAAGCCCATGTGTAAACTACAAGCAAAGAGAATTACGTAAAAAATTATCCAAAAATGATTATGTATTGGAATTTGGTGGATCAAAATGATTTACAATCAAATATACACATCTTTTATTCCCTACCATACCAAAAGAAAGTTAGTTTCGTCAAAATTTCAAATTTAATAATAATGGATGAAAGATAAAAGTTGGAGGGATTAGAAAGGATATTGGAAGGGGGCAGGTGTCAGATAGGGGTTGGAGGAGAGAAATGAGTTAAAGGGTTTAGGGTTATCCAAAGTGGGTCCACACGTGAAATTGACTAAGTTGACTGCTCACCTCAACGCCCTCTCCGCCACGCTCTCTTCCCTCCATCACCCTCACCCTCACCCTCACCCTCACCCTCACCAACCATTTATTTATTACCTTTTTCTTTTCTTCTCTTGTGAAAAAAAGAAAGGAAAAATAAAAACATTTTATCCTAAAATATACCAAAAAGTTTAGACGACATATTAATATCAATGAAGTAAGACGAGAATTTAAATTGAGGTTAAAAATGTAAAAATTAAAATTTAGGGACTGAATTAAAACAAAACTCAAATCTCTAAGGTAAAATTGTAATATTTAAACTCAAAATTCCAACATACTTAGGGATCAAATATAAACAATACTAAAAATGTATTTTCCTTAAAAAAAAATGTTTAATTCTTTTATTTGGATTCTAATTTTTCTTTAAAATTTGAAATATATTAACTTGCAAATATAATCGGATGGTTGAAGGTAGTTAATGCAAGGTCCTTAGTTTATAGGGTATAAGGATAAAGTAAAGGGGAATGCACACCTCCAAAAGAAAAAAAAAAGTGAAAGTTTTGGGATTTGGCCTAACCAATCAAGTCAATGGATATACATACCAGTTGGAAAACAACCAAGAATGAATCCTAATTAGTACCTTACAATCTTAAATGTCAAAAACGTCATTAGCACCACTTTCGTCAAAATGTAACCGTAGACATGTGTCAATAGACAAACTTATAAATTTTACAACTTTAAAGGAAAAATTAAAGTATGTAATCTTCAAATTAAGAGATCTGACTTGTACTTCTTTTGTGCTTAGTTGAATTAGACAGTATTTTATACCAACTTAAGTATTAGATAGTACAATAGATTCAACACCACACTAGTGCAAAGATCTCTAACATAGGTCAACTTAAAGCATATGAAGATCAAACCTGAAAGTTACAAAAATGACACAATTTTATTTGCCCAAAGGTCACTAACCATATTTACTAATTTTCATTAAATAAAAACGATTAATATTTTATCATTTCCAACGTTTAGATATGTGTATTTATTGTATTAAATATATGAAATGTATTATCATGTTGAAGTTGATGTATGTATGGTGAGAGATTAGTACAAGTTGTCAAGTTTTGAGTTGATAAATGGAGGTGGTGGAGGAGGAGAAGAGATGTATTAAATGTTGTCAACTAGATTAGGATAGTCATAGTCCATTAATTTAAAGTCAAACTTTCTCTCTCCTTCTCTCTAGAGAAGCGTAGATGGCCACCCATATAAAAATCTTCCATCTCCTTCCTCTCCCACTTGCCAACTAAACAAAATAACTTTCCTTTCCCAAATCTCAACTTCAAAACACACAACAACAGGAACAAGGCCAATTTCAAGAGAATAATCAACTCAACTTGAAGCTTCCTTTCAATCCTCCCCCATGTCTTCCATTCTCAGTTCTCAAGCTCTCGTCCTTGCCACAGCCATGGTCGTCTCTTCCACAGCTCTCTTTCTCGCCTTCTCCAACCACCATCACAAGATGATCAATCCAACAATCCCACCCTCCACGTCCCTTCCTCCTTGCTTTTCATCTGGTAAATTTCATTTTTAATTTTTTTTTTTTAATGTTATTGCTGTGTGTTTAGATGAAGATTTGGTTGATGGGTTTTTAATTTGATGTTATAATGGATAGATGAAAAGAAGAAACAGAGGAATAAGAAGAAGAAGAAGAAGAAGGTGAGATTTGCAGAGGATGTGAAAGAACCTAAAGGGAATGGAGAAGAGTATAGAAGAGAACATGATGAGAAAATGGGTTTAATGGAGGAAACCAGAAGAAGAAGAAGAATAAGTTGTAGAAATGATGTTCCTGGTAATCGAATTGCTTTGTATAATGGAATTCTTAAAGATCGATCGCAAAGGATTCAATGTTCGTTTTGATCTTAACTCCATTGCTCTGTTTTCTTCTTCTTGTTCTCTCTGTGTTAGAAAAATCCAGCCTTTCTGTGGCTGTCAATGGATAGTGGAATTTCTCTTCATCCACTTTTCTTTCTTTCTTTCTTTCTTTCTTTTTTTCTTTTGAGAAAAAGGAGATTATGAATGATGTATAGGAAGCTCTCAATTTTAGAATTTAAATTTCATGTTTTCATATTTGTGTTTGGGTAACAATATGA
This sequence comes from Cucumis sativus, assembly GCF_000004075.3. NCBI lineage: Eukaryota > Viridiplantae > Streptophyta > Magnoliopsida > Cucurbitales > Cucurbitaceae > Cucumis > Cucumis sativus. The sequence continues at coordinate 872,695 of NC_026658.2, forward strand.
TCTTTCTTTTCTGTGGATTATGTTATATACGTTTTATAATATTTTAATTCTAACAATTTCAAGAACAAAAAATAAATGGTTTTCAAAGTGTTTAGAAATTGAATCATAGTTTAAAAGATGGTTGAAAATAAGTTTGTAGATTTTTATATTTACAGTTTTTTTTGTTGGGAAATTGAAAAGTAAAAAATGTAACACTTTTGTAGAAAAGGACCAAGTATTGTTTGATGTATAAAAGTTGAAGTTTAAAATTTGTTCAGTTTGTGTTTGTGTAAAGGTAAGAAGAGAGAGTTGGAGTAGGGAAAGGAATTATTCCTTACCACTATTAAATATTTAGTTTTTAGTCCCTTGTTTAGACCCTATTTGATAAAATAGAAGTCTATGGGGATGTGGGGGCCAAAGGGGATTGTTATTTGTTACCATCTTTCTCTTCTCTAATAATGAAGGTATAAAAATATGATTGACCAATTTAAAAATTCCATTACTTCTTTTAGTGCAAAAGCTATTCCATTCTACTAAATCTTCCAAAGTACTACTTTGGATGCATACACATCAATATTTGTTTGTCATTTTTAAATATATTAATAAAACAATAGTACTTTGTTTGAACCTCATGCTTTTAAACAATTTTCTATTCATAACCCATTTTAAATGAATTTTGAGGTTTGGTAAGGTGGGGAAGAGAAATTATTTCAATCCTGTTTTCACTTTAAAACATCTTTACCCAAAACCATCCTATTTTGTCTAATAATCTTTCTCATTTTCTAATTTTCAATTAACACGTTTGAAATAAAACCTTATGTTAGTAAATTCCTAACTTTTTTTTTTCCTTTTTAATTGTCATCTAAACATGAAATTTGAAATACATTCCATTGAAAATAAGATAGTATGATTTTCCTGTAGCTGTCACTTTAATTAACAACTAGAAGAATAGTTAAAGGAGCAAAAAGATAAACAATGCAGAAAACACAATAAGTTTTGTTAACCTAGTTGGATGAACCACCTAGGTCTAGAGAGGTTTTATATCTTAGGATAAACAGATTTTATTTAGTTTTAAACGAGTATAGCACTTTACCAATCTAGAAGACATTCCTCTTAGATCTAGTGCTTTTTTTAGTTATAAATATAAACTAAAAATAATCGAACTCCTCTTGTATTGTATTTGGAATCTAATGAAAATGGTTATGCTCCCTTGTAGAAGTAATTCATCATATATCAAATTACTAAGTCTTCTTTAAATCTCTTGTCCTGGATACATCTTGAGTTGTCTATGAAGATATCAAATAATCTTCATATAATATCTAAAAGGATAATAACTTACCTTTGCAAAGATTCTTCACGAACTGTAGCTTGAAAAATGTCTTGGAAGAATACAGTGAATGACAAATACCATATCTTTTTATAATGGTGAGAAAGATAAAAAAAATGATGAACACTGAAACCAACTGAGCTTGTAAAGAGATGATCGGTAGATTTGAATTTTCTTCTAAAAGATGCACAAAATAAATCTTTTTAAAAGATGAAGATATTTAGAAAAGATTGTAAAGATAAGAAAGATCTTTTATCTTTATTTAAATATAAAAGTAGATCATTTATTTATTTTTAAATAAAAAAATTAATTTTATATTTATAAAATGAAACCCCTTCTTTTTAAATATTTTTCGTTTCAAATAAAATAAATAATTTAAAATCATTTCTTCATGAATCCAAACGAAGGATAAGAGAAAGAAGAAAGAAGTCCAAATAATGTATATAATGTTTTCAAATACATGAAAACAAATTAAAATATTTATAAATATACTAAAAGTTTGTTATATTTATAAATATTTTAAGGAAAATTTTGTCCTTTTAAAATAATATATGTAAAACATAAATTAATTAAGTAATTTTAACGTGTAGAGCCAACTAGAAGATTGTTAAATAAAAGTGTGAAGATGAGAAGACTAAACACTATCTAAAAGAAACTACACTACATTTGTAAAATATATATCTACTAGAATTGTGATTTATATTTGACGATCTTTGTTCATACGAATCTATATTTTTCTAACTTAAATTAATTGAATTTTTGAAGTTATGAATTCTAAGCTTTTTTTTACTTTGTAAACAATATCTTTGATGTGCAAATTAACTAATAACATCAATTTGGAATTTCTATAGATTATGAATTGTAGTTAGACCATGAGAATACGTATTTATTTTTACTAGATCCTTTTAAGAGATGAACATACACAACTCGAACTCAAACAAATTAGATTCATAAATAACCTCAATTTTAACCCTCCTCTACCTCAATCAATGTCATGAGATTGGCTTGAACCATTCCCCAATAACTTTATGAAATTATTCCACAAATTTTCTTGTACTATTTTTGTAGGGTATATGAGTATGATCATTACTAAGTTTATTGTACTAAGGAAGTCAACATCAATAGAGAACAGGAATGTGAGGTTTTGACAACCAAATTGAAGAAGTACAAGTATAATTTGCATGTGCTAAAATGAGATTCTACACCGAATTGTATTTATCATCTATATAAGATTCGATTTTTTTAATGTGATATTTTTAACGATATTAGATCCAACACGTCACATGAAGGTTTGCTTTAATTACTAAATAAACATAATTTAAGTTACATAATACTTGTACTATCATCTTCAAAGTTAAATCTTCATATTGAGATTAATATTCGTTATTTTCTCACATAGGTTACATTTCAAACCTAACCAAAAAGAAGATATTTATTAATTCTTAATATCTGAAACGTTTACAACTAATGTATATATTTTCATTATTTTAGTTGAAACAAAAAATAATCTAAACTACATAAATTTTACTATATTTACTCGAAACAAGAATATAATTACTTGAAACAATAGTATCCGATAAACTTTAACTAAACGAGAACGGACCACCAATCATTATAAGACTAAAAAAATAGATTGAAATTAAGTAAAAATCATATCTTACTAAATGATATAATGGAAAAGATTAGTTATTTAGATATTTGCTCATACTAAAAAGTAAATGTAAATACTTATATATATTAAAGTTAAATATAGACAAATCAAATAATCAAAACTTCCAAACTTGGAAATATAAAAATCCAGAAATTAAACCAAAACATTCCTTTAATCCATAAAATTAGGTTCCATTGTTATTTTAAAAGATAATTACAAACCATTTCCTAAAAATAATATTCTAAATTTCCACTCTTTTCCTACCCCTTCTTCCATTGTTGCCATTGCCCCATTGCTTAATATCCATAGAAGAAGTGCAGGTAGAAGAACAAGAAGAAGAAAGAAGAAAAGGGGAGGAAAAGGCTGAGCTCGTGAATCCTCGAACAGGGCATTTTCGATTTCAGGAGGGCACGAGAGAGGTGACCCGTGATATTGTTCATTCAAGGTCCTCGAAACTTTCAATTTCTTTCTTTCTTTCTTTTTTTTTTTTTTTTTTTTTTTAATGTTGATATATTGATTTCTCAAATTTGCTTTTGATTCTGCTTTTATCTTTATACCCGTGAATCTTTTTGTTTTCTAGAAGCGGTTCTCTGATCTTTTCTTCCTGGAATCGGATTTGTGCTCTGTGGATCCGGTTTGGCTTTCTGGGTTTGCTTTATATTCGTTGCCCTGTACATGGGGTAAGTTCTTTTTTGCTGTTTTGGATTCTGAATGTATTTGATTGATGTGATTGTCATTGTATTTAGTTTTATTATAATGTGTGCGAAATGGGTTATAAGGTTTGTTTTTGGTTAGCAAGAAAATTTGCTTAAATCGAAAGAGGGGTTTAAATTGGTTATCTACAACCATTTCTGCTGCTTTAGTGTTCAAGATTTGTTTTTAATTGAGCTAATCATAGCATGGAAATCAAAGATTCTATGGTTTAGTGGATTCTTTCAATTGTAAATTGTAATGCAATGCACATATGGGAAAATGTGACTAACTACTTAATGAGCATCATGGAAAGATTTGTTTCATGCTAGAGTCAATGCCTCTTCTCCTTTTCTTTTCCCCCGCCTAATGTTTTCTTTTTACTATTGTTCACTATAGTTTATAATAGAGCATTGGTTGCCTTGAAATCCGTATCAAGACTAAGCTTACGACTGCAGTAGGTAGTTTACCGATCCGAGGCTTCTGGTAACATATTTTGGAAATCTTGAGCACACACCATATGGACAACATCGCTAACCAGTCATCCGGAGGCAATTCATCAATTAACACCAATCAATCACAGGGGGACTCTAGTGAATCTAATGTTCCAACTGCATTTGTAAATCATGGTAAGTTTTCCTTTGATTAACTTGTGCTGCTACAGCATTAAAACCAAGATTGAAGGTTCCAAATTCATGTTCTATTCTTAAATATCAAGTCTCAATCCATGTCTGAGTTGATGCAATACAACCACCAATACAAAGTGTCTACATTTTGTAGAAAATGACCAAGTAACTTATTGCAATATGGCAATATAGAGGAAATTATAATATCAATAGCTTTTCGAGACGGTTATCTCTTTCCACCAGGCATCCATTATAGACTGATTTCACAGACTATTCTAACCTCCACCCTCTCTAACTTTCTCTACTTGTAACCAACCTCACCCAAACAAACTTTCAGAAATTACAATTATGTCACTACAAACATTCTCATATCACCCTAGCCTTTTATTTTGAATAAATGAAAATATACACTGGATTGAAAAAAGCTTTAACACTCGGAAGGAATTCCCATAAAAGAAGGGAACCTCGATTGAGAATAAATGAAAGAATATACTGGAATTGAAAAAAACTGAACTCTCAGAAGTCAGAAGGAATTCCCATAAAAGAAATGAACTTCAGTTGTGCAAAATAGTTACCTACTAAATAGCTACAAAATGCCGTTGAAATTGAAGCCTAAAGGCAAGTGCGAGAAATGAGCTTCAATTGTGCAAAATATTACCTACTAAATATCTACAAAAGACATTTGACATTGAAGCCTAAAGACAAACGTGAGAACTTATAAAGAACAAACTGTTACTTGGATCTCTCCCTAAACCTCTAAACACTCTATTATTCTTTTCTAGCGTCATTATTCTATCTCTTTAGCATACAAAAGTTTACAGTTCAGGAGAGTTTCTGTGTTCACCAATGTTGTCATGGTATTAGCCATTAGGTGGTGGTTTGACGATTGTAGTTGTAGGTCTTCTTCTCTGGAATCAAAATAGGCAGCATTGGGTGCAGAACAGAAAGTCTGGCAACAAAAGACAAGTGATTCGAGAACCCAAATTACAGTAAGTTGGTCACCTTTCTTTTCTATAACTGAAGTTATTTTATATTCATAATTCCATCAGGAAAAGTTTTGACTTCTACTTATGAAGCTGTAGTTTGGTACTTAACAAACCATTTGTTCCAGTTCATGCTGAAAATAATTTACTGGTTACATCTAGTTACTCACATTGACAATTTCTAAATTATTTCCCTTTTTTAGAAGCATATATGCGACTTCTAGAAGATCTTGTATTCCATACATTTTATATATTTCTTTCCAAAGACATTATTATGAGTTTCTATGATGGTTTTCTTCTAATCTAGTTAACGGCTATGCTTTATGGTTTGGTCAAGTGGGCCTATGAGAAGGTTAAGTTTTCTGTTTCTATGGTGTTCTTGTCAGTGAAAGCACCATGGATAGTAGTCCATCATGCAATTTTAAATCTTTGCCTGTAGTCGTTTGTAGATTTGTATGGAGAACTGTTTGTTTTTTCTTTGTGTTTTTTTGTTTGTTTTCAGAAGTATTTCTAACAACTATGGTTGTGTGACAGTTAAAAGGTTAAATGGCTAATGATATGTCATACTCGAATCACCATTTTCAAAAGTGCAACTTCGTTTGTTTTGGCCAAAGTGAGCATAATTCACCTCACATAAAATGTGCACCCTCGACCAAAAGGTCTGAGATTGGATTACCCCCACCCCATTTTTTTCTAACAAAGAAATAATAATGAATGTTAAAGAACTTCACTTGTTTCGAAAAAAAGGACATTGTATTAAAATCAGTTCCAAACTAGTCTAGTTTCAAGCGTTAACATGTATTGTAGTGAAATGATTCACTGCAAATAGGTTTTGATATATTCTACACTTCAACATGTTGATACTATGCCACACTGAAAGCTTTGCTGAATTTGATAAGAAACCAGAAAGCAAAATCTTTTTAACACTCTGGTTTCAGTGAACTAGGAATTGATTATTCTTGAACTTCGTTTGCTACATCTTTTTTTCAGCACTCATTGTCTCTGCATGCCTAAATCGTTCTGGCTTTGCAGTTGGAGTGCAACATACGACAGTTTGTTGGGAAGTAACAAGCCGTTCCCACAGCCTGTACCACTTGGTGTAAGTATCTATCACATTGAACGAATCAATATGCTTCATTGCCGATCAATTTTCTCATTAATTTTGCCTTTTTCTCTAACGGAGTCGGTCTAATCTCGAAATCTACAGGAAATGGTTGATTTTCTTGTGGATATATGGGAGCAAGAGGGATTGTATGATTGAGCATTATTTCTGGAATGAAAGCTATTTTGAAGGTTAAGTTAGACTTCGGAAACCCTCTGGACTCCTGAATTACAGCAATTACATCAACATGACCATTGCTAAATTGGCCACTTGAGCCAATACCCAAAATGTAGTTTCATGCAGAAAAAAGGAACAACAGAACATTAATCCATTTTTGCATCCACTTTTTTTTTTTCGTACTATGTGTTCTGTGTTCTTCCTTGGGTAGTTTTTGTTGAGTTCTTGTCTGAAACTTGAGTTGCTTCCTTCTGTTCTAATGATGAATTGTGTGTAGAGAGAGACACGGTGAGTTGATTGGTCTCATTCTGTTCTTTTCGATACTTTTGTTTTATAATATATACAGTTTTGTTCTCTTCTGCCTGATTCTATCTATGGATTGGTGTTCTTATTTGGATTTGATTCTATTATTATTTTAAACTTTACTAGTGGCTGTTCAATTGTAATCCACTTTTGTAAATTTGTAAGTAGTCTTTTCCAACATCACAAGTCATAAGTGAAAAAGATATATATACAGAAAACTGTGTTTGTTTGAATTAGAGATTAAACCCTCTGTTCTGTGTGTTTGTTCTCATGGTATATTTGAGAAACAACTGGAAGCCCTTTCTAAAAACATACACAGGACAGGATTGACACTTGTTTCCGCCATGGATTAGCACCTGCCAGAAACTCCCAATGACCCTTCTGGACTCATCTTCCAAATTCTCTCCCTCTCCCCATATCTTTATATCATCATCTTTTTAAATCTCCATATCTGCCCTAAAACAAAACCCACTTCACATCTCTCATCTGGATACCCGTTCTCCATGGCCCTCACCCGTTTGGCTCTAAGGAATTTGCAGCAAAGGGCTGCCTTTGCTTCCTCTCCTGTTGATACTTTATTTCCCAAACAAACTGCAGCCCTGATTAGAAGATTGAGTGATCAGAGCTCAGAAGGAAATTCCAAAGAGATCGCCGTTAAGAATGAAGAGAACACCAAAATAGCCCCGAAAAGGGAAGGCAAGAAATGGGTACCATGGAGAAAGAACGAGGGGGAGTTTCATCTAGGAAACTCACTGATGCAAGCAGCAGAGCATATAAACAGAGTGCTGAAAAGCTTGAACTTGAGTCGTCCATGGTGGGTCTCCGGTGGCCGTGTGAAAGAGCAAGAAGATTGGTACAAACTGCGAGTGGAGATGCCTGGGATCGCTAAAGATGAAGTGAAGGTGACAGTGGAAGGTAGGATGCTGAACATCAGAGGAGAGCACAGGGAAGAAGAGGAAGAAGAAGAAGACGAAGGATTTGCAGAGAGTTATGGCTACTATGAAAGCACGGTGATGCTGCCGGAAGACGCGGTGGCGGAGGAGATCAAAGCGGAGTTGAAAGATGGGGTTTTGACGATCACCATTCCGAGGACTGAGAAGCCTCCAAAGGATGTTAAAGAGATCACCGTTGTGTGAAATGTTAGCTGAGTTTCGTCACATCTTGTAGTCCTTTTAATTTTACCCATGTGGTCATGTAAAACATGAATGAACGAACAATCTTGTAAGATGTTTTAAAATGTTTATCCTAAATCATCACCTTACCTTTGAGCTTCGTCTTGAGTTTTTCTTTTGAAAGTTACCATTATTTCTCTTTTAACTGCTTCTGGGGTACCATTTCAGAGGATACTGCTGTTTTAGTTACAAACAATGTCAGTGTTTAGTCACCAACTTGAGTTGAAATAACTTTTTAAATTAAGCATTAAGGTATTCTAAACACATCCTTAAGTGATGGGAACCATTTGGGAAACAGAGCAGTAGGTAGAAGCCAAGCCATGTGTAAATAGAAAAATGGAGCACCAACAACGCGTGCTGCTCAATTGAATGGTCTTGTCTACTTTTTATTTTTATTTTTTTTGTTTCTCCTAATAACCGTACACGTACACACTCCTCATTATTCAGAGGACTACAATGGACCGTTCGATGCCGTCTGATCAGACTACCTGAAGCCCTTGACTTTCATTCACCACCGTTGATGGTAATCAGATGATGTCAGTGGTTGTGCTGTTGCTAATGTTTTTACATCAATCAAGTAGTTCGTCTTATAATATGCTTTCTTCTTCTAATTCTTTTCCCTTTTTTTGCCCAATCTTTTTGCTTTCTCTATTTTTTTAGTTTTTGATGCGTTATTTGGATAAGATTTTGAATCAATTTCTATCTGTTAATTATATTTGATATTTTTATGATTGGGTAACTTGATTAGGATTCTATTTTTTACTTGATTAGGATTCTATTTTATAATTGATCTCGCTGAAGTGATTCCTTAGCTTTGACCTCGACTAAGGTAAGCCAGTTGTCGTGAAGACTTTATTGCCCTTTGAGACCTCGGAGGTCGGAGCAGACCAATTAGGCCTTTCACTCAAGATGAAGTTTATCCATTCATTTTCCATCAATTTTATCGGTCGATCTTCGAGAATATTAGATAACTCTCTTAACTTTACTTTTTCTTGGATCTTTTTACTAGTCCAAAATTACCCACAGCAGTTAAGTTGGACTTTGATTGATAGGCCACAAAAAAGAGAAAAAAAAAAAGAAAAAGAGAGAGAGATAGAGATAGAAAGATTTAACCTTTTCAACTCCAATAAAAGAAAAAGTTAGTTGGGTTGATATCTCCTTTTGTGATTTTAAATTTAAAGATGAAGGGGATGAGTGTTATATATGAAAAAGCACTTCCATACCTCAATCATCCTTTTTTTCACTGTTTGGTTTGCAGACTGAAAATCTAGAACTATTTGTCATTGATGTCCCCACTTTATTTGATTCTCTTTACGCTCATCAACATTGCTTTATGTTTTCTTTTCAATACCCTCTTTCTTTCTTTCTTTTTTTAATGGAAGCTTAACAAAATCTGCTTTTTCTATAAACTACTTCTGCTCACCACTGCTTTCAACTTACTTTTCATTTCTCACCCTTTCAAAACTGTTCTGCACTTCCTTGGTGGGTCTTTCTTTTCTCTCCCTATCATTTGTACTTTTCATGATATACTTGTAAATTACATTATAGTGTTAATACAATGAATAAAAATCTCTACCATCAACTCTTAGGAAGGTTTAAGTTTTAGAAACTCTGTTTCGAAGTGATATTTATCTTATAATTCATTGTAATATAGTTATTTAAATTTGTGAATAGCAACTTAAGGTTTGTGTTAATGTAGATTGTTTGATAAAAGTTTTAAGAATATAATTGTTATAGGTAATATATGAATCAATTAAAATTTGAGAATAGAGGTTAAAAAAAGGTTAATATGGAATGATAACTTTGAGGGTAGTAAATAGTTAGGGAAGGTATAAGATTCTTATAAACCTAAAATAAAAAAGGTAGCATGTAATACCTTTTGTAAGTTGGAACAAATTAAAATGTGATTATAGATAGATTAATAAATAATTTGTTTTGCCATACCATCTAGGTAGTGTTATGTATAACGCCATGTGTCAAAAATTTGAAATCATGTTGGGGTCGGTCGGGTGTGGAATCTGAATTATTTCGGATCTTGGTTTGAATCCTGAGCATGAGGTATTACAAATGGTATCAGAGTGAAACTTCTCCTTGTAAGATGTGGTTTCGAGACAAATAAGCAGAAGTTGGTGGACATGTAATGCCTTGAGTTTAGAGAAAGATATGAAAGGTATCCTAAGACGTGAAAGTACGGTTAAAAAAAATTTAAAAGAAATATGAAAGTTACCTATAGCAATACAACTTTCTTTTCTCAATTATAAAAATTCCAAAGTTAAGATTTTTTGACTTTGAGTAATCTTATGTTGGGTAGATCTCCTAGGAATTTTCCTAAGAAATATGTGACTGAAGATATAAAGTAAGTCGAAAGGAACCATATTGGTTCGTGAGGACAACTTCACACTCTATTGAAGCGTTCAAGCCAAACAAATTATACTGACATTGTTATAAGTCGTAGGGAACATAAGGGAGAGTGTCGAGATAATCAGGTGTCAAATCCATACTCTGAATCATGTATATGAGACATACATTATGATTTTCCTACAATCACTTATAACAGTTTGCAAACAAAATCTCAAACAAAACCTAATTTGATGTTACACAATTTATTAAGTAGATGCAAAATTCAAAATTTTGATGATATTTCACAATCCCAAAAACAGTCAATGACCCCAACCCACCTTAATACCATAAAAATCAATCTCTAAATCAATTACCCATTTGCAAAAGAGAGTCAAAACACCAATTTCCCAAAAGTGCATTTCTTTAAAATTCTCTCTTTGGCTTTCCCCCATCCACTCTTCAAAAGTGCTTCCATTGGTTAACATTCCATAAAATCAGGCTTCATTAATTTTAATCAAATCTCATATTTTATTCCTATTCTTAATATTAATTCTAAATATTTTAGTATATGAGTAAAGAATATAGAAGGATAATATTATATTGATGATAAAACTCTTCCTTTCCTAAGTAGGGTGTTTATTAGTGTTAAAAAAATCAAAGTTACTAGTTGATTTATGTATTTATTAAAATTAGTTTGTCGAAATTAATCTAATGTGTTATTATTAACTGTTTTTTTTATAAATAAATCTAACACAAAGATTGCATGATTGATGTTGGATCTATATCTAAATTTAAAGTGTTTCAAATTCGATTCAACTCATTTTATTATATATTAATGATTTGATTATGATTTGAGAAAATATATAAACAGAGGGTAATGAATGGAATTATAAATTTGATATGCAATTTTTGTTTATACATTTACAAAAAGTTGTTGTGTAAATGGGTAATAACTGTAGTTTCCCAATAATAATAATAATAAGCAAAGCACACATAAAAATGTGTGACATAAAAACCTCATAAGTCATAACTATGTTTAGATCATTACCTGATATAGCCCCAACATTTAAATAGACATGTCATGTCAATGTGATTATGAAATCATGAATAGTGGTTTAGAATCTCTAATAAATTTTATTCTATAAAACCTCCAAATAAAAGCAAACAAACTATAAGAAAAAAGAGACATAACTATTAACAATAACTCCTTGGAATAAACACACATGAGACCACAATCTCTCCGGATCCATTCAACTTTATTTCTTTTCTTCCTCTCATAACTCACAAAACCTCCCTCACTTACCTCCAATGGCTTCTCCAACCAATAATCTTCTTAAACTGGTGGTTGCTGTCGCCTTCGCCGTTGTATTTTCCCTCTTCCTCTCTCTTCCCACATTATCAGGTAAATCAACAAAACCAAAAACAACCCCTCATATAGCCTTTTTTCTTCTTCTTCTTTTTTTCAGCTCAAGACACAATGTGCATACAGCCACAAAAATTGAGTAACTTTTGTGTTTGTGTACTGTTTTAGGTGTGGCAGAGGTTGAGAGTTTGCAAAAGAGGACGGTGCTGGGATCGAAACCACCAAGATGCGTGGGGAAGTGTTTGAATTGTAGGCCGTGCACGGCGGCGTTGGTGGTGCCGGAGCACCGTGAAGGGAAGAGATTTGAAGGAAATTTGGATCATAGAGAAGAAGATGATAGCTATTATCTTCTGCATTGGAAATGTAAATGTGGGAATAAGCTTTATCAGCCATGAGAGAATAATATATGATGATGATGCTGTTTTTCTTTTCTTTTTTTCCTTCCCATCATGGTGTTGGTCTATGTACAAAAATTGAACTTGTTTTAGCTTCTTTTCTACTCTGTTTTCTCAATTTCTTCTTCTTCTTCTATTTCATTTTTGTTTGGCTTGTTTTTTTTCTTCAAATTTTTTGAATTGGAATGAAAATTTGAGTGGATAAAGTTTTGGGGAAACAAAGATAAATTTTCCCTTTAACATTTTTTCTTTACAAAAGAAAAAAAAAATCCAATTATGTCATTAATGAATTATAAAACATATAAATGACATAAATTTGATAAGATTTCAAAGAAAATTAAAGTGAATCAGTTTGTGAATTTTGTGAAGATCATTTATCATTCAATTTGTTTATTAATCCATTAAACTTTGTGTAGTACTATACATGATATTGTTAAAATTAGAGTTTAAGAAAAAAAATTCTATGTAGAATTAGTGAATAAATTAGTAAAAATGAAAAAGAAGGCAGAGATTGTAACACTCAAATATATATATAGGAGTTTATCATATAGATAAAATATCATTATAGAAAAGTCTTATACAACATAATACATGAAAAAAAGAAAAAAAGATTCTAAAGGTGAAAATGGAAGAAAAAAAATGCAATACTCTTTTTCTCCATACACACACTTACCTTTTGAGAAAAGGAAGTGATAGAAAAGAACAAATGTCTTAAAACCCATATGCGATTGTGAAACAATTAAAATCACTTCCAAACATCATTTAATTTTAATCCCTTATACATCAATTTTAATAATAAGTAGAATATAAAATGATAATATCTTAATATCCTTATTATTTATTTTAAATAGAAATCGTTAAAGTTCTGTTTAAAAATTCATATGAACTATTGAAAACGTTTCTTAAATTCCTTTGAAATTAAAAAGGTTAAAAGAATAATCTAATTGATCCAAAATTTATACCAATATGTCGATATTTTTATCGATATTTTCACATTTTTACGGGCTCAATATCCAATAAAGAGGTGGATTGTTTATCGATATTTCCATTACATCGTAGAAAAATTCATGAATCACGATAAATAAACATCAAAATTACACTAATATAAATGTAATATAAACCATAGCCATATTTACTTATTTGAAAATAATAATCTTTTCTAATTTAAATATACTTTTTTATAATTTTGGTTTTTTGAATTTGATTTTATATCTTGATTAAAACATAAAATTCCAAAAAATCTCATAAAACTTTTAAATAAAAATTTCTCATTAAAACATATTAAAATAATAATTAGTCAAATAAAAAATTCTCACTCATAGATCGTTATTTGTTAATAGTCAAATACATTTTCTATTTAAAAGTTAACTATATGTTAAATTACAACGATATTATTAAAATTAATTGAGTTTGCGATATTTCATTATGTGTTAATACTCAGTCTAATATGGAGGTACTAATGGTGAAACGGACCGATTGCCACTAAAAGACTTATTAGGAATTGATTATCTTTTATTTTAATTTAAAAATATGATTTTATCTTAAAACTTTGGTTGGTGAAAAAACGTGTAAATTTTGAATCAAACATAGTATTCTTTTTAATTTTTTTTTAAGTTTAAGAATATTTACGTAACTTTCAATAGTTTATGGTAACTTTCATCCATTAAAAATTTTAAATTATTTTCGGAAACTTTAAGCTCATTCTTGAAAAATTTGAAAGTATTATGGATATTTTTGATATAAAGAACAAAGTTGAGGGTATTTTGCGTAATTAAACAAATTGTGTATACCGCTTAATTCCTCACAATGATTCATCGAGGCCCCGACAATCGAACATCCGATAACCTCACTTCACTATAACACCCATTCAATTTCATTCCCAATCCATCACTGCTCCACCAGAAATTCGCCCCCATCTCCGCCGTACACGGAGGCATTGGCACCGGACTAACCCCTTCTAGCATCTGCACCACCTTCCTCATCGGCGGCCGTAGACTTGGCTCCTCCTGGACACACCACACCGCCACCTGCACTGCCGCCTCCACCCGCCAATCACCCTCTGCCTCCCCCGCCACTCTTGAGTCCAACACCCGAAACCCCTTTTGCTCCCCCACCATCCTAGTCGCGTAGGACGGGAGATGCGCCATCTCCGGCGGATAATCGGCGTCGTAGCTCTTCCTACCGGCGATTATCTCGAGGAGAAGCATGCCGTAGCTGTAGACATCACTCTTGTCGGAAATGGCGAGGGTTGTGATCCATTCCGGAGCGACGTAGCCTCTGGTTCCACGAAGCTGTGTGAAGATGGAGGTGTGTTGTTTGTCCATTAATTTGGCCATTCCAAAATCAGAGAGTTTGGGTGTGAAGTTTTCATCTAAAAGGATGTTCTCTGGCTTTATATCGCAGTGGATTATCTTTGATTCGCATTCTTGATGCAGGTATGCTAACGCCCTCCCTGTACCTGTTCGATGAAATGCTACTGTCAAATTTTTGCTTCAATTTTACTAATCCATTCTCCTTCATCACTATGTTTTAAACCAACCATATATATACACAAAGTGAAAGCTTCCACTTATTAGATACTTCTTTGTGAATGTTCATAGGGTAAATTCACACAATTGCGAAGTTAAGTTCAGAAACCAAATTCTTTTGAAATTTTAATTTTACTTCAAAACAATGTTTGAGTCTTTTTGTTTAGATGGAGGAGTTTGTGTTGTTTAAGTGCACAAATCTAGATGCATACAAGAAATAAATTTGTGGTTAGGGGCAGGAAAAAAAACCATAAACATAAGAACCACTAACTGACTCCGTGAAATTGAAAGAGGCAGACAACACTTCAAACTTTTGAACGAATGACCTAATATGAGCAAAAATAGGCTATTTGAATAAGAAAAAACTCCTACGATATCATTTTTTTTTCCTGGCATGTGTTTAAATTTAGTATCTAATCCTGACAACTTGTTGGCCTACATAACCTATAAACTTCAAACTTTATCATTTAAAATAAAATTTACAAAGATTTGAGATCAAATTTAAGAGAAATGCAAAATGTTAAAAGGTAATTCATATCATTTTAGAGGTTAGAGATTACCCAATGCAATGTTAAATCTTGTGCTCCAATCCAAAAACAGATCATCCTCTTTCTTGTTGAAAATCCACTTATCCAAGGATCCATTGCTCATATACTCATAAACCAGAAGCCTATGGAGACTTTCGGAACAAAACCCTTTCAGCTTCACAAGATTCACATGGTGGATCCCGCCTATCAAACTCACCTCTGCTCGGAACTCTCTCCCTCCTTGTCCAATTCTTTCCAATTTCTTCACTGCCAATCTCGACCCATCTCCCATCTTTCCCAAATAAACCGACCCGAATCCTCCATCCCCGATTTTTGTGGAGAAATTCTTTGTCGCTCTCCGGAGCTGCCGGTAGCTGTAACGGATTGGCCCACCAGAGATCTCATTGAGAAATATATCTTCCTCTGTCGCTTCATCAATGGAGCTTAACAACTCCTTCATTTTCTGGCGGTAGAACAAAAAACATAGCAACCCCATGAACCCCAGAGTCATTGCGGCCATAAGTAAACTCATAAGCACAATGTGCTTTCTTCTGTTTGGACTTGGGTTCGTTTCGCTGTTGTTTCCATTGATCGGGAGGTTTGTTTTCATATAAGAAATGTACCCACCAGAACCTCCTTCTGATCGCCGGAAACTTCCGATTTCATTGAAGAAGTAGCAATTCCTCGAAACTGGTTCATAGAACATTACATTGCAAGAGCAATTACTAGAGCAAGCTGTTTTGCAAGAGCTCAAATCAGAGTTGAACGCAGGCGTTGAGAAACGAAGAGCGAAATAATCAAGATTTTCCCCCAAATACAGAAGCTCGGTGGAATTAGAACTGCCATTACAGGGAACTGAAGGGAGTTTACAATTGAAATTTTTTTCGAAAACAGTCGAAGGGCATTGGCAATGATTGTCGAAGTAACAGATGAAAAGAGGATTGCAAGGCTCCGGAACGCCACAAATTTCTGCCGGAATACGAATTGGCTCCGGCTCTGCTGATTTCCTGTTCTCCAAATTCAGAAATGAAATCGTTCCATCGGTGTTTAAAACAGAGATCCATCTGTCTTTCCTATTCAATTGCCAGAAAATTTTGAAACTCCATAACAATTCCCCGTTCGTGCCGTAGAAATTCCAATAATTAGACTCCAAAATCGCAAACAGACTATACCCACTGCCGCCGGTGGTGGCCCTCTGGATTTTCCGGCTATCATTTGACAGAGCCCAATAAATTTGGGGATTCTGATAACCAGCGGAAAGAACCAAATCGCCTTGTTTGAATTCTAAAAAATTCGAGTGATCATTATCATTTGGATAACTTTTGAGCTTCAATCCTTCCCAAAAAATCTGGCCGGGCAAAAGGGTGTCGGTCGGAAAATGGAAGCTCTGCCAAATAAAACTTCCATTTTTACTCTTTAAAACCAAATTTCCAGAATCCAACAGCTGCATTGAAACGACGCCTTCATTAGCCGTCTCAGTCGACCAAACCGTAGTCTGATTCTGGCCGGAAACATCCAAATAAGCATCCCCTGTTTCATTGAACACAAAAAAGGCAGAGTCGTTGACCAGAGAATCTCTGTTCGCTGTCCAGATTACTCTTGAACTGAAAATGTGTATGATTCCGAGTGAGAATGTGTTGTCTTTAGCACCGGCGTAGAAGCCAAGAGCGAAAACGGATCTTTTCGATAAGAGGAAAACTCCATTTGTGTGGTTGAATTCTGATGCAGAAGCTCTAAAGCCTGGATTGATCTGATCGATGCTCTGGGATTTGACAATGGCAGTGTTTGTTTGAATGAAGAGGAGGGAGAAGACGAAGAGGAAAGTTGCAATTTTGAAAAAACCCATTAAGAATTTGCTTGAAATTTCATGATCCAAGTGGGAAAAGTTGAAGATGAAGAGAAGAAAAAGAGAATTAACTTAATGATTTTAGAACTTCAAAGTGGGGAAGTTCCTTCTGTTTTTTGTTTTTAATGAGTAGTGAGAGTGCACGTCGTCTATTACTTTATGACATGAAGAACAATTTCTTTTTAAAAAATGTATAACAATATAAGACATGGTATACATATACACTATAAACAATTTTGAAATATTCCAAAGGTTACCTTAACCATTCTTTTTAAGTTTGGTGGGTTGATAGATTAGTAAAAATGTGAAGAGTAGGGCTCAAATCTAGGTCTAGAAGGGACGGAAGAGAGTTTTACCACTCGACTAATTTATGAAATTAGTATTATTTCAGTTTTTTATATACATGCAATAGCATAGAATGAGAGGGTTGTAGGCCTATGCTAAATCTAATGGTGCTATCAAGAATGAGTAGGGTTAGACAAATATTCTTCAAAGGTTTAATCTCTACTCCAATCGAGACCGGAGATAGGTAATGATATCGAAAATGAGTAGAGTTTGATGAAAATTCCTAGGTGATCTGACCTCTATACTGCTCGAATCAGGACGGGAAATCCCTAGTGTAATAGAAAATGAATTAAAATTGAGGACACTAAGCGAGTCTCTCCCCTTCCCCAACTCTGCCCATTTTAATTTTGAAATACTTCCTACGAAGTAGAAAGTATATTTTATTACTATACATATTATATTATATATACAAAAGAAAATGCTAATTGAAAGAATGGTCATTTGGAAGAAAAAAAAAAGCCAATTTTCCTTCTACAACCCTAAGGATGAGTGGATTTGGCATTTTGTGTTGATAGGGTTACAACATAATCGAGAGTGATTCAAATTGGCTCTCTAGGAGGAGAAAAATTCATGGATGATGGATGAGAAATAGAAGACACCGTAAAACATAAAAATAATAAAAGAAAAGTTTGGATTGAAAATTATCAAAATAAAATCAATTTTATATTACAGTTTAGGTAAAAAAAAGCTCCATTCAAACACGAGTTTCAGCCCCATTCCATTACGAGCTACCAAAGACACTCCAGAAATCAATCAATATATTAATTGAAGAAAAAAAGATATGATAGTTTGCAAATTTATTGATAAAATATGGGAGGTTTTGTTGATGCTTAATTTGACTTTTGAATTGACAAAATTTTGGAAGAAATCGACTTAAATTCGAGGAAATATTCCATTATTTATTATTCTTTTAAAAATACTCATTGGATGAATTTTAAAATTTTTAAAATTCTAATTATATAGTTTGTGCTCTTAAACAAAATGTAGGAACATTATTTGTATCTTCAATTTTGGATGAATTAGTGGGATAATACATGGTAATAGATTAGTTAGAGAAATGCTTACTTGTGTTGCTTATTCACTTTCAAATATTTGGTTAAATTTTTGTGTTGATAATTTAAACTTTTTATCCTAAGGATATCAAACCATAATGATATATTATAGTGTAAACTTCATTCTAATGTTTCATAAATTGTTGATTAGTTAACAATTAATGTTGTTTCCTAGAAGAAAATGTCATTAATGACATGCCACGATGTGTATGGCATATTCTTAATTAAAAGATATATATATACACACACAAAATGATAATTAATGAAAGGTGGGTGTGGAGTACACAATCTTTTGTTAATTATATGTCTATATTTAATAGAGTACTAAAAAAAACCTAAAAACGATCCACGGAACATTTATAAAAACTTGGGAGATAATAAATTCTATTTGATGTAAACTTCTTCTTAGCGATGGATTAATATTTATAATATGGTGATAAACTTTTATTATTAATAAATTTCACTAAATATTGTTGCATTTACAATTGTTTAAAAAGTTACTATATATATATGTTAATACTTTAAATATATGGTGATACAAAGAATGATTTGTATGACTATAGGTTTCATCTTACTTTAAGGTAAATCGTAAATAGGAAACCACTGTAAATTGAACTTATGACTTTTAGTTAATTATTGAAATTATGGATAACTCATGATACATTATTTTTTTTTCATAATTACTTTAAATTAATTAATTGACTTTAATGTTAAATTCTGAAAGTGATTAATTAATAATTGAAAAATCGAGGTTAAAAAGTGTAAATATTGAAACTTAGGGACATAATTAATACAAAAGGCAAACCTTATGGGGGTGAAATTATGTTGTAGCATCATAGTTTACAAAGTTATTCCCTAATGTAGATGATATCACAATATAGAGATAGGAGCGAGCATGTATCATGCAACTTGTTAGGGATTTCTTTTTTCCGTAATGATATTGTCTCTTGTTGGAAAGTTTTGAGGAAGGTGGTAGGTAACCATGGAGTGCTCCCTTTCTTATATGTCTCATAGGAAGAATAATGTTGATAAACATTTACTGTTAGGGCATGGTTTTTTTTTTCTTCATACAAAATAAATATAGAGAAAAAAGGAAGAAAAATTACTTACCTGGTTAAAGTACCAGTCTTCTCACTTTCTTCATAGTCACTATTGTTAAATTTGATAGTATGAAGTTTCATCTCAAAATTAATTGACAATGAGAGGAGTAGTCTATTTATATTGTACGGAGTGAAAGCCTCTTTGTTTTTATAATATGAGACTTTCAATATGTATGATCTCTTCATTCTTTGACAAAAGCTGGAACAGCCAAAATTAGAAAGTAAAGAGTAAAAAGAGTAAATTAACACAAAATGAAAGTGGTTTTTTTCTTTTGAAGAAGAAAGAAACTTGAAAGGGAAGGGAACATCAGATTACATAAATTTAGACAACACCGTGAGATTCGGACGTGAAACTCATATTAAAATTGGGTTAAGAGTAACGTTATCCAAAAGGGTTTGACGTCCGGATTGACAGGTGGGTGCACGAGCGTCAGCAGAACCACCACACGCTCCTTCCCCTCCTCTTTCCCATTTCTCCAAATACAAAGTGCGGGAAAACAGAAATTCCTTTCCATTTTAAAAATTTTTGATCCATAAACAAAAGAATAAAGAAAAATCGAATTTTGGAATCTTTTGTTTTCGTTTTTCTTTTCCCCTCTCCAATTTACCCGCATTTGAGGGCTGACAAAAGAAAAAGAAATTAAAAAGAGAGAATTTTTAACTTTCCCCCCCCAAAGAAAACACACTTCATCTGTCACTGAGTACAGCCCCCAATCCTTGAACTCTCTTCTGTGATCTTGACACGTGGGTTATCATCAAAGCAAATGGATTTGGTTGGACCAAGTGTCAACTGGGATTTGGGTTGAACTTTGGGGAAGCTGTGGTGGTAAGTTTAGCAATGCTCTTTTGGATTTTAGGACTAACCACCAAAAAAGCACACCTCATAGACTCTCTCTCTCAACGGTTTATGTGTTCTATTTTGGCCACACAACAACAATAAAAGAGAGTTTTAGAGGGAGAAACAGCAAAACAAATGGAGAGCAAAGAAGGAGTTATGATGGTGGAAATTGAAGAAGCTCAAGCTGATATTGGAGCAGTTATGGATGAAGTCATTTCTGTGGAGCTTCCTGCGCCACCTACTTGGAAGAAACTGGTTTCTTTCTCTTTCCCTCTCTAAAAAGTTTCAAATTTTACCTTAATTTAGGTATCTCTTTTTTTCTTTTGCAAGAAACCAAATTTTTTCCACTCGATATTGCAATTTTGCTTTCTGGGTCTTGTGAATTTCATGCCAGTGTTTTCTATTTGTGGTAAAGTTTGTGTTTTTTTTGCCTTTGGAACTCTGTTTTTAGTTTTAGGGCCTTTGTTGTGAAATTCTGGAAGGTTAGGACATGTTTCAACCTTAATTTCTTGTTTGTTTTTGCTCTCTGAGAATGGATATAGAAGTAGGTTGAATTCTTTTGAAGCTCTCTTTTCCCTATTTGTTGCACTGTCAATTGATTTTTAGGCATTTCTTTTCCTTGAGTTCTTCATTTTTTTTAATATGGGATATCAATGTTGGCTTATAAGGATTTTTTTAGATTTTCATGTGAAAAATTAGTTGTTATGAAGTTTTGGATGACGAGTGTAAAAAATGACCATGGCTATGAAAGAGCTACTGTCTGATTGAAAATAGGATTTTGATGTCATGACACCTGGGGAAGGACTGCTATAACGTAGGAAAGTGTTAAGTTTTTGGAGTCTAGAACAATGGCTCATTGCGACTTGTGGTGTTCTGTGTTAAACATGTCTGATATTCATGCTATAGGAACTTGAAGCCTGATCTTGGGAAGCACTTTTAATCTTACTGTTTGTGTCTAAAGTAGTCTGTTCTTAAAGGCTGCTATAAAAAAAAAAAACTGAATGCTTTTGATATGTGACCATATGATGGGAGGGTCGAAGGTTTTAAACCAATGTTTTCAGGCTGTTTTGTCAGTGTTACATCAATCATGCTTCAGAGTTTCGTGGTTCGTGCGCTATGGTGATTAAAAATGATTGTATGACCTGTGAATCTACTCATTTTTTGTGTGTGTGTGTTTTATGAAAAGCCCAATTCTTTTGTAAAATTCACTTCCCAGTTAGAGATCGAGAAATCACCTCTGATTCTTCAATACATAGAAATCTACCAAGAGATTTTTTTTTCGCTATGTTGCCCCCACATTCCCTCACCATCTCTTCCATGTCTTTGTTCTCCTGGATTTCTGAGTTTATGTATGTTGTATTCGAAGTCTCTGAGCCAAACTCTCGTCTGACATTCGTTGTGATATGGATCTTGGAAGATTTTTGTATTACGATTTGTATATTAGAAGGTTGTTTAGATCATTTCTACTAAAACGAATTAGCGGTTTTTCCCTCTTGTTTAGTTCATACCCAGGAGGTCAGGTACCCCAAGAAAGACTGAGATTGTATTCATTGCTCCAACTGGTGAAGAAATTGGTAATAGAAAACTTCTGGAGCAGTACTTAAAATCGCATCCTGGTGGTCCTGCAATATCGGAGTTTGATTGGAGCACAGGGGAGACACCTAGAAGATCAGCAAGAATCAGTGAGAAGGTCAAGGCAACTCCACCTAAAGAGGAGCCTCCAAAGAAACGGAGCCGGAAATCTTCTGTTTCTAAGAGAGAGAGTAAGGAGGAAGCCAATGCAAGTGTCACAGGTCCTGAAGAAGTTGAAATGAAAGATGCAGAGGCAAATGAGAATAACATTCCTGTTGTAGAGGATAAAGACGGTTCTGATAATCCCAAAGGCGAACCCAAGGAAATAGAAAAAGTGGGTGCTGATCCAGACATAAGCGGTAAAGATAAGACGGGTAATGATGCTGGTGAAAGTAAAAATGGTCATACAGAATCCCTGGAAGCCACAGAGAACATTCCCCAGGTGAAGGAAGGTGAAAAGCAAGACCACGAGGGAGGTTCAGATGTAGTTGTTAACTCGGAATTTGTCAGTATGGGTGAAACAAACAAGCACGGTAGTGAAACCAACGGTCAAGATGCGATTCAAGAGAAAACTGAGGGTTTGGAAGAAGCTGAAAAGCAAGAAAATGAAATAGCAGAAACTGTCACACCTTCTGAACATATTACTGCTATTGCTAGTGAGGTTAACCAATCCGAAAAGGAAATGGTGCAAACTGAGACCAAGCAAGAAAACGACTCTCAAAGCAACAAAGAAAACAAAAATGACCATGACAATGTTGGCATTGAACAATCGAATGGAGTCGTGGAGGGAGAGAAACAGAATGATCAGAATGAAGCCACAGGTGTATCAGATAATGAGGTTAAGGGCAATCAAGATATTTCAACAAATGCTGCAAAATGTAATGTTCAGGACGAGGATAGAAGCATAGAACACGATAGCTTGGTGAAAGAAAACGGTAAGCTTTAACGAGGACAACCGGTGGATCGATGCAGTGCATATCGCAACTGTCTGCCGACTGCTGTATTATGCTTACTCTCCATCACCTTTTGGCGGTCTCGACAACCCGAACTTTGTTTCTCTGCAACTGTTTTCATTCTTCCACGGTCACAGTAGCTTTAGTTTTACGAATGTATTTACCCAAAAGAGAACTTGTAGTAGTTAGATTTAGATTTTAGAATCTGTAGCTTTTGTTGTTTTTGCTCACAAGACTTCATTTGACTGTAGAATGTTAATGTTAATCAGCCTTCTAATTACATTGGGTAAGAGATGTTTTCCTGTTTCATGCTGCTATGCTACCTTGTTAAAAATAATTCTTTTCTTTCCAAAGTTGTAATAATCCTCGACTTTTCATTGGAGTTGACATCTGAAGGAAAATTGGGGCTTGAAGCGGTGTGACTATGGAATAGAATGAAAATTGGGATCGTACTGTTTCAATTTACTGTAAAGCCTATTTCAAGTTTTTATTTTCATTTGATATTCTACATGATTTCTATTATAATGGTAGTACATTTATGTAAGGTTAAAGATAACAATGCAACTATTGTTATACAAATGACAATTTCATGGCTATTGTTTCATAAATTTAGTCCATACTTTTCATTTACTCTTAAAAACTTCAACATCACACTGAAATGAAATAGTTTCAAAGATCAACCTTTTGCACAAACTTCTATTAACATGAAAATGGAAAGTATTCCCTAAGCCAAATGGATATTCCAATCCAAACCCCATCAAACATCTGTTAAAAGAAACAGAAAAAAGAAAAACCTTAAAACAAACACATACATAAAATAGAGATTTTCAAGAAAAGTAACAGATGAAAAGAAAGTGAAAAGAAAGGAAATATTAGAGAGAGAGATAAAAGTGTGAGGAAAGGGAAAGAATCTATTCTATGCCCCCATAAAAAAACAACTCAAAACTCTTTTTCATCATAGAACTAAGAATAAAGAATCTTCTTCCTTCTCATCAAAATTTGAATCATCTTTGGACAAAGGCTAAGAATCAATCACTATTTTTGTAATGCCATGGCCTCAGGAAGAAAAGCATTGCATCATTCATGTGATTTCCTGCTCCTATTTTTGGCCTACAAAGTATTACAATATCACATAATCCCATAACCCCACCCTCTTTTTCTACAAAAGGAACTCTCTTTTTCCTCTCCTTTTGCCCTCCTCACAAATGACCACTTGTTCCTTTTTGTTCTGCTTCTTTTTTACCTTCGGTGCCGTCTTCCTAAATGGTCAGCTCATTCCATTGAACTTTAAATGAGTATTGCCTTTTGTTTTTCTAAAATATAGGTTTGAATGTGGCTAACTATGCCTTTTTTCTTTTACATTTTTACAGCAGTGGATGCAACTTGGACATATGGAGTGAATTATGGAAGAATAGCAGATAATTTACCACCACCTGAAAGTGTTGTGACTCTTTTGAAAGCTGCAAAGATAAAGAACATCAGAATCTATGATGCTGATCATGGAGTCCTCAACGCCTTCAAAGGTTCCGGTATTGAGATTGTAGTCGGGCTCGGTAATGAATTTCTCAAAGACATAAGCGTTGGGGAGGATCGAGCTATGAACTGGATTAAAGAAAATGTCCAGCCATTTCTCCCCGACACTCATATAAGAGGGATTGCGGTTGGGAACGAGATATTGGGGGGTGCTGATGTTGAGCTGTGGGAGGTTCTTTTGCCTGCAGTAAAAAATGTTTACAGTGCTCTTTATAGGCTTCAATTGACAAGTGTTGTGCAAGTTTCAAGTCCACATTCAGAAGCTGTTTTTGCAAACTCATTTCCTCCTTCATCCTGCATTTTTAGGGAAGATATTGTGCCATTTATGAAGCCACTTTTGCAATTCTTCTCCTTCATTGGCTCACCTTTCTTCATTAATGCATATCCCTTCTTGGCTTACAAGAATGACCCTGAACATATTGACATTAACTATGCACTCTTCAAGAAGAACAAAGGGATCTTCGATGCAAAAACCAATCTGCATTACGATAACATGTTCGAGGCTCAAGTTGATGCGGCTTACGCTGCACTTGAAAAGGTTGGCTACCCTAAGATGCCGGTCATTGTTTCGGAAACTGGCTGGGCTTCTCATGGAGACGAGAACGAAGCTGGTGCTACCATGAAAAATGCAAGGACATACAATCGAAATCTACGTAAGAAGTTGATGAAAAAGAAGGGAACTCCTTTCCGGCCGAAAATGGTGGTGAGGGCTTACATTTTTGCTCTATTCAACGAGAACTCAAAACCAGGGCCAACGTCCGAGAGGAACTTCGGACTGTTCAAGCCAGATGGCAGCATTTCATACGATATTGGCTTCACAGGACTCAAGCCGTCCGCTGCAGGACCCTCATCTCTTCTCTCTTTCAAGGTAAGATTTTTCACGAACAGTAATTAGATTTTTCAAACTGATTTCATCATTTAAGTTTAGTTAATTTGAGTTTCTTCTTTTGGCAGAAACTTGGATTTGGAGGCTGGTTTGGTTGTTCATATTCAATGGTTCTCACAGCCTCCGTTGCTATTCTGATGCTGATTCTTTCATCATAGAAAAAAGCTTCAACGACATCAAAAACCAGCTCAAGATCAAGAGCAGTCTACAAAAACTTACCTTTACAATTCATCTTCAATTCTTTGAGTGAACAGTTATTGTTTAAATTTTTAAAAAGACCAACTGATTGATTTTTCTTTTTCTTTCTCTTTTTTTTCTTCAACACAACATTTCAGAAATGTAACAAATTCCACAGCTCTCTAATACTATCTCTGGTGTTCCAGTTAAGCCTTTGCTTGATGATATTCAAATTCTATTTATACATAAATTTGCTTACATTATTCAATCCGAAACGAAATAAAAGATGAAAACTGTAGACAATATATGATAAAAACCAGCTCAAGATCAAGCAGTTGGTCAGTGAAACTGTATCTTTATTATTCCTCACAAAATCAAGGCTTTGTTTGGTGATATTCAAATTCCATTTGTTCCTTTTCAGGCTGTAAATGGTTTAAGTATACACATTTATGAACATCAAAACTCCTAAAAAAAAAGAAGCTATAAACAAAGACAGAAAATTCCCCCATCAAACAGATTGATGAAATTAAGAAAGCCCTTCAAAATCAATCAAGGATTTGCTCTGGGTTACCACTAGAATCAACCCCTTCACCGTTAATCCGATCAAGAACAAGAACCAAAGCCATAGCGAAAGCTCCATCAAAACCAGGGTTTAAAGAAAGAGAAAAAACATCTTTTCCAAGCAACACATTAGTCGAAGCATCAACTTTCCTTCTAATTGTAGCCACCGGTTCTTTCTTAACATTCAAAACTGTGCATAATCGCTGCCCAAAACACCCCTCGATTTGATACTCCTCGCCGGGATTCCCGTACATTTCCACCGTGAAACTCGACCGTCCGATGATTGACGACCTCCGCACTCCGAAAATCGGTTTCTGTCCGTTGATTCTCTCCCGGAGATACCCTTCCCAACGTTGATGCAAACTCGGCCTCTGTTTAAGCAAAAAATACAGATTCAATAACTCGAAACTCAAAATTCAAACAAACAAGAATCCAAAATTCATAATTAGAGAAAACCCATTTGAAATAAAGGAAGAAGAAAGCGAAATCAAGTATTCATTACCTTGCGGCGGACTGTGAAGAGGCAACGGCCATGAGGGTCCATGAGAACGAGTTCATCTCTGTAACGAGAATCAGGACCATAAGAATCAACTCGAAAAACGAGTTTGCCTTTGCAATCATAGACGGTGAAGCCATCACCGGCGAAGAAGAGAGAAGTTTTCATGACAGTGAAATGGGTGGTGGTTGTGGTGGAGGACCCAACAAGTCCCTTGCAGGAAAACAGAGAGTCATCAATGGAAGAAACCTTCATTGGAGTGAGATTTGTGGAGAATGGAGATGGAGAGAAATGAAGGAAATTCTGTCTTTTTATAAACAAAGATGGAAAGTGAGTGAGTGGAGGAGAAGAAGAGGAAGAATATGGGGACAGAGGTTAAAGGGTCGGCATGTGACGGCTGAAAAAGAGGAAAAAAATGGAGATCAGTGAGAGTGGTGGGTCTGGTTTGAAAAAGATGAACGCGGAAGGATAAATCATATAACATTGACATCTTCTATCCTTTTAAGCTTTCATATTGTTTGGGACAAAACTACCTTTTTCTCCCGAAGTATACTTTGGTTTAGTTCAAATTGCAAAACACAACCTCCACTCTGGTGTAGTAGTTCTTATACTTTCCATACTAAAACTTTATATTCTTACACTACTAATCCTATTTCTCAACTATACAAATTTGAGGGTTTTAATACAATTGTATTCAATAATATTTTTGTAACTAACTTTATTATTTACTTCTTAAACTTTTAAAATCCATTATTAAAACCCTTCTTTGATGCCTATCGTATTATATATATTTAAAGGTTTTTCAATGTATTTTTCCTAATTTTTTAAATAAATATTCCACTTTCTTTACAAAACAAATTTAAATAGTGAACAAAATCAAGTTTTTAAAAAGTACAAATTTGAATATCTAAATTTGATTGTGTTTAAAAGTATATAAAGAAGTTAAAAAATTATGTGCATGCACGTATGGCAAGTTTACTTTTTAAAGTAAAAAATAAAAATAAAATAGTTATCAAACGGAATCTCTCCCATTTTTAAAAGAGAGAAATTTTATTTCTCAAAGAAATTGTAACATGATTGAAAGGAGTCATGAAAAAGACGACATGATTAACTTATTTGTATATAAAATTGTC
The DNA here is from genome assembly GCF_000004075.3 of Cucumis sativus. Lineage (NCBI taxonomy): Eukaryota > Viridiplantae > Streptophyta > Magnoliopsida > Cucurbitales > Cucurbitaceae > Cucumis > Cucumis sativus. The sequence goes on from NC_026658.2 coordinate 900,350, forward strand.
TATTTAACTTTTACATCATTGTCAATTAGGTTAATGTGAATACTTTCAAGATACCTATTTAAAACTATTTTGTAACTTCAAGACTAAAGTGTTGCTTTTGAGATTTAAGAGATCCAATGTAAATCTAAACCAAATCTCATAATAAGTAAGTGATACTTTAAGAGACCTTTGTTTAACGATAAAAACAAATAGTTGAATTGAGTTGATCGAGTTAGTAATAATTATAGAGAAGTAATTGAGAGAGTTGACACAAAATGAGAAATATAAGTTGATGTGAATAGGGAGTTAGCAATCTTCAATACTAAACCCTAAATCTAGTTGGTGTCTATATTGATCAAGACTATGTATATCTAATTTAAGCAATATGAAATTAACAAATTGTGTCTACTTAACCTTAAATTGGATGGTAAAGATTGATTTTCTAATGTTATAAGAACTACTTCATAAGAGAATAAAAAGCTTGCTTTGGGACAAGGCCTTATAAAAAAGCACAATATGTGAAAGATTTGTGACCTATTATTCGAGGGATTAAAGAAGATTGTTGTTTGCTAAGTAGAGGATTTACATGATTATTATAGTCTCATTGTTGGCCACTAAGAGAACATTAATAGCACCATAAAAATTAATTAAACATAGCAACCCTAAGTACATTTAGTTTTAGCTTTTATTCACCTTAATTAAGTTTTACATAAACTAAACTATAACGACTAAAGAAACATATAATTAGCCTTTAAACTTTTAATATATATATATATTAGGAGGGAAGTATATATAAAGAAGTATTAAGGACAATAAAGAAAGATAATTAAAAAATTGAAAAGAAAGGAACCCTAAAGTATACCCATTCAAATTATTGTTACTAATTTAAGCATATTTTTTTAGGTTTATTTATTTATTATTATTATTTTTTGGTTTTATATATTTATCTAATATTTTCTTTGATTCTTCAAATCGAATGAATATTTGTGTTGATCCTTTATGTTTTAGCTGTCATTATTATTCTTTTAAGTATATCATTTTTAAAATTGAAGTTATTTATCTTCTCTTTAATCCATGATTAATTAATGTTGTCTTAATATTAATGTCTATTACTAACTAACGATGATATTTTGTAATATTTGGATCCATTTTATATTTGAAAATGACTTTTAACACGAGAACTAAATTATTGATTTAAAATATTAGTTTTAGAAAATACTATACGTGAAAATATGAATAAATTTTAAATATAAAATACGACAATTTAGAAGACATAGAAAAAATCATTTTTTTAACCATAAACTTTTATTGACTATCATTCAACTATACAATTGGATACATAGGTAAGATATGACATCAATAAAAGCTTATTTTCTATGCTTCCAATGAATTTAAAATATTTTTATAGTGCAAAATTGATAAAATTTCTAAAAAAACATTAAAACAAATTTTATTAGAAAAATTATTATAAATGATAAAATTATTGAAAATATTTATTAAATATAACAAAATTTCACATTTAATTTTATCATAAACATTTAGACTATAAAATTTAACTATGTATTACCTAAACATTCTGGTTAATTTGTTATGTTCATTTTTTTTTTTATTAAAATATGTGAATTTTGACGAAGTTAGGTTATATTTAGCCCCCAAAGAAAGTGAGAATTAAAGGGTAGAAATTGAATAAAGCACTAACTTAATTAAATTTAAATTTAAAGATGAATGATTAAACTCTCTCGAAGTTAAATTTTAGAATTAATTTTATGGTTTGATGAAAACTTTCAATTATGGTCATATAGATTAATACTGATGTACTAATTAAGTTTCAAATTAATTTATGAACTAAAATTATGATAAGACTTGGAAAAATTAAAGTAAAATGAGAGTTTTCATCCTTCTAATAATGTAAATGTTTCTAGAAAACATAGTGTGTGGAATATGATCAAATAGTGAAGTTGATAAGATAACGATGTAAACGTGATGGATATATGAAAGGTGGAAGATATTTTTAAAGGCACTCAACATGGACACATTAACAAATTATTATTATTATTATTACGTTATTATATGCTTTTTGTTTTTGCCTTATTATAATGACCAATATCGCTTTATAATAATTTTTCTATATAAAATAATGTTTACGTTATTATATAGTAATGTATTCTTCTTTTCTTTTTTATCATGAAAATCTTTATATTCGTAAATTAAAAGGATTTGAAAGAATTCAAGAAAATTAGCTTCATTCATTGCTTATTTGACTTTTTTTTTATTTAAAAAAAAATCTTTTACTTCACTTTTAATTTTAAAATGGTAAAATAAAACTGGAATATAATCCATGGGTAAAGAATGGTTAAAATATTAGGAAACGTGAAAATTTATTTTTTCATTGAAATAATAGTATCTTTTTTTGTTCTTTAAAAAGCAAAATAAATATTAAGTTATGTGTTACGTAGAGTAATTTTGATTAAATTAAAATATTAGAATTAAACCTAGCAGCTAAGAACGTACATTTTTTAAAACATGGAGATTAGAAAAGAAATTTGATGACTAAGATTGTACATTTTTATAATTAAGACATAATCTACTTTTTCTTTTAAACGACGAAAGTGAAAAAATAATTTTTGGATGGAAATATTTTTGTAAAACATTGAGAAACATATAAGATTTTTTCGTTGGGATAATAATCTTTAGATGTGACTTGGGATGTATTTTTGTCACATCTTTTACATTATAAGTTTGATTATTCCTTAATTTAAGACATAATTAGTTATTAGATTCTTTTCCAACTTAGTTGAGTTCATTTGATTTTTTTTTTTTTGTTGTGAAAATGCAAAATTTATTTTTGAATTTAATTAAGCGTCGTAAAAACGAAGAAACACATTTATTCTTAATGAGAAACCATTCATTTAACGAAAACATTTACTCATGGATTATTTTGGTAATTGCCTCTTTAAAAAATATAAAACTTTTTCAATTTTGATAAAAGAGATATTATTTATTATAGTATTTTATTTAACTTATTTTCTAGTTAAAGTGAAACTCTAATTTTATTTTCGATAATCATATTTTGAATGAATGCTTATCTTATTCATATTTACTTTATTTTTTCTGGAAGTAGGAGAAATGAGAGAATCAAATCTGTCATGTATGATTTGATGATATTTTTTTTTCAAGTATGTTTGTTTTTTTTTTCACTTAAATTTGTCCTTTTCTTTTTTTCTTTAAGTTTGAAAGAAAATATTTGCATTTAACACGTTAGTTATTTTTTAGAAGGAATTTATGGACAAAAAAGGGCACATGGGGACATGGGACTTTCTTGGCAATGAAGCTCCCGATCAATAGAATCTCTCGTAATGTTTCTGCCAAAAGGAAAAAAGAAAAAGAAAAAAGTGATTTCTATAAGTCTATACACTTTTATTGTTCATTTTAAGTGTTTCATTCAATTATTTCATCTTACCTATTAATTTTTCAATCAAAATTTGTGGTATGATAGTTTGTGAACTATTTTGTTTTCATTTGGATATTAGATATTATTATTTTATGGGTACAAATATTAAATATGCAGATGTTTAATTTACCAATTTTACATATAAAAACCAAAATTAAATAATTATCAATTGATGTGGTACAATTCACTTTAGAATTAATTAATTGGTTGTTATATTAATTAACTAATTAAACGTAAATAAGTAATCATATTAAACATAATTAACTAGATTGTTAATATTTAATAATAATAAATTCAACAATTAAGATTATACGCAATTAATTGTTGTGGTGGGTGACCATTTGAGTTTAGGGATTTATATATGAGTTTGTCATGCATTTCTTCTATTTTGTAAATATGACAAAAAAGAAAAAAAAAAGTACAATACAAGTGTTGCAGTTGATATATTCGATATACACTTGATACACATGACGCATCTGATACACATATTTATATATATAAAAGTTTAAAATGGCAAAATATTAAATGTTTTTAATTTAATGACAATTAAGTAAATATGTCCATTTGGACAAATAAAAACAATGTGACATTTTTGTAAATAAGTTGTTCATTATCAACTTTAGGGTAAAAAAAAGAAGGTTTTTTCAAGGGGTGTTTGGGAGAATGAATGAGTTATTATAAGGGGCACTGTTTAAAAATAACAAAATAAATTAAAATATTTACAAACTATAGTAAAATTTTGAATTCTATCACTGATGATGTTTTATAACTATAACATATCAATGACTATCAATGATAGAATTTACTATAGGTTGAAATATTTTATAAAATTTGCTATTTTTAAAAATTGTCCTTATTATAATTCTAGGCTATTATAGTTAGTAGGGGTGAAATCGGGTTGGATTGAGAGACATTCTCAACCCAACCCATATTTTCGGGTTATTTGGGTTGGCAATCCGAATAACCCGAATTTAGTTTCTAACCCAACCCAACTCAACCGGTAAAATATGGGTTGGGTTGAGTTGTCGGGTTGTATATATAATTATTTTAAAAAATTTTCTTTTCCCGTTTTCTAATTTCTAATTTCTAATGATTATACAAGTTTGAAATTGTTACATTTAAATTTCAAACATTCATACAATAAATTCAAGATTTATATACCTTTAATTTGTTTTTTTATTAAAATAATATATATATATTTATTTATAAATTACATTAATTAGGGTTGGGTTGGGTTGAACCGAATTTTTCAACCCGAGACCTAACCCAACCCGAAAAAATCAATTTTTTTAACCCAACTCAACCCATATTTTAACCTAACCCAACTCAACCCTTATAATATGGGTTGGGTAGTCCGAGTTATTCGGGTTCAACCCATATTTGTACACCCCTAATAGTTAGGTTAAATTTTGTTTTAGTTTAAGTTACAATAATAAGTGTTTATAATTTATATTTTTACAATAAATATATAAATTTTTTTAATTATTTATTAAGTATATATCAAATGTGTACCAAGTGTCTATTAGAAGCGTATCAAGTGTATCAAAGTAGATATCAGTAGTGTATATTAGTAATATGTTGAGTGTGCATCATTAGTATAAAGATAAAAAATTATTTCAAATAGCAAAACCACTTAAAAAAAATATTTACAAATACAACAAAATTTCAAAGTCTATCAATGATAAACATTGACGAACACTTATAAACTACCATGAATAATAATAGTCGTCTATCAATGTTCTTCATAAATAGATTCTAAAATTATGTTATATTTTGTAAATACTTTTAACTCATTTTTTTTATATTTAAAAATAAACATTAAAAGATAAAAAGAAAAAAAGAAAAAAAGAAAAAGGAACTAATAGAAAAAAATTCCCCTAATTCCATCCTTTACTACTACTTCCCTTTTCTTTTACTTAAATATTTCATAACTAAAGTCATTAACCAAGACAACCATCAATATCTTATACCAACAACAACAAGAATATGAACATGAACATAGTGTTCAATATACATAAAATTTGTATTAACATTCTTGACATCAAAGTCCAACTAAAGTAAAACGGCCTTTTTTTTTTTTTAAAAGAATTATATACATATATTTTATTTGATTTAAAAAGCAATCACATTCCTAATTTTATATTTATATATATATATATATATATATATATAAAGGGAACGTAGCTTGTGAAGATTAAAAAAAGTAAAATAAAGGTTGGGATAAAGAAGTTGACAGGAGAGGAATATAATTTTGTTAACGTAATCTCTAAAGGGACGTTTTCTCTTTGCCGGGAGGACGCATTAAGCTTAGAATATATAATGTTCTCCCTCTCTTTTTATTTCTTTATTTTCTATAACATTATATTTTAAATTATCCTAAGTATGTCACACTTATTTATCATATTCTAACCATTAATCTTTTTAATATGTGATTTTGTCGGTTCATAAAAAAGTTACAACAAATAACTTTTCGTTTTCAATTGGGTGAACCACTTTTATCCTTCAAACACACAAACCGAATAAAGTTTCAATTTGTCCTCTTTTTAATTCTCTCTATATAATCTAATCTTTTTTTTCTCTTTTCTCTTTTCTTTTTAAATTTTACTCTAAACAAAATAAATTAATTAAAAGTATTAGTCCACCTTATATAGAAACCTCTCCAAAGATTGATATCAGACCACCATGTAATATCTCTAAGTTAGTCACCTTCAATCTCTTTGTTCAACCTATCAACAATGAACAACAAGGGGCAATGAACACCCCCATCTTTTTCATTCCATCCAAAGATTCTAAAACCATTAAAATACTATAACACTTACTAAAACCATTAAAATATTTTTAAATATATTAAGAGATATCACTCAATAGTAATAAGTTTGAATGATTTATATAAATATCCATATAATATTTTGTTATATATTTGTAAATATTTTAGTTTGTTTAATAGGTAAGGGTTTTTAGATTTATTGAAATTTTTATAAGAGAGTTAATAAAGAAAAGTTGAAATGTGAGAAAAATTTGTTTAGCAACGATTTTCAAAATAATAAAGAGAATATGAAATATATGTTGACTGCAGATTCATTGCATTAATTAAAGAAGTTGGAAACTATATATTGTTGCTTTTAGAAAAAGATGTTGGAAATTAAAATAATTATATATATATAAAACAACACGTGCCCTCCCAACAACCAAAGCAATGTAAACAATCTCGGATAGAATACATTAAAAGTGAAAAAGATATTATTGTATGTCAACTTTGGATTGTACAAATTCAAATTATTCGTTGTATCAATTTAAATTTTATATTTTTTCATATACGTCCTCGTTGATCAATCACTCGAGATTTTCTTTTACTGGTTTTATAATAATGGTGTTGAAAGGTTAATTAAATATATTATTTATTCATAGAAAATTGAAATAAATTAGCCATGTAACCATTAAGTAATCATACAATTTGGAATTTAAGCAATTGATATAGAGTGGTGATCTATTAATTTGGAAAAAGGAATAAAGTAATAAATATTAATATAGTAAAATAATATACAAAATATTTGTTGGCAGATATATCAATGATAACATGTATCAATGATGGTTTGTTGGCAGTAATAACTTTTAATTTAAGAAATTGGTGAAGAAGAACCTAAAATGGGTCTGCATATGATTTTTAAAAAAGTTTTTATTGATTTTTGTGGTATATATACAATTATTTTATTATTGTGTATTATATCCTATTATTTTTTTACTTAAATACCATTCATGTAACTTGTATATTCATTTTTATTTTAAGATGGATGTCAATTATGTAGCAATACCATGAAACAGACAATCAAATTTTCACGCACAAAGCAAAAATATAATCAAAATCAAATTTGAGACTATCGACGATGGCAACCTTTTAATTATTCAGGTCCAAGTGTTTTCTATGAATTATATTGAGGACAGATCGATCCAATATTTTATATATACATAAGTTGATTTTATATCCTAATTAATCATATAATAACATTAAATTAAATTGAACGTGTGGCTTAAATGATATATAATAATTAAACGTATTAGCAATATATGTGGTTAATTTAAATCCTTCATTCCTATTTAGTATGATCAAAAACTTTATTAACATCTTTTAGGTTAAAATATAATTTTCACTTTTGCTTTTGAGGCTTATTCTAATTTTAATTCATTTATATCTTTAAAATGCTTTCTAGACGACTCTCTTTTATTTATCAACTTTAACTTCTTCTATATATTTTTATGAGAGTGAATGATCTTTAAATTTGAGACTTGAAACTGAATGAAGACGCTAATGATCAACCCTAAGTGAGATATCTAGTTACAACTATTGGTCGAACTTAAAAGCCTTTAAAATGATTGAATATAAATCTTACCATTTGAATAGTTCAATAAAAATGTTATCTCTGAAACCAAATTCAAAAAATTATATTTAAAATGCATGAATTTAACTGAACTGAAATTTGTAAAAGTATATATCAAATCAAAATTGAATGAGTTTCAAAAGGACACAAGCTAGATTAACCTCTGGGTGATGAACCAAAGTTACGTTTGAGGCTAAAATCTACATCAATCTTTGGAAATAAAAAATCCCTAAGTGTAAATGAGATATTTATTTGGACCATTCATTGATGAATAGATCAAACACACTACGGAGGTTTCTGGCAGAAAAAGCTTCCAAATTCTTTGTCTCAGTCCAAATTGGGTTACTCTATGCAATGCCCACACATTGACAGCATGGAACATCTGTTCCTTTTCAGCCCCACCACACAATTCTTATATGGAGATTCAATGATTTCTGTTTTTTCTAAAAGTAACTCGACTTGTAATGTGAAGTTTTAGATGATGTAATCAAAATATTTGATATTTTATAAATGGGTAAGAATGTCTACTATTCCTACCGACAGTTTATTTATTTATTTAATGGTACATCAATAATGTTCCAACCTTAAGGATACTTAAAGCAATGGTGGCTTTATGGGTGGAATTTTGGAGACAATAATTAAATAAATAAAAAGAAAGAAAGAAAAAACCCTATTTAATTTTTGAATCAACTTTTTTGTTTGCAAATTTTGAGCCACAAAAACCCTAAACTTCACATATCTTTTATTTTGCTAACCCTAAGTTTGACCCTTCTTATATCCATTCAAAGTTTATTCCCTCCTATATTTTTTGGTCAAAAAGTCTAAATAAGACCACCAAGAAAGCAATGGTTTGAAGTTTTTGTTTCAAATTTAGATATTAATATTGTATCAGTTTAATATTTGAGACCTTCTTTCCTAATCTAAATGTGTATTTCTAAAATGTTTGTGGTACAATTTAGCCTTTTCATCAACATCAATTCACATATTATACCATCCTTCTATGTATGGTATTAACTTGTAAGAAAAAACAAAACTAAATGTATAGAATATATTGAAAATAATTATTGTATATAAGTAAGAACTATCATTCATATGATCGACATCGACTTTAGATAAAACTCATTTTATATTAAATAAGTCATTTTAGGTCGTTCTAACATAAAATGTATCTATATTAAAAGATTATATAGGATTACAAATTTTTTCTTATAAGTTTGAAGTAGAAAATGATCGATTTTGTATCATATTATTGAATGTTTAGATTATATATATATAGTATGAATAAAACTATCTTTTATTAATTTACTTTGAGTGCAATCATTTCAAGAGGAAAGATTAAACCTCTCCAAATCTTCGACTTTTAAAATAAGAAGTATATCTTATTTACGTTCGAACAAAACATCATTTTGACAAGAATTAAAGTATTTCGAGTGTTAAAAGATGGAAAATATCCGATCATTATATATATCCATATGGTAACCATAGTTAAAAGAGATTTGTAAAGTTAGACCTAAATCACATAAAATAAATTGAAAATTATTGGCCCAATCATAGAAATTATATTATTTAATTTAACTATAAATAAATTAACTTTAAGGACTGATCGAATTGGTTGATGCCAAACTGTGGGATTCTCAATGGACCCAAAAGTAGCATCATATAGTCAATTGCCAACACAATGAATAAGTACACCCATATTCATTAGAATTTAGACCACCTTCAACTGCTGTCTAATAAATTATAATTAACTTCATATTTCTATATTCAAGAAAAATATATTTTGTTTTTAAAAGGAAAGAAAGAAAGAAACATTCTTATGACCCAACTGCTACTCTTCAAAATATAACAAAAAAACCACAAAATATTTACCCAAATATTTTGTTTTATTTGTTTAAAAAAAAACATTTATCAAAGTGTTATTTTGATCAATTAAACACTTTTGAAAAATATTTTAGGTGCAACCAGAGTTTTTAAAATTTTAGGTAGGCTATTTTGACTAAGCACCCCTACACTCTCACATAGTTATTAGGTGGGTAGCCAATCCATAACTTATATGGAGTTTTGTTTCTTCATCCTTTTTAGGAACCCTATTGAGAGAGGAGATATATAAAAATTACACTTACGATTGAAGACTTGAATCACACTCAATTCCAAAAGTCTTATCAAAGTTTAGGTAAGACAAGTTAAGTTATCAGTTTACATTACAAACGTATGTGTTCATGCATTTTTTTTATTCAGATTAATACAAAATTATTTTTTATTAAATCATTCAATAGTGCAACTGAATGGTAGTAAATTCTTGTCTATAGAAGCTAACTAGACCATGAATAATAAATTCTTAATTAAGCTCACTTGTATATTAGCTTAACTTCCTTTTCATCCTACTTTCACTCCATTTTTACTAAACTATGGAGCCAAGAAAATCAAACATCTTTCCATGCAAAAATGACATTTAAATTAGCATAAAATCTCTCAAAATTGTCCTAATAAGATATGTGCTCCACAAAGTATTAAATATAAATCAACAAAACATCAAAATAAATAACAAATTTTCTCTTCTCCAATGAATTCCTATACTCGTCTTTGTATCTTTTTGGTCTCAATTGGATTTTGCACTTTTTTTTTTTTTACTACTGTTAGTTTAAGTTATTTCTTTTTATAAAAATATTGTCTTATGATGAAGATGTGTTTAGTATAAATTTATTTGTTTCCTTTTTGTTTAATTTATGCATTTTTGTTTATTCGTTTTGTCACCGTCGTCGAGTTGATCTTCTGTTGCTGTCACCGGTGTAAGAGAATTAATTAGCAAGAAAATCGGAGGATGGGTCCCTTGGGTACCCGATTCCCCAACGGCCCCTTCCCCAACTTTAATTTGGTGAGAATGGGGGTAAGAAATCCCCACGGGGACGGAGAAGCTAGCCCTTCTCGTCCCTCCTCGATCGGCCCCGTTGCCAACCTTACTGAAAATGCCTGGAATATGGCAAAAGCGACAGTTTTAGCCTCTTCCAACCATTTGAGAGGAGATTCTTCTTCAAACAGCATCTAATTCTACTCATGATTTCCAAATACTTCAAATCATACATCTCATTGTTCAACACAAAACTTCTTCAAGGAAGGTTCCGCTGAAGAACTTTAAATTTGGTTACAAATTTGGTCTATACTTTTAGAAGAAAGCTAGAAAGCACAAATATTTCAAATCATGTAAAGAATTGATTATGGGATACGTACATGATACAAATTATGTTTAGATACAGATATACGATTTGAAGTATCTTAATTTTTATATTTAAAAAATGCTTCTCAATTTTTGTTACATGAAATGGATACAGTGTACCTTTTTTTATTTTATTTAAAGATCCACTTAAATCCAGTCATCCAAAATAAATAGATCGAAAGAAAAAAGATTTAAACGATTAAAAGCAAGAAAAGGTAAAGTATATAGTATTTTTTTAAAGAAAAAATATTGGAACAACAAGGAATAGAAAGTGCACTTGAATATCTAAAAAAAACAAACATACAAGATGTCTCATAAACCCTACCACGATAATATTTATCCGATAGAAAAAGTACAAGATGCATGAAGCACACACGAAAGGGAGTAATATACATATAAAACTAGAGGAAATAAGAAACCAATTAACAGTTATATACCTACTAAATCGAAGTGAAATTTCATCTCAAAATCAATTTGACTATGATAGAAATTGACGATGACATTGTTGGATTATCTCGAATGTGTTGCTAGAATATCAAGTTCGTCCAAGGGTGACTACTATGGTAACGACTCAGAGGCAGCACCCTCAAAACCTATATACTGATTATATGTTATTTACAATTTTGGTGTCCTACATTTTAGATGAGTGTTATATATAAATTCTCCAATTCCTATTGGGCCATCAAAATCTGTTTTTTGTGATATTTCTCTTTGAGAATAAAGTTGTTCTCTTCCTCTACTAAGGGAGGCAATTGACAATCACTATGTCAATCTCTTATTGTTCTTTAGTTTTTGCTTGTCGGTTTTGTTTCTATCTTAACAAACATATGTAATAAAAGATGTATTCCTAAAATATTATGAAATTTGATATTCTCAAACTATATGATCATCTGTTTGAAATTACTTTGAAGAGTAGAGAAGAAAAGGGGCAATAAAATATTGTCAAACTTGATGAGGATATCATTAGTTTCATTCTAATGTTACAAAACCAAGCAAACTAAATTAGTTAAACTCAACCCAAAACCAAGAAGAAAACAAGAGGCAAATAAAGAGAAAAGAATTTTAACTCTACAAAATAAAAAAAAATAATAAAAAAAGGGTAAAGAGAAGAAGTTTCAATTGAAGAGAAAAAGTAGGGTTTTCCAATGGGCCATCCCCATTGTTCTTTTTTTGGAAATAGAAGAGAGCTTTCTTTCTTTTTTTGTCTTCTCTCCCAAATCAAACTCTTTCTTTTTCTATTTCTCTCATTACAATCACTTCTTAGTTCTTCCTTTTTTTCCTTTTTGTTTTTCCTTTTTCCATTTCAATTCTGCTGCATTGGGTACCTAACTCCTGCTCCCAAAACTCTTTGCTGCTCTATCTGCATCACATGCAAATTACCAAAAAAAAAAAAAAAAACTTTATCATTACAAAAAGCTGCCTCTTTTCTCTAAGACTTTTAATCATAACTTTAATCAATCACTTTCTTTAATTCACCTGAAACAGCTCATGAAGTTTGCTCTTTAAATAGCAATACTCATGTTCAAGAACTTCCAATGCTCTCAAACAACTACACACAAAAAGAAAAAAGAAATAGCCATGTTAATTTAATTAAGAGTAGTTCATATATATATAACATTTAAGATTTCAATAACCCATTGGCTTAATTTAACATGGTATTAAAATAAGAACTGGAGAATAACCACAGTTTTATGTCAAAATCTAGGGGTTTGTATTGTACTATTGTCCTTCTTGTGTTGTTGAGTATCTCAAAAAACGTAGGAAAAAAAGTGTAATTTTGGATGATGAAAAATAATTTTAAAAAATGAGTAATATATATTAATTAATTTAATTACCCAGCCCGGTTGTTTTGTTCAGAATTGGCTCGAAATGCAATGCAAACATTTCTGACTCTGTTGGCTCCAATGCTTGAGCTACTTCCCATCAATTGATTCAAATGGTTTCCCATTTTCTTGTAATCTGTTAAATCTCTCTCTATTCTGTCCATTCCAAACAAATACTTCAACCATTAGTTATCAACAACACAACAACAACAAGTCTTTGTTTTTCTTTGAAATTGAGTGAGAGATTAGATAATATCACTTACAATAATGCTCTGAGGTTTTTCAATAGTCTCTCTGATTCTTGAAAGTAAATGTTGACAACTTCTGATACAAAATTTGGAGAGCTCTCATCTTGGAGTTGTTGTAGCTGTAAGAATTGCTCGTCCAATACTCCCTGCGTTAAGAATAAGAACAAATAAAGGGATCGGTAGGTGGACCAGAATGTGTTTCAACTAGCTGGTAAGTTAACATGTTCATAGTATTTTGTTATACTATAGATCAATAGTAGAATTCACTTTTTTTTTTTTTTAATCTCTACTCGGGGTTTTGAAATTCAATCTAATAGTTTAATAACTGAAATATGTAATAGAGTTCTGATTGATTGATTGAGGATAAACTTCTACGGTTTAGTGTCAGTTTAAGACCGTTCAATACTTCGATACTAAATAATTACACACACTATCAAGTTATTATTTTGTTGCAAACTAATCTGCTCGATAATTTAAATTTATGCTTGCTTTCTTTTAAAATTTTAACTACAGTTTACATCTTAAAATTTTTAGCCGAAGTTAAAAAATAAAAGCAAATTTTGTAAGTTAATGATTTTAGAATTATAAGCTCAATTTTCAAAATCTAAAAAACAAAAAACCACTAGAGCCTCTTTTCTTTTAGAAAAACTAAATACATTTAACAAAAACTTAAGCATACCATTTGATTCATACATTTTAGATTTCAGATTCTTATATATATTACCACATCTGAATTATTATATAAATTTTCAAAAACAAAAAAAAACATAAAATTTTCAAAACACCATTTTTTTCTCAATTACTCTCCAAAACTCGATTTGAATTTCAAAACCATTCCAAAAAATAAATAACCCTAAAAGAAGAAGTAGTGTTTATAAATCAAATCTCTTTAAAAACCCATAAAGAGAAAAAGAAACCAATAATTATCAAATAACCAAGTGGAAAACAAAAAATATGGTTAAAGAAATGAAACAAAACAGACATATTACACTAAACCCTTCAACACACACAAAGCCCTCATCACCCAAAAACTTGATTCTTAAAAAAAAAAAACAAAGAAATAAGAAAGTGAAGAAGAAGAAGAAGTAGAAGAAGAAGTAGAAGAAGAAGAATAAGAAGAATTACTTGGTGAAAGAGTAAGGCAAGTAATCGGTTCATATCGGCTCGCAACCTATCGGCCCGGAAGCCAAGCATCCACACAGGCACACCCGTTTTGGCTGATAGTTTTACCAAACTTATAATTACTATTAATCCCCTTTAATTTCCCTGCCATCAACAACATTTCACAAAAACCCTATTTAAACCCAATGCTGAACCCTAATCCACATCCTTTAACAGGTACAATATCCAATCATTTCCCTACACGTGTAAGAAACACATATTTGTAATTAAGAAAGGTAAATAAAAATGGAATGAATGAAAGGCGTGCTGAGTTTTGGGACTTGTTCGAGGTAACAATGTGGGGTATCAAGTAGACAAACAAAAAAAAAAAGAGAGAAGGAAAAGAACAACTTTAAGAAAAAAGAGTTAATTACCTGATGAACCATTACCCAGTAAACAAGCGTGCTGTCAGAAGGAAACGGCGGGGGGGAAATAACACAGTTTCTATTACCCGACACTCACTCTGCAGCCGGTTGCCTGCAGTCAGATAAATGTGTCAAAAACTAAAAACACAAAAACACACATGGGTGTGTGTCAAAGTGAAAGTGAAAGAGAAGGGAGGGGTTTAGTAGATTGTTAAAGCCCAAAACTTTTTCGTTTGTTTTTCTTTTGTATTGGGAATATGGTTTTTCTTTTTTAGGAGTTTGGGGATTTAGGGTTTTTAGTGCCCTCCATAAACAAGCTTTGACTCTCTTTATTCACTTCACCCCCTTCTAGTTTGTTTGGAGTTTGGGTCTTTTTTTTTCTGGGTGCTTTGTTATTTTAGAGGTTGGATAATCTTTACATGTTGGAAATTATAGATTCTTGAAATTTGTAATTTTACTTCTTTAGATAATATTATGTTTCTTTTGAAATAATATTTTCTCTATAAGGATTTATTGTGTTTATTTTGTAGCTTTTTTACGTGGAAATGTCTCAACGATGCTTTTACGGCTATGCATTAATTTATCATAATTTAATATAACTTGAACTTATATAATGTATTTGTTTTTGTCCATTTGAATAGTTTAGTCTTACATTAATACAATTTATATATTTTATATGTTTTTTTTTAATAGAAACAAAAAAAAAAAAACTATTAAAAGGTAAAATATACTACACATGATTTTTCTATGTAGTGTAAGTGGTTTTTTTTTTCTATTTTTAACAAAAAAAAAATTATTTTTTCGACAAAATAATATATGTTAATTTAATTTTTTTAAAAGAAAAGAATATGAAATGTTGTAAATAGAAAAATGTTGGAAATATTTATAAAATATAGAAAACTGTCATAACATTGATAGAAGCTAAAAATTTGCTATATTTTGGTTAATTTTGTCCTAGTTAAAAATGTCCAAAATAAATAGTAGTATGAATTTGGATCTAAATATCTCACTAAAAAAAAAAGAAAAAGCTACTAGAACCAAAGAGAGTGACATATATGTGGTGATAGCATTTCTTTTAATTATATAATGTAAATAATTTAAGAAGAGAGTTGGCAAAAGTCATGTTCAAGAAGATTGTCTAAAACTCTCAAGATGTTCGAGAATCTCTAGATGTCAAGACATCTTATCAATGGAAATTTGGCATGATAATATAAATGCTCACTCCACGGGTATCTAGAATATTCATAAAACAAACGATTTCTTCTAATGTTTTTCCTTCTTGATATATAACTCAATAGATATGACTATACGTTTTTATTATAAATTTTATGGTATTAGTTTGATGCGATTGTTATCTATGTATGAGATGTTTATATGAAAAGATAGACTACTCTTTTTGTTATCAAATAATTTTAAGATCATGTAAAGATCTTATGTTGTATAATAATTATTTGATCTCTACTATTGTGACCATATGATTGTTGTTAACATTGGTGAGCTACAAATTCAAAGTAATATTAAGAATGGCTTTTGGAAATATGCACCGTCTTGTTTGCTTGTTTTGAAAAATAGAGTCTGTTTGTATAGTAAAGGACAAGAAATGCTGCCCTTCAAAACTTTTAAGATAGGGTTTACCTTCTAGTTTACCTTTTTTTTTTTTTCCTAAGTATTCACGTTTTCATGAGTTTGTTATCGATACAAACGATGATTTGATACTTTTAAGTATATTGTAGAAAAATTCACGGATCAAAAAACATCAAAATGAAAAAATTGCTAAAATTATTTATCAATATAACAAAATATTAATAACTACAAGTGATAGATGATAGTAGCCTATCAATATCTACCAACATTGATGTTTTACTATATTTGTAAATATTTTAATCCGTTTTCTAGGAATTTCAAAACAACCGAAATATTTATTTACTAAAACAATTTATTTTTAAGAAATTGTTTGTTCTTATAATTTTTTCATATATATATATCAACATTTTCATAAAATTACAATCTCTGTATATTTAGATTGACATGAATATTATAAATTATTTATTTATTTTAGTACAATAACGATGGGAGGGAGATATACGTTTCTTTTCTTCTCAAACATGTAAAGCAAATCGATGCAATCTAATGTAGTAGATATTATTCCAATTTTCTTTTAGTTAAACAAAGAGTAATATGTGTGTGTGTGTATATATATTTTCAACTGACTAAGTGGTGGATTTTCCGGTGGTTTGAGAGGTAGGTAGGTGGAGGAGGTAACCTCCATTTGAGAATATGGGTTCTCTGCAGGCAGACAAAACCCATATTCTATCCTTTCCTGTAATTTTTTACCATTATGGATGGGAGGAGTGTTGGGTTGTCTGTTTGCTGTTGTGTTAAAAAATATTCATTTTTAAAAGGATGTAACATGAGCACTTATCAAGTGATCAACAAATTTTTACTACCATTTTCGTTTAAATCTGTTTAACTGTAAAGTTTTAATCGAATCTGGTGTGCATTAGCGTGGGTGATTCTATGTTAGTGCTGATGTAAATTAATCACACATCCGCTTGTTTAAAAAAAAAAGTCTACTGTCATTTGTTTTTAATTCACTTGAAATTAGTTAAATGTTGATGTCAAAATTTTTGAACGAGTAAGCACATCTAAATTTTATGTGACTAATAATGAAATTGTTTGAAGCGGAGAAGAACGTAGTACCGTTGGTTTGCAGAAAATAAAACATGTTGTACACCAGTGTGGTGCTTGTTACGTACGCTCCGATACATATTTTAGAGAGTAAAAAAAATGTCAAAGTTAGAAAGGGTTTGAGAGTTGGACTCGGCCAGCTATCTCTTATGAAACTATAATGGTTATTTATAAAGAAAGTTGACCTAAGGTATTGTTTAGAGTTTCTACGTTCCTTAGGATAATTAGATAACCAAATGGGGATGTTTGGTTTCGTGTTTGTCTAGGGTTGGCTTCTTGGCCGAGCATCTTCCTCTTGAACTCTATCTTGCATGGCATGAAGTGTTACTTTGGGTCGGGCATGAATAAAAACATGTCTTGCTGGCCATTTGACAAGGATAGACCTTGGCCGTTGGTTTGGACCCATCTCAAGCAAGTTCCTTTTCTTAAGTCACAATGATTTTTAGTTGTCACTTTTGATCCATATCATGTTTTTTCTTGTTTCTAAATTTCAATTATGTTTTTCGATCTAAAATTAACCATAAATAAATAAAAAAAAAATCTCATATATGTTCTTTTAAATAAATTTTAAGCCTAAAAACAATACATACGCGTACCGTACATATATAGTAAAATTAATTTCTATAACTAATCAATAAAAGATTATCTTAAAACTAGTTTTTTAACTAGTTAATATATATAAGGAGTGTCTACTAGTGAAATGTTCGAGTGCACCTACTGACTTATTGTTCTTTCTCGAGAAAAAAAAAACTACCAAAAGGAAGCTAAAAATAAAAATTTACAACAATATCACTAAAAGGTTCATATGGCTTTTTAAAATTTAAGTCCTGTATTTAGTTTTTGAACTCCTATAGACACAATTCATTGTGAACTTTGCAATATAGAAAAGAAATTTATTTCCATCTTTAAATATTGTATAACACCATTTTAAATGTTTCATATAATTTTCTATCAATATATTAAAAGAATGTAAAAGACTTTATATCAAACTTTAAGAGAGAGAGAGAGAGAGAGTAAAAGAGAGATGATGATGGTGAAAAGGGGTTTAATTAAGTTTTAAGTTTTCAAAGAACATAATTGTGATGATGGGCACTTCATTTTTACACTCTCTTCACAGTGACATTATTTGAACAATCACTGAATTACAGGTTGATAGAATAATAATAACACCATTCATTTCCCTTTCTTCTAAGTTTCCTGATGTCTCTGTTTTTCTTATACATTATTTTAATTTTTCTTATCTTTGGATATAAACATACATTAAAGTTTTGCTGGCTGGTTTTGTTACAATTTACTTCCATAGTTTTCGTGTTTTAGGGAAAATTGTTAGATACATTCAAAAAAATTTTTTTTAAAAAAATATGTTTCTAAAAATCATTATAGAGACACAAAATATTTAGGTTATTTTGAGATATATCATTTTCTTTTCATCCAACCAAAATTTCTGTTCACAACATGTCACACATATAATTTTTTTCTTAAAACTTTAAATATTCTGGTGTGTGTATTTTTATATGGAAAATGATGCATACAAATAAAAAGAAAGAAAAAAAAATACAAAACCAAATAGTTTTATCCAATTGAAGTATACATATCTATCTTATAATATATGAAAAGAAATATAAATTTAGAGAAGATTGAACTATATATAAACCTTTAAAATGATAATTGATGTGTTATTCACATCTAACTACGTTTTTGAACCAAGTCTAATTGAAGTCTAAAAGTTGATATTATTAATAAGATGATATATAGTATAATATGTGAGGATAAGAAACATGGTGTCTTTGTCGAGAGAGAGAGAGAGAGAGAGAGGACAAAGGACTGAGAAAGAGCATGAAGAGGATAAGAAAGGTGATAATGATTCAATCAAAATATTAAAAGAATAATGATATATATGTTTGAATGAATGTAAGAAGGGAAATGATGGTTTAATTAAACAATGTAGTAAAAGGAAAAAAATAGAATTATATATTGTGAATGAAAAGTTATAAAAAGAAGTACTTTTTGGAATGTAGATTATAATTAAATTATTAAGAAAGAAAAGTAGGGTTTAGGGGTGGGAGAGCATAAATGGGATTATGGGTTAAGAAATAATTAAATGAAAAGAGTTGTTTTGTTGGTGAAGGCATGTTTCATTTCTTAATAATTACCTCGACTTTCTCACAAACCAAATGCATGCTTCTTACATATATGCTGTCGTCACCCTCCCCAAATAATCTAATAATAATAATACACTTTTCTTCATTTCTCCCATTCTTCCTCTAATTCATCAATTTTTATATTCTTTCTAAATTTAATTTCTTCCCATTCTTTATGTTTCCAAAGGTTACCTTTTATGTTTTCTATCTTTTCCTTAAACAAAAAGTTTTTAACGTATGTGTAATTATTGAGATTTCTTAATTTTTAACTTTGCAATTGTTTCTGTTTTTAACGTTTTTCTTCCAAGGAATGAGTTCTTACTTCTTTTCCTCTCATTTCCTTGTCTAACATATTTTTAGATAGTATACTTCCAAAATGATACTAATTCAACCAGTACAACAATTTATGTTTGTATAGGTTGTGAGGTGACATTATATACTTATCCACTTTGTGGTGCTCTAAATCCACTTTTTTTCTTTTTAACTATATATATGATTAGGTTTAATTTGAAGGCTTTACTTTAATTTATTTGTTTATGCTAAACTTATGAATTTCTCAGTGAGTTCTTTTAGTTATTGGAGTGGGGATGAACTAGGACTATTAAGGATGTGTCGTTACCTTAGTTGAAGGTACATGGTTGATACTATTGATCCCATAACTTTTGTAGATTTGTTAAAAATAATAGGAGAACTTTTACCATGAACTTTGAGTTTAGAGGTTTGATTATCCACTTTGATAGGATTAGATTAACCAAATGAAGAAGAAAAAAAAACTACAATATTGTTTGTTTTCAACATTATTGTTTCGAGTATTTTCTTCATACTTCTGTGGTTTGTGAGTATATAGATTACTAACCTTTCCTTTTCATATAGTAGACTAATTTATCAATTAAGCTATTGTTATTAATTAATTGCTGCTTTAATACTCTTTTATCGATTTTTTTTTTCAAAAGAAATATTTTGTCTATAGACTTTAATGTAGTTATATATATTTATCAAATATAATAAAATTTTAGATTTTTAATTAAATTTCTGTCGATCGATAGAAATTTAATCAACTTGTGTTCCAAAATTATTTTAGTTAAAATTTTTATCTTGAAATTTTATTTTTATACTTGGAAATGTCTCGATATAAAATATATTCATTTGACCTTTTTTCTGTTTGATTTTTTTTTTCTTTTCAAAATTTCACATTTTCAAGTGTTTGTATGCCTAACCTGTTGAAGATCATAATGCAGAAATTGGTGAGTGGAGTAGAAGCACTTTAACCATTAATTAAAGTAAGGCTTTATTTTAGTTTTTCTTTTCTTTTGTAAGATTTCAATTTTATTTATGTGGTTCTAGAAGAGAACAGTTTTACAAATATATTGCTTTGAAAGATTTCTTTAATCCTATGTTTAATTACTTGCATTTTTTTATCAATTAATTTTTTAAATAACATATATGTATGTACTCCAGGATAAGAAGCTTTAGATTAAAATTCTTTTTCTTTCTTTTTTTTTTTGTAATATTTTAGCTTCATTTTTTTTCTAAAGCCTGAATTTACTTTAAATCTATAAAATTATCAAATTAAAATATAAAAAGTTATAAAATGATCCCAAATTAAATGAGATTAGATAGCATACTTCAAATGCTATCAATTTATTTATTAGATTGCTTAAGTTATTGTATGTTAAGTGTAAACAAAGTTTTTCATATTGGTTACGGAACAAAATATTCATAGGTTATTTAGATAAAGACAATTATCTTCATCGCTTTAATACCTTTTGATTGTTTCGAAAATTAAAATATACTTTAAATTATTTGAATTCTCATCTTGCGAAAATATAGCTTTTCGACAATATCATAAATATTTGTTTGACTCAAAATAAGTTAATATACCGAAATTTAGCCAACTTTTTTTTGTTTATCTTCCAATTTTCTTTTGCTTTTGAGCATTTATTCTTGTACATCAAATGAAGGTACTCATTCTTCTTAATTGTTATGTTGACGAAGAACAAAGATACTCATTCTAGCTTAGGCGTTAAAGATTCTTTCGAATATTGTAACTTATGAGATCTATATCTTTTCATCCATTTTATGATTTATCATTAGTTTCTTAAAACGAGTTTAAAATTTCAAGAAGGAAAAAAATGAAATAGATCTAAGTGTAACAATGTTCATGAATATTTATATTAAAAAACTATAATATATACACACACAAATAAACATTTCTGAAAGAAAAGGAATTAACAAAAAGCTACACACGAATCAAAATTTTAACTAAGCCAAAATCTAAGGATAAATAAAATCATGTTGTAATCTTCTTTTCCAATCCATTTTAAAACGTATAACTTACAAGTTTTCGTTGTTCAAAACGAAACCGAACTGTATTGCAACAAAAATCATAAAAAATGGGGAGAAAAAAACTCTCTAATTAAATTAGTGAATACATCATATGCTATGTAAAGTTGAGTGCAGAGAGAACAATTCCAATGTCTCCCGATTGAAATGCTATCTACTCTTTCTATATACTTTAGCCTTCAGAACCCATTTGAATCTCGAAACGAGAAAGACATACAGTTTTTGGTACTGAAGATTTGCTTACAAAAAATTAAAGTTTTAGTATAATATCTTTATATCATGTGGTGTTGATGATTGCCAATTTTTCTTTCTGAAGTTGTGTTGGTATCTTCACATCTGTGGCCAAACCAATAGCTTGAAGAAGCCGAACAACGTACCATGTCATGTCGAGCTGCCACCACTCTAGGCCATGTCGGGCTGAGAACTCGAATGCATGGTGGTTGTTGTGCCATCCCTCTCCAAATGCAAGCAATGCCACCCACCTTCGCCAATAAACATATTAATCAATGCTTATCATTGTCATATAAAAGGGGAGTATGGGAAGTTAAAAGTTACCAGTTGTTCCTAGATAAATCTCCTGTTTTCCAAGCTTGACTTCCCCAAACATGGCAAGCTGAATTCACCAGCCAAGTGATATGGTACACCCACACTATTCTCACACCCTGTAATTAAGAATCACAACACAAGTTCTATAATTGGTTAATCACAATTTAACCTATATATACTGCCAACATGTATAGTCTATTACCGAGTCTAAAGTTTGCTATATAACATATCTGATAATACTACAGGTCTCGTTACTGTTTCTATATCTGCCCTGCTAATATTTTTTTTAGGTCTCATGCTCTACTAATCTTTCAATGGACCATGGAGATTCACAAAAGCCCATATGGGTAAGCCCAATCCATAGCCCACTTTCAAAAACAAGTCAACTCTTTCTTTCTTTTTCTTTTTCTCATTGAAAAAGACAATTGAATTAATTAAGAATGTTTAAACTTAGCTTATATTAATTGTCTCTTTCATTCGAAGTGTCAAATCAATTGTATATTTACTTACTCCTATATTGTGACTACTTGGCCTAAAATCCTTTAAGAAACACATAAATTTAAGAAAGGTGGAATTAACCCAAAATCAATAACATCAAAAGGGACATAAGTAATCCAAACTTACCATTCCCCAAACAATGAAAGGAAATCCACCCATTGAATAGAGTAAAGCACCAAGAGCAATTGGATGAAGAAGATAAGTAGTTTGAATGAACTTGTAAAATGGTTGCTTTTCCAAATCCCCAACATTGTTTGGCTCTCCACACTAACCCAAAAAACAATATCCAAATTAGAATTTAAAACATTAACTTTTTTGGGTAAAATTCAAGCCATTGAATTGAATTCTCACCCTCTCAACCACAGAATTGGTATCAAACAACCAACTCATATGACTAAACCAAAAGCCTTCAATTGGACTATGCGGGTCTCTTTCGGAATCGCAAAATTGATGGTGATATCTATGCGTGCTAACCCAATCGATCGGATTTCCCTGCAACGACGTTGAAAATAACCTAATCAGTGTAAGAAACAAACAGAGCATACATTAAACAAAGCCTAAACAACATGGGAAAAACAGGGGATTCTTTTTCTTTCTTCTTTAAGAACCTGAAGGGCTTGAACTCCACAATATGCGAAGAGATATTCGAGCCATTTAGGAAGTTTAAAGCTCCGATGAGAGAGATTCCGATGAAATGATAGGGTAATACCGAATAGACCAGTGATTATATATAAAGAAATCGCCACCCAAAATGCAGCCCAATTGAATTGAAAAGGAGCAAAAAGTGTAAGTAAATGCGTCGCCACCACCACTCCAGCCGTTCCGATATCTAACGAATTCCATTTCCTTCCCCAAAACACTTCCCTCCGCCGCTTCACCACTACGTCCGACAACAAAATCCTCCTCCCATCCACCGCCGACGCCGGTGGCGGCGGCAACGACTCTGGCTCAAATGCTTCTGTCGGCGAAGAAATTGCTCTGTTTTGGATATGAATTGGGGAATTCAACCTCAGGGAATTGAAATTAGGACGACCCACAAAATGAAAGGGTAATTGGTCATGGGGAATGGAGGGAAAATTAAGGGTGGGGAGGGGTGAACGGTGGATTGAAGGGCGGAGAGATGGGAAGCGGTGGAATTTAGAATTGAGAAGAGCCATCGGGGGAAAAGAAAAAAGCAGGCGACTGTGAAGAATTGAAGTGATTGTGCTGTGGGGATTTATAAATGGAAGGGGGAAAATTGTCGGTTTGTGAATGAATTTATGAGGTGATTTAGTGTTGAAACAGAGTTGTGGTTTGTGTTTGTTTTGGAAAGAAAAGGAAAGGGTTAAAAGAAGAAGAAGAAGAAAAGAGATAAGGTGGAAATGGAATAATGTGATTTCTGTGTGTTTGTATGTGAATTTTGAACCAGATATTTCGATTTCTTTGAGATAAACCTCAGTTTTTATTTCTTTTTTTTCATTCTTCGTTTTCAAATGGTTGAAAACCATTAATATTAATCAAATGGAAGGAAGCTATTTCACTCTCCACATTAATTTCTTTCTTCTTTTATATATCATCTTTCTCTCTCTCAATCAACTACAACTCTTGTTCACATCATCTAATTCTAATTGTAAATGGAAATTGTTTTCTTTTTTTCGTTAGTATTAGTCTACTCTCTGACTCGTATATCTTAACGATTTAGTTTTCAAGATTGGATTTGATTGTTAAAAATATCGATTTTAAAGGTTAAATGATCCGTTTTTGGCTCTCCTAGGTTTCATCTTCTTCTTTGTCTTCTCCGATATGGAGCTAAGATACCAACTGATGGACTCCCAATACCAACCAAAATGAACGAGATTGAGCAATCCAACAAGACGAGTGAGACAATGCTACTTTACTACGTGCTCGCGAATGTATTTTGGTAGTTTCACTCGAATTTGATGTTAGCGAAGGATTGTATATTTGACATCTTTTTCAAGAAGTCGGTCATTCCACATTTTTCTTCTCCACTTTAGGGCCATTGATATGTAGGACTCCAAAGCTTTCTAAAACGGAAATGTAAAAACTTAAAAGAAATAAGGTTTGAGAAGTAGATCATTAGATTGAATGGGCTACACAATTAAAGAAAAATGTTATTCAACTTGATTTTTTTTTTAATTTTTTGAAACAGAAGTTTTATAACCCTTTTCAAACTTTTTTCTTCCTTCGTCTTTTCTATATCACTCTCCTTTCCTTCTACCTCTCTCAACCATCTCTCTCTTTGTTTAGATCACTTCTCTCTGTATTTCATCTCAGATAATATAAACTCCCATTTCTCTATATTTTTGGCTCCCTCGTCAATGGCAACAACATCTCAACGACCAAAGCTGTTTCCCTATCCTCCAACAATGCACTGACAATGGATCAATTAAATACAAAATTTAGGACTGTTAAACGTTTTCTTTTTAAACATCTAGAAATCAAATAGATAAGGACTAATATCATTCTTGATCTTTTGGCTAAGATCAAGTGTTTGTTAATAGACACATATACTTAATTACATTTTAAGGTTTTGTTTGGCCATAGTTTCATTTTCAACTTTTGGTTTCACAAAACTCAATCGAATAACTGTTTGACAACAATAAAAATAATGAACAAGAAGTAGATAACAAAATTGCAAAATAAAAAAAACTTATTTGTTTTCAAAATTGAAAGTTTAAAGGATGGAAACCTAATTGTATAGAAACTAAAGTTATAAGTTGATTTTGCACCATTTCTATGCATTTAGTGCTGATCTTGAATTTCAAACACGTCAACTTCTTGGTCTTTTTCACGCATTCCATTCATCTTTTTTCCTCAATTTTGGCTAACTCAAAATGTCTATGGTTGATGGGTTCCTTTTTGTCCTTTTTTTTTTTTCATCACATTGTAAAAACGGCTAAGAGATCATGATAAGTGTGGTCGGTGGCATTAAAGGGTCAAATTTATGTTAAACTAAACGTGTTATATTTCATAGGTTTTCAAAGCTTTTTATGGGGTTTTGAAATATGTCTTTCAATATTGGGTGATGGGATGGCCGGTGATACGCTCCATTAAGATAAAACTTGTATCTCATGCACACTTGCCCTTGGTTGTTAGTTGAATAACATGAAGGTGAATTAGAATTTGTTTTAGGGTAAAAGGTACTTTAAACTAATAGAATAGAATGATGACTGGATCGTTAAAATGCTTACACAGATGTCCTTATTTTTAACTATTTGGCAAAACTATTTGATTAGTTAGGAAATACTTTGGAGTGATATAGTTTAAAATGTTAAAATCAAAAGCCATATCAGTAATATTTCTTCTTCAACGATTTCTCCTCTCATTCATTTTTGGCACATTCTTAGATTTCTTCTGCACAAATTATAAAATCCTCGTCGTTCCAACGCCTAAACTATAACAATCTTCACATTTCTAGAGCTCTTTCCATCTTCTTCCCCTTATATGGGCTTAGGCTAAACTTGGGCTTGAGTCCAATCTTTCCTTTAGCCCAAATTTATGTCTTCATCTTGAATTGGGTTAACCCAATCCATTCTACTGCGATGAAAATCACGAACTTACTGTACCAAGATAAGAGATTTAAATGGTTTATTTAGTATATTAATTCTCACACATGTTTATAATTAGGGTAAAAATTAGAATAATCTTAGAGTAGAAGAGAGAAAAGAGGAGTAGATGGTTACAACAAATTTTAGAATTTGACTACGTAATAATATTGACTGATCTGTTCAAATATTCTCTCGAACTCTCTACAAAGAGACTAATTCACACTTCAAACCATTCTTAACGGAATCAGACTTTCACACAGAACACACACTTTCAAAAACAACAAAGTTATTGCCTTTAATTACTTAATCCATTCAAACTCTCTCACCCCTTTTTGATCAATAGACAAATACTTTCATTCATAAAGCCATGCAGATTATGTGTGTGTTTCTTTCAAACACACAATTAAGCCTTTCTTCATTTCTTTGATTCTCTCTTTCTTTGAACCCTAACTCTCTTTCTCCTATTCTCTCTATAAAGCTTTGGGAATTTCACATCACTTTAAGGCTGCAATGCATAGACTTCTGTTGGGTATGACTTTGTTTTTCCCTTTCATTGGAATTTTAATTTAGATCAATATTCTTTTTGTGTTTTCAACGTTTTTTTATTTTAATTATATTATGTTACTTGAGGATATGCCTAATGAAGATGCCTTTGTATAAAAATATTTTTGAATTTTTTTTGTTTGATTAGAGTGGGTGTGCTACATGAAGATGATTGCTATGGATCCAAGTAGTGATCGTTTAAAGTTATAAACATTTATAGGAATTATCTTTTTCTTGGTCGATGATAAGTTTTTGAATTTGTGTGAATATGGCTATGGACTTGTGTATTACTTACTTTTTAATGAATAAAATTCATAGAAGTCCACATATTAATCACGGTTAATTATGATCATGAATTCGTGACTGAACAAAGTTTGTAATTTTTCATCTTCTTTCCCTACATTCAAAGACTCTTTTTTCTAGCCATAAATTTGTGACTTAAAGAAAACAAAGTTTTTTTTTCTATAAATGGAATTTTATGACAGCTCATTTTCTTAGTCTCTCTTCTAAATTTGCTACTATTCATGGGTTATAGAAAGTCCAATATGCTGTTGTAGTGATAGTTTGAACGGATGGAAGAATCTCTTTTTTTTCTTTTTGAAAAAATATTCGAACATTAATATAGGAAAAATTAGTAGTATACTCCTTTTTCAACTCATTAAACAGATGAATAATAACATATTTTGTTCCAATAGGACTCTACGAAAACAAGAATGCATAGGTCTCAAATCAAATTAAGTTAAATTATTTAGATATCATATACAAATTAAAAATAATAATAAAACAAAATTAAAAGAAAAAAACTACTATTTTTATATTTAGCTTTGAGCTTATACTTTTGGAAACATTTTAAAACTGATATAGTTAATGCATTACTATGTATATACACACACTACTTCAAAGCTTTAAAATTATGTGAAATTAAACTGGTAAACTAATTAAATATCCTATCTATTTAATAAATGTATAATTTCAACATATGGCAGCAGAGAAGGAGGTGAAGCCCCATGAAGGCCATAAGCCTTTGGTAATGGATGAATCAAAACAAGAAGAACCAAAGAAAATGGTGAAGCCTCCACGATCATTTTGGAGGAGAAACTGGACGACCTTAGACAAACGTGTTGCTTATATCATTTTATTTGTGCATCTGCTTTGTATTTTTGCACCATTTCAGTTCAATTGGTCAGCATTTCGAGTCACCGTTGCATTAATAGTTATCACAGGTCTCTTTGGAATGACTATATCCTACCATAGAAATCTTGCTCACAAAAGTTTCCAGCTTCCAAAATGGCTTGAATACTCATTTGCTTATTGTGGAGTTCATTGTCTTCAGGTATATATATTCTCGTTATTATTTGATTTTCATGATATTATATATATTAATTCACTTTGTTTTTGAAAGTTTGTATCGCTTTATGATCTCTTTAGGGCGATCCACTCGACTGGGTGAGTACACATCGATGTCATCATCAATTCGTTGATTCCGAGAAAGACCCACATAGTCCCATTAATGGATTTTGGATTAGTCACATGATGTGGCTTTTTGATTCCTACACTCTAACCAACAAAGTTTGTCCAAAGTATTCCAGTGATCTAAAAAAGATAGAGAGAAACATGTTTGTGATTTTTACAAAGCATGGGAAACCAGACAACGTTGGTGATTTGGAGAAGCAAAGGTTCTATAGATTTATTCACAAAACATATATGCTTCATCATCTTGCTCTTGCAATCATACTCTACAGCATTGGAGGAGTTCCTTTCTTTATATGGGGAATGGTATCAATTATTAAATTCACTCTCATGTTTGTTCTGTTTTCAATAACTGATTTATAAATATTATTGATGAAAAATAGCTATAATAATATTTGTATTTATGTTTTTCAGTGTGTGAGAATTGTAGCGGTTTTTCATTCTACATTTATGGTGAATTCAGTATGTCATATATGGGGAAAGCAACCTTGGAGAACTGGGGATTTGTCAAGAAACAATTGGTAAATTTTTTTCTGTTCTCTACCATATTTCATCATGGAAAGATTGAATGATTTATCTTTATAGAAGAATAAGATAATCACTATAAAGAATACAAGTGTTTGTTGATCCATTGAAAAAAATAAGTCTTGAAAAGATTCTTCATGAGTGATTCATTTTGCAATATTGCATAAATATTTTAGTTGTTTTGTCAATTAAAAAAATTTCTTTTGTTTTAAATATTTTTATTAAGAATTCAAGAGTGTTTCTTAGAAAATACATGAAAACTGAATTTAGAAGGAAAAAAAACATAAATTTTAAAAACAAAATACTAAAATCAAAATCATTACAAAACAAGATCTTGTGTATGTCATATATTTTTGCTCTAATTTATATAAATAACAAAACCATATATGATTTAACTTGGTATTTACCATAATATATATATTTGGGTTGTTTTTGTTTAAAGGTTGGTGGGTTTGACTTCATTTGGGGAAGGATGGCACAATAACCACCATGCCTTTAGTTATTCAGCCAGGCTTGGGCTTGAATGGTGGCAACTTGATGCTGGTTGGTATGTTATCAAGTTCTTACAAGTCATTGGATTGGCCACTAATGTAAAATTACCCTCTCCCACCCACATGCAAAGCCTAGCTATGGATCATAAACCAAAGGACAAACTTTTCTAAATTGATATCTGACATGCATGCAAGGTAGAGGTCTTATATGCTTCTACGAAATTGTTTTGGAATCTGGAGAAGATCAAATGATGTCCTATAATCTTCCATTATTATTTGAAGGATGCTTGATCCAAATATATTACATTGTTCGGTGATGTTATGGTTGGATTGTTTAAGTTGTTTGAATTATTAGAACATTTATTTGTTTAAGAAAAAGTATGTAATGTGTTTAGTTTTGGTTGCAGTAATAGAATTAGTGTTATTATTCTACTTTTAAAATCCCATAATTGATTAAAACTAATGATAATGCTATACGAAATGTGTTATATATGATTTTTATATTAAATCAATTAAATATATATCAATATATATGTTATGTGATAAGAAGTGCATCAGAACATCTTTACTAAGTGGACGCTTTCTTAATATCCATGATGCTCATTGGAAAAGAATTATTTGGACATTTTATCTATTTAAAGTTGCATTAAGATGTTAATACAACTTGTGGATAATTAGCTAAATATCAATGCTTTTGTGTAACTTTATGCTGGACTTATCTCTAGCCATTTCCTCATATGCATTTTGAGAAAAAGAGTGGAATATCGAGAGAGGATCTACGAGGCGAGCTCTCTGTGTACTTGTTCTTATATCTTTAATGAATTGGGAGTGATAAAGGTACTATAAAAGTGTCCAGTAGTGAAGAGATGTTTGGGTGCATCCAATTAATCTATAAAAAAAAACTTGTGAGTAACTAATTATTAGACAAAGCAAAGATAGATGGATGATGACAACTTTAATTTCTCTAATAAATGGATATAAATCTCTACCCAACTTGGTTTTATTTAAAGTGCACTAATTGTAACAATGTGGGGAGATTATTTGATAGTAAGAGATTTTATTTCTAAATCATAAAATAGTTTGAGTTTTATACATTAGTTTTTCAAATGTGAAAATCTAAATGGATCGAATATCCATTTGGATTTTATGAAAGTTTTGACTATATATATATTTGAACATATGAGGATGCATCAAATATTGGCTCTATTACCATTCAAAATAGAAAACTGTACAAGTAAAATTCCGTTGACAATGAGGGCTCACATTGTACAAGAAAATCTTCTTTTTCTGTACTGTTTTCATGATGGCCATGTCCAACCTAATAAATGGGGATAGAAATAACTGAATTAAAGTGTAATAATAATAGCATTGAATGTTCTTTAATTTGCATTGATAAGTTATTAATTTGGTAAAAACATACTTTTACTCCACGTGAAAATTGACATGATCATCTTCTATCACAAAGATGAGAGGTTTGAATCTCTCGATCTACAATTATTATACTGAAAAAACTAATCCAACTTATTAAACTAAAAACCTCCCTCTCATTACCAGCAGAATAAAAGTAAAAGTTAATCATAGGGATCAACTAATTAATTTTGTGGTTGATATATTTCATTCAATAAATGATGTGAAAATTTCAGTTGGAAGAGCTCTAAGTTACATGCAGTATAAATACGTATGCTAGAGGAAATGGAATAACATTGATATAGCTTAAGCAAGCCTCGTCAACAATGGAGGGATCAAAACTAGAACAAAAGGATATGGCGGTGAAGCCTCTAAGGTCATTTAGGAAGAAAAAATGGGCTAAGATTAATAGAAGTGTTGCTGGTTCTCTCCTCTTTGTGCATCTACTTTGTATTTTTGCACCATTTCATTTTAATTGGAGTGCATTTTGGGTTGCATTTGTATTATACGTTATCACAGGTCTATTTGGTATTAGTGTTTCTTATCATAGAAATCTAGCACATCGAAGTTTTAATCTTCCAAAATGGCTTGAATACTTATTTGCTTATTGTGGAGTTCATGCGCTTCAGGTTTGCTCTTTAACCATTTCTTGTTTTAGTCTTTTTTCTCTTTTTGAAATATATGTTTTTTCTCCTAATTCTAAATTTCATACTATAATTCTTTCACATATTCCAAAAAATACTTTGTCTTTACTCGAATGCTTTTGACTTCAAATTCTACCAACAAAAGTAAGTTTTTCAAAAACTATATATATATATTTTTACTTTTCAAATTTCAACTTATTTTTTAAAACAAGGAAGTGGACAACAAAACAAATAAACTTATTGATAAAATAGTTTATATAAAAAAAAAATTATTTCTCAAAAGAAAAAGAAAAAAACAAATGTCACCAAACTAGCTTAAATTACTTTAAAGTGTTTTAGCATATCTATTTATTAGAAAATTAAATTTCTCTTTATTTTTAAATTTTGCAGGGCGATCCAATTGGTTGGGTGAAGATACATAGATGTCATCATCGATTTGTTGATACAGAAAAAGACCCTCACAGCCCTATTCAAGGATTTTTGTTTAGTCACGTTACTTGGCTTTTAGATTCTTATGTTTTAACTGAAAAAGTTGGACCTAAATATTTTGATGATTATGAAAAGATAGAAAGGAACGTGGTTATGGTGAACATGAAGCAAGGGAGACCAGAAAATAACGTTGGGGACTTGGAGAAGCAAGCATTCTATAGGTTTCTTCGGAAAACATATTTTCTTCATCTGCTTCTTCTTGCAGTTCTACTATATGCAATGGGAGGAGTTCCTTTCCTGATATGGGGAATGGTAAAATAAAAGCTTTCTCAATCCTTTGAACTCTTAGTTGATGGTAAATAACATTATATCGGTTGGATTCGTGTTGAGGAAAACAAGCATTTATCATAATGAGGTTTGACCTCTAATATTTATCTTCCGGTTAGCCAAGAATTGAATAAGGAATAATGCTTTCAACCATTGATCCAACCACATAAATAATGTCAGATCTCAATGTTATGAAAACCCAATACATCAGTAATATAACAGAAATAGGTATAGGATAAAAGAAAATTTATTTATAAAACTTCTAACAATACCTACCAACGTAATCAAATATCATAATCTATCTATAATAGATTATGATAGATCGATCATGATAAATAAAGATCATAGACTATTATATACGTCTATCATGATACAAATAGACACAATATAATAGTTTTTATTTGGTTTACCTTTTGAGTAATTTTTTTTTGTGAGATTTTATGTTTTAATCTAAAATTTTGGTTATTGAAAAAATTGGTTTAAACTAAGAATTGAAAAGTTATGAGAAATATTAGAGTCTTTATATAAAAACAAATGAGAAAAAATCTATATAATTTATTTTAAAATTGGTTATTTTCGAGAGAAAAATTCAAAGAAATTGATTGCGAGGAATTATGAATTTGCATTCAAATACTCAAGGTGAAGGTATTTTTGAACTTTTATTAAGGGTATTTTTTAAACTTTTGAAATTTAAAGGTACTCGTCAACGACTTATATCCAAAATTAATGTTTCGAAAATGTTCTTACTACTATTTGTTAATTATAATTAATTTGATATAATTTGAACTTATATAACATATTTACTTTTATGGATTTAATTTTTTTAAAATTAGTACAATTTATATTATTTTTACCTGTTATTTTTTTCAATAATATATCATAATTTAAGATTTTTTTTTATAAAATAAGTATTAATTTAAATTTAAAATAAAAATGAAACAAAAAGGACAATAACATAAAATTGGGATGTGGGAAATTTTTATTTTTGTTTTTTGAAATTGATACCAACGTGGGTCAATAGATACATCCAAAAAATCTACTAAAATATTAAAAATTTAGAAATCCACGTTTTATAAGAATGTCCTAAACTTAGATATTAGAGTATCTTAAAATACTACCAAATAAATACGTACAAACGTGTCCATTCCATAAAATAATAAACTATCCAAATATTGGTGAAGGCATTGAAATGAGGAGACAAAATGATGTTTTTACTGCGTGGGGCCTCTATTTAATGTATGAGAAAGTAGATTTTAGCAAAGAGGTTGGTTTCATGTAAAAAAGAAAATTAGGTTAAGAAATAGAAAATTTCCAAACTTTCCATGACTTTTCCAAACACGTATAATATCATAATTTATTGCTATACTTAAAAGTTGCAGAGTTGAGACATTTCTTAACGTACATATTAAAAGCTTATTTAATGCTAATTTTGTTAATGCACATTTCAACAGTCATGTTTAGATTATTTGCAGGATAGAAAAATAAGAGAAATTATGTATCAAATTATTTATTTGTGGTGTAGGGTGTAAGAATCGTTGTGGTTTTACACATAACATTTATGGTGAATTCAGTATGTCATATATGGGGAAAACAACTTTGGAAGACAAATGATTTGTCAACAAACAACTGGTAATTTTCTTTTTCTCTCTCCCTCGCTCACCCTTTATTAAGTTAGAAATGACCTATAATCTCGTTAGTTACATCATTTAACACTATTCTTACTTATGAATTTGATTAATATATGTATATAAGAACCAACCGATCATGAAAATTAACGTTAATTGGAAGAAAATAACATTATTACAATAGTTTGAATACAAGATCCAAGCTTTTGAGTCAATTCTATACATGTTGATTTGATATGGCTTAAGTATCTAGATTTTTTCTTAGTCATATAGTTTTGTATATAACCTCTTGTGTGTTGTGTTTAGGTTGGTGGGTTTACTTGGATTTGGGGAAGGTTGGCACAATAATCACCATGCATTTGAATATTCAGCTAGACATGGACTTGAATGGTGGGAAATTGACTTTGGTTGGTATGTTATTATGTTTCTTCAAGCCATTGGAGTGGCCACTCATGTTAAAGTACCCTTACAACACCACAAGAAGAAGTTGGCAATGGATGAGACAAAATTTATATGAAAGCCTTCCGAAGACTAAAGTCATCATTTACATAAAAATATATGTTAAACTCATGAATATCTTCTAACGAAGACACAAAATCATGCAATAATTCTAAAAGCGAATAAATGTTATTAATTTTGAGTTATACTTTATGTTATAATTTGTATAAGAAAAAGTAAGTGTTATATAGAACCTATGCATATGTTAATGTTGGTCGTTGGATAGATTTCATACCTAAATTTGAAAACTAAATGACTATATCGAATCTACCACATAAGGACTAGTCTTAATACCAAAAATCAGTTCCAATACAAATATTCTTAAAATCATAAAACAATATGATTGATAGACAAAATCTATTGATTATAGATCAAATATGTTGTATTTGTAAATTTTTAAAAATATTATTATAAAAAGTGTTTATTATAGGATAAAGTATGATTAAAAAATTATAAGAGAAAGATTGGGAGGGTAGTTATATATATAGATGATGTATCAAAGTATTTTTGAAAGCAAATAATTTAGTGAAAAGAAATAGATTGATATGATAAGACTTTGGACATTTCTTGGTGCAGTGTGTGAGAGGATCACGATGTTCACACTCACACATGTAATGTTTATTTGTTAAGTCAATAGGCCAATTCGATTTATCTACAAATAATTGGTAACCATACGTGTTGTATCCTTTTCATTATTTTACACTATGAAAGAAAACGGGATGTGAGGAATGATTTTAAAATTGTTAAAATTATTATTTCGTATAGCAAAGAATAGTCAAATCTCAAGATCATGTACCAAATATATTACACATGCGAGTGGTCAATTAATTGTGTGTTAACTGAGACATTTTTAGTATTTTTTATATGGATTTGTGAGGTTTTTCCATTTTCAAAATTGTTCTATATAATGTAAATATTTTGTCGACTTGTTGTTTTTTTTCTAGAAAATTCATTTTATTGTATCAATTTTTTTAAAATAAGTTATATGTTAAAAGCAGACAATAAAACTTATGATTTCAAAATATAATTGTTCATAGATATGTTTTTTCTTTTGCATACAATCTCGAGGATTGATGCATGTCAATTACTCTTATATATATGCATGAATGTATGTATATATAGAGTTGTTTATAGAAAAGTTATTTTATATAATTTTTAAAATATATATATACAGATATAACAAAATATTACAATACGTTCATGATAGACCATAACAATTAAAATAAAGATCAATATTTGTGTCTATCATGATAAAAATAAATACAAATAGTTTTTTAAAAAATAATATCTGAAATATAAGTAGTAGTTTATCTATGATCAACTGTGATATTTTTCTATATCTTCCAAATATTATGGTTTATTTGAGAAATGTATTTAATACTTTTTAAAAAATAATACTTTTATTGATTCGGGGATAAACAAATTTATTTTACTATTAATTCGTAGGGCGTTAGATAGTTTATTTATACCAATAATCCTATACTCTAGAATTAATTTCATAATGATTGTAGTATTCAACAAATTGATAAATGGAATCCAATTATTATTATATTAAATGTGCATTTATAGACTAACTCTTGTTTAGACATTACCATTGATATTTAATATTATTCAAATAAAAAAAGAAAAGAAAAAATCCAAAAACCAAAAACCAAAAAACCTCTTGGTATACATGTATCTCTGTTATGTTGATGTTCGAGTTTCGCTTTTACAACCTTTAATCCAGTAATGAAAATATACGATATTGTCAAATTGAGTATAACTCCTTACACATACGAACATTTTAATAACTAAGAGTTTTGTAATTTAAATATTTCTTAAATTTTATTGTACTAAAAAGATTCAAAATATAAGATATTATAAATTTACATTGGTTCATTCCTCACAAATTTAGTGAAGGACTAAGAAGAAGTACCCCATACTATAACACAATATATAACAACTGTATATTTCAAATAACTTTTAAAACATTGATTACTGATATGCTAGCTATATATTTTTATGAATAAAATTTGATTCTCTATCAATTATAATAAATTATAATAATCAATTCAAATTAAATACAAGTAGGTGCCTTAATTAATTAGTTGTTACTTATTTTCTACACAATAAATTATCCAATAATCACAAATGGGCATCCTTAATGGCTTTGTTAAATATTTGAGAGAATAGTCAAACTTTAAACCAGCTAGCCACTAAAATAGTCAGGATCATTAATGACTAATAATATATGGTTTAATACTATATTATTATAGTGAGACATAACATGCACTATATATAAAATACATGTTGGAGAGAAAATGGTGAAATAATCTAAATTAGAGAGAAGAAAACACTTTGGAAATGGATATGTCAAAACAAGAACTAAATGAAAGGGTGAAGCCTATAATGTCACCAACGAAGAGAGAATGGACCAACATTGACAAAACCATTGCATGTCTTCTTTTCTTTCTTCATGCCCTCTGTATTTTCGCCCCATTTAACTTTACTTGGAATGCGTTTTGGGTTGCCCTTATCTTGTATAGTATTACAGGTCTTTTCGGCATCACTATTTCGTATCATAGAAATCTTTCACATAAGAGTTTCCAGCTTCCTAAATGGCTTGAGTATTTATTTGCTTACTGTGGAGCTCATGCACTTCAGGTTTTATATTATTCGATAATCTTATATTGTAATTATTTTAATAGGATATGATAATCTTGTACTTCATTTCTTATATATATATATATATATTATCATATTAAATTATATCAAAGTATATTTGAGAATGACTTAAAACCTAACTTTTGATTGTATTGATGTAATTTAGGGTTTCCATATAATCAACTCACATATTTCTCTCTAAAATAAAATTATCTTTTGATTTTTCTTCATTGTTTACGTTACTTTTGTTGATTTTATAGTCATATATCTTTTTTTATTTTCAAATTTTGAATTTGTGTATTTTAGGGTGATCCGATGGATTGGGTAAGTACACATAGATGTCATCACCAATTTGTTGACACAGACAAAGATCCTCATGATCGTAATCAAGGATTTTGGTTTAGTCATATCAATTGGGCTTTCGATTCCTACCATTTGACTAAAAAGGTTTGTGGTAAGTACTTCAATGATTCCAAAGAAACAAAAAGAAACTTGTTCACATTAGTAATGAAGCATGAGAGACCAGATAATGTCAAGGACTTGGAGAAACAAATATTCTATACGTTTATTCATAAAACGTATATTCTTCATCCAATTGCTTTGGCAATCTTTCTCTATATGGTTGGAGGACTTCCTTTTGTTTTATGGGGAATGGTAAAATAACATCTCACTACTATCAATAAATCTTATTATTTATTTTTATTATCTTCATCAACATGGTAATTTAATTTTATATAGTAAAAGGGAAAATGGAACAAATAGTAAGAAATAAATCATTGATTAATTCCTAATTCAGGAACGTGTTTTGCTAGTCAGAATTTCAAATGTACTTTTTTTCTTGACTTATATAGTTGTTGGCTTCAAAAGTGACTTTGTAATAAGAGAGAAACTAAAAAATAATTTAATGTCAAATACATAGATTATATAATTGAAATTATAGCCCTAGTTTATGGTAAATCTCGTGTATTTTAGGAAATATATATTTGTATTGACGTACCTAACCTTACTGTACCTTTTGATGCAGTGTGTGAGGATAGTAATGTTATATCATGTAATATTTATGGTGAATTCAGTATGCCATAAATGGGGAAAGAAACAATGGAGTACAACTGATTTATCTAGAAATAATTGGTAAATTCTTTGTGCCTTCTTTTCAACTTTGGAAGATGATTAAATGAAGCGCCCTTTTGGCTCATGAGCATGATGATGGAGCTTAAGGGTATCAACTTAGTTGAGAGATGCATGGGTTTTCTTACGGATTCATTTTCCTTGAGTATCGTGTTAAAAAATAAAAAGTATCATTGCTTGATATAAAAACCTTTAAAAGATTATCAAACAAGGTTTCAACCTAATTAAGATGTCTTAATACATTTACTTATCTATTCTTTTAGTATCTTATTAAACGGGAGAGTATATATGCTCAATTTTTTTCACCTCCAAGTTAAGGATTGAATGTTTATTATATATATTGATTATTGGTTAATTTTAGGTGGGTGAGTCTTCTTTCTTTTGGAGAAGGTTGGCATAACAATCACCATGCATTCGAGTATTCAGCTAAGTATGGACTTGAATGGTGGCAACTTGACTTTGGTTGGTATGTTATTATGTTCCTTAAAGCAATTGGAGTGGCCACAGATGTCAAATTACCCACTCAATGCCACAAGCAAAGGATGAAACTGTGAGCTCATCAATGGATGAATTTAAAAAATGATGCTTAATTCATACTGAAAGATATAAACACGCCATATAGGATTTACATAATTATTGTTTGAATTAGATGTATAATCCAACGATATATAATATTCATGTATTAGGGATATAGGATTTATGAAGAAGAATGAGATATTGTAGTTTTAAAAGTATATGGTGGAAAATTTTCGATATTTGAAACTATTTGTAATAGAAAAAAAATGAAAACTTGAATATTTTGGCTTTTGTAAATAAATATCTATTACTCCAAGGTTGGGTCGCACATACAAGATAAAAATGTTTTTTCATCTTAAAGCTAACTAATAGGGTTGTGAAGGATCTATTATTGTATATAATGATTCACTGATTTTTTAATATGAGATTTTAAGATGTTGTCTCTTGAACTTATCAATATATATCGATTAGTGTTTAAATATATTGGATATCCATAGTAGATAAACATGATGTTTCATCTCTTAATTAATCCGTCTTGAGATGAGTAGTTCATGTGTATATTTTAAAAGGATAGGGTAGACTCTTCTGTTTTTTGTGTGATTTTGGAATATGATTACAAATTTAGAAGTCTTGCAGTTTGATTTTTCAACAGACGAAGGATGTGATGAGAAAATATTTAAGGGTTACAAAAAGAAAAAATAGAGATTATTCCTTATACCCACATCTACCTGCTAAAGGGGCTAATTAAACTGCTATAAGCCGTCTCTAGCAGGTAGGGAGGATAATGGAGTGAAGGGCTGCTTTTACCCTGCGAAGCCAATCTAGAAGTCTTACGGCCACTTCTATCCCTTCTTTCTTCATACTTGTTTTCATATACTATTCTATCCAATTAAGCATTGGCTTGATTATTATCGAATTCTGCCCTATAACGTAACTGTATGATCACTGGCGTTACGTTGAGGTTTTTGTGATGAGATTGACTTCGTGTTAAGGTTTGATTTCAGGGTAGTTCTGAAGGAAGCAAAAAAGAGGCTAAACTGCTTTTCATAGTCCCCGTTGGATTGATATTCATTTGAATATTTTAAAGAAAAAATGAAAACCAGAATGTAAACAATCCTTCAAAGAGTAAAATCTACTTAACCCCAATTCAATAGAACTCTCAGTAACAAAAATATATCAATCTACAACTGTTCAACCTTATACGTTTCAACTGATTACATTTATGGGTCAGACCAAACCACATCACATCTCCATATGAACTACACTTACATTTTTTTTTATTATAATTCATTTACTAGTATATATTATTAACTGATGAGACGGTCGATTTGATTCGGAAGGATGATAAGGAGAAAATTAGGTTTGGTGAGATATATATTGATGAATTTGCTGTTTAGGTTGGAATATTCGGTGAAAGGCGTGGACTCTGGAATTAGGAATTTCAGGAAAGCGGTGATTAAGAAGGCTATTGCATTAGAGGAGAAGATCGATTCAATTGCTGCTGCGAATGAAGCTACTAATGTGATTGATAACTCTCGAACCCGTGACTGGAGTAGAAGCTGTTGATCCGAGTTCGGAAGGAACTCTGGATCTCAAGGTTATAATTCCAGAGCACTTGGAGGATAATTCTACTGCTGATAACGCTAATCGCGAATCTGCTGATGATTGTGATGGTGGGAATGCCGATATGGAGTTTCTAAGTTGATAGAATTTTCATATCAGAAAATCAAAGATTTAGGGCACGTCGGTTTAAGTGGGTGTAATTTTAGTTCCAGTGAATTTCAATGGAGAAGGTTAAGATATTCTACAAACTGAAAAGGTGGATACAATCTGAGAGAGGAGGCGAGACAAATTCAGGTATGAAAATGGCCTTCTTGACACCCTAAATAGTGCACTGAATTTCACACATGTATCTGCCACAAATAGAAATATAGATACGATGATTTAGTCATATAACAATATGTATCATAATTTGCGACGGATGTGCTTTGTTACCAAAGTTTATACTTTTCAGTTTTCAACCTGTATTATATTCTTATCTAAATTGATAAATTATGCCCGTGACATTAATATATAAGTTTCTATCATATTGATAAATTATGTCCGTGACATTAATATATAAGTTTTTATCATATCGGTAGAATCCAAAATTCACAGATGTCACGATGAAGAGAACTGAAATCTCACAATGAAGAGGAAGACAATAACTCATGACGAAAACACAAATCTAGCAAAAACCCACATATTCGAATAATTCAAATAATTGAGAAATGGAACATGAGAAACTTTTTTTTCCAATAAATCCTTATAAAGTGGAAAACGTTTCTATTTTTTTAACAAAAAAAAAATAGAAAACCTTATCATACACCTATGTTTCTTAAAAAATAAAGAAAAAAAATTGCAATTGATGACCATTTTAGGAACAATAATTAAGGACATAGCAACACATTTAAAAAACAACAAATATAACAAAATTATCGCACTTGTATAGTTGATAGATTTCGTATGATCTATCACTGATAGACCAATATCATTAATAGAATTTGACAAATTTTGGTACATTTACAAATTTTTTAAAATGTTGTTATATACTTAGTTATTTTAAATCTAATTGCTAAATTTACAACAACCCCTTCTAAAAAATTGGTGCAAATCTATACATAAATTTAATCTTCTTCCTTTCGACTTATACATAAATTAAATATTTTTTTAATAAAAGAAATAACAAGATTAAACTAATATTTGGAGTTAGAAAATGGTGCCTCGTGGCAATAAAAAAGTAATTGAAAGACCATATCATCGTCATAACTATATTATCTATGAATTTGTTAACAACTCAAACCATAATATATAACTCAATTGTGTGACATTAATTACTAAGAAATTTATACTTGGAATCTTCCTATGATTCTTATATTAATTTTGAATTTTTAGTTGGTTAATTAAACTTATATATAAAGATTTATACCAAGTACACATTCTAGGACATTAATTATATATGAAATGGATGATGTATAATGAGTTGACAAGAATTGTATTTGTTTACTCTTAACGTGTAAAACGATGGTTTTATATTTATATACACATACCATTTTATTTTAATATGACAATTATTAATAGTGGTATGAAAAATAATTATTAGGTTGGTTGGTACTAAAGAAAGCAATATAAATAAAGAGGTTAGATCTAAGAGATGAGTAATTGGGTTGAGCTAGATCAAGGTTCTCTTCTTATGGATACATTAAAAGAAGAATCAAAGAAAATGGGGAAGGTTCATCAAATGACATTTGGGAGGAGAAAATGGACCAATGGAGACAAATTAAAAGCATCTCTCATTTTATCTTTTCACGTTCTATGTATTTTTGCACCTTTTCATTTTAATTGGAGTGCATTTTGGGTTGCGTTTGTATTATATATTCTCACAGGTCTCTTTGGAATAAGTATTTCTTATCATAGAAATCTTTCCCATAAAAGTTTCAAACTTCCAAAATGGCTTGAATATGTATTTGCATATTGTGGAGTTCATGCAATTCAGGTTTGACCTTTTTGAACCATCCTTTGTCTTGCTATTTTGTTTGAATCTATTTTTATTTTGAATTAAACATTAGAACTTTCTATATTATTTTATAACGTTGAGATTAGAAGTATGTTTATTTACCTCAAACAGACCCATCTTAAAAGAGAAGATGAGAAAGATGGGTGGGGATCTATCGGTTTAAATACTATTTTTGTCACCATAATTCTAGTTTTGGTTCTTTTCCGCTCTTGTACTTTAATAAATTTCATTGTCGCAACTATATATAATCTTTTAGCCTAATTCGTTCAATTTTGTTTATTTTATTCTTTGATGTATTTTTGAAAAATGAACCTCCAAAGGTAGAATATGATGACTTTTTTAAAGTATAAAATTCAACCCATTAACATTTTCAAAATAAATTAAAACTAAAAATACACAAAAAGACTAAAGTAGTATATTTTTTTTCAACTTGAATATATCTTAATGTTATTTTTTCAAATCTTTTATTCCATAACTGCCATCTATAATCTAAAATATTGAAATAAGTTTCATATCTTGTTGTTTGGTTCATTTTAAATATTTATTTTTCTTTCTAATTGTAGGGTGATCCAATCGACTGGGTGAGCACACATAGATATCATCATCAACATACAGATACCGAAAGAGATCCACATAGTCCTGTACAAGGATTTTGGTTTAGTTACGTCATTTGGATCTTTGATACCATTACTTTAACCAAAAAAGTCTGTCCAGAGTATTTTATTGATTATAAAGATAAAAAAAGAGGTGCCTTTTCCTTGGTTACTAAATATGGAAGTCCAAATAATGTTGCTGATATGGAGGATGATCCATTTTATAGATTTATTCATGATACATACTTACTTCATCCAATTGCTCTTGGAGTCCTTCTCTACATTGTTGGAGGAACACCTTTTTTTATATGGGGAATGGTAAATAAATCTCTCTCCAAAACATGCATAAATTTATTTTTTAAAAAAAGGGTTTCTTTTACTATCAATTTTAATATATATATCTACATATATAAAGGTTTATGACAATTAGGGATATATTGATATGATCTCTATTGATTCTGCAGTGTGTGAGGGCAACAGTGTACATGAATGTAGTGTTTATGATTAATTCAATTTGTCATTTATGGGGAAAGAAACAATGGAACACTAAAGATTCCACTAGAAATAATTGGTAAGTGCTTTATCGTGAATTCTTGTCATTTATTTTTCTTGTCATTTATTTACCTCACCAAATACAATCAAAATAGTTTCGAATTACGATTTGTAACGATTGAGTCTTTTTATATCGTAAAAAATATCATTATAGTTTAAGAAAATTGCTTACACATGTGTTGAGTTGATAAATTGATTAGAACATGTCTTGAGTTAATAAATTGATTAGAGATAATTTTTTTATTATTAATAATAAACTATAAAAATAGTGATAGAAATGACTGTCAGATTATAAATTTAATTATGTAATTCTATTATGGACTTTAATGAGTAGAAAACTTTTGATTTAAGAGTATAATGAAGGTGTTAATAAGAATGTCAACCTAGTAATTGAAATGTCTAAGTATGTTTAAAAACTCTCTTCCTCTATTATTTTATTCGAAAAAAGGAAAAATAACTTTTAAATATTTATTATAAATAGAAGTCAATATCATTATCAAACCAGAGACCTAAATTAATAATTAAAATAGATAATCTATTTTTTTAAAAAAATAATCTATTTTTTTAAAAAAATAGATAATTACTTACTATTTGAACTGATACATACCTTTCACAACTCATGTAACATTAGAAGAAAAAGACACTATACACCATCGATTATTGTACCATTATCATTTAAGAACTAGGTAAACTGATAGAGGTGTGGGTGGTTATTGATGAATACCACAGTTGTTTAGCAATATACAATGAAGCCAGTACTATATCTTGTATGTTAAAAAGTTGTATATATATTATATTTAATGAAATCTATCATGATTGTTTGATTTTTGTTGCATTTGCTCAGGTGGATTAGTTTGCCTTCATTTGGAGAAAGTTGGCACAATAATCATCATGCGTTTGAATATTCAGCAAGAGCGGGGATTGAATGGTGGGAAGTTGACATTGGTTGGTATGTTATATTGTTTCTTCAAGCCATTGGGTTGGCCACTGATGTCAAACAACCCTCTCAAGCTCACATGCAAAGGCTATCTATGGACAAACCAAATGAAGACTGTCAAGAATGATGTTTCACACTCCATATGTGTCTTAAATATAATTGTATGGTATTAAAAGCACTTAGAAAAAGGTCATTTTCACTAATAATTGTTTGCTTTAATTTCCCTTGTAAAGCGTGTATCAAATAGTAATGTTATTATTATGTTATTAATTTTATGCCTTATTATGTATGTCCATATTACAACATTGCCTACTAAATACTATATTTAGATTATATAACAAATATAATCGATTTTAGTAATTGATGGAGCAAATTTTGTTATTAGAATTCGAATCAAATAATCAACTAAATCACACTCTAACAAGTTTGGATTGAATTCATGAGCACATGAATTTCTTCAAGAAAAATCGTTTATAACCCAAGCCAACAGAGAGGGAGTTTATTGGAAAAAAAAAATTGTCAAGAAAAGATGGTAGAAGTGTAAATTATTTTT
The DNA here is from genome assembly GCF_000004075.3 of Cucumis sativus. NCBI lineage: Eukaryota > Viridiplantae > Streptophyta > Magnoliopsida > Cucurbitales > Cucurbitaceae > Cucumis > Cucumis sativus. The sequence goes on from NC_026658.2 coordinate 945,168, forward strand.
TAAAAAAAACATAGTTTGAGTTTTGTAGATCTCTCTAAAACATTAACATTTGATAATTGAATTCTCATTATCCAATCTAACCATTAACACTCCTAAATCAATTTGATTAGCTAATAAAAAGTTGTCCTAAGTCATAAAATTAGTGGAAGTTAGATAGATGAAAAACATACAAAATCTAATTTACACTAATTGTATATTACGAATAAGAGCTAAGATAGGTTGAAAGCGTAATTTTAATGCACCTAATTATAAATATTGATTGAGTTCAATATATCTTAAAAGTTGATTAGAAGCTTCTAATTGAAATATGTACAACTTACTAAAATAGTAAGATATTTGTAGAGGATTAGGGTTGTCAATGACTCAACTTTCTAGGATATTTGTAGAGGATTTTAGTGCTACACAGACGTTGTATTAAAAAATCTAGTTATACTCAGAGTTTATATTCCCAGAAGTGAAACAATGTTGAGAAACATAATATCATATTTGGAATACGTAAAAGAACTAATTACCATAACAAAAAATCTAGTTTGCCTATTAAAAAAAATAGAACTGAAATGTTTATCAAGGACAAATTGACGTTTTTGCTACATTCCGAGGCCAATAACAAAGAGAAAAATACAGAAAAAGCTGGTTGAAAATGGACTAGAGATCATATCAAATCCTATAACCCTAAGCTGACTAATGTATATATTTACAAAATTTGTTTTGTTTGATGCCTATCTTTTCTTTTTCCAGAGGATATAATTGGATTCAATAGGTGCATTACACTATCCCAACTTAATATTTATCTAGTCCTTGAGAAGTTTCAGAAGAGATCAACATTACTTGCCTGAAGTTTAGAAACGAAAATTGTTCTTTAAGGGGTCTCTTAATTAAAGTTGATTATCATTATTGACCATGTTGGAAACCATCTATTCAAAATAGCGATCACATCATCCAACTCCATATCATTTTTTATTAATCAATATATTAACGGACAACTTTAACTAAGTGATTATTTAGAACTACTTTTTAAATCATAGTATAAAAGAGTCACTTTTAAATTTTCGCTAATAGCATGATTTGGATTGAATTAAATATTACATTACAATCTGAAATAACTTTTAACTAAGCATGATTCTTTCTTTATTTCATGTGGAACAACACTTTAGGTTTTAGAACAGAAAGGATTAAGCTTTCAGCTTTAAAAAACTAATATAGTCAAATTAATTAGGTGTACAAAATGATTAAGAGTGTTAATTTGAGGACCATTATTAATATTATCCTAATTTAACCAAATCAATTAGGTGCAGAATAATGAACAATTAAATTAGTTCTCTCCATCCCTTAAGCCAAATCCTATTAGCTATTGTAATGGAGAGTTAATTTTAGATCATGTGTTTCATTCCATACAAAGAAAAAAAATATAGACTAAAATTTAGAAAATGCCTCCAAACTATCAAATGTTATGATAATACCATTTGAAAGTTCACACAAGATAATTTAAAAACATTGTACCCTTCTAATAATGTGAAAAAAAATCCACCCATATTATTCAAATAGTTTTGAAATTACCTCCTTTTTCCAATTTTTTTTAAAAAAACACTCCTTTTCCAAAATATTATAATAAAAAAAATTATGCATCAATTTAAAGCATGGTTTTTGGATTGGACCCTTTCTTTAATTTAACTTTTGCGTGAAATGCTATGTTATTATATTCCTCTCAAAATATTTTATCGTTTAAGATATATACTAAACTAATTAAGATTGATTGTTAAAACATAGATTATCAATCTACAAATTTAAAGTTTGGATTCTCAATATAGAAGTGTGTATATAGATAAAAATGTCTTGTTATGAACTTTTTCTAACCATTTTAAGGGTTAATGCAGCTAATTTTAAAAGTTAAAGTTCAAAGAATTTTTAGACTGAGGTTTATATAGTTTCTGTCTACAAAGATATTTTTGGAATTCTTGTAGAAAAATTTAAAGAGTAACTACGAATTAATATATTTACGAAACATTAAGTACAAAGTTTAGGAAATAGTTTTTTTCTATCGAGACCTTGCTATCAAATGGAAAACAGGAGGCTAAAGAGCATAGTGTTTTAGAACCACAAGTTGATTTTAGGGTTTCCACAATTTCCTAAGAATAATGGGTTGGTTTTACACAGCAAGTTACACTCTTATTAATATGAAAGTTATTGGCCCATGATTAAGTCATGCGATTTCATGCCCATTAAATACAGGCCAAATGTAATACCCTCCCTTCTAAAATTGTTTTTTGATGATTCCCAACGCTGTTGAAAGAGCATCGGGAGTTACCCATGAAATTTCAGATCTGGATTATATCTTCTTCCTCTCTTCTCTTCTCAACATGTTCCCTTTAGTTACCTCGGTTTGAAAACAAAAAATTTAGTGCTCCCTCAGTTCGATCTCTTGTCACTAAAACTAGTTGTTATGGATAGTTCGGTTAATTATTTGATTTGAATTTGACCATAAAATCTGCTCCATCAATTTATTATTTAAAACTTTACATGTTAAAGGAAACTGTTAAAGATCAAAGGTTAACCTTCCTGTAATTTTATTTTTCACTTCAAATTCCTGTCCCCTTGCTTGTTGGTTTTTTTTTTCTCTTCTAAGAAGCATGGTAGAATAATTGAAGAACAATATGTTTATAGGTGTAACAAATATTGGAATGTGTAGTAAAATTGACGTCATGGATTAATTTTACTGTATGCTTAGTAACTATTTGAGATTATAGTATATTTTCACAATACATAGGTGAAACTCTAATTACTAAACAAACAACAATATATATAAATAAATCATAATTAAAAAAAATAAACAAACAACTAAAATAATAATAAATAAACAAATAGCAACATCTATTTGTAATTAATATCAAAATAATTCACAAACAGTCTCAAAGTGCAAATTATGCACCCGCGACACATATAGCCTAAAAATGGCCTAATAGAGTCTAAGTATTGAATTGGAAGACAAAAAATTAGAACAGAAAAGGACCTCTCAAAGTTTTGTGGTCAAGAAATAAATGAGATAAATTGATTATTTGAATTGATGTGTGTGATTTGTAAAATTTTTTTTGTCGCAATGACCCAACTACCATATGATATTTATGGTGTACCAATTTAAAACTAAAATTTGGTTGTATTTAGTATTGAATTGGACGAACAAGATAGCACGTTGTTCCATTTAATTAGGTGTAATATATATATGTAGTAAAGGAATGCATGTGAGGGTCCCTTAGTTTTTTTATAGTCAAATCTTCTCACGTGGTCTCTAAAGATAGTATATCTCTTTTGTGTGTACATCATTTTCGATGGAATATCAATTTTTTCCAAAGAAGACAAAGTGCTTAGTATAACTTTAGGGCAGTCCCAAATGGAGTTCTAAGCTCTAACAAGACACCAAATTTTATTAAAATGTGGATTAACATGATTACAAGCAAGCCTAGAGGAAAGCTTAGTGAGAAGACTCTTAATTAGTTGAGCAATGCAACGCTTTAAAGTTTAGAGCTACAGTACTAAGCTTGTAGTCTTTGAAGAGTGGATGTCTATTACACCACAAGCCTAAGTATAGCTATAGAATCTTTTCATATATTTAATAAACTCTTTTTGTTTATTCGTAAAGATTCATTTGTTTCTTTCGATCCAAATGCACCATAGGATGACCCCTGCAGCTTTAAAGATGATGATGTTTCTCTTTTTTGTTAGTTTTATTTGGCAAAAGAAATCGCAGAGAGAATTGACATCATCATGCAAATGGTAACCTATATTTCGTTGTAACGTGTTCTCTACAAGAATCTAGTTTTCAATTAAATTTAATCTTAATACTCATTCTCTCTAGCTAAAGTTCTAAAACTCATATTGGAGGATGGAGGTTATGGTTTATTGTACTATTTTTTTCTTTGACTTACATGGTGTTTATCCCTTCATTTACAAATTTAATTACCTGTTTTAACGTACAATTTGTGATAACATTATTATTATTATATAATTTGAGGTATATATTTGTAAAATGACTAAATATACTTAGATACACAAAGTAAATGAAATATATGCCTTGGTAGAAAATGAGACTAAACATCATAATATATGATATATATTGTGTAACAGCTGCAATCTGTCATACAAATTAGTAAATAAATAAAGGAAAATATAAATTTTCTTTTATGATGAGTTTTGAAAATTGTGGAAAACACTACTTTTAGAAACACGACTTTCATATCTGTGCTTCTTTTTCCTAATAAAAATACTATAAATCAATGAGGTATTATAAACTTTTGTGCTTAATTTTTATGCAATATTATAAGATAATTAGACTATATATTCATGTAAAGATGTGAGTTTAAAATCCTTCTAAACTATCAGCGTAAAAGAAAATATATGTTTCTTTTTTTATTGGACTGAATATTTTTTGAGAGTTTATATACTAAACAACACGTTGTTACATCTAAAAACCAATTATAAAGATCATCAAGATTCAATAAAGATCATCAAGATTCAAGAATGAATCAAGCAAATGGTTTCCAGCTCAGTCCTTGAATCTCTCACCAAATCACAATCATGAACATATGAAAATGCATAAAATGGTCGGCAATGGATATCAAAATCACATCCATATAAAGATTAATTTGCCTTCTGTCATCCCCATAAATTTCACCCTTTTTTCAAGGTTGCAGGGTTGTAGCACACACACATATATATACCAACATGCCTTTTATGGAGGAGTTTTATTCGTCTTGTGTATGCTTTGTAAATGGGAAGACATTTATTGCCGTTGAGAGACCTTCCATATTTTGCCCAGGAGTTTAAGTCTTTCTGCAATAACTTTCTTAGCTAAAAGTGAGCATGGAATAATAAGAACGCATAAATTATATACATAAATTTAATCGATTAAATAACTCGAGTAACCAAATTTTCTTTTTATTGAAATGTGTGTATTCCTTGATTTTTCGAAACACAAACTATTTTAGTTTGTAAAATGACGGAAATAATAAAAGTGTAAATAGGTGTTTTTAGGGTTACTACCATCTCCTAATTACACCAAACAACTTTCAAATTATAGTTTTTCTCAAATCTTTTCTTATTTTCTTCTTATTGAAAAAAAAAAGAGTTTGACTTTGTTATCCAAATCACATTATAAAAAAACATATCGATGACGATCTACATTATTTTTAAAAATAAATAGATAAAAGGTACGTGGAATGCATTAGCTAGTCGGTAAGGGTCAACTAGTACTTGCAAATGAATTTCTACACGAGATCGGTTTTGTAGATTATCTGAAAACAGAATTTTAAAAACAAAGACGTAAACTGAAAGATGTAATTGCTTCTTTCAAAGTTTAAAACTTAAATACCATTATTTAAATATGATATTTTTAAATATAATAAAAGAAACAAAAAAATACTTATAAAATATAGTAAAATTTTATAATTATAAATAAAGTTTATCATATTTATGGTTGATGAAATTTGAAAATTTTACGTGTAAATATTTTCAACATTAATGTTATTTACAATAATTTTTTTATTAAATATACCTTTTATATGTCTTTAAATATCATAACATGCTTTTTTTTATTATTGTTTTTTAAAATCATTAATATTAATAAAAAATTGACCTTAGCAACACAATTATTTTTCACCTTTCCCTACCCTTGAGGTCAATTGTTATAAATGACAATTTAATATATCATAATAGTAGCTAAGGTAAAACTTAATTTGGATTTTTAGAATCTCTTTCGAAAAAACTTCATATATATCAATAAATATATATATGAAAATAAAATATAAAAGATATCGACAAAAAAAGAATATAAAAAAAAGATCAAACACATATATAGGGTTCACTGGTAGTAGTGTGTTAACTAGGTTTATTAAAATTGAGGAAGATGATGTTATTAAAAATGAAAAATTTCTTACGGCTACATGCATAATCTACACACATATATATAGTCTTATCAAAGAATTTTAGCCACTGAAGTTTTTGCACAAAATCAAAAGTCGTAGGCATAACATGGAAAGCTTATCATCAACCACTCTGAATACTTTTATCAGGTACCATTTTAAAATATTTAAAAAATATATTGATTATATATTTGAAAATGAACCTTTACAAATCATAAACAAATTAATTAAGAAAATCATAAAAGGCAGGTTGATATAATGGGTGCTGCTGCAGAAATGAGAAAATGGTGGAATTAATGGGCACGACAGCTTAGGCAAATTCAATCTTCATATGGATGTGATTTCGCAGTTTAATATGATGATCCTTGAGAGTTGGTGAGAGACTGATTGATTGAGTTGGAGCCATTTTGGTGGATGATGATGTATATTTACACCCCCATAAATTATTAATTATAAAATGACTATGAAAAGTATTATGTTAAAAAGTTATCAAAAATATCAACGCAAAAATAAAGCTGATATATTTCTCTGCATGTGTTTCTCTGTCTTCCCAACTACTTTGTTTCTAAATCAATGGTAGAAATAAAAATCCAACCTTTAACCATAGCTGATAAATAATATTAAATATCTGTATCTACCACTCTAAGGTTTTAAAAATTTTCCTTTCTTCTTTGTATATCAATTAAATTTTGCAGCTACACCTCTGCATCCAATAAATGCCGTCCTATGTTAACCTATTTTACTTTTGCTTAAAATTCGATATAAATACAAATGCCATTTGCCAAAGGTTCTAAGAAAATTGCCCATTGAACATGCAAACAGTACAGAAACCAAAGGCAATGGGGAAATCCCCAAGGTCATTCAAGAGGAGAAAATATACCAAGTTGGACAAAATCATTTTCTTTTCCCTATTCATCGTCCATATTGCCTGTATTTTTGCACCATTTCATTTTACTTGGCCTGCATTTTGTGTCGCGTTTGCATTGTACTTTATTACTGGCTTATGTATTAGCGTTTCGTACCATAGAAATCTTGCACATAAGAGTTTCAAACTACCAAAATCAATGGAATACTTTCTCGCTTATTGTGCGGCACATGCTCTTCAGGTTTATTAACACGTGATCAACTTCTACTTCTTTTTTGTTTATGAAATGTTATATATCTATTTTTTAAAATTATTTGTTATTTATTTATTTATTTAGGGTGATCCAATCGATTGGGTGAGTACACATAGATGTCATCATCAATTTGTTGATACAGAAAAAGATCCACATAGCCCTATCGAAGGATTTTGGTTTAGCCATATCACTTGGCTTTTTGATTCTTATAATTTGACCAAAAAAGTTTGTCCAAATTATTTTACCGATTTTCAAAAAGTTGATAGAAGCATATTCATATGGTTCTCCAAGCATGGGAGACCCGATAACGTTCGTGATTTGGAGAAGCAAACCTTCTATAGGTTTATTCATAAAACATATTTTCTTCATCACATTCTTCTTGCGATCCTACTCTATCAAGTTGGAGGACTTCCATTTCTTATATGGGGCACGGTAAAGGTTTCATTTATAAACTAACTTTATATAAACTTTCATGTATTCCTCTTGATAATTAACATATCTAATATGTAACATTATTTTTTTATTATATGGAAAGTTGTGTTTAAAATACCAAAATTTAAGATATAATCATGTAATGTCTCACGTCCAAGATTTGGAGTCGATCAGATTCGGTATCTAAGGACTTTAACATTCTCTTATATTTCTAGTAGATGTGGCTTAGTGACAAACCAAGATAAAGAAAACGTTGGTGGACAATGTGACCATGGTAGAATAGGTTATTATCTATACCAACAAATATATATATATATATATATATATATATATATATATATATATATATATATATATGTATGTATACTTTTATATTTAGTAGCTCAATTGAAGAAATCTTATATTGGATGACTTTCTATAGATTTTTTAAGAAACGTGGGAGTGAGGACACTAAAATAACTCAACATTAGCTTTTGTAGAGATAGGACACAACACTATCAATAAGTTCAAAAAAAGTATATCTGATGATCTAACTAGAGGATTTGGAAAGGATACGTGAGAGAATGTCAAAGAATCATCATAGTTTTAAATCCAACGTTTAGAATAATCCAAGTCATAATCGTTGGACTTGAGACGTTATAATGATAGTCATAATTCTTTCTCTTCCATTTAATCAAGCATTTCGATTAGATAATAGATATGCAAATTTTCATTTTGGGCTAACGAAAATAATTTCTTAACTTTAAATTATGTAGTGTGTAAGGATCGTAGTGCTCATGCACGTAACATTTATGGTGAACTCGGTATGTCATATATGGGGAAAACGTCGATGGAATACTAAAGATTTGTCAAGAAACAATTGGTAAGTGCTTCTATATCATTCTTTATTTTCATTAATCAAATGTGAGATATTATTTAAATAGTTGATTTTATCCTTAATCTCCATTTCAATATACTAAATTGGATTAGGTTTGAAAGGACTATTTAAGTATTAATGAGAAACTTTCTTTGACACTTTAAGCTCTTAAAAAATTATTTTAAATACGTTCTAAGTTTGAACAATCATGAAATAGAAATTCTACACTTTGCTTTTAAATGTACTATTGTTTTATATACACTCTAAGATTGAAAAAAAAAAGATCAAATGTGGTCCTCGAAGCACATCCAATAAAATTGGAATGATACATAAATATTACCATGGCTTCATACGATGGGAAAATGGTACAAATTGTTTAAATAGATCGAAAAAACAACGTGTGGATGAGAAAAAATAAAAATAATTTTCTTTAAAAAAAATAAAAAAGTAAAAATAAAAGTTTTGTTTATCTACACTAACACTTCTCAAATAGAGATACTCTTCCTATCAATTATATTTTTTTATTATTGACTTAGTGAATTGTGATTGTAAGACTTTTTTATGGCATTATTTCCAACCGTTACCATTCAAAACTTGTTGAAAGAATTCCCCAACCATATTATATAGTAATTGCCAATTAATATGTATGTCTCCTTTTTAGCTAGCCTAGGCATATACTATATAATTATGATTTACTATTTATTTGTTAGTTTTCCTTTTATTCTTTTAAAGGTTGGTAGGTTTGCTTGCATTCGGTGAAGGTTGGCACAACAACCATCATGCTTTTGAATATTCAGCAAGGTTTGGACTTCAATGGTGGCAAATTGATTTTGGTTGGTATACAATTAGGGTTCTTCAAGCCATTGGAGTTGCCAAAAATGTTAAACTACCTTCTACAATTCACAAACAAAGGCTTTTTATAGACTATTGAGTCTGCAATAAAAAAATCTATTAATGTTTGGTATTCTCAAGACGATTTGTTTGTTTTTATTTTGTGTGTGAAGGATATAGTGTAATTAAGCACCCTTAGCAGCAATTTTGATTATATAGATGTTGCTATTGATGATCTTTATATTTGAAGTTTTTTATGTTTCTCATAAATAATTGTCTATTGGTATTAAGTTTGAATTTGTTTCTTGATAAATAGGTTAAAAGTATATTGATATAATTAAAGCTACTGTAATCCACAAAAGTTGATTAGTTCTTTAGCTTCCATTTTGCCTTTATTTGATTGGTAATTTAAATGGTATGGAAAACTAAAGTTTGATATCAAAATATGTTGGCTAGAATGAGGTGCTAATCTAGTTGAAATGTTTCGGTGTGCCTTTGACACTCTGTTGAAAACAATACATGTTATGATAATTTTTTTCTCTTGAGATTCTATAATCTAAAGATCATTCTCATTAATAAATATATTATGGAGAGAAAATAATCCATAATGTTTGAAAACATAATACTCGAATGACATAAAAAGATTTAAGAAGTCATATAAGACTCCATGTACATATTTATTTTCTTTTTCTTTCTTTTTTATTTAAAAAACAAGCAAGAACAAGAACTAAATAAATGCAAAAAGATCACAATAATACTTAAGAGGAATCACATGGTGAAGTGATTTTATATTGGATGGCCAACTTTTGCTTATGAAGTTGAGTGGGCAATTTGACATCAGTTGCCAATCCAAGAGCTTGAAGTAATAAGATAACCCACCACGTGAAGTCAAATTCCCACCATTGAAGACCATGTCTAGCTGAGTATTCAAAAGCATGGTGGTTGTTGTGCCAACCTTCCCCAAAAGAAATCAATCCTATTATCCTGTCTCTCAAACACATACACAAAAACATTAATTAATTTACAAAACCATCCTAAAATATTAGAAGAGAGAATGAAACTTTTACATGTATATTTGTGTACCACACACTTTAAACAAAAAGAATTAATAGCTCCTTGACCTTTGTCAAACAGGTATCTTTTAAACTTGTAAAATCTCAAATAAATCAAACTTACGTTAGAGATCTTAAACAAGCCATGGATCTCCCCTTAGCTTAGAAATATAAATCTATCTTTTGTTTTTTATTTTAAAAAATTAAGTCTATAAAATCTACTTCTACCCCTAACATTCTATATCTATATTGTTACTTGTTATTGATTTTCTTTTAACGTTTCAAATTCTTTTTTAAAAACTATATATTTTAATATTTTTGTTTTTATAATTCAGTTAGCAATTTTTAAATACTTATTATTATTATTAAGAAATGTGAAAACCATAATTAAAAATTTGAAATGAATATAGATATTACTTTTGAAAAGGAGTATAAACAAAATAAGATCAGAATTGTTAAAAACCTAAAACTTTAGGAAATTTAACAAAAACAACTATGGATGGATGATAAGAAAAAGGAGGAGAGAAGAGACCAATTGTTCTTTGATAAGTCATTGGTGTTCCACTTTCTGTAGCCCCAAATGTGGCATGCTGAATTCACGAAGAGTGCAGCATGTAAAACACAAATCAGCCTCACTCCCTGCCCATCACAATTCACAATCAATCTCTTATTATTTTTATTATTTTACCATCTCCTTCTGAATGTCAAATTGTCAAAGCCAACAATTGAATGCAATACCTTAGTAACAAAAAAAAAAAAAAGTAATAAATAAAAAGAATAAATTGTTTCAATTTGAAAAAACCCTTTAAAATATAACAAAATTTCATAGAATTTTTTATATATTTTAGAATTATTTTGATTCATTTTGTTATACTTAAAAATAACCTTATGATAGATTAAATATAATTAAAGTCATAAAATTCAAATTTCCACTTAATGTTTGTGAAATTTGAGTAGGTTTGATTTTGTTTTGTTTTAAAAAAAGTACTAAATTATATATGTTTGTATTAAAAGAAAAACTATAAAAATTCTAGTTCAAACCAATAAATGAACAAAATTTAAATATATATGTGATAGACCGTGATAGACTTAAATGGATATCTATCGCTTTAGATCAAACATAAACGAATGTTTATTTGTATCTATTGCATTTATAATTAATTGTGAAGGTAAAGTTTTATTATATTTATAGATATTTTTAACTGCTTTATCATTTAAAATTATTTTATTTTATTTTATTTACTTGGAGATAACTTTTCAAACTTTTCAATCCCACAATAAACAGGGAGATGGAGAAGCTAACATGTTAAGAATAATGAAGGCAAACAAAAGAATTGCATTTTTCTATCTTTTTCCCTTGTGTTAATACTTACCATTCCCCAAACAACAAAGGGAAGTCCTCCAAATTTATAGAGAACAATTGCAAGAGCTATGGGATGAAGAAGGTATGTTTTACGAAGGAACCTGTAGAAACCTTGTTTCTGCAAATCCTCAACATTCTTTGGCCTTCCATACTTTAGAAAACCCACAAACCAATTGCGAGAAAGTGTTCGTTTTGCTTCTCTTTCCTTGAAATCTTCGAGATTTTTCGGATAAATCTTTTCAGTCAAACCATATGAGTCAAACATCCATGTCATGTGGCTAAACCAAAATCCTTGCATGGGACTGTGTGGATCTCTATCGGTATCAACAAACTGATGATGATATCTATGCGTACTAACCCAATCAATTGGATCACCCTATAGCAAAATTAAACGAAGAGATAAAATGTTACAAATAACTTTTTATTTTTTAAAGAAGAGAATAAAGTATTGAAGGATTAGTAGGCTTGTACGTACAACCAAATATGTTAACTATGTTGGACACATTTCTTACAAACCCTACCTTATATTTATATCACAAAAGGCGAGTACACAAAAGAAGAGCCGGAGAGGAGCTTAAGAGATCATACAAAGAACAAGACTACAGAGAACGAAGCTCAAGACATCATACAACGAACAAGGTTAATTAATTACCAAATCTTAATCAATACCACCCTTGTCAGTAATGACTTTAATTATAAAACAAACAACACAGTAATACCATAATAATACAGCAAACCTGAAAGCCTTGCACTCCAAGATATGCAAAAAAGTACTCAAGCCATTTAGGAAGTTTAAAACTTCTATGTGCAAGATTCCTGTGATACGAGAGCGTAATCCCTAAGGCACCTGTAATCAAATATAGTGCAAAAGCAACCCAAAATGCAGCCCAATTGAAGTGAAATGGGGCCAAGAGAGAAAGCAAATGCAAGAACAAAATTCCAGCAGCAGTACGTCGGTCTAAAGTTGTCCATTTTCTGTTGAAAAATGCACGTTTAGGATTCACCATTGAAAATTGCTTCTTCTTATCATGTTTATCTTCAACCTCTTTTCTTGCTGCCTCCATATAGATGAAAACAAGCACAAGAAATTAGCCAATAGGTAGAACCTTCCCACCTTGGCTACTTCCATTTGTACTCGTTATTTGTCGATGAATTTATAGTCAAACACTTTGCTTGAAGAATACTAGTTAGGTGGGTTTGGTTCTTTGAAATTAATAGTAGATAGAGCAAATTAATGTTTTTACCCTAAATTTTTTATTGCGAACGATTATTGTTGTAAATAGTAATTGTAAAAAAAAAAAAAAAACTTTTATACGAAAAATGTGTTTGCATACATGACACTAGTGTCAAAATTTCAAATCTTAAATTAAAAATTACCTTTTATTTTATTTTTTTGTAAAAACACCATATTTCTTATTTCACCTTCCATCACACTTCACAACAATCTCAATAAAATAAGTAAAATCCATTCAATTAAACTATATTATAATTAAGGAAAAATTATTTCTTTATCTCAAAAAAAAATGAGAAATTAGTATAATTTATGAATGTCGCAAAAATAGCTTTCTAATGAATAGATTTTAATGTTAATTAAAATTTTTGTTTTTTTCTTGAGTATCTTTTATTCTCGTAGATGTGATCCATCATATATGAAAATCGAATTCAAAATTGCATATTACAAGATTTATTTAAGAATATGGTATAAGTTATTAAAAAACCTTAATAGAAAACCTTTTGAAATAATATATTAATTTTTTAATGTTTGAAAATGCAAAATTTTAATTGGTTTAGAAAAAGTTTTACGAAAGACGTTAAAGCCGAAAGAAAGTTGAATTTTTTAAAAAATCAAACCTTTGAGAAATTTTTAATTAAATCAAATAGAGAAGTTATTTAAGATGAATAATATATACAGAAAGAACAATCAACCAACATGCAAAATAATAAGTTAAGCAAATCTAGAAAAACAAAACTAAGATTTCTTGAAAGAATCGATTCTCTCCTGGTAAATAGATTATTTGAAAGTGCATAATCTAGAAAAACGACGGTTAGATGTATTTCTAAATTTTGTTTTTAGATATTTTTACCAAAAAAAGCCAACAAAGATAAATAAATTTATAACATAATATCGATATATTAAAGTTTTAACTCAACCGTAATTAACACAATCTTTCTTAAACAAAGTAGAATTTCGGATCTCGCACTCAAGAAAATATATAGACACTACTAATAAGACTTTTTTTTTTTCCTTTTAGCAGGTTTAATAGCTGACAAGAGAGATGTGGATGAGAAGTCTATTATATATATATGTGTGTGTTTAAAGAATCATCGAAATCACAACAAGGCCTATGCAATAGTTAACCCTATAACAAAATGTTTTTGTTTATCACATCACCACAATTAAAATAACCACTCTTTAATAGATCACTAGGAATTTTAAAAGATGATTTAAGAAATTAACCATACTGCTTAATTCGTAACAGTAAGAAAACTGAGGAGAAGAATTATTTTTAATGTCTCTATGCAACAGTTTTTTTCATCCATCCGAACACTTATGATCTCCTTTAATTAATAATTATGTTTGTTGCAGCTCCTTTTGTAATCCATTTTTTCACAGTTCATTTCTAAATTTATTAACACTTTCGTTCACTCTCAATACTAAAAAGTTGAAAAATTAAAATATTAATGTCGATAAAAATATCAAAACCACAAACTAATGAAAATATTGACATTAAAAGAAATTCATTTGTAGATGTTTTGTTTTTATTTAAAAATAATAATCGTGAGAATGGAGAAAATCTGATTTGGACGAAAATTTTCGATCATGTATATATAGAACAAAATAGTTGAATAATTGAAGAAGGGATATTTATGTTTTATGACATTGTCGAACAACATAATATTGAATGCCAACCTGTACTGTCATTACTACTCTACCTATTCACCTGGAAAAATATTACAATAATGCATTCAAATGTTATAAATGAATGTTCATCTAAAGAGTGATTAGGTTATTCAAATTTGATGATGTTTATTTGGTTCTTGAGATTTTAGGGTGAACACTTCAATTGACCAACGATAAAATGACATGATTATTAAATAAAAGACGATCTAGCTAGCTTATTTGGAAAAAGAACAATTAATTTAAATTTGTTGGGTTGATGTGGGTTCTCCTTCTTCTTTACCTCCTCCATAAGCTTCTTTAACTTTCTCGGTCGACCTTCCTTTGGTTATAAACCTCTAAAATAGAGAGTATGAAAAAGGTGTAGATATGAACTTGAGAAAGAAGATGGAGTTTAGAGCTAAGGAGGATGGAGTTCACCTCGATCAACAAAAAAAAAAAAAAAAGTGGGACTAAAGTATTTCTGAAAGTATTCATTTCAAAACCTCGTCAATGATCAAATTGATATCAGCTTTTACTCAAACATTGGGACTAAAAGTGCATTTTATCTAAAAGAAATTTAAAAATTGATTCTCGATTTTTTAATGATAAGATTTTAACCTTTCATTGTTGAAAAAATCTTACATAAAAAATTCTCACAAAAATTTCAAAGAAACCCTATGATGTAAAAATTTATTACAATGAAACAGAATAACTTTCTCTCTTAACATCAATTAAAGTAGTAGTTTCTTAAAACTTTTGGCCAGTTATACATTTTTTTCACTCTCAAACTAGAAAATACAAAAATGAATTTAATTAGAGTTAACATAATAAGCTTCAAAGTGTTTCTAACTAGTCGTGGAAGACCCTGGCATAAATCATATCTATATAAATATATATATCATATGGTTGGTGCTAACAGTGAACTTGATCTTAAATATTTTTTATATGAGGAAAATGCACCTACTATTTTGTAAGAAAAAATCACAACAAAATTCACCTTAATAAGATATTTGAAAAATAATTCACAACTTCTGCAACATTCATGTATTCACCGACCATCATAACTCTTAACCCTCATAGAATTATAACTTACGCTACCAAAGAAACATAGATCATCACTTAAAGATTTTCCTTTTGATATTTATGACAACTTTCATGACTCATTTTAAAGTCCATCCTCAAATGGCATAACACGTCGACAACACACCTTGCATAATCATAATCCTACCATCAAATATGTGCAATGTGGTAGATCTTTTTTTTAATAAGACAGTTTGAATTATTGTTTTTTTTTTTTTCTTATCTTTTCCCTATTTAATCACACCTAATTCTTGTCCTCTTTTTCAAACCACTGCAACTGTATTTGTACTTTGGAAAAGATATAACTCTAAACAAACTAAATATACAAATTGCATACACTCACTTTGTTTGGATTGAAATTTGTCAGTATTTTGATTGAAAATCGTATTTAAAATTTTCAAATTATTAAAATTAGGAAGTTTGCACAAATAGCAAAAAAAATGTTAATAGAACTCATCTCACTTACATTTTCAAATTTTCAAAAATAGCAAATTTAAAAGTAGATTATCATCTAATTATTATCATATTTGTCAAATTACAAATATAAAAAAATGTGTAAAAATCGTTTAAAATATTAGTACAGATAACCTATTAATAATAAACATTTATCAAGACTAATATTTTTTATTTAACCTAATTATTTGATTTTATAATTGAGTTGGATTGGGAATGAAAGGGTAGATTTGGGCCAAGTGAAGCTTAATGGGCCTCCAAAAACTGTTTGGACCTAGTTTGAATCACACTAAAAAAGGGCTTTGATTTGGAAAATAATTGTAATATTGTTTAGAGTGAAAAGTTAAATTAATTAATTTGATAATAGGACTTTTTGTACTATTACCTTAATTTAATGGCTCAAATTACACCAATCACTTCCCACCAATTTTCTTTCTTTTATGAATAGGCTTAAAAGTTCATAATACCCTTATTTATTTCTTGCATTTTAATTAAATAAAATCGAAAATACACAATTATGGAAAAATATGGAAATCATGTGCTAGCTTTTTCTAAAATTTTAAAATTCATCATAAAAGGAAAATTTTCATTTCCTTTCAATTTAAAATATTTTAATTTATTTTTCTTTATTTGTCTTACAAAAATTTCTTTCTACAAAATTTGAATTTTCACTTAAATGTTCACAACTGGATTGCATTTTATACCTAATTGTAATTTCAAATCTTTGTAGGTTTATTTGAAATATATTTCAAACAATTTCAAATTTATAATGAAGTAAAAACTAAGTAATTTAATATCGAATAACCTAGTATAGGTTCTTTACCGTGTATAGTTATTTACGTTTTTACTTTTAAGGTTTAGAGAAGTGCAGTATATAAACTTTATCACATTGAATTTTGAAACATTCTCTCTACTAAATATTTGGTATCCTTTTGTGCTCATGGACGTAACTAACACACTATTAAGTGAACCACTTATATTTATTGATTTCATAACATTTCTCTCTATCACTTATTGGAGACCGCCACTTCTAAAATAAGTTGTTTCTATTTAGGAATGTGATAGAGACGACTAGAGTTTGGGTGAGAAATAAATTTCATATTTTGTTATAGTATATATATATATATATATTATCATATTTTGTTATATTTATAAATATTTTCATCGATGCATTAAAAGGATTTGAACGTGTTTAGAAACCATAATTTCAAACACTCCTACCTACATATATATATTTCACACATAAGGTTAAAAGCCAAAGTTTCTTTATTCCATATAATCTTTAAATAAAGTACATAATATTTTCACTCTCTCTTCATTCAAATGGTCAAAATATCTTCATAAATCATACTTTAGGATAATTTCTAGTATTATTTTTGTTTTCTACATTTTAGATATTTGAAAAACACATAAAAGTTAAATTCTTGATCAATATCAAACAAAGGGGCATGATTCGTACACCAAACTACAAATTTAAACTTTGAGCAATAATCAAGAGAGAGTTGAAACGTTTTGTTTGAGACGACTCTTTAAGGGTTTAAAATAATTAATTTTTAATTCCTTAAAAAGTCATTTTAAATAGTGTTTTAGTATCATTAATCGCTTTTGGGTTGGATGGCCAACTTGTGCATGTGATGTTGAGAGGGTAACTTCAAATCAGTGGCTAACCCTATGGCTTGAAGAAACAAAATAACCCACCAAGTTACATCCAACTGCCACCATTCTAGGCCATGTCGAGCTGAATACTCAAATGCATGGTGGTTGTTGTGCCATCCTTCTCCAAAGATGAGTAATGCCAACACCCTAAAATCCAAACAAATTCTATATCAGTCCAACTGGTGGCAAAGTCTTAAAAATTAAAGATGGTCAAAAGTCATCCTAGTTTAGCCAAAGCATAGTTGGAAATATAAAAATCAATTATATACTTTTTTTTCTTGTTTTCTTTCAAATCAAATACACTCGTTATAGATTTTTAGATTATAATATACTATAATATCCATT
Source organism: Cucumis sativus (assembly GCF_000004075.3). Classification (NCBI taxonomy): domain Eukaryota; kingdom Viridiplantae; phylum Streptophyta; class Magnoliopsida; order Cucurbitales; family Cucurbitaceae; genus Cucumis; species Cucumis sativus. The sequence goes on from NC_026658.2 coordinate 963,147, forward strand.
TCATCGTGTGTGATCTAGGTTCATTTATATACGTCTCTAGAACCGAAACGTTACAAGAACAAATCCAATATCCGAGAAAAATGACTAGACAAAATCTTAAAAGAACTGTAATGTAAAAATGAAAGGAACGTGTGAACGTCACCAATTATTTCTAGATTGATCTCCAGTGTTCCATGGTTGGTTTCCCCACATGTGGCCTAAAGAGTTCACAGCGAAAGTGACATGTTGAAAGCATACAGTTCTTACACCCTGCATTTTCAATGCATTTATTCAACAATTCAACCCTTCCATTCAAACATTCTTTGTAATGTTAACATCAACATATATGATGTTTATGTACTGAAAATTACAAATAAATAATGTTTTTCAACCTCACTTCCAAAGCTTGCATAAAAGATATATATATGTATATTTAATTACGTACCTGACGTATATTTTATATGTCAGTTGACAGTGATTAGTTTTAGGAAATATAGGTTAAAAAACTTGGATTTATTGCAAAATAATCGGTGTATATTAGGTTTTTTATTTCTAAAAACATTTGGATGTATGTGCAATTAGTCGACACACTAGCATATGTCAAATAAGTTAGACACATATAGAACACACGTTAACTAGGTTGACACATATATTTCAACTTGTGTACGTTAGATTTTAAGCTAACATGTAGTAGTAGTAATAATAACATTAAATAATATTGTAAATGATAAAACTATTAGAAAACATTTCTAAAATATACTAAATCTTCATATTCTATCGATGATGAGAGATACAAATATATGACTGTCTATCAATAATAGAGTTAAAATTTTATTATATTTTGTAAATATTTTAGTTCATTTCACTATATTTAAAATTACTTCTAATGATCATGATAATAGTAATAGGATTTTAAATTGTAACCGGGACAAACCCAAGTATAAAATTTTTAGATCTAATTAAGAGTGTTTGATTTGACTTTTGTTTTTCTAAAACAAAATATGACAAGTAAATTATTTTAGGAGATTGATTTATATAATTAAGTTGACACATTTGTAATTCTTACGTGATCTTCTGACCTAGAAGTATATATTAAAAATTAACATTTGAAAATGATGTTTTTTTGGATCAACTCGACTTAAAATAAAAAATAACAAAATTAGTGCTAGAATAACTGGGTTTACCATTCCCCAAGTGAGAAAAGGAAGCCCTCCAAGAGCATAGAGGATTATTGCAAGACCAAAATGATGAAGAATGTATGTTCTTCGAAGAAACCTGTAAAAGCCTTGATTTTGTAAATCCTCAGCATTGTTAGGTCTTCCATACTTCAAATATCCCACAAACATATTTCTACTAATCTTTCTTTTCTCATCTTTTGCTTCGAAATCTTCAACATGTTTAGGGCTAACTTTTTTAGTCAAACCATATGAATCAAATATCCAAGCAATATGTCCAAATAAAAACCCTTGTGTCGGAGTGTGTGGATCTCTTTTTGTATCCACAAACTGATGGTGATATCTATGCGTACTCACCCAATCAATCGGATCGCCCTATAAACACACCGAAAAATAGATTATAATTTAAACATTGTCAAGAAAACAATTAAAAAAGAAAAAAAAAAGTGAAGGTGTACTTGAAGTGTATGGACTCCAATGTAAGCAAACGTGTACTCAAGCCATTTGGGAAGTTTGAAACTCTTGTGTGTAAGATGCCGGTGGTACGAGAGTGTCAAACCGAACAAGCCCGTGATAACGTAGAGTACAAAGGCAAGCCAGAAGGCTGGCCATGTGAAATAAAATGGTGCGAAAACACAGAGAAAATGCATAACAAGAAAAGCACCAGCAGAACGTTTGTCTAAAGTTGTCCATTTTCTTCGGAAAAATGGTCTTCGCCGGGACCTAACCCGAGGTTTGTCTTCAACCGCCATAGCCTTCTGATCGCTATTTTTATCTTCCAGCTCTTTCCTTGTGGCCTCCATTTGAGGAGTAAGAGAGAGTAATGGCAAAATAAAAAAACAAAGATCGATAAAGAGTAGTATAGGAACGTTTTAAAAGCAAAGACTGCCTCAACTCAGATGCTAGGTTTCATGCCATGTTATGCCTTTATTTATACTAGAATGGGCTTCCATTTTTGGGTACTAAAGAAAAGAAGAAAAGAAGTGAGGGTTTTGGAAAATAATAGTAAGTTATTTAAAAAATCTAATGGTCATAATAAAAGTGGCAGCTGGGTCACCAAGACCTCAGTGAATACATTTAAACCAGGACTTGTTGGATGTGGATGTAATTTTCTTTAATTAAAAGTAAGAATAGGAAATTTGAACCATGTTAATTGGATTTAATTTTTTTAATCAATAAACTATCAGACATATTTATTGACAGCAACAATCAGAGACATTTTATGTGAGAAAATTGGAAAGAAGTGTATGAAACAAATATTTTATCCTTATAATTTATATTCTATTTCTTGTTTTTCTTAAATAATATCATTTAGAAACTGATCTTATTTTTAATTTTTTTAAAAATAATTTAATATAAATTGAAGGGTGAGAATATTTGAATTAGAAACGTGTTATCGTCATATATATATATATATATAAAAAGTGTCAATAACGATTCTAAAAAAATGTGTTGATGTAGACATGTCATATTAGCCCAGAAAATGTTACCTACCTTAAACTTTAAATAATTCATGAACAGAAATAATTTCAGATGTAAATAAAAGAGGATAGAATCTTATTGTTGAAGGAATATCGTGAGGACAAACAAAACATGAAGAAAGGCCACTCTAGTTAATTAAATTCTTTAAGTGTCTAATTCCTACTTAAATTACTCAATCCTTATCATACTTGCGACCTAAATAGTTAAATTAATATACATTATTCCAATATGACCCTGAGTTTAATGATATAGCTACATTATCCTTAAGGTAGGTTGTTTAATTAAGCCATCAATATTATATATTTAGATTCATTAAAATTTACTAATTTACTCTATACAAAATTATTTTGTAATTTATGAGTTTGGTTATATAAGATATTGAAGGCATCAAATGATTTTAAATATTTTTCAATTTACTTAACATACAAAAGTATTTTTTTAAAAAGCTCTACGATTGGTAACTCATTTTTTTTTTCTATTTTTCACTTTTGGAAAATACGTGTGCTTAAAACTATTTTTTTTAAATGTTTTTTAAATAAGAAACTTGTTTTTTAAATTATGAAGTAAAATTGAAAAGGAATTTTTTAAAAAAAAAACATAAAATAAAAAACAAAATTAGTTACCAGACATATATGGGACCTTGACGATTGACATAAGATCCGTTTGGATTGACTTTATAATAATAGATTGCGATATTAAGTATAATTTAACCCAAATGTATGAAAACACTTTTTAAAAATTACAAATATAGGAAAGTGTATCAATAGAACTTCTATCATTTATAAAGTTGGGCTAATTTTGCTTTATTTGCACCTTTTGAAAAATATAATTATATATGTCAATACTTTAAAACCAATGGCTAAATTTGCAATCCTCTTGTCCTAACAAAAAAAATTAAAAATATATTTTTATTGAAACACTTTTAATTAAAATACATTTTATAAGTTATTCAGGGTAGTTGTCAAAGACTTCAATTATTCTCAAAATTAAACGACTTACCTTTTAAATTAAACATTTGAAAATATATTCCAAACATACACGTGAATTAAATTGATAAATTTTGTAATTTGGACTAGAAAAAAGTGACCCTATGCAATTTGTCTCAAGAGGTGTAAATGATTTTGAACTTAATTATTAAGATTGGAATGTATGAACGCATTCACTTTCTTCACTGTACATACATTTTTTTTCAATTACACTATGGTCCACATTTGAATTGGAAAACGAAGAAATATTGAAGAAACTTTCTAAAGAATATCGATCATCTACCCTAATGTTAGGTGGGGAAATTTTGGTATACAAATTAAATTAAAGTTGGTTCGTTGCTCTAAAAATTAATAGGGCAACTGTATTTTTCATTATTACTAACTATCCCATTCATTTATTTGGACACCTTTTAGTTTGATAATGAGGTTGGGTTGTTTGTTAAAAAGTTGTGTGACAATTTAAATATGTTTTCAAATGAGTGTAGTAGGTAAAAACATATTTTAGAAGAGACCGTAATAACTCAAGTAATATGTAATACAAACTTATTATAATATTAACGTTAGTATCATTATATACATTCATCGTTACGTTATTTAACAAAGTTGGAAAAAATAGAGCAAATTTATTTGCTAAATGCAAGGCTATATTAACATAAGAAAAGAAGATCATCGTTTGTTTGATATCTCTCATGGTTCCCAAACTATGAGGAGATAGTGTAGCCCTTGCTAGGGCTTAGCCAATATACAAAGGCTACATTAGACTATAGCTTTGATATTATCTACCGTGCTAAATTGGTAATCTTTCCAAGTTGCCTCTTGCGTATGTTACCAATAAGGTATCCTCTCCTTGTCTAAGATCAAACTAGAAATAGATATAATGATTCATTTACAAGCTAAGTCATGTCGTTTTTAACATAGGTATAAAACTAAAGATGTCACAAAAGAACTTCAAAAGTGAAGATGGGTTTTCTAATCAAAGAGTATGCAATAATACATTGATGTCAAATTTGGGATGGGAGATCAATACATTTTAATTTTATAACTTGGGAGAAGAACATGATCACCTTCCTCGTCAAAAGAGTATATAGTATGGTGGCTACGTTAAGTAAGAATATGAAAAGGTGAAGAAACTGAAGAATGTATTTTTCAAAACAGTCGTAAAGATTATTATAAACTAAATTGTAATAGTTTGCACTCAAACACATGCTATTATAACACACAATTATTACAACTCATATACGATATAATAACCCTAAACTATAATAACACTTCTCATCTCATCATGTCTCGTACAATTCAAAATAGACTATTATAAAATTGTAAAATATAAAATGTGTTAGGTTAAGAAGATCATGCCAAACCACCTTATCCTGACCTCAAAATTTATGAGTGTGGGTATTTAGAGGACAAGTGATGGGGATGGAGTTGGACAATTGATGATTTGATCATGGAGGAAATGAAGAATCAACTGTCGAACTGTCAACTAGCCTTTGAGCTAAACAACAATGACCAAAAGAAATTAATTTCGAAAATTTTCACTTCCTACTAAGTTATTAATCAAAGTTTTAACTAAAAGGGTCAAATTACACAGAACTTGAAACTTCAACTTTTCTGCATTATAATTTTTTTCCTCTAATAATATAGAACAAAAAATTGATTATTGATTCATTAAACGTATGAAGTTGAATTTTATGTTTAATAAAAAATATTCTAAATGAAAAAATTGCTTGAAATATTTTAAAGCTTTGAAATTGTAAAAATGAGAACTTCTTTTTCATTCTGCTATATTTAGATATAAGTGGGTCATTTACTATATATGAAAAAGAGTCCAACTTTGAATTTTTATTTTTATTTTTACTCTTAATAAATATGTGAATGAAAAAAATGTATGTGGAATAGGTTAAAAACTTTATTGAATACGAGTTTTTTAAAAAATATATAAGATTGACAAATAAAAATGGTCTATCTAACACTCCCTCTAACCCTAAAATATTTTATATACAATGGTAAACCATGCTTTTACCATTTAATATATATAAATGGATTTTTATGAGCATTAAGTGGTCATTTAATGTACATGGACCAAGTCATTAATTGTGATAATTAATTTTCTTTCCATTGGTGGGGAGTAAAGTAACATGCATGATTGGGTTAAAACTTAAGTTACATATTCAAGTTGAAAAGAATGTGTGGATCACAAGATTATGACACCTACAATGCCCATACTACAACGCGTTTGTATTGGAAAAGTTGCCAGACATTCATTCAAGGGTATGGGTTTATCAGAGATATAAAAAGAAAACTATATTACTGATATAGAACTCTAGAACAAAAACCATTTGAGTTAATTATGACATGGCATTGAAACAGTAGAAGTGTTGATTTACTTGAAATAATTCATATACTAATATGCAATTAAAATCCCAATAATTGTTATACATTTCGTATCATTTATACTTGACTAAAAAGAATAATCTAATTGATCATATGTTAATCAAATATATAATTTGTTGGAATCGTATAGATGTTTTGCAATAGGTATGTACATACATATTTCATTTAGCGGTGTCTTATTGATTCTTCCTCTACTAGTTGATGTATTCTGAATCACATATACATATATATTTGTGTGTGAATCTTTATTTTCATGTTACTTAATTGTGAATTTGGTAACCTAATTAATATATCACATTAAATATAATTAACTTATATGCTATAAAACTTTGTAAATAGAACATATTAAACAATATGTCTAATTATTTATATTTAGATATATTAGTTGTCAAAATAAATGCAATTAAATATACCATCAATATCAATTTTGAAAATATATAAGGCAAGGAAACATAAATCATACAATCAATTGAAGATAACATTATGTCAAAATGAAATAAAATTAATAAAAAATGATATAAAACTCTCCATAATCCAACTAACATAATTGAAGTCGTCATTATATATAACTGTATATGATAATATCAGTCGAATTGGTACAAAGTATATCATGTGAATAATAGATACACAAATGAGAATTAATTTGGAACAATTAATTAAAAAACGAAAAAAATGTATTGATTTTTTTTCAATGTAAAATTTTAGAAAACTGCCAAATTTACAAATTTTTCCTACCAATTAGACTTTCCCAGTTAATATTTATATTTCAATTTGTAACAATGCATTGAATTTAATATATATATCAAAAGAAAGTAGAAGCTGAAAACAACACTATATTAAATTATTTTGAAACACTTACAAATAATTCACACACTCTTAAGTTTCTCTCTCTTGAATGAAATGGTCAAAAGTATAGACAATTTCCAATTTTCTTTTTTGCTCTCTACATTTCAAATAATTCAAGAACATAAAATTAGAAGTGTTCAATATCAAACAAATTAAAGGGAATTGACTCATACCACACCACACCACAATTACAGAAGTTGAAGAAATTAAAGAAAAGTTGAAAGAGAGAGTATTTTGTTTGAAATGACAGCTTTTTAAAGGTTTAAACTTGGTATCCTTTAAACCTTTAAAAAAATCATTTCTCAACCATGTTTTACTATTATTTACTCGATCTTAGGTTGAATGGCCAACTTTTGCATGTGATTTCGAGAGGGCAACTTCACATCAGTGGCTAACCCTATTGCTTCAAGAAACAAAATGATCCACCAAGTTACGTCGAACTGCCACCATTCTAGGCCATGTCGAGCTGAATACTCAAATGCATGATGGTTATTGTGCCATCCTTCTCCAAACATAAACAATGCCACCATCCTAAAAAGTGAAACTACTAGTTCAATAAAAATATATCAATTGAATATTCATTTAGATTATTATAGACTATCAACCTTTATTCAAAATTGTTACATGTCTTAGCCACACCAACTATGACTTTGATATCAATTGATGGAAATAGGTAAAACCTATATGATAGGATGAGATTCCATCTCAAGTCCAATTTGAAAGAAAATAGAGTTATTAGTGTATATGGATAATGGCTAGTCATTCATTATTTTAAGCATTCCTCCTGGTCATACTTTGATACAATCGGGGTATGTGATCTAACATCATGAATATTATATTTATGCATGTAATCCTCCTAAAAGTTTCTTTAAAGAGAAAATATGAAAAAGAAAGATAAACATTAAACATCACCAATTATTTCTGGACTGATCCCCAGTGTTCCACTGTTGGCTTCCCCACAAGTGGCCTGCAGAGTTTAGGAAGAAAGTGACATGTTGAAAGCATACAATTCTTACACCCTGCACACAACAAATAATCAAAATCAATGCCATTATTTATTCAATATAATTAATTCATGAAACCCTTTTCTCACCACCCCCTCTCCTTTCAATTTTCAAATATTCTTTCTGATGTAATTAACATATGAATGAACAAATAATTAATGTTATTTATCCCCACTTCAAATATTGTACAAAAAGAGAATATAGATTATTGTGTATCTAACTAATGATTTTGCAGCAAATTAAGTATTCATATCTAATTAACCCTGTGACTCAAAACACTCCATCTTCCCCTATATATTTTGTTAACAACAAAAGAAAATAGTAATAAATAAAATGGACCCAATAATTAAAACCAATTATATATTGTGTTACTAATTACAGCTGTCATCCACTTATAAAAATTAGTTGCTAATTAATGTGTCTTAAACTCTTTGTTATTTTTAATTACCATTTTTATACCCACTCCCACTTCTTACCAAAAAAAAAATATATATATAGTATTTAGATTTAAAATAATTAAATATACAACGATATTTTAAAAAAAGTCTAAAGATGATACATAATTATTTGTTGAGAATAAATTTTGTTATATTTGCTATTTGAAAAAATAAGTTGTACGTAATTATTATTCTCAAAACTACTACCAATTATAATTATTTCATGTTGACGAGATTTTTTTTCGAATATGATAAAATAATATAAAATATTTACAAAATATAGTAAAATCTAAAATTTTATACGAGAAATTAATAAACTTCTATCAATGTCACTAATAACATGTCTATAACACTTTATAAATAGAATATAAAATCTTGTAATATTTTGTAAATATTTTCAACAATTTTATTATGAGAATTGTATTAGATGACAAAAAAGTTTAGAAAAAAACAGTTCGTAACACTTTTTTTTTTATATTGTAAATTTGACAAATCAGACGATAATATACTTTTAAATTTATTATTTTTACAAATTTGAAAAAGTAAGTGATATACACTGTAATATTATATTATCGTTTTTTTTTTCTTTTGCTATTTTTACAACCTCTCATTTTACCCTTCATTTATAATAATTACCTTTTAACCCGCTTTCATTTTAGAAAATTAAACATGTACATTATGTGGCTTATACATATTAAATTCCATAATAATGTGGCTTCAAGATTCAAATCCTTTACATGTTAGTTGATTATATATACACACACATAAATCAATTGTGCTATCGTCCTTATTTGGCAAAACAAAAATTAGAAAACTTTGGTTTTTTTTTTTTTTTGCAAACTTGTATAGGGTGAAATGAATAAGCTAACATGCTGTGTAAAATTAATTATAACAATTATTATTCTAAACTATTTTACATTTAAAATAATAACAAGCTAACATGTAGTGTAAACTTATTATTATGATTATTAACTATTTTAAATAACAAAGTTTAGAAACTATTATCACATTTATATCAAAACGACTAAATGTTGCTCTATACGAAAATATCTCTATTACCATTAGAAAAGTTATTTTAAATGATAAAACAGTTGAAAATATTTATAAATATAACAAAATATATACTATTATATGTGACTATCTATTATTTGTGTCGTTATATAAACGCAGATAATAGTCTATTACAGTTTAATCATCATAGATACGTTATGATATATATATTTTTTTGTATTTATAAATATTTTAGTTTGTTTTACTATAGATTAACTATAATTATATATTTTTGTTACTACTAAACTAAAATAAAATTTCTCTAGCTAAAACCTAATTAAATTAAATCGACCTAATAAAAAGTAAAGTAAAATATTAGTGTGGTAGAAGAACAGATATCTTACCATTCCCCAAACGAGAAAGGGAAGGCCTCCAACAACATAGAGAATAATTGCAAGGCCAAAATGATGAAGAATGTATGTGCTTCGAATAAACCTATAAAAGGCTTGCTTTTGTAAATCCTCAACATTTTTAGGTCTTCCATACTTCAAATATCCCACAAAAATATTGCTAAATGTCTTTCTTTTTTCATCTCTTTCCTTAAAACTTTCAACATATTTTGGATTAACTTTTTCTGTCAAACCATATGAATCAAATATCCAAGCAATATGTCCAAAGAAAAACCCTTCTACTGATGGGCTATGTGGATCTCTTTCCGTATCAACAAACTGATGATGAATTCTATGTGTGCTCGCCCAATCGATTGGATCGCCCTATAAAACACACAAATATAAAATCACAAAAGAATGGAAAAAGAAAAGAAAATGGCAAGAACATTGACTAGTAAAATATTTACTAACTTGAAGAGCATGAACTCCCATATATGCAAATGTGTATTCGAGCCATTTGGGAAGTTTGAAACTTTTGTGCGAGAGTTGTCTGTGGTATGAGAGCGTCACGCCGAACAAGCCTGTGAGAATGTAGAGTACAACAGCAAGCCAGAAGGCTGGCCATGTGAAATAAAATGGTGCCAAGAGACTAAGCAAATGCATAGCCATAACACCACCAAAAGAGCGTCTGTCTAAAAGTGTCCATTTTCTTCGAAAAAGCGGCCTTCTTCTTCGAGGCCTAACTCGAGCTTTGCCTTCTACCGTCATAGCCTTGTGATCATTATTTTTATCTTCCAGCTCTTTTCTTGTGGCCTCCATTTGAGGACTAAGGGACATTAATGGAAAATTAAAATAAGAACAAAGATAAACAGTAGTATGGGAGGTTTTGAAAGCACCGATGTCTCAACTCAGATGCTAGGTTTAATTTTCATGCCTTGTTATGCCTTTATTTATAGTAGATCACTGAGGGTTACATTTTTGGGTACTAGAAAAAAAATAGTATAAAAGAATAACGGTTACCTTTTGCGTAAACTGATAATAATGAATCATTTAAAAAAGCTAAGGGTCATAAAAGTGGCAGGTCACCAAGATCAGTGACCACATTAAATTAATACTAAAACTCTCGGCTTGATGATCCCTTCTCTAGTGCATCTACTGAGATATGCCAATAACTTCAAGTCCATCCTACTAACATATTGTTATGATCCCATTGAATGAGTTAACCTAATAAAAACTAGAACTCTCTCGATGGATTTGGATGTATGTATGTAATTTCTTAATTATGTTTAACAGACATAAACGTATTATAAAATAACGTAACAAACATAGATATGCATACAAAATAATTGCAATAGAGAGTAAAGGTATTAGTCACACATATAAAAAACAAACTCAAAGTATGAACATGGTATAATAATTCAATGGAAAAGAGTTTACAATATAACAACATTAGTTTAATTTATACATTATATTCCAATATCCTGAGTTTAATGAAAGATAATGTACATGTCCTACATTCTCCAATTAAGGGTAGGTTTAAACTCTTAAACTTACATATTTTGTCTACTTCCATTAACATTTAATGGGTAATATATAGAAATTATATAGAGATGGGTAGATAATATTAAAAGTTTAGTGACTAAATAGACATAAAAGCTACATAAAACTTAAAGCTTAAAGATGAGGATTTATAAGATATATGATGGTATATGTTAACTTAATTGAGATATCATGGTGATCCTATTCTTCCTTAGTATATTTTTCAAAAAAAGAAAAAGAAAAAAACTATTCTTTAAGAAGATTGAACCTAAAATAATTAAATGTTGACGCTATACTTTCATGCATGTGCCTAAATGTCTACATAACTTTGATGTTTACAAACGCATTAATTTTCTGATCTATATTTATCTTTTTTTCCTTTAATTTTCTATTGCTATGGTCCACAGTTAAATCTGGAAAAGGAAGAAATATTGAAGAAGCTGATTAAAGATCCATCGACCCTAATGTTTGTTGGCAAAATTCGGTATATATAAATTAAATAAGTTGGAGGGTCATCCAAATATTAATAGGGCAACAGTATTCTTCATTGTTTCAAACAATTCATTTGTAATTTATTTAATTGAAGACGGATTGTTGGTTGAAAGTTGTGGAACAATGACATTCGTCTTCCATATTCGTTGGAAACACTTATTTGAACGTTAACCACAGGTTGTACTTTACCTTGTTTATAATTATGCACACATATATATAGTTCAACGACGATACGAAGAATAATGATGTATCAGTAATAAAAAATGGTATGGGGTTTGAATCTTCTATATCTACTGCACTAAAAAAAATGGGTAAAAGGATATATTGTTGTACATACTATGAAATTATTGTTATCATATAAATAAAACATAATAAGAATGAGAGGAAATCACTTTTCAGCAGCTTCTTATCTACATTATGGGAAAAAAGAATCTTGAAATGGAAGTTTAGAGTTCACTTATATTGTTCATGCACAGAACAGAAAGAAAATAAGAAAAAAGACTTCCGAAAAACAATAGTTTATACAAAATTATAATAATTAATATTAGTATTATTATGGCTAAATTTAGTTTGTTGGATAGGACCCATGTGAAGAGTCTTAGTTTTGAAGGAAGACAAGCCTAAGCATGAGGAGTATGACCTTTATGGGAGGCAGTAAAGGAGCTAAAAATGGAGCTTACTTGGGTAGAAACGAAGTCAAAATGCGTTAACGGAAGCCATAAAGGAAGTCAATTATGGCCTTTGAGGCCTCTGCCTTGCAGCACCATACTGTGGCGTCGTTGTAAGGCACAGTAGTCTTCTAATTCACGAACACTGCACAACACGCAGCGTTCAATGTTCGATTCCCTTGCGTTGTAGCATATCTATTATTAACATGCACCTACAAGGATACATTGTTTACCACACACATACCCATATACATACATATATTAGTAATTTATTGTTGTTTGTAGTTATTAGTTGTTTTGTTATGATCAATATTAACTTATTAGTGATTTAATTATTACAAATTATACAATTACTTAAGTTTGAAAGTTCAATTTGACACTACACCTTATAAAATTTTGGAGCTTAATTGTTTTAAATTATAAGTTAAAACTTATGATTATAATTGCCACCCAACTACCCTTGTGGTTTTTGCAATCTCCCTTATAATTAAATATTATCAATGACTGCCTATCATTAACAGTACATAAGCATCAATTATTTAAATAGTTAGCTTGTACTATGATTCTTCAATTCCTTATGAATCATTCTTCAAATGATTAATTAATTTCTCACGACAAATTCTTAAACCTCTCAATAAAATTTCATAAAAAATATTTAATTATTCATAGGTGTTCAAAATGATACATTTACACGCCAAATTATTCATACAACAGTACCATTATCCATACATAGGAAGTTTATATAAATCACACATTTACATACAGTCATATGTAATTGTGTGTATATATATTGTAAAAATAATAACGAAAACATAAAGGACTATTTATTTGAAACTGTTCTATGATTTTACGTTTTTATTTAATTATTATGTAGGATATAAGCTAATAATTAGACGGGATGTTGTTGTTGATTTGGAGCTAAAATAGACAAAAATGAAATCAATCGAATCAACCCGGGTGGAAATATGATTATTTATTTAAAAATAGACCAAGTAAAAAAAATAAAGGATAAAATTGGGCTCTCCAAGTAAAAAGATGATTATTTATTAAAAAGTCGAAGCCAAAAATGTAAATTTTGAAGATTTAAATTAAAATAAAACTCAAATATAAGGTTGTAACATTTTAAAAATCTAACCAATAAATTGAAATCCAACACAAACTTGTTAGTTGTATAACATTTTAAAATATATAAGAAAGAAGAAGAACTCAACCGAACAAAATATTCCCAAATATTTGTGATGGAGATGGCCTTAGGGTAATGGGTGATTCGATTCAACGTCAAATAATTGTGTAGGGACCTAAAGAAATTAATTCTTTTCGGTCATAGATATATATCAATCAAATAATCAGACTTCTTCTTACTCCCAACTAAATTCTTACTTAATCAAAGTTGTAATTAAGGTCAGTTGCTTACAGCTTCGTGAAATAGCTTTTAATATTATCACTGTAAAAAAGAAAAAATTGATTATCGATCCAATTAAATATTAACATTTTAAAAACCCACAGGAAGTTGAAGAAAGAAGTCCATGCCCTTGGTTTTGTATTGTCTCGTTTAATTTTTGAATTGTTCTTATTTGTTTTCTCAAATCATTAATTTTCTTATACTAATTAATACATTATTTTGAACATAATCTTGGTGGTAGTAGCAACTATTCAACAAAATCATCATAATTATTTGTAAATATTAATTTGTAATTCCACTATTTATTTAGTTATTTAATTATACTAACAAATTAATATTGTTTTGATATGAACGTTAGTAATTGCACGTACGTAATGCTAACTAGAATATATTTAGAATTAAAAAAAAAAAAAAAAAAAAAACGCAACCCAATTAGTTCCTTACTAATTGAAAATTTTGCAATTAGGCCTCTAAGGCTCCATCTTAATCATCTTTTGTTGGGTTTTGAAGCAATTAAGTAAAAGTTTTAGCTAACTTATTGTCGAGGTTCTTCCTCTGCAGGCAGGCTTCATAATGTCCGGCAAGGGAATCAAAAAGAAATCCGGCACCGACGCCTACTGCTAAATCGATAGTATAGTGACCTCTAGTACCCAACAATCTAATAACTTGGAGAAGGTTAAGAAAGTCGAATGTCCAAGCTAACCCCCACCGTTGCACCCGTCGCATGTCCAACGATGCTATCACTGATCCGGCCACATGACCCGAGAAGAACAAGAAGAACGATATGTTTCCAACTGGAAAATCCATCTCCGATCCCAAAAATCCCTACAGCTCATCAACAAGAATAACACGGGTAGTTTGAGTTAAATTACTATTAGATATTGTATGATGTTGTAGATACCTCTTATAATTTGAAGGTAATTAAGCAGTGAGTGAGTGCACCTGAGGAAGAGGAAGTTGTGTGGAGTAGCCAAGAATGCCACGGCAAGTGAAGGTGAACACAGCTGCCAGAGTAGGCCTTAGTCTCCCTTCGATTAGCCAAGTCCATAATATGTAGCTTGTTTGCATTGCCACGAACACCTAAATTACACAACCCCTTAATTAAACTAATTACACTAAATTTAAAATCTATAATTTAATCAAAATACTATAATTCAAACAACTGAATTGTTGAACTAGTAATATTAATTAGTTAAAAGATTTTAGTTAAATAGAGAACACAGTTGAAAATATATTTGTCAAAGTCAATATAGCTTTATGGGTTATTCCCTTACTTTAGATGTCGAAGACTCTCATACTCGTTGTACTAAAGAAAAATATACCACAAAATTTAAATTAATATTCTAAAAATCAAACACACAGAAGAAAGATTTACCCAGAACAATTCAGAAAAACGAGTCTAAAAAGAAAAATATATCAAGGCCACAAAACTGCATATGCTATAAAGCATTACACTCATCTCTATTGTTCTCATTTTTTATTTTCTTTTTGGCTTTCTAACACATTCAAGAAACGTTTAGAACATGCTATTCTCAAAAACAAATTTGAAAAAATGAAACATGACCTACTGTATATATTTTAGTAAGATCTAAAGACATACGTAATGTCTACTTATTTAAAAAGATTAATATGCCGTATGTTGATGTCATATCATGAGTTAATGTCCATGCTTTTAGATCAGAAGGTAATCCAAAAAGACACAAAGATTACCAATAAGCAATGCAACTCAAGAAAAGAAAAAATCATTATCAAATTCAAGTCGTATAACATATGATATGAAAGTACATAAATTTAAAATTAAAAAGAAATAATAAGGAATAAAAGAAGGTAAGATAACTCCTCAAACTAACTTAAATACTTAATTAATTAAAGTCATAATTATCACTATGAGGTTCAATCCTTGAATTAAAAAAGCTCTTAAACGTATAAATTTCCACCGTAATTAAATCAATGGCTGAGACATTTTCCAAACAAAAAAAAAAAAATGACGGAGACAAAATATAAAAAACTTCAGGACCCATTTGTTTTATAATTCTGTAAATAGAAGTAATGTTAAAATAATCTTTTGTTTCTATGAGATTTATTCAATTTTAATCCGTATTTTTAAATATCCAATTTTACAAATTGGTTAAATAAAATACATAATTAAAGGATTTTTTTTTTTAAATCAACAGGGGAATGAACTAAAAGCCAAAACCAAAACCGAAATTGAATATTTAATAGTATTAAATTTCAGGATCCAAATATCATTTTAACGAAAAACCAAATTATACACTCTTAAAAATGTAGTAAAAAATTTCCAAGAAGTTTCAAGATTTTGATGTTCCTCAAAATTTCACTTGGGGAAGTTTCCTTTTCAACGCATTTCAATGAAATTTCCAGATTTCAAGAAAAAAAATCCAATCCATTTTGTCTGAAAGCTCGAGAAAATTTCGAATTTTTTCTTTAATTTTTTTTGTTGGAGTTAAGCTACCTATAACAATTTTCATAAGTTAAATATTGGGAACATTAACTTTTGAAATATAATAAAAGTGGTTAAAGTCTATTTAAGGTTTTCTTCTACATATATAGTATGTATAACAATTCTCCATTAAAATATCATTAAACTTCAATTTTAGTTTTACTTTCCATGGTTAAATTTTAGTCTTTTAATTTACAAATAGTAATAATAATAAAAAAAGGGTCTAAAAAATGTGAAAATTATGTTAGAAAAATTATAGATAAGAAAAAATTTAAAACAATTAACATTAAAAAAGAAATATAGCATAAGAAAGTAAATTGAAAGCTATTTTAAAATGATAATAGTAAAAAAAAAAAAATCGGCAGGTTTGGGAAGTTGAAGAGGCAAAAAAAATGAATACAATTATTGGGAACATAAATAATAATATTGGAAAAAGAAAAGGTTTGAGCGAAGAAAATATATGATTGGGAGAGTAAAGTTTGGAGAAGAAAAGGGACTAACCGTATTGAGAGCGGCGAGCAGAGTATTAAGCTCTGGCCACGAGGACAGCACCCTATGAAGTGAGCGCGTTATCACAAACCCTAAATCGAACGGTGGAGAAGCCGGCGGTACCATCCGGAGGGTGTACTCCACGTGGACAAAGAATAGCATACCCAACCCGAAGATACACGGTATCCAATGATTCTTCGCTGCGTATGCCACATCTTCCACCCTCCATCTCATAAATGACGCCTTCCCTATCCCCATCCCCGTCCCTTTGTAACAATTTCCCCCGCCGTTCAAATCCTTATTCACCACCTTCCCTCCTCCTCCGTTGCTGTTTCTTTGCCGAAGATTATTGGTGGTTGGAGTTGCAGAACCGTCGAATGCCATCAGAGATCGGTGAGAGGCACATTGGAGAGGAAGGATCGGAGAGATTTTTATAAAGCGGAGGTCGGTGGCGGAGGTTTCGAGGAGGAAGTGTATTGGAAATTTTAGAGATCTGAGAATTCTTTTGTTTTTTGCTTTGATAGAAACGTGAAGGAAAAAGAAAGAAAGAAAGAAAGAGAGGATTGTTATTTGTTAATGAGAAATGAGAAAGGTAGGTGAATGATGGGTGTAATATGTGGTTGAACCATTGATTAAATGACCCTTCAACCACTCTTTATTCACACTACGCATTCATTTACCCTAAATTTAACCTTTCCCAAAACATTTTAATTCAATCAAAATCAAACTTAAAAAGTAACCCATTCCATTAAATGGGCTACTTTTTAGTGTTTTCATGAAAACATTTCTATTGACACATGAAATAACAAGTAATCTTTTTTTGAGGAACAAAATATGTCTTTTTCCATCCCTTAATTAAAGCATTCCATGTGCAATTTTGACTAAAAAAGTAAAAAGAAGTGAGTTTTTTTTGTTTTTTTATTTGAAATTAATTGGAAATAGGCTTACTTCATCTCACTTCTTTTTTTCTTTTTCCTTATCTATTTCGA
Source organism: Cucumis sativus (assembly GCF_000004075.3). Taxonomy (NCBI): domain Eukaryota; kingdom Viridiplantae; phylum Streptophyta; class Magnoliopsida; order Cucurbitales; family Cucurbitaceae; genus Cucumis; species Cucumis sativus. Next base: position 980,869 of record NC_026658.2, read on the forward strand.
AACTGAAAGCAATAGTTTTTTTTTTTTTCTTGAAAATCTCACTTTGAATTACAATATAATTTTCTTTAAAAAAATCATAAATTCATGATAAGAATTTTTTAAAAAAAAAAACAAATAAATTAAACAACAAACAAACAGTAACTTTGAAAGAAGCAAAATCCAAAAACATATATTTAAAACTCGTGTTATTATAAACGAGTGGAAGATTAAAGTATTGAGATTAGAGTATGGTGTAGACCCACCGCTATAGAAAAAATTGAAATCCAAATCAGTCATAGTTAGTAAGTAGTACAAATTTTTATGTGTCATTGGTGGGAACAATTATGACACTCCACCTTTTACATTTTGTTGCTTTCCCTTTTCTCTATTACCTATTGGCTGTGAATTGTGGCTTTCCTATTGCTTGGTATACAACTTCCCAACAAATTTCTTCTATCCCATCCATGGATAGCATCTTTATCTACATCCATTCATTTTCTAAACCTTTTGAGTTGATAGATGACTGTGAGGTGTTTGTTAAACACAAATTGTTGCATATAACTAAAGAAACTATTTTCACATATATCCAAAAACAACTCCACATTTCTTTATCTATGTTGAGAGAAAATATGGGGACTTAGTTGTGTGATTTTTTGAGAAATGGAAGCAATGCCATCGGGTAACAAAGGAGAAGTGATGTATAAATGTGGGAAAAATATATTTAAATTAAATTAGTTTCTATATTATCTATATTTGTATAGAGATTTTCAATTTTGACTTGTAAGAAATGATAAGTAGTCTTATACAATGAAGATGATGGAAAACAAATTGGCTTTAATTTTGGAGGATTAAATTAAAGCAAGTTGAGATGAAGTTTATTAATTTGGTTCATATTTAATTTACTTTATAAAAAATCTTTTGGTGTGTAAGTTACTGAGTTTAAGAGGAGAATATGAATGAACTAAACCCCTAACTTAACGAAAGGAATCCTAAAGATATAAAATAATTTATTTAAAAAAAATTTAAGATCAATTTTAAATTAAATTAGCATACATATCTGGACCAATAAATGTGCACTTTCTTTTTTATTGATATAGTTATAAAAACTTTAAAACTATTTTGTAGTAATTCTATGTTTGATCACCTCTTGAGAAGTTTCCTAAGACGTATATGAGTGAGAATAAAGTGTGATAAAATGATATATGTTGAATTGTGTAGAGACAACTTTCACTCTTAGTGGCAACAATTTTTAAAATAAACAAAATATTAATGGCAACAATTTTTAAAATAAACAAAATATTAAACAGATAACAATGTCATATGTTACTGAGTATCGCGTGATTAATCGCTAACTAGAAAGGTATTGGCCTCTCTCCATATTTATAACACACCTAAACTTTATGTCAATATTTATGACACCCCTGAAAATGGTTACTAAACTTTATGTCAAAGTCTAAAAACACTCCTAATCTTTTGATTAGTTATTGAAACCATGTCTTTTTTGTTCTTTTTTTATCTACATTCTGAATAAACAATTAAGTTAAAAAATTTTGGTTTCATTTTTAAGTTTGACTGAAAATGCAACTATTTAGAGAATATGCAATAAAATATAAATTAAACAAAAAAAAAAAGAAAATTGAAACGAAGATAATTAACTCCAAATCATTATTTAGGATTATATTCCTAAAGAATGCATATGGTGTTTTTAAAGGGCAAAGAAATAAGTTACACTACATGGTTGATTTGAGGCCTCACGAAACCCCACAACACAAGGAAGAAAATTGACATCCAAATCGATACTATATCACAAAAAACTTTGTACGGTGGGAATCTTTCTGACACCTCATTAACACGTGAACTTGTTTCCAATATTTTGGACATTTCCAAGTATTCAATAATAATAATAATAAAAGTCAATTCAAAATAACATTTGAATGTATCCATATAGTGTTTACATGTAATCGATGTAATGGGTGGACATTCCAAAGGGTTACACGTGAAGAAGCTTAATAACTATTCCAAACTTATTCTTTATCATCCATGTATTGTGTTTGGAGAATACAACACTTACGGAAAACCAACGAAAGAAGCCGAATAGATTTGCATGTACAATAAAATCCCCTCAACAATACATACATCATCTTGATGGAAATTAAACAAAATATAGAACAAACAACACGAGATCAAAATACATACATACATACATACGTATATTTTTATGATGTAAAGGAGAAGGAAATTAATTAAGAAGACTGTGATTAGGTTTGGATTTTAGAGAGAAGTGAAAGCCTTATCACTCTAATCATATCTGATAGGGAGATTAGGCCAAGCAGCAAACCATGTTCATCAGTTACCCAAATTCTGTGCACGTGTTTTGACAATACCTTCTCCATCACTTCCTCCAACGAGCTTTCCGGCCGACATGTCACCAACTCTCTCACCCCTACCCCTGCCCCTTCTAACAATGGACTCTTTCTAACTAAATCAGTGAACTCTAGCGCTGTCTGGTGTAGCCATGACTGCAGTGTCGCTAGATGGCACCCCCTTAGGTCCGTTGCGGAGAATGTCCCTACTAGTTTTTTTCCTCTTCCCTGATAGAAACTCGTATCCACACGTTCGTTAATGCTTAAAGAAACAACCGGGTTCCAAATATATAACGATTAGACTACAATATAACACAATTTACGTCCATCTATCTTTTGACTTACTACAGATTGAGGCCGCATGCTAACGATCTAACATTGAAAAGAGATAAGAGAGATTTTAGATCAAGAAAGATGAAGATATCTCTCAATTTTAATAAATAAATCAGTCAGTCATGGGTCAAATTAGATCAAACTCTTCCACTTTTGCGCTAACTTTTCTACTCTCTATTAATTTCTGGAATGTTTCTTTCTTTTGGTTGTGAGAAAATCTGTTTCTAAGGCTCGAAAATGGAAAAAAAATTGACTTACGGTAAAAAGTTGTGCGTGGCTTTGTTGGTCGACGCCGAGCTGAGTACTTCCAACAATGGGAACTGCATTGAGAAAACTAGATTTCATGCACTTGATAGCTTCAATGACACTGGTTTTATCTGTAATTGCCATGACATTCTCATTCACCATCCCTTCCATTTCCTTCACACTTTGCCTCAGAATCCCTTCAATTTCTACCACTTTTCCTCTTAGGAACCTCAACACATCCATCTGGGTCAGCATTCTATAACTCGATGCTGACTCGACCAGCTCCACGCCTACTGCCTCCTCAACCTGCCCATCCACAGGAACCAGGGCTCGGTGGATCCCCTTGCTGAATATCTCCATACAATCTAATATGCTATAAGATCGAGCAGATGGAGACAAATCATATCAGTTGAAAATTCAAACAAATTATTTATCATTCCCTACTAGAATCATTTCTAATTGGTTCTAACACTGCAAAAGCTTAAATTCAGATTTTACTACACGTTTCTACCTTTCATATCCATTTCCCAAGTCTCAAATTTATCCTTTCATACAAATTTAGTTTCTCGCGCTTATTTTCATTGATTCAATATATCTTATACTCCAAATCAATATAAATTTGTATTTTTAGTTTTAATAACTAACTTTGCTTCTTTCCATTACACCATTGTCATTTCTTTTTGGAGTTGTTTTGATCTTTCGCGTTAAGAGATTTGATTTAATACCAAAAGAGAAGTAATTGCAATGTTAGAACTCTAGGGGACAATAATTAAGTATATCTACCATTTTTTTCTTTCTGGTATTGAGCAATGTTTGCTAAATTTAATTTTCTACATGATGACTATATTTTCAATTGTAGATAAATAAACAATCTAGAGTTCAAAAGGAAAAAAATCAAAGACCAAATTGAAATTCATCCCCAAAAACACGAAAAAGTTGAGAATTAATACCTTCTTTTCATGAATTATATTGTAGCCTCTTAATTCACATAATATTTCGATAAATTCAAATCAATATCCATCCATCCATCTACTTACCTGGTGTTGGGATTCAAAGTCCAGAGACTCAAACCTTCAACATTATGTCCAATAATATTAGATACTGGAACCGCCATCTTCCGATCAAGATCAATCAGATCATCACGACCGCCATCGCCATCATGATCATCGCCAGCAATATGAGCCAAGATATCAAGCATGGTGACCATACCAATATAATGCTTTCTTAGAACCCCAGTCCGCTTATCAGATTCCATGATCATAGAACCACCTGCGCCAATCCAATGGCCAGGCGGCGCCGCCACGGGAACCGCCACCACATGATTCGCAACTAGAACGTTCATTGTTTGAGCAAGAGAGGCGGTGTACGGCACCTCCACCAGCCGCTTCTTGTCCCCCATCAGATCTTTCACCTTCTTCTCTCCCACCGACGCCTGAGTTTCGGTTCTTTTTGCCGTCGCCTGCATTTTCCCGGCGGTTTTTTTTTCCTTTTTTTTCTTTTGTGGATTGAGGATTTGTGGAGTATTTTTTTTCTTTGAGTTTTTGTAATGTGAATGGATGGAAAGAGAAAGAGAAGAAGCTTTGTTAGGTGTCAAGCTTTGGAGGGGATTCAGTTGCATGAGGGTGGCTTTGTTGACACGTAACAAAATCCTAGTATTAGCAATGACTTCCCCTTTTTTCTTCACCCTTTAAAACTTGTGGGAATTGTGTAGTTTAAGATAGGAAATAATCATTAGGTGCATCTTTGTTTGCTTTATTTTATGGCACGTTTTTTCTTGGGCGTAGTTTTCAACTATATTATACATAGATGCAGTAGTCCGACTGCATCCATAGGTTACACCGGAGAGTCTTATATGGTAGTAATTTAGAGATGGGAAAATGGAGGGTAATCATCATCATCATCAGAGAAGAACACATAGGAATAATATCAAAGGCTTGAGTCTAATTTCCATAAACCCAACCATACGTAGGCAATACATTTTCCAAAATATTAGATAAGATGCAACTTATATATAAGTAGGAAAAAAGAAAAAAATATTTTTAATTAGTTTAGAAAAGAATTAAAAATAAAAAAGTTGGACCCACGTGCAGAGCCCACTTAATGAAAGCCCAAAAGCCCAAAGGCGAAAATCCCGTGACCTCCTTAAATACAAATATTAATTAACATTCCTCCTCAAATTCCCGTGACGCAATAAATAACCTCACCTTCCTTAACTACAAATACTCCATCCTCCAATTTCCCTCAAATTCCTCATTTCTCCTTCTTCAACCTCTTCCAATGGCCACCTTCTTCCAACCTTATTTCCTCACACTACTCTTAACCCTTCTCCTCTTCCTTTCTTCCCTCTCTTCCTCCTTCACCGTCATCATGCCCGACTCCGACTCCGGCTCCCCCTCTTCCCTCATCGACGGCCCTCAATCCGGCTTCTCCCTCCACAATGCCGCCGTCCGTACCGACCCCGCTGAACAATCCGCCGTCTATGACATCATGTCCGCCACCGGTAACTACTGGGCCACCCAAATCCCCGACGTCTGCGGCGGCCGTTGGCATGGCATTGAATGTATGCCCGATAATCACAATCTCTTCCACATCGTCTCACTCTCTTTCGGTTCACTGTCCGACGACACCGCTTTTCCAACGTGCGACGCCACCCGGTCCACGATTTCCCCTTCCCTTACCAAACTCCCCCACCTTAAAACGCTATTCTTTTACCGTTGCTTTTCTAATAATCCTCAGTTTATCCCTTCCTTTTTAGGGCAGTTGGGTTCTTCCTTACAAACCTTAGTCCTTAGAGACAATGGTCTTATAGGCCCAATTCCCACGGAATTGACCAATTTGACTCATCTCAAGGTTTTGGATCTTCATGGGAATAACTTAAACGGGTCGATTCCGGTTGGGTTCAACCGGTTGCTCGGTTTGAGGTCGTTGGATTTGAGTCAAAATAAACTCATGGGTTTGCTTCCGAGTTTGGGCTTGTCTAATTTGAGAATACTTGATGTAAGTCAGAATCTTTTGACCGGTTCGATTCCTATCGAGATTGTCACGTGTCAGTCTTTGATTAAACTGGACTTGAGCCGTAATCGTTTGACAGGATTGATTCCAAAGTCTATCGGTGGACTTAGACAATTGGTTCTTTTGGATTTGAGTTATAACCAAATCTCTAGCCCACTTCCGAGTTCGTTTCGACTCTTGAGTTCTTTAGAAGCTTTGATTTTGAAAGGAAATCCAATGGATTGTGTTATTTCTAATGATTTGTTTGATGGTGGTATGATGAGTTTAATGACATTGATTCTTTCCAATATGGGCTTTCACGGCCCAGTCCCCAATTCTTTGGGTCGGTTGCCCAATCTTAGAGTCCTACATCTTGATGGCAACCACTTCAATGGCTCAATCCCTTCAAGTTTTCAAGCCTTGAGAAACCTTAATGATTTAAGGCTCAATGATAATGAATTGAGTGGACCAATTCCGTTGCCAAAGGATACCATATGGAGGATGAAGAGGAAGCTTAGATTATACAATAACTCTGGATTGTGTTACAACTCTCAGAGTGGAGTTGGTGATGTCTCAGGGTCCCCCTATAATATAGATATCGGTCCGTGTAATGTCCCCTAACTCAAATGGTAGGACATGTAAATGAACCACGTAATTGTAATGTAAACAATGCATAACATTCAATTTTAAATCATCATTTTCTTCTAGATTGGTGCAAATTATATAGCAACAATCAAGTTAAAAAATATTAGTAGATATATTACAATACAAATGAATTGTGGATATTGTAAAATTTATATTTAAGTACTAAACATATACATGATTTTTGTTTTTAATAAACAAAACCTTTTTTAAAAAAATTGAAATGAGTACTAAATGAGATCTTAGTTATTCATCGATATAGTTCAACTATTCGTCAATAACAAATTCAAACATATAAAAGTATTTTTGTTATAAGTTCGAAGTGGAGATTGAAAAACATTCAAGTTTCAAAGATGAAGTTTATACTAATACGATCGGGTCAAACTCAATTTTGGTCATATATATATATATAAAAGTATTGAATTCATGTTAAACAACAAACCCTAAACTTTAATAATAAAGAAGCAAACGTGTGAAGAAGCTTAGGAAGTAGCTATGGATATATAAAGTGAAGAGACAATTTATTTTTCCTCCCCTCCCTCTTCCATTATTTCTTTAAATCCTATGCAAAAAAGGAACATTTTTTTTTTTGTAGTTTAGTGATTAAAGTATATCTCAAATTTTAATATATGTATGATTCAAAAAATATATATTATAATTTAGTACTTATAAAGCTTCATGATATTTTGTCTTATAAATTATTCATTTATGAAATGTGTACCATACCATATGAGTCTATTTAGAATAATCTTATCATAAATTGAGACCAAAATTGTAATCTAAGTTAGTATTTAAGAAGATAGGTTTCAAATGGTAAGCGTTGAATGAAGAAACCAACCTCAACGGTCTTATTTATAATATAATAATGTAAAATAATATTATGAAAATTAGATGAATTTAATGAAGGGTTCAAAAAGTTTGAAGTTTCAACCAACCCATTTAGGCCATTGTCATTAATTCTTGTTTCCATGTCACAAAAGAATAATATATATACACATATGTATATAAATGAATAATTGTTTGAAGCAATTAGCTGGTTTTACTCTCTCATTGCTAACCAATCATTCAATACAACTTTATGCCATTTCATCATTCCAATCATTAATGGTTTTCTTCTTTTGTTTACATTTATCAAACTTAAAACATTCAAACTCATCCACACATATATCTTTTTTCTTTTCTTTTTCTTAACTATAAGAACACTTTAAATGAGAATCCAACTTTTCATGAAAAGGAAAAGTTATATTGGTTGTTGTTAATTTTACATTAAAAAAAAAATGTTGGATTTAGAAAGTATTTGGAATGAACCACACGATTGGAATTATGTATAAGGATTTTATCGAGTCACGTGAATTATTTGTGAAGTTCTATCGTATTATAAAAATTAAAATTTAAAATTCAAATCAATATAGTGCAAGATGATACATATTTAAATTTTCCTTCATTAGTCGTTATTAAACTTTTGAATTGAATTGGTGGTTTAAAAAATAGGAACTAATTTTGTAATTAAATATTTTATTTTACAAAATTTAAATGATGTTTAATTATCACATGCTTGATTTATTTTTGAGTGTCAAGAGAATTTAGAATTCGTTAGATAGTGATAGTTTCAAATTATTTACACAAATATAGAACTTTATTTAGAAAAATTTAAGCCACAAAGAGAAGAGTTTATTTTTTCATTTAAATATGATTCATAGACGAAGAAAGAATCTTCTAAATTTACTTATATGGATATCTATTGTAATTACTATATTGTTAGATTTTTCTTTTCATTTTAAACAATAATTTATAGAAGATTAGCAAATATTTCCTTACAAGATCACCAAACAAAAAAGGAAAAAAAAAAAAAAAAGAGTAAATTGGCCATGAACAGGGACTTGAATGGCTAACATTACTAACCACTTAGAGAATAATCTATAATCTATTTAGTTAATTCAATCATATTTTCTATATATGATTGTTGTGTTCATTGTATTTTCCATCATGTCCTAATCTTTCTTCTTTTGCTTATTTTTCCATCAATATTTTCTTTATGTCTTTAGTGTATATGTTGCTAATTCATGAAGCAACACATCCACTCTTTATTATTGGTAGAGTAGAGATGAAAATATAAATTATTGTATCATGTGTTGCGAACTATATATGAACTTTTTCATCAAACAATAACTTTTTTATTTTTTTTCATAGAGTAGGATTCATTATATATTTGCAAGTAAAGTTTCAATAATTTCTAAATAATTATGACATCTATATGTAGACTTAAAAAATGAAAAATTATAATCCAAATTTCTAAAGATTTAAATGGTTAATTACTAGAATCTTGACATAGACTATTAATATTTTATCATGATAACAACATAAATAATAATAATAATAATGACAAAAATACACTTTTTAATCTTTATTGTTTGAAATCAATGTCGACTGTTTGATCTATAGGATTTTAAAAGTTATATTTGTTTTGGTACATGAGATTTGAAAAATGGTTTAAAGTAAGCTTACGAGGTAAATAAAACGATCATCTTTCAAATTTAATAGACTACACTATAAGAAATATCGTCTCTTCTAATAAAAATTTCTCACGATAGACTTTAAAAACATTAGGAGAAAAGACTTTTTCCAACAATTTTTAAACCATTATTGGAAAAGATCCATAGCTATCTCCATCGTTGTTTTTAACGATTGTTTAGTAAGCATGAGATAGGTTGTAATAGAGACATCATTTTTCAAGGTGTGTTGAAACAAATTAAAGTAAGGAGAAAAATTATTAATTTATCGTCACAAAAACTTTTTCGATGCATTTTAGACTCTTTTTTTATTACAAAAAATGTTGTAAAAAACCCTCATTTCTTTTTGTTTTGAATTCTAAATAAACTAGATATATAAATTAAACATATGGGTCACAAACTAAAATGTGTATATTTTCAAACATAACAAAATACCATCATCTATATTTAATAAACTACGATAGATCGAAAGAGATCGATATTATTTATGTTTATGGTGATATAATAATAAAAGGATAAAATCGTTATCATGCACGTTTTGAGATATACTATTTTATTTAATAGATGTTAAGATGAGAGAGGTAGAAAAGTGGGGGCATACAATACATGATTGAGCTTATATATAAAATAATAATCATAGAACATCATTGTCATATAAAAGATATAGATTAAATCAATGACTAAATATTTACCCTAAACATTTCTTTCCAAAGTCACCAACTACGTCATTGACTTCAATAATTAGATGCAAATCAAAGTACTCTTCACATATACTATCATACTCTTCATTACAAACTATATATACCAATACACTCTTTTCTTTTTTTCTTTTTTAAAGAAGTAGTGATATTTAATTCTTTTAAAAGTTTACAATGGTTTTCAATAAATACTTCAAATCTATATATCATATGAATAGTTTTCAGGTCATCATCATCAAACTTGTTTTAAAGTTTTGAAGTAGTTTTGTTATAATTAAATTTAAGTATACTTTAGCAATTAGTGTGCTAATGATCTTGATTGGGTTTAAGAAAAATAAATTATGACATATATATATTAATTAAAACCCTATTCTTTCTTGGTTAATGTTCATAAATATATTTATTTTACCCTAGCTTTGAATTATTCCATCCTAACTTGTCATGCAATAAATTTTGATTTTTCTTTTTTATTAGAATATTTTGATATATTTTTATGTGAGTGGTGAGAAAAAAATGCATAAATATAGGTGATGTCGGGAATGCATCTAACTATTACTCTTTTGTATGATTGGTATATATGAAGATGAAATTAAATGTTAATAAAATCTATTATTACTCATGGAAGAAAAAAAAATTATAGAATCTAAAATTGTACTTATACTTGATTGTATGTTTACAACCGATGTAAAAAAGGTGTTGTTGAAAGTATTTAATCAATCAAATAGAATTCACAATCTTCGATCGTGAACTTCAATTAAGTAGCAGTCCTAGTAGCAAGGTCGAGTCAAACCATAGGGAGACTATGATAAAATCTCTTTGACCTAAATAAGTCGTCTTAGAAAAGTATTAATACAATGAGTTTTTGGGTTCTGGTCGATAGGAAAACAAAATGTAGGAAAGCAAAATACAGATTGACCAAAAAAGAAAACGAAACATGAGATTATGTATTTGTCAATTAAGAGATTGTGGGTCTATATATTGATTAATTCATTGGTTTATCATATAAAGTTCGTGAGTTAACTGATTATCAAGTCTAATCGACTGCTTGAAAATGTTGGATAGATATTTAAGGATAACTAAATGCGAATTTCGATTCCTAAATTAACTAGGTATTGTCATGCATACCTTACTTAGCTAATCACATGAAACTCATAAACTGATTAGAACATTAGATTAAGTCTCATAAACTGATTAGAACATTAGATTAAGTCGGTCAAATATGACCCAACACACTTCCATTCATTGGTTTAATTCGTTGCCTTTTGCTATTGATTGACACTGAAAGCGTTAGAAGTTGAACTAAAGCTATAACTAAAATGTATTATTTGCTACTCAAAGTAACCATGCTTTCATTACAATTAATGGATAACTACAACATGCATAGCATAGATGAAAGACCATACACATATACATGATTAAGTTGTCAATTTAATCTACTTAGTATGCTCATTATCTTAATTTATGAGGATGAATCACATGCAATAACTTTGTCTAATTTGACAAAAAAATCACAAAGAAACATAATTATATGAACATAAAGCAAGCCAAATATGTAGAGATATATGTTAAAAGAATAAAGCTTAGAATCCTCTGACCTAAAGCTAAAATGGAGGGAGACTAAGATAAAATCCCTCTAACCTAAAGAATAAAACTCTTCATTTTAACTTCATCTTATTGGCTTGTTTTGCATATGGGAATGGAGGTACCACGAATGAAAGCCAATCTTCTTCAACTTTAGCTCTCAAATACATTCACATTTGCTCCTCATCTCACAACTTATTCGTACAACTTTTGAAAATGGTGACCATATTCAACCTCCCGTGGGGATCCACCATAATTTTCTCTTCTACTATTTTTAAAGAACAACCAAAACTTCTACTATTGCTGTTTGGTCTCTCAAATACCTGAATAATAAGGCTGCAAATGAGACCCAAAATGAGTTAATAAGAACCCTAAAGAAGTTGAGAAAACCTAATTAGCTGAAATTTTGTTTATTTTTTTAAAAGGAAAAAGGGGGTTCCCAATTCCCATCAGATTATTTGTTAAAGAAATAAAATTGCTCTCCCGAGTCGTTTCGGTTGGGAATTTGTACACAGCTGGAATATTTGAATTTTAAAATTACTAATAAAAAAAGAGAGATAGAGTCAGACATGGAGGCGTGAAGAAGACTATTGGGGGGGGGACGACGCCATTTCTCTCTCTTTCTCTTCAAAACGCTCTCAATCGCCTCTCTCTTCTCAGACAAAGCCCAACATTCGTCCAACTTCCTCTCTTTTTTTTTTTTTTTTTCAACTTTTTTACACACCCAAAATCAAAACCCAATCAAACCAAACCAAACCCATTCCCTTTCTCTTCTTTTTTTCAAATGTTTGTTTCTTCCTCCATCCCTTTACGCTTCGCATCTCTCTCTTCTTCTTTCTGTAACATATAGTTAACTCTGTGTAAGCTAATTAAGCAACACCCACCTTTGTTTTTTTCTACACATTAACTTCCCTCTGATTTGCCTCTGTTTTCATGGCCTTTCGCCCCTTCTCCTGCTGTGGAATTGGTTTGGATCGGTACGTTTGGACTAACTCACTTTAACTCTTTTGATTTACTTCGTTTATGTATTTGGTTTTATGTTTTCCTCTCTCGGTTGTCCTTCTTACTTCTTTTTCTCTGCCCCCTTTTGGTTTTCTGAAGGATTTAGCTTCTGGGTTGGGCTTGATATCTTTTGTTTTCTGTAAATCTTTTGAGTATTGTATTTGGGTTGTTCCAATTCTTAGCCCGGGTCTGACTTTGAATTTGTGAGATATTGTTTGAACTTCAAACGGGACTTTTACCGAGCAGTTTGCGGGCCTGGTGTCTTTGGAGGGAAGAGAGATGGGTTTTGGATGTAGAAGTTGAATTTTGGATGACATAAGAATTTTTCGTGAACTCTACTTCTTTTTGTTGATCTGATTCTAATACTGCGTTATGATCCTTACTCAAATGATGGAAAAATTTTGCAACTTTCTGGGAGGTTTGTTTTTGTTTGTTGACTGTTCTATTCTGCAGGAAAGAAAGAGGGAAGAAACAGCAAACATGGAGGGTCTTTTCGTTGAAAGAATTACACTCGGCTACAAATAATTTTAATTATGATAACAAGCTTGGAGAAGGAGGATTTGGTAGCGTTTACTGGGGACAGCTGTGGGATGGATCACAAGTAATCAATGCGTTAGCTTTTCTTAATTTTCAAACTCTAGTAATTATTTTCTTAATGATGATTAAAGGATGCCTAACTTATCATAGTTTATCTTATCAATTGATGTGACATAGATTTATTAAGATTTGGTATATTATTCTTCAACGTGTTTCAAGGAAACTATGCCACCATTCTTGGTTAGAGTCATTTTAGCTCCATTTAATTACGTGTTTTATTAGCTGTAAACTACAAGTAAGCTGATGAAGTTAAGATCTTTCCTGTGGCGAATAAACTACTGAATGTACTACAATCTTTTGAGTTCAAGAGTGAAAGTTTACACTTCCTTGAAACTTCATGTATCATGTGAAAATTTTGAAGTGTTAATCACATGATTGTGAAAGGACGGTGACCAGGGCTGTTTGGTATGGCTTTTATCATTAAGATTCTTCTCTTGTTCTGTTTAGCTACCTTAACATGCCAGCAGAATGTTCCGATTTACAAGAATGTCTAAAAACCATTCGAAGCTTTTCATATTGAATTGTTATAAACCCAAACAAAATCACTGCCCTATGATCTATGAACTATTCTTTCATATTCCACAGAAAATGTATTGTATTTAGTAATAATAGCTGACTATTGTAAACTTGATCTGATCTGATGGTCTTCATGGAAGTGTTTACATGGTTAAATGGTAGTATATAAGGAAATGTGCTCACTTCCGTCTCTGGCCAATTTGGAATTTTTGGGGGCTACGTGCAGAAGGGTTGCGAGATTTGGGCGAATGCCAATATAAAGGGTAACCACCCATGGTTAGCCTAGTGTCATTAAGGTCCATGAAAATAACAAAGGGCTTATAGAAATTGGGTTAAAGTATGGTGATAAGTGACCACCTACCTAGGATTTGATATCCTACAAGTTTCTTTGGAAAACAAATGTAGTAGTATTAGAGGATTCTCAGAAGTCGAGGTACGTGGAAGTCAACTCTTCACACAATTTGAAAAAAATAAGAATAATTTAGCATTCCTAAAGATTTGAATTTTAGATTTGTTGAGGCTAGGATTGACAATATATTGTAGCTTCAGCGCTTTAAGGAGTTAATACCATGTCAGAACTTTGAGTTTTGGTCTCATCTGAACATATTAATGTTATTTGTAATTTTGAATCTCAGAAACAGCAACCTATTCTGAAATCTAAACGGAATGTTTTTGCAGATTGCAGTTAAGAGGTTGAAGGTCTGGAGCAACAAGGCAGACATGGAATTCTCTGTGGAAGTTGAGATACTGGCCCGAGTTAGGCACAAGAATCTTTTAAGTTTACGTGGTTACTGTGCTGAAGGGCAAGAGCGCTTGATCGTGTATGACTACATGCCCAATCTAAGTCTACTCTCCCATCTACATGGACATCACTCATCGGAATGTCACCTTGATTGGAAACGTCGTATGAAAATCGCTATTGGGTCTGCCGAGGGAATTGCGTAAGTAAACACATCTTTATTTCATCTTGGCATTCTCTTACGCATTTTGATCACTCTGAATTTTGTTTGGTTCAGTTATCTTCACCATCAAGCAACCCCACATATCATTCATCGAGACATCAAAGCTAGCAATGTTTTGCTGGATCCTGACTTCCAAGCTCGTGTAGCTGACTTCGGATTTGCAAAACTCATCCCCGATGGGGCAACACATGTAACTACAAGAGTCAAGGGCACACTCGGATACCTTGCTCCTGAATATGCCATGTTAGGTAAGGCATCAGAGAGTTGTGATGTATACAGCTTTGGCATTCTCCTGCTTGAGCTTTCCACCGGCAAGAAGCCTCTTGAGAAATTAAGTGCAACAATGAAACGCACAATCATAGATTGGGCACTACCGATTGTAGTTGAGAAAAATTTCGAGGAGCTTGCAGACCCAAAGCTAAATGGAGACTACAATGCAGAAGAGCTAAAGAGAGTCATCCTCGTTGCGCTCTGTTGTTCCCATGCACGACCAGAGAAACGACCAACCATGCTCGAGGTGGTTGAACTACTAAAAGGAGAATCAAAAGAAAAGCTAGCGAAATTAGAAGGCGATGAACTGTTCAAGAGCCATCAAGTAGCTAAACAAACTACAGAAACACAAGCTGGTGAAGATAGCTCAGACTTCATATCAGAAGAACAGGATTCAAAAGAGAAGGTGAAAGAGAATTCAACACAAAACCCCACATGAGAATAGTAAGTCTACTAGCTTAGAAAGAAGTTTCAGACAGCTTTCTGTTTTTTCTTTTTTTCTTTTATCATTTTTATCTTGGGAAGTTGTGGGTTGGTTAATACAGTAGTTCTCAAGTTTCATGTTAGCTCTGGCTGTCCTTTACAAAAGCATGTCAGGGTGGTAATGGCTTATTGATTCTCAAGCATTGTTTTATGAGTGCAGCTGAGATTGTATGATTTGTGGTTCCCTTTTTAGACTCTTTTTTTGGGGGTTCCATTTTATGTTTGGATATATATTTATATATATACACATATTGTAAGTGGCTTCAAACTGTATCCAACCTGGTGGTTCTCCTCTTTGGATGTATAGACTATTTTTTTGTTTTGTTTTCATTTTGTTGTTTTAGTAGGAGTGACAAGATTCTTTACACCAACTAGTGTCTTTTTTTCCTTTTTCTAATTGCACTATAAAATTGTTTAGGTGCTTTGGTTAGTCCCCACTGGCAAAAGGAGCAGATAAAAGATAGGTATGGACAAGAAGAGAGAGTACTATTAAAATGATTATAACTTTAGATGAAATTTAAACATATTACAGGGGTTGTTATCAATCAACTTTATAATTTCCATCACTCATCTCCACTCATTTATTAAAATTAGTTAATGATTATGAAAGTGATATTAGGAAGGTTAGATCATAGAAAACGTCGTTTAACTTTGTCATTTGTTCTAAGAATAGTTCGTGTTTTTAAAGTTGCAATAATATCTTTAAATTATTAAAAAAAATGTTAAAGAATATTTTAACATCAGTTTCGAATGAGAATTCTTAATCCTAATTTTTAAAAACTCAAATTTTCAAAAATCTTAATAATATAAAGAGTTTCTAAAAGCTTTCTTGTTCAAATCAAATCAAGAATGAGAGATTCTGTTCATTATCGTTTAAATCATTATTAGTTGCTTTTACTAGTAATGAACGATTAAGAATATAAGAGAGATTTTATAAAAAAATTAGGATAAAAAAGATGTACTTGAAAATAGAATGGAATGTGAGATTTAAGTCGAAATTTGAACTTTAAATAATATTCTAAAAAATAAAATATTATTTTTAAATATAGCAAAATAAATTAAAATATTTATAAAATAATAACAAAGTTTTCAAGATATTGCATTAACAATTATTGATAGAGACTTTTATCGTTATAATTTGAAATGTTAGTATAAATATTTTTCACTAGTATGTCATTTACAATCACTTTTCTAATAATAAGAACAACAAAGTTATGGTAAATGGTAAAGTTCATCGCTAATAAATTCTTATGATTTATCCGTGATAAACTTATCTCTAATAGACTCTAATGATCTATTAGTGATAGATCAATATTTGCAACATAGTTCATGATCTAATAGACTCTTATGATCTATCAGTGCTGTATTTTGATAAATTTTGCTATATTTGCAATTTTTTCATGATATTGTTAAGGACCATTGATCAAATTTTTATATTTTTTAATTTATTTTCTAAAACTGTCTTTTAATTTAAAAAGAATAAATTAGACAGAGTCGTGTCACGATTTGAGTCATTCAATTGATTTGATTATGTTCTCACACGATTAGTCTATATGTGTCATGTCGTTACTACATAAGATTTGTCTTTTAAATCTTCTCGCCGCAATTTTTTATTTGAAAAAACATTAATTTAAACTATAAATTTTGGGGTTTGTATCAATTCAAAACATAAACTTTCGTTAGTGTATCAATTTAAACTTACAATTAAGACTTAGATCGATATAAGTTGAAAAGGTTTAAAGGTATAAATTATGGATATTTGTCCTTTTTTTTTTTATTAGAATGAGTTGGAATTGTGTTTTTGAGTTCTATTATCAAAGTAGAAAATGCTTAAGAATACCGAGAACGTTGGATCACATTTAGCATAAAGAAAGACATTTAAAAAAAAATCGGTAAATAAATATATAATTGTAATAATGAAAACATATCATTGTGATTAAATTCATAAATATATATATAGAAGTGTTGGATTTAGATACTTCTCATATAGGATTGGTTTTCCCTTTGACACTATTGGGGTTGAGGCATGGAAGCAACATATGCCCCATGCCAAATCCAAATTCTTTTGGGTTTTAGCCCATATCGACTTGATCCTCCCAATGCCCCCTTTGGAATTGTTCTACTTTAGTTTGTAATTTAATAATTAACTCAATTTCAAGATTAACTTTTTAAAGGTTTATGAGGTCCAATGCAGTTTGGCTAAACCAATATGGAGAGATCAGGGTGCTGCTAGTCACAATTCCTTACTACCTACGAACCTTATTTATCCTTACATGATCAGAATGGGTTGTAATTCTCAAATATAATCCGATTGTGAATTGTAGTTAATTTGGATAAAAGATTACCTAAATTTTAACTTAATGAGTTTTATTTGTTCTAATGTTATTTATCACAATCCATGTAGTTCATAGAAAATATTGATGTGTATTTAAACACACCTAGCCATCTTTTTCAATTTTCATCTCGCCAAAATGATCGATATTTTTTTTTTCGAAATATGTTTAAGTGGGAAGATGATGAGTGCATCTTGGATGTATCAAGAATATTTCTTTTATATGTATAACATTAGGTTTGGTTTTCCAAACTAAAATGAAATTTAGTGTTACTATAGTACAATTTCATATTTTATGGATTAATGACAATCAGCTTGAGATGTAATTGGATTGTTAAAATTATAAATTTTGCAAAACTTTCTACTGCTTTTACCTCTATTTCTGAGGGTCAAGCAGTACCTATGACAGGTAGGTAGTAAAAATGTCAAAAGTGAAAAAAATCGGTTGTAACAGTAATAATATTGACAATTGTAACGTTAACATTAATTTTCAAGGACAATCGAATTGAATACAATCAACTCATCAATCGGATTACGTTATTTCATTACAGATTTGGATGTAAACCCCATGTGTCAGTACAATTGCATAAGGCACAAGTAAACAACTGAAAATGTAATTAAATTAGAGAATTTTATTTTATTCTTGTTGATCTATTATGTTTCAGCCACCGGGGTAAATGTGACCTAATTGTTTTTCGTTAATTCCCTTTTAGTTTTTATTCTTATTCTTTCAATTATTACTATTCCTACTAGTTTAAACGAGTTTTTATCACTTGTTTTGAAAGACAATGAGAAAATTGTTTAAAATATTTATAATTATAGCAAAAATATAATTGTCTATCTTAGACTACTACTATACGTGTCTATTAGTTACATCATGTTAGATACAAATAGTATTCTATCGCATTATATTACAAATAAGCTGTGATATTTTTCTATATTTATAAATATTTTGATTAATTTCGCTATATTTGAAAATATTCTTGTTTTTAGTCCATTTATTTTATTAGATGATTAATATCTTTACTATTCAAATATAGATTATTTGTTCGATCACTTTGATTGATATGATTTATTTTTTTTGTGTGCAGAAAATAACTCCTAGGTTAAAGGATTTTGATTTGGGGTACCTTTAGTGATTTAAAAAATTTGATCATGTTATGCTAAATTACATATAATTATGCTTTTGCTATATATTTTCCAATATATAACAGTGACAGTAGGGTAACCCCATAATATCATGCATGCTTTGCTACACACGAAGGTAACATACACCAATATAAAGTCAAAATTGGAAGCTTAAAGAAAGCACATAATTGTGTTTGTGAGATAGAGATAGAGATTCAACATATAGCAAACAAGGCCAAAGCAGCTGTGCCGTTTGGAATTTATAATTTGATCAATTTCTCCTAATAAATAAGTATATATATAGAGAGAGAGATCGATGTATAAAAAACATTACAAATAAATTAAGTATACTACCTACACCCTCAAATTCCCATATTATCATCAATATATTCACTTTCTGCATAGTAGAAACTGATGATAAAAAAACTATATTTTTTATAAACACTTCTGCTATATTAACATTTCTTCAAGAGTCGTTATACCATAGCAGTCGATACTTAGCTTTGACAAAGAAAATTTAGGATAAATTGTGTTGTCATAGGTACTAAAAGTTAAAATCTAAATTGTTACACTTCTCAAAATATTGAGACTAAAATTATGTTAGGTTTTTAGTGGTGGAGAGATGGAGAGCATATAGGGGTTTTCTATATATATTCAACTAGATATTAAAATTTCCTTTTAATCTTAGTGGTTGAGAGATGGAAAGCATATAGATAAGTGCATCCTAATCATTACTCTAATTTAAAATATGTACGAAAGTCATGCACATACAAAATAATTGTCAAAAAATTTCATGTTTCACTTTAAAAAAAAATATATCTATACGTACTAAATTCATGTTTCACATAAAAAAAATATCTATAAGTACTAAATCTATTTGTAAGTACCATCAACATCATTTAGAATCCAATAGCAATAGTAGCCATAAAACATTGTTTATAAGCAAAATTTAGGAAGATAGTACATAATTCAAAAAGTAAAATAAAAAATATTCCAATACACATTTAATCACCAAAATAAACTAATAACAAAAGTAATCAACTTCCAAACAAATATAGCTTTTTTTTCTAAAATTTGTCCATGATTAGACACGTGCATTTCTCGTAAAGATGTGAGATGTTGATTAAAATACACTTAAATATTCTTTAAATAATTACAAATTTCGAGTTTCACTTATCTTTGTACACTCTCACTCAAGTACTCAATAGTGGTAAACTTTTCTTTATTTAAAAAACGTATAAAACTTTTCTTTATTTAAAAAACAAACTTTTCTTTATTTAAAAAACTTATAGTTCTTTTAGTAATTAAAGAAATATATGCATCAAGAAAGATGTAGACTGATCAGTTGCACTCAAATATATTAATCATATATAATTAAAAAAAAAAAAAAAGCAAAAGGCAAAAGGAAAGAATGGTAATTAAAATGATGATTTGGTAGGGGCATGCAGAGGGGGATGGAAAGGGCAAAGAGAAAAACATTGCTATATATTTGCACTATTATTCTCTGATTTGTGTGTATATTTAACTTTAGTAAAATGGGAAGACCTCAACAACGCTATAGAGGAGTCCGTCAAAGGCATTGGGGCTCTTGGGTCTCTGAGATTCGTCATCCTATACTGTATGCTGCATCTCTCTCTCCCTCTCTCTCACACATATTAAAATCACTTTCTCCATAATCACTTCATTTTGTGTCACAATTTCATATTCATCAGTTGGGTTATTCTTATGATATATATGTAGAAAATTTTGTTTTAGCTTCTCAACAGTTTGTGACTCGTTTTCTATATTTAAAGAACCACAGTTTTCTTTCTATGAAAAAATATACTTCTTTAATACTGTTATTTCTTTGATAATCGAAGAAGATGGTAGAGACAAGTGCAGATTTGGATGGACTAAGTATTGTTCTATGTATATATTAAATATTTGAATAGGTTGAAAAACATGATGAATGTAACGTAAGATAAGATGTATCCAAATAATATTTTTGAAATAAAACTGAATCTGTTTGAAACAAAATTAATGTTAAAATTATTATTGAATTGTAAACGAATCAGGAAGACAAGGATATGGCTGGGAACTTTCGAAACGGCCGAAGACGCCGCCAGAGCATATGACGAAGCAGCCACGATTATGTGTTGTACTCCCAACAATCTCTCTACCAATCACAGCGCATCACATCATCCCTCGTCGGCACCGCTCTCGTCCAAGCTTCTAACTCCGACATCGATCGAGAAGTTGCAAAGATGTCGAATGGCTTCCCTCCAAATGACCAAAGCCCAATTCGCCGTCCGGAAATCCGCCGACCCAACTCAAAGCCCGGCCACCAAACTCGACGGCGGTCACTGGCCAGAGAAAGCGGCCAGATGGGTCCCGAGCCGGGAGGTTGAGGAGGTGCGCCGGCTTGAAGATGAGCACGTGGAGCAAATGATTCAAGAGTTGCTTGATCTTGGGTCCTTTGAGTTTTGCCCTAATAATAATAATAATCATCATCATTTTGGTTCTACAAATAATTAGATTACATTATTTGTGAAATAAATTCGATGCTCTTTTTCTTTTTAATTCGAGTTCAATCACATTAACAAAATCAAATATTTAACCTCTTATTGGAAGGTGAAAATTGAACAATACTACTTTACTTAAAAGTATATTAAATTCTTTTATAGATAAATTACAATTAAACGTAGCACTTTAAAAGTTAAAATAATCACAAAAAAAATTCTTATACTAGTACTTTATTTTGATATTTATTTACTTAACACTACTTTTATAATATTCTTTCCATGCCATAGGCGTTACTTAAGTAATAATAGTTGATAGGAAATCACTATACAATATATCAAATATCACTCTACATAATGTGTTAACATTTAAGTAGAAAATTCTTAGTTCATACAATTTTTTAAGAAAGAACATCAATAAAAAAGAGTCAAAAGAAAGAATTGTTTTATTTGACAAGTACATGATCCGGCTACAACCTTGGATCATGTGAAGGGAAAAAAAGTAAAAGAAGGAAAACTATGAAAAGAAGTTTAAGAGAATAGAGAAAGAGGAGAATAAAACGAAAAAGGAAAAAGGAAAAAGAAAAAGAAAGAAAGACAAAATTAATAAAGTAGGAATGAGACTAATGAAGGCTTGATTTAGACTATACAATATATGTTTGTTTGTCTAGAAGAATATGACAAATAAACTTTCATATATATATATATATGTTAAATCCCTAACAAGCTAAGTTAATGAATCAAAAATAATACTTTATTTATAAACTATTTTGTCATTTTATAAATAAAATTGCAGCATTTCAACAATAGTATTTTTAAAATATTGAAAGAAAAAAAAAGTAGTAATTAAAGTCTTGATTATAAACAAATTATTCAATATATAAAATATTTATAGAGAAAAAGACGTTTTGATATTACATTACCTTTGTTTTCTAATGTTCAATTTTGTAAACTCAAGCATGCATGGTTCTTGAATTTTATTGTTATATACTTTCAAAAGTTTTTTTTTTCATTCAAGAAACTTTATTTATTTTTAATAAAAATACATAGTTGAGCTATACTAATTAAGGTCAATTATTGGGGAAAAAAATTCAAGAAATTGAAAAAAAACTTTAATAATGTGTTAACAAAATAGAATTTTATGAAGCACTTGATGGCAACCCACATAAAAAGGAAAAAAAAAAAGTGGAAATAATAGAGATAGGTAGAATGAGTATGTGGGTCAAAAGTGATGTTAAAAATGGAAAATATATATAAGATGAAAGTGATAAAATAAAAATAAATAAATAAGCCTGTCAAGTCCCTTATCAAGATGAGAAGAAAAAAAAAAAGCAAGTGAGAAAACAAAAATGAGAATGTTTTGAAAGTGAAATTATATTAATCATTGTGATTTTTAGCAAACCACATTCATATTTGAAAACCATTGCCCTTTAGTGTTAAGTTTAATTAAAAATATATTATAATATTTAAATTTAAAGTAAGTTTATTTTTAGACGAAAAAATGTGACTTATAAAAAAAAATTACATATTTGATGTAATGCTTATTGCACATATATTTTGATGCTAAGTCAAAGAATACAAGAAAGTAAAAGTTAGAGAATTTGAACGTTGATATTCTAATTACTTGATCATTATGAAGTTGATTTAGGTTATATTATGCCCTAGGCTTTCGAGCTTTCTTCGAATAATTAGATAGCCAACTAAACGAGGAGCGTTCAGAAATTAATTTTTCCTTTTCTTTATTCTCTTTCCCTCCTCGTAATAAACTAAATCTTTTTCTTTAAAATAAAAACAATAATAAAAAGAAATATTCTATGAAAAAAATCTTGGTAATAATTTTTAAAATATTTATTACAAGTTAAAGAGCAACACAAATACTCAAAAATAAATAAATAAGAATAGTAAAGTCGTTATCGAATCCGATCTTTAATTATTACTACATATAACTCCAAAGTTAATATCTAGATTAAATGGTTGATCATTTAAATTAAATAATAATTAATTAAGTAAAATAAATTAATAAGCTTATGCATGTATAATGGAATAATCCATCAATATGATTAGCATACAAATTCCAACAAATTAAGACCCACTTTATTATATATATATATTCTTGCTTAATGATTGTCTCCCCATTTTTATATTTATGTAATAATATATGCTTTTTCTTTCATAAATAAATTTTCTCCCTCCCTTAGGAAGCTCATAAAAGTAATGATGCTATGTACATGTAGTGAAATTGATTGTGTCCCCCATTACAAATTTTATACTCCAATCCTTTTCCTCTTCTTCAAATCATGATTAATTTTTTAAGTTATTACTATTAATTTACAAAAAAAAAAAAAAAAAAATTATATTCAAATTTTTCGTTAAAAGATTCTTGAGACTATCAAACATGACCAAAATTTATTAAACATAAAACGTCAATATGATAAAATTAATTAATAGCAATTCATAGTTTAACAAAACTAATGGGTACGTACAAATTACTTTTACATCTAATTGATCTTCACCCTATTTCATTCATTAAAAAGATCACTGTATCATGTTATGATATTATATAATATAAATTGAAGGTAAAAGAAAATGAAAAAGAGAATGACAAACAATACATGCTCGAATCCAACTATTAATATATATATATATATATATATATATATATATATAAATGGGTTTTGGTTCAATCATGAGTTTGAAATTTGTGTTCATGTGAATCATATAGAATAGATAGTGATAACTCATCATTTTGATCCTCTTTGCCTTTCTTAAATTTCCATCTCCTATTTACTTTCTTTCCACACTCTATATTGTATTAATGATGATAGGACTAAATTATTCTAGAAGAACTTAAAAGTTCACTATCCTATCAATATCAATGTCTAATTTGATAAAAATAACATGATTTTTCTTTTTCTCTTTATGTTTAATTATATATGTGACATTATGCATTTTTAAATTTGAATCAACTTTATTCTTAAGTTCATATTAAGTTAATTTAAGAGAATTTGTTTTTTTATCTCTTTTCTATGCCTATTTAACTCTTTTAACATAAAGGCATAAAATCTCATATCTGGCTTGAGTCTCTTGAGTTTTGAAAAATGGTACTTTTTCTAACATTACACTAAAGTTTAAGTTAATTTATAATATATTAATACTATAATTAGATAAATAACTGTGACTTCCTCACAATTGTATTACCATCAAGAATTTTCTAATTACAAGTAAATAACCCTCAAACTTTTATAATTCTCTATAAAACAAAATTGTATAATTCTAAAATTTCTCATTGTCATTAATTGCTTTAAGAATTAATACCGATCCATAAACTTCAATAATGATGTAAGGTTTTTTGAAAAAATCTATTATTTGTAATTGTAAAAAATAATTATAGTTATTATTTTAAAACAAAATTAATGAGTTGCATACAATATTGTTTTTTATCTTATAAAATATTGAATGTGAAAAAAAAATAGTTCTATATAAATTCAATATAACGTCATTAGGTGTTAGATGATCAACAATTTTACTTTTAGTAAAGATCGAAAAAAATAATTTTGAAAGTGATTGATCAATTTTTTTAGATTCATTGAAATAATATAGATTCTCTTTTATCTAACTTATTGAAATAGTACAACCAAGTTGAATTCTAAAAGAAACAATTAATTAGTCATTGGGTAGAAATCAATCTTATCAAGCTTTCAAATTAAAGGTGTAATAATTCCTTATCATCCCATTGATAGGTTCATACACTAAACTAAACAATTTCTAAATCCAAGAACTAAATTTTCGTATCCTACGCTCACCATTTCTTTGCATTTTTAAATAACTATATTTGCATGCAATCTCTTTTAATTTAATCCTTAAATTTGAAACAATGATCCTTAAATATATTTCTTCTTCCAAATGAAAATTGGAGAATTTTTTATAGGGAGCAAATTTGCCAAATTATTTATATTAATAGTAAAAGAATATATAGGTAACATAAGAGATCAACTTTCATTTTTATTTTAAATATACTGTGAATATGCCCTCAATTTTTCATGACTTGATCGTGGATATATTCATATCCTTACTTGCTTCTCATCAACTTTTTCTTCTTCATCGATCTGCTTCTACCATCATCAATTTCTCATCGGCTTCATGTGTTGTTAACCGAAGGACATGTGCCTTTATTATGCAGTTCCTCCCTTTAATTAGTTCTTTTATGCAAAATGAACTTATGATAATGATCTGATCTCTTACCTTAGTTTCTTTATGTTTACTTGTAGCATGCAACTCGAGAATGAGATTGAAGTTTTTGATCAACAAAGAGCTAGATGGAATTGAAGCGCATTAAAGAAGATTGAGACAGTGTTTAAGTGGTTCAGCTTAAAGTTACGTGTCCACTATGCAAGATCAGAGAGGTTTTTCTTTATAAAGAGAGTTTTGAAAACAGAAGATTACAACATGAGGAAGATTGATAAATCATTCCAAAGTATTTATATTAAATCTCAATTAGTTGAAGATCCTAACTTGTAAAACGAATTGAGCTAAAACTACCTCAAGAGAAGAATCAAATAACATTCAAGAATGACACCATGCATGGAGTAACTTTACCCGTTATTTGTTCATCATAAAATTACCTCAAGAGAAGGATCAAATATGTGTGATCATTCAAGTATTTTGCTCGTCTTCCTGTTCATTCTTTCATTATTCTTGAAGAATACCTAGCTTAACTCAACACTTGGATAACCAACTCACAGCATCAATATAATTAAGAAGTGTTCCAAATTTGGAATATTGGTAGACTCAAGCAAGAACAAGGCAATCAAAAATTGGTTCTGATCAACCTACAACCGCAAAAGAACTACAAAGCTTCTTTCCTCTTGCACTTTTTATAGGAAGTTCGTTAAAGATAACAATTTTATGGACCAATTCCTAACCCAAAAAGTTTCTCTTTTGAAAGATAGATTGTCTCACACACATGTTCTTACTCTACCAAATTTCTCTCAACTTTGAATGAGCTAGGTCAAATATGTGACTAACTTTGCTATCACTAATGAGAAAAGTATCACAGGTTTGTTTAGCTAGAGGACAAGTGACACGTGCATTATTATATTTGATATTTTTTTACAGAACCAGAATAAATGGCAGGAACTAACTTTACCACTCTATCTAATGGATGACCCAATCTCCTATATGCCACCTTTACTACATGCAATAAAGGTATTCTTCGTAAATGATAAAGTTCATCCTTTTGTTCACTGGTGCCAATCAGAATCCTAGAATTGTGACATTTATATTAAATTGCATTGTAAAACCAGGTACAAATAGAACACGTTCCAACGTGAAACTGTAACATAACAGACCCTTCCGTTGTAAAGAATGCTTTATATATTCTCATATGGCAAGCTTACAGCAAGACTTGATTGAATTTTGTATGTATGATCCAAAGCATTCAAATTATCAATCACACGACCAGATGCGATCCTGTATAAAAAATCAATTTCATGAGATTTTTTTTCTCCTTTTTCATCCCCATCAATCTGAAAAATCCCACTAGCCGCAACAATGTGGGATACCACGACAACTAAAATTATAGACAATTGTTGTGTTGAATCATACCACAACAAATATTTTCGGATGAGAATGATTCCAAGCACTCAAATGAGAACCTAAGTGAGTCTGACCAAGGCAAAATGTCAGCAGCCTCAGATAATCAGTATGGCTGATTGAAGTTCACAAATCAACAATCCATGCAATAAACTTGCAAAGTCTTTTTCAATTGAAAAAATCAATTTACTCAATCTCACACAAATTAACACTTGGACGTTTAACCCAAATAGCACTTCAATCAAATTGTTGAAGATACACTCTGTTCTTTGAAAATTAAGAATCGAGAAAATTTTGTAATTTAACTTCGAAAATTTAACTTTTTTAGATTGTGTTAATGCATATTTTAAATGTTTTCCAAATTATCAATTACATATCCATGATTTCAAAATTTTCATAAATCAATTTTAATATTCATCAAAGATTTTAAACAAAAATTAAATCATTTTAAATTATGGATACTAATTAACATAATTTAGACTACATCTCATGTCAACTATAGTTTTGTTTATTAACTCTATTTACCCTATGATGATATACTATTAATACATTAATTGATATTTTAAAAAGTGATATATTTCATATTTGATACGTTAATTAATATAGTGAATATAGTTTTTTTTAATCTTTAAATGTAGTAATATATCATAAGTTACATGCAATGAAAATCATATCTTATTTCAAAATAAAACAAATTGAGTAATATATACTTTGAATTAATTATATATTTTGTAGAATTAATAATAAAATTAGATAATTTTGTTTTTGAAAATACAAAAAAAAAAAAAAAAAGGAGGAGGGGCATAAACGTAAAACAGTTATCATCCCTTCCAATAGCAACAGATGGCGCAAGAATGAAGGGGAAGGAAAACAGAAAGTTGCAGTAATGGCGGTACTACACTCCCTTCCGACGACCGAGCTTATAGGAAAACCATAACTCTCGCTCCTTCGTTCATTCCCATCACATAACTTCACTATAAAACCATCATTCTTCTCTTCACTACAACATAACAAGAAAAACCAAAAAAATATTTTACCATTTTTCCCCTCGCCGAACCCGATTTTGAAGGAACCTGAAGGCGCTTCACTCATTACAATTGAAAATTGAAAAATATATATATATATACTGTTTTCTCGAAATACCCATTTACTTTTTTTTCTTTTTTTTTTAATATTTATATTTATCCATCTATACATTTCTCAGAATGACGGATATCAGTTTGCAAGAGATCAAGAATGAGAACATTGATCTTGTAAGTTGATGATTCTCATTTTCTTTACGGGTTTTTTTTTTTTTTTTCTGTTTTCGATTCTTGTGGTTTTTGAAAATTTTCAGTTGTTGAATGATTTATAGGAGCGTATTCCCGTTGAGGAAGTGTTTGAACAGCTGAAATGCTCCCGAGAGGGTTTGTCCTCAGAGGAGGGGCGTCAGAGGCTCCAACTCTTTGGCCCAAATAAGCTTGAAGAGAAAAAAGTGAGTTCAAAATTAATGAAACCAAACACAAAATTTCTTCACCTTTATGGGTTTTTTGTTCTAACGTTTCGAACTTTTTCACAAATTGCAGGAAAGTAAATTTCTTAAGTTTTTGGGCTTTATGTGGAATCCACTTTCATGGGTTATGGAAGCTGCAGCTATTATGGCAATAGTTCTTGCCAATGGAGGGGTAACGTTTATCTCTCTGTCTCTGTTTCTGTTTTCCTCTGTTTTTCAAATGAGATTCTAATGTGATCATTTGAATTATGGAATATAGGGACAACCACCGGACTGGCAAGATTTCGTGGGGATTACTGCATTGCTTATTATCAATTCAACAATTAGTTTTATAGAGGAAAACAATGCAGGCAATGCTGCAGCCGCACTTATGGCAGGACTTGCACCAAAAACCAAGGTAAGTTCATGATTCAAGAAAAAGAAGGTGATTGTTGGTTGGTCTTTTAGTAGTTTTACTGATTTGTTTATTTGATGGAAGGTTCTTCGTGATGGAAGATGGTGTGAAGAAGAGGCTGCAATCTTAGTACCAGGCGATGTTATCAGCGTTAAGTTGGGAGATATTATTCCAGCTGATGCTCGTTTGTTGGAAGGTGATCCTCTGAAGATTGATCAGTCAGCACTTACTGGTGAGTCTTTGCCGGTTACTAGGAGCTCTGGTGATGAAGTGTTTTCTGGTTCCACTGTCAAGCAAGGTGAAATCGAGGCTGTTGTAATTGCCACTGGTGTTCATACCTTTTTTGGGAAGGCTGCTCATTTGGTTGATAGCACAAATCAAGTGGGACACTTCCAAAAGGTAATGATGCCAACTTTCACATTCTCTTTTAGAGTTACGATGATAATGTTGAAACTGATGATAACTACTGAATTCTCAGGTTTTGACTGCCATTGGAAACTTCTGTATTTGCTCGATCGCCATGGGGATGGTGATAGAGATCGTAGTGATGTATCCAATTCAACATCGTAGATATAGAGATGGGATTAACAATCTTTTGGTGCTTCTCATTGGAGGGATTCCAATTGCCATGCCAACAGTGTTGTCAGTTACAATGGCTATTGGTTCTCATAGGCTATCCCAACAAGGTGCTATTACGAAGAGAATGACCGCCATTGAAGAGATGGCTGGGATGGACGTACTTTGCAGTGATAAGACAGGAACACTAACTCTCAACAAGCTGACCGTTGATAAATCCATGATTGAGGTCAGTACATTACACACATTAATAAAAGATATTATGGAAGTAGTGAATGAAAATAATACTCATGGAATTGTATATTCAGGTGTTTGTAAGAGATGTAGACAAAGATAATTTGGTTTTGCTTGGAGCTAGAGCTTCCAGGGTTGAGAATCAAGATGCTATTGATGCTTGCATTGTTGGGATGCTTGGTGATCCTAAGGAGGTATTCTTTTAACTCTATTTCAAATATTTCCTTAACAAACATTATCTGATTACTCTATGGTTACCTTACAGGCCAGGGAAGGCATTAAAGAAGTCCATTTCTTGCCCTTCAACCCAGTTGACAAGCGTACAGCTATTACATTTATTGACAATGATGGCAGCTGGCATCGAGTTAGCAAAGGAGCACCAGAGCAGATTATCGAACTTTGCGACCTCCGAGAAGATATCAAGAAGAAGGCTCATTCAATCATCGACAAATTCGCAGATCGTGGTCTTCGTTCACTCGCTGTTTGCCGACAAACTGTTCCAGAGAAAACCAAAGAGAGTGCTGGAGGACCATGGCAATTTGTTGGTCTGTTGCCTCTCTTTGATCCCCCAAGGCATGACAGTGCAGAGACAATTAGAAGGGCACTCAATCTCGGTGTCAACGTTAAGATGATCACTGGGGATCAATTGGCCATTGGAAAAGAAACAGGGCGTAGACTTGGAATGGGCACGAACATGTACCCATCTTCCTCACTTCTTGGACAAAGCAAGGATGAGTCAATTGCTTCTTTGCCTGTTGATGAGCTTATTGAGAAAGCTGACGGATTTGCAGGAGTCTTCCCTGGTGAGTTTTAACTTTCTTAATAGCACAATTCTGTTTGTGCCTTTGCTTTTACACTAAATGGATGATGTTGTTGATGTTAAATACAGAACACAAATATGAAATTGTGAGGAGGCTTCAAGAGAGGAAGCATATTTGTGGAATGACAGGAGATGGTGTGAATGATGCTCCAGCTTTGAAGAAAGCAGACATAGGAATTGCAGTTGCTGATGCAACTGATGCTGCAAGAGGCGCTTCTGATATAGTCTTGACAGAGCCAGGATTGAGCGTAATCATAAGCGCTGTTTTAACAAGCAGAGCCATTTTCCAAAGAATGAAAAACTACACCATTTATGCAGTCTCAATCACCATCCGTATTGTACTTGGCTTTATGCTAATTGCACTCATTTGGAAATTTGACTTCTCCCCTTTCATGGTTTTGATCATAGCCATTCTCAATGATGGTACCATCATGACCATCTCTAAAGATAGAGTAAAACCCTCTCCTCTTCCTGATTCATGGAAGCTCCGTGAGATCTTTGCAACTGGCGTTGTCTTGGGATCATACTTAGCGGTTATGACCGTTGTTTTCTTCTGGATAGCTAACGCTACTGATTTCTTTTCGGTACTAAAAGACTACATTTACGATTGCTTTTAGCTACAAAATACAATTGTTTGTGCTTCTGTATTCATAGATTTCTGTTGTTCAGGACAAATTTGGTGTACATTCTATTAGAGGAAATGATGGTGAGCTCACAGCAGCTGTATATCTTCAAGTCAGTACAGTAAGTCAAGCGCTCATCTTTGTGACAAGATCTCGAAGCTGGTCATTTGTCGAACGCCCTGGTCTGCTCTTAGTGTTCGCTTTCTTCGTAGCACAACTGGTAACAACACTCACAATAAACATATACAAATAGATAAAATCATATAAGCAACCCCATTATACATCTTAAAACTAAATAATAATTCAATTCTGTTTAGGTGGCTACCTTGATCGCTGTGTACGCCAACTGGGGATTCGCTGAAATGAAAGGAATTGGGTGGGGATGGGCAGGAGTTATCTGGATTTACAGCGTAATCTTCTACATTCCTCTGGACGTTCTCAAGTTTGCCACTAGATATGCTTTGAGTGGAAAGGCTTGGAATAACATGATCCAAAATAGGGTACAGCACATAATTTGAAAACAAACATGGATAATCTTTTACTTGTTCCTGCTGGCCTATTATCTCACATTCTCATTCCTGCTGCCATTTCAGACTGCTTTCACATCAAAGAAGGATTATGGCATTGGAGAGAGGGAGGCTCAATGGGCTGCAGCGCAACGTACCCTCCATGGCCTACAGCCTCCTGAAACATCCGAACTCTTCAATGACAAAACCAACTACAGGGAGCTGTCCGAAATCGCGGAGCAAGCCAAGAAGCGCGCTGAAGTCGCTAGGTAAATCTCAACAACCAAAAACTCTAGTGTGTTTGATCTTCTGTAATGACATTTTCGTTGAGGTTGTAATTGGTTGTGATGTATTTTGAAGGTTGAGGGAGCTTCATACATTGAAAGGACATGTGGAATCGGTGGTGAAACTAAAGGGATTGGATATTGAAACTATACAACAACACTACACTGTTTGAAGATGACAATGAATGGTAAAGAGAAATTTCAGGCGGCGGAAAAGGTGGCCGCCGGCGACAGCAACAAGACATAGAAATCATAAAAGGAACAGCAACAACAACAACAACAACAAAAAATGAGATTTTTTTTGCCTCTTTTTAAAATTATTTGATTCATTGGTTCAATTAATTATACATTAGGCTGTGTCTTGTGGTTTGAATTTTGTAGTAGGAAAGTTAGAGTGATGGCAATAAGTCGTCAGCACGTGTGATTGTGAACTTCCAATCCTATGTTGGTGTCAACCCCACCCGTTTCACCGGATAGGGTCTTCTTATTATTCCATTTTTTTCTCTCTTTTTATTATTATGAAATAAATAACAATAAACAAAAAAATTAGTATTTTTCTCTTTTTTCTCTTTTATTTATTTTGATTCCCACATTCATTATCTTAATACTTAAATAATGTTTTTTACTTCTAGTAGATGGATGAATCAATTAAACAAATCCTAAACAAAATAATAATTTTTTTAAAAAATATTTGCATTAAGTTTAATTGAACTTTGAACAAATTTAAAATTTTATGAAAATTAGTGGCCAGTATTTGTTTTCAATTTCTAATTTATTCTTTTTTTTCTTTCAATTATTTTATCATACTTTTATCAAATAATTTGGATTAAACAAAATTAATTGAAATTTCAATTAATATTATAAAATTTTAAATAAAAAGTATTATATGTCTTTAGTTTTCAATATAATCGCCTTTTTAAAATTGTTTTAGACCGCTCTTAACTCTAAGGAAGTCGACGTTATCGACTTATGACTATGATTAGCATCATTGAAATAAAAATCATTAATTAATAAGTATTTGTTACTTAAAACATATAAAATTAGAAAGCTACTAAATCTCTTTCTGTAATTTGATTCACATGATTCTTATGATGACATTTAAAATTAAAGTACCACAATACCGTCATCATCTTTTGAATCTAAAAAATTTTCCATTTTATATATATATATATTTAAAAAAATTTCAAATTTTCTCGACGGTATTTACCCAAATTAAGTTTTAATATAACAAAATATCACGGTATATCATTTTAGTACATTAAATTTAATATTATTTAAATTATTTTTTTTAGAAAAAAAAGTAACAATTTAGTAAATTGTATTTCAATTATTTCAATTATAATGGATCATCCAACCTAACATAGGACTTTGTTTATGGGGTTTATAAAGATACAAGAATATGGAATTCTAGCTGTTGTCAAATACAGTATTTTTCTTCCTTTTTTTCAAAAAGAAAAGAAAATAGATATCATTTCCATGGACCTTTACAAAAGTTTCAATAATATATACACTTCCAACTTTGTACTTTATCTATATAAAAAAAAATACTTTGAATGTAAGTTTTGGAGGAACACTATTTTGTTTCAATATTTGTTAAAGAAATAATAATGATTACTTCATCGTTTATATATAAATGAAAGCTGTTACCATCTCTCTCACCAATATAGTGATGTATTTGTTTGAAGTTTTCATGGGTTAAAAATCATTAATTTTAAAAGAAATTACACAGATATCTTCCATTCTTTAATTTGTCTCATTCTATTAAAATATATCATAATAAATAGAAACATATATATGTTCTTTTTAATACAACACACTCAACTACCAACATAAATTCTTGTTTAAAAAATTTAAGTTCTAAGATACTTTCATCCTTCTCTTTCGGCCTATTACTTGTGAACCAGTTTTTATACACGAATGATTAAAGTTTGTGGGTATTATGGATACAAAAGAAAGATTTTTATCCAAAACTAACAACAATGCAACTTTTTAACGCTATTATTAACTTGGTGCTTCTAAAAAAAAATTGAAGTCCAAGAATATTTTGAAGTAAAGTAGGGAGTTTAGGAGTATTTTGTCTTTCTATTTACGTAGATGTGGAGAAAAAGCTTTGTATTGAATGAAAAGAGTTTAGGCTGAAAGATGATTTTACTCATTATCCATTTCTCAATTCAAGTTTCTTTACAATTCCTAATTATTATCTTTTAAAACGATATCCCAAATGGTTTAAGTACCATAATGCTCCTTCTGCTGCATGCTCTGCTGCCACTTTCTTTCTTGTTTGAAGGTTTCCATAGCATTCCACAACTGCTTCACAATCTCCCTTCATTTCAATTCTAACCTTGAATCTATACCTGAATCAAAATCAAAGTTTTGCATCAATTGTTAAAATCCCATCAAATATCCTTGTTCTCCATAAATGAAGCTAGTTACTAATTTCATTCTTTGCTCGGGTGTGTTTTTCCTTTCGATTCAATCTATATATTCTTGCTCATGTTTGCACAGTACAGAATGCTATATGGACATGTCAAATCCAAACATAGCTAACAAGAAACCTTCATCAGCTGACTCCATGGTGGCATCTAATTGTACGTACCCGTTTCGAATATAAAAAGAAGAAACAGAGTTGTACACAACTTACAAAACAAATTTTCTTCAAAAAGTAGTTGTTAGAAGAGGGGATAATCTACAAGACCAAAAGGCATAATAAGGAATACATCTTTAGCCAAGTATCGTTGAAAGTTTGGCCCTGACAGGTTACTTGAGCAAAGAGTTTTTGTAAGTTTATAACTTATGCTGATGAGAGTTATATATTGAGCTTACTTTTTTGCATGGCTTGGACCTTCTTCTTCACAGCATTCAAATAGAGGAGGCTGCCAGTGATTTGCAGTGCATATCTCAAATAGAAGGGACTTTGCCGCTCTCTTTTCTGGAGTACCTAAAGTGAAAAAGGGTGAAGGCAAACCATTAGAGCAAACTTTGAGTAGTCCAAATCAAAATTTCTGAAGCGCCATGGCAACGCTTATGGGAATCAGAGAGGCAATAAGTAGTCTTCCTCATCCAAATAAAACGAAGATAAAGTAAGCCATCAAAGTGAAAAAGCTCATGTGCTTGCAAAATTATATTCCATCTTTCTAATTAAGGGGAAAGAAGGTATAAACATGTTTGAGTAACTGATTTATGACTCAACCCACTAGTCTTTAGAGAGCTCAACTCCAAAGAACAACTCTCAAGAGCAGAGCATCATAAGTTGTTCTTTGGAGAAAGAGAGTAATAAATTATAAGTCATTTGATAACCATAAGTTTATAAGTACTAATAACACACATAAGTTTCTATTTTTGTAATTCACTTTCTATTAATATTTCAAATAAAACAAGTCAGAGTTTTGAAAACTAAACAAATAGTTTTCAAAAACGTTTTCATTTTAGAATTTGATGAGTGTTTCTCTGACTAACAAAAAATTATAACTGAAAAATTGAAAGGAAACAAACATAAATTCAGAAACAACTCTCAAGAAACCACTAGGGATTGTGATCGAATGATTTATGAAGTCTAATGCATGTTATCATTCATACACAACTTCATTCATTATTGAAAACAAGTCATCCTGAGAAAAATTGAAAGAAAAACAAGAGAGAAAAAATTGGAAGAAACTAAGCTGTTCAAACATGATCCAGAAAATGGTTTTGATCCAGAGTTCTGTTTTGGAAAATTTTTAGAGACCAAATGCCGGCATTTTCTTTCTTTCTTTTTTAGACTGCACCTTGAAATTAATTGGGAAGTGATTAGGGGTAAACAGGAGATAAATAAAATGTTCATGATGAAATGCATGTGAGTTCAGTTGAACAATCAATTGCTAGAAGAAAATCATAAAATCACGAAGAAAACAACAATCACCGAAAATGATAACACATAACAAGAATCATCTATCTCGAATTCCAAACAACAATCAAAGAAGTTGAGGAACTAGGTTTAAACAGGCACCTTCTTTGGTCGAGTCATGTCTGCAACAACTACACCTCGAAGCTAAATCCTTGCAAGTATCTTTCTTTCGAACGAAAGAATCCGCCGACGGAGCCACCGGAAACGTCTTCGTATTCAGAGCTCGAGCGGAATCAGAATACGCTAGTTTCATCGGCAAGCCAGCGTAATCATTCGACCTTATTTCCGGCCGGTGATCAGACGGCATAAACTGAGGAACGCGCCTAATATACCTAGATTTCTCAAATTTAGCCTGAAACAAGTCATGGAAATCAAAAGGGTTTCAAATTCCAAAGAAGATCGAATACAATCGCAGGAAATCAACAGAGCTTTACCGGAATCGAGGAGTGACTCCCAGATACATTGCGCGGGTTATTAATTGGAGGAAGATTTTTGAGATTGATATTCAATCTTGGAGGAGGACAAGAAGGATTGTTCTCCATCTGAATTCCCCGATTCTTCCGCTCTGGTCCGACGATGTCTGAGTAGTGTCTCATCAATCAATTTCAGAGCAAGAAAGAAGAGAAAGATTTCAAACTATTGTAATACAATCCAAGAAATGGGATAGTTTGTGCAGAGTCAGACTTCTCCGTGATAATAAATTCTTGTTTTGTTCTTTGTTGTTGTTCTTCTTCTTGTTCTTGTTTATGTGTATTTGTGGTTTAGAGTAAAAGTGATTCCATTGTTAAGGTTCCATGGGGATTGGTAAAGAACTGAATAACACTCTCATTACACATTCATCCATAGACAAATCAATCAACATTGAATTGCTCTCATTACAATTTCCTTTACAAAAAAGGGTAATTATATATAGTTTAGGTGCTACATCCTTCTCACCACTCACATCATATATTATAACTATGCATTTTATTATAATTCAAAATACTTTAGAAAAATTACATTTTCCAATATCCATGAATTGATTAAGTAATCGAAAGGTAGGGAGCTATATATATAATTACCAATAAGGTGATAGTTAGTTTATAAAGAAGATATCTAAATTAATGTCCAATAAATAACAAAACCAATGAGTTGTCTTTTACTTGGTTTGGTTTATTATCAATTTGTTTCTCGATTTTCAAGACCTAAGTATTGTTGATTATTATTTACTCAACTCAAATGTGACAATAACCCATATGAAGTATCTTTCCTAGTAGCCCTCTATTGTTCCCAATTTGCAAGAATGCACTTCTCTGATTTCCCAATTCTATCTCTTTGAAATAAAACTCTACCGTCTAGGCAAAGTCGTTGTGGAGCTCAATGTGGTCGTCGAGATGGACGATTCAAACAAGCTTCGCCTTGGTGCCATTGCTGCAGAGGCAGGTTGAGAAGGTCGCAGTAGCCACTGAGGATTTTGAAGGTCAGGTTATTGTTTGGAGAAGATGTTTTTGAAGTAAATTGTTGTCCATTTTTAGGGGTCACATATCTTTGAAAATTACTCCTTTTTTTTTACCATTTTTGTTGTGATATACAAATACACTATTCTCATTGTGCTTTGAGAAACTATTTGGAAAAGATATGCTATAGTGATCTTCATCTTGGTCAAGATTATATTTCACATTTTTGTGTAAATTGAGAAAAAAAATGAAAGTCCTACTTCAATAGATTCTCTAAGAAAAAGTCATGGTTGTAAAAGATGGGAACTATTAAAATTATTTCTAAAATTTCTCCCATCCATTTTAACCAAAATCTAAAAACATAATTTATCCTTATCCTAAAGAAAAGTCTTAATAAAACTCAAATTTAAACTTCAAAATTAATCTTTGTCAAAACTAATTAAATAATAATGATGATTGAATATTTTTAAAAAACTTTTAGTGAGAAACAAATAATAGAGATTAGATTTAAGATTGGTTGAAAATATAAAAAAAAAAAACAAAATTTGCTTTTAACATTATCAATTAGAGTGAATATTTCTAGTGAAGAACCAAACATGTTTATTAACATTATCAATAAGACTTATCCCAGAAATAGCAAAGAGAATTTTGTAGAAACTTCAAATCAGTGGATCAATTTGAAAATTTGATTATAAAATAAGATCAAAATAAATTGAGATAACTACAATATAGTTTATCGAGAGATCTAAATCAACTAAAATTTTATATTTTAGTATACTAATTTAAATTTCTTCAACAATTTTGCATTTAAAACAATTTGGGTGTTGATTTTTCAAAAAAAAAAAAATCATTTTTTTGCCCTAAACAATATCAATTTTGATATAAACTTTTAATCTTGTTTATTTAAACCTCAAACTTAATCATTGGGAATGTTAAAATATTTTAGAATTAATTGATTTTTAATACTGAGACCATACTACGTAAACATCAACAGATATATAACATCGTGAAATATTGTTAACAAATACGAATTTATTTCACATATAAACAACACAAGTCAAACATATTCACAAATATAGCCATGTATGTGTATATATATATCGTTCTTTTTCCATTTTGCTGCTCAAAAGTTCTTTCCTTTGACAGGAAGATGGCACTTCGATCAAGACAGCCCTTAAAGATGAGTAGTTGAGTACCTTCAAAATATATTTTATTCCCATAACATTAAGTTAACATCCTTACCCTTCAAAAAGGAAAGGAAAATAAAAAAGAACTATTTTTCATTTTTTTTCTTACTTTGAATATCTTCATATCTGATTATTTACTCAATGTTAAATACATGCAGAGTAAACTTCTCTTCCTTTTTCAACTATACAAAATCTCAAAGTCCAAGTCATCATAAATGATAGAGAAGACCTTTATTCTTTCTTTCTAAATTGCAAGTTTTTCAACTACTAAGAGAGAGAAGGGAGAAGCTTTCTATGCAACTTTCAACTACTCTGAGAGAGACAGAGAGAGGTATTTATAGACTACTTACATAAATTGGCATTGAAAGTCACAAATTAGAAGGCAGCAACTCCTGGCTTCCCACTCCTCTCTCAACATTGAGTGTTGTGTATATTAATTCACACTGGTGCAGCATTCAAATCCTTCCACCTATCTAACTTCTACTCTTAAAAACTCAAGAAAGTCAAGCATAAATGTTTATAGAATTCAGCATCATCATTGCAAACTTCAAGGCAATGTCAAACAAATCTTGTACCATGCTCTTCTATATACATAACCAAAATGCATACAGGATTATGATGAAAGAAAAATCAGAAGTGAAATGAAGCTTACAACAGTAATCGCATCAGTTTTAGCTCTGCTGTTGATCTCCCAAGTACTTGTAGAAGCAGGTACTGAACATAAGCAAAATCATCAACATGTAAGAAAAGGATGGAAGGATGAAGAAAAGAGAACTAGAAGCAGAAGCAATGGAAGAAAAAGAAGAAGATCTGATTGTGATCCATTTTACCAATACTTATTTGGAACCTGTGGCCAGTGGCCTTTTCCAATCTCCCCTTCAGATAACCCATTTTGGGCACCCTCAAGACCTCCTCTGCCTCCTTTAGTTTTTTCTCCTCCTCCAGTTTATCAGCCAGCTCCCTTAGTTCCTTCTCCCCCTCCCCTTCTTGCATCGCCACCACCGCCCTTGACTTCACCTCAAAATCCATCTCCCCCAACACCCCTGGTTCCTTCACCGCCACCACCACTGCAATCTACTCCGACTCCTTCAGAAATGGTTCCACCTCCTTTGGTGCCTTCACCACCACCATTATCATTTACTCCAACACCTTCAACTTGGTTTCCACCACCTCTAGTTTCTTCACCACCACCACTATTATCTACTCCGACACCTTTAGTAACGTTCTCACCGCCTATGCCACAATTTTTACTACCTCCACCAGTGCCTGATCTGCCACCTCCTATTGAATTCACACCAGATCAACCACCGTTCATCCCTATATTTCCTCCACCACTAGTATCAATCCCAACTGACCCACCGCCTTTCACAATTCCACAGCCTCCCAGAACCTTTTTTCCGCCTCCCCTGGTTCCTGAAGTTCCAGATATTCCACAGGATCCATTGCCCTTTGTGTCTGCACCACCAGCACCGGATACTGGTTTTAATGAGCCATTGATGCCGCTGCCACCTGAACCACACTTCACGGCTCCATGATTCCATTGCCAAGGAACTGAATCGTTCGTTTTGAAATGCAGCAACTAGTGGCCAAGCCGTTAACCATGTTGACCATAAGAGTTTTTTACTATTTTCAGTGTTCTGTCCTGTTTGACTTTGAGCGTTTGTACCCTGGATGATTACATTAAAGATGCCAGTCTATAAAGCATAAAACTTCTACAATCTTCAACTTTCCAAACTAGAAAAAAGTTAGCCTTGCTCTAATAAAAAACTTCAATATTTCTATATTCTTAGATGGTGTAGGCTAATGGGGACTTGGGGAGTGGTAGGAAGTTTGATAGAAGAGTCGTGATTAAACTTATCTTTTCTAGCAATAATCACAGATTGCTTCATATTGTCTATGTTGAATATGGAAAGTCTTCTCCTTTCCCCATCTCTTTGGAATGTTATTTCCAGCAATTATTTACCTTCTGTCTTTGTAATATTCTTGCCTTATTTATTAGTCTTTTTATCCTCGAGGGTTTTGCCATATTAGACATTTATCATTGTATATACACATATTAGACCTTTTGTCAATAATAAGAAGAATCTCAGAAATTCATAATTTTATAGTCTATAATACTTGAAAATTAGAACTTTGTGAGAAAGGAACGCCAAACTAAACTTAGATAAATGTTCAAAGAAACATAAAACACACAAGACAAGCCCCCAAGTTCAGAACATGTTCAAACTAAAAACACTAGGGTTAGTGAAAATAAAACCACTCAGGCTTCAGAAGAATGCATCAATTTGACCAAAGATCGGAAAGAGGTGCCCCATTTTGGCATTTCTTGACACAGTCCAGGACAATCTCCTGTAGCTCTTTCTCAATAACTTCCATGGGTTGGCAAGCATCAACAATCTGCAATTAAATCAACGAAGGAAAGTTCAAAAATACAGTCGGCAAACAAACCAGCTTAAATAAGTCGAATATAAAGCCCAAAGCAATCTTTCATCATCAATAAATTCGTTGAATGTGGGAGATTAGACGAAGTCACCAAAGGAACTTTCTATCTTGGTTATATATATCGGAAATTCTCATCCGTTAGCTCCACAGGACCTCATAGTTGAAATAGTCATATGACCACTAACTTCATAGGTTTAAAAGTCTTTCTTTAAGACACCTAGTTATAGGGATAGTAGAATTACTAGTAGAAAATTAATATGCCCCTTTCTTTTCCTCCTTATTTTTGGGAGTCTTGTTACCCCTTCCCTATTTTTGGCCACACCCGGTAATTACTAAGTATTAATATGCCCCAACAAATAACCATATTAACTTTCTACTAAAAATTCTACTATTCCTATAAGTAGTCGTCTTACACTTCCACATTTCAGCCACCCTCTTGTGATAATTTTAATTTATGCTTCCATCTATGAGACCATTTTCAAACAACTCTTGAAACATCTCAATCAAATTGATACTGACGATATTCTAAGCTTTTAAAAAAAGTTCTGCTAAGAAACCATCTTGGTCCCTATCATCTTATCTTTACCACTCCCACTATTTATACATCCAAGAAAAGTCTTTCAAGCCATCAACTCCAACTACTAATTATATAGTGCCAATCTAGGCCTTTGGATCAGGGACTACCATCTGCTCTAAAAAAATTGTAGTGGTTTATCCATGTCGATTCAATCTCTCCCCCAGCATTCTGGGAGGTGCCTTCACTGTATCATGCCCTTCCTATTTATATTTGAAGCCCATCCATGTTAGAAAATGTTGAACGTTCATCCCCATTGATGAACCAATGTTGAGAAATTTAAAACTACTTCGTCGTCAAGAATTTGTCCGTCTCAAATTGGCTACTGGAAGCTTTTGTATGTGGATCAGCTAAGGCTTCTTTTCTAGTTTATCTAACTTCCCCAAAAAGTGTTCAAGCCATGTCAACCAAGTTTTAAAAAAATAATTAAATAACCAGATAATAATTAAGGTGTTGGGCACATGCCCATGGGGCAAGGAGTGTCCACGTCTAGGCATCCTAAACACATACCACACACCAATCTCACAGTCTTGGCGTATCAATGTTTCCAAGACACAAATGTAAAACAAGTTACCTGCCAATTAGAACCAATCATCAAATCTCGATAGGCCTCAACAACTTGGTTCTGGAACTCAATCTGCTCGTATCTCTCACTTCCGTATCCTTTTCTTTCTGCAGCCATCTGATCATTCAAAATAA
Organism: Cucumis sativus; assembly: GCF_000004075.3. NCBI lineage: Eukaryota > Viridiplantae > Streptophyta > Magnoliopsida > Cucurbitales > Cucurbitaceae > Cucumis > Cucumis sativus. The sequence continues at coordinate 1,022,742 of NC_026658.2, forward strand.
CTCTTTATTCACCAAGCAATCACTGTACAGAGTGAACGTTTTTTAACTTGAGAATTTGTCTGATTGGTGAGGGTTGTAAATCAAAGTCAGGTTTCATCATTTGCATAAAAAATGGCAATACTCCTAGATAAAGTTACGCAGATAGTATAATATTTTGATATCATATATGGTACAAAACAACATTATTCTCTGGGATATTAATTTATTGTTTTTAAATCCATCGTCATCAATGACCTAATAAAACTTTCAAATAAGTCTCTAATAACCTCTGGTCTACTGGACTTACTGTATTCTACAAACCAGATATTCATTGAGTTCCATACAAAAATCCAATACAAAGTTTACAATTGCTCCTATATCTATATGTGCAGACATGGTTGAAAGTCGTTATATCATCTATGACTTAAGGGTCCCAAACCAAAAATGTCAATATGTAGCTTCAGTACATTTACAAGTTGGAAAACATGATGAACCATCCTAATAAATGCATTTAAAATTGTTCCAAAATGAAATGATGTAATGATTTAACCGACCTTTGGAGATATGTTTAGGTAAAGTACTAGATCTGGAGCTAGCAAGCCAACCTCTGGCGCCTGCAAAGGAAAAACATGACATCAGCATTTCCTTTTTTCTTTTTGTTGGACATGAACCAACAGGAATATATTGCTTTTCTAAACCGGAAATCAAAACTTTTCATTGAGTAATGAAAAGAGACTAATGCTCAAAATATAACCCCAATACCCCACTAGGAAGTGAAAAAAGAAAATAAATAAAAAGGCATGAGTTATGAAGGAGAAAGAAAAGCCTCTCACTTAAGACATATATCATAGGAAAAGTAATTAGTAAACAATCTGGAAAGGGAACCCCAAGTAGTGGCTTTTTGTAACACCAGTGTTATACATGAATGAACAAAATTACTTCCAAATGCGAGAGATCCTGAAAAGATGAACTATGGTTAAGAAGCACTTAAAAGAAGTGAAAGTTACTACCTAAACTTGTACCTTCCTTTTCGGTGGTTCAATCATAGAGACTTTGAAGTTAAGCGAGCTCAGGTTGAAGCAATTCTATGTTCGGTGGCCTCTTGAAAAATTACATTTCCTATGTGAGTGAGGAAAAAACATGCTGAAAAGAACCGTCTTGATTTGTGGGGATAGTCTCTTCATATTTAAAAGCTTTGAGAAAAGCAAGGATGGCATTGTTGTGGGTGAATGTTGGGACAGATTCTAAATTAGGAAGAGTAATGAGTAAAGAATTTGGAAAGGAACACCACGTAGAGACTTTTAATCTTGCATATTCAAACCAATCAAACCACATGAAGATATTTATCTTCAAAGATTAGTTGATTCCTTTCCACATTTGGCTTTAACCACATAAAACCATAATTTTTTTATAAGAAACAGAATGGCATATTAAGGGCAAGAGATTGAGAGGACTCATCCCAAGGAGCCAACGAAGGAGAGAGCCTTCCAATTGTTAAAGTTAATCAAAAGTGTAGTTACAAAATAACTTGGTGTAGTTTGTACACCACCAAGAGGTCATGTGTTGAACAAAGGTCCAATCAAAAGAACCGAACTTATCTTCGAAAATCTTGTTATTTCTTCTTCCCAAGGATACCACATTAATCCATAATAAAATTGTTTTTTAGCCAACGATCAGCTGGAAAACTTTTTCACTTAAGACACATGAGAATACCAACTCGATTTTGGAATCAGAGAGGAGCTTGAACCAACACTTTGACAATAAGAGCAGCTAAGAAAATATGAGAAAGATAATCTCCATCTGCATGACAAAGAGGGCATGCCAATGACTTAAGATATAACTACCATTTACACTGATCCACAGTCGCACATTTAAATGTTTGGCACTATAACACTTCCAAATGGTCTCAAATAAATCCTTTTGCAAAGAAAAAAAAAACACTATCTTGATAAGAATTTCATCAAGCACAAACTAGATGAATGTAAAAGGCCACTGCCTTGAGTCTTCAATAGAGCCAATATTTTTGTTATCAGAATACCCAACCCAACAAAGATTGCAAAGCAATAATTTCATCTTCTTTCAAAAGGCTTCAAAAAACTAAAAACCATGAGAGATGTTGATTGTCCCATAGGTCCAAAACTGAGCCGTTCGGAGATGTAGAGATAGCAAATAAGTGAGGAAAAATGGAATTTTAGACAAAAATAGGATTTCCATTTGCCAATTTAAAGGAGGCAAAGAAATCGTAGCATTTCCAATTCTTAGAAATACTGGTCCATGGGCTTCTGAGGCTTGAACCATACCTTCCAGTTGTGTGTCATTCAAATTGAAAATGCCTGTGAATATCCATAATTACTGCAGCCCAAGACTCAAGAGACTTTTCTTGCCCAAGATTTTCATATCATGCAAAATTTCATCGAGAGAGAAAGCAACAATTAGAGCCTCATTTGCTGGACTTGAAACCACCTTCCACCAACGGAGCATAATTCAGAAATAAGAAGCCTTTTTTAGCTGCCAAAAAACAATGAACGAAGCTGTATTCATAATCACATCCTCTCCATGCAGAGTTGCAGACATTTCTGAATCAAACTTCTTTCTTCAATCATGTAGAGATCCAATAACTTGCCTTTCAATACCTAAGACACCATTCTTTACCAGTCAGTAGCCCCAATTCTTATTTGGCAGCAAAATATGTAATTTCAGAAAATAAGTTCTTCCCCTTGGTAGATGTTTTCAGATTTCAGAGTTCAGAAGAAATAACAAAACCTGCCCCGCCATAGGATCTATTCCCCCATAATCCATGAACTTTAGAAAGGTGAAGCCCCCCATACAAAACTACCTACTTCGAAAAGAAGAGGAGAATGGTCAGCAAAAATTACCTGCTTTGACATCCTTCAATTTTCAACCACAATATCCCACTCAACAGAAACAAACAAATCCATCTGACAAAGATTGTACACCATTACCTTCTCTTAACCATGTGAATTTTCCACTGGACAAAGAGATTTCCACAAAGCCTAGTTCTTCAATAATTTTATTAAACTGCCTCATAAACTTGTTTGTCTACAGATAGGAAATCACTAATGAACCCATCTGATTATTTTGAAATCTCCGCCTGCACACTATGGTTCCTTGCAATAAGAATGAAAGAACGTAATTCACTCCAAAGACACTTTCATTCATAATCATTTGGTTCGTAAATGTTTGAAATCCAACAAACTTTATTTAGTAGAAAAGATACAAAGAGAGAATATCCTCCAAATAAACCTCAACAACCTTCACTTTGCTTTCATCTCACAAATTAACAAACCACCTGACACGAATCCAACTTAAATCTCTTGAACTCCATAATAATTTGATCAATTTTCTATTGAAAGAGGATTTTTAGGTTACTTTAACACGAATCCACTCAGAACAAATATGCAGAAAACACTTCAACTAACTCTTTTAGAGCTATCTTCCAAACCTCTAATGTTCCAATGAATAATGTTCGTTGGATCACCCAAATAGAACATTCCAACTTAACTATAATTATCTGACAAAGCTCTTTGGGACTGGAGGCCACAAACATCAGTGAGACAAGACAAAATCAGAGTTTTTGAAGGCTAGAGGTGACAAGCTGGGTGGAGAGAGAAGAGAGCATCTAAATGGTTTCTTCATACTTCAGGAATATAATACTATAACAAAATTCACTTGGGCATAGGGGAACGATAAGGGTCCCTCACAACATATAGTGAAGGAAAGCGTTAAAACATGGAGGTTCAAAGCTAAGCCATCATTACGAAAAAGGTTTTTGACTTAGACACCACAAAGAAGAAATGAGTTGTACAAATTAAATTACAAAATGGGTGAAATGGGCCAACATGAGCTTAGCTCAACTGGCACCTGTATGTTAAGAGGTCCTGGGTTCAAATCCCCACCCCAGCATTTATTACAATACCTTTGCAAAAAGAAAAATGGGTGAAATGGACCATTACATAACTTCAAAATTTTAGCATTCCACATTAAAAATACAAATAGAAACGAAACATTTATATCATATAAATAAACAAAGGATTCATCCAAATTGTTTATTTGTATTTTTACCTTACACCACTCAAAGTTAAGTCCTTTGGCACATGAAAAGGCCACCCCTGAGTAAGAATACCGATCAAGAATAATTGTGGTTCCACCTTTCAACTTAGTTTCCATTAAGGATCTGCATGGGCATTATAGTAATTAAACACAAAGCACATACTATTGGGGTAGAAATATATTATACCCTTATATTACAAGCAACAAAATGGTTATGGGTCATAATTTGCAACTTCTGTTGCTTGGAACTTCTAAAACCAAGTATCAATATTTTTCATTTTAATGCTTGCTACTTAGTATCAATATAGAAAGCTCCATCATTTGTTAGGAGTTGAAAATTTCTCAACCTAAGAGACTAGTATGCAAGTTGTATAAAGAAAAAATGAAAACCTCTTCTCCCATCGGTTAGCACTGAAAAGAAGATGAATTGTGTGGTCATCCAGCTGTGATTCATTAGAAAGATAGGAAGATATCATCTGTCCAACGCTAGTGGTTCTGTCAGGAAACCGCCATAGTTCAACAGAATGGCCAAGTCCTTCCAAGTACTGGGCTAATCTACTGGCCTGTGTAGTCTTCCCACATCGATCCAACCCTTCTAGAACCACCAGGGCTCCTCTAGAGTTGCTGCTAGAATCTCTTGAGATGGAGTTCTGATTAGTTCCCATTTGGATCTTCCGAATAAAATTTTTACACACAACTTTTGGTCGAAAACTCGAGGATATTCTAGTTGTTGCTACTCCAAAATTCCTAAATAGGAAAAACAAACATTAAAGAGGTCTTCTTTATCAATAATTTTCAAAAGAAATTTGGAAATATTCATGATTAAAGCAGAAACTATTTTATGCACATTAGATTTTTATTAGAAAAAGATACCTTCAAGAAAAGATTCAAATGTATTTCTCACCAACACATCATAGCCCCCAAAAACAGATATATAGGGAAAAAAAATTCTATGTTTACCAGCACACTTGTCATATTGTATTAATTTTTACTCTAAACCATCAAATTGCACCTCAAACTTAGTTGAATGTTGTCATCTTAACCTTAAACTTAAAAAAGGCTTATAACTTTTCCTCTATGATACGTTTACATTCCAAATATCATTAAAAGAAATATTCTAATAAGCCAAAGTGAGCATAGCTCAGGAATATTGGTATGCACTCCTTACCAAAGGTTCAAAAAATAATTAAATAATAATAGTAGTAGTAATAATAATAACAATAAAAGCATCCTCATATACATAAGTACCATGAATTACAAAACTCATATACATAAGTACCATGAATTACAAAACTCATATATCATCTATAATAGGATTTTATAAAAAGCATACATGAGAGCAATATTTTCTGTTAAAATTTTAAAGTTTTGATAATGTTATGCAATGGCTAGTTTGCACACAACTAAACTAAAATCAAATTTTAATATTACTGGACTTGGTGGTAAAGGGAGATTTTTGCATCGTCATTATGTTGTAATTAGTAATTGAATTAGCTAAAAATGAATAGATGTTAAAAATTACAACATTTATCAAAGTCTAGTGTCCTATATGATGAAATAGAAATTGAAGGTTTATGGGGGAAAATGGTAAACTTGCACTTTTAAGGGTAAAAATGATAGACTTCACACTTTTAAGGACAAATAAAATCTTTCCCAGTATATAATCATAATTATCTCAAAAAAAAAAAAAAAAAAAAAAACCATATATTACAAGTAAAACAAGACATTAATCTTACAATGGCTTGAAGAATGTGGAAGCAAGCATGGATCATACTCTGACCTTGAAACTGCGTAAAATTCTATGCTCAGAACCGTTATCCCAGAGTCAATTAAAAACCATGAATAGAACTTGTACCTACCACAGACGCAAACGACACCGGTCCTCAAAGGCTAGCAAAAGTTTCAGCTCAAATGAAGGAAGGCTGCGAAATTCAACATCATAATAAAAATGTGAGTAGATTTTACAATTAAAAAGAAGAAAAGGAACAGTGGTATGAAAAACGAAGTGGGCACAACTAAATGAGACACAAGTGATTCCAACCAACTAGATTCAATAGGAGAACATATTTTGGACTATCTCCTAACTTTTCATCTGAAAGCACTTTGGAAAAGCAAAGCAAAAATGAGTTAAAAAATACTCAATAAGAAATTCTCATATCAAGTTTTGAAATTCATTTTCTTTTACAGCTCTCAGCAAAACTTTCTAAGCAACTAGCAAACTATTTTTTTAAAAATGAAATTTTCAACTCAAAAACTTTGCTAGAAACGGTTCAACACTAAAACCCTTCAGTCAAACAAGCTTACCAACGAACCAATATTTTTGATAATCGGATATATATGCTTACGCCGGCGCCGTGGATCAGACGACGCCACCAAACTCAGCTAGGGGAGCGTAGACCTGAACTCGGTGGAACAAGAAATGTTGTTGAGACGATTGTGCGTCGTGGAAGGCTGTTCGGAGGGAATCAGCGGCTGTGAAGGTGAGAGTGAGAATGAGGAAGAGGGAGAACTCAAACCGGGAAATTGATTTACGGTTAAAAGAGAGATTGTAGGGGAAATTGCCAGAAAATAGGATATTTGGTGAAAAGTCCAACTTACCCTTTTATTGAAAAAAAAAATAAATAGCCATTTTCAAGTCCATAGAGAATTTCTAATTGAGTATTTTTGAACTCATTTTTGCTTGTTTCTTTTTCACAAAAATGTCCTTGTTTCTTTTTCATGCACTAATTTGGACAAGTCCATACAAGTAAATCTTTCTTCTTTTCCTCGATTCAGTACACGTTTTAGAGCGAGACCGTGAGAAAAGGGGAGAGGGAAGAGTAATATGTGAGACTAAGTTTCACAGAGAAACACTAGAATAAGGAGAAAGCTCATTTTTATTTCCTCCAAATGTTGGATCATTCATTAACCCAATCACTAAAACCTAGGAAAAATGTTCTTTGAAGCTTTGAAGCTTTGAGTTTACATACCTTTATACTGCTATAAATAAATCTTCCCTTTGTTGAAAAGACAAGTGTTTTTACATCATGTAGAACGGAAAAATTGAACCTCAATGATCTCTACTCCATACTGGGTAGAGGTAAATTGGAGATTAATTTAGAATCATTTGTGTGGTAAAGAATCAAGGTGTAGCATATGTAGTCCAATTCATCTTATTACTTTTGTGGGTAAACACCAATTCCATACTTTCAATGTATTTTTTAGGTGAGTTGGTCAAAACATAATCAGGTTTAGAACAAGAACTTTAAGCGGTAAATCAGACTACAGACGAACGTTAAGAAAATAATTTCTTAAATTGATTTAAAGGTGTGTTCTAAAATCCAAGATTTTGAAAGGTGGAGAACTGTATCACCCCCACAAATACTGAGGAACATTACTATGTTTTATTATCATGACAGGTAAACCGATGAGAAATGTCATTTTCTTTAAAGAAATCAACCAAAAATTCATTGAAATATTCAGTCCCATTAAAAGATCGTAGAATTCTTGGCTCAGTTTAAAATCAAAGGGAAAATGAACAGCAAAAAAAAAAAAATCAAAGAGAAAAAATGAAAGATTTAGTATAAAAAGTATTAAGTAAAATGAAATGAAAATGGTTCAACTGCAGGCTAAAATTGTTGCAGAGCACTTTACTTTCAAATCCATTATTTGCCAGCAGAAGCAGGGCAGTTCATTTTGCAGCTATAAAGGAATGAATTCCCACAAAAAAAAAAAAAAATTAAATCAGACCAGGATTTGCTAATACAATCAATCTATTGAAATAAAACTTAAAAAATTTGCACTTTCCTATTCTAGCAATAAACTATCTCCACGCTTCCAATGCCAATTTGCCTTTCATGCCAACAAGCTCGAGGCTTCTCTCTTCATGATATGATGACATAAATTTTAATATCACAGAACTTTCTCTCCAACAAAACTGAAGAGCAAACCTCGGGAAAGAGAAGGACAGGAGAACCACGTGAACTCAGGCCTTGTAATCCGGGTTGTCTCGAAGACCAAGTGTGTTAAGAATCATACAGTAGGAATCCCAATCGGTTCGTCGAAGATACTTCAGTAGCTTTTTCCTCTGTTGTACCATTCCAAGCAGACCTTTCTTAGAATGCTTATCCTGAAACATAATAACCAATTTCTACATTAGTGATTAGTGATGTGACCACAAATAGTAAAAAGAATGTAAAAAATAAGCATAGCTCGATTGGGATCAATCAAGTACATGCTATAACCTCAAGGTTGGAGGTTTGAACACCCACCCCCTTTTGGTAGGCACAGAATCAGATGAAAAAATGTTTGCAAATTAGTAAGGGGGAGATACGACTCCTAAAACCAGATATGAAAACTCAATACAACACAAGTTAACTATGATCTTTATTGTATAAGAAACATTTCATAGATAAATGATACATCCAAGGAGAGAGATTCCAGCTTTCATTTACCTTCTTGTGCAGGACGGCAGTTAGATGATTGATTTTAGTGGTCAGTTGAGCAACTGCAGAGTACATAGAGCACAAAATTAAGCATTATTTGAATCAGAGATAAAAATCAAAAGGATGTCAAAATCTTTAGTGTGAAAATGAAACCTCCTAGTCTCGTATCTGTTAAATTACACAGCCTTAAAGAACTACAAAAGTAATGGAGGGGGAAGAAGGTTGGTGACATGTGTTCCAGAATTAGGTTGGAGGAGATGAATGGTTAAAACTATTCCAGTCAAAAGATATACCTTGAACACGAGCAGATCCACAGTCTGATTCTGACATTTTAAATTTTTCTCTAACTTTTGCTAGCTCAATTTTCATCTTTTCGGCAGATGACATGTTATCCGGATGGAAATACTGCATGAAGTTACTGACTTGAGTAAATGATAAAGCAAAATCAAGTAGTTAAACTTTTAAATGAAATAAGCAGAATGAAACAGCAGTGTGAAACTTCGACTGCAACCTTGAAAATCTGGAGCTTCCTTCTATTTAAGGATAAAAGGTTAAAAATAATCAGGAAAGCGATTACCTTGGACGATTTGAAGAACAGAACAGAAAAAAATGAATATTCTTATTACCATTGCAGAATCCAAAGGTAACAATGAACAAGCGCTGAGCTAGAAATGTAGCAAACAATAGGACAACCAACTATGTGTAGTCCAGCATCCATTACTTTCAAGGGCTATAATAGTTTTAAATTGTTCAATGAAAAGAAAAGCTAAAACTAGCTAATATTACTAAATGGAATCTCATACCTTCTCGACAAGATGTTCATTTGGAGGTTCTAGCATATAGTTTGGTGTTCGAACTAGCTGACCCATGATATCGAGCCGCTGGACTGGGTGACAAAAAATGAAACAATTTCAAACTTTCAGTGAATCAAGTAAAAGTGCTCACTCCCCCCACAGTAGGACCAAGATAACAGTTCAAATGACTAACGTCCAAGAGAGATGCTACATTATGAAGATTTCCTCTACAAAACCAAAAAGTAGGAGCATGTGAACTATGAAGTGACCATATTATCAGCCCTTACTAGTTCATTTGCTTTACATAGCTTCCTTACTAAAGAAAATAGTGCTCTTCAAAGAAGTCATTTTTGTTTAAACTATTTTGATTATATTATCTTACTCTCTCCATTTTGCAAACTCTAAATTATTAAAACTAAAAACACCCTTAGAAGTTCATATGCTCTACATAGCTTCCCTACTATAAACTTAAGATGGCTCCCATTCTAACTTTTTAAAGTTCCAGCATTTAAATGGGCATTTATTATTTGGCAGAATTTTTAGTCCATTTACTCTTCCAGACTAGTTTCAATAACACAATCAAATTTCTTTGAACATTTCTGAAGAAAAGTATTTATAATTCATAACCACGCACAAATTTGTTTACTCACGTGTCGCTTTTTTTTCCCTTTCATCATCAGAAATCTTCATCTGCATCAAGCTCGCTCTCAAATCCTGAAATGAAATCCCTCCAATTCTCGACTCAGTCTCCTTCTCCTCCATTGTTCTAAGCTTCACCAACCTGTCATTCAACTCCGTCAATGAAAACCAATTCTTCCCTTTTTCTTTATCTGGCCTCAAATTTCTCAACTTATTTCCCAGTTCATCATAGCTATACATCTTCACGAACTCCGTCTTCAATCCCACATTCTTCCCATCTTTTTTTTCCTTCATTTCCTTCCCAAAAACCGACACTGGTAACCTCTCTGTCCCACCCATCACCGGGTCCGATGGTTTCAATTTCAAGCTGTCCTTAAACGCCGATAAAGACAACGAATCCCCACTCTTCAGTTCACTTTGCATCCCCCTCGCTGAACTCACCTTCCGTAAGCTCTCCTTAATAGAATCAAATGGCATACCGATACGGCCACCTCCCGTCGAATTTGCAGGTGCATCATTACTATCCTCACCCTTTCTCATGCTATTATTCTTGTACAGATCTTGAAACGAGATACCACGCTGCCAAGACGAAGAAGAGGAAGGTGTAGAACCGAGGTCGGAGGGAGGAGGCACAGACGATCGGTTCCGAAATTCAGAGAGATTTTTTCTGATTTCTTCAAGTGAGGCGGCTTTGGAAGCCGGAGAAGTCGAGCGATTGAAAGGAGAAGTGAATGAGTCGGCAGGTCTTCTAGCGGAGGGTGAAGAAGAAAATTGCTGGTCCTGTTTGAGGCGGGCTCTGACATCGCTGAGATAAGAGGAGATGGAAGATCGAGGTGAGGCAGTGGATGTATCGGCGGTTTCGTCATTCGGATCAGATGGGGCAGAGGAATTGGAGGAGAAAAGATGGATGAGAGAAGGATTAGTGAGAGTTTTAGGGGTTTTGGGTTTGAAGGTGAGTTGAAGCGCCATTGTATGGGAAACTGATGAAGAAGAAGAAGAAGAAGAAGAAGGCGCCGAAATCTGACTTAGGGTTTGAGAAATGAACCTCTGGGACGGAAAACCGGGTCGGGTCGGAAAAACCGAAGAAGAAAGTATTTAAAATTTATTTATTCTATATTGTTTTTCTAAACAGATTATTTATTAAAAAATTATTGTAAATGGCAACATTTATGAAAATATTTACGTACATAGACATTATATGAAATGATATATTAATGCTCTAAAATTAATTACTATAAGTCTCTAACATTAATAGAATTTAAAATTATAGTTAATGCTTAATTTAATAATATTCATTCTATTTTCAACTTTTGAATATTAAACGTATTTTTTCTAACATTTTAATAATAACTTGCATCTTTTGACAAAAAAAAATTAAAACTATATATGAATAAAAATTAGATAACAAATGAAAAGATTTAAAGCTAAAAATAGTCTATGAGTGGTACACAAACTTTTGTTTTCGTGTTCAGTAAAATCACCAAGATTTGTATTTGTAATTTTAAATATTTACAGAAATAATAAGCATAAGAAACAAGGTTCTAGTTTTGGTTGAACACCTCTTTTAATTTTAATTCAGAATTTAAATTACAAGTCTAGCCCTTCAATTTTCATACTTGCCGTCAATATATATTTACGATCTTACACAACAAATCACTCTCAATATATAATAATTTATATGTTTGATTGTCTGGATTTCAAGAGTTCAAAATCAAACCCAAATTTAAAAAAACTAAAGTTGTTTCAAAAAAAAAACTTGTTATGTTTTTGGAAATTTATATAGAAAATATGAAAATCATAAGTAAAAAAAACAAACACTATTTTCAAAAACTTAGAACGAGACATAAAATAGTTATCAAACAAAACTGTAAAAATCACTTGATAAGGCACCAAACAAACTTGGACACACCTTAGTCAAACGAACTTTTTAACTTTTCCTCATTTTGTTATTGAATTGTTTTCGTCGGCAAATTTTGTCACCGGAGAAAACAAAATGGACATAGAAGGTAAAATAACCCAAATGAATCAATAGCTGTATTATATAATATGAAGTATCTCTGACTAGCAGAGTTCTGGCTTGACTTACAACCTTCATTCCTTCCTTGATTCGTCATTCTGACTGTGAACCTTTGTGTTTCAAATGAAGTCAATGTGAATGAAAAATTGGGAAAGAGACAGCAAAGTGGCCTGACAAGTAATTTTATTTTCCTATTGTAAAAAATGTCGGAATGTTACAGCCTAAGATGGAAGTTATTTATAGTTCTGAGGCAAAAAGAAGACCTTAAACTCAACTTGTTCATACAGATGCAGAAGAATAACCGTAAAGAGAAACGAAATATATCATTATATTGAGAGAACCTTAAGGTTAGACACTGACATCAGAGTGCATTTGCAAAGCAATGCCAGGAGGCGAACAAAGGATCCCTGCCCACGTTCGACTCAAACTGTAGCAAGTTTATGGGACTCTATAGACTTTAATAGCTCCTCACCCATCTCTTTGCATCCAACTCGTTTCTGTGCAGTCAAGAAAATCATTAGAATGGTGACCAAAAAGAGGAAGTACTAAGGATGGTTTATCAAAATTGGCAGTGAAACAGATCATCACCCCAACTCTGCAATACATTTGATCATAAAAGGGATGCAATTTGAAGCCTAAATGTGTTAATGGAACCAATAAAATCAGCTCGATTTGATCAATATAGGGACAAAAACTAGCTACATTATTCATTTTCATGATATATAAAATATATTGGTTCAAGTCATTTGATTACTACTGGACAGAGTATGCAAAGACTAAAGAGAGAACGAAAGAATACGTACACATCCAGCGGAGTATATGTCACCGGTTCTAAATCCCTTGTCCAGAGTATCCAAAACTGCAGCCTCTATTCTTTTGGCAGCATTTTCTTCACCGAGGCCATACTTTAGAAGCATAGCAGCACTGAGAACTGTTGCCAATGGATTTGCTTTATCCTATAGATAAAGCCATGTCATTTCATACCATAAAACTTTGCATCCTTACTGATATGATTTTGATTTTCTAACAACACAAACCTGTCCAGCAATATCAGGAGCTGACCCATGTATAGGTTCGAAGAGTCCAGGTCCCTGTGCAAACGGTTAAGTTCATTAGAAGGGAATTGAAGAAGATTTAGATAATAAGACAATGCACAACTTATTAGAAAACCCACAATAACAATGCAAGCAAATAATTTTGATTACCGATTCACGTAAACTTGCAGATGGAAGCATCCCAATACTTCCAGTAATCATGGATGCAGCATCGGATAAAATATCACCAAATATGTTGTTTGTCAAAATTGTATCAAACTGCAAATTTCCACACAGTCCAAACAAAACTCAACCAGGAGCTATGAGGCCACTTTAATAGCTCCCATTATGGAAATAAGACTACTTTTCAATGCACACCTGTTTTGGTTCCCGAATGAGTTGCATCGCAGCGTTATCAACATACATGTGCGAGAGTTCGATATCAGGGTATTCTGCAGCTATTGCTGTCACTCTCTTCCTCCATAGTATCGATGCCTACAAAATAGACAGTTCCAGTGTAAGGTTGCTACAGCACACATGACCACACTTTTTACTATAATTTTTACATGCGTGGACCATACATAACATACTGAAATGAAATGTATGACTATATTTTAATAAAGTCGGGAAATCCTGAACTGAATGAATCTTCAGCAAAACTTAGAAGAAATCTGGAGATCACAGCAACACATTCTCAAAATTCAACCTATTTCTAGCAAAATAAAGGAATGATCTGAGGTTGTTTTCTCAAACTTCCTGAAAACCTTTTCTAAGAGAAACAACTTTTTCAGTGGAGAGAAATGAAATAGATGAGAAAGGTTAAGCCCTAATTTAAGGCTAGAGAAAGATTTTCTACTTGACACAATGAAAAAATTGCAATAATTACAGAGAAAATTAATTTTTTTAAAAAGTTGACAAAGACAACCAAGAAGGAGAAAGAGGCACGATATTATCCCAAACTTTCTCCACTAACAGATTCCATAGAAAGCTTCCACCATCCTTCATTAAGTAGGAAATGCTTGATAAAGAGATAAAAAGGTTGTTCTTATGAATTACGATGAACACAATATCATTCAATCAAGAAAAAAAATATTATCAAAGTTTTAAGCACCTCCAACACATTTGCTTTGTCTACAGAGCAAACTCTTCCTTGACGCTTCCGAGCATTGTTAAATGCCACTCGAGCAACACGATCAATCTGACATAGAAGCATTAACAAACCAAAACATAATTGTAAAAATAGACACAATATAGTCTATCAAATAAAAGAGGATCATTATAGATAATAGAAACAAATTAAGCATGTAATCTTAATTTCAAGAAAGGTATTACTTTTACATGCAGGCGTGAATGATCACTTTGAAGAATGAATTTGTAAATCAAAATGAAAATTTTGAATTCGAGGAATGCTGATCTCAATGTTATTGATGATTTTATGATGAAAGATGAGAGCATGTCGAATAGAATAAAAGGTCGTGGATAATCTATATGCAAACTCACAAGGAAGTGGAATTAAAAATAAATAAATTACCTCCTGTGCTGCATACACTTCAGTATTAAATCCAATTTCTTCCCCATTTTCACCGGTTTTAAAACCTCTTGGTTGCCCAAAATAAATACCTAATTCAGGTGGAAGAAATCATGGGATCCTTATTCAAAACCCCAAAATTGAGAGATGGACGGAAATCAAGAAATGCAATCTCATTTCATTTGGGAGGAGAAAATTATTTACCTCCGGTGAGTTCCCTTACGACCATGAGATCCACACCTTCAGCAACCTCTCTCTTCAAAGTTGAAGCCTCCACCAACTGAAGAATTAAGAAACGGAGTAATCAATAGGCAATAGAGTCCCACATATAAGCTTCTACCTCATACTCACTGGTGTATCTTCATGAACATGAATTTATGCATCTAAATTAAAAATGTTAACAGGGAAATTCTTTCATGTTTTCATTTAGGACCCATGAAATTTGAAGTTCCACCCTGCGCTTCTAAATATAATGCAAGCCATTGAAAGTCTTTACAAGTTGATCACTGAAGTTACCAGCAAAATTTTTCTTATTTTTAGATATCCATGAGAGTTTAATCAACTTGCAGACACCTCAACTATTTTCATGGGAAAACCGTTTCGCTCTACTACATTTGATTGGTAAGGTAACTCGTCAGATATTAAATCTTGAGAAGGTGATCATCATGGTTGAAACTATTTCTTCACAGCCTTTTATTATTTACATAACCTTATAGACCAATAGGCTAACCCATTGGTGATTACGAACATTAAATCAGATCATGTTTTATTAATTCAGATGTCTAAACTAACAGGAAACAAGGCCATCTGTAGGGCTTCAAACTTACCCATAGCGGTTATGAACATATTAACTATCGAGTTAGCAAGAGGGTAGCCTAAAATTCAACATAAAACAAGACTATCTATAAGGCTTCAAACCAAGCAACTTTCCCCAGTCTTCAAATAACCAAAACATCTATTCGTTGCATAAGGGACTTGACAAGATACCAATCTCGTAATGCGGAATATAACCGACCACAGGCCAAAAAGTAAAAATGAAAATTGAGCATGCAATTTCTTTGTGAATAGAGTAAAAATGAACCTTGAGCTTGCAATTTCTTTGTAAATAGTTTGGTGTAGAAGGGAGAGGATATTATAGAAGTTTACCTGGGGAAAAACGATTGCAGGCCGCAAATTAGCAAACACTCCAAGACCTTTCCGGAGTTGAAGCAACCCAGTCTCTGGCTTTAAATGTTTTGGATTATCATCCCATTTGTAACTTGGTAAACGGAACGAATAATGAGATTATTCAACAAACCACACCATTTAAAAATAAAAATAAAAAATAAAAAATAAAAAATAAAAATAAAAGAGGAACAAATGTGATAGCACAAGCTATAAGTACAGTTACCCTCCAATTGCACCAAATAGAATGGCATCAGAGTCCTTAGCTGCTAAAAGCGTCTCATCTGGCAATGGAACCCCGGTTAAATCAAGCGCAGCTCCACCCATAGGCATCTCTTTGTAATCAAATCCAATCCCTAGTAAAAACAAAACCCAATCTCGTCAAAAATAAAAACGAAATGTACAATCACACCAAATAATTCAGTATCCATCCAGCAAAACATAAACCCAACCACTAACATATAAATAAAACAAAATCGATGGGGGAAGAAAGAGAGAGGAAGTAGATAGAGACCTTCAAGAGAAGCAGCAAAGTTGAGAACATCTTTGGCGACGGCGATAACTTCAGGGCCAATGCCATCACCGGGAAGCAGGGCGATATTATAGCGCCTGGAAGGGGAAGTTCCGGCAGAGCACTTGACTCGGAAAGAAGACGGCGATATCTTTGGAAGGCTGATAGATGGGGAACAAAGACTGAAAGGCTTAGCGTTGAGATGGAGAGCAGCCGCCATGGATGAAGGCAGCTGAAAGTCTGAAGTGAAGTATGGGGATGAGGAATCGGATGGTTTATCGGCTTATTGCTTCTCTTTTCTCATTTATATTACACTATTTGCTTCAAGTGATAGCTATTAAAATTTCCAGCAAAGCTACCATTTTATTCCTTTGTTTTTTTTTTTTTCTTTTTTTTTTTTTTTTTTTGCTAATTTATACAAATATAAACAAACTTTTCAATGCTTTCAAAGTTTATAATATAATTTCCTTAACCTTTTAAAATAATTTTCTTAAAAAAAAAAAAAAAAAAAACTCTTCACAATAAAATTATCCAAAAATGGGTAGAGATGTAACATTTCAAGTTTCAATTTAATACTCTCTATGAAACTGTTGCAGTTTATAAAATAATTTATTGGCAACTTCCATTTAGAATAATAACTAAATTAAAGTTTAGTAGATTTCAGCTCAAACTTTTAAAAAAGTAAGTTTATAATACTACAAAAATCACAAAATTTAAGTGTGATAGCATCTACTATATCAGGAATATCAATGTTATTGAAATTGGTTTGAATATCTATAATCAAATATAAATTATTTTTATTTTTATTTGTTATTATTGAAAAAAATTCTCTAAACAAATAAAAACATCTTATTTTAAATATAATAACTAAGACATACGTTAAATCAATCTTTTTCTAATTTAAATTTATTATTTACCATGATATTCTTTTTATCCCGATATCAATGGTAGGATGCAAATAAAACATTAACATATTTGTTTTTTCTATCATGGGGCCAAAACTATCCATTATTTTGAGTTTTCTTAGCACGATATCAATTAGAAGATAATTTTTTTCCAAATTTTTCTTAATATTTACCAAAATTGCTTGTGTTTTAGTTGAAACTACATTCACTTCGTAGATCATTGTATAAACGCTCAAAAGGGGAGCAAAAGTTGGACATGGGATTTGGAAGGTTTGAAAATATTGCAATCTGAACGAGCTCATGGGATATAAAATGAGAAAGTGAGAAAGCGGTCTGTGTGTCAAACAATCTCTTCAAACTCCTAAGTTTTACTGTGTTGTTCTTTATCACTCTTTTGATGTGATTCGCATAGTCGAGTCGATTTTATTGCTCTTGAGGCCATACATAACAAAACCAGTTGTTTGGTTTTATTTGAGTCTATTTTCTTATATTTTTGTTTTTTTCAAATTTGCTGTTTGGCATGTGCAACTACATCTTTTTGCTATTTTCTTCCAACTAGAGGTGAGCATGGTAGCTTGAAAAATCGAAACTATAGATCAAAATCAACTGAACTGAAGTCGGTCAGCTAGATGAAGTGACAAGGTTAGTCAGTTTCGATTTTGTTGTAACCAAAACCGACTTTGTTCCATTGTGGTTCCAAGAGCGAGACTCAACCGACGTCATTTTTTTTCCTTTTAATGTTTATATAAAAGTAATTTTTTATTTTTAGGGTGAATTACCTTTGCAATTAATTTTATTTATTTACTTTATAAAAAAATTTAATTTATTAGTCTTGTTAAATTCATATGATAGGTTTAAAAAACTTCTTTCACATATTATTTATTTACTACCAAATTTTAATGGGAATGATTTTATTTTGGTAGCAATCTAATTTTTATGTTTTTATTAATTAACTAGCAAAAAAAAGTGGGAGAGAAGAAAGAAAGTAGAAAAGAAAAGAGAGGAAAAAATCGACCGGTTCGGTCGATTTTGTTGCTAACACCGGCCGGCGTCGGATGAGCAAAATCCATTACTACTTGAGGTCGGCGGTGTCCATTTGGCCGAAAAACAGATTCCGACGGATGATCACCCTACTTCCAACAACAAAACGAAAGTTGAATTGAAACTCATTGATATTGATGAGGTTTTAAATTTCTAACTAAAACTCCCTCTTCACTTTAATGCCAAAAAGAAGAGAACGGATATCATAGAAACCGAACCTTCTTCATCCATCATGGAACGATGCTTCCTCACCACTCAACAATGGTGTCCAATTATTCCTCTTCCACCTTCGACGAGCTCAAATGGGTCATTCAAATTCGTCGAACCCTCGAAGAAGAACTTGAGGACGATGAGGACTACGGAATTCCAGTAGCAATCTTCAAGGTCCCCAAATTGTTAATGGAGTCCGATCCACATTCCTACACTCCACAATTGGTTGCCTTGGGACCTTACCATTGTTGGCGACCGGAGCTCCATGATATGGAGAGACTCAAGCTCTCTGCTGCAAAAAGAGCTAAGAAATTCAGCTCTACAAACCTCCAATTTCACGAACTCGTCCAACAAATGTCGAAGATCGAGCAGAAGATCCGGGCGTGTTACCATGGTTACTTGGATATTAATGGCGAAACTTTAGCCTGGATGATGGCCATTGACGCATCTTTCTTGCTTGAGTTTCTCCTTGTTTATGCCGGCGAATTCAAGATTCTCCGGCGAGTTTCTTCGAGAATGTCGCATTTAATGGATCACGCTGGGACGAAGCCGGCACATAATGCTGTTCTTAGAGATATTATCATGCTTGAAAATCAGATTCCGTTGTTTGTATTGAGAAAGATGATGGAATTCCAATCCGAATCCTCTCAACAATCTGATGAAATTTTGCTCTCCATGATGATCGGTTTGTTCACAGAGCTTTCTCCATTCAACACTACGGATGGAATTCCAGAGATTCAAATTTCAGATTGCGCTCACTTGCTAGACTTTTTATACCAAATGATCGCTCCTAAATCGAAAGAATCATCAGAAATCAACGAAACCCCCAACGAAATCGACCAATCTCCACAAATTTCACACAGATTCAAGCAATTCCTCAAACGCCTAATTAGTTTCACAAAACGAGCGATCCAATCTCAACATGTAAAGACGATCGCTCGCCTACCATGGACGATTCTCTCCACAATCCCTCCATTCACAGTCTTAAAACAACCCGCTGAAATTCTGTTCTTCAGAGAGCAACAAGAAGCCAAAGAAGAACCAGAACCTCAAAACCCAAATTCAAACGCAAATAGACCGCCATTAACGGAAGAAATAGCGATACCTTCAGTTTCGGAGCTCTCCAAAGCCGGAATCCACTTCTCACCCTCCCATGGCGGAATCTCAACGATCAACTTCGACTCCCAAACCGGAACGCTGTACCTCCCAACCGCGAGGCTAGACGTGAACACAGAAGCAACGCTGAGAAACCTAGTAGCATACGAAGCGTCAAGCGGAATAGGGGCGTTGGTATTGACAAGATACACGGAATTGATGAACGGAATCGTGGATACCGAGGAGGATGTGAGATTGTTGAGAGAAGGAGGAGTGATTGTGAACCATTTGAAGAGCGATGAAGAGGGAGCTTGGATGTGGAATGGGATGAGCAAATCGATCAGATTGAGCAGAGTAATGGAGTTAGATAAGGTGATTGAAGAGGTGAATGAGTATTACAATGGATTGTGGAGAGTGAAAATGGGAAGATTTGTGAAGGAATATATTTACAGTTCTTGGCCTTTGATTGCTTTAACGACGGTTGCTTGGTTTCTGTTCTTAATCGGTCTCCAAGCTTTTTGCTCTTTGTTTGGTTGCTTTCGCGCCCTTCCTTCTAAGCGTTCTTGAAACCATTGGTTGGATTCAAATTCAATTGCAATTTGGTCCTCATTTTATTGAAATATTGAATTTCATCCCACTTGGGTTTAATCTCATTCAAACAATATTGAATTTAAATTTTAGTATTGTGATTTGATCATTTTAATTTTTTCCTTGAAAAGCAAATTTTAGCTCCTAAATTTGATTATCTACTTGGAACATGGGTATATTTGATTTTTGGTTTGTTGGTCCAGTTATGACTTGTTGATCGATCTAGACCTGTATTTGATTTGTTGACCGAAATACAACTTTAAAATAAATATGAAAGTAATATTAAGTTTACGAAGAGTGAAATTTTTGTGAAAAGAAGTTTGAGTTAAGTTGAAAACAAATGTTGCTTTTGCAAAACCAATTTGTATAAGACATGAAAGTTTTTTAGGCTGAAAATAAAATTAAAAGTAAAGTTTTGGACACACTCCTTAAACTAGGGGTACAGGGTTGGGTTGAGGGACATTACTGACATAACTCATATTTTCGGGTTGGTTGGGTTGATTAGCAAATAACGTCAATGTATTTTCAATCCAACTCAATCCTTAAAATATGTCTTGGATTGTCGGGTTAAAAAAATTTGCATCAATAAATTCAATATTTCAAACATCATTAAAAGTTCAACATTCTGAACATTATCTATAAATATTAAATAAATAATATATATATATATATGTATATTATTGATTTAGTTTGAGTTGGATTGATCCGAATATTCCATCCATAATCCAACCCATATTTTAAATTAACTCAACTCTAATCAAATTCTCTAGTCATTCTTGTACGCTTGCCATAAACCCAACATGTTATTAAGGATACGTTTAGATTGAATTAAGAACAAAATATTTTTTAATAATACATTTCATTTTAAACACTTTTTTGAAAACGAGTTTAAAATTTATGTGTTTACATGTGAATTTGGTTTTTAAAGATTTTTTCAAATTAAAGAGTTTAAAATCTCAACCAAACATATGCTCACCCAACCAACCGAGCGATCCATTTACAATTGGTTAATATTATCTAACTACCCTCAAACATTTGCTTAATTCCATTTCTACCCTCTCTCTCCTTTTAAATATCTCCTTTCACCTCTTTCCGTTCGTTTTGCTAATTTGCGGCGCTGTGAAAATTTTGGCGCCTCCACAAATCTCAAAACCCTTCGTCTCTAATCTTTTTCGGTTTTTACTTCTTCTCCAAAACCTAGCTCTCTCCCA
Source organism: Cucumis sativus (assembly GCF_000004075.3). Lineage (NCBI taxonomy): Eukaryota > Viridiplantae > Streptophyta > Magnoliopsida > Cucurbitales > Cucurbitaceae > Cucumis > Cucumis sativus. Next base: position 1,043,953 of record NC_026658.2, read on the forward strand.
CTTCACCACCTGCAAATCCATGGCTTCGCCTTCCGGAGCCGAATCTCGACAATCCGCCACATCCTTGCGGTCCCGATGCTACATTACTTCTCACTCGGCCTTCGCTTCGTCCAGTACGGCTTTCACGTCTCGACCGTCCTCTACGAAGCCTGTAACAATGTCTAGAAAATCTTCGTTGAGATTTCAGACTGATCAGAGATCGGCATCTCCCAGTCGTCGTTCGGTTTCGGTTCAGAAGAATCGCGACAGTAATGCGAATGCGGTTCCGTCGAACAAGAAGAAAGTCATGTGCATGTGTTCTCCGACGAAACATCCTGGCTCCTTCAGGTGTTCTCTTCACAAGAATTCGACGCACTCTATAGATATCTCGAATGGTAGCCAATTCCGGAACGTATCGTTGAATATTCGGAGATCAGCAATGACGAATTCGTTAGTGAGAATTGAATGCGTAGAAGGTGCTGACCTCGTGAAAAGAGCTTTATCTGCTCTAATTAGGCCTTCTTCTCATCAACAGCGACGGCAATCAGCTTTTCAGCGTAGACCTAGCCATCTATCAGTAATGTCAAAAGCAGAGGAAGAGGAGGACTAGCGGCACGTTCTCCGACCCTAATCATTCATTATGAACTGATTTAATTTATTGTTTTGTTTTTGTCCATAGAAACCATCACTCCCATTACGAAAATTCTGTTTTCATGATGTGATATATATTCACAAACTTAGTGTAGAGTTGGAGATGGATCTCGATTAAGCTATGAAGATGAAGCTGTTAGTGGTATCAAATTTGTTTATGATTCTTACGTTATTCAAGATTTCGTTTCTGAGTTTCTCTTTGGTAGGGCTGAATATGATCAACTCTTGCAATTCTGTACATTTTGATTTGAAGACTATGTATGTCAATTTTTAATGCATGATTTTACTTACAAACTTAGCATTCCGTATGTATTGTATTCCTATCAGCATAATTTTGGCAAAGATTCATAATTTCAATCACATATTTTTGAATGCATATTAGAAATTTCGCTCCATTCAAATCTATGTTAGCTTTAACGTCCACTTGAGAAACATTAATAAAAAAGGGTTGTTAATTTAACATTTAAATAGTGTTTAAATTACTTGTATAGTTGTATGGGATCTAAAAGGAAAGGCTCTTGGAAATTTTTCAATTTCTATAGGAAGTCCTAATTTAAATTATTTAAAGCGAAATAGATATGAAATTTTATTTTTAAAACTCAGATGTTAAATTATTAAAAAATAAATTAAATAAAATTATAATTTCGCCAAATCTATATTTTTAATTTTGAAATTAAAAAGTAACAACAAAATCTTCTCAATTTTTATTTTATTTTAAACTTAACTCTAACCTAAATTATATTTGTAAATATTTTTAATATTTTTAAAATTGAAACAATGTTCTCTAAAATAATATAAAATCTAATAACTAATTAAATACAATATTTATTTATTTATTTTGTATTTCACAAACTCAAACTTCATAGACTTACCATCGATCATTTTGAAAATATTTTATGGTATAGTTTTGATGAAATTGGAAAAGATAGAGTTGAAATTAAAACAATTTGGCAAATATAGTTTGGGGTATCTTTTTGCCGTACATATATATTCTTTGACAACCCGAATACGACTTTTCTGAGAGAATATTTTTAGAAATATATATATATATATTTACTCACACAACATATAGATTTTTCCTCAGATTTTATCCCAATTTGAAACTTTTAAATTATAAAATGAAGTTATCAAAATTGGATTGAATTAAAAACAAAATATTTATTAATGAATACATTTCCTTTCAAACACATTCTTGAAAATGAGTTTAAATTAAACACTTATATATTTGGTTAGACTTTTTTTATAAATATTTATATGCGAATTTCATTTAGTTTGTCATATAGCAAAAAAAAACTTAAATTATCATAAATGACTAAATCCTAATTTCATAAAGATATAAATATATTAAAAAAATTTAAAAAAAGAATATGTTTTGAAATTAATGATACTAATTGTTTTAAAATTTGGAAATTAATGGCCCTATCTCTTGAAACTAATTGTTTTGAAATTTTGAAATTAATAAAGTTTGAACTAAAAACATTATTTTTTCTTTAATTATTTAGATAGTTTTATTTTAAGAGCAGAAGTATATTGATATTTAATTTCATAATCAACATTTTTTTTCTTTTCTTTTCTTTTGAAAAATAAATAAATGAAATTAATAATGCCACCTGAAATAAATACACAAACGATGATTTATTTGATTGTATTGTTTCAGCAATTATTCAAAACAAAAGAGAGAAAAAAAAAGTGAGATGTTTTTCAATAATAATTTATTTATTTCAACGACATAATATTAATAAGATTGAAAATGGTAGTATGGTGGGAATTTTCTAATTTTTATAAAGAGAAAAGAAATGGTCAATTTTCTAATCAATCACCTAAACTTCGTTTTCTAAAAATTTAGTTTTTAATGATTTCTCTTAATTATTTTATAAATGAATTTTTTGAAAAATGCATTATTTCAATTTGTCAAACATTACAAATTTTTTTTAAATAGTTTTTTTTTACAAAATTAAACACTTTTATAATCATAACCAAACACACCCGTGAATTTTTTTTTTCATTCCTTTGTGATTTTATTGGGATATTTTTATTTGAAATTTTATCTCGGCCCATATTGATGTCTCTATTAATTGGGAGTAAAGTTAGTGTTAATTGACATTATAAATGTTTAAGAAGTTGAATAGAAAATGTTTATTCGATCAATTATATCTTCCCATGGCATGGTTTTTATTTAAAGTTTTAATCTCCAATGGTTGCGATCTACTTAAATGGGAGTAAAGTTAGTGTTGATTGCAATAATTAATTTTTAAAAGCTTAGGTAAAAGTAGTTGTGATGTTTTACTCAAATTAATGACTCTATTTTCAAACCGAGTCGCTATATTAAAACTTGACACAACACATTTTATGGTTGTGCATGATATAAAAAGCATGCATCAAACTTTAGCGGTGGTTTAGAGTTGTAAATAATGTCGGTGTAGTAATGTGATAAGGAGACAATTGGATTTTACAAGGAAAAATAAAGTTCAACAAGTTCAAGCTAGTTCAATTGAAGTTTGTGCTGAAAAGCAATAGGAGAACTTTTCTAGGTGAATCAAATCATGAGACAATCGATATGTAACAACAAATGATGACACGGGTTAGATTAAAAGATTTCGAGAATGATTAAATGTGTTTGCTTCCAAGCTAAATTTCTAACCCTGACGAGGAGTTGCAACTCTTGAAGTTTCAAGAGTCACTTGGGCACCCGAAATTCACAATAAATCTAGAAATTCAAATTCAATTACATTTTTAATGAATTATGTACTTGTACGTTTTATAAGAATAGTTGAAAGATTGGTATGAACCTAGACAATTTAGGTGAAAAGTTGTGTTCTCTTTCAAGTGTTTTTTTTATTCGTTTAATTATAGTTGTGTAATCTCATGTTTAAAAAAAAGGATTAGAATATCGATTCTTTCATGCTAAATTTGATTAGCTCCCTCTTGGTGTTGCTTACCAATAGTCAATCAAGGTTTTTCTTATTATTGTCGTGAGAGATCACCTAAACTAAGGGAGTTCTCATATGCAATTGAGGTAGCTTTCTTTATCACGAGGGGTTAGATTGTTAGAACAACCTTTACAAAACCTTTCGTCCTCGTTTGCTTAACAAAACACTATAATTTACAATCTCTATTATGTTATATGTTTAGGTAAACATCACATGAGACTTATAATTAAGTTTATCAATTAAACTTCTACATTTTGGTTTGTTAATTATGATTTTCTATTTAAATGATCATCATACATCGTAAATTTTGTTCATCTCTATAATTAGATCACGACGTGACGTTATATTATATTAGATCATGTGTTTAAGTACATCATATTCTAATCTTTGAAAATAAACATATAAACTAAAATGGATGTGATTGAAAAAACAACCCAAAACCTCCAACAATAGCAAGTAATACATAAGCACCATTTCCAAGTCTCCTACTAACACTACACATCATCAAACCATTTTCTTTTGTTCTTTTAATAATAGAAGTACAATGAAGATTCAAAAGGACTCTATGAATTATAGATCTATTAGAAATAAAATATCATCAATAATTAAAATAAAAACAATCTTCAAATTTTAAAGTAAGATCTTGAATGATCTATAATAAAAATAAGAATTAGCTAAGATATAGGGTTAAAATTGAAGAATCATATGCCTAGAGTACGTGGGGGTAAAATAATCAAACTATGTTAGAGCTCACTCGTACTATCAACCGTCCTTTTTCATGGAAAAATGTCTTTTCAAAAGGACCTCTCTAATAATGTAGTCCTTCTTTTCCATGCCTCAAATCAGTACCCTGGACCAACTTACATTAAGAAAATATAAGGTGACAAACGATATCTTTTCAGTATAAGAATTGTGTATGAATAAAAATGAAAATGGAATATTTCACCCAAACAACAAAAAAAATCTTCTAATACATATAGTGTCATTCATACTGTTACACTCCGTTTATAAAATTTTCCATTTCATCTCATTATTGTCCAGTGCTAATTCTTTTTATATTTTTAAAATGCATTTTAACACTTTTATAGGTAATTAAAATAGGATTTTTACAAATGACATGATTAAAATAAAAGGTAAAATAAATCATTTTATATTTTCTCCTCATGCACACCATTAATTATATATTGGATGTGATTTAGTTTTACTTTTTTAATGTGGGAGACAAGCACTATGGTGATATGGATACAATAATATAATAATACCAACAACTCAATGGAAAAGAAAAAGAATCAATAAATAAATATATTTAAGAAATATTAATTTCTCTCTTTTTTTTTTCTTCTCTTTCATGATATCATATTGTCTGTCTGTTCATGAATCTCATTCTAAGATTTGTTTACTCATTGGTTCAAATTCCATCTATATGTTTTTAATAAATCTTATATATTATTTAATTAAGAAAACATAATAAAAAAATGTAATTTTTAATTACATGAAATTATTACCTAACAAAAATTTGCCCAACAAAGCAGGTTAAATTCTAAGATTGATAAAAATACAAAAACAAAATATTTGATTTGAAAAAGTAAAATAGAATAATGATGGAAAAGTGCAAATTAAACACACACATATATTTCTATATATATAAGACAAAATAGTTGGCATGTTGGTGTGTTATGTGTTGTTCTTTTTCCTATTTGATTGCAATGTTTGATGTATTGCTATTTACTATGGTGTTTAGTGGCATCACATCCAATTTTCAATTTTGATCATTACACATTTCTACATTCTTCTTCCAAACCTACAATCAAACTATCCAACTTTAGGCATTTGCCAATAAAATTGCACTCTTCTCCATCTTTCTAATACTAACTTTTTTTTATAAAAATTTGTTGGTATCACTTAATGATATATATTTAGATGAAAATGGTAAAAATAGTTTACAAAAATATAACAATTTTTTTTTAGATTCTATAACATGTTTATGAAAATATGAAAACTTTTCTTTAATTTTATTACGTATTAATTTGGACAGTTTTTAAGCACCAACTCAGTGCTTTCTATAACCGTTTCAATTCTTCTTCAACTTTCTTCTTCTTCTTCTTCTTCTTCCCTATAGAAACAATTCCTCTTCTTTTTGTTTTTCATGTGATTCCTTTTGTTCATCCTTTCCCATTGACTTTTGCAATGAAAACACAGATTTAGACTCACAATTTTGTATTTAGAGTTGAAAAACAAATTTTGCAAATAAACAAAAAAGGCCTGAATACAAGACCATTACGAGTCATGTGGGTATTAACAAAAATTGAACTTTCACTTTAAGTATTCACATTAAAAAAGAAAGAAAGAAAGAAAAAGAACTCAAATCAAATACCGATCACTGAATCTGGTGCATTGCCTTGTGAAAGGATGATGTGTACCGACAAAGTATGAATAAAATACAAACTTTTGAAAGAAATAAAATCGATTCCTAGCTTCCTAGGACTGCGTGTGTTGGGAGAAGCCTTCATCTCGTCTGGCTTCAACTCGTTTTTTCTTTCAATTTGACACCTACTCTTCTTCATTCCTAAATCAACTCATCTCACTGCTTTACGCCAACAAAAACAGACCCCATTTCAGTTTATTCCCATTTCTCCTCTGTTTCTCCTTTATAAATCCTTTTCATCCCCCAAAATTAGCGATTGAACCCTTTTGCCCATCTCGGTTTTTGTTGATTTTAGTAAGGTAATCGTCTAATTTTAAGGGGATGCCGAAACTGGTTTTGAAAGGGGGAACTAGGCCGCCATGGGTTGGCTTAGCTGCTGCTGTTTGGGTTCAAATAGCTGGTGGTTCTTCTTATAACTTCTCTCTTTATTCACACTTGCTTAAATCTGTTCTGGGTTTGAATCAGCAGCAGCTTACTGTGTTGGGTGTGGCTAATGACATTGGAGAGAGTATGGGTTTGATTCCTGGCCTCGCTTGTAACAAATTTCCTCCATGGGTTATACTTTTGTTTGGTGCTTTCTGTTGCTTTATAGGTTATGGGGCTATTTGGCTTGCTGTTAGCAGGACTGTTCCTAATCTGCCTTATTGGCTGGTGAGTTTAATTTTTATCTTTCTCTTTGTCAAGATCTTTCTTTCATGTTCTATGTGTTCTTCTGGCTTCTTGTTTTCAAGAAATTGTGGGCTTTCTTCTTTGTTGGTTGTTTGATGGTTTTGTTTGCTGTTCTTGATTAATGCAACAGTTTGGATTTTTGGTTGCTTTGTTATTAGCCTATGATCCAAGTCTTGATGTTTCTCTGTTAATGAATTTTTGGTTTCTGGGAGATCTTGAATCAAAGCTGCTTAGTAACTGGTTATAACTTGATTGATAACTGATTAGCTAAATGCTGTGGGTTTTGATACAGAAGTTACTTTGTAAGATTTAATCCTTTTTTTGTTGATATGATACAAACAACTGAATTAATAATGCAAAGAGTTGATAAGAAATCCCCCTAACTCATCTAAATAGTATCATACGAAAATGATTTTTTCAATCAGTAAAAAAAGAGGTTCCTATTATTTCCTTCCATCAAATAGAAAGAAATAGTCTTACACTGAGGTCAAATGAGGTTCGGTCAAGTTAAACAATCATGATATATATATGACTACATCTCTTGTGGAAAAGATTGTTTATCCGAATCTTTGTAACTACATAAACCCCATTAAAGTTAAATGGAGTGAACATACGGATTTGGCTAACTAATCCAATAATGTTGTCATTATTTCATTCTTTTCCCCTGGTCAAAGTTTTTCACCAAAAGCACAGAATAAGAGATGGGTGATATGATTGTTGAATAGGTTTAGGGTCAAAATTTGAGCAACTTTTAGCAGAATTAGTTATTTCATTGGCATTCATCTATATAGAATGTCAGCCATCAAATTTTGAAATGAATGTATATGGTTGGTCAAAGTAATGCTGTCAACTTTAATTGCTTCCTTTGTCGATTTTGAAATCAAAGATAATTGAGATCTTCAGATGATTTAAAACGAAACTAAGCAAGCTTATTGATTCTAATATGGTCATGCCATCTCTTGTGGTTGTAACTTACATGCACAATCAGTCAGATGAAACTTCATATGTATTCAATGGATAAGGTTTAGGTTTACTTGATTAAAAGATGAATCCTACTATATGGCATTCAAGCAACTTTGGAACTCCGTCCTACTTGATTCCCAAGCTTCCTTCATCTACTTTCCTTCGAATTCTCACTTCCAATTTTTCATTTTGTGCCATTCTATTATCTACTAACTCTACTACGCAACTTCAATTACATTTTCATATCTTTCATGGTTGATTCTTGAACGTCTGATTATAGTTTTTGATAGAAACTAGAGAATTGGGACAGAAAAGGTATCCCTTGCTAGGAAAATACAATAAGAATAACTGAGTAAGTAGAGAAACTTGGAGACGCCATTGAGAGAGAGTTTAAGCTTAAACTACCAGACATTTGTCTGCCTTCATCTTCATTCATTCTGTTCCTGATAATTTTCCTAACAGATTTACCCAACGAGCATAGGTAAAGCAGAAAAGAGGCCTAACATATGAGTGCTTACATATTCATCCATTTGCAAAGCTTAATTTCCTTTATTCTTTCCTAGTCTTTGCAGAATTTTCCTTAGTTTTACTTCTTGATCTTGTATTCTTCCATTTTTTCTCAAGTAACGTTAGGTTATTCATTTAGAAAAAGAAAAAAGAAAGAAAGATATAGGGCATGTGCATTAAACTTTTTATACTGAATGTCATGGCAGCTATGGCTCACACATTGTGTTGCTACAAATAGCAATGCATGGTTTGGAACAGCTGTGCTTGTAACCAACATGAGGAACTTCCCTCTCAGCAGAGGTACCGTTGCTGGCATTCTTAAAGGTTATGTTGGGCTTAGTGCTGCGGTATACACGGTGATATACAGTTTGGTGCTTAGAAAGTCTGCTTTGAATTTACTGTTGTTTCTTGCAATTGGGATACCCATTTTGTGCCTAGCCATGATGTACTTTGTTCGACCTTGTACTCCGGCTTCATCAGAGGATCCATCTGAGCGTGCTCATTTTCTTTTCACACAAGCTGCTTGTGTTTTGCTAGGTCTTTTTTTAGTATCGACCACAATTCTAGATGCAACTACAACCCCTAGTGACGCTGTTGGATACACCTTAGTTGCCATTATGGTTATCCTTTTAATGTCTCCTCTTGCAGTTCCCATAAAAATGACCATTTGTGCAAGAACAAAAACACTTGGCCCTCGAGTTGATTCTTCAGAACCTTTGGCTTCTGGAGAAAGCGATTCTTCCCAAATTGAACCTTTATTGACACCATCTTCCTCAGCTACAAATCTTGGAAGTTTCTATGAGAATGATGATGCATCAGATGTTGAAACACTTCTTGCTGTGGGAGAGGGGGCGATTCACAAGAAGAAAAGAAGACCTAAAAGAGGGGAAGATTTCAAGCTCCGTGAAGCTGTAATCAAAGCTGATTTCTGGCTGCTTTGGTTCTTGTACTTCCTCGGGGTCGGTCCAGGAATAACAGTTCTCAACAATTTGTCTCAAATTGGGATTTCGTTAGGCATTAATGACGCAACATTGCTATTGGCTCTTTTCAGCTTCTGCAATTTTGTTGGTCGTTTAGGCTCCGGTGTAATTTCCGAACACTTTGTCAGGTAAATGCTTATACAAAACAGATCACTGAATTAATAACTTGTTCCAACTTTTTTCAATAGGGTATCTCAGAAACTGCTCCCTTTCTTTGTCAATTTTTGGGGTTCACAAGGGCTTCCAAAACTCAACTATTGAAGAGTAATTTCAGAATTAACCTGGAGATTTTTCCAAATTACTTTGACTTTATGTTCGGAGTATCTAGTGATTTTTTCTGAAGTTGCTCCATGTGCCGAATGCTCATCAGTCCGGTATTCATTGGTCATGCAGGTCAAGAATGATACCTCGCTCGTTATGGATGATGTTTGCACTCGTACTCATGTCTATAGCATTCCTCCTGTACGCCTCCGCCCTCACGATTACTCTCTACATCGCCACTGGTCTCACTGGAATCAGTTACGGAGTTCTTTATTCTATGATGGTCCCTCTTGCATCTGAGATTTTCGGCCTAAAGAATTTTGGCGTCATCTTCAACTTCATGCAGCTGGGGAATCCAATAGGAGCAGTCCTTTTCTCAGTTCTACTCACTAGTACTTTATACGACATAGAAGCTGCTAAGCAAGGTTCAATAACCTGCATAGGCCAACAGTGTTTCAGGACGACTTTCTTCATCCTTTCGGGCGTTGCTGGGTTGGGTTCGATCGTGAGCTTGATTCTGACTATCAGATTAAGGCCAGTCTATCAAATGCTTTATGCCGGTGGCTCATTCCGCTTGCCTCAAAGTTCAGGTCATTGATGTTTTTAAGATGGCTTGAAACATCGTGCTACATTCGACAGTGCGATGCTTTAACTGAGAGTTGAAATATCTGCAGCTTGGTTTTGCAGCATAATATGTTTTGACAAGTGATAAATTTTGTGTAACTTGAGAATTCTCCATAGGCATTGGCCAACTTGTATTCTCTGAGTTGAATAACTGATGTGTATTAGGACTTTTTTTTCTTTTTCTTTTTCTTTTTTTCATTGATGTATGTTGTGTTTGTTACCTTTGTGCATTAAACACAATGTGAAAGGCCTTTTTCCTATAGGTATAAAATACATCAGTATGCTGTTTTATTCAATAATAATATGTCATGTTGATGTAATAGCAAAAGAAATAATGCATTTGGATTGGAGTGAGTAATGAATGTTTTCTGCTTTGTTTCCTTTCAATCTCTCAATTTTGATTTTGATTTATTTTAAATATACTTGAATTTTCAGTGAAAAAAAGAACTATCTATTTAAATTAGTTTGTGAAATTGGACTTTTTCTTTTTCTTGGAAAAATACCAAATAAGAAGTGGATAACAAAACTTGGGCATTTGTAACTCCTTAATTAAGTAAAATAAATATAATTTCAAAGCAAAGCTCTCTTTATTACAATATTTACTATTTCTCATGTGGATTATTAAATGCAATAACTAAAAGGAATTAAAATGAAAAAGATTAGGAATAAAGAGGGAAGAGGTAAGAAAAATGTAATATTGATTAGATTATTAGAAACCTCAAACCACAAGAACAAAAGCTGGGTTTGGCAGAGATTACATTACCATAAAGAAAACACAAAATCAATTATATCCCTCTTAACCTAATAAACCCATACATCAATTAAATATTCATCTTCAAGAAAAGAACACAATGATCATCATCATTCTAAAAAATCAAACCCTTCCTTCTTCCTAAAGCTTCTCTTCTTCTTGTCCTTAGAGACTCACCACTTCCCCAAAACCAAAAAAGAAAAAGAAAAAAAAAAAACAAAGAAATCCCATCTAATGGTGGAAGAGAATAACACAAAAAACCCATCTCTCACCATTCAAAATTAACCCTAATTTGTTAACAAAATCCATGAATTTTAATTCTCAAGTAGGTCTCAAATTCTGAAACATTGCATCCCACCTGATTTCCTCAACGCCCTCCTTCTTCTTCTCCTCCTCTGCCGCCGCCGCCGACCGTGCATCGTACAAGATCGGACCGGAAAAGTGTTGAATCCGCCGCCCGATCTTTACATCAGGATCCGGACTTCCATTGGTAAGAAGAAACCTCCCCTGCGTTTTCCCCACGCTAAATGTCTTGTTCCTCTTCAGAATTTTAGCGGCGTAACTTGATTTAGGAACAAGAACTAGGGCTTTGGATTCTTCTAATTGATCGTCGTGATGAGTGAAGTTTCGTATGAGATTTGCGAACCGTCGTTTGGTTTTCTTGAGAGCGAGGAGAATACGAGTGATGGGACGAGGGTGGAGAGCGTTTTCTTTATGAACCAACTTAAGAATCTCTAGACGGTGTTTGGCTATGGAGATTCCGATGCTTTGGAGGAATTCATGATTGAAATAGAGAATGTCTTCGTGTTCGAGCTCGTTGTTGGCTAAGGCAAGGCCGTATTCGTAGACTAAAGATGGATGTAGAGATGTTCTTGAAAGCCATGAGAACCAATCCATCTCTGATTTGATTTGATCTTCTCTCATTTTTTTTCTCTCTCTCTCTGAATTGGTTTACAAAATTTGCTTCAAAGTCTCACACAGATCCGCCATTTTTATACTTCATAAAGAAGAAGAAAGAAGATGATGATGACGACCACCACCACACTTCTCTTTTTCCTTTTTTCTTTTTCTTTACTTGTGAAATTCAATATTCAAAAATTTTAATTTCTTACATAAATATTTATAATTTGTTGGTTTTAAATACTACTTTTGACTTTACCTTATTCTCATATTTTTTTTAAAGTAAAATAATATTATATATATATATTAGAATATTATTTGGTTAAAAAATATCTATTTTTAAAAATTAAAAAATAATATTAATAAACTAGCACGGATTTACTCAAAACAAAATACAAGAAATTGCATTTTCTTGTATTTCAATTAAATATCATACACTTAAATTGTCATTTTTTAAAAATGAGAATTAAAAATAAAACAGCTAAACCTAAACTTAAATTAAAATCATCTAATTTGAAATATAAGTTTTTTTTCCTTTTTTTTCTTCAATAATAAAAAACATTTCTGAGAATTATAAAAAGGGTTTTGTCCCGAAAAAGCGTTTATTTGAAAAGTCATAATATACTTTTTAAATTTAAATTTTTAGCCTTTGACTACTTTAAATTTGACTCATGTATTTATTTTTTTACATATAATTAAAAGAAATGTATATTCTAAGAACAACAATTTAGTTTTTAATTACTTTCATATAAGCCTATCCTTTCTTAATTATTTAACGTTTTTATTATAAAGAAAAGTCGGCTTTTGATTATGAATTTAATTCCATTTTATGTTAATTAAATCATAATTTGGATAATCTATTTTGATTCAACATTTTTGTTATATCAAAGGTCGGTTACTCACTAAGTTAATTTAATTTATCTTAATTCTAGCTTTCATTCAATAATGTAAATTATATTTTTTTTAATTGTTTAAGAGAAGAAGAAGAAAAAAAAAAAAGAAAGTTGAAAAAAACAGAGTCTAATTTTTTTTTCTTCTTATTTTACTGTTATTTCTCTTTTGACAAATTTGGTGTTGGTTTTTTTGTTATTATTTTTTAACAACGAAAGCAAAGTATTGTAGAAATATTTTATTAATTGCACTTTATCAGTCAATTTTCCATTAAAAGAAGTGTTAACTATTAGGTGAATTTATTTATTTTTTAGAAAATTGACACAAAGTATACAAATTAGGTAGAAAATTTAGAACCCCTAAGAGGTTTAATTGAACCAACTACACTTCTCTATATAAATTATAATTAATTAACAATATCAGTTTCTTTATATACATATACAAAGTGGAGTAGAATATTTGAATATAAAATTTAAACTAATTAAACTTTTTTGTTCTAAAATAACATACAAGTAAAAGTTTACACGTATAAGAATTGATTGCATATGAATTTGAAACGTATTCTTAACAAAGGTCCAAAACGATCCACTTGTGCATTTTTTTTCATAAGCTAATCGAGTTTTATTTGGTAGAAGGAGGTATTAATAAAAGGGTGTTAGGTTAAAGCTTGAGCGTGACAAAAGTACAAACATATGAGAGTGTGGGGTATGAACGAAGGCCAAATAGGTCACATTCCCTTCAAAATAGTGTATAGTGTGAGATATCAAATTGATGTAAAGTGAACCCCAAGGCTTGTTTTTGTTGAAATATGCAATTTTTTTCCCCATCAATCAAGGAGAGAAAAAGAGAGAAGATTGAATTGGTTGAACTAAAAAAAACAACTCTTTTGTGTTTTTGTTGAATTATGGTACCTAATAAAATAATTATAACAAATATATTGGCTTGTATATATCAAATGTAACTTAGAATAGAGAAGAAAATCGTTTTGGAAAGTTTTCACGAGAAACTTTTTCTTAGGAACATCTATTAATTGAATAGCATATAGCGTTGAAAAAATTAAATTAGACCAAACTTGTGGATAAAATAATCATACTTCATTCGACAAAAAATAAATTTATCATATGATGCAACTATTCATTAAGAATTTAATTAGTGGTAGGTTTGAGTGGTTTTGATTTATACATCAAGCCTTTAATAACCAATGATATTAATATATGATGTCACTCCTTATTTAGTAAAGAAGTGATTTTTTTTCTTTAATTTTATTAAAATGTGTTATCTTATACCTATCAATTAATAAAAATTAAAATGAAAAAAATTATTTTAAAAAAGTTTGTTGTGTATGAAAGAGCATCTAATTACTTTCCTTTTTGGAGAAAAACAAAAATTGGAAATGCTTCAAAGTCAACTTTTTTGGGTTTGACTTAAATTCTTTTTTTTTTTTCCCTCAACTCTTTTATATATATAATGTGTGTATACAAATTATTTGTGTATTTGACCTTTAATGAAGAGGTAAGACATGATTTTATTAGTTATATATATATATATATATATATACCTACAAAACATGTTTTTATTATTTTAATTCTCTTTGTACATTTCATTGCTTTTTAAATTAAAAAAAAATGTCTTTAGAAAAGTTTGATATTAAAAGCTTAGGCGTTGATGACGTTAAATTTTGGTCGAAATAAATCTTCACGTTAATGGTAATATTATAATTTAATAAAGAGAGAACCGACAAAATTAAAGAGAATGACCTAATGCTCAAAATAGAAAAGAGATGAAATAAGAAGTTGTTAGATCAAGTTGAAGATCTTATGTCTTAGATTTAGAAGCTATAACTAATATATTCATATGAAGAATGAGATAAAATTTACCTTTTTCTTCATATGGTATATTGTGATAGTTCTTTTCTAATTCTAATAAGTTGATATGATTTGATAAATCTATTTTATCTAGTATTTTTTTTCTTCCTATATTTCTCTATATTAAAATTCACCTTCAATAGTTGTTGAATTATTGATAATAATAAAGGTTGATTAAGTCATTTGAGTTCAAAGTTGTGAATCCAATTGTGATTTAAACACTTATTTCAATTGGAATTTTGATAGCGGTTTAGGGTAGCAATCTATATTTGACTATTAAATTTCTAAAACTCATAAATGTAATGTTAAAGTGTAACCAATATTTATAGTTTTATAGATAAGTATAAAAGCTAAATTAAATTTTCTATTAAAGTATAAATATAACTTAATATTAAAAAAATCAATTATAAAGATATCAAATTAAATCTAAACCAATACTAATCATAAATAGTAAAGATTTCATGTCACATTTCTATAATAATTGTACTCATTTTTTAAAAATAATTGTCTCAACTATTGAACTATATTCTCGCACAATAGATCTAACACATGAGTATTTGAATTAGACATGTAAACATTTATAATTCCGTCGTTTAATGATTTGATATAAAATGGGGATATAGTTCACAAACAAAATATTATCCAAAAATAAAAAGGAAATTAATTTGAAAGCAATAATTTGATATAAACATTAAAAAATATGAAAGAAAGAAGAGAAAAAGACAGAAAAGCAAAAAGGTATTTTGTTTGAGAGTCAAAATTTGCAAACATTCATTCACATGCTTTGCTATCAATTTCATTTTGGAAGAGAGCTTCACGGATTCAATTTGCTTTCTTTATTGCAATTTTTTAAATCACTATTTTGTATGAACTTATATTGGCATTTTCTTTTTCATTTTTTGGATTGTTTGATTTAGACAAATAAGGAGTTATATAATTTAAATAGATGTTTGCATATACATGTGAAAATTTCAATTCATTATAGTCTCCACCAACTTGATTTCATCTAAATAATTGATGTAGATGTAGTTATATTCACGTAATAATTCTAATAGCTTTATCGATTAATTGTCGTCACGTGATTAACAAGAATTCTAAAATAAATGACGTTTTTAAATATAACAAAATGTTCTATGTTAATTTATATTTAAAAGTGTAAATTAAATAGTTGATTTATGCTAAAATTGTTATTAGATCTAATAATTGAATTTCATTACCTTCCAAAAGAACAAAAACACTAAAATAATTTATTACATTTAAAATATATATTAATGCATTTGTAGAAATCAACAAAGATATTTTAAACAAAATATGCCATATCAGAGAATAAACCAAAAGTGTTATTAAAAAAAAAAAGAGACTAATTTTATATAATTTGATTTTGATAGTTAGATGCATAATTAAATTATTGCAAGTAAGGATGCCTATTTAATTGGTAGAGTTCCGTTTCTAATGAGGTAGGAATTTATGAATACATGGAAATGGAAGTAGGGAGTATTCTTTTTTCGAGGTCGAAGACAGAGAATACATTTCACAGTCCTACTTTGATCCACCGACCTACCCTAAAACAAAAAGAGACATGAAATTTGTGAGGATGAAAAATGTGATAGGGGTTGGGAACGCGAGTAGCATTTTGGTCTCACCTTGCTCCGTGGACATCTCTAATTGCAAGGTTATAGATGTAACAATCTAAGCTTAAAAGATGCAAATCTAAATCTAAGCCTAAATATGATAAAATTAACCAAAATGTTTATAAAATATACCAAATTTTGGATTTTATGATAGATATAGTGTTGGAGAACTTTTGCTATATATAAATATTTTGAACTAACTTTGGCATTTACATTTTGATTTATATGAATGTTGCATTTAATTTGAATTTCAAAAATTAAGAAAATACTACATTCTACAATTATCCCTTCATAATAAAAATATGGCCTTTAAAAGAGATTGGGTTCTCAATAATCCACAATTTGTAGAAGTTGTGTTGGAAGGGTGGGCCTATTCTGTATTGGGCCTTGGCCCAATAAATATATACAATAACTTTGCTCATTAAGGTCTGAAATAACTCTTATAAGTATACATATTTCATTTCTTTCTTTACTATAATCTACATTTTTCAACTATTATTCATTCAATATAAAAATTACATTAAATTGTTTTCTTCTTATACTATGAATTTTTCCAAAAAAAAAATATTTTCTCTTTTTCATTTTTGAACTCATATACAAAAATTAAAATAAAATTAAAATTGAAACTAAACATGTTCAAGACATAATGTAATGAAAATAAGAAATTTGTTATAGTTTGCTCTCAATTCTATGAATTTTTAAACACAAATAATCAAATAGAGCCTTAGATTTTAATATATTGATTATGATGATAAGATTAAGGGCTAATTTTGATCACGTTTAATGCTTAGTTATATAAATAAAATAAACAAATAAAAGTTCCAATTATATATATTAATCATTAAATCCCATTAACAGGATGTATTGAAAATATAAAAGTAATTGGTACTATTTTTAGCTAAAGTATACACAATGCACAGCCAACTTATATAAGATATCACTTCTAACGTCAAGATTAATAGTATTTATATATACATTAACATTATATGTTGAACTTATAATAAATGCTTTGAAACATTATTACTTTACTTTGTTTTTTGTCTTTATAATTGATTACGAAAGATAATTATTTTCATTGGTATTGAATTTATTGTAACGATGATATATGTTTAAAGTGGACAATATCACACTATCATTATATATATATATATATATATAACTTTTTTTGTAGCTTTAGTGAAAAGAAAAGGGGGAAAAGAGAGAGAAGGAAAAAGAGAAGAAAATGGAGTTTGTGGGAAATAGTTTTGAAGAAATAATAATATATATAGATAAAGGAGGATTCTCTTTTGAAAGAACCTTCTTCCTCCAAATGCCAACATCCCATGAAAGAGAGAGTGTGAAGGAAGTGAATTTAATGACACACACCAACATTTATTTTTTTCCTTTTCTTTTCTTTTCTAATTATTATTATTAATATTATTTACCCTTCTTGATTCCCCTTCTCCTTTTTCACTTTTCTTTTGTTTTTTCTTACCTTTTAAATTATCATTCCTTTTTCTCTAACTTGATGGTGGTCTCTTTCCACTTTTTCTAAGTTTTTTCTTCTTCTTCTTCTTCCTTCTTTTCATCTTTTGAAGGAAACGCATGTCCATCTTTCATTCTTTCTTATATTATATATATACACACACACATATATATATCCTTTTCAACTCTTTCTTATTCTTTTCAACTTCATTCCCGGGTTTTGTTTCATTCCCTTTCTACTTCTTACACTTTCTTTCTAAGTTTTGACGAGGGTATCAATTATGCTTCTTACTTCACTTTGACTAATCTTATAAAACAATCTACCTAACTCTACTCAAAACATTTTAGTGTGGTCTGTTCTTGGTATTTTAAATAGCTTTCAAGTGTATCTTAAGCTTCTTCTTTTTTTTTTTTCTTTTGTCGTTATATTTTTCTTAGGAAAGCTTTCTTGATTTCAATCCTTTTCCAATTAGTGGTTGTCTATTTAAGGTGTTATGTTAACCTTGAAAGCGATGGACGTGAGATAATTGACACCATGGATCGTGTCAATATCATCTTCAAGTTAATGTTAATGCTACTATTAATTTTAAGTTCATTCAAACTTTTTATTTTTCCTTTTCCCTGTAGATATGATATCTTTATTTAGTCTTTATCATAAATTATTCTAATTCCTTCTTGTAATAATTAAGAATATACTGGGAAAGCCCCCAAGACTATATGCCAACTATTATGTGATTAATTTGAGATGAATTCTATAATTAAGCTAGGTTGATGTGTTATTATAGCCAATTAAAACCCTTTTTCACAATGTTCATATTACTTGTATTTGATAATTAATTATCAATGTTGCTTTAAATTTCTTTGTTATTGTAAAGTTGAATTGTTCCTAAGGTCTACAATAGATTATTAGTTTTTTTAAATAAATTCAATTCTATAGTATTTGCGTGCTAAAAATGATTAGTATAGGAGAATCGTTAATGAAAGTGGTTTAGAAAAGCAATTTAAGATTTATTTTCAAAAGCCACTTCAAATTAAACTCTCTAGTTGTTGACCAATCAAATCCATACTCTAATATCACCTTTTTCATTAACCTTTATATGCCCTCTTTTTATGACATAGTAAACAAAGTAATTTTGCTTCACTCCTAATTTCCTTTTCTAATTGTTATATTTCTGTGGTTTAAGAAATTAGGTTTATTTATTATATATTTAAGTGGTTAATCTAATGTAATTACTATAATAACACATAGACTTTGTTTGAGAATATTGAATTTAATAAATATTTAAATTAAAGTCCTTATCATTCATAAAAAGTCAATTATTTGGAACTTTGTAAAATTACAAAAGCGTCCCCAGTGGATCCAAGTTGTTTGAAATTTGAAAATTCTATGTTTGAAAATGACATCTATCTTATTCCTCCCCATTTTATTTTTTATTTTTTTATTTTTATTAGTATTATTTAGGGTATTAAATTAATGTCACCATCTCACATTATTTAAATACTGAAATACCACAAAAAAAAAGAAAAAAGAGTTTTCTCGAATTTTATATCATATCATCTTGGTCCACAAAATTCAAACCTTTATTTATTTATTTTTTTCCATTCTTTTCCTCTTTTTCAATCAATTATAAATCAAACAAAATACTTTATAACTTTGTAATATTAAAAATTAAAGTCGTAACTCACTATAATTGATGACGGTTAGTGTTTCATATGTTAGCATTGTATTGACTATTGAGTGACTTGGACATTCAACATATCTATGTGTTGAGTTTGTTCAATTTTAATCTTTATTTTTTATAGATTTAAATTTAACGTTTTCTTACAAAATAAAATTAACTTTTTAGGGAATAAATTCAAAGACTCAATTAATCAATTTTGTTTTTCTAAAATATTTTAAGTATTGATATAAATTAATGTTTAAATAAATAAATAGAATGTTTACAAAAATAGCAAAAGAAAAATTATGATAATAAAATCTACGTCACTTACCTTTTTAAAATTATAAAAAAATTACGATATAAAAAAGAGGGGTTGTAAGTTGTTTTTTTTCTAAAAAAGTTATTATCTAATGTAATTTTCCTAAATAAATATTTTAGAAGATTTAAATTAATTTGGAGGGAGAAGGTAGAAGTTATGAAAAGTGATAAATATGTATTTTTAGGAAAATAAAATTAAGATGATTTAATTTCCCTATTAGCCAATTAAAAAAGAATAGCCTATTCTTAACATCACTTGTTATGATTGGAATTGACACCTCATCTCATAATAACATCACTTGTTATTTTTATTCTAATATCTTTTGAAATTATTATCTTCATATGTCACCATCAAAATTAGTAACATTGGCTATCAAATATATTTGTTTATATGCTTAATCATACATGCCCTTACTAAAATTAAATTTTAAAAATGTTGGAATTGATCTATTACTTTATTTGGTTAATGAAGTAAATAAAGTAAAATTATAAAGTTTTTTTTTTCTATTCATAACAATTACCCATTTAGTTTTAATTTTCACCTATAAACTCAATGTACCTTCTACCATAAACAACTTGGAGATGTGGACACATGTCACTTCCTTTCACCAAAAATTCAACTTGTCTTATTATGAAAATAATTTATTTCGAATAGGATGTTTAACAAAAACGTCATTTGTCAAGCCTTTATAACTCAATTGGTTAAGAAAAGTCTCGCTCTCTCGGTTTTTAGTTTATAGAATTTTTATTTTTAACATGTACCATTTGAACACATGTATTTGAGTGGTGCGTCCCACAAGAAGAAGGCAGGAGGGAGCGTGGACAAGAGCGACTTTTAGAAATAGAATTTGTACCCTCCTCTACCTCTACCAATTAGTACGAAAAAGGAAAAGACATCAATAAAATCATATAAAACCTCTTTCTTTAACTATATTCTATTTTAAAAAAATAAATCCATTATATCAAATTTGACATGTATGGTTGGAAGGAAACTCTTAATATAAATTTGAAATAAATATCACATGGATAATCATGGTCAAATTTCACGAGAGTGTTATTACGTTTACATTTTCCTACATAGGACACTCTCACAACAATTGACATGCAATCCAACTGAGTTAAGCATTGAAGTACGTCGTGTATAAGCAGGTGTTCGATAGAGTTTTTTTTTTATAAAAAAAATAGTTTTTTTTTTTTTTTAGTTTATCCAAACAGGTTGTTCATAAATTTTGATTCAAATTACAATCCCACATTGTTCCAACTTTTTCAATAGTTTCTCCATGTGTCAACAACTTTTCTACAATCACACATGGAATGTATGGACCTCCTAAATTAGGAGTATGCATGAGTATCCTGAATGCATCTCACCTTATGTACTAAATAGTTGTATTATTATGTTTGTAAGTTACATCCTTCAAAGTTATTATTTGTCTCTATTAACATCGTCTTTTGTTATAACATTTGGAGTCTAAAAATTGTCTTCTTCAAACTTCAATTAATAGTTTGCACTCCAAACACCAATTATTATATATAAACAATTAATAACGGTTAACTAAATAACATCAATTTTCACTTTCTCCTTAAATTTATTATACTTTATCATAAACTAATATATTTAATTTAGTCCTATTAACTAACAAAATGTATTTTTTTTCAATCATGTATCAATTATTTTGCATACGAGAGATTTAAAAAAAAAAAAACATTGTTCAACTAGTTATGAATATGTGTATAAATTAGTATTTTATTAGCTCCACTAATGTTGACAAATTTTCACGTATGCAATATTTAGATTAGTATAAAGATTCACCTCCAATAACTCAAATAACTCGAACATTAAAATTAAAATTTTTAATTATTTATTCATTCTCAATATATTATTAAAATAAAAAATTCATGTGTAATAAATTTCATCTTTTAGGAGTGTTTGGAAGAAGAAGATCAAAGGTCGGAGGTCACACGCGACATGTACTAAATGAGTGGAATCCACTAGAAGGGTCCATCTTCTATGTCCCACTCCTCTCCCCATTTTCTTTTTTTATTATTATTGTTCTTTGAGATCTAAATCAATAATAATATCTCTTTTCTTTTCTTTTCCTTTTTCTGTTTAATTAAATCCAATAAAAATCCATTTATATTAAGAAAATAGAAATTAAAAAAGCCTTATTTCTCGTGTCTCTTTATTTCTCTCGTCTCCTCATTATCTCCTTTTATATATTTCATTCATTCATTCATTTTTCTTTATATTTATTTTTATTTTCTCTTTCCCTTTTTGAAAGTGACTATTAAAAACAAAACCCCAAATTCCATTTTCCTTTCTCTCCCTCTCATCACTCATCACTCATCAAACTTTCCCTTCATTCTTTTTCCATATTTAGATCTCTCAATTAATCTCTTTCCTCCTCTCTTAATAATTAACTATTAGTTCTCAATTACTCTTCCTAATAATAATATTAGCCGCCTACTTCTTCCAAACCATTTTACATCTCACACTCCATCCTATTTATTAATTATCAACCAAAAAAAAAACGTACAAATATAATTTTGTTAGTCATAGAAAACGTACTTTTGGATTTCTTATAACCTTTTTACATAGAATATAATATAAAATAATTAATTATGTTTGGTTAAATAAATTATTTATTAATTTAACATAATTTTTTAGTTTTTATTTTAACATGCAAATATGATGCAATGATATACACGTTGTGGATTTATCTTTTCAAATTTTGGTTATCTTTATAATTATTTTTCTTAAATTCTTATCAAATAAATAGTTTATAGTTATCACTTAAATAAACTATATGGTATGAAAACACAATCTAATAGTTTTTTTTTTCTTTCAAAAGACTAGGACAATTTCAAGCTAAGTTTTATTAGATTAGGTTGACAACGAGAAACCAAGTCGATAGGTTAATAGAATATAATTTTTTTTATTTTTATTTAATTAAAAATAAAGTATTGGGTATGGTGGGTAACATCATGGCCCACCTTTCTTTCTTTATTTTTAATTTTTTTTAAAATTTATGATAATTGATAATAATAAAAAAGAATGGTTGGATAAGGAAAAGACAAACAAATGAATAAAGGTATATTAGTTCTTAATTATTGGGACTGAAATGAATGGAAACATAAAGTCAAGAATAATCAAATTTTAATATTTTTCTTATAGAAAAAATTGAGTAATTTATTTAATTTTTTGTGAGTGGAGAAATTATCGATCCAACCAGATGCTGTCTCCTTATTGGAGGCTATTCATTTCGTTTTCACGTGATTCTCAATTTCCCTCTTTTTCACTCTTTTTCTAACACATTTAAAACCAACTCACCATTTTTGTTTCATCGACTATAAATAATTTATCTTCTTTTTTCTTCTTTCTATTTTTCAAGAGAGACTCTTTAAATAAATTATCATTAACACGTTTTTTTACCTAAACTCTATTTCATCCCTTTGATTTCAAATTAATTATCTTCCCTATTTTGACTTTATATTTTAATATTTGTCATTTATGTACGCTTCTAAAATTATAATTAATTAACAAACAATGTTAAAATTAATTAATTATAATATTTTCTTGCTAATTATTGTAGTTAAATTATAGACATTGATCCGAATATCTAAAGTGAGTATTTAGTAAAAATTTAAAATCTGTCGTTAAAATGTTTTCTAAAAGTAAAAATAAAAGCATGGGACAAAGTTAATTTTCTTTCTGAGTTTAATAAGAATATAACAGAATAAAATAGATTTTTAAAAAATCGTAAAATAGAGAACATTTAACGAAATATTTATAATTTTTTTTTATTTTTGAAGAACCTTTTAAAAATGTCATTTTCAGAATTAAAAAAGAAAAAGAAAAAGAAACTTAAAAGTTACAAAAATGACATTTAAATCCAAAAAAAAGAAAAAGAAGAAGAAGAAAAAAAAATGAAGTTCACATGAGTAGGGGGATATATTAGTGCTTTGAGTTGATGTGAAATTTTGGTCCAATAATATATAGACAACTGTATATGAAGTTCTTTTAATATTTTCTATTTCCTTTTTTTTCTCTTTCTCCAAATAGTGCTTTTGAAAAGATTGATTGGGCCATCTCACCTTACCCTTATTTGCCTAATTTCCTACCTGGCTTTTTACCAATGGAGATAATAATCTTTTTCTTTTTTCTTCATAATTAATTCTTTTATTCTTAGGTTGCTATATATTTCATACATCTTTTGGAATAAAGTTGTGAAATTATGTTTTTAGCCTCAAAATTATTTTTTAACTATTGGATGTATAGCTACCTAGGTAATTAATTATTCAAATATCTTTACTTTAGATTAGATACTTTATAGTACAATGATTTTCTTATTTGGTGTAATATATTAAAAGAAAAAAAAAAGTACCATACTCCAATTTTCTTTTTTTGGGTGGGAAACAAATATATAGTCTTTTTGTAATAACACTTTAGTGAATATGTACATTAAATCAATTAATCAAATTGGCTATTTAGGTAATGCATCAAAACAAACTTCAACCTATGTAGCAAATCTTCTTTTTAGGGTTCAGTTAGTACATGAACCTATGACCTTAGAGAAGGAAAGTCGAGTCACTTATTGTTCAGCTAAGCTCTCTTCAGCTCAGAGCTGCTATGGTATTAGTATTGTTATTATTAAAAGATAATTGATGGGTTTGATAGTGGGTCAGTGGAGGTTAGAATTGAAAGTCAAAATAGATGGTGGGAGCCCATAGTACATGAGAGAGAGAAAAAGAAAAAGAAAGAGATCCTTAAAATTTTCAAAAGAAAAAAAAAAAAAAAGGATATTTGGTTTGGTTGTCCACATCATTGCATCCTCAACTAGGAAAAATCCCTAATATCTAATGTTTGAGTGCTTCCCATACTTAAATTCAAGCATCTTTGGTCCATTCTCATCAACCATGTATACATCCTAAATTTGGTCAATTAGTATATATGAATAAATAAATCTATTAGGATTATTCCTTTTTATAGTTATTATATTATATACTTATTATTCATATCACAACCAAAACTATTCCATTTTCTAACCCTACTTTATATATCAATCTTAGCTTAGGAATGTTTGGTGCTCATCATTTGTTCGTAGAGATCGGTAATTCAATTCGTTGAGATTTGTTTAATTTTTTTTTAAAAAGTTTAACGTATACAAACTCTTCATCTCACTTCAAATGTGTTTTACTACAAAAGTGAGTTTTTGTTACACTTGTTGTGATGATAATAAATTAGGGTTCTTCACTTTAACGATAACTCTCTTTATTTTTTAAAAGTAATATAATGAATTTTAGTTTCCTTTTTATTCTTATTCCAACAAAAAATAGGTGTTGCCAAGTAAGAGATTATTTTTGTTTCGAATAACCATTTTATCTAATGGGTGGATAGGTGTATGTATATATATATACCTTTAAAGGAAAAAAATTGAAGTGTAGTTTCTTGGACCAACAAAAAAGATATACACTTGAAGAAACTTTTAGAAGTAGGGAATCTTTAGCATAGCACTTGGGTATTCATATATTCTAAAGCTTTTATCGATGAGTCACGCTTATATTTAAATATTTAAAGGGACGAGGGTTAAAATATAAATTCATGTATGTCTAATCATATCACTTAATTAATTAAGTTATACAAGTCCATCTCTACACTTTTGATTTTGGTTCATTTTGGTCATGATACTCTCTTCTTCAACTTATAAAAACTACCATTGTAATTTCTTAAAAGTATAAGAATAAATTAAACTAAATTAAAACTACAAAAACTAAGATGAACATATGGTAAGTACTTACGAGATCGAAATAAATTAATATTAATAAAGTAGACGAATGAAATTAGTATTTAAAAATAAAAATGAATGATTTTTCTAATTTTTTTTGTTGTAGTTAATGGAATCCATAAATAGATATATTGTAGGTGAGTGGTGGGATCTAATTAATTAAAAGAAAACTTAATGTAGGGAACCAAAGTTTTGTTTTGAACCAATAAAAATGATTATTAATAAAAGAAAGAAAGAGTTAAAATTTAGTCAAAGTGGGAATTAATATATGAATTGTCAATCACAATAAGAGATAAAGAGAGAGAGAGAGAGAGAGAAATAGGAAAGAGATGAGATTAAAGTGTATTTGTTGGTATTTGAAACTTGAAAGTGATGAAGAGAGAATTTTGATTTAAAGTGAATTGTTGGTATTTGAAAGTGATGAAAGTGACATTTTAATTTCCCAATGTCCTTTTCTTTATATATATAACTCATTCAATATATCAGGATATATCATGGTTTGTTTCTTCAATCTCACTTTTATTTTTTTTAATATTTGTGGTAAGAAATTGTTAATTTTAATTTGGGAAAAGAAAAAATAACTTTTTGATATTAAAAAAGAAAGAAGGGAAAAGTAGTGGATGTTGGTAATATTAAATGAATGGATGTGGAAAATAGATAAAGGCTTCAATCCAAACCTAACCTTATTTTATTCCTCTCTCTCTCTCTCTCTCTCTCTCTCCTTTTATAAATCAATTCATCCCAAAAATCAAAACTTCTAAAAATTGCTTGAGTTTGCCTCTTATGATTATAATTAAAACGTTCATCTATTTTAATTTAATAAATCTATTGGTTTCTTTGTCTTCATTTTATTTCTTTTTTTTGTTAGAATTATAAATTCTATTATTTTGTTTATTTAACTTTCAAAATTAATTTTTTAAAAAATAAAAAAAATAAAAGAATTAGCATTTTAGATTTATGAGAAAATTACTAAAATTCATTTTAAATTTTAAAAAATATTAGCAATTAAACTAAAACACTATTTTACAACTATATACTCCAACTTTAATCAATCTTATTCATATACATTCAATAAAAATCTATCCAAAATTTAGAATGATATTTTATTATATTTTTAAAATGAGGAAAAGAAAAAAGGAAAAAGTGGATTTTATGTTACATAATTTCGTCGGTGACAAGTGGTTTAGTGTAGAGAGAGGTGAGTGGTAAATTATATATATATTTATTGGAAGAAAGGAAATAGGAATAGAGAAGTGTGGGGCCGAGAGAAAACCTTCCGTATCGGTTACAAGTCACAGACAAATTTACCTTCAAAAACCGTCTCGCCTTCCCACGTTTTTTCCTTTAGTCAACTTCTCTTCCCCAAATATATCATCTCTTTCATTTTATCGCCTTCAAATACTTCCCATAATTATATATAAAATATAAAACACTGACGTCATATACATGACATTTGAATACTTCTCTTTTCCTTCTTAAATAATATTCAACTTTTTCTTTATTTTTGTATTATCACTCTATTGTACGGCTTCCATATTAATTATTACCCTTTTTTTCTTCTTCTTCTTCTTCTTATAATTGGTACATCAATCCTAAACCCTATATTATTTATATGTCACCTCCTTTCCACTTCTACTACTGCATCCTTCCTCTACTCAAAATTTCTTACAATTTTATACAAATTATTGGGGGGAGCCTAGGGATGATAATCGATTGTTTGGAGTTGGTTTTTTAACAAAATCCATTTTAAACTGATCATAGTCGAGTAAAGGGTCAGTCGCACGGTCGATTTAACACTTGAATATATTTTTTAGAAATTTTCAGTTTAAAACTTTCTGAAGCCGACTTTCAATTTTCCAGTCTATTATGCACACCTCTATTAGAGTTCATCTTTTGGTAAATGTAACACCGAACATGTAATACAAGGTTATCAAAATATTTTCAAATGAGGTCAAGTGAGTATAGTTCAATTGAAATTGAGTATAAAATTGTGCGTATGTACTATAAACAAAAGTTTATTAATAATGAGATAAAACAATGATTAGGTTAGAATATCATTTTGATATTTGTAATTCGAGAGTTGTTTAATTTTAATCTAATTTACTTTTAATAAATTATCAATTAAGTTTTTTTTTTCTCAGACTTGATTGTTGACTATTTTCAAAAAAAAAAAAGAAAGAAAAAAGAAAAGAAAATTATATTTTTCTCATGTAAACTGTGTTATGTTATCATATAATTAATCAAATTGAACACAAAAACTGACTTTAGAAGGATTATATTTGAAATTGATTAAAAGTGTGCATGACCTAATTAAACAAGATTTTCAGAATATAGTGATGATAAGAATGGTATTTTTGGTTAAACATAGAAAAAGTAATCAACATGATATTGTAGCTTTGAGTTTAAATTAGTTTTGAAATAAAAATAAAAATGTCTAGTCAATGTAGAACTAAGAATATAGTTTATATGATTTTGAAAGGTATGTGATAATAAAATTATAAATGATTTTGATTGACAAGGTATGGCAAAAAGCAAAGTAGGTAAAGACCCCACATAATTAATCAATATCATATATTTAATTTTCTTTTAATTATATTTCAAACAAACAAACAAACAATATATATATATATATATATATATATATATATATATATATATATATATACACATCATTTGTAGCAGCCACAGACTAGTGGGTTTTGTTTACTATTTTTCCTCATTTCCTTTTTAAACAAAAATAGGAATTTCCCTACAAAAAAGTTAATGAACTAAAATATTATTATGTTCGTACCATCCATGAAAATATATTAATATGTGGATTTTATATTGAAAAAACAGATGTATAAATTTTACACGTTCATCTAACCTATTTATAATATATGTCAATATGTTCATATAATTGTTATGGTCATTGGTGCATGGATAATTTTTAAAAATAAATTATAATGAATATATAAGTTGATTGAATTGTGAAAAATTAGAAACTCAATTGATACAAAACTAAATTTATAATATAAAATATAGAAAACGAATTACTAAGTTCGATTCCAAAATAAATCATAACCTAACTTTATGGGTTATTTACATGTCTTCACTAAAAAAATCAACATAATTAAATTGATATCACAACTAATCTAATCCAAAATTAGGTTGGATTATACTTTTAATCAATCTCTAAGATTCCATGACTGCCCTGTACTTAGCACTTAAACTTCCAAATTAATTACATCTACTCTTAGAATTTCCTTTTTTAGTATAGTAAAAAATTTGAAAATATATGAAATTGGATTTAGGATTCATCTAAAGTATTTCATTTGTCAAGTAGAGTACTTTCAATTGTATTGAAAATAGAAATGTCTGTATTTCAAATCTAACTCAAATATGTAATTAAAAAGCTAAAGTATTTAAACTTTTATGTAAATTATTGTTTTGATATATTTTTATCTAATGATGTTTTTATAATTTAAAAATCTCTCTCTCTCTCTCTCTCTCTCTCTCTCATAAAAGGGTCAAAGTCTATTTGTTTAAGAGCATGATTTCAATGACCTAGACCAGAGATCACTAGATGCTCAAAGGTGCCACCAAAGTGGACAAGTTGCTAACTTTCTTTATATATGTATATCTACACATTCCATCTGTTGCTATGTTGACATCCTCATTACATATGCCAAAACTTTTCTTTTTTAATCATATGTTCATCATATTGTTATTGTATATATCATATCCAACAATATACCATCATATAAATAATGATGATAATACTAGTAAATGGACTCCACGTTAAATGACTAAACTATATTTCAAACTATATAGTATGTTTGAGTTTTCTTTTCTAATTCAACAAGTTAACTAGATGGTAAATTGTACTTTCATGACTTCAAACCTTTTTATGAAACTACTTGTGATATTATTCAAATTACAAATTTATGATTATAGTAAGCACATGCATGACATATTATGTTCAAATTTTGACATGTAATGAATCGATGTATACCATAAAGTAAAAGTTCTATTTTTTTATAGAAAAAAATGGTGTGATTTGTCATTATCAAAACGAAAAACAAATATGTTTGTATTATTTAAAAAGATTTTCCTTTATTTAGTTTATCCATGTCAACCCAAAAACAATAAGGTAAAAAATATATATGTGTTTATGTATTAAAGGTGAGGTGTGGGTTTAGGAAAAAGGGTGAGTAGGAATCATAGATCGAGCGCGTGAGGGAGATCCCAACTTTAATGTTGTTTTTTTGCTTTATTTGGGAATACTTTTTTTTCATATTATATATATATATATGTGAAAGTGAAAGGGGCAAATAAATAAAGTAAATTTGAAAGATATGTTTTTAACATTTTCAACTTTTCCAACTCTTCTTCTAACTTGTGTGTGTATGAGTTGAGAATGTTGTTGTTGTTGTGTTGAGTGTGGCTCGTTAAGAACAATAAATGGGATGAATATATCGTTGTTGGTGAAATGTTGATTTTAATTTTAATTTATAATTGTTGGAGGTTTGTTTTCCTTTAAAAAAATCTCATTAAATAATGAGTATTGTTGGAACACTGAAATCTATGTGATTAACGCGATGACTTAGAACAACATGACATGACACAAAACTAGTGGTGTAATTACATGTTTAGCAAATAAAATTAGAGCAAATATCCAAACATAAATAAATTTTAAAAAGAATTTAAATGAACGAAGTGTATAGTAGGTTGAAAATTATTAAATTCTTTTTTTCATTTTTGTATTCTTATATTTCTAAATAAAAAAAGAATCTAAAAGAATTCTCTATTAAGTTATTAACATTTAATTTATAAGATTTTACAAAAATATGTATACTATACTATTGCGTTATTAAAACTAAACTTCATTAAAAAAATTTAAGAGTACACATAATTGTGATTATATTTAAAAAGAAAATGAAAGCATTTATGTGATTATGATCACCTAAAACTTAAATAATCATTAAAATGAATAACACATTAGGAAAAAAGATTAAGAATGTTGACATAATAATAAAGATATTTATATAAGAGAAGACAAATATGAAAAGATATAGAAATGTAGAAGGTTTGATTTAGAAAGGTGGGAAATCTATTTGAAGCAAATAAAATGTTATAGAAAGAAAAAGAAAAAAAGGAATAAAATTGGAAAGAAGAAAGAAGAAAGAAGAAAAAAGAAAAAAGAAAAAAAAGAAAGAGAGTAGTTTGTAGGACAGAGCCCTAAAGCTCCACTAATTAAGGTATCTAAATGGGACCCCTTTTCTTCATTTCATGCTTTCTCTTTTTCTTTTTCCCATTTAAATACAACAATCAAAAGTTGAACGCAAAACTACCATTTTTTTTTTTGTTTACTTTCAAATAAATCTTATATTCTTACCTCAACTTTTTTTTTTTTTTTATTTCATTTTTAAATCAAACTAATTTTATCATACCATTTTTCTATTTTTCACAATTTTCGACTTTTCTTTTACTAAATGCACTTTAAATAAGAATTTTTCCAATTTTTTATAACAATCACAATTACTTTAAATTTATCGATAAAATTTTAATAAAACCATAAATATTAAAACTTAAAGATAATTGATTGACGAATCTATCACTAATAGATAAAATCAATAAGATTTCTGAAAAAGTGTAGACATCCGATAAAGAAAAAAGAAAAAAAGGGTATTAATTCATGAAATTTTTCAATAGTTCATAGGTGTTTTCAAAACCAAACTTTTGAAAGTATAAAGGTATTTTCGACACAAACTACAAAGTTAAGAGACGTTCTTTGTAATCTAGCTAATATCTTAAATATATATAATTAGTGAAGTTGATTTATTTTTTAAATTATTTAATATAAGATTGTTTAACTTAATTTCGGAAATCAAATACAAATCTAAACTTTAACATCAAACTCGAATTAATAGCAATATTGTCATGTAAACAACCAAATACAATAATTTATACCCTCATTCATTTTATGCACATACATCCTTCCATTAAATTTAAAAGCAAACTATCCATCAATAAAGTTTTCTTTAGTACATCATCTATAGTGATGAATTGAAACTTGTTAATGTGTTGTTAAATGTCAATTACCTTAATCAAATGAGTTTATGTGTGCGTGTATATTTACATATGTGACATAATTATATTTAAAATGAATTCCAACACAATAATAAGAAACTTTAATGACAAAAAACTTGATCCAACTTTATTAAATACATCAATCATATTCACCCAATACTTTGTCCTTTTTCCCCCCCAAAAAAAGAAAAAGGAAAATTGGTCCAAATCTTCACAATAATTCCATCACATCTTCCCCTATGAATAGTTTGAATTTCAAGCATTTAATACAAAGACGCAAAGTCCAAAATTTGAGAACCAAATATATATATATATATATACACATAATATTTGGTCAATATATATATTTATATATTGGGAGCCATCCTTATCTCTTTTATTTTGTCACGCAATTATTAAATATTTAATTAAATTATTGCAAACCAATGGCCTTCTTTTGACCACGTTTCTTTGGCTTTTTTTGTTTCTAAAAAATTCCACCATGTGGAGTCGATGTTACTTTGATGTTGATTGATAATTTAAATAACTCTACATATATAAATAACTATTAAAATTTAGAGGATTTTGTTTCCTTTTTGAATATATTAAATTTAATTTTGAGTCATTATACACGTATTTTCGTGAATAAAAATAGTTTTGAAAAAGAATGCTTTTCATATTAAAACTGGCTTTGTACTTTTCAAGAGAAAAAAGTTTGGTTTAATTTCAATATTTAAAAGGAAAAAATAAAAGTTATTGTTTCAAACAATATAGTGATGCACATAAAAACAAAGCAGTAGCAAACAATTTTTTAAAAGGTTGTAGAACTGAAATTGAGAATTGAATAACTTTTTCTAAGTACTTTTAATTTAATATGAACATCTTTATATTTAAAATAATACACTCAAAATTGAAGGGATGTATGAGGATTAAATATATTTATCATTTCTTATATATTAATTAATAAAAAAAAGTTGTTTCTATTTCGTAATAGAGCTTTCCTATTATAAGCCTATTACTTAGAGCATATATATGTTTGTTTATAAGTTTATTCAAATAAAAACATAATAGAATGTTTAAATTGATATATTTACATCATTTTGTCTAAATTGATGTAATTAATGATTTATAGATTAAATTGACCTAGATTACCATGATTGAGATTTAAATTATATAATTAAAATCCATACAATTCCTAGTATAGATGTAAGAAAAATGGTGAAAAGTAGAACATGTGTGACATGTTTTAAAATATGTATAGTAATAAGAAAAATCTTATTAAAATTTTCTATTTTTGAAAGAGTCTTTAAATGTAAACTGATATTTTTTTAATATATTTTAATGTTAAGAAAAATATAAATAAATAAAAGTCCCGTGGGGTCGAGTTCCTACCATGGCTTATCCTAAATGTGTTTGGATAATTCTTTTTTCTTTTTTTCCGTTTTTCACAACAAAAAATATATCTTTCCAAACTTATTACAAATGGTCTAAATAAATAAAAAAAATAACTTATCTACTTTTACCTAAATTTAATCGAGAAGAGGTCTTCTTAATAAAATATTTACACAAAATCATTTTGGAAAACTAAAAATGATCACAAGCCAAAATATAAAAAATGTTCCGTAATTAATTGTGACCTCAATGTAATATATTTGGTTCATAATTGTTTAGATTTGGGTAGACATGATTTTAAACAACCTTTGAAAGAGAAAAAATATATATTTTATATTTAGTATACGATTTTAAACACATAACAATTCGAAAAAAAAAATTGCATAATAAATAATATAAAAATGAAGGGCAAATGAAAATTTGTTCATACCTATGGGTTTCATATTTTGTAATTTATTTTTCTTTTTTATTAATCTTTCATACATATGTTAATTCTTTTTATTTTGCTTTTAATTTTCCTTATCTTGATTTTTCATAGTTATCATGTTAATTTAATTTTAAATTTTAAATTTTTAAATATTTAAATTAATAAATTACTTAATTTTAGAATTTTAGGTCTAACTTTACTACTGTTTTTCTATTTAGCTATATTTATTTTTATAATTATTAAATTTGATATTGATATGTTTAATTTAATTTTAAATTTGAAACTGTTAAATATTTAAATTTATCTTTCAAATTTTAGACCGTAAATATGTTTATTTAAAAATTTTCTATTTTCTAATTTTTGAGGTGAGATATACATGTTTATATGTTATCCTAAAGTTTACTTTAGGTAACAAGACTACAAAATTATTTATGGTTCATATAACAAATAAAATTAAAGCTCATTATGCTACAATTGTTTTTTATAATTTTTATATTTGCTTTGGTTGGATGTGAATATTAGGGATCATTTTCTGCTTCATTTTTTTCTTTTTGTAATTTATTAAGCTTTTTTCAACCTATAAATCACTTTTGATTCATAAAATTTATATAAAAACAACAATTTAGCTTACAAATTTTGATTTATAACAATCACAAAACTAAGTTGTTACATTTTCCATATTTATAACAATTTAGTGAAGTAAACAAACTCACTGAAATGAAATCAAATAGGTAGACTTTCTATTTTGAAAAAATAAAATGAGGAGAATGCAATAAATGTAAAAAAATAAAATGAAGAGTTAGAAAGAAAAATGAATGTATAAGAAATGATTAAAAATGAAATATTTTGAATATGTTGATGTTTGATCTCGACTTGTCTGGATGCCATCTTTAGATATACGTCATTGTCATAATAATATTATTTATTGAAATGGAAAAGAAAATGAAAAAAGAAAAAAAAGAAAGTAAATAAAAAGAAAAAGAAAAAGAAAGTAGAAGGAAAGGAAGGGGTCATTGATAGAGAGAGGTCGCTTTCCAACTAAAAGAAAAATAGACCCACTCTCTGACATCCTGACACCACCCCCCCCCCCCCCCCCAATTCCCATATCTTTTCCTTTCATTTTCTCCCGATAATTTCATTTCCACGTTTTAATACCTTAGATATTGCCGAAAGTGACATCCCATCTCATCAATCCTCTTCTCCATTGTGCATCAACTTTTAACTCTCATCTTAATCATACTCAAAATCACTAATCCTCCACCTCTTCTTTTTTTCTAAAAAAACACCTTATATCTTATATTAATTTTTTTTATATAATTATACAACTTTATCTCGTCACACTTTATAATTTATTTTTAGATATCAATGAGTCTTATCGAACTTAAAAACATCAATTTTATACCATTTTTTAAATTCTCAGTAAGATATCGACACGTGGCACTTTTTATTTAGTTTTTTTTCCTTTTGCTTTTCTGTCCCTTTTTTCTTTTGTTTTTCATTTTCATCTTCCCTAATTCCACTCCTTTCGATGGCCTCAATCTCTCTTCTCTCTAAAGCCCTTTTTTTTTTCCTCTCTGTAACCACTTTTCTTTTTACCTAAGTAGTACGTCTCATAAAATACTAAACCGAGCATGTAGTTCGGTTATGTTAATATATAACTTCCGTCTTCCAGATATATGATTTAAATCTTACTAAAAACAAAACTACCTCTACTTCTAACAGCTTATATTACATAAATTAATATTATCATATTTAATAAAAGCTTTAGATGGGGAGGGAATCATATAAATATATATAACTATGAAGATGAGTTTTAGAGAGAGAAGTATAGGCCATGAAATGCATAATTGGATTGGGAATAAATTTGTATTAAAGCAAACAAAAACAAAATCGGAAAATCCTAAAAAAGAAAAAAGAATTTGCATTGCACTTGCACTTGCACGTGCCACTACATTGTTTTTTGTGCACACACGTGAGCCCTGATTTTAATTTTTAATTTAAAATAATAGATTAAATTATTTACCAACTATTAACAAAATTTAAAAATTAAGTGTATTTATTTTGTAAACCTTTGTAAAAAAGTAATGAAAATTAATTATGTACTTATTAAAAGGGTAAAAAAAGCTCCCAACTTTGTAGTGGGAAAATTGTATTATGTAGATGTTAAAAAGGAGTGGGCCATTTCTATAAATTATAATACTTTTAAAATACGAAATGATTTTAAATGATGATTTATTTTATTATTATTATTATTATTATTGTATAGTACGTATGCTTTAAAGTTGGAATTTTTGGTAATGCATAAAAATTTTCTTAAAAAAAGTGAATAAAAGACATCTATTTTTCACTCAAGAGGGAAAAAAAAGGTTTGGATTTTCTTTTTTCGATAGTGGAAAAAAGTTATGATTTGATAATTAATGGAAACTAACAAATATTCTCCTTAACGATTTTATTCTCATATTTGTTCGTTTCTCAAAACCATACATATTTTCCTAATATCCTCATCTTTAAAAAAAGTAATGTTTTCTTTTTTCTTTTTTCTTTTTTTACTCCTTCTAGT
Organism: Cucumis sativus; assembly: GCF_000004075.3. Classification (NCBI taxonomy): domain Eukaryota; kingdom Viridiplantae; phylum Streptophyta; class Magnoliopsida; order Cucurbitales; family Cucurbitaceae; genus Cucumis; species Cucumis sativus. The sequence goes on from NC_026658.2 coordinate 1,079,636, forward strand.
TTAATCTCTCTTTTCTTAAATATATCAAATTTCAAGAATTTGCTATATTTTAATATAAGTATTTTAAACAATCTTATGGATTATAATAAAAAAATGTAGGCCAAAAATAATAGACGGAAGAGCAATATTTAAAAATAGCTAATTTCACATATTTTTGTATGTAGCCATATTTTATCAATTGATTGTATTTATGAAAATTAGTCTATATATATTATTTATTAATTGGAATTTTACTTTATTCCGTTTTTTATTAATTTGCTCACTAAAGTTTTTTTTTTTCTTCTTTTGAAAAAAGGTGTGATGATCTTTATAAACTCAGTACATTTTATAAAACTGAGTATAAATTCCACATGTTATATAGATTTGAGGTAGAATGTAATAAAAATAAAAGTTTTGAAGTGTGAAAATAAATGCAACCAAACAATTTTAGTCACCAAAGTTGATTTTTTTGATAGAAAAGTCACCAAAGAAAAAGAAAAAGAGTAGAGTTGGGAAGGGGCCAAAAGGTGGGCATAGGTAGAACAGAAATGAAAACCCTAAAAATAATTAATGGATAAAAGGGCAAAGGAAAAAATAAATAAAGGAAAAGAGTTAATATTATTAATTAGAAAAAGAAAAAAGAAAAAAAGAGGAATATCTTTTGCTTGCTTTTGCTTCCATCTCTTTGTTAGGAAAAGTAATTATTACTTCTTTAATAGGACCACCATGCCCTACTCCTCCATATTACTTTCTTTTCTACTATTTCATTTTTTCTAAATATTCTCTTAAATAATTATCTGCCATCAATTTTCACGTAAAAAAAAATAAGTGTATCGATTTATATTTAAACTCTAAAAAGGGTGAGATAATTTAAATACTCAAATAGTATAGTTTATTAACGTGTAGATTATAATAAAGCGAAAAACGTGGAATTAAACAGTGCACTTTCATGTATAACTTATAAAAATTATAATTCCATTCTAAAATTGTTAATTAATGAATCGTTGATGATTAATGTAAACTAGAAAATTAGATAGGAATTACACGAAAATTAATTAAATATAGGATAGTGGCAAAAGTATTGACAAAATTAAGCTAAGTTGTAATCCTAGTAAACGATTTGCCACTGAAGTCGTATACATGATACATGATTAAGTATGCTCGTATTTAGTTCACTTGCGAGCGTAGTAGTGTGGACTGTCAGTTATCTACCATGTAGAAAATTGTATACCACATACACGAGTTTAATGTCAAGTACTCAGTGAATATATTTTAAAATTGTGACTAAAATACTTGTGATTTTATTATTAAATAAATATTTTTAAAATATCAAAGAAAATTAAATAAATTAAAAAAGTAAACATTTGGAGTCGGATGGAGTGAAGTCATGTACCGATATACGACTTGCAATAAATAAAACTACTCTTTTTCGAGGTACATTTAATATTTATTCGATTTTCCATATCAATTCATCTAAACCCAAACTTTTAACAATAATAATAATAATAAACCATTAACCACAATTATTATTATAATTAAGTCACCATCACTGTAGGCTTCTTTTTTGATGGCCACAACTTTATCGATTGGATTACAAATTGGAAATTATAAATTTTCTTACGTATATTTCAATCACATATCATTGTCAATTATGAATAAATAAATAAATAACGGTGTGAATAAAAAAAATGTTTACAAATATTATAAAATATCATTATAAATATTTATTTTAATCTTTTACTATATCTATTCTTTAATTGAACTAAGACAAAAAAAGAATAATAATAATTTTGAAACTAATAAAAGAAATGCACGCAATTAGTTCCTTCCTTTTTTTTTTTTATAATTTTACTTTTTTGGGAAAAGGACTTTTCTTTGTTTATCAAATGTCTTATCAATCCATAAAATGTCATGGAAGGCATAAACTCACATGATAAACAATTAAAGAAAAAGGAAAAAAAGGAAATATTGGGGAAAATGAAATGAAAAGCCAAAAAAAATTAAATAAATGAAATTTTGAAAAAAAAGAAAAGAAAGGGCAAAAATAAGAAGAAAAATGCAGTTGTTTGTTTACTTTTTGAATGTTAAAATAGGAAAGAAGCGAAACAAGTCATGAGAAAGTCCCTTTAGCTACCATATATCTCTATCTTATATATACTTTAATGCCTTTCTTTTGTTCATTTTCATAACTATCCTTTGACAATTTTAAATTTCCTTTAATTTTCTCTTTTTTTTAAGCCTATTTTTCAAATATTATAATGATAGTTTGAATACTTTATCATTCACTAATTAAACACTAAAATCAAAGTTTATGCCCTAACTTTGTTCCTTGTAACTTTAATTATCTAATTTAATCTTTCCAATTAGTGATATATTTTTAAAAAAATATATATATATATATTGACATTTTTCTCTAAATTTTAAAAGCCTATTACACATTTTGACAATTAAGTAATATATTTTCATAAATATAACAAAATAAAAAAAATACATAAACCCCGTAATTTTTTTATTACTCCAAGTTTGCCCTTCATTTTCATCTTTTTTTTTTTTATTTTTATTTGATTTTTCTATCATTTTTCTTTTTCCTCGCATTTTCTTTATTCTCTTCTGATGTGATTTTTTTTTATATATTTTTTTTGAAATCATGATTTTTGTTTTATCGTACATTTTATATTTTTTCCAAAGTGTTATTTGGTTTCATGTCTACCAAATATAAAAGATTATGAAACAAAAATTATTGGATATTGATATATAATCATTTAGAAAAATTATATATATATAGAAATGATCCCGTAGCAAATAATTCTTAAAAAATTCGTAACAAATCTGATCGTTTATCATCATGTAAACGACAATGATACTGTAAAAAAATTAGATTTGACCTAATCTAAACAATTCTATACGAATATTGAAAAAAAAAATCCGCTTAGATTTTAATAGTCAAATCTAGACGATAATCTTTAAAAAAAATCGCGTTGACTTGATTTTTTTTTTTTTGTATTTTCGAAATTGTCTAAGCATAAATAATTTGCAATTTGTTATATTTTTTTAAAAAAAATGCCTAGAGAAAAATCCACATGGATATTATTTTTTATGGAAATTTATGTGAAATTTTATTTCAATAGATTTTTAAAAAGTTATATGTGACTTAGGATACGTCACATAACATTATCAAATAATACATTGAAGTTCTTTTTTAGGTAAAGTTTGACCAATGGGTCTCCATCTCTAATAAACTCTAAACCTACCTTTCTTTTGTTTGTGCTCATCAATTAATTCATATATTTCTAAAATCTTTATCTTCGTTTTTCCAACATATTTTCAACTTCTATTTTATTTTAATATTTTTATACTTTCAAAACGTCCACTTTCATCCAATTTTCTATAAGTGATCATAAAATAAACAATACTAAACAAAATATAAAAACTTAATTGTCCAAAGTTCAAAATGTAAAGTACACGATAAACAATTATCAAAAATATAAAAACAAACCTTAATAAAAAAATTAAAATTTAAAAAGTAAAATAGTACTTAACCCGATCATTATTATTTTAATAATACAAAAACAAACTATTTATCATTTATATAAAAAAAAAAAAAAAAACTTGATTACATATTTTTTTTCATACCACCATTATATTTTTCTTATTTTTGATGGTAGACCTTTTTTTTCCTTTTTTAATATAGACCATAACTTTAATAGAGTGCATTAAGTGTCTAAAGTACAATCAACAAGATGCCATTATGGCAATTCGTCACCCTCACCATATTTTATATTTTTGCATAATTAATGTAGCTTCAAATTAATCTTCTAAACAGGATACAAGCTTTTTTCTCTTCTAAAAGAATAATTTATATTTCTCATCATACAAAAATCCCCTAACACTGTTTTAAATATATAATTTGAAATTTAGTTTATGTGTAAACAAAATTCTAAAAAATCATGAGACCAAAACTTTAAAAACTATATATCTATTCCTATCCTTTCCTCTAGGAAAAAAAAAAGGGGTAAAGAGACAGTGTCTTTTGGGGAGAAAAAACTTTAGTAATTAAAATAAATATAAAATTGGGTAAAGTAAATAGATGATACATAGTTTGTTTTTAACATATAGTTTTTTTGTTGGAGTGATTTTGAAGAAACATGGTGTTAATGGTAGAAGAAAATGATTTAAATTGGTTTTAAAAGTGAATTAAAGAATTTAGAAATAGTTTAGTGATTGGGTGAAACAATGAATGAAAAGATTGAAATATAAAAATAACAAAAATAAAATATGATTTGACATTAGAAAAGGGTTGGGATAGAGATGTCTCTCTCACATGGGATGTGATAAATAATGGAAGGCTTAGGTTAAGGTTAAACATTTTTGACAGAAAAATAGTACAACTTTTTGCTTACCTTTCTTTTTATTATTATTTTTTTCTACATTTAATGCCAACTATTTCTTTTTTAATAAATTAATTCCACTTTCTTCCCTCTCCACATTTTCCCCCTTCCATTTTCATTTAAAAACATATTCATCTTAAATTGGAAATAATCTTCTTTTGAAAAAACTAAAATCTAAAGTAAAATTAGATTCTCCATTTTCTTACCTTAGTGAAGATAATTAGTATCCAATTTATTGAAGTATGTTGGAATTAAATACATTTAATATCAAAAAGGATATTCTCTAAACTTATTGTCATCTTAAAAGTTAACACTTTCATCACTTTCTCTTGCAATTGTGAATTGAATATTATAGTGAGCCCTTTAGTATTTACAAAAATAGATTGATATGACATACAATGAGGGAAGGTTGTATGGAAAAGATAATATAAACACATTTTTTCCAAAACTATATTTACAACACAACATATTCTATATTGAAAAAATGCAGACGTAGTATGAGTTCTACCTATCTATTATGTAATTTGTCGTATGATTTACTTTTAAAAAATAAATTATTTTATTTATAGAGAAAAAATGGATGCATGCAATAGACATTGTCTATACTGTAATTAATTATCGGTCTTATATATTAAAGAGAATGTCATTTCAAGAAAAATACGTGTTACCTCGTTGTTTATTTCTCTAATTATTTTTAAGTTAAAAGAATAAACTATATTTTATTTATCAATATGTACACTTTTATATTCATGTCAATTTTATGATTGTACTTCAAATATTATTTATATATATTTTTTCATTAGTGTACTTTATAAGTTATTAAATTCCAATGGTCCTATTACCAATAAATGATATCAAATGTTTGCAAGCGACATAAATGTCCATTGATGTGATACTATTATAGTCAATATTTTTTTTTATAATTCATTAATGGTAAAGGACTATTCAAATTCATGAATTGGAGGTGGGGAAAACTCCAAATTGAGATTTCTAAAAAAAAAGAAAGAAAATTTGAGAAAATTTTGGTTGAATTATGAAACAGACTACTTATTCCAAATTTGTATACTTTCAATTCACCTTAAATTTTATTATATAAGTGATCGTTTTAGTTCCTTTAATTTCATTTGAAAAGAGAGAAGTTACCACTTTTAAATTTTTTATAAGTAAAACGAACCAAATTTGAGAGTAAAATGAATTAAGGTGGAAAGCATGTGCACTATAACACTTTTAAAAAAAAAAATAGCAACTAAAATGTAGTAAAATACAAATATTTAATATTTAAAATCTAATCTTAAAATTAGTATTTCCAATTTGATTATCAATATGGTTTTATTAAAATATATAGATTTTAAGAATGACATTTAATCTTTATTTTTAAACACTTATAAACATATTGATGTAGTTTATGATTACATGGAGCACAATGCTTTATTTATATGGATTCATAAATGTCTATTGAGTTAATTATTTGAAGCTATTCAAGTTTCTACATCTATATAGCTTATTTATAAATAATCAATAAAAGTCATAACCATAAGATTTATGATTGAATTTAACCATTAAATGTTGTGGGGTCTTAAAGTCCACCATATATTTTTTTAAATAAAAATTAAGCTATATTTTTAGTCACTCAACTTTGTAAAATATGTTTATTTGATTTATATATTTAAAGTTTCACATCATTTTTAGTTTACACGTTTAAAAAATATGGGTATTTTTTTTCTTATAGATTTGGAGACAAAAATATATATTTTGAAGACTTATATATTTTCCAAAACTTGAAGATAAGAGGGTTATTGGGTAATTTTTTATTTGAAAATAAGAATGTACAATAATATATTTGAAGGTTAAAATTTTATATAAAGCAGTTTAATATATTCATATATATATATATAGATAGATATCAGAACGGAACCATTTTTGTTATTCAACAAATAAACATTTCACAAATTCACACAACCTACCCTATTTAATATTTACATAATTTGATGATCTATTCTAGGAATATTTTTAAAGAAGTATATAAAAAACAAACTACTTACATTTCATTAAAAAAATCACCCCCACTTTACTCCTCTTTTTACTTATTTATTTTGCATTCGAAAAAATGTAAAATAGAAATGGTAAAAACGTCGAATAATGAATATAAAAAGATGAGTTGAATCAATGTGACCTATAAATAATAATAATAATAATAATAATAATAATAATAATAATAAATGAGAAGGCGCTGACTGATTGACTGACTAACTGACTGAAAAAGGATCCAACAATCTCATAGAGAAAGATGAATATTTCAATCGTACGGTTCTCACTAACCCCCAACGATATGAAATCTACCTACGCCCGCACCAGATTATTTTCAATTTTATATTCTTTTAATTTTTGTTCCCCCACTTTTATCATTTAATTTTTAGGAGAAAAAGAAAAGAAAAAAAAGAAAGCCGTCTGGGTCCCAGCTGTGAGAAAGTCGTCCGGTCACTTTTGTTCCCTTGTCAGTAATTCGTGCAACCACGCGCCTTCAAGGAGCGTTTTTACGTTGTCGGCCTTTCCTTTCCTTTTCTTTTCTTTTCTTTTTTTTTGAAAAATTAAAAAAGAAAAAATTTGAGAGTACAATTCTTCAGCCTCTCTTTTTAATGTTGTCTGTTCGGCACGAATGTTAAATAATATATAATAATTCATAAATCAATATTATTATTTTCTTCATTTTATGGAAATTCCATATTCATTTTCATTACCAATTCTATTTAGTTCTAAATTAGTTTAGATACTTTTCATACCTGTCACCCCCAACCATATACTATTATAACTAAAATTAAAATAGGTTAACTCCAAACATGAACTATTATAATCCAACTATAATAACTAACTTCTTATCCAAAATACCTCTTTAGGCATTAAAAAGTCTTACATATTTACTATCTATACGTGTTGTTGTTGAATAACATATTTATGTTTGTTGTTAATAGATAATTTCTACTCAATCAATGATAGATGACTTTCATTAATATATATGAGAACTATTTGAGTATTCTCAATCTTACGATAAAAAGTAAAAATTTAAATGAAACCTTGCTTAAAATTCTCGAAAAAGAAAATTATTAAATTTTAAATAGATGGTAAATCATGAAAGAGGAGACTGTATTATTGACAACTTTTCTAAAACAATATTTTTTTTAGAGAGAAACCTTATTATATTTATGTATACATTTTCTAGGTTTGCAAGTAGTGAATTAATTAAAAAACATTAAAAATTTTAGTTAAAAAAAGATATGTACCAAAACTTAAGTAGATGGATACATGCAAATTTTATATAATATTTAATAAAATCGATTTTTTCGTAAAAGGAAATATTTGCATAGAGATTAATAGAGCATCCCTCAAATTAATATCTCCATACAAAATGGAACCACTAGCTATCTTGAAGAAAAAGAAAAAGAAGTATATTGGAAAACATTAGTTTGAAATTTATATAATTGAAGAAAGGTGTAAATTAATAATTCCACGTGGGAAATAATAAATGTTAATCGAGGGGTGCTTTTAAAGTATGATCACATATTTTCTACTCCCACGTCCTTAAACCGTACACGTCTACCAAAAAAAAAACTCATACTTCCCCCACTGACAGCCAACTAATATGCATATTAAGTTAATATATATATATGTATATAAACAAACATGTATTATTGATATGAATATATATATTATGTTGTATAGAGATATAGTGATCAAAGTGTTGTATTTGACCAATTGTCTCTTACCTTTTCGTTAATGATTTAAAGGGGAGAGCTTCCTTATCAATTAATATAGTATATTAAATCTGAATCATCATCACGTTTTGTTTGCGTTATATTTTGTAATTTTTCGTCAACTCAACTAAGTAAAAATAGAATATACGATACATCTTCTTTTCTTTCTTTTGGTAAAAAATGATCATATGAGAAAATTAATGAAACGAAAAAAAATCTAGTTGAATTTCACTTTTGACATATAAGACAAGTCAATTTTGTTGATTCCTAACCATGCAAACTTAGTTGTCGAGAGAATTGATACTATAAGTGATCTTGAAATTAGGGTCCAAGAAATATTTCTTTGTGATTGTAATATCTTATACACACAAACATATTTTCGGTTCGTGGTTTTTTCTCTTGTTTAAACTCTTTCCGTTTTAATTACTATGTTTCGATTTTTTTGCTAAGTTTTTATTGTAAGCACTGTAATCCTAACTACACATATATGAAATCCGTACCACTTTCGTTTAGTAAACATTTGATTTTTGTTTTTGAAAATCAAACATATGTGCATGTAACCTATAAATAGAAAAGAAAAACACAAAATAACAATTCTACGTCAATAAAAAAATACACCCTCATAACTACAAATCAATATTTCTATTGATTTAAAATTTAAAATTTAAAATTTTAATTCATAAAATTATTAGCTATTAGTCCATATAAAGTAACTCAAAATCATATATGAATAATAATCATTCTTCCTCCCAAGATCTACCAAGAATAATTATATAACTATTCTTCTTAGTTGAAGGGATTTAAATAATAAAACTCCAAACTCTACGGGAATGAATTAATTTCCTAACATGCAAACAAAAAAGAAAAAGAAAAAGAAAAAAAAAAGCAGTCTATTTTATTGTATATCATAAATCCAATATGTACGTGTTGTAACAAGCTATAAATTTAATTAGTTAATTTCTAAATACAATACGGTAAATTTGAAACTCAGTACTGTATTTTAAAACTTCATGTATATGTTATAATTCCATTTATATGCTTTTTTTTTGTTAAAATTTTAATTTAACGTGATTTAGTTCAGATCAATTAAAGTTATTGAGTCATTTTATTAATGTTATTAAATGTGAAGGTACAAAAAAATAAATTAAAACGAATCTTTAGAAACTAAAAAGGCTCTTATTATTATTGTTAATTTTTTTAACAAAACGTATCTTTATCTTAAATTGTTGAACAAAACCTAACAAATACCTAAAAATTCTCAACTACTACCTAAATTCATGCTCCAACAACGAAGACATAATAAGAAGCAATCAAACTAAAATTTGAATTTTGTTTAACACTTATCTTTTCTAAAACCGATCATTACGCCCTAATACAAAATAATTATACGAATTTCTAATTCTAAAAACAAAAACAATTTTTTTTTAATCAATACAAGGAAAAGAGAAATAAGATAAAAGAATAAAATGGAATTGTTTTAAAAAAAATGTTAACCAATCAGAAATGAAAAGGCTTGAAAATAATTTAAGGCAGAAAAAAAGAAAAGGAAAAAACGTACGTAGTGCTGGAAAGGAAGAAGGGGACCCAGCGGGAGTTGTATTAATACCAAAAGAGCCCCTAGTGATAATTGATAATTGCAAATTAGGGTAGGGGATGAGAAATGAAAAAAGAAGAAAGAACGATATAAGGGTGAGATGTTGGGATGTGAAGAGAAGAAGAAAATGGTAAGTAAGTTAGCGTCTCGCAATGATGAAGCGTAATACTGTATCACGTGATATAATAAGTAACGCATCTCATGGAGTGGGTCCCATGGCAGGGTGTGTAATTTTTTCACAAATCTGAGGGCCAAATTTCGGGGGTCCCTCTCCCGAGAAATCTTGTCGTTTATTGGGGGATCTGAACGACTATTTATTTTATTTCATTTTAGTTTTTAACTTTTTTGGAATTTTGGAAGCCGGGTGGGGAGCCACTCATAATTAGCCGCCACCGTTCGATGCGGCGGAGTGTTCATTTTAAATTGGTTGACATTTTAATCCAACGGTTTGGATACTTTCTACACCTCTGGATCAGATCCATCTTACTTTTCACAATTTTATTTTTCTCAAACTCAAAAATATTATGCTAAATTTTCTATTCTTCTTTTACGTCCAATTAACAAATTTGTTCTAGTTTCTTTCTGTCTATTTTCTTTTTCCCTTTTTCACTCTTCCCCTGTTCTAGAGAGTTGACTGATATAATTCACTAGATCCAAATAATTTAAAAGCAAACATTTACGAACTTCACTCTCCACTCTACACTTTACAACTCTTTATACTACATTAGTTCATCTCTTATCCCAATCACTTCTTAAATAGTTGGTGGGTCGATTCCATTGTGTCTGTTTTGTGTTTATCTATTCATGACACCGAGTTTTTTTTTTTTAAATATGTTTTATTGCTGTTTTTAGATGACAACAAATGATTGAATTTCCATTTCCTAGATAAGTTATTGGTAATTATTGTTTATTTTAACCTAACTAAAAAACTTATTAATTAATTTAAACATTTTTCACGTAAAATCTATAACTTTGAGGCATTTGGTTATTGTTGATTAGAATAAAAAGGATAAAAATCTATATTTAAAAATAACAAAGATTCCCATTTGAAAGTTCTAAGATTTTTGTTCTAATTTTACTAAAAAAAAAGAGCCTAGATTAGGTACTTTTTTTTTAGTTCAACCTAGATTTAGGTAATCGGGTTAAAAGATTTAATTTTGTTTTAATGAGAAGGAAAGTTTCAATAATACATAAATATAACACTATAATTATTAAGATTTGGATTAATTTCTTATTTTAAAAATTAATATTGAATTTAAAGAAAAGACTTGTTTGTTTGTTTGTTAATTTATTTTTTTCCAGTCAAAATTTAATAAGTACTTTGCCATTATTAGTAAATATAAATACAGGAGCTTAAGAAATTCCGCGCCGATGAAGTCGACAAAGTTCAAGCCGGCTAAGTAGGGCCCACAAAGAAAATGCACTTATTAGAAATCGCAACTGTAGTTATAATTGATAGCTTATCAAAATTTAAATAATTTTTTGGTTATTTTATCCATTGATAAGTAACTGTGCTTATCATCTGCTTTAGCTGTCTCCTGGTCCCTATATAAAATCACCATTTCTGCAAGTTCATGTATTTTTCTTGAGAGAGAGAGAGAGAGAGAGAGGGAGAGAGAAAGAGAGAGATAAGCTTAGGAGAGAGAAAAGAAGAAGAAGGAGAAGAAGAAGAAGAAGAGGAAGAAAAGAGTGAAAGTCTTCATTCTTAGAGAGAGAAAAACAAGAGAGAGAAAGCTTCTCTAAGCTCTCTCTCTGTTTCTGAGTTTCTGTTTTTTTGTTCTCTGAACCAACCCTTCTATGTTTGTTCTTGTTTTGTTTTCAAGGTATGAACAATCTCTCTCTCTCTCTCTCTTTTTTCTTTTTTTTTTTCTCTCTATTTCTCTCTCTCTGTTCGTCGAATCTATTACTTTAAAGATAATTTCCCCTTTTTTGTTTATTTTTTTTTCTGGATTTGTAATTTTTTTTTTCTTTTTATGCTTGACCTGTTAACCATCCTTTCTCTCTCCATTATATGCTCTTTTGCATCTTCGATTCTCGTAGGGTTTAAAGCCGCTTTCTCTCTCTGTATATAGAAAACCCTAAAATTATTTTTACTTTTGGCCCAATTTTAGTTCCTAGCAATATGTCTCTCAGCTAATTCTTGTCGAAATCTATCTACCCTTTTCGATTTTTTGTTGTATCTATTGTGTTAGTTGTTGGAGGTAAATTTCTTTTGGCATCGTGTTCTGATTTTTCGGTTAAAGGAAACAAAATTTGACTGCCCCCCCCTTTTTTTTTGTTTTTCCTGTTTGATTCTTTAGGTATTTTGTTCGATCTCTCTCATATATCTCTGTTTGTTTTTTTATTTTCCAGATCTAGCGGTTTTTTCTGCTCATACTGATAAAAACGGAGGTGGTAGTGATGTCGTCCCTCAGTAGGGAGCTGGTGTTCTTGATCTTACAGTTTCTCGATGAGGAAAAATTTAAGGAGACAGTTCACAAGTGGGATATTTTAGTTCTTTTTTATTTTTGGGATGACTTTTTTTTTTGGATTAATTTGTGTTTTAGAATTTTGGTGCTTAAATTTGCAGCATTAATTGCTTTATTTTCCATAATAGGCTTGAGCAGGAATCTGGGTTTTTCTTCAATATGAAATATTTTGAGGATGAAGTGCATAATGGGAACTGGGATGAAGTTGAGAAATACCTCTCTGGTTTTACGAAAGTAGATGATAATCGATATTCAATGAAAATATTTTTTGAGATTAGGAAGCAGAAGTATCTCGAGGCATTGGACAAGTAAGCTCACATTTTCCATTTTGATGGCATTCTCTGCTTGTAAATTTGAACTTACCTCTCCTTGGTTCCATTTTTAGTTAGATTATTTCTTTTCATTTCCTTTTTCCTCTTTGTTTGCAATTGTACAGGCATGACCGCTCCAAGGCGGTAGATATTTTAGTAAAGGACTTAAAAGTTTTTTCCACGTTTAATGAAGAACTTTTCAAGGAGATTACTCAGCTTTTGACGCTTGAGAATTTTAGGTATGACATTACATCAATAGGATATGATTTTTGCTGAAGAGCTAGTTGGTAATGTGCTGCCTTATTATTAGGGAAAATGAACAACTGTCCAAGTATGGTGATACGAAGTCTGCACGAGCAATTATGTTGGTTGAGTTGAAGAAGCTAATTGAAGCAAATCCTTTATTCCGTGATAAACTGCAGTTTCCTCACCTTAAAAACTCAAGATTGCGTACTCTTATTAATCAAAGGTGATTTGTCCTGCATTCCTAGTTTTTATTCCCCCAATTGTTGCAATTCGAGAAATTGCCCCATTTTGTGCGTGCCCCTCACCCCCAATACAATCACATTTTTTGCTTAATGAAAATTTAGCTTTCTAGGAATCAAGATGTGAATTATTAACTTCTGTCACTACTAACATTTTTCTTGTTCTAAGGACTCGAAACATAAGTGAAGCACTAAATCAAATTGTAATTGCAGCTTAAATTGGCAGCATCAGCTTTGTAAAAACCCTAGACCAAATCCAGATATTAAAACCCTCTTTGTGGATCATTCTTGTGGACAACCAAATGGTGCTCGGGCTCCTTCTCCTGCAAACAATCCACTTCTTGGTTCCTTACCCAAACCTGGAGGTTTTCCTCCTCTTGGTGCTCATGGGGTGGGTTATCTTTTGTAACTGTTAACCTCGTTTACATTGTCAAAGTATCTTAACATGCATCTTAAAGAATTGTATTTTTCTGTTCAGCCTTTTCAGCCCACGGCAGCACCTGTTCCAGCACCTCTTGCTGGTTGGATGTCTAATCCCTCAGCTGTTACTCATCCTGCAGTTTCTGGTGGAGGTGCCATTGGTCTTGGTGCTCCATCTATCCCGGGTAAGTTGATTTCTTCCTGTGCATTTGAGTGCTATATAATAGCTTTTGTCTAACATGCTGATGTAAGCTACTATGAGGGTCTAGTATGATTGTGGTTTTATTTTATTTTATTGGCCAGCTGCTTTGAAACATCCGCGGACTCCTCCAACTAACCCTTCTGTAGAATACCCTTCTGCTGACTCTGATCACGTTTCTAAAAGGCCAAAACCTATGGGGATGTCTGATGAGGTGATTTAGTTTTTTCTTAATTTTATATTCATGATCATAGTCCAAACTCCTGGAATGTCGCATCTATGTACAACTTACCGTTTTGTTCTTGCTGCCTCTTTTTTCATATAATGAAGGTTAATCTACCAGTTAATGTTCTGCCAGTATCATTTACTGGTCATGGTCATGCCCAAAATTTTAATGCCCCAGATGATTTGCCGAAGACTGTTATGAGAACACTGAATCAAGGATCAAATCCAATGAGCATGGATTTCCATCCGATCCAACAAACTCTGCTTCTTGGTATATATCAATTTATTTTGTACCATTTATTATTTTTAAACCACCAACGGAATAATGTCACTGTAGATGGTATACTTCTCTATTTCGGTATCCCTATAAGTAATGACAAATATGAAGAAAATTTTCTTTTCAGTTGGCACAAATGTGGGCGAAATAGGGTTGTGGGAAGTCGGATCTAGGGAGAGACTTGTTTCAAAGAATTTTAAAGTCTGGGATCTCAATGCATGTTCAATGCCCTTGCAGGTATTTTGTGTAAACTAATATCGCAGATAACATCTTATCTCAATTAGTGAAATCTGAGTTTATCTTGATGATTTCCAGGCAGCTCTAGTTAAAGAGCCCGATGTATCGGTAAACCGTGTTATTTGGAGCCCTGATGGTTCTTTATTTGGTAAGACTGTATGTTTTCTTGTAAATTTTATGTTAACAAAGTAAGCACTGTTTGCTGAATAAACGTTGATCTGGTATAGGTGTTGCCTATTCGAGGCACATTGTTCAAATATACTCCTATCATGGGGGTGATGACATGCGACAGCATCTGGAGGTGTGTATGATTAAGAGCATTGTATCTATTGTGCACTCTTCCCATCTTTTAGTATGACACCGAAATTTGTGAATCAGATTGATGCTCATGTTGGTGGAGTTAATGATCTAGCATTCTCCAATCCCAATAAACAACTTTGTGTCATAACATGTGGTGATGACAAGACCATTAAAGTAAGTAATTTTTTGTCTTATTTAGGTCATTTGAAGAATGGAAGAGGGCTATTTTTTTGCTGAAAACCTTTTTTTCCCTTTTTGATGTTGTTAGGTCTGGGATGCTGGCAATGGTGCAAGACAATATATATTTGAAGGCCACGAAGCTCCTGTTTTCTCTGTTTGCCCTCACTACAAGGAAAATATTCAGGTTTGCCCTTGATGTGCAACTTGAGTATTCGTGAGACTGCTTGATGGATATTCTGCCTAATCTGCTACATGTATGTTTTTGTCTCTCTTAGTTCATCTTCTCAACAGCACTTGATGGAAAGATAAAGGCATGGCTATATGATAATATGGGCTCACGAGTTGATTATGATGCTCCTGGACGTTGGTGCACAACCATGGCTTACAGTGCAGATGGTACGAGGTGTGTAGTACTTTCTCCATTGTGTTGAGAGGTTACTTGGACTTGCCTTTTTTTGCCACATGGTCAAGAAACTTACAGCATTTTTATTTGTATCTCACTTCAATTGTTTGGTGATGGGCTTTTTAGGCTCTTCTCATGTGGTACAAGTAAAGATGGAGATTCTTATATTGTTGAGTGGAATGAGAGCGAAGGAGCTGTTAAGAGAACTTATCAAGGGTTCCGCAAACGATCTCTAGGTGTTGTACAATTTGATACGACTAAAAATCGGTTTTTGGCTGCTGGTGATGATTTCTCTATTAAATTTTGGGATATGGACAATGTTCAACTTCTAACAACCGTTGATGCTGATGGGGGGCTCCCAGTAAGTTTCCACGCAAGTAAACTGAAAATTTAAAACTATAGTTGACAGTTGCTTATTCTTACTTTGTCCTTTTCATCCCCTTAAATATCATAGGCAAGTCCTCGCATTCGCTTTAACAAGGATGGTACACTTTTAGCTGTTTCTGGCAATGAGAATGGAATTAAAATCTTGGCCAATGTGGATGGAATCCGGCTGTTAAGAACATTTGAAAATCTTTCATATGACGCTGCTAGAACATCAGAGGCTGGGACGAAGGTAGTTTGATTGTGTTTAATTGATGTGACTCTTCACCATATAGTTAACTCTTCTGTCAAATACCTAATTAACTTCTATTTAACTTTTCAGCCCACAATAAATCCAATTTCAGCTGCTGCAGCGGTGGCAGCAGCAGCAGCGGCTGGTAGTGCCGCCGATAGAGGTGCCTCTGTCGTCACCATGTCTGGAGTGGTTGGTGTTGCTTAATTGAAAATTACTGTTTTTTATCAGGAGCTTTATTTCTTTTATTGTGCTCTGCATGTACGAAAAAATCATGAAAACTTTAGTTCATACTTTCCTTACCAATTGATTTAACATCAAGCATATAAATCCTGCCAGGCTGGGGATTCCCGAAGTTTGGGCGATGTGAAACCTAGAATTCCTGAAGATTCCAATGATAAGTCAAAGATTTGGAAGCTCACCGAAATTAACGAACCATCTCAATGTAGATCCTTGAGGCTGCCTGAGAATGTTAGAGTAAACAAGGTAAGTCGTTAGTGCTATATGATGAAATTCAGCGTACATTCCTTTTAATTCTGATTTGAGACATTTTGGGCTTTGTGCTGAACATATTGAGTTTTTTAATCTTTAACAATAATTAGATAACTATGCATATGAAAATCTTGAGTAGAGTTGTATTTTGGGCTTCAATAGCTCGAGATTTTCTGGGATCCCTGTTTTTTTATTCTCTGACTATGCCTTGTACTTGATATGCTCAGATATCTAGGTTGATTTACACAAATTCTGGAAGTGCAATCTTGGCATTGGCATCAAATGCAATTCATCTGCTATGGAAATGGACACGAAGTGAACGTAATTCAACTGGAAAGGTCTCAGTTTTTTGTGTGCTATCTGGGGCCTCTTTCATTCAGCAACGGACTCTAAATTTTGAATGTATCTACATAATCAACACTTTCCTATCTTGCAGGCAACTGCAAATGTTTTGCCGCAATTGTGGCAACCATCAAGTGGCATTCTAATGACCAATGATGTTGCTGACACTAGTTCTGAGGAGGCTGTGCCCTGCTTTGCTTTATCCAAAAATGATTCTTACGTCATGTCAGCTTCTGGTGGAAAGATTTCCCTCTTCAATATGATGACATTTAAGGTGACTTACATTACCCTTCAATTAGTCAATGCAATTATTTGCTGATTAGTTAGGCCTACCTAATCTTCACCTTCTTTGCAATTGCAGACGATGACAACTTTTATGCCACCACCACCTGCTGCCACATTCCTTGCCTTTCACCCACAAGATAACAATATAATTGCCATTGGTATGGATGACTCCACAATTCAAATTTATAATGTCCGCGTGGATGAGGTAAAATATCCTCTGGAACTAATTATTCTCTAAGCGATGTGGCAATGTTAGGCAATCAAATCAATGTTTGATGCAGGTAAAGAGCAAGCTTAAAGGCCACTCTAAAAGAATAACTGGCTTGGCCTTCTCTCACTTACTGAACGTGCTAGTTTCATCCGGAGCTGATGCACAGGTAATTTGCCTATGATGTCAGTTCTGTGGATTGCTTATTGTTGTATGGTTTCATCATTCAGATATGTAGAAATGTAGTAATGTGGCCAATTGCACTTTTGAGTGAAGACTTATAAGCATTCTTGTACTTTGAGCTCTCCTCAACTTCTTAGTTACTCGTCATTTGATAGACATTTATGGGACCGTGTTTGAGCCTTTTGTTTATTTGGCGAATTCTTAAATTGGAGCCACTTGTTTGTTTGTTGCTTATCCAGCTTTGTGTGTGGAGCTCTGATGTCTGGGAGAAGCAGAAAACAAGATTCTTGCAACTTCCAAGTGGGAGACCACCATCCTCACAATCCGATACTCGTGTACAATTTCATCAGGACCAGGTTCACTTTCTGGTTGTGCACGAGACACAGATTGCAATATATGAGACTACAAAGCTTGAGTGTGTAAAGCAGGTCCTTTTTTACACCTTTTCCTGTTTGTTAATTTGTTCTTTGTTCTGGAAGCAATGGCCTTACCCACGTCTCCTTTATCAATTCACATTTTAGTGGACGCCACGGGAATCTGGTGCACCAATCTCTCATGCAACATTCTCTTGCGATAGTCAAATGATATATGCCAGCTTTTTGGATGCAACTGTCTGCGTGTTTACCGTTGCTAGTCTCAGATTACGTTGTCGAATTAGTCCTTCAGCTTATCTTCCTGCTAGTGTGAGGTATTTCTCTCGCTCCAATTTAATGTTTACCTAATGCTCCTGTTTTAAGGGCAATTCATAAGTTGATGAAGTTATGCTGTAATGACTCTTGGATTGGGCATATGATTATTTGATATGTTGGTTTATTCTGTTACCTGTTCGTTATGTTGATTCTTGGTTGATAACTTGATGGCAAAGGTTGCTGTATTTTTCTTTTTTGTTCCAAATAACATAGGATGAGTTAAAAGAATTCAGAGAATATGATGCCAATAGAAAGTATGCCACTTTAGGTTCAGTTAAAAAATGATGATAAAAATATGCAACAATATACTCAACTATATCAGTTTTTATTTTTCGTTTTCGTATTCCAAAAATGGGAAAGAGCATGGCTTTGCATTCAAATTTCAGACTCATTTTCTCTCCTTTTTCTTACCTTTCATTCTACTCGTTCTTTTCAGCAATGCTTCCGTACAACCACTAGTAATTGCAGCACATCCCCAAGAAGCAAACCAATTTGCTCTAGGGCTATCAGATGGTGGGGTTCATGTCTTTGAACCTCTCGAATCAGAAGGAAAATGGGGTGTGCCTCCACCTGTCGAAAATGGATCAGCATCAAGTGTGCCGACGACTCCATCAGTCGGAGCTTCAGGTTCAGAACAAGCTCCGAGATGATCGAGCAGCTAGCACGAGTACTTTTACATGCTTGATTGCTGGCTCTCCAACTTTAGGTATACTTCAGATTTTAACTGGTTGACCTTTTTTTTTTTTCTCCTTGGAACATTTGTTAGCCATGCTTGTATTTTGTAATTTTTTTATGGTTGATTTTCCATTCCCCCCAGTTTGTTGTTCATGATATGTAGTTTTACTCAAGGAAACAGCAAAAAGATGTAGATTTATCTTCTTTCCTCAGATTCTGTGTAAGTTAACATTCTGCAGGAGTATTACTAATAGCCAAATGACCTTACTGATAATTCTTTCTCAAATTTTCCTCTTCCTTCCATGAAATTATATTTGTTATTTTCCTATGGTGTCCCTCTTTGACTCCATTTCTACTTTCTGCTTGTGCTTCTCATATTGCTTGAATTGTTCAGGTTGCTTATCTGCTCAAATCAATCAGGACTTTATTCCAACGCAACGCTGAGATGTTTGAGTTGAGTTGGTTTTTCTGTCCAATTGAAATTTATCACGTGTGGATGTATAAAACTAACCTGATTCAGTTAGTTTGGTTGATCACCTTAGTAGATAACACATCAATTACCATTATAATGGTTGGTGGATTGATCTCTATCACACTGTAATTTGTTGAACTAAAAAAAGTTGGGAAATTTTGAATGATGAGAACCATTTGGATGATGACTTTAATGATCGACCTTTCAAGAACAAAACATCATGAAGGAGAAGGGAGATTCATTACAAAGTTGGGAGTACACTTTGTTTAAAACCGAGCTCTATCTTTAGTAATCGATATGTAGATCTAAGAAAGGAGGTTATGAGACTCGTATTTACATTCATTTTTTATAATACAATTATTCAAGTTTGAGGTAGGTTATCATTTTCTGGGTTGGTATGATCTAGACTGAATATGAAACATCTGATCTTACAATGGATAAAATCCATGTTTGAATAGATAGTCACTGTCTTTTGTCTCATTGCACTTATACAGGTGCTATAAAATTATATATCTTGGGATTACACTCTCTCACTAATCCAAGAACTTGGCTTATGATTGAATCATAAACATTTAGTTAGTTAATTAGATGATCATTGGGACTTTGCAAGATGTAATTACGATGGTAAAATACACATTTATTTTAACCTTAATTATGATTACTTGCAATGATTGTATACATGTTCACATCTTGTCATATAGTGCATAAGTTGCAATTATATACCTTTGGTGGAGTCACAGATATATAATTAATTCCTAGTTTGAAGTTAATGTAATCCCTCATGATTTCTTTTTAATCTTCTATTTTGAGAAAGAAAGTTGATACAAGTCTAATTAAGAACTCTAATACCTCCCTAAATAAATATAAATGTATTAAGGGTAACTAAATAGATTATAATGGATGATGTATTTACTATAAATAGCTATAATTCATCACATGAGGTATACAAATATGAAAATATGAATTGAACTCGAATAACCGGGACTACCCAACCCATATTATAAGGGTTGGGTTGGGTAGTTGGGTAATTTTTTATTTTATTTTTTTGGATTGAGTTGGAGGGTTGAAAAATCTGGTTCAACTCATCCCAAATTAATATAATATATAAATATTAAATATTATTTTAATAAAAAACAAATTAAAGGTATATAAATCTAGTTTGAAATTTAAATATAACGATTTCAAATTTTTATAATTTTAGAAATTAGAAAATGGATTTTTTTAAAAAAAGAAATTATATACACAACCCGACAACCCAACCCAATCTATATTTTACGGGTTGAGTTGGGTTGGGTTAGAAACTAAATTCGGGTTTGAGAATGTCACTCAACCCAACTCAACCCGATTTGACTCCTACATTTCAAGTTTTTATTATTTATTTTTAAGAAAAACAATAAAAGAGGATGTTCCAATACAAGCAACTTTTGTAAAAACATTTCACTACCTGTCCAAAATTGGATACCACAACTACATCTTTTTAGTCTTTTCATTCCTTTGTTTGGTACCCGAGAATTCAACTGACAAGAATAAATCGATGTAACATGGTATGATATAGTAAATATAAACTCCAGTGATGTTACTTTTAATTTCACTCTTAAAACATCATACCATTAGAGATAATTGTCTTTCCCTTATCTATGACAATCTTGTTATTAGATCAACGTGAGACTTTGATCGCATATTCAACACTAATATATATATATAATAAATCATAACCTACAACGTGACATAAGATGTCATGATCAAAAGCCTACATTTTTTGTTGTTGTGATGATCTACTTTTTGATGTGCATATTACGCATACATTCTTCCATGAGAAAATATATTATAATTTTGTTGTTTGTGTGAAACGAGGATATCCTATCTAGTTCAAGTATAATGTTACATGTAAAAAATTGTGAATGTTTCAAATTGACATCTCAATCAAGTGTCAAAGAATTCATTCAAACCTCAAGGCATTTAATGATACCACCACATGGAACAATGCCAAGCAAGCTCAACAAAAGCTCACCATAAACTCCATCAGCAACATGGTTTTAATTATCATTTTGAACGTTGCAGATAATGACTTCAATACTTCATCATTAAGCACAAACCCATCAAGTTTCACCTTGAACGAACGTAGAAGAAGAAGGAAGATTTGTCTGCCAAACAACATTGTTTAAAATTGGATGGATTCATTGTGATCTATTGTTCTACTAAATCTTAAGCCATAGCTTAAGGTTCTCAATGGATAAGGTCTATGACATTGGAAATGTGGCTGCCAAAAACACAAAATTTTCTGTCTATGCCAAATTGATGAAGCTATAAGGAAGAATATCATGATTTTTATTTGCTTGAGGCCATCTCTATTCTTTGCTACATATATGCAATGGAAACATAAAAAAATAGCTCATATCAAATAGTTTCGAAAAAGGAGACCAAGATTGACCAAAGAATTCTACTTCCTTTGTTTCACAAAATATGGTGTTTAAGACTGCAAACCATGGTAAGGCAAAGGACAATCTTCATGCTTTGTAATCATCAATATTCCAAACTGAATCATAACTTAAGTCTAAGATTGTTTTGTTACAAATAAAAAAAAAGAAATTAAATCATTTATTTGATAGCTGAGAGTTTGGAATCACACATTAAATAAAAAATACTTATTTTCTTTTTAATGAAAATTGTTTAAATTATTTATAAATATTTCAAAACAAGTTTAATAGAATGTTGACGAAAATTATTATTTAGATTTGTGCAAGTGCGACATTAACAGGGATAAAAATTAAAATTTAAACATCCCCCTAACATTGTGAACATCATGCTATTTTCTCCTCAATTTTCGTCTACAATTCTTAAGGATCTTTAGTGTGAACAAATTTAAAACATATAAGAAAGATAAATGATGGATTGTAATATTGAAAGAATAGGATATTTTTTTAAAAAAAATATTACAAAGTTGAGATCTTTTTATTATTATTTTTAGTTGTTGTCTTGGAATTACAACACACTATACACTAGTATCCTCTATCTCTAATAAATGATATTTTACCATATTAATAAATATTTTCAGTAGTTTCATCTAATTTTAAAAAGTCTATTTATTTATAATTAGTTTTTGTTAAACTTAAAATGGGAAGAAAAACATTTTTTTTTAAATAAAAGACATTGAAAAGAAAAAGGAAGAAAATGGTAATGAAATATCCAACGTCAAGAAAGAAGCTTTACACGCATGCGCCAATGGGGAAGAGCACTGAAGCAGTATCTTCAAGGTTAAGCTAAGCTCAATCCTTCTTATTTTTCATCATCTTCTTCTTCTTCGTTTTCAATTCTGATTCTTACCCTTTTCTTATCTTCCTCATTCTGTAGAATACCCTTCAGCTGCTGACTCTGCTGACTCTTAGTTTTTTCTTAATTTTATATTCATGATCCTAGGCCAAGTCCTGGAGTGTTGCATCTGTGCTCAACTTACCGTTTCTTTCTTGCTGCCTCTTTTTTCATATAATGAAGGCAAATCTACCAGTATCATTTGCTGGTAATGGTCATGCTCAAACTTTTAATGCACCAGATGATTTGCCGAAGACTGTTATGAGAACACTGAATCAAGGATCAAATCCAATGAGCATGGATTTCCATCCGATCCAACAAACTCTGCTTCTTGGTATATATAAATTTATTTTGTAATATTTCGCCCACAGCAGAATAATGTAACTGTAGATGGTATACTTCTCTATTTCGGTATGATCCCTATAAGTAATGACAAATATGAAGAAAATTCTCCTTTCAGTTGGCACAGATGTGGGCGAAATAGGGTTGTGGGAAGTTGGATCTAGGGAGAGACTTGTTTCAAAGAATTTCAAAGTCTGGCATCTCAATGCATGTTCAATGCCTTCACAGGTATTTTGTGTAAACTAATATCTTGCATAACATCTTATCTCAATTAATGAAATCTGAGGTTATCTTGATGATTTCCAGGCAGCTCTAGTTACTGAGCCTGATGTATCGGTCAACCGTGTTATTTGGAGCCCTGATGGTTCTTTACTTGGTAAGATTGTATGTTTTCTTGTAAACTTTATGTTAACAAAGTGAGCACTGTTTGCTGAATAAATGTCGATCTGGTATAGGTGTTGCCTATTCAAGGCACATTGTTCAAATATACTCCTACCATGGTGGTGATGACATGCGACAGCACCTGGAGGTGTGTATGATTAAGAGTATTGTATCTATTGTTGTGCACTCTTCCCATCTTTTAGTATGACACTGAAATTTGTGAATCAGATTGATGCTCATGTCGGTGGAGTTAATGATCTAGGATTCTGCAATCCCAATAATCAACTTTGTGTCATAACATGTGGTGATGACAAGACCATTAAAGTAAGTTATTTTTTGTCTTATTTAGGTCATTTGAGGAATGGAAGAGGGCTTTTTTTTTTTTTTTTGCTGAAAACCCTTTTTTTTTTTTTCTCTTTTTGATGTTTAGGTCTGGGATGCTGGCAATGGTGCAAGACAATATACATTTGCAGGCCACGAGGCTCCTGTTTTCTCTGTTTGCCCTTACTACAAGGAAAATATTCAGGTTTGCCCTCACTACAAGGAAGATATTCAGGTTTTCCCTTGATATGCAACTTGAGTTTTCGTGAGGCTGCTTGATGGATATCCTGCCTAATCTGCTACATGTATGTTTTTGTCTCTCTTAGTACTTCTTCTCAGCATCTATTGATGGAAGGGTAAAGATATGGCAATGTGATAATATGCGCTCACGAGTTGATTTTGAAGCTCCTGGACGTTGGTGCACAACCATGGCTTACAGTGCAGATGGTACGAGGTGAGTAGTTCTTACTCAATTGTGTTGAGAGGTTACTTGGACTTGCCTTTTTTTGCCCCATGGTTAAGAAGCTTACAGCATGGGCGTTTTAGGATCTTCTCATGTGGGACAAGTAAAAATGGAGAGTCTTATATTGTTGAGTGGAGCGGAGGAAATGTTCAGAGAACTTATCGAGGGTTCCGCAACCGATCTCTAGGTGTTGTACAATTCGATACGACTAAAAATCGATTTTTGGCTGCTGGTGATAATTTCTCCATTAAATTTTGGGATATGGACAATGTTCAACTTCTAACAACCGTTGATGCTGATGGGGGGCTCCCAGTAAGTTTTCACGCAAGTAAACTGAAAATTTAAAACTATAGTTGACAGTTGCTTATTCTTACTTTGTCCTTTTCATTCCCTTAAAAATCATAGGCATGCCCTCGCATCCGCTTTAATAAGGATGGCACACTTTTAGCTGTTTCTGGCAATGAGAATGGAATTAAAATCTTGGCCAATGTGGATGGAATGAGGCTGTTAAGAACATTTGATAGTCTTTCAAATGACCTGCTACAACATCTGAGGCTGGGACAGAGTTAGTTTGATTGTATGTCTATTTGACGTGACTCATCACCATGAGTAAGTTATGTACTCTTGTTCATGAGGTCTTTTTATTTGCATTGGTGTGAATAATCTGGATAATCGATGTAATCAGGCAACCATCTTGGGGACTTGAGCAAATTGGAGCATGTAAATTACCCTTTTCCATATAGGGTAAGTGCATGAGTAGTTTTAAGGGTTGATTTTAGGACTTGAATAATGAAGTTATACTCTCTGGCTAATCCAAGAAGGACTTGGTTTATGATTGAATCATAAATATATGGTTATATAATGATTATCGGGATTTAAAGTGTAAGATGTAATTAAAAAGGTAAAACAAATATTTATTTTAGCTTTAATTATGATCATTAGCTTACTTGCAATGATTATGTACATGAACACATCTTGCATATAGTGCATAAAATGTATTCACTATAATGTAATCGTTTAAGGGTAACTAAATATGTTAGAATTAGGATTATGTATTCACTATAAATAGCAATAATTAAGTTGAATCTTTGTCTTTTTAAAAGAAAAATAATAAAAGAAAATGTTCTAATACAAACAACTATTTTAAAAAACATTTCTATTATAATTGTGTTGGGTGTGTATGAAACATGAGTATCCTATCTACTTCAACTATAATGTTAGACGCAAAAAATTGTGAAATAAACGTGAATGTTTCAAATTGATATCTCAATCAAGTGTTAATAATTTGGAGAAATATGTGTAATAAAAAACATAAAGTAAAACATATCTTCTCATTTTACAAAGAATTGTACGGATACATGACTTAATAATTCAATTAAAGTGTCAACAATGTGAATGTTTCAAATTGAGATCTCAATCGAACTTAGTTTGCATGTCAAAGTTTTTATTAGTAAAAGAGATTCAAAATTAAGATTAAGATTAAAGAAAATTTAGTTTCAAGTATAGTGAAAAAGAATTCATTCTAACCTCAAGCCATTTAATGATACCACCACATGAAACAATACCTAGCAAGCTCAACAAGCTTCATCATAAATAGATAACTCTCTATCAACAACATGGTTTTATCATTTTGGTTACAGATAACGACTTCAATACTTACTTTATCATGAAGCATAAATTCACCGGACAATAAACATTGAATCATAATTAAAGTTTAAAAGATTAAATCATTAGAAACAAAAGTTTAAAGACTAAATAGTCGAGTTTGGAATCACACATTAAATAAAAAAAATACCTATAATATTTAATGAAAAATATAATATTATGTTTCAACTATTTATAAATGTTTCAAAATTATCACAGAGTAGGGATGGAAGTTATTATCTAGGACGGTGTGAGTAGAATAGTAACCAGAATAGAAACTAGAACTTGAATAACACCACAACATTATCAACACCCGACTGTTCGCAATTGAATTTCTACCTACAATATTATGGATTTCTACCTGAACAAATTTAAAACATTTCAAAAATATGGATGAATAGAGATATTTGAGATCCTTTTATTATTATTTTAACCATAGTTTTCAGTTGTAACAAAATAAATCAAATATAAACGTTATTTATTTATAATTTAACAAATGGGAAGAAAACAGATATTTTGTTTAAATTAAAAGACAATGAAAAGAAAAAGAGAGAAAATGGTAATGAAATATCCAAAGGCAAGAAAGAAGGCTTAGAAACATGCGCCAATAGGGAAGAAACAGCATCTTCAAGTTCAAGCTAAGCTCAATCCTTCTTCTTCTTCAACATCTTCTTCTTCTTCGTTTTCAATTCTGATTCTTACCCTTTACTTATCTTCCTCATTCTCTCAATGGGTTCCATTTCTCTGGACATTTCTTCCACCTTCTTTACCATTCCTTCTACTCGCTCTAACCGTATTTCTTCCCGGTTTCCTTCTGCTTTTCTCCCATCTCGCCCCTTCACCTTTACTCTCACTTCTTTTCAATCATCACCTCTTCCCGCCCTCCAATCCAAACGAACCTCCCCAAGATTCTCTGTCTTCGCCTCCACGGCCACACCCACATCGGAGAGCGATGAATCCGAAGTTTTGACCAAGATTCCCCCCGATAACCGAATTCCGGCTACCATTATCACTGGATTTTTGGGTTCTGGGAAGGTATCAACTCTCCTCATTTATTTTTTTCGGTTGCGTGTGTATGTTTCTATGTGTTGGGGCGTGAGCTATAAGTGAAATTAAGTAGAGTTTGGAGTGATGTTTTTGGGTCTTGTGCTATTTGGATTGGTGTTAAGGGAGTGTGGTTTTGTTAAATCACCGTTCAGAGAGTATTGTTCAAATCTTAAGAATTGAGGTTATTGATGAAATGAATTTCAATTGGAATTCCAGAGGTTTCTTTTTACTTCGTTTGCATCTTGTAAATTCTTGTTTTTGTCTCGCTGTTCGTTTACTTGTCGCCTCTTGAGTTTAACGATATGCAGGGTGGGGAGTTCGAAACTGACCCTTTGGTGGAGGATATAGTAGTTGAGTTATGCTCATGTTGTAGACGTTTACATGTCTTTTAAATAAATAAAAAAAATCGCTTGGAACTGAAATTTTCTGACTTAGGGATAAATGAGGGATTGTTTCTTTTAGTTTTTAACAGTGGACAGTGAATTAAGTTGTTCTTTGGAAAATCTAAGAACCTTTTTGGTTGTGCTTCGTGTGGAACTTTGCAGACAACATTGCTTAACCATATATTAACAGCAGACCATGGGAAGCGAATTGCAGTAATTGAAAATGAGGTATGAGATAGAACTTTCTGTGCCTAATCATGTGCCTCCTTCTGGGTTATATTTTTAACATCGCATCTTGTCTTAAAACTACAGTTTGGAGAAGTCGATATTGATGGTTCTTTGGTTGCTGCAAAAACTACTGGCGCTGAGGACATTGTTATGTTGAATAATGGATGTCTTTGTTGCACTGTGAGGGGTGATCTTGTACGGATGATATCGGAGTTGGTTAATAAGAAGAAAGGGAAATTTGACCATATTGTGATCGAGACTACAGGTATGAAGACTTTCCCAATCATCAAAATGAATGCACATCTGTCCTATGCATTCATGATGGTTTCATTTGGCGCTGTCTTATACTTTCTGTTACATCAATGGAATATGTAGGATTGGCAAATCCATCACCAATCATTCAGACATTTTATGCTGAGGACTCGGTTTTTAACGACGTGAAGTTGGATGGTGTTGTCACGTTAGTTGATGCCAAACATGCAACATTCCACTTGGACGAAGTTAAGCCGGAAGGAGTTGTAAATGAGGCTGTAGAACAAATTGCTTACGCTGATCGAATCATAGTAAACAAGGTATTCATGATAGGTGACTGGTTTAGCCTTTCGAGATATAATGTTCAAACAAGTCAACTTAACTCGTGAGTAGATTTTTCTCACTCCCAAGCCAAGCCTGTTTGTAATTTTATTCACAAAATTTAATGCGTAATTTTTTCAATCCTGTGCCATATCGATAGAAAGTCGGCTTGTTATTCTGCTTCTAAGGTTTTTGCATTGAAGTAAATGTCTATGGCCTCCTCACTGGTAATGCAATTTAGAAAATTTGGCTGCGGTATTCTTAGGTAGATGATGGGCTTCTTATATGCGACTATGTCTCATGTACAAATTTTACTACAAAAAATTGAGTAAAATAGACAACCTTGAAATTTACTTGAAATAACTTTTAGTTTTTGCTCCAAACGCTTGCCTAATTCGTGAACTGTATGCCTCTAGACTGATCTTGTTGGCGAGCCACAAATTGCTGATCTGGTCCAACGGATAAAGGTTAGTATCACTCAACACTTTTTCTTAAATATTGATTCATTAGCTTTTCACTGTCATTTATGTTTCTTTTTTCCCTTCCGGAATAGAAAATAAACCGGATGGCTGAACTGAAGAGGACAAAGTATGGCAAGGTTGACTTGGATTATGTTCTTGGTATAGGAGGCTTTGATTTGGAGAGGTAGTTCCGTACCATCTAAAATTATTTCCTTTGTTATTGAAAGAGAGAGACTCCTGATTCTTTTGTTGTCACTTTTCCTGAATGCAACACTTGTTGGATAAAAATATTCATTTGGATTCTCTTTTCTGTTCCATATATTTGTTTATTACCATTTTTTTCTCTTCCTGATGCTTAGCTTTTTGTTTATTCTTGCCATTCCTGCTTGATTTTGGATGATTAAGTTTTGTTCTTCTCCTCATCCTCATTTCATGTTTACAGGATAGATAGCTCTGTTGATACTGAATCAAGGGAAGATCATGCTCATAGTCACCATGAGGATCACAAGCACAGCCATGACCATGACCATGATCATCACCACCACGACCACGACCACGAACATGACCATAAGCATGGTAAAATTATGCGCTCATATAATGTGTTATATCTGTTGTGCATTATTTGAGTGCTACACTTTATACTCAGCCATGTCACTCTTCAATCAAATTGTCTTGGAGATTCTGATCATACGCGTAGTACAGCCTCGTGTTTCTTGCTTTCTGTTCCTGTGAAAACACTGCATCATCCAGATTTGTTGTGGATGTTTTACTGATTCAAGTACATTTTACAGTTAAAATTTACACAGAATTCACATATTTTGTTCTCATTTATAAAGTTCCCCATGTGTGAACTTGCTTTTGACTACAAAACACATTGCTTAAAGTGCAATGTTTGAATAGATTGTTTCAGCATCTTGACCATGGAATTGAAGTTGTACCAAGTCATTAGGGCATCCTTAGTTTGTTTGTTTTTTGTTCTTTCTAATCTAACATCAGTTTCAACTTTTCAATGCAGACCACCATTCACATGATCATACGCACGACCCTGGCGTATCTTCGGTCAGTATTGTCTGTGAAGGAATCTTGGATCTTGAGAAGGTTGGTGTGGAGATGGGTTTCCTTGTCATCAAAATGAACTCTAATACTCTTCATTGGACTACTAATTTATTCATCCCCCTTCCCATTTTAAGAATGCCTCACGAGTATTTTTTTTCACCATTCTTTCTTTGTCATGGCCATGTCTCTGCTCCATTGGTCTGTGCGAAAGAATTTCATCTCTTTGTTGTTATCATTCAGGCGAACATGTGGCTTGGTACATTATTGTTAGACCATAGTGATGACATATACCGGATGAAAGGTCTCTTATCAGTGCAGGGTATGGACGAGCGATTCGTCTTTCAGGTGAGTGAAAGAAAAAAACAATGAAATGTACGACTGACGATTGTCTTTTTGTTCAGTAACCGAACCAACCAATCCTTTCACTAAACCACCAAATAGAACGTACATATTTCTAGTTTTTTAGTTCTAGGTATCAAATTTTAGAAGATTCATTGTATTAATTCCTTTCTCTTCGTTTACATGTCGAAATACTTTACGAGTTCAGTAATCTGTTTGTTCTGTTGGGTACGACAGGGTGTTCATGATATATTTCAAGGTTCGCCCGATCGATTATGGGGTCCAGATGAGCCAAGAATCAACAAGATTGTGTTTATAGGAAAAAACTTGGATGGAGAAGAGTTAGAGAAGGGCTTCAAAGCATGTTTATTGGGATGACTCATGTGGCTACATAACATGATTTTGGAAAGATATTGCAGTTGAAACATTAATAGAGGCTTTTTTTTCTTAAAGAAAATTTAAATATAATTTTTTTGTTAATTTTCCTCCCTTTCATCAGTGATCTCATTTTATAATGAAATCTAGGCCTGAAGTTGATCCATTGAATCTCTTTCTTCCTGCCAAATAGTTATGAATTGGTTTGGGATTTTGATGGAAAATTATAGCTTCTATGAATACAGTATTTGTGTAAACTAAATATATAATTTAATCTCAATAAAAAGTTGAATTTTAAAGAAACAAACTGAGACGGCCAACGGCATTATGAAAATGGAAGAAGAAAGATTTCAGAAGAATGGCGGCAACTTCCCAG
Source organism: Cucumis sativus (assembly GCF_000004075.3). NCBI lineage: Eukaryota > Viridiplantae > Streptophyta > Magnoliopsida > Cucurbitales > Cucurbitaceae > Cucumis > Cucumis sativus. The sequence continues at coordinate 1,110,111 of NC_026658.2, forward strand.
ATCGGAAAATGGCTAACTTAGAACTTTGAGAATACGAATAACTAATTCCATTCTCTTTAAAAAATCCTTCCAGCAAATCCCTATCTCTTTCCGCATCTTCACTCTCACATTCCATTTCATAATTCCTTCCGAATTCAAATATCGTTTCATCCAATTCCAATTTCAATCCTTTCCAGTCATACACTCTTCTCACGTTCTTGAATCCCCCCAAGCACACAAACCCATCAATCCTATACTCCTCTTTCACTCTCTCCAAAATCTTCGATTCTTCCATCAACATCATTCGATTCGGCTCCTCCACGCACGCCCGGCCGATCGACGGTTCCAACGCCTCTTCCTCCTCCTCGATGCGGCTGATTCCGTCGGAGATTGTGGGTTTTGCTTTGAGAGAGAGGACGCAGTGGGAATCTTCGTTGTAGAATCGGATACGGAGGGCGGCTTGGTTGGAGGAGAGCTCAGCGTTGGGGCCGTCGAAGAAGAAGTTGTGTTGATTGTGGGTTTTGATGTGGTGAGAGGAGAGGAGGTGGGAGAGTTTGTGGTGAGAGGAAGAGTCGGGGAGACGGAGTTTGATTTCGACCTCCATTGGTGGCGGTGGTGGTTGATTTGTGGGGCGGAGGTTGTGGAAGAGGCGGCAATTGCGTCGAAGATGGAGGGAGGGATGGCCGGGATTTGGAAGCAATCGGAGACTCATTTCTAGTTGTCTTGGAGCACAGAAATTTGGGGATAAGGCTTTCAGATTCAACCCCTTGCGATTTGCGATCATATCATTTTCTCCCACTTTTCATTTTGTTAATTTTTAAAACTAATTAGCAAATGACCCATTTATTAGGGTTTATGATATGCGTAAAATTACAATATTGCCATTCTTTAGGGTTTTTTTCTCCTTTCTCCACGTCGCCTTCCTCTTCTTCTCCAGTGTCCATAAGCAAGAAGCTTCCTCTCCATGGGACTTAGAGATGGGGTGATGTAAGAGTTGGGCAAGACCAATGGGAGAAGGACGCAAGTGACACCAAGCAAGCGAGAGCAACACTAACTGAGAGATCAAACAAAATGGGAGGGAGGAAACGGCTTTTCCGTATACAAAGGAGTGTGTCAACAAAGAGTTATTCTAACACTTTTTAAAAATAGATCATTCAACTATTGGTAGACTGAAGTTTAAATTAAATACTGAAGGTAGGCATTTATTGACTCAAGTTTAAATTAAATACTAAGGTAAGCATTTATCACATGTCATTAGTATTTTACCTCAATTTGGTTAAATTTTAAATTAATTATTGTGCGTTAATACTATATACAAAGAATTTAGTTAAAGCATAGAGATAAAATTACTTGAAATAAAATACAAAACTATTTGACTAAGACATTCTAAAACTTAGCTGAATGAAAACTAAATTCATAATCTTAAAAACTAAATTCAAAATCTCAATACTAAAAAAGTATTATCATATAAAATTACATTAGCTTTTTTAAAATAAAATACTTTTACTCACGATGGAATGTCAAACATCAAAGATGGATGATGGAATCGATCAATCACACTATAGTGATGAGGCCAACCTAAATATAAATATAATTCAATGATTGAACATATATTCTCGACCAAAAAATCAAACAGTCAAATTAAATTCAAGTCTCTCCTATTTATTTACATGTATTTAAGAAAAAAGAGATCAATTTTCTCTCATAAGATGCAGAGATTTGGTAGAATTTGTGAAAGCCAACAAATTTGGTTTGAAATGTTTGAAGACAAGAGATATATTTGCTTGGCGGTGAAAGATTTCTGATAGGCCAACACCACCTCTCCATTCCTGTTTTCTCCGCCAAATCCACAACCAAGTCCATAGCCATAAGTATCCCCACAAAATAGTGCAAACCTTATTTTGTATCTTTTTTTAAATTGAGTTCCTATTCTTTCATTTATAATGAGATGCTGTAGAAATTATTATATATATATATATATATGCAAACAAATGTAAAAGAATTGTGAAACTAAAGTCATTAACATTGAATAAAGTATAAACCATAACCTTGTGAGTAGTTTTGAAATGATCAAGATCAAATTTATTCGAAAGGAGAAACAGATAGTGCATATCAATTACTAAACTCATGTCAGTTATATGAAAAACAAAGGAGCATTTAAAAGTGTCAAATTAAAATGATTAAAGACAAGTTTTGGAGCGATTTTGAATCTCATAAAAATAATTTTTTAACCATTTCAATATTTGAAGTACATAACAAGGTTCAAATCATTTTACCTTAGGGGAATGGAGTGTCTCATCATGATCTTCAAGAGAAGCCATCAAAGCAGCAGCTACCTCGTTATATAACGCATGGCTTTTGTTTATGATCTGAAATTGCTGGTTTATCTCATACACAAGATTTCTCCTTTCCTCCAAACTGTCGAACAAAGCTTTCTTCATAGCTCTTGTATCTTCTTCAAGAATGCTCAATCTTCTACCGATCTTTTCAACTTCACAAGCTTTCACACTCGACGTGGAACCATCTTTCGATGAGTTTTTCGCAACCCCATTTCGATCAAATGTTCTCAAAACCATCTCATGACTCGAACCATCTGCTTCAGTTCCATGTCCATGAGAGCGTTTTTGGTGTTCTGCCATTGTAGCTGCGTTAGAAAAAAGTCAGTTTCATCAACTTCTGAGGCCAGTTTGCAAGTTCTCTCGGTTGTTGTGTGAGTTTTTTGAAACACAAGAAGAGTTTTCTCACTTGTACTGTAAAAAATTTGAATCTTTTGGGCTTCGGAGAGAGAGAGGGAAAGGGAGAGGAATTTATACTTAGGAATCGGTGCCATATGGAGAATAACAGGATGTAAAGAGGATGATAATAAATTTTAGGGTCGATAGTATTGGAAAAATAAAACTCTTTCATGTTCTCAACAAAAAGAAAAGAGATTTTGGTGGGGAAAAAAACAAGAAAGAAAGAAAAAGAAAATGAAGAGGTTGGGTAGAAGACATGATTGTGACGTGTGAATGAATGAAGCTTACAAGAGGTTCACTGACTGGAGAAATTCGGTAGTACTGCGGCAGTGTATAAAAAAATTTACATGCTTAAAACAAATGAATAAATTATTTAATGCCGTATTAAACAATAAAAAAGAGTAATGGTATGTGTAGTACTATAAAGTCAAAAGTGGTGTTCAAATCCTCCACTCTAATTCACTAAAAAAAATTGAGTCTTTTGTGGTTCAAATCCTCCCCATCCTACACTGAACTAAAAAGAATCGAGTACATATGGAAAATGGACTCAACATACCAAAGTTTTCTTTTCAAGACAGAGAGGTTTGCTGCACATTTCTCAAGACGAAGTTTTAAGAGAAAAACCTGTTATCGGGATGAAGTTTATAAGTCGGTGGATACGAGTCTCTAATGGCGGCTTTTGGAGGATTGCTGTGTCAACTTCAAGTGGCAAGTTTTGGCTCCATTTCTACAGAAGCTTTGGCGTCATGTAAAATCCTGCAGCATTTCCAAACCATCAACCTTATCTTCACCTTATAAGGCAACAATGAAGTGAAAAGGTTATGTAAAATAAGATTGTCTTAGATGTATAGTCTAATGAATTACTCATAACCAGTTCAAATGATCCCCATACATACATCTAAGACAATCTAAATGGCTACTCAGAATCCTTCAGTTTCCGCATAACTGATCTCTCCTGTTAATTTTCTTATGTCTCAGTCCTTTAATTTTAGAGTTTAGTAGTAGTTAGAGACAATAGTCGATCCAAATTTGATCAGAAATAATTCGTTTCAGAGAGATTTTCATTAAGATGGTTCGTAATCTTTGAAATCAATATCTGTCTACAAAAGGGTGAGCCATAGGCTTGAATTGAGCATAAATGAACATGTTTGAAGAATTGATCTTGCTCATCGACGCTGAAATTGCTTGAGAAGGACATGATACATGAGGATGACGAAGACATGATACATGACGATGACGCTTTAGCTAGTAATTTATCATTTGTTTCTCCTTGTCGCGAAAGAGGAAAAGGGAGGGGACAAAGGAATAGTTTGAGTAGTCGTCTTAATCAACAGGCACCTCAACCTCCATTTTCAGGTCAGAATTGGCAAGAATCTGCGAAAGAACAAAAATACACATTACAACAGCTTGGGGAATATATGAATTGAGAAAATTATGAATGACTTACAGCAAACTCAGATGACAAAAGTCAGTACAATAATAGTTAGCACGGGATCACAAAATTGAACTAGATGACTTCTAGGAAAAATCATGGAAAAGTTGACATGGTGCAAGACACCAAGTGATGAATAATGAAGTAGTTCTGAAGTGTAGAGAATAAGCAAATAAACCATGATTGGTGGAACCCTTTTCATTCAGATGCTGAAGAATCAGTAAAGTTTAAATCAAAAACAATTTCAAAATTGAAGTTTAAAGTTCAACAACGAGGTACTGTTATTGATAGAGGTATAAATTTTCTTAAGATTTCAAATATGATTGTTAACGTTAATGACTAGACTATTTATTGATCACAAATTGTCCTTGAGATTTCAGCTGCTTTATCTTTGTGGTAATATTTGGGTAATTTAGACTATTAATGTACTTTCTCCATTTAATTGATCCAAGTTTCAAATAATTATTAATTATTTTTGTGCTTGTATGCGTGTCAGATTAGGAAGTCACTGGCCCACTAGGTCTTGTTGGTACAAATGAACGGAATGAGATTTAACATGGTAAAAACAAACCTTAACGAAATCATCCTGGGTTAAATGGACTTCCTTTGTGTAACCTGCTTCCTCCAGAAGTTGGCTCAAGACTTGCTGCAAAAGAAAGAAATGAACGTAACTTTATAACATGCCATGTGCCATGGAAAATATATACAATTCTCTCAATGCCTCATAAGATTTAATGTATCGTCTAGAGTACCTTTCTTTGGTCATCAGACATGAAGGGACCAGACAAATCCTGTAGCACTTCTATCATGTCATTGAAGGACACCTTCCCATTCAAGTCGGCATCATAAACTTTGAACATAACTGATGGAACCAAAAACAAATAATAACTGATGAGTCAAGCTTTTTCAAGACAACAAAGCTCATTATATCAGTATATCATTTATTAAAATTTTAGATAATCAAATTTTTAGTTAAAAGAGTATGATGTTAGTGGCTAAAGAAAACGATTGACAAGAAAAGAAAAGAGGAGATACACAGTGCCATGTTTCTGATAGGTAGAAAGAAATTTAACCACTGAATTCAACCCCTCTCACAATAAATGAAGAATGTTATTTGACTAAGAAAGTTCATTAAGATATACTCATATATATTTTAACCCAATACTCACACTATTCAAAAAAATTATTAGAACGGCTACCCAAAATCATGCAGATAACTCTTACGATTTTTGTACATCAACCAACTAAAAATACCAAATTACACTATCTATGAAGGTCCTATGGAGCCAATTACAACAAGTTGATTTTGAGGACTCATTATAGAAGCCCATTTGATATAACCTTTTCTCACCATCTATAATTCTAGAAGAAAACTACAAACATATTGGATAGTAATTGCTAGGAGCGTAAACAAAGTCCTTCGTTGTTTAGGAAAGGGAGAGATCTAGTGTACATAAGTATGGACAATCATCTCCACCAATATAACCTTCTGGGTGAAATCAAAAGCAAAGCTATAAATGCTTATGTCCAAAGTGGGCAATATCTTATCAATGTAAAGATAGGTGGAGGTTCTTTTGTCCATATCAACCTCATAAATTCCCAATACCATCAAATTCAAGAACATAAGTATACCGCCATTTGTTTCTATATTTCAATGAGCGGATCATGTAATATTTCTGGGGAAAAGACGTCTTAAATGGAAACTGAAAAGTGCATTATTCCATAGCATTTCTGTACAATTAAGTATGAAAAGTGAAAAATATAAACCAAAAATTTGCTCCAAACTTCAAAGGCAATATTTGGAATACTGTCAAAGAAATCAAATGTCGAGTATCATCAGACAGCATCTAAACAATAGCAAGTACGCATTTTATACGTACATTCAATTTTACGTTGGATGCTAGCTTTAGCACTAAATGCAGACAAAAACGCCACGAAATCCTTAAAGTTCAAACCATCAACCATCTTTAGCAGCCTCTGGGGAACACAAAAAGCAAAGAACAAACTATCATTCACCGATTAAAGTACACGCAATTTCAAGAAAACAATCATAGAAATGTTTCAAAAGAAAACCTGAGAAAGAGGATTCATAGCGAATTCTGGGACTGATAAAAACTCATCGGCCAAGATGTATCCCTTTGAGTTTCGATCGAGTTGACAAAATCTTTGATACAGTGACACTATTTCTTGTTGCGTAACTGAATTATACAACCAAATTGAAAGAGAACCGAGTTAAATTAGAAGTGAAGAGTATGGAAAGAAAGGATAAGGAACATAAATCGAAAAAAACAAAAAATCTCACATAGATTATCGCAGTGGCATTGAACTTCTTCAATATCATATTGAGTGAGCATCGAAGAGGAGTTTCCCATTGTTTGTTGCTGAGATTCAATACACGCGCAAATCAAAATCTACCTTCTCACCTCGAAGAAGAGGCAAAATGTAGGTAGATTGCAGAGAATTTACTATTATAGTAGAAAAGGGAGAAATCAAAACAAACTGTAGGAGTCGCTGAAGATCAAAAAACTTATCAAACTAAGTGGACGAATTAATTGAATTCTGCGGAGTTGTTTGTTGATTGACCATAAAAAATTTCAAGAACCCAAACAGAATCGGATCAAAAGAAGAGAAAGCTGCCCGATCTGGAGCTGAGAACTGCGCCCTTAGCTGCTTTTGCTTGCATGAAATGATCTGAATTCTAGAGAAAAAAAAAAAAAAAATCTGTGTAAATTGTAAATCTGGTCCTAAATAAAATTAGAATTAAGCTGAATTTTAACCTTTCAAATTTTTAGGGTTAGATTTAAAAAACTGATGTTGTTGACTTCTTTATTCGTAATCTCAAATTAATTAATTTTGACGATAACATATCTAATTTTATTTAATAGTTCATAGTGTAAAGTTGAAAACAACGATAATGAATTCTATTGAATCACTCAAACAAAAAAGACATCATTAAACTAAGCTTAACAGAAGATACTCATGTTGACGTATAGGCTTATTCATGTACCAATCCAAAAGTGTCAATTTAAAATTTGGTTTGATTTACAGATAGATAAATTGGTTTTATTGGTTTCCAAATTTAAAATTATGTGAATTTTGAATTTGTTTGGTTTTAATTTAAAAACATGATTTTAAATTTGGGTGAAGTTTAATAATAAAATTAACTTTGATTATTGAGTCTAAAATGAGTTGTGGGTGATTGAACTTTTATTTAATTTAAAACGAGTAATGGTGATTTCAATTTAAATACGTTTTTTTTTTTAAAATAGAAAAAAAATTATTTATACTTCAATGAAAAAAATTCACTAATTTTTTTTTCAATGAAGTGTAATATTTTATTGATTTTTATATTTTTGATCATTTTTCTTAAATTTTAAAATGAGCAACGGTGATAGGTGATTGAATTATAAATGAAAGATGGTTGATTGAGTTAATTAACAATGAGGGATGAAAATTGAATTTAAAATAATGAATGATCGTTAATTTTTAATATTTACTTTTACTTCTTTTATTGATTTTTTCCTTTGCAAAAGCTAATAATCCAAATTTAGATGTCACCATCTATCGTCATAAAACTCGCCATTTTTATTTTGCAAAGGTATTGTAGTAAAGGCTAGAGTGGAAATTTGAACCCGGACCTCTTGTCCACTCGCCATTTTTATTTTGCAAAGTTATTGTAGTAAAGGCTAGAGTGGAAATTTGAACCCGGATCTCTTGTCCACCGAAACATACAGGTACCAGTTGAACTAAGCTCATGTTTGGCTAAACTCGTAATTTGCTCCATAATTCACACAAAAAAATTTATTTTCTTTTTCTCCATAATTCACACAAAAATTCTTATTTTCTTTTTAATCCTCAAAGTCGGAGAAGGTGTCCATTGTGTTTCTTTTTCCAAAGCTCTCAATCTCATTTTTTTTACAGGTTTGATCCAAACCCGTAGATAGGAGTTGGTTTTAAACTTGTTTTTTTCACAAAGCTCTCAATCTCATTTATTTTGAGGGTTTGGTCCAAACCCATAGATAGGAGTTAGTTAATTTGTGAAAAGATTCAAAAAACTAATCCCAAGAGACACTTGAGAAAGTATATGTAGGTTAAGTTTGATCGACCTTCCTAATCATTTCCTCAACTATTTTGCATTTTATTTTAGTTACATATTTGTTGGGTTGAAATTAGTTGAATCTATTATTGCATGCTTATTTGTTATACACTAAATTATTCTAAGCCCTACCCAATGTAAACCACAAATTTAAGAACAAGAAATACAATATATTGAATTATAGATATCAAAATAAAATTTAAAATAAAACAAAGGATAAAAATAGAACTTTATGGGGGTATAACAGCAAAGGAACTTTGTAACTATTAATACACGTTAAACAGGCATTGGGAAAAAAAAACACAGATGAATATTGAGGCCATTGCTGAAGTCGTCTGTAGCTAATACAAAAGTCAAAAAACAAAAGCATGCATAGCTTAGACAACAGAACAAGTAGGCATTGTGTGTTATTGAAAAATCCACCAGAATCCATTCCGGAAGTAAAATAGAATCTTTCTTTTTTTAGTGGGGGTGGATGAAATTTTGACAGAATAAATAATAATCAAACCAAGAATCTTTGGCAGCTCGATTGGTTACATCCCAGATTTGGCATTATTGGAGGAAGTAAATGGGAGGCTTTTCAGCAAGCATCGAGGTCCCGGCATGGAGGCGGTTTCGGGTCACTTACCAAGGTTGTGTTTCCTCCTTCTGGTCCGCATCGAATGCGTCCAGGGTTTTGTGTGCCATGCTGAAATATGACACAGATGTTACATTTTTTTTTTTTTATCATAAGCCAGTATTGTGGAGAAAATTACAGAGAAGAAATCTAGGAAACTCGACATCAGCAAGCCAGTTAGTTTCCTTACCGGTGGTTTCTCCCCTCTTCTCAACATCTCTACTATCTCGACAACTCGTTTAGGAGTGACATCTTCCTGAAAATGATATAATACACGCAAATAATTGTGATTCAAGCACAAAAAGTTTATTTTGCTTGGTTGAATGAAAATGTTATGCTGCACTCACATAGTAATTGTATGTGTATCCTTCAGATCCATTAGAGTAATCGGCAACTGTGATCATTGGAGCGTTAACACAACATCCCTACAGAGAACAAGCAGATATCAGATTATAACAAACTGCTTTTATTTTCTTCGAAAGCATTGAATTAATGCATGGGGTGAGAGAATCGAACCACTGTCTTTGAGGTTGATAGTACAAGTATTAAGCCAGTTAAACTATGCTCCTTTTGGCATAAGAAACTACTATTTAACCATGCTAGCACCTCCTTAAGACAAGTTTCACTTCAATGAAAATGCACTAGAGCCAAATTATCAATTTCAATTTGAACAGCCAATTCAAGAGACCGAGCCTCCCAAGAATTGAGTTCAACGCAAGTAATATCTACATCCTCTCATGCTCAACTCGCTATAAACTATGGCCCACTAACATAATGGCCAAACATAAATACCATACAAAGAACAGCCAAACGATAAACAGAAACTAAAAGACAAATAAAGTAGTAACTAACTGGTCCATCACTGCTCATCCTAACATATGTATTTGTATGTATGAAGTTTCACCTAATGTCAAGATCCTAGAAGTCTTCTGTTTTGGAATCCCATTGTGAGTAAGCTTCACAAGAGGTTCTCATCTAGGAAGAAAAGCTTTTTTCTCAAAGGATGGCAGACCCAATCTCATTTAGTCTATTTTGAGTGGGATTCCAAACCTTGAAGAAACTTGTGGTGGTTTCCTTTGTTGACAAATTGAGGCGGGAAAAGAGTTGCACTTAGGATGGCACTTAGAAAGCCAATCCAAACAAACACTTAGAAAATGGGGCTGGTGGTGAAGGTCCTTGGATTGATATAGGCAACTAGAGAACCCATTTCAAGGCCCTTTTGAGTAAATGACATAGACGTTTTCATCATGAAGTTCAGCAGGTTAGCTGGTAAGTAGGTACACAATTTTTAAATATGTACACCTTGAAGCATTAACACTTTGAGCCTTAAAAACACCGATTGTACACTTTGGACCAAGTGTTGAGAGAGAAAAAGTGCTGGACTTGATTGAGCCACAGCATTCTCTGCTGAGGCCCTCCCTGAACCTCCTCTGTTTGAGGGCTTTTTTTCCCCTTGTATGCCACTGCTATTTTTCTCTTCTTTTTCTTCATGAAAATTTGGTATTCATTGAAAAAATGTTGTATAAGAAGGTCAGGGTAGATGCCAAGGAAATAGAGAAAAGAAAAGAAATCTCACCATGCATTCCATTTCTCCAACAGAGAACAGACCATCCTTTGTTACTTCTGCATATCACAAACATCATGGGCTTATCTTCAGATCTATATACCTTCAAAGTTCTAATGAATAAATTGTACAATAAAAAAAAGTACATAAATCTACATCAACAATATAATTATGATTATTGTTATAAAATTATGTTGTAGAAATTTAGATTGTTGTTCGTATAAGATCAAATATTTTTAACACATATGGAGCACCTAGTAATAAGTTAACTTTAACTTTAGACTTCCAATCGCTTGCAATAATTTATAATTATGAATTCTGCCATGCCCAACGTTTCATGAGCAAACTGCTACATAACACTCACCATTGCGCTTCACTCCCAAGTGTTTTAGTAAAGCATCTTCTATTTCCCGAGAACCACGAATCATGCATGGAGTAGTGCCACAAACTAACAAGTGGTACTTGCCCACCTGAAAATAAATTAATGAAGTTCAGCAGGTTAGCTGGTAGGCACACCATTTTTAAATATATCCCCAAAAATCCAAATGTAAATGAAGAAACAATATAGACTAATTTTATTCTCTCTCACCTTAGCTCGATTGAACATTGAATAAAATGTTGCAACTTCATATACACGGATGGGAGCAACCTCCACAACTTTAGCTACCTGAGTCAACCATAAAGGTATCTTTATATGGAAATATATTGGCACAACATCCATCATGTTCACAGGCTTACATAAGTTTTCTACTGATACAATCAACTTCCAATCAACCTATGGTGCTCATTTAAAATAATAATAATAATAATAATCAATCAATCAAATCTAGAAAGTGCATAATTTTGTGATTAAGGACTAATATAATTAAAGGGATTTTGTTTTACTATGAGTCTCTTAAATAAAGGAACGGAAATGACTTTAAATAGCTATGCTAGACATTGAAGAAGCAGCAAACATGTTATTTGAGAATTTGGAGACCATGAATCTCCTTTGTAAGAAATCACCTTATTTTAGTTATCTAGCTGATTTTCTTTAGAAGATGCTCCCAGTTCCCTATGCGCTTGTTTTGTTCTGAAGGTGCTATTGTATTAGGATATTGACTTATTGTAGTTAAGGCGATCATTTTAGGTCATGGTAGTGCATAATCCAAGATCAAATACTTTTTCAGATTACTGAAGTTGGGAAAAGTAGTTCAAATTAACCAAGGTCATGGATTTTGGTTTGGATGTTATGCACAACACGACTATTTGTGGAGTGCATTAAGCAAGCCATATCTACCCAACCCCGAAGAAAATAATAAATGAATAAAGCACACAAAAGAATGATAGATAGGCAAAGGCTTTAGTAAATCAACTATGAGGAGTCTACAGTGTATGGTATAAATATTGCATCAGATTTTGACTATTGCATATTAAAGTTATTTCATTCATTGTTGGAATACTTCAAACTACTGACACAACATCAAACTAAAGAGCAACTTCAAAGCATAGGCCAACATACTGCGTTCATTGCAGAAACAGGAAGCCATCCTCCATGTTGCTGTTGTGCAAGATCTAACAAAGGAATGACAGCAGATTGTTTATAGTTGGAGGGATAGTGGGATAATATCTCTGCAATCTGCACACGGATAAGATCAACTAAACCCTTTTTTTATAAGAAATATTTGATTGATGTCGACAAGATGAAATTACAAGAAACAAACATATATCCCTATTTGCTACAACAATGTTGAGCCAACTTTTTTTTAAAATAATAATAATAATAAATATTAAGCAAACATAAGTATGAATGATTGTAAAACCAAGTATGGGAATATCGTAATGATATTAAGCCCACCAAACAATGTACCTCTACGGAGAAAAAAAAAGAAGAAGAGATAATTAGGCTTCCACCCACTACAAAATGACAAAGAGCATCTTAAATCCTCATCACATATACTGTGATAATAAGGTTTCTGAAAGCACAAAATGTGATGCATACAATGTAGTTACCAAATATTGACCTAACAATGATAGTCTAGGATATTGCGATTTCATGTAAAAATGGGGGGAAAAGGCTTCTTCAAGACTATCTATCAATTATTTTGCGGGCATCATGTATATTGGCGGTTAATTCCCAAAAGCTACACTCTAACCATCATAAAAACAGAAAGATGCGTGGTGGTATCCATTGCATCATTCTAGTCGTATACATTGGTCTAATACTTACAGTACTCATTTCCTCTTTTATTTAGATGAGTTGCTGTCCCATAATTTGATAGGTTTGAAGCAAGACATGGCTATGTATAAGCAACAAATTGTAGCAAGTCGTCTATCCGTCCTTTCCAGATGTTGGGTCAAATTAACAGAACAATCATTTGTTTTGAAAAATAAATTGTCATAAGACAAGCCAAATGCCGACGAATATCGATCTGAAAGGCATCCAGATTTCCCAAATTCCGAAATCAATAAAGGTTAAAACATTCTCGTCTCAGACTAAAAACACCAGAAATCCTAAAATTTCTAGAGTCATTAAAAACACCAACCTTTTTTTTGTTCGTCTCAGAGAATTCCCAAGTAAGATCGGGATTGTTATCCGGTGAATCAACATGCTGCAACACGTTAAAAATTCAAATTCATGAGCTCAACAAAAAAAAAAGCCTTTTATTCAATTGAGAGATTAAGAAGTTAGATGCAAAACACCCATGGACTCACATAGTTGAAGGCAGTTGAGAAGCATCGCGAAGTCTGTAGGAGACATAAACTGAAATTAGAGAAATGAATTGGACGATGAACGAGAGTGAAATAGAGAGTGAGATAAAAACCTGACGGACACTTTGCCGGATTCCGGCAAGACGATTGGCAGCCAGGCGAGCTAGCATATTCACAGAGAGAGAGAGAGAGAGAGTGATGAATTTTAGGGCCTAAGAATGGAGCTCGGATTCAGGCTCGAAGTGAAGAGGAAAGAGAGAAAGAGAGAGACGCTGCCCGTAGCTTCGCTCCAGTCATGAGATGTTGGAAGAGACGAGCCCCGTTAAAACGATGCTTCGGCCCAATGACTCGATTTTGATGGGTTCAACTTCAAGACTACCTTATTTAAAGCTCGAAACCAAATTTAGATCAACCTTCATCTATTTAACTATATACCAACATTTTAAAATATTTGTATATATAATCAAATTTTAAAAAATTTAACGATTTATAAATATAGTAAAATCGATTTTAAAATATTTATAAATATAATAAGATTTACACTTTCTTTTAAACGTTGCTATATTATTTTATTATTATTCATAAAATTACTACCAATTGTAATTATCTTTTTAGTTTTTAATAATTTAGTAAGTATCGTCAATTTAGTCTATGAACTTTAGTACATATTAATTCAGTCATAGTACTTCAAAATTTGTAAAAATCTAATCTCCAATGTAAAAATAGATATCAAATTTTATTATTTTATGAGGTAGACTTTGTATTTTACAAAGTCAATGAGCCTCTTATTAGTTTTTTTGGTTTGTCTATGCAAGAATTGTCATTAAACTTTTACATAATTTCTACATGGACTAAACTGGTACACTTTCAAAGTATAACAACTAGATTGTTACATAATAAAGTTTAATGACTAAATGTTACAAAATTGAAACTTTAGGGACCATAATATTATAAAACAAAATTTATAGACCAAAGTGTTATTCCTATAAAAGTTAGTGAAAATCTATATACTAAAGTGTTACTTCTATAAAAGTTACGATTAAAAGTTGTTTTTTACCTAATTTTTTAAACGTGTTATTATACAACTTTAAGTGCTACTCATTAGTGTCACTTAAAGTTGTTATCTAAATATTATTTAAAACATTTGAAAATAGTATACATGAATTTATTTAGGGTAGTTTTCTAATATAGTAAAACAATTCAAATTATTCACATGTATACAAAAAAAAATAAAAATAATAATAACAACCCAATTTTACCTTTTATGTTAAAAACTATCCATGTTCTTACTAAAGGTTTCGTGTTCGTATCATTTTGAACTTTATTGGACGTATAAACTATTACAGTTTTAGATAAAAATTAAGATACGTGACAAATTCAATTTTTCAATTTTCGTTCTAAGTTATCGTCACATCATTTGGTACAACAATTATGGAGATGAGATATCAAACCTCCAACTTCTATAGAAGAATAAAAGTGATGCCAACTATTATTGTTTTAAGTTGTTATCATCCTTTTAGGTCTCAATTTTTCTTCATTATCTAGTAACTTTTAAGCTATAACTTATAATGTTTAGATGTGTGTGGACGAACGACTCAATTAAGTGTAGTTTTTTTAAAAGAATTGTAAAAAAATATTGAGAAAATTTGCAACAAAACATCTATAAATTATGATAATAGTTACAATTATACACTTAAACTTTTAATTTTAAAAAGTTGATCTCTCAATCTTATTCAAAAGTTAAAATTTGACCATTAAACTTAGGTCGTTATTTGATTGGTAGGATGTTTGTAAATTTAAGGCATAAATTTGACCCTTTTAAAAATTTACGGTCTAATTGTTGAAATGGAAAAGTTAAAGGGTAGAATGATGACTAACACGCTACTTTATTTATTTATTAAGGTATTTTAGCTTAATTATTCAGGGAGGAGTTAAAATGTAAAATTTGAAATAACGAGGACTTAATTGAAAAGACTCGTTCATGCGTCTCGGTCAGCGCAAGCCGTAACCCATTTGTCAGTATCTATCAGTTCTACTTCGTTCCTCTCAAGCACCTCAAAGAGAACAGCGCGCCAAAAGCATCGTTCCGTGTTCCGACCACCACAACATGCCGGAGTTACCGGAGGTGGAGGCGGCGAGGAGAGCCATAGAAGAGCATTGCGTCGGGAAAGTAATCAAGAAGGCGGTAATAGCCGACGATACGAAGGTTATCGACGGCGTATCACCTTCCGATTTTGAGGCTTCGCTCTTAGGCAAAACCATCCTCTCCGCCCATCGTAAGGGCAAGCACCTGTGGCTCTGTCTCGATTCTCCTCCTTTCCCTGCATTTCACTTCGGTACACTTGCCTCCTTATTTCCTTTACTTTTTTGAAGTTCATGTGGTGTTTTGTAGTCACATTTGGTATTCTGCTATTGAAAGTGGGTTGTATTGCCTTATTTCTAGTGGAACTGTTCGTTAATTCAGTTGAAAACTTAGTGAAACTTGGAATTCATTGGTTTCATGTGAAAAATGCAAAGGGAGGTTATTAAAATCAAGTTCGATTTGGAAGTATATGAGTGTGAATAGTTGTTTCAACTATTGTGGATTTTAGAGTATGGTAGTTCTAGTTCTAGATTCCAAATTCATAATGCGACTGCCTCAACTTTGTTTAATTTGTTTTTTGGAAGCACTAATTTTGTCTCCCCAATTGAAGTCGGCTGCTGGCACTCATTTCTCCCGTGCTAAAGTATTTAGATTGTTAGCTAATAAAGCTTTTTTGTTTATTGGTGATCAACCCTTTTGTTTTAGACATTCTCTTCCTACTTTTTTTTCACAACACTGATTCTCTTACCATTTTAGACTTCCTTTAATCTCGTTCATGTTCATGTTGATTTGCTTCAGGGATGGCAGGTGCCATATATA
Organism: Cucumis sativus; assembly: GCF_000004075.3. Lineage (NCBI taxonomy): Eukaryota > Viridiplantae > Streptophyta > Magnoliopsida > Cucurbitales > Cucurbitaceae > Cucumis > Cucumis sativus. The sequence continues at coordinate 1,126,126 of NC_026658.2, forward strand.
TTAAAGGTGTGGCTGTCACAAACTATAAAAGGTCAGACATGATTAGACCAAATTTATTGTAAAGGCATTGAGCAATTATGCGTAGAAAGTTATGCTTATATCTTTTTGGTTCTGGCGTTGGCACTTGTATAAAGGGATGGTTTTTTTTTACTTGGTTTATGGCTAAATGAAAATTTTTAAGAGGAATCGAATTTCTTGTTTCAAGATTTTAATTTGGCAGTTCTTCATGTTGAAAGCTCCTTGATAGAAATATAGAAATTGTATGACCTATTAGTTATAGTACATGCTTTGAGTGATACGAGAGGACTAGATAGATAGAGAGTTTTTATTTTATTTTTATTTTTATTCTTTTTTCCTTTTGGAGTTAAAAGAGTGGGAGGATTCAAAATTTTGACCTCTTGGTTGAGAGCTTGAGAATAGAGAACAACTCATTACTAAATCATTAAGTATATTTTGTTGTACAAGATATCTCCAATCACGACCATCATACTGAACTGATGAGTATATTAACCGCACATTTGACTAATCAAGTTAATATAGCTGCTCCCTCGTCATGAAACACAATTTAAAATGTTAGATTTTATTGCTTGTAGTGTACAATCGTCCTGGTTTTTTGGTTGCATATTTTCTGGGGATGATTCGGACCACTCATATTATACATCCTTACAAATATATTGATGTGCTTTCCTCATTTGCCACAATGATCTTAGACAGTAATTTATGACTCCGACTTTTGTCTAACAAATGGTGATATCTGTAGGTCTATGGTTAATGACGATGATGAGTGGCCTTCTAAGTACTCTAAGTTCTTTGTTGAGGTAAGATCGTGTGTTTTCCTTATTAGGTATAAGGTTATCAAGTTGCTAACTATTTGTTTGTGAGACTATGTAGCTGAAGTGTTTATTTGCCTTGCTGTAATTTACCCTCTTACTTCACAATTATTTAAGATATTCATGATCACATAATAAATTAATTTATGTTTGGTTTTTTCTAATTATTGTCATTACAACATAATCCCAGAAATCTCCTTGTGCAGCTCGATGATGGTGTAGACCTATCCTTCACTGACAAAAGGCGATTTGCAAAAGTCTCCCTGCTCGAAGATGTACCTTAATATTAATTGTGAAATACCTTTAATTTCATGGATTTCTTTTATTATATTATCATCTTAATGACGAGTCACCGCCAATTTCATGCATGACTCTTTTTTAGCTTCACTAACAATTTTGTTTTTACAGCCGGCTTCAGTGCCCCCAATATCTAAGCTTGGCCCAGATGCTCTTCTAGAGCCTATGGCATTGGATGAGTTTATTGAATCCCTGAAGAAGAAGAAACTAGCAATTAAGACTTTATTGCTTGATCAGGTAATCTACACCTTTGTTAGTGGTCTACGTTCATTGTTCGCAATGCATGGTTAATCGATTTATTTGAAGCTGTCTCTTTCCTGATGTTTAACAATAAGAGTGGCTTTGTTTGGTACCTGTTTGGTGTTCGATTAAAAACTGACTCAGTGTGAAGTTGCAGTGTCAGAGTGTTATATGATTTCATTTCTACTAAGAATTAGAAATGAAATTTTATTTTCAATGCTATGGAGGATCAAAAATGAAATTTTATTTTCTCATTTTACTATTATGATTTGTATTAATCTTCGCCTCACTTCACAGAGTTACATTTCGGGTATTGGCAATTGGGTTGCAGATGAAGTGCTTTATCAAGTAAGTTCACCTCAGGGATGATGTATATTTCATGGTGTTACTCTGAGGGTGTAGATATATGGATACATTTTCTTTTTTCTTTCGTTCGTAGAGACTACTTAGAGGGCTCCAGATGAGTACTAATCAGTTTAAAACATCTATTTAAAAACAAAAATCTCAGGCAAGAATTCATCCAAATCAAAGTGCTGCAACCCTCTCCAAAGAAAGTTGTGCAGCTTTGCATAAGAGCATACAGGAGGTACGACTTTACTTTCTTTCCTCTTCCCCTCCAAATCATCCCCAACCCTTGCGGCCCTAGTTGGAGTTAGGCATGCTGCACCCTTTAGAGATATTCATAGAAAAACATTCATTCTTCATGGAAAATATAGAGGAACCACCTGTAGGTCCTTAAAAGAGCAGTTGAAGTTGATGCTGAGTCCAACAGCTTTCCTGAAGAATGGTTGTTTCATTTTCGATGGGGAAAAAGGCCTGGACAGGTCAATGGTAAGCTCAGTTAGATGTTTTAGCATTTTGATGAAGCAACTGTATTCACAGGTAATTGAAAAAGCGCTTGAAGTTGGAGCAGATAGTAGTCGGTTCCCTAATAATTGGATTTTCCATTCACGTGAAAAGAAGCCTGGCAAGGCTTTTGTTGATGGTTTGCTCTTGACACTCTAAGATCTTATACTCCATCGGTTTCATGATTTCCAATGCTCTGAACTTATTTGAACATGAACTGTTCTAATTCAATAAATTTTCATTCGAAGAAAAGCAAAATATCAACGACTTTTTAATTGACCATTTCGCTTGTTGGCTTACTTAAAATTGGCTGCTATACCTTCTCAGGCGGTTGCTTCCTTAAAAACATTGAACCAATAGTAATTCATAACTACATTTCCTTTTATCTTCTGCAATGGAAAAACGAGTAGAAATAACTATCATGTTAGTAGAAATATGTTTGATTTGTTGATGAGGTCCGCAATGTTAAAAAAGTCATGGTATTCTTGGCTTACCTTCTCTTGCATATAACATCAATTTGTTTTTGGTATTGTTTTGGCGTTCTCTTAAACATGTACCTGTATACTGCAGGTAAGGAAATCCACTTTATCACCACAGGTGGCAGGGTATGTTGTTGTATAAAGACATGCTCACAATAATTTTAATTATTTCAAAATCACTCCTAAACATGCATTTAAAGGCCTCATTTGATGAATATATTATTGACTTATCTTAGACATCAGCCTTTGTACCTGAGTTGCAAAAGCTTACTGGAGCTGAACCGAAAAATCAAAACTCAAAGAGAAAAGGCAACGATAACAAGAAAATGAATGATGAGAGCGATGGTGAACTAGTGAGCAAGACAAAGAAAACTGCCGATATTAAGCAGAAGCCAAAGCCTAAAGGTCGCTCTAAGAAACCTTCAAAAAGAAAATCCAAAAGCGAGGACGATGATGGGTCTGACGAGGAAGCTGAAAATGATGATGCTAGTGATGATGACAATGGTCGCCCTGAAGGAAAGAAGAAAGTGGGAACGAAAACAAATATTGGACAAAGGTTTGATGCTGCTTCTGAACCAGATAAGTCTTTGAAGCAAACGGTTCGGAGCAGTCAAATTGGTAGGCGGAGGAAGAAAGCAAAGTAAGTTTATTTCCTAAGACATCATGTGTAGTATTTTGTGTGTGGGGGGTTTAACTATGAGAACATCAATCTATAGAAGAACTTGCCCTTTTGTCGTTACTGTTAATCCTACCCGTAGATGTGGGGCATGACTTTTGTATCATCCGTGCATTTTGAATGGAGATGTTCAGCTCGGTTTTTCTTCTTCTAAATGCACGGTTGTGCTCACATCATTTATATATATATATATATATTGATGTCCTCATCTTAATTAATCTCATAAAACAACTCGTTTGACCGGAATGATATTAAAACTTAAGTTAGATTGAACCCATTGTTTATATTTTAGAACCTATTTACGTAATGAGTTTTCTAGACTACGTTTAACAAAACATAGAATAAGGGAACTATGTGTATTTTTTTTTGGCGGTAAGAGATGAAAGACTTAAATGATATTATTGCTATTAGAACTCTGTTTTGGGTAATTTATTTGCTCATATTGTACAATTACAGGTTTTTGACATGATTTTTTCTAAAAGTGAAATAAAACTTTTCAAAGGTTAAGGTCAAACTTGTAATCAAATACACAAGTTAGGGATAGAATTCGTATCGACAAAAGTGAAGAAAAAAACCTTTAGCAACATGAACTAATTTTACTTTGCATTCTTTTAAAATATGATCTTTTTTAAATAGAAAAATTTGACGAATTATTTACCCTTTATAGAACAAATCTGCTAAAAGATAAAAAAAATTACACTTTGTTTTTCTACAAAGTGTAAATATTTTGTCAAATATTCTATTTTTTAAATTTTTCTACAATTTTTTTGTAATTATTATTATGACAAATAGAGATTAGAAATAAGTATCAAACCATATGTTGAAGTTGAACCTTATGTCTCACATTGAAGTTGAAATATTTACCTATGGAAAGAATATATTGAAAGAAATGTTTAGTATAAATAATTAAATGGAGATTTATTAAATACTAAGGATTAAATTGAAATAACAAAAGTATACTAAAACACATAGACGACATGTCGTTTTTACGGGAAGAAAATCATACAGAAATGTCAGCCCAAGCCAAGCCAAAGCCCAAGCCCAGAGTGGCTTGTGGGAAAGGCTAATGTATCGGACTTTGACGCACCGAAGCTGAACGCTGTGCACCCACCATGACCGGCGATGACTCGTTTTCTCCGAACGACGACGCCTTCGCGGCGAATCCTAACTTTCACATCTCTGTAAGTTAATTCGCACTCCAGATTTGTTCTTGAGCTCTATGTTTTCCTGTTAGAGATTAAAGTTTCTCTCTCCTGTCACTGCTGCCATTGGTAGGGTTTTAAGGCTTGAATTTATCTAATGAATTTTGTTACTCATCGCTCTGCAAGGGACATTAAGGAAATTAAGTTGTTTTTTACTTAGAAACTTTACAAAATCCGATGAAATGAGGGTGAATTTGCTCTCTGGTTTCTGTATTTTGAATACGGCTTTACATGTGGTGGTGAGGAGATTTTGTCTGCTATTATCATGAATGTGAAGCATGTATGAATATGGAGTCCTTTTATAGCCTTCAATGTCAATTGATGTTGATAAAATTTGGATATTTTTCTGTTTTGGCACTTGTCCTTTAGCAAGGAGGAGTTTCTGTGTTCTAATGAGTTGTTTTCTTATTTATTTAGATAGAAGAAGGCTCTCAAAATAGTGGAGAATTGGTTGAGGAAGATGGGAATAATCTTGAGAATGAATGTGAGGAATTATTTCGGATTGATGATGATGATTTTGATGATGATAGAGATGAAAAAGTCCTGTTAGATGGTCTTCGAAATCATGGAAATGATGTAAATATAAGTGATGGTAATGAAAGCTTTGGTGATGATATAAGCATAAATGCTGACCATGAGCACGACAGAGATGAAAGTCCTCTAATTGATTGTCAAATTGATTTATCTGGAGATAAGGATTATCCCTCTCCAGTTGCTGGGATGGAATTCGAGTCGTATGATGATGCTTATAATTATTATAATTGCTATGCTAAGGAACTTGGCTTTGCCATTCGAGTGAAATCCTCATGGACTAAACGGAATAGCAAAGAGAAACGTGGTGCAGTTCTCTGTTGCAACTGCGAGGGGTTCAAAACCCTTAAAGAAGTTAACAGTAGAAGAAAAGAAACTAGGACGGGGTGTTTGGCGATGATTAGATTGAGATTAGTAGATTTTAACCGCTGGAGAGTGGATGAGGTAAAGCTTGAGCATAACCATTCTTTTGATCCTGAAAGAGCTCAGAACTCCAAGTCCCACAAAAGGATGGATACTGGGACTAAAAGAAAGGTTGAACCAACCATTGATGTAGAGGTTCGAACAATCAAGCTATATCGAGGTTCTGGATTGGATGCAATTGACCATCAGGGCTTAAATTCTAATGGAGAATCTAAAATACATGTCTACAAGCCTAGGCTCCTGCTGCTCAAGAAAGGTGATGCCCAAGTCATTCATACTTTTTTTCATCGAGTTCAGCTTACTGATCCAAATTTTTTCTATGTGATGGATCTTTATGAAGAAGGTCTTTTGAGAAATGTTTTTTGGATCAATTCCAGGTGCAGAGCTGCGTACAATTATTTCAATGATGTGGTAGCATTTGACACTACGTGTTTGTCCAGCAACTTTGAGATTCCACTCTTTGCGTTTGTTGGAATAAATCATCATGGGCAATCTATCTTACTTGGCTGTGGATTACTTGCAGATGAGACGCTAGAAACATATGTTTGGTTATTAAGGGCATGGCTTACATGTATGTCTGGCCGCCCCCCACAGACTATCATCTCAAACCGATGCAAGGCTTTGCAAGGAGCAATAGCTGAGGTTTTTCCAAGGGCTCATCATCGGCTTTGTCTATCATATGTCATGCAAAGCATTCTCGAGAATGTGGGAGAGTTGCAAGAGTCTGAAACATTTTATGCAGTGCTAAGTAGGACAATATACAATTATGTAAAAGTGGAAGAGTTCGAAATGGCTTGGGAAGATATGATCCAGCATTTTGGGATAAAAAATAACGAGTGTATTCAAAGTTTGTACGACGAGAGAGAGCGGTGGGCACCTGTTTTCTCAAAAGATACATTCTTTGCTGGAATGTATAACTGCCAAAAAGGTGACTGGATAGTTCCTTTTTTTCATGGTTATGTGCACCAACAAACTTCTCTGAAAGAATTCTTCGACATATACGAATTAGTTCTTCATAAAAAGCAAGAGATGGAAACTCACAAGGATTTGGAGTCCAGTGATTTGAGCCCCTTGCTAAAGTCAAGATGCCTCTTTGAGTTGCAGCTGGCTAAATTATACACGATGGAGATATTCAGCAAATTTCAAGATGAAATAATGATGATGTCTTCTTGCTTTAGCCTTTCTCAAGTTGAGACAAACGGTGGACCCATCATGACGTTCATGGTCAAAGAGCGTGAAGGCGAGGAGATTCCTCGAGATGGAAGGGCTTATGAGGTTATGTATGATAAAGCAGGAGGAGAAGTCCGCTGCATTTGCAACTGCTTCAACTTCAAAGGCTATCTATGCCGACATGCACTGTTCATCCTAAGTTACAATGGGATAGACGAAATTCCATATCAGTATATTCTATCGCGGTGGAGGAAGGATTTTAAACGCCTTTATGTTCCAGATCTTGGATGCCATAATATAGATATTACAAACCCAGTTCAGTGGTTTGATCACTTATACAGAAGAGCAACACAAGTTGTTCAAGAAGGTATGACATCTCAAGATCACTATATGGTGGCTTGGCAAGCACTTAAGGAGTCCTTAAACAAGGTACGTCTTGTTCCTGATAGGCATGTATAAATTGGCTATACCAATCTTGTAAATAACGTGACATTTTTCTGTACATTATATCACATAGGTGCAGTTATGCCTAAAGAGCCTAAAGATTAGATTTTGTTTGATATTCTTTTTTTTAGTTTTCAGTTTTAAAAATTGAAGTTGTATATGCATTTGTTTTTTGATGTTTTTATAAATAGAAAACAAAAAATGACTTTCAAACGGATTCTATTTTATATATGTTCAATTTTGTATAAGGAAAATATGGCTCTGTTAGGCTTTTGACGTGGTTAGCTACTCCAATTATGTCTTTGTGCCAAAGTATAGTGCTGAATATTCTCATTAGGGGTGAGTTTATGGTGGAAAGTGTCTCATATCCCGAGAACATAACTCAATTGACTTCGATGTTCTCAATTGACTTAGGTATATACAGTCGTTCAAGAGGTCAAAATCTCTCATGGTTGAACTCAAAAGAATATCTTATCACAAGTTCAATTGTCTCTCTACAAGAACAAAAGATATTTTCTTTGTTTTCACTAGACTTTCGTAGAGAGAGAAATGAAAGAATACACTGACACATAAAAGTATAAAGTCCCCAAAAATTTTGGCTGGGTTTGTTGTCATATATTTTCAAATTTCCTGATTGATCTGAATAGCTTGTTAAGAGCTCACACCTTCCATGAAAAGAGAAGAATGAGAATAACTTTGGAGCTATATATATGAGGAAGAAAAGAACCAGGATATAGGAAAAGGGAGAATTGTATGAAGAAATATCTTGAAATCTCATTTGTCAGCTGTTTTATTTTTAAATGATAAAAAATGTCAGTAATTCGTAGGGATGCAATAAAAAATTTCACAAAGTTACCTGAACATTTTGTTAGCATAGTTTAAATGGTGACTAATAGTGGTTACATCATCTACTTAAGACTTAAAATCCTTTAAATTACTATGACAACTAAGTACAGTGAGGCTAGACGATTTTTCTTTGAAAATAGCTTAGGTGCATGCAATGTGGTTTTGGACGTCGTGGACCAATATAAACAAGGAGTGACAAGTAAATGTGAACTCAAATCTCTATTCCCCATTGAAGCTTTTGAAAGAAAGTCTTCTTTGCCTTACGTTCATAGTCTTGTTTTGGTTGCATCCACTATAGTTATTTCATATCCATGCTATTGTCGTCGACTTGTTCCTATATGAAGTGCCGAGGAAAACAAAAACTCTATTTTCGTGATACGGTAATCATAATGAAAAAGAGAGTCCACTCATAATGGGTTGGTCTTTCAGTTCAATTGTTTTCAATCTCTATTTTTGAGCATGGATGGTACCCTTCACGTACAACTGAATGACATTTGTGATTGGCAAGGAGAAGGCATTGAATTGCACGATTTAAATGTTCTCATTTCAGGTGCTACGTACAAGCATGAAAAAGAACTCAAAGTCATAATGATGCTTTCCCATCAAATTTAAATTTCATCCAATAAGACTATAAACACACGAAAATGTTGACAATTTTTATCCTCTACTTTGCTAATTCATTTACTAATCACACCAAAAAAAGAAAAAAATAAATCATAAAACTCTTGAATTGAATGAAAATCAAGCTTTCTATCAAATTAACTTTGATTGATGTAAACTCAACTTTACTATTGTTTCTATTCGAATCTTATTAATTTCATACCACTTTTATATTTTATAATTTATTGAACGCTTGTGACTTTATTTCAACAATAATTCATCATATCTTATGGTAAAATTGATGACACCTAATTTTTAATTTACTTATTTTAATAGTTGAATTGAGTTACAATTAGGTTAGATCAACGATAATAATGTTTCTTTCTTGTTATTAGATTTTTAGTTACAAAATGAATATAACTCAACTGATCAAATGATACTCCTAACAATCTCAAAATGAATATAACTCAACTGATCAAATGATACTCCTAACAATCTAAGAAGCACAGACACTTATTTTTTGTTAGTGTATCTATGTCCAACACGCCTTAGACAATGAACTCATATTTTGCACGTATTGAGTAAACTAAAAAGACATATACATGTAAGAAAATTTTTTGTTAGTGTATCTATGTCCAACACGCCTTAGACAATGAACTCATATTTTGCACGTATTGAGTAAACTAAAAAGACATATACATGTAAGAAAAATAACTTTTGAGAGTGGAATAAATCAAGTGAAATATTGTAACTTGTAAGTATATAAATTCATCGACTCACTTGCTATGAATTTCTTTTTACTTTAAGAAGGCATATATGTTTAAAAATGAATATTTTGAGGTGGACGTTGCATCTGGCTTATTAGCTATCAATCTCAACGTTAGAATTTCGATTTTTTCGTTCGTTTTCAATAATTTATATATTAAAGAAAAAGTATATTACGAAGAAAACAATTTTGTAGCTGTTTTTTGTTTTTGTAATTAAAGAAAAAAGGGTAAATTTGCCACTGATAGTTATGAAGAAGAAGAAGAAGGTTGTTCAACAGCAGGATGAGAATGGGTAGGTTGATGATTAACAATGGCGTTACGAACAACACCAATTACAACCATGGAGAAGCCACCACATATACCTGAAAACTTCCCTTCTCCAAGGTCAGGCGCTTTCTAGATTTCTTTCCCCCCTTTTTCTAGCTCATTCCATGGAATCAATGAATTGTACTTCTCAATCTCCTGTTACCTTACAATTTTCTACTCTTCTTATCGAAATGAAATTCGATTAAGCTACGATTCGAGTTGTGGAGGCCGAAAACCGGATCGGAACTTTCAAAATTCTATGAATTCGTACCAAAAGATGAACGGAATAAAAAATTGGAGTCTACTTATAGTTATTCAACTTTCTCTGGCGTCTATTTTTTTTTTCTGAATCTTTTTCTTTTCATTAGAAATTGCTGATTTTCCATCTAGAGTAGATGGATGGAGTTTCTCTCAACACCGAGCCAGTGGGCGATGAGGAGGGGGATTATTTTGAGATCGAAGGGGATTCTGTAATTGCAGATTATGTTGATCAAAGTGGGATATTTGAAGGAGAAAATCCCCTCCCTCCTGCTGTTGGTATGGAGTTTGAATCTTATGAGGATGTATACTACTTTTATAGTTGCTATGCAAAAGAACAGGGATTTGGAGTTCGAGTTAGTAACACTTGGTATAGGAAGAGTAAAGAAAAGTATAGAGGAAAACTTAGCTGTAGTAGTGCTGGTTTCAAGAAGAAGAGTGAAGCGAATCGACCGAGACCGGAGACGAGAACTGGTTGCCCAGCTATGATAAAATTTAGGTTGATGGATACTAGAAGGTGGAGAATCATTGAAGTTGAGCTTGATCATAATCACTTGATCAACCCGACTAGTGGGAAGTTTTATAAATCTCATAAGAACTTGGGTGTTGGAACCAAGAGATTGTTGCAACTAGATAGTGTTGAAGAAGTGCAAAAAGTTCGGTTGTTTCAAACGGTTGTAATTGACGCTGATCACAATGGATACTTGGATGTTGATGAAGGAGAGTTTGGAAATAGAGTTGATAATTCCAATCAATTGAAACTTAATAAAGGAGATGCTTTAGCTATTGAAGATTTTTTATGTCAAGCACAACTCACAGATTCAAATTTCTTTTATGTCCTGGATCTTAATGAGAAGGGATCTCTGAGGAATTTGTTTTGGGTTTCTTCAAGGTCAAGGGCTGCTTATACTTATTTCAGCGATGTTGTGTACATGGATACATCATGTTTAGCAAACAAGTATCAAGTCCCATTGGTCTCAATTATTGGAGTAAATCATCATGGCCAGTGCGTATTATTTGGTTGTGGTTTACTTGCCATGGAGACAGTAGAGTCATATATATGGTTGTTTAGAGCATGGCTTACCTCTGTACTAGGACGACCTCCACAAGTTATCATTGCAGATCAACATGAAGAACTCCAAATTGCTCTCACCGATGTCTTCCCGAGAGCTTCTCATTGCATTTCTTTATCTGATATTATGAGGAAGGTTCCACAGAAGCTTCGAGGAATGCTTGAATATGAAACAATTGAAATCGCAATCTTTAGAGCAGTTTACCACTCCTTGAAGCCAGAACAATTCGACGCATTGTGGGAGGGTATGATCCAGCAGCACGGACTTGGAGGTCATAAATGGCTCCAAGAGCTTTACGAACATCGGAGACAGTGGGTTCCAGTTTTCATGAAGGATACATTTTTGGCTGGAGTGTTATCGATTGTATCTGGTGACGTAGTTCCGTTTTTCTTTCAAGAATACTTAGGTGAGCATACTTCTTTAAAGCAATTCTTTGAGCAGTATGATCAAGCTATACAATCGCATCATCAACTAGAAGTTCTGGCAGATGAAGATTCAAAAAATTCAAGTCTCATGCTTGAATCAAGATGCTATTTTGAAGCGCAGCTATGTAAATTGTATACCAATGAGATACTTGAAAAGTTTGAGAGAGAGGTGGAGGGAATGTATTGTTGTTTTAACAGAAGGAAGTTGAATGCTGAGGCGCCATTAATGACATATATTGTGAAAGAGCATGTCGAAATGGAGGGAAGTAGAAGGGATGCAAGAGAGTTTGAAGTTTCATACAATGAATCTGACATGGAAGTCCAATGCAATTGTGGCTTATTCAACTCGAAAGGATATCTATGCAGACATGCTTTATCCGTTCTTACCCAGAACGGTATCAAGGAAATCCCGGCTCAATATATCCTACAACGATGGAGAAAAGACGTTAAAAGAAATTACATTCTCGATTATAGTTACACTACTAGTATTGATACCAACAGCCAAATTCATAGGTATGACCACATATACAGATCCATTGTGCAAGTGATTGAAGAAGGGAGAAAATCGAAAGAGAAGTACGGTATCGCTGTACAGGGAATCAAGGATATACTGAGCAAGCTTCGGCTAGGAACCGACACTTCCAGTTGATCAGTTTACGCAGATGTAAGGCTATAGAGATCTTAGCAGAGGATTGCGTTGTTAATTGATTGATATTTGCTTGGTTCAGAGATGAGAGTTTACTATCTCACTCTAATCTATATCTAATTACGAGTTATGTATAACTTAACTAGTTAAGCTCTACAACAAATAGTTCAAATTTTTTTTTAAAGCAGTGAAACTTTGAAGTATTAGTTTCTTATAACATAAACCAATGACAAAATCATTGCTTTAAGTTTAGTTAAAACTTAAAAGAACAACTTTGTTTTAAAAATTAGGAAAATTTGCCTCTTTAGTCATGTGCATTTGATTCGTGATGTTTCAAATTTATCGTTTTAATTTTGAAGTTTTCATGAATAGATTTAAATTGTTCTACTGACAAACCCATTAAATATGTGCGTGTGTGTGCATATATATTTATAACATTTCCCCTTCCCTAGTTGGTGAGGAATGTTTGACCTCCTAAAGTTTTCACATTATCAATACAACATTCCATTTTGGAAAGTCGAACTGACTTTTTGCTTGGATAGATTGTTTTGGCTTTCTTGATGAAATTTCTATAGAATTAACCTCGAGATTCTACGGGTTTTTTCAAATCTCATATTGAATCTTAACTAAATTCTTAATGTTTTTCCATATTTGATTATCTGTATCGAATCTTATATCAACCATTTATGCAATTTCTCAAATCTTTATGCTCATTCATGTGTTCCTTAAATATACAAAATATTCAAATTAATTTACCACATTTTTATATGAAATTTGGGAAGATACCATAGAAAATTTGACGTGAAGTTAGCCATTGATAAATTTTTTTGAAAATATTGCATAATATTTGAAAATGATTATTTGTTGATATTGGTTCATCCCAGACTTTCTCTGTACAATTTTGCCAATAACGAACCAAGATCCAAATATATATTTTTTTTGTCAAATATCATTTTTTACATAGTTTACCAATTATTTTTATCAATGTTTTGAAAAAAATCATATATCTTGATATTCATACTTGGCAAGATTCATGGAGATAGCAAAAATGAATAGATAGTTTTAGATAAAGTTCATTTTATATGAAATCCCAATCTCGATCTCAGACGAGACTCATCGAGAAAAACTAATTCAACGAATTTACAAAAAGAGTTCAAATTTTGAAAAGCGAAAACTTGAATAGGCTATTTCAACAATTTCAATCCCTAAAACTGTAAGTTAAAAAATTGTGGGAGTGCGCTCTAATGGTGGAGCAAGAGAAATAGGAGACTTCACTTTTCTTTCAAAATGACAAAGAAATTTCAATCATGGAGGGGGTAGTGAGTTCCATTAGATTGAAAGATAGAGAAAGGAGAGGAGAGGAGGAGGGAGAAAGGTGACAGAGAATCTAAAATATTAAAAATATAGCCTTTATTTGCCTCCAAATCATGCCATCACACATCACCTTATCTATTTATCTCGTTTAAGTGTAAATTTAATGGGTTTGTAAGTATGAACTTTTGAGCCTAACCTTGAAAAACCAGTGACTAAATACACATGGACTTGGTAAATTTGCCTATTAAGTTTGACAAGATTTCCAATTTCACTAAAAAAAGAAAAACCTGTAACAAACATCTCTCCAAATTCTGAGTTATTCAAATAAATCTATTAAAGAACAGGTGAAATTGGATATGAAGAAATCGAGTAGAATTTGAAGTCTGACAAATACATTGGAAAAATGATAAACTGTATTCATTAGTTGGACGTAGAAGAATAATATCTCTATTCCATTTCAAACAATCTTCAACAGGATGCAACATAGAAGTCGTATGTTGCAAGTGAATGTGAGGCTATATCAACAGAAAAAATTTATCTATATGGAAAGTAAATCAGAAAGTAAAGACGCTATTCAGCTTCTATTAGTCCCAAAAAATCATCTCCTAATAAAAAAATCAAAATCTACACTAAAGGAAAGAAAAATCTAAAACTCACTTTTCACAGTGGTATCAGAAGTCTCTGTGGATGAGGAGGATTGTAATGATCCGTACTGTAACCAATCTCTAGTGCAAATGAGAGCCTCAAGCGTTGCTGATGGCAATGACCTCCGATAGCTATCCATTCTTCTGATTTCAGTGTCGAAAACTGAATCACGAGTAACAGTTGACACCGGCATGGACAGAATATCACAAGCCATTTTTGCCAGCGTAGGATACCGATATTTGTTTAATCTCCACCAACTCAAGACGTCGAATTCTTGTGATTTGGGTGATAACTCCTCTTCTAAATAACGATCTAACTCTGATTTTGTTTGCTGGCCTTCAGAGATCTCAGAAATATATACATCAAAATCTGAGAGCCCGTCACCTGTTGTAAGAAAGATTTCTCCCTGATGTTCTTCATCCTGCAACTCGGTTATGGAAATACCGATATTCCCATCTTCTCCAAAGGTCTCTGAAAGGGTAAGTGTTTCCATGGTAAACTGGAGAAAAAGATCATGGAGACCATAATCAACAATTCTGATCCACTCCTCTGCATTTTGAACAAAAATTTTGGAGAAGATGAATTCAACAAGCTTCAACTTGAACCTTGGATCCATTACAACTGCCAATGCTAAAACTAAGCAGCATTCATTCCAATATTTATCGAACTTATCTTTCAAAGGCTTTGTCAGGTCACGAACAAGCGGATCCTGGCTCATGCTTGCATTAGTGAGCTCCGTTTGAATTTTCGATACTTCTAGAAAAAATACATTGGCAGTTGGATAACAGGGGGAAGTTAAAATGTTAGCCACACTGAAAAAATACTTCAAATATGTGCAAAGAGTTTCTGCCACCTTCCAATCATCCACTGACATATTTAAGTCGTAATCTGGATCAGATGCATCTAAGCAAGAGAATACTTCTTTCAGTTCACAGGCTGCTACCAACATATGAAATGTTGTGTCCCACTTGGTTTGATTATCGATTGAAAGCTCCTTATTGCTGGGTACTTTAAGTTGGTTCTTCAACTCAAGAAACTTCTCCTCTCGCACAGAGGAGGTCTTTACATACTTCACACTTTCACGAATCTTCCATACGACTTCACTCGTTAACGATAGAGCATTCTGTGCAAGCTGACAAAGAACTTGAGCTAAGCAATTTCCTACTAATAACTGACCATTAAGAAAATTTGGGTCATTAGCAACTAGGAAATTTCTAAAGTTCATAGCAATGGTATCACTCAAAAAGGACTGATCAACTGTTAGGGCGTAGACACGTCCACTCAATTGCCAATTAGATAAGCAAGTGACAACGGCTAGAATAAGGGCATCATCCTTGAGAGAGGGTATTCTAATAACATTTAGGATTCGGCAATGTGAGTTCCAATTATTGTCGATGAAATGTCCTTTCAAGAAGACATAACAAGTGGTGTCACTAGAAGTCCAAACATCTATCGATAAACTTATTCGACTAGGAATTCCACAAACAAAATTTAAGAGGCTTTCTTTCTCTCTAAGGTAAATTGACGTGCACTCTTCCTGTACTGTGGTGTAGCTCATCATATTGAACTGCGGTTGAAGATTTTTTACAAAATCAATAAAACCGGGCTGCTCTACCATGTAAAGTGGATACTCATGCATAATAATCATGATGGCAATATCATGATTACATCGATTTTGATCAAAGGTAAAACTTGCAAATGTAGGAGTTGCCCTGTACCGTTTTCTAGGTGGATTGGCAGTATTCCTCTTGGCGAAAGTTGTATGTGTACCATTAGACTGGTTCCGCTCACGGCTTACAGGGCAGATGCCTAACGCAATGTGACGCTTTAGGTGGCTGGTGCCTGCTAGCTTTGAACCATTAATGTAAGCAAAAGCTTTATTGCACTGATTACAATAGGCTTTGATACATCCATCTTCAGCCGTCTGAACAGTGAAATAATCCCAAACAAAAGACTTTTTCCTTCTACGCTTGCTTGAACTATCCATAGGTGTTAAAGGAAGATAAGGTTCTAGTTCCATTGAAGTTGTAACACTGCAAGATAAACAACAAGTTTACACTAAACATTCATCATCATACACAATATTAACTCAACCTCGACATAATGCCACAAATTTACAAAAACACATTCTTCCAAAAATTCAAAATTCGTAAAAGGAAGTAAAAAACTCAATGCACATAATGCAACAGCATCCAAAAAGATACAAACAAATAAGAATCCCCCACCCCACTACCCTGTTTTTACGCACCAAATTCAAGCAAATAACACTTCTTACTTTCTTCTCAAACTTCGTCAAAACAATGCCCATCCTATATATACTCTCTTAGGAAGCCGGATACAGGAAAAAAAAAAAGGATATAAGAAAACAATAAACATACCCAGATTGATGAGTTTCGTTATCAGTTTCTCCGTTTTGCAACTCCATCTCACAGAGAATCAACAAAAAAAAAAAAAAAAGTGCTGGGTTTGGTATAATCTTCGGACTGTGTAAAAAAGGTTATTTAAAAAAAAGTTGGAGAAAGAGAAAATTTGAAAATTTGGCGCAAGGTCGGTTGTGGAGGTTGAAGACGAAGTATAATGGGCTTTGCGGTTCAGAGCTTCATAAACCCTAAAGTGGACCAAAACGAAAACGAACAAATAAGTAAACAATATAATAAATTAATAAATAAATAAGGTGAAAAAGGGAATAAGAGAATAAGGGAATTAGGGAATTAGGGCGAATTTACCACAAACGTATCTCAAACTCAATTCCATTTATTTTTAATCTTCACCCTCCATTTCTTTTATCCTTTTAATTTTGGGAAACTATTTAAAATATAGCCAATGTTATAGAATCTACGATTTTCTTTCGTTATATTTTAAGATAATTCTTTTATGTTTGTTAGGAGTTTTCTAAAAAATAGAGAGGGAAAAACAAATTATTCATACTTACAGAAAAATTATTATAATTTATTT
Organism: Cucumis sativus; assembly: GCF_000004075.3. Taxonomy (NCBI): domain Eukaryota; kingdom Viridiplantae; phylum Streptophyta; class Magnoliopsida; order Cucurbitales; family Cucurbitaceae; genus Cucumis; species Cucumis sativus. Next base: position 1,143,099 of record NC_026658.2, read on the forward strand.
TTTGTATAGATGATAATTATTTTGTCATATTTTTATTTTTGAAAATTTCTCAATTGATTGTTTTAAATGGCAAGATTAATTTTTAAATAGAAAAATTATTTTAAAAGGCAAAACTGCTTACATCATTTATATTTCATTAATGGTAAATATTTTACAAAATTTTACTTGGTTCTTGATAGATTTGGATAGTCGTTTATTATTTTATATCACTAAAGTGATAGATGTCTATAAGCAAAAATAAAATTTTGATTATATTTGTGAATAAATTGATTTAGTTTGTTATATATATATATTTGAAAACATCCCTATTTGAAATTGATTTAGTTTTAAATTAAGTTTGGGTTCCTTAAAAGTTTTAAAATTAGGTTTCAACCTCTCATCAACTTGAGTAATTTGGAAGAGTTAGGTTGAATAGTTAAAAAAACAACTCACGACTAAAAAAATTAAGGAGGATTATTATCTCCTTATTCACATCAACTATTATCTCCTTATTCGCATCAACTCACTTTCACATTTCACACTCACGTTATTTGTATCAACTACTCAATTACTTTCCTATAATTATTATCCACTTAATTCAACTAAACTTTTTGAGAGGAGGAGAAGAAATAAGAAAAGATATTGAAGAAATTAAAAGAATAGTCCTTCCATAGATTTCTGATTTTTAAATTCGAGGATAGATTACTTCCAAATCGTCTCAAATAAATGGAATAAAGACAAAAAATAAAAAGTATTACAAATAAGAAAAGATGCTTAATGTCATCTACAAAACTGTTGTTTGTGTCTTATAACTACACACTTATAATGTTCATGTAACATCACATACTTGTGATCAAATATAGGCTACAAATAATGGCATTTTCAGTTTTTGTAAAATTGATCGAGTTGGTAAAATTTGTGCATGTGAATGTCAATTTTTCAATATACTTGTTTTAACACACAACAATTAAAACCACCCTAATTTGAAAGAGAGAGAAATCAGTAAAGTTAGAAGTTGAACAAATGCAAAGTGTTAAAACTCTATTTATAAATTGACACAGAAAGCATAAAAAATCTATTTCGTTGCTAAACATTTTAAACATCTTGAACAAAGTACAAGGGATGGTTGTGGCTGTGGTGAAATTACCGAGTCAAAAAACGGGGTAAAAATAATTAGCTCGAACCGTCGCAACTGTAACCATGCACCAGAGAACAAATAAATATACATATTTGTTCGATGGCTTAATCAATCCAGTGAAATCGTCGACGTCGTCGTGTTTTTCCCTGTAGAAGATCAGTATTGCCACACGTTCTGAAAGACGATCTTGTTGGAATAAGAGAATTCGAACCAAACTTCGAATCAAAGCTCTACTTATCTCCACCTCCAAACATTCCCATCATATCTTTATTTGAACCCATTTGCTTCATCAAGCTCTGTAAGCCACCCATTCCACCAATTTGCTTCAAAATCTGGGGAGGAAGGACCTTACTCATGTGCTGTGCGTTCATATTTCGTGATAGTGCGCTCATTTCGCCCTTCTTTGGGATCTTCAGCCCTTTCATCTTGCTCCATACCTTGGCGAGACGCTTGTACTCTTCCATCATTTCCATTACTTCCTGAACACGGTGACCTGAACCTCGTGCTATTCGCATCATTCGCGACTCGTTTATGAGCTTTGGGTTTGTGCTATCCAATTCTGTTTAAAATATTAAAGGATCATTTAGCACCAAATTCAACCAGGACAAAATATCCACAGCAAAATAAGAAGGGAAGGATATGTGGATAATTTCTACTAGCCTTCATCCGTCATTGAGTCCATCATAGTCATGTACCGCTTAAGTTTCGCCTGGCTTTCCTTTTCACGTCCTTTTGGCATCAAATCAGCACTATATCCGGGTAGCATTGAAAATACCTAAAGAGACCAGTTCTTAGAGTACTGCCTATACGTTTATTCAAGAATTTATTAATGAAAAGACCAACTTCAAAAAGAGAATTAGAAGCTTGACCCACCTACTTTTCAGAATAAGCAATCCTAGTATTACCAATTATTTAGAGCAGGCCTATGTTCAAATTACATAAGAACACGCATTCTCTCAATTTTTTATCCCGTGAACTCGGCTAGCCACACTTATAATGCTCTGGATCTCAATATCTCCACCTTACCAATTAAAAACCTTTTTGCTATGGAAGTTGTAGAATAAATGCTTCTGTAAATAAGTATGTGTAGGAATAGGATACAACCCGATCTTCCCCTATAAAGTGTAGTATTGTAAGAAACAGAAGGTATTTCTAAGACTTGTATCAAAAGCATTAATCTTGCCATTTTGTGAGTGTAAAGATTAGAACTGAACAAGAGAAACAACTCTTACTACAACAAACCTTTAGGGCATGTTGGGAGGATGGAGTGGAATGAGTTTGTCGTGGGTTTTGATTCCAGCCTATGTTTGCATTTTGGGTCCATTTTGTAATATCAAACTCATTCACTTTCCAAAATTTTCAACCCAACTCCCTTCCAACCATTTTGATGCTTCACAATCCCATTCCCGTTATGCCCTCGATTCCCAACTCATTCCAATGCCCCTACGATCTTCAGTAATCTTCATTACATTCATGCCTCCCAAATAACCCCTTAAGTCATAGTACTACCACCAAAAAACCCCTTGAGTCACACTACTACCACCAAATCTCCCTTAGAAATTTCAAAAGGTCAACCCACTTTTTCTTCTAAAATATGACAGGAGCAAACAATAAAATTACAGTATATTATACCCGATGCAAGTAATACCTGGTTAATTGGACCCATCTTAAGTAAGTTCTGAAACTGATCGTACATAATTCTCAAAGTAAAATTTCCTTCTGAAAGCTTTTGCAAAAGCTCTGGTTGCTGATCCATTGGCACGACTTCATGAATTTTATCCATGAAACCAGACCAGTCTCCCATGCCTAAACAAATGATGCAGTCGCTTAATAAACAGGTAACAACAGGCAGCTAATGCAAAAAGTTTAGATTCAATCGAAAAATCACCTAGAAGACGGCTGACAAATGGTTTAACATCAAAAACTTCAAACTCATCCATATGTTCTCCTGTTCCAATGAAAATAACCGGACTCTTTGTTGCTGCAACACTGCAACAATAAGTAGAAATTGAGGAAAGAGATTTAGTTCATAATACTCTATGCATCAATTTAACCAAGTAATAACCAGGTCATTTAATCAAAGAAAAATCTGAAGAATTTCAACTGATAAATTCCACAAGGCTAACAAACTATGAAGCAAAATAAAACTTTGGTAAAACAATTTGCACAAAGTTAGCATCCTTCAGTATGGTTCTTCGTCCCCAGAAAGGGAAAACAAAAGTTTTGAAACTTACGCACTAAGAGCACCACCTCCCTTTGCGTGACCATCCATCTTGGTCACAATCACAGCACCAACTGCAACACTTTGTTTAAATGCTTGAGCCTGGTCAAATGCCGCTTGACCGATACTGCTATCCATGACAAATATAACGAGATCCGGTTTCTAGACAACGCAAAGAACAGTCAGAAATTTTAACAAGTTATCATCAAATGGCCATAAAATAATAAGACAAGAAAAATACCGTCGCTTCAGAAACTTGACGCATTTCTTCAAAAAGAGCAGCTTCCTGTTTGTGACGCCCACTGGTATCAACAATTATGAGATCACAACTTTCTTTCTTGAATCTTTCCACACCTTCTACCGCAATTTTAACAGGATCCGATTCCATGTAACTACAAAATGGGGAAATAAAGAAAAATTGAAATACTGAATGACAACTTGACTAATAAATCAAGCACACTGAGAGAGGAAGAAAACTCCAACCCATAAAAGTATAAACAAAAAAGAACAAGAAAAAAATGACCAAAATCACACACATGAATTTACATTTTTAAGGTCCGGGACACGCCCAGAACCATAAACTATAAAGGAAACACACCTCCTACTTCTTCCATACCTCACCCATTCCCATCCCCAACCATATCACAAATGTGCTATGCTAAAAGAAGAAAGATTAAGAGTCTAATACTCTCAAACAAAAGGATCAATGCATGCAATAATATAAAGTATTTTCCTCGTAGCAGAAAAAGTTCGAGGTAGGATACTACAATAAAACTGTAAAATGATAACTAAATAACCAATTTGGTAAAACCACCCCTCATATATGGTTCCTATTCTTTCCAATAAGACTAAACCATGCTTCCACGATCACATAAATGAACGGTAAAAATAGTATATATGAACTACCCTACCTTCCATAAAAGGGAATCTTTGCTTTGGTTGCATTCTGCTTCAATTGATCAAAAGCACCAGCTCTGAATGTATCTGCACAGACCAAAGCAGGCTTCCAGCCTTTCTTCTGATGATAATATGCGTACTTAGTACATGTTGTGGTTTTCCCAGACCCTGAATTTTAAATATTTAAAAAAGTAAAGATTAATCAATAACATAAAGAAAAAATAGTGACTAACAAGTAATGATGATAACAGTACAAACCCTCATCATTCTACATGGTAGAAAGCCACATTTAAGTGGATCTTTAAACAGGTAATAAAGACAACAATGTTACACCTGTAACATACCTTGCAAACCAACAAACATGACAACACTTGTTTTTCCTTTCTTTGGTGTAAAAGAAGGCTTTCCAGGATCTAGCATTTTGCACAGTTCATTAAATACAGCCTACAGAGGGAGAAGAGAAAACATCTTAAAACCTAGCTCCAAATACCAATAATGATACAAATAGGTAAATCTTAAAATAAATGAGTTACGAATTTCATTAGATGGGTCCCATCGCACAAGTTCTAAAGATGTCCATCAAAAGAAATGTAATGTTTAAGAAGGGCAGAACTATAGTATGCCAAATGAATTGCATTAGCTTTTTGAGATTGCACTTCTTTCATCAAGCCATCCAGAAGGAAGGAGAACCCCATTTTAATAAAACAAGTAAATAAAGGGGTAAACAAAAGATTTGAAATAGATCTAGGGTATTGGGATTGTTCAATGTTCTAAACAAACATCCATCCAACATCTAGAAAGCAAGAGTAGGTCTATACTACAGCTCGTTGACATTGAGCAGAAAGACTAGACCAAGTGATAGATCCATTCAGGTTAGGATGAACCAATCTACAACATAAGTTACATAGCTATTGAGAGCCCCCATACACTTGGTGGTTCTATCCCCTTAACAAAAGAAAGACTGGTAACGTTAGAATCCCCAGCCAAATCCCAAAAATGACCACGAAAATATAATAGATAATCCAACTCATCCCAAAATGAGTTCCTCATCGGGTAGGTGGTAATTCCATGAACACCAATAACCCAAACAGACCGGTCATCCAAGCAGGCAAAGTGAATGGATAAGGCCAAGCAGCTCTGATCATCTCTAGAATTGAACAAAACTCAAGAGTCACATAGAACAATGAAGCCCCAGGAAGTACCAACCAACTCTAGAGACATAAAGGTCGGTTATCTCTACAAAAGCATTTGTATTGCATTTCGTGGAATGGAAAATAACTAATTGCAACAACAATCCTAAACTATACAAATCCCACCACATGCCATATCTATAAACTTCGAAAAATATATATAAACACAATTAATAACGCTCAGAATTCAGAAAGATTTTGCATTTCCCTTAATCCACTATATGGACATGTATTAAGAAACTCGTTCGAAATTCAGCTACAACTCTCAGAATCGACTCTAGTTTCATAGAATAACTCTACAAAACCAAATCAACAAAAAAGACAATAAAAGATAGAAAAAAGGAAAACAAAAAATACAAAAGGAAATGAAGAATACCTGTTGAATGATCTTGCGCTTATTGTGACCGGCAGCGAGGTCATCGAGATTAACAATTTTCTTGATATTGGTCTGCATATCACGGACAAGCTTGAATTGGACATCGGATTGAAGAAGAGCGCGGGTGATCTCGTTGAGACATTCGTTCAAAACTTTCTCGTCGATCACCGTCGCGCTGCTCATCTGCTGGAGAGCACGAGAAATGCTCCCCCCAAGCTGTGCTAACACCATCTTTGCCGATTCTTCGAAATCTGAATCCGAATTGTTGATCGATTAAGAGAGGTTTTGAATTAGGGTTCCGATTTGGGGGTTTCTGAAAAATTTAACCAACCTTCCTCTTCGCCTTTCAGAAGTTGAACATCAAAAATCCGATGGTACATAAACAAAAAAAGAACCATTTTATAATATCAAGGACCTGCCCGCAGCAGATCCCACCTCTCGGCTTTTTCCCCTTTTTTTTCCAAATGATAATTGCAATATTTGGCAAACACAACCAAATTCAATTTCTATTACTAATTGAATATATTCTCTATTTCTAGACTTAAATTTAAATTAATTCTTTTATATTGCATTATTTTATTTTAAAAAAACTATTAAGTCGTATTTGCTAATATTTTTAATCTCGTCCTTCCACTCTAATTGTATTTTATAAAAACATCCTTTTGTTATATTTTTAATTTAGGATCGTAATCAGGGTAAACCTAACTTTACGAAGAAAAACAATATATATTTTGAACTTGAACTCGTGACGATGAAAATATTGATGCTTTGTCAAGATCGATAGCTTAAATTTACTTATATATTTATAGATATTTTATTTAAATCACATACATCAAACCAAATTAATGAATAATAAAGTTAAAATTCGTCTCGACAATTCAACAAACCTAAAAAGGGAAAATTTTCCACCACAGGTGAACAATTCCCACTAAATGTCCAAGAAACTAGATTGTTGTTGAATTTTTTTGTGAATGACTAACATATTGAGATTGTTCCACCATCACATTTAGCATTTTACTCAATAAAAAATATTATAGCAGTAAAATTGATTTCTTCATTCACTGAACGGATTGTTGCTTTCATACTCCACTCTTATTGAAACAAAACTTTGAGAAGTAACCGGTCAAGAATTGATGTGGAGTAATAATAAGTTAAAGATTAGATGTAATTGAAATAAAAGATTAAGAAAAGTAATCAAAGTATAATAATGCATCAAGGTTTCACCCTTGTAGAAAGGGGTGAGTGTATGATCAAAATGTGAGCAATACTACTTCACAAATTTATGAATAAAATTTTATTTTGTTTCTTTCATTAATTTTAAATATCTGGTTTAATGGAAAAAAGAAAAAAGAAATGAAGAAACCAATCAAACTCTGTCACGTGGCACACTCGCGAACAACTACGGGAACAGAGTGAAGAAGCAAAGATAATTTCGCGGTGGCCGTTAAAAGAGAGAGATAATAGAGCAAAATGGCAGCGACGGCGACGGCGACCGGAGTATTGAAGATCGGCGTTCCGGCACCAGCTCCAGCTCCAGCTCCGCCTCCGTTAAAGGCAAAATCAGGAAGGCATCCAACGAATTTTGCAAGCCTCACAATGCGCTATCCAAATTACTTTCTCAATACGCGGATGAAATTTCCTGCCGTTCGAGCACTTGGACAAGGAGGGAATCCGAGCGGCGACGACGACAACGACGCCGGCGGTTTCATCAATCAGGTGTTTGTTTTCCCTAATTGCCTTCTATCTCTAAGTATATAAGAGCATTAAACATATGCTTAGCAGATTGCTGATTCAACATAGTAATTCGATGCCTAATTAGCTGAATTTAGGCTGAATGAAAGAAAAATAGATGGAACTATTCAGTTTACCACATTTTAGCAGTATTTTTACTGATTTCTGGCTAGATTCTATAAGTTTCATTGATTGAATTGGACTGGGAAATCTGGAATTTTAGTAAATTCTTGTCAGGTTAGCTATTCTGTCTTTCGATTATCAAACCTGGAAAAAGAACACTTGAACGCACAAAAAACTAAAGAACACTAAAATATGTTGTATTGCGATAAGAAAAGTAACAACATAAACACAACCTAGTCTTTGCTAATCTCTTATAAATTCTCCAAAGAAAATCCGCAAAATTTCACTCTCTCCTCGTAACCTTACACCCTCTATTTATAGATAAATGCCTAACAAATCAAATTTACTAACTATTTACTAAGATGTCTCTTTTATCAACCATACTGATATTCTACTAATGATCCTACCATTTTCATAACTAGAGATCTTTGGGAGCTCCTTCTTGCATTGATTCAAATTCTTCTTTGATGATGAGTGCATGTTGAGCAACCAGTGTTTAGACCATTTATTATTGATGTTGTGCCAAAATTGCTTTCAGGGCAATGATTTCTTCTACGGCACAATAAATCTTTTTGAAATTCGATTAACAAGGTTTCTATTTCTCTTACCCAATAAATCTCTTTTAAGATATGCTTGATATTGACGGGAAAGCCTAAACTTAAACATAATCAATATAGAATTGTATAGAAAAATGAAAAGAAAGTAGAGTTTCAAAACATTATATTCTATGCAATAAAATTAGTGAAGATGGCCTGGAATTAGAAAACTCAAACATAGACTTACCGTTTTAATTCCAAGATATACAAGTCCAACATGTTCGTCAGCCTCTGCTTGGGAATTTGCTCTTTGTACTCTCTAAGGTAGCAACTGTTTAGTTAAATTACATTTCTTGTTTTCAGACATGGCATATTTAGACTGTGTAATGGCATCTCTGATAGTTTGATTTAGTTGTTGGTAATAATTTATTTTGTTTATGAGGTAGTGAAACCATATAATAATTTTATCTCACTCCATAGGTAAGACGTTGAGTTATTTTCTATATGTCATTAACATGAGTAAAGACAAGCTTTGGAAGTAGTTTACATTATCTCTCATGCCCTTCTCAAGATTTATTTGGAACGAATTTTCTAAAATATGTTTTTAAGCGTGTTTTAAGCACTTCAAAAGTCATTTCAAGCCGGTTCAAAAGTCATTTCAAGCCGGTTCAAAATATGTTGAAGAAAATGATATGAATATTTACTCGATTGTATCACTTGATTATGTGATAACACAGGAGGATGTGGAATTTTTGTTGAAACTGGGGGCAGGTTCCATAGCAGGGGGATTTGGAATAAAGTATGGAAGCATAATATTTCCAGAGATAACCAAACCCAACATTGTACAAGCACTTATCATGATATCAACTCCTGTGGTTGTAGCAATATGGCTTTTGATCAAGCAAAGTCGTGAAGAGACACAAAGCTAACGATCCACTGTCGTTTTTACAAGATGATGAAAGGATTTTAACCATCCAAAAATTTGTAAAAGAAAAAAAAGTTAGAACTTGTAAAAGCACTAGAAATTGAAAACAGATGAAACACTTTATATTTTTGTGTTGCTCGATAAGATGCCTTACACTATTCATATTGCTCGGACTGTCAATATTTGATTGATTATCAGTTGAATAAATTACAAGTTTAGTTTTTAAAATTTTCAGGTCTATGTCTAATTGATCAATCCGAACTATAAAACGTTGAAGTTAAATTCTTGAAGTTTCAAGTCTAATCTATTTGGTCACTACATTATACTGAAAACATTTAAACAGTTGATCCATCGAAACGCCTAAACTATACCAATATTAATCACACAATGAATAGGATGCATAGATATCTCAATTTCAACTTCAATTTCGAAATGGCCTCTTCTCCATTTTTCAGTGGACAAAATTCCATTCTCAATAAGTTAAATCATTTATTTTTCTAATGCTTTGAATTATTATAAATGAATATAGTTTGAAATGTAATTCTGATCGATACCATCAACTAATGAGACAAAAAACACTCAACTCTATGCAAGTTATGAACATCCACTCTGAGCACAATGGTCACCCCTGGAGGACGCATGAAGAAACAACTCACGAAAATTGCCAGAAAGTGTCTTTGAGCCATTTTTGGGTAGGAGTAGAGATCTAGAGCCAAGAAGGTTGAACAAAGACTTGTTTAGTTAGGTTTCAACCAGAGCCGAAGCCAAACTCGAGACTGCCTAAAGGTTATCTTTCAGCCATTTTAGAGCTCCTTGCGCTACAGACCTGCCAGTTCCAAATTTTACAAAATGCAAGAGTAAGCTATTGATATTGTGTACACATGAGGTTTGAAATGTTCTCATAACAAAACTCTACGAAGAAGGTAAGGATTTTTCTTTTGTGATTATTATTGAAAACGTAGAACCTTCTTGTAAAACCAGACAGGTAATATCCTCTGCTTAATATGGCACCAATTTCATGATAAATAGAACTTTTAGGCACAAGGTATAAATTCAGTTGGATTTGAACTTTTCCCTCATTTCCTCTTTCTTTTCATCTATCCATTCAAACCCCCTTCATCAAAGTGGGATATGAAAAAGTGCTTAGAAATAGATTTTTGATAGTTCAACAAACAAGTAAGGAAGGAGATTTGAACATTTGACTTCTTGATTAAGGACATACTCTTAGGATGAAGGGTATATTTAGATAATAAGTCTTCGTGAAGTTTCAGTTTAATGTGCAATTAAAATTACCGGTCAATTTCAAAATGTAGAATAATTCTCGCTAGCACACCAACTTATAAATACAAAGAAAGGGAAAACAAGGTAAAAGAAAATAAACAAACAATTGTTTAAGATCAATTGTCCAAACATGCATTCAGAAATCCAGAACAATAGAAATCTATTTCTTAACAATTTTTCAAGAATCCCTTGGCAGAAAGATTAGAACAGTAGAAGACTTTGGAGGGTAGCTTTTTAAAATTTTAAAAGTAAAACTGGTTCCCAAGTTATAATCATCAGATTCAAAGAGATATGATTAAAAGCACAGAAAAGAGATCATACCCAGCAAAATCTTGTACTTTTTTCCATATATCGTTCGAGTCTCCATCATCAGCAGATTCAGTACTATTAGCAACTGTCTTGACCTCATTTTCTGTAATTGTATCTGCAAACGCAATCATTTCTAAAAATTCCAATATTGTAAATGTAAATGTAATTCCACTAATTATAGTCTATGGAAAGATAAGCCAAAAGGGAGATAAAGGGAAGAAAAATGCCCATTAGCAAAAAAATAAAAATAGAAAAACGCAGTCTGTGTAACCATTCTTCTTTTAGTTTCTGTTTTATAAAATTATGCTTGTTTTCTCACCTTGTTTTTTATGAAATATTTGAATTCTTAGCCAAATTCCCAAAACTATAAAATGTTTATAACAAAACTTGGTTTTAATTTTGTAAAGAATTGAAGAAATTAATATTAAAACAAAAAACAAAGTAAGCAATAGGTAGAAATTTTGTGCATAACATCAATTTTCAGAAACACAAAAATCAATTACGAAGCACATATACTTTACGTGAAGCAGCAAACTGGTATCTAATATGTATCAGCTATTGATACACCCAAATACTTATATATATCAGCTATTGAAATATCGAATATGTGTGTCCACTAGACACGTGAAGGGGGCACACTAGACCTCTTTCTTTATATATATATATTAAAAAGAAAAAGTAGCTTATCTGATCTTCTCCAAACCAAAACTAAACAATCTATTAAAAAGCTCACTGTCCCAACCCAAAACTAAAAACAAAAAATAAAAATAAATCATCTGAGTCCCCAAATATCACATTAAAAAATAAAACAAAACAAAATAAAAACCCCACTTGAATATCTTCAACAATTCTACCTCTAATCCTCTTTTCCGCCATCTCATAGGACTCTAGCATAACAACCTTTTCTATTGTATTCTATTAACTCTTGTATTTCAATAACTTTATGATGCTTTTTGTATTGTATTTAGTGTTTGTATTGTATTTTGTATTATTGTCATTAACTTGACATTTTGTGCTTTTTAGTGGATGAAATTTATTATGTTTGTGCCAAATTTACATATATCCTAGAATATATATACACTGACACGTATATATCCTCAACGTATCTAAATCCTAGTTTTTTAGAAATTGGCATAACATCATATATCCTATCATTTTTTCTATAGAACCTAACAACTTTCGCTGAGAAAAAAATGAAAGAATACAAGGACATAAAAAAAAACAAGCCCACATCATATCCTATCATATCCATATCTCATATATTTATCTGTCTATGCTTCATAGGACCGAGACCAAATTATTGTCACACAAGACCTTAGTAACGCACCATGACATTCAAATAATTATTTTTGGGGTTCAAAGTCTTCTGCCTTTCTTTTCAATAATAATGTGTATATGGATTTCCGTTGTAGGTGCTTGGAAAAACATGCAGGAAAGATCTGTGAATATTGCTTACTAGTTGGTTGTGGTTGCGATTTTTGGCGAGTTCTGAAACGGCTCCCAGTCCCAGCATTGTTGCTAAGTGAAGCGAGTTCTTCAAGCAATTCTCGCTCTTTTTCACTGTAAACATGGTTATTGTTAATAATTACTTAAAGATGAAGGAAAAGTAGAAAAGAAACAGAATGAATAACATTTACAAGGAGAAAATATTTATGTTGTAAAGCATAGTAGTGTAGATATGGTTGTCAGTGTCACTCTCAGCCTAATGATATTTCGGTAAACAAGACTGAAACCAGGAAAACAAGCATGTCATATATGAGATGAATAATATCAAGGCCTGAAGATTATACCTGGCTAACTATGAACCCGTTTTATAAGTTTAAATGGAAAAGGCATGTCCATTACTCCCTCTAGTGGGTCTCTTTTATTTCCAAATAATAGGTCAAGAACCCATGTCAAATGTTTCCATTGTATTGAAAACAAAACGTAAGTTGACTGTTTAAGAACACATCCAAGAAAATCTTCACATAAATATCTTTTTACCTGATACGATTTGGTATGGTTACTTTGATTGTGAATAAGTGGTCGCCTCGAATTGATGGCTTATTTAGTTTTGGGACACCTTTCTTCGCAAGAACAAGAACATCACCAGGCTGAGTACCAGGCGGAATTTGAAGTTCAGCCATACCTTCAACCGTCTTTACCTGAATAGGCCATATCAAAAGATATTGTTAAACGCAATCCTTGGTCAATAGTTCAGTTATACACCAAAAAATGAAGTCCTATTGTGGCAAAGCTATTAACTATTATTTAAGTTTCCGAAATGAAGGTTACAATTGCAACAATTTCTAGCTGGTATATCAAACACTACAAAAAAAAGCTCATAATAGACAGTGTTGTTTGAATGGAAACCATTAGCTTTAAGCATCTCAATTGAAAGGTATCCCCAACATCAATACACTTGTACGTGCTGCAGGAGGCTGATGCATAGTTCCACACTGAAAAAATTGGCCGCACAACCGATCCAACTATTTATGGAGTTTAATTAAAAACTAATAGCTTGAATAAAAATTAAACCCTCTAATGAGACAAATTCAACAAAATGCATCACAAAAAGACTATTAAGAGTTCACCTTGACAACAGATCCCATAATGGCGTCCAGATAACTTATAGCTATTGTTGAGTAAAGGTTGATGCCATCTCTTTGAATTCCAGGTATCTCTTCAACATCAAGATACACAAAAAGATCTCCTGGAGGGCCCCTGACAAAGAAGAAAACCTAGATGACTTAAATGCATGAATATCTAATGAGAAATTGAAAATAAAACCTTGACAGAAAGACAGGGCATTCCCATTTCTCAAAATAAAGGAATCTTGAGGCCATGTATACTGATGATCCATACAAATATTACATTTCAAGGACGCGTGAGGACAGATAAGTCATAAGTGCCTCGCAAGGTTATGGATCAGAAACATCTAGAAAACAGATATTTTTAAGGGAAAAAAGTTTACGCACACATGAGCTAAAACATTCTAAAGAAAGAAAAAGTAAATAAAATAAAATCTTGAACCCCATACCCTCTGGGTCCAGCATCACCTTCTCCTGCAACTCTTAGGATACTGCCTGCACTGACTCCTGGAGGAACTTTAACCTTGATGTTTTTCTTAACACGGATACGCCCTTCACCAGAACACTTCCGACAGAAATCAGATATGACCTCACCATTGCCACCACAATTTGGACAAACAGAGACCTGACACAAGCATGAATTACAAATAAAAAACTATCCCCAATAATGATTAATGAATGATAGATAAAGCGCTCCAATCAAATCATATCATATATCAAACAAAAGCTTCTGGCTGAAAATTGAATGAAAGCTGTAAAGTGAACAATCAATGTAGCAAATAAAGATTAAATGAATTTTCAAACTCAGCCTACTATTAAGTCAAGGAAACCAAAGAACAAGTTCTAAAGCAACATTGATGCCCATACCTGAGAAAACAAGCCAAAAGGTGTTTGCTCAGTTCTCATAACTTGACCTCTCCCTCCACATGTTGAGCAAATCCTCATTTTGGAGCCTACTTTAGATCCAGTACCAGTGCAGACTTCACATGTTTCCAGATGGGACAGCTCAAATTCTTTCTCTGATCCAAATATGGCTTCAGAAGATCCTAAATTGATGTCATAACTGGATTCAAAATATTGTGAAGTTATTTGTTCGTCATTTTAATAAATATGGATTATAACTTATAAGAAATAATTTCCTATCAAATGGAGACAGCCAAAAAACATGTAATCAATTAAAGTAGCTGTAATTCCAGTCAACTATTATCTATAACAGTTCATTTCTCTTAATGATTGTCTTTACTATCCAAAATAAGTAGTGGTTGTTTGAAAAGTTCATGACCAGAATCGTGGTGCTAGAATTGTTTGCTTGGCAAAGAAGAAATTCCCGTACCTAAAGTGTCTGATGTTGTCACAGTAGGAAGAAGCCCTCTGTTTCAACTTTAAAGTAGAATTTCAAGGATAAGAAGAAGAAGATGGTTTGATGGCCTTTTAATGTAGAGTTTCTTACATCTCCCTCAGTATCATCTCAGATAATGAGAAAACTTAAAGCCGTCACAACTCTTTGTTTAATAGACTCTTCTTATGTGCAATCACATGCTTTACCAAAAACATGAAAAAATGGCAACCATGGCAGCTGTAATGATAAGTGCACATGTTAGAGACTATGGTGATGTGCCATGCCTCACCTCTTACCATAGGCTAACTAAATGCGTCCAGAAGAACCTATGTTAGCATTAAGTACAACTATCATCTTTTAAAATGAAAATAACCACTTTCATTTAGAAAAAAAAAATGAATGAGTATCATTTAGCCATTCGGTCGCTGGACCTTATGAAAGTAGGAAGTGGACGTAGAGAAAGGCAATTCAAGTTCAATGAAACGTATCTTGTTTTAAAAAACAAATAAAACAGTAAAAAATTTGTAACCCATATCCCCTATAACGAAGATGGAAATCAGTATAGGTACAATTAACATCTCCTTAGTTGAATCTGACTGACACATGAAGGAAATATCACACTACTCCAAAAATAGTAACAAAACAAAAACGTATTTTTCAAGCATGATTCACACTGTTACTCACCGTATGTCTTCACCCTTAGTAAGGGTACTGCTACGACGCGTGCGGAACCCAGTTGGATCCATACCACCAAATCCTCCCATGCTTGGTCCAAAAAATGTCTCAAATAAATCAAATGGATTAGTCTGCAACAATAATATAGTATAAGGCCCAAAATTTCTTGATGTGAAAATGCATCAAGCAAGCACTATTTCCGTCAGAAATTAGAGATGATATCAAATAACAACAATAACAACAATACCGTATAAGCACTAGAACCTCCTACTGTACTCTTAACACCAGCTTCGCCATATTGATCATACAAAGCCCGCTTCTTATCATCTGAAAGAACCTGCAGCATTGTACTTGAGATTCAAAGGACAATATTATAATAAGTGTGAAAGTATGGAATTCTAAAAGTGTTTCATCATCAATCGATGATGCCACAAAATAACGAACCAACTTTCAGAAATAACAAATTTGGAAGAGATTGTGACATAGATGGTTTAAGGAAATGCAAAGACTTAAATATTGATAATGAAGACTGAAAGATCACACATTTCAGATATATTTGTAATTTGAAATGAAAAGTTCTGAGAAAATGCACCACATCCATTACGGTTAAACTTTTTTTCCTCAATCATACCTCGTAAGCAGCACTGATCTCTTTAAACTTCTCAGTTGCCCCAGGTTCTTTATTGACGTCTGGGTGATACTTGAGAGAAAGGAGAGAATTTAAAGAGAAAAAAAAAGTCAATATGGCTAACAAATTTATTAAGAATATGTCTAGGCTTAGGTTGGTTGCAATTATGAGATGATTATGGAAGAATCTTAACAACTTTTTGTTTGGTAAAACTGATGGTAAAAGAAAGTAGTAAAATTACTTTTTAAAACACAAATTGATCGCCACAATTTTTAAAATATGCTGCTAAAAGTAAAATTAGATATCAATTCAACAAATTAATATTTCTCTTCTCCTGCAACCAATATACTAGTACTAGATATATAAAAGCAATGATTAAAATTTTAAAAAAATTGTTAAGGAGTGACATCTGATTCTGCTTTTTACAGCTAGGGAACAGATTCTAAAACTGTTTTATTAGATTATTTCGCAGTTAGTTGTACCAAACCAGTTAAGATTATTTCCTAATCACTCTTAAGCTCTGGAACAATCCCTAATGCGTCTTTAGAATAACAAAGTTACCGTATTCACATTTTTCGCTGGCATTAAGCTTATTCAATATTTTAGTTCATAAACACCAAATAAGAGTAAATACAGCTTATCGTCCACAGTTATAATAGTCATGCCTCATGGACTTCTCACAAAAAATCATCAGTTATTATTGGGAGTAAAGTAGTAGAATTATCAGTGATTAACAACACATGAAGAAGTTCAAAGATGGCATTGAAAGCTTAAACAAACAAACCCTTTTCAGAGAATCTTATTTCCCTACAGATAAACTTCTCAAACAACTAATCTCCACCTTGATCACGATTACCAAATTACACAAACGCACACACAAAAACGAACAAATCCCGTACCTGACGAGCCAATTTCCGATAAGCGGCCTTAATTTCCTTACTATTAGCAGATTTTGGGATGCCGAGAGTGGCATAATAATCTCCAGAAGCACAAACAACAAGTCCTAGGCGTCGTCTCGAAGAGACCCTTTTATTAAATCGGGAATTGGGAGAAGAAGGAGAAGAGTTAAAGGAATAGGAATGCACAGAGAGGAAGTTTTTGTGGAACCTGAGTTGGGTTCCACCATGGAAGAAGGAAGAAGATGAGGGTGAAGAAGAAGAAGCAGAGAAACGCTCAAAGGTGAGGGGAGATGGAAGAAGAGAAAGAGATGAAGCGGCCATTAAAGGCAATACTAGAAAAGAAATGGGTTTGACGAGAGTGCTAAATTGAGGAGAAATGGGTTGGATTGTTCATCGTTTTGGTGGGAAATTTTACGTTTGCTTTGGAGACTGGATGATAGAGAATCAGCAGCAGTAGCAGAAGAAGAAGAAGAAGAAGGGGATCGAAAGATGTGGTCTGATTTTTCTTATTACCACGTAATGCCACTCTTTTAATTTTGTTTAGGGATCTTTTTATGAGTTTTTTCCTTTCCGCTAAATTGTAAAAAATGACCCAAACTTTTTACTTTGTTTTGAAAGATATCTCTAAACTTTAAACTTTGTTCTTAAATTTTAAAGTTTCGTTTAAAAAATAAAATCCAACTAATGAATATCCAAAGAGATTCTTGTTAATTACATCATTAATAACACCAGTCATGTGCTAAATTCAACTGTTGGTGTTTTTATTACATATATTTTGTTAAATTAAAGGTTATTTTCAAGAAATTATGATAGTGAATTCTTATTTTTCTTTTAAAAAAAACTAACAGTCCTCTGATGATCATCTATTATATAGAAATCGAGTCAATTTTGTGATTTTTTAATTTATAGGTAACTTCTCATTCTCATTTTACGTTGCTCTGCAAACGATATCATCAAGTTGAATATAACCTTTTATTAAAAGCTATAGGGGAAAACAATAAAAATTCACAACAAAGCTGTGGTTGCAATCAAACCATTCAAGGCTGACTGATATGACCAAACTCAAACTAAGCAAACACACTGATTAGCACACAGTACTCCTATTCTCTATTCATAGGAAACCAAGAAGACGGTAATGAACATGCTCCATTCCTCCCTGCTCTCCCTCCTCCTTTCCTCTCTACTTTAGATCTTTCTGCCAGCAATAACTTAGTTCTTTACATTCTTGTTTGCTAGAAGACATCGGGATGGAAGCGGCCTGGAATCGAGCTGCTTTGTTGAGCTTGTTTCAAATGCATTGTCAATGCATAATTGTTTATCTGTAACCAAAGACACAGAAGTTTTTTTCAACTGGTTAGAAAATGTTGCACCAACATGAACATGTTTAAAAACTTAAAACAGGTCGGTTGGTAGTGGAGAAGATATTTCAAAACGTTCTACATTTAATTCTCACCTCTAAGGTTCTGAGCTGCTCTTGATATTGAGCTACCAACTGTTTAAGGTGCTGCAACTCTAGATTTTTATCCTCAAATTCTTTCTGGCGTTCATGCTGTATTGCAACTGCTCGCTTCAGAATTGTATTTTCTCGTACAAGTAATTCAATCTGTTCCTTTAGTTGCATATTTTCCTGAGCGACAATGAAAAGAACATAAGTTTACAAGTAAAAAAGCCCAAACCAATTATAGCTGCTTTCAAATGCTCCAAAAATATATCAATACCCCAAAATTGTCCCCCTTGTACGTGAAAATTTTGGAACTGTGGGCACTAAAATTAAATTACCTTGTGAAAATTTTGTGCAGCATCAACACTAGCACGTGCAGTAATTGAGTTCTCTAAAGCCTCTAATGCCCTTGCTGCACGAGTCTTAGCATCAGCTACTGTGGTAGCGTTCGTCATTTCGACAACAAACAAGTCAATCCATTTTCTACCATCAAGAGAAACACTGCTTGAAGAATTCTCGGAAGCAGCAACCTCTCCATTGTTAGCGATTGAACCTGAGAATTTTAAAACGTGCACTAAATTATTTATTTTTACAGAAAATAAATAAGATAAAGGTCTAACAATGCTTTATGCAGAAAATGCATGATAAGTTTGTAACTAATATCAATGTTTTACTAGCTGAAGACATAGAAATAAGATGTCCAGACTAGGAAAAAAGAACATATTAGGAACTTATCAGGTGCAACAGCCGCAATACAACATCAAAGACAAAAGAATCATAGAAAATTATAATTCCTCGTGCAGATTTATCTCCAGCAATTCAGATTTAAGGTTTTTGCCGACTGCTTATGGTATATATACCAGCCAAATTCAGTAAACATAAGTTTATCAACCCAAACTACAAACAGGAGAGTAGGTAGCAAATAATTGGGATTCCAAAGTACGGACAGCAAAATGGCGACCCATTAGATCTCTTCAAAGAAATAAGCATGCATCAACACATTCATCATCATAATTATAATTAAAATCATGAATGAACAGAAACAAGGAAACTACATATGAAGCATCTACTTCATTACTTAGCATTCTGTGATACCTTGATCCAAATTTGTCTCTGGTTCCGCAGAAGCAACAGGATTTTCAACAGCAGACCCCAAACACAGGTCACTCAGACTTCTGATAGCAGCATCCAAGTCATTGCCACATTCTTCAAGGGCTCTCACAAGAAGCTGAAAGGCAAAAATCAAAGCATGATAATTAAAAACTTGGGAAAAAGACAAACTTGAAATATCAATCATGACATATATGGGAGCAGTTATCTAACAAAACACCGAAATGGATGCATCAAAAATTGAACGACTCAAATTTCAAGCCGCAGCTAATTCAAATTACTTGATATTTCAAGTTTCAGAAGCATATTCAACTATTAACATACAAGAAGAAGAACACTACATGATCCCCCCCCCCCCCCCGGTCTACAACTCTTGTAAGATTCAGGTTATAATCCTATCATATCAATAAATATCATATCACACACAAAATAAGAACAATAACCAAACCAACGAAGTACGGAAGCTTCTGAAATTCAAACCAAAACTGAATCTAAACCCAAAAGGAAGAAAGAAGAAACCTGACGATCCATCTGAGGAAACAAATGCTGTAAGTGATCAATATGAGAGGGAGCAGCGAATCTAATAGGAGAAGTAGAAGTGGAGCAACGGAGGCGCTTGGCAATGGGAGGCGAAGGTGGGAGTTCTTCAAAGAAGGATCTCTTGGAACCGCACACCACAGCAGACATGGTCTCCGGGTTGTCGCTTGCAGAAGCTAATTCCTAAAGAGGCCTTCGTCGCCGGCCGGAGCAAACAACAAATTCAAATTCGAGAGTATGAACAGAAAGAAAGGGAAAAAGAGATTAGGGTTTTGGAAGATTGCTTGGGAAAGAGGAGGAAGAAAAAGAATTTGATTTCTTTGGGGTTAGGTTTTTTCAATCTCTCTGCTTTACCCTTTTCAAGGGCATTAACATAAACAACAAATGGGGAGCGTTTACATGCGATTCTTGAGGATTTATATGGAAACAAATAAACAATTAAATATTTGAATATCAAACGGCAAAGGATAGATTTCTTTGTAATATTTATAATTAATAATATATGACATTCTTATATTAAATAATATTCTAATGTAATTAAATACCTATTTTTATTCCAATTTCTTTAATTATTATATGACGTGGTTTTTTAATTAGAACTTTATCAATTCGTATTTAGATCATTGAAGCATTATTTTTACACATGTATTAAGCTTCTTTGAATAAGTGTAAATTGTAGAAAAATGTGAGAATCAAATTAATAATGGTTGAAAAATTGGAAGGTGGTTGTTTAACATTACTTAGAGATCTCCCACAACACCACATCCTAACAATTAGAAAGATAATAATAAATCAACAAAAGAGAAGCAATAATAACAAATAAGTTGGCAATCCAATTTGGTGATACAACACCCATGTTTGAGGGAATCGTGCCCAAGAAAAATGATCCACTTATATATTCAAGTTAAGCGATTTACAATGTTGTACTTATGTGTAGGGCGTAGATTGTTATCTTGATAATCGTAGAGAGTAATTCGGTCAACACCAAGGCTCTCCCTAGATGTGAAGCTCTCTCTCTTTAAAACTTACACTCTCCGTAAGTGGGTGACTATTAGCTTGTCGTGAAGTACTTAGGTTCCTCAAAACTTGAGTCTTTCCTATTTATGTGTGTGAACTTCATTATCTCAATTTAGTGTAATTTGGAAGTAATGTTCTTTCCGGCCAACCACTTAGAATTTTGTCACCACACTCGAAAGAAGTCCTTTGCTACAAACACAATGTGTTGTGTCAAAGTTTCTTTGAAAAAACAAGTAAAAGAGCACGTGCAACAACCTTGGCAATGAAACCTTCTTAAATATAAACAGCACATCAAAACAAAGAAAGAACAATCTCATAATAAATTGACAGAGCTCCATAAAAGGGAAACACATCCCAATGGATCAAATTTGAGAATAATATAAATATGGAAAGATATATTATGCAGTAAACTGCTGAGACAATGTCACTCGAAATAAGATATGGAATAACCACATAAGCATTTTATTACATTTGTCATAGTGGGAAAAGTTTATTACATTTGTCATAATGTGAAAAGTTTGTGTTTTTATTGTCTTTTTTGCAAGGCATTCTAATTTAATGGTAACCAAACTTTCCGGATTTAAATTGATATTTGATCTTAATTCTATTGCTAGTACATGGAAATATATCAACTTTTAACAGCAAAATTTATATTTAAAATGCTTTAGTTTTAAATTTTGACACTAAAAAAATTGCACAAATTTACATTTTTTATTATTTAAATTTAGTTTTGGTCAAGGGTATTTAGCTCATCAAAATAAGTTGGATTCGGTCGTTAAAAATTATCAACTTAACGTTTTGTCCATCAACTCACCCAACTTAATCCCAGTTCATTCTCCAACTCACCACAATCAAAAACTCCAACTATTAGCCTTGTTGACGACTACTAGTGTCACACTTTGGTGACCAACTCCAACGACTACATTCGCATGGCCAACTCCGTGTTCTAGCAATCACCTCCATTGACAACTTCGAATACCACCTTCCACCATCAACCTGAATTCCCGCAACCACTTCCATGTAATTTTTAAGGACACGTCATAACACAATTACATAACACATGAAACAACGAAAAAAAAAGTAATAAAATGAAGCCAATTTTCATACTATTATTGTAAACATGACCTAACTTCACTGCTAACTCCAAAGATGAAAAGAGAAGTGAAGCAAAAGAACTTTTTACAAAACTATCCAACAACAAATGGAGGCTAATATTTACATTTCAGAAATCTTCCCTCTATTTCCTTTCCTCCTAGGCCTACTCCAATCTAACTTGCCTTGTTCATAAATCAAATGCTTAAGTTTCAATCCCTACACTTCCTAGCTAAGTAAGTTCATTACCTTGCAGCTTGTGTGATTCCATGTCCCATTTCCAATCTCAAGCAATGCGAAAAGCAGAGGAAGCCCTATTCCTGCCTTCTGATGCACTCTTACAGAAACCCCATATCCTGGAATACAATACCCGTCCTTTGAACAAATTTGCCAGCTGAAATCCAGCTCTCGCCACAGAAGCAACCTCCTCTCGGTTCGAATCGTCCCTGTGAACTTGATAATCCTTGAAATCGTCTTGACCATCTGCTTGATTCTCTTCAACAGCTTTTGATTCTGGCGATAAACTTTTATGGGAAATATCAGTTTACTGTCTAATAGAACAGTTCAAGAATAAACCATCAACTGTTCATTGCAGAAAAAATAAAATATTGGGAAAGTATGCATAGTTTGTAGACTGTACAATGGGACTAAAAAACAAGCCATCTAAAATCTATGGACACTTTAGTTTGGCTAGTTTGGCTAGTGTATCTGTACAACAAATGAATTGTACATGCATAAATCACTTGTTGAGTTAGATTAAGAAAACACATGTGACAATTTTAATAAATTTTGAGCGTAAAATACATCAACTTTTTAAGCATATAAATCTCATTTACTAAAAAAAATTTATATAAAAATGATAAATATTTTAATAAAGGTGTTATTGCCATATCATATCCTAAATTTTTAGAAAAGAAAGTGTCTCAATATCAGTGTCGTGCTGTATCCATCTCTTGTATTCATCTTTTGCTTCTTACAAGCCATCAAATCAAGCAATTTTGTTCAGAAAAGATAACGGTATGTGCCCGTGCATTGGCATGTTTATGCATGTGCTAGTGCAGCCTATAAAGTGAACAGATAAGAAATGACACTGTTTTGCAAGAAACGGACACATGTGCAACATCAGCTATAAGAAAGAACAACTTAGAAACTCACAACAGCATTGCTTTGCAAGGAACAGTTTGGTTCTTCCTGTCTTTCTTCATCGACAAACAGTTGATAGACATGTGCCTAATAAACTGAAGCTGCATTATCACAACAGGGGAAAACATTAAAAGCTAGAGAACACCTAACGTTTAACTCAACGAACAAGCAAGAGACACATCACAATATTCTCACACCTGATCACCATCCTTAATCCCATAACCTTTAATGCATGTCTTGTCATCAATAAGCTTTTCGCCTTCATAACATAAGCAGAAATGTCCCCAGATAAGTGACCTAAGAACATGTACATTCAGCAATGTTGAATGTGGTGAAAATAAACAAAACGACGTTCATAGAAAACCCAATAGCATCTCAAAGCTCCTAAAAGGAACAAAAACAAAATCTCCAGTGTAAAATTAGCCATAAGTCTCGTAAATAGTCAGTACTACCATGTAATCTTGTAGTGTTCACTCCCCCCGGGGGAATCAAAAACCTTCTCTATTGCTCGTTTAAGATCTGCTACTGTACTGTTCCGCGATACTCGAATGCCTGGATAGCCAAAGAATCAAAAATCAGTTTAACTTGTAGTTGACACTGTAACCATATTCCCGCAATATAAAGAACAAGTAGCTTCAAATCAAATATTTAGTTATTTTCACATGATCTCCACACCTACAAATTAAAGCAGAGAAAAACTGCATAAACTAAAGAATCGAGATATTTAAACATATCGCCGTTGCATTTTTCTTAGCCATTGTAGCCATAAGCGCCAAACACCTTAATTACCAACTATTTTCTAAACGCATTTTACCGCTACAGCGTTATCAAGAAACCATACTCCGTTCTGTTCTCTTAAGCAAGTTATATTAAAACAGTTTCCAGTACAGTTTCCTTCCATCTTTCATCATTCATTTTCCATATCGATTCTCAACCACCAGAAAACCGACAGAAACTTCACCGAAACACAGATTCTCTACTCACGTCTTCCAAGAAACAACAGAAGAAAAAGAAAATGGAGAAAATGGAGTAGGAATCACCAAAAACAGAACCGTCGAGCTTCAGGACGAAAAGATCGATATGATCCTGACGAGGAAGCAAGCGATAAGGCCTCCGACTGAGAGCGTCGGAGTCAGGATCAAAGTCGAGCGTCGGCGGAGCAAAACACCGGTAATCAATGAAGCGGGTGAAACGCCATAAGTTAGCGATCTTGGTCCGGTCGGGGCGAGGAGAACTGGTTGGCATTGTAGAGGTGTGATGAAGGAGTTTTAGGGTTTGGGATTCGGAATGGGAAGGAAGAGAAATGGAGGGATTTAGGGGAAGTTTGTTTTGGTGGTTTGGTTCTGAGCTTTGAAATGGAAAGGAGAGGACCGTTACAAATTGCAATGGAAGGAGGCTTATTTACTTTATGGACTCGCGCTAAGAATTCTACTTTTTAAATTCGCTTTTTTTTTTATTGTTTAATTTGGAAAACCGATTTTGTTCGATAATTCCTTAAAATAATATTGAAAATATGTTTTAAACAAATTTTATTTTCAACAAATTTTATTAAATATTTTGAAAAAAATATATTTTAAATTCATTTCAATTTAGTTGTTACCGTTCTAATTTTAAAATTTGAGTTTTGTTTTGATTTGACTTTCACGGAATGTTTGGGAGAAGGTGAACTCACATTTTCCGAATGGTTATTATAACTCTAATTTTATCCCACTTTCCCTCAACATTTTCTCATTTATAATTAACTCATTTAAGTTTAAATACTATTTATTTAATTTTTTTTCTCATTTATAATTTCTATGCTTACGAGTTTTGTTAATTTTAATATTTTTATTTTAAAAACACAGCCTATATTGCAATTTGTGTATTGGATTTATAATATGATTTTTTAAAAACAAATCATGACACCACTTATTTAACCATTCCCCAAATATATCATACAAAACTCTTATCCCAAACACATCTTATCGTTGCATTTATATTCCTTTTCCGAAACACATTTTATCATAATCTTACATTTATCCTAATACTAGGTTTATCATAACCATAAACTCCCCATAGTTCAAACCTTCTTCCAAACGTTCCTAAGGTTTCAATAATTTGATGTTCATATCATTTGATTCTTATGGATAATATTGCTTTACCTTTCTATATCTAATATTTCTCACTCATTTCTTCAATACCCTCTTACTCTCCCTTTTGTTAATTATTTGATGCTTGTTTATCTAACATAAAAAAACATAGAAATTAAGAGTTTAAACAAATCGATTACCGTTTTAATGGGGGAGATTATTAACTTTATTTCATTTTTTAAAAAAGTTATTTTTGCAACGAGAAATTAAGAGTTTAGTTCAAGTACCGAGAGGTATTTTTGAATTTTAGCAAGTTAAAGAGTGTTTTATAAACAAAATTTAATTTTTTAAAAACTCATTTTATAAGTTGGTATTTTAATTTACATTTTTTGACCCAAACTATAAAGTCAAGAAATTTTCGACATTTTCTTATAATTTTATTTTCAACTTTAGTTCCAAAGCTTGTCAATAATTTTAAAGCAGGGGAAGAAAACCTTCTAAACCTCCTCATTTATTTGTCTTATACTTTAATATTTAGACAAATTATAATATCCAACCATAAACACCAATAGAATCACCATTAACCATCAAGCTCCCAAGTAAGAATGGAACAAGTCCACGCATATGTAAACTTCAATTGTCCTTTTTTTTCGATCTAAGTTCAATATAATACACAAATAATAATTTATCGAATACATAGAATATTCTTTCTATATGTGATATTTATAAAAATTGGACGAGTAAAAATAATAAATATTTTAATATTATGAAAGTTGTTATGAATAGAGAAAATAGTTGATATTGGATAGCCAAATATGAGCTAAATCTAAACTAGATGTAGTACGTGTCAATTAATCACGATCGATTTGTTATTTTCTAGGGTGGATCCATTGTTTTCCAAAAAAATTTTAAGAAAAAATAAAATTTAACTATTAAAAAAAAGAAAATGGTCAAAAATTTAACATTTTGATAAAATTTTTACCATTCGTAAAAATCTAAAAATTGTTTTTTTAATGTGAGAATATAAAATAAAATGATACACTATTTAGGATCGTGATCAAATTCCTTATAAATACTCTTATAACTCTCTAGGATGGAACTTTATGCTTAGAATTCGTATTTCTTTGTTCTGCAAAGGATTGTTACTCTTTGTTCCTTATCTCTTTTGAGTATGACACGTGAAAGTCAGGTGAGTTTTTAGGAATATATTTTTCTCTGTCTTTTGTTGAATTTATTTTCGGAACACTTAAAAGAGAATTAAAATCATCGAAATAAAAACTCAAATCTTATACGGTAAAACCTAACTACATACATTATAATATAATTTAAGAAAACCAAGAAATAAAAAAGGGGAAAAAATTAAAAAGACGAAAGGGCCGAAGATTTGCAATTCTCCAATTTGCTGCGACAAAATTCAATCTTCTTCTTCTTCTTCTTCTTATTTGCTCTCTCTTCTTATCTCCTTCATCGCAATCCAATTCTTCAAGAACAAGAACAAGAAGATGCGGCGGTCTGCTACAAGGAAAACCGGTCAACCCAATTCAACTTCCGTTAATTCTTCCGCAGTCGATCTCTTTCGCTCCGGTACTTGATCTTTTATTTTTTCCACAATTCCAATTCATCTACTGCTAAATCTCGCCATAGACATCGATGATCGTCTTTTATATGTATTGTGGTTCATTTTTTATTAATTACTGTTATGATGATGCCTTTGTATAGGAGGTTTTTATGTTTACCATTTTATGTGCGCATCTTGTTATGTTGATGGTTTAGTTAGTTTTTAAATCGAGTGGGATTTAAGTAGATGAATAGATTTAGTATTTAGCTTCAATTGTGTTCACGCGCTATGAAATTTGGGAATTTGGAGCGTGTGTTATGATTTTTGAGTTACATGTACTTGAGGACCTGTTGGAGTTAATCCGAGATGATATGGAGTGAGTTGAAGGTTTGATTGGAAAGTGAGAGTTGTCGAGTTGGAAATTGAAAGCAAGAGAATCTGAACATGCAAACTATTTTTATACATTGTTTTCAGTTTTTTTTTCCACATTTAATTGAGTGAAGAATGATGAACTTTGTTGGGTGATCTATTGGCTGTTTTTAAGAAAAACTGTGTGGTTCGTGGCTTTCTTAGTCATATGGTAGTAACTAGTAAGTATCATGCTGTTTTGTTCTTATGAGGTGATTTATGTGAAAGTGTCTGATTCTTTTTAAATCTTCCACAATATAAGCTCCTATTTTTACTCTATTTTCAATTCTTATGAACTCGATTCTCAATTTATTCAGCCTCAAGTAGAGCAAGCTCAAAAGAGTTGGAACGGATCGATAGCCTATTTTACTCGTATGCCAATCCCTCTTCTGGTTTGATCGAGTAAGTCAACTCTGGTCAATTGAAATATCTAGTTTTTCAGCATTGTTAGTTAGCTTTGCGTTCTATCATATATATTCAGTATTGTAATGTTAAATTCTTAGCAATATTCCAATAACAAACTTCCATCCATGTTCTTTACATGATCAAGGAGGCTATTCTCCTTATCATTAAGGACACTTCTGAGTGCTTGTATGAATAAGATCCTTATAGGTGTACGTAGTACTGACTATTTCTCTTTAACAGTCCAGAAGGAATTGAAAATCTTTGTTCAGACATTGAAGTGGACCACACTGATGTAAGGATCTTGATGCTTGCTTGGTAAGTAGTACTTGGAAGTATTGAAACACTTCTTTCTCCTTTTTTCTTTTGGTTTATATGTCCTCATTGTCTGGGAACTAATGGATTGCACATACCAGGAAAATGAAATCTGAAAAACAAGGATACTTTAACCTGGTAAGAATATTCACTCTCTTGTGGACCTAGGATCATTGTAAATTATACAATGGATCTTCTTTCTAGTATTACTTGAACCTTTGTTGTCCCAAACATTTTTTTTTGTTGATATTCTGTCCTTTTATCTACCACAGTATGCTTCACATCATATAATCCACTCTTTCATTTTCTAACTAGTATATTAATCCATGAAGAGTATATTTTATTTTATCCAAGTATTGAGTCTTTATTATCTCCTTTAGAGTGGGGTTCTAACCCCCATTCTTGTGTAATTTTATACCACCACGGAAATTGTTTTTTATTTTAAAAAACTTTGATTTTATCTGTGTTCAGCACCAGCTTATAAGGAAAATCATGTCATTTATATTCTCAGCTTCAATTTAGAAATTTTGGTTGCTAAGAATACCTATGAATTGTTTATGTTTTTTATGTTACTCGTTTATTTTTCTCATCTTTTCTTCATGTCCACTTCCCATCTTATTACAAGATAAAGCATTTATTCCCTCCTTGGTAAATTCATTTGATGCAACATTAACCTGGTACATATTTGATAGGATGAATGGCGAACAGGTCTCAAATCCCTGAGGGCTGACACTGTTAGTAAATTAAAGAAGGCACTACCAGATCTCGAGAAAGAGGTATTATACTTGTCTTGTTGAAACTTTGAAAATAAATTATCTAGTGTATTGCATAATTTTGTGCACAAAGTTTTTAGTAACCAATTTCTGACGTTTTGAGAAGGTAAGGAGGCCATCAAACTTTGTGGACTTCTATTCTTATGCATTCCGGTATTGTTTAACAGGTAAATAAATAATGTTTAGTGTATTTTTAGTCTTGAAGCTTGCTTCAATTTGATCCTTACGTTCTCTTTTTCCATTGATATTTTATTTAGAGGAGAAGCAAAAGAGTATTGACATAGAAAGTATATGCGAGTTACTGGATCTTGTTTTGGGGTCTCAGTTTCATTCCCAAGTCAATGCATTTGTTGATTACTTGAAGGTGAGCACTACCTCATTTTTTTGTCTTTTAGTTTGCCACATTTATCCACAGGCATGGTCTGTTTGACACTTCACACCGCAGTTAACTCCAGCACTGCTTAACAGTACTCCTGGGTCTTCTATAGTAGCACTAGCACTTAGTCTAAGAGTTGCATTCTTGAGTTATAGCCTCTCGCCAGCATACCTATTGGAGCACATTGCCAAGTAGTGATAAATGGACTTGAAGGACCTAGTTAATCTTTCTTCTCACGAGAACCTTAGGAGTTATTACATGGTTGGCAATTTTGTGAAAGACATGTTTCCGAGTAACAAATTTTCTTGCATAGGATTTCAACCTTTTGCATTTATTGACCGATTGTTTCCATGTTTTCTGTCTTTCTCCCTCATCAAGAAGGTCAAAAGAAAATTTCTTATTTGCCATATTACATATGCAGATTCAAACTGACTATAAAGTTATTAACATGGATCAATGGATGGGCTTCTTTCGTTTCTGCAATGAGGTACCTTCATTATCCCCCAAAGCACATTAACACCGACATGTGTCATTATATTTGCTTGCATATATCGCACTACCAGTGAAATACAGTGAGGAAAATAGTTCTGGAATCAACTTATGAACATGCTCTGAATTCTACAAGAGAGTCCGTGCAAATTCAATGATACGCTCATTCCTTGAATTGAATAAAACAAGTAGGGTCATCAAAACAATAATAATAATAAAATAAAAAAAACAAGTAGAATCATCAAAATAAAATTAAAAAAGAACTGTCACTTTTCCCCTATTGAACCTATAGATATGGAAAATAAACAAATTTCTAATTGAAATAATCTAGAAAAAAGGATCCACCTTAAATTTCTTTGTTTAGTATCGTCACCATAAACTATTGATAAATCCAATCCTTGACGCTTGATGATGACTATGCAGATAAGTTATCCAGACTTGATCAATTACGATTCGGAACTCGCTTGGCCGTTGATCCTCGACAATTTTGTTGAATGGTTACAAGCAAAGCAGAATTAGAAACCTGATACAATGTATTTTGATGTATACGCCACGGTTGTTGAAGCAAGTATCCTATTAATTTCTCATACCATTATAGATTCGATTCAATATATTTTCCTCGTCATTACTAACACTCTATATGAACATTTCTGTTTCTACAGGCTCACCTTCGATTACACGTTTGGATAGCAGCAGGATTTTCACTCATTATTTCTTCTTATTTTACTCTTCTTTTTTCTTTTTTTAAAAAAAAGAAAATTAACTTCTTCGAAATCAATGGTCATTCCCATTATTATGTTCAAATTATCATTTCAAACATTCATGGATTATTCTTCTGCTAAATTATTGAAGTTTCTGCCTCTGCTTTTCGTGGCCATTCCATTCTTCATCTTCTTACTTAGCCACTCCTTTGATATTGACAGTCTTTTTAGGTATCCATGAAACAGCAGCTCAAGTCTGGATAACAAAAAGAGAAAGTTCGTAAAAACTTTAATATCGATGTCGAATCCTTTACTATCGATATAATCCTTTAATATTGATCTTCATCCTTTCATATCATTTATTTATATATGGCAAAAATTGTGCAATATTCTACTTTTGGTTCCCTAAATTTGCATCGACTTTACGATAATCTTTATTTAAAAAAAAAAGAAATTAAACTTTACAATTATCTTAAATAATAGTAAATGAAAACATTGTTTATACATAAGTAAAAATATATATCCAAGTAGCAAAAGTATAAAACACAACTATCATCATACAACAATTATAAAATTAAACTCCAAGTTAAAAAGAGAAAAGTTATTATAAAAGTGAACATCTTTTATGAACCAAATATAATAAAAAAACCAACCATTAATTTAAAATGAATGAATGAATATTTAAACCAAAACCTATGAATGAGTCAAAGCAAAAGTTTTATCACATGGAGTAGATGTGTATTTTAGTTTGAAAGTGAATGAATGGTATGGTAGGTTGTCTCAATGTCCACACAAAAAAAAAAATGGTTAATTTCTCTAACTTTTTGACCCTTGAGCTTAAAGCATTCCCTTTCTAAAAATAAATAAATAATAATAAGTAAAGAGAAAGCTTAAAGCATTCAAAAAGAGCCAAAGTAGAAAACACAAATGTCACAAATTTCCTTGCAAATCTGCACCTTATTTTAGGTCATTTTGCCTTTTTCTTTTTAAGGACTCTTGTCAATTCCTATCCTAATTTTAAGGGTTATTTTACATGATTTGAGGAACTTTGTTTTCCAGAAGGAAAATTATATTAAATTATCTTTGAATGGTTTCAAGACCAAAATTGAACAATTGAAAGTATAGAAACTAAAATCAAACAAACTTGATAGTATGAGAACTAAAATGATATTTCAAAACATAATTTTATGTTTAGTATGTTGTTTAACTTTTAAAAAGTTTGAACATGTCAAGAACTTATTTGATATAAAGTTGAAAGTTCAGAAAAAACACAAAAGCAAAACTTCATGCATTTATTAACTATTCTAAAAACTGATTAATTGTCTAATCATAGGCGTCACATGACCATTTTTTGTTTATTTATTTTTGCGTGTGATGAAAGTGGAATGTTTAGAAATAAGTCCATGTCGGGATGCACCCAACTAATGCTAAAGTGCATAAGCTAAATTATGAATATAACATTTGTGAAACTTTTAGAAATGAAATAGAACAAGTGTTTAGCGCATTAATCAAAATTGTACTTAGCCTTGAAGAAAAAGCAATTGACCCCTCTAGAAAGCATTCCCATTGGGCCATATTTGCAAATTTAATTTGGATTACAATCCACATCTCAGCCTATAATTACCACTTCAATGGTAGCTCAACCACATCCAAGAAAATGGATACATAAATGGTGGAAAAAGAAAACATTTGAGGGACAAACAACCCACTTTCCCTAATAGTACACAATTTACATAATCACTCATATACCCCAAAAATGTTCTTCTTTCTTTCCTTTGTTGTGAGAGAAAACGAGGAGCAACTAACGACTCAAAGATTAAATGACAAACTTAATCCCTTCATTCGAAGAAAGTTAAAAGTTAGTCCATAAGTTTTAAACTCTAACGGACTAAATTCTAACTTTTTTCGACCTATGGTGACTAAATATGCAATTTAACCAAACTACTGATGATCTTCAACAATTTGAGGTGGGAATTAATGGTGAAGTTGGAAGGCGAGGGCGTCTTGTTCTGCTTCTGCCTCTGCGGAGAGTAATTGGAGAAGACGAAGAAGAAGAAGAGGAATTAGAATTAGAACCTGAAATTTCAACTGTTTGAACTTTTGGCATCAATTCCTTCTTCTTCTTCTCTTCTTCTTCTTCTACTCCTTTTTCTTGCTTTTCTTCATTTGTTTTCTTTTGAACTCTGTTTTGACCAAATTTTGTGGAGTTCAATGTTGCTGGTAACACACAGTTGCAAATCCACCCTGCATTTCAAATCAATATGAAACATGCTTTTATAGTCCAAAATCAATTTTGATTATATGAAAATTGAATTTGAAAAGCGTAATACCAAATACTAAATTAATTTAAAATGATTAAAAACACGTATTCTATTGGTTAACAATCTACATAATATCAGTAGTCTTGTTGTTATTCATGTTTCCAAATTTCAAGCAGAGGGAAAAAGATTATAGTAGCTTTTTAGTTTTATAATTTGGTTAACACATTCAATGTTTTCTAAATAATTTACTAAAGGTCTCAAATATCATTTTTTATGTATTTGCATGAAAAATTTAGTTAAGTTGAAGTATAAGAATGATTATTTTGACCTTTATTAAATTAATAAAGAGGTTAATGTAAAAGTTGTGGGGACTGATAATAAAATATTTAAAAGTAGAGAAATACAAAAGCACTAAAGTTCAACATCAGCATTCAGAGACATAAACAGGAAAAAGAAAAAAGAAAAAGAAAACAGCAAGAAGTGAAAAAGGAGATGTCAATTTAGATGAAAAGTGGAAATGAAGGGTGGGATTTGATGTTACCAATTCTAGCAAGGCGATTGACCCAACTTGGGATGGGATTTCCAGTGAGCTTGATGCAAACATGGTTGCAAAAATGGTTGCAATTTTTTGTGATTAAATTATAAGCATTTCCTCTGTAGTCTTTACCAAGTTCTTCCATTAATGACTTCACTTCTGCTTCACTCAAGTCTGTTTGCCCAATCAAAATTGATTTTCTGAACTTGAATCCTTCACATTGCTTTGGTTCTCCTTCAAATATCCCTGTACTTGGATATTCATGAGCTCCAAATGCAAATTCAATTCCATGAACTGCATTACAATAATCCCATAACATTTACTCAGTGTTTCAGATAGAAAATGTTTCAATTTCCCTTAATTTTCTCAACAACACCCAAACACTAGGGAAGATTTTCCAAAAGGAAAGTTATAGTTCAAGAACAAAGGTAAAAGGTAAAATGAAAATCCCTTCAAGTTTATCCAATTTTCCTCCATTTTCTCACCAGCCAGACAGAGAATCCCTCGCAGTGGAGATCCAGATAACAATTGGAAAGTTTGTCTTAGAGCAAATTATACTTAAAGAACAAACAAATTAAGTGAACTAAGGGTAAAAACCTAGAAGTTCGTCTAATTTCCCATCATTTTCTCACCATCCAAACAGAATATGTCGAAATGCAGGTCCAGAAATCAGCAGGAGCAAATTATACTTAAAGAACAATGAAAAAAAAGTGAAGTAAAACCAAAAACCTAGTAAGTTCATCTATTTTCCCATCATTTTCTCCCCATCCAAACAGAACCAATTAAAATTCTACAAGAGTAAGAGAGCAACAAACGATGATGCATAAAGCAAAAACCTAGAATTACATTCAAATTTCCCCCCTGTTTCCCTCACTAACCAAACAGAAAACATAACTCATAAAAACTGGACTCGTCATTCAACAATTACCAAATCCAGATTAAGCAACAGAAATGCAGATCTAAACAGCAGAGAAAGCGATGAATTAGTAGAAGAACAAACCTTGAAGACCAGAATGATAAACACCGAGGCCGAACCAATATGCATAGCCATTAATGGGGGTGAGATCGTACACATTGAGGTACACTGGAGCTGATCCAGAATCAGCATTGCTGGAGATTCTTCTGCACAACATTTCGATCTCACTTCCACTAACTTACTGAAACTAATAACTCCATTGCTAAATAATCTTCGAACCAATAGAAAATGATCATCGGAAACATAAAAAGGAAAAAAAAATAATTAATGGGTAATCATAACTTTCTTGATTATTAACAAAGTTTATAGTTTTTTAAAGTGGGGATTGGGAAATGGGAATCTTCTGATTCATTCAAGTGGGTGCCACCAGTTCTTGTAACACCACAAACTCCATTTCTTCAATAAATTTAGGACTTTGTCTTTTTTCTTTTCTTTCTATTCTTTCAACTCTCTCTCTCTCTCTCTCTCTTTTTCTTTTTACATTATCGTCCCTAAACTTCCCTATATTTACATTTAATTACATACCTAATTTCAGTTTTAATAAACTTTATTCATAAACAAATTTTATGTATTAAATGAATATATTTCCTAATAGAAAATTTATTTTCTTTTCACAAAAATCAACAAATAGAGATTAAAATGAAACAAAATAAATATAAGGATGAAAATGATTGGTTTTATCTATTTGAACTTTTACAATATTGAGGCCATACATAATTGATAATTCTTTGATTTTTTCTTCTTCTTCTTTGAAAATGAAGTGTACAAAACATTGTTTTTATCTATGAATTCTTATCATTTATTTTCTACTTTTGAAAAAGTTTTCAAAACCCAAATCAATTTTTCAACAATGTAAAGGCCATACCCAATTGAACAATCCTTTCATTTATCATTTTCTTTCTCTTGGCTACCAATTCCCCTCTAACTAATATGAAACCTACAATCATTTTATTAAATTGAGTTTTTTGTTATACCCAAATTTTATTCCATAAGAATTTCAACCATTCATTTATAAATGAATTATATTATAGTAATGAATATTGTTTATCTATATATTTTCTTTTGTGAACAAGTTGATAATATAAATACTTTGGATTTTATTGTATTTAATAAATAAATAAAATTCCTCAAGTGTGAGTAGACAAAGTAATATTCTTTTTGAACAAAATAGTAAACTAGAAGCATGTTTACGTTATGAAATGTGGACCAATAATGTTAAACTATAAACCTTCGTTATATTCAACCATAAGAGATGTTTGAGGTAATGAACGAGTTGTTATTTATTGTTGTTATGTTATAATAGTTTGTATTTAAGATATAGATTATTTCAGTTTGAGTTTATAATAACGTGTGTTTAATATGTAAATTATTTTAACTTGATAAAAAAACAGTAAATATTATAACATTTGTGTTTACCGCGATTAATTTAAAACTCTTCATTATTATTATTGTTATTATTTTTTGTAAATTATAAAGTTTCAAAGTTTAAATGATGTACCTAAATATTATATTATATTTTCATCTATACCATAAAACCTACCAAATTGATTTTCTTAAAAAAAACAATTATTTAAGTTTTTTTCAATATTTTTTCATTCATAATAAATTTTCATATATTATTTAACTAACATAGTGAATGTTTTTTTAAATTAATTTCCTCATTTTCACAGTTGTGGTACGCAAAATATAATAAAATATTTTTAAATTAAGAAGATAAATAAATATGGTAAATAATAAAGTTAAAAAATGAAAAAGAAAAAGAAAAAGAAAAAGAAAAAGAAAAAATGCAGT
Source organism: Cucumis sativus (assembly GCF_000004075.3). Taxonomy (NCBI): domain Eukaryota; kingdom Viridiplantae; phylum Streptophyta; class Magnoliopsida; order Cucurbitales; family Cucurbitaceae; genus Cucumis; species Cucumis sativus. Next base: position 1,178,910 of record NC_026658.2, read on the forward strand.
CAAAAAAAGAAAAAAGAGGTAATGGTAAGAACATTTTATTTTCCCTAAGAAAAGAACCGAAAGAATTAAACACATTTTGACCTTTTTTTTCTTCTTCTTCTTCCTTTTTCATTTTTCTATCATAGATTAAAGCTTTTTTCAATTGAATTAAAACGTAAGAACTTCATCCTTCCTTGAAAATAACATTTGAGGTGTGAAACTATAGAATTGTACCTCATAAAAACCCTAAAATTGAAAATCTTGAACTAACCTAACACAACTAATTAATTAAAAAAACAACTTAAAATTTATCAAAATTTCGTCTAAATGTATAAAAAAAAAAAAAAAACGAAAAATTTCCCATATTTACATTTCAAGTCCCTCAAACTCTTAATTAATTAAGACATAATTAAAAAAAATCAATATCTAAATGCTTTGGTGATCATTGAAAGGATTTGATTCGATGGCAACTTATTGTGTTAATGACAATTTATTAAAAGTAAACATAGTTTTAAGTCATCTTACTTTATAAACAAATTATCAATGGATAAATGTATGTGTACATGAAAAGTTAGCACAAAAGTGGAACATCCATTGTATTTAGAAATGTTGATTCAAATTAGGCAGTTAATTAATTGGAAAAGATAGAAAGAATATAATGATTACCATTATAATTAGGTAGTCACTATACTTATTGGTCCACCCCAAATAATGAGTCTAGCTTTCCGTCCTAATAATTTATGGAACGTTTGAGGTAATCGTATGAGTTGAGTTAAAATTTCAATTTAATGTTTGAAGATATGTTATTGATAGTTTATAGTCATGTTCACCAACTCAGTAACATCGATGCCTTTTTTGGCACTTCGATCGTTGCCTCTAACATTACCTCCACCAACTCCAATAACCATTATTTTAAATTATTATTTAATCATATTCTATTAATAAACCAAAAAACTTGTATATATATTTATACTTTTAAGAAAGAGTTGTTAAATACACGAGTGTTCTCAAACCCTGACCTCCTTCAATGTAAAACACTAAAGAGATTTCCACAATCACTTTAACCACAATTTCAGCCCTCACTGCTTTGTATACTTACAACTCCAAATTTAGCAATCAATGAAGACACCACGATATGACAACTCGAGACACTATGCATATACCTTTGAACACATGCACATCCAAAGGTTAGTGGTAAACATTTTTACAACGTGATATTCAAGTTGTATAATCATTAAGTATATAGTAATAGTTTAAAAAAATGTAAATATAACAAAATCTATTAGTGGTAGACGTTTATCGTAGATAGACTTTCAATATAATTATTTTAAATCTAATTGGAAGGGAAAAAATAGCCAAAAATTAAGACATAGTGATCCCAACAAAAACGGTGGGCCGGAGGCTTAAATATTGAGACATTAATGGGCCTGACAAATGAAGATTGAGCCCATAAGATCAGTGACCTATATGTATTCATTCCGCTTGTTTCCCACGGCCATCTTGTTCGACAATGTTTCGCGCCAGAGCCAGTTGGAGTTCATTTTCAAAGCGATTGAAGCCATTGGAAACCAGATCATTTTGCTCCAAATCCCACATTCAAACCAACAAGAGCAGCAACAACGGCAAGATCAATGGCGACAACAAGGTTGAACCGGATCTGAGCAGCTACAACGAGGCGTACAAGCAGCTGGATAACTTGGACCTCATGACCGCCTCCAAGATCCTCTTCACTCAACCTTCCAAGAAAAAGAAATTTGGGTATCACTTTCTATTCTCTATCTTCTTATTTCATGTCTGTTTTGGTCGGTTCTACACTTTGAGTGGCTTTTGGTTCTTCAAGTTACTTGGGGCATTTTATCAAACATGTTGTGTTCACATCGGTAGTATGTAATTGAATCCTGTGGGCATCGTTGTATGCTTGTTTACATTTTAATACATTAGTTAAAATTGAATTTTCAATAGTAACGCATCGTGTTGTTCGTTTATAATGCTTAATTATAAGACGTGTGTGATGATTTGTCCTTTTAGGATTAAATTTTGTTCAAAATCCATGTCTTTCTGCTGATTTTATCTCCTTGTTATCAACATATATGTATTTAACATCTTTCTTTCATTCTCAGGCTTGATTTCCATCTTGTGCAACTCTTCTTTGTTTGTATGCCGTCTTTGGGTGAGTACCTTTATCTTTCTCTCTATATTAATTCCGTGTTTGGCTAGAGACATTATACGTGTCTTAATTATTTGCTTAAATGCACCCATTTCCTGAAACAGCTGTGTATCTGGTGGCCCAGTACGCTCGTTACGAAATGAGAAAGATGGAAGCGGTAGGTAAATTTCAGGGCCTCATTTTAAAATTTCCTAAGTTGACATTCTGCGTTTACTGGTTTATGTTTCCTTTAGTCGTTTTTTTCTGAAGACATTTGATTTCATAATTTGACGTTTTCACCTGATACTGTTTTCGTAGTTTGATCCGTCTTCCATTTCTTGGTTTACGTTCCTTGTATTCTGATATTTCAATTGAATTCATCACTGAAGCAACCAGCTTTAATTTGTTTCACATAAAACATTTATTTATTACTCTGCACAATACAACGTTCACAGTTGACAACTAAGGTGTTCTCATTCCCATACATATTTGTAGTCATGGATGCAAAACTTCACATTGAGGATTGTAGTTATTTTAATTGTGTCACTATAGTTCCAGTTGGGGCTCATTTTTTTCTATTTCCGTAAGTAACTATTACAAATATAGCAATTAGATCCAAAGTATTGTCATATTTGATAATATTTTTAAAAAATTGCAAATACAGTGAAGTTTGTCAGAGTTTATTAACGATAAGAGTCTATCACTGATAGACTATATTGTAAATATTGGTTATTGGTCTATCACTAATAGGTCATAAAAGTCTATAAGCGATAGAAGTATATCGTTGATAAATTTTGCTATATTTGCAATTTTTTTAAAATGTTGCTATACTCTTGGTTATTATTCCTAAAATTGCCACCTATTATAATTACCCAACCTGTAATATAGGTTTTTGTTTGGATTCCTTTTGTTGGCACTAGGGGTTTCCTTCTTGTAGGACTGTTTTGATTCCCTTCATTTTACCTTCTCAGTGAAAGTTTGGTTCGTCACAAAAATGTAATTGGTCAATAAGGCACTTACCTTAGCTTCGGCCACTTTAGGAGTATTTTTTTGTATGCTCTTATATTCTTTAATTTTTTTTGTTGTTTCTATAAAAAATTTATATAGCGTTAAGTTTTAAGAGGTCTTTTCTCGTGAAAAGGAAAAAGTTTTAAGAGGTATTTATGTCAAGTATTAGTATGTTAATATGAATATTTTCTTTCGTGTAATTTAGAATATCATAGCTAATTACCAGTTTAAGAGTTCGTTTATATACATTCTTCTGAAATTTGTTTCAGAAATTGTTAATTTAAAAAATGTATAGAAATTGTTAATTTAAAAAATAGAAAGAAGCACATGAAAATAGCAAATTTTGGTTTTATTTTCTGCGTCTTTTTTAACACTTGGAACAAACTATCTTACCGTATACGTTTTCTAACTCAGAAAATTATTATTATTAATATATAAAGATAGATGGTGGATATCAAATATGTGTTTGAAACAATGTTTTAAGTTTTCATGATTAGAATTTTTTTAATTAGATAGCAATGCAAGTGTTGAAATGACTGCATCATCATTCTGTCTTTTAAATCAAGATTAGTAGTCTCTATTTTTATGTTTGGCATCTTATACTTCATTTTTGAAGTTCAACTTTTTGAGACTTTGGTGTTAGATTATAAATTATGGTAACTAGCAGTTTTCTTAAAATTAGACTGGTGGTTTCAAGAGTGATTTTGTGCTAGAAGTTTCAACAGATTCATTTGGTAACAACCTAGTGAATAAATTTAAGACTGTGGAAAGTTGGAAAGCCAAATATTCACAACTTTATATCTTTGTTGATTTCATTCAATTAGTTTAGTTCAGTACGTAGCGGCCTTAACTTCTGTAACAGGTTAGCTCTAGTAACTATTTGATAAGTGTTATCCTCGGGCTTCTAGGTACTCTGTCTAACGTTTACAGAGTGGTCATGCTGTCTGTATAAGATGGCAAGCAAAGAACACCTTTTTTTTAACAGAAATAAATAAATGACTTGTTGATAAAAAGATAGAGTTCAAGTGCTTTCAATTGTCTTAGAGAAGAAGGAACAAGTTAGAAGGTTAAATGAAATATTTCAAACTTTTGAACATTTGAAATTATAGATTGAAATTATAGATGTTAAACAACCTAGAAGTAGGTCATATAATTTTTTTTTGTTTAATTAGATATAAATCTAATTTAAGAGATGAAATGACTGCATCATCATTTTGTCTGCTAGATCATAATTAGTAGTTGTATTGTATGAGCACAACGGGAACCTCCCACCTATCTTCATAATGGTATGATAGTCTACTTTGTACATGGAGTCTCATGGCTTTGTTTCTGTAACCACTCCAAAAGGCCTCATGACTTCGAGTTACTTTCTCTATCATTTATAAAATGGTTACAAGGAATCTGTTTCTGCATAAAATGGAAAGAAAAATAACTATATACTATATATGTGCATACTTTTTAAAAACGAGGCAAAGGAAGATAACAATGCTTCCCATGGGAATTTGGATACTCAAGTTTTCCATTGGTTCTTTGATTTGGCCCCTTAACAATATTTTTCTGTGATTTTCAGTTATTCAATGGTTTTCTTAACCAAAGTCACTATATCAGGACCTGGAGCTGAAAAAGAAGAAAGAAGAAGAAGAGAAAGCAAAACAAATAGAGTTGGAAGAGACTGAAAAAATTCATGAAATGAACCCAGAGCTTCAGGAGGTAAAAACAAGACTCGATAAACTTGAGAATACTATAAAGGAAATTGCTGTTGAATCCAGAAAACAATCAGGGACTGGTAATATAACAAAGAACTCTGAAAAGGGTGAAGATGCTGTTAAAACCAAACATGGGGTAAATATTGATTCAACCAAGTCTATGGATGATCATCTTGGTGGACAAAAAATAGTACCGGCTCCAGTTTTGCCCAAAGGTCGTGTTAGTGAGTCTACAACACGAGATGATAGTAAGCATCGTAACCACGGTGGAGGATCCTCTCCAGATGCTGAGAGATGAGGAAAGCGCCTCTTAATCAATATTACTGCCATATCCTGCGCATGGTAATTTTCCTTTGGTGAAGCTAGAGAAACGAGAGTGAGCCATGTTGCTGCCAAGAATCCAATGGTTCCAGGTTTTGTTAATAATTATATATGGTGAGGCTGTATCTTTGATCATTAGCAATGTAAATGGTTAATAGGTAAACGGATCCATGCCTATTTTGTTATGACAATTAATTACCTCATGATTAACATTCAATTTCTGTTTGTGTTGTGTAAATGTACCCAGCTACAAAGCAATTCTTCTCTCTTTTCCCCCTCTTTGAGATATTATTCAAGGAGGTTGCCACGATGTGATTGACAATTGACAATTTTTGTACCATTGGATACAAGAGTGAATCCTAAAAGTATCTCGAATTTATATTTAGTAGTTGTTAGGAAGTATACAAACCCATCCAACCATTATTAGAAGACATCCACACACTGTGGCAACTTCATTGGATAACTTTTTTCCTCCTGTAATCTTACTGAACTCATGAAGTCATCGGCAGTGGAAATGTGGAATGGGATTGAACTAGATAACAAGTCATTGTCATCAAGTGGGCAGCTAAGTGGCTGTCTTCCTGCTCATCATGCTGTATTGCAGACCCAGAAGTCAGAACAAATTCAACCCCACCTTGTCCCAGGTCTACTTACTGTAGTTGTAGCTTGAATTCAACATAAATTGATGATATACAAACAATATGTTGGACCAAACAGGTGATTTATTTTTTTTGGATTTGATCTTCTGACACACTAAAGCATTAACTTGATATTTTGAGGGTAGAATATTTTAGAAAAGGATGCTTTATCCATGTTATATACTTTCTTTTTCCCATAAAGTAAAGTAGTCTAATTAAATGTATTGGAGGAGAGCTTCTTTAATGATTACTTCTTTATCCTGAGAGAAAGAAGGTGATTGGTTTAAACTCTCACCTGATGGTATGTGATCATAGATCCACAGTTTTTTTGGTACAATCCCTGGCTACTTTTTGGTATGTATCTGAGGAATTATTATATGGAGTTTAATCATATTTTCTTTGAGCACCCTATCTCGTATTCAATTTATTTCAGTAAAGATTTATTATATTACTTGATTTGATGAAACTTGATTCATTACTCAACCTCTGATAAATTACTACTTATGGCTTTAGTTGAGGTGGAAAATCAAAGGCTATGATTCTTCAAATGTTGCAGAATGGGCAGCCTAACTCAAATAATGGACATTCCAACTGCTGAAGTAGCAAAGACAACAGATGGCCAAAACCCAAAGTTTGGTGAGTCATTTTCATAAAGGTTGTGTGGTACTGGTATGTATGATAAGGTAAGAGATTTTTATTGTCACCAATTGTCTTAATAGCAGGATTTCTGTTACTTTTACATCTTGATACTAGGAGAAATTAGTTCCATTATTATGACTAATGATCATAGTTTAGATATATGATTAAGATGAACATGATTTGTTTGGGATATGAACCCCACCACTGGTTTGGCCTTATTAGGAGATCCTGTAGGTCAGAAATCAAGACAATGAAGATTTACCCACAATTTAATAATGTGGGAAAAATGATGATGGTGATGGAATAGCTGAGTGTGAGAGGAGGAGGGAGGGTCATTATGTGCTTTCATTACTTTTTCACAAGGTTTGCTATATCTACACCTACCTCTTTTTTTTTTTCTTTTTTCTTTTTTGTTTTTTTTGATCTTCTTCTAATGTGATGGTCTATTACTTTCAACTGCAAGTGGGTCAACAATGTTGTCATCCACCATTCTATTTGCATACATATATATTCATATGTCACTGTATGGTGGTCTCATTAAATGAAAACTACAAGCATCCAAATTTGTGCTCATTTCATGGACCACACATCATAGTGTTTAGTCTTTGAAATTTAGGACCCCTTTATCCAACAATTTCATATTGGGGATTTCTTGAATCTTCTTTCTCTCACACACACAAACATATTTGATTGACAAGAAGCCTAAAATATAATGTTGGATCTGAATTATTACTCAACTTTATGTCTGTCTCTGAAATTTAATTTTTTAAATCATATTTTGGTTCTAATTCGTTATTTTCTTCTTTTATCATTTCAAATCGTATCTATTGCGTGACTAATAGATGTCATATTTTTGTATAAATAAAGGTCTTTCATATTTTATTGACTTAAAAAGAAACCCAACATCTTTCTTTGGAATAGAATAGGAGTATAGGAGTGGGAGGGATTTGATCCAAATATTTCAATTGAGTTATGGTCTTTTTAGTGTCTAGAACATCACGGATTTTGAATTATGACACACCTATATGATTATTTTTAAAACTGTCGTAACTCACAAGTTCAACCAGATTAAAAACTTTTATTTCTTTTTCCATTGAATTTGGAAATCAATAAATAATATAGACACAGTATTGAAGAATCGCCCGCATTTTCTCATAGTGTATGCGTGTGGAATCAATCTTAATTATAACGGTCATAAAAGCATGAATGAGAAATTTTCTCTATGCCTACACTTAAAGTTTAGTCACTTTTACTAGTGGAGACTTGCATCTCTATCTATCACTACTTTTTTTTTCAGAGAAAAAGAAATGGAGAGAGAGAAAGGGGATTACTTTCTCAAATTCCAAAGTAATTTTAACAGGTATATTGTTTTTTTTTTTGTTATATAATAAATGGGAATTTTCTTTTAAACAGGTTAACTTTTGTGTTCTTCTTATGTTGCCAAAATGGATTATTTACAGAGACAATCTTCTCAAGTATTGGAAACAAAAAAAACAAAAAACAAAAAAAAAACAAAAAAGAAGGATCTAAATCAATTTCCATCTTAGCAGAAAGCATCAAATTTTCAAAAAATGGAAAAAGAAGAATAAAAATTGAAGGAAAGTTCCCTTTCTGATTAGAGCTTAAGAGATAAGTCAAGCTTCAACAACTCATCTTGTTTAGGCTTCATCTTCATATGACTAAAACCACCCCCACCCCCACCCCCACCGCCGTCCACCAGAATCCTCCCAGCGGCGGTGGCGCCTCCGTGACTGCCACCGGAGAGAATCTCTTCACACCCTCAAATCTTGCAGCTCCTGTGGTCGAGGAAATGCCTCTATGACTTCCAACGTGTGAATTCCCTTGCATCAGCCGACCAATCGCCGGATGTTGATCGAGCGGCTGCCTTGACCATCCACTGTGACCGTAAATTCCAGATGACCCAATTGGAGAAACATGAAGAGAAGGCTTATGAACCATGGAATGAGCTTGAATTCCAAGCGACCTATTAAACGACCCATGAAGAGGAAGAGAAGCCAAACTCGAATACCTATGAGCAAGCCCAAAATTAGAGCCAGACCCAACTCTTTGAGTTCTCTTAGCTAAAGTCCTCTCTCGTTTATGAGCATTTTGGTGTCCCCCAAGAGCTTGAGAACTGTAGAATTTCCTTTGGCAATAATTGCAAGAGAAAACCCTTGGCTCTGTCTCTGTATCTGTAGGTTCTGTTGCTAAATTCGCATCGAAACAGTCGATTAAATTGAGTTCTGGATTCGACCCATGATCAGAATCATTATTAGAAAGGGTGAGATCCAAACCCATGTGAGAATTGGGGTTGATTTGGTCTGTTGTTCGATCTCCCTTTGGACATGGTGGAGAAGACTCTGAAGCAGAGATGATTGTTGAAGTTTCAGAAGGAGATGGTTCTGGTATGGGAAAATCCATGGAAGGAAGAAGAAGTAGAAAAAAAATGAGAGAGGAGAGAGATCGAGAGAAGAGAGAGATAGATAGAAGGGGGGTTATTGATATGGTAATAAGTGAAGTGGTTTGTTGTCGTATGTATAGCAGAGAAATGGCACTGTTTTACAGTTAGAAGGTCTTAATATAGGAAGTCAAGCGAATGAGAAGAAGAGCCTTTCTGATGTGTTCTGTTTTTGGCGCCTCTTAAACTCATCGAGTTTTCACACACATATGCACTTCTTTGTCCCCTTTTGTTCTTTTCTCTTTCGAGATGATTCATCCTTTTGTGTTCATTCGGTCTCTTATTCAAAATTTAGGAGCCCTTTAGAACACAGATTAAAAATAGTACTGTTTCAAAACTCTATTCACATTCTTTAGTATTTTCCAATTTAACTAAAACTATTTTACCCTTCAAACAAAAACTATTGTAATTCATAATAAAATAGTTTACATTATAACACTACCCATTATAAGCCCATTAGCTATGTAATAACTAAAAGCAATGCATCAAAGGTTCCATCATAAAAGTTGACCTAAGAACTTGTAAGTGATAATCTGAACAGACGTTAATTAGTTAAGACATGCTCTTGATCAAAGGTTAGTAAAGTTTAAATCCAACAATACTTGAGTGTATTTCAAGTTCTAATTTATACGCATTTCATTTTTGTCGTAACTAAATCTTTGTACATTTTACTTTTATCACACGGAGATAGAAAGAAGAAATTTTTATATATCAAATTATTATTCGATAACTTAAATAAATTCATGAGAAAATAATTGAATTTAATTTAGTCAAAACATTTATATGGTATGTATTCATGTACACAAAAATAATTTAAACAACTATGCCCCAACTTCTATATATTGTCCTCTTCGTAGGACCTTAATATTCTTGTTAAATAGCTCTCTAGTAGGGTTTGTTTTGTACTACTAAAGTTTTATTTATTCATTTATTGTTTTTTAAAAAATTCACCTGTCCTTTATTGCTTCATACAATAATAGTTTTTTCATCTTATTTCATTTTAGTTTTTAAACTTTTCTTTTAAATTTTAGATAAAAAAAATTTATATTTCACTTCTTAATTTGATTTACAAATTTTTTCTCACTCATCTAAGCAACAAAGTATATCGAATTACATGTTAAATAATCAACAAGCTATTTTAGGTGAATAACAACATATTGAAATAAAATCATTACGAAAGTTTGAAAACTAAAACCCAAGTTAAGCTTCTCTTTTCACCTTTCTTTTTCTCCTCTATCAATCTTTTTTTCTTGTCCCCTTAAAAGCTATTATTTTCACAAAATTTACCAAACAACATCATGAGATTTGAGCATCCTTTCTTTTCTTTAATTTTTTAGTTTTAAAAATAAAAGATGCTTAATTTTATGTCCATAGGGAATAAAACGGTGCCGTAGTTCTTACTAAAGATGACTCTTAACTGTCAATATCATCCCATCATAAATTTAATGCAATTGTTGAGATGCATCCAATTGATGAACTTTTAGATCTTTTCTTATTTTGTTTGTAAATATATTATTTAAATGTTGTCTTATATATTATAGTCTTTTCTTAATTTCATAAAATATTCTTAAAATTAAATTTGAAATTTGAGAAGCTATAATATATTTTAAAAAATTTTAAGGTTTCAACCAATAATTTATTCTAATTTTAATTTATGAAGTCATAAGAAAGGAAATTCAAACTATGATGTGATTTTATTAGTTTCCTAGAATTTGAAGTGTGTATATATATAATATTGTCTAAACATTATTTAAAAAAAAAATTTAAAGTCACATCCATTTCTCATCCGTCCTTTGAAAAGTAATCAACATTAATTTCTATTTGCTTATAATAATCAATTATGAAACTTCCTCTAATTGTGTATCATATCAGCTCAAAATATATCAACAAATATGTTGGCTTAATCAATCAAGATAACAAGTTGAAGACATTCACAAATTTCTTTTAAGTTATCATTAATTTTCACTTTCATTATCATTTGATCAATCAGAATCTTCATTGTAATGTAATATAATTGATATTATCAACTTTAGTTTTATTTATTCAAACAAGTTTTTTTTTTTCTTTTTTCTTCTTGATTGAGACTGTATATTAGCCCTTTAACAATTTACAAAAATTACATTTATGATTAAAAAAACTTAAAAATCAAGTTATGTTACTCAATTAATCAAAAATATATCTAAAGAGATTTGTTCATTTCTCAACTAGTAATTTTCGATTTAATAAATAAAAGAAAAAAAATCGAGATATGACTCATTTAGTTTTTTAAGTTTTGAAAAATAGGTGTCGTGTTTAGGATGTTCCTTGAATTTTTTAAAAATAAGTGTCTTTTAAGTCTTAAGTATTCAAAATATAATTTTTAGGCTTCATTTGGTAACAATTTGTTGTTGAAAATAAAGCCTAAAGACATCTACATTTGCTTCCAAATTCCTTTCATTATTACCTACAATTTATCAATCGTTTAAAAAACTAAGCAAAAAGTTCAAAATCTAAAACTAATAGTTTTTAAAATTTGTTATTGTTTTTGGAATTAAAAAAAAGAATTCAACTATTTTACTCAACAAAAATGAAATTCATAATAAGAAATGAAAAGAAAATTGACTTAATTATTAAAATCCAAAGACAAAAAATGCAATCGTTAAGAAACATGACCTTAGTTTATGAATTTTTATAAAAATAAGCTTAACAGATCTTTGAAATAATTTTATATTAATAATTATACGACATTTTAAATTAAAAATAAAAAATTTTAAATGGTTGAAAATCTAGTAGAAGATGGAGTTAATTATTATGTAAATGTGAAAATCAGAGTCAGAGAAGAAAATAAAGTTCTTCAATGAATATGAAAGTAGAAAAAATGGAAAGATGAAGTTAATTACTTTATCAATACTCAACTTTAATAGTGTGTACTATTTGAACTTAAATTATTTATATCAACTTATAAAGTTTGAAGACTAAAATATTACCTTTTTTAAAACTAAAAAAAAAAAAAAACTAAATTCATCCCTTTTTTAAAATTTGAAAATTAAAAAAGTTTTATTTTAAAAATTCATCGATAAAATAATATATATATATTTTGAAATTAAAATTTATTTTTGGAAACATTTTTATGTAAAATAATTCATCTTATAACCACCTCACTCCTACGTTTTCTAAAATAAAAATAAATTCACATGTTGTTATGATCAATTATAATATAATGACAAAATATAGTGACCTATGTTTTTTAAAATAATGTAATGACCTAGTTTGTACTATATTTACAATGACCTATCACCTAAGTTTTTAAACAGGTGATGTACCCTTTATCTTCGGACTTATTTGTTTGTCTAACTATTTGATTATTTGATTATAGAATATAATTTTTTCTACATTGTTTTTAGCATGATAGAATCAAACCTTTTAATTTTAAAATTGATAGTACAATTAAGTTACTAATTATGTTATGGAATACACGTTTACCTTTTTTTTTCTTTTTAAAAAAAACTTTATTTTGCTTCAAAATCGTTTACTAAATTTTGTCTTTTATCTCTTTAATTACTTCAAATCATTTATACTACGCCATGAAAAAAGTCGTCAAAGAAATTTAATATGACTTGTTGAATACTACTTTAGTATTCTCAAAGATTGAAATGTTGATTTCAATGTCTTAGGTTTTTAGAAATACCGATGAAAATAACGATAAAATATCAACATCGATCAATAATAAATTAGCGTAAATCATCCATCTTGATTTAGTTTAGTGTATATATATGTGTGTAATTTTATTAGGTTTAACCTATGCTTTTAGTTTCAATTCTTTAATTGCATTTTTTAGTAAGGGCCATTGGGGAAATCTAATGATGTGATCTTTATATCACCATGAATCTATGATTAGTTAAGATAACAACAAAATTGTAACCTAAACAATTTTAGTATTTTGATTATTGATATAAAAAGATATCAAAAAGTTACAAAAGTACAATGAGAAATTATTGATTGTATTAATAATACAAAATTAGTTCCAAACTTGTTGTAAAATATAAAACTAGACAACATAAACATGTATATGATCTTTTTGTGGCAAAAGCTATACAATTTAGAGAAGAACGTGACTTGAACATGAAAATATTTCTACATCGATATAATCATGCTTTGTCATACAAACTTCAATATTTAAGTTAACCTTACATAACTTTTTTTTGGTATGAAATCTAAGAGTTAATTACATTGGAATTTTATTCTCCATGGCATGTGAGGTTGGATGTTGATATATTATGTGTTTCACTAATTAAGGCTAACCTCGACCTTTAGCTATATTTTGAACCTAAGACGATCTGCTATATTTTGAACCTAAGACGATCTCTTGGACTAGAACATGCATGGTCTTTTGTAAGGCTTAACTTAACCTCGACATGTTGGTCTAGGAAAACCCTAAACCAACCCCTTTTCTAAGTCGATATTTATCGCAAGTTTTCACTTCATATTCGTATATGACAATTGGCCTATATGTAATAACTCATAACAATAAATAATAGTAAAATAAATAAACCATAAATACGACAATAAAAGCTTTTAATTTTGTAAATATTTTCAACTTCACATTATCGTAAAAGTATTTATGGTTTTGAATCATTACACATGTGTATATCTATCTAATTAAATTTCTTTATTCATGTGACAGTAATGAAGAGATAGTACACACTATTTAGTTTTAATTAGTTGTATGATTAGAGAACAAATTGTCATAGTATATATTGACTTTTTAGTGAGTAGAAAGTAGGAATCATAAAATCCTAAAACAATATGATGAGTAAGTGGGAGAAGAGAAGATTTATGAGAGAGTTTGAAATACATATAGATATATATATATATAATGCATCTTATTGCATGTCCACTCAAACTAAGCACTTGTAACAATTATTAAAATTTCATTTTGTGGTTATGCAATGCAACACCAAGTTGAATATTATCTTTTCCTCAAGTTTTTAAAAGGGTTAGGTAAGCATCCACAAGTGGACTCATTCCTCCAATCAACTTAACTTATTTATAATATATCACATCCTTTCATTTCTCCAAACCCTACCATATCTGTTTTCTTTTTCTTCAAAAAAAAAAAAAAAAAGAAGAAAAGAAAAAAGTAGATTGAAATGATTAATTTGAATCTTGAATGTATGTTTTAATGGTGTATTTATTTGCCAAAGATTCAGGGATGTTTTTCAACGATACAAAAAATGAGTCAAATTATTTATAAATATTATAGTAACATACTAACCATTTTCATTTAAAACAATTATCCATTGTTTTTTAGTTAAAATGAATTAGAAATTTTCTTAGAAATATATATAAATATAACAAAATATTACTATTTATTTGTAATAGATTAGGATATAATTAAAGATATATAAATAGACAAAAATTATCTATTTTGGTCTATTACGGTCGATGATATCTAAAATATTAAAATTAATACCTAATGAATAAGAATCCACAATTACTATTCCAATGTCAAGAAAATGTTTCAAAACTATCGTAAAAGTTGTTGTGGGATAATTTTTCCCTCTCGGACTATAGAAAATAAAAGTGAGAGATTCAAATTCAATTAATTGTTTTTATATGAAATATTAGAAAAAGAATCATATTATATATAGTATTTTATTTGGAATGTATCTTTCAACTATTTTGCAAAAGAAAGTGATTTCACTAAACTACTTATTAGCTAAAAGAACAACAAGGCAAGTACAATGTTTTAAGTTTTGTATTATTTACACTAATCAAAGAAACGTTTTGCATTATTTTATTGGGTTACTCAACCTTTTAAGTCAAAAAGTTCTCTCTCTCCCTCTTTTTTTAACAAAGAATACTTTGATGTTTGATGCATGTGTGACCTCCAACATTTTCTACGATTCACAGTTATATGACAAACTGTGGGAGAGGATTGAACATGCAACATGTACTGTTCTAGGCTTAGGGTTTGGACTACCAAGATTTAGAATTCGGATTCTACACCGGATGGTCCCGCATTTTCCTAATTGTGATCCGGCTACATCATTCTTATTTGTCTTAACTAGGGTCTATAAGAATCGATTTCATTTTGGTTCTATGGTTATTTTCTTTGTGTAAGTGCTTCTATTTCTACTTTGTAGTTTGATTGAGCAGTGAGTTTTTAGTTCAAAACCCACCTAAGAAAACTTAATTTAAAAAAAAAAAACATAGTCTAAAACTTTTAGTATGGAGGAAGAATATTGGAGGGAGAGAATAGAAAGAGAGATTCTGATTTTTCAATGTTCACATTAATTTGATATATATTCTATCCATTCCAAACAGAAAGTGATTTTGTACAACAAAACTGAACAGAGAAAAAGAAAGCAAAAACTCCCACTTCTTAGTCACTTCAATTGAGAAAATGTCCAAATGGAAGAACCCTAATGAGACCCAAATAAGCCCTAATTGAGAAGCCAATGGGACCTTCCCACGTGTGAATAGCAAATGTGATTTGTCCTTATTCCTTCTTCAGAAAAGGTGACAAATGGCCGACAATTGCATTGACAAATTGATGTCAAATAGAAAGAGAGAAAGAAAATTTAATTCTCTCTCATTAGGGTTCTTCATTTTCTATGGTGGTCTCCCACACTAAACACTACAAAACATACAATATATCATATTTCTAATTCATTATGTCCCCTTCTCAATTACTGTTTCAATTTTGTTTGAGGCATAATAAATTCGAGTTAAACATCCATACTCGCGCTCGTTTAAATAACCGTCTCGTTCCGTTCAACTTGAATAGAAAAATATATAAATACATATGTATATTACATCGTTTTCGTCATATCACTTTTATAATAGGTACATTGAACACGTACGATAATAATTTTGAATAAACATCGATATCTCACTTGTTTGATTACTATTTCATATGCTTTGAGATCTATGTTTATTTTTTCAAATTATGACAAACGTATATATATTCACATCTTGATTAATTCACTTTTGTAATAGTATTGTTTTTAGACTCAATTTTTAGTACTCTTTTAGATAAATATTTTTAAATCTCGACACTCCCTTTTCTGATGCTAGTAGTTGCAAAAATGTTAATTGGTTTCATCATTTATTTTTATGACAAAATGCTATTTTAGTTCCTGTACTTTGATACACGTTAAATTTTAGGTACACTATATTTATATTAGTTTATTGTTTGATATTTTTTTCTCAAAATGCCTTTAATTACTATCTATTCATATATTACCATAGATTATGGAAACATACACCTTTACTATTGTACTTTATTGCCTAAAAAACTTGTTATTATTGATCCGATTTTGGTAAAAAAATAACTTTCATTTGAGGATTAAATTTAAAAGTTGTTTCAAACATAAAATAGAATAAAGTAAAATTAAGTAATAAAATAGTAATTTTTCCTTATTTTTATAAATGTATTGTTAGAAAAATCGATAAAGTATGGAATTACGTGGATAAAATCCAATTCACACCATTTTTATACATGGACAGAAACTAATTAAAATAAATTTAATTGTTATTTTGGTATAGGAGAATTTGAACCACAAATCTTTTAGATCCTCGACCTACACTCGTGTTAGTTGATATAGTCAATTTCAGTGTTTTGAGATTTGTAAAAGTAGCTAGGAGTTAGACGATGTGATATGTGTATAACTAAGTTGCATTAATGATTTAAAACATATATACATTTTTCTAATTGAAAATTTGTCATAGCGAATACGATTGTTTATTATTGAAAAGTTGAAAATTCAACCAATCTGTTTCTATCTGGGACCATTCTTTTCGATACAATTTCGGCGAAAGATTTGAAATCCCTTAGTTATCGAGATGCACGGATGTCAATTGTGTTAATTTCTTCGTGATCATTTTGTTTATTTTCAAATATAATAAAATAAATCAAAATATTTATAAAGTATAACAAAATTTCAAATCGATAGAAATCAAACCCTAAACCCTCTCAATTTTATTTCATATACTTTAAAATTGTCGAAATTTAGTTACTCCTTTTTTAATAAAAAAATTGGTTTACAGAATATAGCAAAAATGCCATTTTTAATTGGATTGGATTAAAGACCAAATGTTATATATATATATATATATATAATTTAATGCCATTACCATTCAGAATTAAGAAGAATTTAATGTTAAAAGACAGAATATTTCTTCTTATAATTAATATTTAATAATTAAGGAGAAACTTATATGTTTTCACATGAATTAATTTATATCAAGATATATGTGTTTGATCATTGTTTGTGTTAATGAAATGTCTTGAACTAAAAAGTAAAAAGATTGAAAAGAAAGAAGATGCCATGGGTAAGAATGCACTTATAAAATTACATTCTCTTTTAAAAAGTTCATCCATCTCTTTTTTCGGTTTATATCCAATTGAATTGAAAGTCCAATTGTACACAACATGACTTCCTCTTTTTGTTGGTTTATTTATTTATTTAATTTATTTAGGGTTTCTTAAATTTTCTTCCCAAAATCTTTATGTAAGATTTTCTTTGTCCACTTTTAACTTGTTCAATTGATGTGTTAATTAAAGTGGTTCACTAATTCAAATAATAAAGCAAATCCAACCAAAATTATGATTCTTTTTAAGATGCTTATTTGGTGAATTTAATGACACCAATATGATAAAACCATTGAATTTGAGCAACTTCTATCTAATAGAAAAAACAATGTGGAATTTTTTTTTTATCTTTTCGAATCTAAATCTTTAAAACCAACACGATGAGGTCATAGCCCTTGTAAATCAAATATATCTAGATAATTAAATTTAATTTTTGCTCGTTAATTTGAGTATTCTATATATTGTGTTATATTCATGTTAGTTCTATTTTTTAAAAAATAAAATAAGAATTTATAACGATAACGACTTGATTGATATTTATTAATAATTCTCCCTATCATCAACCCACTTTTAAAATCTAATTACTATTCAAATTTGGCAACTAAACTATTATTCTTCCATATTTACTATCTTTTTCCAAATAGGACTTTGCAAAGAAATATATAAAACTAAAGGGGAAGCTTGGTTTTTTGTTGACTTGCATGAAGAATAAGAATCACTTTCCAAAGTATATAATTTGGCCCAAAGTGTTTTTTATTTTTTGGAGGAAACAAGCAAAGCATAAAGTTTGAAATGACTAAGAAGATGTTTTTAGGGTAACTTAAACTTACAAACTTGGCCTTTGATTCAAGTCTCTTTAGATTACAAAACTAAAACGATGTTTTAGTAATACTATACTATAATTATTAATTCATAAAATTTAAACATTGTCACTATTTAAATTATTCATAACAACTAAGCATTTTTAGTTGTTTGTATCACACATCAAAATGAAATATCGATCGATGATATCACACATCACATTTTAAAATAGGGTGTTTTTTTTATTCTTCTCCCCCTTCTAGTGTATTTTGTTTGGTAGTTCTTAGGAATATAAATTATTTCGAAACTTATATAGTAGTTTTTACTTTACGTGTCATAGGTAAGTTTGGACTCGATGAAATACAAGTTGGAGTTGCCATCTTTTTTGGCTCAAGTTGGACAAAAGGAAGGATAGTTCCAACTATCGATCCAAAACAAAAAAGAAAGAAAAAAAGTGACTCGATCGAAAAAATTTAGATTTGAAAAAGAAAGAGAAAAAAAATTCTAAGTCAATTTGCATGGTGTGTACACGTACTATTATGACGACTCAAGAAGAAGTAAGACAACTCTCATTCAAAAAAGTCGTCTCTTCTTTGATTATATATAAGCATTATGCATGAAAAGAAGTTGTGACAAATAACGATGTTTAAATACTTCTCTTCTTCTTCAAGAATTTAGTTCAACTATGATTAATTAACACAATCAGTGGAGTAGAAGTTGAGGAGTTTTCTTCTCCCTTATCTGATCAATTGAGAAAAAAATAATAAAGAAAGAAGTAAAACCTGATTCAACAATGTCATATATTCTCTTGCTTTTTTAGGTTGAAAATGTTGGATATATGTGTTCGATTTATTAATACGTAGTAGTTTAGTATTTATATTGAATATTTTAATATTAATCTATGATTTAGTGGATCATATTAATTTAGTTAACTTAGTATTAAATATGCTTTGTCGGGTTATTTGCATTAAATTAGATTTGTTCAACTTTTCAGTATTAATTTAAGGTTTGATGGATTATTTAGTATTAGTTGTTAAGTACTTTTTTAGTAGCAATTTGTGGTTTGATAAAAGCAGAAGAAGGTCCTATAAATTATACTATGATTTTATGTTAGAGCAGGAATAATGTTTATATATGTTCGATAGTGAACGTCTTACGTATGGTACACATATCTATCGAGTGGATGTATTGTGGAAGAGTTACAAATTATAATAACAGTAAATTACTTTTATGATTTAAAGTAGTTTTTGACCCGAACATATATTAATGGACACATTAAAGTAATTTCAAAAGAGTTGGTGGGTGAAGTTTTTTTTGCAATACATTGTTGGAAAACTATTTTATAGAGTTGCTTTAATAATTGAGTAGATTTCTTTTATAATATGATATTTAATATTATTGTGCATTTAAAATCATCTCTTTGATTATCATTCATTGTTTTAGAAAAATAATGTTGGGACATATGATTCATGATTCCATTTATTTCCCAGGTTATATATTTTATAATATGGGTATTGGATAGAAATTCAAATCAAATGATGTTAAGCCAACTAACTACTTTTATAATTATAACCTATCTTTTTAGTATGTTTTTTTTTCACCTATATGATTTCTAAGAAAATTCTTACGAGGTCAAACGACGTCCTTTTTAGGGAGTCACGTGCTTAAACTTAGAGTTCTTATGATTAAGCTACAAAAACTAAAGATGTGTTTTATCGCTATAGATAGCAACTTTCAATTCTCTTAAGCATTTATTAACCATACTTTCACGTCTTCGTGACGCTTCTTATTCTTGTATGATATTGGTTTTATTCATACCCTTTCCTCAAGTACATAAGATGTTATATAGCCATTGGTTTTCCCTTGGTTCACATCTTAGTAAGAGCAGTTCCACTTTGATACAATATTTACCACTAATAGACTTGGCTATATTTACTATTTTTTTAAAAAAAATAATGCTATATACTTGATTATTTATTCAAAAAATTGCTATAATATTATAATTACCAAAGAATAAACCCTTGAGTCTCTAAAAAACCTTCGACGATATCAACGAGGGATAAAGTAATTATAATAGGAAACAATTTTGAAAATAATAATTAAGTGTATAACAACATTTAAAAAAAATTATAAATATGACTACTAATAGACCTTTATCATTGAACACGATCTATCGATTTTAATAAATTTTGCTATATTTATAATTTTTAAAACGTGGTTACATGTAATAATATTTTAAATCTAATCATAGCATATAAAATAGTGGACCAAGAACGTTGAAGGCCCATATATCTCTTTCCCTTGAAAGAAATGGGCCTAAACAAAGCCTATAAAAAGTTAGCCCAGCCCAGGTAATAAACACACGCACGTGACGACGAACTAGCATAGCAACCGCCTTTGACGACGACGTTTCTTAAGAGAAAGTCAAAAACGAAAAAATACTAAGCCGTTTACATATTCATTAGAACTCACCTGTAAGCCAATTAATACCGATGTTTAAAATGAGAACGGCGTAGACGATCACAATATTTTATTTTTCTTGATTAAAGCTTACGCAAAATTGAATTTATTTTTGCTTCGTCAAGAACTCTTACCGGTTGATTTTTGCAGACGATCTGTCTCGTCTCTAAGCGAACCCATTTCTTCGTCCTCTAAGGCTAAAACATTTCACCAATCCTTGAGGAAGAGGCGGAGGAATTGGACAGATTCGAGAAGAGAGGATTCGATTCGCAAATTTTGACCCCTGTTTTTTTTTTTCCATCAATAATTGATGTCCATATCCATGGAGATTCCTAGCTCGTGGGATGCCCTTCGCAAACAGGTTTGAATTCTTGTTTCCTTTTGGTTGTTTAATTCTATTTGCCTTGTTACCTTTATTTTTTTCGATTCGGTTTTGTTTTTGGCTTTATTTCTGATTGTCGGTAACCTTGAATCTTGTCGTTTGGATAACGGTGAATATGACCCGTTTCTTGTTGTGTGTGATTTGGGGAATTATTAATGATCGATGGTTTGACTTTTAACTCCTGATCTATAGTTTTTTAGTTTTGAATTGGGATTTTGGAATGTGAGATGTGAATTTGGTCCCGTTCTTGTTTTGATTATACTGTGCAAGTTGTTAATCTATGAATTGTAATTCTTGGTATAATTGTTTTATGCTTCTTTGTACAGAAATGTTATACAGATTGATAAGCATTTTTAAACAATTGGGAGTCTGGGTCTATCTCATAATCTTTCTCTAACCTTCATTTTATTATTTTTCTTTTAAATTTTCATTGTTGGTAAAATTGATTAATTTATAATGAAGATAATTTATTGATGCTCGAGGATTTTGCAGTGAAGTTGGACTGGACTACATTGTTCTGCGTTCCCAATTATATTTATATATATATATTTCTTTTGTATGTATGAGAAATTGAGCTTTTTCTCATTTCTGCTTTTTAATTTGTTGTTTTTTTTCTCTTTTTTGTAATGATAAAGTTTCTTATGTTTCCTACAGGCAAGGAAACTTGAAGCTCAGTTGGATGAGCAGATGAATTCTTTTCGAAAACTGGTTTCAACAAAGGGTTCTACGAATGTTGAGACAGCTGATAGTGATATTGAATCTGGGATAGAACGGCTGTTAAAGCAGCTACAACAAGTGAATTCACAGATGCAAGCTTGGGTCTCATCAGGTGGTTCTGAAATGGTTTCCCATACCTTGACTAGACATCAAGAAATTCTTCAAGATCTTACGCAGGTACTTTGTTTTTAAAATTTTTGTGTAGTAGCTATGTTAATCTTTCCAGATTGGCATGGAAGAAATCCTAGTCATTCTTTTAGATAACTAGGAGTTTTGAAGAATTTCCTTGTGCACAATTACATAACAATGAACTCATGGTTTTGGTTAGTTGGCGTTTTTGTAATGGTGGTATTGGAACAAAACTTTAGGGTGTGTTTTGTAGGTGATTCAATAACATTAATTTATGCACAAGGGATTTAATTTATAAGAGTTGGATCCGAGCCCTTTACTGTTGTGGAAAACGTGATTGGTAGCAGATTTAGAATTTTAAAACACTAAAAACAGATATATGATTTAAAAATTCAATTTCTAGGTCACAGGGTGAGTATCCAAATCCTGTTTTCAATAGATTCAATTAATTTGAAAACTAGAAATTTAACTTCGGTACAACACCACAAGCTCTTATCTTCCATTAGGGAGAATCTCTTTCCCCTTTAATTATTTATATTGATATTGTTGAATGTGAGGAGTGATGAGAATGAGGGTAACCATTGGAACTCTTTAGATTTCTTTGTGAGACCTGGTGTATAATTATTCTATAGTAAGTAACAAGCTAAGTTCCTTTTTTTTCTCGTGATGTTTTTGGTTTTCATTATCTTGCTAGAAGTCTGTTGTGCATGGAATGTAAGACCAAGTTTTGTTGATTTAGTGCAGGAGTTTTATCGTCTTCGCTCAAGCCTCCGAGCCAAGCAAGAACATGCTTCACTTTTAGATGACTTCAGGGAGTTTGATCGGTCAAGACTTGAATTGGAAGATGGTTTGGGAACTGCAGAACAAACTCTTCTAAAAGAGCATGCCACTATTGGCCGTAGCACAGGACAGGTATCTTTACCTATCATAATTATTTGTATGACAACAATTCCATTATATTCTACTTGAAGGTTTGGTTTGTGGATACCTTTGACCGAATTTCATTTTTGGTTTATCAACGTTATTACCGTATTAGTTACAGTAGGAATGAGAAAGTTGTGTAAGTTATCATGTTCTGTTACCTGTCATTTGTTTTGATGTTTTCTGTATTAGTTATTATTTACATGTAGGAATCCAGCGTCTGGGTCTTAACTTTTGGTCTTACAGATGGATAATGTGATTTCACAAGCTCAAGCGACCCTAGGTGCACTTGTCTTTCAGCGGTCGACCTTTGGTGGCATCAACTCAAAGCTTAGTAACGTTAGCAGTCGCCTTCCATCAGTAAGTAATTATTGTTGCTCTTTTTCTATTTTTCTAGGGCAACATAATAGCTTTCAACCCAAATAATTTTCTAGGGTAATTGCAATGGGTAACACTTTTTGGATAATGGTCTATCATTGATATACCCTAAGAATTGGATCTAAATTCTATCATAGCTACAAATGCTTTATATTGAATTATATCAATTGATACTTTCAACCTAATTGCTATATTTGCAACTGTCCCAATTCTTGTTATCTTATATTCAAAAGACGAATCCATTCCACTGATTTAATTCCAATGATGGTTCAGGTAAATCATATTCTTGCAGCAATAAAGAGAAAAAAGTCGATGGACACAATCATACTCTCTCTTGTTGCGTCCATATGCACATTTCTGATCTTCATCTACTGGTTGACTAAGTGAGTTGTGATTATGTTCTTGGCAACTGTGTTTAGTGAAGTTGTTACATGCTTGTTGTTTACATACTCTTTTACAGGGTCCACCTCATCTTTTCTTATCGACTCTATTTGTAACAATTTTTCCCAGTAATTCATTAAATATTTTTTGTAAATGTCACTGAACGTTATTCCCTTGTTGGGGCGGGGTGGTGTGAGGGTAGTATCATGTAATAATCTATTTACCTGCTTGGGAAATTGAAGTTGGTCCTATAACTACTTTCATATCATATATTTAGGCATAGTGCCATCAAAGAAGATTGAGTACAATAGGGGTAGAGAATTTGAAATGTAGACTACTTGGTTGCTAATATAATGTATGTCAGTCAAGGTCAAGCTCTACATGTCTTGGTGTATTGTTCTACATTTTGATTATTTTCTGATGCTTTGTGAAACCAAGGTTGCATCCCTTATCCAGCATGTGAAAATATTGCTTCTGAAACACCTCATTGTATTGACAATGTATTTTTGTATATATAAATTTTGTTGGCAAGTTTTGTGATAGGATCTTTGAATATATTTGAATTTTGATTTGGAATAATTATCTGATCGTGATGATAGTGTAGGAATATTTAACTGTGTGCATTGTGAAATTGTGAATTAGAATAGGATTGGTAAGTGTATTTTTTTCAAAATTATAATACTAATATTTGGAAGCTTTTTAAAGCATTTTGTTTGAAGTTATTGTAAATAGCAAAGTTATTAAAAATATTTATAAAGTATAGTACCATTTAAAGTTGATAGATATTTAATTCATTTTGCTATATTTGAAAATATATCTCAATTATTTTAATTTTGTAAGACTAATTATGGTTTAAATAAAATGATTCCTGTTATTGTATTCATGAAGTTGACAAATGTATAGTTTGATTAATTATGCGAACAATAACTAGAACTAAAGAGAACAACCTTTCCATATAAGTTTTTAATATTTAAAAATAATTATCAAGCAAAATTTTAAATATAATTTCACTTTCGTTTCTTAAAATATCGAAAACAGTAAAATTTAATTCTTCATAACCTTTTTAAAATTATTTAAAAAAGAATTTAAATCTTGTTACTTTATAAATCAAATTTCAAAAGGTAAATCAATAACAAATTGAATATGAGGCTGATTATGTAATATATTACCCTTTCTTTGGTGCACCAATCTATGGAAAAATTGGGTGTTTGTAATTTGTGAAGTGAGAAACTATCAAACAAAACAGCAAAGCGTTGGACCAAAAAAGTGGGAGCGGGAATGGAGGAAGACGATGATCCATGGTTAGCTCCCGATAAGTTCTACCATTTCCTTCTCTGTTTCTCTCTCACGATCCTCTTCGCTTCATTCGCCCTTCACACCCGCTATCCATTCATCCGTCGCCACTCCATTCTCATCGGATCCGTCCTTTCTCTTTTTGCCGGAGCCGCCAAAGAGGTCGCCGACGAACTCGGCTTCTTCAAGTCCGCCGGAGCCTCCACCAGGGATGCTGTTGCCGACTTTATCGGCGTCTTGATCGCTTCTTTCCTTCTTCACGCTCTCAGATTCTCGATCCGCAGCGGCGGCGGCGGCGGCGGCAAAGAAGCTTGCCCTAATCGGGACATTTTAATGGTCTGAAATGATATGGGAGGGTTTTCTTTTCTGCTACTGATGGAGGAATGAGTCGACGTTTTACTTTGATCAAAGGTATTCGTTTGAGGTGAATTTTAACGTGGTTTCGTTTTCTTTATTCTGATGAGAATGTTTTATATTTGGGTTGCGGACTTCATTTCCTGAGATTCTCTAGCATCATTCTTCATTGGATTGGTTTCAGCTTGCTTGTTTTCATTGGAATTGTTGAAGAGATGTTCAATTTCATTACGGTGTCATTAATATTTTTAGTTAGAGAGTGTAAATTAAGAAAGGAGGAGTAGATCACTTCTTATTGTAGTACATTTTGTATCTATGCAGATTTAAGTGCTGAGTTTACGATGTGCTTAATAGATTTTGTTAGGTGATTGGAATATAGCATCAAAGGATCTTCAAGGTTTATCTAATTTTTCCTTCCAAATTTGAGTAATAATGATATCACCAGGCTCTTTATAACATCCTTTAAGATTTTTTTCCTTGTTTTTGACAATTAGATGTTGTAGGGTCAGATTAGTGATCACCCTTTCTTCGACCTGTGTCAACGTGCTTGCTTATCTGTGTTAATATGCTTGCTTGTGTGTTGACGTCCTTCCTCTACTGCATGTTGATGTGCTTGCTTTAGTCATGTTGACGTACCTGCTGCACCAACTTTGCTGTGTCAAATGACCTACGTTCCCTAAAAGCTCATTGTATAGAGAAATAGCTATAATCTCACTAGATAATCTTTTTGTTGAATTTTAGAAATTTTGCTGGTTTCCTCACAATTTTTTTTCTAAATGGTTTTCATCTTTCTTGAGGAAACATTTATATTCGTAGCCTCTTTCATCCGCCTTTTAGGGAGAAAGGTCTCTTCTTGTGGTTAGGCGTGTTAACTTTATTGTGGGATCTCTAGGGAAATATTAATAGGGTTTTTAGAGGAGTTGATAGGGACTCTAGTGATGTTTGATCCCTGGGGACGTTTTATATTTCTCATTAATTTTCGATTTCAAAGACTAATTAATCCATAGGTGAGGTTGAACGTGGTTGGTTATTTTTTTTTTTTAAAAAAAGGTCTTTTAAGTACAACTTGGGGTAGGGGGATTTGAACTCGGAATCTCTTGTTCTCAAGAAAGATACTGAGTGCTCATGTTGACAATTTGGTTATCTTTTCTCTAGGGTTTTTTTGCGGGGCTTGTTCTTTTTTTGTATCCCTTTGTGTTTTCTTTTCAATATTTCTATAAATGAAGAAAAATAAATATTGTCATAGCCAAATTCTAAAAACAAATTTAAAAGACTGTTGTTTGTAGTTCTTAAAATTTGGGTTATGACTTGGAAACATTCATAAAAAGGATTTCAAAAAACTAGAAATCAAATGGTTAGGGAGATAGGCCATGGTTTTCTAGTTACTACCTGAATTGAGTTTACAATTCAACTGCTATAGTTTCATTTCTAGATTACAAAGACAATTATTAGGCAGTTTCTTTTCCTTTTGGTTAAGCACTGGAAATCCTTTGGTTAACTATCATACACACAATGACCAATACTTGCAGCCTATCCATACACATTGTTCTGTTGCGTATTTACTACTGATACTGAACATACATTTGGTTTCATTTTTCCATCTCATCCATCTTTCTGATTTAGAATTTGTCTCAAGGATCTAAGGTTCAACATGTTCTCTGGGTTAATTAGGTAGGTAGGTTGGGGGATCGATCAGTTGTCATCGTCGAAAGCTTGCTGCAGTAGAAGGCAAGCGTGAATCACCATCTTTGTCAGGCAACTTAACTGCAGTGTAGATTCCAGCTCCACACAATGTCCCTAATATGGGAGCTGTGAGGTAAATCCATATGGCTTTGAAATTGTTTACTGCAATGGCTGGCCCCAGTGTTCTTACTGGATTCATTGAAGCTCCAGTTGTTTGTCTGTTACATAATTAAAATGAAAAGCTTTTTAGTTTGTTTGTTGTTTAATGGAGGTATATAGGGTAACATTTGTTCATAAGATAAGGCTCTAAATTACGGTTTCCTTTCTGAAACAGTAGCCACTTTGTTCACGTCTACATTTTGAAGAGAAATCTATTACTATGAGTTGGATGAATCATTACCGGTTTGGTTTGTAATTATTAAATCTCTATACTTTCAATTCTGTAACAATTTAATCTATAATTTTAAATTGTTAACAATATTTTAAAACTACTAATTAAGATACATTCCAATTTACTCTTTAAACTATATTATGCAACATCGGTTTTATACTTTGAAACTGAAACAAATTTCAAATATTAAAGGTTGAAGTGAAAATTTTAAAACTATCCATAGATACCCAATTGAAATAAAATTTAAATTATGAAATAAATTTGAACATTTTAGAATTAAATTATTTCGGATGAAAAATGTGTTCGAAAATATTTATAATTACAATGAAAATTTAAAATCTATCCAAGGTAAATATAGATTTAAATTATAAAAAAATGTAAGAATTTGAAACAATTGGAGATATAGTTTTGGTTTTGTACATACCCCGCGATGAGTACGTTGAGCATAACCGTTGCCCCTACCGCGATTCCCGCTAACTCTCCCACCTGCGTTTTCATTTATTTCTTTATTAAGCAAAACAATTACAAAAACTTTTCAAGAAGTCAAAATATCAATAGAGACGGATATAATCGTAGTTTATCTCGGTATATAGATATTTTATAAACATTTTGATATAGAGACGGATATAATCGTAGTTTATCTCGGTATATAGATATTTTATAAACATTTTAGTTCATTTTGTTAATCTTTATTATTTATTAGAACGAACATCAAACTTAATTGTAATAAAATATATAAATTTAGAAGTAACTCAAATGATACAACACAGTATATTGGTATACAAATTCTAGATAAGTAGTGTAAATTAAAATCCTTACTAAGTAATCTAAACCCAAGGAAAAGAGGAACTCACAGCTCGAGTGTCCGTAGCGACCGCGGTGAGGACAAACATGAGGTTGAAGCTAATAATAAACTCAAGAGCAAAAGCTTGGGCATATCCACATGAAGGAATAGTGGCTCCTCCTCCCATTATTGGATCAAAGGTCCATTTCAATGCAAATGATGAACACAGAGAAGCCACCATTTGAGCTCCAATATACAATGGCACCTGCAAACATATGTATACATATATATCAAGAGAATTCAAACAAGTTTTAAAACATAAGCGGATAAGTGACGGTATGTAAAAACATTGATAATGGTTACATACATGCTTCCAAGGAAACTGCTTCAATGCAGCAAAAGCAATGGTGACAGCTGGATTCAGATGGGCTCCGGAGATGTGACCCGTTGACAAGATCACGATCATCACTGCAAGGCCGGTGGAAGCCGCCAGGCCGATCAACGTTTCAGTTCCTCCCGTCTTTTGGTTCACAATGGCAGTGGCAGTTCCGGCAAATATGAGAATCAAAGTGCCTATAAACTCTGCTCCCACCTATTAGTAGAGAAGGAGAGACAACTTTTATGTATATACTCTTTCAATTCCAAAAATTTAGAATGACTCATTAGGAGAGAGAGAGAGAGAATTGCTCTCTTCTTCCTTCTCTTTGTTTCAACCATAGTTTAAGCGTTTGACATCTTGAGCTACACTCTTGTTTGCATACTCTACTACAAGTGGACAATAAAAAATAAATAAAAAAAGAGTATTGTCAAGTGTGCATAACGATAAACCGTGGTTGGACAAATTGAGTATGAGCTCGACCGAGATGAATGCACAAAAGTATTTCATATGAGATGTGGGTTAGTGTAAAGCTTAAAACTTTAGAAACTAAAACGCTCTCTTTCTATATATAGGGTTACCTTTCTTGCAAGTGAGACAGGAGAGTATGGCAATGAACAAGAAGAGACTATTTTAGTTAAGCCACCTTCTTCACTCCCCCAATTATCATCAACATTGAAAGAGATGCAACTTTTGAGAAGAGATCTTTTACCATTCTCACTTCCATGCTGATTTTCTTTCACTCGTCCAAACAGCGGAGCTCCAGGAGTTCCCGGCGTCACCGGTGTTGATGGAGCTTCCTCTGTATCCATAGCACAAAAGTTCCAAAAGAGAGAGAAGGCTATGAAAAAAACAAGATTAATAAAGATTGTTTTGTTTTTGGCTTTGGGGTTTGTCACCTACTGTGGTTGGAGAGTGAAGTGTGCTGAGAATGTTTGTTTATTTATAGCAGAAATTTGATTGACTTAAGGGAATCCGAAAGTAAGAAAAGAGAAAACTAATAATGGTCATAAATAAGAGTATCACGTGACAACTTGTGATTGAACGATTAAATTATAGATATCTAAGTAATTTTTTTATAATATTTATTATTTTTCTCTCCCTAACATGCCACTTTTGAATTATTAGATTCAAATCACCCTTGTATTAGTCGTCTTAAATCAACGTGATGATATGTGATGGAAAGGTTGTGGTTCTAAACAAAATCCTTTGGGATATCATTGGGTGATTCCATGATTTTAGGTTGGCAAAGTTTTTATAACTTTTATTTATAAAATGATATTTATTGGATTAATTTGGTTATTTTGACCATTAATGATTGTTTTTAATTAAGATGTCACTGGGGAAACAAAATATTTAATATTGTTATTAAACAAAGCATATGGGATTGTGACACATCTCAAAATTGCACATGAGTTGGCTCTCAAATTTCTTATAAAATTATAATTAGAATCAATCCACCATTATTGTTATTATATAAACAACAATTATAAGCCATAAAGTAATGTCTCCAACACATGATTTTGAGTTGAAATATGATTGATTAGGGGAAGTATCCCAGAAGGTCTTTAGCTAATTAGTATTTTAATTCACTAATTTACTTTTAATGCATTATAACATAAATATATAAATTATCAAATGCAAAGAGAATCTCTGAATTAGGCATATAAATTATTTATAATTATTCCATTTTTGTTTCATAGTATTGTTCTAAGTAAAGCTTAATTAAATGGGTTGGTTTTGGTCCCTTCTTTCTAATTTCTATTTATTCTTTGGCTTCTCCTGCTTTAGTCATTATGAGAAAAATATATATATGTTGATGTGTGGCTAAAATTGGTTTACTTTTTGTTTCGAAGTATATATGCTAATTCTTCAAAGCATTAAGAGTGTATCGAATACAAAAGCATTCAATGCTATAGATTATTGGAGAGTCGTTGAGTTTTAAAATTTAATTGTATGGGTATTTCAAAATTAAAATGAAATCAAGTGAATTACTCTTTTTTTCCTTTGGAGGTATTTCGTCTTGTTTTTAATAGTTGGAAATACTATCGATCTTAAGTTTTCTATTCTTCGTTATACTTCTTTATAACTTTATTCTCTCGTCAAGAAGAAAGAAAAACGACCAAACACATTACATAATCAATCAAGAAAGATGACAAGGGAATAACCCTAAATAAATGATAAACTAGGTATAGAATATGACTAGGTGGTATAAAATTTGCTATTCTAATCGATTTGTGAATAATATTCTTTTCCATGTATCGTAGTTATCAAAAAATTAGAGTTACAATTGGAATTGAATTTGTTCTTTCATTAAAAGTGAAAGAAAATTCATATGCACTATGATTCATACAAGAAATATCAACACATTCGGAACAAAAAATACGAGAACAATATTCGTTTAGTACAAAAGTTATGAAAATGAGAGATCAAACATTTTACACATTTAAAAATATCATGTAAATTATCATTGAGCTCACTATTCGGTAAAATACAAAGATAATGCGGTTCACGATCAAATCAATGAAACGGAGAGAAAAGTTAACCCTATAAAGGTTTTAGAGTAAAGTAGAATATAAATAGGGTGTGGCACAAAAGTTTAGGATCCTTTTGTGACCCAAATGTCCTAATCTCTCTTTTCATCTATCTGTTGAAAACTTCCCTCACTTTTGATGACCAAAAGAATTTTACATCTTTCAATCTCATTGTGAGTTATTAGATCGTTGTTGAATCAACTTTTTTGCACTTATGCCAAAAATGCGAATGAATATTGTAGTTGAAGCTTGAGGCTTTAATTTCTTCGAGATAGTTCTCATTCTCTTTAATGATTAGTACTCTTACTCTAGAAGTAAACAAAAGGTTTAAGTGTGCCCAACCTTTAGAGTAATACACTAAACGTTTCAAAAATAGAATATGAAACACTCTCAAATTAAGAATGTACCACTTAATTTTTTTGAAAAAAAGATTATCTTAATCATTGTAGTTATTTTAATAATATCTCTAAATTTTCTAAAACATTCTTACAATTAGTATATAAACGTAAACTAACTTCTTAGAGAGGACCTTCAATGGCTCATGTACACAGATTTTACAAATGTCAAATATGATAGATAACAACACATCAAACAACTCTGCACACCTTATATCTCAATCGATTACTAGCACTAAAACAACAAATCCAAATAGGCTATGTATCATAATGTGCGACTCTCTGAGAGCATATTTCCTACGAGAGCATATTCCCTTAAATAGCCCAAACTTAAAGAATAACCAAAGAATAAATGGTACCTAGTCTTAACTCCACTAGTAAATTAGGATTATGATCATAGCACCATCAAACATCACCTATTTATATGATTATGCGTCTATAATCGATTTCAAACAACCATGTTTGAAAATATTACCTCTAAACCAAAGGAGGTTAAGCTCCAATCACCATAAGGTTCCTAGAATGTCGTAAGGAACCCTATGCACTAACGATTGAAAACACTTCTGATCGATAGAGGAGCTAGATCACACAACCCTCTCTCCAAACTTCGGCCACCATTTTGAAGGAAATCATCAGCATATAACCACAGTACTTATCATTGCAGAATAGGTTCTCTTTCTAAGGAAAGTTCAAATCATATCCAACAACCATATTATAAGCAATTATATAGTTGAATTACTATTTTCTCTATATAATGAGTCACCTTTAAAAGAAACATAATACCATAAATAATAATAACAACAAATTGTAGAAAAGATGATTAATTACTAGAAAAATGTTTAAAACGGAAGGGCATTCGAATATATTCATATTTGATTGTGAAACCCCTGAATTATGTCACATTTTTCAATATGTAATCATAATAGAATTTCACTAATAGAACAATCCTAACAAACTCTCATTTGCAAAGGTAGTTAGATTATTCTTATCAAGTTTACTTAAGCACATTGCAAATGTACTTTGTTCTTTTTACCGTTGTTTAAGGTTAATCAATAATGATAACTACAATAATAATTGACAAAGAAACCTTCAACTTCACAATACAACTGTGTTTGTTGATTACCAATTTAATTGAAAGTTATTTCATATTGATTACAAAATACAAGTAAACCACAAACATACAACCTACTTTTTAAATTACCATCAACTCTCCCAATAAGTAATTCATACCTCAATTTGTAAGATCAGAAAACACAACTAATCAATGATTCAATTAATAGAGAAAGAAAAATGAAGAGATTCGAACTGTTTCACAAATCCAGACTTTATCTTTATAAGAAAGCTTGCCTTTTATTTTCCACAAGCAGCTATGAGTCTCACAAGTCACAAGGAGTACTGAAGACCACAAAAACCACAGCTAGTGTTTAGTGATAAACAAACTGCAAGAGCCCAGAAGATCGATCAAGTAAATACAACAAACAGAGCAAAGCCAAAATCAAAATGACTCTGCTGCTATTCAGTAAAAGCTAACAGTTTCTACCTCAGTACACAAAAAAGATGGAATGTCCTCAATAAATAGTTGAACATAATCCAATCCAATCTAGACTACTTCCTGCTTTATAACAATTGAATTATAATTGGGGAAAAGGGAGATCAAAGATGAAAAAATGGCTACGAAAAAACCTACAACTTTAGATTTCATCGGACCACACCACTTAAGTACTTTCTGTTGTATTGATCTGCAACTTTGGACAATGATTGTATTGTGATTGGGAATCCGGGACCCATCTGCAAATTACAAAAATAATGAGTTATTTCACCATTTAGTAGACATTCAGTAGGTGCAACTAAGAGGATATAAGATCCCAAAGAGGAGATATGTATCAGCGAAGTGTGCAACCATCATTTCGGTTTATGAACATGTACTATAAACAAATTATTTGGAAGTAAAACTGACATGCATCAACTTATAAATAGCCTACCAATAGAACTCCAAACGTAGTGAAATATAAGGATCAGAATTACAACAAAACTTTCCCAAGTATTTAAGGTACTTGAAACCTCCTTTTTTATCATTTGTGGAATGATACTAGAGCCTAGAATATTAAACAATTTCCTATTCTCTCCCTATTTTATGATCACCATAACCCTTCCTTAGCTGATAACTAACATGCCCTCAATACTGAATAATATTCCTTAGCATTCTATCACCTACAAAAATAAAGGATGGACAAATAGAGAATGGGGTCTTATGGTCAATATTTAGAACATAAACTGTCTCATGTCTCATATCCTTTACTAACCTTTCAGACATTTTATAAGATTTATCATTGGTCAAAACAGCCGACATTCCCTTAACTATTTTAAATATGTATGCTACAGATGAATTATTCAATATCCTTGATAGCAAAATAGTACTATGAGAATTTTTGGAGCCGTTGAACTTCTTATTTTCATGCCAAGACATTCACAGATTCTGACACAAAATGTTCATACATCTGAGTGACTCATTCATCCAAATAGCACAGACACATACTTTTTTAAACAGTTTTAGGAATTTCACAAAAGGAAGAGGCAGATAACTTGCAGCCTATAGCAATACATATCTAGACTTAACATCAAAATAAGATCTTAAAGTTGCAATGAAAGAAAGCCCGTTTATGAAATCACAATATTTGTCCCAAGGACCTCCATGATCCATGTTCATCAAGTTTGGAGTTAGAAACTCATGCATGATTACTATTGCATGATCCTAGTAGATCCTTGAGAGATTTTCACACAATAATTTTAGTGTTGAACTCAACAATGTATCACTATGCTCCTAAGAAATTCAGTGTTGCAATGGCCATAACAATAGTTGAGAGAATTACCGTGCTACATATGTGGAAGGAATTTAAATATCCAGCATATTTTGAGGCTGCAAGTACATATAATTTCAGTCAGAGAAACCAAAGAAAATGCTATGATTATCGGCAGAAGAGTCAGTCCGTTGATAGGAACATTTTTCGTAAAAGTAGTAAAAGCACTTAAGTTCAATGTTGAATGAATTTGTATCATGGGGGGGAAAAAAGAGTACAACTTGCCTTTTTTCAAGCCAACAGGCTTTGCAAGCAAAAGAGCATTCACAAATGCACCAATATTTTCTCGTAAGAACTCTTCCGAATGACTCACCTGCAAGAAACAGTTTGTGCTAATTAGATGGGTACTTTCTGAAACTGCTTCAGCATCTGCATTCCTTATGAAAGTAAGCTATATGCTTCAAACTAAAGTTATTTTACCTTCCCAAGCCCCACATGCACAATAGATGTGGAATCCATTTTAAAATGCATGTGTCCTTCTCTTGCTTTCTTTAAGGCCCCTTTGATATCACTGGTCACAGTACCTAGCTATACAATATGTCAGCACATCTGATTTGATTTCAATCTATAAGCAATGGAACACCAAAGAAACAGAGGATTGTGTGCTCACTTTAGGATCTGGTAGCAATCCACGCTGTCTCAAAATCTTGGAAATCTAAACACCAATAACATCAAACTTTGAGTAAATGTTTTATAAAAATATTCTTCTTGAATACACAGCCATCAGCATAGAACAATACAATGCACAAAAAGTTAATTTCCATAAACCTTGCCAATGCGCCTCATCATTTCAGGGGTAGAGAAACACTTATCAGCATTGAATTTCCGACTGCCTGCATATATAAAGTTAAAGAAATGAAGTCCCAAACAATTATTAGTTCGAAATTCAAGTTCATCTAACTAACACAACCAACTTGATTTTGCAAAGCTTTTGATCATGTTTGTTGGGCCCATTTGAACTATATTATGAGAAGGTTTATCCAAGAAGAAGAACCGATACTTAGGTGCACTTCCACAAAACTTCTTAAGCTGTTATTTTTTCATGACAATCCTAGACAATATAGAGAGACCTTAAAAGGGCTAATTCCACCTCTCATAACATTAGGATTAAATTTAATTTGAACAACTTGAAATTTTAAGGGAAAAATTGATTCATTGAATAGGTTCAAGTACAAGAATGAAATAAAATTTTCCCTAATAATAAAAAGGAAACCCAATAGGATCAGTTCAGTTCTTACTTGCAATTTGCTCTATTAGTTCAAGGCCACCTACAATATCAGCTCCAGCAGCCCTTGCTTCCTCAGCGTCAGCCCCTTCAGCAAAGAAAGCCACTTTGACAGTCTGAAAGGTAATATATATTTTTTCAACAAATTAATTATATATTGAGTTCCAATGTGACATGCTCATTCAACCAGAATTCACATGCTTACCTTCCCAATGGAATGAGGCAGAGTCATGTTACCCAGAACTTGCTGCATTTTAGAGGAAGAAAGTCATGAATGCAAACAACATTGCAGTAGATAAATACATAGCAAGAACTACGTAGGTAGAATACTAAAGAACGAAAGAACAGACTTCCTCGGCTACCGACCATACAGAGAGAAGAGGGAAGAAAGGTTAGCTGTTCAGCTACCAGCTGGTGAAAGAGACATTTTTATCTCATGTTCATTAAAAATAAAGGATGTGGATACCTTTCAGAAGTTATATAAAATGAGTGTCAGAGTAAACAACAGACACATTTAAACTTTTTAACAAATTTAAATAGTGAATCAGACAAATCATTCGTATATATGCCCTCTGACAACCTACTTTAAAAACTCTATTAAGGTCAGGTTAAACTGAGCCGTTAACGGATATCACATTCTAATAAACTAGTTGAGTAAGGAAATTTCCAGGTTTCCTTTCTCTCCTAAAATGCCGTAGTTCCAATCTAGGCTAGTAACAGAATCATTCAAGCTTAATTCCTACTGAGAGCGAGTAATCCACTGAGTACAAAAATAATAAACGCAATACCATTTTCCTAGCATCAACCCCCAACCTTGCATGTGCTTCAACAGTCTCATCAAAATTTCCCTTGGCAGCAGCCTGAACTTGAATTTTAAGAAAAAGAACAAAAAATGAAGATTAAAGGATGGGATTGTCAATAACCATTTCTAAAGCACGTTCATTTTACAACTTCAAAGATCATGTAGACAAATATTCTACAATCTACAACTTTCAATTCTCCCAAAATGCAGGAATTAGAGAAACTTCCCATGAAAAGTTAAAACCACAATCTTATACACTGACCTTCACTTGCCGGATAGCGTCTATCAAATCAAGAACTACCTTCTGTTCCTTCTTCTCGACTTTGATCAGCATCGGAAATGGAGCAGTAACTTTCTCCTCCTCCGCAACCCTCAAAACCCTCCTCCTCCATTGATTCGCCGCCTCAATTTTCTTCCTTTCCTCCTCCATTTGCTCAGTCACCACACCCTCTTCTCCTCCACCCGAAGCCGAACCCGTATCTTCCGGAAGCGGAGCAACACGTGCCGCATAAGAAACGGGAGTTATAGTTGGAGCATCCTTCATATATCGAACATCCTCACGAGTCCACGTCCTCCGACCTTCAGGCCTTGGCGGCGGCCCCTGTGGAGGCGGTGGAGATTGAAGCGTTACTGGGGAATCTTGGTTCTCATCGGCTTGTGGCTTGGGCTTGACGGCGTAGGAAACTGGCTGAATGGGAACGGAACGAGAGGTTCTTGGAGAGGATTGATCAGGGGGAGAATCGGGATCTGGGTTAGAATCAGATTGAGAGGAAGAGAGTGATCTTCGAAAGTGAAGGAAGTGAGAAGTTGAAAGAGAAGGAGGTCTGGCAAAGGAATGGCGGCGAGCATGAGTGAGGATGAGCTTGAGAACTGCCATTGATGGGTTGCAGCTCCTCAAGATGGAGAAGAAATAAACTGTGGTTTTAGAGGTTTAAGTCGGGAAGAGATCGCAGCTTCTTGGTTTAGAAATATGAGTCGAGTCCGGCCGCCCCGGTCCGGTCCGTTGTGACCGTCTATGCTATTTTCTTCATTTATTTTGGAAATTGCAAAGGACACCCTAACATATAGGCCAGTTAATTATGCTCTCAAACAAACTTTTAGTTATAACAAATGAGCCCTTTAAGTCTATATAAATATTAAAGTTAGACCCTCTAGTAAAAATTTAACTCTCAGATTCGTAATAAACTAATTTTTATTCTTTTAAAAATATCTTTAAGATAAAACTTCAAAATTTAACATAAAACTATAATTGAAGTCGATTAAACCCATTCAACATCATTAAAACAACGAAAAATTTGTAGACGTTATGTTTGATAGCTAAAACATAAACATGTGAAAATGATCGTCAAACTTATACGTCAACTAACTATCATATCAATGCAGCGTGATATTAATGTACACAATAATCTAATCGCTTTTCATACATGTATGTAGGGACTACAATTACTCTATTGAAATACATTCTTGCAATAGAACATAATATATATCATTTACACCTTATAAACATATTAAAAAGTTATGTCAGTAATTATTGACAGATTTAGTATAGGTGAATGGAAGCTCCCTCCAAATTTATTTTTTTTATATAAATATATAAAAAAAAAAACTCATATAATATCAATTTTAGTAGTTAATCGGGTGAAAAGATATTGTCTAAACTCTTTTTTGAAGGTTCAAGTTTCACTCCTTACATTTTTTTCAGATTATTTTTACTGAGTTATAGAATTTTCGTCAACAAAATTTATGGATAGAGAAATCTACAGTAAATTGAAAATCACGTTAATATAACTCCTAAAACTTTTGATAATGATGTATAAAATATTTTTTTTCTTATTATTCTCAAGCCATTTAAAACAAAGGACATTCTTTGATGTTATTATTCATATACTTTCAACTAAAAACCTAATATTACTTTGATCTCACTTTTTGAATTGTAAATTATTCCAACAATTTCAATCCAATCTAAAAACTCTTAAATAAGAGCATTGTGACCCATGAATTATATCTCCATGAATCATTTCATAGAGATAGCTCCTCCCTATAAAATTGAATTAGCTCTCAAATTCCTCCCATTAATAGCCTCTACTTCATTGTTTCTATCATCATTTTTTAAAAAAAAAAAAAATCACCTTCCTATCACTACTACCTTTTTACCCAAACTTCTTCTTTCCTATTTTTATCTACACAATCTTTCTCTTTCATTTTAATTACTCTCTCTCATTCACCCCTTGAAAGAAACAGTACGTCCCCCTCGGCCCTCTCTACTGCACTCAATTGAAATTTGACGCATATCGTATTTTGGATATCTATACGCAAAGTAAAAAGGACTACTTCCTCGCATCATCTCTCACAATCTCTTTCTTTCCTTCCTTCATCTTGGATCATTATTTTGTGCTTTTAAGTTGATATTCTGTTGTTTGTTTGTTTGTGAATTATTTTAATTTCTTAGATTGCATGTTATATAGGTTTGACTTAATATCCTTTTTCTCTTTTGGCTACTTGGGTGTCCTAATTCTCATTCTGCTATTTTTTCCCCTATTCTTGCATTCTAGTTAAAATTAGATTACTTTTTATTTTGTTTGGTGTTTAATTGGTTTTTAATTCTTGATTAATTAAAATCAATTAGAATTCAATTCAAAGTTTTCTTTAACAATCATCCATACATTTACTCTAATTACCATAATTCCTTTGCGAAAATCCACCAGTTTAACAATGCCTCTTCATTTGTCATAGTTCACTCAAACTTTACAGCTTTGCATAGCAAATCTAATGGTATAAAACAATAATAATAATAATAATAAGTTAAGAAACACTTTACCCATATGCAAATTCAAATAGCCTAAATTCAATCAACCCTTACTAAATGAGCTTAATTTATAGTAATTAAGATAACCTTGTTACTTAGAGGTTGAAGTTTCGATCTCTACTATTAATACAATCAATCAACACTCCAAAGATAATTTTCAAGTAAACGTTAAAATTCCGGCAATGTCTTGTTTACTGAATGATATGCAATAATACAACAAGAATTTTGTGTGTAGTACACTTAACCGATGAGTAATAACTTAGAGGGTTTTGGTTTTCGTTTGGCTTTCAATGCTCATTGCAATGCAAATTTTCTTCCAACACCGTATACCGATAAGCGAGGGAATAAGAATCCAGAACGAGTTTGCCACTACGTAGTATGCATAGTAATAAAATGGACCTGAAGAGAAATCATCACCATCTAACACAGCTGTTACGTAGTACAACAATGTCCCATAGAGCTGCCCCAATGATATGGCGAACTGTAGTATGTAACTGTATGACTTTCCCGATGCTATCGCATACCTGCAAATTAACCAGGCCGACAAAATTATATTCAGCCCTAATTTGATTGCTTAGAAATATTACTTCCCGAACTTAAAATAGTCAGGAGATGAAATTAAAAATAGCCTCTAAAAGTTTTCATCCTTCACAACTAGCACCCTTATTGACAATTCATTATAATAGTTTTTCTTTAGTCGAGATTCGAATACAAATTTGACTTATTTTACTCGTACCTCCAAATTATGAATTATTTTGGCCTTTCTCATAGAAATTTTGACTAAAATAAAGATCCAATTGTTGTAATCTTTACTAGATTTTCTGTAATATAATATATAATCTTCATTTCCAAAAGATAAGACGATTTGGAGAAGATAGATGAACCAAATGTTTATGATAATCAAATTCTACCAAACATTAAGTGATTCGAGAAAAGTTCGATCAAATCTTGATCTTCCGCTTGGTTACGATTCCACCCAAAAAGCCCACAAAGATTAATATGCGATTAACACAAGTCAAGAGTATTCAAATCTCAGGGTTAATCTCGGCTGGAAAGGAGCATGTAAAACTATTTCAACAATTTCTCTAAAAGGGTGCTGGTTGTAAAAAAACGAAAATAATAGGTGTTATTTTCGACAATTTTCCAATAATATGATTCCTTGGATGTATAGCATTTCTAAATTCCAAGTAATAAATTCTTACGCTGCTAAGATGCAAGCTGGACCCTCTAAAACAGAAGTCAGTCCTTCAATACTGACAATTCCGGATTCCCTAGCTGCGTATCGAGAATCTCCCTTGCTGTATTCTTTCCCTGACAAGTTGTGCGCAAAGATATTAGAGGATTATCCATACAACCCCTTTAACTACCACATTATGGTACTAAAATAATGAATTAAATTAACTTACAAACTTCGGCAAGGTAGAAAGAAGTCTTGTCCTTGTAAAATTCTGGAGAGAAAACAAAGTAACCCTCGAGAACCATGTGGGTAAGGCCAGTAAATATCCACCAGCACATCAGCAACCTATCAATCTTTGCCTTCTTGGTAAGTCGTCCTGTTATAAGGAGAAAATGAAGATGAAATCAACAAGCATAGAACCACTTCTAGAACTACAATTTTTTCCATTGCTAAATTCAGATTAAAAAAAAGGATAAAGATAAAGATGGAGAGAGCAAGTATACACACAGAAGGTCAAATGAAAGAAACACAAGACGTACTATGTTTTAGTACAACAACTAGTGATGGAAAGTCGAACATTCAATCTCTAGGAAAAAGGGTTATGTCATTAATATTGAGCTAAACTCAGTTTTGGTAGAAACACAAGGAGCACTGGGAAAGAAAAATATGCCATAGTTTGCAACATAAGTACTGGGTGCTGGAGATTAATTCTTCAACTATAAGCTAAGATGACAGTTATGTTGTATTGTCTGAACCAAGAAAGTTGCAACAAGGAAGGATGTGACAGCAACTAGAGTTTTTCAGTTCAGAAAGATTGATGACTGCTTCTATGCTATCTTTTGTGAACACACAAAAAATGCCTAGACCTGAGCTTTCCTGCCCAACGTCAAACTTCTTCTTTTAATCCAAATATTGCAATCACAATAAACGTTGGGTTTTTCTGAAAAGTTACTGAGATGGTGCTCAATTATCTTCTCCTCTCATGGATGCTAAATCGTTCAAAAATTTCCTTTTTATATTGTAAGTTTCCAACAACATTCTCACATTTCAAAATTCCATTTCCAAGAGAGGATACAAATTAAAGATTGAAGGAAAAGTCAAAGAGATGTGATAGCAATAAATTACAATGTCCCAAACTCTCGCGACTACTCCCTAGAATCTACCTCCCTTTGTTTCTCCCCCCAATGAATTTACACTAACATCATTAGTTGCCGTTGTGACTCTCCCTATTTCGAGCCCTTGATACAGTCTTTGAATTTATTGCCCATTATCAATTGTTTCCTACAATATTCATGGTGTTAGGAT
Source organism: Cucumis sativus (assembly GCF_000004075.3). Lineage (NCBI taxonomy): Eukaryota > Viridiplantae > Streptophyta > Magnoliopsida > Cucurbitales > Cucurbitaceae > Cucumis > Cucumis sativus. The sequence goes on from NC_026658.2 coordinate 1,220,313, forward strand.
CCAATATTTGTACAACACTCTAGCTTCCCATCATGAATTTTCTAAATTATTGAACAACTTCTCTGAAATACAACATCTCCATCAATATTCTGCTTAACTTAAAAGATTCATGCCCAAGCAAAAAAAATGTTCAAGTACTAATTTCATAAAGACCAAATATTGGACAAGTAGACCAAAAGAGCACAACTCAGATAAGTAGTAACACAAGGAAAATCTAGCATCTCTATCTGTTTACCAGATCTTAATCCTCTCTAAAAAAAAAAAAAAAAATCACAATAATTGAACGAAACACAGAATTGAATTTTCACATCGGTTTCATCACCAGCCTTCGGATTCAACAAAGACATTCAAAACGACGCGACAAGCAATAACATTCTCAGAGAACACAACAAAGAGCAGAACCATCGATATCATTCAATTCATCATGCAACTCCTAAGAAGCAGACAAAGATCCAACGCAAAAACAAGGTAGAACAGATAAGGAAAACAATCGGTGTTCATCTCCAACACACAGAAACCAGAAATTGAAGAACAGAAAACAGAATCGAAGAAAAATGGAAGCCAAACAAAGAGGAAAGGGAAAGCATACCGGAAAGCGTCCAAACGAGGAGAACGAGGAAAAGAGAAGTGAGGAGGTAGCCGCCGAGAATAGTAGAGAGAGGAAGTGAAATAGGAACATAGTCGGGGAGTTTGAGATCGGTGGGAACGTAAGGATGGGGAGCAGCTTCAGATGCCCCCGCCATTGGTGACTTCCTTGGTTTTTCCCTCTAGTTTTCAATTAATTTTATCCAATGAACACTCAACTCAGCTCACTGTTCTTTCGTTTCGGCCTCCTCCTCTGAGCTGTATGTATATATATAATCTATTCATATATGGATTGATTCGTGAGCTGTATACTATACATCTATATATTATAACATGAGACTAAATGAGGGACACTTTTGACATTAAAAGATGCATTCGTATAACCTGAGACTAAATGAGGGACACTTTTGACATTAAAAGATGCATTCGTAGCCGAAATTTTGGAAAATATGTGCTTGAGAGACGTACTCAGCTAACACTCATATATATATTTACCTTAAACTTGAAAAATGGTGAATTACTCTCATTCATACAAATATTTAATGATTTATTTTAATTATTTTAAGAGAAATTTGCATAAAACACCCCTTATTTTTTTTAAATCAATAATAATTACCATTGATTATTATAAAATAAAAATTATCTCCTCTATATATGTGAGAACTTTAATCCATTCTACTTTTTTCACCCTTATGGATAGTGATCAATAATTTCTGCATGTAAAATAAAATTGATTCATGTTATTATCACAGGATGCAGTGAATGAGGGAGAGAGAGTCGTCATTTTGTTTAAAATATAAAGTCACGTTTTCATTTTATTTTTTTTTTAAAAATGTAGTAGGGTCATACTCTAATAAATTTTAATTATATAAAAATATTTTACCATGTTTGCTAAATTTTTTAACGGGCGTAGATGTACTCTCAAAATGTGTGAATATGCATTATCTTATTCAAACTACAATTTAAGTTGGAAATTCCTATTCAAAAAGAGATTATAAATTTCAAAATGTGAATATAAAATAATAAATAAGATAAACAAAAAAGTTTCCGTTGCCGGGACTTGAACCCGGGTCTCTCGGGTGAGAGCCGAGTATCCTAACCAACTAGACTACAACGGATCTATGAATTTTAAATTACGCTTATATATATATATATAAGAAAATAAACACTCTCGTAGATTTGTTTTTGATTTCATTCCAAAAGGTTAATTAATTACCAATAAAGATAGTTGTTCATCACTCCCTCCCTTAATCAACATAGGATTTTGTTTGAACTTCTAACAATTTCTCTCCTTACCGATTGAATGTTTGATCGTCTATAAATGATTTTCATAAGTTGTTGTCATGCAAAACCTTATAACTTACTTATAAGGATCACCGAACATAAATTATTTGATTTCAGTGTATTAAACATATATAAAAGAGAAATTATCAAAAGTAATATATAATTTCAACTTTATATGATCAAATAATTGTTAAAAACGAGAATGCAAATTTGTTGGACTAATAGAAGCGCTAAGATTCAAATTGTGTCGATTTCCTTCAATAATAAATTTTCTTTTACAGAAGAAGTTTATTTGAACCCTCGAACCACACCAACAATGAAAGCAACTTCTTCCAAAGAGTATACACACATTTATAGTATAACTTTTCGTAGTACTACACAATGAGTAGAGGATTGAACCTCAGCCAGCCTCTAAAAACAAAAGTTACGTCAAAAACACTTTAACCCAAGCTCACCTTGACACTTGACTTACCACTTCAAAATTACAACATTTTAAGTACATAATACAACAAACAAACACTTCTATATGTTTTTCTTGGGGAGAGTCATATTTCGTAAGTCATTCCAACCCTTAAAAGCCTAGTACGTGGAATCTCAAGAACATTCTCCCCTTGCCTAAAGTTCTTCCTCAAGAAACTATAAGCATAATTAACCACCATTTTCTTAATCAATGAAGATTTTGGTTCAGCCACTACTTCTGCTTCTCCCAACAAATAAACCACTCCTTTTTTCATTGCTTTCTCTATAAATGCCATCTCTTCCTCCACTGCAGCCACTCCTAGTACTTGACGATCAGCCGTTCCATTTGACGACCCCCTCGATTTCGATTCGCCGACTGGCTGAATGGAGCCTGACGAGCGGCGAGATGAATGATTTGCCACTTCGGCAGATGCCGTTTCACCTTCGACATGCACTGTTGCTACTGAAACTGGGGGGTCTATTGGTACACCTTCTAGCATTATATGTTCTTGGCGTATGAATTGTTTCAAGCTCTCCACCAACTGCCGCTCAAACTCATCAGAGCCAGTTACTATGTCTTTATATCCATATCTGGTTCAAATTTTACAAATGAAAAAAAGATTAGGATAAATATACGTGAGAGTTAAATTACTTTCTAAATAATTTCTTGTTGAAAGAATTAGTTTTTGAGATGTAATTTCACGTGTATTCTAATCAGTATCACTTTCACCTTTTGAGTTTAGTTGATGATCATTTGACATTATATATCAATCATGAAGGTCGAACCATATCAACATATATAAGTGAACATAGGGTTAAGAATATGAATATTGAAGTGATGGGTTAAATTATAAGTTTAGTGTACGAAGTACTTTTCAATTTGTTTGTACCTTTATTTGCTTTTAATTAATTTACTTTATTATATACACTTACATTTTCATGATCATTAATAAATTTGGTAAACTTATGAATCTAAATTGGTTCTCATCCTTTAAAAAGAAAAATAATGGACAGACTTGTAAAAAAGAATAATGTTATATTAAACAACACAAAAATAACTAAGTTAGAGTTGATTAATTAAGCATATATCAACACTTTTAAAGAATTGTAAGTAAAAATATTTAATGATAAACTTCTATAAGTTCTATTACTGATACTCTTTAAGTGCTAGATTTAAATTGATGCAAATCGTTTTTTAGTCAAATAGTGATTTAGCGAAACATACCTGACAACACATCGAAACATACGGTACTCCCTTGGCTCCACTTGGCGAAACAAAAACCGTTCATTAGGTGTGACTTTGCTTATCGGAATAGACTTGATGGAGACGAAGACGATAACGGAGTGAACAGAAGGAATACTAGAAATGAAGTGAGGGAAAATGGGAGGAATACCTTGAACCAACTCAGAGTAAAGAAGGCCAATTCCAGGGATTCGATTAACATCAGGATTGTTAGCTAACTCAGTTATGTACCCACTAGAAACCTTATTTTTAAGTTCAAAAATATATCTTTCCCTATGAACATAATGCCACACAACCATGATAGCCATGAGAAAAACTGCAAGAACAAGAGGAAGAAAACCTCCTTGAGTGAACTTGTAAAGAACCGACGAGAAATAGAGAAGTTCTATAGAGCCAAAGACGAGAATGAATAAAACTATCAACCAAATACTCGTCTTCCAAATGACAATCATGATGAGAGAAACCATGGCGGTAGTCATGATCATGACGGCGACAACGGCAATGCCATAGGCGTGACCGATGTTTTCAGTGGTTTTGAAAGCAGCGGTTACGATGACACATGCTAACATTAGAAGGTAATTAACCTCTGGGATGTAAACTTGGCCTTCATATGTGGGTGAAGTGTGGATTACTTTTACTCTCGGGAAGCAACCTAGAGATAAAGATTGTGATATTATGGCAAATGCTCCTGAGATCATTGCTTGACTTGCTATGATTGAAGCTGCTACCGCAACTACGAATGTTGGCCAGTATAAAGGATCTGCATATGCACAATTTGTCATTAAAACGACAACGGAAACTTCTGTGACCGACAGTTATTTATGTATTTGTAAATATTTTGGTTTATTTTATTATATTTCAAAAACAATTTTATTACAGATAATAAGAATATACTTATGAACACGATTTAATCATATACCTGGAATGGAGTCATAGAAAGTATGGGCAACATGGTCTGGGAATTTTCTGAGATATGCAGCTTGCCCACTGTAAGCTGCTAATAAAGCAGGAAATACAATGGAAGAGAAACTAATCTGCAAAATCACTCATACTATATTACAAACACATGCCAAATACTATACTATGAAGTGATTGAACGCTTCTTCAAAAGTAATAATCAATAGATTTTTAGACTTTAATTTCAATCTAATTTTGTGTTAAGTGTGGTTAACAGGCTTATTAATTAAACAGAAAACTAATGCTTAGTTTATACTGTTATACTTAATTTTGAAATGATTACCCATAATTATGTTTAATAAAAATCAGTTCCAAAATTTTGATTTAAACGTACAAATTTACCTGGATAGCTCTAACATTGAAGTGACCTAAATCAGCAAACATGGCCTCGGTCCCTACACATGTATATATAAATTAAATATATATGAACATGAATTGATCAAGAGTAGTTAATGAAAAGAAAAGGAATTAATTAGTGAAAAGTGAAAAGAAAAGTAGAGAGGGGGACCTGTGATGCATAGAAAAACACCACCAAGAGAAACCCAAGCTTCTTTCCCATTTCTTTTGAAATAATCAAAGATATATTTAGGGTTAAAAGCTTTAAGAACAGAAGGGTCATGCTTGAACAAATTGAAAAGGCCAATTCCACCAATAAATGCAAACCAAGTAAATATTATTGGAGCAAATGAGAATCCCACTTTGTCAGTTCCAAATCTTTGAATGCAGAATAGAATTACAAGAATTGCTACTGAAATCCCCACAACTGCATCTGTACGCTTAAATGAATCATAATTAATATTATTATTCAATCACCACATGATCATATGATATATACATTATATTTTATTTTCAATTTTTAATAAAACTCTAGTTCTTAATAATAAATTTAAATTATTAAACTTCTATATAATATTTATATATTATTTGAGTTCCAGTTACAACCTTTAGTTTCAATCATTATTTAAATCCTAGAATACAACAACATGTGACTATTATATTTTAACAAAACTTGCATACACAGTTGATAGTTTATTATTATAGAGATAATGCAGCACTTTTCATTTAATTGTGAGGACAGGTTTATATTATTTTAACAAAACTTGTATACATGGTTTATTCTACAATAAACACCAACTAGATGCTTTTTGTTTCTTTATTTCCTTCCAATCAATTGATGAGGACAACTTCCTATGTTTCATTAGTCAACTTTTTTTTTTTTTTTTTTGCATATTAAACATAATGGAAATTGAAACATAGTATCGTGTACTGTCACCTCCTATGTTATGTAGTCAACTTTTGCACGTTTAAACAAAAATATAAGGTCTTAGAAGTAGTTATATGTATATAGAAAATTCAGAAGGTGATTGAATATTAAACAAATCCATATATTTTGTTTCTTATAAGATGTTTTAATCAGTTTGAATTACACGTTATTTTCAAAATAATAATAGTAATAACAGTGATGTAGACATCTTATTTATATTGATTGGTTTTGATTAAAACAATAAGTGAGGATTTAATTATGCGAATCTTCTTAAAAGAATAAAAGTGATGAAGCACTAATAATCCAAAGTTAATTATTTTATGGACTAGATTTCCAATTAAGAAAAGTAAACTGTACCTGTTCCTAGTGAACTGATTCCACTCACTGCTGAGAGCACTGCACAAATCAAACAAAATAAATTACAAGTTGATAAGCTGACATGAAGACATGAACAAAGGAGAATAGAGATCCGAATTACCGGAAATAGATGGAGTGAGAACTCCATCACCAATAACCATGGAAGTTCCAGCGATAGTGACGAGAAAAAGAACAATTTTTGCAAACATACTATTCTCAAGCTTCTCCTTCACCTTTTGAGACCTTCTCAAATTAGAAGGCACAACAAGCTGATAATTAGACAGTTCTCTATCCTCTGGCTGTTCGTTTGGAATCAACCCTACTTTTACATAGCGGCATAACAACGAGTAAAGGGCAAATGTTCCACCATCACCATTGTCATTTGCCCAAAGCACAATGAACACATACTTCAACAATGGAATCAGTGCTATGGTGTAGATTATGAGTGACAGAACTCCGATCACGTCGTCGGTGTTCTCTATATTCCCACTGCTGAACGTGCTTGCATACACGTACAACGGCGACGTCCCGATGTCTCCGTACACCACTCCCACGCTCTGAAATGCTAAACTCAATGTTCGTTGCCAATTTACCTGATAACCCATATAAAAAAAAGTTAGCTTTAGCATTGAGTTTTGGTTATTAGTAAGTTATAACCCTTTGTATTTGGAAGAGTGGATGATAGATAATGAGGGTGATTTGAGATTATGATTTGAAGAAAATCACTTCTCCCCTTAAAAAAAAAATACTTTTAATTAAGAAAAATCAATTTTAATAGAATAAAGATTTCTAATTAATTGATTTTATACGTATAACTACGTAAATAATTTTTACAAATGATATCTAAATCATGAATTTTAATATTTTATCGATAATTTCATACGGTGGGGAGTCGATGGGTGGCAGTGGCAGGGACCCGACCGGCCTCGAGATTGAGCGAGTCAACACGGCGGAGGGTTGCCCATGAAGACTTTCTTCCTTTCAATTTCTTAGTGCCTTCATCCCCTACTTTCTCCTCTGCCATTTTTCTTGTGTGTGGCCTTTCTTTGTGTTGCTTTGCATTTCGTATTTATAATGTAAAAGGATGTAAATTGGTAAGTTGTAGGAATTATTTAGTTGCAATTATTACTTTGATAATATCATATATTATATGCTCTTCCAATGAAATATGAAGTCAACTATATTGTTTAATTTTGTAGGTACGTGACAATTACTCGATCTAATTAAGATATTTAACAATAATAATCCTTTGACTAAAAGGGTTTAGGTGATATATACATAGGACGACCTTTCTTTCTTTCTTTCTTTCTTTCATGTATTGAGTATTTTTGCAGCTTTATTTGAAAATTATTTTGCTACACCTAGGAATCAACAAACAAATCAATTAATTATTAAGTGAGGACAATTATGTTAATTTAATTTGATTTTAGGATTGGAGGTACTTCGCACGAATTTGCAAAAAGAATTATATGCTTATTTTAATTTTCCTCAATAATTCAATTAAGTATTCTTTAATTATTCAATTTCACACTAATTTGTGTTTTCTTTCAAGTATCAAATTTGTCCCTATGTGAGTTTGATGATTGGTCTTCAAAAATAGTTTATTGTTATTTTACAAACAGTTGTTATCTATACTATTTTCATTATAAATCATTATTTAATCAATTTGAGTAAAAATAATTTGGAGAGTGTAAATTTAATATTTATTGAAAGTTTGAAGAGCTAAATAAAATGAAATAAATTAAGAAAAATATGAGAATCAAATCAAATTTTAGGAGGTTACACTTTTAGGATTTAGCCCTAATAAATTTTAATTTTAACTTTAGAATCTACATGAAGATGGAAAAATTTAAATGTGGAAACAAAGTTTTATAATCTATGAGTTTTTATATGGTAGATTGTAAAATTGTATTATATTTGTAGGCATTTTATTAGCAAGGTTGTCAATTGAAATAATTTCTCAAAATTTAAAAACATTAAATTTAAAATGTGGAGATTTTGATTTTAAAGAAATATTGACGTTGGTAGACATTTTTTTTATTGAAGTTAAAATCCTTATTTTATCAACTTTAGTAAAAATAATTTTAAGAGTTTAAATTTAATATTTATTGAAAGTACGAGAAGATTAAAATGATATTTTAACGGTTATTTTTAATACTCAAAATTTAGAAGGCTACGCTTTTAGGATTTACTCCTAATAAATTTTTAATTTAATTTCTATTTTATTTTCTAGTTTAAAATACACCAAAATGAACAAATTTTTTTAGAATAATAGAACCAAATTTTAGAATTTAAGAATAATTACGTTGAAAGATTATGAGAGTGTGCTAAATATTTATAAATATATTTTTTTAGCAAATTTATCTTTTGAAATAATTTCTCAAATTTAAAAATATGTATTATGTTTAAAACATTGAGAGTTTGATTTCAAAGAAAGGTCATGTTGATGGACATTTTTTGAATAATAAAAAAAAACAACAAAATCTTTTAAACGCATGAATAAATATTTTACATTTGAAAATGTTACCCTAATTAAAGAAAATAACGAAAATGTCGAATATTAAACTTTCATGTTATTGAACCCGTGAAAATGTTAATTTTTTTTTTTTTACAACTACAAGATAATTTGCTTTTAAAAATATAGTGTACATAACATATAGTTTTGGTTCAATTGGTCTTATATAATGGTTAAGTATTGTGATGTGATAAAAATAAAATGTACACCATCTTTTCGTTACCACTAAACTATTAATATAAATTCACTTGTAAATATTAATATAAATTCACTTGTAAAGTTGATTTTTTTATTTAATTAAAAATTTATTAATTATAGAATGATATTTCAATTTTGATATAAAGTCAAACTTATTAATTTAAAAGAAAAATATATGTATTATTTGTTAGGATTCTTAATCAATCTATTGTGACAAAATTTGATTATTGTGCCGTACATAAGAATACATATATTATTAGAAATGTATAGTCTCAACATGAACTCACGACTTTAGGATAGTTATTTTTAAAATAATAATAATAATAATAATGTCTCAATAACTTTACTATTTTCCATATTTCTCTTATTCTTATATCTTAATTACTAAATTACTCTTATCGTAATTAGCTATTATTGCTTTCTATTACTAATTTTCAAGACACATAAATGTTTTCCTTATGTAATTTGTTTTCAAATTATTATAACTAAGGTCTCTAAGAAGAAACATACAAACACATTATTTCCATATTAAATTTTCTTGTTCCGATCAAAAATTGCAAAAACATTTAATATTGTTTCTTTTGTTTTATTTTCTAATACATTCAAATGAACTAAAATATTTCTAAAATTTCAAATCTTTTATGACATCTATCATTTAAACAATTGCATATGATAGAGGTATTTTCAACTAAATGAATATAAAAAATATTTGTAAAATGTAATAAAACTTCATATCTATTATTGTTAGTGTTTATCCAGATTTATTATCGATAGAATTTAAAGTTAATTACAATCATTTTTAAATATAAAAAATGTCGTTGATGGATTTTTCTTCCTTTTTCTTTTTTCTTTTTTGGTCTCTACCCTTCTTTTTTTTCTTCTCAAACTTTGCTTTTTGAAATAATGCAAATCATAAAAAAAGATTGTATTTAATAAAGATGCAAAATTCAAGAAAAATGCAAAGATACTTTGCATGTGAATATCTCATCCAAATAAACTACGTAGACACTCATAAACCACACAAATTTACCAATAAAATGTCTAAATTCAACTAAATTAAACACCTAAGTATATATAACAATAAATTCCCTTTAAATTAAAATCAAACTCATAATTAGTGGAAGAACTTAGACTTTTTTTAAAAAAGAAAAATTAATCCAAATTGAGGATATTAAATAAAATATAATTACAATTGATGAGTTTAAAAAGGGTATTGATTATCAAATGAAAAAGAAAAACATAAAATAAAAAGAAGAAAATATAATAAATGTAAAAGTCAAAAAATGAGAAACGTGGAGTCCCCAATTTGTTGGTTTTCATTTTCAAAACCTCAACGATAAGGACATAAGAAATCATTGTCATTTCTTGTAGATTAAATTAATGACAATTATTAACAATAATGCACAATTAATTAGTTAGGGTTTAAATTAGGGAATTTGGAATATAATGTCAATTCCAATTAATATCAAAATTCACGCTACCTCCTCAACTTCAACTTAGCTTGATTAAGACATTCAACATAATTACATCTTTAAATTTCTTCTCAACTAACTAAATTAAAATAACTCATTTTCAATTGCTTTTAATTATTAAATTTGCCTTCATACCTGAAGTTTTATATAAGTATTTATTTCTATAGGTTCCATGTTACTACGAGATCAAGTCTATTGAAATTTTTATCCTATAGTAATGTTAATAAACACATAAAGTATACATTTGATTGGTTCGAGTATTTTTCTTGTTTTGTTTTTGTAATTTTTTAGAAATATTTGTACACATTAACATTTTTTTCGAAGTCGTTAATTTTTGTTGGAATTTTGATAAAATTGAAACGTCGACTTTTTAATTTCGTCTCATTTAAACGTTGATTAATTAGAGAGTATAAAATAATGTTATAATATTTGTATAGTTAAATTTAAGAAGAAGGAGACAAATACATTTTTAGTTTTAACTTTTTTAAAAAATATGTGCTTTTGGCTCATGAGTTTTAAAAATGTTGATATTAAAAAACGAGAAGAGTTCGATGGAAATTGTACCGATACCATTGTGAGTCTGTAAGGTATTGACCGCTACCTAGCTAAGTCCTCGCCATTGTAATAACGGGTTTATAAGTTCAAGTTAGCCAAATCGTTTGTCAAGTGAGCATTGTATTCTCTATCAGAAATTGTTAGATGACGATGAAGGATTTTTTTAGTAGACTTGTTGTTAATGGTCATATTGCTGCTAAGTTGATATTGTGATAATAACAATCTAATAATCCACCATATGACTATGTTTAAGAGATTTAGAAGTACTAAATTGGCCCAAGATGTTGGATGGCCCATTTTATCAATCTGTTTAAGAGATTTTTAAAAGTAGTTTTTAAACAAAAACAATTTGCTAATTATACTTGGAACAATAATAATAACAATAGATTATATTAACTAACTTTTCAAACTTGTTTTACCATAATATATCCTACTTGAATCAAACAAAATTCAAATTATCTCCAAAAAGCATATTCACCCTAAGAATCTAGATTCTCTATCAAACATACCTTATGTTTTGCTTATTTACCATAATCCAATAACGTAGTTAAGATTTTGTCTTATCATATATTTTTAATATTGACAACTTTTAGTGCCATTCACCCTAATTTATTTCCCATGGCTTTCTTACTGATTTTTTGTCCCATATTTTCTCTCCCACTTTGTCCCTAACAAATTATATTGACTAACCATCCAACCATTCTCCACATCAGATTATTTGAGACTAAATATATGGTTTGTGAATGTTTCATCAACTGGTGTACTCTATTAATACCTGTAATATATTCTAGTTGAATATATCTAACTGTTTAGTGGTGGTTCATCTTCTACGCTAACCTATCTTTAAGACTTCTTTCTTCGTGAAGAAGGCCAACTTTCTTGCGCATGAGTTGGGTGATGATGTCTCCTTTTCCCATGCGAGCCATGCAAGACACACTGATACGGTGCATGATTTTCACCACCTTTACAGTTTTGATCTCCTCACCCTGGCATAGTTTGGTTTCCTCTAGTGTAGCTAAAGGATGTTATTATGTGATTTGTGGTTGTTGGTTTGCTCCAAAGAAAAAGAAAGGTTAATTGCACTTATTGTGTGCCACAAAAATAAATATTTAGTGACATGAGAACTCTTCTAATAATCAAACCCTAACAATGTTGATCTATCTTCAATGTCAGTCAAAAAATGAGATTAAAGGTTACCAACATTAAATGCCTTTAATAACACCTTTTTCCTTGATGTTGATTGTTTGGCCGACATTGTACCTATAATGTCAGTTATCGATGAAATTAGAGTGCAACTTTGTATCAATCAGACTTCTCTTTTGATTACTATTTTGTATTAAGTCTATTTTTTATCAATATATTATAATAATTTTTATCTTTCTTAAATACAAGAGTTGAATTCTTAGTCGAATTTCAAAAACAAACTTTTTTAAACGAAAAACTAATTTTTTTCGGTTTCCAAAATTTAACTTAATCTTTGAAAACATTGACAAAAAGGAAATTCAAAATAAAATAAATGTTTATAGGCTTAATTTTTAAAAACACAAAAAAAGAGCATTTTTAAAAATAGCAAAATAAATTAAAATATTTACCAACATTGACAAAAAAGGAAATTCAAAATAAAATAAATGTTTATAGGCTTAATTTTTAAAAACACAAAAAAGAGCATTTTTAAAAATAGCAAAATAAATTAAAATATTTACCAACTTACGAGCTATAGAAAAATTTTGGATTCTATCAATGATAGCTACTGATAGAAGTATATCAGTATCAGTATATCAGGAACTATCAATGTCTATTATTGATAGAATCTGAAAATTTTGTTGTAAATATTTTGTCAAATTTGCTATTTTTGATAATTTTGATATAAAAGTTGAAACAAAAACAGAATGAAGCGTATCAAAATTACTTCTACCAAAGAAAAGCTTCTGCTTTGACTTATAAATTTCTTTGTTGGCTATTTCACTCATTTGTATCCATTTTTCAATCTCAATATCTTCTTCTTCTTTTTTTAAGTTTGATCAGGAACAAAAATGCTTCTTTAAACAAATTAACAAAGGTGAAAATATGTTTTTGAAATTTATATTTATTTTCTCCGTATTCTTTCAACATAGGAAGAAGAGTCGTTGTAGTTGGCAAAAAGGTTATACGATTTGGATGACTAAAGACTAGAAAGGTTACCAAAACTATTACTAATTGATGCCATGACCCAAATCTATATCAGTTTTTCACCTCATACTTCGCATGCTTCATATCCTAATTTGCCATGATTTTTTTTAAGTTTGCAGAGAATTATACATCCAGAAGGATATATGGATTATAAAACTTAATTCCAAAAACATATTTACTCATATTCAACAACAAAATAACCACATAATTGTTACACTATTATCACAGGTCGGACAATTTTAAAAACCAATAATTCTTACCGTTTCTCAAATGGAAAATGAAGGTTTTAGTTTCTTTTCTTATTGAGTTTGATTTGAAAATAAACCATTTTTGGAATACATACATCCACCGTTAAAGGACTGTTTCCACACACACACACACATATATAACAAAACTGTTTAGAATATAATATGAAAAATTTTCATGTTTATGAAATACATATATATGGTGTAATTGGGCCTATTCAAATACACTATTATTGAAATAATTGGTGAGGTTAGTTTATTTAATTCACATATTGACTTCTAACTTCGTATCCATTCAAACTCAAGGGTCTTTTAAGCGCTCTTATCCCACGTAAAGGTTGGATTAAGGATGTCTAACTCATTCTAAGTCCAACCCTTAAAATAAACATCTCATATTTATTGATCTATTTTAGTTTATTGAGACAGGAAGTGACAAATCTTTATATGGATAATGTACTCAAGTATTTCGGATTGTAAATCTCATCGATTATAGTGTAAGACACGACTCCTAAATTAGAAAGGAAGTTTTTTTTTTACAATAGAAAAGGGAGATACTTCATTGGGTATATAAACATACTGAAGTAGCAAAATACTCAACAAAGATGAATTGGTAGCTTGAAGATCAGCTTTGATAGACGGACAATGAGATACTTTTCCTCCTAAACTTCTTCTCTAATACATGAAGGTGTCGACAATGCAATTATTTCTTTCAACCCAGAGAATTCACAGACAATTTTTATTAGAAATATAACTAAAGTTCACATTGTACGTTTTAGATAAGAAAATGATCATAGGTCGGTAGAATATGGCCCTATTCGTATATTAGATAGGCTTGTTTGTTGTCACCGGCAATTTTTCACCACATCCAAGTTGCTTCAAATTTTAACCTTAGATTGGAAATCATGGGGCAGAGAATATGGTCAGATATGATAGAAACCCCTCTATAGCCAACATTGAGACACCCAACCATATCAGGTCTTGTGTCTGTTTGAAGCCTATTTTTCAATGATTGACCCACACACATTAATTCCATAAACATCTCATGCTGGTATAAGTTTGAAATTAAACTATTCTTTTCTTCATAAAATCTCAATTAGTCCATTCAAAGATTCTTCCAAATGAAGTAATCCAATCAAACAGTCCCATTCTATTAAAAAAGAGTGAATTAGATATATAAATATCAATTTTATTACTGTATAGAACAAAAAAAAAAATATCAGAAGTATCACTTTCTTAACTATGACCCTTTTCAAAAGGGGATAGAGAATGGAAGTAGTTATCATTTTCTTTCATATTTTTTTAAAAATGAGAAAAGTCTATCAAAATCAAGAGAATACACAATGCATAAATATATAATTATTATCATATATATATATATTTTAAATCTACCAACCATACCTGTGTCGTTGAGTGTTTCTTGTGCTGCACTTGTTTTGCAGTCGTTAAAGAAAAAAAGAAAGAAAAAATTCCTTAAGAAAAAAGGAAAATATATGTCAAACAACATCTAAGTGAGTGAGGCTACATAGAATGATAAGTATAACTTAAAGATAAAATCATAACTATAAATTATAAAGTGAATGCTTACAAATATGAAAAAGAAAAAAGTTGAAAGCGTGTGAGAGAAAGAAAATCGAAGTAATTGTTTAATAATTTAATAATTTTAAACTCGTAATGACAATGTTTGAACAATGGTTACAAGCACACACACAGAGTGGGCATGGTGGTAATATATATATAGATATACTATACTGATATATCCTCCAAAAATAAATATATATAACATCAGACAGTTTCTGAGCTTTGGGTGCCGCCATTCAATTAGAAAAGAAGAAAACAAAAACAAACACACCTCATGAGCTTAAACAACATTAATTAAACTGATCATAAAGTAGAAAAATATGATATATGAAATATATATATATATATATATATATCTCAATAGAAGTAAGTAGATGAGGAACCGAATCCGAAGCCATCAGAAGTACTGGTATCGGGGAAAGACGGAAAAACCGCATTGGAATTGAATCCCATAAACGAGGAAGTGGAAGAGGAGGAGGCAGTAGACCAATCAACCATGGCAGCACAGTCATTGTAGGAAGAAGATGCGTCAGGCGGGAGCGGAGGGAGTTCGGCATCATCGTTCGTAATGCCATTGTCCATGAAGGCAGTGACGGGTTGATAAGAGTCAGAGTCAGGCAACCAGTCGTTACCGGGGAATGAACTCGTGGTGAAAGGGTCGAAGCAGAGGTGGTTAGGTTGAGTAGGAGTTGGAGGGTAGAGTTGAGATTCGTCAGGAGAGATAATGGAAGTAACGGAGGAGCCATGAGGCATGTCTGAGTAGACAAAGTTGGTGCGAGCCTTGGAGCCACGCATGGACCGAGCTGCTCGATCGTAGGCTAAGGCAGCGTCTTCAGCCGTGTCAAAGGTGCCGAGCCAATGTCTTTCTTTAGTAGAAGGGTCTCTAATTTCAGCAGCATATCTACCCCATGGGCGTCTTCTAACACCAAGAAACCTAGTGGGTTCTTGCTGAAGAGGTTGTTGGCCGTCTTGTTGCTTTGATTTTCTTGGCTTAGAGGAGGAGGAAGAAGGGGAATTGGTTTTGGAGGTTTTGAAGTCCATAGGGGAATTTGAATAAACAAACTTAACACAAAAAAGGGAAGAGGAATAATAATATTATAGGCCTTGTTTTAGGGGAATTGCATGTTGTGGGGAGGGGCTTAAATAAGCCATATTTATGTAATAATTAATATGCATATATGTGACCTTTTTTTCTTTTCTCAAACAAATCTTTTCCCACCACATTCATGTTTTATATATTATAATAATTACACAAAAACTCAATGAGGAAAACTCCATACTAGTGGGACCCAACTAACTATGCATGATAATTGGTAATGTATAAATCAAACATATGTGAAAAGGTATTTGCATGTGATACCTCTCAATTCAAAATTCTCTCTTTTGTTTAATATTATATAAAATGTTGGACATATTAAATTAATGATACCAAGTAACTAAGGGGAAACTTCTAGTCATGGTCCTATTATATCTTCTCTCTCCCTATACTTAAATTCACAAATAATTAGTAGTTATACTCAAATGAGTAATATATACTTGGGTGGAGTGCCCACATCTTTGCACCCAACTTCATGCCCTTCTATCCATAATAAATAAACATCTGTCCTATCAACGTTCAATACAACATTTATTTAAGTTTGAATCCTTAATTAAGATGCGTTTAAGTATATTTTTTATCCGTTATAATTATTTGTAGGATAACTTTTTCAACCGTAAACTAGATAGTGAAGGAGGAATTAGTCGGTGCATCCAAAATATCTTACTAGGTTGATATATCTTTTGAAGAACGAGTTTAGTAAACACACTTTGATGAAAATATGGATGAAAGGTATAGTTTGTCCCTAGCTAACAACTAGGTTTAAATTTCCTTCTATATTAGGCATTATTTTTAAATTAATTGATGATTATTTTCTCTTCCCTCTAACTAATTGATGTTTGTTGGCTAAATTTTCACATAGTTTTAAGTTATTCGATGTCAATAAAAAAAAATCTTTCTACATGTTGTATTGTTACAATATATCAGGATTTAAATCTCTAACCACACGTTTGTTTCACTTTGAAATAAATATATAGTTATATGATTTATTGTGTGTTGTGAACATTTGAACTAGGTTTAGATATTCATAACTTGATATAATCCCCCTTCGAATATGAATAGATACATCTAAATATTAAGAGACATAGTTCTGATACTAACGCCTCAAACATCTTCGACACACTTTGAGACCTTAGACCAAAAGTGATAGCATACGAAAATGATAAATATTAGATTATCGTTTGTGATTGATCTTTATTATTCACTAAAATTGAATCTCATATTTTTAGAAAAAGTTATTATTGTTGCATCAGGTGGTTGAAGGGCCAACTTAATCCTCTTAATTATAAAAAAGTTGCTAACAATATATTCTAAAAAGTATACATTTAAAACGAATAAAATTATATACTCTCAAATTATTCAAAAGTTTCTAGCAGTTTCTACCACAAGCCTGATTTTTTGTTCGATATATTAGTTTAATCCTTAAATCACTTTTTCTCACCCCTAAAAATTGTAGAGTTTAGTTAAAAATTAAGTGTGAAATTACATTAAAGAAAAAAGAAACAAAACTTTTGATTATCCTATTGGTTTAAGGAAATTTTAATAATAAGTAAAAATCATATTAAGATATTAGTTCTAAAAATGCTTATAGAATTAAACTCTTCATTTTAAAACACTTTATAAAAAGGCCAAAAATATTTTTTAACAAAAGAAAACAAATTATCAAAATATACCTCAAACAAATACCTAATTTCTTTAGTTAAAATCACTTGAAATTTAGTTATTTGTAACGTAAATAATGATTGATTAACTAAAGTTCTTAGTTATAAGAGCAGAAGCAATTTTCATATTAGCTTTTAATTAATTTCTTTCATGAGATTATAAGTTTGTCAAAAAAGTAATTTGAATCCAATCTTTTTTTTTATATAATCATTCATGATGTCAATTGCTAAAAAGAAGCTTTGTATTATTATATGTACAATCACTTTCTAAATCCAATTAACTTTATAATTTTCTTTTTCATTTTAATTATCTGAAAAGGAGTTAACTTTTTTCTTAAGTAGACTACTTTTTTTAATTAAGTTTCCCAACCAACAAATAGCCCAAAAGATTTGACATTTTATTTACAAATATTGAACCCACAAACATGATGATTTTCTTCATAATTTATAGAAAAAGAAATAGAGAAATTATACATAATTATGAAATTAATAAATTGTAGAAAAGAGTATATATATAGTCAATGATTTTATATAGTCAAAACCATGAATGAGGAAATGATCTGATCCACTTGATAGCTATTATAATTGCATGTTCTCCATCAATCACATAATAATTATTAACCAAAGATGATATCTTTTTTTTTTTTTTAATTTTAGAAAAAATAAATAAATAACTATTATTAAATTTAACTAAATAATAATAATATTTGAAAATTAATTAAAGTATATGAGAGTGTTCTAAATTAATGATGATAACCAATAAAGCTAACTAATCATATTCCTTTCCCTATCAAAATTAGGTTTAGTTAATTTAAGATTAAAAAACTGCCCAATCATGATTTGTGTACTAATCAAATCGCTTAAACTCACCTAATTCAATCAAAGAATCATACGCATGCAAACCCCTTAAAAGAAAACTTTATCAAAATCTACAATAAAAAAAAACAATAAAAGGTTGAAATATCACTTTCGTCCTCGTACGTTCAAGTTTGTTCGATTGTAAAACTGCATACTAATTGTTTTGAATAGAAAAACTATAAAAAATATATATTTACAAATATATCAACATTTTATTTTCTATCCGTATCTATCACTAAAGTAAGATATGTCTATCACAATCGAAGTAAAATTTTGTTATATTTATAAATAAATTGACTTATTAAGCTATATTTTAAAATATTTCATAAACTTTAAATTTAATATCAACGTTATTTTTTATAAAAAAATCAATAATACATGTGAAAATATTTTAAAAATTTATAAAAATAAAAAGGGTTTTTTTTTAGAAAATAATAGAAAATACAAATTTGAATAAAACTCATTACAAATGTAAATAATTTGTCCATATTTTAGTATATATTTTTAACCATTCATCCAATAATTAAACATGCTAATAGATATTTTAAATTTATTTTATGAAAAAGGATGATGCAGCATATGATTGCCTCTAAGGCTTAAAACAAAGATGGATCTATTCAAATGTGACCATATCATTTCCTTCATCATTTCAAACATCTCCACACCTTATGGCTTTTCCCTCCCTCCTTTTAGTTTTTTGCATGCTCATCATTTTACCTTCTTTTTCATTATTGATTTCAATCTATTTATTTTATATATATATATATTCAACGATCATGAAAATGTTCTGTAGTAAAAGTGTGTGAGGTAATTTTCTCATAATTTCAACATAGCCTTCAAGATGACACTTCTTTGAATTATTCATCGATATTGTATTCGTTGAATCTCGATTTTTTTATATTGAATACACACTTTTAAACTTATTCATATGTTATGATATGATCATGTTAGATAATATTAAGTTTCATATCTCAAAGTCAATTATTAGCAAGAATAGGAGCAACATATAATAATAACTTATGCAACTTAATTATTAAAGAGTGTGAGGTCTCTTTGTTTTTTTAAAGTGAGATTTTGAACATAGATCCATCTATAAAATCTAAATAGATATTTGGTTTAAACTTTTTAATTTTAATTAATTGAAATAATAACGAAGAGACCTCAAAACGTTACGTTGTTTGATCCGATTGAAACCAAAATCTATAAATTTCCATATTTTACATATAGTACTAACTTTTCATTAATTTTTAAAGAAGAAAAAGAAACATCCAAATATCTAAGAGAAAAAGCACTAAATAAATAAAAATGATTTTCATTTTTTTGTTTTCTTGAGAAGAGTCATGTTACCCTCTACATGTTACATGAGAGAGAGAGAATATAATTATCTCAGCCATGTGCATCCATTTGGTGCTAAATACAATGATACACTCCACAATCACCTCTTAAATTTTGAAACTTTGATTGGCTTTTTTGTCCTTTAATTAAAATTAAATAAATTTGATTGGTTTAATTAGTTAATTAATTAATGTTGGGGTATATATTATAGTTAATTAGATTATAAATAACCCCATTGCTTAAATTGTTTGGAAGATCCCCATATGGGGGAAAGGGAACTAATTGGTTTGTTGGGTTCCATGTGACATTCACTTGGATCACTTCACAATTTATATCTATTCTTTTCACAAACATCTCAACTATATATGGTCGGTTCTTCACCTAATAATTGACCATATCCTTTTCCTTTTTAACTACAACCCCATTATTGATCTAAACTCTCAACTACCTCATACATTATCCTTTTATTTTGTTTGTTCCATAATTTATCCCGGTCGTTGGAATATCTTGAATATCATATTTGAAGCTTCAACTTATTAACATATGTATATTGAATGTGTAGTGTGTATTGTAATATATTGTTTTGGTTGGATATCTACGAGTTATCCAAAAAAACCTATCCATTCAAACATATAATTTTGGTAAAGAAAAAGATATCATTCTCAATGGTAACGGAGGATAATTTCTTATCAAGGAACGAATCTTATTACAACTTCACTCTCCACCTTAATCTCTACAAATTAAGTTAAAATCAAATAAAAGATCGATGTCATTTCAACTTTAACTCTGTTAAAGAGAAAAACATTTCTAAACATAACAATTCATGTCTAACTTAAGGATCGTAATTGGAAGAAAAGAAAGAATGAAGTTAAGTATCTTTTGGATTCTTGAAAAGAATAATGTAAAAAGAGAAAAGTGGTGATTATTTAAAAAGAGGGAGAGAGTCGGTCCAAAGAGCAAAGAGATATCCAAATCCAAGAGAGCATTATATTTAGTTAAAGAGCTTGACAGTTTTTTCTTATATATTATACACAAAGTATATTGTATATATTATAGAATTGTTTGGGATTGCCGGAAGATTTGACTTTTTCTTTCTTTCTTTGGTGCGGTTGAATCGAACTTTTAACTTAAAAGTTGATATAGTATCGTAAAGTTACGTTAGTTGAATTATTGTTATAAAAAAAATCTACATTAGGTTTCGTTTATGTACTTTCCTTACTTAAACTCAAATTATTGAAGCCTATACTAGGTTGGATAGTCGTTTGAGTTGTAAAAATAACTAAGTGTCGATGTTTTCAAAAACCTAGTTAATTATTACATAAATTCTATTCACCCATATCTCAATACTGATTTTGGCATTTAAATTATGCAAAAGTTTTAATTTTAAGTGCTTCTTTTTATTTATTAATTAAACTTTTTGATCTACATAGAAAATAAATAATAAAAAATTATTGGATTAATACCAAGTTCTCTTCTTTCCAAATTGTTCACACACATATGTTACATAAACTTCGGATACGAAGAAAGACGTATTAAAAAAAAAATTATGTACTTAAGAACACTTGTTTTCTTTTATATACTCAAAGACGTTTTTTTCAACTCTTGAAAAGGTGTTTCAAACATATGTCCAAAATTTAAGTAGGAAAAAAGCTATCGAGGGTCTACTATATGTGTGTGTGTGTAAATGAGTCAAAAAGTATAGGTTAAAAAATATAACAAAAACAAAATGAGGGTGCAAGTGGATATACATAAAATCCTAAGGAAGATCTTAAGATGCGAAAATTTGGTGAATTAAAGAGAAAAATATAGGCATATAGTTGAATTAGGGAGGACACAATTATCAATGTCTTAAAAAGAATATAATTTAGGGTAATTTGGTCTATATGTCACCCTAATGGCATCTACAATGCCTTTTCTTAAGGTGTGATATCATATTCAACTATTCTAAAGGAGAGAGAGTAAGTAATCTCCAAATGAGAGATTATTTAACCTTCCTTAATTATTTTGTGCTTAGTTTAATTAGAGATACTCCTTATGTATTAACTTAACCATCAACACTATATTTGTGCAAAAGAATCTCTTACTTAGGTCAGCTCAGAGTATGTATTACTACCGTGCACATAAAAAAGAAGTGAGTCGAGAGTTAAGTTCAAGAAAAACTTACAAGTAAAACCCTATGTAGATAAGATTCGAGTGTCAACAAGATGTATATTATAATAATGATAGAGAAGATGACTAAGTATATGGAGTGATTTAGGTATTGAAAAAGAGGAAAGAAAGACATATTAATAATGGAGGTGGAAGGGGGAAAACGTCAAAGAAGAAGGGGGCCGGGGAGAGAGGAAGAAGAAGATAGTTTGAAAATCCCATGAATCTCCATTCCCAAGAAACGAATAAAACAGATTCAACAGTGAAAACTCAAACAAACAGAGAGAGAGAGAGAGAAGAAAAACAATGGTCAAAAGGAAACTTTGGCATCCGCATAACATGGGGGTGATAAAAACAAAACAAATGTTCTTATGATTTGGTTCATATTGAAAGTTTCATTAATAATATTATAAGTTTTGTAAGCTAAAGAAATCAATACATATATGTTGACTGTTGAAGGGAATGACAGAGGATACCTTTGAAATTAGGGGAAGTTTAAGATTTCGAGGTTTTGAGTTTGAATGGAATTTCGTCCTTCTCTTCTTTTTTTCTTTTTCTTTACACTTTCAACCCTTTCCTTCTATATATATTACAATGTTAAGCATACTTTACTATTTAGGGTAGTTTTGAATCTAACAATTAAACCCTAATTTAAATTTCATTATGATATGATAATCAACAGCCTCCCAACCTTACCACCTTCTTCACAAACTTTGGTACAACATTAATAAATCGAGCTCTTAGTTGTTATATATCATCCTTTGATTCATAGGTTTGAAATGTGAAAATCAATTTTATTGTTTATCGATGGAGCAAAATAAGCAACGTTTGAGTTAAATTTTAAATAATTATAGTGGATAGCAATTTTTGAAATAATAATTAAGTATAAAGTAATACTTTTTATTATATCGATGAGAGTTCATCGTACCAATATTTGTAATATAATCTAGGCGGGTGATAGACTTTAATTATAGATTTTGCTATATTTACAATTTTCTTAAAATGTTTTTATATATTTAATTATTTTTAATCTAATTGTTTTATTTTCAACTATCACTCTCGTTTTAAAAGATAATATTTTTTAAAAAAATTAAATCGTATTTAATTTTAATTAAATTTAAGATTCTTATTTTGGGAATGGTTATTAATTAATTGTGGGTTTTTTTTAATGATTTATTAACTAATATAGCATATATATTCCTAAACTTTAAAATGAATGATATGCTAATTCCTTTTTTTCATGGATATTAAAAATTGTGTTGTATTTCAAATATATTTGGAGTTGTTTCAAATGCATTAAGGATCTTAATTTTAGTATGTACTCCATACCTTAATTTTAGTATGGCTTCTAATAAGATAAACATTAAACATATTTTATGTTTAAGTTTCTTTTATTACAAAGTATATATACTTCATACTATATATATAATAATAATAACAATTTTAGAAGAAAAAGAAATACTACATTTTTCCATACTTTATGTCTCTTAAGGAAGTGAAATTATGGTATGGATAGCTCAATTTTGTTGGGTTTGTGGACAAGTCCACAATTTGAGTGAAGGCCCAAAACAGATGTGAGATGGCTCACTATGGCCAATTGAAAACCACTTATATAAAAGAGTTAGGGCTACTTAAACTTTTGTCCATGTCCATAAAAGCTATTTAAATTGGTAGAAACGTCCATGAAAATATCTATAAAATATTTCTTAAAAGAAAAATATAAGAACGTATAATTTACATTAGTAAATAAATATAATATATTTACATTAGTGATTTTCACGTGATATCAACAATAAATTTGTTGAAAGAGGGAAGAAAAAGTTGTATAAGAAAGATGTAAAAGATGAAATTTGTTTAAAGTAATAATAACTTAATTAGACAATTTATAATGACATCAATATAAAAAAATTAAAATAAAAATTATGGCATTTATTTAAAGGATATTTTTAAAAATAACAAAACAAATTAAAATATTTACAAGTTATAGCAAAATTTTGAATTTTATAAATGATAGTCTTATCACTTTAACATATCAGTTATAGAATTTGTTATAAATTGTAAATATTTTGTAAAATTTGCTATTTTTGAAAAAAATTTATTCAAATTATTGAAATATCTTGATCATGATGTTTGAATGACTAACTATCAGATATTTCTAAACCCTAAATTTAACTTGTATTTGTATATTTATTAATTACAAAATTGAGTATTCAAATATCTCTAACCTTGATGTCTCTGCTTTGTACTTTGAAATATTTTTTTGGATAATAATTAAGTTGATTATTGTCTTTATGTTTGTGAACGTAACTATTGTATTGTCACTAGACTACCCGTGAATTTTTGTATTGATTCTCTAATACACTTTTGTACTTATCATAATTTGATACAATAATAAAATAAAATAAAAGAAGAAATATTTTTAAAAATAGTAAAATGAATTAAAATATTTATAAACTATAACAAAATTTTAGATTATGAAATTACAATTTTGGTATAGTAAATATTTTATAAATTCTTAAAAATTTCGCAAAAGTAAAAAAAATAGATAAAAATAAAAGACGGATTTCTACTTCTTTGTCTCTCTTCCTCTTCTTCCCTTTTCCTTCTTCTCCTCCACGGCGGCGTAGTGCTGTGTGGTGACGGCGAGATTAGCGACGATTTGTTGTTTCTACTTCTGCTTCTGCAAGCAATCGGCTGTCAGGTACGAAAATCATCCTCTTGTAATCGGTATCTATAAATTTCTCTCTCACTCAAACAACCCAGATCGTTCTTTCTCTCTTTCTTCTTTTCAATGCACTTTTTTTACAGGGTTTTTAGTTTGTTGTTGTTGAATACAGATGGGTTTTGATAAGTTGTGTTCATCTTTGCTTTCTATCATTTCTTGTTGTTCTGATTAATTTTAGGCTTATGCGAACAAGTAGAAAGAAAGAGACTGATAGGAGGGATTTGGGTTGGGTTTTTTTTATGTTTAATTTTTGTCAGATTGTCGATTTTTTACTCTTGTACTAAAAAAAATTCTAACTTTCACAATACGCGAGGTTTTAATGGGCAGGGATTTACTGTGGCTGTGAAAACTGGTTTGACAAAGGATTTGGGTGTTCATCCTATAGCGGCTGAAGAATTTGTCACCATGCGAACTCCTACAAGGGAGATTCGTAGAAATCCTGAGGTTTGTTGACAATTGTAAGCCTGTGCTGGTTGACCAATTTGCAATTTTTGATGCTTCGACTAATAAATAATGGATCATTGCCTTTTAACAATTTAGAATGCACAAATTGGCTCGGAAACTGATATCATATGGGTTACTATCTGTTAGGAGAAGTCAGAATCTGAGGCTAAAGATGCAGCAGGGGTATAAAACGGATGCAAGCTTAATCAATTTGTAATTCGAAAACTTTAGTCAGTCCTTTCAGGTATCCACTCTCTTGACCTACGTACCATTTATTGAGTTCTTTACAAGTGTGATGTAACTTTCATTGGATTTGTTTCCACTGCTCTGCTACTACAAAGTTTATTACTTTCAGAGCTAGAAATGTTGATGTCAAGTTTATTGATTAAGTGTTATTTGATCCAGAAGTTGAGAAAATACCATGAAACTATGATGATATACTTTTACGTCAGTGAACCTAAAATTGAAATGTCCATATATTTTCAAAGCCATGGAATCACTTTTTTGGTGTATCCACTTGAGATTATGTTGAAAATGGATAATTGAAAAACAAGCAATGCTGATATTAGTTAGATTCCATCTGAATGCCACTGGAAATCTGTAGATTACTCTACAAAGTTCATTCACAGAGAGTATAGCCATCAGAGAAGGATATGGTCAATGGAGAATAAGGGAATTTTTCTTTACTTTTTGGTGTCAAGGGATGGAAGTTTTAGGCTATTTGAAAGACGTGAATCCACAAACCTTAGTTTGTTACAATGTATTTGTTCTTAAGTGTTGTAATCTTCTTAGCTTTGAATGGGAAATAAAAAAAATACTATGTGTATATGCTTATCATCCAGCGTTTTGAGCCTGAACTATACATTTATTTTTTCTTCATACTAATCCACGAACGTTATTCTACCGCTTTTTGCTACTCTGCTAACTCATGGAACGTTTTAACATTTCAGATAGGTAACAGGGATTTTGAGAAAATCGCTGCTGGGAATGACGCTATTAAAGCGCTATGTATTGCGATTATTCTTATCTTTGAAGTACATAACAGCGAATGTGGTAGATAGAAACAATGGACGAGTCGTTGCAACTGCATCCACAGTGGAGCACTCCATAAAAAACTCACTTGAATGTGGCCGGTCTTGTAATGCTAAGGCAGCAGCAATTGTTGGAGAGGTGTTGGCTATGCGACTCAAAGTTGATGGTCTCGAACAGGGGCAAGGAAGAGGGATTCACGCAGACATAAAAAAAGAAATTGAGAAGAAAGGCTTCAAAAACCACACAAAAATCTGGGCTATAGTGAACTCACTAAAGAATAACGGAGTTAAACTCATTCTCGACAACAATGTTGACGACAATGCAGCTCAATCGAACTATCAATAAGCATCGAAAAGCGATCTTATTGTCCATCCCTAAGAAAAAAGTGGGTTAGGCTAGAGCTCAACCATCATGGAAGACTAGATGCTGCTAAAGTGGAAGGTACTATCTTTATTAAACATCAGTCACTCATGATATTTGGAAGTTTATGAAGCAGAGACAACTTTATATCTCCACTTATAAAATGCTGGCATGTTGATATAGTGATACCACAGCCCACTTGGGCTAATGATAATGTTATCACACTAAAATGGCCTTATATGATCATCAAACTCTACACTACTTTCTCCTCTTTCATCCCGGTTTTTACTTTGTTTTTTTTTTCTCCCTTTTACTGGTTTAAGAGTTGTATAGAGATTAGCTTTTGTTTTCTGGTTTAAGAGGCTGTCGTTTTCTTGCTCGTGCTGTTTGATATCACACTGTTGCGTGAAAGAATTGTAGAATAGAAGATACTAATCAAGTCTTTTCAGGTTTTTGAATGAAGATTCCATTTCATAAGAATTTCATTATGAATGTTACAGCTTATTTTTAGAAATTTGTTTAGGCTTTAAACATTGTTTTCACCGGAGTGTTAGTAGGGGAAAATTTCAGTAAATTTTGTGTAGAGTCGAAGGGTTGTTTAACTAAATTTTACCACTACGAGTCAAAATTTGAGATGGATCCCTAACATCACTATGAATTAAGTAAACAAGTGAACGAATGTTAGGTTTTGGCAAATAAGAAGATTGATGACTTTTTGCAAAGATGTAAAGTTCACACTGAAAACCAGAACAATCTATTTCTTTAAATAAATTTGAGAACAAATACTTTAAACAAAAGAAATTTGAATGTTCTTATATATGATACCAAAGAATTAAAGTTTCTTTAACTGAGGAAGAACTAATAGTACTCAAGCCATGAACTTATTATGAGTAGTTGTAACATCATCAAAGTAGTAGAGCCCATCAAGCATCCTAGCACATCCAATCGTCTCGCTCGAAATTGATGCTAAAAGGCGTACAATGGGAGTCAAAGAAGGTAACACTACCGTTAGCATCATTGGAGATTTTACTAACAGATAACAAATTGCATACTAAATTGAGAAACGTGAAGAACATAATACAAAGGAAGTTTTGGAGTTCAATGAATAGTGTCTTTCCCTACAATGGAGGTGGAAGAGTGGTTCTTGCTAGAATTCTGCCTCTAACCCCATCAAACTCTAACATTGAGTCCAATAAGGAATTTGTAAATACAACCCGTCTTCCACAATTTCCTTGTACTGTTTTTTATCCTTTGTAGACTTCCATTAATACATATCGAAAAGGTAAAATTTTGCCAAATCTTTTTTAACCTCATTGTCGAATATCACTTAGCTAGGAAAGAAATAAGAGAACAAAGAAACGTTTCTTTCTTTATTTAATTACAAGTGTGTGCACGTGTGTGCGTGTGTGACGCAGTGGGGGTGGAAGTTATAAATGAGATGGTTAAGAAATAGAAAGGGAAATGGGGGTATGGGGGGAGCAATGAAATAGGTGTAGGGTTGTGTGGAGGGGAAAGGAAGGGTCCAATTTGTGAATGTGCTTTCACTTTCATAACATGGGGAAAGGGAAAGGGAAAGGGAAACCTTATCTTGAAACCTAAGGAAAGGAAAAGGGAGAGGGGACACCCATATCTTGCTCCCTCCAAATACTAAACGCCCCACTTTCTTTCACCTTCACGCCCCAATAATTCCATTTTTTTTCTTCTTCCTTTTTCCTCCATGCAGCCGTGCACAATCATTTTCACATTTCTTCTTTCTTTTTTTTCCCCCACTGACATCTTTTTTAGTCTTTGCTTTTTCTCTTCTTCTTTTTTTTATCTGTCTTTTTCTATAAAGATAAAAATAGTTTTATTCTTACCTTATAATTTAGTTCATATATACAGTTTATGAGAGTTTTGTTTGAAGGTTTAATCATAAACCCCATGTACAGTTTATGAGAGTTTTGTTTGAAGGTTTACAGTTTATGTTTTAACACTTTTCCTTTTCAATACAAACAAATAGAGTATGGAAGACCGATCTTTAAAATCAATAAGTATGATTGTTTTGAATATATGATCAAAGTCTTGCATTGGTTTGTGTTAGATAAAGGGGATGTAAATGAGAACAACGTTATCTCCATTGGTATAAGTTCTTTTGGGTTGGAACCAAAATTGAAGTCATGAAGGTCGTTTATGTATCTAAAATGGATAGTATAAAAAAAACCCTAATTTCCATCAACAATATACCACGCTTAAACTTTACTATTTATTTATGCTATATTTTAAAACTAGTTTCTTTAGAGTAAAAGTGATAGGATACACCACACTCGATTGGAACCCTAATATGTCCATCGAAAACTATATGAAATGTTGACAATGAAGATATGTAGTTTATATGTAGCATTTTGACGAAGAACCAAAGATAACGTTGCAACTTTTGAAAGAGGGGAGATAAAATAGGGTGAAAAGAAAAAGGAAAGGGTGTGTATGTGTGGTGAAAGGAAAGAGTGGAGGGTGTAGGGCATTTGTGTTGAGAAGAATGAAAGAGACATCCAACCCTCCGGGAACAGAGTCAAAGCTCAAAGGCCAAAAACACACAACTTTGCCTTTTCTTTTATAACATTTCAAAAACATATATTATTACACCTAAACAAAAAACCATCCATCCAATTCAATCCAATCACACACACGTGTGTTTATTCCCCTATTTCCTTAATTACTTTCCTTCCTTTTTTTTAGTTTCGAAATGATACACTCTTAGTTTTTAGATTTTGAAAAACGTTTAGGGTAAAAAGTGGGTAATTATAGTCATGACTTATAGTAGTGATTTATGTTTAGAACGTAAATTATGTTAATTTAGATTATAATGGTATGTGTGTTTGAGGTGTAACAAATAGTGAGAATTTTTAAGTGGTATGACTTCAAACTAAATGACTAAAAGTATAACATTTTGAGATCAAAGAGATTAAAAATGGGGAAATCCTAAATTTACTTTTCCTTTTTTTTATATGGATTTTTCTCAATTATTTTTCTTTGTATACTGTCCAATTACTCTCGTCCACGTGGGGAAAACCTATAAATTCAAGTTTCTACCCAACGCTTTGGAACACTTTATTTCGTTTTTAAATAATTCAGCAATCAATTATTGGATTCACAATTAATTTATATAAATTTGGCCTTTGAATTAAGAACTTCATTTTGTTTTTATAATCCAAACATCAAACTAATTGGTCAATTAAAAAAAAAAAAAGAAGGAAATTTTCCCTTTTCAATCTCTCTTATTTTTTTCCTTAAAATTTAGACGTGTGTTTATAATGCTCATCTCTATCGTTTTCGTTGTAAAAAATTATGATCCCCACCATTTGAGTTTAGAATTAATTTTCAATGCATCTTTTGTTAATTAATATCATGTAATTTAAATCTATCTTTACTTACTATCATCAACTTTTGGATTAATTATTTAGTTTTCTTTATCTTATTTATTTATTTATATATATATTATGACTGTAATTCTACTCAAATTCTAAATGAATTTATTAATATAACTTGACACATATTAATTATATTAATGTAACGTGTACTCTATTTTTAACATTAAAGTACTTAATACTTTACCTATAGATTTGATTATTGTTTTTCTTTCAATATAATTTATTTATAATTCAAATCTTAAGAATATATATATATAGACCATATGCTCTTGTAATGAGACAAATTAATTAACAAGTTGATTGTGTCAATTAACTAATTATGAAGCCAACAAAAAAAAGATAAGCAAAATAACACAAACACTTGAAAATCGACAACAGAGAATTACATTAACGTTGTTCACTAACAAAGATTAGCTACATCTATGAGTAAAGAGAGAGAGAGAGTTATTAGTTTTACTATTAATGAGGAAAATTATTTCAAACTATCCGTAAGTAGACACTTTTAGGTGCACTCCTTTAAATAATCCCAAGATTTTAACCGTAAATAACAAAAGTAGTATAAATGCAATAATACAACTTAGGTATTGAAATCAATTCCAAATTCAGTGATTATTACAAGAGATGACTAGATAACAGATTCAAGACATTTCAATATATGAAAGAGATAAAAGATATATTATTAAAAAAATGGTCGATATATAGGGTACGCTTCGTACACGATACATGTTTAGTTTGCATTAATATGAAAGAGGGAGGGGAAATGTAGGGAAAGAAGAAAACAAAAGGATGTACTTTAGGGGTGAAATGAGAAGAGGGAGCCACAAGTAATAAAAGGAGGAGGCAATGGATGGGGGTGGGGGGGAGAAGAAGAGGAAGAAGAAGAGGCAAAGGCAGCCCAAAGGGTTGGCCTAAGCCTTAAGCCCACGTGCTGCACATAAATGCTCTTCAGACAAAACTAATCCCACACTCTGCCCCCTTTCACCTATTTGCCTTCTCTCAATCTTCTTCCCCTTTCTCTTCTACAGTTCTTCCTGTCTCCTTTTTGTTCCTCTCATTGTCCCCTCTCCGCCGTGGCCTCTCCTCCGCCTCGGCCTCCATCTACCGTCTTCTCCCTCCCCTTTTTTCTTCTCTTTTGTTACTCTATACTCTTTTGCCTTGTGTTGGAGAAAGGACTAAAGTTTGTACCATCAAAGTATGATGTTTTAACTTTAACTTGTGTATTGTAACGTTTGTTTTCTTTTGTTATGGAGTTGGATTTGTTCCCATTTTTCTCCTAACAAAACCACTTTGACTTTAGATCAATCAATCAAATAAGTAAGGCAGGACATGTTCAAAATCCCTATTCAAATTACTATTAAACAATCTTGAGTGGTACGAGGAGAGAACTTCTTATCATTTTTTGGTTATTGTGTTCATTTACATCTATCCTAATGAACCGTTTATTAGTAGTTTGTTGATTCAATTTTTACGTTCATTAGCAATTTAAAAGTATAATTCGTTTTTACTTGGATTGCAGTGATAAAAGGACTAAACTTTTTAACATAAATGATACTAAAAGAAAAGAAAAAACTATTACTTTCCAGTTTGTTCAAATAATTCCCACACAAATCTGGCAAGAAGGAGAGAACAAAAAGACACAAAGTTTCTATAAAAGAAAAAACAGCATAACAAACTCTGGCTCTTTTACACAATCAATTCAAATCTGGGAAGAAGTAAAATAAGAAGAAGAAGAAGAAGAAGATTGAATCCATCCATCTCTAGAAATGTTTCCCAGAAAAATGAGTCAGAAGCAAAAAGAGAAAAAAAAGACATAAAACACACTAACAAAGATTGATTGTCAATGAGAATATTGACCTCTAAAAGGCTCCCAAAATGGTGTTTTCTTGCTGAAATATCTTGCCACAACTCTAGAATCCAGAATCTTTATAGCTTCTTCAGATTTAATGCATCTTGGTGTCTTGTATTGATTAACAGAAGAGCCTTGTGAAACACAAAAATCCATTAGAGCATCAAAAGCTCCTTGTTTCACCACTCTAATCTCCAATGGCCCAATTGATTTATCTTTGCTTCTACACCTTCTATAAACTGAATCCAATGATTCTTCAATACTTGAACAACATTCTTCCATTAAATCCACTTCAACAAGTTCTTCAAAATTCTCATAATTACTTCCTGATCTTTTCTTCATCTCCCAAAACAAAACATAATGCCCTGGAATTGATTCTGTATCTGCATAACTTGTATACTCTGTCAACAAAACCCCAAGTGGTTCAACTAACAATTTTGCCTTTGTTATTGCATTCAACAAATCATCTTCATTTGTTTTGTCTGTATCAATACTTAATACCACATTCCTTCTATGCATAAACTTGAACTGTGGTGCTTTGTTGTGGAAGCCAGTTACTTTTAGTATATCACCAACTCTATATCTGTATAAACCTGAACCCACCATCACCAGAAAAAGAAAAAAAAAAAAACAAAACAAAAAACAATGTGGGTCAGATCTAAAAACACAAAAAACAAAAAAGGGTTTCTTTTTTTCCTTTTTTCTTTTCTTTTCTTTTTTTCTTTCTTTTCTTTTCTTTTCTTTTTTCTTTTTTTTTTTTTTGCTTACCTGTGAAAGTAGTGACCACCAATTCATAATATTGACCAAGTTTCACATCAACAAGATCAACTGTTTTGAATTCCTCTTGAACAGAGGTGTTTGTTGTTCCATTGCAATGGCTTAATTCTCCATCATTTTTCTCCACAGGTAAGAATTCAAAAAAGGCCATATTTGGAAGGAGTGTATAAGAAACATCACTAGGTTTACTCAAAGGATTAAAATTAATCCCAAAATAACACTCAGAAGAAGCATACATAGTGGAAATTAGAGGAAGCCCACCACTATAGAACTCAAGAGTAGGAATATATTGAGCCATTGACCCAGTTACAATGACTTCAATATATTTAGTTTTAGGCCAAAGTTTCTTAATTATACCTTCCCATGATTTCTCACCACATAACCCATCAATCAAATCAGCCAAAACAGGATTTGATTTTGTAAGGACTGAAGAAACAGAAGCTCTACAATTTGGGTCACTAATCCATTGACTCAATTCCCCTTTTCTTATGTTATCACTCAATTCTTTCCAATAATCTTCTAAGAATTTGATAGCTCTTAAAAAAGCAGAAGCAAAAACTGCACCAACTCTTAAAACTTCATCTCTTTGTACTAACCCACAAAGCAATTGACAGTACATACTTTGTTTACTGTCAGAACAAAGAATTGTTTCATCAGGACTTGTGTACACATTGTACTTATTGAAAGGCCTGTTTCTGAAATTTTTGCTTTTGTAATAACTTGTCAAAACTGGCCTTGCCATTAACCCAGATGGGGTACTCATTTCTGGCTTTATAAACAAAAGATACATCCCTTTTCCTTCTTCTAAACCATCCACATACCTGAAAAAACAAAATTTCAACAATTTTGTTGTCTCTATTGTTATAAAAAAGCAATCAATCGATCAAAATAATAAAAAGTTTACTGTTTTATTCATACTTGTTTAAAACAGGTACAAGGAGATTGTAAAAGAATGTCTTTCTGTCCAAATCTTCAGCTGTTGATGGCATCATTTTGGGCTGTCCTCCAGAAGTTCCTGAGCTGCAAGATTTCAAATTTTCGTGAAGATATAATAATAAAGTTAATAGAAGAAACGAAAATGAGGGGGTTTTGGTATATATACCTTGTGAGAAGCTCAGTGATGGGTTGAGATGAAATGATGTGAGAAGGTTCACCATTGGCAATTCTTTCAATATAAGGCTTAATGTCTTCATAGTTGACAACAGGAACAGAGTGTTTGAAAGTTTGGAGATCAAGAGAATGGGAATGATGATTGTGGAGGAAAGATTTGAGATATTCTGTGTTGGAATTTTGTATAAGAATCTTCTGAATCACTTGTTCTTGAATTTGCTTTGCATTTGTTGTAAGATCTTCAAGCAGCTTCAAACCAGATTCATTGTTGTTGGGATCAAAGTTAGGCAGCATCTTTACAGCAGGAAGAAATTTTTGAAGAAGAAGAAGATGAACAAAAAGGATAATTGACTTTTAAATTTTGAACATTGCAATGAATGAAACAGCAAAAGAAAGGTAGCTTTTTCCTTTTTCTCAATCAGTTCATAAGTATAACTATAAACTGACAATTTTCACTATGCAAATTTTTTCTTTTCTTTTTTTCTTTTTTCTTTTTTTTTTTTTTTGAAGGGGATTCTGTTTTCCAGGTATCTGTAATGGGAGGGAGGCAGAAGGGGAAAGGATTAAATAACAGATTCTGAAGGGGGTGTTTTTTTATATAAATAAAATTAAGAGGTGAGAAAAATTTACAAAAACGAAAAACAAAAAGGAAATGTAAGGGAAGAAGAGGCTATGGAGGTCCTACACATGTGGCCTTGTCTGCTAAACTCTGAATTATTTTTAAAAATATGGTTTAGAAATACAAGAATAATTATATATATACATATACACACACACATATATATATATAACTACAGGTCAAAACTACCTATTAAGTGTCTATATATATTAGCAGATAGCCTCATGTTTCAATGATTTAAAGAAAAATATGTATGTGTGTATGTAAAACAGTTTTTGTAAGTTCATTCACTCAATTGTGTTAATCACAATTTTACTATAGATAAACTCTTTTTTTAAGTTTAATTATCTAAATTTAATCTTTTAAGATTTTCAAACGTTACCACAAAATTTATCACTTAATTAATATTTACTATTCAAATTTAAAATCAAACTCATAACGTAACCTTTTAAAACGTAGAGATCAATTGACATGCATCCAATGTACTAATGCGCATAAGGTGTTTGTGTGGTTCACAAATGCTTCTACATAAAAAGAAGTTAAACTCAAAACTTAAGAGTGTCAAAGTGGGTTTACAAGAGTAATTGATGTGACTTTTCTCCTTAGAAGTAGGGGGTTGGATCTCGTAGCTTAAGATGTTGGGAAAATAAATGTTTGATTGAATGAGAAGAATTAATTATTAAGTATAATTTGAACAATAAATGTGAGAGTTGGGTTAAAGGTGTTAGTTCTTAGAATACTTGAATTTATAATATGTATGAATAAAGAGAGAGAGAAGAAGAAGAGGAAAAGGACATGATTAAGAACTGTCTTTTCAACCAAATAATCCAAGAAGAAAAAACGTATGCATATTGGCAATCATGGACATATCACTTTACAGCTCTCTCCTGCCTTCAATAAAATTAGATACCACTTTTCTATTTATCTTTTTCCCATTATTTCTTCTTTCATCTTGGATATTCATATCAATAAATATAATATACAACTCCCATTTCCTATACAATAAAATAAAAAAAAAAAAAAAAACTTTTGGTGTTTCTTAAGCTATACCCCTCTTTTTGGGTTCTAATCGAGAAATGACGAGGAAATCGACTTTAGGGAAGGAAAAAAGGAGAATTATTTTTGGGGTTTGATCATGTGGAAAGGTTTACACAGTCACAAAAAGGAGTTGTTGTCTGGAAATTAGAGAGATTAATTATTTTACATATGAACACTGCTTAATTAGTAGTATATATTGAAAAGTAAGTGAGATAAAGATGAACTGCTTGATTATAATTAGAATTAATGTATGATGAATATATACTAGGTTAGGTTGGGTTGTAATCACAATAACAGTGTCTTATTCATTCAGTATGTTCCACATATATATTTAAATCCAAAAACTGAGAACTATATTCAATTATGATTAAGATCATAATAATGTTTGGACCAAAATATTCAAACCATCAGACAGACAACCTCTGGTTTTCATTAATTAATAAAAACTTGTTCTTCTTCAAGTCATACCAATTTTTTGGAACCTTGTAATTAAAGATATATATAATATAATTATAACAATATATATGATTGTATAATTCAATAATTATTCCAAAACTAAATCAATGGGTTCTTTTTATTAACTATTTAAGTTTGATATCATTAAAAAAAACGTTGACAACATTGTAAGTTTGATAATTTAGACTCCATAATAGAAAAAAAATTTATAGAGACCACTTAATTTCAAAACCTTACAGCATACAATAAAGTTCATATTTCTCATTTAACCCTTTTTTTAATATTTGAGTCGTGTATTTCGGCTAAACCACTTGATCCTTATAGTTGTGATATTTTAAGTGAAAATATTATCTCCTTATTCCTTCGAATGTAATTTTAGGTTTGAAAAAGCTATATATATAATTAGGTTGAACTCATTTGTATCGTACACGTTTCAACTACAAGAAAACTATAGTTAAGCTAATTAAACAAATAAATGCAATTTGGCTAACATAGAAGTATTTTTTACAACATTAATGACGTTGACATACTCTATCAAATGATAGATAAAGGTAGATATTATTATCAGTTATATATGTGACATATTTTGTTATATTTTTTAAAAAAGTACTGAAAAATAAAGATGAAGTAAGGTGGAAGAATAAAATAAAGAGGTTTGCTATAAGGATTGTTAGTGTTTTATATGAAATTTGGTTTTAGAAAAATGTAAATAATAATAATATGTGAAGCCAAAGTGAAAGCTTCACATGAAAGCAAAGAAAAAGCAAAGAGTTTGAATTTCTTACCATGAAAAGAAGAGAAGTTTTGTAAGAAATGTAATATGCTTTTGATCATTATTACTAAAGAGAATTTTCTTTTATTTTAATTTTTTGAAAATAAATAAATAAGAAGAGAAGAAGAAGAGGAAAAAAAATATAAAAAAGGAATAATAATTATTATTATATATGAAAAAGAGAAAGTCCAAAATGTACTGAAAATGTACGGGAAAGTGGAAGAGTTTTGGATGTTTATTGGAATATGGAAAATAGGATTGGTATCACTCTCTCAACATTTCTTGCTTTTTCTCTCCCACATTACCTTTCTTTTCTGCCCCTCATCACCTCTCTCTTTCCCTCCATCCTTTTCTCTTTTCCCATTTTTTATTATCTATACTAACAAAATACACATTCTCCTTCACAAGTTCATATAATTAAATGTATTGCTTAGTTTGGATAAATTATATATTGGGTATGGGAGAACTATGCTTGGACCGTGGAGTGTTGAATTTGGATTATGAATGTTGATTCAAATTATGAGTTTTTATTGTTATGGTATTAATTAATTTACATTTTTGCTAGATTTCGTTTTTGAATCGTTGTTTGAGACTTCTAATTTTATCTATTAAACTTCTAAAATATTATTGGAAATTGTGCATGCACATACATTCTTGCCTTTAAACACTTCAAATGTTGGATTGATTAAGTTTTGTGATCGACCGTTTTTAAAGAAAATCTAAATAACTTAGTCTAAAAGGTTTTAAGTTTTACCGTGGAATTTATCCAAATGAAATGTAACAAATGGTATAAATTGATTCAATTTTTAGTTTATAGTTTAAAGTTGATTATATTAGAGTTTAAATTGATATTATTTATTTTTAAAAATATTTAATCTTAATGTTGAGAATTTTGAATTTAGATTTCCCTCTATCCTTTGATTTGAATTTTTTTCACATTTTTACCTTTGAGTTTAAAATAAACTTCATTTAAAGTAATTAAATTAACAATAGGGTTTTTTTTCAGAATAATGATTAAAAAAAAAACCATTTATACTTCAAAGCAAAAAAACAAAAACAATTAAATGATAAACAAATATTACAATTGATTTTATCATGAATTGTAACTTTTAATTAATTGAATTTTAGTCTCTTTCTTGTGAAATGTTAAATTTTTTATTACAAAGCCAAAAAAACAATAAAGGTCCAAACAATAAATGAAATATCCTCCCTCATCTTATCTTTTAAAAATTATTTCAAAACTTTATGTCTAATATTTACAAAAATTAAATTCGCTCTGCCCTTACATATTTCAATCTATAAAATTATGTTCAACCATTTTAATTATTCCATCTAACACAACCATATTCATTACAAATTACCTCAACAAAGTATTTACATAGTTCTAGTTTCCATTTCTCAAATTTTACATAAAACATTTACTATTTAAATTTTTACGCGGATCGTATATATATATATATGAAAAGACAAATGAAGAAGCTAAAGAACAAATCATGAATAGGGATTGATAAATAAATTAAGAAGATATATATATATATATATATATATATATATATATATATATATATATATATATATATATATATATTATTATAGGAAAAATAATATAATTATGAAATTTGATCATTCAAAACGGGATTTGCTAGATTTTGCTTCGTGGGTGGTCTTCCTTATTATTTAATTAAAGAGAGAGAGAAATAACAAAACTGAAAAAGAAAGCAAATTTTGCACAAAAGAACAAAAGTTAGAGTGTTATTTAAAGAGTGCATATATATATATATATATATATATATATATATATAAACCCCTTGAAATGGGGAGAGAGAATGGAGCAAAACAAGGGCTGATTGATCCATGGCCAAAGTTTGAAGAAATGCTTTCATCAATCTCTCTTCCTCTCCCTCAAGAAAAAAAAAATATATTTAGTCGTTTCTCTATTTAATTTAAGATGTGAATAAAAAAGAAAGAAAGAAATGAATAAGCATTAAATAGGATCTCGAATGGGAGTTGACCCATAAGAATAAAAAAAAGAAAAGAGATGGAAAGAAAGAAACAAAAAGAAATGAATGATCCATCTTTCATTTTATGATTGTTGGTCACCCTCTGGACAAAACTTTATTATTAATCCAATTTTATGTTTCTTTTTCTTTTTCTTTTTTTAATTTATTAATAAATAATAAATAATAATTCACTCTATACTATACTCTACATATAATTATGAAAATAATAAAAATCCGTCTCTACGTGTTTCCATTTCCATCCATCCTCTCCCTATGATCAATTAAACCCTTACCCTCTATTTTCTACTTTCTTATTTATTACAACCAAACATTGTATAATTTTTATATTATCTTATATGTATGTGTATTAAATGGTTATATGGTTTAGATTTTTAGATTTTTAGATTTATTGTCAACCTCAATTCTCACTTTATAAAACCAAACAAAATTACATTCATCCATGATGTACTCTGAGGTTTTATGATTAAATTTTGCCATTTATTTTTATCTAATTAATATTAATTTTTTATATTGGATTTTTTGTCATATTTTGTAGTTGACAACGGAAGAATGGTGTTAGATGATATAATATTACTTTTATCTTTGCTATGTTATCTTAAGAAGTTTGGAGTATTTTTGGTAAATTTGAAGTTTAATGGGTTTGAAAAAGTAAAAAGTAAGTGTTTGTATAAGGTTAAAAAATGTTTACTTTGAAGTTAGCTTGAATGTGAAAAATTTTAAGGTTAAAAATCACTTTTAATTTGAATTAGTTACAATTTTAGTTACAATTTAGTTTCTCTAAATTTCATGATGATTTAGTTTTCGAACTTTCAATTTTGTAATGATTTAATCTCCAAAATTTTACTACTATGTAATAATTTAGTCTCTATTGTGTATAAATGAGTGAAAATTTAATGAGATTTATTACATAAATAAAACGATAAACTAATTAAGAATTACTCGATAATTTTATAAGATATGATAATATATACACTGTAAAATAGTAAAAATAGTAAAAATTGACTATCAAATTTTGATGAATTTTGGTTATGTTGATGACTAAATTGTTACAAGAACATGTTGGAGTTTAATTTAATCTTTTATGAATTATGGGAATTTATTTTATTCTTTTGAAACTTGTGTCATGGGTGTATGATGATATAGATCCTTAGTATCAATATCCAATCTTTTTTTGTTGATGGATGTATATTACCTTTTTCTTTTTATCTTCAACTTGAAGCAAACGATCGAATTGACCTTTTTTTAGTAACATTTGATCTGATTTTGCTACTTTGCATGGCCTTATAAATACACAAATCAGTCTCTTTCTTCCTTTTGATTGGACTTTAATTTAACTCCATATGATATGGTTTGTGATATGACATTGTATGTGAGATATGGTCTACGTACTGATCTCCTCCAACTAAATGATCAGATACCTCCTTTTGATTCAAGCCTTGGGAAAAAATAAATCCTCTAGTCATAATCTAAACCACAACTCCTATATATTATAATTAATATTTTGATTCGTTGCATGCGTATAAATATTAGATAAATTTGAAGACTCATCTTAAAATTTAAATATATTAGATTTCACGTATCAAACATTTGAGAACAAATTATCAAACATCCATTTTTAAATATAGTAAAATGAATAGCGACGTTAGTTTGAATAATACTTTATTAAATCTTTGTATTTGGGGGTAATTTTGAGCTACTAGTTCATTCGGTTCATGTCTTTCTACCCTAACCATTTCGACCTTGTGCATTATTATGAGAGATGGTGGTGTAAAGTATAGAATGTCTCATGTATGCCATTCTTTTAATTCCAATAATGCTTTTCATTTATTATTTTATAGCTGCTTCCTAATTGGGAATTGGGTAGACCCTTCTTGTATTTTGGAGTTGTCAAGCAAGGATTAATTAATGTGTGTATATATACACACACATACATGTATGCACACCAACACATGTATATGTACACACATATGTAAATACACATATATACACCAAACCAAACTTTGCTAAGAAAAGCATGTGACCTTGTATTATTTTTTGTCATTGTATTTTTCTTAATAAAGTTCTCTTTGTTTAGATCACCATAGTGGTTACATTGATAGTAATGAAAATTTTTAAATAATGTTTTTGGTTCACAATTTAATTATTTTAAAAAGTTGTCAAAAATAACAAAATATTTATCCGTAATAATTTGTGTAAATAGTTTTTTTCTCTAAGAAAATCTATTCAAATACATATTGTTTAATTAGATAACTTATTAAAACTATGCAAGATTATGCATTCAATTCCATAATTAGAATCCAAATTTATTTTCTTTGATTATGGCATTGAATTATTTTTAAAATATATATATATATATTGTTGTCATCAAGACATAATATTCATAGTCAACACCTTGAATTAAAACGACTCATTAAAACAAGAGAGAAAGTGAACAAATAAACAAAACGAAAATATGAGAAAAGTTCACAAATAATTGTAGAAAATGTTTGGTGAGGTCAAAAAGAAGGAATTAGAAAGTTTTGTTTTGAAAAAACCAATCAAGAGTATCATTTTAAAAAAGTTTTTAGGTCATCCATTCACAAATATCATTCCCTATTATACAAATAGAAAAAAGAAAAAAAGACTCATTTTCATACTATATTTTCTACAAATTTCAACTCTTATCATCTTTATTTACTTATTTTATTTTCAATAGTCTATTAATTGGTCTTACCATTTGTAAATTTAGTGGGTACAACATATCTTAGTTTCAATTTGTTAAAGATAATTATAAGAACAATTGAAGCAAATTTTTTTAAAAAAATATAATGATTATCCATTTTATTTCCAATTGCAATAATTAAATAAGTATTATTAAAGCCTAATCACATGGTGGAAGTCAATAAATAAATGCCAACATAAATAATTTCTTTTTCTTAAAATTTTGTGACAAATGATGAGAGTGTGGTCCAAATTATATACATACATATATATATATATATGCACACACACTTGCATCCAAATTTCAAGACATTGACAAAAATCTCAAGATCCAAGACCCCAATTACATGGTTTATATATATAAAAATATAATCTAATCAATAAAGTTTATGTATTTTATGGCAACATAAAAACCTATGTGCTCAACACTATATAATATGTGTGTATGTTATGTGTATTTGAGGAATTCATGTAAATTTATGTATGAATAGTGCATTGGATCACATGAAATAATTAGGACTCTATCCTCTAATTAATTAAATCATGACATATATATTCTATATTTGAAACTTCTTTTTGTGCACATAGCTAGAGGTCTCAATATGATATGGTTAAATTTAAGGATTTATTTTTATTTTTGCACATGCATGAAAACATTTAAAAAGATTATTGATCTACAAAATAAATGTTGGGATGTGTACATGTGGTACACATCAATTAGAAAACACCACCACATTCATGATATATACTAATAAGGACACAATATATATGTTAAACCAAAAACAAAGTCGTCTAGAGGCTCTTTACTCCCATATTCAAAGATTAATATACTGTATCTCATTTCACGTTTAGGATTCAAACTATAACAATGAATATATATATTGTTTTCAACTATTATAACCTCAAATTAATTTAACTACAATGTAATATTACCAATTCATCAAATCTCTCGTTTTGTTACATTATTTATTACTTTTTATAACACATAATCTATTATAACTATCGAGTATAATAATCAATCCAATAATGTTTTGTAAAATGTTCGATTAAGTGTTGGTAAGTTACTTAGGGAAAGTTATTAAAAAGGGTTTCTTAATAATTAGTGAGAAAATTAAAATTAAAATTAAAAGAAAAAAAA
The DNA here is from genome assembly GCF_000004075.3 of Cucumis sativus. Taxonomy (NCBI): domain Eukaryota; kingdom Viridiplantae; phylum Streptophyta; class Magnoliopsida; order Cucurbitales; family Cucurbitaceae; genus Cucumis; species Cucumis sativus. The sequence continues at coordinate 1,262,737 of NC_026658.2, forward strand.
GTTATGATCATTAAATATAACAAAAATTCTAATACATAGTTGAGGGGATCATGATTTAAATAAAAGTGTATTATGATGGGAAAGGGAGTCAAAATTGTCCATGGTTGCATGTGATTGATACAATGATAGATCTCATGGTTTTTGTAAGATAAGTCAAAAGAGGGTGTGTGAAGATCATTAATTAATTAATAATTATAATTAGTTTAATAATTAAATGGGATTATATATATAACATTATTTGTTAATTAATTATTTGTTTATTAGGTTTAGGTTTTTAATAATTATTATTTTATGTCATGGGGTTGACGATAGAAAAGAAATTTAGGTAATGTCATCCATTTGGCATATGTGAGCATGTTCTCTTTGTTTAATGAAACCCTAATTGAAAAATCTCATACACCAATAGATAGGAATTTAAAAAAAAAAGCATATTATAAAATATATGTATATATATATTATAAAGTTAAGTTTCGTGGTAGGGTGACAATGAGAAGGGATGATGGGAATTCACATGGAAAGCTTAATACAATAACTTTGGATAAAATAGAAAATACAAAGTTTTTCTTCAACCTATACATATTCAATTCAAAGTCACTCTCACATAGAATTTAATTTATTATAGGATTATTGTTTTTTTATGTAGCAATCTTAAAATGAATTTATTGATTAAATTTTACTATTAAAGTATGTAAATTAGAATATTAAGTTTTTCTATATATATAGTAATGGTAATTGATGGTCATTTTAATAAAAATAATTAAAAATATAATAACGTTTTTAAAAAGTTATAAATATAGCAAAACTATCGTTGATACACTCATATGATCTATATAAGTGATAGACCAATATTTACAATATGGTCTATCAATGATAGACTTCTATCATTGATAGAATTTGACAAATTTTGTTATATTTGTAAATTTTTTAAAATATTATTAAATATTTAATTATTTTAAATTTAATTTTTAAATTTGCAACTATCTCATATATATATATATGTATATGTATATAATTTTGAACCCACTTTGAAAACAATGAAATTCTTTTGTGAGCTCAGTTCAATGGATTTATTTTATCAATGAGTCAAATTTGGATTGGGCTCGAACTAGCCCTTTCGCCTTGGATTGACCAATTTCAATTTCTTTTTACCACACTATATCTTCTCTTAATACGAAAAACGAACCACAACTGAAATACAAAAATCGAAAAATATAATACTATATATATATATATAAAGTAGCTCATGTTATCAATTATTTGATTGACTTTATCTCAAAAATAATTAGAACAATTAGATGAGTTGATTTATATGAATGTTATAAAGTTTATAAGATCTCTCTATCTTTTTCAACATGAAATGATATACTAGTTCATACTTGGAATGGTTCGAACCTTTAATCAAAATTAAGATCTTCACATAGATATATAAGGGTATGTTATGAAACTAAAAAAGAAAAATTGTAAATTACTTATTTAAAACAAACATCTAAATTTCACATATTCTAATATAGTCTTAAATTACTAATTCAATTCAAAAGTTTAAGTCGATAGATAAAACATATTTAATATAATATCTAACAAATATTTACCAGATGAAATTCAAATTTTCTAACTTTTTTATTGAAATCTCCTACTTTATTTTTAGTTATATTTATGTTATATTTTAATCACCAAATCAAAAGTGTATACTTATTGAAAAGAAGATATATGTGTGTGTGATCATGTAAATGTTTTTTTTATCATGCACAAGTCTTAGGCCCATGAGGCCCAACTCAGTTTGTTGGGCTAGAGCTATGCATCTTATAAAGGGCATGCCAAATGACACTAACTATTCTTCTAAAAAGAAATAGATAAAATATTTATATGTATATATTAACATTTTAAAGTATTTTATTCAAAAAATTTAAGTATTCTTTTCATCGGTTTCTTGAACATATTTGTGTTTTTAAAACTTTGCATAGTTTACTAACTATTTAAATTTTACTTTATTTTGTTATATTTAATAATGTCCCTATTTAAAATATGATAAGATATTAAAAAAAAGAGTTTTACAGTACAAAAACAAGAAAGATAATAATTTATATCATTACTATAAGATGATATTAAAATAAATTGGAGACGAAAATGAAACAAAAATGTATTGGTTGAAGCATGCAGTGTAGCTCACTACTCGATATTAAAAGACTAAAGTTGAAAAAGTGCATAGTGTTAGACATTATGTTGTGACACCATGATGCCACAGTGCAACATGACGTATTGACCGGAAAATTTTTGATTCTATTTTATTTTAATAATGTTTGTGGTTCTTGAATTTATTTAAAGTTCCATGCTTGAAGTGTATATTTGGATTGATCACTCACCATCTATTCTTTGTTAGGAGAGAGATTTGCATATGCTTTATCTAACATGTAATTGTATATGTTAATGGCCGAGTAACAAAAATTGAAGCATGCTTGTTCGTTGATTGCTAGACTAATTTGAAAGGTCCAATTTAATTGAAGAACAAAATCAGTTAGTAACTTAAGCTATCTAGGTTCTAACCGTCTCAATTAACCTCTACTCTTAATGCAAGTTTTAGTCTCGTTCAATTTTTAAGTAATGTATTTAGGCGATGGTGAGAGTTTTTTCTTTTTCTTTATATATATATATATAAGTGGGCTAAACATTTGCATAGAAAAGAAACCAAACCATCTTTAGATATCCTATGATCATTCAAACAATTGGTAGATCTAAACTTTGAGCTAGGTTACTTTTTATGTTTGCACTTTTAATGTTTTCTTCTCAATCGAGGCATAACTCTCCGCTACCATTGTTTTACATAGAAACTAAACTCGTTTAAAACCACTATCCAGCGTCCTTGCCAACCAATAAAAGACATTTGCTTTGTTGTAGAAACACTACACAAGTTATAGGTTAAAGTTGGAACGTGTGAGATCGATTATGAGATTCCAATTGACTTCATTGTGGTGCTTTTAAGTAGTCAAACGTGTAGTTTTCTACTCATCCAGAACAATATATAAATGTAATGTTTGTTTATAAATATATACATTTATTTACTACAACAATAGATGAAAAGAGGGATTACATGTTTCACTTATTGAACAGAAGATTATATCGATTATCTTACAAATTGTGATGTTTATAGATTGTGTATGAATTTATACATACTTTTAAATTTTGTATATAAAGTTTTAAAGATATAATAAAAGTGTGGATTAAGTGTTTAATAATGTGCATCAATTGGGCAACAATTTAACAGGAGGGGTTACTTTAGAAGGATGTTTTTGTTTAACGAGTATTAATTTGGAAGGATATTTAAAAATTTATATTTAAATAAGAACAGTGGCGATAGAAGGGAGCATGGCCCCAGTGGTAATCAGATCGAACGGATGAAAATTGTCCGAACACGTCAGAATTAAGCCTCCAAGGAAGGCCCATCGCGGCCGCGCCTTCCCCAAAGACAAAGACAGAGATCATTTCCGTCTACGGCTGGCGCTAACGCCTTGAAGCCCACAATACTCTCACCACCAGCCTTCCTCCTCCCTCAATATGATCCCGCCGGAGCTTCAATCCCGCTCATTTCGCCCTTACATCTCCGCCTCTACCAGCGCCCCTTCCTTCTCCTCCATCACCAATGGCACCACCTCCTACGACCAAAACCCTAGTCCCTTTCTCGATCGTCGTGCTTCTTCTTCTTCTTCACCTTCTTCTTCTTCCTCCAGATCCTTCAACAATTCCCGTTTCTCCCCTTCTTCCTTCATCTACAATTCTCGTATTGCCATTGCTCTTGTCCCTTCTGCTGCCTTCCTTCTCGACCTCGGCGGTACTCCCGTTATTGCTACTTTGACTCTTGGCCTTATGATTTCCTACATCCTTGATTCTCTCAATTTCAAGCCTGGTGCCTTTTTTGGTGTTTGGTTCTCTCTTCTTTTTTCTCAGATTGCTTTCTTCTTCAGTTCTTCTCTTAATCTCACTTTTAATTCCATTCCTTTGACTATCCTTGCTGCTTTCCTTTGCGCCGAGACTAATTTCTTGATTGGTGCATGGGCTTCGCTTCAGTTTAAGTGGATTCAGATCGAAAATCCTTCTATTGTTCTTGCTCTTGAGCGTCTTTTGTTTGCTTCTGTTCCGTTTGCTGCTTCGGCTATGTTTACTTGGGCCACTATTTCTGCTGTTGGTATGGTTAATGCTTCTTATTATCTTATGGTATTCAATTGTGTCTTCTACTGGTTGTATTCTATTCCTCGTCTCTCGTCGTTCAAGAATAAGCAAGAAGCGAAGTTTCATGGTGGAGAGATTCCTGATGATAATTTGATACTTGGTCCTTTGGAGAGCTGTATTCATACCTTGAATCTTTTGTTTTTTCCTCTGGTTTTTCACATTGCATCTCATCACTCGGTGGTGTTTTCTTCTGCTGCTTCCGTTTGTGATTTGCTGCTTCTCTTTTTCATTCCGTTTGTCTTTCAACTGTATGCGTCGACGAGAGGTGCACTTTGGTGGGTCTCTAAAAATGCCAATCAAGTACACAGTATTCGGGTCGTCAATGGGGCTGTTGCTTTAGTTGTAGTAGTTGTCTGTTTGGAAATTAGAGTTGTTTTCCACTCCTTTGGGCGATATATTCAGGTGCCACCGCCTTTTAATTACCTACTTGTTACTATAACGATGCTCGGAGGGGCAGCTGGAGCTGGTGCTTATGTTATGGGTATGATCTCGGATGCTTTTAGTACGGTTGTGTTCACTACTTTGGCTGTGATCGTTAGTGCTGCCGGAGCAATTGTTGTAGGATTTCCAGTAATGGTACGTCATTAACTTTCTGTGATTTGAATATGTTGCATTTTTTTAATCCGCATACTGGGATGGATGGATTTTATTGCACGTTTTGTGGTTGCAGTGCATATATCATCTTGATACGTAAACTATAAATGACAGTTGAGTTGCTTGTGTAGATTCTTGGTCGAGATATATAAGTTTGATGGTGGATGTAGTTTTGCTGATACTTTAAAAGTTGAGCTGTTATTTCTTGAGGCAGGAAGCAAGAATTTCTTTAGTATCATTGGTTTTCTTCTCTAAAGGGGGAAGAGTAACTCTGAGTGAGTTAGAGGTGAGTGGAATTTCATTATGCTACCTTTTCCATTTTAAGATGTCAATCTCAGTGAGTAAGGACATTGAAAGGTTTATGAGAGGGAGGGGCTCACTTAATGAAGTGGGAGGTTTTTTCAAAGCATTTGGAGAGTGGGGGTTGGGCTTAGGTTTTAGTAATCTTCAGTTACATAACGAGGCTCTTTTGGCAAAATGATTGTGGTGCTTCCACTTGGAGGGAGCCTAATTCTTTGTAGCAAAGGATTATTGTAAGTATGGCCCTCACCTTTTTGAATGGGTATAAGGTGGTAGCTTTAAGGTTTCTAAGAGCCCCTGGTTAGTTATTTTTCCTATGTTCTTTTAGTTTGTTAAAATCTTTATCGGGTATGGGTTGACTACTTATTTTTAACACTCTGAGTTTAGGAGGGCTCACGGATGAACTGAAAACACATTCGAGTGAGATGGATCTAAGGACATAAAAGTATGGTTAAGAAAGGTTTAAATGAACTAAAAGTTACTACCTAATTTGATTATGTTTGCCAACATGAGCTTAGCTCAACTGGGACCTGTATGTACCTGAGGAAAGAGGTCTTGGGTTCAAATCTCTCCACCTCTGCCTTTATTTCAATATCTTTCCATTTTTTTTTTATTATGCTTGTCCGTAGAATTTCGACTTCATTAGAGCAGCACCTTTCTATTACTACCTATACCAACTAGGTGCACCTCCCTTTTTGGTGACTCAATCATAAAAACTCTAAAATTAAGTGCGCTTAGCTGTGGGAATCCTATGTTGGGTGACCTACTTGGAATTTTCTTAAGGTGCATGTGAGTGAGGACAAAGCATGCTAAAAAATCTTGTGTTGTTTTGTGGGGACAGCTTTCACTTTTAGGAGCCTTCGAGACAAGCAAGGATGCCGTAGCCAGGTCACAGAGGACGCTGGGGAATTCTGGGGCAATTAAGTGCTGAATTCTGGACTTAGGGCGTAACATTATTTCTAGTAGGATTTTTGGGTGGGAGAGAAACCCCCTTTGTTTCATTCCCTCATCTTTATCAATAGTTTGATAAGTGGTTGCATTTGGTAGCTTTTGTTTTGCCTTCCTTCGATAGATTTTCCCCTCTTTCCTTGGGTTTTCATTGCCCCCTTACTACTCAGGAGGTTGGCGAGGTGGTTTCAAATTTCAATTATTCCCCCCTAGTTTACTCGTTTTGGTAGAGTTTTAGGTTTTGAAGCCTTACAAAAGCTTTTCCAGTAGCTTTTTCTTTTGGATTATTTCTGCCTCTTCTCCTCCATAAGGCACCTTTTTGTTTTCCTCTCTTTGAAAGGTGAAAATTTCCAAGGAAGTGAAATTTTTTGCCTTTCAAAGTTTGCATGGGGAGTGAATAATCATGATCGTATTCATAGACTTGTCTACGGAGTAGGGTTCTTTGGCATTTTTTCTTTTTTTCTTTGCCAACTTTTTGGCTTGAGAATAGCTCTAGATTTTTTTCTGACGGGTGGAGGTTGAGGAAGAAGGATCTCTGGGAGTATATGTAATTCTTCTTTATGGGGGCTTGTTAACGGTGTTCTTCTTTTGTAACTATCGGCTTAGCCCTATTCTCTGGGGTCGAGACCCCTTCTTGTAATTGGGCGTGGAGGTTGTTTGTTTTTTGTAGGCCTCTTATATAATTTCATCTTTCTCAATGCCCAATGATGAAAGCTTGTATTTTTTTAATATAAGAAAAGTATTGTTTTTTTTTGTAAGAAACAAACCAAGCAGGTGATTCTTTGAAGATTTTCTCTCCCAAGGGATGTAATTTATCATTGAATGAGTTACAACATTTCCTTCTCAAATTTGAGAGCTTTTTTAATACCTATGGTCCTATGCAAGGTTTAGTCAGTTAGCTCTACCTCGTTTCATATTGTTTTCATCCTTTTGGCGTTTACGTTTTTTTTTTAAATTCATATTTATGATGCCATATATATCGTGATCAATTGGGACTCCTTATTGTAAACCCGTTGGTATACAAGTGAAATCTGTTTCATTCAAGTAAATTGCTTTTGCAGCTCATGTTTTTAGTAGGTGTGTGTGTTTTGTTTCAAGCTGGTGTGTTGTTGCTTGGTTCCTCTGTTGCCATTTGTGCAGTTTCTTGTGCATTTCATCTTTATTTTATGTTCAATGAAAATAGAAGGTCTTCTTTTCATAAAAGAAGAAAAAGAAGAAAGAAACCCTTTGGTCTTTTGGGATATCTCATTTCTTTCTTTTTTTTCAACTGTTTCTTTCTTCAATAGTTTCCATTTCTTATAAAAAATGAAAGAGCATCAAAACAAAATTTTAAACTTCTTTATGGCATGTTTGAACTACCAATCTTTTGCTTTCTGAGTGTCATTCTTGACCAGGATGACAAAAGGGAAAGAACAAAAGAAAATGGAGCAAAGAATGAAAGAGCATAGAAATTAGCAATGAGGAAGATGAGGTGGTGTAATGTGAGGGGCAAGAAAGCGAAGTAGGTGGTGAGTGTGTGATTAATTTTAGGGGAGAAATAGAAAAGGCTGTGAGGAATAATGGTGTAATGTGAGGGCCAGTGTATTTGAAGTGTTGATTTTAAAACTATGTACGCTGCTTCAAAAGAATTCCTTCAAAACCATCTTGTCTTAAAAATCTTGTGAATCTTCTCTTTCCAAATAAGTGAATGAGTCAAAAGGAGGGCTTTAATCGTGTAGGTCAAAGTATCTTACCATTGCCATTGATTCTAATGCTCATCTAAAAGCCAAGCGTCAACCCAATTAGGATTTATGAATGTATTCCAACAAACAAATTCCTTAAAAGAGAAGAAATTCGAAAAGGGGTTAAGGCTTTCACATGACAAATTTTACTTGGGAGAAGGATCTTGATGGTGCATTATTTTTAGGAGGCATCAGGATGATCTAAACCATCTGTTTCTATGTAGTGTTGGAACTTCAATAGGAAACCGACCAAAGAAACATCTCAACTCTCTCAGGGACTTTGAATTACCAAATGGATTTTAGATTTAGTAAGGTGCATGAATGTTGAATCGGAGGAGAATGTATCTTTAGACTCTAGGAACCAACTTGCTTCACTTTTAGTTGGACCAAATCAAGTTTTTTAATAAACACACCCAACTGCCTAGCTCTTGATAAAAAAAGTCCCAATCTCACCCCAAATCCCAAACTTGGTGCTCAATATGCTCACAAGTTGCTATGGAGGACCTTTGTTAGACAAATGAACATAGATATTGAGGAGAAAGGGGCTGAATCAGGCCAGCGATTCTCCTGGAAGTTCACAATATTGAAGAATTGTGGGTACTGCTATTATTATTTATAAGATGCAAAAAATTCTTTAATCTTTTTGGCATTACTTTGAAGTTGAACCATTGGAAGTCAGTGAAGGGATTCTCTCCGTTCCCCCCCCCCCCCCCCCCCCCCCCCCCGTATTTGTCTTTGAGTACCAAATTTATGCTTTGTTCCTTTTTAACCTATACCTAAGGCCTTGGATATTTTCCACCTGCAAAGTGCATATCTTTTTTTTGTTGCCTGCATGCCATGAGATATTGAGAATTTGACATAAATTTCTTGTTTGCCACCTGTTTTCTTGCAGTTCCTTCCACTACCATCTGTGGCTGGTTTTTATCTGGCTCGGTTCTTTACAAAGAAGAGCTTGCCATCTTACTTTGCTTTTGTTGTGCTTGGGAGCTTGATGACTATGTGGTTTGTGATGCATAATTACTGGGATCTAAATATTTGGCTGGCTGGCATGTCCCTCAAGTCTTTCTGCAAACTCATTGTGGCTGATGTGGTTCTTGCCTTGGCTGTTCCTGGTCTAGCTATATTACCGTCAAAAGTTCAGTTTTTGACGGAAGCCTGTTTGATTGGCCATGCATTACTACTATGTCATATTGAGAACCGTTTTCTAAGTTACTCCAGCATATATTATTATGGTCTTGACGATGATGTGGTTTATCCAAGCTATATGGTTATTATGACTACATTCATTGGCTTGGTCCTGGTACGCAGATTATTTGTTGATAACAGAATTGGACCAAAGGCAGTCTGGGTTCTCACTTGTCTGTATGCTTCAAAGCTGGCTATGCTGTTTATTGCTTCCAAATCTGTTGTATGGGTGTCAGCTATTCTCTTACTGGCCGTTTCACCCCCATTGCTCCTTTACAAGTAATATAATGAACTTATTCTTTATTCCATTTACGTTGATGATATTAAGACTTAAAATTTTCAATCGGGATCTTGCAGAGATAAATCAAGAACAGCCTCCAAAATGAAGGCATGGCAAGGTTATGCACATGCTGGAGTTGTTGCTTTAGCAGTGTGGATTTTCCGTGAAACAATATTTGAAGCCCTTCAATGGTTTAATGGGAGACCACCATCAGATGGTTTGCTTTTAGGGTGCTGTATTTTTATGGCAGGGTTGGCTTGCATACCATTAGTTGCTCTCCACTTTCCTCATGTCCTGGTATTTATGTCTAATTTTTTTCATGCCCTCTTTCCTGTTTACTTTGTAATCTGTCTGACTTGAACTTCTTAATTTCAAATGTTTAAACAATGATGCGATTTGATGCTCCATATTAACAACTGGTATATATTATTTTTCCTGTTTTGAAGAACATTAGTCAATCTAAGAAGTATCTACGAACTTGCATGTGTAAGACTGTTATTTCTGAGTTTGAGGTGGCATCTAAGCTATTCCAAGTCTCGCTAGGTGATATTATCATAGTCGTTTTAGTGGTTCTTTGCTGTTTTTTGTAAACCATTTGTGAGTTTTCTCGAAGCTCCCCAAACTTTCTTAATTGGAACAGACAGTTCTTTTATTAGGAAAAAAACATTAGTCATTACTTTTTTGGCTTTTGCTTTGAGCTGTTTGCCAATTTATTTTTCTACAATACGACATTCACTAATGAAATAATTTCTATTTTGTTACTTCCTTTTTTGCAGTCAGCGAAGAGATGCTTAGTACTAGTTGTGGCAACTGGTTTGCTATTTATCTTGATGCAGCCACCAATTCCCTTGTCTTGGACGTACCGTTCTGATCTTATTAAAGCTGCCCGTCAGTCCTCTGATGATATTTCCATCTATGGTTTTGTTGCCTCAAAACCTACCTGGCCTTCTTGGCTGCTTATGTTAGCAATTCTGCTCACTCTTTCAGCTATCACATCCATAATACCCATTAAATATTTTGCTGAGTTGAGAGTATTGTACTCCATAGCTATGGGTATTGCACTTGGCATTTACATATCTGCTGAGTACTTTCTTCAGGCAGCTGTTCTGCATATCCTTATTGTTGTGACCATGGTTTGTGCTTCGGTGTTTGTGGTGTTCACTCATTTTCCATCTGCTTCAAGCACCAAGGTCTTACCTTGGGTGTTTGCGTTGCTTGTTGCACTATTCCCTGTGACATATCTTCTGGAAGGGCAAGTAAGGTTAAACAGCATTTTAGGAGACAGCGTTAGAAATATGGGAGAGGAAGAGCAGATGATCACAACACTATTAGCAGTTGAAGGAGCAAGGACATCGTTGCTTGGCCTTTATGCAGCAATCTTCGTGCTAATTGCATTAGAAATAAAGTTTGAACTTGCGTCTCTCGTGAGAGAGAAAACTTCTGAAAGGGGTGGAATGAGACACACAAAATCTGGTGAAAGTAGCATTGGTAGTCTTAACACAAGAACAAGATTTATGCAACAACGACGGGCTTCTTCCATGTCAACATTCACCATGAAGCGAATGACAGCTGAAGGAGCATGGATGCCAGCAGTTGGCAATGTTGCTACAGTGATGTGTTTCGCTATATGCTTAATTTTGAATGTCAATCTCACAGGTGGTTCAAACTATGCTATATTTTTTCTTGCTCCTATCCTTCTGCTCTTGAACCAGGACTCAGATTTTGTTGCTGGATTTGGAGATAAGCAAAGATATTTCCCTGTTACCATAGTAATATCAGCATACTTGATCCTCACTGCAATATACAACATAGGAGAAGATGTTTGGCATGGAAATGCTGGATGGGGTCTAGATATCGGTGGGCCAGATTGGATATTTGCTGTTAAAAACTTAGCTCTTCTCGTTCTTACATTCCCAAGTCAGATCCTTTTCAACAGATTTGTATGGAGCTTTACGAAGCATTCGGACTCAACACCACTGCTAACGGTGCCCCTTAATCTACCATCTGCCATCATGACAGATGTGCTTAAGGTTAGAATATTGGGGATTTTAGGAATTATTTATTCCTTCGCCCAATATATAATCTCCAGACAACAGTATATGTCGGGATTAAAGTATATTTAGACAGATTGTACTCTGTAGATTATGTGGTGCAATTTTCGAACAAGCAGTGCAATTAAGGTTCGTTACTCCAGTCTTTGCTGCTTATGGTATTTACTATTGCTTTTCCAAGGCCTTAATGATTTTGCTTTTTCTTTCATTCTATAGGAGGCTAGTGATTTTTAAGAATATTCCCATTTGTCTAACCTCCTTGACGAATCAATGGTATCTCTTACATTTGTCGGCCCAGCTACATGTTTCAATTTTGATTGAGCATGTTATATGATAACAATGTACTAGAATCTGGCCATGCTTATTATGTCGGGGAATTTTGACATGCGACGCCACTAGGTTCTCAATTTATTGCCTGGACTTCGGGTGATTGGCTCATCTTTATCATGGGACACTGAATTTTTGTTTCATGTATAACACACACGGATTCCATCTGACTGCGCTTGTTTTATTTTCATTTAGAATCTGTTCATTCAGCACACATAGTTCAATTCCCCATTTTCTTTCTTCTGGAAGGTGGCTTCCCTCATGGTTAGTTCTTAGGACCAAACTCTACATTTTTCAAGGAATAGTGAGTGACCAAACTCTTGCATTTTTACCTTGCAAATAATAATAATTAGTTATGTAATTTGTATGACTGCTGCTGATTCTGATCAACTCTTTTTTCGATAGATTAGCAAGAGAACAATGCGCACGTCTTTACACCCGTATTGAAATAACACTAATGGAACTTGTTAATCCAACTTCCAGTGCAGGATATGGCTTTGTAGTAAGTAGTAATAAGACACCGACTTTAGGAATAATTCTTAGCTTTATTATGCTTATCCCCGTTTTATTTCTCTTCATATTATGAACATTTGAAGGGACAAATACTTTGGTTATTAGTTTGATTCTACTCATTATTTCTTTTACTGGGGTTTAAGTAGGACCCTTCAAAATAAGGTGTTGTGTTTTTGTGTAACGAGGTTCTAAAATTGTTCCATCAAGATGCCAATTACGAGTTTCGTTGTGTAGCTGTAGCAGCCTTTGTCGTCATAGTCGTTGCGACCACCTCCCTCAGTCTTGCATTATCTTTGTGAACCGTTCCTTCTCATCAGTCATCATCATTGTCAAAGACTTGAAAAGTAGAATTGAGGAAAAATGTAATAGACCTAAAACTAAGAAGCAGCCGACCGACCTGGTCAATTCTACGTCTCAAAAATCCAACAATTGTGTCCAGCTCTAATTCATATCATCTGATGTGAGAACAACTGATTTAGAATAATGGTTACCTACTGTTAGTTTAGGTTTAAAAAAATTCAAAATATGCCAATCAATTTGTTGGATGGTTTCCAATCATATATATATATATATATATATATATATATATATATATATATATATATATAGGAAAATAATTATAAATGACAATGCCCCTATATTTAACCCTATATATATATATATATAAATTATGGATATCTATTAACATTTTAATTATATATTTACATATAGAATATTATGCTTTTTATTTGAAAATTTGTAATGTTTTTTTAAATAGAATTGAAACTTCTCAAAATTTTATTTGGTTTAAAATATACGAAAATTACTTAAAAGGAATTATTATGAAAAAGGAAAAAGAAACTATTTACCCAATATTTCAAAAAAAAAAAAAACAAAAAACTTAAATTTGGATAAATTTCGCTATATTTCATATTTTTCTATTTTTAAAAATACAAGAAAAAAAAATGTTTCAATGAGAATCTATTTTCTACTTTTCGGGTGATGAAGGAAAGGAGTGGAAAAGCCTTCTTCATCCCCACCCTACCCGTGGGCATCTCTTTTATCGAGCACGTTGGATTTGCGTTTGGCTTATTTTGGTTGTAGGGTATTATTTTCGGCTCGAATTTTTGTTAATTTTTGGCCTTGTTTTCTTTTCTTCTTATTATCTTATGTTATTTACATCACTCTAGCCAAAATCATCTCTAGTATTTATTACATCACTTTTATAATACAATTGCATTCTAGTTTTACTATTATATACCAAAGATATTTTTGTTATTATTAGCTATCGTTTAACAGTTTAAAAGACTATCAATTAAGAAATATGTTTTCGACCAAAGGGGAGAATACTTATTTGCTTTTGGAGTGTAGTATTTTGAAAATTATTTGATAGAATCTGTCTTGTAGTTTGGGTATGAAAGTGATTATTGAGTATAATCTTTGCATACGATTAGGGTAAAGTGATTACGCCTCTACTACTCTATTGTCACTTGAATTGTCCATTTTGTTAGACTTTTCTTTGAGGATCACTACTGAAATTATCTTCCTACTTTCATTAGTATATGATTAATATTATCAGCAGATAGATTATCAAAGTACCCCTTCTACTACGACAAATTATTCACTCTATTCTCTTGATTTGATTGCGAGATGGATATATTGTCATTTACTTATAGAAAATAAATACGACTTCCCTTTCAAAAAGTTTATGAATATCATGGTTACGTTTATTTGATTATCGGTTTGCTATCCTGTGAAATTTAGTCCATAAACTTTTGATTTTACGTCTTCAAACGTCTTAATTTTTTTATGTGTTCAAAGTGAAATTATGGATGACATTGAACGAGGAGACTTTGTGATCCTTTATTCAAAGAAAAAATAGTTGGAAATGAGAATAAAATCTCTGGAATTAAAAAGCCTAAATTAGGATCAATTTTTTATACTTTCTTTTATTTAATAAGATTGATCTATAAACTTTTAAATATTTTATTTTAGTTATTTACCACTATTTGGTAATCATTTTACTTTATTTTTTTATAAAAATTAAATATATAAACTCTACTTCTACCTTTAAATATTTTCCTTTTTTCCAGTTCTTTAAAAAATTAAGTTAGATTTTGAAAATAAAGCTTTTATAAAATTTAACTAATAATCTAGTCTTAAGACAAAATACATTTAATTTTCAAAAATAAAAAAAACGAAAACGAAAATGTTACCAAATAATTTTTAATATATTATTGTTTCCTAACTTTCTAGTTTCCATTAATCATTTTACAATACTCAAATTCATCTTACTAATCTAAAATCAAGTATTCTAACAAAAACAAAAAGATATATTAAGGTTTTTTTAATCTAAAATCATTGACTAATGAAAATTTTGGCATAATTACAAAAAGATCTGGAGACCAAACATCAAATAAAATTACATTATGTTGTCCACTTTTCTACGGATGTTTTCAAAAATCAATTTAAGTTTTAGAAAATTTTAAAAAATAAAAATATATAGTTTCTAAAATTTTATTTTTATATTTATATTTAGGTTAAATTCACCGATTTCCTATAAAAAAAAAATAAAAACGAGAAAACAAACATAAATTTTAAAAACTAAAAAAGAAATAGTTATCCAACCCAACTCTTACTAAACAATTTTAAAGCAAAATGGGGATGGAAGGAAGGTTGGAATCATAAAATGTTCAAAGGTTTAGGTCCTTACAAAGAGATGTCATAATTAATGTTTGAAATTAAATTTAAATTTTAATATAATAATAAGACAATAAAATAAAACTTTGTAGTTGCACACTGCTGAGCATTTAATTTCATCATAATTATTATTGCCAACTATATAATTGGTTGGTGACATTAAATTCCAATACTCAATTCTAATTCCAAACAGCTGCATGATCATGACATTTTATATTCTTTTCAACGAAACGAGTAGTGTGATTCTTCTCCGCCAAGATCATACCTCTAATTTCAAACTTGATAGTATACGTTGTAACAAGAAGGATATGGAAATAAGTTTTGTTTTCTTTACTATTACTAAAGCTGTGAATAAATATAGAAGAAGTAGGTTTGGTTTCTTTTTCTACATTTCTAAAAATAAACTGTAAGCAATGATATGGATGGAATCTCACATTTTATCATGCATTCCATTTTCCATTATTCCTTCTCCAACCTCATGATCTTTCCTATATTTGTACTTATGAGCTGAGTACAAAAAAATACAGAAATTGATGATACTCATCACAGTGAGAAGCCAGTAGAAGTAGTCGAATCGTCCCGTGTTAATATTTTGCGAAAGCCAAGACGGATTCCTTCCGTTCGGACTCCCCGTGACAGATTTTATAATACTATTCAACAACGACGCCGCAAAGCAACCCAAACCACCCGCGAGAGCAGCATACGCCGATCCAATGCTCTTCATCGCGTCCGGGGCTTCCTCGTATAAGAATTCAAGCAAACCAACAATGCAGAACACTTCAGCTATGCCAATGAGACAATACTGAATGAGCAGCCAGTAAGCACTCAAATTAGGCATAGGACTCAAAAAACTTGCCTCATATCCACTTCTTATAGCAAAGTTCCTTCTATATCTCTCGAATGCCCCAGCCCAAGCGACCGACAATATCGAGATCGCTAGACCAATGCCAACCCTCTGGAGCTGAGACGCGCCGTGGGGGTGCCCTGTTATGCGTCGAGAGAGCGGAACAAAGACCGAGTAGTAGAGAGAAAGTATGAGGAATATGCTGAGGCCAGGGAAAACTGGCATACATGTGACAGGAAGTTTAAGACGGCCTATGTGAGTGTTCATTGTGTAAGCTTGTTGAACTGAAAGAGTGAGATATTCTGTTAGGACTAAGTTGAGCATTATTGTGCAAGCTGGTATTGGAATTAGTTTCAAAAGAATCTTCACTTCTTCAACTTGTGTCACTGTGCAAAGCTTCCATGGACTTGGATTCCCTCCATCTTCCTTCAATTGTAGTGCCGCTTTGTCCAAACATCTGCAATCCATCGTTAAATCACCACTAAACTTAAAACAACTTGCGTTGATAAAAATATAGTTGTATTTCGGTTAATTAAATTGTTGTGTTCAAGAAAGTTTAGAGATCCTTGAATTTTTAACTCAACTACTCTACATGTGAATAACGAACGGATAGTTTACCTGAAATCATCGGTGTGAAGGATCTTTCCACTACCTTTGATGGCAGATTGCTTTCCGGGAACCTCGAACAAGCCAACAAACTCGCTGTTAGAAAACGAGGCGTTTCTCTTCCTATATGCTGCTACAAGAACTTGAGCAACTCGTGTGAGAGGGCTACCTCCCGGCAACCGGTGGCGATACAAAGGAGTACCCAGAAAGAAGACGACATTGGAAAAGCCCATAGCTATGGCTAAAGAGCCAAAAGCAGCACCCCATCCATGCTTGATTTGTATGTAAACAACAGCAGTGAAGGCTATAATGGCTCCAACAGTAACAGAAAGGTAAAAGAAGTTGAAAAAACGATCTAAATGAGATTTGTAATCTTTGCTTTTCTCATCAAATTGATCAGCCCCAAATGAAGAAACACATGGCCTTATACCAGCAGCCCCAAATCCTGTCAAATAAAGGACTGTGTAAAGGTAAGTCATTTGCCATGGTTTTGCTGGCTCACATCGGCCTAAAAGCAGTGATAATTGATCACATTTCGCTTGATTTGGTACAAATGTACTAATCGTAGCACATAGAGTTATTCCTACTAAGCCCTGCATTAAGTACAAAACCAAGGATTCGATCAATTGAATATCTTCCCCATATTATAGCTTTGAATGGAGTTTTATAAGTTTTCATAACGTACCCCAAGATAAATGGTAGTAAAGATCGCAATCGTCCAGTATCGACCAAGATATGCATCAGCAAGGAAACCACCAAGAACAGAGGAGGCTTGTGAGATACCAAGGAAATTGTTAACTGCATCTGATGAAGTAGTGAATGGCATATGCATTACATAGAACATAAAAGCTACCATGTTCACTGAAAGCCCAAAATAAGCCATTCTCTCCGCCATTTCATTCCCTAGTAAACAAAAACAAGATTGAATTTTAACATCTTTTTCAAGTCAAAATACTAAAAAACAAAACAAGAAGTACCCTTTTCTTTTTGCAACTCTACTTACCAAAAATAAAGAAGGCTGCAATCCAACCACCAGTCTTTGAAAGATCAGCAATAGGTTTGCCACGGATATTAACCGGAGTCGTTCCTCCAGTATAACCACGCCCAAATGCCGTCCTCCGATCGTCCGATTCGATGAAAAACATCCCAAGTTTCTTCCTTTGAAATGATTCAGAATGTTCATCTAATCTACCAAGCACAGGTGTTTCATTCACCTCATGAAGTGATTTTATTTCTCTACTTCCCATACTTCTAAAAAGAATCAAACGAACACTTTCACTCACTATTTTGACACTAATTATAAGAATTGAAAACAAGAAAAATTTTCTGCAAACCTTTTTGTGAGATTTGTCAAAAGAAGAATCTAATATCTTGCAGTAGCATTATCTGGGAGTTTGATTTCACACAGTGAAGAAAGAAATATCTTTGGTTATAAGGACATATTTCTTGACAGTTAGTGAGTGATTTTGAGTGCCTAATTAATAAACATCCAACCAAACAAGTGTAGGCCACCACACAAGAAAATCAGAAACCAATCAATTTCTTTACCACAAAGCAAAAATAGTCATTATTATTGGCCTCAATTTAAAGACAAAACCTCTCTCTATCTATAGGATTAGGGTAGGGAGAATTGTTTCAACTGTTCTTGGACACCGCTTGCTTGGTTAGAAATTTATTTTTCATAATCCCAACTATGGAAGGGTATGTTTCTGAGTGATTTTGGGACGACTAAAATTGATTTATATTCAATCAAAATCCGTTTTTCACTCTTCTAATGCTTCTTTAATATTTTGATAATTCTAATATTCTTTTAGTTTTTTAGTCATATTTGTATCGCGTATCGTATGCTTACCAAAACTAAAATGGTATTTAACTCAATGTTTGATATATCTTCTTACAAACAAATTATTATCTTTAAAGACTAAAGTCACTCTTACACACGTCTTTAGAACGAAAGAGTAAACGGGTCCGGTAGTTTTAATATAATTTAATTAGTTTTATTTTGGGTATGGGGGTGTTATGGAAGTGTTAAATTAATGAACTAAAACAGGAAAAGGGGAGGAATTGGAGAGTGCATTTATGGTTTGGAGCAGAGTTTGGGTAAATGTGGTTGAAGAAGTATGAGAATTTATAACCAAATGAAAAAAAGAATTGAATATTAGAATTCTGTAAAGCTTTTATAGGTTGGAGGTTGGAAATGTTCATTTAATACCGACTAGTATGATAGCCTGGCCTCATTCAAACGTCTCTAACAACTGTAGTACACACACACACCTATATCTTCAGTTTAAATTCTTTCCATTACAATACATCTATCTATACTTACTCTATATATACTCAAAAATACTATAGGTGAATTGTGATGAATATGTAAAAGTTAAATAAAGTGTATCTTAACTATCGTATTTGAAAAAGCATGGAAGTGAGTACTCGTCACGCAATCACAAATGTTAAACAGAAAGCATAGATAACGACGGTAAGAAGAAAATACCAACAGTTCTTTTTTGTAATGGCTAAAGAAAACTCCTTTCCAAATGGGTTGATATTTTTTTCATTTATTTGAGAAGTTGTACACTTCACATAAAGGGTACGTTGTTGCATCGGAATTGTAATTACAGCTCTCTTATGAGGATGAAGATTTGAACCACAAACTTCTGGTCTTCAGCAAATGCTAACCTCAACTAAACTAAGTTTTTATGATCTATTTTAGTGGTTTTTATGATCATAAAAACATTTTTAAAAGATTAAGTATCAAGATTATTTAACAAATATGCTCAAGCATTTGTTTTCCTAAATGAAGTGAAAATTATCTGATAACTTAGGTTGAGTTTTAGAACCAAAATAAGTATGTACTTATGAAAAAGGTTTAGTCTCTAGCTTAAATATATACAATCAATGTAAGAAGGAGAAGAAAGCAAACCCATAGCTTAATAGAGAGTTAATGTAAACTAATAGATTACAGTACCTAATACAAATGAATGCTAAATAAAGTAGTCACCCAAGTAAAGAAGCTAATTACAAAACTGTGTGTAATCATGTACAAAATGAAATGACAGCTAGAGATTATGTCTTGATAGGGAGTATTGGGCTAAAAGTCCCACATAGATTCTTTCAAATATCATAGATATTATATGAGCTAATGTCGAGATTTCCAATAGTTATGGACACATGCATATTATCTATTTAAGGTTATTTTTGTTAATCATGATGAGTATGTACCTATGACGTTGACATGTCAATGAATATATTCTGAGATGTCAACATTAATGTGAAGGATATGGAGGTATCTGAGGTAGTGATTGTTAATGCGTTGAACATGCAGAGATCTTGTTGGCTTGACGAATGATCAGAACTGGATGACCAACAGAGGTGGATTCGACTTTGAATGTAAAGTCAAGGCGTGTCTAAAGACCGTTTGGTGATAGTATAACCCGACAACTTACGATGAGCAGCTGCACGAATTTAGTAGAAAGTGATGAACCATGTGTCAGTTATATAAGAAGAGGAAGCGTATTGAAAACTAATGCTCGAGTCTACTGTAGAAGATATGATCTAGGCATTGGTGTAATTTGTTTTTAAGCAAAAAAAGGTTTTACTAAGAAACTTTGTGTCTTTTCCATTACGAAGAAACAACCAATGTTGTGTTAGATAGATTGATTAAGAAGTTATATGTTTTAAGAATGGTAGAATTGATTAGCTGCATGTGGAAAGTCATGACCATTAAAATGAAAGGTTCTTATATGTTCAAGAATTACTAAATATGTTAGCGCACACACATGCATAAGATGGTTTTACAAAAATAGGATCATAATTAAACAAGCTAAAAGTTGGGCCATAGTTGAACTGATTAACTAGAAATACAAGGATGTTAGTCGCATGGTTATAAACAGAAGGAAATAGTTCAAGACTTTTGCAAGTAGTACGTGGTGGATATTAGTTACAAAAGGGTATGGAGGGCCCATGAAGCTACATTTTATTCGTGATGAGAAGATCCCCAAGAGAATCATTCTGTTTGTTAAGCACAATATGGTGAAGTGTTTAATATTTTCAATCACATGGTACTCAATAATATGAGTTAGAGACTGATCCTGATGAACATTTTAAGTACTGTGTATATGGCACTTGAGGCTACCATAAGAAGTTTTCTAAAACTTTATCGGGTCAGTGATTATAGTTGGCTAAGCACACATGAAAGGAAAGTAGGAAGGTATTATGTTTGAGTTATTAACAATATGATGGATCAAAGTTAAACAAAGATGTATTTATGCATAAAACTAATTATGGTAGTGGTAGGAGTTAATACAACAAATTAAAGTTGACTTTTCATGAATAACACACAATAGTCTAATATGCCTAGAGATTCAATTACAATGATCTCTATATATTCAAAATTTGTGATTCAAATCCTAAACCTTATATTGTATATATATATAAAAAAAAAACTAAAAGAAAATGGTTTACTCAAACTTTTTTTGGTGATAAATTATTTATAAAACATAAAATTTGGCCTCAAAACATTATCATGATCTAAGTCATTCACTCGTCTTTACCATTTTTAAGATTCAAACCTTTGCCTTAAAATGCTTTTTAACAGCATCATACTTGACTTAGGACTCAGTACATATAATTAATGTTGGACGTAAAGGACTTTTACTTTATTATATTTATCCATATTTGTATTATTAATATTCTTTATAGATATTTGTGGTCTACTTCTACCTTGTATTTTTTTTTTATAATATTTTGTTTACGTTCTTGATATATATATATATATATATATATGTTCTCATTGAATTTTATTAATTAAATTGCCACCTATTTGCAAACCATGAAGATCTTCTGGAAGAAGCCAAGGGAACTACTCATTCAACTTGATATTTGGACGATTCGTGAGAGTTTATTCGTTTAACTACAATAAATCCTACCTCAGGTTACACAATTTTACCCGTTACACATTATAAAAAAAATCTGAAACAAAAAAAAAATGAGATTGAAGTTTCTATCTCTAAATATGGTCATGTCAATACCACTAAGTCAAGTTCACTTTACATCAATTTTTTAAAAAACAATTTATTCTTTTTAAAAGGAAGAAATTTGAAGCGTATAGGAATTTGTTATTAAAATTACTAAAACACTATACATGTTTGCCAACAATTGCATGACTTAATTGATACAAACATATACGTTTTGAGTTTACCCCATCACATGCTAGTAAACTAAAAAGACACTCTTGTTTATAATGCTGATACTTTACTTTCTAAAAAAATATATATATGGTTAAAAGAATTAAAATGTTTAAGATGAAAACTATGCATTATTAAGAAATTGTGAGAAAAGTGCTAAAAATCGAACCATGCATTTGAAACAAAGCTTTTAGAAAGTGAATGATACGATATACACACAATAATACAAACTTTTAGAATGAAACCAATAAAGTAAAGTTACAAAACATTTTCCCAACTTTGGTTCAAAATTACAGAGACCTTGCCGTATGAACCAATTTTTCAGCTAATTACGTTTTTTTTAAACTTTTCAACAGTCTCGTTGCACTAATTACGTGCTAATTTGGAAGACATGATTAATTATTTTAATTTTCTTTTACTAACATAGCGTGTTAGAACTGCCAAATGTGTTGAAAACTTTGGTCTCGTGACTCTTGATTATGATCTGATCTATAAATTGAAGAACTCATACTGGGTTTAATTAAGGATTCATAGGCAAATTAAAAAGGAAGAGTTATTATTAGAGTTTAAGATTACAAGTGATAAAATAATCCTATCAAAATGGAAGCATTGATGAAGGTTGTGGTGGTAGTGGTGAGTTTGGCTTTGGCACTTTCCTATGCTCATGCAGAAACAGGCACAGCAACTTATTATACGCCTCCTTATGTTCGTGAGTACATAAAAACTATATTATTCTCTCTTTTTTCTTCAGTTTATGACTAACTGCAGCAATTACATTCTCGATCTTTTCTAATAATAGGGATCTATTTTAATTATACACACTCAACTTTAAAAGAGTATTAAAATAAGAATGGGGAATAATTAATATGGGAAACGTTATTTTTGTAGCATCTGCATGCTATGGGTTTGAAGATCAAGGAACAATGATAGCAGCAGCAAGTGATGGATTATACAACAATGGAGAGGCTTGTGGGAGAATGTATACAGTGACATGCACTGGCCCAACAAACTTGGGAGTTCAACAGCCATGCACAGGCAATTCTGTCACTGTTAAAGTGGTTGATCGTTGCCCTTCTCCTGGTTGCCAAGGCACCATTGATCTCTCTCAAGAAGCTTTCTCCATGATTGCCAACCCTGATGCTGGAAAAGTTAACATTGACTTTACTCAGTAAGCTGCTCTCGCTCTCCATTATTGTCTTAACTCTCCGATCATTCCCCTATTTGTTCACTGACCTGTTTTTCTTTTCTTTTTTTTTTTTATGTTTAGGGTTTTTTCTTTCTCGTTCTTTTTCTTCGTTTAGAACATTTGACAAAATATTTAATATTTGAATTGATTGATTTTGTTTTATGTATTAAATAGTTTGTTTTTCAAATTTTTTTTTTTAAAAAGCTCTTATTTTCTTCTATTACTTCTTATTTCTCGTTCTTTTCCATTTATTATTGAAAAAAAAAGTTAATTATTTTAGGTCTATTTGTTTCGTTTTTGTTTTTTTCAAAAACAATAATTAAGTTTTTTAGACAATACTCTCTCATCTCCAACTTTGTTCCTTTGTTATCTACTTTTTAGTTTCTTTTATTATTTATTTTTAGAAAGACAAAATTTGAAAGCTAATTTAAAAAGTAGCTTAATTTTCTTTTTTAATTATTTGACAAAAAAAATCAACTATATTGTAGTTAAGAATTATATGAAATTTGGAGAAAGTAGACCTAGTTTTTAAAAATATATATATAAAAACGAAATAGTTACTAATTGGGACATTTTTTACAACGTTTTAAATTAAAGTTGAAAGATTGAATAAAAGAACAATTCATTATATTTATATTATTAATAGATGTTTTGAGTTTAGTTTCAATTGGCTCCTTAGATTTAAAATATATTCCATCTTATTCGTGATATTTTAGTTTTATTTCAATTTTTGTTTTTAAATTCAAAATTTATACTTTTAGCCTTGATTTTTCAATAAAAATATTACTTGTTGTGTTTAGTGTTAAAGTCTATTAATTAATGGTTAAAATGTGTGTTTTATTAACCATACTTTAAAGTTCATTTAAATTGTGTCCAAGGTAAAACATGAACATATAACTTATCATTTAAGACAATTTATTCATCTCATTCATTGATGTAAAAAAATGTATTCATTCGATCGAAACATGTTGAAACTTTGTAAATACAATTTGTTCTCGTGTAGATATATATTTTTTAAGAAACCATCTTCGATCCTCTCTACCCCTAGTAGAGTTTTATTATAATTGAGCACCTTTTTTTCTTGACTATTTTGTAGGGTTTGAAGAAACTCTTCATCTGCCGTATCTACTAATGAGCAAAGGAAGGAAATTATTGAACACACATTTCCCTTCAATTTGATATTCTACTTTTACCAATAATAAATCTAATAAGACTATGTTTAATTTCTATGTAGCTTTATAATAATAAATAAATAAAATATGAAATGAACGAAAACCTTACAACCCAATATATATATATACATATACACACATTTTAATGTTTTATATATCACATCGGTTGATAATATACACGAACACTATTTGGTTTTTTGTTTTTAAAAATTAAAATCGTTCATTTGTAGGTTACTGTTTTTGGTTTTTTGTTTATATTAAAAACAAAAAACATGCATAGTAATTTTTTTTGATAAAACTAAAAAATATATATGTTTAATTATAATCACCAGCGGAATTGGTATAAATTTAGGGGAACTCGAGCCTCCCTCAACTTTATTACTTATATAATATCATTATCATTAGATAGCTTAGTGGTAAAGTTTTCTTTCAAGCCCCTTATAGCTAGACCCAAGTTCAAGCCTCACTTTTCGATCGTTTATGAGAATCCAATAATATTTTGAAGGTTCAATCATACAATCATCCTCGTATTGTTTTTACTAAATTGTAAAGCCACGTAATTTTGCCATGCTAATTATAATGGTGTTTTTGTTTTTAAAGAATCAAAACAATTTTTATGTCGACTCTTAGTTTCCATTTAAATTTCTTTGGTCTCCTCGTTTTCAATTGATGTATTGAAGTTTCATTTTGATCCGTGTTAGCTCCATTTTGTCGTTGAAGCTTCATTCTACTTCATATGTGTTTGAAACCTATAAAATAATCAAATAAACTATAAAATACATACAAAATATTGAACTAAGCTTGAAATTGTGTAATGACAATGTCCCATTAAGAATAGTAATAAGGGATAGTTGCAAATTTAACAATTAAATTTAAATTAATTAAGTATATACCACAATTTAAAAAAATTTACAAATATAGCAAAATTTGTCAAATTGTATCAATGATATAAGTCTATCGCTAATAAATCATGTTACAAATATTGGTCTATCACTGATATATCATACTAAGTCTATTAGCGATACAAGTCTATCAGTGATAGTTTTGCTATATTTGCAATTTTTTTAAAATGTTGCTATATCCTTAATTACTATTGCTAAAATAGTCATCAATTGCAATTTTCATAGTAATAATAGTAAAAATGACATACTAAAACAAATGGATTAAGTATATTTATTAACTTGTTCTCTCTCTAAATAAGGATTAAGTATATTTATTAACTTTTTTTTCTCTCTAAATAAGGATTAAGTATATTTATTAATGCTATTTGGTTATAAATCTCTAATTTCCTTTAATAACATCTTTGTGTTTTTTTATTGGACACTTTGATTGGCCCAAAACATTAGAATTATCTTTTAAACTTAAAATTTACAACGTTGGAAAATCATCACGACCAAATAACAGTTAAAATTTAAATTTTGTGATTTTTTTTTTCATTTTTCAAACATAAATTTGATGAAAAAAATTATAATTCTTTAGTTAATGTATTTAAGATTAAAATATAATTTTATTTTAATTTGAAGTTAGCATATTATATTATGATAAAAAAAAACTATTAAAATGAAAAAACCTATGAAATTTTATTTTAAAATTCGAGTAAAATAAAAATATCAAATTATACGGTAATAATTCAAACAATAATAATCTTTCAATTCAAACATATACTAAAATAATTAGTACCACGAGCCCAAACAAGTCCAAGAATTTTGAAATTAGGAGTAAGGAAAAGTATGATGTTACAAACTCTACTATTTGCTTGACTCAAATATTTGGTGGGATCTATCAATTTATATCTTATCAATTTCTTACACTTTGAAGATCTACCGTTAAAAAAATATCAATTTTATATCTTATCAATTTCTTACGCTCTAAATTCAGAGTGCACGACTTTCAAAGACATAAGAACTTTTTGATATTCACTATTCTAATCCTTATCACAAATAGTTCTTATGGTCTATATCCAAATACAACTACACTAACACAAATTATTACAACTCACAAACAATGACTTTTTAAATACTTAGTTTTAGTGTAATTATTATCTTACCTAATGAATTTTTTATCGAAAAAAATAGTTTTACGAGATTTAAAAATGTGTTAGTTTTGAAAATGAAAACTAAAATTGTGTTATTTTACCGTTCTTCCAGAATTTTCTATTAATTTAGAAAAATAAACAATTTGCCTTGAAAGCTGAAGGGTTTTATAAATATATCCTCTTTCCTTTGGTCGATATCGTCGATTCATTTTTCCCTTCCTGTCTGCCGCAACCCTAATCGTCGCCAGCGGAGTTTTCAGAGGCTACGTTTCCAGGTATTTCGAAGCTTTCTTCCATTAATTTCGTGTTATTTTTCTTTGGTTATATCAATTTTATCATCCGTGTTGTTCTTATTAATCATGGGCAGATAGTCTCTCGTCTTCTATTTCATTTGAATTTTCTAATTTTCTCGAGTTTTGATCTTCAATTTTTTCTTTCTCTTGGTTCTTTTTAAAATGAAAATTGCCTTTCTTGAATTGTTGTTCTTATTACTGAATTCAAATAGCTGTTGGAATCTTTGGTATTTGTCTGCTGCAGCGGTATGTTGTTGAGGGCTGATTTAATGATGTCAAAGAAATATGTTCTCTCTTGATCGCTTTCGTGATTTAAATTTTGGTTTTACCATGTTGAGATTGATTCTCACAGTGGCTACCCTCTTTCCCTCTTCCTCTCTTTTTCCTTGAAAGCATTTTGTTCCATTTTTCAGCGCTGCATTTGCAGTTACTTCCTCTGAATCCTTCCCTGTACAACAGGAATTGGTTCTCTCAAAGTTGACTGGCCAGTAATCATCTTTTATGTGTTCTGTTTACATGTATTCATCCTTTTTATTTACTGATGTGATTTCCTTAAAATCTAGCTTGCTAAAGTAAACGTTCTTGGTCTCTGAAGGAGGTTGTGGGTTTTTTTTTTATTCGTCAAGTTTTGGGGCAGTCACTGGTTAAATATGCGAAAATACTTCACCAAATATGTACTACGATTGGTGATCTTCAAAAAACTTTTAAGTGATCTTTTTGGGTGTTTACTAAACATTTGAGTCTTTTGACTGTTTAGATGACTATATTTATATAAATTTATGCACTCCATAAACATATTTTGCATGTATCTATCTATTCATTGCGCCTTGCTCTAGTTAGGCGACACTTTTTTGTCGCCACCTGCTGAAGGTGTCGAGGACTTGTCACCTCAAGACGCACCTTATGCTTTGAAAACACTACTTCATGATGGTTTCCAGCAAACATCATCTCTAGAATTGTTTATCTTCATCAAGTAGGAAGAGAAGAGACTGAAAAATAAGAATATTAGTGGCAAGCAAATAGAAGAATAAAAATAATAAAAGACAACGGAGTGAATGAGAATAGATGAGAGAAAATAATGGGTAATGGTCTACCCTCACGGCCTCACCTAAAAATAAGAATATTAGTGGCAAGCGAATAGAAGAATAAAAATAATAAAAGACAACGGAGTGAATGAGAAAAGATGAGAGAAAATAATGGGTAATGGTCTACCCTCACGGCCTCACCTAAAAAACACTCGGTAGAAGCAGAAATGAAATATCTGTGTTGTAGAGGGTAAGATTAATGGGGTTATATCACATCATTGCTATTGTCATTTATATAACATCATTACTGATATGAAATAGCTGTGGGATCTTTGGTATTTGACTACTGCAGCGATATGTTGTTGAGGGCTGATTTAATGATGTCAAACAAATATGTTCTATCTTGATCGCTTTCGTGATTTAACTTTTGGTTTTATCATGTTGAGATTGATTCTCACAGTGACTACCCTCTTTCCCTCTTCCTCTCTTTTTCCTTGAAAGCATTTTGTTCCATTTAGCAGCGATGCGTTTGCAGTAAATTCCTCTGAATCATTTGCTGTACTACATGAATTGGTCCTCTGAAAGTTGACTGGCCAGTAGTCATCTTTTAAGTGTTATGTTTACATGTACTCATCCTTTTTATTTACTCATGAGAGGATAACCAAATTTCTTCATCACTAGATAAAAGCATAAATGTGAATTAGTGAATGTAGGGAATAAATTATTTCTACTCAATCTATTTTGGTTTCCTCGAGTTCAAGAATATCAATCTATTGTGAATTTGTACATGTTACAAGATTCGAGTTTCCTAGTTTTGAAACAAAGGTTTCAATTCAACAATCAAACAAGAAAAAAACCAAATGGATTAGGTCATAGAAATTGAGTACTTGATGGATTAGAGAAGAGCGATCTTCAAAAGTACAAGAAAATTGAGCAATGTGAGACAGGCCTAAATGTCAAGTAACAAACAATAATTGGAAGGATTGACTAATCAATGGAGTGAGAGGAGAGTGAAAAGTACCTTTCAGAGATGCAAGGAGAAGGGAGGCAACAAAGATGTCATGGCTCGTTTGGGAGGTGGTGGTGGCGGCTTCAGTATTACGAGTGTCCAGGCCAACATTGATACACTCTAATAGCATAATCATTTCCAATGAAAAAAAGAAAGGGAAAAGCAAGGGAGTCTACACAACATAGAATAAGATCTGGTTAGCACAAGTTGATTGCCAGCTCGTGGGACCTTTCAGACCTATATTACAGTGGTTAGGGAGTAAATTGTGTGACATGGTGTCCTTTTTTGCATTCTTTTGATGTGACATGAGGTGTTTGAAATATCTATTCCGGGGTAAAGAACATATCAAGCATTGATATGTTTCGCTCCTGGCGATCTTTTGGTGTGAATTGGCTTTCCATTTGCTAAGTTAAAAAAAGACGATGCAACCTTTTTAAATTTGATTTTATACTATTTTAAAGTTCGATGGCCATGGGACAAGAACTTTATGTTACTTTTTGAGGTGGACCAAAACTAATTAAAAATAACATGTATGCACTCTTTCCTTCCTATTTTGCTCTCTCCTACTTCCATGCCTAGCTGCTCTCACTCATCCTTTTTCTTACCTAGTCAACCTTCCTTATTCTTGGGTTTACCGCCCCTCTTCTAAACATGAAATGACTAAGCACAGGAAGTTGTTATCTAGCATTTGCTCGTTGTGCTGGTTTGGGGTTGTTGCTTGGTTTTTGTTTCTAATTTGGTTCATCACTCTTCTAATTGTCTCATTTTTGGCTACCGAATTTAGTTTTTCATGCTAGAGCGGTGATAAGATGTGGAGAGACATAAGAACAACATGGGAAGAAGGGTAGATACGAACAAGGTGGAGAGACATAGGAACAAGGTGGCTACTAAAAAAGTTCTTAGTGTTGCTATTTGTCATTGTTCGTGCTCTAGCTTTTCAAAGTTGCTATTCAATCTTGCTTTTACTTGATTGTTTGCTAAATGCTCATTTCGTTGCTTATATGGGTTTGTTGTTCTCTAGTATTGCTTTAGTATGTTTCAAAAGGGGATGAGCACCTAGGTCTAGTTTGTTGTCCTTTAGAGGTAGGAAGAGTGAAAATGATTATTAAGCTGAAGGCATGAGGAGCGACGAGGAAGGGGTATCCAATGGAAATCTAACAATAATTATCTTTAGCACATAAATTTTATTGTGATATACATACAACCATTTAAAAATGCCTCATCACCTTTTCGTTAAATTAGCTAGCACAAACAAGTTATTGTCACATAAATTTGAAGCATTTTAGAAAGCTCACGAATTTTGCTATAATTTTTAAAGCTCTATAACAAGTTCATCATAGATAACATTGAATCAAGTTCATTTGTGAAACCTCATCGGTTGATAATGTATCCCTAAGTTCTTTTTTCAAAGATTTTTTTCTTGTAAATATGCAACCGTTTTGATTGTTTAAGCTATGGCAGTCATCAATGACGAAGAAGAGAGGGAAAGCGTCGAAGGGTAAAAAGGGTGAAGAACCTTTGGATCATTCAAAAAAAGGTGCTAATGAACTTATTAAGAAGAAGAAGTCAAGGAAGATGAGCAAAGCTTCCATTCTAAATGTTGGCTATACTACTATAGAAGATCTTGTTAATGGTCCAACTTGTGCTTCAATTTCAACTTCAATCCCTCCTGGTAATGATCAGAAGAAGCACGAGAAAGTAGAGGGGAACAAAGGCACCTCAGGATTCATTTTTATGTGCAATGGAAAAACGAAGCCGGAATGTTATCAATATCGTGTTTTTGGCTTACCAAAAGGGAAAATTGAAGTTGTGAAGAATATCAATTCTGACACTAAGCTATTTTTGTTTGACATTGACTTGAAGCTTCTTTATGGAATCTATCAAGCTACCGGCAATGGTGCATTGGATTTGGAACCAACGGCTTTCAATGGACAATTTCAAGCACAGGTAAAAAAGACTACCCTTATTTAGATTTGAAATAAGATGGGTGGTTTTTTTTATAA
The DNA here is from genome assembly GCF_000004075.3 of Cucumis sativus. NCBI lineage: Eukaryota > Viridiplantae > Streptophyta > Magnoliopsida > Cucurbitales > Cucurbitaceae > Cucumis > Cucumis sativus. Next base: position 1,292,912 of record NC_026658.2, read on the forward strand.
AACTAAGATTTATGCAAGCATTTATGCTCCCTTTCTTTATTGATATGGAAAAACTCGAGTGTATAACTCGATGTGTGCATAATATGCTAACTTTTGTCTTCAGCAAGGATGGGGAGGTTTAAAACTCAAGTTTACAACTCGATATGCTACGTTATGGTGGAAACCCTCCTTGTTTAGTGGCAAGGGTTCCTTGACTAGTTCAAACTTCTCAATTAAGACTTTTGAATCAAGCATATCATTGAAATTATTTAGTTATCATGTTAGGCAATGCCTTTTGCCTTATGAATTAAGCATATAATGTATGTTGTGTGAACATTTGTGTTTCATTATGCATTGGAGACACATCAGGTGGTTGTAAGCTCTCCTAGATCTACAACCTCGATCAAAATATTCTATAGGTTGTATGATTTTGTCTTTGAGTTCCAAGTTACACTCAAGTTAAACTTGACCTAGAAAAGTGATGCTTTGAGCTTGGCTAGAGCGTAAGCCTAAACCATTATTTGGAGATGGGTTTAGGCCCATAAGACCTTTGATAGCTTTAGCTCGTGGTTCTCATATGTGGACTTAGTTCATTGGATGAAATTTTGAATAAGTAATGGGTTGATCCATTGACAAGCCCAATATATGATTCGTTTTTTAAAATTCATAGGCAAATATTGTTTGGGTTTTTATATTTAATTTTATTAAAAGTTGTTTTTCAATTAAATTTTATTTTGAACACTTTTGTGTTTCTTTAAAAATTTACTTAATAAGAGTACTAATTTTTTAAGTTATTTTAGTATTTTATTGTTGAAGAAATTGTTTATTTAAACTTTGTTATGCGCATATTTTTTTTAAAAGTATAATAATAATAGTTATTGTGTAAATTTTATGAAATGTTGGGCCCATAACCCATAGGTCATAAGATTGGAACCCGTCTCTGATACCAATTGTAGTGTTGAAATCCCTATGCAAGGGAAGAAAACACATGGCCAACTCAAAATTATTTGAAATTTCAAAACACCTCTACATTGCAAAATAAATTAATAGGGGTAAGTGCTCATGGGGATTGATAGTGACCATGAGAAGATGGAAAGGTGGGTTGATAAGTTTGGTTGTGAGGTGGGTTTTTTCCCATGTTATCTTGGGTTTCCTTTGGGAGGTCATCCACGGGCTACAACGTTCTGGGACATTGTTTATGAGCAAAATCCGAAGGAGGCTTGCTATGTGGAAGAAAGGCTTTTTCTCTAAAGTAGAAGGTTAACTCTGATCAAATTCTCGTGTTGAGCAACATTCATGTGTACTATTTTTCTTGTTTTTGGATTCCTAGCTCGGTTTGTAAGAGTTAAGAAAAACTTATGAGGAACTTCCTTGGGAGGGTATTGACGAAGGGAAGGGGTCTCACTTCGTCAGGGGGAGGCTTGTGCGCTAGGGAGAGGTTGGAGGTTGGTTGGTTATTTAAGGGTAACAGAGCATTGTTGGCTAATTGGTTGTAGTGCTTTACCCTTGAGCTCGAAGCTTTGTGGTGTAGGATCATTGTGAGCAAGCATGGTAACCATCCTTTTGAATTGGTAGAGAAAGGGGTTAAAGGCACACATCGAATTCTGCATAAAGATATTTTGTTGGAGTTTCCTACTTGTTCTAGTTATGGGAGATGGGAAGGACACTTTTTTTGGGAGGATCATTGGGTGCATGATAGAGCTCTTTCTTTTGTCTCTTCTCATCTGTACGACTTATCTTCTTTGGGAAACCGCACGATCTTTGGTTTTCAGGGTCGTTTTGAGAATTATGTGTCTATCTCCTTTAGGGTGGGGAGGAGGGATGCTTGTACTTGGGAGTACAAATCCTAGCAAAGAGTTTTCTTGTAAATCCTTCTTTAGGTTGTTGGATCCCTTTCTTACAGCGGAATCCGAAATCCGGAATTCGTATGTGATGTGATATGAAGGATTAAGAAACCTAGGAAAGTTAGATTTTTTATTTGGCAAGTTTTTCTTACTTTTGATAGGCTTGTTAGGAGGACTTCACTTCTGTATTCTCTGTTGAAAAGGTTGAGGAAGACAAGATCATCTTCTCTAGGATTTTTAGTATTCGAAGACTTTATGGAGCTTCCTCTTGCATGGGTGCGATGTTAGTTTTGTTGAGCAGAGAGATGTTCGTGTGACAATTGAAGAGTTCCTCCTCCATTCGCCTTTCACAGATAGTCCACTTTCTTTGGTGGGTTGAGGTGTGTGCGATTGGTTGGGATATTTGGGGGGGGGGGATTGATAAGAGTTTGGGATGGATCCTCGCAAGGTTTAATCTTTGGACAGGTTTCTTGTGTCCCTTTAGGCTTTTGTTTTGAAGCTTTTTTTATAACTATTCTCTAGGAACCATTTTACTTAGTTGGCTCCCTTCATTTTGTTGGGGTGTGTTGTTGGGTTTGCTTTTTGTACGTCCTTGTATTTTTTTATATTTTTTTCTTAATTATTTTGTTTCTTTATAAAAAAAGATTGATTTCTAAAATCAATATATTATAAAATTAAACTAGGCCATGCATGCTTTTTATGAATTCAAAATAGGTGGTCTTGCAACAATAGCAAATTTTTGTTATGATAATGGGTCTCATATCATTACATTTTTTAAATTGCAAAAGTAGCAAATTTAAAAGCTGATAATCCGATAGTCCTTCGACAGCCCTATGATTACCGTTTGATAGTCGTCTGATATCACTAATTTTGTCGTAATATGCAAACAATAGGTGCCATGAGCTATTTTTTCTAAATGTTTTTGTCATTTGATGCATTTTTCCTTAAAAATAGAGATCGAATGTGTTAGTGTAGGTGACATGCAAGTGGGGATTTTCTATGGGTGTGCATAAGACCGGACCGTGAAATAGTAGTCACAAGGTGTAACTTTGTTGACTAGTTAAGTTTCTATTTCAATACACACAGTTAAAGAAAATGAAAAAAAATGTGTTTGTTCGTTTCTTTCATTTTCAGAAATTACTGTCATGTTTTGTTGTGTCATCTGTTTTCCGTGTCCGTATGTCCACAACGTGTTTGTTTCTTACATTTCCAGAAATTACCATGCATGTCGTGTTGTGTCTGTGGTTCCTAGATGGAAGTGATGATGGGGGAAGATAACCCTATCCAAAGGAAATTACAAAATATTTTCAATGGCCCATGGGAGAACGTAGGCTGTAGTTGTAAAATAAAGGTGACAATTTGCATGAAATTTTGGTGAGAGATTCAAAAGGTATTTTGGAGCATGAATGGTGGATATGTTTTGAGGCATTAATAATGAAAACGAGTGAAAGTCATTTCTGTCTGGTCCATTTGTGACTTCTTGATGGACGGGATGTATGCATCAAAATATCCAATTGATTATCTATCGTCTTATGTTCTCATTGACTTATTTTTTTTATTCCTTGGGTAACTTCTGATGTAGGTGAAGTTTGAGATTTTCAAGGATTGCTTGCCTCTTCACGAGAATGCTTTCAAACACGCTATTAAAGACAATTACGACGGTCATCGAAAATTTAAACAGGAGCTCAGTAGCACACAGGTTATGTTGTCCAAATTCTCTATGTTGAATTGCTTTCGAATCCTAGGTTTCATGTAATTGTCAAGCAAATGTTTATTTTTATGAAAGAGAATGCTTCTTATTATAATTGGCTGAGGCTTTTTTTTTTATCATGAAGGTGAAAAGGCTAATTTCTTTGTTCCGCCCAATCCCCAAGAAATCATTTGCTAAGAGATCAGATATTCGTCCAAATGTGGGGATCCAGTCATCATTTAAGTCTGCACGAACCCAAGAAGCGGTTAAATCATATCCTCTTGAGAAACCGTTGTTTGGAGTGCATTGCCTGCCTATCCTTGAGACAGGACCTCAACATGATGTCCACCATGGGCATGATATCCATCAGGGGAAGTATAATCCATTTGAACCAGGATTCCACGTCTCTCAGTCTCATTCACAACTGCAGCCTAGGCTCTTAAGAACAGATGGCCCTACCCGTCATTTTGAACCTTATCATCATCCCCGTCCATTTGAACCTTATCATCCTGAGCAGGCACAAGCATATTTTCCTGAAGGATCTTTTAGACACCCTCCAGAATCATATGCAAGGTATTCGTTTTTATCGCCTCAAATATTTAGAACACTTTTTAGACTGAGTTTCTTGAGGCGGTCTAGGTTTTTATTTAATTAATCATAGTGCACAATGATTATTTGCTGTTTTACGTAACTGATTACTTTTGTTACTGAATGCTTAATCATTTGGGGTTTGCCAAGGCACTTTGCATCTTGTACATGAAAGTTGGAATTTTAGATTTGTGGTTATGCTATTGGTTTGGGCATCTTTTTTAGCATTTTCTTCTTCCTACCTACATAAATTGATACGTTTTTCTTTTTAACTTCAACAGTATTCGGAATACAAATGAGACGAATCATGGAGACCATCGATTTGTGTATGGCAACCAGTATTTTACAACACAGTTCTTGTCAGATTATCTTCCTGGTTTCTATAGCCATCGGCCGTCTTCTACAACCTTGCATACTGCTCCTTTGCCAAAAGCATGGAACAACTCACCACCTCCATATCGTGTAGAGGACAGGATGACATCTCCACATCATTCTTACTATCCTACGGTGGTCTCTCAGGAGCGAGTCCCCATGGTGTATGCTAGTGTGCCACAAGGGACAGCTTTTAGTAATCTTAGATATGGTGAACCAAATTTGCCACCATCCTCATATTATTACTCTTCAGCTGCTACAAGGCCAAACTATAGGTAAGTATGGCAGCCAACGTCAGAGTCCGAGTTACGTTGAAACCAAAAATTTGTATCTTCGTCTTAATTCCATGTATTAAGAAGACTTGTTAAATGTGCTCGAGATCAATCGTTTTGGTTATCAATTATGTGTAGTGTTTTGTTTTTCTCTGAGAAAATTTGCGGTTGAATGATTTGAAATTTCTGCCATATTGATGATAACATAGAGATGCTTGAATCCTCATGTTTTTTTCATCATTTTTTTAAAAAAAATTGTATCACATTTTTTCTTGGGTATTAAAGGTTTGTAAGAATATTATGGAAAGCATGCATGTCTAGTAATTGGCACAAAATACCTAAAATGAACAATTATAATAAATTTATCAATTGGTTTAATTATGAAAATTACCTACCTTTTGTGGCATGAATTTCTTTCTTTTTCTAATAAAATCTATACCTTTAACGTCCATTAATTTTGAACTAAAATATTTATAAGATATAATAAAATATTATAGATTAGAATAAACCAAAATATATTATGTTATTGTTTGAATTTTTGGAAATTTGCATATATCTTGAATATAATGACTAAATTCTTAGACAAATTCAATAAAATGAACTCTTACAACAGGAGTAATCTCACTTCTTCATTAAAGATCTTAACAACAATGAATGAATGAATTTAAAACTTATATTAAAATGTTCCAAGAACAGCAAAAGAAAACTTTAGGAACCAAATTAAACTATAGCCATTATTCATAAAATCGCAATAAGAATAACTAATCTTAGAGTTCAGTAGTAGAATAGATAGGAGAGTATATGATTTCTAAAATAGAACTTCTGTAGTAGAATAGAGTTAATTCAAAGCTTACACACTACTTTTATTAAACCTTAAGGCACTAGAAAACAAAGTAAAAGAAAGGTAGAGAAAAAGAGAAGGGTTACGAGTGAGTGATTGATAGTGAGTGATTGCGATTGCGATTGCGATTGGGATTGCATCAGTTTACGTTGCAACTGTGTTGATGGTTATTTATTTAGCAGTCTTGGATTGGAACTAGTGAAAGCTTGCCTCCATATACATCAGGCAGTTGGCTCTCATCAATGTCATTAAGTAGTGTGGATCTCAGCTTTTTGTCCTCCACAAAGCATATCTACACAAATGCATAGTTTTTGGTTAAAAGTACTTTTCACAAAACTCAAAATTTTAAATTCTATGAGAAAAGGAGTGGAAAGCGAGAGGCAAATTTGCATGTGTGTATGAGGTTTCGTTTTGATAATTTCATACAACGCAAATATTACATAATAAAACCTCAATTTTGAAAATTACGGTAAGTTTCATTTTCAATCAAATTTTTGGTCATCCATCAGAATGTGTGATAGAGAGATTTTACCTTCTTCTTGGTTTTCTTGTCAATAAAAGGGTAAACCATCTTCCATGCTGTCATGAATATGTAAGGAACATGTACAATATACAACTTGCCCAGCCTCTCAGGGTAGCAATCCTGTGATCAAAACAATCAAACAACTGTTTAAAAACACTGTTTGGTATGATCTTTCTTGAGTATTGATCAAATGTCAAACCTGCAAGATTTGTAGAGATGCTCGATATCCACGAATATCACTGTTAGAGTATCCCCATCCTTGAAGGTCACCAATACACACAAACTTTTCCTGCCCACTTGGCATCCTGAAAAATATAGAAGGTTTGAAATTTCCCCTAGAAAAGAGGTACTGTTCTCCATTGGAACCAACTGAAATACTTGAGGAGCAGAAATTACCTGGAACTTATTTGCTCTAGAACAAAGATTACATAACCTGCAAAAGATTAAAAGATAAAACTGATCAGAATCTTCATCTGTGATTTTAAAGTGAAATAACTAACATCAAATTTGGATTCAAATCACATGAGTTCAAAGTCATAACATACGAATAAACTCTTCTATGTTTCCCTGTTTATGCCTGTTACCATAGCCAACTATAATTGGACGTCCCTTCTTATCAACACCTTGCATAAACAGCTTGTTGTGAGAAAGATTGGTTGATATCTCTGACGGTGATATAAATCCGTTAGGAATAGCAGATCTTCTCCAGCTCAAATACTTCAGAAACATGGCAGAAGCCTTCTCTATGTCTAAATCACGAGCTCGTAAAAACCTTCGGATCATGAAGTCATCTACATCCTGCCAACATGCAGAAAATGTTCAGGATCTTTACAAAAAACAAAGTTATCAAGAGTTGTTTGCATGCACATAATGTTCTTAAGTCATAGGAAATAGTAAAAAGTTTTAAGAATTCTGTGGAAAAAGTTCATTGCACAAGAGCAATTCATCCGAATATCCTAACAAGTTCTTCAATGGAAGAGACAAATGCTTGTTAATCTAAGTTGTACGCGTCTAGGTAAAATTTATCCTCTCGATTCTCATAACAAATATCCCTACAACAACAAATGAATTAGTCGGCACAGATTCTGTTTCACAGGATTTTCTTACAGACGCTAATTGCTCTTGAATGTTTGAATATTTTAAAAAGATAAGGACAGTCCGCAAAATATGCAACTCTACCAAAATATTTCAAAAATAGTTTCAAAGAATCCGTATGGTTCAATTTCTGTGGGCCAATTGAAGTAAAAGCAACACAGAATTCAACATCAGGATTTAAAAAATAACTTCTAACAACACAATAACACGAATTACAGATTTGGACAAATCCAAAGAGCGTAAAATTCATATTAACCTCCGAAAAAAGTACTTAAAAGGAGGGAAAATATGGATCCAATAGAAGGATTGGACAAGAACTGATCAACAAATTGAATTCAGAACAACAGGAAAACAGAACAGATCGAACTGGAGCAATGAACACAAGCCGTAGTAAAATGTATATCGAGAAAAACAATCCTCGAGATCTTTCCATTAAGAAGAACCAAAAATTTCAAAAGAAACACACGAGAACACAAATTAAAACATGAAAACAGAAGAAACACGCAATCAAAACAGGCGAATGACAAGAAATCGAAGAGTAGTATAAGTAAAGTTAACCTTAGCAGAGGAGTCTTCCTTTTCAACAAAAGCTCTCATGATCGCAACCTTCTGTTTCTCAACATCATTCCAATCCAAGGTATCATTGATCACAGGCGTTAAAGAACCATTCGATTCTTCAACACACTCCTTGAAGTCATCTTCTTCCTCCTCCTCCTCCTCCGTCGTCCACTCTGAGTTTTCCATTGACTTTCCGTTGGGCTGTAGAGGAGTCGAATGGTGAGTCGCCATGAATGAAAGAGAGTGTGATTTGAGAGAGAGAGAGAGAGAGAGGAACTTGTAATAGTACTAGATCTCCCTTGCTGTGTGAGTCTCCATTTCAACAGAGTTGAAGAAGAAGAAGAAGACGAAGTAGAAGAAGAAGAAGACGAGTTAATTAAATGCGTGTTGTTATACGCGCCGTCTCCAGCGGTTAAACCGGATTTCTCCCTCGGGTAATCGTCATGAAGCTTCCGTTTTGTTTTTTTCTTTTTTCTTTTAGTCTCTTAGGTTTCAATAAAATCAATCAATTTTGTAATAACCTTTCATTTCTCTACTTTTAAATTATAGAATTTCAATGTATACACAAATTATTTACCAATATAAATTTAGGAACTTTTCTTTTTTTTTTTTCTTTAATATAATAAACCGTCACCTTATAATAATTTTGAACACGAGGCCACGGACACGTGCCTCTCTTATATTCTCAATTTTATATTTTAATATTAATTTTGAAAGATTAAATTACAATATATATTAAATAATGTTCTGTTATTACTAAATTTTACCTTTGTATAGTGACTATGCCCCTTTAGAATTTCACGGTTGAGTTTGAATCTTGTCTACTATTTCCTTCTTTTTTCATATAATGCCCCTTCTACCCATGATTTATAGATCCACCGCTGTCTACAATATAAAATACCAAAATTACCCAAGTCATGATTGAATTGGCCACGCGCGCACAATACATGATCGCATAAATTTTGATACACGATCTTTGACATACAATACCCTTAAGATGCCCTAATATGAAAGAACTCTTCCTTTAGTTATTGTATCTCAGATCTTAGTGACATTGAGACGATCTATGATGAAAATATTTTGCTTTATTTTATTTGATCTCATATTGTCTCAAGATGTGCTGGGATGAAATACTTCTAGTTTTAGTTATTCGATTTCGGATTTTAATTACATCGAGATGGTCTGAAATTAATAAATCACACTGATATATATGGAATTTATGAGAAATGACTGTGTGTCATGAGTTTTTCTTATTATGGTGTATTAACTATAAATATTTGTAGTATTTTTTTTTGTTGGTTGTAAATTACTCTTTATATAAAAGAATATGAATTTTTTAAAAACTTTTTATAAATATATTTTAGATTTTATTAAAATAAAGAAAAGAATCTGACCAATCCTATAGAATTAGTATTTCAAATTGAGAATCGAAAATGGTATGTGACTATTGACTAATGATGGAATATAATTTACATATAAAATGGTCTAAACATTGAAATTATGCCCATTTTTTCTGCTGAATAAACTAAAAGGCAAGAAAAATTGGTAATGATATGAATAAACTACAACATGCAGATTCTATTATTGAATTAATTAGGTCATCAGTATCATCCATTTAATTTATTGAAAATGGATTAGGTTAAACGAATTAAATGATATTTCCTTACTACAACAACTTCGTCTTAAATTAAAATTAGACTTTTTGAATTGAATCCACCGAATTTAATAACTACCATGTACGGCTTTCTATCAAAAAAATCATGTCAATTACAACTAAGTTAAGTTAATTATAGAGAACATAGAAATGCTATAGAAATCTATATAAATCTCGATGTATTATTAGAATTTAGATTAAAGAATGTTGGTTGACTTGGCCACGTTTATTTATTACTTGATATATAGTTGTTACACGATGTGAAAAGATTGCTAAGATCTCTTTATTTTGTTTTATTTATTTAGAAGGTGTCTTTGTATTTATTTTTTCAAACTAAATTAATAATAAATATATAGTTGGATGAACATGTGAATCTAAGTTAGTATTTGTTTGGCTTTCTTTTTAGTAGAATGATTCTGGGTGAATATTGAAGATCGAATCTTCGAATTCTAGAATGAAATTAAAGTTACGTTGATTATCATTAAGTTAAAACTTGTTTTGGTCATTTGAGTGGCCTATTTGACCCTTATTTTGGATTTGGTGATTTTGATCAATCAAAATCGAGTGAAGACGTAATTAATTTTTTTTGCTATATTTATAAATATTTTCAACTGTTTTGACATTATTTAAAACAATTTTTCCTTTTATTATTTTTGGGATATGAATTCATAGGTGTCTCTCTTATTATGGTCTCATTACCTTTATTAAAATTATTAATTATTTCTGTTAAATACGAAGGTTGAGGTGGTCGGATATTTTTCTTTTTCTCGGTGATTTCACTTGAAAGTTTGTATTGTGTTGAAAAAAATAATAATCTTCAATTTTTTCTCTGCATTATGATGGATATATTTTTAGACGTGGTAAGTGTTTGGAATGTATCTTGAGGAACTATTGGACGACGATATAGCATACCGAACATACGTGATAATCACGCAGCTCTCAAGGATGTTTGAAATTAAGTTTATACTTGAATATTGACAAAAGGGAGCTGTCCTTAGTTCTACTTATTGAGTCAGTCCATTGTTCATGTTGTTGTACCCTCAATCATAACATTACAATGATCTATAATTGCACAAGCAATATAATATCTTATCATGTGTCGAAAACTCCAAATATAGATGCAGTGTCATCGAACTGGGTTACAAAGGTTCACGGTGTTTTTTATGTACTTTCGTAATTGTTCTTTCTGTTATTAACTTCTAGTAAAACAAACAATACAACAAGAATTAAGTATGTGTTTTCTTAAACGAGAACTCGTTTTCACCCTAATTTTTATATAAAAATACAAACTATTTTGGAGGGAAGTAATTTTAATTATTTCGAAAATAGTCCATGTAGGTATGTAGAAATTAAATTGTTAGGTGCATGCAACACTCAATTTTTCTCACATTTAATATCATTAAATATTTTTAAACTATTTATTAAATAGAAGTATTTAATAGGAGGGATGGAAGTTGAAACTTTTAAAGCTAAGTTATAACTTTAGAAGAAAAAAAATCTAAAAATATAATAATGATCGTACAAATTTAAAGCATATGGAAACAAAATATATAAACTGAAATTAATTATCTCAAGTTGAAATTAATTACAACCGATAGTCTTTTTTTCTTTTTCTTTTTTCACCAACAAGAAATTGGTTTTCAAACCATGAAATAATAATAATAATAATAACACAATAATCTTTTTTTCTTTGTTATGAATATTTATTTAGGAAATAATGCATTATTTTCTTCGTTTAGAAGAAATTGATTTTTTTTAGGTAAAGTTCGACTTTTAGCCTTAGGACATCATATAATCAATGACACGTAAGGCATGCAGTTGAGTTAGAAAAACCATATTTAATATCGACGTAAACATTTTTCAAACGTTATAAAAGCACCCATTTCTACAATGCTTCACTGGTACGTGCTCAATCATGTTAGCTAAACTCCAATGTAACGTAGTTTAGATCGAACATTTTGAGTACATTTTTTCGAAACATTTTTTTAACGTTGAACCATTGTTCTAACTTTTTTCATTCCATCTTCAATTGTTGGCACTTTGTAACACTCGTTTGATTTTTAGTAAGTTTTATTAAACTCCAATTCTCCAAAATGATTTCATATATTGAAGATGGTACAAGATTAATGAGAGATAAACACCATCATTATAGATTTGTCTGTAACTTTACGAGTAAATTATTATACAATGTAATCTTGTAAGACATTGTACATATATATATATATAAGTATATGTAGATATGTTAAACTATATTACATTGTATATTGTATATCAAAATTAATTGGGTTTGTTCTGATGTTGGTAAAGTGGTTAGTTGTGGCTATTAATTTTAAAATAACACAGGGAGAGAGTTTGATCTTTCCAATTTTGGTGGGGAGTGTGGGCACATGTACATTGGAGGCGATCCCAAGCCTCTTAAAATCTTCTCTTCGTGGCACATGTCCATTCCACTTGTTCACAACCTTCGTCACACCTCCATCACATATTTTAATTCCACAAATACATTTCCATGTTGTACATTTATGATAAAACTGATATATATTTATTATTGTTTGAGAAGAAACTCCCTAGGCCTGTCCAAATCTTTCAGTATATTTTTGTGAAAATGAAAGTGTGAGATTATTCATCCAATTTTAAAACTTATGTAGTTGATGTACTTCTAAAGTTTATAATCTATGTTGGCTACATTATAGAAAATTAATGTACTTCCATCTGTTACTTTGTTTTATAATACTTAAATTTTATAGAATTTTTAATAACACCTTTAAATTTGTTTTGAAAAGTTTTAAAATATAGATGTACGAACGATTAGATTTAGATGGAATAATGAATATAAGTCCACCCATATGTTCTAAACTACCCCACAGCCTATAAAATTGTCATAAATTTGTCTGTTAAAGTGCAATTCTAAAAAAAAAAAAGCGAAATGGTCTGATCCAATATATGATTAAAAAGAGTTAGAGAGAAAACCAGAGATATTAAGTAATAATAATGATGATATTAATAATTGTGATGATGATCACCAAACTTTCGACCTGCGCAATCTCAATAAGGTCGATTGCCAACTCCTCACTAATTATATCGCATTGGCTCCTTCTTAGGTATTGATCATAACCCTAAATATTCTGTTTATTTATTTATTTTAATAATAAGGGTTTAAATATGTTTTAAAAGTTATTTGGAGTGTAATTTTCTAAAAATATTTGGATGTGTGCACCACTTTTATACACATAATTACGTATACAAGACTTTTAGCATACACACAACGTACGTCCTACTGGGCATGTGTACCATTTTCGTACACTTCAATCTCCTCTAGATATGTATCACCGAATCTAAGGCATACACATCTCTCTTTCATATATATAGAGCTATTTGGACATGCATGCACCACTTCGATGGTAAGAAGCTAGGGTATATGTATTTAGAGTCTTATATAATATATATTCACATATCCAATGATCTCATATAATATCATAATAATGTAAACCGATCTAATACATTGATTTCCATGCACGAGAACCCTAAGAAAACATGTACATAACAAACATTCATAATTTCATAACATATCACACGACATACCTTCATGGTTTCATAAATATATAAATCGCATAAAAACATTCTACTTAGTTATTAATCATAAAATTACCTATTATATTTATATTACTCTATTTTTAAACTTATTACTGTGAGTAAGTTTTTTTTTTTGTTTAAGTAAAACTTACACAATTTGTTTGTGTGTGTGACTGTAAATATTGGGAGAATTTTACCGCTTAATTGTTGTGTTGTGTTTTCGAGTTTTTATTTGATTGAAAGAAGACGTAATCTCCATAAAACCATAGCTAACCTTGTAGTTACATATAAGATTGAACCTAGCTAGTTTTGATTTTGGGGCGAACTAAAATATCTTCCAACCTCGTTCTCTCACTTTTATTTATTATTTGCTAATTTATAATTGTTAATCTTTTTTATTCTAGTTTGTAAGGTGAGAGTTTGAGATACAAATGTCCAACAAGTGATTGTCAGATTTGTCACTATAAGATCAATTTTACATTAGTCGGTGAATAATTATATAACAACTCAACTCCACCAACATAACAAGGAAATTTAGTTGTTGCGAATATTTGATCATTTCATCTCATTTCATTTTGTACCTAATTTTCAGTATTTTATATTATTTTGTAGATTTTCTTTTTGAATTTTTATTTAAATTAGTTTTTTTTTTTTACCACAATTTGAATTTAAAGATAAATTAGTTAAATTTTGGGATAAGAAACTAAATTCTTTAGCAGTAAGAAATAAACATAAATAAAATTATTCTCATATATAATTTAAATTTAAATATTGAATACAAACATACTCTATCTTGACTTATAAACAATCCAAATTTAAATTTAAATATATTATTTATATGATAATTAATAATAACATAATCTTACGTAAATATACTAAATAATTAAACAATAGCGATGATCAAGAACAAAGTTGGAGTCGAGGAATGCATTCCTTATCCTTATTCCCGTGAGCAAAGTTGAACATGAATCTCTATCCACAACACATACAAGATTATTAAATAATATAACTTACATGTAAAAATTATGGTCTCATATTAAATAAGAAAAGATGAAAAATTAAATGTAACTTTCACCATGTTGAATATATGTAAACAACAAAATTGCCACCTAAATTAGCAAAACTAAACAAAACTATAATCAAAGGGTGAGAAAAAATCATTTGAGGGGCACACATGCACATGTCTCTAACTTCTAAGTACATTGGCTGAGCTGACTGTGTTAAAAAGTAAAGAGCAAACAAAAGAAGAAGCAACGATGAAGACAAAAAGTTTTAACTTAAGATTCACACATATATCGATATAGAAAAAGAAAACATAATTTAAATTAAACATATATAAGAAAAGGATATTGCTTGGATACTTTTTATCCTTGCCCTTGGTTATGGGTATTACTTGATAGTACTTTTCCTTGTTTGAGTGATAGGCAGAAAATGATTTGATCATAGCAGCACTGTTGTGTAAACTCCACTCTCAAGATTCTTAATTAAACTTTTATTGGTGGGGAGAGGAGCAATCTAATTATGATGGGAGACTTTTCAGCTATAGAAATATATTTTGTTCCTATTAGACATTGAGCAAGCCAGAACAATTTTTTTATACAGTAGATTTTTGGGCTTAATGAACAACTATACATGTGGTTCAATAATATATGAAATTTGTTAAAGATTAGTTTTTTTTATGGAAAGTTTGGATTGATTCCTTTGTGTGATCTCAAACGCTTATGTGTTGTGTTTCATATTCTTGTAGTATTTCAAATCGTACAATTTTTCATTTGAAAAAAAACATTGACATACAAAACGTTAAAAAATTAACTCAATTATCAATTTTTATCGTCAAAGAAAAGCTTCCATATATTTGACACATGATAAGTGTCAAAGTTAAATATTCTCAGCGAACAATACACGTCAAGAGTTTATTCTTGATATGTAAAACATGTCAATTGATCTCTTATACTTGATGTTTATAAAGTGTACTTTAGAACAAGTAAATTTCATCTCGACACTTGTTAACCGAAGAAAAGCATCAAAGTAATGCTACTATTTTTGTAGTAGTTAGGGACCAAGAGAAAGGAAAAGGGAGAGGGGCCAAAGCTAGGATTTCACAAGCTTATGGTAGTTAATTATCAAGGATTATTTGTCTGGACTTTGTAACATTGTTTTGTTAATCTTGAATGTGTTTAATTGATTTGTAATGTGCTTTGAACATTTATCTTGTATATAGGAAGTTTTCTTAAAGTTACATTATTTTGATACTAAATTAAATTCACGATTATGCATTCAGTACTCCATTTTCTTTTATGAAAGATTTTGACAGTAGATTAATTTCATAGCACAATTAGTGTTATTGTTGCCAGATATGTTTGGTCCAAATTCTAATTGGGTAAATTTGGATCACAGTATGACCACATGCTTCATACCTATTAATGCTATCCCTAAACCCTAAATTCATGCTTCTGATATCATCCCTTAGTTGTTTTGTGTTTCTTCATCAAAGGAACTGCAGGCTCCCAATTTAGACTCATTTAATTTCCTGAATTTGCAATCATTACTCTCTGTAATTGTCTGGTTGAGCTACTGTTAAAAACTTTACATTGGAAAAACCAAGAGAACTAGCTCACACTCTTCTCCTATAAGATAAATTCAAATTCATGCCTGGTTCAAGAATTATTCAATAGATCTGCCCTCCTTTTCTAAGACTCAACTAGTACACATACAATTACCAACAAAGACAGAGAGAAGGAAAAGGGAAAGGAAGATTTAAACCTACGAATTATCACCTAAAAAAGAAAAAACTATTACACAGCCTCTAATTTTCTGCTTACTCAGCACCAAAGTGATAAACCCTAATACAACAGGGAAGTCATATATCCTTCCCATCAACAGCGAAATTAAACTTTTTTCATTTATAAACAATTCTAAACACGTCCTTAATCTCAAATGTCACCACCTAATTAAAGATCAGAACCCCCAAGTATCCTCCATTAGTGTTTGGTGTGATGGAGAATAAATTGGCATTTCCGTGAGGGATTGGATTTGGCTTGCCGATGGCCACTCAACGACGCTGGATTGATCTACATAAACTTGGTTAAGTGGTGATGAATATTACGGGGAATATTCTAGATATTCTTGATTTCTTGTATAAAATAAAGAATACAATGGTACATATACACTTAATTGGACAACCTATAAGAAAATGATCAAAAATATTCTAATTACAATAATGTATTCCTAGATTATTGTTAAATGACCTTAATTACGATGATAGATTATTGCTAAATAACCTTAATTACGGTGATAAGTGGTATGAAAATCTAAAGATACAATTCCTTGAATCATCGGTCTTCTCCTAATGCTGAGTGGCCAAAGGTAGTACAACAAGTGGGTCTTTTGGGCCCATGCATGCATATCAGATAGCTCATATATAATATCCACCCACCGTTTTCTTATTATCGTTCAACATTTTCTATCACGTGCTCTTATTTTTCACTTTTACTACTCAAAATCCCACATCCACACCCATTTTTCATTCCCTTAAAAAACATAGATTTTTGTAAATCTTGTTATCATTAGTATTACTATTGTTGGGATCAGTCTTATATATGCATGTCAATGGTTAATTATACTATTATATATTAATAATTTGTATGTAATATTATTATTTGATTATATAGATTCATGTGTATGTAAGGTGGGTGAATTTACAATATTTTTTTTTTATTAATTGTAAATAGTTCTTCTATTCATAACCATTTTCTTTTCAGCTTTCGTAAATAAATGAAATAATAAAATTAGGGAGGATTGAATGGATAGAAATTATTAAGAGTTGAGGCGGTTATTTGCATCACGTTGAACTTTTTATATCGCCCCCAACTTGCACCATCTTTTTCCACCGTTCCCTTAAGACGTCTACAATTGACAATTTTTTCATTCACCGTAGCTTTTCTAAAAAAATTGTTTTTGTTAAAATTTATTGTTTGATTCTTTAATACAATCAAAGAAAAGTTAGAAAGAGAGAATACACTAATTCCAATTAATATTTAATTAAAATTATTTTTATAAATAAAATAAATTTAAAAAATAATATTTTTTTAAGATTATTAAATTAGTTAAAAAAAAACTAAAAATATATGAAATAATAAATTGATGGATTGAGTTATTAAGAGTTGAAGAGGGATTGAGAAGAAAGAGTAAGAGGGACGAGGGGTTATTTGATTAATTATATATTTATGTGTATTATTTATATTTAAATTATTTTGATTTCAAGATTTTAACTCCAAAATCTTCTATTTTATCCCACCCATGAAATAGGAGGAAGAATGTCATTCTCACTCACTACTAATGGGTAATCGTTGTAAAATAATTTGATATGTTTCCAAGTAATATATTCTCAACTCTTATTTGTATAAATAATTAAATAACTTAATATGAAAATTTATTTTTATTTCGTCTAAAAAGATTTAGCAGTAAATTTTAAAAAGATAATTAAATAGAGAAATTCTAGTTAAGTAAAAAGTTTTTAACGTGGTAACAACAAATGTTTCACTTTTTGTTTTGCAATAATACGAAGTTAAATTATCTATTTTTCATTTTTAACAGTCGTTCATAATTTTTCTTTTGATTTCATTTTTTTTCTTTCTTTTTATATATGTATAATCTTTACGGTTGGCTCGCGATGCCGCTGCAGGCAGCCATGGAGGTGGAGGTGGAGGTGGAAGTTCTATATTCTCCATTACACCGACCAATGATGGATGATACATTAAGTTTTGATCTTTACAGCGATCTTTATGGCAACGAAACATGCGATACTACGGTACGGTAGATCTTCGGAACGATACTACGATACTATGATATAGAAAATTAAATAATACAATTTGTTTGTATCGTGTATTGTGTGTACGGTTTAATTTTCTTTTTTACAAAATCAATTTAAAAATTAATATATATTTGTTGTGGGTTGGAGTTACACTAGAAATGAAATCAAAATGAACTACAAATTGAAAGCCAATGAAAAATTAAATACAATTTTTTGTGAATTGAATTTACGGTATAAATTTTATAAACATATTTTACACAACCAAAAAAACCAATACATTTTATTTTGTGTACGGGATTTAATATTAAAAAAAAATCTATGTCTACAAATAAATGGTTAAAAATCTATTATACATACTATAGATATAATTATAGATTAGTTAATTTGTATTGAAAATTTTAAAAACAATCATTTGAGATGAAAGATGTTAAAAAATAAGTACATCAACGTGTGTTTATCCCCATAACCATTTTTGTTTATTAACCTTTAGTTGAAAACTCTCAGGCAGTTTCTTGTTACAGAAAAAAACAATCCTCTGATCTTTTGACATTATATGCTTTTTTGTGTCCGATTTCCTCCAATCCCATATACTTTTTGTACCTCTGTTGGACCCTTCTTCTTCAACTTGATCTGAAATCCTCTCTTGTGATATAAAGTTAGATCCCCAACCCAACCATGATATGAAGTATTAAATTCATGCATGGTTAAAGAATTATTCAAGATCTGTCCTCCTTTCCTAAAACTCAACTAAGTCTACACGTAAAATTACCAAAAGAGACAGAGAGAAGGATCAATTAATAGGGAAGGAAGATTAAACATAGGAATTATCACCCAGAAAATGAAAATATACTGCATTATTACACAGCCTTTAATTTTCTGCACATACTCAGCTCCAAAGTGATAAACCCTAATACAACAGGGAAGCCATATATGTTTGAAAATTAAACCTGTTTTAGATAAATATGATTGATGTGAATTGATTTATGGGAGCTAGAAGAAGTTAGAGGGTGGGGTTGAAATGTTAGAATTAATTTAGTAAGAGTTTCATATTAATTAAGTATAGATTTTAAGTTGCGTTTAATTTGCGGTATGAGTTATAAATATGATTGAAAGGTTGTAATCTAAATTATAAGTAGAATACACATAAAAAAAAGTTGAAGTTTTCTAATAAAATTTATTTTATTTCCTTTCAAGATATTTTATTTGGTGATTATCTAGAGGCGTGTTCATCACACGCTTACAACAATACATCTTCTATTTGTTGGCGTGTGCATCACACGCTTCCAATAATATATCATTCTCAACAATAACAGTACTCAAACCATATACTAATAACAGCAGAAATTTATCTATGAGAAAACTCTTTGTTTTCCATATACATTGTATATTGTTGTTTAAGATTAATGGTATATTTGAACTAACTTTTGAAAGGTTTATAAACTTTTTCATTTGTAAACAATTCTAAACACACCCTTAATCTCAAAATATATATAGAGATAAAAACTAAGCCCCTACCTCTGCCCTCTGCCTCCCCTGTGAGGCCGTGAGAGATAATTCAGTGCATTTGGTCGTTCCAAAGATCTATCGAAGTATCGTATGTGTCACCGCCGTAAAGATCAAAACCCGAAGTATCATCCTCCATCATTGTTTGGTGTAATAATGGAGAATAAATTGGCATTTTCTCGAGGGATTGGATTTGCCATTCCTCGAGGGATTGGATTGGTTCCGTGACGCCGGAAATAGAACTTCCACCTCCACCTCCATGGCTGCCTTCAGCGGCACCTCGAGCCAGCGCTCGAATTTTACGGACAGTTGCATCAGGTGGGAATTTGGGGAGAGTGTGGCGCAGTTCGGGAAAGTTTAAACGTGCTTTGGGGCCATGGAAGAAGTTGGCGACAGCATCGTATGCCGTAGCCGCCATCTCTGGCGTGTCGAAACTTCCAATCCAGAGTTGCTTCTGCTTCCCCTGCTTGGGGTAGTAAATGGCAGATGTACATTTACCCCACCCCCGCTTCCGAACTCCTCTGTATCTTTTCAAAGGATCTCCCATGCATTCACTGAAAATTATGCAACATGGTTCACAGGTATTGTTCATTTATAATAGGGCCAAGGTTAAGTGGTATAATTAAAATCTACAAATACAATACTTACTTTTCATGTCCTTCTGTTTAATTACATATCACCAACACTCATCTCACTTGTGGGCTTTAAATATTTAAGAGGTATAAATTGATTTTAATTGGAGAGGAAACAACAATACAAGGCTTGAACCACCAATTCATCCAAAAGCTTAAGCTAGTAGTTGAAGGCAAATTTAATTATATATCACCAACATGGTGCAAGGTGTGTAGATGAAGTGGATCTCCATTCTCCTTGTTATAGAAAGATGAATGAAGATAGATGGGAGAGAAATCTGAATAGAGAAAAGAAAGGGGCAAACTGGAAAGTCAAGGGAAGCGGCTGGAACTGGAAGAAAACCACATTTCCAAAAGGAATATATTTCAAATAGATTCTTAATAAAAAGTCGATCAAGACAGACTTTTTCTATCACTTCTACTACTCAAAATCCCACATCACCCGACATTAAAACAAACCATATTCTTTTGAAAACAATCCTAAACCCTAAAACAAACCATTTTCTTTTGAAAACAACCCTAAACCCTAAAACAAACCATTTTCATTTCACTTACGTCTAGCAATGTATTTGTTTTGTTTGTATATATATATACACAGCAAATTAATTCCAATTAACAATATATATTATATGTAATGATAAATAAATAATGAAATATATATCATTTAAATTGACTAAAACTTACCTGCAGACTTGTCTCCAGCATATAGTTGGACCATTCTTATTCTGCCACGTCACAAACCTTTTCTTTTATATATATGATTTTGGTTTTTTTTTTTTCCGTTTTTCTAAGAGACATTTTCTATAATCGGAGAAGAGGGGTTTGTAAAAATTTCATTTTAACGTGAATGCTAGCTACCAAAAATAGGAAAAGAAAAGTTTATTCACGTGAATCAAAATCTACGTTAGCTTCAGTCCATTTTAATACCTCCAATATATGCAATACCCAAGTCTTTCATCACAAATAATTTATTTTATTGGTCAACATTTGTGTAGTATAGTAGCTGCAGCTGCAATAATGTTGAGATGTTGACCTATACTTAGCATATTATCGACATACAACCACATCATTGTCATCATTATTCTCATTACTTTTGACATATACACATTTGTCACATTCATTAATTTTAAACTCACATTTGCCTTGTCGAATTTTTCATGCTCTTGTTTTGGTGTTTGTTTTATTAATTTGCAAACTTTTGTTTCGTGACCGAAAAAAAATAAATCTTTCACGTTGTTGTACGTAGGTCTCTTCATCTAACTTACTATTAAAAAGATTGTTTTGACATCCATTCGATGTATCTAAAATCCATACTAAGTTGATTACTTTCTTTTAAGACATTAACTAAATTAAATTTAAAGAAATGAAAAGTGAAAGAGAACAAAAGAACTAAGATCTGGAAAAATAAAATAAAATTTTGAAGAAGTTTTGGTTTTCTGCTCTAGTCAAATGTATAGTTTTTTTTTTGTATGAAGCGTAAATATTTTGTCAAATATTTTATTTATGATAATTAATGTTAGTTATAAAATTTTAAAATAGACAAGTGAGTGTTCTTGCCTGTTGGGTATGATGAGATAGCTTATTGTCCATTCTATAGAAAGATGAATGAGGAGAAAGCTATTGACATTCATGTTTTGAGGAGTTTATGGTTGATTAAGCCATATATTTTGTTTTGTTATTTTAATGTGAAGTGTATGGTTGAAGAAAAAGTGAATTGTTTATATGTTTTGATAAAATCTTATAAGCAATTTATTTATTTTAATAAAATTCTGATAAATAATCTTAGTTCATCCAACCATAGGGACTTGTCCCAAAACAATAACATAGGGCGATGTATGACAACTTTATAGCTATGTCACGACTCAAAATAGAGAATCATTTCACAATTTTCATGGAATATAAATTCGTTATCAAAAGATGGGTATATATAGTCTTGGATTCTGTGGCATTAGAATTTTCTACTCCAACTTACCTACCACATATGGATGGGGAAGAAGAAGATGAACAAAAATGTTAATTGGGGAGGGAATTGATACAGAAAGCGGACCTGCCGAAGGTTGAGAGACCATTTTCTGAAAGCAGGAAAATGGGTTTCTCTCTTAAGCCATCTTCCATGGCTTATCAGAGATTTGGACTTTGTATCAACCTACTCCCTTCCAACTTTACTAATTTTTTCATCTCTTTCCCATGGAAGGTTCTCCATTCTTGCTGTGATTTCACTGTTCTTTACCAAATCAACATATCCCTTCTCTGTTTCTTCAAGCAATTCCATTTCTTTATCTCTCCCCTTCTCTTTAAACTCTTTAATTTCCCCATTTCGTCTCTAAATCTATTTTCTAAGAAACCCTTCTCCTTCCAACAACCTCCCTTTCGACATCCCAACCATTTGGGTTTCCTAGTTCTTCAAATACACTCTGCTCTTTCTCCTCTTCTTCAAAGGAAAACCCACAACCCATTTTGGTTTTTGCTCTTTTTGTAACGCCAGCTCTCTGATTTGGGTTCTTCAGGTGGGAGATGATGAAGCTCTGGTTGTGGGTTTTCGCCATTTTTTTGGTTTCGAGGATTGCCGCTGTTCCCAATGCTGTTCCCACTGAAAGAATTTCAGGTTTATTATTGTTCTTTTATGCTTTTGCTTTTAACTTTCAAAATTGTTTTTGTATTGATCTGCTCGGTTTTACTACTGTTATCTTGATCCTCATTTCTGATCAGTATTGGGATTTTCTATTTTTCCAAGATTTCTTGTTTCCCCAATTATGTTCTGTAATTGTAAAACTAGTTGAGTTATTGTGAGTCAGATTCTGCTCTAGTTCAGTGATTACATAGATTCTCGCTGGCATAGCGAGAACTTCATGTTCATATTCTGCAAGTTTTTTTGAACTCTAAAATCTCTGAATTTCAGTGTGATTTGTAGTTTGATCTCAACCGTTGGCATATTTGGTAATGTGGTTTGTTTATGGATTCAGGAAGTGCTGGTGATGTCTTAGAAGATAACCCAGTTGGAAGATTGAAAGTATATGTTTATGATCTTCCAAGCAAATACAATAAGAAGACTCTTCAAAAGGATCCAAGATGTCTCACTCATATGTTTGCTGCTGAGATTTACATGCATAGGTTCTTGTTGAACAGTCCTGTCAGAACACTCAATCCCGACGAAGCCGATTGGTTTTATACTCCAATTTATGTCACCTGTGACCTCACCCCCAATGGCTTACCGTTGCCCTTTAAATCCCCTCGAATGATGCGAAGTGCCATTCAACTTATCTCTTCCAATTGGCCTTATTGGAATAGAACAGAGGGCGCCGATCACTTCTTTGTTGTGCCTCATGACTTTGGTGCCTGCTTTCATTATCAGGTACCTTAACATACTTTCCCACTGCTATAGTATGTATACAAGATTACATATAGTGATATCCTTGGTTAAATATGTTGTTTGGGCTTAGGTGTTATTGAACATTGTATGAGAGCAAGTGGTCATATGTCGAACTGCCATGATAACATTTTCGTTCTAATTAATGTCGTTGGTCACTCGTGGATCTTATATCAATTTTCAAGCTTGCAAGAGAGGAGTATTACAAAGTGTATTGAAAACTTAAATACGTTATAACCTCTTAATTTTAGTTATCATTCGATGTGATATCGGAGTATGAAATCCTATCTTGAAATCTATTTCTTCCTCATTTAGTATTGGTAATCACTTGTTGGGTTTGTGCTCATTTTCAAATCCACAAAATAAGTTCATTAAGAATTTGTATAAATGGTTATATATATCATTGTGCTCTTGAATCTTGATTGTTGTATTGTGTAGGAGGAGAAGGCTATTGACCGTGGAATTCTTCCCTTGCTCCAACGTGCAACTTTGGTTCAAACTTTTGGACAAAGGAACCATGTTTGCTTGAATGAGGGTTCCATCACTATTCCTCCATACTGTCCTCCCCAGAAAATGAAAACTCACCTGATCCCTTCGGAAACTCCTCGTTCTATCTTCGTCTATTTCCGTGGATTGTTTTATGATGTTAACAATGACCCAGAAGGTGGTTATTACGCAAGGTGCGTATCAGTTATGCCATTATTAGTTTTTTACATTCCTATTATGGAACAGGGTTGAGTACAACACCAATAGGGCATAGAAGTTCGACTTTGTGTTTTGACGATTTAATTGAACCTACAGAGGTGCAAGAGCAGCTGTGTGGGAGAACTTCAAAAACAATCCTCTCTTTGACATCTCTACCGACCATCCAACGACATATTATGAAGATATGCAGCGGGCAATTTTCTGTTTATGTCCTCTTGGGTGGGCGCCATGGAGTCCAAGGCTGGTGGAAGCTGTGGTGTTTGGTTGTATCCCAGTTATCATAGCAGATGACATTGTGTTGCCTTTTGCCGATGCTATTCCATGGGAAGAAATTGGTGTGTTTGTAGACGAAAAAGACGTGTCCAACCTCGACACAATCCTGACATCAATACCACCCGACGTGATACTGAGGAAGCAAAGACTGCTAGCAAATCCATCAATGAAACGAGCAATGATGTTCCCACAACCAGCTCAATCAGGTGATGCTTTCCATCAGATTCTGAATGGCTTGGCTCGAAAATTGCCGCACGATAAGGGTGTTTACTTGAAGCCTGGTGAGAGGATTTTGAATTGGACTGCAGGACCTGTGGGGGACCTGAAGCCTTGGTAGATAAGATGTTTCATAATATTTGGATGCTGTTTGTAATCCATACAAAATATATAAGAATCCTTCAAAGTTTTGATTGATTACAGGTACATAGTTTTAAGTGTCTCTTAGTTCCATGGTATAGGCGATCCATTTGATTAAGAACATTAAGAAAGTGTAACAATCCCTGATGAATATTCAACTCATTTTATTGTTCTCCAAGGCCAGTAGAACAAGGTCTTATGAACTGCAGGCAAGAATTCCCTTACTAAAGAAAATGGCTGAATCAGTAACTAAAACTTTTTCAAACTACAAGTGAATTGCTGCGGTCTGTTCGCAAATTTTTGAAATACCCTCCCAAGCCCAAAATGATTCTTGAACTTTTGGCATTTTGCTTATATCATCAGCCAACTTTACAAAATTATTGTGAGTTTTACAAAAACATAATTGGTATTTTAACACTTAAATTTTTACATCTTTTAAAAGTTCACGAGGATCTTTTACTATCGAGTTAGTCGGAATCACACCCCTAAACTTTTAATTTAATCAAGTATGCCCTTAAAATTAATCGATGGTTGCAATTAGCCACCCTTTAAACTTCCGGTATAATTTTTAAGATTTGTCATTTAGTAATAAAATAAAACTTAGGACATTTTCAAATATAGCGTAATGAATCAAAATATTTACAAAATATAGAAATCTTTTAGATTTCATCAATGATAGACATGGTAGACTTCTACCCGTGTATTTAATAAATATTAATGTTTATCATTGATAGAATATGATATTATGTTATATTTTGTAAATATTTTGATCAGTTTTGTTATTTTCAATACAAACTGAAGTAAGAATGGGGAAGTAGAAGACATGTGGATTTGGTCCTTTAATTGATGGCTACTTGCTTGGCTGCACATGCATATACAACCTTTGGTTTGGACTTAGGAGGGAGGGAGAGAGAGAGGCACAAAGGAATATATATCCCTTCGTACACAACAAGGGCTGGGGTCATATTGACTATACCATTGCTTCACTTTTAAATGATGACCCACCAATCTCACCTTTTTCCTAAAACAAAATTTATTATGGTGGTTTATTCTAAATTAAATATATATATATATATATATATATATATATATATATATATATATATATATATATATTCTTACATTTTTTTCAAACTTTGATAGAAGCAAGATTAGGATAACGTATTAATAGTTTTTTAGTGCAACAATAAATATATGAAGGTAGATCGAGCCTCTAACTTCTAAGTTGAAGTTTATGTTAATTATTACCACATTAAGCTAAACTCACTTTGACTTATGTATTTTAGAATGATGATTGTTTGTTTTGAATTTTAAATATATATAAACCGGTAAATTGCTACATTAAAGTTTGAGGCATAAGATATTACAAGATTAAAAGTAAAGAAATTATATCACAATCTAAAGCTTCTAAACTAAGATTCCATTAGGTAATTATTTAGGTTTTTGTTTTTCAAAATTAAACCAATTAGGCACTAATTTCACCCACCCCTAAGTTTCTTGTTTCCCTATTCAACTACTTCTTTTAAACTTAAAAAAAAAAAGAAATTTTTTAAAAAATAACAAATTTTATAAATTATTTACAAAATATTTACAACATATAACAAATTTTATCACTGATTAGTCATTGATATGCTATAGTGATAAAATAATATCATTGATATAATCCAAAGTTTTGCTATAACTCGTAAATATTTTAATTTGTTTTGCTATTTTAAAAGCTCTTGAAAAAACATTTTTAAGAGCTTTTCTTTATTTGTAGAATTTGGCAAGAATAATTCAGCTTTTATTTTTATTAAAAGCCCAACAAAATATTATAAAAATTTGAGATAAAATAGACTTAATTTTCCTTTTAGAAAAAACCTTAAGAGCATATTTTGGGCTATGGTTATGCAAGACTCTAAAGATCCTCAATTATCTACCGTAAACACAATTTCAAAATCTTTAAATTGTTACACCTCTATCTACAATAAATATTATTTCAAAATTCTCCATTGTCCGTGATAAACACTATTTAAAAACCTTTAATTACCACAAAATTTATTATTTGTTACTGTTTTTACTATCTACGTTCATTATTTATTATTATTCTCTATAATATTTACTATTTTTTTCAAACTAAAATAATCCACACTACAAACACATCTCAATCTAAAATAACCTACGTTCGAGTTAATTCGAATTTTTAGAAATGGATATTTGATACTTTTGGTCACTGTCACCAAAAAGATGGAAAAATAAACATTATTAGTCATTGTTGACATTACCATATTGAACTTTGCTTTTATTTATTATTTATATATATACACTTAACTTTATTAAGGAAAGTCTCTATTTTTATCGTGTGTTTGAAAATATTTACAAAACTGAGTAAAACTTCTATCAGTGTTTATTAGATTTAAAATTTCGGTATATTTAATTTAATTTTGTTATATTTATAATTTTTTAATAAACTTTTTTGTGACCTTTTCTCTTTTTGTTTTTATTTTTCACATGATCCAAGTTTGGGTTAAAATATCAGGTGGTGGGTAAAGGGAAAAAGGCACTGTCTTTCCTGCCCCACTGGGAATTGGTTGATCTATCCTTGAATATCATAATCCAACTATGTTGAAAATAATTAATCTTTTTTATCTCTTATTTAATTTACAAATATTTAAAAATATTTTGTATTCGTTTCTAGGTTTCAACAGGGATTTAGTATGAGAGATAGAAGAAAAAAATTCAAACTTCTAAACCGAAATAAATATATGTTATTAGTGTTCAATCCACAACAATCGTATCTAAAATCTAATATTATTTGGTTGATGTACTCTCAAGAAGGCTTAAAACCATCACAATGACCATTAAATATGTATTTTGTTTCTAAATCAATAGTGTATTAATTAAGAAAAAGAACCAATTTGAGATGACAAATATTGAAGTTTATGAATTAAATTTTGTTTTCTCTTTGTGATAATCTTTTTAATACAACAATCGTACGATTCAGAATTAAATCTCCAGCCTCTAAAAATACGTACAGCTAGCTTTACTCTTTATTATAATCGGAGGTTGGTTGGCACCAACCAGCCGCCACAAAAGAAATCTCAAAAGAGCAGAGTTGGTTTGGGTCAAACTCAAACCACTCTTCCAATTCAATTCATCTCTGAAGTACATATTCTATCCTCTTTTTTCCACTTTTTTTAATCTCTATCCCTTCATTGTTTTCTCACCTATTCAAATAACAACTAATTACATTGTATGAATGACTCGAATTTCCCCTTCTACATGAATCTTGTGTTCCAACTTATTGTTCTAATAAACCTTTAAAGAAGAAGATAGAATTATGAATACGAGTATTTGAATTTTTAACTTATATTAGAGTTAGGAGGAGGTCGTTGGGAGCTTAAAACCCTGTACCCTTTTCATCGTTTATAACGAGAGTCTTCCTTCCTTTCTACAAACCCACCAAAAGCATCTTCCCATTTCACCAACCATCTTCTTCCTCGCCTTCGCGGCTCTTCCTTGGATCGCTTCCTCGCATGGCTTCCATTTCCAAGCTTTCCACTCCCATCTCTTCTCCTACTTTATCTTCCTCTTTCAACCCTCGATCTTCCCTCTCCTCCAACTCCTTCCTTGCCTTCCGCCCTTCTTCTGACTTCTTCACCAAGCTCTCCGCCTCTAGGTTGTCCGTTCAGAGAGGCTCCGATTTGAAGGGCTCCTTGTTGTACGTTTCTTTTCTTTTCTTGGGTTTTATGTGATTTTGATCGGTGGTTTGGCGATTTTTCATTCTCGGCTTCTTTCTGTTTTTCTGGGAAGATCTGTTTGATGCTTATGTTTTGTCGGTTTCTATGTGTTTCGTTTTGTTTATGTGGCGATGGGTTTTTTTTTTATTATCTTGTTTCAATTTTGTGATCTCTCTTTTCCCGGCTATGGATGGTTCATTTCTTCCTGTTTGAATGACTGGTGTGTAGAACTGCATTAGAAGGATCTGTCTTTTTTTTTCTTTCTTTCTTTCTTTTTATGATTCTTAGATCTTAGTGTATCATGCATCGTCTTGAATTGTGGGTTTGCTTTTCAAGTTGATGATCTAGCATAGAATAGGATTGTTTAATCTCTCTATAGATGTTACCTCATGGTTTTTTAGCTAATTTCTTACTGTGCTTCAGTGTGTTCAGTTCTGGAAATGATAATAATCTGAGAAATATAGGCAGTCATATATTTCGTCTGGATTGAACTCATTCGAGAACTCGCAAGTCTCTGACAACAGAGATTGGGTTTTGACTTTGAAGTTGAATAGAAACCTACAGAATTTTCTGATTTATAATGATTATTTCGTTTGCATTATTGTATATAAATTTCAATGGTGCGATTGTTCTTAGCTGGTTGGACAATCTGTGCCTCCAAGTGGGGTCTGTCTGAATGCTCGAAATGAATTGATTAGCACTCCAAACTTTGGAGGCTTGTCTATGTTTAACATCTGTTTATCCTCTGATTGTGTTGGGCTACTTATGTGAAACTATGGATATGTTGTTATTGCAGTGTTAGGTGTTCCCAAGGTGATGGAAATGGAATCCCAGTGAAGAGAACAGTGCTTCATGATCTCTATGAAAAGGAAGGACAGTCCCCATGGTATGATAATCTCTGCCGCCCTGTCACCGATCTGCTCCCTCTTATTTCTAAGGGTGTCAGAGGTGTAACTAGCAACCCAGCAGTAAGTGTTAAGATCTTACTCTTTTCATGAAAAGAAAGAATACGAACAAGTAATTTTGAAATCAGCAATGCAGGTTTCTTGTGGTTTCATTGACAATCTTTTTTTTTTTTTTTTTGTAACTTTTGCCTTCTATAATCTAACAGATTTTCCAGAAAGCAATTTCGTCTTCAAATGCTTACAACGACCAATTCAGGTTTTTTTTTTCAAACCTTTTGTACTTTATTACACTATGATCACTTCTACATTATATGGATGTTGATCGCATTCATGGAATTTTCAGAGAACTTGTTCAATCGGGAAAAGATATTGAAAGTGCATATTGGGAGCTCGTGGTGAAGGATATTCAAGATGCATGCAAACTTTTTGAGCCTATCTATGATCAAACAGATGCTGGTGATGGCTATGTTTCAGTCGAAGTGTCTCCAAAGCTTGCTGATGATACTGAAGGAACCGTTGAGGCTGCAAAGTGGCTCCACAAAGTCGTTAGCCGCCCCAATGTGTACATCAAGATCCCTGCTACTGCTGCTTGCATCCCATCAATTAGGGATACAATTGCAAATGGCATAAGTGTCAATGTGACTGTAAGTTTTTTCTCTACGCAAGATGCATCCTTGGTTCTTTTTATGATTGACTGTTGCATACTTGGATGCGCTTGTCACAGCTGCAATATCCATTGACGCTAGAATTAGAAATCTAAACTCTGTTTGGTTGACTTTTTAAATGTTAACAAATATTTTGGAGTGGAAAAAGGTATTTTTGAGTATTTAGAAGGTTGACGTTCTTAGTTTTTAGTCTTTTTGCAACATCTGGGAAAGTGGTTGGTAGCCTAACATTCATTTTCATGATTCTTTACACAGCTCATATTCTCCATTGCTCGATATGAGGCAGTCATTGATGCTTACTTGGATGGGCTTGAAGCTTCAGGTCTCAGCGACCTTTCTAGAGTCACAAGTGTTGCTTCCTTCTTTGTAAGTCGAGTCGACACCCTTATCGACAAATTGCTTGAGAAAATTGGAACCCCAGAGGCCCTTGATCTGCGAGGAAAGGTGACTGCATCATTATTTCCAGAATTTAACTTTTCACTTATGCAAACTTATGGTAAGATTCGCTGACCAATATTTGGAATGCTGAATATTTTAGGCTGCGGTCGCTCAAGCTGCCCTTGCTTATCAGCTCTACCAGAAGAAGTTTTCAGGCCCAAGATGGGAGGCTCTAGTGAAGAAGGGTGCAAAAAAGCAAAGGTTGCTCTGGGCATCTACAAGTGTTAAGAACCCAGCATACCCCGACACTTTATACGTTGCCCCACTCATTGGACCTGACACTGTAAGTGACTAACATGGCACGCTATCAAATTCGATTAAACACGCATTCTCTTTTCTTATCTGAATTGTGGCACTTCCCTCTCAGGTTTCAACCATGCCTGACCAAGCTCTTGAGGCATTTGTTGACCACGGAATCGTTTCAAGGACTATCGATTCAAACGTGTCCGAGGCGGAAGGAATATACAGTGCACTGGAGAAGCTGGGAATCGACTGGAATGAAGTTGGGAATCAGCTTGAAATTGAAGGAGTGGATTCTTTCAAGAAGAGCTTTGACAGCCTGCTTAATACTCTCCAAGACAAGGGCAACTCTCTTAAATTGGTAAGCCATTAAAACTTGTGAGTTGAGGATCAAAGTGTTGTGATGAGGAGAAAGTTAATAAAAAAAGTGGCGTGTTCTTATTTGCTGCTGTAAAATGTTTTCATTCAGTGTCTTAAAAAGACCTTGATCTTGGATGTAATATATATATATATATTATATATATATGTTGGTTAGTGCATGTTTTTTAGGGATTGAAATTTTGAGGGGTTTTTTTTTAGTAATATTGTTGTTTTTTCCTTTCAGGTTTTTTAGAATATATTTGGTTTCGCCATTTTTCATTTCTATGGAACATTTTGTATACAGAATTTGGAACAAAATAATGTTTTGTTGTTTCTCAATCAATATTCTGAGAGATCTGAATCTCAAACACAATTTATGAAAATTATAGAAAGTAAGAGTAGGTTTCTTCTTATGAAACCTTTAAAAGGCTATTTTGAAACAGATAAAATAGTTCAACAGTTTTTCCAAAAAAATGCTATTTTCCATATTTGTCTTATTATTTTTTGTTGAAATTTAGGGCAGGTAGTAATTATATATACAGCACAAAAATTAGTAAATGATTAAAAAGTTGCCTGCCATTTCACCATTTTTCGGGTTTTTAGATAGTAATACCAACTATCTTTTTTAAATTGTAAAAATAACAAATTTAAAAGTAGATCATATTAGATTATCGTTATAATAATTTTTTTTGTCATATTAGATTAAAGTTAGAATTAGATGAAAGATTTTGTGATGTGTGGGTTTCAAAACATAGCGGAACTAGGAAATAAGAAATTAATAATGTAATAGGAAACTTTATATTTTTTTTTTCATTATAGAAAAATACTTTTACGACCTTGTGAACATATATATTTAAAAACTCATGGACTAAAAATATACCCTCATAAAAATAAATACAACAAGAGAGAAAAACCATGGAAAGAAAAATGAAAAAAATAACTGACTTGGTGTGTTTTTATTTTATTATTAGAGCAGTAAATATTTTAGTGTTTTTTATATTTATGTAAATTTGTAAAGAGAATAATTTGTAATAAGAGAAATTAGGAATGAAATAAAATATCTTCCAATTAAGGCATGTGATTTCCATTATTTTCCATATTTGTGTCTTTTAGAATTGTTTAAATAAGAAAAACTAGAAATTAATAAGGCTTGTCATGAAGTTTCAAGTAATATCCTAACATATATTATTAAGCTATTCATGAAGAAAAAAATTAGCCATTTAAAATCATTGTTGTAATTTGACTCATTTAATAAGGTTAGTGTGTGGAAAGATCAAACTTAAGATATATGATTTGTGGTATATAATAAACTTGAATTTCTACTAGTTCTTAATATATTTAAAATAAATAAAAAATGCCCCCGCAGTTAAAACTATCAAAAATGTCCATCAATGAGCTATTAATTAGCTACTCTGGTGCATAATATATTTGACTGATCTAAACGATTTTTTTCAAAATTATTTTTTACACTATCTGTCAAATATAAATGTTTTTTTTTTTTTAAGATTCTTTGATTCCTTGGCTACCCAAATCTAGCGTCGATATCCCCACAATTTTTTTAAAACATCTTTTATATTTGGTACACGATTTTTAACTAAATAGCAATTTTAAAAAAATGATACAAGATTTATGGTTGAGTGAAAATAAGTAATATATCTAAAATAGAACATAAATAACTCGAAACGAAAGTGAAAAAATCATAAAGAATAATAAAAGAGATAATTAAAAAATTGTTAAAAATTAATAAGGACAAATATGAAATTATGAAAAAATAATCACGGTTAAATATATCTTTCTTAAATTGTTATACGGACACTTACTATGTTAGTTATATTTATAAAAATTTAACAAAAGGAAATAACTTTTATAGTACTTTATTATTTAACTTTAATAAAAAATAAAAAGTAATTTATTATTTCATAATAAATTTTATTTTTAGTCCCAAGTTTCCTTGAATATCCATGAGTTTTGAAAAATGACATTTATGTTTGATTTTTTTAAAATTAGAAAAAATATAGTTTTAGAAAGGTATGATTTTTAAGAGTTATTATTATAATTTAAAATATCATATAATTATTTAAAGTTGGCTTCTAAAACTGTTTTCAAAAACTCAAATACTAAAAAAAAATATTTTTTTAATAATGCATTTTTAAAAATAACAAAATAAATTTAAATATTTATAAACTATAGATAAAATTCTGAGACTTTTATCATGGTCTAAAAAAGAAAACACCTAAATATGAAAGGGTGTAACATATTCATCAAAACTTAGGGTTAAAAAGTTAATATTTGTATAAGTCAAGAATATTGTTTATATATTTATTTCCTACGTCAAAATAGGAAAGGAAATCTAAATTAGCGCGCACATTATTGGCCTACAAATAACGATCAAACCGAAACCGTCCGCACTTTTGCTCTCTATCAATTCTCTTCGTCTTCTCTCTAAATCTTCTTCGCGCCAATTTCACTTCCTAAATCCTCAAAACCTCCACAACTCCCCATTCTCTTTCTTCTTCTCTTCATGGCTTCTTCCCTTATTCACAATCCCAACTCCGCAGACGCAGTCGACGACGTTAATGCCGCTCACTCCCTTTCCACCGTCATTAATGGTTCCGCTCATACCGCTGATAATGCAGGTTCCGCCTCCTGTTTCGTCATTAGTGATGACAGTGACCATTCGTTTTCCCATTCTGTTAATGCCTCTAATCCAAAAAAGAGGAAGTACGGTTCGGAAAGCGGAAACGGTAGTTCCAGTGAGGACGATGGTTCTGTTTCGATTTTGAAGTCACCTAAACTCAGTACTATACCGCTTCTTGTTCAGCCGATTAGGTCTGTGAAATCTTCTGAGTACGAAACCCATTTTTCCTCAAGTTCACTGAAAGTAGAGAATCTTACGGGGTTGGAAGTTGTTCCTTATATCTCTCCGATGGAGGATAATTTGGAAGATGAATGTAAGGATAATCCGCTCAGTTGTAGACAGTTCTGGAAAGCTGGGGATTACGAAGGAAATTGCAACGGTCATCCTATTTCGAGCTCAGGTATTAGGATAACAGCTGTTTCTCTGTTTTATAATCCTTTGTTTCTCTTGATTAACAATGTTATTTACTATATAGATTCATAAATCTTGTTGTGGCTTAGTATAGTGATGATTAAACATAGCAAAATTAGTTGTGACATTAAGTTATATATATATTTTTTTGTAGTTGGTATGGATCACGTAAGAGTTCATCCAAAATTTCTGCACTCAAATGCAACAAGCCATAAGTGGGCTTTGGGAGGTAAAAGTTGTAGTTTTTTAGTTCATATTGTTTCTAAATTTGACATGTTCAATATATCTTTCTCTTTCAACAGCTTTTGCAGAGCTTTTGGATAATTCTTTAGATGAGGTATTGAGAATTTGTCTCTGATTTAGGTGAAATACTTAAAATTTTCTTTAGTTTCATGTGTTTGATGTTAATTAATTTCTTATTAGGTCTGCAATGGGGCTACATATGTTAACATTGACATGTTGATAAACGAAAGGGATGGGAGTAGAATGTTGCTGATTGAAGGTAATGTGTAACGATCAATATGTAAATGTGAATCAAATATATAATTCCTTTATTTCAATGGAATAAAACTGCTATATTGTCAATCAATATTCAAATAGTTATTACATTATTGTTGCAGATAATGGCGGTGGGATGTGCCCTGATAAAATGAGGCGTTGTATGTCTCTTGGTTATTCTTCAAAACGAAACATGCCCAATACTATTGGTCAATGTATGCAACTCTTTCACTGTTTTTTAGCTTTTGATTGATAAACTTTTTTCAATTCTTCAATCTCTATATCGATGTAATACATAAAATAATTTGTTTTAGATGGTAATGGGTTCAAAACAAGTACCATGAGGCTTGGAGCAGATGTTATTGTGTTTTCCCGCTCTAATGGAAGTGATCAAAGAGGGTGAGTTATTTATATTGGAAGACTTACGATTAAATAACCATTCATTTTATATTACTTAGGAGTTCGTATTAAATTATTGTTCTTATGTATTAATGTAACATATAATACGACATTTAGATGGGCGGTTAGAATTTGATTTGTTTGTTTCGTTCAACTCATGTGATTAATTTGTAGTTTTAAACAATTGTAGATGATACAATAGTAAATTTATTCACCTATGAACTTAGACTGAGGATAACTTTGGTTGACACATTTGTTGATTTTCTTTTATAGGTCAACACAAAGCATTGGCATGTTGTCATACACATTTTTGAGAGAAACCGGGAAGGAAGATATTGTGGTTCCCATGGTAAGACAAGACTATTTGCTCATATATAGATTGTGTATATATACATGAAATGTAATATTTCAAAAAATGATGGTTTAATGACTTTTTTTTTATAATTATGTTAAGGTTGACTTTGAGTTTAAAGAAGATTGTTGGAGCAAGATGATGCGCTCTGAAGATGATTGGAATAGGAATCTAGAAATTATAGCCCAATGGTCTCCTTATTCAATCGAAGAACTATTAGAACAGGTAAAATATATAAATCTATTATCTAATTAGTTTCTTAGCGACTAATCATAATAAGGCCAACAGAAATGACAAGCTTAGCCTCAATGTTTGCGTTTAGAGATCAAAATAAAGGATGATCTAATAAGAAAGGGTTTCGAAGGCGATAATGATGATAGTTATTAACTATTTATCTAAATAAGTGAGAAATTACGAAGAATATTACTATTATTCTATCTATATACTATAGTCTTTTCTTAATTGAAGACAGTCATCATCTTTCTACTTGATGTACTTTGCAGTTCAATTTTGTGAAAGATCATGGGACACGCATTATTATATATAACCTTTGGGAAGATGACGAAGATCATCTTGAACTTGATTTCGATACTGATTTACATGTAAGATTTATAACTTATTTCTCTTTTAATATTAATTTAGAAAAGACACATTTTATTTTTAATTGTGTAAGTATGTTTTACCTTGAAATGCGATACAGGACATTCAAATTAGAGGAGTGAATCGAGATGAGAAGAACATAAAAATGGCACAACAATATCCTAACTCACGCCACTACTTAACCTACCGACATTCACTGAGGGTATGCAATGCCATTATATTTAAGTTATACATGTAGTTTGAATTAATTGTCTATACATATTTGGCCACTAACATTTTTTTTCTTTGCTTTTGGTGAACGGTAGATTTATGCATCAATTCTGTATCTCAGTCTGCCATCAGGGTTTAGAATTATTCTGCGAGGAAAAGACGTAGAACATCATAATCTTGCGGATGATTTAATGTTAACAAAGGAGATAATATATAAACCTCATCAACTTCCTGTCAAGGCAATTAAAAAACAATCGGATGTAATCGTTAATTCTCCATTCTTCTCTTATTTTTTTTAAATCCATGGATGATGTTCGGAGTAACTTACACTCACCTCAACTGATTTTACAGATGTGTGTAAAGGTGACAATTGGATTTGTGAAGGATGCACGATCTCATATCGACGTTCAGGGATTCAATGTTTACCACAAAAATCGGTTAATAAAGGTTGGGGTCATCCTTATTTTCTTAAATTGAGATCTTATAAGAGAATGAAATAAAACAATTATGATTTCTTAAAACTGCCTGACTTTATTTTTTCTTCTTTTTTGTCGCGCGTCAGCCATTCTGGAGGATATGGAATCCGGCTGGTAGTGACGGTCGTGGAGTTGTTGGTTAGCTCTTTTTGTTCATTCTAGAATTGGTAGAAAACGTGGGATATGATCGATCATATATTCAATTTCTTAAGTACTTTTCCATATACAATTATCAGGTGTGTTGGAAGCTAATTTTGTGGAACCAGCTCACGACAAGCAAGGGTTTGAGAAAACCATCGTACTTTCGAGGCTTGAGTCACGATTGATCCAATTTCAAAAAGATTACTGGTAAAACCTTCTTTTAACCCATCAGTTATTTTTTGAAAAAACTTAGCAACTTATAAACTCTCCTCTTTTACCTTTTGACATCTAAGAACAAAGATGATGTTTATATTATAGAGTCAAGTTCATTTTAACAAAGAATTAAACCCTATTTTTAAAAGATTGTTTTCGTAACTCTTACACTTAAATATATAAGTTACAAGTACACAAATTATAAGAAATTGAGAAGATATAAGTGCACACTATTTTTCAAATTAAAAAATAAAAAACCAAATGGCTATCAATAAAACCTTAAAATCTCATTAGGATGTTTAGTTTAATCTGACCCACATAATGGTTTGTTGATGATATAGGACGAAAAATTGTCAAGAGGTGGGTTACGCTCCAAGACGACGTTTAGCAGAATCGAATAATAATATGGATAAAATGAATGGTGGAGCAAATGTGGGTAACTGTATAAATCTCTCAGGTACCAGTAGTACTACTACTACTACTTCTTCGATGGTCCTTCCTACAACTACAACTACAACTACAACCAAGCCTAATGGGGTTTTTGAGAAACTAGTACTGCCAACTGTAAAAGTTACAGCTAAACCTGGATCGACTCCCGGATCAACCATGTACAGTTACACATCTCACCAACCTTCTCCTCCGTCCACTAGTATGGCCAACCACGTCATCGGACAACCACGACCTTCTGTACAGGTAAATAGGTTAATAAACTCTACTTCTACTCATTGCTATTAAGTTTTAACAAAAAATGAACTATTTTAGTTTCTTAATGGAAAAATGATTAGGGACCTAAAGTGCAAATGTATTAGAAGTATAAAAATTGGATTAGAGACAACAAGACTAGCTTGTTAATAATTTACATCTTTAGAACTTAGCATTTGTAAGATTTTATATTTAAATCACGCTAGATTTTAGTTATAATAATGGATCGCATGGACTAATTAAATTGATAGTACAAAATAAGTTTGAAGAATAAAAGTACAATACATATTCACTTTCAAGCTGTTATGTGTCTTTTGATTTGATAATAAGAATACTGTGAAATTCGAGTTTTGTCGATGGATGCAATTAAATTCATAAAGGCATTCAAATTAAATTAAACCAAATGTCATTCTTCCAACTTGCAGCCACCCACCGTCAACTCAAATGGAACGTCATTTGGTAATATGGCCAGTATAATATCAAGTTTGGAAAGGGGGGATGAAGATAAGTTAATTGATCTGCTCAGGCCGGAAAGGTGACTAAATAAAATCATCAATATATATTATATTTCGGTTTAGAAAAAGTTTCAATTTTAAATTATTTTAATTTTTCTTCTTCACTTTGTCTACAGGTTTAAGGATCCATATTTCAGCAGTTTGATGACTTATTTGTTGAATGAAATGGACAAGTATAGATGTTTGGAAAGCACAGTAAGCATATCCATGACTCCAAATACACTGTGTTGAACTTTTTGAATTCGTATAAAATAATATAGGGTTATGAGAATTTGATCGTGTGATCATATTTTTGTTCCTCAAAGGTTGATACTCTTAGAAACCAATTGCATGAAGCAATCCAGAAGCTAGAAGTGAAGGAGAAAGAACGTATGTTTCAGATTGATTTTAGTTCAGCTGAAATTATGAAAAAAGACAAGGAGATAGCTACTTTGACTGAGAGATTATGGGTTAGTAACATCTATATATATATCTACATACATACATATATACATAAAACCTTCTAGTTTACAATTTATAAGTTTGATTTATATGTTGTTGTTGGGTTGGGTTGGGTCTCTCACAGGATGCAACTGCCAGTAATAACGAGCTACGTGGGAGGATAAGTGAACTTGAAAAAAGCAACAACACACTTTCAACTTCACAAGCTAACCCTAATTAACCAACCATCAATGGTTAACTCCCCTTGATTTGATTTGATTTGATTAGAGCTCTACACTTACAATTAGGAATAATTATTGGTAGATGGTCATGTTCTGTAAATGTCCTCATTATTAAATATGTTTGATGATCCTTCTGTAATTTAGTTATGTAATTGTAATTTGTAGTGGGAGGAGAAAATTATTAGGCACAATTATATTATAAAAGGAAATTAAATTTGTCATCTTTTTTTAATTTCCTATTTGTAAATGATTATATCCAATATATGTTTATATTTAGTTGTTCTTTTGAGTCATTTTCTTAATTAAACTCTCTTTTTCTTTGAATTCTTTATTTCTAGGATGATAATACACTTGTAAAACCTTGGAACTTCGATTCATTTATCTAAATCTAAATTAATTATCACTAAATGCAACTTTCTTAAGTTATTAAAATCATTACAGTGCAAATGTTTTTCACAATATATCTAACTGTTATATGCATTTAACATAAAAATTATATTATTATTATTATTATTATTATTATATATATATAATTAAACATACTTTGTTATCTAATAAATAATTAATTTATATAAATGGAAGAAAATAGAAAGTATTTTAGATATTTTGAGTTTGAATTAAAATTTTAGTTATCTATTTTCAAATTTAAATTTTTTCTATTTTTAAAAATATTTTATTTATTTTATTGGAATGATTTGACTAACTTTTATCTAAACCCAAAATAAAATAATTTTTGTATACTTGGTTGAAATATTGTAGTTGCTATTTCATACAAAAATATTCGGTAATTATGTGATAACTCTACGAAGATCGCTTTTTCACTATCCGAAATCACTGTTACACAAAAATATGGGGTTTGATAACCTAAAAAATGAAAATAGAATATCACTTAAAATCAATTTTTGAAGCATCGCCAATTTGGTGATTGTGAA
The DNA here is from genome assembly GCF_000004075.3 of Cucumis sativus. NCBI lineage: Eukaryota > Viridiplantae > Streptophyta > Magnoliopsida > Cucurbitales > Cucurbitaceae > Cucumis > Cucumis sativus. Next base: position 1,332,627 of record NC_026658.2, read on the forward strand.
GAAGTGATTAACCGATAATCACCACCTTTTTTTATATAATTTTTTAATATCCAAAACACACATTTTCTTTTGTAGTTTGTTAGTTTAAAAATCACTTTTGTTGTTATCAAACATAAGGATTGAAGATTAATTTTAAGAGTTTGTTTCCAAACATAAATTTAATTGTTTTAGAAATCAAGCTTACAAAACCAATTTTACCTAAATCATTTTTTCTTAGGAAATCAATGTTCCAATTATCAATCTCAAACACATTCTCTAAGTTTAGAGCAAAAATAACTTTGAACAAAAGTTGAAAAGTAAGAGATATCTTTTAAGTAAAAAAGATTGAATACATGAGCATAAAGCTACAATACAAAACAATATTATAAAGGTTAAAGTTAAAATAATTAAAAGCAATGTTTGGAGTTAAACTGAAATTAAAATACTTTAATACATATAATGATATCAAAATAGAATATTTAAAAACATAAGTTTAGGTTTATGTAGAAACCAAAATAAAAGGCGAAGGAGGGCAATTTGGTCCAATTACAAATGTGAGGCCGTTATCTTCCCGCGAACCCTTCTTCCACTTCTCAACAATGGCATCCATTTCCGCTACTGGTTCTCTTCTCAAATTCCCCACTCTCTTCTCCCGGAAGAAGACTCTCAACACCGTACCTTCTTCACTCTATTCCCTTTCTCTTCACCACTCCGATTCCATCTGCTTCCTAATGCATTTTGCTATTCTTTTTTTTTTTTTTTCTTTTAGAGCTGCAGCGGACCCCATTTCGTTAACTTTCCCCACGATTCTCACCCTTCTTCTTCTTCCGGTACTTGTTTCATTGTTGTTTCTGGAGTTGGGTTTGCAAAGTTTTGTCGATTGGTATTTTTCAGTTATTCTTGTTTGCATTTCTTATGTATAGGTGGTGACACTACTGCGGGATGTCTCAAGGTTGTATTTGATCGAAGGGCTGTGGTTTTCTCATCCTTTGGTCTACTCGCTGGAGCCTTGTTGAAGGTTGCAGATGATGGAGTAGCTGTGGCATCTGAGTTTGCTGATAGTAATTTCTTGTGCTTTACCGCTCGTTCATTTCTGTTGATTATTTAGGGATAGTGGGTGTTTGAGTTATCCGTTGCCTGCTCCTTCACGTTGTAGTTTTTTGCTTTGGTTTTAGATATGGGTATCTAAGGTACAACTGCTCTTGCCACTTTTGATGTGATTTATGAATTTAAATCTTCTTCCCGCTTAGACTAGGCAATTAGATGCCTTGTGTTCTGACCCTGGTTTGTATTGATTATCAAAATTGTTGTCCAATAATCCCCTGAAATTACTTGCTGTTCTTGGAGAAACTTTAGAGCCTTTTGATCTACACGTTCATCCCACTAAATAATGCTGCCATTGCTTAGTTCCCAACGCAACCTCCATCGATTCTTGCTCATAAACGGATATAACCTTGAGGTAGACCATGATCATGATAGGGGTCAAGATCTTTTTGCATTGGTACGATCCTCAACTCATGATGCACGTTATCTATCTCTGTTATGAACGGCAATTGAATTTTGGAAAATCCAGCACAGGTACAGTTTTCATGGTTTTCAGTTGTTAAAATGTGGCTTTCACTTCCTCCTTCCACCCAAAATTGTCTCTTTTGAAATGTTAGGTAAGGGGCCAGGCAATTACTCAATTGGTCATAAATAAACGGCAGCAGTATGGTCAACTTATTTGGGATTGCCCCCCTATTGAGGAGCCTAATAATCTATAAAGAAATCCCATCTACCGTTTTCTCCTTTTCCATCAACACAGGAGTAGAAATTGGCTCATACTTGGTCCAGTTACCCCTATTGAAAGCATATCCCTGAGCAGCAAATCTATCACATTCTTTTTTAAACTAAGGATAAGGGATCACACTGACCTGGGTCGAACGACTTTATGCTCCCTCCTTCTGGTTGGTGGTAATACAACAAAAGCTGAAACGTGGGCAAACTGTTGTAGGACGGGTAAAATTTCATGTGGTACTCCCTCATTCCTGTTGCTGGACATGTCTAGGGATTGGGTTTCCATCTGCAGTGGATTGAAATCCATTAGAATATCCTTCTGTTTTTATTATCTTATCTCAATACCACTTTCTCCTTACATCTTGAAACTTTGTAGTCAATTTGCCCCTGTCCACACTCATCGATCCCATGAAAACTTTTGCACTCTTAGGATATTGTGTGTTGCCTAGTGGTTAGGAGAAAGAAAAAGGTCTCAACAACTCCTTCAACTTTAATCTTAATGATCCATCCAGCTAAGTTTAGAGGCTGGTGATTCTTATTTGAGTGAAACCAAAATATTTACTCCACAGACAAATAGTGAGTTCTTAAGGTAATAATCTTGATATTAATATAGCCGATTAAGTAGATCTAATTAGAAGATGAACGTCTAGTTATTAGCATTTTTCCTATTAAATTTAGTGACTTGTAGGAGGAGTTATTGGCAGCAAGGTCAAATATTGGGGCAGAGATCTAGATCTTGACTTGGGTATTATTGAACTAAATTTATCTCAAATATGCTATGCAGAAAAGAACCGTTGGAAGTCCTACATAACTATCATACTGTAATAAAAATACTATCATTTTTAGCTGTTACTTTGTGCAGTATGATTGAACAAAGTATTTGGGAAACTAGGCAGTTTCCAAAACAAACTCTGCTGATGCTAATAGCTTATTATATTTAGTCAGAACAAAACCTTCACTTTGAAGAACTAAGACCGAGTTGGGGAAATTCTTGTATGACAGAACAGGGCTCTAGATGTATGGTAGCATTTGAACTTGTTGAGACTTGAGATATAGGAAGATTTCTGTCAGATAAATCTTTTTTTACTAGCAAATTTTTGTTTTTTTTTTTCTTTATCTTGTGACTTGTTAGTTAATTGTTATCCTTTATTTGTTGTCCAGTTTAAGTTATGGTCTAAAGTGTGAATAGACGTTAGTTCTTTATCAATTAGATTTGAATAATTTATGTTGTTAAAATAGTACAATATTTATCTTTGAATAATACGCCAATACGCCATTATGGCTGTATAAAATCTAATTGGAGAATTTTTGTAATTGTTAGAGTGTAGTATCTTTTTTTAGTATGCTTAATTTATTTATTTATTTATTTTTTTTTTTGAAACTGCTTTTTTTTTAATCTTCAAGCAAACTTGGTTTTCCATTACGAAAAAGAAAAAAAAAATACTTAGGATAGCCATCTTTTAATGAGACAGAAATATTTGGGTACTTTACCGTGGTTTCGTTATTGATATTATGTACCTTGAAGTATCTTTTGGTGGTCACGCTTTGTTTCAATCCCTTTTGGTATATTTGATACCATTATGTAAATTTTTGCTTAGAATAAAAATTGAGGAACCTGGATTTGTTAATAGTTGGTATATTTGAACACACATACAGTGCCAGCTCTTAGGGGGAAGGATTACGGCAAGACTAAAATGAAATATTCGGACTATACTGAGACAGAATCAGGTCTTCAATATAAGGTCACGCATTATGAAGTTATAATAAAATACTATATTTTTCTGTTCATGCTCTCACAAGTCTTATTTGTTTTAACTTTACTTAACAAGACTGCAGGATCTGAGAAAAGGGGAAGGCCCCTCACCAAAAGTGGGAGATACCGTTGTGGTAAGATAGTGCAGTTTATGGATAACTAAAGACTCTGGAAAGAAATTATTTCTCAAATATGTCAAGTTGATGGCTTCCATTACATGTTTAATGCTTAATGGAGTTATTTTTCAATATTATATCTTTTATATAAGAATATATAATTCTCACGAACATAAATTGATATGCTATTTATAATATTTTATGTTTTGAGTGGAAGTTTCTAATTGAGGATTGAGCAAGAAGCAAAGCCAAACTGAAAATTGATATTGCCTGCATCTTTTCAAGGCCTATATGTTTATTTTAGGTTGATTGGGATGGCTATACAATTGGGTATTATGGCCGCATATTTGAAGCCAGAAATAAGACAAAGGGTGGTTCTTTCGAGGTAGGCAATGCTTTGGCTTCTCAGATTTGGAGTCTAAGGATGTTCTCGACCGTTTAATTGAATCTTAATATATTATTGCTATATTATTGCTCAGGGTGACGACAAGGCCTTCTTCAAATTTAGGCTAGGATCTCAAGAGGTGAGAGATATGTTACCATTTGGAAAGATGCGCCTTTCTTTACTTAATTGTGATGATTCGGAAACTTACTGTACTGTTTCTATGACTTGTGTTCCATTTGTTGGTGTACTAAATTAAACTGTAGTTATTGTCTTTTTCGTGAAATCTCTAATTGTTGTTTGCTTGTTCAATATGTTAAATTTTTTTGCTGTTGTTTAATTGCATGGTGTTATCATCGCTCATACTAATTTTCTTAACAGGTTTCGATTTAGCTTTAAATCTTAGTGACTTATTTCTTTGAAAATTTAAGCTTTCTTAGGTTTTCCTCTATGTCAGGTGATTCAAGCATTTGAGGAAGCTGTTGTGGGAATGACTTTGGGTGGTGTTAGAAGGTTCTGCCTTTTCTTTATTAACCTTGAATATTTATTAACTGACGCGTTTTTAAATAAAATTACTATTGGTTACACTTCATCGCTTATCAATTCGTGAAATGTTTGATGTAGCTTTTCTTTACTGAGATAAAGTTGCGTGGCCTCTGACATTGTTGTACAAACTATATACAATTTGATCTAACGCAAGTTGTTAATAAATTAAAATGTAATGAACTATACTTGTACATAAATGCAAATTGCATGTGCATTTTTCTTTTCTGAATGTATGCACTATATTTATAATCCACATGACCTCGAGCAGGATTATAGTACCACCAGAATTGGGATATCCTGATAATGACTATAATAAAAAGGGTCCAAGGCCAACGACATTCTCGGTAACATTTCATTTTTCTATACTAAACCTATATACGGTTACATGAACACATGGGAGGATTTTTTTTTCACTATTGACTGCAACACTTTCAGGGCCAACGAGCATTGGCCTTCGTGTTGAGGAACCAAGGATTGATAGACAAGACTCTTTTGTTTGACATTGAGCTTCTGAAAATCATTCCAAACTCATCAGTTTAAGGTTGGTTGACGTGTCGCAAAATCCTGCTCAGCAAACATGATTCCGTGAAGGTTTGTTTTCCATCCTTTAATATATATACGTATCACGATTTGATTGACAGGCTATAAAGCCTTCTCATTTACTACTGGATTCCTTACATTTTACAGGGGTTTCAGAGGCAACAAAAACCGTTAACTGCAAGCTGTGAGATTCTTTGCGAATGGGTATTAATTGCTAGTTTATGCCCGTTGAAAACGTATATAGGAATCACGTGCACTTCGTCTGTATTATAACAATTTTCAATACGCTCCAGTTTTCTGATATGATCTTGGTCTGAACATTTTTTTGAAGGAAAGATAATGACGAAATAAAAAATAAAGAAAAAACAGGTCCATTTGCGATGGAATATGATATTGTTCCGCCCATCAAACTTGTTCTGAATGGCAATGAAAATTCAATTTGATTGTATCATGTCTTCTCTCATTATTTTCAGCTTAGGCTATGGAGAAACTTGGAGGTTTTAATAAACTTAGAATGCAGAAACACCCATTCTAAATGGTTCCAACAATAACAAAACTTGATATTACAAACTAACATAAATTAGATTCAACACTGAAAGGGACATGTGGTCAAACTCGATGATAGAAACCTCCTAGAAGCACAAACGGTTGAAGTATTGCATAAATGAAGTTGGTGGAGGTGGGGGGGAGAAACAAACATCCCAGCAATAATTAGATACGGTTAAGTTTACAAAGACTTGGACGTTCTTCCCATTAACTAACAGAAAGCTTCCTTCTCTTGTACCTGACCATAACTTTGCCTTTGACACCCACAACCATAGCATTCCAATCAATTTCAGGAAAAGGAGATATTAGCTCCAGTTCAAAATTTCTTAGCAACTGACTCCATATTGCTTTTATCTGTAGATAAGCAAAGGGTTCGCCAAGGCACCCATGCCTGCCACCTCCGAACGAGATGTAGGAGAACGCTCCAGCTGCCTTGTCTTCATCTCTCCCAGGGGCGAACCTGTCTGGATCATACCTGTCTGGATCCTTATACACATGAGGAAGTCGATTAGCAAAAGCTGGAGATGTGGCAATTATATGACCCTTTGGAATATCATATTCTTTCCCCTCTCTGGTTGTAACACTAAAATCACTATGCGAACTTCGCATCAACATAATCAATGGAGGGTGAAGTCTGAGAGCTTCTTTAATGCACCTATGGAGATTGTCCATTTCAGACAAGATATCATGATCAATCTTATCGCCATGCTTACCCATCAGCTCTTGCTGTTCCTCTAAAACAGCAGACATGTACTCTTTGTGGCAGAGGAGATAAGCCCCAGTCCAAGTTGAGGTAATAGAACTAGTATGTTGACCTGCAAAAAGAGCAGCTATGAGCAAACCAGTGACTTCAGAATCTGTTGTTGACCGCCCATCTTTGTACTTTGAGTCAATAAAACATTGCAACATATCATTATCTGAACTCCCGTTGCATTTTCTGGAAGCTATGATTTTTGCAAAGATATCCGCAAGCTTGCTGCGTGCTTGATCACGACGACGATGAGCCGGGATAGGAAGGTAGGGAAACATAACACTGATAGGGAGCATTCCATTGTCAAGGTCATGAAACAAAGCTGAAACATCCGCAAAAAGCTTATCACGAACCTCACTTCCCAAAAGGCATCTACTAGCTGTTAAGATGATAAGATGTTCCAACTCATACTTGAGATCCACCTCCCCACTGTCACCCCACTTAGAGAAGAAATCCTGCTCAAAATACCCCCACCACATCCCAAGGTTACAGAGATTCTAAAGAATAATGTACAACAAAGAGAATGGAAATCGAAGACTTGGACGTAATCATCAGAAAAGTAGGATGGATGTTAAATTTAGCATGCATTATCATTAGCAAGGAGATAAGTAAAACTAGACAGAGCACAGGTTCTTAGAGAATCCTAATATTTACAATCCTTATCTGACGCTTGCATTAAATGAATAAGAATATTATAGTCCTTTCCCTTTCATTATTAAATTCTTATCAATTTATTAGATCTATGATGCATTGATACTGACCTCTGCCTCTCTAACCATCTGATCTACGTATCCTTTCAGTTTTGTGACTCTGAGAGCCTCAGTGAAGAACCTGAACTGTTCTTGACGAATGGAGTAATCCACATCGAACACAACGCCAGGGCCAAAAGTTGGGACATTAAACTGGTAAACTTCCTGCTGGCTAAGATCAGACTCAGATGCTTTGAAGAAATGTGCAGAAACCTCAGGGCCAATCAAGAAGGTAATTTTTTTATGCAATAAGTTAACGGTGAAAACACTCCCAAGTTTAGGGTACTCCTTCCTCAGCATCACAATCGGACCTTTAAGAAAACGGAGCAATCCCCCAATAAAGGGGATGCCTTTAACAGTGGGAGGAGGCCGTTTGTTAGATCTGGAATTGAGAAGAGCAGAAATAAGCTTTGCGAGGAGTAAAGTGGCGAGAACAAGAAGACCCACATTGAAGAATTTGATGTTATCAGGTTCCATGGCAAAGAACCTGGGAAAGATCTTCCCAGGAATGGGGAGGAGATTGAAGAAGAAACAGAGGGGGAGAGAGAGAATTGAGAGAAAAATGGAATCGTAATTCTGAGATTGAAGATGGGGAGATTATGAGGAGGAAGGCATTTGAAGGGGAAGAAGAGGACAGAAACAGACAGCTGGGGAGAGAGAGTGAAGGAGAGATTTTAACAACAGGTGCGTGTGAGTAACAATAGTGAGGATTCCATAGTGGGGGCTTAAGGGTTTATCCCTATTTCTGCTTTTGCCCTTCACATGTCTTAAAACAGTGGGTCTCATGGTTTTAACCTTTTATAATATATTCTAACTTATTTTAAATTTAGCTTTTTATAATAAAAAAATGGTTCAAAATAAAATTTAACAAAATATTTACACTTTGTAATAATTTTTTTTCTTTTAATTGTTTAATAAATTTTGTCAAATATTTTGTTTCTGTAAATAATTTATTAATTCTTTTTATTTTTTAAAAATAATAAATTTTAAAATAAGATTATTTTTAAATATAAAATAATAAATTCAAATATTTTTAAAATATAGTAAAATAGTAACGTATATTTTGTTATATTTATAAAAAAATGGAAACAGTTTAATCAATTAAAATAATTTCATTTTAAAGAAATTATTGTACCTTGTTTTTAATTCTAAGATGGATTTTATTTTAGGTTCTAGAATTATTGTTTTAATTTGAATTTTGTTTACTTGTTGGCCTAATTTTTTTTTAAAGATTTATGCTTTTAATTTTAATTTTTTCCTAGATACTCATTTTTTATCTTTAATAATTAATTTAAAAATTATAATTTACTAAGTTTTATTATTTTTCAACCCTATTAAAATTTCACTTCTTAACTATTTTTAAGTAACTAATAAATGCTAATAATACGGACGAAAAATGGTTTAAAAGGGTAAATATTGAAATTTATGAATTAAATTTAAAAAAATTCGTAAAAATAGCAAAAGAAAATTATAATAATGTAGTTACATCATTTACATTTTTAAAATTGTAAAAATAGTGTATTTAAAAGTATATTATCGTTAATTACGGTCATATTTATCAAAATTGCAATATGAAAAATAGATGTTATAAGCCTGTTTTTTTTCTTCTTTTTTTTCATTTAATGCAATTTCTCTTAAATTTAAATAAAACTTAAGTCTCGAAGATAAAGATGTCACATTTTGAAATTAAGAGGTTCAACTGAAACTAACTCATAACTTTTAGTGTAATATTTTGAAAAACATGTGGATGGTAGATTCAAAATCTAAATCTAGAGATCAATTTTTTTTTCTTTTAATATTTTTCATCCTTTCTTCAGATCTTGTTTGAATTATAACCTTGTGGTTTAAAAAACAGTTAATATACAAAAGTCAGAAATTATAGCCATTAGCCCAACTTGGGAGCTTTTTTGGGTTTAAATAGTACTTTTGAGTATTATTCTTGGCCTTAGTTGATTTTGGTGTTCATAGTTTCAAAATGTTTCTTTTAGGTCTAATTCATAATATATATAATTCAATTTGGTTGTAGGTGAGAATCTTTTCTTTCCAAATGCATTTTCACAAGTCTAAAAGAGGAGAATATTTAATTTCCTATACTACTTGTTAAGTCAAATGGATTTGATTTCTTCATGATTTAAATAATATCAATGTCTAAATTATCTCTAAGTGGCAAATCGTTTATTATTTATTAAGGTTAAAGTATGAAAGATAATCTTTTAACTATATATTTTTTTTTATTAAACACATGTTTCAAACGGTGTAGTAATACACAATAAGTTTTAAGTATAATCTTGCACTAAAAAAGAAAAAAGAATTACTTTGAGCTTTAATTTATTTCATATTTTGAAAATGGTAAGTTATTAAATTTCTTCCATGTACACACTACATATATGAGAGTTCATGCAAACAATTAATTGCTAGCATTTGAGGATGGATATTTGATAACAATCATTGAAAGCAATTTAAGTGACTTTATTTAAACTGGTAAACTCCATCCACGTATTTGCTTGCATGAATGATCATCATCATTATTTGTATGGCAATTAATTTACGTAGAGGGTGCAATCAATTAAGAAGTACCCTAAACCTATTTTCACCTGTTGTTAGAATTAAAAGAACTTAAGTATTTGTTGAATGATCTTAATGAGTATATTCAATGATTTTGGTTCATTTTTCTAATGCTACCTTTCTTATCTTCCGATTTACACTTTTTTTAGGTATTTCAAAGTTACGATATGAATAAAATAGTTCTTACAATTCAACAATGTGTGTCGTTTTTTTTTATATTTCTTTCATAAATGAGATACGGAGATTTGATTTCAATTATGAAATTTACATTTAACTCCAAATTCAAATCTACCTAGATTGGTTTGGTTTTCTCGGATTTTGGGTTTTTGTATCAAGTTAGTTATTGAAAATTTTACTACAATTTATAAATAATTTTGATTAATAATACAATAAATTTGAAATATTAAAAAATTTAGAAAATTGATGTCATAAATCATAAATAAAATTTATTGTATTTTTGTTCCATCTTGGAAACAAAGAGAAGGCCGGATTGAGATTCAGATTCATCGGAAATTTTAATTTTAGCTTTCACCATAGTTGACCTCTTTTCATCTTCTTCTTCTTCTTCTTCTTCTTCTCCGTCTTCTTCAGCCCTAATCCCTCCCTCCACCACTCCCACTTCTCCTTCATTTCCCATTCCAACGCTCCCTCCATTATTTCCCACCTCAACAATGGTTATCTCTCCCCTCCATGGCGCCCTTTTCCCTTTCCTCTTTTAGTATCTGCTTCCCCCTACCTCTGACAACTCACCACTCACTGTCCTTCATTCCCTTCGTCCTCTGTAAGATTCTCTCTCTCTCTCTCTCTCTCTCTCTCTCTCCCCTATTGATTCTTGCTTATTGTCGGATCTGGATTCTGATTTACCCGTTTCTAGTATGGATGGATTTGAGCTTCGATGTTTGCATCGCTTTCTTGGGTTTACCCTACGTGCATGGGAAATTATTTTTGTGTTTACCGTGTAGGCTGAGGGGATTTAATAATTTTGGATTTCGATATCTTTTTCCTTATAGATTAAGTTCGAATCAGTGATTTATTACACTTTCATTTCCATATTTTAAGTTCCTGTTGATTGCCCTAATTTCTGATGCGAAGTGCTCAATCTAATCACTAATGCACATTGAGAAGCAATGTGTGAAGATGTGCAGTTTCTATCTCGATTTTTTATGTTTTATTTGATGACCGAACTGGAACCTGACTTTTTTTGTGTCCATTATAACTACGAGCAATTTCTAGTTCTTTAGTAGGATAGATTACTTGCTTGCATCACGATCTTTAAGAACTCGGCTAAGAAAGTGGATGCCGACTGTATTAGGTTTTTAAAGCTGTGTTTGTTGCAAGTGGTTTGATATTGATGTGCAATATTTTCTTTCTTTTTTTTATTTTTTTTAATTACTGGCCTGGTCTATATTCACTGGCATTCGATTATCCGTATCATATGGTTTGAGAATGATCGAGTTGTTAACTTGAAAGATGAGAAGAAGAATGCTATTGCTACACGTTTATTTATTGCTAGATAATGTTTTTTCAACGCTCAGCAGGTGGCCTCCTAGTAGGCAAGTTTATGAGCTGGGTGGATCATTACAGTGAAGTTCCAAGGGAAATTCTTGAATAGGTTTTTCAAACCCGACTTGAAACAGAAGTATTTCGTTAAAAGAATGCAGAATCAGGAAAATCTCGATGCAGATGGGAAAGCGGAGTCTGTAATATCCATTCAAACATCAGAATACGATTCCTGGGGCAATTTGGGTGATGATGATATCATGCTGCAGAAATCTGCAATTTTTGTTCAGGAAGCTGAGAAAGTTCCATTTGTCGGTGACAAGGCATGTTTCACCCAACTAAGTTTTAGTCTCCTGCATTGTCCTGTCTTGATCTTGCCACACTTTTTCCCTCCTCTTCCTTCACGTGTCTGTGTTATTTATGATTCTATGCATGTAGGAAACGGAGTTCTACTCCTTAGTCTTTCTTTCTTTTCCCATAAATTATGCTATGAAGTAGTACTCTTATTTTATTTGCTGCAACATGTTTGGGAAGTTCTCAAAACGTAACCTAGGTTTGGAAATTATTTAGAACTTAGAAATGTTTGTGGGATTCTGCATTGCTTTTTGCTTCAAAAGCCACCCTTTCTGTATGTTTAATGGCGTTTTTGGTGTCTAACCTTTGGGCCTACAGTTCTAACCCTTTTTATCATGTTTTTGTTTGTTCTTAATTCGTATCTTAACAATTGGAGGTCCATCTTATTAGTTATTATTTTTCCTACTTTATTTTGGCTTGGCTCTATTTTTTCATTTTCATTTCCTGAAAGTGAATCTGTATTCTCTGCTTTTTCCACTCTTTTTACTCCTTTTGGAGTTTGTATTCTTTGAGCAATAGTCTCTCTGTTCAAAGTAGTTCTTTCTCTTGTTTTTTAGGGGTGGAAAGGGACTCTTGTGATGTTTGGGCTTGGTGAAGTTTCAAGCTTCCCTTTGGGCTTCAATTTTGAGGACTTTTTGTAATTACTCTTTAGTTTACATTTTACTTTCTTGGTCCACTTTCTCTAGTAGGGCTTTTGTGTGCTTGGTTTTTTGTATGCCCTTGAACTCTTTCACTTTTTCTCTATGAATAGTTTTCCATAAAAAAATTTAATTAAAAAAGAAAGAAGTGAATGACTCTTTGAAAGTTCTTTTTACCTTTTTAACGTATGTTTTGAATGCCTTACAACTGTGGCCTTGTAGTAAGATGTTTTTATCAGTTAATTTTTCTTTTACTCCGTAATGAATCTTAATGGCAATGGTTTTGCAGGAACCACTTTCTTCTTTAGAAGCTGAATATAAATCGGGAAGTCCAATTTTGCTGGAGAAAATTAAGGTTTTACTTGTTGCTTATTGTTATTTTAGTAGAGTTGTCCTTGGAATAATTATTTATGTTACATGTTATGCAGGTGCTCAGTGGCCAGTATGCTGCCATTCGTCGAACACGTGGTGATGGGAACTGCTTTTTCCGAAGCTTCATGTTTTCTTATCTTGTAAGTTTAATTCTTTTAATTTATCTCATTTACTTTGCTATTATACTTTTTGTGCATCATCGAGCATCAGCTGTTACTGACTTGGCCTCTCAAATCAGGAACACATTTTAGAGTCACAAGACAAAACTGAAGTTGATCGCATCAAAACAAATGTTGAAAATTGTAGGAAAACACTTCGAAGTCTGGGATATACAGAATTTACCTTTGAAGATTTTTTTGCGGTAAATTCCTACCATTCCTTTTTTTTTTAAAAAAAAACAATTAATCTATTGCACATTATCGCCCTATGCTCTAAGCAGTATGGCTTATTTCTTCCATTCAACTGGAATTGGTGGAAGTTGAGAACTATTCATACTAGTCTCTAAATGTGTTATTGAACATACCATATATAAATATTGTGTAAGATACTTAATTAGGGAGATTGGTATGGTATTAGTAAGGGGCATAAGGGCAATTAGATTGGGAGTTGATGTATCTTGTTATAAATAGGAGAGTCAGTGAGGGAAGGTGCCCAGCAATTGTCGAGTGTTATAGGGCTTGGGATGCCATACTCAAGAGGAAGGTTCCAAGTGCCTTATATTGGATTATCTCGTAGTTCCATCTTTATCAATTTTATTGTTGTTGAGATGTTTTCTTTGCAGTTTGTGATGGTATAGTAGGTTTATTTTCCCTTTTTTGAACCTTTCCATCTAAGTATGTGCTTTCTCTCCAATTGATGGATATGAATGAGGAAATTAGACCAAACTAAAGAGGACTATAGGGGGCTGCAAGTTCAATGATGGAAAGGTGGTGATGAGAATCTATTAATGAAATTGGCCCCTCCACTTTGTAATTTCATCCATTAATGAAATTGTCTCTTAACAAAAAGAAAAAAAGTGGTGATGAGAATCTATTTTTTGTGATGCCAGATTTAACATTAACGTCATTGCAATGACATCTCATATTGAATTAACTTTGAATACGAACATTTTGTATATTATGTCTTTACCTCATCGAAGTCCAGTCTTTTTCATAACTCATATATAGACTCTAGAGCTATTCTTTAAAAATGTGTGGACCAACTTTTAAATACATTGTTCCAGATTTATACTACCTTAAAGATGTCTAGAGCCTAGACTCGTCCTTCTTTATTATTGCTGTCTTTGTTTCATTTTGGTATAAACTGGCTAGATATCCTTGGTGGTTAATGATGGGTGCCATAAATATAAATTATTTATTAATAAATATGTTTAAAATATCTTTACAGCTATTCCTTGAGCAGCTGGAAAGTGCTCTTCAAGGAAATGAATCCTCTATAAGGTGTCAATGACCTGCCCTTCTACCTTGGAATTTTGATTCCTGAATTTTTAGTTGATAGTGCAATTTTCTGTTGCCATCAATTATGAAATTTTGCCATTCATGATTGCATTTGACTCTTATTTTTCTTGGATGCAGTCATGAAGAACTTGTTATTAGGAGTCGGGACCAGTCTATCTCTGATTATGGTCAGTGATGTTTTATATTCAATATTGAATTCTCTCTTTCCATTTCTACTGACAAAATTGTTTTTCTAGTTGTTATGTTTTTCAGGTTTGTTACATCAGGTGAAATACAAAAGCGTTCAGAATTTTTTGAGCCTTTTATTATGGGATTGACAAATGGAACGGTTGATCAGGTTTCCTAAATTTTTAACCCCTATAAGTTTTGCATTATGTTTTGACTTTTATCTTTAGATTTATGTTGGAAATTCAACCCTACAAGATATTTGAAATCTAAGCTGATTTGGCTAGGTGAACCCTTTTACAAGTGTAGTTTCAAGCAGAAGCAGCTAATTGTTATAAAGCAATAATGATGATTTAGACCATGTATACCTTGGACAGGAATAAGAATGGATATTTACGATTTCCGCTCTTGTTTACTTCTTCTTGGGATTGGAATAAGTATAACCCACTTAAGAATGTAGAACCTTGCTCTTATTTTGGAGCAACATCTTTACTTCATAATAGATAACCATTCTCTCTCCTATTGCTGTTCTATGGGTTCAAAGTCTTTTCTGTGGGTCTGTTGACCTTTTTTCCTCATTCTAAAAATCTAAATGTTAACAAACAATATCGTATCAACCACCGTTTTCTTATTCCAGACTTCATAATAATTGTAGTAAACAAAGTTTCAGAAATTCTATTTCAAATCCTTTTTTTTTTTTCTATTCAATCAGACATGATGGATTGCCATATGGTTTTATTCCCTCATTAAATAAACTAAGCCTTGGGTTCATGATTTTATCATCACATTTATATTTAAATGAAATCACTTTAGCCTTATTATTTCCCTTTTTTTGAGTGCACATGTGGGGATTTAAACTTTTCAACCTTGTTTCCATTTCAAAAGAAAAAAAAAAAAAATTTAAACTTTTGACCTTTTGGTCTGCTATTATTCCCTTTTTGGTGGATCAGAATCCCAAACAACAGTAAGCCTTGGTCTTTGTGTTTGGGGGTTAACTTTTCCAAGGGTTGGTCACTTATGATGATAATTTTTAGTTTTTGGTTTGGTGGGGAAACTAGACATAGACCTGAACATGGTTGGACTCGTATTAACTTTGTAAAAAGTCAAATGAACATTTAATTTCTTATTTAAGAAGAAAGAGAACCTATTTATCATGACTTCCAATCTCATCCTCTTTGGCACAGTTCTGCAAGACAGCAGTTGAACCAATGGGTGAAGAGAGTGATCATGTACACATAATTGCCTTATCTGATGCTTTGGGTGTGCCGATTCGTGTTCTGTACCTTGATCGAAGCTCCTGTGATTCTGGTGGCCTCAGTGTAAACCACCATGATTTTGTTCCTGCTACCACTGAGGTCGCAAGTGGTAGTGCTGCCTCTGAGATAAAGATCCCTTTCATTACTTTGCTCTATCGCCCTGGTCATTATGATATCCTTTATCCAAAATGATGGTAAACTTCTCTCACGAACTTATTGGAAAATTTTCCATAGAAATATCACTTCTTCCCCACCTATTATATGCAACAGATCAAATTTAATCTTTATAAAATGTTGATGTTTAAGAATTAAGAGTATATTATGGCTGCCATATCCTCATTCCGCATGCAAAAATGATATTTTCATCTGTAGTTGTCTACCGTTATTTGCAAATTTGTTCAAGTCTTTGATTCACTTGAGGATTTTTGTTCTGGGTGGTTCAGCTTGAATTATATGTTATTTATTTCAGGGTGGTGGGGCTCTCAGAGTTGAACTGCATTGACACGGCGGACATGGATCCAAGCTTCGACAAGATTAAAGGTTGGATCTTCATAATTGCTAGATGTTGTTCTGTACTGATTTTAATTACTGATGAGCTTGTTTGAGTAAAAAAAGAAAGGAATTATATTCACCAGTTAACTGAAATTTGAAATATACATGTGAATCAGTCTTCGAGTTTTTCAGTCATCTTGCAAATAGATTTCCTTACACAATCTCTTAGAATGTTTGAGAATTGAGATATAGTATTTCAATCCAATTTCAATACAGGGACACTATTACTTGGGGTGATGTTCTTAAATTCTAATAACTTACAATTCAACCCTAGGATTTAGAGAAGTTCATATTTGTATATGTACATTTTGAGCCAAAATGGATGCATCTTGCTATGATTTCAAAAATATATTAGTAGCAGAACATATTCTCAGTGATTGAAGTTTTTGGTGTATTAATGTCTAAAAGGGCAGTACAAGCATTATTATTTGGTGACATGAAAAATCAAGAAATAATCATTTTTCTTGTTGTATATGCCGTTTGTATTGTACACATCTCTCTTTGTTTCTTGAGCCTATAGTGAGTTATAGACAGGGTTCAAACTTTTGGATAGATATCCTACATCTGAATTGAATTATTTGTAGTTAAAGAATCTCTTTTAGTTGCTCCCTAACAATTAGGAGATTCCATTCTTTAAAAGAAATATTGGGTTCTACTTCTAGTGGCAGTCCCGCTTATCGCTCGAAGAAAAGAAAGATTGGAAAATCATGCTCAACTATCTCATAAGTATCATACCAAATCCCATCATTTAAATTGTTTGCTTTTTTTTTTATTCTCTTTCAAGAAATATGAGACATCTGAGTAAAGATATGCATTGGTAAGAAAGAAAAAGAAAAAATGTGAATGACGATTGGATTGGTGAGAGAATAGAAACCTAGGTCTGGAACGAGATATACAACAAGAAGAAAGAAAAGGATTGAATAGAGGGACTTCTTATCATTTCTTAAGATTGAACAAGATCATCAAATTCATATTCTTTTAAAATTGCAAGTGATGAAATTACTCTCAATCTACACAATTTTAGGTTTTCAATGTCTTAGATGTCGAACATCCAAAAAAAATTACTATTCCAAAATAGTTTTGTAAGGTTAATTAATAAAAGATTAAGAGTAGTATCGTACTATCAACTTCAAAGATAGAAAGAAGATAGAAAGATAGAGTTTATAGAGTTTGGATTCAAAGGTAGAGTTTAGATTTTCTCCATTTTGAAAAAAATATATATATTATTCTTTTTCTCCACAAATTTTTAGTGCACGAAGAAAATTGCAATCAAGTTTATTCTCTTTTACCAATACATCAAGGAGTTTTCTATAAAAATATCATTGCCCACTCTTCTTGCTTTTTTCTTTCACTTGTATATTATATTGGGTTGATATTTTATCAATTATGCAAATTTGTTTTTGCATAATTCAATAGATATTTTTAGGTATTGTAATTTCTCAAAAAATTTACAAGTTGGAATCTTTAAGAGAAATAGTTGGAGATAGAAAATAATTGAAGTTTCATAGTTTCTATCTCACTACGTTTAAATAGAGACCAACAATTTAACAAACTTTTACATATGAGAAATAAACATAAATTAAACAACATAATATAAAATACTACAACACAAAATACTAAAACATTCTGAAAAATTCTCAACCTTTAGATGCAATTGAACTCAAAAGTTAACTTAAAATTGTATTCTTTCAATTTATACTGGATTGAGAGAATAACAACAATAACTAATAAAAATAATTTACTTAATTTTAAGGTCTAAGGTTCGATTTTTTTTCGTGAGAAAAATAAAATTAACATTGTAAACTCCAATGTGTGAATTTGGCTTTTACTTTTACTCTTTTTTATTATTATTATTAATTCTCTTACTAATTTCGTTTGTTGCTATTTTGTGTATTAGTTATGCTTTTGCAATCAATTCATCAACTTCTTTTTTGTCACTGATTGAACATTTGCACGTGTTCTTTGTTTCAATTGTATTCAAATATTATTAGGACTTCTCTTTCTTTTTATTTTAATCATTGATTATTTGTTTGATTTTTTTTTATTACTATTAAAAGAAAACTTACGAGAGATAAATTGTCAAATTGGTAGATTTTTGTTGGGGAAGAGTGATTTTAAAATAGTTAATTTTTTAAAAACTTTGAAATAATAATGATATGGACCGTTTAAACATTACATTATTATTTATTTTTAATTTATTAATTTTAATACGGTGGATGATATTTTATGATAAATGAATTAAGTCTTGGAGACGTTGCATATCAAAAACATTTTAGTAGGATAGATGAACCTATCGTGTGGAGAGTTCGAACCTTTGATCAAGAACATTGTTAACTATTTGTTTCAATGTATATGATTTTTAGTCAATTTGTGTCTATCTCAATAACGACCTAGATTTAGAGATTCTCACTCGAAAAGGACTTCAACTTCCAATTTTTTGAGGTTTTCATATTACCAAATATGTTTTTAGTCACTCAAATTTGAATTTACTATTTAATTTTCACCATAAAAAACCTATCAAGAAAACATCAAATTGGAAATCTGATACCTTTATATTGAATAATGCAGTGTCTCTTTCCCTAACGTTTACTAGAAAAGTATTAATATATATTTGGTGATAGAAATTGAAAATGACTATTCATAGAGTTTAAAATGAGCATTTTTTTTTTCTTGTAAAAGAGTATTGAGATTAGAAATGAAAGTGTTTTTTGGGAGAGAGTAGAAGTGTTTTTAGGAAGGATTGTATGCCTAAAAAAGCAAAAGGGTTTGATCCAATTTACATAGAAAGAGATGCAAAATGGTCAAAAAAGTGGAAGAACCCATAGCCCTTAGTCTTCATCAATCATCATAAAGTTCCACTCCCATTTCTTCTTTTTCCTCATTTTCTAATCAACTTTTTCCATCTAATACCCACTCTTTTTCTCTTTATGTTTTCTTCTTTTCCTTTTTTCCTTTTTCTTTCAAACAATATTAGATAATAATAAGCTTAAGGAAAGATATACTAACTTACCCGTCTAAATTAACTTCAGTGTAGTATCCATTTTAAATTGTAGGGTTTTCGTGAGCGCATCATTTGAGACTTATCATTTTATCAATTAAGCTTCAACGCTTTCGCAACTCAAACACTATAGACATTTGAAGAAATATGCACACTCTAAGAATTGACTGCATTGATGATTTTTAAAATTGTAATAATCTTAATAGATGGTTTAAACGAATTAAAGGTTCGATTACTTGAAACGACTACGTTTTGCATGATAATCTTCAAGCTAAATTTGAACAGTAATTTATGTTGATGTATACATTTGCAAAGTTTAGGGATAAATTTATACGGTTCAAACTTTAGGATAAAAAACAATGTGGTCTATTGTTATCTATAGCTTACCCCTAAGTAATTAATAAAGGTGTGTGTGTGGGTATAATATACATAATGAATTATTGTTTGATATGAAAGTTGATGGAGTCAAAATAGGTATTTCCCTAAGTCATAGCAATGAAGAGTCCATCAAAGACCTTCCCAACAAATAAAACCCTATTTTCATTTTTCTCTCTCTCATTGTGTATTCATTAATACTTTTTTGAAAATCATGCACAAAAAACAAAATCTTTTTCTTCTTTTATATTTAAAGTTAATTTGGTAGGATACTCTTCTAAAAATAATGAAAAACAAATTATTTTGTTGTTTTCTTTGGTTATATTTATATATTGTTTGTTTGTGACCTTTTTTTTTTTGTTTGTACGAATGATTCAACAGTTCCAAATTATTTGGTAATAAAAAGGAAATTATTTTTCTTAATTGAAATATGAATATTTGATTACAATTTTGTTGTACTCTCTTTTTCTTTTCATGCATGAAAGAAAATAAAAGAAAAGAAAAGAAATAAAGAAAGAAATAAAATAAAAATGAGGGTATGCTTTTTGGTAACATAAAGGGATGATTGAAAGAGAAATATTCCTCAATGATGTTGGAGAGTTGATGAAGAAACTCTAAGGAACTTTACCCCACAAATTATCATCTTTGTCTATTTTTCCAACAACCTTTCCTTTCATTTCTTATGTTTTTCCATCTCTTATATATATAATATAAATATATCAAACTATCATCGTTTTAAACGGATCTAACTTTTATTTTAAATTATGTTAGGAGTACCTGAAAATTGGAATGTAATCAGAATTATTGATGAAAATTAGAGATTGTATTGAATATTTGACCATAGGAACAAAAATGGTACTGTAAACCATGAAAATGATATGAGAAAGAGAGTTTATTTGAAAACTGTTGGAATGGAATGAGTTTAGTATTATAATTTGGGTTTAAAGCACTCGATCTAAACATGTTTTTTTTTGGACTACATTACATTGCATTTTAATTCCATTACGGGTGCTCAAACGAATACCCTAAAAGATAATGTAAAGTATATACAAACAATAAAAGTAGAATATATATCAACTAATATATTTTATGTAAATATCCAAGGTCAAGTTGCAAAAAACACCCATACAAACACGGTCTAATTTTAACACTTTACAAGTTTGAAGGTTTAATTCTTACCATTCAAAGTTTTAAGTAGTTTGTGCTTTTCCCAACATATTTAAGAGTTCTTGTTTTGATTTTCTTAGTAGAATCATTAAAGTTCGAACCTCCCACTTCATGTATGAGAAATCGTGTCAATAATTATTATTGAGCTAAACTCACTTTGACTTTATAAATGATCATTTAGAAGTTGTTACATGGTCTTTTTTCACGTGACAGAAAAAAATGCTTAGTTCTAACTCACGTTCTAATAAATCACATTTATAATTAATGTTATATGTAATGATTTTTAAAAAATAAAGAGAGAGAGAGAGAGGGAATTAAAAGGCAAAGCTTTACAATCTATGTTCTACATTAATGATTGTAATCAATCTAAAACAGATATTGAATTGTATTTTAATAAAACAAATCATAGCTTGTTTCATGGATGAAATAATGAATCTGCTACTTTGGTTCACATTATTTAATTGCATTATAAACTATATAATAAATAAATTATTTGACTTAACAATTACTAATTAATTGGCCATGCTTATGTTTTCATTAATCATAATGTATTTTGATAAATGGTAATTACTTCACTTTTGCAAAAAAAAAAAAAAGAACATATAAAAATAAGTAAATTATTTTAAAGAATTTAGTCAAATATTTAATTTCCTTCATCTAATATTTACAACAAAAACCAAAGGAATATACTTTTGTGTATGCTTTGGACCATTCTCTTCTTCTTCTTTTACAACCTATGCATCAATTTTTCTTCTCTCTTTATTATTTGTCCTTTCTTTCTCCTCTCTGCACTTCCACGCCCTTCCACTGGGCGTCTCCTCGTTCACTTCCTTTATGTATAACGGACTCTTAATCTCAACTATGTTATCTTATTCTTACACTTCAATTTACATTCATCTTGTTGTGAATATTTAACATAATATCACATTTTGTTCTCATTCTCAAGATATAAAATGGTAAGAGGTTGAAATGTAAGCAATTGCTAGTAGATCCTCGAATAAAAAAATGTGCTGAAACGTACTCACCAAAAGAAGTTGATATGCCATTAAATTTGGAGCATTGAATAGTATGCTCAAAAGAGGTAGGTGTGTCATTAGAACATGTTACTCCAAACAAAATTAATGTGTTTAGGGGTGGGTTAGATTTGTCTATCATTTGTATGAGTAATATATAATTTAACTTACATATTCGTGCTCTAAATATGTTAATAAATAATCAAATTAACATCGTTCCATGATTATTTTAGTAGAAAATTTGACAAAATAATTACGTCCTGCAGAAAAATAAATGTAAAGAATTTTGTCTTTTAATCGTTTTTTTCTACAAAGGGTAAATAATTTGTCATCTTTTTTTAATTTTAAAAAAGCTCCGGTTTAATATTTTGTTTTTAGTTTTTTTTTTAAATAAAGTGTTTTTATAAACCTTTTAAGTTTTAAAAACTAAAAAAATAGATAAAATATTGTTTTTGTTTTTTCAAATGGACTAAAAGTTCGTTATTTTCATTTGTTCATATAAGTAAAAGGTAAATAATAATTGGTAAAAAAAACAAGACGAAATAAACTTAATTTAATTTTCAAAAAATAAAACACACGAAAACACAATTTTCTAATAACTAAAGTTAACATTTTTAGTAAGAATGTCATAATGAGAAGTGAAAACCTAATCTCTTCTAAACTAATAATACAAACAATTATTTAAAAATAGAGTTTGATAAATTGATATATTTACAAGTAAGTATTTTATTTTGCTATATATAAACTTATAATCTTATATTTCAGATCTCCACATTCTGAATTCTCTTATTATGTACATCAATTGTTTCAATTAATGTAAACAATATTAATTAAGTGTAAGTAAGGTTGGATAAATATGTTTAGAAGAAAGTAAAAAAGAAAAGTTGAATAAATAATTAGGTTTTGTTTTGTTTTGTTTGTTTGGGTTTGTGAGTAATATAAGGTTTGAGGAACACGCGCCATTAACTTCAACGCCTTTCTTCCTCTCTTATTTAATCCTTTCAACGCCAATTTCAATTTTGCTTTTTTTATATTTCTATCAATATCTCCAAATATTCTCTCTCTCTCTCTCTCTCTATATCGTTATATCTAATTAACACACTATGTGTCATTTATTTAATTTAACACTAACTTATACTAACCATATTAATATTTCAATTTTACCAGATGATAATATGGAATTTTATTTTTATATTTTATAAAATTTTAAAATAATAATGTACGTACTATGCAATTTATCTTATTTAATTTTTAAAAATAATTTATTATGTATTACTATTCCTCTACTATCGTTTCATTTTCATTTCTACATTTTACATCAATTTTGTTGATGTAATTTAAACTTATAAATTGTACTTTCACTTTTTAAAAAAATAAAGTCAACTTAAAAAAAATAGAAAGAATTTTTTTAAAAACATGTATTAAAATAATAAAACTAAAAAACAAAGGGTTAGAGATGGAACTATAAAAATCAATTAATTTGGTAATGATATAGTTACTTAAACTAAAGAAATCAAGTGCTTTTGTTGTTGTCTTATTATGTTTCCACCTAAAATTTTGGTACCCAATAATATAATTTCAACCAACATTGTTTTCTCTTTTTTTTTTTCTTTTGCTTTAGATAGGTAAGGTAAAGAAATTTGAATATAAGGTATATTTACTAACACTATGTCACATGCACGGGAAAGTAATCAAGATAAACGAGAGCGACGTAATGATGGTTATAAATTACTTGGTTTGTTCGTGCTCCTAAATTTTGTGTGTATGTTTGTTTAATCTATGACCTTTCAAGGTTGTCGTAAACTTTCAATTTTATGTTCATAGATATACAAACTTTTAAAACATTGTAATTTTAATGTCGAATTCTTGATATTTTAAAATTTAGAATCAACTCTTTTTAGATGAAAATGAGCAACAAATCGATACCTAACACCCCCAATCCCTAGGAAGAAATTTATAAAATAACAAAAACAAAAAAATATGAAAAATTTAAATAAGAGCGATACTTATCAGCAATGTTCGAGTCTTGATAAATAAAATGAAATCAAACAGAAGAAAAGAAAGAAGGCAAATGCCAAATTTTCTAAATGATCCCTCGAATCGCAGGGCTTGATGATATCCATAAGACGATTGATTGCAACTTGATATATTTGTACAAATTAAAAGACTAAACATGTAACAATAGATAATAAATTAAAAAACGGTAATTGTAACAAGAAACACTCTTAGGGATAAGAACTATGGGTACAAAAACATTAAATAAAAAAAGATAAGTATAATAAATTTTACCGATAACATGACCTATCGTTGCTAAACTATGAGAGTTGGATCTTTGTAGTATGCAAGAGATTACGAGCTTAATTGATACATTTGTCGATCTTTTTATTTTTATTAAATTCCAATGAACAAAATTATATAGAAAGATAATTATTTGTTTTGTTTGGGTACATCATGAAGGTATAATGAAATATATTATGAAAGTTGAAATAAATAAAAAAAGAATTTTTTTTAGGGTACATAAATAAAAATATAATAATGTAAAAAGTTAATTTGAAAAAAAAAAGAAAGAGAAAAAACTAAAAAGTTTAGGGAAGAAAAATGAAAAAGAAAGAAGAGAGAGAGAGAGAGAGAGAGAGAGAGAGAGAGAAAGAAAGGAAAAAAAAAAGGAGGGGGCAAAGACAGAGGAAAAAAGCTCTGTTTTTTCGCTTTAATCAATGACTGTGCCCTGTCTCTCCTCGTCTCTCACACACATTGTTTTTCCCTTCGACATTTTCAGGTTTAATGTTACCAAAGAAACAGATTAGATTAGAGATTTTCAAAATCTCAAATCAAAATTCCATTCCCAATACAAAATTACACCATAACCCACATCCATTAATGTTTCTTTTCTAATCTCCCTCTTTCTCTTTTTCATTTCTTCTTCTTCTTCTTCTTCCTCCTCTTCATTCCCTCTTTTCCCTTTTTCTTTTTCTTGCCACTCATTCGCTCCTTCTAGGGTTTTGAAAACCGAATCATACCCAATCCCCACCAATTTCAGCTAATTACATCATTAATTTTTCCTTCTTAATTCTTCTCTCTTTTGGGTTCTGTAAAAAAAGTCCCGTCTCTCTGATCACCTCCTTCTCTGTACCCTTTGGGGTTAATAATTTTTCCCTTTTGATTTCTGGGTTTTTATTCTTTTTCCTTCTCTCTTATGCTGGGTTGTTGTTGTTGTTGTTGTTGTTGTTGTTAGGTTTCTTTTTCTGGGTTTGTTGATAGGGGGCGTTTCCTGTGGTTGTTTCTTGCTTTTCTTTTTGTGGGGTTGTCTTGTTGTTGATCATGGACTAGAATGTGGAAGATCTGATTCTGTTTCTCACGATTTTTGGGGGATCCATGTCTTGGTTTGCTCCCCTTTACCTTGATCGAGTTTTAATGGCGCCTTGTTATTGACATTTGTTTTTCCCTTCCTTGGCTGCAAGTATATTAGTTTTTTCTCAAAATGCATTTCGCGAAGCTTGATGACTCTCCCATGTTCCGCAAGCAGGTTAGCTCTCTCTCTCTTTCCATTTCACTTTTTATAATTAATGTTTGTGTGTGTGTGTGTGTTTTTTTTTTTTAATTCATCTTCTCTATTGAGCTCAATTTTGATGGGTATTAATTATTATTGGGTTTCTGAGACATACAAGGAAACTAGCTTAAGAAATTTTAAGGGTATTTTTATATTTCGACGAACCCTTCTGAGAATCCTGGAAAACCGTCCTTTTCTTTTAATGAACACTTTCCTTATTTGTTTCTTGGCCAAACAGTCAATTTCATTCTCTCGGAAACTTCCTTTAATGAGCGGATATGCCAGTTATAACTATCACCATTCAGTAGATTACTAGCTAGTTTAGTCATTGTTTAAATGGTTAGATATTGTCTCAATGAGCCTATTTCAGATTATCTCGTATTCCCAATTTTGAAATTTACTTGCTCAGGAAAATTGGGTTGGTAACTGTGTTAGCATGGGGATTTACTAGTCCTTTACAGCAACTTTAGTAGGATATTTGACAAATCGTGGTTGAGACTGAAAGGATAATAGACAATTATTCTCGTGCTTGAGTGCATTTCCCATAATACATGAATGTTTTTTGTTTTTATATTTAAAACTTTTTGTTATGTATTCATCAACAAAAAAGAAAATAAACTATGGTCCTTGATAAGTGTATAGGCTCTGATTTGTGCATTCACTATTCCAATTAGGATTTTGAAGTTTCTGTATGTTTGTGCGTGTGTGTCATCTGGAGGTCTCCCAATGAGTGTATAGCGAGCACTCATAAAGGGGGGAAAAGGAAAAGAAGATGGCAGTTATTTTGGCAGGCTCATTCACGATTGAATAGTGTCTTGGTTTTTTTTTATTTGTGAATTAATCCTATATGACTTGATGACTACTACTATTCTTTAAAGAATGACCAAGTTTTCAAATGAGAAAAAATGAGAAAAAATGAGAAAAAAACAGACATAATAAAAATAACCCAAAAAGAGAACCTAGCTACAAAAGGAGCTCCAATTAAATGAAATAAAACCTAGAGTACAATTACAAAAAGGCATTGTCATCAAATCCCACAAAGAAACATGAATTCATCCATGGACTAAACATTGTTAGATAATGTCGCGCACTCTCTGAAGATTCTATTATTTCTGTCACTCAAAAGATCCTATAAAATTGCTCAAACTCTTGCTTGCCACACAACTCATTCTCATAGAAAGGAGAATGGAGATAAGCTTCTAGATTGTCTCCCTACACTCCCAAGAGCTGGTAAAGCAAAAGCTGGATGGCTCCAAGAAACAACTCTAAACAAAATCAACAAAATCACTTCTTTAGAGGATATGGTTGACGTCTTTAGTTGCCCTCCACAAAGAATAAAAGAAGGCATGCCAATCAAAATTGACCCTTGCTCAAGATCCAATTCAAGGTTTTAACCCTTTGTCTTTCTGTGCATAATCTGCCTTACGAAAAACTTAGCCTTCTTGGGAATCTTCACCCTGTAGACTGAGGAAAAGACAAAATCACTTGACTAGGAGGAATTCACCAAAGATTCAGACAACAGTAACAACACAAGTAATAAGGGACACACAGATTTGTTAACCCAATTCGGTGCAAAGTCACATACGTCTGGGAGGCTTTATGCTTGGGTGAAAGATGATTACTAACATGATAAGAGTTTTACATGTACAAATAAAAACACTCTCAAATGATGTTTAAGTAATACCTAACTTTTCACATGCGAACATGTTGGGCTTCCCTAACTTCAACTTCAGTGTTCTTATAATGAGTCGTCTGATCAAGGCTCTCCCTCAATCAGATGCAACTTGCAGAGATTTCACTTTCAACCTCTAGATGTTACTTCCTAACATTTAGAACAGTGCCTTTAACTTGATATCAATTTGATCAATCAAATACAAATCTTCTACACACTAGTTCTTTCTATGAGTTCTCCTAGAATTGTGCACAATAACACACAAGAGCGGCTTAACCTAAAATGACAGCCACCAAGGGAATATCAAGGAAGGCAGTCCGGAAAGGGCCCAGCAGTGAATAAACCAAATAAGGCAAGAAATCCACATGGGAAGCCGAAGACAATGCAGAATATGATAGCCAACACAACCATGCTAATATCAATGAAACGTCCCCCCCCCCCCCCCCCCCCCCCCCCAAAAAAAAAAAAAAAAAAAAAAAGGAGGAGCAACGAAAAAAGAAAGAAATATGGCTATTATAAATTCTGTCATTGGCTCTGAATGCAGTTAAATACATCTTGAGATTAATTTATGTGCAAATATGCATGTCTTGCTAAGTTTTTCTTACCCTAATTCTAAAGATGGGCATACTCTTGTGGCACCCATGAATGAAAAGCTACGAAAGTTGTTTTATTGTAGGTGTTATTTTTTGTTGTTAATTTCGTTTTGTGATACAGATACAATGCTTGGAGGAAAGTGCTGAATTATTGAGGGAGCGGAGTTTGAAGTTTTATAAAGGATGTCGAAAATACACGTATGTTTACTTTGGCATTTTTGATTCTTTAGTTGGTTTATTGTTTAAAAAGTATGTAGAGTTTCTTTATCAACCCAGTTGTGCTTCTACTTGACATCAGAGTCTTCTTTAGAATAGAAAACTTATTCAAGTTGGAAATTCCAATTAGTGTTTAAGTTCTCTAATTTGCTTCTTTCATTTCTTCTCAACAAAAGTTGTTCTTTTATATATATAAAAAAGACTCTTTAATCTGCCATTCTCCATTATAACCTTCTTCTATGATGTATATATTCCTAATCTGTTTCGTTACATGGGAGATGATGATAGCATTTCACGTTTTCTTGTTTTCCTATGATATGGAAGTTGAAATAGAAGGTTATTTTATGGTTATTCATGTTTTATGTGCAGACTTCTTTGGGTTTATTGATGGGGTTGTACACCAATGACATTAATTTTCTTCATTTACTCTCACACATGTAGAACTTATAAAAGTTCATTTCTTAACCATAGCTACTCACACAAGGATTTTCTTTACTATTCAATGTAGTTTTGGTTATACTTGGGTTTGGTCAACTTTTATTCTCAAGGCCAAGATTTTGCAATAATTTTCTAATTGTTCTTTCTTTTTCTATTTTGCAGTGAAGGACTTGGTGAGGGATATGATGGTGATATTGCCTTCGCAAGTTCCTTGGAAACTTTTGGGGGCGGGCATAATGACCCAATCAGTGTTGCTTTTGGAGGTATGCCTGTTTATTTTAGAACTTGTTTGGTAATGTTAGATGTGCGAGTTGTACACAAGCTTGAGATGTTAGACCGCATAATTTTGGGTAACTCTTGCCTTGATGGTTATGATTGTTTTGTGGCATTTTTTTGTTTGCTTTGTTTGAATGTAGTCATATCGACATCACTTTATTTGTGAATACTCTTGCTTTGTTTCCTTTATTTTTCACTTGATAATTGCATGTATGGCTTGTATTATAAATTTTCTTCCTATTTGAAGTTGAGCTATATCTGCTAGTTATGCGCGGTCAATTAACTTTTAGATGATATTTCAGGACCTGTCATGACCAAATTTACAATTGCTTTGAGAGAAATTGGGACATACAAGGAAGTTCTTCGTTCCCAGGTATATATATATATCACACGCATTATAGAATCAATGACTTTTCTTGAGAAAAATTAAGAATACAAGGGCATACAAAAAAAAGAAAAGTCCATGAAAGCACCCTCTAAAGAAAGGGTTTCCAATTCCAACTTAGTAAGATGTTATCTGGGGAATAATTACAGAAAAGCTTTGAAACCGATGCCCATAGTGAGCCAGAAACCTCACTAGGTATAGTCTGTTCTGTCTCATGTATAAATTTGCTTCTAGTCTTCCATCATTTCTTCTTTAATCACTGTCAATAATTGAAGTTCTTATCCACTTTCCTTTTCTGCAATTATAGTTTTGCCTTGTAAAAGTGGGATGAAATTTATATTTTGCTTTATTGAGTTGGTGATCAATTTCTGTGACTAACTTCTTCCTGCGTAATATTCTTCTCTGAATTCAAGTTCTGTAGGCCGAGGATGCTAAAAGTGTTTTTAGACGTTGAATATTGTCTTAAAACTTGAGAATACATTTTCTATTTTCATTTTTCTTTTTGTTTTCTATTCGTCAGGTGGAGCATATGCTTAATGACAGATTACTGCAGTTTGTCAATATTGATTTGCTTGAAGTCAAGGTACTACAAATTACAAATTGCTTTTAACATTCATTCTTGATGAGTGAATTGGCCAGTTAAACTTCTTTTTCCTTTGGTTGGGTGGTCCAAGGGACAAGCTTCTTGAAACACAACCATGTCATTACCATGGGTTCAACTATCTAAGATACTATATCCTATGAGTTTATGAGACTAAATGTTGCCTGTTTGACTAAATCCACGTAATTTGGCACAAAAACTTACGGTTTAACAAAACCACATTTGATTTTTGCATGTAATCACTAAGTTTGTACGATTTTATTTGAATCAGAAACTGTGGAAAAGTTGGGAGAATCTTGATCTTCTCTTCTTCCATTGTTCCTAAGCCCAAACCTTATGGAGAATGGTTTATCTTTTAAGATATCATTTTAGCTTGGCAGCTTAAGAATCTCTCCCTGTTTACCTTCCTTTAAAAAGAAAAAAAAAAAGGATTCCTTTGGTTTGGAATACTTCGAAGTTTTGCTATGGATCTTTCTCTGAAAACTCTATTTTATACTTCTTTGAAGTTTGTTTCCTACATAAGACTATAAGGAACAACATATGCAGCTTGTTCGTTTGTTCTTGAGCACCTCTTTTAAGGTATCTATTGTTAGTGCAGGAAGCAAGGAAGCGCTTTGACAAGGCCAGTCTTCTCTATGACCAGGTGTGTGATTTTTGTAACATCT
The DNA here is from genome assembly GCF_000004075.3 of Cucumis sativus. NCBI lineage: Eukaryota > Viridiplantae > Streptophyta > Magnoliopsida > Cucurbitales > Cucurbitaceae > Cucumis > Cucumis sativus. The sequence continues at coordinate 1,362,570 of NC_026658.2, forward strand.
GTAGTTCTGTATGAAATACATATAGCTACACTCCCATGTGCGTGGGAAAAGATTCACGAGTGTCATCATAGCCATATTTTTCCTTGAGGTGCACAACAGAAAATTTAGATTTTTAATATGTAAAAGAATTAACAAAAATTTAGAATTAGAGATTTCTTTAGAGATTATTTAGAGAAAATATGTATATTATTTTTTAAATGAGATATTTTCAAATATAACAAAATGAATCAAAATATTTACAAAATATAGCAAAATATCAATCTTATCTACAATGGACCGCGATACACCAAGATAGGCTACTATCTTTGTCAATTAGCCTATCTTGGTCTATTGTGATCTATCACATATAAATTGTGATATTTTGCTACATTTGTTAATATATTCAGAGGTTTTTGTCATTTAAAATAATTTTTCTTTTTAGATAGTAAATAGTTATTTAATTGTTTGTTATAAATTTTGTTTACTTTAAATATTGTGAGGTTCTAGAGGCCAGTGTGCCAGCTTGATCTAACAAAGGTTTCCTTGGATCTATCCAGCTTCTTTGTAAGCCTAAAGGACAGCTTCTGAAGCAAGAAGCTGTAATAATTAAGTGCACTCATTTATTTTATTAATGAAAAATTGGACTTTCATTGAAAAAAAAAGAATGAAGAAAGGAAACACGAACATACAAAAAGGAGAAGCCCAGAAAAAGGGAGCTCACTGAAAAAGCTCCAATAAAGTAAAATGGGACCTAGCAAATAATTACTAATAGATCAGGAAACTGAAGCCCAAAGCGAAATAGAGAATCTAACAGGGGACCAAATATTGCAGAAAACTATCTCCCAACTCCTATTATTTCTCTCCCACTACCTAATAGCACAAACCCCAACCTACTAAAAAACAACCCTTTCTCTGAAATGGTGTATGGAGTAGAAATTCCTCTATCATCTCCTACAACTTGGAGAGTTGGCGAGGCTAAAGCTAAATGCGTTGAAGAAGCCACACCAAACAGCCTGAGCAAAGTCACAACTTTGTAGGATATGGTTCAGGTTTCAACCGTTGCAAACTATGCGGACAGACTAAAAAAGCCCTCTCATCAAGATTCAATTCATTGTGTTAACTTGTGTATGCAAAACTTTCCACACCAACAATTTGACCTTGAAAATTTTCACCTTCCCTCATGGAAGAAAAGCATAGGCTCACTGGCTGGGATGAGATTGGACAAGCAATGGAAGAAGAAACTGGAAGAAAAACCCTTGGAAGGCAGGCCAAGGACTCTAAAAGTTAACATCCACCTATCAAGCAAGGACAAAAGAGCAAAGACAACCGTCGTTTTCCTATTAGTCAACAAAGATTGGAAACCCAAAATAAGAGAAGGTGGACCAAGTCAGGAGAGGATAGATGCAAATGAATGATTTCTAGACGAAGATAAATGGAATATAAGTGAAAACAAACAGCATAGGGGTCTGTCCCAACCTCTTATGCCCCCCAAAACAAGCATTCTTCCCATCCCCCACTTTTGTTTATAAATGAAATGGGAAAGCAAAGGATACTCGGGTGAGATAATAAAGTGAACTTAAAAGTGTGGCTAGGTTGGCGAGACCTGAAATTCAAGAGATGTTGTAATGTGACTTTTGTAGTTTGCAAGTGACTGAAACAACTTCACTTTAGTAGTTTCAGTTCGTTTGAAGTTATTTTAGTAAGTTCTAATGTTGAAGTATCTATGTTGTCTTTGATTTTTTTTTTTCGTTAACTTTAAAAGAATATAACATGCAGGCTCGTGAGAAATTCCTGTCACTGAGAAAAGGGACTAAAAGTGACGTTGCTAGTCTTTTGGAAGAGGTCCTAAGCTAACCCCAAAGTTTTAAATGTTCTCATCCCATTTTTTAAGCATAGAATTTAGTGGTATTTATTTTGCTCACTAGGTCTAATTTGGTCTTCCAGGAACTTCATAATGCAAGATCTACATTTGAGCAGGCGCGCTTTAGTCTAGTAATTTCTGCACTATACTTTGACTACTGATATATGATTCAAATTATATTTCCTAATAATTCAATTCAATATTTTATAATTTTATCCATCTTTGTAGGTGACTGCTCTTTCTAATGTTGAGGCCAAAAAAAGGTTTGAATTTTTAGAGGCGGTCAGTGGGACAATGGATGCACATCTTCGTTATTTCAAACAGGTCAGCTTTCAAATTAATTTTAGCACATTTGTTAACTGTATTGTTGTGTTCCTTCTCATCTTTTAACTTTACCTTTTAGGGATATGAATTGTTGCATCAAATGGAGCCTTATATTAATCAGGTTAGCTTCTATCTGTTTTGGGCTAAACTGAATATATTGTTTAATGAGTGTCAATCATTATTATTTTTGCATCTCCCAGTTTTAGAATAACAATTAATTCTTTGTTTCTTATAAAAAAAGAACAAAAAAAAAAAAAAAAAGGAGAAAAAACAACAATTACTGAAAGGAAGATCAACAAGACAAGAGAGCTTTGTGCTGAATGTTCAATAAATTTAACTTCAAGCAAGGATATTTTGCTACATCATTGGAATAATTTTCAAATTTAGTTTGCTGAAAACCTGAGGGAACCTAATGTGATGCTGCTGCGTAGGAGGATAAAGTTAGTAGGTTTAATTGGGATTGATGGACTGTTTTTCATGCGTTAATTCTATTTTTGGAATAACCAGCACCAAGAAAAGAAAGGGCAGTATTCAAAGTCTAATCAACAGCAAAAATGCTGTAATCTTTCTAGCCGCAAAGAAAACTTCCCGCAACCCCCTATTTTCTTCTCATTACTTGGAGAAAATAACAGAGAAAAATCCTATTTTTTTCTCCTTGAATGGAAGACTTTTTAGTTTCTGAGGGTAGAACCATGGGGTAGATTTCTCACCACTGTTCAAGGCATGGCTAAGCTATTTTTCAGCTGATAAAGCCTTGCTCAAGTTTGAAAATATGGATGTAGACTTCTTTGTCCCCGGGAAGGGTTGGCATGCAGGAGACTTTGGCTAAGACCTGATATAACTAAACAGTGTTCAATTTGTTCATAATGGTCTCTTGTTTAGTGGGGATGGAAATTAAGCTTTGGATAATCTGTCAACTACTGCTAATGTATGTGTTTAAGAAGGCTTCTACATTGAAAGTTAATTGTCTCAAACCATCATGAGTTGATCTAGTGTTAAAAAGAGACATAGTTTCAGTAACTAACTAAGAGGTCATGAGTTCAATCCATGGTGGCCACCTATCTAGGATTAATTTCCTATGAGTTTCCTTGACACCCAAATGTGGGTACCTCAGTTGTGTATCTAAAGTTTTGGCAGCAGTTTTTCAGCAATTGAATTGGGAAATTTTTTACGAATCAGATGGTTTTTGGTTGGAGTCAAGATAGTTCAGCTCTTTCGTTTCGTCCTCTTGAGATGCATCTTCTTCAAGCTTCTTAAAGATTTCTTCTTTCATGGTTATAGGTTTTTTTGGTGCTCTTTTGTTTTCCCTTCCCAGCATTTCGTTTGGGTTGATTTTTTTTCTCCAGCTGCTGTTTTGGTTGTTTTTCTGCCTTGTTTGGGTTTGTTAAGCTCTTGGACCTCGTTTTGTTTGTCCAATGTATTTGGTTTCCGGTTTCTTTGTCCCTTAGAAATTCAAGCTCTTTGTACTTGTACTTTAAGCATTAGTCTCATTTCATTATATTAATGAAGAGGCTCGTTTCCTTAAAAGAAAAAGTTTTTGGAAGAATGGAATCCTTTCCGTTATTGGTGTTGTAAGAATGGAATCCTTTCCGTTATTGGTGTTAAAATCCCAATAAATTTTATTTAAAAAAAACCATTGTAAAACATGCTGATCTATTGACCTGTGTTTTGACTTGATAAAAGATAGTTCCTTGTGAGGTAGTTTCTGGTTTCATGTTTCTCATAGAAAAGGCAGTTTATGGTTTCACACTAAATTATCGGAAACTTGACTTGGTTTAATATGTCAAGCCTCTGTCAAACAGTATATTTATATAATACTGGTGTTAAAATAACTGATGCACCTTTATTTTGCAGGTGTTGACCTATGCCCAGCAATCGAGAGAAAGGTCCAACTATGAGCAGGCAGCTCTTAGTGAACGGATGCAAGAGTACAAGAGGCAGGTTGATCGGGAGAGTAGGTGGTCGTCAAATGGTTCTAATGGTTCTCCCAATGGAGATGGTATTCAAGCCATTGGTAGAAGTTCACATAAAATGATAGAAGAAGTCATGCAATCTGCTGCAAAAGGAAAGGTCAGGAAATATTTCATTTTTGTGTCCATTTGCATTATATCACCGATTTCCCAAGGTGCAAGCAGTGTAACAAATATTTCATCTTTGGACATGAGCATTTATCTATCTTTTTTGGGTGACTAATTTTTCTTTCCATTTTTGCCGCATGGCTTTAATTTTTTCTGTTCAACTATAATTTAGGTTCAAACCATTCGACAAGGTTATCTCTCAAAGCGTTCTTCAAACTTGAGAGGTGACTGGAAAAGAAGGTTTTTTGTTCTTGATAGCCGGGGATTACTGTATTATTATCGCAAGCAGTGTAACAAATCATCTGTGAGTAATTTATTCATGTTACCTTGTCACGAGCAGGAAGATTTTCCCCCTCCCTCTGTTAAATGGTAGTGTCTGAATTTGCTTCATGTGTATGTGGGTTTGTAGGCGTCTCTATCACAACTAGCAGGTCAGAGGAATAGTTCAGAGCTTGGTTCTGGCCTTTTGAGCCGCTGGCTTTCTTCCCATTATCATGGTGGGGTGCATGATGAGAAATCTGTAGCTCATCATACAGTAAACCTGCTCACTTCAACAATCAAAGTTGATGCAGACCAGTCTGATCTTAGGTTCTGCTTTCGTATCATATCACCAACCAAAAGTTATACTTTGCAGGTTTGATTTAGGGGCTAGTTTGAGCTGTAAATTGATGCTTCACTTCCAGAATTGTTGTATGAAGATTCTATAATTTTAAGGTTCCCTATAAATCTATTTCTGCATGTTAGTGTAGGCAGAGAGCGCACTTGATCAAATGGATTGGATTGAAAAAATAACTGGAGTTATTGCTTCATTACTAAGTTCTCAGGCTCCAGAGAGGGTATTCACTCTGCCTTTCTTTTTGCTTGACTTTTGAGGTCTTCAAATATTAATGTTTGAAGTTATTTGTGCAACTTTTTTATCTGCGTATCAGTGTCTTGCGGGTAGTCCCATGGGAAGTGGTCATCACAGATCTACTAGTGAGAGTAGTTCTTTTGAAAGTTCTGACTTTGATCAGACTGCGGTTGAAGAATACACATCGGAAAGAAGCCTTAGTTCCTCTCATATGGACCGCCCTTCAAGAAACTTGCAACAGCAACGATCAGTGATGAAAATTGAGAAGCCAATAGACATACTTCGTAGAGTATGCGGGAACGATAAGTGTGCAGATTGTGGTGCTCCTGAACCTGACTGGGCATCTTTGAATCTTGGTGTTCTTGTTTGTATTGAATGTTCTGGTGTTCATCGTAATCTTGGTGTTCACATATCAAAGGTATCTTGAACTTGCTTTTCATGCACTTTATCCAGTAGTGGTGTATCCTGTGGGTGATCTTCTACCATTAAGAAAGCATCATGCTATTATAAAAGGGCAGTGTATGCATGCGATATATGTAATTATCTTGTAATGATTTATTAAAAATGTGAGTTAATTCCATGACAATGTTCTGAGTGGCATGAAAGCAGTATCCAAATGGCTGTTGGGTAATCTGACAAGCCTAGCATGATAAAACTTTTGTGGAACTAACCATGTAGTTGAAGAAATTCACTCAGTATTCGTGTTGTAGTTCATGTAACCAGGAGCAAATAAAACAATCATTTGTTTCCTGATCTTTTGTCGTGTTCATAATTCTGTTTGAGTAGATGAGGTGCTAAAAAACTTGGCAGTTCCATATGTGAAATAAAGGGTTCCTAGTGGAAAGTAATGTGGGAAGAACTCATATAAATGACTGGTGCTGATGTTGCCTAAGTGGTCTTTAGGAGAATCCTCCGAGAACCAAGATTGTTAATCTTTTTATTAGAATGAATAATGTGTTTCATATGAGAGGGGAATACACCTATTTATAGAGTTATTACGAGTGGGGATGGAAAGGAAATTATTTAGAATATTAATTAGTTATCGAGTTAACCCCTCCTTCTTACATCAGCTGTTTTACGTCAGCCCCTGTTTTTTTGTTAATCTCATTGTGGTTTTCCTTTGTGAAATGGTGTTGATTATTGTTAACGCTTCATTGTAAATTTGTTGTACTTCTTTACCGTTAAAGGTCAATGTGTGCAGCCATAAGTAAGACAATTTTACATCACAATAGTTTGATTACTAGCTTTCATATAATTACCTTATAATAGGGCCTTTGGTATTCATTTCACCACATCAATGATATGCTTTTGTTCCATTTAAACAGAATAGTTTTATAACCTTTATATGATATTGCATTTATTGTCCTGTTTACAGGAAGTATGTGAATGTGTTCCTTGTTGCTTTTTAAAAGTGAAAAAAATTAACCTAGAAATTAATTGGGTTAGTACACAAGATTGCTAAAAGTAAAGCTTTTCACTCGGTGGTGCCCTTGGTTTTTGATAAAGATATTTCTGTGGTTAGTAATTCTTGTTGCTTCCTGCATTCTAAATGCTTACGGCTTACCTCTGCAATTGTGTAGGTGAGATCCCTTACATTGGATGTCAAAGTGTGGGAACCTTCAGTTATCAGTTTGTTTCAATCCCTTGGAAATACCTTTGCGAACTCGGTTTGGGAGGAGATGCTGCAATCTAGAAGTGCCTTTCAGGTCGATCTTGTTACGGCAGGGTAAATGAACTTCACTATTCAGTCAGTCATAAGTTTTTCAAGACAATGTTCAATATCCACTTTCATTTTATTTGGTTTTGCTAACATTCACCTATTATTTTTGTGGTGAAGCTTGTACAAGTCTGATAAACAGAATATGCATTTTATCAGCAAACCTAGTCACTCTGATCCAATATCAGTGAAGGAGAAGTTCATTCATGCAAAGGTATGATCACAAATCTTCTAGTTTGTTCAGGTCATCAAATTTATACAAATATTTGATATTTTTTTTCTTCCTCTTAGTAGATTATCAAAAGCCATTTGTACTGGAAACTCAACGAACTGGATAAAAGTACCTGTAAAATTTTAGTATAAGATTCTGTGTAAAACCTTTACATGTAGACTTCCTAGTTGGATGTGGCCTTAACGTGAAAAAAAATTCAATTTTCCATAAGCTAATTTCTAGAGTTTGACAAGTTCTTCAGAATGATCTGCACCTGTGTTTCCAAGAATGAGAAAATCAACATGAAACTTGATTGTTTTTTCTTCTTTTGAAACGGAAACAAAAGTTTTCTTTTCATCCGGCAAGTTCATGAGCTGGCCATTACTTGTGGGACCTGTGCAATTAAACTGAGCAAGTTAAAGAGTAAACATCTATCTAACATACACATGATTAGCTCCTGGGATACCGAATGGTAGCAAAGTTCATAACAGCTTGACGAGGTAGAAGTAGGAATAACAGCAACAATCACAAAGGCCCCTAGTGTTTCGATCCTGAGTTAAGCCAAAATTTCTCAGTTTTGGATTTCTGAGTGTATTTCAGGCAATTGTATCATTTTCTGTAAATACAGAATCCGAATCTCATTATTAATACAATCATCTTTTTGTACATCAACAATAATATCCTTTTATTTACAGCAACTTCTTGATTTTGAAAATAAATGATGTTGCAATCCTGTCATTTATGATGCAACTCGTAAGCGGTATCTGCATTAAGATTACTTAAGCAAATATTGATGTTTGAAATTAGGTAACTAGTGCTCTATCACTTGTATTGGTTTTGAAGTTAAATGAATTCATGGTTATCACTTCTCTTGAATGGCAGTATGCAGAAAAGGCTTTCGTTCGGAAACCAAAGGAAATTCAATATCCACATTTAGTGGCGCAACAGATATGGGATGGTGTACGCTCAAATGACAAAAAAGCCGTTTATCGTCACATCATAAACTCAGAAGCAGATGTAAATGCAGTGTATAAGCAAGTGCCATGTGGCTCCTTAACTCTTGCTAAAGTAATGTTAATGCAGGAGCCAACTGGCCTTGAGCAACATAATTACAAAGGCAGTGATTTTGTTGAGAGATCAACGAGCTCTTCGATTTCAGAAGGTACAAGTGAAGGCCAAGCTATGGAGGGTCTAGATGGCTGCACACTCCTACATCTCGCTTGTGAAACTGGAGACATTGGTATGCTCGAGCTCCTTCTACAATGTGGGGCAAATGTTAATGCCATTGACTCTCGACGTCAATCGGCACTCCATCACTGTATCACTAAAGGAAGAACTGCACTTGCCAGATTGCTTCTTTCCAGGTAAGATAGTGATAAATGAGAAGAGATCCCTCTTTAACTTCAATTCTTTCCACCATGCGACCACTAATGGTTCTATAAAATGACTGTGTATACATTACAGGGGAGCCGATCCACGAGCAGTGAACGGAGATGGTAAAACCCCTCTCGAGTTGGCAGTAGAATTAAAATTTAATGATGTGGAGATTCTTGCTATACTATCTGATGCAAATGGATGAGATTGTTGTGGAGATACCAGAAAAAAGGAAGATATTTGAAGGCACCATCAAGATATAAGTTAATGAAATTTGTAAGATAGAATGTATTTATGACTTTGGAGAGGAGGTGGGTGTTTTTTCTGTTCTTTTTCTTTTTCTTTTTCTCTCTTTCTTTCTTTTTTGGAAAAAAAATCCAGTGGGAAGTAAAATGGCAAGAGTGTTTTTGAGAGGGGTTAAAGAGAGTGGTAGGTCAGCTTGCCTGCCCTCCTGGGCAATCTTTGCAAGTTAGTCCAACAGAGTTGTATTGTTGTAAAATAGCCCCAGTTTGGCTTTGGAGTTTTTGCTGTGGCCTGATGTGTGAAGTCAAAATAGCACAGCTTCAACTTTGAAGCCAAGCCATAAAGGGCTAATCCCTTTTGTTTCTTTTCTTTGGTTTTATTCAGTTTGCTTCCATTTCATGGTGAAGCTATTGATGATTATTATTAATCTTTAGGGCGTTGTGTATTTGTACATTGGTTTCTTATTATTCCCTCCCTATTATTTATTAGTGAAGCCTTAGCCGTTTGTTGTATCAATATCACTTCTTATATCACTATTATGACAACATGAACACGGTTGAGAATATCTATAAATATAACAAAATATCTCAAATTAGTTGAAAAATATATATATTATTGTTTTCTTTTATGTAAATATTTGAACTCCTTGGTCGTATTGGGGAAGAAAAAGAATTAAAAAAAGGTAAAAGGAGGATATGATATATTAACTAACAAAAAGTAAAAAGAAAAAAAAAGCAAAGTGAAAGATGAAAAGAGAGTATTATTATGTATAATTTTCAATTAATAATTAGAAAAAAGAAAGAGCAATTATTGGAGGGAAAAAGGAAAAGAAAAAGAAAAAGAAAAAGGAAGTTTTAGTGATTATGGTCAGTAATCAATATTACTTAACAAAAAGCAAAAATAAGGAAAAGCACAAATTCCAAAGACTTTGACAACCAACGGTCAGGATGTGTTTGAGAACCAAGATGGTGTTGACGTGGCTATGGGACCCACTGAAAACTCTCTCAAAAGGCGGGAACGAGAAAAACTCTGTTTTTGCTCTGTTCTCTTCTGTTCTGTTCTGTTTTGTTGTGTCGCTGAGGACTCTGAGAGAAAAAGAAGAAAAGAAAACATGGGGTCCTTCTCTTTGCTCTTGCAGCAGTTGCATTCTCAACTTTCACTCTCTGTCTCTTACATCCCTCTTTGTTTTTCAGCGTTTTCTCTCTGTTTTCCTTCATTTGGTGTTCATATTCAATCTCTCTCTCTTTGAATTTTTCTATTTTCTTCTTGTCCATTTCAGGGAGGCGGGCTCAGTTTGTGTGTTTTGTCTTTGTTAATGGAGTTTTGGAGTCGATTTTTTCATTTGGTTATCTGAAACTTTCCAATTCTTCCCCATATTTTGTTGTTTTCCTTTCTGGGTCTCTCGCTTTTGTTATTGGAAATAGCTACAGAAAGTGTGGGTGTTGTTTATTCAATGGTGAGAGTAGCAGATTCTCATTTGACTGGTCTCTCATTCCCATTACGGATCAATTTCTCTAGTGCTCTGCTTCCTAATTTTGATTCTTTTGAGTCTTCCCACCGAAGATTTTTCTCCTCTGTTTGATATTCCCTTGCATTTTAGCCACTTCCTCCAATGAATCCATGGCCACGTCTCCTTCAACTTGAGGGACTTCTCCATTAGCTTCGCTTCCCAGTTTTGAGTTTCGAATATTTTTCTCATTATTATGTAGGAATTGAATGAAGAAGCCTTGTTTGGAATTATTTTGGTTTTCAAATGGGGAAGAAAAGATATACCGTTAAGTTTATGATTCACTTACTGTTAGTATTCTCTTTTCTCCATCTCTCCGACGCAAAATGCCAGGAAAGAACAAGCAATCACTTCGCTTCTTCAGGACCGCCATTGCCAACAACATCATCAACACCAACAAGCTCTCCACAGTTCAAAAATGGCGTCCGAAGAATCATCTTCAGTGTTCTATTAGGTGTAGTTACAGGCTTAATGGGCTCCTTTCTTTTTGCTTGTTTAATCCGCAGCTTCGTCCGTTACCTAAACAAAACTCCAATTCTCAAAGGCCCTGTCATATTCTCCCCCATAATCGACCCTAAAACCCTCCATCTCGCCCTCAGAAATGAAAATCAGCTTCTGGGGTCCAATCCCCATGGGAAATACTACAGGACCATTCTAGACAACGGGCTGACGATCGCCGTGAAACGGCTCGAAGGGTCCGAGAACACGGCAAGGAAGTCGGAGAAGAGGCAAACACAGCTGCAACTTGAGAGGCTGGCCAGGCTTAGACATAGGAATCTGATGAGCTTAAGGGCTTATGTTGGGGAAGGAGAAGGAGTGTGGTTGGTTTATGATTATGTGGGAACAGGAAGCCTTGAGGATGTGATGAAGAGAGTGAGGGAGAATGAAGTAAGGTTGGGATGGGAAATTAGGCTTGGTATTGCAGTTGGGGTTATAAAGGGTCTTCAGTATCTTCATTTTGAGTGTGATCCTCAGATTCTTCACTATAATTTGAAGCCTTCAAATGTAATGTTGGATGGTGAGTATGAACCAAGGTTGGCTGACTGTGGCTTGCCTAAGTTGTTCTCTAACTTGAACATGGCTTCTACCTCTGCCTATACCTCACCTGAGTGCTTGCAGGACTGCAGGTTAGAATTCTATTCCTAACTAACACGTTCATTTGATACTCGTTTCATTTTGATTCATGTTTGTTCTTGTGTTTTGAAACTTCGATGTTGAAAATGTTAAACTACTGGTAAAACTTGTGATGAATGATGATGTTATAGAATTGTGATCATTGGACAGTCTGTTTTCATACTACAGCCAAGTACTATTGAATCCAAAAGGCTAAAAAGTTGAGATTTTTGTTCTCTTATTAGTACGAAAATGATTTAGTGGTTGGGATATCTTTTGGTGCTTATGCTAAAGCTTAAGATAGGAGTTTGAACCAAAGTCCTTTTATTCTTGGTATCAAATTAAACTACTATTAGAAGATGAGTTAACCTATCCCGGGGAATGGCGACTTGTGAATTAATATCCTCAAGTTTTCTTGACAAATGAAATTAAACCACTTCTAAATTCAAAAGCTTATCTGGTATTTAATTTTTAATGCATCTTCTTTGGAAGGAAAAAGGTTTAGGCCAGGATATCTTGTTAAATGGGTAGCATATAGTACAAGAAAATTAATGCCGAAACTAGAGCAAACTAATATCACTTTGATAAAGATACATAAGTAAGGATATTCAGAGTTACTCTCTGTTTAGAATCTTGATTGATGAGCACTTGTTTCGAAAAGTAGTTGATTCGACTTTTGCTGTTTCAAGTTTAAACAGGTATAGCGATAAGAGCGACATCTTCAGCTTCGGGATGATTTTGGCTGTTCTACTGACAGGTAAAGATCCAACAGATCCGTTTTTTGGAGAAGCAGCAAGCGGAGGTAGTTTAGGTCAGTGGCTAAGACATTTACAGGTTGCCGGGGAGGCACGAGAAGCGCTAGATAAGAGTATCATAGGAGAAGAAGGGGAAGAGGATGAAATGCTAATGGCAGTGAGGATTGCTGTTGTTTGCTTATCAGAACAGGCAATAGATAGACCTTCAAGTGATGAGTTGGTACACATGTTAACCCAATTGCATAGTTTTTGAAAACTCATCCAATTCAATGCTGAATTAGGATATTTTATTTTTAATTTTTTAGAATCTGAAAAGAAGAAAGGGTGTATTACTGTAAAGTGGTTTTTGACCTGTCTGTTGATGATGAAAAAGAAGCTTTTTTTTTGTGCAAAGGAAATTCCATTTTGGAGAGTTATGATTGTTTGATGAAATGACCATTCAACAAACATCTAAGCAGTGGGGTTCTGTTTCCTGACAAATCCAACCTTTCTTTGTTTCCCAAAATTTAGATTATTATTTAGTTCACTTTTTATAATTATCAAGTTTACATATTTAAGGCAAAATTTTAAAAACTAAACAAAAATGTTTTATTTTAAAATTTGGCTAATAATAATTCAACATAGTATAGAGATTTTTTGAAAATGGTTAAATAATTATAGAATAGAATGGAGTAATTGGTTGACATAATAATCATATGTGTTTGGGAAGAAATATAATCATCCAAAGGGGTTGGTAAAGAGTCTTCTTCAACTGATGTTACATTCTTTCAAAATTCAGCAAACCCAAGACTGAAGTTTCATTTTTCTCTTTTCGAGTTTTTTCTTCACCCATTCATCCACCAACACGTGTTAGGTTCGATCCCCCATTCCAACTACAGTAAGAAAAAGAAATCCTGTTATGAGTCACGTTATTACAAGATTTAAGAGCAAAACTTAGTTCCATCGTTCTAGTTTAAGTCATTTTGTTTTAACCATTTTTAATTAAACTCTATTTTTTGTATCGTTCTCATTTTTTACGATTTTATTTTTATTCCACCCCATATATTGAAAAATAAACATTTTAGTTGGATACCATGCCTTAAAAAATACATTAATCAAGTTCATTTATTGTTAATACACATGTGATGCGAAGTAGTAAAAGCTGACTGATTTGACGTACACAACAAACAAATCATTCAACCATTAGCAAATAGTTGAATGAAATCAAATCACACAAACTATTTCAATATATGTTAGCCTTCTAATTCTTATTTCTGATGCTCTAATGCCACTTAATTCAATTCACCATCTTCATAGTTGTTATACTAGAATTAAAAGAAAAAAAAAAAAACTAAGTTTGATATAACACTCATCAAAGTTCATGTTGTTAGAGAAGAAGAAACTTCCATATGTATCTGAACGATGCTTTTGGATCATTCCAAAAGGTTTCATATCTCATCTCCATTATGGTTTTTTTTCAGGAAATTTCAAAGGGGAAAAAAAGAGAGAGAGAGAAAAGAAGTTAAAAGGGTAGGTAAGAAGGGGTGTTTGAGAATTGTCCGAAGATGGGCAACAAAAGTGAAAGAAGAAGGGATGGGAAATGAGAAGGGGGGGTTTGGTTTGAAAATGAAAATGGATTGAACGTTACAAACAAAATATAGCAAAGAAAAGAAAGTTGTGTACTGCAAAGTCGTCCTAAAAGTGGCAGCACCCTCCAAAAGAGTACCAACAGCTTTCATCTCATCTCGATCTCCATCCAACCTTTCTCTCTCTCTCTCTCTCTCTATCTTTTTTACTATAAGAAAACAAATATATTGTCCACCTCCTCTTTATGTAATGCACTCAAGTGTTCAGTAGGAAACTGTTTAAGTTAGATTTTTTTTCTTTGTTATGGAAGGAGATGCATAAAATGAGTGCAAATGGAGCTTATTAAGCTTATCTTCTACGTTCGTCAATACTCATGCTCTTCCACTCTCATATAAATGTAACTATATATATATATATATACTTTTAAATGACTAAATAATGGATCAGTATAAACCCAATTCAAACTCAAACTCAACCTTTGATCCAAAGAGTCAAAACTTAAGGATAGAGTCATGAGGCTAACTATTGAAGGTTGGGTCCGCATGATTCGAGCTCAAACAATGTCTTTAGGCTCTTGCACTTGGACTTGGACTTGAGTTAGAATTTGGGTCTTCACTTGCTTGATTGGCCCAATAATCAAGGTGAAACGAGGGTGATTAATATATGGATAATTGTAATGGACGATCGTTTGACGAATAATAATTAAGGATATAACAACATTTAAAAAAATTACAAATATAGCAAAACTATCGCTGATAGACTCGTATGATCTATCGGTGATAGACCAATTTTTACAACATAATCTATCAGTGATAGACTCTATCATTGATAGAATTTGACAAATTTTGTTATATTTACAAATTTTTTAAAATGTTGCTATATACTCAGTTAATTTGAATTTAATTGTTAAATTTGCAACTATCCCATTAATTTTTTTCTCCAAAGATTTACGTTGGACAATTGTTAAAATACATTTTACCCACGACAAAAAAAGGTTTTATAATATAGCAAAATAAACTAAACAATTTTCTTTACAAAATATCGAATCAACTTTTCAAAGATTCGTTTTAAATGTGCTTCTAGTAGAATTGATTCAAAGAATAAACCCACTAGAATTGTTAACTCACTTTTTGTTTTTTGGTTTTTGGTTTTTCAATTTATGTACTTCGTCGCTCATGTTTAATCCACACATACTTTTAAAGTTGTTTATATATATATATAGTATTTGAAATTTAAAACGTATATAATAAGCTTCTAAAATTTTGTTCTTATGGTTTCAAAGAGGTTAGAAAATCATACTCAAAACTATTGAAAATGATTTATTCTATAAAGTATAAATTTTAACTTTAGATCATACTTACATTTAAAAATAAAAAATAATTTTACAAAGTCAATTGCAATATGTTTTTGTTCTAAAATCACTATTTAACCCATCAATCCAACCTACACTAAATTATTTGCAAACTTAACAAAAACAATTTTTAAATGGATCATTTAACAAAATTGGACATAAATTAGGAAGACCTAAAATTTAACTTAGCACACAATTGATTTGAACATTTATCATATTTTACCATCAAATAATCAAGCACATGGTTACATCTATGTTGAACTTTTAATTATTAAATTGTTTAATTAAAGAAGGATAACAACGACTGAAATAACTTTCATTAATTCAACACATTACATATTAAACATAAATTAAGTATATATCTATCATTACTTTAAAAAAAATATATTTGCATTTCTAATTTAATTTATTGGAAGAAAATTAAATTAGTAAGTTTCAATTTAATTTGCATTTTGATATTTTCAGGTTTGTGTAAGTTCGATATATTATATTGTAATAGAAAAATCCACGAAATAATCCACAAACTAACCCATGCAAATCAGTACATTGTAAGTATTATTATTGATATATTAGCAATAATCAAACTGATAGTATATATTAATCACATAATAGAATTTGAAACCTAAACAAACTCTTGTATTAATTTAAACCTCACTAATAATTGTATTAGTTTCTTTAGAAATATCAATTCATACACATATGTATAAAATTTTAAGAGTAGTATCAATTAAATTTGAATCATAAACTAGCAATTGTATTAATTTAAATTCTAAACTTTTATAATGTATTTAGTGTTTTGGTTGATTGAAATAGTAAGTTTTACATGATATATATTGACTTTGACAAATAAAATTTGAAGAAGAGTGCAAATTGATACACATACGAAAGTTTATCGTTTTTATCTTGATACGATTATCCGTTCAAGTTTTTGAATGATAAAGTTTAGAAGTACACATTAATATTTGTATGAACTTTTCATGGGTTACTGATATACTTTGTGAGAATATGACTGATGCACCATGTATTATTAATTAAGTAAAAAAAGATTACTAATATGTACATTTTCATTCCCATACATAATTTTGTACAAATCCTCACCAAAAGATTGAAGTTTCTGATTTTGGAACTTTTTATCTTTAGGAATGAAACACTTCATATTTTAATCTCAATAGCTTTTTTTGGAAGACAAAAAATAAATATCAGAACTTTTTTCTTTTATTTATTTGAAAAAAATAGCAACTATAAGGGACTGATAATAAGATAGTATCCATTCTGATTAAAATTGATTTAACAAGTAAGAGTAAAATAATATAGCAAATACAAATGTGTTATCATATCTATCAACAATTTAAAATGCTTCTGGTTCAATTCAAGTAATAGCCCATATGAATTAGCAAATGGGAAGGGGTGCTCCATTCCACTCCTTCAAGCATTCGAAGATCGAATCGATCATCTTTCCTTGACTTAAAGCAGTGAATACCTTCTCGCACTCTTCTCCTGGAGAAATTACCTTTTCGCCGGTTAGCAATCTTGTTCCCAACTCCTCTCTCACAAATTTGTATAATGGGTAAGACCTGCAATCCTTGATTTGATTTTCAATTTTGGAATTTCCATTTTCATATGCCAGCCTTACGTTTTCTACCTCCTTTGGTAAGATTGCCTTCAACTCCTCTTCGAAAGCACCAATCTTTTGGAAGATTGAGGTGTTCTCGTTCGTTTCGCTATCACCATTTTTAAGTGCATGCTCGACAAGGATTTGCCTTAACTTCTGCATAAGAGGGTAGGTAGCACTGCATGGATCATCTATGTATGCAAAAGTGTATTCTCTGTCGACAACTTTGAGTAAATCTTTCTCACAAAATCTTGATGGATGAAGTGCGCCATTGGAAGAGGTAGTCAACACTTTTTTTGCTACTTGGCTAACTGTGCTTTTCACCTCGCTCTTCAAGTTCTCCTCCAAATGCCTCAAGTCAATTGCTTGACATAAAGCAACTAAGAATGTGGAAGACATGAGTTTAAGAATATCGATGGCTTCAGCTGTTTTCCTTGAGGAAATTAAACCAAGAGAGTTAACATCTTGGTTGTGTTGCTCGGCGCTTTGGACGTGACTTGTGACAGGATTTGCAAGATATTGAAGCTCAGAGCAATAAGAAGCCATGGCAATTTCAGCACCTTTAAAGCCATAATCCAAGCTTGGATTTCTACTTGCAGAAAGGTTAGAAGGCAAACCGTTATTGTAAAAATCATTGACTAATTCTGAAAATTGAGCAAACATTAGCTTTCCAATGGATGCAACGGCCAAACGAGTGTTGTCCATAGAAACTCCAATCGGCGTTCCTTGGAAGTTACCTCCATGTAGCGCCTTGTTTCTTGAAACATCAATCAAAGGGTTGTCATTAACTGAATTAATTTCCCGCCTCAATTGACTTGGTGGAGAAACGAATCACTTCAATCAAAGGACCCAACCATTGAGGAGAAGTTCTAAGAGCGTAACGATCTTGTTTGGGCTTTTGGAGAGGATCCATTTCATGCAATTTCTTTGCCGTTTTCATGTAGGAGCTTCCATCTAAAATGTGCTCCATGATTGCAGCTGCTTCAATTTGACCAGGATGGTGCTTCAACTTATGGGTCAAATGGTCGGTGAATTCGGGCTTTCCTTGCATCACCTCAGCAAATATGGCCGATAAAATTTCAGACAAAACGGCTAAAATATTTGCCTCAAAGAGAACAATGGAAGCCAATCCAGAACCGACGGCAGTGCCATTAACAAGAGCAAGACCTTCCTTAGGCTGCAATTCAAAGAACCCAGAATCAATACCAGCCTGTGTAAAAGCAGCCTTTGCATCAAGGGTTTCTCCATTCGGTCCAATAGCTTTTGAATTGTGACGACCGGTAAGCAACCCCGCAATATAAGACAAAGGAACCAAATCTCCCGAAGCAGTAATTGTTCCTCGAAGTGGCAAACATGGAGTGACGTTGTGGTTCAAGAGATTAGTAATGGCTTCCAAAATCTCGAATCGAATGCCAGAATACCCTTGAAGAAGAGTGTTGATTCTCACCAACATAGCTGCTCTTGTTGCAGAGTGAGGCAAAGTGTGATTTGATTCACTTCCATTTCCAAAGATGCCAGAATTCAAAAACCGAATCAACTCCTTTTGAAGAGCTCCACCTTGATTGGTCCTTCTATGGGAAGTAGCACCAAAGCCAGTAGTGACACCATAACTATCAGTGCCTTTAGCTAGCTTTGACACCGGCCCTTGCAGACTCAGCCAATTCCACAAGAACATCATTATCACGGGTGGCAATGGCAGCAACCTGAGAAATGGTGAGAGTTTCTCCTCCAAGCTTCACCAGAGGCCTTCGGTACTCTTCCACCATCCGTTTCACCTCATCCAAATGACTTCCCTTCATGGACTCAGCCGCCAAACCCCAATTGAGTGGATCCTGACCCTTCATGCACAAGCTCTCTAACGAACCATTTTGACAAGCCATAGCAGTACGAAGAAGGGAAAAAATAGAGGTAAAGGGAGAAAAATAGAAAAAGAATGAAGTAATAAAAGAAGAGATCAAGAATTGAATAAAATGAGAGTGTTGTTTATGGTGATAGTCTGAGAAGAAAGGTTGTTAAATAGAGAAAGCATTGTGTGTTAGGTGAAGGAAAAGTGGTGGAAACAGCACACCAGTAAGAAGGAATTAGGAAATGAATGGTTGGTTGAGAAATTATCTCTTTACTGACTTTCAATGGTCAAAATAGATCGATTCCAATTTTAAAATTTATATACATTACTTTGGCGGCTGTTTTGGACGTCGTTGATCTTTCTTTGTTTTGGGAGACCAAAATTTTTATCCAAAATTTTCCATTTCCACAGGACGAAATTATAATTAATTGAACGATAGGTAATAAAAAAAAAAATGAATCTATCATATTATAATATAAAATAGGAGTCCAATTAATTAATTATATGTTCACCAACCAATGGCACTCAGACTCTCTCTCACCTCATCTTTTTCTAACTTAAGACTATTTTTTTAATTAAAAGACCTAAGTGGATTGAATAAAATTAACGAAGTTACGTGCCATATTATTCTATTCATACATACATATAACTACCACCCACCCATATGAAACATATTGGACTTTTACCTACTTTCTCAAATCTCACCCATTACAAAAATTTGATCTTTTTTTATGAGTTTTGTTTTAATTTAATCCTTTTTGTAATTTAGACTTACTTGAAATTTAGTTCTTATGCTCTATCGGTTTTAGTCAAATTTCATCATTATTGCCATATATATTGACAATTTCTTTCTCATGGGGTAGTTTTCTATTTGGGTTATTGTGTTAGTTAACAGTAACACAATGAAGTTTGAGGGACAAAAGCTGTATTTTATAGAAATAATTCAAAAATAATATCCACATAATATATTGTTTGTTTCAATTTTGTAAATAATTGTTTGTTTTTCATTGATAAGAATCTTTATGTTATATGTGTCCTTGAATATATGAGAACCTTGAATTAAACCTATGAATTGAAAATATTATACCAATTGATGTGTATATATATATATATTCTATTAGCTTAATTAAATGGAACAATTTTCATATATAAGTACTAAAGTTAGTTTTAGCCTTTTCAAAACTAAAATTAAAATAGGTTTAAAAAGATAACATTTGAAATTTAAATTCTTTTTCTCTTCGTCTTTTATTATTGGTTTTCATTTTTCTTGAATAAAGTAGTTGAGTTCGTAGTCAAATTCAAAAAACAAAAATTATATTTTATAAAAATATAAATAGGTATTAAATCAAGTTGCTTTTAGATCTAAAAATATTAAATTAATTTATGGACCAACATATAAGAAAAATAATCTAATTTAGAACTAAATACATTGAATTATTTTCAGATATAAAATTAAACCAAAAATATTTAGAGCAAAATATTAGGATCTATTATAGTTATTAAAATAGTGGTTGGGTAGTACAATGATATTTGTGTTCAAATTACAAGAGATTTGAAAACTAAAACTATTGCATGTAAGTGTATCTTTTTCTTAAAAATAAATAAAAACGGTTTTGAAAAAACGAAGTTGGAATCAAAGAAATTCACATGATTAAGTTCACCAAACACTTGATTGAAAGCACATCAATACTGACCCAATGAATAAGAGTAAGATTGGTATTATATATATATATTATTCTTTGACCTTTTTGTTTCCACACCAAACCTCCCTACTCTCTCTTTCCTCAACGCTTCCTTTAGTCCTTTACCTAACAGGCCATCGTCTCCCCCACTTTACCCAATGCCTTACTGATCAAAAACTCTCTCTATTTAATCACAACTTCATCTTCCCCATTTCTCTTCAAATCTCATCACCAAATAACCAATTCAATTTGATACTTGAACTCCTATCTTCGTTCAACTCCTTCTACTAATCTTATATCTTTGTCGTTTATACAAATACAATTATACATGGCTCAGAAGGTTTGTGCTAACCAAAATGGTTCGGTGGAGACCTTGTGCAATACCCATCAGGATCCACTCAACTGGGGTTTGGCAGCTGAGTCCATGAAGGGAAGTCATTTGGATGAGGTGAAACGGATGGTGGAAGAATATCGAAGGCCTCTGGTGAAGCTTGGAGGAGAAACTCTCACCATTTCTCAGGTTGCTGCCATTGCCACTCGTGATAATGATGTTCTTGTGGAATTGGCTGAGTCTGCAAGGGCCGGTGTCAAAGCTAGCAGCGATTGGGTGATGGAGAGCATGGGTAAAGGCACTGATAGTTATGGTGTCACTACTGGCTTTGGTGCTACTTCCCATAGAAGGACCAATCAAGGTGGAGCTCTTCAAAAGGAGTTGATTCGGTTTTTGAATTCTGGCATCTTTGGAAATGGAAGTGAATCAAATCACACTTTGCCTCACTCTGCAACAAGAGCAGCTATGTTGGTGAGAATCAACACTCTTCTTCAAGGGTATTCTGGCATTCGATTCGAGATTTTGGAAGCCATTACTAATCTCTTGAACCACAACGTCACTCCATGTTTGCCACTTCGAGGAACAATTACTGCTTCGGGAGATTTGGTTCCTTTGTCTTATATTGCGGGGTTGCTTACCGGTCGTCACAATTCAAAAGCTATTGGACCGAATGGAGAAACCCTTGATGCAAAGGCTGCTTTTACACAGGCTGGTATTGATTCTGGGTTCTTTGAATTGCAGCCTAAGGAAGGTCTTGCTCTTGTTAATGGCACTGCCGTCGGTTCTGGATTGGCTTCCATTGTTCTCTTTGAGGCAAATATTTTAGCCGTTTTGTCTGAAATTTTATCGGCCATATTTGCTGAGGTGATGCAAGGAAAGCCCGAATTCACCGACCATTTGACCCATAAGTTGAAGCACCATCCTGGTCAAATTGAAGCAGCTGCAATCATGGAGCACATTTTAGATGGAAGCTCCTACATGAAAACGGCAAAGAAATTGCATGAAATGGATCCTCTCCAAAAGCCCAAACAAGATCGTTACGCTCTTAGAACTTCTCCTCAATGGTTGGGTCCTTTGATTGAAGTGATTCGTTTCTCCACTAAGTCAATTGAGCGGGAAATTAATTCAGTTAATGACAACCCTTTGATTGATGTTTCAAGAAACAAGGCGCTACATGGAGGTAACTTCCAAGGAACGCCGATTGGAGTTTCTATGGACAACACTCGTTTGGCCGTTGCATCCATTGGAAAGCTAATGTTTGCTCAATTTTCAGAATTAGTCAATGATTTTTACAATAATGGTTTGCCTTCTAACCTTTCTGCAAGTAGAAATCCAAGCTTGGATTATGGCTTTAAAGGTGCTGAAATTGCCATGGCTTCTTACTGCTCTGAGCTTCAATATCTTGCAAATCCCGTGACAAGTCACGTCCAAAGCGCCGAGCAACACAACCAAGATGTTAACTCTCTTGGTTTAATTTCCTCAAGGAAAACAGCTGAAGCCATCGATATTCTTAAACTCATGTCTTCCACATTCTTAGTTGCTTTATGTCAAGCAATTGACTTGAGGCATTTGGAGGAAAACTTGAAGAGCGTGGTGAAAAGCACAGTTAGCCAAGTAGCAAAAAAAGTGTTGACTACCTCTTCCAATGGCGCACTTCATCCATCAAGATTTTGTGAGAAAGATTTACTCAAAGTTGTTGACAGAGAATACACTTTTGCATACATAGATGATCCATGCAGTGCTACCTACCCTCTTATGCAGAAGTTAAGGCAAATTCTTGTCGAGCATGCACTTAAAAATGGTGATAGCGAAACGAACGAAAACACCTCAATCTTCCAAAAGATTGGTGCTTTCGAAGAGGAGTTGAAGGCAATCTTACCAAAGGAGGTAGAAAACGTAAGGTTGGCATATGAGAATGGAAATTCCGAAATTGAAAATCAAATCAAGGATTGCAGGTCTTACCCATTATACAAATTTGTGAGAGAGGAGTTGGGAACAAGATTGCTAACCGGCGAAAAGGTAATTTCTCCAGGAGAAGAGTGCGAGAAGGTATTCACTGCTTTAAGTCAAGGAAAGATGATCGATTCGATCTTCGAATGCTTGAAGGAGTGGAATGGAGCACCCCTTCCTATTTGCTAATAGCTTATAATAATTCTTATGCTATTCGTTTAGTTGGACGATGCATTTCTCAAATTATTGAAAGATATATGATTACATTTTGTATTGGCTATTGTTTTTCATTCACATTTTAAATCAATTTTAAACACAATTGATATCCACATGTAACTTTTATTTTTTGAATAATCACCATATACATTATATTTTGACATAATTTATGAGTATTGCACAAAATTATTATGGAATGGAAGTGTATTAGTAAGACTTCGTGCACTTAATACTATATAATGCCTCAGTGATATTATATATATTTTGGTAATGTATATCAGTAAGGTAATTAAAAAATGGCAAGCAGTATAAATTAATCTATCCTCCAGTTGTATTAATTAAAACCTATTTTGATAATTTATATCGAGTTATAATTGATTTAATTGCGACACACCTTTCTCTAAATCTTGCTTTACTTCTCAATTTTCATAGTCAATCGAGTTAGACTCTCTTTATACAATAATACCTTTGAATACCGTTCACATGCATTAATTGTCAAACACATGTATACTTTTTTCATATGTTGATTTTACAAAAAATAAAGGATTATTAGAGGCTACACGGTTGATTAACTTTAAGGATTTAATTAATATAATTATATAAATCATTTTACATATATAAGATTTATCTTCAAACGAAACAAGAAGGTAAAATGATATAGTTACGAAAGTTCGAAAATACAATTATTAGTTCATCAAATTGATAATACTTTTAACTTTTTTTCTTTACTACAACTCCTATAAGGTTTAGAAAATATAAATTGATATTTTCTTCAAAAACAAATATATACAAATTTGTCTTAGCATATCTATCGATAACATACTTACTAATGTAATAATTTGGATAGACAAATAACATTTTACTATATTTTAAAACATTTTCAACAGTTTTATCATTTTAAAGTCATTCTTACGTTTAATAATTTTCATAGTATCGGTTTGACAGTTATTTTTAATTTTTCTCAAATTTCATTTTATATGACTTTTTTTTTGTTGTTATATGTAAAGAGGAAAAGTGTAGACACCCTTGAAGTTCATTTATTTTTATTTTTAAACTAAATAATTTGGGACTCTTACGTATATATATTTATAATATATATGTTAGTTGAGATAGAATCACTCTCTCATTTTCTAAAAATTTAGGGTTAGGTTAGTAAGAAATCTCCAACTAACATATTAAGTTTAATCAAATTATATTAACAACAAAAGTAAATGAGTCAAAAGGTTCACCAACCCCATCTTTCACACTCTCATATCTATATTTGAAAGCAATGATATATAAATGGATGAATTAAAGTTATGTGAGTGTTCAACGAAGGTGTGCTCCAATATCATAACTCCACATTTATAATATACTTAATTCATCCTTTTATTTAACTAACATAACAATAATTATATATATATATATATGCACCATATTGGACTTCCAAATTCTTTAACTAAACAAGACATAATTTTCACATCAAATAATATCACACATGGAAATAACATACTGTCAAATAAACTATAAATAAAAGTTATTACCAAGGCAATTTGGGGTTGGAATGCCTTCTTGACATGATTAATCTTCTACAAACTTAAGTGCCTACTAGAAGTCTATTAGCGACTATCAATGTCTATTTTGCTATATTTATAATTTTTAATCAAATACTAGCTATTTTATGATATTTAAAAGTTATATATTTATTGTATATTTTGGCTTACTACCCAACTTCTTGTTTTCTAAAATGTTGGAAGAATTATTTTAAGTCATTGTTATGAATCTCTGACATAGATATACCATTGTAAAATTGGTTTTCACATGTTTGGTTCACAATTATTCAAAGCGATTTGTATATATTAAAAGGTGGTGGTGAATTACTATATTTAATTTGTGATTTTAGAATTACATATACATCACTAATTTGTTTTTTTAAAAAAGAAAATCAGTACATAGGTGATGCAAATTTTAATTTTAAAGAAACAAATTAAAAAGGTGGACTATAATTTTGTGGGTAATTGATTGCCTCAATCACCCTAATAATAAAAGTACATTTTAATTATGGATCAAACATAGTTCCAAATTATTTTTAGATTTTTGTAAAATGATGTTAATATTTGTCAAACATTAAATCTTTAAAAACAATTATAAAGTCATTTTAATCAAAGAAGAATGAGTAATATATCAATTAAACGTACCAAATGCCACAGAAAAAAGAAAAAAAACTTGAGAGAAACTTTATTCCTCTATTCTATAATTTAAAAAAAATCACATGGAGTAAAAGAAAGTGAGAGGGAGGTGGCCAGCAAACGAAAAAATAGTACTGGCGATCAACTTTGACCATATATATATATATATATATATACACATAAAATAGGATTATGATTATTCTTATCATTACTACTTTTGACCTTTCTTTTTCCACACCAAACAAACTCCCACCTCTCTCTTTCCTCAATCCTTCCTAAGTCCTCTACCTAACACACACCTCTTCTCTATTTAACCACAAAGCTTCTCATTTTCTCTTCACAAAATCAACTCAGCAACCATTTCAAACCCAATTCAAATTTATCCACTCTCATTATTCCTTACTCTCTGTGCAGTACACTCTTAAATTAAAATGGCCCAAAAGGTTAATGCTAACCAAAATGGTTCAATGGAAAGCTTGTGCAGCAGCCATCAGGATCCACTCAACTGGGGTTTGGCCGCTGATTCCATGAAGGGAAGCCATCTGGATGAGGTCAAGCGGATGGTGGAAGAGTATCGAAGGCCTTTGGTTAAGCTTGGAGGACAAACTCTCACCATTTCTCAGGTTGCTGCCATTGCCACTCGTGATAATGATGTCCTTGTAGAATTGGCCGAGTCTGCAAGGGCCGGTGTCAAAGCTAGCAGCGATTGGGTGATGGAGAGCATGGGTAAAGGCACTGATAGTTATGGTGTTACTACTGGCTTTGGTGCTACTTCCCATAGAAGAACCAATCAAGGTGGAGCTCTTCAAAAGGAGTTGATTCGGTTTTTGAATTCTGGCATCTTTGGAAATGGAAGTGAATCAAATCACACTTTGCCTCACTCTGCAACAAGAGCAGCTATGTTGGTGAGAATCAACACTCTTCTTCAAGGGTATTCTGGCATTCGATTCGAGATTTTGGAAGCCATTACTAATCTCTTGAACCACAACGTCACTCCATGTTTGCCACTTAGAGGAACAATTACTGCTTCGGGAGATTTGGTTCCTTTGTCTTATATTGCAGGGTTGCTTACCGGTCGTCACAATTCAAAAGCTATTGGACCTAATGGAGAAATCCTTGATGCAAAGGTTGCTTTTGAACAAGCTGGTATTGATTCTGGGTTCTTTGAGTTGCAGCCTAAGGAAGGTCTTGCTCTTGTTAATGGCACTGCTGTCGGTTCTGGGTTGGCTTCCATTGTTCTCTTTGAGGCAAATATTTTAGTTGTTTTGTCTGAAATTTTATCTGCAATATTTGCTGAGGTGATGCAAGGAAAGCCTGAATTCACCGATCATTTGACCCATAAGTTGAAGCACCACCCTGGTCAAATTGAAGCAGCTGCAATCATGGAGCACATTTTAGATGGAAGCTCCTACATGAAAACGGCAAAGAAATTACATGAAATGGATCCTCTCCAAAAGCCCAAACAAGATCGTTACGCTCTTAGAACTTCTCCTCAATGGTTGGGTCCTTTGATTGAAGTGATTCGTTTCTCCACCAAGTCAATTGAGCGGGAAATTAATTCAGTCAATGACAACCCTTTGATTGATGTTTCAAGAAACAAGGCGCTACATGGAGGTAACTTCCAAGGAACGCCGATTGGAGTTTCTATGGACAACACTCGTTTGGCCGTTGCATCCATTGGAAAGCTAATGTTTGCTCAATTTTCAGAATTAGTCAATGATTTTTACAATAACGGTTTGCCTTCTAACCTTTCTGCAAGTCGAAATCCAAGCTTGGATTATGGCTTTAAAGGTGCTGAAATTGCCATGGCTTCTTATTGCTCTGAGCTTCAATATCTTGCAAATCCTGTCACAAGTCACGTCCAAAGCGCCGAGCAACACAACCAAGATGTTAACTCTCTTGGTTTAATTTCCTCAAGGAAAACAGCTGAAGCCATCGATATTCTTAAACTCATGTCTTCCACATTCTTAGTTGCTTTATGTCAAGCAATTGACTTGAGGCATTTGGAGGAAAACTTGAAGAGCGCGGTGAAAAGCACAGTTAGCCAAGTAGCAAAAAAAGTGTTGACTACCTCTTCCAATGGCGCACTTCATCCTTCAAGATTTTGTGAGAAAGATTTACTCAAAGTTGTTGATAGGGAATACACATTTGCATACATTGATGATCCATGCAGTGCCACCTACCCACTTATGCAAAAGCTAAGGCAAATTATTGTTGAGCATGCACTTAAAAACGGCGATAACGAAACAAACGAAAACACCTCAATCTTCCAAAAGATTGGTGCTTTCGAAGAGGAGTTGAAGGCAATCTTACCAAAGGAGGTTGAAAACGTAAGGTTAGCATATGAGAATGGAAACTCTAAAATTGAAAATCAAATCAAGGATTGTAGATCTTACCCATTATACAAATTTGTGAGAGAGGAGTTGGGAACAAGATTGCTAACTGGCGAAAGGGTAATTTCTCCCGGAGAAGAGTGCGAGAAGGTATTCACCGCTTTAAGTCAAGGAAAGATGATTGACTCTATCTTCGAATGCTTGAAAGAGTGGGATGGAACACCAATTCCTATTTGTTAATCCTTGCATGGATATTCGTTGAATTCGACCATAGATTGTTGAAAAATATGATAGCCTTAATTTGTATTTGCAATTTCTTTTTATTTTCGTAATTATTTTTAATAATAATTGATACCATTTAATTCTTCTTTAGTACTTCAATTTGTTCATTAATTTCATTTATACTCCAATCTAATTAATTAACATCGTTGTTGGGAGTATTAATTTAATTTGTGAATTATGGTTCCATTATTTGACTCTAATATGCACACATCCTTGAATTTGGAGAGAGTTTTAGTCTCCTAAATAATCAATCCTTCTCAAAGTTGTCAATAGGAAGAAAGAAAAAGAGTATATATTAAAATGTATCAAAGTTATGACTTATGTGTGAGTGATTTAATAGAATACTAAATATATAAATAAATAATTTTAAAATCGTTAAAATCACTTTTGTATAAATTTAATATTTTTTTTTTAAAAAAATTACTACTTGAACTATCACTTTTACAAATATACCTTTGATTATATTGCATGTTTATATGTTTACAAAAATAATTTATTTTTTAAAGTGAATTTGTGTGGATGCTAAAATTAATTTGAAATATGTTAAAATCACTTTTAAATATGTTTTAATCATTTATAAAAACTGATTTTAGCTAAACCACTCCCCCACCGTGTATTAAATAATAATAATAAAAAGATTAGGTTCATATCATTTTAGTTTTTCATATAATACGGTAGGAAATTTATTCAAAATTTTAGTCTCTCATGTGGCCAACAAATTTTAAATTTATTCTTTCAAAAGTTAATTTTTATTTAAATAGAATAAAAAAATACTAATTTTCATTAAAAAAAAATATAGGATTATATTTTAAAATTTTAGAGTAAAAATGTTATCATTAACATTTTTTTAAATAATAAATCCTAAAATAATGAAAAAGGTAACAAAACTACTAAAAATATTTATAAATATAACAAAAACGTAACTCATAAAAAAAAGATAGTAACGAAAGACAACACTAAACATTTATGAATATCTATCATCACAATATTATGATTCATTTTACTATATTTAAAAACAATATTCCTTAAACTATTATTGAAGTTAATTGATGATACATAAACCAAAATTAAACAAACTTGGATTAATGTACCGCTTCTTAAGAGATTATAACCTTTTTGTTTTGGAATCAAATTGGAAGACAATAATCACTTGCTTGGTAAATATGGCTCCAACAAACTAAATAACTTGGCATCAAGTTGGTTTCGAACAAAATGATCACACTCATTTAATATAATATCTTCATGAACGTCATGTATATTTAGGCCATCCTTAATCGTACTTACACTGTAATCTGTGATCTCATTAATAATCTTATGTCTTTCTTCGGATTTCTTCTTCTTTTTTGATATATAAATGAAGAACATGAAGAAATGGACGTGTGTGTGTGTGTGTATGAAAGGAAATGAGTAGCAATTAGAAGAGGTTGGGGAAAGCCAAAGAGACGTATGGAAAAAATGAATATACATTAAACCAATAATCCATTTTCGGCCTATGCTATATATATTTCATTTTCTTTTAAAGTTTTAATTTGTTTCCATTTTCCAATAACTTCATCTCATTATATTTTTTATTTTTTCTTCTTTGAAAATCATAGAAATAAAAAAAAAAATCATTTGATTTAAATGCTATTTTGTAATAATTTTTTTACGATCATCTATTCATAGTTGGATATGCATGGCGTGGGATAATATTTAGATTGTTACATTGAATTATTTTCATGAAATCAGTTTGAGGGTTAGGTTAATAAAAAAAATCTCCAACCAACATATATCTTTAATCAAACTATAGTATAACAACAAAAATTAAATTGGGAATGCAAATGAATGGGTTAAAGTTCACCAACCCCATCTTTCACACTCGTATATATTTTTAAGTAATGATATATATTTTAGTTTAATATGTAATGGGTTGAATTAATTAAAGTTTGGACTTTCAACAAATTCTTTAACTAAACGAAACATAATTTTCACACCAAATAATATCACACATGGAAATAATATACTGACAAATAAATTTATAGATAAAAGTGATTACCAATAATTTGGGGTTGGAATAATGACTTCTTGACCTAATTAAATCTTCTACTTGCATGAAAAAATATAAAAATAATTGATGATTTAGAAAATTATTTCAAATAATAAAACACTTAAAAATAATTATATATGTAATAAAAGTTTAGAATCTATATTAATAATAAATATCGATAGAATTTGATAAACTTCTATTAAATGTCTATTATCGTTAGAATGTGTATTGTTGATAAAGTTTAAAATTTTGTTATATTTTATAATTATCGATTTATTTTAATGGTGTGCATATTTTAATTTTTTAAAAACAAATTAAAAAGTTGGACAGTAATTTTGTGGGTTTGATTGCCTTCAATCACCCTGATAATAAAAGTACATTTTAATTATGGGTCAAACATAGCTCTAATTTGTTTTAGATTTTTGTAAAATGATGTTAATATTTATCAAACATTAAATCTATAAAAACAATTATAAAAGACATTTTAATCAAAGAAGAATGAGTGCAATATATCAATCAAACGTACCAAATGCCACAGAAAAAAAAAATCTTGAGAGAAATTTTATTCCTCTATTCTATAATTTAAAAAAACCACATGGAGTAAAAGAAAGTGAGAGGGAGGTGGCCAGCAAACAAAAAAATAGTACTGGCGATCAACTTTGACCATATGACCATATGACCATATGTATATATATACATAAAATAGCACTATGATTATTCTTATCATTACTACTTTTGACCTTTCTTTCTCCACACCAAACAAACTCCCACCTCTCTCTTTCCTCAATCCTTCCTAAGTCCTTTACCTAACACACACCTCTTCTCTATTTAACCACAAAGCTTCTCATTTTCTCCTCACAAAATCAACTCAGCAACCATTTCAAACCCAATTCAAATTTATCCTCTCTCATTATTCCTTACTCTCTGTGCAGTACACTCTTAAATTAAAATGGCCCAAAAGGTTAATGCTAACCAAAATGGTTCAATGGAAAGCTTTTGCAGCAGCCATCAGGATCCACTCAACTGGGGTTTGGCCGCTGATTCCATGAAGGGAAGCCATCTGGATGAGGTCAAGCGGATGGTGGAAGAGTATCGAAGGCCTTTGGTTAAGCTTGGAGGACAAACTCTCACCATTTCTCAGGTTGCTGCCATTGCCACTCGTGATAATGATGTCCTTGTAGAATTGGCCGAGTCTGCAAGGGCCGGTGTCAAAGCTAGCAGCGATTGGGTGATGGAGAGTATGGGTAAAGGTACTGATAGCTATGGTGTCACCACTGGGTTTGGTGCCACTTCCCATAGAAGAACCAATCAAGGTGGAGCTCTTCAAAAGGAGTTGATTCGGTTTTTGAATGCTGGCATCTTTGGAAATGGAAGTGAATCGAATCACACTTTGCCTCACTCCGCAACACGAGCAGCCATGTTGGTGAGAATCAACACTCTTCTTCAAGGGTATTCTGGCATTCGATTCGAGATTTTGGAAGCCATTACTAATCTCTTGAACCACAACGTCACTCCATGTTTGCCACTTAGAGGAACAATTACTGCTTCTGGAGATTTGGTTCCTTTGTCTTATATTGCAGGGTTGCTTACCGGTCGTCACAATTCAAAAGCTATTGGACCTAATGGAGAAATCCTTGATGCAAAGGTTGCTTTTGAACAAGCTGGTATTGATTCTGGGTTCTTTGAGTTGCAGCCGAAGGAAGGTCTTGCTCTTGTTAATGGCACTGCCGTTGGTTCTGGGTTGGCTTCCATTGTTCTCTTTGAGGCAAATATTTTAGCTGTTTTGTCTGAAATTTTATCTGCAATATTTGCTGAGGTGATGCAAGGAAAGCCTGAATTCACCGATCATTTGACCCATAAGTTGAAGCACCACCCTGGTCAAATTGAAGCAGCTGCAATCATGGAGCACATTTTAGATGGAAGCTCCTACATGAAAACGGCAAAGAAATTGCATGAAATGGATCCTCTCCAAAAGCCCAAACAAGATCGTTATGCTCTTAGAACTTCTCCTCAATGGTTGGGTCCCTTGATTGAAGTGATTCGTTTCTCCACCAAGTCAATTGAGCGAGAAATTAATTCAGTCAATGACAACCCTTTGATTGATGTTTCAAGAAACAAGGCGCTACATGGAGGTAACTTCCAAGGAACACCGATTGGAGTTTCTATGGACAACACTCGTTTGGCCGTTGCATCCATTGGAAAGCTAATGTTTGCTCAATTTTCAGAATTAGTCAATGATTTTTACAATAACGGTTTGCCTTCTAACCTTTCTGCAAGTAGAAATCCAAGTTTGGATTATGGCTTTAAAGGTGCTGAAATTGCCATGGCTTCATACTGTTCTGAGCTTCAATATCTTGCAAATCCAGTGACAAGTCACGTCCAAAGCGCCGAGCAACACAACCAAGATGTTAACTCTCTTGGTTTAATTTCCTCAAGGAAAACAGCTGAAGCCATTGATATTCTTAAACTCATGTCTTCCACATTCTTAGTTGCTTTATGTCAAGCAATTGACTTGAGGCATTTGGAGGAAAACTTGAAGAGCGTGGTGAAAAGCACAGTTAGCCAAGTAGCAAAAAAAGTGTTGACTACCTCTTCCAATGGCGCACTTCATCCTTCAAGATTTTGTGAGAAAGATTTACTCAAAGTTGTTGACAGGGAATACACATTTGCATACATTGACGATCCATGCAGTGCCACCTACCCACTTATGCAAAAGCTAAGGCAAATTATTGTTGAGCATGCACTTAAAAACAGCGATAACGAAACAAACGAAAACACCTCAATCTTCCAAAAGATTGGTGCTTGCGAAGAGGAGTTGAAGGCAATCTTACCAAAGGAGGTTGAAAACGTAAGGTTAGCATATGAGAATGGAAACTCTAAAATTGAAAATCAAATCAAGGATTGTAGATCTTACCCATTATACAAATTTGTGAGAGAGGAGTTGGGAACAAGATTGCTAACTGGCGAAAGGGTAATTTCTCCCGGAGAAGAGTCCGAGAAGGTATTCACCGCTTTAAGTCAAGGAAAGATGATTGACTCTATCTTCGAATGCTTGAAAGAGTGGGATGGAACACCAATTCCTATTTGTTAATGCTAACCTGAATATTCGTTGAATTCGACCATATGCACTTAAAATTAGATGATACTCTTAATTTGTATTTGCAATTTCTTAATTATTCCTAATAATAATGGATACCATTTAATTCTTCTTCGGTACTTTAATTTGATCATTAATTTCTGTTCTACCAATTTAATTAATTAACTTCGTAGTTGGGAGTAATAATCTCATTTGTGAATTATGGGTAATATCAAATCACAAATGTTATTATTAAAATTACATAGAATTCATCCCACAAATAAAATTAAACAAATTCCAAAGTATCAAAATTATATTTTTGTTAATCCTAAAAAAGATAAAAAAATTTAGCAGTGTGCGCCCATTTTAGTTCTTAATATATATACAGATGTCAATTGAACTAAGTTTTTATTATAAAACTTTTTTCTCTTAATCGAAAAAATAAGAGAAAATTATGAATTTTTTTTTTCTAAAATAGAAAAAAGATAAATTATGTTTGCACTCCATAGAACAAAACAGACAAAGTTCATTACATTTGATTTTTCTATAAAGTATAAATATTTTGTCAAATATTTTATCTTTGAAAAATTTTCCAAAAAAAATGTATAAGGAAAACTTAATCAAATGCAATCTTGTTGATAAGTAAAAGGTGGTCAATCTAACTGCATTTGCAAATTACGTTATCATTACAATTAACGTTACTATACTGTATGTCATATTTATTATTACTGTTTTACTCTATACAGTAGTAAATGTGATAAATAAAATACAATCAAATTACATTTTTACTTATAATATATCACAATTAATCTATAGATGAAATTTCATTACAATGACACCAACACTAATTTTCATTATAGATGAATAAACGTGATGTTGTTGAGTAAAAGGACGTAATAAATTGTTACTATGTTGGAGTTACTTAAGATTGAAAAGAAATTTTTTTAACTTTTTGAAGAATTATGGAATGTAATATAATTTAATTTTTGGAAAAATGCCAAAAAGTTTGGTTAAGAAAAGGAAGGATGTGCTGACTAAGACTAAGATGTTGCTTAAAATGGTGCCACGTTTACAAACCTCCATATATTATGGACCATATCTTATCCTTCAAATTGGATAATAATAATCCCATTTCTCTCTTCTTCCTTTCCACACTGAACTTCCATGGAAATTGGAGACCAAAAATGTTCATCATCAGGCTATGGCAAACCTCCATGGATGTTCAGAGGAAGGTCATTATTAATGAATTCAAAACTTCCATTTTACTTTTTCTTCATTCTTCTTTTTTTTCCCCATTTCTCAGGGCCTTGTATCAACTCCATCTTGTTAAGGCTACAACTGCTCGAGCTTGTATTCCTAAGGAGTTGAGACTTGTTGAAGCATTTGGGTATTTCTTTAATCATTGTGAATTTTGTTTAATTTCTCTGATAATTGAAGATACAATTAATGGGTGTGTTGAAATCATGAAATGTGGCTGGATTGATATGATTTAGTAGTGTGCTTTTGTTTAATGTATGCTTAAAATGTGTTGTTGCTGTCTGTTTCTCCCTCTACAGTTATACTCTTGGTGGGTTTTTTCTTGCTAACTATGATGACAGTCCAGCAGGAACTTTTGATGAGGTCTGGTTTTTCTTTTTCTTTTTCTTCTCTCTTTGCCTTCATCTTTCTTTCTTTGTTGAAACTAAATCAATGGAAATTTGGTGCTTTAGCTAATATAGAACCCCATGTTTTGATTTTGTTTTGGCAGCTTGTAGTAATTTCTGGAATTGTTTGGAACCGCCCAACCTCTTGCGCGTATGCTTTTTCTATCACCCTTTTGTTCCATTGATGATTATGAGAGTGGTTGAATGTTTAGTGGCATACTTTTGTAATTTTGTTTGGTTGATTAGTTTGATCAATGTTCTGGTTGAACCGGTTATTAAGTGAAGCTGGGTTTTTTTGGACCGGCTTGGGTCTGGTCTGCAGTGGAGTGGTGGTATAGTTTGAATGATGAGTATAAAATAAGATGAAAGGGGTTTGCAAGAACATAGAATTTGGGTAGACCTATGTCTTGTTTCTTGCTAGTTTTTTTTCTTCTACATTATTGTTGATTCTTACTTGGCTTTCTTTTATGAAAGCAGATGGGCAGCTAAGGTTCTAGTGAACAGTGCTGAAGCTTGTGATCATGGAAGAAAGGTATGGCATTTGAAGGATTGTTGATATTGATTTCTGAGGCTTGATTTGTATGGAATTTGAAACAAATTTTTGTGAACTTGTTATCATCCCATGTCTGTTTCTGTGGTAATTTGAACATTCTGAATATTGTTTGTTCTCCATCTGCCCTGTAGTCTCTTCTAACCATTCTTTACCCCCAATATATATGAGTGGAGGGATATGCCAAATTATCAATATACTACTTTTCCCAAGACACTCATATCCCATTCTTGGTTTATCCAATGAGCAAAAGTGGAGAAGTTTTTTAATTTTCATAGTACATATATGTGTGGTATAGTAGAGCCTGGTAGAAATGGAAGTTATCATGCATCACTTTAGGGTTCAATGTATACATGACCCATTTGGTAAGGCCCAAATGAAATCAAGCCCACTCTGAAAGGACACAAGTTTTAGGAAAATCATTTTAAATAACAAAACTTTTAAAAATACTTTCAAATATAGCAAAATATTACAATGACTCTATCACGGTTTATTAGATTGATTGTGATTATTTGCTATATTTTGTAAACTTTTTTTTTTTTCATTTTGCTATATTTGAAAATAGCCCTAAGTTTTATGACCTTGTGTTATTGGGTGAAATTACATAATCTACTCTAATGTGTATGGTAATACTCAACTCTCGCTCTCAATCCCCTCTGCTTGCTGTTCTTTCTATTTTTTTTTATTTCTTTTCCTCATTCAGTGACTTACTAATGTAAATCTCTTTTTTTTTCTCCTTTTTTCTTTTAAATTCTAACCACTAATTACTACGAACATTTTAGAGGAGTGAAAACTCAAAAAAAAAAAAAAAAAAAATCAATGAGTTACGAGAGTGAGGAGCGAGAATCGAGAGTATCAATAGACATACACAATAGGATGATTTTGTAAATTCCATCTTTTCATTGGCTCATCATCTTATAACACTTTAGGTGCTACTGAAATTTAGTCTTTATTCAGAATGACTTTCTAAGTATTTGAAAAGGTGTTTTTAAGCAAGCTAAGTTGGTTGTTATAGCCTGATAGTTATAATAGTATGTGACATGTGTTCGGGTGCAAACTGTTTTAGTTTGGATTGTAATAGTTTGTGTTTGGGGTGAAGATTATTTTAGTCTGAGTTGGTAATTGTAAACACTTTAACATAAGAGGGAGAGGAAGGATGGGTAAGAAACAGTACACGATAGCAAATAGGGGTTTTAAATAGTACAACTATAGATGATTGTAGGTTATACTAAAATGGTTGTAAATACGACTATTCTAATTGGAGCCTAAGAAATGACATGAGCTTTAATAGCTCACTCCCACCAATTTCAAGTTGGATCCTTAACACCCGTTTAGTCATTCAAAATATGTCTTATGGTCTTAATTCCAACTTTTCAAGGTGATAACATAATGGATTACCCAGACCTTAGAAGTGGATAGCATTCTCCTTTTGACTTCCAAATGTTTGCCATAATTTTATGGCAACGATAGTTCATACTTCTCTTCAAAGTTATACTTGTAGCTTAAAAGTTTTCTGTAAGAAGGAATTCTTGAGCACCGTCCTTGTTAGATATTGTAGACTTTCAGTTTCCATAAAACCAAGATATTTTGGGGAGAGGAACGATAAGGTGTCTAGAGGGTGGGAAAGGGACCCTTAAGAGATTTGGTCCCCGATGAAATTTCATCTCTTTGGTCTTCGTTTTCGAAGCTCTTTTTTCCTTTAGAAAACATTTCTCTTAGTTGGACCCTCTTCCTTTAGTAGGGGCGTTTTGTTAGGCTGGTTGTTTTTTCTGTCCTAATATATATATATATATATATATATATATATATATATATATATATATTTAATGAAAGTTGTTTTATGAAAAAAATAATAAAACAATTGGCAAAGTACTAGGTAGCTATTGAAGCTATATATATAGGTGTTATAAATGGAGTGTGAAGCTTGGTTGAGTTATCTAGCACCATCAGCAGTGTCCTCTCTCTTTCATTTAGGTTTTCCTTCAATGACTTCACTATCTATATCGATATTGCCCCATCCTTTTATCCCAATGCTGAAATTTTTATAGTCTGTTGCCCATTTTTAGATTTTAAAGTGCTTCTTTTGCCTGGGTGTAGAGTAAGACCAAGTCTTGTTTGACAATTCATAAAACCTGTCTAAAATGATATATTTGAAGAATTGAAAAATACTTTGATGCAACCGAAGTTGAACACATCGTTGTGTCGTCCACCCAAGTGTCTAAAAAAGATTGTTTTTTCTCTTTTGTGGTTTAAGGAGATGCATAGAGATGAGTGCAATCTGGTTATTATAGAACTAACGAAGAATAAATCACCAACAAGAATAATATTGATTTTGATCTTTTGTGAGGGATGACATGCAATGCCCGACATCCTACTATTTTTTTTTTTTTTTTGGGTTCATTTTTCTATTAACTTTATTGCATTCTTCTCTCTTGCAGGAAGTAGGGCTTCCAAGTCAAGTTGCTAGGTTTACAAAGGTAGGCTACAATTTTAAATATTATGGTTTTTCAATATGTAATTCCTTGATACATGCTTGATCAATGTTATAATGCTGTGACCCTTTTATTAAGAAGTATTGCAACATCCACTCACAGTAATTATTCTTCTCTATAATATTGGCAATAACAATAATCATCTGACCTTCAAACAATATACATATACTCCTGATCAGCTGGGATTCACTCAACTATTATCTCTATACACTTTTTAACATTTTGAGCAACATCAACAAGAACTAATGTATTAAACGGAAACGACGTCGTCATCTGAAACAGAGGATTGAGGCAGTTCCAAAGCATCAGAGTGAGAAAGGACTTCTCAGCTTCTTACGTGGGAATAGTAATTTCCACAACCAAAAGAATCAGGAGCATGTCCAAGTGGCTGAAGTGAAGGGTCCTACTTCAATGGATGTCTGCAATATCAACCTTTCTTTTTCTGGTGAGCTGCTTAATTATGGAGCCAATATTGCTTAATACTTCTTTTGAAAGAGAAAAAATTAGCCCTGCTCATCTCAACTACTCTTCATCAACGTCATACCTTTGATGTGTTCTGTCATATTTCTTCTGCATTGTCTTTCAGATCCTTATCATCTGATAGAATTTTATTGATCTTCTTAGGAAAGTGGCATCACTAACACTGAATATTCTGAAAACTTCAGTGCTCTAGGATTGTTGTCAAAAAATGTACAGCTCTCTGCTTGTATGTCTTGCTGATTATATCTTCCATGTTGCATCAAATCTATCTATGATAATCTTTGCGGTTGATGTGGGACATTGAACATGTTCCATGGAAAACCATAAAATAGGATGCCCTACATCAAAAAGGTTAGTTAATTTTTTAGTGGTTGATATAATGTGTTCTGATCTATATCCCTTAATTTCAAAGATTAGTGGACAGTTCTTTTTGCATGTTAAAGCGCACCATTGTGGTTTATGAACTTTTCTTTTCCTAGTCCCAACTTTCAAGGAGTAGTGAGTAAACTTTTATTGGTTGGATTTTCCTGTTCAAATTGAAAGTTCCTTGTGTTTCTGATAACAAGCTGATATTGGCAGTTCCTTTCAGCAAATGGATGGGACCAGCTATCAAAATGTCTCTCCCAAGTTATAGGTAACTGAATTTTCCAATGTATAAATGGTTATGTTTGCCAAATTTGCACTTCAGTGGCTCATGACACTTCCATTGTTCTAAAATTTCAGTGGGCACACAGAATATACTCCTGAGCTACTCAAATATTCCTGTCAAATTCGATGCCGGTTTGTATTAAATTTAAGATAGTCAAGTTTAATATTTCTTTCAACTGGAGCATTTGAATATATAATTTGCATTTAGGGTGCGAGCTGTAAAGCCAGCAACTGTCTCGATTCCTGCATTAAACAGAGCAGAAGATGGAGACCACCATTCTCACATTACAAGAACTGGAGAATATGGGGAACATGAGCAAAGCCTTTGTACATCTGTACTATTGTCAAAACCTATCCTAGCTTTAGAGTTTAGTTGCATGGAAATGCAAGTCCAAGCTCCCACTGTTGTTTCTCAATATTTTAAACACTCGCTAAGAACACCATGAACACATTCCATTTCATTCTAGTTACAGTTAAATATTATGAAAATTCTTGGCAGAAAATGTTGTACAATCTGAAATACATCGCTAATGAAACTCTCTTCTTCTCCCAAAGTTCCAACTGCTTCTCATTTTTGTCCGAATGAGCTTTCACAATAAGATGACTCAAGATATAGAATTTACAGAATTCATGAAACAGGACAAAAAGAGCGCTGTTCGTCCCTCTTTTCTAATACAATTTTCTCCTTTTGACTGATGACCTTTACAAAAATCTTCCATTCCAGTGTTGATACACATGGGAAATAAATTTTCACTCTCAAATTATTATTTAAGCAATCGAACTCCATTCTCTTCGATCACGAGCTCGACCTGAATTATCTATCAGAAAGCTTCTGGTAGAGGCTGACTTTGTAAAAATGACTTGAACAACACCAATGATCTTTCAGGCTGTGAAAATGGTGCTTCATGTGATGCCCCTCTGATTGTGGCAAAGGAAAGAATATTGCCGTAAACTTGAGTCCACCCACCAACCTGAAGAGCAAGAACCATCCAAATTCACTCATATCTCAAATAATTCTAACTTTATTGTCAAGAACAAGAAAGTTTTTCTTGAACTGTTTATGGGGTTGTTAGGCAACAAGATTTACCTGCTGCCCCTCGAACCAGACTCGATAAGGTACGGTTGTTTGTAGTCCCAACTCTTTGGCCAGTTTGTGAACAAGCGTTCTACTACCTGTGAGTGGAATGACGGAATCTTGATCTCCACTGAAAATACAAGATGTTTGATACAGTCAGCTTTAACAGCTTTAGGATTGACAAGTATCATGAAATGACCCCAAGAGAAGTTTCACTTTCACATACCTATAGACCAACACCTGTATTCCAGCATTGATCAGTTTTCCCACGATGTTGATAGTCGGCACCTCTAGGTCCAACAGCTCATAATCCAGTATGCTATCAATTTCAAATGAAAAATGTCAATCTGAATGAACATCAAGCTTCTTATGAAAATACATCAAGATTTTTCATTCTTGGTGAGTATTGTTAGTATGAAGAAGTCTGTACCTGCTGCAAACAGCCCATCGCCTCACTCCCACTAGACGTGCATGAAGTGCTTTGTGTACATCTTGCCTATTGAGATAGTTAACTGTTTCGTCCTCCACACAGACATCAACCGACTCGGTTACTTGCTACACACAATGAAGAAGATTGGAATCAAAGTTTAGTTAGATTCTGAGAAAGTGAAAAAGAAGTGAATTAACTGGTTCACTACTCACTTGAGGGTTGAGGATTTTGGATTGAGAGAACACAGACGATATGCACACATCAAGGGTAACGTCATACTTGTCAACAAATCTACTGGTTTCTTTACTCACTTGGCTCATCACCCTTGAGCAAATGGGTGAAACAGACCCCCTGTAGTACTCACCCACATAACGAGAGTAGTTGCACATTGACGTGAACATTTTAAATGTTGAATCCGATATTAATCCATGTGACCAAAGGAACTCAGCCCTTGAGTTGAAGTCAGTAGCAAATTCTAGAACAGGATTGCCAATCTGCAAATGGACATATAAACAGTTCGTTAAGTTAATGAATCTAGAGGTACCTCCAACACGATATTAGAACAAAGCTCATGTATGAGCTCATTTGATATCAACGGTGCATTTGTTAGGGGTCCTGGTAGTTTAGATTTCAAAAACGGGGTTGAATTTTTTTTACTTACAGCAATGCCCCTGAGGTTGAATGAAGTTTTGTTAGATTGGACCATAAGCTCTGCCAGTTGGGGAACATAATGACCTACAGAAATCAAGAAAAAGATTATTATTCTGCTTTTCTTCCCCTTTTTGCTTTTCTATTCAAGATGTAATTTTGAGGAGAAATGATATCATACCAGCATAGCTTTCTCCTGTAATGAACAAGCTTCGGTTTCTGTAATGTGGGAATCTGACAAACCATTTCTCCAAGAACTCCAGATTGTCTCTTGCTGCAGATATATCAAACATAAGCATCACAAACATCCACTTAGAAACAAAACATATAAAAGAAAGATAGTTTTTTTCTCTCTCTCTCTCTCTCTTTTTTTTTTTTTTTACTTTTTTAAAGGAAGAATACAAAACCCACCACCAATTAAACTTTCCATTACTCCAAAACCTTATCAAACCTTTGTCCTTAATAGCTCCTTTTCAAAGCACTACTAAACTTATACGTTATAATAATGATTCAAAATGAAAGTTACTACAGTTATTTTTGTAATTTTCTTTTTCCTACTAGAACAGTGTCACTGAAAATGGCAAAAGTGCAGTTTCCACCAAAAAGAAAAAGAAAAATGATAAAACAATTAAAAGAAGAGAAGGAAAAGAAAGGGGGGAAAAGGTAGAAAAGGCAAAGAAGCATTTTTCACTTACTAACAAACAAAAGAAGAGAGGGACCAAGCAATTAGGAAGTTGAAGAAGTTGACCTTGAAGTGGTCTTTATCTTATGAAGGTAGGAAGTTATTTTCAACAACGTCGGAAACTACCATCATCTCACTTTACAGAAAAACAAAATTACAGAACCAAAAAAAATTATCCCAAACAACTTCATATTCACATATTCCCACCTGTGATTTTGTCTCCCACAGCCTCATATGAAGAAGTATCAGTTGAATACGAAAACCCCACTCCCACAGGCGTCTCCAAATACAACATATTCGCTTCTGAACATCAAAACAAACAAAGTAACAACAACCCATTAACACTCACAAAGTCTTCAAAAAAGCAAACCAAACTCATTTCATCAAACACTTTAGCAGGCATTACAATCCAAACCTGTATTCCAACTATGCTCATTCCTAACCAAAACCTCCCCTCTAGGCCGAAACGGTCCATTTTCAGAGAATGCCCCAACTCCCAAAGAAGAACATCCAGGACCTGCAACGAACAACAACCCGAATAAACAAAAAATAAAGAAAAACCCCAAATGGGGATTACCCCATTACCCAAAAGTCTGTAGAAAAGCAGAAAATCACCTCCATTAAGCCAAAGAACAAGGGGTTTAGAAGGAGGGTCGACTTGGGCTTCAGCAAAATAATAAAACAAAGCCTTCTGATTACGATCACCAACATTAACATAGCCAGAATAATGACGAAATCCAACAAGGGGTTGACCGGGTAAGGAAGAAATCTTGTCAAGAAGATAAGGGGAAGAGTAAGCTTTAGGAAGAAAGTGGAAGAAAAGCAAGAGGAAAGCAAAGGGGAACAGAGACATGGTGAAGAAATGGGGGAAGAAGAAATGGGAGAGAAAGGAAAAGAAAATGGGGGTAGAAGAAGAAGAAGAAATGGGAATGGTTTTATAAAAAGAAGGGGAAGAGTTGTTGTTTTGTAATGATGATGAATTTCAAAGATTGGGTCCCCATTATTTTTATTTTTTGCAATTCCAACAGTGGGAACATGGCCACTGTTCAACTCAAGATCTCTCTTCTCTCTCTCTTTCTCTCTCTTTGTGTGTGGTTAATGGATATTCAAAAAAAATGTTTGGATTTGTTTGTAAGTTTTGTAAATCCAATGAATGAAGAACAAGCAAAGGAAAGGAGTACTGTTTTGTTCTTTTGTCTTGGTGGTTGATTTTTATACAA
The DNA here is from genome assembly GCF_000004075.3 of Cucumis sativus. Taxonomy (NCBI): domain Eukaryota; kingdom Viridiplantae; phylum Streptophyta; class Magnoliopsida; order Cucurbitales; family Cucurbitaceae; genus Cucumis; species Cucumis sativus. The sequence goes on from NC_026658.2 coordinate 1,404,889, forward strand.
CACTCTAATTTATAAAAACAAAGTGTGGCAGGATTGAACAGAAACAGGAACAAGAACAGGATAGTGATGATGATGATGCTCTTTGTAAGTTTTTGTTTTCTTTTAAATGCATCTTTCTGTGTAAATATTCTCCAGGTTAGATTAGCCTTTGTTTTATTTTTCTCTACCTTTTAACACTCCTTTTTATTTTAATTACAATTTTACTTCCTTTATTTTCTTATATTTAAAAACATCTCTTTTACAAATTTATTTTAGTTTTAGAAAATTTCTCAAAAAATTTTAGTTTTTACACTAAACAAATAGGTTTAATGGTTTTAACCATTTTTACAATTTAAGCTAGTTTGATTCTTGATTCTTGCATGGTGTACACTTGTACTAAAAGAAAAACTTTTATAATACATGGATTAGACAAGTACACTCTTGTCACCCTCTTGACAAAATCAAACATACATACTCGCAATCTACCTTTAAATTGATTTTATTAAAACAAATTGGTGAGCAGCTTGATTTCAACTCATTCTTCTTCGTGTACGTTAAAAATTATATAGAGTAATCGTCGAACTCGTAGCTCCAACACCTCTACTTAGGGAATCTAATACATTTCTTAAATGTGGAGTAAGAAAATGTATGGTTGAAGTAGAAAAGGAAGGAAAAGGGAATGGTGGAATGTGAGAGAGAGAGAGAGAGAAGTGCAATAATGATGAGACTTTAGAAATGTACAAAAAAGTAAGTATTAAAATGGAGGAAAAAGTGGGTATGATACATCATGACATGAGAGGAATTTTGTCAGCTTGATGAGGCTTGTGGTAAAAGATCTTCCCTTTCTTTTTTGTTTTCCCATGTAAAATTTTCTCCATCATTCATTTTTTCACTCTCTCATTCCCCATAACTATACCTTCTTCCTACTAAACTCTTATCCATCCCAACCATTAGTTTTCTTTTCCAAAAGTAGGTCCCGTTTGTTTACCCTTATTTATCGATTGCTCGTTTCTATTATGCATGTGTGATATTAACAAAATGTCGATTACGTAGTTAAATTTATAATCAACAAGTGCATTAGTTTAACTCTAGAGTTGAAGGTGAACAATTTGATTGTGTTTGTCCTCGTATATCAAATATTTTCACTGTTGAATATGTTACAGTTACTCTTACTAATTGACCTGTAACAGTAACGACAATAACGACAATAACAATGAGAAGATAATGATATAATAGTAGATAGCCTCAATCATAATCAAATTAGGGTTTAATGTTGAAGCATGATCAAAAGTAATTTAATTAAGTTTACAATTTAGACTCGTTGTCATCGATTAAAAACTCTTTATAAAAAATTTTGTTTAGGTTTCAAACAAATACTTAAATTTTTTTAATAATAATCTCTTATGTATTATTTTGATTTAGTCTCATTAATTTTATATGATATTTTAGCATATTTTATAATTTAATATTTCTTTTCGTCTTGAATTGAATTTGTATAAAATCTTATTTTTTTTAAAATAAAATGTTTGGTAATTTACAATTTTGTATTGTTTTAAATTTTTTAATAAAAAAAAATATATACATGTGACATTAAATGTGAATTTCAATTTCCATTCAAAATACTTCCAAAAACTTGTCTTAAAAAATGAAGACAATATCATCAACATCAGAAATTAATGAAATCAATTTGTCACATAAAATAAGTTATCTGATGTACATTTAAATATTAAAAAATATATAAAAAATAAAATTGATTATTAAATCCTAATATTCAAAGATTCAAAAAATATTTTTCCTCTCGTATTATTCTTTTTAAAAAGTTGAATAAAGAAAGGAGGAAGCGTCATCAGCGTTAGTGGTGTCACTTCTCGTGATCAACTCCTTTCTAGGGTTAACTGACTAAGACATCTACTTTGAAGGTTCAAATTTCGTCTCGTAATTAGTTTATATTATTTTCAAATATAATTAAATCTCATAATCTCCATATTATTATTAAAGAAAAAAAGAAAAGAAAAAGAAGTCATCCCCTTCCCCTTCCCCTTCCCCTTCCCCTATTTGCTTCATTGCTTTTTCACTAACCTACAAGAAAAGCCCCACCATGTCCCATGGTTCCTTTATATCCACTTCAATATTTCATCCTCTCTCTCACTCACCATTCAAATCATACCAAAACACAATTCTTCAAAATTATTCTAATTTGTCACTACTAATAATGTTTTCTTTGAATTCATGAACAATCATACATCATTCAAATTTATCTTTAGTAATTATCTTTTATTTTATCATAAAAGTGTATCAATTAACTAGTTTTGTTACTATATTCAAAGTTTCTTAATCATATCATTCTTACATAACCACCATACCATATATCTAAAAAGATGAGTGAATATTAAATAAATACTTAGAAAATAGCCTTTAAAATTAAAGTGAATATGAATGTGATATTATAAAACATGAATTAGGGCTTTTTATTTTATAGAATCAATATTACCTTTCTAACCTTATTGAAACATAGTCTAAGTTCAATGATATAGCAAGTGACCAATGTTTTTATTTAGATAAATTGTATTTATTATGTTTATGATTTAAAAAAATTACATCTAAAGTTAGAATAAATAATACTAAAATTGAATGAATTTTAAAATAGAGATACCAAAATTATATTTTATTAAAATAATAATAATAATAATAATAATAATAATAAATGTATGTATTGTCACTATCATGTTATAGAATATGACATAACATGAAACGATATTTCTCTATTTCAATCAATTGGAAAAAAAAAAAAAAAAACTTGTTTTGAAAAATGAAGTGTTTTTTTGTTCTTATACTTTTATGTATTTTTTGTTTTTCATGATCTTTTTATAGAATCGATATTACCATTCTAACAAAATAACACATTCGTTTGAGAGTAAACTAATTTGAACACTGGAAATGAAAGACTCAACCTTACTTATTTTGTATGGTTAGTTAAATTAGTAACTCATATGCATTGAACTTCAATAACCCTAACACTGCACTCACTGGGAACGAAGATTGGAGCAGTGATATGTAATATTAATTGGAAAATGAGTAGAGAGGACAGTACTGTTTATTTGTGAAGAAAAATTCAAGACCCATCAAATTTGATAGTACAAAAAGGAAAAGGAAAAAAAGGTCCCATCACCTCCTTTATTGCTGAAATGAATTTTAGAAGGAAAACAATGCATATTATATTGGAAATCCTTTCTGCTATTGCCATGCTTTGAAACATTTCAAGTTTATGTAACGTGTCTAAAAGAAAAGTAGATGAAGCCACAGCTCAATCCATATATATTTATTGAATTGGAAAAAATGTTGCAAAATGAAAAGGAAATTGTGGGACTTAAAGAAACTAATGTTGAAAAATGTCCCAATTGAACATCTTCCAATTTGTGTAATGAGAAAAGGAAAAGGTGAATGGGAAATGATTTTAAAAATAGGGGAGTTTGACTCTGGAAAAATACTAAATTCAAACTCCAAACCCACAATAATTAATAATAATAATAATAACTCTGGGAATTGGGCTTTTAAATTGGAAACTGCCAATGCACCAAAATTAATGCACAAAACTATTTATATTCACTTTAAAGTGTTAAAAGCAAAGTTTATTATTATTATGAATTACGAAATAGAAAGATGTTTGATTTATCTCTTTTTGCCTTTTCCAAATTTCTCCATTGTATGATTGTAGAATACAAAATGTGGAAAGGCTTTGGAGAGCTTTGCTTTCTTTACAAGTCTCTTAGAAGTTCAAAAAGAAAAGAAAAAGTTTGCACACTTAATTATTACATAAAAGCATATATATATATATAATATATGGTTATGTATTGTATGTTATTGTTTCGGGTCATGCTCCCTAGCGTGGGTCCAACTTCAATTAGTGAAATAGTAACATTATCGAGAAAAATGGATTAATTGAACAGTTGACTCACGCTAAATGTTAAATCATTTTGTTTAGTGTGAACATTCTTTCATCAAACAAAATACAAAAATATCTTCTTCTTCCTCTCCAACCTTTTGTTAGGCAATTTTTTAAACTAAGTGTTAGTATATAATTTGGTTCCTAAAATTTTAAAATATAATTTTTTTAGAATAGATTTAAAAGGTTCGTGTATTAAATTTTTTTAGGATTATTCAAAGGGAAGTTTGCAACAATAACAAAAAATTTATGATAATAGAGTTCATGTCACTTACACTTTTAAATTTGCAAAACTAGCAAATTTAAAAGCAAATTACTGTCATATTTACCAAATTTGCAATATGCAAAAAAGATGTGTTATGAGCTGTTTTTTTCTAATTTTTTTTGTCATCTAATGCAATTTCTCTTATTTAAATAGGTAACACTTTTTGTACTAATAATTTAAGTATATTAAAAAAAAACATGAATGGACCAACAAACTATATATAATAGCGATATAATTTATCATTGATAGTATATTAACTAATCAACTTCCAAACCTTCGTCTCTAAATTTTGTTATATCTACAAATTCTTTTACAATTATGCAGCCTAAACTTTTATTAATAAAAGTAATTCAAGAACGATCTAAACCTATTCTTAAAGAACTAAACATTACATTTTGAAAATTGAGAGACCTAACTACAAGTATTCTCGAGAGTTGTAGAGAATTCAAAGACAAAAATATAGTTTTTTTGAAAGAAAAAAAAAAACGAAAGAGAAGGGAAAAAGTAAAGAAAAGAAGAAATGAATAGAATTAAAATGTGTGTTATTGTGGGGATGGTTGAAGATGGGGTCAAGTTGGGGAATGATTGGCACTTGAGAATGTTTGAGAAAAAACCCCCTAAACCCATATAAATCCATGAAGAATATAATGTGACATGCATGCTTCAAATATTAATGGCCCCATTGCATATACATATACAAACCCTTCTCATTATATTTCAACTATATTCAAACATTATATTATCATATCTATCTAACCCCACTTCCCACTCCAAAATAATATGTCAAATTTTTCTTTTCTCTTTTGGGTGTGGCCTACCAACTAACTCCCACTCAAACACCAATGCCTCCTACTACCATCAATTGCAATGCAATGTAATGTGTAATGCTTAAAAAGTTACCTTTTTTTTCAAATTGAGATGTGTTTTAGGGCATCCTTGTGAGGTCTCTTTTTTTTTTAAGTACGTTATAATCTTGGTGGACCATGTCTACCTGATTTGATGCGTACATTTATGTCTTTTAGTATCATTCATAATGAATTATTAGCAAGTGTAAAGTAGGGAACTATAAATGTTATTGGTGGACGTTTTTGTGTATAAGTTAGTCACGAGTTGAGACCATCATCATTTGGGTAGGTGGATAATAATTATAATTAACTAGGTGTGGGAATGAAAAGTCATTGATATATAAGAAAATCATAAAATGAGACAATAAATGATGTAATTCGGTTCCTCCACCCAAGAACATGGTTGGTATATTTCTTAACATTCTTGTAAAGCTATAGAATGTGACTTTTAGTTTATGCGCTAACATTTAGAGAATTAATTAAACATACTCGATAATGGCATTAAATGACTACGAGTTTAATTAATTTCATGCTAGCCACTCTTGTAATTACTTGAACCAAACGAATTGTGTGCATAGCTATGTTATATTTGTTTTCTATGAAAACTAAACCTAAATGGAACGATGACAATTGTTATAATTACACCTTCAAATTTTCAACTATAAAAATTGAGCCATAAAACTTAACGATATTAAAATTAGACTTAAAAGCTTATATTAGTTGTTGAAATTGAACCTAAAAACACAAAAATGTAAGCCAAATGTGTACGAGCATTGTAAATTTTCAAAGTGTGCAATTATAACCCATCGTCATAGTCTAAAGCAGTTTTACAATTTATTTCCTTTTCCTAATTCAAGAATGATAGAATTACAAAATCAAACCATTATAACAACAATAACAATAATTGATATCTTATTTACTAAATTGAGTCGGTTTTACGCATACTCAACTAACTAATTCAAAACTAAATGAAGTTAAATCGTAAATATATTTTAGAATAATGTTTATTTAGATTCTACAGAGCTTGGAAAGGTTAAGAAGGTAGGAAGAAGAATGAAGATTTAAAAAGTAAGGAAAGAAAGAAAGTAATAATGAAGAGAAACAAAAAGAAAAGGTGAAGAAGAAGAAGAAGAAGAAGAAAGAAAGAAGGTTAGCCAAAGACCCAACTACCAAGATAGAGAAGGTGTTAGTTTTTGGGTATTTGTGGTTCTATTTTTCAACTTTACAATGTGTCTTTGTGTGAAAGTGACATCAATTTTAGGAAACAATAATAAAAACACCATAACTTTTTTTTCTTCTTTTTAACAAATATGAATTATTAAATATGTGAGTTAGTGGGTAACTTAGTTATTTGGAGAGAATAAAATCATAAAAATAATAAAAAAAAAAGAATGATGAATACAAACAAAAGTGTTAAAGTTTGTCTCTTTGAATCAATGTTTGGTCTAATTTTTCTCTATCATCTCTCCAATATTTTATCATGCACTTTTTTCTTTTTTACAAGAAAGGTCATTAATCTATAACAAAAAATAAACAATTGGATATGGAACTATATAAGATTAGATCCAATCCAAAAAAACAAACTTGTTTTGGTTCTCATTCTTGGAGTAAACACCTCACCAAAAATGGAGGAAGAAAGAAAAAGAGATATGGAGAATGGACATGAACGCATGAACACATGAACACATGAACATGGTGGGCCAAATATTACTCAAGGCTTTTCCTTTTGCTTTTACTTCTTCATCTTTTCTTTTGAGTTCATTCATTTACAATTTCCTATTATTTTATGGAAATTGATAAATTTAATTAAACATACTTCTTCAATATTTAATTGATAAATTTTAGTTTAGTTTTTAGTTGAAATAAAATATATGACCTTGAAAAATGCATTGGGTAAAGTTAAGAAACTCCTAGGAAATTTAACCATAATATAAATTAAAAAGAAATGTCTAAGATCAGACAAAAATGAAATTCAACTTAGTGAATTTAAAATAATGTTAAGTTTAATTAATTACCCACATGTTCATTATTAATTAACTCCAGCCACATTAAATACTAAATAATATATATTTTTTTTTTCTATAAATGAAAAAAAAAATTATAAATATTTACAAAATAGCCAAATGTTAAAGTCCATTGACTCTTTTTGTGTTTCGTTTCTTTCATTAACTGATGAAGGCAGAAGGCAGAAGGCAGAAGGCAGAGTTGATGGAAACAATTAGTTGTTTAATGAAAAAAAAAAATGAGTTGTCGTAGAGTTACTTTTAATTATATTATAAAAGTTAAAATATTATTTTATCCATTTCTTCATGTAATTAAAAAGGAAAAAAAAAATCCATAAAGTGAAAATATATAAGTAAATAAAAGAATAGAAAGCTGACAAAATAGTTGATATGAGGAATTAGAATATGATAGGGTGATTCATTGATTATATATAAGTTGCTAAGTATTATATAAATTAATTCACCATTATCTTTGCTTTCAAGTGAGGTATGACAAATCAAACCATTTTTAATTTGAGAATTGGAAATCCAATTTAAAAGGGTATAATAAGAATGTGAAGTGGTGAAGTGGTGAAGTGGTGAAGATATGAATATATTGCGCATGCTGCTGTATGCTATTTGGTACACACAGTTTGATGTAAGGATTTTATGGTCTAATTATTTAATTAATTAGTTACTGAAACAAAGTAATTAATTATTTATTTGTGTTTTTGTGTTATTAAGTAATTAATTAAGTTAAATTAAAAAATAAATAAATAAATGGATCCAAACAGAAACAAAAGGAAAGAAAAGAAAAGAGTGGGGAAAAAGAAGAGAAAAGAAAAGCGTGGGAATGTGCCCATAAACTCCGCAAATCAAACCCTATCACTATTTTTTATTAGGTGGGGTTCTATTCCATTTTTCATTTTACTTCAATTCAATTTCAAACTTTCACTTTCTTATCTAATTAAATTTTAAAATATAAAGACGTTGTTACGAGTGAGTATGATAGGTTGTCGATTGGTTAAAAAACGAGAGAGATCGGTCGAAGTTAGCTTTGAAAAGTTTCAAATCGAGAATTTCTAAAAATTATTTTTAAGTGTTAAACTGAACCGACACCGACCCTTATTCATTATTGTTGATGTCAGTTTGATACTTTGCTAAATTGACTATGGTCTGTTTGGGATCAGTTTTGTAAAAAAATCGACTTCGAACGACCAATGAAAATAATTTAACAAAATTTTAGAATTTATTGATGATAGTGATTGATTGATACACTTTTATATTAATATTTATCACCGACGTTGAATTGTTCTCAAATTTCCTTGTAGCATTAACTATAGAACTCTATGATTGGGCTATGGAAAAGCAAGTTGAAGCATCATAACATTGTTGATGTTACATGTAAATAAAGAAAGTGTCTTATCAATAGTTTTATTCGACAAACTTAAAAGAGATGAGAAAAGTAAGTATTCTCCAACGAAAAACCCTCTAACCATCTTATGTTTGTTTAGTTGAACTAAATACTCTAATGGACTAACTTTCAGCGACACCATCCGTGAGAGTACTTTCACATGGGTCCATTCAAACGACAATATCGAACCAAAGGAAGGTGCTCTATTGAGTTTTTCACTCCCGTGACTTATATACAACATATATTTAACGATTTTTTCAACCTACTAAATAAAAAATTGAAAGTTGATTCCATTAAATATAAATTTTAGTTAATTCTTCAAAATTTTGAATGTATAGAATAACTCATTCGACATAAAATTAAAATTTAAAAAATCTATTAAACCTTTTTGAAAACATTAAATTTGTAATTTAATATATTTGATTTTTTATTTAGGCTAAAAGGGTGAAAAGAAATAACCTAAGACTATGACTAAAATAATTACCAATATGGGTTGAAAAACTCCACCTTCCAAAGCTCCAACTAAGTTAATGACAAATGTATATATCAAATAACTACAAATTTCTCCTCTCTCTCTCTCTCTTTTTCCTTTTTGTTTGCTTTTCATTTATAGCCATTCTATTGGCTCTTTCCTTTTCATCATTCTCACATGCTTTCTTACCTCAAATCTAAAAACCCTTTCTAACATTCATTACAAAAGTTTCAGTTTATATCAGTCAGTTTTGAAGTTTATATCAGTTTAAATCTTGAATTTATATAAATGCTTAAACACACTTATAAAAACTAATGGGTTAAATTGATACAATTATTAGTTTAAGGTTTAACTGTTACAACTCCAAAACTTTAAGATTTAAATTGATATATGATAATTATGTTATGATTTAAATTGATACAACGCACAAAGTTTAAAGAGTGTAAATTGGATATTTGATATGTTTGAATATTTTTAAAATTAGGTGATCTACTAGATATAAAATTGAAGTTTACATTTAAATTCACATTTCATTTTCAATTTTGAGTCAAATAGGTTTGTGAATGTTAGAAAACGTAAAAAAGATTACAAACTAGGAATTAAAATTTTAGGGATTCAAGCTTACGAGCCATATACGTACAAAACAAATATAAATTTAAAACAAAATGTATACAAATTAAACAAACTAATTGACTTATTTTGAAAAGGGCAAGAATTATAATTAGTTAAACTATTGATTTGGTAATAAAGATTTTAGTTTAATTTCAATTTTGATAACTACTCTTACCTACTCATTTGACCACTTTTTCAACGTGGTTTAATTATTGGTTTAGTTCAAACTTTAAAGTTTAATCAATAAAATCACAAGTCTCATATAATATCTATCTAAAGAAAACGTACCAATATGTGTAAATTGATACACTTTATATAAGCTAAGAGTTTAAATTAAACCATTGTTGGTTACTTAATGTAATGATGATTATGATTGTATAAGTGTATGCATGTGTATATATATATTTGTGATGGAACCATAAATGCGATGAGCTTAGCTTATGTATGGAGGATTAAAGATGTTACTTTTATTTTTATTTTTTTAAAAAAATACTTTTAACTAATTATGAACAAGTTTTTTAATTTTCAATTATCAAAAGTAGTTTAGAAAAGTCTACAAATAATTATGTTTTTCTAAACAAACTTTTGCTTTCTTAAAAGAAGTTTTAGACTTACTAAAAGTCTATGTGAGAGTGTATGTAAATATATACATTTGATTTTTGTTCAAACAAAAAGAAGTAAAATAACTCAAAAATAAATAAACTAATGCCTAACCAATAAATCTTTTAATAAAATATATGAGAGGAAGAATTATAACACTTAATTTAAGATTAGATACATCAGATCTTAATAATTCATTTCATTTCATGAAATTTTTGTTTATAATAAGTTTTCATGGAACAAAGAATACTAGTATAGTGTGATTAATTACCCTACAAATTTAAGTATAATAGAGTTTTGATTATTGTTATTTTGCAAAATGTTAGGTTAATTCTATTCAAATATGTCAATTCTTTTTGTTTTAGAATTGTTTGGTGTTTTGTGTATAGTTTAATTTGAAAATTGACAAAAAGATTGTTGAAGTGGAAACTTATTTGTGGGGACACGTGGTTTCACACTTCTTTGAGTTGAACATTTGTGTTATTCACTTATATGACTTTATAACTAAATTGTATTAGATTGTTTTAGTAGCAGCCTAATTGATATTTATTCTTAATCGAAAGGTTAGAGTATGCTACAACTTACATAGATTTGCATGATTTACTAATAATGTGTTAACATCCATTGGATGAGGAAGAGAGCAATAATACGAATACAACTTATTCAACAATGCATTTTAACCATTTCTCATTGAAAAGATTAACAATAAAAGAACGATAAGAAATTAATTTAAAAATTGATTTAAGGTACGAGATCGAAAGTTCAAGGACCAAAACAGTAACCGAGCAATTCACTCAAAACTTGCTTGGATGTCAAAGGTGGAAGGGTTTTGACAAAGTGATGTTAAACTATATGAAACTGTGAGATGATGCAACTAAACACATCAACTTTATGCCACTCAGCCTCTTGCATTATTGTAATTAATTTACAGAACCTCAAGTGGGAAGTTGATTCAGATCATCAGTTCAAATAAACTGCCAATTCGTTCCACTTCCCCTCTGTGCACATTATTCCCAAACTTCAACACCATTCCCAAATGTCATTTTGAAGTTTTTGTTGAACTTTTAAGCCCTTGATATGGCCTCCACCCACTCAACCAATGGAAGATTGATAAGACATCATTCTGCCCTCCATATCGACAAGCTAAACGCTTTCCCCATCAACTTAATATCAGTCATCTATTCGTGTTGTCATATTGCACAAAGAAACATGAGTGTGATCTATTCATCTCTCATTTGGTTCAACATTATTGAACTGTCCGTTTTGGTTACGAGGGTAAACTGTGTCGAAAACAATCCTAGCAAAAACATGTCGAACCTCTGATAAGTTGCCCATAGCCAAGGAATCATGGTTAATTCTTCTACTTCTTTTCGGAACTGATCCAGTTTCGTTGCCCCTTCTAACACAGTCAAAAATTTTGCATACGCTAATTGATAAAGACTGTGAGATAAATACCTGCAGATGGAAGCAACAAAAGGATTATAACATTAAAGATGCTATGCTCTTCATAAATTCTGTGCGAATCAATTAAAATGGCTGTGCATATAGCAATTAAAGATAAATATCTTTAAGGAGTTCAAACACAAAAGCTGATCGGTTGATACGACGGAACTAATATCAATTGATAACTCACAACATCCACATTTTCAGCTCAATATTCAAGCTCCAACTATATTCAATTTCTTCTAATTACTAAACAGAAGTATGGACTATGGAGTTTCACTGATACGGTAACACACCAAAAAACTTCAATTAAGGTGTTTGAGAATGCTCCTAAGATCATTACTTTCAACCAAAGTAATTTAATTATATGCAGCTTGTTAAAAATTGCCACTTTGATGTTTGGTTTTAGACTCTTAGAACTTAAAACCACTCCAAGCATAGCTTGAAAAGCATAAAGTCTTAATTACTTGTGATCACCAGAAACCAAAACCAAATTCAAATTATTGATGAAACATTTTGAGACTCACCAGATCTGACCAAGGTGCTTGAGGATATTTGATCATAGCTCGTGAAACATACTGGCTATTGGTCATCTTCCATAACACGGAATTCACTGAGTCTGCAAGATCAATGACCTGTTCCACCAGTGAATAATCTGATTCTTTGTGATTACTTTCTACTATTTCATGAAATGACACGTGTGGCTGCGAGATATTTTGAGCTATTTCAACTGCTTCATACAAAGATCCACCACTATGGATAGCAAGGCTAAACGCTGCAACAACCACTGGATCTTGAGGCTGGTCAACCAAAGCTTTATGAAATGCTAAGAGAGCAATCCTGACATAAAGCACAAAATCTTGGAGATGATCTAGAAAACCTCATCTAACATAAAAGCTGTTGTATTTTTTATTAAATTAATCATGGCTCATCATGGATGATGGAAGGCCTAAGACGGTCCTGGTAGGGGCAGAATTTAATGGAAATGTGATTCTCGCACCAAGCTTATGGAATGAAAGAAATAGCAGACCTTTTGAAGATAAGTGTGCTTCTTTTAATTCTTTTTGGATGGTTGTGCAACACACAACCTCTTGGTGGTGTATGAATTACACCAAATTCTTTTGTAATTATGGCCTTTTCATGAATTTTAACAATTGAAAGGCTCTTATTCAGTAGTTTTTTTTTTTTTGGAAGGGGGGTGTTCTCCACCCCTCAACGTCAGATTGTTCTCTCCTGTATTTTGCTTGAATTATACACATTTGTTTCCAATAATAATAATAATAATAATAATCTTGGCCATCATGCAATAGATTTTGAAGGACCTTTTATGGATTGAGCTACATCTAACTCATATCAACTAAGAAAAAATTAACGATGTAAACTTCATTTCCATTAAACAGTAATTTAGAACTTGAGTTCCACTCTTTATCCATTATCATTGGGCTACAAGAAGAGCACTAGCCCCTAAGCCAAAAAATTGAAGTGTTAGCGTTGCTACTTTGGTTTCTCCAGAAAAACCATTTATTGCATACTCAACTACAGCTTCTACGACATTAAAATGCCAAATTAACTTGTTACCTAGATTTATAAAATAATTCAAATAACTCGACATTTCAATGACTTAACATTATATCGATGACATACAAATTAAATAAATTTCCAATAAACTAAATGTAATGATAGTATTCAAAAAATGAATTGTACCATAAGCTGCTATGGCATGGTCGATTGGGTGCCACAAATTTATCAAGGTTGGAAAACAAAATCTGCATTGCAAAGAAAGGGAATTGGTTTCATGTATATAGGTAAAAAGAAATTACCAGGAAATAAAAATCCGTGTGTTTATACAAATTACCAATACAGCAGTATCTTTCGTAACCAGGTTAGTCACTAAGCAAAGCATTGTGCCACCTTATTAGCCAATCTTAGTTTAGTAGGAAGCAAGATCAAGGAAAATGTACTTAAATTTAAAGATTCTGATAGGAAAGAGAAACCAAGCAAAACAACCTATGCATTTTACATGTTCCGGAAGGAATAAGGATGGGAATATAATAAACATTGTATGGGGAGAGGATGTAAGTCTATGGGAACAGAGATGTGGGCATCAAGCAGGAATCTTTCAATGTGTGATCTATTGCCTTTTCTTTTCTCGTAAGAAACCAAGCTTTCACTGAGACTTAATGAAATAATACAAAACAAAAGGACCACAAGCATACACGAAAGCAACCCACGCTAACGAGGCTAATAACTACTACAGAAAAAGGGGCTCCAATCGATAGTAATAAAACCTAACCGATAATTACAAAAATTATTGACAACCAATGCCCAAACAGAGGCATTAAACCTCACATCGCAAGAGACCAAACTTTTTTCTCAAGGGCTCACCACATCCCTAAACACTCCATTATTCCTAGTGATACAGTGGTAGATGTCTCGATTGCTGACTCAGATACTTGAGGATGCCATCTATTGTAAGGTTCTACCATTGTTGGGGTCAATGGTCTTTTAGAAAGTTAAAGACATGACCTAAAATATTTTTAGAGTAGGAGAATATGCAAGATTTGTGGAAGGAAAAGGACTCCCAGACCCCTCAAAAGTCTAGAGTTTGACTGTTTTCTCTCTTTTATCACTTAATTGGCATCCCTTGGAGGGTTCTATTTTTCTAAAAGAAGAAAAAATATCTGGTTATTCTCATAGACAGAAACAAGACATTGTAAATTGTAATAGTGAACAATAAGCAGCCCTAACCAGAAGCATATTTGAGCGTGCATCACGCCTCCTGAATCCTTGGGAAACAAAATATGATGCCTACAAGATAGAATAACTAATTAGGACAAGGAAAAGAGAGACAAGAGAGAAGAATTACAGCACTAAAGTTGTGTTTAACATACAAAAGAAATCATAGAACAAGAACCATACTTGGATCGGAAGAAGAATCTCGAGAAGTCCGAATCTCCACAATAATCTCAAAGAAGCCTCTGCAGACCCAAATGCTAGCATATAATTCATTTCCATAAGTAATCTCCCCTGTAACATTAAAAAATAAATTAAAAGTTGGCCCAAGGAGATGCCAAAACCACAATTAGCCTGTTTGGAATGGCAGATACCTTGTCAAGTTTTAACACAGAGCAAGATAACTCTTTTATGGAAAGTGCTATGTCTTTGGAGAAACGAAATTCTAATCGGGCTGCAAGTCTTACCCCACGTAAAATTCGAGCTGAGGAATTAGAGTTCAGTACATTAAAATTGCAAGCCACCTATGGGTAAATAAAAGAAAAATAAATGATTTTCGTGGTACTATTTCTTGATGGTACAAAAATTTTAACATGTATCAAACATTTGCTCACCACAGTCCTCAGTAAAAGATAGATTTGCAGGTTTTACAGTTCGCACCTTCATCCAGAAGTAAGGAAACAAAAATTACACATGCTCAACAACTCAATGGAAAAACTCTAGAACTGAACCTCGTACAAGAAAGGCGCACCTTGGATTTTCTTATATCCTCCATTGCCCCCAAATAATCATATACAACCTTTTTGTATGGATCATACATCAAACTGCAAGGATTTGGAAGACATGCAGTAAATGGTTACGACCAAACCACATAAACATCTGAGACGCAATAGTAAAGCAAAGTCAAGCAAAGAAAAAACATCAATGTATACCCTAAACTTTAAGAGTTGTATGAATTAAAACCGTGAACAAACGATCACATTGGTTTAAATACTCAACTTTTGTAAGTGTATCAATTTAAATCTTCCAGTTTTTGTTTGAAAATATAGTGTGAGACAAATAATTGTTTTGATTAAACTCTTAAATTGTCACTACCATTTATTAAAACTACCTTTGAAAATCGTCAATTCATCAACTTTTACATGTGTGTAAACTTCTTAGTTCTTCCACTACTAGATTAACAAAATTAAAATAGACGACTAGCATTGATGCATTGATGATTGTCAAAGATAATCCTACTTAAAGTCCAAATTAGTTCGCTAATGAAATTTTAGTGGTTAGTAGATAAAATTATAAACCTCATAACATGTTTATCCAAAAAAAATGTAATGGAGCTATAGATTGATACACTTGCCGAAGATCAAAGTTTAAATTGATACAACTATTAGTTCGTGATTTTAATTGAGACATCCCTTAAAGTTAAGAGGTATGAATTGATATTTTTCCAAAATTTAAATAAGTATTATAAAATATCAAAGTTCCGTTTTCTTATTTATAAAAGAAAATGAAGACAACAAAAAGGGATTAAACCTGTTAATGGTAAAGTCCCGTTGAGAGCAATTCTCCCATCGAATATAATCAGGCTCACTTAAGTTGGAAGGTTTGTTAATGTAATTATTAAAACCATTCCTACTTCGAGAGGTGCTAAAGCTTGAAACCTTCATAATGCACCAAAAATGAAAAACAGATATAGGCATTAATTGTCTTGAAGATAACCATTAGCAAAGAACTGCATAATGGAGCCTTTTTAGAGCAACACCAACAGATAGAACTAGAAATCAACTAACCTCTACAATAGTGCCAAGCACATTTACATGGCAAATTGGAAACCGCTTTCCAACTACTAGACACTGGGAAAAAATTCTCCGCACCTACATATGGTAATGAACTTCAGCTGAATAACACATTAACACAATAAAAAAATTATGTAAAGGATGACCAGAAATAGAATCATTTTAAAGAAACTGAGAGAAATATGATTAGGCGACTTGCAATTTGGAGGTTATTGTACAGTACCGCAACTGCTATCTATATTGTATAGTCATCAAAATAAATCAAAACGATACTTGAAAATTCACTGGCCCAAGCAAATGTTTAGGTGGATTGTACATTTTGCAAACCATGTTTTATTCTGCAAACCATGTTTTCAGTTAATTCCAAAATTTTAAGTTGTCGTAATTATAAAAAATCATTCTGCAAACCATGTTTTCAGTTCATATACATACTTTCACATTTTTTGACCTCCAAGTTAATTCTTTTGCACCTTGCCTAATCTCAAGTAATACCATATTAGGTTTTCAGAACAGCACATAAATTTTAATCCAAGGTAGGTAGTCACTAGTCAACATGGTTTGATCTGTTCCTTGACTTTTTGACAAGCCTAGGACCATTAGACCAATCCATTGTGGTAAAAATATAGTTTTCTTTTAGGAATAAGAAGATAATTTTTAAGTGTATCTTTATGAGAATTTCAAAGTTATTCAAATAGTGGAAGTTGCTCTTGAAAGAGCTCTTGGCCATAAAAACTGGCCACGTGGGGCAGATCTTATATAATTCAGTCTTTCTTTTCCTCAGTTCTCATCTCACAAAGTCGCAAGGTTTCTGTTATCAGCCAAGTTTTACCCCCTCAAAATTAAAAAATTGGAGAACATTGTAGTATATGAAAGATCAGCCAAGTTTTTCTTATAATTTAAAATAGAAGAATATTAGTAGGTTATGATTTATGAGGTCAAAATCTTCTTTCTGTTGATTATGAGAAGTACATGTTCAAAGGAAACTAAATTCTGCAGGAATCTGTCTGAATACAAAGATAGCTACATCATCGTGCCAAAAATAACAAAATTCCATGTAGAAACAATCATAAAAGTATAGATAGAACCTCTTTGAGTTGAGCTGAAGTGATGACATCAAAATCTTTAGGAATTCTCTTTAGGATAAGATCCCGAACACACCCACCAACAAGGTAGACCTCATACCCTACATGTCAGAAGTATCATAAAATAAACCGAAAAAGATCAGGTAGGTCAAAAACTAATAAAAGAAAAATTTTAGAAAAATCACAGCAGACACTAGCTGAACACCAAGAGCATCCAGGTGTATTCAATGTTGAAGATCAAGCTTAAAATTGTGCATCCTACGACTACAACTTTTGATAAAATTTCAAATTTCTGAAATAAAATTCTCAAGGTTATACTCCTATTAACCTGGCATGTGATAGTATTGATTTTTAACCAAGGAAGAACAAGACTCACAAAAGGTTGCAAACTCAGATTATGGAATAAGAAGATCATTGAAGTGTTCAAACATTGGCCACCAGATTAATGCATCACCAACACAAACCATCATTCGAGAGAAACAAACAGTACCTTGTTTCCTCAGCCCATTTAAAACCAGTCGCGTAGGCTTTGAAATCATTGAACTATCAATCCCAAGATCCTCACAACTCAATGCCTTCCATTGTGGTAGTGAGCTATCACTCTGCTTTATTTCTTCTCAATTCGGAATCAAATTCGTCGGGTTAGTATAATTTTAAAGCTTCGAGGCTCCAAGCTGATGTCTTCAATTACCAAATGAATTCAAAATTAAAAAACACACATAGATAAGAGATGGAATTATTTCGTTTACCTTTTCTACGCAATGCAAACGAAATACAATCCTTATCTTCCTCCTTGCAAAGGATTCCCGATTCAGCAACAGACTCAATGGTTACAGAGCTTCGAACTCGCGCCTATAGAGTAAAAGAGTAAGAATTCGCTGATTTTTTTTTTTATATTTAAGATACCCAAGAATAGAAACAAGAACAACACACCAACAGCAATCAAAATCAAAAAACGGAAAAGAAATGAGAACTGAGTACACGGGCTAGTGATTTTACTAAGGAGTTCAAATTCCATGGGAGAAAACCCTAATTGAATCTCCATGAATAATCTCTCAATCAATTACACATTCACGTATTCAGTAACTACCATAGCTAACATAGAGGATTTGTAAATGGAGGGAAAGCATGAAAGAGACCTTGCGAATGCAGTGGAGGAGCGGAGAGCGAGTGTACGGAATCCTTTGAGCGAGGCCTGTGGCTGAAAATGCCATAGCCATGGATGAACAAGCAAAGTTTTACCAAGACATTAGAAAAGGTAAGGAAGAAGGTTGAGTTGCGACCAGCGAATGAAGAGCTTTATTTAGGAAGGAACTTTGGGGTTTTACAAAATTGGATATTACGGAAGGCAAGGGGTTAGGGTTTAAACATCCAAATATCCCTTAATTCAAACTTACATTTCTTCATTTTAGGTCATGTGTTGGGGCCAATGAGTGGGGTGGACTTGGGTTTAGTTTTAAATAAAGTAATTTGCCTAAATATAATAAAACACACAAATATTTATAATATAACAAATTAGTAAAATTAGATGACAATTATTTTTTCCTAAATTTCATATAATTTTGTTGCATTCGTCTTGAGACAATGTACCTCTGAAATCGAATAACTAAAAATAGAAGTATTCCATTTTAGGTCATTTCGAGACAATGTATGTCCGAAATTGAATAAAATAAAACCATGATTCTTTTATCTCGATGCTACTAAGGGTTCGAGATCGAATAACTAGAAGCAAAAGTATTTATTTCGGAGGCGAAAATGTATATATGAGATCAAATAAAATAAAAACAAAATTCTTTCATTCTAAATCATCTCGTGCCACTGAGGCTTGAGATCTGGCACAGTTTTTTCACAGGTCATCTCGGACAATGTACATTCATGTCGAATAAAAGAAAAGCACAATTTTTTCATCTCCAACCATCTGGGGTGCCTTTAAGGGTTGATTTTTCTAAAAAAATAAAAACACTATAACACATTTCTTTATGAGTTAAGAAAAATGTAATTTCGAAAACGAAAACAAAAAATGTGTCAAATTTCCAATAAAATCACTAAGAACAAAGAAGCGTTGTAAAAGAAAAGGAACGGTGGCGGCGTGGCCCAACGTCCTTCTTTACTCTTCCTCTCTCCCTGTTGTGCTTCCAAGCTTCAGTCTCCTCTCGCCGGTGCATTGTACACCATCTTCTTCAACTCCGGCAACCAATCCATTCGACGTTAGAATTCTTTCTCGGCTAGTGAGTTTCAGTTTTTTAACGGCAGAATTCTTTTACGAGGACCACACGCCGATCTGCGACGGCAGCGGGAACTGTCTCGGTGAATGCGATGCGTTTCTTGGCTGACTAACGACCTTTGGCCGTGACCCACTCGTACGTCCTCAAATTTGATTACCCTTTGAGTATCCTGATTTGCTAGCAGGAAGGACTGGAGCCCTTTTTTGGTAAGATGTCACTGGTAATGTTTTGTTTAGACCACTTTCAACTCAACTGAAGTGTTTTGAAGTATTTGTTCATCTTGGAATTCTTCTGTTTTTTAGGTTTGGGTTACTTTTGGACAGACTGAATTTGTATTTATTTAAAGTCGAGCTTGGCTAAAGAACCCATTGGTTAACCCTCTTGAACCCTTTTTCGGTTTAAACTAGTGATGTTTGAAGTAATTTATCATTTGTTGATGTGTGTTTATGCATGTGATTGTTGAATAACTTAATTTCTTTCTCGTTCTTGAACTCTTTCAGATGGAAGCAGCAATGGCATTTGATCCAATTTTAGATTACTCCAAAACCCACCGAATAATCCTCCTTGTTGATCTCAACCCACTTCTCCATATCCAAAGCCCATCTTCATATCTCATTGCCATCACTTCCACTGCCAAAATTCTACTATCTTTTCTGCCATTTTCATCCTCAACTCTCTTCTCCTTCAGATTCTTCTTCTCATCTCTCTCCCCTCTCCTTTCCTCCTCCAAACTCCGCAATTTGATTCCCAGTTGCCCTCTCTCTCTCCCCTTTGACCACCCAACTGTGACTTTCGATTCTCTCTCAAATGCCATTGATTTATTGTTGAAACTTCATCAATTTCCATTGTGTGAGGCTTCTGAACTGATGGCCTCACAGGCTTCATGGCTTGCGGCGTCAATGCGTCAACTTTTGCATGACTATACTTGGAACTCTGTGATAGAAGATTTGGAATCGGCCTCTGAAAGTTTTGATTGCCTTGGTGTGAGGAAAAATTTGGTTGTTTTATTTTCACCGTTTTCTGAATTGGTTGGATGTTTGCCTGAATTTCTTGGAGTGGCTGTGGATGATGAATGCGTTAAAGATCAAGATTTGTTTAGTAGAAGATTCCATGAGTTGTTTGAAGGTGTGAATACTGCATTTTCACAGAGCGATATTCAATTTAGTTGGATTAATGTTAGCCACGAGTCTACTGAGAATAGGATGAATAACGATGAGCTGAAAGAGAAATATAGTTTTTTAAAGAGTGGTATTAGAAATTTAGGATGGGGATTTTGCTCGATGAACTCCATAGTTTTGGGATCTGCTCTTCTTCCTTTTGGGTTGATTTACCCTAAGATAGGGTTACCTTTGAGAAATCTTGACATTTATAAGTTTCAGAAGAAAGTACAAGCTCGATTGTGCCTTGAGATTTTGGATAGAAGCGAGAAGCCACTAGAATGCAAGTTTTGCAATCTTGAATTGTTTGAATGGAAGACATTGCCTGAAAACAGATGTAATGATCGTTTGCTTGTACCAGGAGGATTGAAAATGAGATCAGATGGCTATGTGCAAAGGAAAGTATCTTTGGAATTGCTTGGTGATGGTGGTGTAAAGCTAAATGTTAAGGCTGTGCAGAAGTGTAGGGAATTAGTGAGTGACAAGGTTCATTTATCTTATCCATTTCTTGTGCTTGAATCTTCAGAAACGCCGCTGAAGATCATCCAGGGAAGTAATGGAAAATTTTTTGCTGATGAGGTTTTGGAAATGATGGCACTTGAACTGGATGAGTGTAAAATGCCAAAACCTATTCCTTTTTTTGAGCTTCTAATGAGTTTTCTTTATGAGGAAGGTTATTGGGCATTAGTGTCTATTTCGAATGCCAATGGTGGTTCACATTTAGGAATCTTAAAACCTTTTATGGTTTCTTCAGCCCTTCTCTTTGTCATTGACAAGGAATTTTACCCTTTCATGTTGGACCCTAATAATGAGGACATGTGTTTGGAAGAAATGGGGACTGCAGAAGGTAACAATACTTGCAAACCTGGTGGTGATTTGAACAAATCATGCAATATGGTTGATTTTGATGCTTCTCTTTCTGTTAAGTGTTCTCAAGATGGAGATGGTAAAATGAAAGCAGTCAAGAAGTCTAGACAATCAATCCAAAACTTCACTTGGGCAGATTTTTGCAAGGTAGCATATGAACACGGGAAGATTGATCTTGAAAATGCTTACTTTGGCAGATATTGTAATAGCTCAAAGAAATTGAAATTTTTCAAAAGCTGGGTAAAACAAATTAGGAAATCCACTTTATGTGGGCTTTTGTTACCGGAGAAGTTGCAATTAAAGCAGGACAGTCTCATTAAAAAAGATGATGGATTAGTACAGTTGCAAGAAGAAAGTAAAGAACCAGCAACATCATCGGGTCAAGAAAATTCCTTGGCTAAGGCCTCTGAAACATTGGCTGAAGCAACCATTGACCACCATTTGGAGACTTGTGATGATTTTTTCAATAATCTTTCCAATAAGATCCAGCAAGGACTCGAATCCGAAGTTGTTGACTTGGGTGCTTTGGCGGAGCGACTTGTGAGTTCAGCTATATACTGGTTAAGTGAAAAGCATGAAGTGCAAGGGGGAACATCAGATGATCAACCAATTGCCAGAAAGTTTGATTCAAGTATCAGTTGCTCAGTTGCTACAAAACTAAATAAACTCTTGCTGAGGGAGCCTGAAGACTTGGCTACCAAGCCCAAGATCCATGGCCTCTCCTTTGATGAGAGTAGTCTAGGATCTGCTGGACAAACCTCAGAACACATAGTTAGAGAGTATCCTTGGATCAAATCATTTGTTTTTGCTTATTTCTAATTTTCTAATGTTTTTTTTGAGATTGATAGTCGAATCTGAATCCAATTCTTTCATGGAGTTTTCTTAACAAGCACCAGACACGAATTGCAGATCTTTTTTCGAATGGAGATATTACGGTCGCTGATTATTCTCAACATTAGTGAATCTATGAAGCAAAAGTTTGTCAAAGATATTTGTTTGCTTTTAGAGACAATTCAATGCCATTTGGAGGGAGGGTTTTTTGGAGACTGGAGCATAAAAAATTATGTTGGAAAAATCATAAAGAGCAGGTACTTGTTTTTGTAGAAAAGTATATTTATTTATTATTTTTAAAAAATAAAACTCAGAAGTATATTAGGTCAAGTACATGGCCAAACTAGGGAAATCCATCCCTAAACTGAGAGAAATTCTCTAAAGAACACAGTTCAATTTTGTAATATTGATCAAGAGCTTTTAATTTACAATCCGAATTTGGTTATTTGCAGCATTGCAAGGAAATTCCATAATTAACTAATTAATTCCAATTAAACGCTAATTAATCTAAAGTGTCAACTAAACTAAAAATTAACTGAACCATACCAATCATCTCTAATCATCCTCATCACTTTCCAATTATGGTCAATCATAAATAGATAAAATAGCTTACCATCAAGCATCCGCGTCATCCCCCCTCGATTAATGAGACCTTTCACAAAAACCTTCTTCAGAAAAATATCAATTGCACTACCAACAGAACCTCCTACCCCAAATCACCTGTAGCCCCATTTGTTCCCCTTGACCACCTTTGGCACCATACATTCTTGCTTCCATTGACTTATCGCCCACTTTTTTCGTATAGGAGAAATTTTTACGATGATTGGTACTGTATCTTGAGAGCACTTCAGCCAAATATTAGTGACTTTTGTTTCCATTGTCCTGTTCAACCAAACAAAGTCTTTTTTGAATCATGAAGACTTCTCCATCCTCAAGTTCACCCTCAAGTTTTCACGTTGGAGGAGTGAGTCATATCTTCCATCTAAAGTCCCTTCCTATGGAGGATAAAAATTATGGTACAAAACCTTTCAATAGATAAACAGAGCCTTAATCTATTACATTTAGTATTACATTGAGGTACAAAATCTTTCAAACAAAGTTATGTTTTTTAGTGTATTCATTTAGTAAGTTTAATTTACATATTATCTTAGATCTTTTTTACAAATAAAGAGTATCTTCAACGTATCCTTGTCTTAGTTTTAAGAAATTAACCTAGCATTGTGTTCTAATGTATCCATATCTCACATTCGTATCTGTGTTGTGCTTCATAGACTAGAAGCTTAAAATTCCTAATAAAGTAAAGATCTTTCTCTGGAGAAAAGGAATAGTAGGATGTTTGAAGATAAGTTTGTTTCTCTTGATTCTTTTTGGGCTTTTGTTCAGCATTACAACCTCTCGGTGGCGCACAAATCGTACCCAAGTCTTTTGTAGTTATAGCCTTCTTTTGATTATTAACAATTGGAGGGCTTTTCTTTATTAGTTTTGTGGATGAGGTTTTCTTTACTCCTGCCCTTCCGTGGTGTCTTTTTGGCTCTTTTGATGAATATATACCTTTTTCCTCATACATGCATACATACATACATACATAATATATGTATATATGTAGATCTGTATATATGTGTGTGTATATATATTTATGTATATGGACCTATAAAGCAATGGTTTGTTCTGTTCTAGATCTCTTTACAACACCCTTGTCTCTTGTAGAAATAGAGCTCACGACCACTTTATAAGCATGTTTGGAAGGTGAATTGTTGGGAAAAAGCCTCCCACGATATGAATAGACACAATATTCGAGAAATTAAAAGAAAACAACTAAACTAGGAAACAAAATAATTTACATGGAAACCCTAAACCCAAAGAACCTCGATTCACTAATGTGAAAAATTGTTACAATCACACAAAATTCTCCTCTGGATTACAATTACAAAAACACTCCCTTAATTCTTTTCACTACTATTGAGTGATATAATATTAAATTTACCTTCACCAATAAGCTTAAGCTTTTGAGTCAATTGGTGATTTAAGATGATATTAGACCCGCTGGTCTTTGGAGGTGTCATGTTTAAACCCTTGAATTGTTGTTTCATACCCAATTAAAATTGATTTATACTTGTTGGCCTTTCACATATTTCAAGTCCACACGTAAGAGGGAATGTGGGTGATATATTATTAAATTTACCTTAACCCATAAGCTTAAGCTCTTGGGTTGATTGGTGATTTAAGAACTACCAAGTTAAAAGTGACTGAATGTTCAAGGAACAAGGTCACATATTTTGATTTGACAAATCAACAAAATTCAGCTTATGACTACCCTGCATGAAAATTTATAAATGAATGTTTGGGTGGTTAGTGTTTGTTATGATCATCAACATGTTTGCACTGGAACGTGGCTTTAGCGCTTGTTATAAACACCGGCATATGCTATATTTACTCTCGAGAATGACTTTATTTGATTCTTTAATGTTAGGTTCCTTATACCTCTACAAAATGATTGCACCACCTGTATGTATATGCATCAGGGTTGTTCATGGATCTCTGGGATCGGATCAGATGATTTGTTTCAAATTCAATTTTTTATTTTTGATGGATGGACATTTTCATTAAACTCACTTTACCTATTTTTGCTTAAAATTTCAGGTACGGCCAAAGTCTTGGAGAGGTTGTGCATAGGATCTATGAAAAAATGGATTTGTTATTGTTTGTTGATGAGAATAAATCTACCAATCACCCTCTCTTCAGTGAGGATAGCAATAATTCTTGGAGAGGCAACTTACTTAGTGATGAAGTTGGTGACAACTATAGCTCCAACGATCCAGTTTCTGTAGAAAACAAAGCCCATCAAAATGACAATGAAAAATTTCCAGGGCTCAATAATGTCTACACTAGCAAACTGATCAAAGCTCAAGAAATGAGAGAAAGGGCCAGAAGATTTGGATCTTTCACGAGTTGGGCACCAGATTTGCACCGAGTTTGGGCGCCAAAACAAACGAAGGCAAGGAAACCTAGGACGAATCATCTTAAAACAGCATCAAAGAGGAAGTACTCAAATAGGGAAAGCAATGACCTGGTTTGTGAGACCCCAGAAAAAAGTCAGTCATTCCAAAGAGAGAACCGAGATGGTGATGGAAATCAGTCATGTCGTTCTGTTTCCAAGGCGTTGTTTACTGACATAGATTCATAGCTTTCAACAATAATCAGTTCATCTGTAGATTTACTTGTAACTCTCCTCTTGTAAATAGTAAATAGTGAAGTTCAACCAACCAACTTTGACGAAGCCGTGTATTTGCTTGGACTCTTTACTTGGTGTGAATTGAATACTCTGTTACTCTAACAGTTTTTTCTTTCTATTTCGTCCAATTGGAAAAAGTCTCTTTCAAATTGAGTCTCTCTCTCTCTCTCTCTCAATCGTTTCGATAGGCCATACTTCCACTTTTACTATATGGGTTGTCTCATCTAAACACGGCTAATTTTCTTGTGTTTTGTTTTGTTCTCTAGATCCAACTGGTTACAATGGAGCAAAACAGGGAAGAAGAGTTAAAGACGTTTAAGAGCTTGGGAACATGTGAGCAATTGGTGGAGGCATGCTGGAGTTCAGACTGGAAACCTCATGGCGCAGAAGGTTCTTTCTACAGCTTGTACATTTACTTAATTCATTTCTTCCATTCAACTATTCTTTTTATTCAACCAGTGGCAAAGATAAATTTTGTTCTCATTGCTTTTAATATTGGTGTTGAATGAAAATTACACATCTTTCTGTATAAATATTAGGTAAGGTTTCAAGATGCACTCTGGCACTCATTTATGAAAAGGCACAAACATTGAAGCATTCCCATTACTTTGACGTTTGTGTCTTTTAGCTACCGTGAATATATTCAAGTTGACACATGCACTCGCCTTGACAAGAAATGTCAAAAGAAAGTTGAATGAAGAGGAAGAATAGATGAAAAAGAATGGTTGGAAGAGAAAAAAGAATGGTTTGGCCTATTGTGAGTCTTGGTCATTGAACTTTCAATTTTGTTATAGGTATGCAATTTCGTTTTATTTTTGCAACAGATTCAGGCGAATATGATTTTCTAATTTGAAACACAGAAATCAACAATGACCATTTCTTGTACCGAAGGTGTGTAGTGTGAAATGTGTAAGATCTCAAGGTCTTCGTTTCCCTTAGTTTCATCAAATTTGCATAACATAGTCCCTTGTGGGATTTGACCCAATTGATTCAATAATTACTATAGACCAACACATATTTGTCTAATTCCAGAAGATTTTCCATTTTATATATCGAATATTTATGCAAAACACTACCAAAGTGAGTATAGCAAATTTGACATTCGAAAGTAATATTAACCACAGGTATGATACCGTTGTACTAATAAAAGACCTATGCTATGCAAGATTTTAGATATATGAAGTTTGTGCATAAATTAATTCTATCTTGAGATTATTGAATTAATATATGAGATAAACTTCCTTCCTAGAAGTCGAAGGTACATATATACGATCTTCATCTTGTGATTAGTGAACTAATTAAACAAACAATACTCAACATAATCAAAAAAATCCTCTCAAAACATAAAATTAGCTAAACCTACACACATATATATAAGTTCACAAACTCAAAATATAAACCCCTAAATCATTCTGTCAAAATTTCATAATTTTTCAACAAACGTTTAATTATATAACTCAACAAAAAAAACAAGATCTAGAAGATAAAATGAGAAAGAAAGTTGAAATGATATGGCAAATTAATTAAGGGAGTATATATAGCACAAAAAAAAAAACTTTAAAAAAGAAAAAAAGAGAAATCATATGGGACAATAATTAAATAAAAAAATAATAAATTAGAAGCCATATTTAATTTAGAATTAATTCTTCCTTCCATAGTGAAGAAGCATTAAGTGATTTGTGGTTGAAGATTGAGGAAGCAAAGTGAAGAGTGAGTTTGATGAAGTATTATTCCAAATCCTATCTCTTACATCTTGCATTGTCCAAAATGGAACAAGTTCTTGCCCTCTACATCTTATCTCTATCTGCATTTCAAAACCAAAAACAACATCATATATACTTTTCATCATTTACTCATCAAAATACTAAAAAACGAGCCAAGAATTAGTAGACACACTTGAATATTAAACATGTAAGTGAATGAATATAATATAATGCATGCCCCAACTTATATGTATATATCATTGACAATGAAGTATTGTTGATATATGAAATGCTGTTAACAATATCAAAATTAGATTATCTATGTCAAATTTCTTAAGGCATTAAATATTATGTTTTTAAAAGATTATAAAACTCTATATTCTAACATTCATTTATATGGTTGAAGTTTTTTTCTTTTTTTTTTTTTTTCCTTCTGTAGAGAGATAAAAGAGAATAATTTTTATGATTTATTTTCTCCCACTAATGAAATAATATTCCTAAAAAATTCCCAAACAAGTGGAGGTTTTTTTAAAGGGAAAATTTGCTTCCAAATATTGAAGTCATGTTTTATTATTTTGCTCTAATAATTACATCTTTTTCCATTTTTTTATACACCTCATAATCTCTCTCTCTCTCTCACCTCATAATCTCTCTTTAATGAAAGAATGCTCCTAAAAAGGAAAAAGAAAAGATAAAGAAAAACAATATTAGGGTTCATAATCTCTCTTGTGGGAGAGATTAATTGGAAATTCATCTTTTTTTTTTCTATCTAAATATTACTAAATCTTATAAACAAAACACAAACAGTAATTCCAAATTACTTTTTTGAAAAATTATAAACAATTGAACCAAATTTAGATTGACGAGAGGATATATAAATTTTAGGAATAGTTGTTCTAAAGCATAATATTTTCCTAAACAATCGAAATATATTAGTTGATTAGAATACCTCTTCTCATAATCTTAAACATTCACGTTAGATTCATTGTTTGAAATTAATCTCTCTAAAATCACACTCTAATATACTTAATAAGTATAGTGTTTGAATCAAAAAATTGGAGTTGGAGTTTGTAGCTCTACTCGTATTAGGTTAAAAAACAAGAGGTTTGTAAACCTACAACAAAAAAAAAACGTCAATTTTATGTTCTATCAACTTTACCTCGAACACTTTTTAAAAAATCCATGCTGGAGATGACCTTTGGTAAGATGGATCCAAAAGATTAAAAAAGAAAAACACCTTTAAGCCACATCTAAACCATTTATTTGATTATCTAAATTTTCATATCCTTCTATTAGGGATAGGTGTGTATCCATCCCTATATGAGTGAAGTCAACTTTGATCCACTAGTAAATAAAACAAAATACATCAAACAATGAAAAGAATCATTATGCCTAGGAATCAACATCATATAAATTAAAGCAAATCATATTTTAAAAAAAAGTGCCACTTCTCTTAAATTAAACCTCGTTCAAAACTCACTCATGCTACTTTCTTTAAATCAATATTAAACAAACACTAGCCAAGTAAATAAATTTCATAATCTCCCTCCATTTAAAACTATAATTTTAAATGAAGGTCAAACGATGAAGAAAAAAAATACGACTCAAATTTAAGTGAAAAATATGATTATGTTTATAAAAAAATATCAATATATTTATCACTACTTCTTTATATAAACTATAGATTATACGGATTATACGGTGAAATCATGATTTTTTTTTCATTACTACATTCACTGATGCAAAACTGCTAGTCACGTTGTACTGTTGAGATATAATAAGAAAAAGAAAATTGTAAGTAGTAGTGGGAAAGATACAATATATTGAAAGGATAGGATAGGGTGGCCAATATCTTCCACTATGATGTCAAAGAAACCAAAGGGAAAAAAGTTAATTAAATTATTATTGGGTCCCAAACAAGACTTTGCTCCTAAGCCAAATCTCATCATACCAATCACACCCTAAACATATATTATTATAATTCTAACTAAATGATCAACCTAAACTAAAACTAACCAAACCCCATAATGAACGGCGATAAATAAGATTAAGGGGAAGAAAGAAACCTTATGATAAGTAAAAAGATATAAATTTTTCATGCACTTCTCCCCCACGTTACATGAATGGAAGCCCTATTTTATTAAGGTCAACATACTTTGTTTATTTTTATTATATAGTTTTAATTAACAACCTAGCCGCCCTATATATATATATATATGTTCTATAGTTTCATAATATTTATTTTTACAATTTTTAATTTTCATTCTCTCTCTCTCTCTCTCTATCCAATCATTGTCAAAGGCTCTTATCTGTCCTTTCATGCTTAAGTTTTTGCTCTTTTTCAACCAATTGAAATGATTCTGCTCTACACATTATCCTTTCATCTTCATGCACAACTATTTGATTACTTTTTTTTTTTTTGTTTATTTATTTCAAGTAAAAATTGAAGGAAAAAAAAAAAAGAAAAAAAGTTTGGGTTTTAACAAAGATTCTTACTTTCTAGTAATGTTTTCTTTTTCTTTATTTTGGTCAAAATTTTTATGTTTGAAATTCTAATATCTATATTTTCTCATTTTAAACGATTAAATTTTCACGCAATACTTGCCTTTTGTCTTTAGTGTTAATATCTTTCATCAAACTTTAAATTTAAACATAATTTTTTAAAGTTAATTAATAAACATTAAAACTAAGGTTGAAAGGAATATTTAGTAAAAAATCGAAATTAACCTAAAGGCCAAATGAAATGGAAACAATATGTAAGGGTAAATTTTTAACATTTTGGAAACCATAAGGGCTAAAGTAAGATCAACTTTAAAACCTAAACCTAAATGTGTAACATTTTAATATTTAGAGATAAGAAAGATATATTATTTTCAAAATTAGATAAAGAAAAAGATATTTTTTAAAAAAATAATTATAAATCTAAACTTATGTAAAACTCCATTCTAAATTTATTTGAAAAGGTAGCCACTCTACAGGTGTAAAACCAAAAGGAAAGGCTAATAACTTTAGTCCTTAACACAAATTTCCAAAAACACACTAATATTTTGTCTCTATATCATAAATAAGATTATGAATCCATACACTTATGGGATCTAAATAATAAAAAAGATTGTTACATATAGTCTGGTTAACCTAGTTGTAACATTATAATGCCTCTACTAACCCTATATCTTACAATCTTCTTGAACTTGAAAAAGAAAAAGAAGATTGAAATATGTTGGAATATGTGTGTGGTTGGTGGTATGGTCATGTAAACATCAAAAGTGCACCACTTAAAAGAAAAGAAAAGGGGGGGTTTTGATGAGACATTTGAAGTGCAATCAAATATGGCCCTACCCTCCAACCTAATGTGATCATTTTTAAGAAAAGAAACACAAAAATTAAATCAATTAGAGAAAAAGAAAAAACCTCTAACAATTCCATGGCTGACTTAAATCACTCGAAAGCATGACGAATACAAATTCCATAGTTCTTAATATCTAAAAACCTTCATTTTTTCGGGTCCACGTGTCGCTTTCTCGATTTAACACATCATTTTTTTTCATAATATACAATCATTTATTTCCATTGTATGTTAGTGGGCCTTCAAAAGAGTGCATGCTAAGCTAATTCTACCTTTTTTTCCATTCATACACATAAACACAAAAGCATCCAAGTCAATATGAAACTCTATGCACCACAAAGATATATATATTATTGCACTTTAGAAGAAAAGCAGAAGAAAAGAGAGAAAATATATGAATGCATACACAACAGATAAAAGAAAGTATAATAATTAATATTTGATCAAAATAGATACAATAATAGCATGCATTTTTGTTTTTGTGTGTTCAATATCATCTCCCATGTATTAATAATATATGAAAGTTATTGTATATAATAAGCTTATTGCATTGTATGAAATGCACTAAATGAAGTAATAATTATAATAATTTTAGGTGTTTAGAAGTAATTAAAGTTGAACTCTAATTTGCTTTTTTAATAGGGTTTAACTAATAATAATTTATCTCAACTATAATTTAATTAATTATAGTTGAAATAAGGTTTAACCAATATTTTAATTAAATGCTAATTGTCTCTAGCATTTTCTTATTTGTTTTATCGAACTACATTTATTAATATTAAAACAAAAAAATTCATTACTATAAAGTTAAACTCTAGTTATTAATCATTATTCTTATAATCATACTTTGCAAGATAAGGGGTTAAATTTATATGTACTTTATCGTAAAGAGTTTTCTTAATATGGTAAGAGTTGTTTAATTAATGCATGCTATCCAATATTTATACTCTTTATTAAAATTAAGTAAGTTGAAAAATAAATTAGGTAATTTCATTCTTACGAACTCTATCTCAAATGAGTAAAATCTTAATTTGCAGCTACATTATCGTAATTATTATTGATAATGATTGATCAACTAATAATTAAAATTCAAATACTTATGGTAAGATCTTGATCAACAAAAAAAGATAAAAGATGATGAGATATGTTAAGAAGGTATATATCTAATATAGATGTTCGTGTGTATGTCCATCCATCATATTCTTTTTAAAAGAAAATTTAAATATATTTTGTCTTTCACATGCATTCAAAATATTTTATGTTCTTAAAAAATTGACCTTGATTTTTTTTTTTAACACAAAGACACAAATAAAAAAAAGACCATGGTTTATAAATATTTAAAAAATGTATGTTTATGAATATTTTATTCTATGTTTAAATCAATACTAAAATTTTAACTTTTACTTAAAACAGAAAAGTAAGTATGAATTTTCGTTTAAAATATATATATATATATATTTTTGCATGATCATAACTTAACTTTGAATGGATATGAACTCATGTTATCAACCTCAAGATTTAACATTCAATTCTTCATTTGGATATATATTTTATGTGATCTTTGTTTTCTAAATAATTATTAGTTCGAAGAACCATTGATATTACATAATTAAGTGTGAGCTCAAAAGGCATAATAATGATAAATGTTACAAATGCTTTTTATCAAATTACATATCCATATTATTACTATGAATAATTTTGCTTATTAATTCATCCATGTTAACCAACACTTTTTATAATGCAAAGTAATAATGATAGTTTTTTTTTTTTCTTTATAGAGGGATGGAGGGTGGGGGTAAAAACATGTGTTAGCAATCATAGTCTATAAAATTTTTATATGTACTTTAAACTTTCATTTATTAAATAATGCTACATGTGTATGTATAGACATCATCTAGTTTTTTTTTTTTTTTCTCCATATATTTGTTCTTTAAAAAGTTTGTATCTAACACAAATTTGAAGATTTTATTTTAACAAAATGGTTAACCTAATGATGTACCTTATATATATGTTTTTTTTTAATTATTCAAGAATCCATAGTATAAATAGAAATAAAGATTAATATTACAAAAAATATGTAAGGTCATCTACATGTGACATATGACAAGCTACCAACTTATGAAGTTCCCTTATTATTTATTTATTTGTTTTTGTTTTTTTAGGGCACAATTATGACATTTGGCCATGTGATCTTCCTTAAGTCATCTAGAATACCTTATAAATATATTCTAAAAAAAAAATAGGGGTCTATTCTTTCTTTTTTAAATAATAATAATAATAGAACTTAGTTTCAAATTTTATTTGGATTTTTATATTTGATCAAGATTTAAGAATTTTCTTTTTGAAAAGTTGGAACTAAAAGAAGAAACTTTTGGCAAAGAAACATCATTTTCCAAAATTGACAAAAATGAAAGAAAAAAAAACTTTATGAAATATTAGGATGGCCATATATATAATTAGTTTGAGCTTCAAAATTTTTAATAATTTCATGCAATATTAAAACAAGTGAGAGTCAAGCATTATATACAAAAGAGTTTATATGTTTTTTTTCTTTATTTCATAAATATTAATGATATGTTAAACACATTAGTCTTCTAGTCCAAGAAATGCTAACAAAAAAGAAAAAGAAACCATAAAAGAAATTAACATTAAAAGAGACAAGCTAGCTAGCATTCTTAAATCTAAAGATTTGTTAATATTTAATTCTCTCTTTTGTTTCTTTCTTTGTTTTTTTAAGTATAATTCTTTTTGTTCTATAGAGATGCAAGTTTTTGTCTAAATTATTTAAGAATTAATAAACATTTCCTTCTGCCTGTGATATTCCTCCATTAATATTCATTTAATTAACTTTAAGGTTTTCTAATATAGAAAATAGGTTGTAAGGTGTTGTTTTCTTTACACATTTTAATTGTTTAATTACTAAAAGACTTTCATTTGAATCCATTACTGAATATGGATATATACAATAAAACACACTAAAGTCTCCCTCACCCCAAGATAAAAC
Source organism: Cucumis sativus (assembly GCF_000004075.3). Taxonomy (NCBI): domain Eukaryota; kingdom Viridiplantae; phylum Streptophyta; class Magnoliopsida; order Cucurbitales; family Cucurbitaceae; genus Cucumis; species Cucumis sativus. Next base: position 1,438,417 of record NC_026658.2, read on the forward strand.
TTCCTCTTAAACTAACCCTAATTAACCCTAAACATACTACCAAATAGTTCAACAACACATAATACACGAAGATCAAGAGATTACATACTCCAATCTCGATTAAAAAAAATACGTAATCCTAAGTATACTTAAATTTACCAACTTTACTAAACAATAAAGTTAGAAAATTATCTATATATATGATTTGCAAATATTGCAAATCATAGACCATAGACTGTAGAACATGCAAAACCAAGCTTGTATAATTTTCTATTTATCTAATTATTATAATAAATAACTAACCACTTTAATTAACTACTAAAAAGCTAGTTTTTGTACACAACACATATATAAATATTATATGGTATAAAAGAAAGAAAGAAAAAGGTTTCTATTAACTAATTAATTAACCTCCCTAGAAGCCTCCCTAGAAGCTATAGAAGATATAGAACAGCCTAAATGAAGCCCTATTTTAGTTTTGATGTTTCCATCAAGTTAGTAACACCAAACCATAAATCCAAATAATACCTTTAAATGCAAAATATCATATTAACTACAAAGCAATTAATTAATGGTAATTAATCAATCATATTCCACCATAATTAAAATCTAATGAATAAAAGCCTAAAATGTTCATAGGGTAGTAAATGAAATTAATTAAACCAAAAAAAAAAGGGTTTAATTGTATATAAATACCTCTGATTCGCTATCCAGATGAAGCTTATTAACCAAGTACTTCATTACCAAACTAACTGTCATCTTTTCATCCCTATTCATTTCGAAAGAAAAAACAAAAAAAAAGATGATTGATCCAAAAAGTTTTAGTATTCTTTTATGGTTTCAACTTTAAAAGTTCAATCAAAATTAGGGGGAAAAGAGAAAGAAAAAGGGAAGAAGAAGAGAGTGAGATATTAAAGTCAAAGGCAAATAAATAAATAAGTAAAAAATAAAAAATAAAAAAGGAGAAATTTAATTAGGTTAATTAGAGAGAGAGAGAGAGAAAATCTCACTTGATTCTCAGATAGTTTTTTGATATTTGAGGCAAAAATGGCTCTTTTCCTCTGCATTAACAAAACCAAAATCAAAATTTTAGAGAATAATTTGATTATGAAATGTAATAATTAATATAAGAAATTAAAGAAGAAGAATATATATATATAAATACATCTTTTTTAAAATTTTAATTTTTTCTACACTTACTGATTTTCTAAGGCTTTTAATGTAAACCATATACCAGAATGGGGCCGGCGGGGAGGATTTATGATTCTGACGTCCGAACTCGGCCCGGCCGTTGCCGTGGCCATGTCGACCCCAAGACTCTGGAATTGGATTAATGGCCTTCCCAAGTAAGAACTCCGACGGCCGCTCATCGGTAGAGAATAAGAAGATGACACGGCCGATGTCGACGGGGAGGAAGAAGAAGGAACACCGGTGCCGATACCGGTCACCGGCCTAAATGCCCAATTAATCTCTTGCTGTACAAAGTTGGAAGAACTAGAAGTTCCAAAAAACAAAGGCAACCCTATTCCTGTCTCCGCCCCAGTCTCCGTTTTCGACGTCGTAGTAGTCTCAGGGCTCGAGAAATCCGAAACCCATCTAGAATAATTCATAGAGATATCTCGTCCGCTACCAGGTAATAGATCTAGCTCCACTAAACCCGAGCTTCTCTCGGATGTCATCGACTCTCGTTGATCGCGTTTTAGTCCGGTAACGTTGCCACCGCTGCCGCTGCCACCAATACTTAATTGAAGCCAACCATCATCTCTATTAGAAGGGGCTTGATCATGATTAAGACTATTAGTAGTGGAATCACCTTCCGCCATGGGAGGATCAGGAGAAATTAGATAAGGATTATCAGACCCTAAATAATAATAATAATAATATTGATTACAAAGTGGAGCACCACCATTCATGAGATGGTCGGCGCCGCCGTGATGGTGTTTGGAGAAGTGGTTTAGGGCAGCAACCATTGTCATATCGGAGAACCCGGGAATGGAACGGGTGGGACCGTGGTTGAAGGAGTAGTATGGTTGATCAGGGGGAGGTGTTTAAAGTGAGAGAGGAGAGCCATGGAACAGGATAATGAATAAGATTATTGAAGGAATTAAGAGAAGAAAAATGGTTAGTTTGAGAAGCCATGGAAGAGGAGATCAAAGGGTTTGTTTGAGAGGAGAAAAAAAGAGAGACCCATTAAGAGAAAAAAGATGATGAGGGTTTTTGTTTGTGGAGTTTGTGTGAATATAATCATGTCTATGGGGATTGGGAAGGAAGGTATAAAATTAAATAATAATCACACCTACAAATTATTCTTCCTAATTTTATTATTATCAATTATTCTCTCTCTCTCTCTATGATGATAGAGAAGCAGAAAAAGAAAAAGAAAGAGATTGGTCAGTTGGTGTGGTGTGTGTGTGTATATAATTTATAGGTTGAAAAAGATATATAGTTTCCTACTTTGGCACTTCCAACTTTTTGTTGTTTGTGAGAATGTATTGTTTTCTTTTTCTTTAAAAATGTATTTACTTTCTCTATTTTTTAAAAAAATATATAAATTATAACTATGTTATTATAATTTGCTTACTACTTTTACTCTCGACTATAAATTAAAAGAAAAATTAAGTGATACGTTCACAAAATAATAGACGATGAAGGTTTTGTAGTTAAGAGTGTGAGTTGTAATAGTTAGAAATTTGACTCAAATATTGAGTAGGTTAAAAGCAAGTTGAAGATCCAATCAGTCTTCAAACAATTTTGTCTATAATTTTTTTTAAAAAATTGAGATGGAAGAGATATTGAAACATTTGTTCTCTTGTTTTTTAGTTTACTTTGAGTACTGAACTTATTTGAATTTAGTATTCGATTATTCATTATTCTCAATGAAATGTACGTCGATATTTTTTATAAAACAAAGTAAATTGTTATAACCATAAGCGGAATATATATTTTGTAAATATTTCTCAAAGATACTAGTTTTATACTTCACAGTTATATTATTGATGTAATATATATTCAAAAAGTTAAAAGTCAACCAAAACGGCTCGTTTGTGATTTTTTTTCATATATATATATATATATATATATATATATATATATATATATATATATATATATATATATATATATATATATATTATGTACAGTGTAATAATATTCAAATATAAATGTTACCAAAGAAAATAAAGAAAAACAATAATTGCAACTAATAACTTTTTTAGATACAACGTTGTAATAATCTTTCATGTGGTCAATCAACTTGATACTATTCTCATCCAAACACAATTAACCGAGGAGTTAGTCGTAATAGAATCTTAACACGATAATTTAACTAATTAATTAAAACCTACATTTCCCAACTAAGGGTTTGAGGTTTTAATTTATCTATCCCTTAATTAAATAAAGGTTTTAAAAAATGAATGATGGTAAGGGTCAGAAATAAAATATGCTCTTAAGTTTTATTTTATAAGTTGAATATTTGAGCTTTCCACATCATAAGGATAGTTGAATAGTTTTTTTTCTCTTTTTTTTTTTTAATTTCTTCCTTAATATTTTTATTTTGAAAATTAATTAAGTAGGGAAATAATTAAAAGTTTTTCCATAAAATATATATAAATGATCAAAGGGTCTCATGCCAATTGTTTTGTGAAAATGACCATAAAGGCCTTTTCCCCTTTTGCATTATTATTTATCACCAAATAATTAATGGTCCATTTTAATTATCCTTAAAAATTGAATTGTGATGGTTAAACTACAATTGATTAAGGTTAATTATCAAGAATTTAAGGTGATTGTGATTGTTGATTGTGTTTCATCTATAATATTCAAATTCTAAACTTATTATTATTTTAAGTAAAAAAAATAATAAAAATTAAGGTTTTTTTTTAAAAAAATATACGTTAGATCAATTGGTTTATCCGCACATCTTTACTGGGTAGACACCCCTACATCATCTTCATCCTCACTTCGTTAAAAAGATACTTTATAGTCTTGAGGTTTTAAATGGAATATATAATAAAAAAATAAATATTAAATTGTTATAAGTACGATGTTTTAATGTAATTACTATTTCCAAGTTAAAAAGTTTTCATATTTTAGAATTAACATCTTTATAAATTAGCTTTTAGGTCAGTAATATGAAATCACTCTTATTCCGAGAGTTTATTGACCTAATATGAAATCACTCTTATTCCGAGAGTTTATTGTGTGATTTCTAGATAGATTTCAAACGTAACAAATGTTGTGGAAAAATAGACCTAATACAATTAAATTGATTCAACCTCATTTCTTTATAAGAAATTCTAGTTTTAAGTTGAATTCTTATTAGTTTTTGAACTGAATTTCAGCGAATTCTCGAATTTTTTTTTTTCGACTTCCACAAATTGTCACTCCTCTTCTCTTTCACAAACATTTTTAAAACAATTTATATTTCCTTTAATTCAACTAATAAAACAACAAATTAAAGAGAAATAATAGAAACCAAAACAAATTTTCTTTTTCTTTTCATAGGGGCAATTCTGTAACATCACAAATGGGTCCTACAAATAAAAGTAAAATTTAAAAAGAAACTTCAGAAAAATAGTACTTTAGCATGAGGTTAGTTTTCAAAGCCAAAAGACTTTTCTAAGATTAAAAATACCAATTTTTTTCCAATATTTTAGTAAAATAAATACAACTTTACATAACTTGCAAACGAGTTCAAAATTTAGAAAAAGAATTTGGTTGTTGTCTAGCTTGGTCAAAACAATATTGTTCGATAAAAACTTTTCTAGTAGTGATTTTTTTCTTACTTTTTGAATAAAGTGAATTGTATTTTTCGAGACAACTAGCTTTTGTTGATATCAAAAGTGAGTTTAAATATGAATAATTTTTTTAGTGTGGTTCGTTCTGATAATTAGAATTAAGTTTAAAGGCGGTTTATAATTTTGAAAAGTTAAAGTGAATGATGATTTATGAATATGAAAAGAAATAAATTATTGTGACCATTATTAGTAAAAATGATATTTTTTTTAGTGTATCCAATGTATATAGTTGAAATAATATATTAAAAAAACAAACTATCTACTTCAAAGTTTCCTTTACCATTTTACAAAATGCTTTCCAAATCGATTAATCAAACCAACTAATAATAAGCTAACAACTAAACAATACCTTTCTAAATGCAATAGATCAATAAAATTTAACATTAATTAGTTTATAGTTATATTTAATTAATAAAATAAATATTTCTATTCGGTGTTCTATTTTCTATTTCATCTAAGTTTTTTTCTATATTCTATAAATAATTTTAATTTTTCGTTATTCATAAGAATTTTTCTATTTTTCTAAATTAAAAATAAATTAATTAGAATATAATAATGCTGATAATTAACCACAAAATTTTTATTAAGTAATTAAGATAACATGAAATATGGTAAAGTATGAGTTGAAATTTATTAAATATAAATAATATATTTGTAGTTAATAATTAATTAAAATCAAATGGATACTTAATATTAATTTATCATCAATATAAATTTTTTTTAACATATATTATCAATAACTCAATTAAAGTCACCATATATCATCATCTGCATATATATAAAATATTCTTTAACTAAACTATATCAATTGATTGATATGTCAAATATAATTAATATTTTATACACAAATATATATACAATTTAATTCCAGAAAATCATTTGCCTGTTTTAATATGCTATTGTTTTAAGTATGAAACTAATTAATCTAATTAACTTAATTATTAGCAAGTCACTTTTCTCTTTTTTTTCTCTTTTATCTTTTTGGATAATGACTTTGAAGTCTAGCTAGGCGTTGAAGCTTGTCGAGAATGATATCATCTATAGCCATTGAACTAAACTCGATCATGTTGGAATTTGATCTCACACTATCGAGTTCTTTGTTTCTTGTCTTCTTAGAATTCAAATACATACTTATATATATAACGAATAGAACAAACCATGTTCGAGTAATTAATGTAATTTTATACGAAATAAGTAACATATATTGTCAATTCAACAGCTTTCAAAATCTTTAAGTTTAGTTTAAACTTTAGAACGAAGGAAATTTTATTATATTTGTAAATTCTTTTACCTTGTATGTTATATGATCTAAATAATACTTTTAGTTTTATATTTACAACCAACCTAAAATTTTATTGCATTCGATAGTTAATCAGAAGTAAATTTAATTAGAGGAAAAATATTATACAAAAATATAGAAAATAGAGTTTTTCTTTTTATTTTTCAACACGATTCAATTCAAATTCAACCAACAAAGGCTTATTATCAACTTCAAACCTTGAAATTTGATCCAATTCTCACTTCATATCCACTAAACTTAATAAATTAGATATATATGGATGGATCTTGTAAATATTTTTGGATCAATCACAATAGATTTTCAATCAAAGAAAAACAGAAGCTTGACCGTTTTAACTTAAAGAAAGACTCCAATTTTTAATCTGAAGAAAAGTCATAAACATAAACAAGTTAGAAATTAAACTTAGGTTGGTGAAGTTGACTTATAATAAAATTAAAGTATCTCGTTTATATATCAATGTATTTTAAAATTTGTTCGAGTTCAATTTTGATATTTCAAACGTTCAATTTTTAATCTATTTTATTTTATTTTTTAAAAAATGATATACAAAGAGGAGACTACATATACAAAATCTTTAACATTTTCAACACAGGACAACTTCTCTTATAAAAAATTTATCAAGAACAGATCAACATTATAAGAACAAAAATTGAACAAATGCATCACAGAACTGAATCATACCATTAAAATGATATTTTAACCATTTGAATAAATTAATTGATAGCAAAGGGTGTATAGTTTTGTTTATATGATTGTGTTTTGTTCTGAATGAGTCATATATATATATAAACATATAGAAAGTTCTGTCATTTGTTGGCTTCATTTGCCATGTGCTTCCCACTCTCTCTTTTTCAACATTTTTGGTTCCCAAAACCATAATTATCTAAGACTTATTTTTAAAGAAACATATCTGAAACCATGTTTTCGAATGATAATAATAAGAAGAAGAAGAAGTTGCGAAGCCAATGGAATGGCTGCAGTTCTCAATTGGATGCTTGAAAAAATTAAAGCTGTGACCATCTTTCTTTTCTGAACCATAAAACATTCTCTGCCAAAACTTTCTCATGACTCCAATTTTTTTTCTCTTCATCTCCCTCTCCTCACGCTTTGTTTTCTGTCCAATTAATTTAATATGTTTCTTATTTCTAACTTCAGAATTAATTTGAAAATTAACTTCTCACATGTGTGTTCATAAGACACGTATTAGTCTTTCAATTGTTGAATAGGTTTAAGATGGTTGGAACTCGATATTTATGCAATATATATATAGTATAAGAGTTCATGAACCTTCAAACCGACATTTAGTGAGAAAATGGTTAGTCTTCTCGATCTAATTAGAAAGTCTATAAAATTGAAATGATCGAGTATTTAATCCAAAAAAATCATACTTGCCAAGAAAAATTAATGCTTTGACTTTTACCTGTAAAGTTTTTGAAACGTTGAAAACTAATCTTAATTATTTTTAACTTTTATTCATATTTTTACTTTTATATTCAAGGCTTCACGTGTGATTACATAAATACCCCGAGACAAAAAGAAAACTTTTCGATTTTAGTCCATTTGAAATTTCTAAATATTTTTTTTAGTCTATTTAAAATCTCTATTTTAGTTTTTTTATCAGGAGTCTCTTTTCTCAAAATTAATTGATAATCAAATAAGTAATTCATTAATCTTATAAAAATGGTAAGAAAATTGTAAGATCATTTTGTATATGTTTACGTGTGTCGAATACTCACATCTTTCAATTTACAAATTTTTTCTTTCATCTTCAATTTTATTTTTTAACTTTAGAGGTGATCAACAAACATTATGTGTATTTTAATATTTATAATTAATTATAATAAAAACAATCTCTAATTAACTCACACATAGTGATTAATAAGTAGAATTTTGCAATTAGTGTACAAACTATTTCTATTTTAAAATAGTTTGTAAAAATTATAGAATATAGAAAATATGACCATATACAAGCTAAGTATATTTTGTATGTACATATAACATATATATATATATACACTAAAGATATACAATGATATTGAAATGTGAGGGACCAAAATCATATATTGATAAGGATTGAATTTGTGCATGGCCTCTTCCCACTACACATATATTAAAAGTCGCATCTTCTTTTTGAGTGAAAAACAAAAGTGGGATTATATATACATTATAAATAATCTTTTTTATTTTATAACAATTGTTGCTTCTAAATTCCCTATCGTCATCCCTTCATCATCCCTTTCTCATCCATTAATTAGCACAAACAAAATGATATATATAGTGAGTAAACTATCAAAATCTATCTGCTATATATACTAAAATAGATCACTATTATATGCATTTGTCCTATGCAAGTATATCATGCTATATTTATAAATATTTTTAAAATTTTGTTTGTGTATAATATACATACATATATATGTAATTTTTCTCTCTATTATATATTTATATATCTAAAAATTTATGGCATCTCTATTTATCCACTGATGAAACCTTTGGGGTAAGAGAAATGCATGGGGTTTGTACTCTGCAATTTTCATGGGAGTAATGAGTGCTTACGTTAGTGGGAGTTTGAGATTTTTTTTTTCACAAAGAAGTTTTCTTTTTTTCATTGGACTTTATTATTTTCATATATTTTATAATATGTTAGTGTACTAGGATCAAGGATGTTTTCTTTTTATGTTTTAGGAAGTTTGATTTATTTTTAAAAAATTAATTATAAATTTGGTGAGTAATTTCAACTTTTATCTCTATATGATAATTTTGGAAGTCTGAATTGGGTCATAATTCTAATGTTTTTAGCTTATTAGTTTGGATTTGATTATCATTATATAAGGTTGAGAAAATTGGTCAAGTGACCTGTTTTCAAGGCATAAAATGAAAAATATTATACAATAATCTTTGTTAAAAAGATTGGCCATTGTCTTTTTAATTTGTTGATATATCACGGGTGAGGGAATTTACAAATTTTTCTCTTGTTCTTTCTTTTCTTCTTTGTCAATTGTGGACCAAGCAAATTAGGGTTTTTCCTTGTTGTTCCTTCTTTTCTTCTTCTTCTTCCTCTTCTTCTCCAAAGGTTGCACAAAAGACTTTTTTTACTAGCACCAACTTGCAAACGCCCAAGGCTAGGGGGAGAATGACGAGACAACGAACCAAAGAAAAGAGTTGAGACAATGAGACAAAGTAGGAGCGATCTAAGTTAGAGAAGAGCAATTTGTGAGAGGAAGAAAAGGAAACAAGATAGAAACAAGTGAGAGTGAGGATGAAGTGAAGAACGAGATTAGTCATTCCGCATTTGTGCGAATGTCATTTCATTTTGATAATTTAATTTCGTCTGGTGTTGATATCAACGTAAAGGATCATTTTTAAAATGTGAGACAAATCTTTATATCTTTTCCTTTTCCAAATTTAGGTCATCCGAAAAAAAACTCGTTATCATTTAATTAAACTTTACAAATCAAATACAAATTAATGAAAAAGAAACTTTAAAAGGATAATCACTCAATATCGAAGATATAATTAAATGTAAATTTTAGTGGCCACATTCAAGTTGATCTCAAACTATAAACGAACAAATAACTAAAATTAAGTTAATTTTTGTTTTATCCAATACTTATTCAACACATAAATATCAGAATAAGTTGAATACAAGAAAACTCATTTGGAATCCCATCTATTTTGTTGTTTACCATATTCTTTTTAGTTGATACCTTCAAAATGTACTAGACTTTGCTAGAAGTAATTTCATTTATTAAATTCTTTAATTGAAGTCAATTACCCAAAATTTTATTACATATATATTATTTTCAATTATTCTATATAATTTCTTTCTTCAAACAAACACTTGAGTGTGCATTTTATGTTTTCCTCATGTTCATTTCTTTATTCATCATGTCTTCCATTTCCTCTACCTACTTTATTAAGAACCTTTTAAATTACAAACAAATTAAACTATTGGCCCTAAAGAGAAACCATTATTATATGAACTATATAAATTTAAAAAATAATTGATTTAGTAAATTAATGATCAATTATTGCTTGTTTAATTAATTAGTGATATCAAGACATAAACTTCCTATATACATGTATCAACAATATAGTATATCGTATTTAATTTCACTATATTATATACCATGTCATCCATGCATGTTAATGCGATGAACATGAATTATGTAGTTGATGTTGGTATGTTAAGTATACGAGTAATTATAATTATATATCTCTAGCCAATATATCAAGTACACCAATGGTGTATCAAACAGTTTGTGCATATATGTAGAACAAGCTAATCGCAATTTTAATGTAATACATATTCATGTATATAGAATAATACGTAAGTGATCATATATTGTACATTTGATATATGAATTATATATCACTATCGTGTCATTGATATATCTAATATGTGAAGTATATTACTATTATAATTGATATATATTGACTTAGGAAGTATATATGTCAGGAATATTTTAGTTATATTATTTACAAATTAAATATGAAATTTCTTGGTATGTTTACAATTAACTATTTATACGTATCAAAGAAATAGTATCGTAAAAAAATATACCATAGATGAAGTGTTCATTTTAAAGATATAATTAAAAAGTTTCACGTACGTTTTTTCTTTGGGTTTTAGATCTCATTTTTTCATATCTAATTATCATATCATATAAGAGTGATTATTTTGTCATTATCCATATTAAATTTTTGATTTAATTATACCTTTAATGTCAACATTTTCATGCAATTATATACATTACAATAGTGTTAAGTAAAAGAAGAGTCAAATAAAGAAGAGGTAAAAGGTATCTAATTAAGAATTATAATGATATTTATGAAAACCAAAAGTATGAACAAAGTACAAGTAATTAATATTAATTAGTTGAAAGGGAAGAGCAAACATAGAAAAACTAGAAAAGGGAGAGAGTAAGCCTTCCTTTTGCGCCATTGTCTCGTGTGTGATTGACACTTATCATAGAAAGAAAAAGGCAAAAGGTTAAAGATTTGAGGTTGCTAACTCAATCTCATACCAAATTGAAACTATACATCACTTTTATGTGGTTGTGGGATCATTAAAAATATTATATGGGATTTGATGGGTAAGTTGGTTGTTGTGTGTCTTTCTCCTTTTCATAAATTTCAATACAACGTAACCTTGGTTGTTAAAATTGAATGTGAAAGAAATAAAGGGTTTATATTGTGAAACAAACTATCGTCGTGTAAGCAAATTTGACACGATTTCTTTTTTTTGTTAATCATCAAGTTGGCTTATATATATATATTAGAAGAGTGGTTGTCTCAAATCGAAAAGGTTCAAGGAAGTGATGGAATCTGATCTAAGCATTGTAAAAGGAGTCTATGACTTTGATGTCAAATTGTCTTAAGTTAGAAATATCTTAAGTTTGAGTAATGGTAACTATAATTTACTTTTCTTTCATATTCTCTAGTTCGAGAAGTACTGCTCGTTTAATTAGGGATGGCTTGGATTTTATGTCCTTTGTAAAATCACTCGTCGGATAAATTGGAAGTTGTCTCACATGACATTATCTGTTGGATTGGTTGGAGAGTGAAATCATAACTTTTTCTAGTTGTTAAATCATATTAATTTTTCTAAAGGAAAATTAAATTGGTTGGTGAGTTAAACAAACAATGTTTCAAAGAGCTTGGGATATTTCTAAAAAGAAATAATAATAGAAACCCTCTTGTTTTTCCTCCATGCATTCCTCCTCTTATTGTTAAAGATATGTTATGTATTAAGGTTAGTTCAATGAATTTATATCATTTTCATATATATATATGTATGTGTGTGTGCATATGTATATATAATGGCATTAATTTGTAGGGTATTTTATGAAAATGGGGATAGTTTTGGTTCATCATATAATAGCACTCATAGTGTGGGGTATATATTTTTGGTGAAAATTGATATGATTTTTGAAGAAGAATATTTGAAAAAGAAAATTAAGAAAAAGAAAGAAAGAAAATAGGACCAAACTTTAAAAAAGAAAACATTCCCTTTTTGGCATTATTACCCCTTTGCATTGCATGTCTCCACTTCTAATGCAAGCAAAGTGCTCCATACCTTTCCTTATATATATCTACATGCATTTCCAATATATATATATATAACCAATGTTATTCTTTTATAACACATTATTTATTTACATGCATTGGATCATATCAATTTCATCTACTATATATATATATCTCGGTGAAATCATAATAAAAAATAGAGAAAATAAAGTCAAATACACTCGGCTTCAAAATACGGTGAGTTTAAGCTAATGACTCATATTTAATTCTACTCTATTTAAATTTTGATTGGTAATCATTTCATACTACATATGAGATAACCTAAACTTCTAGCTTCTTTACCATTTATAATATTCGTATATCCAATTTTGACATTAATTTTTTTTCTTGGGTTTGTAGGACTTAATTTTACATGATACATCTTACTATCAATAACTTGTAACATGTTCATTGAATGAGAGTGTTTTTACTATGATTGGACAAAATGTGATGATGGTAAAAGAAAGTGGTGAATTGGACCCAAAAAAAAAAAAAAGTGGCATGTGAAATTAGTACTTATTTAAAGCAACCCTATATCAAATCTATTTTGTAGATCATACTTTTCTATTTCTATAGAATAAAATTTTCTCACGTTAAATTGTTGGATTACCTCACGAAAATTAAAAATGTATTGTTAAAACTTGGCATATAAGTAGAGACAAGTCGATTAGGGTCACGTAGATGTATATGAACGATGTGCATGATTGAATACATTAGTAATTTGGTTGAAGATAAAGGAGGTAGGACAAAGCTTAAGGTATTTGGACAAATAAATTTCTTTAGTACTTTTTTATTGTCAGTTGAATTAATTAAGTAAAAGAAATAGGTGATGAACATAGAGAATGTAAAAAAGGGTTCCTATATACTGCATGGCCATCAAACCCTAACTATTCCTTTTTATGTTGCCTCTTCCACTCTACAATCATCACCACATGTAGCCTCATCATTTACGATTTTTGTAAGTGGTTTTGTTATAGGCCATATTAAATATTCTACTGTCAAAGTATTATTTCCAGCTTTAATATATCATATGTCCATGAAAACATTGATACTAAACATACTGAATAATAGTTTTTTTTAATATATATATATACATAGAGAACGAAGAAGTTATAATGTCCAATGAAGTTGATTCTTCTAACTTATATAACTAATAGATATGATTTGATCTTCTTTTACTAAATGTAGAACTTTATTTGTATTATCTAGCAATAGAATCATGTTGGTTCTTCATTGACGATGTCAAATGCAATAAAAATGTATAAATATTGATAGAAAAATGTCAATGTGATCGATGAAACTTAATATCATGTACTTTTCTCATTTGATTGTCACGTCAACTTTCTTTTAAAAATAGCATGAAGAGGTTTGTTATCCATTAAAGAGTTGTTTAAGATGAGACAAGAATATATAGTGAGAACAGAGACTATGACAATTTTTTTTTCTCTCGTTTCACCTTTTTTTTCAATAACAAAATAATCTCTCTCTCACTCATGCACCTGACTTCAAATGTAAGAAGAGTCTTCTCAACACAGTCCCACCATATATATCTTTTCTCCCTTTTCTATCATTATTTCCATCCATTAAATTTGCAACATATGTACTATATGGAATGAGTGTTTGCAATTACACTCAACTTTACTTCAAGAACGTTCTCTTTAAACAATTTGCACATACATGAGTAGCCAAGCTTTAGATCATTCTTCATGTGAGAAAAAAAACTTAAAGAGTATAGTTCAAAAGCACACATCTTGTTCGGGTCGAGTACTTGGGTAAAACTCGAAGTTGATGGGACATATTTATACTTCAATAGTATGACATTATTGAAGTTCCCGTACCCTATTGAGTATGGGTTATAATATTAAAGTTGATATAGATAACCATACTTAAATTTTACAAATATATTAAATTAACAAAAATGAAATTTAACTAAAAAAACAAATATATGAAAGTCTAAGAAATCAAATCATAATTGCGTCTTTAGAGCACATCCCCTTACAAAAAAATAATGGTGAACTAAAGGGCACAGTATATTATACTGATGTGCACAGCATTTTTTTGACAGACATTAAGTTGGCATCACTCTTTCAACCCTATTAGCAAAGAAAATGCTCGTGCAAAGAATATGGTGTCGTCTACATTTTCGATATATCACATGTCATATGTCAACCGATATTCAAATCAATCTCGAGATAAGACGGTTTAATATTTAACTCAATGTCAACCAAAAAAAAAAGAATGGAAAACAAGGTGAACAAACATCTCGTATGTCATTTTAGGATTTTCCCTCTCTTTATCTTCCTTTTTAGAAGAGAATTGGAACAAAAATTGTTCTCTACTATATCTAAAAACACATCCAATGAAGTCAACACAATTTATGTATCTTATAAGGAAAGGTTCCAAATAAATCAAAATGTTGGATGGGCTTTCACTTTCTTGTTTTTCCCTTTTCTTTCATATGGGAATGCATGTAATTAAGAACATTCAAAGATTGAATTTGCTCTACCATCCAATTCTATTCAACTTTTCATTTACACTTTTTCTTGATTTTGGTCAATAGTTGTATTCCTTTCTCATGATACCTCCTTGATTTTAGGCTCAATCAAACAAAAAAAAATATTAATTTTGTGTTGACTGTTTCATATTTCATTTTCATTTATAATGTGATTAATATTTTAGATCTTCACGTGACGAATAACATGGAACTATATCTCGTATAAAAATGGTCAAATAGTCATAGAATTTTTACTTTTACAATAATCGTACACCAATCAAACATTCAAGAAGTCTAAATGGAAAATAGTAGAATTGTCAGACAAAAGAAAGTCAAACTAATTGCAAAAGAATCTAATTAAGTAAATTTGTTAGATTGATTGCCTAGAAAACTTTTACTCTTAGTTGCTAAAATTAATCATCTTCATACAGTAATTTTAAGTTATTACACCAATTGTAAATAAACTCTGCTCATTTCATTAATGTGAAGGCTTAGCACATATATAAATGTATTGCCAAAGTGTCAATCAAAGAACCAAAACACTATTAAATAAAACAAACTAAGGGTCCCTTCACCATATCAGTATAAAAAATATATATATCTTTTTTCAACAGTGACCCTTGAAAGAAAGTACTGTTTAGTTGAAATTGATGATCTCCTGAAGAACAACATAATCTCTGGTAAAGAAAATTCTAATGTAGGCTTAAACAATCTCCAAGATCAAGAATACCTTGAATGATTTGGAAAAGTAGTTAAAAGCTTTTGATTTCTTCACTAGTCAAGTTGCCCCCAACATCTGGCCACAATTATTGCATCCCAATTTTTAAGGATGAGTCTAGATAGTGCTAAAAAGATTTGTCTCACAACATACTTGATGAACTTTTGCAATGAACAAAACGTATGTCAATTAGTGCACTTACTAGGATCAATTCACTTTGAAGTTGTCCACCAAATCTTGAGTTGTATAACAAGAAGACTCCGAAAATGTATATTGTTTAAAAACAACAATTTACTTGTTGAAGTTTATACTAATGTTGATGGATTGAAAGTAAAATTAATAATGATAAACACTGATAAACATTGTCACTAATAGACACTGATAGAAGTCTATCGACGTCTATCACATCATTGATAGAATTTGAAATTTTGTTATTTTAAAAATGTCCCTAAACACTTCCTATAGTTTAGAAATCTATTAGATATAAACATATAATATATAGTTTGGAATTATGATTTAACAAATACATATACATACGATATGTACGTACACGTGTCTGTATATTAAATGTACTCTAGCTTGGGGTCTTTTTTCTCTGTAGTTTTTTAACACAATATCAAACATGACATACCATATGCAAAAATAAAAATAAAAAAAGATGTAAAGGTAATTTCCGTAGTCAATTCTTCTACTCGAATATCAACAAATGCATAGTAATTGGAATGGGAAAACATCACTTTCAATTGATAAGATAGTTTCCTACTCTTATCATTTTAACCTTCCCAATTCCCACACAACTCAATAAAGTTTTGGCCACGTACAAGTATATAGGTAATGTAAACACATAATTACTCGTTCACCAACCTATTATATTATATGATGTCGACACTTTATATGTTGAGGCATTAGTTACCCTTTAGCTGGTTTTCCATAGAACGCTAATTCTAATCGTTGACTTTGATAACAAACCGAGCATAACTCAATTGGTTAAATGATGAGGATTGAATCCACACTTAATTGACTATTAATGATTCAACTAAAAATAGATAGATAGTAAATAGTTATTAACCTACACTAGATATGATCATGTTAACCTTATAACCAAGGAACTAGCATAAATCTTCAAAGATACTCTGAGTTGATCTAATGGTTGAACTAAGTAAAGAATTTGATATGAAGAATCTTGGCCTAGTTAGAATAGAAATCTTCAAAGATACAGCTGCTGGAAGACTATTTATTAATTACAACAACGAAATTTTCTTGATAAGTAGTCGAAAGGTCTCTAGTTGTTGCAAACTCTATAAAAGTTCTTTTAGCCCTTTCAAGTTAGAGTTTAATCACCAAATACAGATTCAAGATTCCTTACTTAAGTACCGTGGGAAGCTAAAAAATACAAACACCTTAATTTAGCTAGCATGTCTATGTCCATGTCGGGCTACACTTGATCACCTTGACATTTGTTGTATACAAATCGATTACTTATTGGTGCAATAGGTATCTTAAACACTAGTTGAACAAAGTCCAAAGTAAGTCCAACATTTGTTAAGGACGCTTCCCCCACATGGTCCTCTCTCCTTCACGGTGTCCTATGTGCAAGTCTGGACAAGAATCCACAAGTCAGCTCTTTATCCATTGTCTTTTTGCTGAGAGATTTTAGAAAGAGATGTTCTCTTCCTTTAGCTGGTAATTGCTCTCCCTAATTAACATTGAAAGTGCTTTTATATACATCTTCGTCACGAGAAACTTATTTGGATGCGTTTGATTCGTGCTTTCTTATGGATTACTTGGAAAGAGAGGAACAATCCTCTTTTCAACAATAAGGGAAGTTCTTTTGGTAGTTTTTTTTAGCTCATTATATTTCTTGCTATGAGTTGGTGTAATACAAAACATCTCTTAAATTAACACCCTTTCTTGCCTTTTACCAATTTGAGATCTCTTTTGTAACTCCTTTGGAATGGGCTTTGGCCTCTTTTGAAATTTCATACATGAGTAAATTTTTTTTTTATATAAAAGGAAATTGTTAGACATCCCTCGATTACTTGTTAAAAGCATTTGTATTAAATGTATAATCATGTAAGCAAATAATATATATTTAATACACTTATCTTTTTTGTGCTTGTATCTTAGATTTTAAAAGAATGAGTGCAGTCATATCCATGTTTCCTATTTGTATCTTTGCTTCTTAGGTGGGATGCTTAATGTACAAAACAACATAAACTCTTCTATATCTAGCAGTGGTTGGTATTATTAGTGTGGTTAGCAAGTTTATGGGTTGTCCTGAAAAGTATGGGAAGTTGTAAAATGGATCCTAAGCTAGTGTGAAAGGGCACCAAGGATTGTGGTTTAGTTTACACGGTTGAGGGCCCCAAAGTACATTGTTTAGAAGGATCTGTGGATTATAAGAGGTCTATAACTTCCTTTGCGTTTAAGCTATATGGTAACACTAAGGATTGGAGATCTCTCTTTAACCATTAGGGGCTCTACCTACCACTGAATCACTGAATCAGAGTATATAACACTCTAAATTTGTTAAAGGGGTCATTTGGCCGAAGGGAGTAATTTCTTATATGCTTGAGGATATTTTGGAACTTATAACCCATTGAAACAGTCAAAACTACTAGGCACAATCAAACAAATTGACATACAAAATTATGGATACGACAAATATGAAGATAGAGGCTTGAAAAGATTGCCTTTGAAATAATCATGTTGATATGTTCACAAAATCCATGACAGGTTTGGAGACTTCAATATCTTTGGTTCTTTGTGACCTAATGTAGGTATTGGCTAATGTTGTTTAAAGTTGTTGAACAGAGGTACATGGTTAGTTTATTTTTATAGTCTCTTTATTACTGGATATTTGATTTAAGATGGTGATTTGCAGAAGAATTGAAGTCCTAGCTAGATGTCTATCCTGGTGAAGTCCATGTGAAAATGAAAAAGTACGCAATTTGTCACTATTTGCCTACTTAACTCTGATAGGATACCATCTAACAAGGAAACACTCAAATATGGGAAGTACATGGAAATATGTTGTAATGTCATAAGAAAAGTAACAAGATAACCTAGTCTTTCAAAGGGCTAGTCTCTCCCAAATTCTTCAAAGGAAAAACTCTTGGCACCTTCTCGCAAGCCCACTCTCTCTATTTTTAACTAAAAGCCCTAACAAACTTACTGGCTACTTACTAATATACCCCTTCTAATAGCCATTTGAGTTATCCTAATATATCACTAACTAGAGACTAGAGTTCCCACAAATTCATTGAACATCCTACCACTGGAACTTTGCCAATCTTTGCCAATCTTTGCCAATATCCTTAGGTTCCGGGAACTCGTTCTGACTGAACAAGGGGTGGTTAATTATTTTAGTTCCACATCATCATGTTAGCCTCGTCAACAAAGTCCAGTAGAAGAGAAATGAATAATTTGCTGAAAGAGAAAAGGCTACCTTGAGAGTGGGGTTTGGTGTGAGTTTTAGAATCGAGGATGCAAGAGAGAGGGGATGCTGTCTTCTTCTTCGATCCCTTCCATAAGAGAGCTCTAGCGAGAGCTTGATGGCTAGGCATTCTTCACCATTTTGCAGTATGTATGTTATTGCCATTGTGAGGTGATTAATAAAGGATTAAGCCCACCTTGCACCGTGAATTTAGACTTCATTGGTTGAACCCTATAAATTTGGTTCTCTTTCTCCTTATTCTTGTCTTCTTTATTTAATGACAGTTGAAGTCTATTTGAATTGAATGTTGGTTGCGTTGATTCCACTGTGATAATTGGAAAGTATTTGTCAAAGAACTTTTAAATGTTGTAATAATACCCCGAAAAACTTCCAGAAAGGGGTCAGAAGTTTCCAAACCATTAGTATATAGATGAAAATCATTAGCTAAGACCCATGAACTTTGTGCCTCGTTTGAAAGTAGGTACCCCTAAACTTACAAAAATTTCATTTATATCCTTAACCTTCCAGAAAAATAAAAGCACTTAAAACATGGTCCTATTTTTGAAGTATATGGACACAATTAAATTGTTTATTTACACCTAGTCATCTCCCTCTTCCATTTCCTCTCTCCTCTACTTAAATTTATGGTCTAAGACTTCTCCATTTTTCCTCTTTTGTCTCTCTCTTCTTCAATATCATCTTAATCTTCTTCTTCCGTTCTCCAATCTTTAGAACTACCAGATACGAAGAGCTTTCTCTCATTTATGAATATGCTTAAACATAGATATAATAAATGTCAACACCTAAACTATCCCATCCCTTTAAAGTTATCTTGAGTTTGGAAAGTAACAAATTTGAACAATCCATATAAGCTACCTTCACTTTTTTCCCCATTTGTCCAATTCTTCCACCAAGTTTCTCAATAACCAAACAGAAAGACGAACAACCATACCTGTTTCTTGCCTCGTATTACACACCTTGCTTTGGTCATCTTCGTTCTCATATATTAATATTTTACTACCAGCATATATAGGCAACCTGCAATTGACAAATCTTAACGTCAGCATTACTATTTACGCTTAGGGTGTATGCATGTGTGTGTGTGTGTATTATTTATCTTCTCGATAATTTTAACAGATACTAGTCACACCATAGGAGTTCTGGTTGACAAGTTACCTTGAATTTCGCAAGTTATTCCTTATTAGGTGATTCAATTTAAATGCACCACGTGAATGAAGTAAGTTTTGGTCACCAGTAGTCAGCACAAGAGCATGACCCATTCTCAAAGTGATGAAAACGATTCATGTCTCTAACAATAATATCACGCCCAACAATCTTCGATATTAACTTAATTACAGAATGGCAATCAACACAAATACGGAGATTTTTAATTATGCGAATCGGGCATCCAGCTGGCATCCTAACCAGCCCAAAAGCCAAGGCTAATCTTTCACTGTGTAACCAAAGGAGACGCTCCTTCTCATCATCTTCCACATCAAGTAGTACGGCATTAAGCTGAGGAGAATACCCTGCTTTCCTGGTTTTCATGTTTAAAAATTCAAGCATCCCATTGATTAACTTCAGGTCAGCATGTGAAGTATCGGCCACGGTAAAACAATGAACATTACCCTGGTTCTCAATCCAACTTAATCCAGGCTCCTTCTTTACTCCTTTTCTTTTCATATGCTTTCTAACATAAGCCACATTACCCCACCTTCTCGCCCTTGCATAGATGTTGGACAATAATACATGGCTTGCTTCATCTCGAGGTTCCAACTCAAGCACGCGCTGAGCAGAAATTCTTCCCAATTCAACATCATTGTGAATTACACAAGCCCCAAGTAAAGCACGCCAAATCATTACACTGGGCTCAAAAGGGATATCTTCAATAAACTTCACGGCCTGATCAAGATTACCTGACCTCCCCATAAGCCACACCATACAGGTATAATGCTCCATACATGGTTCAATCCCATAATCCTGTTTCATCGAAGTAAAATACTGTTTTCCTTCATCTAACCGGCCGGTGTTACTACAGGCTGACAAGACACCAACAAAAGTCAACTCGTCCGGTTTGCACTTTGTTTCTTTCATAAGATTAAACATTTTTATTGCCTCCACTCCTAGACCATGCATAGAATATCCACAGATAATAGCATTCCAGGAAACTTTGTCTCGTAGATCCAACATGTCAAACATAAAACGAGCATCTTTAATGCTACCACACTTGGCATACATATCTATCAAAGCATTACCAACCGCAACATCTTGGCCATAGATGGTTTTAGCTGTCAAGCAATGAACCTGAAGTCCAAGTTCTAAGGCAGCAAGAGTAGCACAAGCACGGAGGATGCTAGAGTAAGTCACTTCAGTTGCCTGCACTTGGTATCTAAGCATGTTGGAAAACAGACTCAATGCCCTCTCCCCGTCACCCAACTGCACATAGCTTACAATAATTGTGTTCCAAGAAACATCATTTCTGTCCGATAACGCCTCAAATAGTTCCATAGATTGTTCAATACACCCACACTTAGCATAGCAAGCCATAAGGGCATTGGATACAAACACATCAGTAGATAGTCCGGCCTTAAGTGCATGTCCATGAATTGTTTTACTCAAATCTAAACTCTCAATGTCTGCAGAAGCTTGGAGCACACTAGAAAATGTAAATTGATTGGGTATAACAAAAGCTCTCCTCATTTGACAAAAAATTTCCAAAGCCTTTTCAGATTGACCACTTTGCGCAAATCTTGAAATCATGAAACTCCATGGAATCACATCGTTTTTAGGCATATCCCCAAATGCTCGCCAAGCATCATCATTATCACCACACCTAGTGTACAGTTCAAGTAGCCCAACTCCTACATAAAGATCTCGCTCATAATTTGTTTTTAAAACAGAACAATGAACCGTCTTCCCTGCATCAAAATTCTGCAGGCCAAGACAGGCCTTAAGCACACCAGCAAAAGTAAAATTATTTGGCTTGAATCCAGCTACCCTCATCTGTGAGAAGAATTCCAACGCTTCAGAGAAACAATCATTTTCGGCATAAGAAGCAATCATCCCAGTCCAAGATACCATATCCTTAGAACTAATCTCATCAAATACTTCTCTAGCCATACTAACACAGCCAGAAACAGAGTAAGCATCGATAAGAGCAGTCCCAATAAAAGTATTAGAACCATACCCAACTTTAAGTACACAACCATGGACAATACGTCCCAATTCTGCCCATTCCATACTAACAAGCAACTTTAAAACAGTAGTGAAAACAAACGGATTGAGCTCATGACCTTCACCGTGTAGTCTAGCAAACAACTCAAATGCCTCAATGAATTTATTAGACTGCGCATACCCATGAATTAGCGTCACAAACGAAACAGTATTTCTCTCGGGCATTTCATCGAACACCATTCTGGCATCGGACAACAACCCAAGTTTCACATAAGCATTGAGAAGGACATTGAAAGCAAACAAGTCCACACAACCACCTTCTTTCACAATCTTACAATGAATGAGTTTTCCTAAATTTAAATCACCGCTTTGGATACAGTCTTGGAGCAGAGCAGCATAGGAATAAGAATCGAACTCTGGCCTCGGTGGGTCGCCGATACTCGTCGTCCATTGCTGAGGCAGAGCAGCCTGTGCAGAGAAGCGATAACAAAGATTGCTTTTTGTAGCACAATAGTTGTAATGCGCTCTGAAAGATGAACATGGTAGCTTTAGGCGGTAACCAAATGACCTGATCATGCGCCTCAAAATACCAAGTTGAAACACACAGTGTATACGATAAAAACCATAGAAACGAGGCGACTGTTTGGAATGAAAATGGCCCAACTTCACCGTCGCCGCCACTCACTTCTATGAATGTATATGTCTTATATCATATGCTCGAGTTCCATGATTGATAGGGAGGTAGAAACTATTTGAATCATGTTTTAATCCACAAAGGTAAGTTGAGATTTTCTATACCTTGAATATGGTTGATCTTTACCATTGTTGGTTCATTTTGTAACTAATGAGATATGAACTATATTGAGAAATGCATACACTTTTAGGTCATTCCAAGAAGAATCAAGCAACTAAAAAACTTAAATGAACCATATATATCTAAGAAAATAATGTGACCTTTAGCATTGAGATTCGATAGTTTGGAGTATTATCGCTAATTGTTAGTAGCATTTCAATTTATAAATTTTTCATATAGAAACAAATAGATTAGAAAGTAGAAACATATTTTATCTTGACAAAGAAAACCCTGAACTTAAATATTGACTATTGTCTAAGAAAAATAATTGAAAATTTTGAGATCTAATTTACCGTTGCTTGTTAGTAGATCGATAATCATTCGGGTGTTGTATTTATTTTTCTTGTTGTTGATCATTTGAACATCGTGAGAAAAAATCTTTTAGAAGCACTCACCCTCGTTGTTGCAAAAAGGTTATAATTTTACAAAAGGAAAAAGTTGGTAAAAATAATAATTCAAATCTTCACTTCTTTACACCTAACTAGATGGGCTTTTCCAAAGTGGAAGCCACACCTTTCTTTGCTGACCCACAACTCTTTAACCAAATTAGCCATCTCAACTCTATACATCGAGTCGGTTAATTTGCTAATCTCGTATGAGATGTAAGGTAGGGGTGTGTATTAGTCGATATTGGTTTTTTTATCAACTCATCATCGAATTGTCTATTGGTGGGGTAAATATTCGAAACGACCTCAATCATAAAAATGTAGAATGATATGTGAATCAGTCGGTTTAAGTTTTTGAAATTTTTTAAAAAGATTGTCGGTTTGAAAGTTTTCCAAATTGATAACCAATCGAACTTCTCCTTATCTTTGACCAATTACCTTCGAAAATTGATCTGTTCAGTTTTTGGAGTTATCATGCTCACCCATTCTTGGGTTAGCATTTTTTTTTAACGTTTTTTTGTACTTTTTGTTGACCACCATTTGAGAGGTCAACCTAAAACCGTGCACGTTGTTATTTTGGTCATTGATGGTTCTTTATGGACAACAATTTTCTTTAGGCCTTGTTGATTTTTGGGATTTACTCAATCCAAACTTAGTTTTCACTAAGTTTAGGTCATTGTTACTCTCGTCTTGGCCTTAGGTTTATATAGCCTAAATTTATTGTTAGAAAACTTTAAATCTGTCTTCTAACACTTCGAATAACCAAATATGTAATCTCGTACTTTGTCAATCTTTATTTTATTTATGTGTTTTACTCTAGGATTTAGAGAGATGTGTTGTATCAACTTTTTATCCTTAGAAACACCCTCGATGTTGTATTATGAATTATTCTAAAAAAACTGTTCTTCTCTACACGTGACAAAGCTAATACATTGATAATATGTACCATATAAATATGTGAGATGACTTTATACTATTTTACATTTTTCTATTTTCTTATTTGTCGACTTAACAACACTTATCTATAGAATCAATCAAAGTTCTATAAATATGGAACAACACATAGACGTGAAGTTTATAAACCATACATTGAAATTTTAAAAACTTTGTTAGAAAACAATATATGAACCATTATGGTGTTTCACATGAATGGAATGATTGGTGAGAACATTGAAGGTGATGTAAATTTGTAATTAGAAAAGATATATGGAGTCGCGCGTGAGTAATCAAAAGTATAAGAAAACACGTTGTTTAAACTAATTATACGTATTTGGCATCACAAGATAAAGTGATCGATTGAGTAACAAAATATAATGAAAAAAAACGTATGTACAGTCCAAGTAGGATTCATTTTTATAAATTTAGTCACTAAATTGTTGAATTATATATCTTGAAATTTAAGAATTGTAATGAAACAAAACAAATAAGTTCATGGAACAGAATGCAACAGAATGCTTTTACTGTTTCGACATCTTTTTGAAATAGTTTGGTTGATTTGAAAAGAAGTGCTTTTAGATAGCATTTTTCTCATCATCTTCCATTGTGATGTATATCTTTTCCATGTCTCTATCTATATATTTAAGTGTTGTGTATGTAATGAAGGAGTCTAAGTCGTTTCTTCGGCGATTGGTCTTCGTCTTCTCGTCAACTCCCACTTTCCCATTCACTTACGCTCTTCGCCGACGTGTTCTTCCCATCAACCGACCAATCACCGCTACCCACCTTGCCTTTCTCCCAATCATAACCTGCCATCTAGGACTCTCTTACGTTTTAATTCCTTTCTTCCTCCAATCAAATTAAACGTACAACCAAACCATATTTTTTTTGTTTCTTAGGATTTTTTTTCCAAAAATTTTATAAACTATTTATTTACGTTCATTTCAACACAAAAATTCAAAAATTCTATTTTTTTAGTAAATATTTTTGTTATTTTTCATAACTTCTCTTATTTAATTCTTATTTTTAAATAATTAAATCTCTAATATCAATAACTTATATTGTGTTCGACGTTTAGTTTATATTCAGAAGAACTCAAATTCTCTTCTATATAGCAAAATAAATTAAAATATTTACAACATATAACAAAATTTTAAATTCTATCACTATAACGATGAGAATATTTTGTAAAATATATTATTTTTAAAAAATTATATATATATAACTATAATTATATTTCAACATTAGTAGTTAGCTTAATGGTAAAGTTGTTATTTAACTCTTTATAGTAGAAGTCTACCGTTCATTAATTTTTCTATATTTTTAGTTATTTAAGAATATTATTACACACTTAATTTTAGAGTAAAATATCAATTTATATATTTGGACATTGATTTAAACGTTTAATTGTATCAATTTAATATTTAAATTTTCTTAAATGTATTAATTTATTTCATATTTCATTTTAACTATAAAATTTATAATTTGAGTCAATTAAATTTTTAAATTTTTATAAGTCTGGACACTCTCTAATGATTCCATGTAAAAATTATTCATGCACTATTTTGTTTTAAAAAATTTAAATTGATTAATTTAGTAGGTTAAGAGATTAATAGATAGAATGAACGGATAAACTTACTTTTATCTTAAAACATGATTCGTTCTGAGAGTCAATTTTTACTCGACAAAAATTTGGTTGGGCTATATTCCTATCATATAATTTTTGGTCGGTTGTTTTATGAAATCACATAATTAATTACACCTTATTAACTTATGCATAAATGAATGCTATCAATTTTTTCTTTTACTCTATTGTCAAGTTTTCTTTTTAGCTTAGTTACATTAAATAGTTTGGAGGTTTAATGTGAATTTTTTTACTACTTATGAAATTCTATTTTTTATAAAGACTTTCTTTAAGAAAATACAATGGTATAGTTCAAACTATTTTTAAATAATTATTTAATGATGGATATTGGTTAATTTATTCTTAAAATAAGGTGAAATATAAATAAATGGCAGAAAAAAACAGGTTAAAAGTAAAAAATATTGACAAAAATAGGTGATTAAAACGTGAATCTCATCTACGATTTCCACATAGTTGTCATCATGTGTCACCTTGCTTAGGATAGTGAACTTGAGAGCAATCATCATGTTGATGGGATAAAACCACTAATGATTTATTTAAAACATAATTTGTAACAATGGATGAAAATTGTATCGATATAATAAAAACGTCAAGTACTCCTGAATTGCATACTCAACTAATATAAAAGATTATCATTGTGTATTAGTCATAGACGTTGTATCACTATCTATGTTAAATTGTTCTATATTTATAAATAATAAATGTTGATAGATATTACCAGACATATATAATATTATTTATCACTAAACAAACATTGTTTAACACTCTCTTCCAATTTTGGTATCTTTATAAATATTTTTCTAACAATATTATTTAAAAAGTATTTGTAATTAATATGTGAAAAATGTTTTCTTTAATATAGTGGAAGAAAAAAAGAGATTGTTATTTAAAATAGTTGGAATGAAAATTTGGTTAAGATTGATATGATTAGAGAAATTGTAATGAATTAATTGACTATGTAGTATTCAAAGCAACGAACCAAAAAACTATGAATTTTATTTGTTCTATTTAACTTCCCATCTTTCTTCTTCTTCTTCTTCCTCCTCTGTACATCACCTTTTGCTCTATTGACTTCCTTGACTCGCTTTCACAAATGGAGGAGTTTACTCCCAATCCCAATCTCCACTTTCTTCCTTCCGTCAAGCTTTTCATTTCACTTCTGCTCATCAATTCCGTCTTCACTTTCCACTCTGCTCTCTCTGAAATTTTCTTCGAAGAGAGATTCGAAGGTAAAATTTACAATCTCTCCTCTTCTCTTTTTCTTCTTCTTTGTTTTCTTTTTCCTTTTTTTTCTCGGAGTGACTTTAGTTAAATGTACGGTGTACGATCCGCTTTTCGGAGATGGATGTTCGCACTGGCCGATTTAGGTTTTTTTATTATTTTGTTGTTGTTGTTATGTTTTGGAAATGGACTTTCTGATTTTGATGGTTTTGTTTGTGCCTGTTTTTAGAATGTAGTCCGTTTTTGTATTGCGTTTCTTTGCCACTTTTGGATGTAATTGAATGCTGTATTTTTGGAAACTTGAAGGACGTTTAAGGTTTGTAATCTGGATTTAAATACGTAATGGTTTTTTTTTTTTTCTTTCTTTTTTTTCCTGTGGGGGTAGATGGATGGAAGAGCCGTTGGGTCTTATCTGACTGGAAAAGAAGTGAAGGGAAAGCTGGGACTTTTAAGCACACAGGCGGAAAATGGGCTGGAGATCCAGATGACAAAGGTATTTATTATGGGTTACTTTGTTATCAATAGCTGATCATTTGATACGTGATGAGATTTTTATGATTCTCTTTCTTTCTTTTTTTTTTTTTTTAAAAAGGTCAGGTGTATATTTCTAGCTTAGGCCCAATTATACTAAGTTACTAACTTGTAGGTTTTTTCTTTGGAAACTGATTTTAAAATTGTTCTTCAAGCTATGGTATTTTCTTGGTTAAATTGGTCTGTGTATTTGGAACACACCATTTGAATATATGTTCAAAATTTATAGGGGGAAGAATGAAAGAGGTGAAAGTTTTGTTTGGAAAAGAGGTTTCAAAGTTCAAGACCAAAATGGCATTTTTACCTATATTCAGATTTTAAGCAGAGGCTGATGATGATTGGTTTGCAGGCATTCAGACTTACAATGATGCTAAGCATTTTGCCATATCTGCAAAGATACCGGAGTTCACCAATGAGAACAGAACTCTAGTGGTCCAGTATTCTATAAAATTCGAACAGGAGATTGAATGTGGTGGCGGGTACCTTAAGCTTCATTCTGGTTATGTCAATCAGAAGAAATATGGTGGCGATACCCCTTACAGGTCTGGTTATATCTCTTTCTTTGTCACTAACTTGAATGAGTAACACCTCTTGATGCTTAATGTTGTAATTGTTGGAATTGTTAGTTTTGTTAAAGAACACATGCATGCATGGTAATCAAGCAATCCTTAAACAGAGAATGAGTTGGCAAATCGAAAGTAGGAAAATGGAAATTCAAAGAATGCTTGGAGTCTTTACTTTTAACCCACTCTCTTCCCTTCCTCTTTTTTTGCCTAGCAATCGAAGCTTCTTCTGCCTTCTTCCGTTGTCCTCAATGAAATCCTTAAGGATTATGTTATTTGGTTGGTGAAAACCTCAAACAAAGGGGGCTTTGTTCCAGAAGTGGACAAGCTAAACCTAAATGATAGGAAAACCTGCCGCGTTACATTCCTGATGGAGTAAATTCAGGTTTGGAAGGCCGTTCTAGCTATCATTTCAAGTTTTCTTATCATATCTTCACCCCAACCCCAACTGTGATTACCTCAATACCAGACATCTCTTACCTTAGAAGCAATAAATGAGAGTACAGACATTCAATGCCATTGACATCAACCACCAAAACAAACGACTTTTCTTTGCTTTCTACAAATATAATCTCAGTGGAACCGACTCTTGCCTTTTGAGGTGATTTTCCATGGCGACTGAGTCAAGTTCTCTTAGTTCTTTGAGAGCTCATTTATGCAAGATGCATGCCAAAACTTATTATAAAAATCTAACATGTTTTTGCCTGTAGAGTTTCATCTGTTTCTTTTTTCTATTTTGTGAACTCTAAATGGTCTTTAAGTTGTCTGTATAAAAACGTATTATAAAAAATTAACAACAAATGAAAACATCTTATTCTAGACCTTCTTTTTTGCAGTATGATGTTTGGGCCAGATTTATGTGGTACGCAGACGAAAAAACTCCATGCGATACTTTCTTACCAGGGGCAGAATTATCCCATAAAGAAGGATTTGCAATGTGAAACAGACAAGTTAACTCACTTCTACACATTCATTCTTAGGCCTGATGCTAGTTACAGTATACTTGTTGATAATCGAGAACGAGATTCTGGAAGCATGTACAGTGATTGGGACATCCTGCCACCTAGGAAAATCAAAGATGTTAAGGCGAAAAAGGTGCTCTTTGGAGACTGTAATTTTAAATATATATACTATTAGGTGGGATTTATGAGTAGTTATTATAAATATGATCCTATAATGTGGAAAAAAATAAGGTCTTATTCTGGTTCAACATTATCTGCCTGAACCATGGAAGTCCTCGTATAAGTTGTATGTATTAGATTATACCTACAACTTGCTTCTTTGTTCCACCTTTTGGTTTTAAAATTTCATAGTTTATTATCTGAGATCTGCCGAATAGTTTTCTTGCAAATATGCATTTTACAGTTCTAAAATTCCCAATACCTTACAGCCTGCTGACTGGGATGACAGAGAATACATTGAAGATCCTAATGATGCTAAACCGGAGGTATTTAGCAACACATTTACCTGATGGTAGCAGATTGCTGTATTTCATTGCTTTCAATAAATTTTTTCATTCTTTTATTTAGGGATATGATTCAATTCCATCCGAGATTCCTGATCCAAAGGCTAAAGAGGTTTGTTGATAATTTTGCATACATAATGTAGTCTCATGAAGTCTTCATACTTCCCTAATTGCTTACGGGATTTAGTATTTACAAATTTTGTTGGAAAATTTTTTCTATGTAAGTTATTTGCTCTTTTGATGTACTTGATCTCTTTGATATTTCTAAATAGCCTGATACGTGGGACGAGGATGAGGATGGCATATGGAAGGCTCCCAAGGTTCCAAATCCAGCATACAAGGGACCGTGGAAGCGTAAGGTGACTAAAGTGCTTTCCTATATATGCTCACTGTAATGTGTTCTGTACAAGTTCTCATTTATCTTATGGCATGCTATACAGAAAATCAAGAACCCCAATTACAAGGGAAAATGGAAGGCTACATGGATTGATAATCCAGGTATGTTTCTTGTCAGCTGGTCAGATAGAGACAGATGAAGCAATTTGTGACAAAAGAAGTGCCTTAGCGTTCATGTGGAAGCTTAATGAATGTATTTTTAGGCTTTTCTATTGCTTGCTTGAAAATGGACCTGTCTATTTCAATGTTTCAGATAACTGGTAAAACAGTAAAACAGTTACTAGTGGTACATAATCATGACCTCATAGTCTCTCCGGGTTGTTTCTTTGGGGCTATTATTTTATTCAATTGTTAGAGTTCTGTTTTAAGAACGATCTTATATGCTAGCCAAGTTTACAATTTTTTTTCTCATTAAAAAACATCCATATTAATATATATGTTTTTTCTTCATTTTGCTGTTTTATTTATCCAGAGTTTGAGGACGATCCTAATCTTTACGTGCTAAAACCAATAAAGTATGTGGGCATTGAAGTTTGGCAGGTAGATATCATGATTTGTTTTTGTTTCCCTTTCCAAAAGTTTATTAATTCGGAGTAAAATTGAAAATTAATCCCGTTGTCGTGTTTGGTTAATTGTTGTTATTTCAGATTTGTCAGCGGATTTGTTCTGTATTCTAGTTGAAGTTTAATACTGACCCAACTAACTGATCTTTTTAACTATGTTGCGTAGTATCTGCTTAGCGTCTGATGACGAATTAATATTTTGCAGGTAAAAGCTGGATCAGTTTTTGACAACATTTTGATATGCGATGACCCCCAATATGCAAAGGAAGTTGTTGATGATACGTTTGCTAGGATTAAGGAGGTATATATTTCATTTACTGGAAATTTCTTTTTGGACAGTCTCAAGTAGGAGGAGTCTTTAAATTTGATTTATTGACGAGTTGTCAGAATCAAAATGTGAAAAAGAAAATCTACGAGGAGGAAGAAGAGAGAAAAATAAAAGAACAGTAGTTGTGATTGAATGACGAGTTGTCAATTCAATGTGTTCACAATTTCAGGCTGAAAAGGAAGCTTTTGAGGAAGCAGAAAAAGAAAGGAAGGCTAGGGAAGAAAAGGTGAGAAGTCTTGCTGGTTTCATTGCACGATGACATAACACAACATGAATTCTTAATTTCTTCAATTTAATATACATCGAGCCAATATAGGAGGCTCAAAGGGCTCGAGAGGAAGGTGAAAAGAGAAGAAGGGAGCGAGACTATCGTCATAGAGATAGGCGGCGGCATTATCGAAGGGTATATCTCTAGCTGAACATTTCTCATCTATAATTTATCATCTACATTACCCTTCTTACCCCTTTTGAGATTTACAGCCACCGAAGAGGTGGAGTGATTTATTATATCGGCTTTCTGAAAGTATTTAATCTTTTCACTATGTCTTTCTTCTAATAGGCAAGAATTTGTTAGCTTTATACCTGATTAGTTTTCCTTCATTTTTTTGGGTGATAAGTTTTTCTTGCCTGCTTAGGTAAACAATAAACCAAACTTTCCATAGGTAATATGTATTGGATGACGTGGGATCCTTTTCCTTGTTTCAAAGTTCTTGCAATTCATTTTAAACCGAATTTAGTGATCATAGAGCTGCTAATAAACCCATTAGTGTATTTAGTTTTTTCATAGAAGGGGTCTTTGGAGTCCAACTTAGTTACTATAATCAATTGCTTTTACCATGTGTTGGTTATATCAGTATGTATTGAGAGCACAAACTACTTTAAGCTGATGATTGGTTATAAAAGTTCATGTTTGGGATGCGGACCATTTAGGAAATAGTAAAATCTTGTAATAAAGAGGAAAAGTGAAGATAAGTATAAATTAGCAAATACTCTTAACAGAGAGATTTGATTGTTTCAGTTTAGCGCACACATGCAATCGAACAGTTTAGTCTAATCTTGAAATTTGGATTTGCAGGATCGACATGACATCGATGACTACTACCATGTAAGTTGCCCCTCCCAACTATTGACAAAAACATTAAGATTTAAATTATAATGGTCTTAGAAATATGAAGTAACCTCTCACTTCTGGCATGAATGAGAAATGATTCAGTATATGAAAACATTGAAAAATATTAAATTCCAGGATCAATTTATGAAAACTAATTTAGTTAGTCGTCTATGGAATTTACAAGAAAGAAGTAGCTGAATAAGTGATTGGTGTTGCAGGATGAGCTATGAGGGTGGTGGTTAGGCAGTCCAAGTAGCTCCAGTTGGTCCAAAGGACATTGTGATTCTGCTGTGAGACATAATTTACAAACTACTTGGCCTTCCCATTGAAATATTTGTTGTATTGAAACTGTGCGCATTTATGGGGAGCTTTGTAGTTTTCTTTCCACTTTGTATTTCTTGTCTTTGAATTTTGCAAATCCATCATATGGACTGATATTGATTATTAATAATTTCACTCATAATTATTTCACCCCTCTCCTCTTCCTTAAGTTTAGGGCAAATTGTAGAAACTACTTCTAAAATACGATATGATAGTAGTTGCAATTGTTTTCAAATGAAATTGGACTTTTTAAGCTTACAACTATTGTAAAAATTTGACTTATAAATGGTAAATGTTGAATTAATTTTTTTTAATAAGATTGAGAGCTTAATTTTAAGAGTATGAATGTAATTACAAATTAGCTTTTTAAACATTTTATAAGCAAAGAAAACTTTTTATAGAAATTGTTGATGTTTTGTTTTTAAAATGTATTTCTAACTTTCAAACCTTTGCAGCAATTAGTCTTCTACCATTACAATATGAAGAATTTAAAAATGAAAGATTAGCAGAAACAAACCAAGTACTTGGACTTGATCGACATTGAAATTAGCCTTGGGGGGAAAATGATATTAATTTGACTTACAAACCTAAATGACACCTCGATCGGAGATGGACTTAAGAAGGGCTATGGCACGGTGCCACGAAAATTTTACTTTGAAACGTTTGTTTTCGGTTTTTAGCTTTTTTTATCAAATTCTTTGGCAAATTGCAAATGAAAATTCTACTCCAAAATTTTTTTGGCATCTTTAAGCATAATAATGACTATTTTAACACTAAAGACATAAAAAGAGCCTAACTATGTTGTTTAGAACTAAATTGTTCCAAAATAACTTAATACAAAATCACCTCAAATGGCACAACAGCCACCACACCTGTTTATAAGCAATTCTTAAGAAAATGTTTACCTAGTCTGGAATGATCAATTCTCCCAACAAGAAATACCAAGAGAATCTAAATGTAGAAACAGCATGTGGTGTGTATGATTACCGACTATTATGTACTGTGAATCGAATTTGCCAGGAACTTGACATCAATTTGAACCGTTCGCAAGTGTGATGATAATTGTGTTGGAGATTTTTGTTCTAATCTTTTAGGCATCATTCTCATCTGAAAGTTGAGCTGTTCGACCAAGAGGTAATATATGATCTCTCATAATCTCGTATTCGTCAGATCGTATCTGAGCACGATCAAGTACCTATGTGCGTGAGAGTGAGAGCAGGATGTTAAAGAATACCCCAATTTAAGAATTAAGGAATACGGCATTTCATCAAAAATTCTGTCTGAAGTTATAGTTAGTTATAATGTACAAATACTCTTCGTGATCAATTACTTACACTGCGCGACAGAGCATGACATGAACTTTAGAGGTTCTCATTAAACTATATAATAGCATATTTCCGAAAACTAAACAATATAGAGGTACAAATTTCAAATTCTGAATTGAAAGGGGAAAATCTATCATTATGTCCTCAAAAACAAAAATTGGTATATATTTAACGGTAATGATGTTTATTGCTTTCTTAATTCTTATACTTGAACACTATGATCAAAACAAATCATTCATTTCTAAGCAAAAGGGAAGAGATCTATAGGGAGCCAAACCTTATGATACAGATTTCTACTACTTGACATGTGGGAGGCAAGTGAAGGAATCCGGGAAACAGATAAAGCTTCTATAAATAAGAGAACGATTACTTGCCACTGCTTCATTCTGAATGCTGGAAGAGCATCAAGGAAAGTCATGGTGTCTAACAAGTGCGCCTGCACAAGAACATGAATCGATGTCACTCATAAGGCAAAGTTGGATTAACAGTATGGTATTCTTCTCTGATGTGGTATAGACCTTCCAAAATCATGAGAATGCCTTTTAAATTTCAAATTCCATACAGAATTCCGACCCGTCTTCAATAGTAACATTAGAATAGAAACCACAAGCTAAAAAACTGAGTTTAAACAGGGGTTAGAGGTCCATACATCCAAGAATCCTCCCACAAATCCTCCCCTCCCCCCATCACAAACTTTAAATTTACAGTGCCTTGTTTTAGAAGATACCAGCACCTGCCCTAAAAATAAAGCAGAGAAAGTACACAGCCAGTTCCCTGTGAGTCAATCTAAAATCATCAACTTTCTAATCTCCTTATGCCATGGAAAGCACAAAAGTCGATCACCGCAACCATTTCCGAAGTACAGCAAGGTTTATAGCTTTAAGCCTTTAAAGTTCCAAATAACCTGAATCTTCAAGATCATCGCTGGTTAAATTACTGGCTGAAGGTAAGAAAATGCGCTCTTTCATTTGCTACAGCAATCGCCCAAAGGCAATCTTGTACGGAAGTCTCTCCTAGTTAAAACCACTTAAATGTGCACTTACGAGAAAGCCAGCAATAGACAATATTATATTGGAGGCTTTCCGTTAGTAGCTAGCCTACCGGTGTCCTAATAAAAAAATTTACCTCCTTCCATTTTTATGGGTGGGGTCAGCCTTTTGGTCATATCAAACAGACAGTTTCATTGGCACTCACATGTGCTTTCTTCTGGATTATTTGGGGTGGTTCCTTTTAGGGACTCTTTCTCCACTTTTGATTGTTTAAGGGACTTCGTTTTATCTACTGTGTTTTTTAGGTGCAAATCTAAGCAATCCTTTTACCTGTCATAGCTTATCTTTCTTAATTAATCACCTATTGTTGCAGGGGGTTTTCCTCTTACTCCGTCAATCAATTAAATGTTTCTACTTCCTTTTCAACAAGGAAAAATTAAATAAGACCCACTGCCCAGGGAAATGGTACCATGTACCAGAGATACTAAATATATACCAACACAAAATAAATAAAAACAAAAATAAGCTCTGCATATATGCAAACTAATGTAAGTTCTCAATTATCAGTTATCACCAGCAAAAGTTATTGAGAGGAAAAAACAATGTCATAAATGTTCATCATTACCATCCCATTCTCCAAACGTGATATTGGGGTTGATAGATTAAGTTCAGAAGCAAGTCCAGGTATTGCCCGTGTTAGACATCCAGCAAGTGTTTGCTTGATTTCAGAAGATCGGCCATCAGCAGAGACAATTTTACTTGGATACTCCTTCCCATCAATATATAGAAATTCCTCATGGAACTTATCATCTTTTCCATAAATGTAGGCCAGGGAAGATGAGGTTACCCATGCAAAGATTGCCATCCACATGGTTGCAAAAGAAGATAACTGGAAAAAAGGTAAACGTGGTGGGAAAAAGGATATATTTAGGTTCCAAACAGAAGGTGCGTCCGTCCAAAAAAAAAGAGAAGGAGCTTACAGTTAGGCTGAAACCCTCTGGAGGCGCATCATACCAAGAGTCACTGGGATCAAACAGATCGGAACGTAATACCCCAAGTTTGTTTGACTTCTCTGAAAATGAATGTGGTTCTGATGCATTGACAGGATCAGTAGATGCTTCTTCGTTTGCGTCACTTGGATGTGGCAATATAATAATTCCAGCTTCAGACACTGAATATTACAAACAACCGAACACAAAGAAAAATTATATGAAGTCTCTTCCAGAGAGATATAACAAAGAAATTTTTTTAAATTTTATAACCACTAAAGCCACTTTCTGTGTTTTGGAAGGATGAGGTTTCATGGTTTTAAGGGGCAAAAAATGCAGAGAAGGCAACGGTATATATTTGCTAATAACCAATGAAAACACAGAAAAAAAAAAATCTGAATGGCTTATAAAACAAAATAGGGAAAACTAGAACTACTTTCAGCAGAACTCATGGTTCTGATGCATTGACAGGATCAGTAGATGCTTCTTCGTTTGCGTCACTTGGATGTGGCAATATAATAATTCCAGCTTCAGACACTGAATATTACAAACAACCGAACACAAAGAAAAATTATATGAAGTCTCTTCCAGAGAGATATAACAAAGAAATTTTTTTAAATTTTATAACCACTAAAGCCACTTTCTGTGTTTTGGAAGGATGAGGTTTCATGGTTTTAAGGGGCAAAAAATGCAGAGAAGGCAACGGTATATATTTGCTAATAACCAATGAAAACACAGAAAAAAAAAAATCTGAATGGCTTATAAAACAAAATAGGGAAAACTAGAACTACTTTCAGCAGAACTCATCTTATGGCCAGCGCCAGACAAATAATATAATCTTATAGCATGTACAATAACTAACCCCAATCCATCATGCATAGAGTAGATTACCTGCATCAGAGACCTCACTTTGCCCAGAAGTAATTGCTTCGGCTGCCTGGCTCAGTGCCATTGCACAGGCTTCAGCAGATTCAACCCGTAGTATGTCCTCATTATCATTGTCGAAATTTACCAAATTGCTTGTGGTTCTGGAACATTCCTTTGTCTTCCCCATTTCTCCGACCTCTGGAAGGTTCATAATACTGGCGTCATCAGTCTTTTCATCTGCCCAAGTTACAGAGCGACACAGGTTTTTCTTGCCAGGTTTTTTAAGGGAGGATTTTAACTCAGTTCCACTAAGATCATTGAATCCACCTCTTGGTTCTTCTGTCATTAAATTGAAATTAGTGCTGCGGTTCTTTGAAGTTGAAGGAGCATCAGACAAATTATCAGTGCTTTCTTTGGTGGCTGATACTTTAGTTCTTTCTTTGGATCCTCTTGCCTTCCGTCCAACACTGTTTTTTGGGGGAGCTGGAGCATGTGGGGTTTCCAAAATGGCAAATTGGTCATTTGATTCTTTACCACAGAATTCTCCTGTTTGATTCTTTGAATTAGTATCAAGAGCCATCTCTTTCAAACCAGATGATATCTTTGAAACACTATACTCTTCATCTGTGATTATAGTACTTGTGATGGAGAAGTCGCTGAAGAAATCCTTTCCACCACCCAATGGCTTAATTTTAGCTTTAGAACCTAAGACAGTGCACCAAAACTCAATTAAACTAACAGCCAACAGGAGCAAATAAATACACTGTTTCAAACTTTCACTTTCTTTTTTCTTAGGTATTCTAAGAATGCTTTTTTTCTCTTCAACTTTTCTCATAGGGACACCCCAATAGTGCATTTGATTCGATATGAATCAAATTCAACAATCAAACACAGCAAGTTGCAGGCATAGTAGACAATGTTGAACACCAAACTTTTAGCATTAGACCCTATGACAGCGTACTTCACTTTAACCACTAATGCAAATAAATCTATAATACCCTTCTTCATTCGTCTAAGAGCTTTTTTCCTTTTGCTAGGAAGATCTTTTGAATGCATAATCTTCTCCAATATGGAATTCAACAACCAAACACAATAAAACTTCTGCATACGGAGAAAAAAAGTTGAAAAAGAAAGTTACCATCCTTGGATTCTTTCCCATCCTTGCTGTGCAAAGTCATGACCTTATGATCTCTGTGCGGCACATAACCTTCAATTGCATTTGATGGACCCATCCACTCTTCAATGGGAACTTCTCCAATATTGCTTTCTATTTTCTCCTGAATTTCAAGTCCCGAATCACAATTATTCCCCATATTTTCCTTAGAATCCAAACTCATATTCTCAAACAGCTTAAGAATTTCTTTAAGTTTATCTGGGTTCATAACCGAACATCTCTCATCTTGCAATCTCCCAGAAAAGGCACGGCTGTTAATGAGGCAAGCGGAAGAGCAGTACTTATATGTCTCTTCTAAATCATACACCTTATGTTCTTTCAATGAAATTCTGTACCGGCCTCTCCTAGTGTTATCAGATGGCAAATTAGAATGGCATAATGGATATCCACAGAGGTCTGCAATAGACCGCTCAGTCACCACATCTTCGTAGTCACTCCGAGACATCAGAGACCCAGCTGCAAATAGCTGATTCTCATTTTTAATGCCCTCATAAAGTGCAAGTTGCAATTTATATACTGTATCTTTAATCAAAACAGATTGATTCTTTGCCATTGAGAAAATCCCTCAATATCACTTCACTTTCCTGTACGTGAAATGAAAATTTAACATGCATCAGTGCTGGATAAACCTTAAACGTCTCAACATTATATAAAACAGTCGAACAACAAAGATAAGCACCATTAACAAATGAGCTAATTTCTATCCACGTAGCTCTGTTCCATTTAAACTAGAAAAGAAAACACATATATATACTCTCATACAACTCCATGAACTTGTAATTTGTATGTTACAACATACACAGAATTCCAAGAGCGTATTCAGAACATCTAAGACAAAGCACCAAAACAAACCTACAAGTTCTTTACTCGAATCGTTCGAGCAGACCGATAATCTGCACCGAGACAAGAAGGAAATGACGTAAGTAACAGCAGAAGTTGATAATAAAGACTTCGCATATGGCGGCTCAAGAGAAAAACGTGCCAGTGAAATTCAGAGAAATTTCAACAGAGCGAGAGAGAGAAAAAAACAGGACTCGGAAGATGAGCCATCAAACCTAGTGTAAATGGATGCTGGCAGTGAACGGACTTTACACCAAGGGAACAGCCGCCGTGCCGATCGCCGCTCGCCGCGGGAGAATACAACGACGCGAAATCGTGAGGAGAGGGAAAAGTTGGAAAAATGTTTCTAAAATTTTGCAGTTCGGTTCGAGGGTTTCATATTACTTCCAATAGATTTAGTTTTGAATTTCAAACGCACACCTACGTCTTGACCCAAAAAAATAGCAAATTTAAAAGTTAATTTCTAATAGTCGTGTCTGCTATTGCAAAATAGATGTCTCGAATATTCTTTTACGATATAAAAAATTGTATAGTTATAAATTTAGCAATTAAATTCAAATTAATTAAGTATATAACATAATTTTTAAAAAAATGTAAATATAGCAAAATTTATCAAATTCTATCAATGATATAAGTCTATAACTGATAGACCATGTTGCAAATATTAGTCTATCACTTATATACCATATGAAGTCTATCCGTCATATAAATCTATCAGCCATATAAGTTTATCAGTCATATAAGTCTATTAATGATAGTTTTGCTATATTTACAATTTTTTTAAAATGTTGTTATATCTTTAATTATTATTGCTAAAATAGTCCTTCATTGCAATTTTTCAAAAAAAATTTGTATCATAACCGTTTTTTCATATTTTGAATAATTTTTTTAAAATATAATTTTGTCTGTACGGAATGAATTCAAATTTTGAGTTAATTAATGAGGAAATACCTATAATCATAATCATAGTAATTAACAATAACTTAGAAGATGTATATCCATTAATCAAAGTTGATCTTTTAGAAAATTAGCATCCAACATCGATTAATCAATTTTCTATATATAAAAGGGTCGATCATACTCTTGGTTTTTTTTCTCTCTTTTTGTTTAGGTATCAATCAAAAGTACATAAATCCATTATAACACAATAGACAAAAAGAATTAGATAGTTGAAAGTCATTTGAGAGTCTCGATTAAATGGAGATGGTTGGAATAAAAAGAGTCCGTAAATGAATATCAAGAGTAGGAGTGTTCAAATAAACTCGACTACCTAACTCAAACCGTAAAGATTGAGTTGAGTTAGTTTTTTATTTATGATTGAGTTGAATTGAATTTTTTATCTGTTTTTTCAGATTGGGTTTGGTTCAAGTTACATTTTCAATATATATATATATATATAATAACATATTGTGTTTATTTGGATTGCCAAATTGACGGACCAACAAAGTTTTCCCAACTCAACTCATTTACCTCCCTAATTGAGAGGCTGGAGTGGCTAGTGGGATCAATTGACTTAGTTTTGTTGGCGACTTTGTGACCCCTACAATAAACTAGCAATCAATACTAAATTTAAATTTATTGATACTTGAGAATAAGGAACTAAAATTAAACATTTGAGAGTACAAATACTAAAATTAAACATATTACACGGTACAAAGATTACAATAGCATTTTAGCTTTAAAAATATTAAATTTTACTATCTAAAGTTTCAACCGTATTTAATAAGTTCAAACTCTTAATTTTGTGTCTCTAAGACCTTAAATCTTATCGAACAGTTTTAAAAATTTATAACGGAATAAATGCAAATTTCAAAATGCAATAATTACTTATAATTTAACATATCTAAGAATGTTTTATTATTGTCTACAAAAATATTTTTTATATATAATTAGTTTCACATCATATTATTCATATATATATAGACCCTCTACCTTTATGTTTTTGTTAGCTTGTAATATTTCTTAGTGCACTAACGGTAAGAAAAGATAAATTAAATCTCTCACATTTAAGATGATAGATCATGTCAATTACCTTAGTGTGTTTTATTGTTAGTTTCGAATCATTACAAATTACAACTATAAATTCTTATGAACTGATGATTTAAAATAATAGTCATCAAAGTTTATTCACGTTAGAGTTGACAAAGATGGTCATTGGAATTAGTCATTGGTCGTAATGGTTGGAGTTGGTCTATGTTGATGGTGACTGAAGTTGGTCGTGGTAGACACGACAATGTAATTAAAACAAATTATATAAATTACATGAGATTAATCATTAAAAAACTAAGTGCAGTTTATTTTATAAACTAATTTATTTTTTAAAAAGAATTGATGGGTGGTCGAATACTGATTTACTTTTTTTAAAATGACTTATTTTTTTAAATTAATCAATTGGTCTTTTGTTTTAAACAACAAATACACACATTCACCCTAATAAATAATTTAAAATAATAAAATATGTTTAATTTAAATTTATATTTATAAGCATATATAGTGTCTAATTAATTAATAATCATTGCTATTGATCTTAATTAGTAATTAAACACACAGATATTATTTAGACATAATATATTTCAACTAATACATTAATTACTTTAATTATTTAATATAAACTTTTATTATTGGTTGTTAATATTTTAATTAATTTATATTTATTTAATTATTTAAAGCGATTAGATGATGTAATATAATACTATATTAAATATTGTTGAATTTCAATATTACTCATTAATTAAATGTTCTTCTACATGTACTAATTAAGTTAGATTTTTTTTTTCTTTTATAAAAACTAGGTTATTATTTAATTTTAGTTTAATATACAAATGCACATTCAAAACTTAACTATAAAAAAAGTAATATTTGAAAATTCATGAATTAATTTTGTTATTTGTTAGGGTAGAAATGAGAATGATATTGAAATCCAAAACAATTTCAAATCCTATTTTTACTTTTAAAAAATTTTAAGTCAAAATGGTTGTATTTTTCTTTTAGGATTTCAAAGTAAATTACATAAGTCACCTTGCTGTTTTATAATTTGTAATTAACATATTTGTAAATAAAGTCTATGTTAGTAAATTCTCAACTTTTGTTTTCCTTTTCAATTATCATCCAAACATAAAACTTCAAATACATCCATTTGAAATCTCTGTCATTCCAAACAAAGTAAATAACTTAAAATGGTTTTAAAGATTTCAAATGATAATATTTAAAATGATTTTTCAACTTCTTGACTAAATGTAAATAAAAATTCCCAAATCTCTAATAAAAATAAAAATTTTGAAACAAGAAAAAACAAAATGAAAATTACAAAAAAAAACAATAATAAATACAAATGGTTTTATTTGATCGTGTAATTACTTTACATTTGTTAATATCTAAGAAATATAAATACAAAAAAAAAATTATGGTAGATGTTTTTTAAAATAACAAAATAAATTAAAATATTTATAAGCTATAGCAAAATTATGAAGTCACCAATAGACTCCTATTAATCGTAACTATCGATGTTTATTATTACTGATAGAATCTGAAAATTTGTAAATATTTTATCAATTTTACAATTTTTTATTATTCATTAAAATATAAAGTAATGTTTATTGAACAATAATGAATAAAGAAAAAGATGTGACAATTTGAGTATTGAAGAGATTGGACCATTCTTCTTTAAAATACAAATAATAAAAGGGGACCAATTGTTGGTTCTTTACCCAACCAACTTTGGCAACTTTTTTATTCTTCAACTTATAGTTTATTATTATCATGAAAATGAGTTGTAGTAAATTACTTTGAGTTCTTAGGGTTATTTTCCCACTTCTATTTTTAAAATTATAACTTTTCTAAATATAATAAATGAATTAAAAGATTTTGCTTTTGTAAATATTTATAGTAATTTTTTTATTTAAAATAATTTTGTAATTATAATATTTGTTTAAAATTGAAGTGGATAGATTTAATTACGAGATTTAATAGAGTAGTTATATTTTTTTAAAAAAGTAGTGATAAAGTTTTAACAAATATTTAAACAAAATCGTGTGGAGTTGATTTTTTAATGAATTATGGTGAAAGTGTAAATATTTTGTTATTTTTTAATTATTCTTTAAAAGAACTCTTGAAAATATAATATTCAAAATTAAAATGTATTTGTGTTATGGGTGCGTCTCAAAAAATTTATAAATTTTAAAAACAATTTTTTTAAATATATTTGAAATAATTTAATTATAAACCACAAAAATAGTTCTTGAGAGTGTAAGGTTCAAACCATTAACTAAATTAACACATAAATAATTTACTAGAAACATCACTTGAGTATTTTAGTATATGTTAGTGATATTTATGAATTAATTACCTTTCCCATAAAAAAATATGAAAAAGAAGAAATAAAATAAAGGTAAGAT
Organism: Cucumis sativus; assembly: GCF_000004075.3. NCBI lineage: Eukaryota > Viridiplantae > Streptophyta > Magnoliopsida > Cucurbitales > Cucurbitaceae > Cucumis > Cucumis sativus. Next base: position 1,481,280 of record NC_026658.2, read on the forward strand.
CGAAAATATAAGAATAATCGCATTTTTTTATATTCAAAATGTTACGTAATGAGATAATCAATGAGGTCCCCAATAATAACGGTACGACCCTAAGAAACATGAATACAAATACAAACATACTAGTCAACCTAAGGTGTCTATGCTTCTTAAATAATAACAATAAATGCGACAGATTAATCATTTTCATATTGTTACAGTATTGAGAAAAGTAGTGATGTAATTGACACTTTTTGTTTCTCAATCAAATTAACTATGAAATTCTCAATAATTTAATGTGTTTTTATTAGATTAAACGTATTAAAAGAGGAAGTAGAATTATTGGGTGAGTGTGTTGTCCAATGTAATCATATCACTGCATAGAGAAAGAAAGAGAAAGGAAAAAGAAAAAAAAATGAGACTTTTCTATTTTCTTTATATTCTTTTGGGGACCGAATGCGTCTGCTGCACGACGCTTTAATGCTCTCTGCTTACACAAACATTCAGCATTTTTCTTATAATTTAATTAGTCATTTAGTTTATTACTTTTTTTAAAAAATAAAACAAAAAAGGTTTTTAATTTTCTAAATATTTTTGTTATTTGATGTAATTTTTTTAAAAAGATATTAATATCTATTGGTAACCTTGATAGTTTTATAAATATTTTAATTTAGTATTTTCTTTTCTATGAAAAATTTGTTTGAAATTTACTCAATTTAACAACCATTAAAATTAGAGTTTGGTTTTTGATGGTATCAATACGAGGGTTGAAAGAAATTGTAGCTATGAATAAAATTTGTGTTTGTTAAATTTCAATTAATAACCAAAATCAATTTTCTATTGCAAATAGTATTTATATATTTATTGTAAAATGGACAAAATATAATAAAGTATTTGTTTTAAATTCTAGGACAAAAGCCTTAAACATTCTAATAACATCAAGTGAAACGAAATCATCTCATGATACATCCCAAGAGCTATAATTAGGGGAAATGAGAAAGCAATGTTCGTGTACATCAATGATAATCAAATGGTTAAGAGAGAAAATTTAAAATGAAAAAAAAATGTTCTTAAAACGAAGTGAAAAATATAATAAACGTTCATATTAGCTAGTGCTATAGAATTACTCAAGGGTAAATAAAGTTGACGTACCGCGTGTGGTACTAACAAACATTTTAAAAAATAGCAAAATAATCTAAAATCTTTACATGCAACAAAATTTTAAATTATGTCAATATTCATCAATACGACGGATAGAAACATATTAACTATATTTTATAAATATTTTGTCAAATTTATCATTTTTAACCATTCAAAAAATTAGGGTATAAGAGATTGAATTTAACTTATCGAAAGTTAGATTAAATTAATTGAATTAAAATTTGAAGATATTGATAGTTTTCCCATGAGTTTGTGAAATGGTGTTATGATGACTCCAAAGTTCAAACACACACTTCTTAAACCTAAACCAAAATTTGAAACCCACCATTTCCTCACACATTTATTTAATTTTTTCCCCTAAATTTGCCTTTTAAGTTTAGTATGTGATTCTATAATTAATAAAAATATATCATTTCAAACATAACTTTAAATGTAAGGCACCTAAAAGAACAATAAAATAAAAATAAAAATCCATTTAAAACCTTTTTTCAGCTTGAAGACAGTGATTCTAGGGCTGCTAACAATAATTAAAAATAAATAAAAACACTAGTCTATTAAAGATATTTTTAAAAAATAAAAAATCGATAAATTATTTATCGAAATTTATTTATTTTTATTTTAATGGTTTTGTTGGATGGTATAAATAATTTGTGGTTTTTTTTTTTAAATTTTTTTCTTTCAAAATTATTAAAAACAAAAATTGGAGATTGAGTTTTTTGTTTGTAGTATAAATATTTTCGTACTTTCCTTTTTTTATAATTTTTTAAAATTAAATATAATTTCAGTCCATATATTTAAAATTTATATCATAGTTCATCCTAGTAAATCTTAAAATGTCTGAATCATTTTCAATTTATTAGTTGACTTTTGAAAAATAAATTCAAATCTCTACCCACTATCTATCTCTCTACAAATATTGAAAAAATATTTTATATCATTTTTAAAAAGAATTATATAAAAACAATAATTTAGTTCTCAATCTGTATAATATAATATTTTAGTTCCTAATATTAAAATAATAATCAAAATTTGATGAAATTTATATTATTTCATGACGTGTATTTTATATATTTAGTAATTTAGTAATTAGTCTATTACTCTTCCTTTATAAATCTCATTAAATTTTCCTACTAATTTCTATTTCATAAATTAAAAAACATTACATACTAAACTAAATTATTACTTATACAGAAGTTTTGTGGGTGAAAGTAACTTTGAACTTAAAAAAAATAAAAAGGAAAATTAAATTTAATCTTACAAATTAAAATCAGGTTAAGAAAACATTTGTTCTACTTTCATAAAAGTAACGATTTAGATTTTAAGCTTTGGTTCGTAACGACTTAGTTATTATACTCTTGATGTTGTAACAAATTTATCTATAAACTTTAGTACGTAACAATTTAGTATTTTTACTTTCAAACGTATTAGAATTTATTCCTAATGTAAAATGAAATTATATGTCAATTTTCATTTATTTAAAATAAAACTTGCTAAGTTTGTCAATTTATTTATAACAAGAAATTTCATTAAATCTACCATAAAAACAAAATTATTATAAAATTAAACATACATAGACTAAATCGATACAAATCAAAGTTTTCAGACACCATTGTCGATTTCACGATAAATGAATTTAGTATAGGTCTAACCCCTTAAATTTTACTTTATATAAAACTGGAAGCATACTAATTTTTACAAAATTTTTAAACAGTTGGCTTGGTAAAAGTTTAGAGAGGAAAGTGATTTTTAAATGTAAAAGTGGATAGGCGAGAAGTAAAAAGCCGACCATAGTCTCCTAAAAGGCAAAAACAAAAAAAAACGCGTTTTAGAAAAGAGTAATAAGCAATAATAATAAACAAATAAAGAATTAATAATAGTGGCGCTGAGAGTTGGATGGATTCGCTTCACATAATAATTACGATTTGAGTGCCAACTGCCCTCTCCCCCACCGCTCTTTCTCTCTCCCATCTCCGATCTTCTCATCCGCCGGAGAACAACAACAACAACAAGAAGATGCAGATGATGCTCTCCAAGGCCTCCTCTGCCATGGCTTCTTTACCTTGCACTAGGGTTCTCTCTTTTACTTTTACTCTTCTTTCTCTGCATTTTCATTTCTCTACTTCTTTTTTCTCCCTCCCTCCCTCCCGTGTTTTTCCTTCTCATCGCTTTTAACCACCCCTAATCTGTGTTCCTCTTCACACACGCTCTTTATTTTTTTTTTCTCCCTTTCTATGAATTTATAATGCTTTCGATTTCGCTGCTTTTCCTTATTACTCTCCCATCTTCATACATGCTAATTTTGTTGATATGATCTGTAACATCATGATGTATGATGGTATGATCCTTTCTTCTTATAATGAGGAGTAATTCTGCAAATGTTGTTGTGGTTTATTGGTAGATTTCTTGAATAGAAACGTTTTTTTTAGCTTACTTATTTGATGATTGGTTGGGAGTTTCAGGTTAGGAGCGTATGTGTTTGGCCGAGTGTGAAACAGCTTTCTTTTAGAAAAGACCTATTATATGGAGTTATGCGACTTTTATCTACTCCATTGAAAACGTTGCGTGGAGCTAGTCGTTCGCTTAAAGTTGCTCAGTTTTGCAGTGTTGTCAACATGTCTTCCACTTTGCAAATTGAATTGGTAAGCTGTTATGAGATCTGGAAATTGGTTTTAGGGTGTCAATGACATCAGTTCTTTTTATCCATTATGGTCTTCCTGTGGTGGTCAGTTTGTGATAACTTTCCTGGTTTATCATTTTCTTCTCTAAATTCATGCTTTGGTTATAAAACATTTTCACCTGAGAGAATTTCTAATTGTGATATGAACTATGAAGAGGGCGTTCAAGGTCCATATTGCAGTTTATTGTTTCTTTCCAAAGTTAGATTAGTTCAAACAAGGGTATATATTACTTACCACTTTAGCCTGCTCAGCTACACAACATATAGTTCTTCTTCCGACTTCCGAGTCAATTTGAGTCAGGTGGCTACAAATTATATTCAGGGAGGCATTAGACGTGTTCATTTTGGGCTTCCACGCTTAATTAATCATTTGTAAGGATGCCGGTTGTCCTCTATCATTCTAGGCTGTACATCCCTAATAACTGCTTAGCTTAGTCACTTCCAGCCTACACATTCATTAAAATCATTTCTTTTCCTCTACTCCCTCTTTCATAGGTACCTTGTCTTCGTGACAACTATGCATACCTCTTACATGATGTTGATACCGGCACAGTTGGTGTTGTTGATCCATCTGAAGCTCTACCAGTTATAGATGCTTTAAGCAAGAAGAACAGAAATTTGACATATATACTTAATACTCATCATCATCATGATCACACTGGTGGGAACGAAGAATTAAAAGCAAGGTATGGAGCAAAGGTATGAATTTAATTCTTTTGCATTGCAATTGAATCAATATTCTAGTTGGCCCTAGCTTTATCCTATAAATGTTGTATGTTTGATCCCTAAGGGTTGGTCATAGAGTGATAGAGGTAAGAACCTATGGACACATCCTAGAGGCCTGAGTCACCAGACTCCTTGAGGCATCATGTGCGAATTTTAGTTCTTGATGTCAAAAGAATTTTAGTTTATTAATAGTCTCTATTTCTCATCCTTTTCTCTAGTAAACATAGTGAGGTGAATGCTTTATTATTGTAAAACACGGATATTTATTGTCATGAGAAATACATACCTTGTGATGTGCAAGAAATTTTATATACTTCATTACGGATTACCAAGTATTTTGAACATTTTGACTTGTTTTGAATTAAATACTTTCCTAAATTGTCCTTTAAATTAAGGCTTGGATTGAAAATGAAATGAATCAAGGCATTGATGCTGGCATATGTTATTTAGTAGTCTCTGAAATAATTTTATCCTTGAGTTAGTGGTTTACATTTCTATTTTATAGAATTTCTGTCAAATTTTTATCCCCTTTCTGCTGGTTGTAGGTAATTGGGTCTGGAATAGACAGCGATAGAATTCCTGGAATTGACATAAGTTTAAAAGATGGAGACAAGTGGATGTTTGCTGGCCATGAAGTGCATGTAATGGAAACACCCGGTCATACTCGAGGTGTTTGTTACTAGTTACTTTTAGATTAGTTTCTTGTATAACAGTATGATGTAGCTTAAGGGATTAAAGGAGAGAATTGTTTCAGATATCTAATCTCAATCTTTATAATGACTCAAAGTGGGCTGATGTCATGAGGAAAGTCCTCTGTCTATTGGGAATTAGAGAGCAAACAGAAAAAAAGGTTTAAAGAGGACTAATGAAGGAATAACCCAATTATTCAAGATTAACCTAATCCTACTACATCATAATAGATCCTTTAGATTTGTTTCTCGTATGATAAGGATAACCCTCCCCTCCCTTTGGATGTGCATGAAAAGTGAGAAAATTAAAGAAGAGAGTGAGTCTGGATGTGGAACTTTTTTTTTATGACTTAGGCTTGCTCCTCTCTTCCTATTGTATTAACTTTGATTATTATTCTTTATAGATGTGAAGTTTGCTCTTAGCTGGTTTTTTCTTTAATGCCTACTATTTGGCAGTTCTCGTTTCATTCATTTTTGGTTAGATCACAAATTTAGTCTATAAACTCTCAATTTTGTTCTTCAACTTTATAAAGTGTCAAATAGGTACCTAAATTTTCAATTTTTTCTAATAAGACTTTTCATTTAAAAAATGTCTAATAAGTTCTTGAACTTTATATTTTGTGTTTTGTTCCTTAAATTAATTGATCTATTAGGTATGAAACTGAATGTTATGTCTAATTAAGCCCCACTTTCAATTTTTTATTTATTAGATTCACGACTTTTTTTGAAAAATATGAGTAGGTCAAATACTTATTCGATGCCAAATTGAAAATTCAAGACCTATTGGATACAAAGCTGAAAGAGCAAGGGCCTATTAGATACTTTTGAAAGTTCAAGGATTAAATAGATACGACCTAAAAGTTAGGGTTGTAGGGCGTCTAAATTTTATTTGTAGAAACAATGCCAATGATGAATAAAAGTCTTCATTGGGAAATAGATGGGGTTTTAGGGCTTGTTGGCTATTATAGGCTTTTGCTTGGTTTCCATTTAACTTTTTATTTCGTTAAGGGAAAAGATAAGCAAGATTAATGATGTACTTTGTTGTTGTACCTATGGAACTTAAGTGGGTGTCTTGAGAGAAATTTGAGACCTAAGACGTGGGTTTGTTGTTAGTTCTTAACATCTCATCATCTCCCTTCTTTTGTAAATTTCATACATCAATGAAATTTGCTTCTTATCATAATAAAATAAATAAATAAAAGAAAATTTGGACAGGACTTTTTGAAAATTATGCTACCTTGGTTTCAACTAGCTTGTGTCTCGTATGGTATGAAGATAAATTAATCATTATTTTACTTTTTACACTATGTGGGTTTGTTGTGCTTATGATATCTGGCTCATTGTTTTATACTATCTGGCCCTGATTTTTTTTTCTTTTTGTTTTGATTAAATTGAATTCAGGTCATATTAGTTTCTACTTTCCTGGATCCGCAGCAATATTTACTGGAGATACTTTATTCAGCTTATCTTGTGGCAAGCTTTTTGAAGGAACTCCTGAACAGGTTTGTTTGTCTTATATTTTATTTATTTACATCTAAATGTGGTACTTTTGGAACGTGGAATGCCCTGATAGTTTCTTCTTTCTAGACCTACTTAAGAATTATGATCTACCTCGTTGTGCTTTAGTTTTTACTCCTTTCTTTATGTTTCTAAGTAATAATTGCTACCAGGTTGTTTTAATTGCAGCATTCTAATTGCTTAGCATGTGTGATTACAGATGCTATCTTCCCTTAAAAAGATCACTTCTTTGCCAGATGACACAAACATATTTTGCGGTCATGAATATACTCTGGTCAGTAACTTGTTGACCCTTTTTTATTGTGATGCTCCATTTTTTGAAGCTCGAATGCCATATGCCTAATTGTATGATTACCATTCAACAGAGTAACTCTAAGTTTGCTTTGTCCATTGAACCTAAGAACGAGGCTCTCAAATCTTATGCAACCCACGTTGCCAATCTACGAAGCAAGGGCTTGCCAACGGTAATTATTTGGCTATTTTTTTATGGGTGGATATTTGATATTAAATCGGTTACTATACTAATCTCTTTACACAAATTCTATACTAATATTTACACAAATTGAAAGAATTTGTGTAAATATTGGTGACTGTTCGTTCCATTTGCGAACCATTTCTTATTTGAGAATATTCTATCCCTTACATTTGAATGGAAGATGAAAGAAAATGTCGCTTCTTTGTTGCATTGTAGAATCGTACAGAACTTCCAATATAATCAGAGTATTATGCAGTTTAATTCAGCATGGTTTATGCGTCTCTTAAAGAACTTTTTTGGATAAAGAACTATTTAATAAAAAAAGCATGAAATGTTTTAAAAATCTATTATATACTGTATATGAGCTTGTGAAGTAAAAAATTTGCATTCGGTTTTGTAATAGCCTGACTTTTAATTTAGGGAGATTTATTTGGGATGTTATTTGCTACCTGTATATTTTGGTTTTGTTGCTATGAAAACACACACACCTCGAACCTCAAACAGTGTTCAACTCTATGATTGTAAAATTTCAGATTCCAACAACATTAAAGATGGAGAAACTGTGCAATCCATTCCTCCGTACTTCAAGTAGCGAAATTCGACAGTCATTAAAAGCTGAAAATACAGAGGACGATGCAACGGTTTTGGGGATCATTCGCAGAGCCAAGGATAATTTTTAGCAGACTCCGTAAGAAATAAGGAAGGGGGTGAGAAGAGTTCATTTTAGTGTATAGGATTAATAGGGGATAGCACATGCATATGTAAAATAAGTTTCCGGGATCTTTGTATTGATGATTTCCTACGAGTTCCATTATCAGTTCACTTAATTTCAATTTGCACATTTCTTGCCACGAGGATTTATTTTATTTTTTTATATAAAAAATTTATTTTTCCATTTTAAAATGAAGAAGAGAGCAAAGGATAGAATCATTCGATCTCTTATGTATATTCATAATTGATTTATTTATTTTCTTTTGGTGATGGGTTTGGAAGGTTTAGATGTTGCAATCAGTGGAGTTGGGAGTGCATTCATATTGGGAAAGGTGATCTTCTGATTGGAAAGGTATGGTTTTACCTCATTTCATTATTATTTTAAAAAAATTCATTTAGGTTACTGGTTCATCATGCCTAGAAAATTTGGTGCAACATAATCGAAGGTCATTAAATGATGTGTTTTACACTTTGGTAAAGTTGATGACAATTCCCTACTCGTTTCGAAATTTCATAGGAAAAGGCATCAGTTAAGGATTTGACACTCTGACCATTATTATCTTTTTTATTTTATTTTTCTGAGGGCTATTTTATGGACATGGAATATTAAGCTCAACCATTTTTTTTTCTTCCATTTTCTTAAAAATTAGGCTGAGACTTGCATATTTCTGTAAGCCTTAGTATTCGTAGCTTACATTTGGTTTCTTTCAATTGATTAATCTATTTTTAATTTCTTAATTTTTTGTTTTTAAAAGCTTAATTAAAGGTACGTAGTAAATCAAGTAATTTAAAGGTCGAAGGAGTCTTTATGGGCTGAAGTTTTAAAAACAGAAACTTAAGCAAGGACATATATAATGGAGTATTGATTATAATTAACAAACTCCACAAGCTCAAAATTGCAAGATAAAACAAGAATATCGTCTATCTCTGACCTCCACGATGGGAGCGTCGAGCATTCTACTACATGATAAGGGCGCGAGCATCCAGATGACTAATAGGTAAAGAGAAGCAACCATGGAGACCTTCAAAGTTTGCACAAAACTCAAACACTCTATACTCTTAAAACCAATTACGTTTAGAGGGGATCCAAGAAAGCCACAAACTCACTTCGAGAAGCATCAACATTCAACTTCCTCGCAAAAAGGAATCCATTTACTCTGATTTGCAAGACTCGGAACAATAATAACAATCAATTTTCATCATAATTCGATACCAAAACCAACCATGTGTACGAAGCTATGAATTTGATCTTCTTCAAGAAGTAACCGATGACAACCCTATAGTGTAAGTGAGGAAGAGGAGAGATGAGGGTTTTTTGTTGTTGATAATTTTATGTATTATACAAAATTTGGAGAGATGAACTATTAAAAGATTGAAAAATCATTTTTCTAAAATTAATTTCAAGTGCCTGACTTATTTTGTTCCTCAAGATGTTCTATAGGATGTCTCACACTAAATGATTATGCTATGAGTATGTTTCTCCTTTTTTGATGTACATATTTAAGAGGTCGTTGTATTTTTTTTTCGGCTATTGTGCTATTGTCATTTGTTTTTGTCGTATTTCACTAGTGTGTCAATCATAGTGATTGTGAAGCAAGGAACGTTTTAGATAATGAGACATTTCTCTACATCATCTTGAAGCTTTATTTGTTACATGAGAATAGATTCTCAAAATTAAGGCTGCCTAAGATCATCAAGTAAAGTAATATTCAGTTGACATTCGGAAAATTTAAGTCTTCCTCGAGAGAGTTTTACATTTAGAGGGAGCGTAAGTATCTTTTCATTAATTTATGTTGTTAGTGAGTCACTTAAAAGCCTTGTTTTACTAATTAGTACAACATTACAATTGCCTAACTATTGCTAAACAAAAATATCTTTGTGAGAGCACACACACTACCTTGGACGTGTGTGGTATTGCACTAAACTAGGTTACTAAACTTTGTGCAATGATGACCTCTTGTTTTATCATGTGTTTATTCTCTTATTCTTATTATTAGTGTAACATCATGTATAACTTGTTCGTGGTGTGACATATAACCTTTTTTTTAATTTTTAAATTAAAAGTTATTTCGAGTAGTTACGAAACATCAACATTTTTTTTCTCAAAAATCAAATACTTTCAAGTTAAATTGAAAATACCATAGATCTAGAGCTTGAGTGTGCAACTTACAACCATGGATTAGTTCAATGGGTTTAAAATATGGATCTAAAACAAAGAAAAAAACGAAACAAAACATAAATCTCCCATTTCAATCTATAATGAAGAAAATAGACCAATTTTAATAGGGAAAAAGAAAAAGGAAGAGCAAAAATAAAAAAATCTTAAAAATTAATCTATCATATACCTCTCTTTTGGGCGTTAGGTTGAAAGTATAAGAGATTTGTTTACTTTTGACATTAGTTTATCAAGCGATGCCTTTATGAACCTTTCACATTCTCTCTTTGTTGCTGCAATTTCAAAGAAAAATGGAGCCCTTTTCTTATTCTCTTTTGAAACTCTGTGTTCATCTAACTATTTTTTTTAATTCAAAGAAAGCTTCGAGACAAAACTCTTGGTCTGAAATGGTTAGTGTATTCATATGATCTACTTTTAATAGGAACTCATTGTAGTCAAGGATGCTCTAGATAAGATCCAAGCTACCTGCTGTCTAGACTATATGTATGATATTATCAAAAGGGTAATATTAACACTAACCCAAGTTAGCTTACTATTGAAAACCCACAACCTTGGAAACTTAAGCAGCTACACTGAAGCCACACATATCTATGTTGTACATGTCCATAAATGGATGAAAGACGACGAACTCTAAAAAAAAAAAAATTCCATTCCTTCACTTCGAGAGTGTAACGAGTACTTAGCTGAACGAGTGTTTGACTCTACATTACACTATTGCGAGTTCTCTCTTGTAAATCAATTAAGACACGCATTCACAAACTCTAAGGAACTTCGTTTGTGGGATAGCGATATGAACGAGTCTCCATTAAGCCAACACATTAAACTACAATAAGTATGTATGACATCAAAATCTTGAATCAATTAACACTAAAGTGAATCAATTAAAAAAGAAGTTTCGGCTATGGAAGAAGGGTGCATTGCTCATCTTTTTAACTCTTGATCATTTTATAACGCTTTTTGGTTATTATCTTACTCATAAGAACAAATAGAGGTAGTTTAGTCCGATCATATTGTTTGGGAAAAGGTTTTGTATGTATAACCGTTTGAGGATTTGCATAGTAAATTCAAGTTTTGAATAGTAATATATTTGCTATTCAACTTCATCTCAATCATCACTATTTAGCTCTATATACCATACTCTCTTTTGGTCACATAACACTATTTTCTATCTTCTCTTCTTTGTATATGTGCTCTCAACGTAAAATACGGTCATTATTCACACTTATACAATTTTATCTTCATAAATATTGTTTTAATAAAAATGGTCGAATCCTATCTCATGTTGACGTGACGACTAATTAATAACAATTGTACCTATCATTTACGACTTATAGTAATCTTCTCTCTCTCTCTTCCTCCAACCTAGAGGAATTCAACCTCTCTCTCACCTTTCTTTTCTCTTTTTATTCTTCTTCTTTTTTATTTTGTTGAATGTTTCAATTATTATTTTTCTAAAGAAACTTTCTACGTTAATTAATAATTAAATTATGATATATATAATTTGTAAAACCCCCCACTAAAATGTGGTAATAGTTATTATGAATAAGTGTTCGATTAACTATAAATGTATTATGAATAGTTACATTTCGACCTGGAAAATAATATTAAGATCACAATTTTACAAAAAAAGAAAAAAACGTTAACAAAAATGTCTACATGTCCAATAGAGATCTAAACACTTAATATATAGTAACTATATGGTTATTAAAATGTCTTCATCATTTAAATAAGTATTAGTGTCGTGGGATGAAGTTATCCTTAACCATAGAGAATCATTTTTCTTTCGCAAGATCTGCCATTGTCATGTTTAACTGTGTTTCTACAAGACAACAACGTATTTTTATTGTATATAGGTTGAAACTAATTCAAATTCTTTGGAACCTTTTGGTGGGAAATTCAGCTTTTCAGAAGAGGTTATGGATTATGTTGATTCGCTTAGAAAGCTCCATTCTATCAAAGGATTTTCATTCGGTTACTTGCAAATTGTTGTTGCAAATGGCCTAGAAGGAGTGACGCAGTGAAAAACCTTATCACCTTCTCTAGTTAGGTAGAGTTCAGAAATTGGTGCAAAAGAGATTAAAATGTGTACATATCAAAATGCCTAGATTGTGTTGCCTGGTTAGAAGACCTTAATGATGAAAATGCTCTCTTTAAGTGGTTTTTGCTCTTGATTGCTCGATATACGACAAAGAGAATTTCTAGAAGATAACAAAATAGTTGTATTTTAGTGGAGATATCGACAAATCTACATTTACATATCTCCTCACTCCTTCTAAAACTTGAGTGCCTTATAACCGAAACCCATAAATGGTATATGAATTTATAAAGGAGACTTTATGTTGTTATGTAAAGAATTCATATTTAGAATAAAACAATAATAAATATTGCTATATTTTTTGTTGGTTAGATTTGTAAATATCTTTAGGAGTTTGGCCTTAAAAGTAATTACATTTCAAAACTATTTTCTGACCAATTAGAAAGAAGAGAGAGATCTTGAGTAGTAAAATCCCAAAAATACCCTCCGCCCTACAATATCCTTTCTTCCTTCCTTCCCCTTCCTCCCGCCTTCAAATATTGGACTCTCTCATTTCTCATTATCAAAACCCTTCACTGATCACTCTCTTTCTCCTTCTCTCACACTTCCATTTCTTCCTTCCTCCATACAAAAGAAAAGAACTATGTCCACTGTTGAACTCGATTTCTTCGCCATGGAAAATCAATCCTCCTCCACCCCCGCCAACTCCACTCTCTTCCGCCGTCAACGAAGCTTCAAAGGTATCTGATCTCTTATCTCAATCCTCACTCGATTTTTATTTTTAATTTCTCAACTCTGTTTCTAGCTGTACAAAATTCATGCGATCTTACTCTTTCTTCTCAGACATTCAGAGCGCCATTTCCAAAATCAATCCGGCCATTCTCAAATCTCTCATCGTCTCTGGCTCTGCCGATCATCACTCCGATTTCACTGTTCCGTTTGCGATTTCTCCGAAATTTCGAAGTCCTAATAGCGATCGGAATCTCTCGACAACACTTCCTGTTTATTCCCCTTCTGAATCCAGGCATTCTTCTAATTTCTTATCCTCTGTGATCGTAATTTGTTTTTTCTTTTAATCTTTGAAACTGACAATGTTGATTTAATTTTCAGGTTGAGTTCAGAGATTGGTTCCGATGATAAATATCCTTTAACAATTTTTTACAATGAAACCGTCGCCGTTTTTCACGTTTCTCGTGATGAGGTATCGTTCATTCAAACCATGTCCTCTCCATTTCCACCATGTACGGAATTCTACCTAATAATTCTCTTTTAAAATTAAATTCAAAATTTCATAGTTATCTCAAATTAATTAACAAGCATTTAAGTCTACTATTTAACCCAAAACTTAAAACTAAGTAATTTAACCTAAACTTAAAAATAAATGGTTAAGATTTTAAAATTTATCTGCTAAATGAAATCTAGATCCGAACATTTTAAAGATCAGAATGACTCTTTTTTCCCTAGAAATTACTAGTTATAGTTAAGTGCGAGAGAGTTTTGAAGTTTTAGGAAAAGAATTGTAATTGAATTTATTGTTTTTTTTTTTTTTTTTGTATTTGCAAATAGTTGTAAATGAAATATTTTCAGCATTCAAATGAGTGACTACAAAACTTCATAGTTAATATCAAGATTTATGTCGTTTTTTTAATTATTATTTAGTATTTCGTGGATATGATATTACTTTATTATTTATTGCGACGAACATTTATTTTATATTATATTTGAAAGTCATGGATTCATTTTTCTCATATCTACATTCCATTTTATTAATGGGATTTGATTAATGTAAAGTTATTTTAAAATTTCATTCATGTTTTAAATCCCTTGCTTTACTTGCACCTTTTGCAAAAGAATAACTTATTTAATATTTTATATGTGGCACGTTTTTTTAGTTTCTCTTTTGTATATTAGTGTTGAAATTAGTAGATATAGTTAGAATTAATAGATTGCTTTTTAATTAGTCTAATACTATCACATAAGTAACCAAATAGATCTTGTTAACATCATTATTTAAAATAAAGAGTTGAACTTTATTAACCAAATTTAAAAAATAAAATCAACCTTTTTACAATTAAAAATATATAACAAGGCAACAAAATTCAAAGGTGAAACATGTTTGTATAAACTTAATTAACTATTCCCAATAGGTTTTAATTAATGATTTAGTTTTTCTTTAAAAAATAATATGCTTCAAATATGTTTCTTTTTTAAATAAGAAGGACGATACTTGTAAATTATTGAAAAAATAATTGTTATTGATATTTTGAAATAATTTTATTTTTTAAAAAAATTTGCACATATATTATATAAAATGAATAGTGTTACCCCTTTCTAACCATGTAAGCTATATTCCTACAAATAGGCCAAAAGCATTCTGACTTTTGCTGAAAAGAGTAGGAGCAATAGTAATGGAAAAAGTGGGGCTGAACAAGAGAAATCAGTGGCTGAAATTCCTTCAAATCAGTACCAACAACTCCTGGACGTTGATCCTCAAGATGAGGGTACGTATATAACAATTTTTTGAATTCTCTTTTTACTTAGTCTCTGTAGGCATTTTTTGGAAGAAAAGGCTTCTGACTTGGCAAAAATAGAATAAAATAATTGTTATGGCATAGCAACACGAGTTAAAAATGAACAAAGTTTTTACCATGGTTAATTTCTCTGGAGATGATGGTGGGTCAGCTGTGCCCAGCTTCTTTGTTTGTTTTCAAAATTTGTACAGATATTCATTTTAGTCATACAAAATACAGATACATTTTTATGGTTGGAAATATATGGGTTTGAAAAGTCTAGTAATGTTGCTAATCTATATATCTCTCACCTAATAGCCAACCTTTTGTAGAGTTCATTCCTAGGGGTGTTCACGATTTGAGTTAAAATCAAATCAAATCGATTTGAGTTAAAATCAAATCAAATCCTTTTTAGGTTTGAATTGAATTGTAACTATTCTGGTCTAATTATTATTTTTTCTTTTATATATTATACAGTGGATTTATAAATGGTTTAGTTTTGTTTATTTTTCAATAATGGTTCATGAGAGTTTATGATTGATCTTTCTAACCTTTTAAAACACCTCCTTCATCTACCAAGTCCTCTTAAGCACCGTTTGATCTCCATATGATCTTGGTACTTGTGGATTATGAGTGTGGTCCACGTTTGAGTGAAACTTGGTCCTACTACCACATTTCACTGTAAAATATTCCAACAACATTAAGAAGATATGACTGCATATATGGTCTTCTCAACCAAAACATCACAACTTGGTTGTTCTCAATGCAACCTCTAGGGCTTTTGGAACCAACTTAGTTGTGCATTTCAGGTCCCCTTCCATCTCTTCTTCCTTTGAGCGTAACTTGGCTTTAATACCAAGTGTCACGGGTTCAAGTTCAAACATAAATTTTTAATCTTTATATCGTACGACCTATGATGTCACACTCTCTTAATCAACACTCACTCTCTTTATACACTTTACAACTCAACAACTTTCGTAGAATAGTTCAAAACTTGTAGACTTACTGAATAGTCCTAAGCTTCACTCTTCATGCTGAGACTAGTAAGTGGTCAAGTTAAACTTCCACTTACGAAGGAAGTGTTTAGACTTGCACCCCACTCCAAGACTTCAACATACTTCACACCTAGTTTCTTGGATGTGAGCATTGCTTTGAACAATATTTCTTCCTCTTCAGGTTCCAGTTTAGGATTCTTCTTTATCTTATCATCAGAGTTACTCAATAGTCTGATCTTAGATGTGTTGCTTGTAGTCTCTGTCTGAGTTTTGCTATCCAAGACAGATACTCATTATTGTATAGTCTTTTGTACGCTCACAAGATTTGGGTTTACGAACTTTTTGAAAATCTCCTCATCTCGTTTGAGAGTGACTTGTTCTTCCTCAGCATTAAGGGCCTTTATACATGTTGACACTTGTTTTGCACTTTCGTAGTGATGTTGTCCAATGTGCTGACAAATGCAATTACTTCGATCAAGGCTTGGTCTAAAGTCTCGATATGATTCCTTTGGGCTTCGTGATGAGCAACTTCAACTTGAGTTGAGCAAATTATCCAACCGTAACTTCTCAAAACACTCATAAACCTATTTGTTGATTGGTTGAACTCTTAAAAACATTTAAAAACTTAGAGAATCCTTCGATCGACCGACCTAAGGTCAAACCTATCATCTTAGTGGTAGGTTATTATTATTATTATTATTATTTCCATATGGTACCTAGTCTCCAAGCCCACCATTTTGATTGATTTAAATTTTTAAAAGCAGTAAATTATGTTAACCTAACAATAATACTTCATCAATTCATTCTCTTCATCTCTCATTTTCTTTCACCTTAATTTAGATGGAAGAAAAAAATATTTAATCGACGGACCTTCCGTTCACACCATTTTATGATAAGTTTTAAGTGTCGTTTTTTTAAATGACACAAAACGACACCAAACAGTCAATATGTACACTCCTACTACAAGGTACCTAGAGCGTATCACGTAGATACACCTTGAATAACTGGACTAACAATAATGTTGTAATACAAATTCTAGATACTTTTGTAATCCCATCCAACCCCTAAACTGTAATCACCTATTTAAATGTTTTTTTTTTTTGTTTTGTTGTAAAAGTAATGTTGGGTTAATTTGTTTGTAGATCTTCCATTGGCAAGGAAAAGGTCACTTCATAGATTTTTGGAGAAGCGCAAGGAGAGGTAACAGCCCTCAGTATTGATTTTATACGTAGTTTACTATATTACTAGATTAATTTCTCTGTTTTTGTGTGTGATATTATAAAACAAAGATATCCACCTCATCTCAATTCTCAACCAAATTAAAAATGCCTAATGGAAGTGTATAATGTAATTAACTTAATTTGGTTTTACTTTTGACCATAATCTTGTACTCTATAAAACAATTTCAAATTTTCATTTTGACTTTCTTTTTTTGTGTGCCTAATTTTACCTTTCATATCCCACATGGTTGATATGAGAAGACGTGACCGCATTTATTTTTTAAATTTGATATTCAAAAGTTTAAGTCTAGTCCTATAATCTTGGAAATTGGAATATGCTTAAAATTTTATTCTTATAAAGTCAGTCAACTTTCTTGAAGGATTAGGTGAGAAGTTAGTACGTAGGAGTGGTAAAGATTCTTTACTAAAGTGTGCAACGGGACATCTAACTCTACCAAGCCGCTTGATTGGACTTGTTTGGATCAAGAATGCTCCAAATAAATAAAGTGTTTGTTGATACCTTTCTTAAAACCCTTATAAATAGTCACGTATTTTTATTGTATCCAATATTATCAAAATAAACTCTAACTAATTTTGGGAAAGAATCATTGTTGTTAATAGGAGGAAAAATAGAAGAAAGAGAAAAGGGAGAAGAAAACTCTTACTAAATGGAAAGAGAAAAAAAAACACAAAAAATGAAAGTGAAAACAAGTAGAGGAGGGGGAGAAGATGAGTGAGAATGGGAAACAAAATTAGAAAACAGAAATAGAGAAAATTGATGGTCGAGCAAAAGCAAAAAAATGAACAGTGAAAACTCCAGCCATGGTAAGAGAAAGAAAGAAGATTTCCATTCCTATACGTGACATATGGGTAAATCAATAATCCACATTTTCATTCCATCCCCATGGTTTGAAATAACAAATTACTTGGTGATAAGATTATATTTTGTTTCTTTTCTTATAATAATGAAATGATATTCGATGCTTGAAAGATTGAAGAAAGTATTCGATATAAAAATTCACAAAAGGAATGTTACTAACAACTTTTTACTCTTCTATATATTTTAAATTTAAAAAATCATAAAAAACAGAACATTTAACAAATATTTATACTAACAAATTTATTTTGTTTTTTAATGATTTTGTTTTATAAAGGTAAATAATTTGTTATTTTTTTCTATTTTTGAAATAACCCCTTTCATTTGAGGTTTATTGATATTTTTATGGACAAGGATAAGTATATCAATTATGTTTAAAATATTAGTAAATAAAACACAATATGAAAACATTTGTAAATATATAAAAATTTAAAACCAATTCTTAAAGTATCAGTGATCACTATAATTACAAAATAAAAATATTCAATACTTTCATATTTGAAAAGTTTATGTATTGTTTAATTTTAAGAACATAATATTTTTATTTTTAAAAAATGTGTTTAGTATTAAAATAGTGTAAATGCTAATTATCAACCATGTTGTTATTATTATTAGACTACGAGGTTTATACTTTAACCTAAAAATGTCAAAACAAAAAATACGTAATAAAATACAACACAACATCTATATTTTGAAGACTAACATTAGCATAACTCAATTATTATACAAATAATTTAGCGTTAAGAATATTTCAAAAATTTTAATTTTAAAAAGAAAATATTCCTCTTTAAACTCAATATATTTATGCTCTAGAACATCATTTTTCTATTTAGTTTTGAGAATTACATATTCAATTTGGTACCAATGTGTTGGTCATATGAAATACTAACAATAATAATAAAAAAATCAAATTCTCCTTTATTACACAATTTTAGGATTTTAGTTTTGAGGAAACAAAAATAAGACAAGGAAAAATAATTATAAAAGTAGATAGACAATTTTGTTAATCATCCATGTCTGCCAATATTCTTATTTCCCTCTCTCTTTTCTTATTTTTATTGCTTTTTATTTTTTCCTTTCCCACCTTAACTTATTAAAAAAAAAAAAATAGAATGTGAAAAAATGTTCATTCTTTATAGAATACATTTAGTTTTTGAAACACATTTTTTGTATAAAGAAAATTAAGTTGCTTTAAACATTTTAAGCATGTAATGATTAAATGAGCTTAGCTAATTAGCAATTAGAATGCATTAATGATTAATTAATTTTTGATTGGGGTTATGATGATGTGTAGGTTAATTCCCGTGGGGCCTTATGTTTGTCATTTCTAACGAGGCAATGGAAGAATATTTGTCAAATTGGGAATTATTACCCTTAATTCTCATTTTAATTCTACTCTAATAAAGTACAAATTATTATTTTAATTTGTAGTACTATTTATTTCCATTCATTTTATTGTTTTATTAGGGTTACAAAGGTTGTGCTTACCAACTTTGCTTTAAACTCTTTCCAATCACATTTCTTCACCTAATTCTTCTTATCCTTTTATCCTTCACTTCTAGATTATAAAACTTCACTTTCAGCCTGTTGTTATAATAAATTATAATTAAGTTACAAATATATTCTTGGAATAATTTTATTTTAGATCATATCAATCATCCCATGGGCCATATGATACAAAGCCCAATAACGAGCATCTCATGGGCCATCATACTGATACAAAGCCCAAATAATAAAAGAACGAAAATTGAGGTATTGAGCATAGAGACCAACACCTAAACTATAATACAAAATATTAATAAAATTTTTAAAAAGAACAATTAGACATAAAATATTATTAATACAAAAGAAAGAAAAATTAATAAATATTGTAGAATTTAGCGAGATTTACATTTTCTTTTTCTTTTTTAGATTTTATCCAAAAAAAAAATTAAAACTCCCTTTTAACTATTTTAGTAAGTATTATATTTTTATTTTCTTAAGGTGATTTTGTGAGCAAATCATAAAACCTACGTGTACATATTAGCTCAACGATACGTGGAAATGATGGTTTTAATTTGATTCAATTTTTAAACCTATACTACGTATAATTGATGCCATAAAGATGATTAGTATACAATACGATTTGTTTTATGCCTAAAAAGAACTCCGTTTTTAGATTTTTGGTTGCAATTTCTTATGGCATTTGGCAATCCACATTCACAAGTTTTTTTCGTTTAAGATGTGTAATATGATCAATAATAACATTCAAGTAGTTTACGCTCTCAAATATTCCATTAATAAACGAAAATATTAACCGCAAATAACTCATTGGAGTTAATGATCTACATGATTACAACAAATTTCAAAATCTAAAGAAAGCTCTAAAAAAATGATGAGAAATACTTCATGAATCACAATGAATTAGTAAATAGACATGAAGAATCGATATACAAAAATCACTTTCATCAATTTGGCAATAATCACCATATGTAGTAGGACAAATCTTATCTTACCATTCACAAAATGACACTTTGTCATTAACTATTAAAAAAGAGATTATATATTATTGATGGATTAATTTATAAAAGAGAGAATACATGACCATTAAGGAAAAAAAAAAGGGTGAAAGAAAAAAGCCAAAAATGGATTACTTTTTCAAGAATTAATAGTCCCTTCCAGATTCCATTACTAAAGAACTTTGGTCTTTACTTAAAAGAAATTAGAAGAAAAAGAAACTTTAATTCAATTTGTGGTTTAATTGGAAGTAAAAGAAAAAAAAAAACTGTAAAATGAATGGGCAATAATTGCATTAAGCAATTATATATGCAAAAAAAAGAAAGATCAAATATGAAAAACTATATAGTAAGACTTCTTCAACACTAAACCCTAATTCCTCCCTTAGATTTGGGACTATATATTAAGAGTTCATATATATATTAAAGGGGGCCCTAGAATATAAAAAGTGGTGCATCCCAACATATATGAACCCCCTCTTTGTTTCTTTATGTAATTATAAACATTATTTCATTTGAATGATTGAGAAGTTTTTTCAAAATTGCTATGATGATTAATTGCATTATTTCCCTATCTCATTATTCATTTCTCAAATTCTAAATCCGATTCAACTTTTTATATTATTGACCTAGTAACCGACGATGAAAATAATCTTATTTGTTTACTAATTAATTTCTTTTCTAGAGATTGAAATACTATATTTGCTCAGTACAATTACGAGTGAGTGTCGTATCGAACATTATCTAAATTACCCTAGACAAAGGTTATGTTATTACCCTTGTGTTAAAACTTAGAACTTAGATGGACTAAGTTAAAGTACTAATGACTTACCATTCTAGGACAAATTAAAAGGAAAGAATCGAGAAATTAAACAAAATATAGTTTTAATCTCAACCATTTTAATCATAAACTTTTAAGCGCGCCCATTGAAATTTTAATTATATGTACATCAATGGAGCTGAATTTGTTGGAAGAGCTTTTTAGACCAAACTAAAATTTCAAGTTGATCGAGCTAGCTACTAGAAAAATAGAAGAAGATCTTCAACCCAACAATTAAGAAATTTTTTTGTCGAGTGTATTAAATTTTGTATTTGAGCAGTTTATGAAAAAGAAAAAGGTGTAGAAGAGAGGAGGCAGCAGTACACAGCACAATGGGGGCGTAGGAATTGGAGTAATTAGGAAATTACATATAATTGAGTCCACACAACACACACACCTGGTGGATCCCTTTCCCTTCCTAAGATTCAACACCCCCACACATTATAATTATTCAATCCAAATGCTTCTTTAAAGATAAAATACTCATAAATTCATGAACAACCATATATACAAAACCAAGTTTTTAGAAAATAATAATAAATTAATATTATATAACATCCATATAATAAAAGTACTGGACTTTGTAAAAGTAGAAAACGAGTGAAATGATATCTTTAACTTTATTTTAATAATTGTCTCTCATTTCTCACCCTTAATCTGTTTGTGTGTGTGGGTAGAAGAGTACGTTTCACACACATGTTTTTATTTGTATTTTTGTGTTTGGTTGTATGTTAGAGGTAAATAGGTTTTGAAGAAGCTGGGGAGGATAGCTAAGAGAGAGAGAGGCATTTAGAGAAGAGTACTAATGAGAAAATGAGTAGTAGTACTAGAGTCGTCGTTGCAAAAATGGGAACAATCACAGAAGCTTTAGAATGCTCTCTTCAAAAATGTTCCTTAACCCATAATCATCATCATCATCATCATCATCATCAAACTCATCAAGCTCATCAACAACCTCTAATTTCTTCTTCTTCTTCTTCTTCTTCTTTTTCTTCTTCTTCTTCTTCTATTCATCAGCATCAGCATCAGCAATCAACCTCTTTGGATCTCAACTCTCATCTCTCTTTGCCTTACCATTGGGAGCAATGTCTTGATTTAAAGGTTTTTTCCCTTCCTCTTTTCCTTTTTTCATTTATATATTCTTCCTAAGAATATTAAACAAAAAAACTAGGGTTTGAGTTTCACCAAAAATCCCTTTCTGAACTTTTTCTATTGTTTGGTTCTACAAGTCATGACATGGGCTTGGGTTTGAATTTGAAGAGGAATAACCTATATGTGGATTTTTTTAAAAAAGATTATGTAAAAAAAATAGCTTTTTGAACTTTTTTTCTTGTTTGGTTCTCTAATTCATGAAGTGGGTTAGGGTTTGAATTTGAAGTGGAACAATATATATGTGGATTTTTTAAAAAAAATTATATACACAAAAATCCCCTTTTTAAACTTGTTTGTTTCTACAAATTAATCAAGTGGGTTAGGGTTTGAATTTGAAAAGGAATAATATATATTATGTGGAACTATAATTTTTGTGATTTTCTTTTTGGTTGTTGATTTGTAGACAGGGGAGATATACTACATAAATTGGAGGAATGGAATGAAGGCAAAGGAAGATCCAAGGTCTACAATAATAGATGAAGATTATCAAGATGATGAATATAGTGAAGATTACTGTTATTACTACTCAGACGACCATGAGGAGGAGGATGATATTAGCTCTTACGACAGCGAAGAGTCGTCGACAGAATCGACAAACATGAGGAAGAAGAAGAAGACGTTTGTGGTTGAAGAAGAAGAAGAAAAAGATGTATTGGTGGTTGGAGGCTGCAAGAGATGCCTAATGTATTTTATGGTTCCAAAGCATCTTCAAGATTGCCCTAAATGCAATAATGGTCAGCTTCTCCATTTTGATCGCTCTCAAAATCACATTATTCCATGAACTCTTATTATTAGACAAATTAATCTTTTCAATTTCATTCCCTTTTTTCTTCTTCATGAGAAAAAATAGAGGAAGAAAGAGGAAGAAATTATATATAAAAAAAAAAAGAACAAAAATTCCTCTTTCTTTCTTTCTTTCTTTCTTTCTTTCTTTCTTTCTTTTTGGTTTGAAATTGTTTCCATGTGTATTTGTCAGAAGGGGGAGGCAAACGAGTTTTGGTTTTAGTTTTTTTTTTTATTATTTATAATTATTATTTCAATTTTTCTTAGCTTTTTATTATTATTATTATTTTTGTTTAATTTTGAAATGTAATGGAAAATGAAAGATTGAGAATCATGTAATGGGTGTTAACATTTTCTTTTTGTTATTTTTTATTTATGATTACAAGAAAGCTTTATAGTTATAAATAATTAATGTGTGATGGGTATCAAAGTGGAGAATTTGAAAAACACAATAAGATTATTAGAAAAAAAATAAAAATCGTTTAGTTAATATTTTTAAAATATAAGTCCTAGTTTAATAATTTTGACTATAAATATTGAATTAATGTAATATCAAGTTCTTTAAAAATTTGTATCTGGTTTTTCAAAGTGCATTTGTTAAATTCTTACCCTTTAAAAATGTTTTTTTATTTTTTATCCAATAAATTTTGATACATAACTATCAAATTCCAATTCTAAAGAGTTATTAGATGAAAAATTGAAAGTTTTATTAATTAAGGTTTAGGATATCCACAAATTAAAAAAAGGAAAGAGATATTCGTCAAATTATTCCCAATGAGTATCATTGTTTGTTTCTATTGTGAGCTTCACCAATCTCAAGCTTTGAATTTCCTTCTTGACTCTTCAAGAATCTCACTTAACAACTCTTTCAACAGAAGAAAATATTGAAATCTATTTAAGTTCTTAAACACTTTAATTAGGATTTCTAATTATACTTAAATTTAATTTTCTATTTGGATTAGGGTATAGAATAATAAAAATTGGCTAAAAATTGAAGGAGACATGTTGAACTTATTTTGCTGGAAATTGTCATTGTAAATCTTTGCATCAACTTCTTTCTCTTTGAAAACTTCTTCATTTGATGCATAATTTAATCCTTTGTCTCTGAATTTTTCTTTTCTGCTTTATTTATTCAAATATTGAAGATTTAATAAACTAACACGTTAAAGTTCAACTATTCATGCTAACCTAACTAATAAGTAATAAAGAAATAACTTTAATTTGGAAAAAAATTAACTTTATTTTTCTCTTGAACTCGAGATTCGACTCAAACTTATGATTTTTTTCAATAGACCAGTACAAACATGTCTTACCACATTCGAAAGAAAGGATTTGAATTATAAACCCACCCTTGAACGTTTGAAATATTAACACATACATGTCATTTGACCTATGCTTGCTTTGGTAAAAAAGTTGAGCTTATAATTAACAATAAATACTATATTTCTAAATGTTTTTTTAATATAACTTTGTATTAAGATTTTATAATTCAAAATCGAGATACACGTTTAATCGAATAGACAATTCTACACTCCTACTTATGGGTGTCAATAACCAATTGTCAATTACTTTATTCATTTGTTTGAAGCTTTATATATAGAGTCTTTTAAAAAACTTTATAGTTAATTAACATGAAAATATTGAATAACACACAATTGTACAACGTATAGAACAAGGTATGTTTAAGTAATGTTGTTAGGTCAAGACGATATTGATATGTTAATAATATTAAAATGAAACCGTTTATGCTCTCCAATAACGTACGAAAGTGTACAGTTTGGTATCCAAATATTTTAAATGAAAGACAGAATGGTGTGGGCTATTTGGATGAAATTGAGATTCAATTTGATTAACTTAACATTTTATAAATAATTAAGCATATAAACAAAAGTTAATTAATAGGTATATACAAAATGGAATTTGGTTGTTGATTGAAAATTGAATAGAAAAAATAAATAATTAGAGTAAAGTAAGAAGGAGGAAAAAGGTGAGTCTGACCAAATAATGATAAGTTGAAAAGGTGAAATAATCCATATAATAAGATAAGAAAGAATTTTACAATTCACATAAAGTTAAAACTTTATTTTTTGGACAGAGAAAAAAAAAAGGATTCGAAATTGATGAGACAGAAATATTTAAAAGGTTTTTTCAAAAATAAAAAAAATAATTATGATAAATATTTTATCTACCAATACATTTAAAGTATTACTTTTTATACAATATTTATAATATGCATTTGATTTGTTACATGGGTTGGTTATTATATATAATTCTCATTTCACTTTTTTATAATAAAAACTTTAGCATTACATAAATAAAATAAATTAAAAGTTAAAAACTAACCTATATTTTCAATTGTTGAATTTTACTTCCTCTATACTTTTAACAAATAATATTATTTGTTATTTGTTAGAAATTTTCACTATAAACTTTGAAAACATATATATTTCACACCTTCTATTTTCTTCGATGAAAATTATTTAACAAATGTCAATAATTAAAAGTGAGCTAATGTATGATAATTATTCGTCATGCGTCAAGTGGGAAAATTATTTATACTTCATTCAGATTAACGAAGAAGTGGAGAATGAACTGTTTTAGTCCTTTCATATTTGCTTCAAAGATTATCATAATATTATCGAAACACAGACTATAATAATAACATATTATAATAATTCACTCTACGTCCAAAACGTTAGGTTAAAAACAAATTTGATGTCAAATGTTTTAGTTTTTACAATTTTTGATAATGAATGTGTGTACAAGGGGAGAGGGAGAGGGAGAGGGAGAGAAATAATTGTAAAGATCACGAGAGAGGTGATTGGGAAATGGCGAGGAATGCCATCTCATAACTCATAAACTCATAAACTAAAAATGAAAATGGCAGACATTATTGTATATTACATTATATTCTATTGGTTTTTTTAGGAATCTTTTCTTTTCTTTTTAATTTTCTGAAACTATTCTCTGTGGTTCCGACATTATCTCTCCTTCTTCTTTCACTGTCTAAATATATTCCTTCTGCCATTAATATACTTCCAAAACTCTCTCTCTCTCTCTAACATTCGGACTTTTCATGTTTGTGGGAATCTTTCTCTGAAACTATTCTCTCTGTCCAATATCCGACATACCACCCTTTCTCTCTTTCTCCCTCTCAATATCACTCCTCTCTATACAGCATTTTAACCCTAACGTCTTATTACTCTCTACTGCTATACATTTTATAACTTTAACCACTCATATCTTTGCATTTATTTGAAGGTGAGAGTAGTGTGTTAGCTAGGAACATTATATATATATATATATTTCAACCTAACGTATGGTTTTGGATTGGTTGATGATCTAATATTAGTTTTAACGAGAGAGACGTACATCTTAAATTCTTAACTAAAAGTTGTCTCATCTTAAATGGAACCAAAATGAGTAGGGACACATGCATGTTTATGTGAAAACTACTAGAGAGCTTATAAAAAGACGATTGCCATCTAGCCCAAAAGGCCCCCCTTATCGATGGAGGCTAAGGTCGAGGCTATCCTACCCTAGTTGGTCCCCTTGTGTAGGCCCGACCCAACCTTCTGGATTTGCGAAGAATGGTGGAAATCTTAGGTTTAGCCAGCTCTTTGTATAGAAAAAAAATGCTATATATATATATATATATATAATATTAGATTATAAGTTCACCTTTTCTAAAAAAATTTCCTTTTTAACATTTAACTTCAAAACTAAATTAAACATCCAAGTGTTTGTATACTATTAATGTGTAATTCTAATTGTTTTTACGAGTGAACAACTTTTCAAAAACACAAATACATCGAGAAGAGGTGGGTTATCTTAGGGTAGATTTTACCAACAAAAAAGTTAAATTAAAAATTTTACATGCCCAAGCTCAACTCAAATGAAACTTTTATGGAATTTTTTTAAAACATTATAAATACAAAAAACTTTAACAAATTGGAAATTTTCAAACACTGTAAGTACCTATGGTTGATAAAATCTAAAATTTAAGTATATTTGATAAATATTTCTAACCTTTTGTCATTTACAATAATTACCCTAACCTAGGTATTCTCTTATGTTCTTTATAAATTAACCTAAATCTTTTAACACGAGAACAAGTTAGGGTTCTCTCTAACTTTGATGTTCTTTTAGCGAGTCGATGATTACTGCTCCCCTTAATCAAATGCAAGGTTGCAAAGACTTTTCACTTACTTTCACCCTCTAATTGTTCCTCACGAATCACAAAACCAAGTTCTCAACACTACCTCGATCAAACACATAAAAACCAACCAAAATAAAGGAAGACAACTCACAAAAAGTAAAAGAGCCAAGTAGTGAATAAACCAAATAAGACAAAATAATCCGTCCTAGAACATAAAAACGACTAAAAGACGAAAGATATAGACACTATAGCCAACAAGGGCTCCAAGAAAAATATACCTACCAACACACCATAACATAACCAATTACATAATTTATTTATTAGCCTAAATGAACTTATCAAGTTTTTTACTTTTAAAATTATCTTTTGAATTGTCCGACTCAATATTACAAAATATCTAACCTTCCTCGTATAACCACGTTTGTTTCGAAGAAATATTTTTTTAAGATATAAATTTCTTTTTTTTTTTGAATAATCATGTTTATTTTACACAGTTTTTACTTGAAAATGTCTTTAACTTTACCTACTATTGGTTAATTTAGAATTGATTTAATAGAAATTAATTAAACTTATATATAACAATACTTGCTTTTATTAATTTATATATTTTTTAAAATTAATATAGTTTTTTTCTTTGTTTTTTTGTTATTCGTTTCAACAAATACATAATTGATAATATTTATTTTAATTATAAAATGAAAATAAACAAGAGTGATATATCTATGAAAGAAAAAAGACAAAAAAGTAAAATGGGAACCTTCTTAACACGAACCCTAAAAAGAAAAACCATGTTTTACGGGACACATTCTAAAATGCTCGAGAATCTTCAAATTGTAGACTATGATCTTATAATGCACAACAAATATGATGAACCATTGAGAAGGATATATATTTATATATATGTGTGTATGTGTATGCCTTTTCATTATATTTTCTTGGTTGACAATGAAATTCTAATCATTTGCACATCACTTTCAATTCTATCCTTCTACTCATTGCACAATAAGTACCTTAAAAGTATTATGTGAAAAAATTCAATGTAAAATGTTATTACCAAAGTGCACTTCAAAACTATATATCAACATTCAATTAGTAAGACAATATAGGTTCAAATTTCCACACTACTCTACATGTTGTTTTATTAATAATGGTGAAAAGGTTCAACTAATCCAAAATTAAGAAAGTTAAAACCTCTTAATAAAATAATTTAAAATTTAGAATATTCGTTAAATAAATTGTGTTGAAAGAGAATTTAATTCTCTCTTGAAATTAGTTTTTCAAAATAGTAATTTTTGTTTAATATAAAAATTAGCTTTTAAGTAGTTGTTAAATAATTTTTTAAAAATAATGACTTATTTTTAAATTAAACATTTCATAATTTATTCTAAAGACCCTCTTAGTCTATGAAAATACCAAAAATTTAATAACTTTATAAGTTTTAAGTTTAAGAACCATAAATCAAATCAAATCTCCAAATTAATGGCTTAGGAATTATCACTTTTATAATTGTGTGTGGTTTTGATATTTGATTTCTTCTGATGTGAACTTTTATTAATTAATTGTTTTCTAAAGGAATAAAATACATCCATTTAAATTTCAAACTAGTAAGTATATTAGTTTAAATTTTTACCATATAAAAATCGTATAAATTTATAAGCTAAACTTTTATAACTTCATGTTTATTTAAACCTTAAACTTTAAACTTTAATAAATGTATTAATTTAAACCTTTTATTACGTTTTATTTGGATACAAAGTTAAATGTATAAATTGATACATTTATGAAAGTTCGTCAGAGTTATATTTAAATTTATATAGTTATAGAATTTCATGATTTAAATTGATACAAATATTAATTTAAGATTTAATAATAATTAGATTGATACAATGTAAGATTAAGAGATTTAAGTTGATATAATTATTAACTCATGAACTAAATCGATACAACCTTCTACTCCAATATTTGAGAAAAAAGAGAGATTTATATCATCTGAATTTTTAAAACACATATATTTCATCTACAATTTTTTTTTTTGAGAATCTCTCACAAGATTATGAACAAATTTGAGTCCAAAACTTAAGTCCAAGTCCAAGTTAGAGGGATTTGGCCCAAAACAAAATGTAAACCCAAACCCAAACCCAAGTCCACTATTTCTTTTTTTCTTTTTAATCAAATTATCCCAAAACAATGATTCTTGAATTTTCATTTTCATTAATATTTCTATACAATTAAAAAGTTGTAGAGAAAGGAATGTGTATTTGATTTACAAGTTTTATAAATGTATTTTTTTAGTTCTCACGATAGTAAGGATAGACCTATTTGGTCCTCATGTTTTCACAAGGTACGTTATTAGTTATCGAGTTTATTCAATGTCTTTTGCTTTTTTTCTCGTTAATATCTAGTTTAAACATTGTGCGGCTTCGTTATGCTCTTCGAAGTTGTAATAAGGTGACTTACAATTTGGCCAACCATACTCTTATTGTTGTTTCTTCGTTAGGTTATTAGTCTGTAAATTTGCTTGAGATGAGAGAGCACGAAACGTTTCTTTAGATTATTTATATTGAATGGATTCTCTGAAAAAAAAAAGCATGCATTTGTACTTACTAACTTGATCATACTGTAACTAGTGCGAACTTATACTATTCCACCTTGAGATTTGAGATTTTATTACCTTACCCCACAAATTATATGAATACGTTGGTAATAAAAAGATTAAAAAGAAAAAAAAAGACTTCAAGATCAAAATATTTATGTTTCTGTCTATATTTCGAAGTTTATTTTAAAAAATATTGAATTATAACAAAGAAAAAGGATATGGTAGTTTGGAGTAAGCACAAACAAAACAAAACCAGAAGAGTTCCATAACAAAACAAATAAATTCACACAAAGAAAATGATAACCTTCAAATGCAACAGAAGGAAATATTTTTGAGGAAATATTTTTGAAGAGGAATAACTTAAATAAATCTTCTAAATAGAAGCTCAAAGCTATTTAAAACAATAGGGAAATACTCACAAGCATCGACACAAATATATGCAACATGCCATTTTTTTATTTTTTTGTCATAGTAAATGAATTGATTCATTTATATACTTAAAAGACTTAGCTTAGTGTACTCCACTTTTTCGTCTACTCAACGAGAGTTCTACGTATGTCTAATGTATTGCACAAACATGTGTATGATAGGTGTCCATCAAGTGTTGGAGTATCCAAGTGTCCAAAACATATCTGACACATACAGCCTAGCTAAACTAAAGTGTCAGTGTTCTTAGATAAACAAGAGGTTGAATAGCAATTGTGTTAGAATTCCATCCCTATAATTTTGTAAAACTCTCCTAAATAGTCTTCACAGCCGAGACTATTTACGACAATTAAGAAAAACCGTGAATATATAAGGTTCGACAAAATTCTATAACTATTCTGGATTTATATGAAATAAAATAATTGCAGGAACATCAGTAATCCAAACAATAACATAGCATTAGCGATTAAGCTTATTTCATTCAAGGCTGCAGATATGGGAGAACCCATGTGCAATAACTTACAAATAACTTTTAAGAAATTACAAGTCAAACGAGATTACACAAAGGGCTGATCCATAACTCAACAAATTTTGTTCCTAAAGTTTCAACAAGTAAAAGAATCACTTCTCAAAACATTCAGCAATAGCATTTGGTGAGATTGTTTCATAAGATAAAAGCATATGGGATAACTGTTCTGAGTTAGAACACTGATGTTAATCCTTCTTCATAAACAAAAATGTTTGAACCTTGATATAGCTGCTTACCGATCAGAGCCGTCGTCGTTGCAGTTCAAACCATTATCAGTGCATGGGAGACAAGTTTTGTCCAGGCAGTCAGGGCAAACAGTCAAAACCTCTGAAATAAGCTGGATCAAAGAACAGAGCCCACCCAAGAAATTATGATCAATAACACCACTGCTATCTACAACGTGAGCAAAATCAACAAGTTTAATGGCTGGATTCGACTTAGTTTCCAGTGCAGATTCTTTATCATACACCATCAGCACTGAGCTAGAATAAAAATGGTAAAACTTCTGATTTTCAAACCAAGTTTTGAGCTCCAATAATTGTGCCAAAATCCCATTTGTACCACCATAAACTGATGGTGCAAAAACACAATCAAGATCATCCACATCAGAATCTGCAGAAGCGTTTGAAGAAACAAATTTCTTCAGAATAATCTTAACTTTCTCGGCCGAAGAGTTTTGCAAAAATTTCCTCTCTGGCTTCCAATATCCAGCTTTTTGGCTCACATGAATCTGCAATCCTGAAATCCTAAACCCTAAAGCCAAGCTAGAGGTTTCTCTATCCTTCTTAAAGCATCTTTGAATATAATCCTCGGAAGCTTGTGGATACCAAGTTCTAGAACCAATCTTAATATCCACAATCGTCGGATTTTCGTAATTTGAGATTAGATCCTCCAAAACAAGGTGAGGATGCAAGCCCGAACCATCTGATGCCGGTATATCTCGAGTTCCATGGAAGGCAGGGAAGAAGGAACGAATTTTATCAGGAACTTTGGTATTTGAAGAGAATGATTTATAGAAAGCCACTTCCTTCGAACCTCGTTCATCCTTCTGTAAAGGCTTGAAGAAGAGCCCTGAATCATCCACAAGAGGACCCATTATTCCACTACTGGCTTGATGGCCAGCAACTTGATGATCTGGAATCTTAAACATGGCCTAAAGAGAAGTAGAATGAATGAAAGGAAGTTAAATTCATTGTCATCCTGTTACATCATCAAAACATTCTAGTAGATTTATTTAAAAATACCCAATAAGTTATAGACTCCACAGATAACAAGTGATTAACATGAACTTGAATGAATTTTGTAACAATGTCACCATCCCATCTAAACACACCATAATTCTAATATAAGAAAGCTATGAATTCAAAGAAACAAGAGAAAGGGAGATCAAACATTATACAAGAAATTGAAGCAGTAGAAACCACAGACTCGCAATTAAATACATGCAATTCCCTTTAGGAACTGAAGGTAGCCTAAAAGATACAAGCAATCGCAATCCTGATCCAAAAACTAATGCGTAAGATCAACGAAATGAGTGAAACTATCCCTAACGAAAACGCTTATTCATTACCGAATTCAAACGAAAGTTCAGAAGCAATCAAAGATGGGTAATGAGATGAAAATATGAGGGAAATTCACTGAATTCTTCGGCGAATCATCAAACAATAAAAGGAATCTAGAAAAACAAACAGAGAAATATGTAGAAACGGAATTTATAGAAAGAGAGAGGGAAAATTTACCAAGCGTTGTAAAGGGAAAAGGAATTTGAGGAAGAGAGAGAAGTGGCAATGGTGGATGGGAAGAAGAAGCGTGAGAGCAATGGCTTTTATATTGATGCACCTCGGGCGGCGGCGGCGACGGCGGCGGTGTTGCTTCCCCACCTCCGCATCTTCAGTCAACAAAAGATTACAACCTTTTTATGACTTCCTTTCCTTTCCTTTCCTTTCACTTTTAATCATATCAAATTACATCAATTATACTATTTTAAAAAAAAGAAAAACTCAAATCGATCTCTATTGTCAACAACAAAAAGTAGCTTTTGAAAAATCCAATTGGAATTTTTTCGATTTGATAGTCGATTCCATTTTTCAATTTATCATATTCACTCCTTAATTACACATAAAAAAATTACTTAATTACACATGAAAAAAATTACTTATTTTCTTAGTTATTTATTTATCATACACTCCTTAATTACTCATTTTTAGAAATTTTGTCAAAATTATAATTAATATTAATTCTTCTAGAAATATAACTCACTTTACAATTTATTATACAACGAAAGAGTATTATTCACATGATCGAAAATGAACAAAAATAAATTCCTAAGATGTTGATTGATCTTTACCCCCAAGAAGTTGATAGCTCTCATGACAAAAAAATGAATTAAATAGTAAGGAATTATTTATCTTTTTAAGTGGAAGGAAGCAATGGGGAATAATGAACATTGACATTTGAGTAGGGGAATAATGAACATCTTTATCTAGTTATTAAAATTTGAGAATATGTTTTTTTTCTTTAAAAAAATAATAAATAAGTATTTATGGGAATTGTTATAATAGCACCGAACAAAATTTATAAATATTTTATAAATAATTTCAATATATTGTCATTTTTTAAAACACCCCTAAGAATTTCCTTTTTTTCTTTCTTCTTGATAGATTAAATTTTAAAAAAAATGGAATCAAGATTTTAACAAACATCAAACAAGCTAAATGTAAATGACAAGAACTACAAGGTGGAGAACAAGAACAAAAACAATAAAAGTTAAAAAAAAAATAGTTAGAAAGCTTTATTTGTAAAAGTGGTTAAAATTCAATTTTGTCAAAACAAAAATTAGATGATGGGGATAAAAAATTTATATTTTTTTCTTTTGGGAAAAGTAAAGTAAAACTAGGTAAAAAAGAAGAGAAAAAAAGCATAATTTGTCTCTCTTTGAAAGTTCGTTGTAGTTTGAAAATTCCCCACTTTTCATCTCCATCTCTTCTATTTTTAAAGATTTTAGAAGCAGATTAAAAAGGAGGCCAAATCTAACTATGCCAAAATGAAATGGTTTGAACAAAAGCACTTTTGATTGTCCTGATTCGAATTGAGATTAGTTAAATAATAGATAGGAAGCATTAGGACAGATCTACTGACATAGATGATATTAAAAATGATATGTAACACTCTTTTTTGTTATTATTGTGGTTGTAATTATTTTTTAGAAAGATGTTCAAAATAAAGAAAATATTATATTATTATATATTATTTTATTGAAAAAAACAACATAAGAAAATATAAACAATATCAATTTGAAAAGAAATTCAAATCAATTAAAAAAAAATATGTTATATAATTTCAAATAGTATTATATCAAATTAATGAAGAGTTGTAGGTAAAGACATTGTTGGAACATTATGTAAAGTAAAGATATTTTCGAGTATAAATCCTAAAAAAAAAAAAACAAATAAAGTTAGGAAGTGTCGTTTAAGGTAAAGCTCTAAAATGGAGTTTCGGATGAGCATCAGTTGATCGAAGTATATTTTCCAACTAAACCAATACCGAATTAACTATGGTCAATTTAGTAAATGTTCAAACTGACATCAACTACAAATGTTCAAACTAGTAAATGATCGTCAGATTATACATTTGAAAATTTTTAAACAAATGTCGTCGATTTAGATTTTTTCCAAACCGACATAGACCAACCTCTTCTTACCTTCGATTTGGTTAGTCGACTCAGTTTTATGGTCTACTATGCTCATCTCTACTAAAAACTATTAAGGTTAAGTTATTAAACACTAACTCGTCAAATTAGAACACATCATAATTAGTTTGAGGCGTTAGGTTTCGCACACAATTAGACCTTTTTCTTTAAATAGCCAAATACATTCCTTCCAAGGAGAAGCTTATTTTGCACTTTTAAATCTTCATCATCGAACGACCAAAATAAGCCTATCAAAAGAAGATAATAAAATGTGTCTTAGATAATGGAGACACAGAATGCAATAAGAAAAGTTATTATTTTTCATGATAGGACTGGGATAAAAAAAGGAATCAAATTACTAATCAAAATTTGAAATATTAAACAAATCTCTGCTTCAACTGACGCAATCTTGTCATTTTCCATTTAGTATAGTACAAAAAAGAAGTGTTTTATTGTTTTTCACACATGTATTGGTTTCACATTATATGGTTAAATGATTATCAATCAAGTTTGTAGCTTTATTGAAAACTTCATCTTCTCTCCTTAATGCACATTTATTAATAATCAACATGTGTAACTCGACTATCCAAACGTAAACTTCGTGATCCCAACGTACCAACTCTAGACTTTAAAACGCAACTGCTATATATCTCTAATTATATTATATATTGAACAGAATACACATCTGAATATATATATATATTTTTTTTATTGAGCATAGATTTCTTTGAGTATTTTTTGTGGAGAAACTGTTAGGATACTCCTAACAAGAATCACTATTTACAATGAAGAACTACAATAGGATCCAAGTTTATAGTACTTGGGACCCCCTCTCTTTGAGAATAGTACTCAACTAACAGTTTTGAAAAAAAAGATAACTTTGAAGCACTTTAGAAAAAGAGGGGAAAGAAGGGGTCCAAGAAAAGGGGACCCCTCTCTCCCTCTTTACCTTTGAAAAAAGATTACTTTAAAGCACTTTAGAAAACCAGCAGTGCAAGGAGAATAAATGTCCTGTTTTAGATTATGGTGGTGGGTTCTCTAAACTGTTTTAAGACTATGCAAAGGAAGCTTCCCAATATGTGTTTGCTGCCTTCCGTGTGCCCCCTTTGCTTGAAAACAGTGAGCTCCTAATACACATTCATTTTCCATCCCTTCTCATCTAATTGTTGGTTTAGCATATTTTCTATGCTCAAAACAGCTTCGATAGTTTTTCTATGCTCAAAAAAGGATTGGGTTGACATCTTCCATGATTAAAAAAAGGATTGAGTTGACATCGTAGACAATTCTAAAAAGAAATGCAGCAGCTTGGTGTTCTTCAAATACAAAATTCAAAGATTACTCCATACAGGATATCTGCCTCAATTGGACTACCTTCACCTAAAGAGATTCAATGAAGTTTCCCCCAATTGCTAGTTCAGAATTTGTGCTTTTGTAGTTTTGACGAGCTTTATTATGTATTTCTACCATTAAGTTTTTATTTTTCAGCCTTGCTTCTTCTGTCTAATGTACGTAGTTTATATTGTTATTTTGGTTGTTACTTTGGTCTTTTCATGACTGGTATTGTTCTTGTATTTTGGATATGATGAGGGTACTATGGGAGTGTGAACCTAGTTGAGATGTCCAATCTCACAAACAACACATCTAAGCCTTTGGTCTTTTCATGACTGGTATTGTTCTTGTATTTTGGATATGATGAGGGTACTATGGGAGTGTGAACCTAGTTGAGATGTCCAATCTCACAAACAACACATCTAAGCCTTCAACATTTGGGCATCCAGAAAACTCGTAGGTCATTAAATCCTTGATAGCTGGTCACGATGAATTGAACTCATTCCTTCTAAGCCCTTTACCACATCATGTCCTTTATGATTAGGCCAATCCATGATGATTTATCCTACCTGCCAACCCAAGCTTAAATTTTTTTCTGTTTACATAGGAAGATGGGATAAATTTCCCTATTTTCAGGAGCAATGTAGCTATTTTGCAATAACTAGTTTTTTCAAGTTATGATCTTACTTAATACCGATCATTGTTGTGAATATTGTTGATGATTGTTTCATTATCAAAAGTTTGGATGTCAATACATGAAAATGAAAAAGAAAATATATAGGTAACAATATACTAAGTTGAAAATTGATTGTTTCTTACCGTTTTTTGTGTTGTTATGTTGGCCATCGCAGCAAAGATGCAGGTAAGGAAAAGTAGGGAGGCAAGAAAACTCACAGATATGATTCTGGCCAAAATAATGTATGGCTGGGCAACAGATTTTTTGACATGAATCCCAAGAACACCATTGGACAGTTCTTTCTCTTCAGAGTAAAAGTTCCTGTATATTTGAACACCTGAAACAAGTTTCATCCCCATAAACCAATACAATATTCAAATGGTAGCTAGATTATTTCACACACACGAGAGAGATAACATAAGGAGAATTATTTTAAATGGCAAAACTTCTAAAAAATAATTACAAATATAGCAAAATATCACAAGGTACTAACAAATAATGTTTCAAAGTCATAAAGTACACTAAGCAAATAATCTTTTAGAATTACTACGCTATAATAAAAATAAATAGGCAAGAAGGATTATATCAAAATTCTATAGAACAAAAGAACAAATAGAAAGTTCATACTAAAGAATTATCATGAACAAGATAATGAAATACCAAGGAAACGAAAAATTATAGACATTGGTATTTTATCTTACCATCTGTTAAGGTTTTTACTCCAGGAAGAACGTTATCAAGACTCTCTGCTTTCAACATCGCATAAAATGAAGGGTATTGACGTACATCCTACAGCATTCCAGAAGTTTGTATGGAAATAATATAGTGTAGAAATGTCAATGTTTTGAATTTTTGTGGAATTAATACCTGAACCTCAAACAACAAACATTTATTGAAAAGTATCAACGCTCCAGACTGAATTCTGTACCAAAGAGGTTAAAAATTATTGGAGAATAAAATTACATGCAACTTTGACATTTGTGTTGTTTTGTCTAGTTCAAGACTATCTCCCCAAACTGTAAATTAACGAGCCAATAACAACAAAGAATCTATGTAATGTTTCACAGCTATAGCCACTCAAATGTCCCCAATACTGTAACTAAGAAAGCAATTTTATAATGGGAAAGTTTCTTGCAATACCGATTGTAATTACCAGCAGCACATCTTCCCTCCACTCTCTTTAGGCCATCTAGAACCAATTATATATTGCACAAGAGAAATCAATGTCAAAAATCACAACACTAAACCAATAGAGCAACAAGACAAGATTCCCAAGAAAACTACTACTAAAGTGAACCCAAAAGCTTAAGCTAATATCTTTTATTATATTACTAACAAAACCTGACATGTAAACTATTAATATCCATAAGAAGGAATTTGAATTCAAGACTCCTCTGATAGGATACCATCTTGTCTATACATTGTGTCTAAATTGCCAATAGACATGCCATTGGTTACTGATTCAAGTCACTAGATGCTCAGTTAGGTATTCAGATGTTAAGCCTCTCTTAAGCAATGAAAGCTATTTGTGGTTATTTGTAGTTGTAGTACACTAGTTGATTTTACACGGTAAAAAATTCAACTTTCAAGAGTAAGAATAGCCTTTACTTAAAAGAAAAATGAGTAAGAGGTAGAGGTATCCTAGTGCAGAGTTCAGTATAAAAGTAGTGACATGATTCTTTTCTTGTAGCAAATACTTTGATAACAGAGTTGGTGTCATGGGGTGTTTTCGAGGTATAACTTTTTGTGCGCCAATCCTTGGTTATTGAGTTTTTGGTATAACGTGTGCTGTGTACTTGGAGCCCTTGAGTGAGAGAGGCTTGATTTTTGCACGATCTTGTTTACATATTCAGTACTTTTAATACCATCTAACACAAGCTTAAGAATGTTAAGAAAATATAACAGAATTACCTTTTAGCTGAGTAAAGAAAGGCTCCTGAACATGAAGCTCAAAGTTTACTGTCTTTAGAACCTGCGATGTACAAGCAAAAACTAAATTAGACATAGGAGATGGGTGTTGGAAATTGTCACGATTATAAACTCGATCAACCAATGATATGAGTAAAAGCACTTGCATTTACTAATTCAGCTCGTCCTTCAGCAATCTCATTACTTTCTTCTTCGTCCTCGAAGTCATCTAGTGACCCACACGATGCTTTGGAAACTGACTTCAAAAGAGTGGATACTAGATCCTTATACAATCTGGAAACATCTGATAGAGAATGTGATATATCGAGTGTGAAGAGAAGTATTTCTCATTCCTCTTGTTATTCATATTAAAATATAAATCAAAAACAGGAAAGTTTGTTTAACCTTATGCTTGCTGAAGTAAAGAGAACAGGTACGTTTGGATAATATAAACCCAAAATAGAATAAATATCATCTCGCGTTTGCGTTGTTCAGAAACGAACAAGCATTAAAAATGCCCATGAAATATCACAGAGGAATCCAAATACAAAGATCTCAAAGAAATGGGAGCAACCCATTACAGATAATAGCTTAGTCCTTCAACGAATCATGAACTACAATCACTAATCTAATTTAGTTCCGTTTTATTAAAATCAAAACAAACTACACTCATAAAGTTCCAGAATCTAATTAGAAGTAGACCATTTCTCCTTTACCACTGAATCCGCTACCAAAATCAACGACTCCCGACAAGTAAATTTCAAAACCAACAGAGAAAAACGCGAGTTCAAGAGAATCAATTTCTACTACCGTTACCGAAAATTAGAAACAAAGGATTCATAATTTGAATTTCAGTACCAGGACAATCATTATGATTGAGAAGGTGAGAAGAGAAGTCTGTAGAAAACCCTAGATCATGGTCTATGTCAAGGGTTCCATTGATGTGAGATTGGAGCGTGAACTTGAGCAGCTCTTCTAGGCAGTCTCGTAGCTCAACCGGCGATGATCCGGGTGAACATGGCCGTCGCTGCATTCTTTTCTTTTTTTCTTTTACTTTTTTTCAAATTTTGAACAATCACTATTTATATCCGATGGTGAAAAGCAGTCGAAAATCGCAATGCATTGCTTAGAGGCTTTGTGATGAACTAAACTATATGCTAAATTGTATGTAAATTTTTGTGGGTTTGTTCTTGAGGTATAACTAACCTTCCTATCTTTTAATCACGGCCTGCTAGTAAAGCAAAGTTACTATAAGAAATTCAAAGAAAACCTTCTCTCTCGGATTCTGTAGTAATCATTTGTTTGACATCTTTAGATTACCATATTGTTTGTTTTTATAAGAATTCATGTGATTATTTATTTGATATAGTTTTATTATTGCATTGATTTTATTAAAGGCAAAACTTGAGGAACGCGCTCGATAACATGTCAAGACATTGTCTCTTAACAATAAAAGATTATTTTCACAAATATCTCTTAACAATGAAAGATTCTTTTCACATGTAATTACATGTGATTGATTATGATATTTTGATATATTTTATAAATATTTGAATTTATTTTAATATATTGAAAATTTTGAGACAACAAAAATTGAAACCAACTACATACATCGGCAACATTATTTTGGGTAAAATTTAGCCTATATATATATATATACATAACACACCCACGTTTTGCCTCTAACCCTAGCCATACCCAGAGCTCGCTTACGCGTATTCTCGGGATCACTGATTAATTCTATCCTAAACCAATTATGAGATGTAAGAGCTCTATATAAAATGTCAATGATTAGCCATCTCCATCGTCTTTGGAGTCGAAGAATTGGGTTGAACTGATCCATCAAAATGGTGGAGTTTTTGGTCAATGTTGGCTCTAATTGTCCAAATCAAGACCAAACACACCATAACAATTGAAACAAAAACCAACCCTACCCAAACCATATAGGCATATTTCTCCAATGGCTTGCAATGATGTTCTAAGATTTTTGAAAATGCATCTTTCACTGTTTGACATTCCACAAGGCTTTCCATTCCTGGATACACATTGAGGAAATCTTGTATTGAGTTTGTGTAAGCTTCCACTGTTTTGTACTCAAAGTTTGACATGAACTGCCCATTCTCACACCCTCCATTGTTTTCATCAGCACATGTGAGAAGTTTTAGTACCTGAAAGAATCACGATGATATAATAATGTCGATAAAGATTGTGTTGATGAAAATGTGTCTAATATGTTCTTTAGAGTACTGTTAGTCACATTATCTCAATTTAGCATAACGCACAAAGACGATGTTTATAGTGAGGCCGGGGGAGACAAAAACGACATTTAGCGCGATGCTGCTTAAAAGTGAACAATAACAATAACGCCGTACGCCGTAACGTATTTACCTTGGGGATGTCTCCAATACGGATGGTGTTTGCTGCACAGTTTTGAGGTTGGTATTCATAATAAGGAGGTTGTGAGAAAGGATTACAAACCAAAGCAATGTCTGGATATGATATAGCAATTTGTGTGTTAACCTGAAAAAATATTAAGAAGTAAAAAGGTTATTATAATTTGTGTAATTAACTAACTTTAAGCTAATAATATAATTAAAAAAGTGTATTTTGCATATAGAATAATTACCTGATTAACCAGATCATAAATCTCTGAACTTACATCAGTAAGAACTGATTTTGCAGTTAGAAGTTGCTCACATGGGAGAATAGAGCTTAGGCTATTGTTGTTGGGATTTTCTTGAAACATTTCAAGAGCTTTGCAAGTGTCACTTGAGAAACTGAAATCAAACCAAAATCAATTATTTATTTTTAGTCTTTAAAAACTGCCGGAGATATATATTAACAAAATATAGCAAAATTTTAGAGATATTAATCATAGATTTATATCAATTTCATATCCTATCAACTATAGTCATCGTTAAACTTCTAAAATCTTAGCAATGATTGATATGGATAATGTTTAGACATTAATAGACGTTGATAAATATATATATCAATGCATGGACGGATATGCTATATTTGAAAATGCATGTAATAAAAATGAAAGTTTTAAGTTTAAAGAGAGATGGGAGAGAGAGAGTTACTTGTTCAAGAAAAGGTACAACCCAAAGAAGATCCAACACAGAACTGTGAGAATCCAACAAAGGAGAATGAAACTGCAAGAAAACAAAAAAGTCAAATTTTTTAAGTATGGTTTTCTTTTTGTGTGTGTTTTTATGAGAAAATTATATGAACATTAAGGAGTGAGTAATACTTACAGGTGAAGTAATCTTTGTAATCTGAGAATCCCAAATACTGCAAAACAAAACAAAACATATATAAACAAAATTGAACTCTCATGTACAAAGCTATTTAGGTAAGAAACCTTGCAAAAAAAAACTGACCAGACATGGCAATTACAGCTCCCAAGTTCAAAGACATTGTAACCATAGTCACTATGTACCTGCAAAACCATACACACATCCCCTCTTTCAATCCCGAGTACTGTTTTGTTTTAGAATTTAAGAAGAAGAAATAAAGAGAGAGAGAGAGAAGAAGTTTAAGGGTATAGTAAAATTACACAATGTTGAGGCCTTTGTGGATCAAAAGCCTATTCTTATTGGCTTGCCATTGAATATTTGCAGCTTGAGCATCAAGATTGTGAGAAGTAGAAGTCAAAGTTCCAGAGGTTTCTTGAATTCTATAACTTCCAGTTGTTTTAGAAGCTTCTAGGTTAGAAATCATGTCTTTCATAGCTGAAGTTGTATTTTGAATTGTATTTGATGCTCCATTGGCTGTCTCTATAATGATCTTCACTACATTTTTTGCCTCTTTATCAAATCTAGTGCTTCCTCCAATCACCACTCCACATCCCACACTGCCAAACTCAATAAAAATAAATAAATAAATATACTGAGGTTTGTTCATGTTAAACATCACAATTTTCAACACATAAAAAAAGGTTATTTGAATTACTTTCAAGTATACACGACTTACATTGCCAAAATGGTGAAGAAAGCAGCCAAAAGAATGGTCCATAGGTAGAATTCCTGGCCAAGATGTGGCATTTTCTTTAGCTTTCGCTTTCCCCTTCCCTTTCCAGTACAACATAGAGTTGCTACCAAAAATCCTCCATATGCTATTCCACACACAAGCCATACCACTCCAATCCCATACCCTACAGCTCCTGTGAAAACTGTTGACTATAAACAAACAAGAAACTGCTAGTTAGGTGAAAAGTTTTTTTAGTACAGTACGTAAAAGTTCGTTCTTAATTTGATACAAAATTTATATATTTACAGAAACCCTCCTAGATGTATTAATACTCCTGAACTTTCAAATAGATATATATACATTAAAGCTAAACTTAGTAACTTAATTTATCCATTAGAAATTCAGAATTATACTTCTTTTTTATACCCACAAAGAAAAAAGTTTAAATTAAAAAACAAATAATAACTTTCTTGTCATATAGTTGCTTCCACCGTATAACTAAAACTATTTATAAATTTTCCTTTATTTTGTAAAAATTTTCTTTATCACTTCTAACTTTTGTAGTTCTTTTTCTTCAGACTGGTGCAAAGGGCACCCTCAGCATGCTTGCATTGCAAACAAATAGAGTTTCGTAACTTAATCCAACTCTACTCATAAACGTAATAAAAAACTGGAAATGAAGAAAAAAGAAAACTTACACTCCAGTAGTGTTTGTTGGTGATGTTATATCCACCTCTATACTTATTGAAATGATTCAAAGGATCAACTCTAACTGTATCATCTGCTTCTTTGATTGCTTCCAACCCATCATTTTTTCGCACAAAATCCCTCCCTATACCCAAAATTATTATTAATTACTTTCAAGTGATCTCTACTAAAAAAATAAAATTTAAATTAACTAAATTAAATTAAATTACCATCTTGTAGTAGAGAATTTGATGATGAAATTTCCTGTCCCAAAGTTTCTGGGAAAATCCAGCTTGAACTCACCAACAAGAAAACCAAAGCAATTTTCATCACTACTTTTACTCCATTTTTTGATCCCATCATCTGAAAAAAGAAATTATTCACACATATAAAAAATATTTTTTTAAAAAAAACAAAATTACTGTATTTAATAAATAAATGAAAACCAACCTATTAGTAAATGAAAAAAAAAAAAAAAACTGGGAGATGATAAAATAGAGAGATGGAGTGATTTAAGTGAAAAAGGTTTTGCTTGAAAAACAGAATGTCCAAATTTACAAGAAAGGAACAAAAACTATTGAATGGAATAATTTTCAATTATAATATTTTTCAAGAACTTCTTCATTATAACCTTAGAAAGAGAGAGAGAGAAAAAAATACCAGAGATGAGAGACAAAAACTCTGCAAATTAATATGAACATGTCCAACTTTTCAGGAGAAAAATAAAACAGAAGAACATAAGAAAATGAATATATATATATATATATGTGTGTGTGTGTGTGTGTGTGTGTGTGTATGTATATAATTAAGTTATATCTTTTTAACCAACTCCTCCATTAAATTTTAAAGCTCTAACAAAACCAAAACCATATACTGTTGATGATGCATGAGATGATTGTAGAGAGAGAAAGTTGGTCTTCGTTTTACTTTCAACTTAATCCAACACTTTTTTGTGGGTTTAATTAATTATGTTCTTACTATTCATTTCAAATTTGGGTTTTTGTTTGAAAAAGAAACCCATATGAAGAATATTATGTGAGCAGAGTTATAAATTATAAAATATCTGATCTCTTTTTTCTTTCTTCTGTGTAGCCTAGATGTTGAAGTCAAAGAAGTCATTCTTCCACTAAAGTAAATGAAGGGGTTGGTGATGAAGTTTCTTGGCTCATGTGTCTTTTGAATTTCGGGAATTTTTTTTGTTTAATTTCCTTTTCTTTTTTTATTTGTTAATCCCTATATTTAATTACAGACATTAATTTCCATTGAATAAATTACAATGATTCCTTAAACCTTAATGAATTCTTCAACTTTGGTCTACACAATATTCATATAAATTTTATTAATTTTGCACAATATTCATATAAATTTTATTAATTTTGAAAATGCAACGGAAATTGTAAAAAATAGTAAATTAGAAAAGTAAAAAACATTGATAGTCATTATTATGTCTAATAAATTTATTTATTTTAATTAAAAAGTACTGTTGAATATTATAAGATCTTATTAGAAATAGTCTATTTTAACATTAAATTGATTTTATTTTTTTGGCAATAAATCTATAAATTTTAACCAATGTTTTCTTAAGATTGGTAAATATAATAATAATAATAAATATGAAATAAATTTAAAACAAATCTTAACATAATTAATGTCATATTTAAAGTAAAGTTAAAAGTATTATTTTGGTCCTCATTTATTTAAATTTGTCCAATTTAGTATATGTAATTTCAGTCAACCTAAAATTAACTTCTCCAAGTTATTTTTTATGGTTAAATAGTAATAATATTTTTCATGCAAGAAGAAACTACAATACACATATTATGAAAAGAAAAAAAAAGTTAATAAATAATAAAAAAGAGTATTTTTAAAAATAGCAAAACAAATTAAAATATTTATCAGCTATAGTAAAATTTTGGATTTTATCAATGATAGTCTTCTATCACTATAGCATATCAATGACTATCAATGATATAATTTGTTATAAGTTGTAAATATTTTGTA
This sequence comes from Cucumis sativus, assembly GCF_000004075.3. Classification (NCBI taxonomy): domain Eukaryota; kingdom Viridiplantae; phylum Streptophyta; class Magnoliopsida; order Cucurbitales; family Cucurbitaceae; genus Cucumis; species Cucumis sativus. The sequence continues at coordinate 1,526,247 of NC_026658.2, forward strand.
AAATTTACCATTTTTAAAAATTTTCCTAATAAAAAATTCTAAAAACAATCCATAACAATGATAGACACGAATAAAATTATGTTATTGTTCATTAATGACGACATTAGTACAAGTAGAAGTCTAGCGACGTCTATCATTAATAAAATTTAAAATTTTACTATATTTTATAAATACTTATTAATTGTTTAAACACAAAGAAGAAACGAACCAAAATGGTAATTTAAGCTAAAAGTTTGTATTTTGGAAAGTGTGGGTTCATTGAATGGGGTAAGTGATGTGATTGTGTGGTGTGTAGTTGAATTTTCAAGATGAGTGAAATCGAAGGGGTAGACGTGGAGAAGAGGAAAAGGCAAATTATGTCTTTCTTTATAGTCTCAAAAGGAAGCCAAAGCTAAGAAAAATAAAATTTGCCTTTTCATATTACATTAAATTATACATTTTATCTCTCTTCATCTACTTTCATTTTCATTAACATTGTTAGATGCTATAATTTTAGTCAAAGAAAATGTAAATAATGTCGAAACTCGAAATTTGATTAAGAATTCAATTCTTTTATTTTAGAAATATTAAAAAATGTAATTAAAAATTGTAAGAAAATATGTATTTCTAAAAATGAAAAAACCCTTTAATTTTGATTAACTGTGTTAATTTATATATGCATCATTTCTATAATTTGTTAATCTCTTACCTATAATTTTTTTAAATTTTTTTGCAAAATTTAGGTTAACTTTCTAACTATTTATATTTAACTTCAAAGTTGATCATACGAACATTAGGTCAATTAAGTTACTATTATACACGTTTAATAATTTTACATATTCATTCCAAGTTTTTTAATTCTTACTTACATTTATAATTTTCAAAGTTGGATTTTTCAACTCAATACAGCCATCCTTTTTAATTATTATTTTTCATTTTTATAAAGTGAATTATATATTGTCTCACCATTTTCATAATCCAAACCTTCTTTTGATATTCAACCCACATGGATAATACTCAAATAATATTTGTTGTAGTTTATATATCAATAATATTTGTTTAAACAAAAGTAGTTTATAAACATATTTAGTTTTTTTTTTTTCTTTTAAGAACCAAACCCTAATCAATTCATATTGATCTACCATATCTAAGAAATGTCAATAAATCTTTTAACAATATTGTTCACTGAATGAATTTAATTATTATAAATTTAACTAAAAAGTCATTATAGAAAAATCATAAATGAACTAAATGGTTACCCTATACAAAGCTAAGTTAAGACAGTGTGTATATATATATTGACATTTTCAAATAATATAACGTAGTAGTTAACTAAAATATTTACAAAATTAGTAAAATTTCATATTCTATCAACAAAGTGCATTGATAGATATATTGATAGATCAAATATTAGTGTCTATCAATGTTTATCGATCTTTATTATCGATAGAATCTGAAATAATCTTGCTATATTTAGTAGATATTTTTATCCGTTTTATTAAATTAGATTTTCATACCTCTTTTCCTTACACAAATCAAAACAACATAACATACAACTTAAGGATTCCATCTCATTTACAAAACAAACAAGAGAGAAGAGAGAGAGGGAAAAAAACAATATTCATGTAAAGAAAGTAAAAACAATATAGTAATTATAATGATTATGAAGATCCCTTTTGTAGGTATATAAGCTAAGTTGTTTGTGTAATATAATTTGGAGTGGGAATATGGGTTTCCTTTGAAGATTCTTCATGTGTGTGAAAAGCTTGAAATATTTTAGGGTTTTTAGAGGTTGCTTAATAATGTTATAAAGAGAGAGAGTGAGAAAAACAAAAAGTTTAAATTTGAAAAGGAAGAAGGAAAGAAGAAAAATACAAATTTGTAACCAATAAGGTAACCATACTTTTTATACCATTATTTCACATTCATAAAACTATAATATATATGTATATTCAAACAATAGTAAAATATTTGACCAAGAAAACACTACTTTTAAATTATATATAGACTCTTCCAAATTATGGTTTGATAAACTTAAAAAATGATAGTATGATACTCTTATTCACTTAAAACTTAATTTTAAAAGGAAAACACTATAACCATGCATAAGGGAGTTCTTGAGATAAAGAGTAAGAAGTTCTCAACTCTTGAGACTCACAGCAGATAGAGTTGGTAAGGTATAAAATTGATGTTTTTAGTAGTGAGACGCACGAAATCCTTAGATATATTAAACAAGAAAGGGAGTTCACAACTCAATCGTTCCATACTTCTACTTCCAAACTCCTTAGTAAAAAAATGTTTTAAGAAAAACGACTATATTGAACAGTGATGATAGTTCCGACGTTTTTTAAAACAGTTTATTTTGAAAATTAAACCAAACCTACTCAAGCTAACCTGAGATCAAAATGACATAAGAAAGTGGTAATAAATTTTGTATATATTTAGGTGTGAGATGGAATTATTGAAGTGAACAAGTGAAGCAATCAATATAAATTAACAAATGAATTTGAAAAAGTAAAAGTCAAAAGAAATAGCACAAAAGTACTTAATGCTATCGTTTCACAAAGTCTAACAAGTGGAAAACTAACGGCTTCCATACTTTGAACAGCGACTTTTTCCCCCAAAATTGTATAAATTAAACCCTAATTTGGGCGTATACTTTAATTTATAGTTCCCCTTTTCCAAAACAATAATATTTTTAATAATTGTCCACGTCCGAGTTAAGTTATTTTAAGTTAATAAATAATATACTTTAAAATAAATAAATTTTAGGAGAATTGTCAAAAATAAAAAATTTGACAAAAAATTTACAATTATCAAATTCTATCATTAATAAACATTGATACTTACATATATACTTCTACTCGTGGCATTGATAGATAGTAATAGAAGTCATTTTTGTTATTTTTAAAAATGTTCCTAAATTTTAAAGTATTTATTTATAATTTGAGTTTTATGAAATTTGAGTTATTGAATTTTGGTGTAGATAAATTTAAGTATTTTAAGTTAACAAATAATAAACTTTAAAATAAATAAATAAACCGACGACTCAATCCAACCTGACATACCTGGACTATTTTTGTTGTCAATATGAAATTCGGGTTGGTTAAAAAAATCTTATCAACCCAATCCATTACATCCTTATAGAGTGAAGCATTCAAATATCTTACCTCAACGTTGATAGCACGAGTGTTATATAAGTTGTTTGACATAGATACTAATATTAGATATAACACAGTTGAAATGAATACTTTATCGGGTTTAAGAGAGACTTAATATATAAAATTATGATCTAGACTTTAATATTTAGAATATTAAAGTTTAGAAAATAGTTTGAAATTTTGTAGGGGTTGGATTATAAGATGATAGAGTGGTTAAGTTTGTTAATTAAAATGTTTGAGCATGATTTGTTTTTTTAATGAGTTGGCAAATTTGGTAACTTATGATAAGATTGAGATATTTTACTAAATATTTAATACATTTTAACTTACAAATTTCATTTGATATATTTTTTAATTCGTTCCATATTTAAATTCAGACAAATTATAAAAAAAATAGATCATTTAATAAAAATATTGTGTAAATTTTTGTTTGAGTGGTAAAGAGTTTATCAATTTTTAGAAAAAAAATCTTTAATTTATATATTTTTAAATGGGTAAACAATGTATTTCCAATCTTTTATTATCTCAAAGTCTCTTTCAACCAATTTTACAAACATTTGAAAGGACTAAATTTAAGATTTATTGAAAATACAAAAAGTAAAATTGAATAGTTATTGTCTCATTTGATAATCATTTTTTTTAATTTTAAAAAATTAAGTCTATAAAGACAACTTTCATCTATAAATTTCTTCATTTGTCATCTATTTTTTACGGGTGGTTGAAAAAACTAAACCTAAATTTGAAAACAAAAAAAAACTAGTTTTTGTTTTTAAAATTTGACTAAAAATTCAATCATTTAACTTGAGAAATATGCAAATCATTCTAAGATATAGAAAGGAAATAGACTTGATTTTTAAAAACAAAAAACAAAACATGAAATTGTTATGGAACAAAAATTTAAAATATAAAAAATATAGAGACTAAAATTGAACAAACTCAATAACACAACAACAGAATTCGTATTTCATCAAACATTTTATTACACGACATTGCACCAAAATATCCAAATACAAGACGAACTTTAAATATTCTATGGAAAACCAAAACCTAACGTAATGAAAATTAAAGAAATGTCTAAACTTATATAGTGGGTTAGGGAGAACTATAACCACTCCACAACACTAACCAAAAAATTTCAATTGTAATCTCTTTTGGGCATCAAAATCAAACATTTAAACCTCTCTTTTTCTTGGTGTGCCAAATGAGAGAGAAATTAATCAAATGAATCGTTTGATATATAATCTTACTCCGGTATGTAAATAGAAAGTTTTGCTAAAATAAAATTACACGAAGAAAATAAATAAATTTGTAAATTTTGTATCTTTAAAAGTTGAGCTATATTCAATTTAACTTCTTTATGTTTTGTGTTTAAGATTTGAAGTTTTTTTTTTTTTAAGATTGGAGAATGATTCCAATTGATTCATTTGATTTTTTTTATCACTAATTAACAATGATTGTTAAATTGATGAATTTATTAGTTGATTTGATTAATGTAAGGGTCGAGACCAGCGTTTTAGTTTTAGTATTGAAGGAACAATTTCTTGTATGGCAAATATAAAAAAGGGTTATTCCATCTCATCTAATCAACAAAATACTTATCGATAGAAAATACTCATTTTTCTCGATTTCAAATCGAGAACTTGCATTGTGTACAATGATAACATAAAAGCAAGAGATTATCACGATTTTAATTATACAAACACAACATTATTCAGCGAGTTTCCTTTCAAGCGAATATCTTGCTAATATAATTGAACTATGAATGAGTCAGCTCTAAGATTAAACAATTTGAAGATCAGTCAAGTATGGAAAGACATAAATCATTGGTGACAACACCATAAACAATGTCGTGGTGATGAGGTACGAAGAAAGGTCAAGCAGTTGTCAGGAAAATCGCAACACCTTCATACGGCGATCATGTATGAAGAAACTTCGATGCGAAGACGACGATGACAAGGAGAGAGGGAAAACATGGAATACAAATAATCAACCATTGTTTATTACTTTTCATTTCCCAGACCATTAGAAAGAAAACAATTCCTAATTATTACACAGCATCTAAGTTACAATCTAACCTCTTGAAGCTAATGTATAAATCCATATATGCTAAAGAAACAAAAAATAATAATAATAATTAAAGGGGAACAACTTTGTGGACCGAAAGACTAAACAATTTGTGATGATAAGCAGAAAATTCTGAATTGAGAAGGTAAGGTTCAGTTGAGAAAATATACTTTCCTTTCCTTTCCTCGCATGTGGAAGTGAATTGAAAGGGAGAGTCTGTTTTTGCTGAACCAGCTTTTGTGGAAGATTTTTCATGATTGCAAGGAATGAGAAGTCGGCGGAAGGATCGTGTTCGCTAACTCTTCGTTCACCTTCACCGGAAGAGGTGGCATCTGCTTCATTACTTCCGGCATTTCATTTAAGCTACAAGCATGAAGATTGAAGATAAGTTAGAGCAATTTTGTTTGGAAAATTCTGCTTCAATGAAAACTCTCATCAATTCACAAGGATAAATCATACAAATTTGCAGTGAATGTCCTACTCAAGACATGAGTAAATGAAAATTTTCGGGTTTTAATGCTAAAAATCCTGACTGCTACTACGGGGAAGAACTCCTGCAACTAGGTCGATTTTACCAAGAGCTAGTACAATTTGAGCAACCTACACCTCGAAACTAATTTATGAAACCAAAAACAAACTGTTAACTTGTAAAAGATTTTGGAAGAAACTCCTAATTTCAATCCTGGCTTCAAAATCAGAAGTTAAGAAGGTAAAATTAGTTGATTCTTGATATTAACTTGTAGCCTTATCAGACAAACAATATTTTAAGAAAGGAAAATTTCGTCCCCATTGGACAATCCTGGTCTCAACCAACGTATAATCAACACTTCTATTAATTTCCTCTTTGAACAATAAATACTCTAACTATTATCACCCCCCAAAATATATACACACAATTTATTTATTATTTATAATTATATTTATATAATGAAAAAGCCACTAATTGATTTCTGACACTCATCTTGAGTCATCAAGCTTAACTGAACCAGAAAACTTTGAAGGTCAAACTTCAAGAAGTGTAGACTTCTAAATTTCCAAAAGAATCTCCACTCAATTTTGTACAAAGAAGATATTTTTCTAGCCCAAGACTATCTTGGGCTTGCAAGTGTTCTTTGTAAATTCTGCAAATACTATTGTTTGTCTATGTGTAGAGCAAATGCTTTCTTTCACTATTTTCCCCTTTATTTACTCTGACAGTTTCTCTTTCCAAATGTGTCTTGGTCTTGGCCTTCTAGCTCTAAAGAGCTGGTTGAACTTTCACGGCAGGAACATTCTATAGTGGCAGAGGTTGAATGAGATGATCGATTGACTTGGCTTCTATGTTGTTATAGAGTCTTCAGGTCATCCTTGAGTCTGACTTCTGGGGCATCTTTTGATACCTTGATCTGGTCTCCTTTGGTTTGGTGGTCATGATTATTTTCGTCAAAAGATTTTAATGTCACTAGTGATTGTGTCCTTGTAGCAGTGGAGTTGAGTCTCAAAACAATTTATTCTTTGGTTTCTCTTTTAGCTAAGCTATTTGGGGTGGATGTGCTCTTTTGGGGTGGTTGCTCCCTCAAGTTCGCATAGTGGTGCATAAAGCTTGATTGAATTAGTCGTTTTAGTGCAGGAGATCGCCAACAGCGAAAAATTTGGATAGTCGCTTGACGTGTTGATATACATCATCTTTGGCAGGAGCATAACCTTTATGTCCATAGTGCTACTTTACTTCCCTCAGGGTAATTTGTCAGGCTATTCAATCGGATTGGTTCTACTGTTGTTCTACATGGCTTGATGCCTCCACTGAGGGACTCATACAGGCTTTCTCCTTGGGATCTATTTTTTAGGTTATATTTTTTTAAGTATTTTCAGTGAGTTTGATTAAAGGGGGAAAAGCAAGTATTCAATACCTGCACTTTTTGGATTACTGTGGCTGTAAACATGCTATACAAGATAAAGACGTAGATTGTTCTATTTTTTTTCTTTTAACGAAAACCAGCCTCTTTATTAATGATAGTAAATGAGACTTAAGTTTAAAATCAAGAGTATTATACTAAGGAAGAATACAGTCTAAAGTGAAAACTTAGGCGACAAAAAGTGAGGCAACCTAAAAAACGAAATCAAACGGAGAAGTATCAAACAAAATAAAGCCTATCGAAGACGAAACATTCGTAGAAAGCTAAATAAAAAGCAAAACTTGAAAACTCTCTCAAGAGGAGCCCATTCAAATATAAAAACTTTGTACGAATCTTCAAGATGAGAGGAGAAAGAGAAGCGCCAAAGAGAAGCAACGGCTGCCTCAAAACTGTCTTCTTAATGTCATCCAAAACCTAGAGTAACTCGAATAAATTTTCCAAAACAAACAGAAACTGATTCTAAAAGAACTCCCCTTTGAAGACGTAGATTGTTCTCTTACATGATGTGCACTGCAACGTAGTATCAGAGCATGGCTGAAATCTCTTAGCTGAATTTCCTTTTTCTGTTTTCTTCATCCGGATTTCCTTCCATTGAAGTTTGAAACCTTCTCTCAACAGTTGAAAATCACCCTTGTTGAAGCCTTATATAGCCAGTGTTTTCTGGTATTACCAAATTGAATCTTGATCAATAACTGATAATAATAACCCTGATCAGCTGGGTCTGAATCACTTCTAGACAGCACCTGCTCCATATTTGAACATAATAGGTTTGATTATTGTGTTGCTACGTTGCTTCATGGGAATTGTATGTGACATCAAGTCTCACTGAAATTTTCTGGTAATGAGCATAACCATTGGTGCTTTATTGAAATTTCTTCCAGTGTCATGATTTGCTTCATTGGAATTTCTTTTGAGACTTACCTTCTTTGAAAGGGGAACGAGTGAAATGACAAGTAAACTTAATATTATCTCAACAATCTAAACGGGTGTGTAATGGTTGGTTATATGCAATATACAAACTTCATGGCATCTCATAGCCCAGACATAGCGGAAGAAATCACTCTCCTATCAAGATCCATCCAAGTTACTTTGCCCACTCAACCAATCTTGGAGTTATTGTCCTATCGATTAAATTGAAAAAATTACGTATAGTTCAATTGTGGTAAAGGCAAAGTTAATGACAGCACAGGTCCTGTGACTCAATCAGTACACATCAATCCAAAATACAAAATCTGGTAGGCAGAAAATAATATGAGAACGTCATGACTAATTAATTCCATTATTAATTAAATCTGCAAGATCTTTGGTTGCTACCAAACCACCCCAACCACCTACGAAATCCAGAATGCAGGCCACAGAACCTCCTTCGATTTAGAAAATGGAGCAGAATGTTTCCAGATTGGGAGTATACTCCATAATTGTAGACTGAGGTAGGAGGAAAAACTTTTGCCACAAAACCTTCTAATATTAGATCTTACCTAATGAGAAATCCTATGCTTAAGCACTCTGTCAATGGTTGGGAAGCTTGTATTCTCTACTTTCTGTTGAAATATATCAGAAATAGTGAGTGGACAGAAACCTTGCATTTTTTAGGCAACTACTACACTCAAACGGATTTGCAGTAAAACATTAAGGATGGATTGGGCAAGGGACACCCTATCTCCTTTAGAAAGAACGCATTTCCAAACATCCAACTTGGTCCTCGATTTATGGTAAGTGGCTCTTAGAATTATCATCTACTATAGTTTCCACCTGACGAGAAGCTTAGAAAATTATGGGCGATTGTTAGCCAGATAGGAAATCTGCAGCCCAATATTGACCTCCTCACCATACTCACATTGATCCCAAGCAGGGATGTTTCAGCTAGACTTGGGGAAAGTTCTGCTCCAGACAAAAATAACATTAAGATGTACCTGTGTATACTATGAATTTTCTACTGCCACCCCACTTTGATCATCAAAGCTGAAAAAAGGCCGATAACTAACCTCTCTAGTCTTCATGGAAGAGAAATTAAGGAACAAATCTTCAAGCTTCATTAATAATCTTAGACGAAGAGCTTCTCAAGATCTTAAGTTTGCAAAAACTAGAAAGCCACATGTTCTCATCTCATGAACCAAATCAAATCCATCTATTTCCTAAGAGCCCCAAGTTTACAATCAAGCACCAAAACCATTTGGCTAGAAGGCCCTTATTTCATTCCAATGACCTGTGGAAGTGAAGACCCCTTAAGCATAGGGAGAGGAACAATATTTTAGTTCAAGGCTGAAGTCACCCATTTTATTGGCTTCTTCACATATTTAAAATATGCTTGTGCAAGTAAGCAGTGTCATTAAAAACTAATAGGAAATAAGCGAATGAGTGCTGCCTTGGAACAACAATTCCTACATTTGGCTATTTATTTGTTATCTGTGAGTTAGGTTCCCATCAGGGAAGAACATAGGATTATCTCCTAAGTAAAGACCTATATAAGATGCTGGAATCAAATTAACTTTTCAACACCATAACATGGCTATCTTGAAAGTAAAAGTTCACCAAGTTAAAGTTCAGCTAGGAGAATTAAAAATGAAGTCTCCTACTAAATGTATATTAACAGCATGGATTATTTGTGCAATGTGTCCACGTGTTTGTATGACATTGAGCGTTCTTTTATCCAATTGTCTTTCGACACGCATTTAAAATGTTTTCAATGTTACTAAAGGTACATTGACAAGTAAGAATATTTGGAAAACCTAAGGAGACCCTTACAAATAAGGGAGGAAAGTAAGCAAAAAACCAGTCTAAGCTAATGTTATTTTAAACATCCATTGGTTAGGACCAAAAGGATACTCCAACTTCACTAGAACAAACCCTTTTTCAATATCCGTGAGCATCCAAACCAGCTTTCACGCACCTCGACTAATCTTATGAGACAACCCCGCCTAACACTACAATATTTGGGTATCATGAAAACTCCTAAGATATTAAATCCTAGGTACAGTTGAACTCATTCCCTCTAAGCCTTTATTAAACTCATGCTCTTTATTTACTACTAGGTCAACCCACAATGGTCTACTCAAACAAATATCATATATTATAAATGAACTTTCCTATTAAATGGACGTTAACAAAGTAAGAATGTTTGAGAAAACTGAGGGAAGCGCAGCTTTTACAATAAGGAGGAAAAATGAGGAAAAAAGTAGATTGAGATAATGTTACTTACTCGTTCATTATTTTGAGGATGTTGTCCCGCGTTTGGCAGAAGAGACTGATATTATCTTGTATCTACATAAAACAAAATGTTATTAGTTCAAAATTATGTTGTCCACTCTTATAAAAGAACATTAGGTTGCCTGGCAAGAAATCATTAAAAAAACAGTACACCTCAATTGCCATTCTTAAATAATGAAATATTTCATGTTTTTAGTTTTAGAACGAATGTGTTTGAATGGACAGTTGTATATCATGTTACATATATATACATAGAAACACAGACATGAAAGGCTTGGTAAAATGCAATTAAGTGATTTAAAGAGGGAGGGGGCAAATAGCAAAGAAGAAGAGAATCAGTGCTCGCTCACAGATTATAATAAGCATCAGTAGGCCACATAATTTCACCATCGAGCATTTTTGAATAAGAAAACATTTTTTTACTGAAACCAAGGGAACACAGGGGACATGAGGAGTCTGCCAACAAATCAAAGGGACCAGCAAGAGTTTCATTCCTAACTGCTAAGCAAATCTTTTGGGGGGTTGAGAAATACAAAAGAGTTTCACAGCAATTACACGATGGAAGTAAAAGTTAAAAAGAAGTCTATAGAGTGATTCATAACCAACAGAAAGTGCAAATCTTGCTGTCCAGTACAGAAGTTAATATATCAGAGAAGGCTGAAAGAAAAATTACTCAGTATCATCAAGAAATAGATACAAATCCACAATTAACACTACGTGAGGTATGGTGGGACTAAATTTTTGCTTTAACTTAAAAAATTTTGCTTCAACTTAAAAATGCTAAAACAATATCCAGACAACCAAGTACTTCACCTGAAAAGATGCAAGATTAGAAGAAATTTGATTCATTGCATGTGCATTCTGTTCAAGAAGCTCTCCAGTTGTACCACCAATAGCTGAAAGCATCACAAAGACCAAATGCAAATGTTATGCACAAAATACAGTAGTTTCAAAAGAAAAGATATATATACACACACAACTATCGTTGAGAAAAAATGAAAGAATACACGGCATACAAAAAACAAAACCCACAAAAGGCAGTGTGCCAGCCTCAACTAGAAAGGGGCTCTAGCTAAACAAAATGGTGCCCATATAATTATTGCAAACGATCTTCAACGGAAGCGCATAAAGAAACATGAAATGGTGCCTATAGAATAATTATAGAAGATTTTTGAAATTGAAGTGCAGGCACACACACTAATAACCACTTACATCAAAAAATGAAAGAATGCAAGAATTTTAGAAAAGACAAAATGGTGCCTAAAGAATAATTGCAAATGATCTTCCAAATGGAAGAAATAAAGACACATGAAATTAATGAAAGATAAAAAATTATTAGGATCCCTCTCCAACCCTCTAAACGACTTTGTTGTTCCACTCATCCCAAAGATCCCATAAATCACACACCCCAAATAGGCCCTTTTAGTGAAAGGGCAGATGGAGGAGGAACTTCCAAATCATATCACTAGTGTCCTCCCCCAAGCAAGCAAAAACCAAGAAATGATTTTGCAGCCACGTCACAAACTTGTATGTCCAAAGAATGTGGTCAACACTTCCTATGCCTTCGAACAGAGAATACAATAAAACGGGCCAGCTATGAGGGCATCTTCCTTACAAGTGGATCCATAGTGTTAGCTCTTCCATGTAGAATTTTTTAGGCAAAGAATTTCATTTTCTCGGAATCTTAATCCTCCAACAAAGCAGACTATCAAAATAAAGTGAAGCCATCAGAGTTTCCCCAAGCCCTAAAGCAAACTTCATCCAGCCATAACTCTTCCCATCCCAGCCTTTCACGCTCCTCCAGCACTCTACACCAATCTGCTAATGAGAAGAAAAACTCAATTAATCTAAGAAAAGGAGGCACATTTAAAACTGTAACCCAGCCCCCAGTGAACTCTATCCTTCTTCCTTCCCACCAATTGGAAACTCCATGGCTGCACTTGATAATCTTCTTGCTCAAGCTCCGAACCTCTACTTATCCTGCAAATCAGCCTTTCTTCCATAAATGCACACTGTAAGATTCGCACAAAAAGGCCTAAAAAACAAACTGAAATTTGACTTTCTATTCTATCAAATTCATAAAGAAATCCCAACTCAACCTGCTCCTGAGTACTTCCACAGTAACCGTCATTTCTCAATCAAAACCAATTTTGCAATCCCAGTCCGAAACCATTTCCTCACCTTTCCAACTTTTTTATCTTCCTCAACCCATCTTTTTCCACCACCCCTCCTCAAAGCCTGAGAATAATCCATCAGGCCCCTTGGCACCTCATGGTCTTTGATCATTTTAAGTCTTCCACTGGGTTGTGCTAAACTGATTGGTTCCTAATCCTAGAATAATACAGGGCCTTCAAAAGACAAGCAAACATTATGATAAGCATTTATACCTTCATAACATATTGACATGGTACAAATTTTAGAGGAAAAAAAAGCATCTCGGATGGTTTAAACTGGAGACAAGCATGGCAGTTGAATACACCCTACAATTTATTACCTGCATGTCCGATATTTTATTTTTATGAACGTTACCTAATGTATATTAATAGCGAATCATTAAATTTACTCCCCCATTTTTCACATCAAGAGAATGAAGAATGAAAGCTGTAACAGCCCAAAACACGTAATGGTGTAAACGAAGAATGTAGAAACAAAACCTTTATATGAGACACCATCATCATTGTCCATAGGAATCATAGGCATTCCATAAGGAGGCACGTTAGGCCTTGCTGCAACCTGTGCTGACTTCATTGAAGAGTCAGATACTCTTTCCTGAAATAAAGAAAAATATCATTCCCCAGTCCTAAGACCATGCCAAAAATTATGTCAAGACTTTCCATGGAAGAAATGGACAACTTTCCATACAACTTACTATTTATTGTACCAATTTACACTCTACTTCAAATTTTGTTTGGAGAATACAGTGTGAGATTTAAAATTATTTCAATTAAACTCCGAATTGTTGTAGGTGAATCAATTTAAACCCTTTATCAATATTACCTTCGAAAAACGCCATTTCGTCAATTCCTACACACGTGTGGACTTCAAATGTCAAGTTAACAAAATGGGCAATCAAAATTGATGCATGGATGGGACGACTTTCCAAAAAAAGCATCTTGAGAGCCCATATTGATTTGCTTATGAAATTTAAAGCTTTAATTGGAAAATTGCAAGTCTGACCCAATGTTTGTTTCTTTTTCTTTTTCTTTTTTTTTAAAGTTAACTTTCATTACCAAAAGGAAAATATAAGTCTCACCTAATGTTTATGCAAACAAAACAATAATGGAGAAGAAGAAAAACCATTCAATTAAAGTTTCCAAAATGGTTAGTTGTTTACAAAATGAATGTCTAAAGTTGATGCATATGCTGCAAGTAACAAATAAACAATTGAACAATAAAAAGAAAACTAAGAAGTGAACCAAAGAGAAGCAGGGAGACCATAAAATGCACCAATAATTTACACAATACCTTTAATACCTTTTTATCTTTGTTCTTTCTTGTTAAATTGTGTTCTTCCTTCCTTCTCTTGCTATTTTCCTTTTTCTGACCCCCAAAGAAAAAAAAGTAAACCAAAGAGGAACATTAAGTGCATAAATAAAATTAAAACCTGAAAACGATGATATAAAAGTATAAAAAATGTCCATAAACGATGATAGAGTGCCTTTATGCCATATCCAAATACAGACTAATAAACCACATGAAAAAAGTGATTTAAAAAAATGTTTTAATGGGTAAGCACTTGCTAACTGCTAGTATCAGGAAGAAAAATTATTCTTTTCCTTTGGGTTATAGAAACAGAACAATCACGATTACAAAATGCATTGACATTCAGACCATTTAAAGGCATGCATTAGAATACAAATATATGTACATATGTACATCTGTAGGTATGTATAAATGCACTTAAATCTACTTTTCTTTTGTTTTGAAAATGAAACGAGCCTCTTCGTTAATATAATGAAATGGAAACAAGAACTTCATGGAGCATCAATCACAAAATTGTGCCACTCTTATATGGATATTTCTTTACGAAGGAGGTGTTTGGAGATTGGAATGTAATCAGAATCATTGGAATCAAAGGAGTGTTGGAAAGCACAAGTAATCGAAGACGAAACGGAAATGAGATCGTATAGCGCAAAAACAGTAAGAAATAGAGTTAATATTAAAAACTATCAGAATGGAATGAGTTTCGTATTACAAATCGTACCAAAACACATCCCATGGCTAACCAGACACCCCTTAATAGTATTTCTGTCCAATTACCATGCTAATGGTATGCATGATTGCAAGTTAAGTAGCAGGAAACTTATCAAAAATTTATACGATAATAGAAGCAAGAATTGAGGAAAATAACTCACGTTCATCCATCTGCAACGCAAAGCAACATCTCGTACAGTCTTATTTGGTAGTTGCATTGCAATCTTTGCATACCGAATAACACTAGACTCTGCGGCATATCTGTGTATAAACCAAACTAACATCATTCACTAAAAAACTGGACCACCAAAAATATGATAAGAAGGTTAGTTAGGTTAAAAGGACAATAGGAAAGTAATGATAATAAAACAATGCACAGAAGGCAGCAGTTCAACTGTTCAAGTATGACCTATCTTAAAAAAAAACCTGTTCAAGTATGACCTTTTGTCCCCTTTAAGAAACATTAGAAAATGAAGAGAGGAAGAAAGGAAGATGGAAAAATAAAAGAAAAGAAGCCTCCAAGATAGAGTTTTAGCCAAGAGGCAGCTTCATCTTCACAGTCTGGTGTCTGAAACAATTTCCTAGCAGTTAGAACTTAGAAGTTCATTAAATTATTAGAAACTTTAACTGTTCTTCATTTTTCCTTTTTCTTTTTTTCTAACAAGAAACAGGAATAAATGTTAATCACAAAAAAAAACAGCCTAGAGAGGCAGGAATTCCCTCTCCCAAAATAACTAAAGCACCAAGGTCTCTCAATTGCGGAGGATTTGATCAAAGCCATAATTCATGCAAGGTTGCAGAGTCGAGAAATGAGGTGGACTTATCTTCACGACACACTCTCCAGATACACATCAACAGAATCCTTTTGGACAGCAACTTTGAGAATGGCTTTTAACAAATGAAAAACATCTTAGGGATCCTCAAAGTCATACGAGGATTCATAGGAAGCATGGTCTCATAATTCCAGGAGCCAAGAGCACAAAATATTCAAGTAGAACCTTTTTTTTTTTTGAAAAGGATATGTGTCTCTTTATTAATAAAGATATAATGAGACAAAAGCTCATTGTACAAGAGAGATATACGAAATTCAAGTAGAACTCATTTTACCAATTAAATGGTAGAACGTTTAAGTTAGAATCTTCTTGTGCTTGTTTTGGCCACACTAGATCTACAAAGGCAAGATCTTTCTCTTTATATTTGTGCGAGTTGAGGAAACTTGCACAAACCATGCCTATTATCATGAGACAACCACCTAACCATGCTACATTTCAAGATATTAAATCCTAAGTGGAGGGCCATCATGCCTTGAACTCATTCCATCTAACTCCTTTATTATATTTATGGCTCTTTTCTAAATGGAATCGATAGAAAATATGAAAAAATACAAGGGCATGCAAAGAAAAATAATCCCACAAAAAGGGGGGGGCCTTTGTGAAAAGAGACTCCAACTATGAAAATAACATCTATAAAATAGTTATAGGATTGACCATTAGGTCAACTCATAGTGGTTTAAGGTGCAAGAATAATTGTCTGGACTAATTTCCCACATAGTTTACCTAACATTTCCTTGCCAACCCTAGATCTAGATATAAACAGAGTTCTCAAGTAGGAAGTCATTTCCAACAAGAGGCTCGGGTAAATTCCTTATGCAAGCAGGTTCATACACATTTGCAGGAGAAGAGAAAAATGGGGATTTCTTCCTAGTATCTTGTCTTGTATGTTTATATTTTTCTATGAGGGAGGGAGACAATAAAAGAACCTTCACTTTTGGATGTAGGAGTTGAAATTAATTGTTAGTCATTAGTTATTTGACAGTTAGTTAGTTTTACCTACTGGTTGGTTTCTTTTTGTGAACTAATCTCCAAATCTGATTTTCTAGCTCCTTCTCCAACCTTCCACTATTGTTTATGATAAAGGACCGACTTGCAACTTTAACTAGTGTAGAGATATCTTTTCCAAGTTCCAAATTAACGTAAATTCAAGAGGATCAGTAGACTTGTACCAATATTTCAATGAAAAGCATCCATTCATCAAATTTCCGATACTTTAAGTTTCTTCTCAAGTTTTCGATTTAAGCAGCTAGGATCCTACACCACCGTCACTGATCTTTCTTTAGAACAATCTACGTCATAAACACTTGGGTAAAGGACACAAAAAAGGAGTGTAGCACCTACGAATCAGAGCTCATCAAGTTATTTTGCTTTGAGTCTCTTTTGCATTTGTCCTCACATAGTCAAGGGTTTTGTACTGCTTGTTTTATTTTGGTCTTATGATGTATCATTTTGTTGTAGTTCTTCCTTAGCTTGAGATGTTATTTAGTCTTTGTTCGTTTGTTCAGAAATGATGTGGACACTAGGGGGTGTCATTTGAGATGTCTAAGTGTGCCTCTAATCCTTAGTTTTTTATGTCCTTTATATAATTCTTTTGTACTTTGAGCATTAGTCTCATTTCATTTTTAATGAAGAGGCATGTTTTCGTAAAATTAAAGATTAAAAAAAAAATGACTTTGAAACATTGGCATAGATATTTTTTAACTTCCAAACCAATCACATTATGGCTCATTTAAGAGAAAACAGTAAATGGTATTGTTTCTGCACATATCAAATCTGAAGCGGTTGCACCTTTTAGCTTTCAAAAACACCTTAGATATCCCTATAAGGCTGAATCCAGTTTACAATCATAAGTCAAATAAAACTCTTTATGATAGCATCCAAGCTTTTTCCTAAGCATATGGATTCCTTTCTTTCCTGTAACGTAAAACTTAGTTTTAAATCACACAACTTTGGCCTTCACATTAAAAACAAAGGCCATCCCTCAATAGAAACTTGAACATCTTTGTGCGGTTGAAAACTGAGCCAAGAGAAATTGAAGAAATAAAATCAACTAAGAAAACATTGATTAAAAAAAAGCAACAGACATGACTATTATCAGATGCCGATGTGGTGAAATTCAGATAACAGGCAAATAATGGAAAAGAACAGCGAGATGCTATTAGTTCTGACCTGAGACTTCAAAAGGTCAAATTCCACATACACACATAAATCGTTAGCTACAAATAATCTCATATATTTTCACAGCTGGATAAAAACCAGCTCGGTCCACAAATATAGCCGGTATGCTTAGGGAATGTTCAAAAGAGGAATTTTAAGAGACGGAGAGAAAAAGTGTAAAAATTGTTCGTCAAGTACAAACCCCAAAAGCCTTGTGGACTTACTAGACACATTCAGGGCCTTGTAAAACACAACTCCGAGGAACCAATCTCGTAATCTAACCATTTAAAAATGAAAATTGCTGGAAATTAAAGGGAAAAGAGCTTGAACAAGAAGTACAAAATCAATTTCCTCCATGGAAGAAGAAAAAAAATCAACCAAATCGCTTAATTCAAGCAACTTCCATAAACGCAAGAAGCTAAAAACCATACATCAAAAACAAAAAGGGGAAAAAACTCACTTCTTAAGCCCTTCTTCCAGTGTGACCTGCTCATCAGATGTCCAATCCGTAGAGATGCCCGGGTTATGCTTCATAGCAAGAGCCGAACTCGAATTATCCGCTGCAGGCACAGGTGTCGAATTACCGTTGCTGGGGTTCCCTCCATCGAAGGAAGACGACGGTTGGCCAGCTTCTTGATGGTTCCCAGATGGGTTAGCCATCAAAACTCACAACAATTCAAACGTTTTTCCAATCCCAAATCCAAATCCAATCAAAACCCACCTCCTAAAACCACATAATTGACCGTTGGCTCCCGCCAATTCAGATTATTTCAACAAAAATCAATGAACCCATAAGAAAAATGACTAAAACAAAAGCTCAAAAATGAAAATTGACGATAGATGGGTCAATCAATGAAGAAACAGGAAAAAAAAAAAGAAGAAAAAAGGAGGGAAAATGAGTGTGGAAGATTTGTACGGATTAAGACTGAAGGGAGCTCGGGTAAAGAAGAAAATAAACTAAAGAAAGTTGCAGAAAAATAGAGAGAGAAACGAGACCGATGTCTGTGTATACAGCAATTGGAGAGAGGGTTTGGAGGTTTGACGTCGGAAAGTGTCAACATATTCGTAAGCAAAGCAACATTACATTTCTTCCTTTTTTTCCCCTTTTTTTTTTCTTTTTAAGTTCCTTTTTCCTTCTTCTTTCTTTCTTTCTTTCTTTCTTTCTTTCTCTCTTTTTCTCTCTTTTTCTTCCTCCTTTTTCCTTTCTCTATAATTCCTCAAAAAATAAAATGTTATATTATCATCACACTTATTATCCTTTCAAATTTTAGTCCAAAAATACTTTGCAACTGTTTCTAGTTCGTTCATCCAAACGTCTAATCACAAAATCTAATTTTTTAAAAAAAAATTCTATTTATTACTTAGTTTGATTTTAATTTATCAATTTTATGTCAAACCAATTTATTTACAAACATATATCACACTCTATATAAGATTTGTTATATTTATAAATAATTTCAACAATTTTGTTATTTAAAACAAAACTTTCCATTCTTATATATATTATCGATTTAGTGTTTTAGAATGAACGATTGCTCAACATGTATTAGTGCATATTAGCCATATATGTTTAGTGTTTTAGTTATCAAATTTCTTATAAACATTGTCATTTTGTATATTTATTTTATTAAAACTGGTTAAATATTAAAAACAAAACAACATAATTGTCAAAAAAAAAAAAAACTTCTAATTCTAAATATTGAAAAACTATATATGAATTAAAATTGAACCAATTGTTTTTTTCTTTAAAAATTAACAAAATTTAGATCACAATGGGCAAAAACTACCCTAAACATAAATAAAATAAAATTACAAACAAATTTAAAAAGAGAAAAAATAAAAGAAGAAATCTTTTTTTTTGTATATGCTTTTATTGTTTGTCATTTTATGGAGGCTTTTAAATAGTTAGTGATAGATATTTACAATTTTGCAGTATGGAACTTTGTCTCCAACGAAAAGGGATTCTCTCATCCTTTATCAAATGTCTATTCTACCCCCTAATTGCTTCCTAATTTTTATTCGAGCCAATTTTATATTCAATCAACGAGTCACTGATCAAAATCTAAATTTATACGTATTTATCATTTGTTGAATCAATTTTGTTATATTTTGTAAAAAATATACAGTTTATAATTTTTTTTCCTTAAATTTTTTACTAAACTGTAAATTTGGTTCACGTGATTTATTACATCCTTAAAATTATAAACATACTCTTGAAATTTTGATATTCGTTAAAACTGTACTTCTAAAGGTTGCGTATTTTTATTCTTCATCGATGCTTAATTAGTTCAAATATAGCAAAAAAAAAAAAAACTTATGAATGTAGCAAAATTTGATAAAAATCTACAATTATAATATATATAGTTTGTTGAATCACAATTTTGTTATATTTTGTATTAAAAAATATATACTATTTGTAATTTTTTTTTTAAATTTACTTCATATGATTTAATATATCCTTCAAATTACAAACCTACTCTTTGAATTTTGATATTTGTTAAAATTGTAAATTTTCGTTGAATGTTTAGAATATTGTTGGATGTTAAACTTAAATTTATATTTAAAATATCTTCCTTTTCTTTTTTACTTTTTTCCAATTCTATTAAACATTCCACAAAAAAATAGCAAAATTTTATAATTTAGTTAGAGCTTCTAATTTAATTGTCTAGAAAAAACCTTAAAAGTTTAATTATAACTCTATTATTATTTTGTTTTTATTGTTTAATTTAAAATGCAATTGATTTTTAAATCGATTAATAAGAAATAAATAGTAAAAATATTGTAAACTATTTACAGAATATAGTAATTTTTAAAAAAATTGTTTCTATATTTTCTTT
The DNA here is from genome assembly GCF_000004075.3 of Cucumis sativus. Lineage (NCBI taxonomy): Eukaryota > Viridiplantae > Streptophyta > Magnoliopsida > Cucurbitales > Cucurbitaceae > Cucumis > Cucumis sativus. The sequence continues at coordinate 1,546,574 of NC_026658.2, forward strand.
TCTTTTTGGAGTAAAAAGTAAACTTTGATTCACTTTTATTAATTTGATTTGATTTTAAAAGAGGCAATTTGAAGTAATTTGTTTGTTAATAAATTTGTTTTCCATAAATTCAAACTTTTATATATATATAACTTGAAGGACTTATCAATTATTGAAGTACAATGCATGTATGGGTAGAAAAAAGTCTCATATGACACTTGTAATTTTATATATCTACATTTTTTTTGTTTATTTGTTTTTACGAAAAGAATACCTTTTTATCTGCAATATTTTAGTTTATTTTTGATTCGATCACTTTTGTTCTTAATATTTCAATAACGTTCTTATAAATAATAGAACTATTAGTCACTTACTACGAAAGTTGACAACTAATTCTAAATTAAAATATATTAGCGAAGTACCTAATTTAATTTTGATAGGAAGAAATGGAAAATAAATGAAAAGTCGAGATTTTTTCCCAATGTAAAATCAGTGACATTTACATCATAAGAACTCTCTTTTTTCTTTTTATCGAAATTTAATAGTTACATCATTAATATCTTAGTTTTAAATCAGTGTAATTGTCATCTTAACCATCTGTCTTTTAAGTCATTAACGATTCTGTTAGTCTAATCATCATTTTTCTATCACTAACCGTTTTTTTTCAAAATTGTTTAATTTTAAAACATTCTGACCAAATATAAACTAAACTCAAAATTTAAGAATCAAAATAGTATTTTTTTTTTTCATTTTCTATTACATATAATAATCATAGAGTAAAAAATTTATAAAATTGAATTTATATTTTTATTAATATAATTTATAAAATTGAAATCTGTATATGGATTTATGAATGAAAAGATGAAGCAGTGGCTTTCTAAAGCAATTCATGTAATTAGGTAATTAGGTGAAGCCTAATCATTGATAATATTATTATAAGATATTGACATAATATTTAATCCATGAATTTGCTGGCATTAATGAAATAAATACGAAAAAGAATGTGTTTCTTTTTTCAATGTAATTTATTATTTTAGCAAAACGCCGCCCCCTTTTCTTCTTCCTCGAGCCGCCGCCGGAGCTTTTGTCCACATGAAATTCAAATTTCTAAGCAATTTGCCGGAGCTGAAATCAAATCAAATCAAATCAAGTCAAGTCAAAGGCGAGTTCAGATTTAAGGGTTTGATTACGTTTTGGAAATGGATTAAGGGTTGCGTTTTGGGGGGTCAAATTAGGGCTTTCTATAAATGGGTAAAATTAAAGCAAATTGAGCCCTAGATTCTCTATGAACAGCATGGGAGTATTGATTGTTGGAAGATTCTCTTAAACCATAATAGAGATGAAAATCATATCCCCTAAACAATTGCTCTTAAACAGTGGTTTCAATTAGACTTCGTGGATTTTCTGATTCATGTTTTAGTTACTTGAAATTGTGTTCAAATTTAAACATTTGAAAATGGTTCTTAACATTTAAAAAGTCACCAAAATGTCAAAATAGATTACTATATAATAAACCTAAATTTAATTTTTTTTATATAGAAAAACAAATTTGTTTGATAATCAAATACATAGATAGTATAGGAATACAGATTCAAAATTCCAAAAATCTCAACTTTGTTTCTATATTTGATATCTTTTTCTCTACAAATTTTATCCTCTTAATTCCACTAAAATATTTGATTGAGTCCCTCTGTTCACAACATTTCTCATGCATTCTGAATTCTCTTTCCAGATTTATTTACTCCTAAAATTGTCTACAAAATTTTGTAACTTTTATTACCGCAACTCTTTTCTTCCAAGGTTGCATGAGATGCAAGAATGTAATCAAAATTACTTCAAAGAATGTAATCAAAATTACTTCAAAGATGTTGGAGTAAACGAGAAATTAAGAGTAAAACAAACGTGAAATTGTGAAGCATGAAAATAGTAGAAAAAAGAGATAAAAACTAAAAGAAAATAATAAGTTTTTTATTACAAAGCAAGTCCAAACACAATATGCACGCCTTTTGTTTTCCGAGAGAATTTTCACCACACACCGTATATGCATAATACGTACATGAACTATGTCAATCACTTTTTTTTTATGAAAAAATTTAAACTTTTGCTATACTTGATACATATTACTTTAGACTAAATTAAACTAGAAAGAGAGAAGAAATAAAAATGGTAATTAAGCTGGGGAGGGGAGGGGAGGCATAAATAGAAGCCTAAACATCTATTTTCTTTTATCAATTTCACTACAAAAAATAAGGCTAAATTGGGAGTGATTTTACAATTGTAAACCATTTTTATCATATTCAAAACTACATTAGAACGTATATTAAATAATTTGAAATCAATTGAATATTTAAGTTTACACTTTTATATGCTTACTATTTCCGGACAATCCAAATCAATTTTCAATGAGTAAGTCTTCAAGTAATTTTCAACATGATAAAAATAATCTCTTTTCAAATCACACCCAAAACCAATATACTCCGTTTTGGATCCCATGTAAGTTTATTCTATAATAGTAACAATAAAATCACCCCAAACGGGGGAAAAAAACTGTCCTATTAAGGAGGCAATGCAAAACATTATTCCACTAAACACTTGAACCTTGGCAAATCTGTCTCTTCAAATTGCTGTTGTGAGGGATTTTTATGTTATACCAGCAAAATGACATAATGAAAATTTCTATACTCCCTAGAAGGGGGAAAAGAAAAACTCAATCTTCTATTTGATGGCAAAGCAAACATATGAACTCTCTATTATCTACCAGAATGTAATATAGATTAATTGTTCAATACAAAAACCAAGACCACTTAGCATCTAGAAAATATGGAAAGTAGAGGTTAATATCTGAATATATTATATAGTGATGAAATGCTGCCTTCAATGGCAAAGAAAGAATTGGCAATACAAATTCCTCTATAGGATGAAAAATCTACATTCTACTCATTCTACTCACAGTTGACACTTCTTGGTGCACAAGTAACTTAACTTTTTGACCATGCTATTGATTTTTCACCTATTTCGCTTTTCTAACTAAAGCTATCAAAAATGAAATGCACTAACTTCTTCCCCTCAGGATGTATAGGTTTCTAAGGTGCCATCAGCAGTACAATAATTGAAGGAAAAATGATTCGAAAATGAAATCAATAACCTTAAGCCTGTACAATGAATTCCAATTGCTCCTTGACGACAAAAGCGAAGATATTTCTTTCTTCCCATTTCATAATCTCTGCACTGACCTCACGAAAATGAGGTAAAACGAGAGAGAATGAGTCTATTAGAAATTAGAATCTAAAAAGAGTAATTGCATCAAAACTAAAGAATCACTGTGAAAGATGTATGTTTTACCAGAAATTGGTTTGGGCTCACAAGCAATATAATTAACAGAGGAATATTCACATGAATGTAATTCTATCATTATATACGTTAAGAACACAGCATTTATACACTAAAGCAAATAAGAAAAGCTTTCAAGATTTGTTTGCTATAGTTCTGAGATGCCCATAGGCTATAGACAAACAGCTAGATTTCTAGATTAGTTTTGTAGAGCCGAGTGGTGGAATCAAGGACGACTTTGATGACCACCACTTGAAGATGAATCTAAAGTTGAAAGGAGAAAGCAATCAAGGAGAGAGTCTCGCATTATATTTTGGGGTTGAAGAACCAAGAAGGCATAATAGAGGGATTGGTTTCTGCAGTGAAGGAAAATTAATTGTGGCATATGATCATCTAAACAAGCGCAAACGATCCCTTATTCATCATTGAAAGGTTTGGGAAACAAAACAAATAGCAAGTGTTATGAAATATATATTTATATTTATATTATATGTCCTTTATTGTCATTGTACATAGTGTCTATGATTTATTTTATTCTCTATATAAATATGTAACTTTCCTTTGACTCAATATGAATAAGAAATATACTTCTCTGAATTCTAGATTACAGCAAGTACATTGCATAGACGCTCGACAAGTTCTCTATAAGTGGGAGTGAACTCTAGATTTCTATTTTTCACCCTCTCAAACATATGAGAGAGAAAAGGAATAATTAGAACTTTTATTCATTTACATCATGTTCTATAATAATACTATCCATGAATATACAAATTAGCATGTTAACTGTATTTATTGTCCAAAGGGCGTTATAAATGCAGACATTGAGAGTCAATTGTAAAGTTACCAATAAAGAATCTGAAGGAGGCAGTCGCATAAACCTCAGTTTGAATCTTTGAACTGCCGATGCATTTTTCATCAACTGTTTCATAACAGCTATTACTGTACTTTTGTTGCTTCGTATAAATGGTGCAGCTCTAGTCCTCATAATGAGATCGGAGGCTTCCTTTTCTTGATTACCTGATACAAAAAGGAGCAAGTTTCAAAGTACTTCTATAACAACTATAGGAAAAGAATCATATCATAAAAATATAAACATGAACAATAATATGCCACATGAGCAATTCAAAATATCCTCCTAGTCGTTCACAATTCATTGTTTCCTTTCCAGAAAGAACAGGAAAAAAAAAAAAAACATTGTGATCACTGATCACCAAAAAGATCGTCAACTGGCAACGAGAAAAAAGAATAATATAATAACATTCAGAAATATTATATTCTTTTGTAATATTAATAAGAAAGAACATGAACTTCTCCGTAATAAAAATTCTTCCTGAACTTGTGCTGAATAATAAAAATCAATCCCGGGGTCAATGGATGATTATGTATCATGTTGCTGCTAAATTTAATATAAGCAATCAACCAAAATAATTGATTCAGTTTATGAATGGAAAAATGTCATTTTGCCCTTCAAGATAAAAAAAGGGTTGAAAGTGTTGATTTTATGGAATTAATCTATATTTCATTCATTACTTAATAGAGATACAAGCCTATATATAACCATAGAGAAATACACTTAAGGAAATAATATCAAATAATATCTCCAGAATAATATCTCCTAAGAATAATCTAATTATATTAATAGAAAGCAATCAGTGCGATAAAAAATGCTTGATACAGCAAGATTTAAAATAAAAAAAACTTAAACCTGCATTTCACCTTGGAAATATATTTCTTCCGTAATTTGATTGCTGTACGTATACATCTTTTGACACTAATCTTCAGCATCTTATCATTGAAAATCTGTCAAATTAAAATTGTCAATGCCGGTAGACACAAAATAGCAACTTGAAATAATTAAAAGGTTTTTTTTGTTTCAAAGTAATTTTAAACTTCCATAAGGAACTGACGTCAGATAATTAATTTTTTTATGATCACAAACATAACCAAACACAAATACACACGAGAAATAAAAGTTTAAACTCTAAGGGTACACAATGTGCACATAAACACAAAGAAGAATCCCAATTAGAAGTAAATTAGGTTAATTCATTTTAACCAAGGATAACCAAGATTAATAAGAAATGACCCTACTTATCCTTAACCCTACTACATCGCGATTACTGAAAGGAGGAAGATAATGCGGCTGGACATCCCTACAAAGACGGTCTCTAACTTTAGAAAAAACTATGTTGCTCCGGCTGTGACAAAAGATGATTTACCGGATTCTTGCAATCCAAATTTTGTGAGCTTGAAGAAATATTACTAGTAGCCCAACCAAGCAATCAGATGCCTTTTTTTCTTTCTTTCTTCGTGGAAAGAAACGGAGCTTTGATCGAGAGAAACAAAAGAATTTATAAGGATAGACCCGAAAAAACCTCCAACAGAGTAGAGTTAGACTAGTTACAAAAAAAGACTTCAATCCAAAAGAAAATAAAATCCTAGTTATAAGAAGGCCTAGTGACCTAGGCCACCTCCCAAACCTTAACACAGGTCGCTTCAACTCCATAGAAACTGTAATGTTTCCCTCCCTAAGAAGAAAAGGGCAAAGAAGTTAGCTTGCCACAAAAAATGTCTCCTTACCATCCCCCACGCTTAGGTTGAGAGATATTTGGGAAGCTACTGCCTAGGAATAGTATACTCACCCACCTTCCTAATCTTTGAGACCAAGGAAGACGACGTTTTCCTATTCTTACTCTCAAAATTTTAGGTCCACATTTTTTTACCTAACTTGTAGGAGTTGCCTACCCAATTTTGACCTAGGTTAAAAAATAAGTCTTCACTTCAAGGAGGGGAGTGCCTTGTGGAGCAAGTCCTTTCTTTTCTCTTCACAATTGTGTTCTGTGGAGTCTTACACAGCCCCCTATCCACATTAAAGCATCAAAATGCCAGGGAGAAACCCTTTCAACGCACATCCCACACACTGCCGGCCCACATGCGTCTGTTGCATACATGATGCTTGCCTTGCCTACGGGGAAATGCTCCCCAGCATAATTGCATGTCCTGCATGGGTGTGTGCCCATGCATATTAAGCACATCCAACATCTAATTAAAGAAAAACAAACGCAAACAACAAAAACAGTGAAGCCAAATCAGAAAAGCATCGTACTAAACAATGTCCGATAGAACTGTATTAGGGAATAGATCTTAAACTAATATATTTCGTTGATGGCTAGGAAGAAAGAATTGGTAACATCTATCAGAGTCAATTAGCATAAAATATATTTAAAAGCACATACCTTTATCAGATCATCAATAGAACGTGTTTCTCTAATTATCTTTTGGCGATTCGTTATAAGGATTGCTGCAACACAATAAACAGGAAGCTCATCATCACCTTGCTTAGTTGATGATATTGCAGTGCACTTCTTCGTAGGATCATTCCTTGAACAAAGATTCCTTGTCAAGCCACAAAAAGCATGGGCAGATGTTGATCTCATTCCAGCATTGTCACATGATGAACGTTCCAAATTTCCATTATTTGATTGTAAGGTGTCTTTCGTGTTAATGTTACTATTGTTCATGTCTCCTTCACTTATTTCCACTTCCGAGCCTCTTGGAAGTTGTAAGGTCAATGCTTCCAGACAACTACTCTCTAAATTGTAAGCTCTTGATTCGTCAAAATCAGCAGCCCACATCATCTAAATGAAGGACAATTAGCTGTTATGATTGAAATGGGATTATAGTTTCAATTCAGGTCAGCCATAAATAAAAATCAATTTTCCCAATGTTAGATCAATTTTAGCTATATAAAAAATAACCCAATTACAAATTTAAGCATTGTGGCGTAGTTTATCTTTTTAAAGTGAGAGTTGAGTAAAGTGAGAGTTGAGAGAATGTGCTATGTATCATTCACCAAATATCAAAGAGCTTTTATTCCTAAGCAAGGATTGAAATATCCATCAATATGTTGATATATCTTCAATATCAAATATCAATAGTTTAACCATTAAGGAAAACTAGAAGTCCAAAGAAACTCAATATTCTATTGTGTATCATTCAGTAAATATCTATGTTTACATATATATGAAGTATGAACACTCGGTAAAAAGGGTGTTAGCGTTACTTCCTATACAAATTGAGCAGTATGTAATAAACAAAGTAAAAGAAGGCTGAAACCATTGAATACTGCCAAAAGCCACAAGTTGGAAATTGGAATTTGTCACACCAATTGCAATTGGTAGGGGAATGAAACTTGAGGCTTATGTCTTTCAAGCCTCGAAGCAAGTAGATAGTTTCATACCTCTATCTTCAAAGGGTTACGCCTCTTTTAATGTGTCACAGGTGTAAGCAAGGCACCTTAGAGCTGCTTACCTCTAATCCTACGCCTTAAATAATTTCTGCAACACTGGTAACCAAATCCAAAATAACCACCATGGGTTGATCTAATGGTCAATAATGACAAATGTAATTTTTCTTTTATTTTATTTAGATTTTTCTAATATTAGTTGTGCATTCTCTGTAATAGTTTCCTTATTAGTCAGATATTTTAGCCTTATTGGCAGATATTTTTGTATAGGTAGACAGACTTTCTTGAATGAAAGAATACCTTCTATGTGTTTGATTCAAAATATTGAAGAAATAACATAATATTATTTTTTCTCAAATTTCAAGTTGGAGCAAAGATAGCAATGAATCCAGGGGTAAAACCCATGTTCGCCTCTTTTCCTTGTTTTGGGTCATAAAACAAATAGTTGCAAATGATCATAGCCACTAGTTTGTTATACCATATATCATGCACCTGGACAAAAGAAAGCTAGAGACAACAAAGACAAAGTTTCCATTTTTTTTGGACAAGAAGTTGCATAGGCGTGAGAAGATATATATAGACTTGTCTTACGTAATTAATTCTTAGTACAAGTGCTCAGTATACCAGATAGTCTCCCATATACAGTTGTACTACAAATGCAGCTTGTATCATCAGAAAGTAAAATAGAGTTGAGCTAGCACGCAAAGCTTATTAGTTCATTATACAACAAAGAAAGTACATACTAGCAGAGTTCATAATTTATGCTATAATCTTGCAAAGAAAACATCCCTCCATAAGCTGCCCATATGCTACAAAACAATGTAATGGATACTAATTTTCTGAACGAAAAAGAACACTAACCTCCCACATACAAAGTGCCTCATTAAATGATAGCTCCCGACGAAAAAGTACCAAGAGCATTGGAAATGCAAAATGTAGGCTCTCAGCACCTATATGCGACAGGTGAGTGAAGATTTCCCTGTCAGTAAGTTCCAAAATTTTCCACAATGCTTCCAACTGTTTCATCACCCGAATTGGGCCTTCCATTTGAAAATTCTCACGCTGGAAGATTGCAACAGCGTGTCAGAGGGAAAGATAATAAGAAAATCCAGTCCAAGATATTTTCCAACATAACTCAAGTACCATTCTCCTTAAGAGCATCTCGAAACACCAAAATGCGTCAGCATTATCCTCAAATAGAACAACAAAAGGAGACAGCAAGTCACTCATTCCTGAAATCATAATTTATAATACCGGACATTGAAGCAAATTAAATTAGTATAAAACATGGATAGGGAAACCGATACAAAATGAAAAACAATTCACAACCTTGGCAATAACCAGTCGCAGGATCAACCCATGCATAAACTGCAAGGATATCTGACATCCTAGCTAAGTTTCTCGTATCCTCATAGAACTCAAGATGACTATCCGTTCGAACCACATCTACCACTGATAAAAAATATGAGTCCAAAAAGTCAAGACTATAAAGAAAAATTAGACCTGTACATCAAAAATAGACACAAATCTGCTTCTTTCTGAAATTTACCTATTCGGTGCAGGGTCCAAAGCCATTCAGATACTCTACCTTCAGTGGTACCACTATTACGGTGGACAGTTGCATTTAAGTGTTCGGTTTCTGGTGCATTTGGCTTCACGTTATTGCATGAGCTATTGTTCTGAAATTCTGGATCGCTGGAATCAGCATGTATCATTTCAATTTCAGAGCTAATGGGATGAGAAACATTGTTAGAGGATGAGGCAGTTGATTCAATAACTAAATCTTCATTGTTATTTATCTGAAAACTGTGCATGCTGCCATCTTCAAATCTCAATTCACGTTGAGTTGAAAGTTTGGCATTATGCAGGTAATATTTGTTCTTATCAGGGTTGTCCTTGTCAAACAAGTTGATGACAGGTAGAGGGGGAAAATCATAATCATTTTCTGTAACAATTGCCGATCCCTCTGCTTCACTCTCAGGTTTTAGGGAATAACAATTGCAAGGACCAGAAATGGGGACACAACAGGTGGACCCATCTGCCGCACTATCTGTACTTTCCCTAACACTCGCAAGTTCTGCTGAATCATTCGAGCTTTCCTTTTCACATGTGTATGATTTATCTATACAATTATTATTCCTACAAAAAGAATCTTCTACTGTATGAGTATTATGAATGGAAACTTCTCTACTTTCATTCTCAGCTTCCCTTGGTCCATCTTTAGATGACGTCCTCATATCCATAACTTTAGAACCCACAGGGTAGGCTAGGGAACCAGTTCCTATGCTAGAATGTATCATCCGACACTCCTCGATCAGGAACTTGTAACGTTCCCTGCATGAAAAAACTTAACAGTCATTTCATTTGATAGTGAACCATGAACAAAAATGGGACAATATTCTGTTCAGGAATAAGAAAGGTATGCAGCCGCTAGCAAACAAGAAACAAGAAGATAACAAGAGAGAAGAAAGAACAGGAGAAAAAGAAGAATCCTCCATTAAGAACTTATTGTGTAGGTCATCTTTGCAAGTTAGAACTCTATTCGGGAGTGATTCGAACATCATTCATTTCTAAGTTCCACTTGGTGCACTAAATATTTCTTAGCAACTATTCATTGGTTTAAATAAGAAGCAGTTCCATTGATATGATTATTTTTGGATAAGAAACTGCACTTTTATTGAGACAAATGAAAGAATATACAAGGGCATGCAAAAAAAACCAATCTCCACAAAAAAGAAAGGGATCCAAGAGTAACTAAAATAATGGACCCCAATTCAAACAAATAAGACTTAGACCTACAATTGAATTACAAAAAACAAAAATTGTATAGCCACGAGAGAAACATAAAACCTAACAAGAGATCAAATTACCAAAAGGTTTAAGTAACCAACACCCGTAAAGTGACATTATATCTAGCCACCTCCCAAAACATCCTCACCTAGTCTCTGAACCTATTTAAGAATTCTATTATTCCCCTCTGGATTCAAATGCCTAGTGGACTCAAGACTCCAAAAGTAAATATCCCCTCAAACTCATACCGAAAGTTAAGCCCCTCAAATCTAATATAAGAGGGGCGTGACATCTTCCATTTCCCTATCAAATAAAGATTGACGGAAATCAAGTGAAAGAGAAGGAGAGGGAGGGCTCCACAAAAGACTCAAGAAATCGGTTCCAAAACAATAAATGATATAGACGAGGAAATCCCTCCTATATTAACTTCAACCAGAGAAGCAAAGCGAGAAGCTCTTTCAGAATTTGAGTTTAATTAATTAATAAAAATTGATTGACTAAGATTTAAAAAATAATAATTTAAAAAAATCATATGATCTCTCCCCTTTGGAGGGATTAAAAACATCTGTAAAACTGTGGAACATACAATATCGGCTTCTGGCAAGGTATGTGGTTATCAAACTCACTGTGGCTGCTGAATTTCCTAGTCTCTACTCATGATTCTTGAACACACGACTCCTGAACCACCTAACTATGATACCGTCTTAAAAAACCAATTGTCTCAAAAGCTTAAGCTTATGGGTGGAAGGCACATTTAGTTATATATTACTAACCCTCCTCCCACATGTGGACTTGAAATATGCGAAAGACACTCAAGTGGAAATGAATATTAACTGAGGAGGAAACAACAATGTAAACAATTATAATAACAATAAATAAAAGGGGTGGCAATGGGTGGAGAGTTTTTTCCTTGTTGACATATAGATATCTGTATCTACAAGCATATATAAAGGACACAAAAGTAAAATGCAGGCTTGACTACGTCTAAAAACAGAAAAAAATAATCAAAAATAATAATCCAACGTGACAAAGGAGAACTTTTGTTCAAGGGAGGTAAAAAACCTTCTGGCAGTCCTTAGTTGGCCACGGTGCTCAGCAGTGCTACCTACAGCATAACAACCAAGCAAAAATTCCCATACTTCTGCCCTAATAGACGGATCCACACCCTGCCAAACCACAATTAAACTTCTCTGTTTTATACACAGTACCACAATGAAGCATCGATAAAACTAACTGTTTTTGTGATCAAATACAAAGAAAAATGTAGTATTTGTCTTTTCCTGCGTCTTCAACATTTAAAATCAAAGTTCTATTTTTTTGTAACTATTCTCTCACAATTTTGTTGACTAGCTTACTAGCTGGAGACCATGTACTCATTTTTGTAACTTCAGTTATTTGCTCATTTTTTTTCTTGACAAAATTAGCCTTTTCTCAATAACAAAGTCTATACAAAGAGCAAGTAACCAGTTACCAAATTGAAGAGGAAACAACCAAACATGTACTCGTGTAAAGCTATTAGGTGTCAGGTGGCAATGGGTTCACATCCTTTTTAGAGGCTTGGCTTCCAATCCTATTCTTGACAAGGATTCGATTAATGAAGTTTGGAGGTACCAAATACCAAGAGATGAGCTAGCAATGATAAATAAGTTGCTCCTCAAATCATTCAATAAAACGTGATGGAGATTGAAAACGCGAAACGAAGATAACCAACACACCAATGCATACAGGCAATGGAAAAAGATATGGTTTTTACTTTCATGTCTTTAGGCTACAAAGCATTAGAACCATCATGGGTTAGCCTAGTGGTAAAAGGGGAGACAGTCTCAGTAACTAACTAAGAGGTCATGGGTTCAATCCATGGTGGCCACCTACCTAGAAATTAATTTCCTACGAGTTTCCTTGACATCCAAATGTTATAGGGTCAGACGAGTTGTCCCGTGAGATTAGTCGAGGTGTGCGTAAGCTGGCCCGGACACTCACGGATATTAAAAAATAAAAAAAATAATAGAAAAGACTACAAAGCATTAGTGTGGAGGATTGCATTGAAGAAAATCAATCATATTGAGATGGTTATTGTCTGCTTTCAAATGTAAACAGAATTCGTGAATAAGTTGGAGATGCTTATTAGATGTCTTTTTTTATTCGAAAGAAACACCGGAAATGAAGGTAACGATGATTTTGGTGGATTGAAAAGTTTTCTCCCTCCCTACCCACTTCCAAATGGATGTAGGAACATGGCCTTCCTTGCAAACAGGGATTTGTGTTTATTGAATAAAAAGAACCACTATGGAGATGGATAATTGACTGGTAAAACCTAAATAGCTCCCCTTCCCTAGGTCTCTATTGGTCTTTTGGCTGTAGATGGCACATAATGGAAGTCGGTAAAGGAGATAAAACTCTTTTATGGAAGGAGTAGAGGCTCTCAAGTGTCCATGTTGTGTGGCATATACGAGGCTGTTTTCTTTTTCAAGGATTTTTTTTTTTCATTGAAAAGATGAAAAGACTAATGCTCAATGTAAAGGAAACTAAACTAAAATACCAAAATGATACAAAGAGAAGAAAATGACCAAGCATGGGAAATAAATTCAATCATATCTGAAGAGGCTTGAACCTGAGTTGAAACAAAGCGAACAAATCTAAGGAAGACACTAATCCAGAAAAATCTCCAAACACTAAGAGGCATAACCAAGGCTGTTTGTAACTTTCAAATCAAGGGGAGATACAGTAAACTTTTATTTTTTTTGTGAGAATTTTCAATTCCTATAACTTGGAAATCAAGTTTCTCTAATCCAAAATGCAGGTCTGTATACAGCAACAGGGTGAAGAAGCCATTGTAGTTTCTAGTACCCCCTTATTACACCACACCAAGAAGAATTTAATTTATGTAACCTAAATAAACTTGATTAAGCTTCCTACTCCCATATAAAATGGCTTTTGATATGAATATAATTCACAAGAGAAATTATAACAATGCCTATGAAAACACTCCTAATGCCAAAAATGAATGGAAAATGGAACTGCATACATGATTTTGAAATTTTGAAATTTTATAAGTAGATTGAAGGACAATAAGATAGTATGGATAGCCCCAACATGTTCCTGATGGCGTGGTATAGTTTCGACGTTTCCTGAACCGGCCGATGGTAGAAGCTTCTCTAAGAGCCCTCGTAAACTTTCCAATGAAATAAAGACCAATGACAAACGTCACTCAACTCTACGACCTAGAGACAGATCTACATGGAAGTAATTATCATCTAATCAATAATAAATATTTTTTATAGATAATCAATAATAAATACTAATTGCTTAATTTTTAATTTTACATAAAAATTAATTAAATTTAGGGTATTCACTTTTTTTATATCCGTGAGTGTCTGAGCTAGCTTATGTGCACCTCGACTACTCTCACAGGATGGTATGTCTGACCCAACAGCAATCGGGTGCCAAGAAAACTCATAGGAAATTAATTCCTAGATATAGGCTAGCATGACTTGAACTCGTGATCTCTTAGTCATTTATTCAGACTTGACTCATTTTTTAACACGAGGTCAACCTGTGATGGTTAACTTAGTATATTCACATATAGATATAATTATAATGTATTCTCATAAACAAGGAAGAATTAGTCAATGAAGAGACTTGTTTTTGTTTCAAAAAATAAATGCATTGTCAAATCCAGTTAAAATATTCTCAAGCATCCTCTTAAAAAAAATCCAAATCACACAATCATCCAAGGGCAACAAGCATCTAATTCCCTAACAATCTAATGTTTGAGCATCTATAAATTTCCTAGAAACAAAAAAAAAAAGATTATCTATTCACCCTCCCCTTCAAGCTTCTAAAAGTTAAATATTAATTTACAATAATAATAATTTTTTTTTTTTTACAATTATTAAAAAAACTCATTGCATTTTATAGGAAGTTCATTCCACTGCCTACCATCAATTATAAAACGAAGAGAACTACCTCTGTTCTTCCAAATTGGACCCAAACCCCCAAGAAAAACTAAACAGAAACTAAAACTTCAGGGTAATTACATATTTTCTTATAACAAACTTTAAGCTAATTAAAACTTTCAAGGTTCCTCAGGTTTAAGCACTTGAACTTTTGGGTGCTCAAATTTCTCCTAGTATTTGGAGGCATTTTGCATCGAAGTCTATGCTTTATGAAATCTATAGGAGCTTTTTTGAAAATTAAGCATGCGTTATACACCTTAAGATCCAAAAGGGGGCAATGAAATTATTAGACCAAAAATTTTCCCAAAAATTAAATCTACATTGCAATTCTTCTTTTAACTTTTATAAACTATACTTGCTAATTATATAGATTTTTTGTAAGTCTTTTAGTGATCCTTTTAACTTCATGTCAATGAAATTCGGACAAAGCTAGCCAATAAAAAAAAACATGACTCATATTGTCAACTCCTGTTGTATTTCTTTCACTTGGTTTATTTTTCAACATCATATGTAATTAATGCCAATTTGTCATTCTCTTCTCATTAAATTTAAACAATTAATAGTTGATACATTGATACATCACAAGCAATGCATAATCACAAAATCAAGGGGAAAAAAGGTCGATGCTGCCTGGAACTACATTTAGTGGCAAGTTCGATGTTGAGACCTTTTTTTTCTTTTTGATAAGAAACAAACATTTCATTGATGATGTTGAGACCTTCTTGGATTGGCCCAGAGAAGTAGAATTGTTCTTTGACTGACTGTCCAAAGATAAGATTTAAAAAGCTGAAGGAGAGCCTCCACATGGCGAGATCAATTGCAAATCAATAGAAGGGGGCATGAAGAGGCATTCAGCATTATTTAGTGAAGCGTTTTACATTTGGAGCATTAGTCTTTTTCATTTCTCCAATGAAATTTTTCTTTTTCTAAAAAATTCCAATGAAATTTTCCTGTTCCTTCTTTCCGAAAAAGAAAAGGAAAGGAAAGAGAGAGAGAGAGAATGGATTTTTTTAAAATAAATAAATAAACTTCTTGGTCAAAGAGGTTGAAACTAATGTAAAGTTGGTTTCACCCTGTGAACAATAAGTAATTGCTCCATGATCAATACCAACATTGAGCTCACGAAACTTGTTCCATGGCTGATTACTGCTCCAAGATGTTCCATAAGCTAAGTGCACATTACAATTTAGCCGAGTTCAAGCAACATGACATCGCCCATCTCGTGGATGGGAAGATATCAAGAAAAATGTAACTTTACAGCCCTTATATTATCTTATAGAAGTTGAAGTCTGTAGCTATGGTGAGGAAAGTGGAGGACAGTCAAGCATCCTCAAACCAATGGCGAACACGAGTGACCAAATAAACACTTGGTAATTTAATTTGATGTCTTTGTGGGAACAATGCCAATGAAACCTTGCACTACCTTAAGCTGAGTTTTCCTATAATCATATGTGCAATAGGTTACAAAGTCACCATTTGAATTAGTTTGTCTATATCCTAAGATTCCTTGCTTAACTGTGGACCTTGCTACATTACCTTCTACTTCAGATGTTCATTAGGATTGTCACCCTCAATCCTTTAACGTTTGGGATCTTGTGATGGTTCATATAAGGAAGCCTAGACTGCCTTCTGAGTGTTCATGCAAGCTACATCCAAAGAAAATTGGGCCTTTTCCTGTTGTTGAACGTTCAACGCCTACAAGGTTGCCCCCACACTTCAAAATCACTCCGCCTTCATTTGATCAACGAAATGTTTCATTTAAAAAAGAAAAAGAGTTACCATGCCACAGATGGTTTTCATTTGGCTGCTTAATCAACTCGAGAATGAGTTAGCTTTAGGAGGGAATTGATGTAGCGTACTTCCTCTCTACCTCTCTTAGTTGTTTGCCCATTTACTGAGGGCTTAATCGTGGCTTTAGTCTTCTTGTATTGTTGCATTTAAAGTTAGTTTTTTGCTGCTGTTAACAGCCAAGTTATCGGTTAGTTACTGTTAGTTCTTTTACCAATGCTGTAACATTTTAGTCTTTTAGTTTTACTGCTGACATTGGCTTAGTTACTGTTGCCAATGACACCAAGACTGGTCTGTAGCAGGTCCCTAGGTTGGTTGTAATTGAAGTATTAGACAACAAAGATTTTTATTCAATAATTCTAAAATATTTGAGTTACATTAACGGAAGTTTAAGAAAAGGGGAAAACCTAAGAAATAACTTTTTAAGATAGAATCTCGACAATTTTTCATGGTAAGACAACACATACCCCCAAAACTATTGATTTGAGTGTCTTCTGAAAACCAAGAGCTTTTCCATCACTATCAAATGCTGCCAGCCACTTCTCTGGCTTGAGCATTCTGTTTACCTGCACCATGAGAACAGCACTCCAAATTTTGCATGAACGCTAATAAATAAAATATCATTGTCATTCAAACTGCATTAAAAATCATGCAGAAAAGATATTGTCATTGTAACTAAATATCTAAACAAATTTTTGTTTTCTATATGAAACAAATAACGACCAAAAGAAAGGAAACAATTTCAAAAAAAATAATATTCAGAATATTTTAGATTATTACTTATTTTAGTTCAAGTACAAAGTATCACTGTGCAGAGTACAAGTATGAATAAAGTGTTCGGTCCCCAATAGTGAATACTTTTTTTTAAATGGAAACAAGTCTCTTCATTGAAATGATGAACTGAGACTATTGCTCAAAGTACAAAACTTAGATACAAGAGATGATTACCAAAATCAGCAAATAAAGATCAAGAGATGCACCCAAGCATCTCAACTAGGTTGACACCCTAACAGCACCCCATCATAATACATCAAACAAGGGAATTGGCCAAGGGAGGCAACCCTACGATTAGAGGCACGGTGAAGTTTGTTAGTAATGTTTTCCTTAGTTTCTCAGTAATATGGCAATATTTTGCCACCGCGTCTAGTTGTTTGGCAATATGATTGTTAGTTAGGAAGTTTTCTTACAAATCAAGGAATGCCTGGAAGAATGGAAAAACCTAGAACCACCTAATTAGATGGATGGGGGAGAATCATCTCATAAGAAAGAGGAAGGGCAACATGATGTTGGCCTTTAATGGAACAGGTCCTAATGAATGGTTATTTAGAGTTAAGCAATACATTTAATTGTATTGAAAGCAATAAAACACGAAAAAACAACTTAGGTGGAAACCCAAGTACAAGGAGAAAAACCATGATATTTTTGTTATTATTATTTTCTGATGATTTACAATAGGTACAATGAATGAGAATAAATAGAATACACAATGTGGTAAAAAAGGAAAAAAATTAGGGATTAGGGTAAATCTTTCCTTAAACACCCTATGGGCCAAGCCCACTAACTCTAACACTCCCCTCGAGTTGAGACGTAAATATCAATGAGGCCCAACTTGCTAACACAAAAGTCGAAGTTTGGTCTGAGAAACCCCTTGGTGAGAACATTAGCAACCTGTTGGCTCGAAGGGATGTATAGAATGCATACGCTCCCACTGTCAGGTCTTTCTTTGATGAAATGTCGATCAATCTCAACATGTTGAGTTCTATCATGTTGAACTGATTTGTTGGCAATACTAATAGCGGCTTTATTATCACAAAAAAGCTTCATTGGTGTTTCACACTCTTGATGAAGATCAAACATGACTTTCTGGAGCCAAATTTCCTCACATATTCTCAAACTCATAGCTCAGTATTCGGTGTCAGCGCTGCTCCTGGCCACAACAATTTGCTTCTTACTTCTCCAAGTTACAAGATTGCCCCATGCAAAGGTACAATAACCGAAGGTAGACTTTCTGTCAACAAAAGATTTTGCTCAATCTAAGTTAGTATATGCCTCAATGGTCTTTCTGTCTGTCTTTCTAAACATTAACCATTTACCATGTGTCGTTTTCAAGTATCTCAAAATTTTGTTGATAGCTTCCATGTGTTCCTCATAAGGAGTCTGCATAAACTAGCTGACAACACTCACAGCAAATGAAATATCAGGACGAGTATGGGATAAGTAAATCAATTTACCCACAAGGTGTTGATACTGTTCTTTATGTACTGGAACTAGATTATTAGAGTTTCCTAGTTTACAGTTGAATTCAATAGAAGTGTCAGCAGGATAACATCCAAACATACCTGTCTCGATCAGCAAATCAATGGTGTATTTTCTCTGAGACACAGAGATGCCTTCTTTAAATCTAGTCACCTCCGTTCCAAGGAAATATTTCAGATTTCCTAAATCCTTGATTTCAAATTCATCACCGATTCTCTACTTTAGTTGACTGATTTATGTCTGATCATCTCTAGACAAAACAATGTCATCCACATACATAATTGGAACTACAATCTTTCCAGTCCTCGAAACCTTTGTAAATAAAGTATGATCAAAGTTCCCCTGACAATACCCCTGAGACTTGACAAAGGTAGTGAACCTGTCAAACCATACTATGGGTGATTTCAGACCATATACGGATCTCTGGAGTTTACAAATCTGCTAACCAAATTGGACTTCAAATCCAGGTGGGGGCTCATGTAGACTTCCTCCACTAGGTCTCCATTCATAAAAGCATTTTTAACATCCAGTTGATACAAATGTCAATCTTTGTTTATAGCAACAGATAGAAGGACTCTAACAGTACTCAACTTACTCAACTTAGCAACAGGAGAAAAAGTTTTTGAATAATCAACATCATAGAGTAATATCAAATGGATCAGAATGTTGCTCATTCAACACCCCTTCAAAGCATCTAGAAAGATCCTAGGGCAGATTTTCATCTAAAACTAAGTTGACACACCCACATTGCCCTCATCACATCCTAATAAAGAAATCTACTAATAAAAGGTCTTGGAAGAGATGGGCCAAGTTGCTCCCTAAAATTGCCTTAAAAAACATTAATACATGTTGTTTTTCATGTCCCCTAGTTGAAACCATCCATATGGGCAAACATATACATGCAAACCACTCCACCACAAATTAATAAGAACCCCAATGATGTTTTGACAATTTGATGCAGTGAGTGGATGCTGATTGGGAGGGGCTTTATCTTTTCTTTTACATCTGTTAGTGTTTGAACCAGCTTACGCGCACCTTGATAAATTTCATAGGACAACCCACCTAACCCTACAATATTTGAGTGTCAAAGAAACTTGTAGAAAATTAATTCCTAGGTAGGTGGTAAGCATGGGTTGAACCCTTAACCATTTATTGAGACTATAAATGGAAGGGCTTTATCCATTAGAATAACTAGTTGAAGTTTGAAGCGGCATGGAATACTTTGACAAAATGCATAAGCAATTTCCCCAAGTTCCATCTCGAGGACGAAGTGTCTTTGAGTCAACGAAGTTGTTTGGTCACTATCAGTAAATACTTTTTCAAAGAGAAATAAGGGAATTGGCCAAGGAAACCCCGTTAGTGGGCCGTGGGAAGTTTGTTAGTATGATTTCTTGGGCTATTGGTGTTATATTAGTGCATAGTCCTTATGTTATGTTGTTGTTATGCTTGTATTATGAAGACAACGATACTATTGCCAAATGGTCTACTTGCTAGGAATAATTATCCGCATTAGTTATCTTGTCTCCATGTTCCTCTCCATAGTGAATAATATAGTATGGCAGTCCTTCGAGAATCTTTGGAATGGTAGAGCACCGAATACCAATGAAAGAATGTTATAGTTCAAATATTGGGAGACGTCAATTGCCAAGGACAAGAGGGCCCCTAGTACCTATATCTATAGGAAAAGGTAGAAGACAAGTTGTAGGATACTACTCATGCCTGAAATTATCTATATAGGTTAAGATTATTGCACTGATTAGCACTTGGATGATAAATTGTAATCTACAACACTCCACTTACATTGTACACATCACTGAAAGTTGGACTAAGACTTTTTTTTGTTTCCTTGTGAGAAACATTAATTTCTTCGTTTTATTAGTACAGTGGAATTACACAAAAAATAAATAAATAAAAACCGAAGTATGCGCCAAAGAATTACAAAAAGTTGGACCAAAGCTTTAGATGAAATACAGACCAAACAACTATGGTCCTTGACCAATAAAATTTAGACACTTTAATCCAAAAAGAAAAGAAAGAAACATAAATAAACCGAAGAGATAAGGAAAGAAACAGGACGCAACAATCAGTTAAGTCACATTCATACGCATAGTTGATGAGAGTCTTACAGTTATAACAACCTTTATGGGCGATTGTGAAAGGCATGGCTCGCCAATATCTCGCACAATCAAACCCACTTTCTGCAAACTAGCAGCGCCGGCTTTTGCACAAGTCCATTGCTTACCAGCTTCTCCACCACAAGACATCACAATCCAAAAAACCCAAAACCACCCTTCTTCCTTGATTCAACCACCTCTGCTACCATTGCCCGGGAAAAATCAAACGAATAAGCGTAAATACTGCAGCAAGGAACAATTTAAATGAGTAGTAGTTTAATTGCCCCAGAATAAATTAAGGAAGTAACCGACTCTGGGAACAGAAAATCAGTAATGACAACAAAAAATGATAACCTGGGTCGTAGCCTTTTCTTGAAGAAACCCGCTGTATGCAAAATGAAGTAAAAGAAACCCTTGTGGGCAGAATGAAAGATGAAGAAAAGGAATGTGGCATGGCATGAACAGAAGGGAAAGGAATAAGCAATCAATGGATGATTGGCATCAAAATGAATCACAAGGTAGAGAGAATGAAGAATTTTGATGAAAAGTTGGATTGAATAAGGGAGAGCGGAAGAGATCTGTGAAATTCGCAAATGGGTTTTGAACTTAGGTTTGTGTAGAGGTTGGGGAAGAGAATCTCCCTCGCCATTTACGCAACAGACCGTTTCCTTTCATCTCTCTCTCGTCTCTTTTTCCTTTTCTTTTCTCTTTTTTCTTCCTTCTCTTTTTTCCCTAAATTTTCAAACAGAACGTAGAAGCAATGGCTAAACAACAAAATTTGAGCATTGTTCCACGATGTAATCTACACATATATATGTCCATATACATACATACACATATATTCATTTAGGTAATCTTAAAAAGTAAGGCTAATTAGGTTGGTTGTTTGTGGGTGTTAATTAAATGTGGGATATCCATGTCCATGTTCATAATCAACAAACTTAGTTTGCCCATTTTCATAATCAACAAGCTTAGTTTGATTGGTTGAATTGAGAGTGATCAATGTGATTGCTTGTTTGAAGAAGAATGGACTCGTTAGCTTTTTCGACATCATTAGTGTGATATTGTTATCAATTAACTCTAACGGCATGTTTAGAATTATAAGTTGTAGTTTGATTATAATGTACGGACTATTCTTAATTTGATGATAAAATACTAGGCAATGTAGCAAATAACAACAATAACAAATAAATAAAAAAGGCAAATGTTTTTTTAGTTGATTTTAGCTCATTGAAAATAATATTATTTATAATAACAAAAAGGGTTATTATAGTATTAGTATAATACTTACCCAAAATGCCCCTACATTGTAATTGTAACCACAAGGAGAAAATAATATTAGACAAAGGAAGTGTAATTAAATCACAATTACAAACATTTATGACTAAAGATAATAATAATCCAACTTCATGTACAGTTGAGGTTTATTATCATTGATACACCAAATGAAACCAAATATAGCTACCGTTGACATGAGTTCAGATAAAGAAACATGATCTTATTAGTTGAGTTTTGAAAGATAGCAAAAGATTAGTCCTTCAAATCTCGCATTTGTATTATTGCTTTGGAAACTATGAAAATCATAACCCTAAACTAAGAAAATATGAACTCAAAAGGGAAAAGAAAATAAGAAAGCATATGCTATTTTAGATATAAATGGAACGTTATTAATAAATGCTACAAACGCTAAGAAGGGAAGTTCTTAATGGCAATTACAAAAGTGAAGGCCATTATAACTTAAACTAAGAAACAAAAACCTTGGGCTTTAGCAGCTAAAAATGGGCCTAACTGTGAAGCCTATGAATAAAAAGATAAAAAAGCCCATTCGCTTTCGAGGCCCAAAGCCCAATCTCAATATAGGAAAAAGAAATTTGTGTGGAAAAATTTAAACGGTGTATGTGTATTTTTCAAAA
This sequence comes from Cucumis sativus, assembly GCF_000004075.3. Classification (NCBI taxonomy): domain Eukaryota; kingdom Viridiplantae; phylum Streptophyta; class Magnoliopsida; order Cucurbitales; family Cucurbitaceae; genus Cucumis; species Cucumis sativus. The sequence goes on from NC_026658.2 coordinate 1,568,946, forward strand.
ATTTAGTTAATTCCTCCAAAAACATATATTTGAATTATTAGTTATTTTCCATTATAGCAAAGTAAGGTTGACAAACATCGATGAATATTGATATCAGTCTATCGATGTTCATTATAAATAGATTATAAAATTTTGTTGTATTTGTAAATATTTTCTTAATTGATAATTTGTTTTTATTAGACATTTTTTTATCGACGATAGGTGATTTTTGAGATATATTTCTTTCTCCGACAAATTTGTGTTTAAAAGCTCGTGGCAATTCAAGGTTCTAAATACATTGATACAAAGAATATGAAGAGACTTTAACCTTTTTACCAATAATGGGTGGCATGGGGACGAAGACTACACTATGGATACTCGTTCATGTCATCTACTTTTTAGATTCTCATGTCATGTAAAGTAAAGTAAAAAGGAAATCAACAAAGGAGAGAATATTTGTCATTGGACTACCATTTGACTTATTTTTCTTAGTTTTATTCCGATTGAGATATCGGACTAAAAAGTACATTAAGATTGAAAATTTTGAACATTCGATACTTTTGTTCATACTTTCATTTTGACATATAACATTAGACAGGTAACAAAATACAATCAAAAAGAAAAATTTAGCACACTATTATCTTCGATAATTGAAATCGATACTCGTTTGTTTTATAGAACGACAGAAGAGACACTTCAATTCCTTAATTTTGCATAAAACCCTAACAAATAGTCTATAATTTAACTTTAGAAGTATTTGCAAATATAGCAACGAGATTCAAAATAATCAAGTATATAACAATATTTAAAAAAAATTACGAATATAGCAAAATCTGTCAATATCTCTCAATAATAAGAGTTTGTCACTAATAAATCATGTAACAAACATTAGTCTATCACCGATAAACCATAAGAGTCGGTCTACAAGCGATGAAAGTCTATCACTTACAAACTTAACTATATTTACAACTTTTTTAAAAAATACTATCACATATTTAATAACTAGAAAAACTTCATAAAATGACAAAAACATTTAGATAAAAACAGCACATAACACCTACATATTGCGACAACTATCAAATTAGTGATATCAGACGGTGATCATATAGTAATAATAGGGTTACCAACTTTTAAATTTGCTAATTTTATAATTTAAAAAATGTAGTGACATAAATTCTATTATCAATATTTTTTCTACTATTTTTTGTAAATACTCCTGATAATTATTCTAGAAATTGCTACCTACTACGGTCGAGACGACTTAATGGTCGCTAAACCATTATTTATTGGATAATGATACTATCTTTTTCAACATCATGATTCTCTCTGACAAAGCTCAAATTCTTTGCAATCCAATTCCCACACCAACAACAACAATAACAAAATGAAAAGAAATAATTTGAAGAATTATTTTCAAACCAAAACCAAAGAATCTTAATGGGGAATCAAAATCTTAGATGGGAATCCAGATGGACGGTTGTGATTCCCCCAGATCCACTTGAATTGGTAATGAAGCCCATGTTCAACAAAATATACAATATTACAAACTCCAAGATTGGTATCTTCCTTATTATTATCATCATTAATTCTTTTTATTATATACTTTGATTCTATAGTCCACACGGTTTGCAAAGCTCTCCCCACTCACATACTTTTGTGAACACTAATTTAAATTATACACTTTATTATATTTATTTCATGATTTGATTGCACCATGTAAAATTAATTCACACCCTAATTCAATTTGCTTACTCTAATCTCAAGTTGAGTTGGATTGTATTCATTATTTTAGTAACATAGTTGTGTTTGACCATATAAAAATATCTTTCATATAATAATATTGTTTTTTGTATTTTGTGTCATAAAATATTAGTATGGACTTTTTAAAATACTTTATTTTGATTCCAAACTACTAACTTTAATTCAATTAGTTGAGTATTAGCACTCATTGATCCCAATTGATTTAAAGGGCATAACTAAGTATAAATTAGATTAACAAAGTTTAGCTTTTTCTATAAAAAGAAAACATTATTTGTGGTGCAAATTACAAATTAGACCTTACTTGTTTGTGTAGCTATTTTCATCCTAAATTTTAATTTATTTTGGTTGCATCTCTATTTATATCTATAGTCTATGCTATTGACATCATGACATGCTTATTCAATAAGTGTTGGCGTATTCATTTTAGTTCAACAATTGCGACTGATGATTAAACAATCAATTTTTATATAGTAGTTAATGGATCACTTATCTACTTTATTCAACTATACTTGAATTGATAAATTGATTCGATGCAAGGTTGACTTGAAAAGATAAAAACTTTTTTTTTGTTATGGGTCTAGCTTTACTTGTTTATAGCCTATATGTATCAAAATGTTAATTACATATGTTCGCACGAGATTTTTGAAGAAATTTAATTCGTGTATTTGAACTTAGTGTTGAAGTCGTATTTTTGTTGATTTGATGCGATGTGGTTCTATCTCTACAATTTGATCATTTGATTCTCTATCGACTGAATGTCTATGCTTGATTTGGAGGAAGCGGAGCACGTGATTTTCTTGAAGTTTCTTGAACGTCTACGTTTGATTTAGGGAAACGGAGCACGCGATATTCTTCAAGTTGGTTGAATGCCTACGCTTGATTTGAGAACGCGGAGCACGTGATGTTCTTGAAGTTGGAGTCTTTGAAGAAAGTTTGTATCTTTAAATGAGCTGATCTTCGAGGGAAGTTGGAGTCTTATAAGAAATCTTGTATCTTCAAAGAAGCTTCAATATTCGATGATGGTCTTAGAATAAATCTTGTATCTTCAAAGAAGCTTCAATATTCGATGATGGTCGACTTCAAAAGTTAGGGAGTCTTCTAACTGTTGGGAGAATTCTCTCTAGACGTAAATAATTTACAACCCCTCCAATAGAGGAATCTCCTCTATTTATAGAGTTCACTTGTGGGTTTTATGGACTTAAACCTGGTTGGTCAATGGACCAGACCACCAGACCCATGGGCTCAACCAAGCTTATTTTTGGCCTTAATTGAAAGTAAATAATATTTAATTGAAAATGATTAACTTAATCCAACAATTCTTTATTTGGAACACATGTCAATTTTAATTAGTCCCAAATTTAATTATTTGTATTTTTTATCATTAACTTAATAAATGATGCGGCAATTTGTGATTGGTCTCAAAATTTCTTATTGAACGACATATTTAGTCTTTTAAATCGTATTTTAAAATATTATAATTTTACCTTTGAAAATTTAGTTTTGCTTCAATTTTAGTCTGGATTATTTTTTTCTATTGAATTCTTGCCTTTTGTCGTAGTATTTATGTCTATTGATTAACTTGAATAAATTCAAATAATTGTTATTAATTGACTTTTCATCGCTATTAAAAATAAATTTTAAGATCCACTTCAATAGTTATTATCAAATGGTTAACAAAAAAATTAAGGACTAAAAGTGAGTATTTAACAAACAAAAAAAAATCAAGCCAAAAATTGTAAATCTCTAAATCTAAAGACCGAATTAAAATAAAAACGCAATTTGCAAGGATTAAACTATAACACTTTAGAATTTAGAGAACAAAATAAAACCAAACTCAAAACTTGAACACTAAATAAATATACGTAACCATTTAAAACATATATAATATAATAACCTAAGTAAAAACAAAACCCAAAACTTAGAAAATCGATTAATTTTATTTTTTAATTTTTATCTAATTTTTTTCCAGTAAACATTTAGAGATCGAGAGATTTAAACTACAAATCATGAATATCAGTTGAGTTTAGTTCTTGCTAACCAGACTTCCTAACTATGACTTTTTTTTGTTCAAATAATTTTAACTATATGTTTAGGAGTTTATATATATGCAATGATATTGCAAGGTGGGGATGTTTTGGGTTGGCAAATTAGACATAGAATAGAAAATTTCCATTAAACATTTTGTGTATTGGTCACCTCAAATTTGTCCTCATTCAACTATACATAAACATGTGGTTGAAATTTGAATATTATTTTTTGTTTTAGAAAATGGGTAAGCTGTCTTTGAAAGCAAAGTTGCATTTTCCAACTTCTCTACTTGTTTACGTATCCATAAAAATTACAATCACTTTGATTTTGATTTTGATTGCTTTAGAAATAATTAATGCAAATGCCAAACTTAAACTTAGTTTATTTAAGTTTTAGATTATAATATTTCTTCTTAATCGTTTTTTTATTATCAAGTAATCGACGGAGGGGAGGAACATTAGTACGTTTTGTTTAAATTTGAGCAGTGCAATATGATCTAATTAAGTATGTGGGTATCTAAATTCAATATAAATGAAAAACACATATTAGAGCTAATTTGATAATATCATTGGTAGATTAATTAGATAAGTGCGAATATTTTCATTAACCAGAACGTATAACTCTAGTGAAAACTTATTTTATGTAATTATAGATTTAGACGTCCCTAGTTGTTTGAATTTTTTTATAAAAAAAAATAAAGAAAACGTGTCAATGTAATTTTAAGGTATATTTGATTACCTCTCTAATTTTAAAGATTAGAGAAAAATATTTTAAAGAGATAAAAAGTTTTATTGATAAACAATTTTTTTTATTAAGAAAAACAAACAATAGCATAATTGCATGTAAGGATCCATACCATCCTTTAATTTTCAACATCGACGATGTGGACAAGTTGTTGAGGGAAAGCACTAGGACCAACAAACATAAGCACGAGAAGAGAGTGCATGGTCCGCCAAATTATTAGCAACTTTATTAGACATGAATTAGGTGAGGAAAAATCTAAATCCAACCATTTAAATCTAACACGTGAGATCGTAAATTTTAGTATAATCAAGCTAAAAAAGGAAGAATCAAAATTTAGTGAATAAATACGCTTTCACTTCGACACTAGTGATGGATTCAACAATTAAATGAAGGTCTGACAAGAGGAAAGACTCAAATTACAAACTCGAACTTATTATGTGTATTATTATTTAAAACTCAAAACTAAATAGTTTTGATTGCTTAGGAAAAAAGTATATAGTTAATTATATGCTTGTGTTTGTATTAGTACAACCATTACATATTGACAGATATTGAAAAACAGATCAGTTTTAAATTTGTATTTTAGAATAAAACAATGCTGACTATGTTATGCAAAATGAAGAAATTGAACACCGATGCAATGTCAAACCATTGACACTTAAGTCGTATGGAGTATTCACTTAATGAGTAATTCTAATTAATTACAAAGATTTAATATTCTACAACAAGCATACTTATGCTTATAACAACATCTAAATATTCCATGATAACTATCTAGACACTACACTTACAACATGTACAACTCTACTATTCGAAACAATTGCCAACTTCTGATTTTGTTCGACTTTACTCTTCCTTGGATTGTAGGTTGATCTCTCATCCATTTTATGAGTTCTCTCTAAACTCTTCCACATGTTATATGAACTCCTTTTCTCTACTATTGATCTCGGTCTATTTCAATAACTATATCCATAAAATAGATACAAGAGATCAAACATATATCTACTTGAATGGTTTGTGTATGACGTCGTGGCGGCTGTCGATGTATTTATGATATGGTTTTGCAGCTATTAGGAGGACATTGACAAGAGAAAATAAAGCAATCATACACAAACATTGCCCTGTTCATGAAAATGAAATTGAAAGACCAAACACAAAAGACTACAAAATTAAATAGAAATTGTCAACATTTTTGAATGTGTTGTTTTCAATGGCTTTTCAATCCACAAGAAAAAAACTGTCCCTTTTCCACTACGAATTTTGAGTGAGGAATCTTTCAAACATATTCAGATTCCAAAACTTTAGAATAATAATAGTAATTATTATTATTATCATATTTATTTCAACAATTATCCATTGCATACTTTTCTTCTCATAATTGACCTTTTAGGTTATGACTTGTTTTGTAAATTCTACCCATAAGAAAAAAATTACAACCACTGTTCTCTTTGTAGGAATCCAAAAATAAACATTAATTATGCTACAAATTGTACAAAATTTGAAGGTTCACATGTATTTTAAAGAAAATAATAACAATCTGTTCAAATAATTATTCGCCCTAAAATTTTATATTAAGAAGAAATTGAAATAATATATTTATGTTTAATCTAAAAGTTGTGTGGGTGAATTTTTGTCTTTCATGATTTTTAAATATATTTTTCTAAATTATTATTTTTAAAATTAAACTAATTTATTTTCTCTCAGAAGAAATGGATAGAAGTCGATGTTTAGATTTCAAATGAACATTGATATACACTAGTTATTAGTCTACAAAAGAAAAGTAAAATAATACTATATATATGTGAGTAATCTGACGAGACAACCAATTCAACTCCACGATAAACAAAATTCATTTCCAAACATATTTTAGTTGGACGTGAGCTTTATTTTATTTTCTAAATAAAACAAAAAGAATCTTCTTTAATTATATTTTTCTTCACTTCCTTTATTACAGAAACTTTATCATTTTATTACTTTAATATATAATAATTTAATTCTATATGGTTTGTTATTTAAAATTAAATATCCATTTATCAATTCAGTTTAATCAGCCTCAATTATTTATCAATTTACCCATGTAGGCACTATAACATATAGTTCATATATTATTAAAAATGTAACTAAGTATCTCTAATAAAATAACAATATATCATTCCACTAAATATTATTTAAAAGTTTCTAATTAACTAAATAAATATTATTTCAAAACCTTTCCAACCTTTTTTACATCTTATTTTTTACTATAGTATTTATTATCTTTTTATTCAATTAAAATAGTATACACAAAAAACATATTTTATAATCAAACAAAAATAAATGTAACAAATCTAAAATGATTATCACCTAAAAACAATTATTTTGAACGAAGTATAGATTTGATATTGGATATTTATTTTATTGGAGGAAGGAACTAGAAAGGACACGAGTATAGATGTATAGATTTGAATAATAAGTAAAGAAAGAAAAGGAAATAGAATGACGTAAGATATGGGAATTAGAGAATGGCCTCCAATTCCAATATAAACCCAACCTTTTACTTTCTCACTTGGGAATTGGAATCTGATGCCTTTTCTCACTCAAATTTGATCAATATCCATTTCCACCTCATCCTTCCCACGTGTCACCTAACCACTCATTCTCACTCTTTCTAGTCAACCACACCACAATGCTTCCCAAAATCTTCAACTTCTTGCTAATAATCCTTCTTCAATAACCATTTATGTATAAAGTAAAAATTTGATTTTTAAAAATCAACAAATTTTATATTATAAAGTTGTAAAAAAATAGAACATTGACAAAATATATAAAAAAAACACATGGTTTTGTTACGCAAACAATAACTAGTTTGTTAATTTTTTTTATTTTTGAAAAAATATATATATTTTAATAAGAATAGAAGAAGGGTATAGGGACATAGTTGTAATTTGAAAGTGCTATCGGACATTTCACAACTTCGATGGATGAGAAAAGGAGATGAAAATGAAGGTGAGAAAGCAAAAGCTTCCAATATTATTAACTTTCCCAAATTTTCTTTATTTTTTTTTCTTCTCTCTGTTTCTCTCTCAATCTCTGCAAATCCCTTTGCATCTGTACCTCAAAAAGTACCTTTTCTTCCCTTCACTGTCTCCACCATAACCAAGAAGAAACTATAAACTTTGCCTAACACCACCTTCAATGGCGACAGATCTTTCCATTTTTTGGTTACTCAATTCTTAGATAATCGGGCTGATACAAAACACTTCACGCCGCAATGGTGCCCACTCTCTCTCTCTCTCTAGGGTTTTTTTTTCGGCCTTTTCCCTTTTATGGAGGAGAATTCTCTCTGTCTCACATCATTCACCGTCACTGACCTCCTTAATCCCCATCTTTATCTCTAATTCTTGGATTTCTGTGCATTTCTGCTAAGATTGCTGGTGGGGTTTTCAGCAATTTCTCTGACGGTAACCGACTCTGTTCTTTTATTTAATTGCTCTTAACTCACATCTCTGGCTGATTTCGTCAGTGATTTGCGGTAGCATCCGTCATCTTTTGGGGTGCTTTGACATTCTTCTATTCCTTTTACTGGAATTGGGCTGATTTTAGATAAGGGTGTTGAGGTGGAACTCTAGTTCTTCGATTTATGGCATTTCTTTTTAGCTTTTGTTGGTATTTGGGGAATCTTTCTAAAAGTGTTTTTTTGTAATTGCACCTGAGATTAATTTAGGGTGTTTGAAGTTTTGGGGGTGGTATATAATGGATGTTTTTCTTAACTTTGTAATGGGGGAGAAAGATAGTAAGCTTAGGAGGATTAGTTTTGGGCGGTGTCGTTGGATGGAATTCTAGCATCCGTTGTGATTTGATTGCTGAAATTGGTCTTGATTATTCTATATGGAAAACCCCTTTTCAACCAAGGAGGAAGGGACGATGTCTTGGGGGCCTTCCAGGACTCAGGCCGAAACTCTGACTTCTACTGACGTTGGAATGAGGATTATGAGTCCTGAAGATGTGCTTCATAGTTTCTCAGAGCTGATGAGTTTTGATTCTTATGCGGGATGGGGCAATAACTGTTCAACAATGGATCAGATTTTCACTTCTTGTGGCTTTTCGTCGATTCCGCCTATGAGTACTTGCCCCTCAATGGAGGGATCGACTTTCCCGGAAGGGATGAGCGTGAGCCACGAAGCATTCTCACTGAATGAAATTGATGGAACTTCTATTTCAGTGGCGAATTCTTTCACTTGTGGAGACAAGATGATGTTTCAGCAGCCAGACACTGGATTTGGGGTTTCTGAGGTTTCGGACAATACAAATGAAGCAGGTTCGAAATCAAATGATGACCTTCTAGATAGTTGTTTGATTTCTAGGCCGATTGGTTGGTCACTTGATGAGAGAATGCTGAGGGCACTGTCCTTGTTTAAAGAGTCTTCCCCCGGGGGCATTTTGGCTCAAGTCTGGGTGCCTGTAAAGCATGGAAACCAATTCTTCCTGAGCACCAGCGATCAGCCCTATTTGCTAGATCAAATGCTCACGGGGTACCGTGAAGTGTCGAGGTCGTATACCTTCTCTGCAGAAGGAAAATTGGGTTCTCTCCTTGGCCTTCCTGGTCGTGTTTTCACCACCAAGATTCCAGAATGGACATCAAATGTTAGATATTACAGTAAGAACGAGTATCTAAGAATGGAACATGCAATCGGACATGAGGTTTATGGATCGATTGCCTTGCCAGTATTCAGTAATGAACTTGAAAAGTCATGCTGTGCCGTACTTGAAGTTGTTACTACAAAGGAGAAGTCTGATTTTGATGCAGAGATTGACATTGTTTCCCGAGCACTAGAGGTCAGTTCTCCACATTCACTTGTATACTGTTACTTCCTGTTCCTGATGTACCATAGTTGCAAATAATCTCATTTATGATTATTTGAAGCTAAACTTCTTGGGGGTCAATTCTTATTTAAGCAAAAACGTCTTCTTGGTGGTCAACAAGACTATGAAGTGTAATGCACCAAGCACCATCCTTCCAGTTAAATTGAATGGAATTAACAGATTTTGTCGGTTTCTATTCAAGTTGGATTTTGGCCTCCATCCACCATAATTGTAATAACTGTTTTTGCTATTTTTATTTTCATTTTAAAATAAATTTATGTATTTTCCTAAAAAACAGAATTTTAAAGAAGTTCCATAGATAAATATCATTTGTACTTTGAAATAGTTGTGTTTCAAGTTTCTATCACGTGGTTCCTTTTCTATTCTTCTATTATTATTTCTTTTTGGACAATTTTCTACCGCTGGCCAAATTGTCTTTTGATGTCTTAAATGTGATGCATCTCATGCTAATATGCACAATTTATTTGAGTTCGGATAGGTATATGGCAACTTATTGATAAGAACATGAAAAGGTTTTCTGTAAGTTGTAGATGATTTTAAGCTATCAATCCACTCAGTTTGAACAATTCATCTTCTTTGGAATTCTCTGTTATCCAGTGATATTTTGCACACTCCACTTTTCAGTGTTTGATGAATAATTATATCGTAAGAATCTATTGCTCACATTGCTGATATTTCTGTGGACCATGACTGTTGCAGATTGTCAATTTGAGAACTGTTGCACCTCCTCGATTATATCCTCAGGTATCATTAGCTGCAATATTAGTTCTTGGTTCTTTCTAGACTGCCCTAATTGAACTAAGTACAAAGATTGATTCCTGATGTTTATGCTACTTTCCTATTTTGTTTTAGTTCTTTTGAATTTCTAATTTCAATACTTAGTGTATTAACTTATTTCAGTGAAGTCTTCCATAAAAAATTGTAAATATGTTAATGGAAATACAACAGGAATTAGGTACTAAAATATGGCTTATTATCATAGGTGGACACGAGGGCATATTGATCTCATGTACTGGTTTAATGAATAATCCAACTCACATGAGACTGAGAAATCTGAGAGGGCGGTATAAACTACCAAAGGGATTTTGAATGAATATTATTCTGCCTCCCAAAGGGAGGGCAGAGGTTTATTTATAGAAGTTTTAATACAATTAGCTATTAAGTAACTAACTGAATTGTTTACACCATAATCCACCCCCTAACATTAGACTCGCCCTCGAGCTGGGTCAGCAAGCTGGGGGAACATATCTTGTAGGCATTAGGATCATATTTTGCTAGCACTTTGCAAGGGCCAATCTGCTTATCATTTAACTTTCCGTAAGTTTCGGCTGGGACCTATTTTTTCTGAAGTGTGTCATAACAAGGTTCCAAGTGGTAAGCTGGCCTGGACACTCATGGATATCGAAAAAAAAAAAAAAAAAGGAAACAAGGTCTCCCACTTGGAAGGAAACTTCTCTTCTTATCTTTCTCTGGATGCTGTATTTTTTATTAAGTAACCATAGACTTCTTTATGAAACTTCTGCCCGGTCTGCCATCTCTTTTGCTTCATTTTGTATATCCATCCTTTCTTCAAGCAGCCCGTTATGGGAGCTAAAATTCTTTATGAATTTTCTGTAGAAGGATGCCAATCCCATGAAAGCTTACACCTCTTTTATTGACTTCATAATTGGCACTTAACAACAGCTTCAACTTTTTCCTCATCCATCTTTACTTGATTGTTGCCGATTATGAAACCTAGGAATGATATCTCCTTAGTACAAAATGTATATTTCTTTATGTTGATGTATAACTCGTTTTCTGCCAAAGCTTTGAACACTAGCTTTAGGTGATAATAATGGTCTTCCTCATTGCTGCTATACACCAAAATATTGTCAAAATAAACAACAAATTTGTTTAAGGAGTGGAGTACTTGGTGCATTAGGCATATAAATGTGCTTGGGGCATTGGAAAGGCCAAAAGGCATCACATGCCATTCAAACAACTCTTCATTTGTTTTAAAGGAAATCTTCCATTCATCTTCGGGCCGAATACGAATTTGATGGTAACCGCACTTTAAATCCACCTTCAAAAAGATAAGAGCTCCCCCTTCTCTCCTCTCTCCACCAACAAAACGGGCAATTGGATGCTGCTCATTCTCCACCAAATTTGTACGGGCTCCCAAATGATGGAGTTCTTCAAAATAATCGGCTATAGCCTGACCTCCTTGTCGACAACTTTGGTATTGATTATATAATGTTTGTTCATAGTTAGGAGGGAGAAATCTTGCCTTCATCAGTTTCTTCCTTTTCTCCCATGCAATAATATGGTTTTTACCATTTCTTCTCCTATTCACCTCTACTTGCTCCCACCATGCTGACGCGCCAAGTTTTAGCTTTAGTGCTACTAAGTGAACCTTCTTTCTTTTGGGCATATTGATATAGTTGAAGAAGTTCTCGGTATTCTTTAGCCAATCCAGAAAAATCTTAATATTTCTCTTGCCATCATAGCTAGGTAAATCAATCTTCATCTTATAATCATGGGTTCTCATCTTCTATCTTTTTCTTTTTATATCCGTGAGTGTCTGGGCCAACTTATGTGCACCTCAACTAATCTCACGGAACAACTCGCCTGACCCTACAACATTTGCGTGTCAAGGAAACTCGTAGGAAATTAGTTTCTAGGTAGGTGGCCACTATGGATTGAACCTATGACCTTTTAGTTAGATATTGCCCTTTTTACCACTAGGTCAATCCATGATGGTTCTCATCTCCTTTCACTCTAATGAGCTTGGAGTCTTCTTCCATAGCCACCGTTTTCTCTATCTTTCTCCTCAATCATTTGAAGAATTCCAATTTTAGTATCCTTGGTTGCGTTCTTGGAATTTTGGTAGTGGTTCTTGATGTTCTTGATTGGGTCTTCCTCGATCTTGAGTCCCGTATCTTCCTTCTTGGTCATTTCGACCCAATCTTTGTCGTCCAGCTCCACAAACACCATGCTGTCCCATTGATGAACCACCTCCTGTTGCTCTTCAGGGATTTCTTGAAGAGGAGTTGCCGCATCTAACCTTTGCATACTTCATTCTTGGAGAGAGGATGGGGTATCTTCCGTCTCTTGATTCTGAGCAGGTTGCTCAGCTGCCACTGCCACGCCGGATAGCCGTAGGTCCTGAGAGCGTAAATGATCTGATACCAATTTGGTGTAAACTACCAAATGGATTTTGAATGAATACTATTCTGCCTCCCAAAGGGTGGGCAGGACTTTATTTGTAGAAGATTTAATACAAAGTTAGTAAGGAACTAATTGGTAACTAACTGAATTGTTCACGACAGAGGGGTTGGGAGAGTATAAAAGAGGCAAAGAAAGAAAAGAACAAAGAGAAGTGGGAGAGAGATCGTTAAAGAGATAGAGAGAAGAGCGTTAAAGAGACCGAAGAGTGAGAGGAAAAAGAGAACTTGGGGAGAGAAATCAAGAGAGTACTGAGAGATGAGGATAAGAAAAAAAGAGTAGTTTCGAAAAAAGCAAAACAGTGATAAGTTACATGACAATTGCCAGTGGCCATTCTTTTTCAAATATATTTTTAATTCTACATATTTACAGCTGTAGTTACATTGGTGGAATATTTGTTGCAGTGCTTGAAGCAGAACCAGAAATCTGCATTAGCAGAGATAATGGATGTTCTACGTGCCGTATGTCATGCACATAGACTACCTCTGGCGCTAACCTGGATTCCTTGCTGTATTACTTTGGAGGCTGTTGATGATGCTGCTAGAGTTCGTGTGAAGGAGAAGATTATTAGCCCAAAGGAGAAATCTGTATTATGCATTGAGGAAACAGCTTGTTATGTGAATGACAAAGCAACTCAAGGTTTTGTGCACGCGTGTATGGAACATCATCTTGAAGAAGGGCAAGGGTTAGCTGGGAAAGCTCTTCTATCTAATTATCCTTTCTTTTATCCTGATGTGAAGACATATGATATTAATAAGTATCCACTAGTGCATCATGCACGCAAATTTGGTTTGAATGCTGCCGTAGCAATCAGGCTGAGAAGCACATATACTGGCGACGATGATTACATATTAGAATTCTTTCTACCTGTCAATATGAAAGGAAGCTCAGAACAGCAACTTTTATTAAACAATCTCTCTGGTACCATGCAAAGAATGTGCCGGAGCTTGAGGACAGTTTCAAAGGAAGAATTAATGGGAGCCAAGGATCCTGATACTGGATTTCAGAGTGGACTGATTGGGAAGTCTGCAACTACATCTAGGAGAAACTCACAATCCACGGTGACAGACAGTGAAACAAGGGTATCTAATTCAGTAAACAATGGAACTGAAGCAGAATGTCCTAAGAAGCAGGTTATTTCATACCCGTGAATAATCCCATATTCATGTGCTATTGTCACTTATGTTGTTGCCCTCTTGCCTTTCTTTTATTTGTCTTCTCACTTTATCATTTCAATCATTCATTTGTTATGATACCACTGTTTTTAAAGATGGCATACAATTCTTGTTTGTTTAAATGTATAAAAATATTTGGAATCTTCTCTATGCAACAATGAATCAATTTGCAACAGCTAATAGTTTTGGGTCTTCCTAGTTCTGTTTAGGCCATTTTTAGGGGAATGTATCCAGTTTTTGATGATTGATTGATTGTGAATGTGAGTATGTGACTAATGTAGATATGTGAGGGTTAAATAGAAAAGGAAGCTTCAGATCTGATTGTGTGTATAATTTGGATCTGTGAAGAAACGTCTGTTTAATTATTACACTAGTTCTCTATACAAGAGGATGTCCATCTTTGAAAGTCCAGACTATCTCTAGCTGTTCAATCTTCTCTGTGTTAGGTGCCTTGGGGTGGATAAGGTGTGGGGTTTTGGTACAATGAGAGAATAATTTTATCACTCAATCTCCTGGTTATTAATCCATTGTGTGCTTATTCTCCAATTGTTTTTGTAACTATTCCTTGTACTCAATTTTAGAGTTCAGGAAGGTGAAAAGCTGGCAGGCAATATGCAATTTGAAGCTTATTACGGAATACTGATATTGAGATGGATAGAACTGTCTTGATAGGGTGTTGGATTTCAAATTTACTAGCGCACAGCTGTCTTGTTTTGATGTGTCTTCCACTTTATGTTGGGCATTTTCCATTTGGACTATTAACCAATGTATTTTAATTTATGGGCAAAAATTTCTAGTCCTTTTTCCTTCAATTGTTGGTGTACACCTACGAACAGGTAATGTATTCATTTTAATAGTTCCTTATGCACCTTATCCTGCAGATGACCAATGGATTGCGGAGGCAGGGGGAGAAAAAACGTAGCACAGCTGAAAAAAATGTGAGCTTGAGTGTTCTTCAGCAATATTTTTCTGGGAGTCTTAAGGATGCAGCAAAGAGCATTGGTGGTGAGTTTGTAGCCCCCACCCCCTTTTCTGTTTTTAGTATGGTTTTAAGCAATCCTCGTCCATAAAAAACATTCAAATACAGAGAGAAAAGGCCATAAACCAATGGCTAACTAACCCCTGACAACAGAACAGAACTAAAACACATGATTCTGGCTATTGGTGATCGAGAATAATGGGCATTTGGTAAAGACAGGAGCATTTTGGAGTATGAATTAGAGGGAGGATAATCTGATAACCTCAAACATCCTCTCATGATTTACATAGATAGAAAAGCTTCAGGGTTCTGTGCAGTTGCAACCACCCGCTCTATAAAACACAATTTGTTGAGCTTTGAACTATTAAGCAAGCCCAGGTTTTCATAGAGAACCCCCATGTCTCTGTAATAAAAGGAAAAAGCCACAAAAGGTGGATTAAACTTTTCGAAGCTTGCTTGCACTTTTTGGGGCCTATGACAAAGATAGCTCTCCCATCTCCAGATAACGTCTAAGGTAATCATCATCTTAAGGGCAAAAACTAGAGAAATAACTCATTGTTCCTTAAGGATAGAAAAAGAGATTCTAGAGTAGAATAAACCAATGGAGTTGGACATTCTTAGTTAAAGTAACGGAAGGCTCAACTCAATAGAACTAAATAACAATTTATGATTAGGACAGTCAAAATGACTCCTTGAGTGATAGAGAGTAGTGAAACAACGAAATTTTAATTGTGCCACATAACTGGCATTTAAATTTTTTAAACGAAAATTTATTTCAATATATTCATTCTAAAATTGGCACCACATTTTCAATGGTGGCTTAAGTTGTATTTTTGGGTTTTTTCAGTCTGCCCAACAACTCTGAAAAGAATATGCAGACAACATGGGATTTTGAGGTGGCCATCTCGTAAAATAAACAAGGTGAATCGTTCGCTACGGAAAATACAGACAGTTCTCGATTCTGTTAAAGGGGTGGAGGGCGGTCTGAAGTTCGATCCAACTACAGGGGGTCTTATGGCAGCAGGCTCTCTTATTCCAGAACTCAATGGACAGAATAATCTTCTTTTCTCTGATAACAACACATCTATAAGAAATCTGGAGCCGTTCCTTCAGGACGTAAACTCAGTTCCTCCCATCTCTTTCAATGGCCAGAATTCTGCCATGAAACTGGAAATGGAGGACTCCTTCGTCACGATGCCCCAAAGAATCTCATCAAGGAATATTCTTATTCCGGAAAAGGAACCAAATGTTTGCCAGCTTGATTGTAGTGAAGGCTCGAAGTCCACAGGGTTAGATGCTGCATCATGCCAGCTTGCTGACCTGGATATGATGGGGGGATGGGAAGTCGCAGGCAATGCTACAGGCTCAATTATTGCTAAAAAAAGCAATAGATTGGATTTTGTGGAGAATGATTTGAGGTCAAGTGATGCTGACTGCCAATTTATGGCCAAGAGTTCATGCTCTTTTGCAGCTGCTGATGAAATGGGCACTGTGTTGGAAGGCACCGATGGAATCAATGAACATTACCAGCCTACTACTTCTAGCATGACGGACTCATCAAATGGCTCCGGCTTATTGATCCATGGGAGTTCATCCAGCTGTCAGAGCGTCGAGGAGAGGAAGCATTTGCAAGAGAAAATAAGCTGCGTTGACAGTGATTCCAAGATTGTTGTAAAAGCTTCATACAAAGATGACACAGTTCGATTCAAGTTTGATCCTTCTTTAGGATATCTCCAGCTATATGAAGAAGTTGGCAAGAGATTCAAGTTAAACCATGGGACATTCCAGCTCAAATACCTTGACGATGAAAAAGAATGGGTAATGCTAGTAAGTAATTCAGATTTGCAGGAATGTCTTGAGGTGATGGATGAGATCGGCACCAGAAATGTGAAGTTTCTTGTTCGCGATATAACGTCTGCTGTGGGCAGTTCTGGCAGCAGTAGCTGCTTCCTACCTAGAGGTTCATGACAAACATTTGATGCCTCCACAGTTTGATAGTCTCAATGAATCGCTGTGAAAGGAAGGATTGTCTGCCCTCGTGACCATCAAGGTTCTCACAAGGAAGCAGACACACAGAAAGAAACTTGATCTCTTCTCTGTTTTCAGGCCTCACACGACTCTGAAAATTGAAAACACAACAAAATTTGGGTCGATTCAAGGTGAGAGCTCAGAGTTGCATCGAGTTGGAAGTAAGGTCATGTTGTTTTAGGTTAGGGAATCAGAAAATGCAGGAAGGGGAAATAAGTTTTTACTTGCAAGTTGAATAGGTTTGTAAATGAAAAAAAATTAGGAAGTAAGGTGTTTGATTTAGAAGGGGAATGAAAGCATCCTGTTTAAAAAATGCCAAGTTCCTATATCCTGTAATCATAATTACATTAGTCAAGAGGTGATAGAAACTACTCTATATATTCAATGTGATTCTTTTTGGCTGTAATGTAAGTTCTACATAAAGTTTGTTATTAGTAGCTGTGATATATAGACAAAGGAAATTTTATGTAAAATAGTCATTTTTGGAGAGCATTCTTGAGTCATTTTTACTCATCTGTCTCCATTGTCCTTCAAAATATGTTAGTATTTGCTATTCATTTGCTCATTAATAATTTGATAAGTGTTGACAAGTTAGTCACTGTAGGATTACTGTATTCGACAACTTTAGCTATAAGATTGAATCTTCGATCTTACGAGATGTTCCTAAAATTGTACTATGTGATATTTAGGGAATTAAGGGTTTGATGATCTGGAGCTTAGATCTTGAATAAAAGTCATACACAGTTCAAATTGAGACTTTTAGACTTATATAATTGAATGTACAATTTTTTTTTCCAAATATTATTAGTAAGTTGAATACAATTATTATATTTGTAATTTTCTCTATTTCATATATAATATTAAATGTATCTTTAATTGGGAGACATTAAAGAGAGTATCTTCGTAGATGTTACCACTTGGTTTCTTGGGATTTGCTTTTGGTAGCACCATGAAGGATCCTTCTTTATTTGAACTTCCAAGTGGTTTGGTCAAATAAACCAAAAGAAAAGGATACAAGTGTCGTTTCACTTCTTTAGTAAACTTAACACTCCCACACGCTTTTCACCTCTTCATTTATAAATATAATAAAATTATTATTTTATAATTTTGTTATATTTAAAAATATTTTTAACGATTTTATCGTTCAATTTCTCTAAAAGGTCGGTTAAAAAAAAAATTCCGTAAAGCGAGAATGGAAAAAGTTGAATGGATTGTAAGATGTTTATCTAATAATTGGTATGACACCTCTTAGTATTCTTATTTATTAGTAAAACGATCATTACTTTGTTCCGTTTTTTTTATAATGAAAGAGCAAACAAATTTAAATACAGAAGAAAGCCATAACGAGTGGAATTTGCCTACAATGTTAGATACATATAAACTAAAAATAAGTTTAACACGTTGATAACAACTTGAAGAAAATAAAATAAATTGGAGTCGGAAAGATGGTCAATGATGTAGAAGAAAAAGAGAACTTAAAAAAATTTAGAGAGGAAATTGTACTACTCAATTAGAAATCTTCACTAGACTTGCTCTTCAAATAAGAAAATTAAGTTTCACGTATGTAATACAAATTCAACCCACAACCCCTAGAGTTCTTATACAAACCTTCAATAAATCCAAATACATGCCAATGTATTAAAGATGATAATGAATTTAATCTTTTTGTAAGGTTCAATGTGCTTCTTCCATGAAAATGTATCAAATTAGCTTTTGAAAGTAAATTTAATGTGTATTATAGTTTAACTATATCAAAATTAAAATTTAAATGCTGAACTTTTATCAAATTTTAAATTTGGTAGTAGTAATTAACATGATATTTTCTTTTTAGAAAGGAGAGATTTGAATATCTATCTTCACAATTAGTTATTTGATTTACCTATTAAAAAAATTAGTTAAATTTTAACCACTATTTTTCACAATAAAAGCTAAATGGTAATAGATTATAAAAGACGTTCTAAATTGATACGAATAAGAAATAAAAAATACTAACTATTTACAAATCAAAATGTGAAAGACTACACGAGAATAAATATAAATGAACTACATAAATATAAATAAACCATAATTTACTAAATGCATTATTTTTTAAAAAAAGTTCAAAAAAACTTAAAAAAATGCATTATTATCGGACGGAGAAAAATTAAATGTTTTCGATAGGGTTAAAGTGTCGTTTTAATCTTTATACTTTAAAATTGATTATACCTTAATATCCATATTTTTCAATAAACTTTCAATTTGATTAACTAAATTTAATTTTTATTGGAATTGATTAAATAATAATGATTTTAAAATAAGAGAAATAAAAGATATGAATATAGTTTCAAAATTTATAATAAAAACATTATAAATAATGAAAAAAAAATCTATGAACTAATAGCAAATATTAAATTTGAATTTTATTAAAATTAATTAAGACAATTAAAAATACCAAAGTAAAATAAAACAAAATTCAAAATTAAAGAGGTGATTTTAATTTTAATAAAATACCAAAAGGTTGAATGGGTTTTCAAAAGATTGGATAAGGAATGTTTTCCTCATTGCCTAATTGAATTGATAAAAATAAGAAAAAAATTGAAACTTTGAAATGATAAATTCATAATATATTAAAGATTTGAAGCGGAATTGGGAGGATGAGACCGACTCTGATGCGGATTCATCTTGCCAACAAAATTTGCCCATAAGCTCACACTTTCCATTTTGTTTGTTTGTTCCGAACCCCTTGAGAGAGAGAGAGAGAAAGAGAGAGGGATTTTTGATCTCTCCCAATTTCTGATGCAATTTCTCACCGATTTCCATGGATTCTAAGCCTCCACAGCCTTCAGGTTTGCCAAATTCATCCCTTTCTCTCACCCCTTCTTTTTATTTGAGGTCGGCTTGTGGTTATCGTTTACTCTTTTGTTTTTCGGTGATAAAACCCTAGTTTTGATTGTACTTCTATTGATTTTCTTCTCTCTTTTTTTGTGGGTTTGTGTTTTTTTGTTAGTTAATCGGGTACCCTTTTGTTTTGGGTTTGTATTTCAATAGATGAATGTATTAGGTTTTGTTAGATTGTGTTTGTATGGAGTAAGTGTACCGTTGACTTTGTAAAAAGACGAGATTGGATGAAATATTGATGGGTTTCTAGCGTATATGTAGAAGCTCTATCCACTTGGGTTCAATATTCAGGATTATGATCTGAATCAATCGTGATTTATACCTTAGAGAAAGGGAGAAATTATTGTTGTCTCTAATTGCTGGCTGCTGTTTCACCCGTTGTTTGATTGCTTTTTAAAAGTCCTTTTTAATTTCACTTGTTGATTTGCGATTGCCTTACTTTTGGTTATTGCAGCTTCTAATCCTCCACCAAAACCTTGGGAAAGAGCAGGGGGATCATCGGGTTCAGCACCTTTTAGACCGCCATCGGCTGGCAATACAAGTGATGTTGTAGAGGCTTCTGGGACTGCAAAACCCGGAGAAATTGTTTCTAGTTCTGATAGGACTGCTGCTGTTAATAGGAACTCACTTGGCAGGCCTGTCCCAACAAGGCCTTGGGAGCAAAATTATGGGAATAACAGCTACGGAGGAGGAGGTTACAATTTAAATGTTTTGGCCTCTTTGCAACTGATGTATGCTTTTGCATTTGATATTCTTACTTTGACGCTGAGGTTATTTCTTGTTTTTCTTAATGCAGCTTATGGTTCAACTATGAATAATTCACTTTACGGTTCTGGGATGTATGGTTCTTCTTCTTATGGTGGGGGAATGTATGGGGGTGGAATGTATGGGAACAGCAGCATGTATAGATCAGGAGGTTATGGTGGTGGGCTTTACGGATCTTCTGGTATGTATGGAAATAGTGGTATGTATGGAGGTGGAATGTATAATAGTGGCTTTGGAGGTCCAATGGGTGGCTATGGAATGGGCATGGGTGGTCCTTATGGTGGTCAAGATCCAAATGATCCTTATGGTCCTCCCTCATCTCCTCCGGGATTTTGGATGTCATTTCTGCGAGTGGTAAGCAATTTACTTATTTCTTTTACATTGCTATTGTTCTTTTATTTTTGGTTGGGGTGAATGGACAGAGCTGTAAGGTTTTCTTACCTTAACTTATCGCTATCTATTGTTCTGAGGTTTTATTACCTTAGTATGCTCGTTTTTGTCAAATTGACTTAGTATCTATTAAAGCCATAGATCGGTTATTGTACACGGAATGCTGTTTTTCCAAGCACTAATTTCTTATATTGTGCTTTATTCTTTTGAAAGTGTTTATTTTTGTGTGCTTCCTTTAAAAGAAATTCAATGACTTCAAGATTGATTCAAGGTTGAGTTGATAATTTCTGGGTATCCTATGCCACCAACAAAGATTATGTGTATTTGTATTTGAAGTTAAAAAAATATGTTCTCATGTTCTGTAATCCACTGTGGACTGGGTTAGGAAAAACAAATATGATGTTTCTTATACGTATCTATCTATTTTGTGATTCTGATTGCAATTACCTGAGGTTCATGTTTCAACTCCTGAATCATCGCCTTCTTGTTTCTTTGCCAGATGCATGGTGTTGTGAACTTCTTTGGTCGAATATCCATTCTTATTGACCAAAACACACAGGCGTTTCATATGTTCATGACTGCACTACTTCAGGTATGCTTGTGCCCTTTTGACTTTCCAACTCCCTTACTTTATAAATGTTTCCTAGATTGTGCTGACTAACAACACGAATGAATTTTCTTTTCCTTGGAGAAAGAATAGATCCTTTTTAAGATCCACCAATTTTAAACGTACAGACTATAAAAGCAACAGTAATGGTAGATGTTTCATTTTCTAAGTGGTGGCTTGAAAGTGAAAACGAGAATTTAAATCTTCATTAATGATAGTTGTTTAATTTTCAAAGTGGGCACGTGAAAGTTAAAATCGGAATTTATAACCAACTTCATTTATTTATTTTGAAAAAAACTCAAATTTCAACAGCTGTTACAGTTCCTTGTGTTGATTCACATAAAATACCTCTGGATATACAGTACTGAATTTTCCCTGGAGTATGTGATTGATCTTTTTCCCCCCTTCCCTTTCAAGATCCCAAACTAGAAGGCCTGAACAGAAGAGATATTTTGGCAGCCTACACCCTTTTTTGACGAGGAATCATTTTATTTTGGATGAAAAAAATGACTTTTCGCTTCATCAGTGAAAAAAGGCATGCCAGAAAGCCCCTTCAATCAGCCAAAATGTCAGTCTAAGCAATACAGATAGGACTCGGCACTGTCATTTGCTAATTTTAAAAAAACCAGTAGACGAAAATGTTGTGAATACACTCATTTTTTTTTTTAACTTTTTAGGGATTTATATAAATATAACATAAAATACTAAATACTAAATATACTCCACCAAAAAGATCATAAAAGGTCAAATGATTAACGATTGTAGTAGATGAAACCTTTTTTTATATATATTTTTTTTGTTTTAACATATTATTAATTTGGGTTCAACGCAAAGGGACTCTCTGCAATTTTTTCCTAGATGTGTCCAGGAAGTGTTCCAACTGTGTCCTGTGTCTAAAGTCAAAATAAGTAAATAAAAGTAGGACACAAAAAGTTGCGGGTTGGGGATATGTCTAGAGCTGTGTTTGATGCACACTCCATGCTTCATAGATCCAATAATACTATAGTTACAAAATGATTTACTAATTATACTCCAAGAAGCTGGAAACTGTAACAAGAAGTAACTAAGAGTTGTAATTGTGTTACAATTAGATAGCTGCTACCTTGAACCGTAGATGATATAGATAGATAAAAAAATTTCATAAAGAAATGACGTCTATTCTCTATGTTCTGATGAATTCCTGTTACAGCTTTTTGATCGCTCCGGTATGTTGTATGGAGAGCTTGCTAGATTTGTCTTGAGGCTGCTTGGAATCAAAACCAAACCTAGGAAGGTTCTAGGCCCAGATGGGCTTCCAATTCCTGGAGCCCCCCATCCTCATCAAAGCCAGAACTTGATCGAAGGACCAAAACCTGCTCCTGATGGCGCTTGGGATAATGTTTGGCCAAATGGTTCCCAGTAAATGAACAAATTTAATTAACATTGAAGGTAAGGGAGCTTCATTTCTTCCTTCCTGGTATATATCTTCAAGAGATAACAATCTCTGCAGCTCATCATGTTCGATTCTTACATTGCAGTGTACTCAAAACAAGAAGCATACTGTAAGATCTCAATCAGACCGAACTGAGATGTGATCCCAAGCTTGTATTTAGCAGGATTGACCTCAGACTTGGCCGCAGTTCTGGTTTCTGAGAAGAACATAATTGAAATAGTGATTTAAGCTGTCTGTGACATGAAATGCGTAGTTGGTTTTACTGGTTCTTTGGGTGGTTCAGTTCAGTACTATTCTTTTTTTGTGGAGTATGATTGATGATAATAATGGAAAGAGATCGTATTCTAAGTCTCTTCCCCTGTTTTCCTGTCTCTCTCTCTATATTTTTAATGACAAAAAGAAGTATAGTTCAAGTACGATCGAATGTCAACGTAATAAAATGAATGTTTTCCCCATTGATTGTTTGCTTCCATAGAAAGTAATAAAAGATAGGTGTTTTAACGTAATGTCAATTTTATATTTCCAATTATTTAAAATATGGTAAATAAATAAATAAATAAAGATATATAATTAAAAGATAACAAAAAAGAGGGTGCGTAATAATCAAAAGTAACTATATTGATAAACGTCTCTTCTACAATAAAAGTAGATTTGTTCATACGAATTTTGGGTTAAGCCTCCACGACGCGATTACAAAACACTGCTAAACAACAAACACTGTCAAACAAAGCTTAATTTTCAAATTAACACTGCTAGATTGTGTTATAAGTAAACGTGACCTTAAACTTATAAAGTTTGAAAGACTAGGGTAAGTGTTTAGATGTTTCTTTAACAATCTCAAAAGATACAAATTGGTCAATTCTTCAACTTGATCAAACCCAAGTTTACCGGTCCACCCCAGCTTAACCTAATTAACTCTCACAAATTCAAGGGTTAAATCGTTAGATTTACATGGAGAGAGAAAAAGAGTAATGGATGAAGATGAACGAAACAAACTACCAGAGGAGCACTGAAGACGATCAACGTTGTTAGTGCTTTGTCAGCAACAAACAACAATGATCTGTACTTCTTTGATAAAAGCTCAACTGATTTCATTAGTTCAAAGTTGGCATCATCAGTGTGATCGCTCAAAAGGGAAATTGTTACATTTAGTAGAGTTCTTGTTAGGTTAGGGAAGATGATGTGAACGAGAGATTTTATGGATCTGAAAGAAGCTCGGCCAACATTAGTAAGGTCAAACTGAAACTTAATTTTATGGATCTGAAAACCAGACTGAACTGATTGGTTCTTAAAATATGTAACTCAAACCATACCAGAAATTTACCAAATCAATCCCATGGTCAATGGTTCAGCCTCTATCCCCACACTTTGAACACTAAACATTTGTCCACTAAATCAGCTGGGCATCTATCTTCACCATAGAGGGTGCCATTGAACTCTTAACAGATGGAATATAATATAACCTGCAGTACTAACATGCAACAAGAATATAATATATATGTAGATATGTAGATAATTAGATAGATAGATAGGGAGAGGGAAAGGGAGAGGGAGAGGGAGAGGGAGAGAGATATATATAGAGATAGAGAGTAAATAGAAGAAGAAGAAAAAAAAAAGAGCTACTACTATACAGAGACTCAAAATATACATACAAAAAATCCACAGTAAAATTCCCCAAAGACGGCAGCCCCCAACCCCCACGTAGAACACCACCCATCACAGAACATCATCTATCTAACTCAGTACAAAAATGCACTGACCATAATAAAAAATAAAAAAATGGGCATTGGGAAATCCAATCCTTCCTCACGCTGGCCTGCACATCATTTCATTTCCACATAAACAACTCAGCCATTGCATGAAATAATAAGCTAACAAATATAACAAGAGAACAAACATAAGAGAACTCAAATCTTTAAATTCTGAACTACTAGCATAGCTAAAGCAAATCTCAGTCTGATCTCTCTTTTAGCAAAACCATATACAGGACCCTTGTAGACTAAATGGAAGTTTGATATGATTTTTAGAATCAAGTGCTTTTGCTTTAGCCCATTTATAATCTGAAAACTCAATTATGAATTACCGTGCATTATTTTGGAACAGAATTTCAATTTCTATGTACGATACTTCAATTCAAAGCTTGTAATTATTTCTTGAGAACCAGATAAATTTGAAACCAAAGCATCCCAATTTGATTGCTAGATAAGATAACCAGATAAGCTTCACATGCTTATTCTAGAGCATGGTTAGAACTAATTTGTATCCTTATCCTTCTCATCATGACGAATATATTACATCATAAAGAAAATAATTCACAAATAAAACTTCTTAAAGCAATGGTACCTACCACTATTTCTCCTCGTCTCTGATGTTGGTAGAGCAGGCAATGACATCTCTGCGCAAACATAATATAAGGCAAAGACAATGTCAAACTTATCAACCAATAAATATCTTACGTTAAGCTGTTAAGTGTTACAAGCAAGAGAGCAAAATAAATATCTATATTGATCAATTACCAGGTGCACAAAGAGATAGTGTCGAAATTGAAGACGATGAAGGCCATGGTGCTGCAATGTTATCAGTCAAATCACAAGTAAAACTAAAGCCTGTTGAGTTGTCAAATACCACATCTGAAGGCAGGCTCCGGAGAAGACATCCTAAAAGTTGAAAAAGAATGAAGTCAGAAATTTTCAGCACATATTTGTATGGTATCCCTTACTACTTAATATGAAAGAGTTGCCCTGAGGCTACAATACCCTTTGAGTACAGAGAGCTTAACCTCCCCTTTTTCAGGAGTCGGGACTACTTGCTAATCACCAAAAGCCTGCCCTAACTATCATCATCTTATTCTATATATAGATTGACCACTTCTCACTTCCATACAACCTAGTTTCCCCACTGTAACTAACTTTCGTTGTACTACCTTTTTTACCCCTTCTCGAATACTTCAGTAGAATTGGGGCCCTAACAATATTTTGGTAACAAAATAATTCTTCATTGGTGAAAAAAGAAAGGGATAGCAAGACTCCATTGACATGCAATGAATCTCAAGGCATGCAATTGCGGTACTATAGGCCTTTTATTAAGGACACTTTCATCGGTTATATCTCATTCTTACCCAATTTTTGGTGTAATTGTTCCTTTTCATGACATTATTTTGTTCTCTAAGATATTGATAATTGATGAGCAAAAAATAATTTCAAGAAAATATTTCTGGAATTTGCATTTTCTGACCCTGCCAGTAATCAGCATATTGTAAATATCATGCCAGAGCTAAGGAGCAACAAGTGGCAATAAACAATGGGAACTACTAGAGTAGACCTTTACAGTCTTAGTCATAGGTTGACCATAGAGAGGAAGAAAAAGAAAAGATCAATCGTGATAAGAAGAAAAAAAGTGCAAAACAGAGAAGAATTGCGAACCTTGCTGTCCATAGGCTGTATTGCAGATGCCACGCAGATGCACAAAACAAATTGGAATGTTAAACTAGAAGCGGTGATGAGAAAAAATTAGATTAAGTATGCAGTAGCCTGATTACCTTGAATGCTGAAATCTTTCAAGTCGACATCACACAGCTCATAAACATTTGTCATAACGCCACCCTTTCGCAACATGGATCCAAACATTGTTGCACAGATTATAGCTTGTTTGTTTGTAATTAACATCTGCTTTTGGATCCCAGCAATGTAAGAATTCAATGAGCTGCAGCATGAAGGACTAGGAGCAGCCACATTGCGGCAATCTTTAATTAGTTCTGAAGGCTGCTCGAAATCCAAAGGGCAAACTGCAGACAGATAATACTCATTTCAAATCCTTGCTTGTATGAGATCATTCAAAATGTAAATTATATGTCAGACAATTGGATGCCAACTATCCTATTCCCAAGAATAGATTCATGAAAAAGAACTTCTGCTGCAGTTCATGTTAACAATAAAGAACATGTTGATATTAATTATTTAAGATAATCAGACCAAAATTATTCGGTATAAACATTATGCTTTGTTTCCAAGAAAGTGACAAAAAAATCGTGTAAATATGCCATTACTGAAAAAGTGACTGGTTGCAAGTGTTCGAAAGACCAGAAATTTGCTCCTCTTACTTCTACATCCCATAAAATAATGGAACTCGCATACTTAAAATTTTATATTTTCACATAGAAATATGCAAGAACTCTAATGAAGATATGAAGTTCAAATAGAAAACACTGATAAACATCAAACCTTTGTTAACTTTGCAGGAAGATAATATTCGAAATGCAGTGTTGGCTGCATCTGAGGAGAGTTTCCTAGAAATATATGAATAAACAACTCTTTTACAATCATTTATTGAGTCAATATGAGTAGCCTGGCCAGCCACATTACTACTTGTATCGGTAGTAAATTGCCTTCCAGATATCTGAAGTGCCGCCTCCATGATAGCAGGCTGACATATTGGTCTACAACACTCCTTGAGAGGATCAACAGTATCACATGCATCCAGTAATTTGCTTACGTTAACTAATTTTTCAAATGTCACAACATCTGTCACCGGACATGATCCACCAGTGAGATTTGAAGATTTGACAGAGCAAAGAGAGGGTATTGTCTGATTAGCTCCTCTGCTGGCTAAGATACTAATGATATCTGAAAAACAATCATTAGCAACTGCCTCTTGCAAAACCAACTGATCAGAAGATAAGCCATAGAAACCCTGGAAGATATGGAGCAGGCTACTTAGTTGTGGACAACAAATAACATTTCCTACAAGTGCTGCCATAGGCTGAGAACAATCTGATGCTGTTTTGTCCATAACATTTGATATAACAGAAAAATTTACAGGGCACCTCCCAGTTAAAACTGGATCATATCTGGTAGGGAAAGTTGGATACATTGGGGGCAAAGATTCATTTGGATAAGGGTATTGTGGGATAACGGCAGGCGATATCTCTATAGGATCAAAGACCACACTACTAGGTGACTGAGCCTGCTCTCTCATGGATGGAACAAGATGACGGTTAACCACAGTTGGTAAGGCAACTCCATCGTGAAAACTGGATATCCAAATGACAAACAATAGTAATCGGTGGCACATATTACCTGAAATAAGGTAACAACCAGAATTTAACATCGTATATGTATCCCGAGGAACATTTTGACATGAGATGGCATCATGAATTTAGATTGTCTCTTCTAGTGAGATTCTATTACCACAAGATGCAATTGTAATCAAATAGCTTAGTTTAATTGATTTTAATCAATTTATATCACATTCAATGCAATAACATGTTAAACATAGTAAAAAACCTTCTAACATGGATCTTAATAGATTAAACAATAATCACAAAAGGGGGGAGGGGCGAGGCTTCAGCCCTTTCTTTTCTATATGAAAGTCACATTTTTTTCCTTGGAATAAAATAGTATACAAATGTAACAAACCAAATTTACTAAACTTTCAACTTTTTAGTGGTGGGACACATCTACGAAGCTTTCAACTAGTTCATAGATTATCAATGTGTATATAAATTTTTGATAAAAGTCAATACTCAATTCTAGGAAACATGATACCTAGGATACAGAAAGTCTGACATACTCAATTTATAAGATCATCAGAACAAGTAACATAAGATATGACAATTGGACGTACTCCGTTTTAGTAAACCTGATCACTAGGTCTCGGATTGAATAATATCCGGAAGATAAGTGAAACATCTAGGAGTTCTTAATTACAAAAACGTAATAATAATTAATAACTGAGATGTCATCTGAAAACTAGAAATTCATAATAACTTAAAGATGAGGCCAGTCTGGGCAGAGAAAGTGGACCTACCATTCGGATAGCTATAGCTTACAGTATGAAAGCAGTCCATCATTCCATTAGCCTCCAGGGGGCATTGACATATGCAAAATAATCCCCAGTTGTAATTTACTGAGCTTGTGGGAAAATGCTCTATAACATATTAAATATGCTAATTCCACCTACAACCACAAGGTTCTAATTTAAACAATGTACCACACAAGATAAAAGCAACATAACTAAAAGGAAAAAGAATCACTTCATTTTAGCATGCTTCAAAAACGAATAACAGCCACTGTAAATTAATCTATGCCACGTTCAGCAAGATGATCACGAATAGCAACCACATATGCAATTTTATTTACATATTTCCAGAACTTTTGGAGTCAAACACAAGTACCAAAATATTGAAGATGCCCTACGAAACATCACATCAGACAAAAGGGATTACTTTCTTAATGAAATTACAAAACTTAGTTTGAAAAGGTCAAAGTGAAGCTCAAAACATTATTATCATAAAAGAAACATTAAGCTTAATAAGTTAATATTCACATACTACAGGTCAAGTACAGACTGCAGCAAAAAACCAAAATACACGCACCATGCAGTATCAACTAAATATTACCGTTCTTCAATATGTCAGGACTAGCCACAATAGCCGATCAACATAAACACACAGCAACTTAGTGCAGAAAAATCATAATTAAGAAACCCTAAGCAACCTGAACTCACACATGAATCTCTCTCCCAAATCCTAATACATAAACCACCTTTTTAAAACTCTCACA
This sequence comes from Cucumis sativus, assembly GCF_000004075.3. NCBI lineage: Eukaryota > Viridiplantae > Streptophyta > Magnoliopsida > Cucurbitales > Cucurbitaceae > Cucumis > Cucumis sativus. The sequence continues at coordinate 1,598,338 of NC_026658.2, forward strand.
AATCCACATCCAAAGCATCTTAAAATGGCTAATCCATAACAAACAGGACTTAAAACACCCAAAACAATCCCAGAAAACAAAAAGAGCAGCTTAACCACCACACAGCACCAAAATCCAGCTTCCACTAAAAAGAAAAAGAGAACCCCATCCCCATATTTCTCTCAACCAAACAAAAAAACAAAAACAAAAAAACAAAAAAATACCCATTTCAAAAGAAACACACCTGAAGAAGTAGAACCCATTAAACAACTCCGGGAAGCGATTAAACGAGCATGAGGTTCAGAATCAACAGTCCAAGCACTCGGAAATGGTATCGGAAGTCGATCGGCAAGAAAATTGGCGACGTGGTTGGTTGTAAATCAGAAAAAAATAGCGGTGGCGGAGTACCGGAAAGAGCCGGGAAGGGAATTTACCGGCTCCTTGCAGGCGTAAAAGCGAGGAGTAGGTACTGGAGAGAGTGGGGAAGGGGAAAATGGAGAAAAAAATAAATAAATAATAAAAAAAAAGGCACTAACTTTACCTTTGTGTAAGCGAATTCGGATCTGGGTGAAGGGAAAAAAACGGGTATTGTCCGGACTTTGTTGGATCCGAATCCAATGAGAATCTTTCCTTGGTGGGGGACTCAGGAGTGGGTATGAAAGCTTGACCTTTGCCAATTGAAATATATCCTAATTTTATTTTGACTTTCTCTTTCTTTATTACTGAATTTGTTCAAATTAAATTAGGCTTAGTTTTTTTTAAATTGATTCTTTCTTCTTTTTTTATAAAAACAAATTTAGTTTTTTCTTGTCAGAATAAAAGTAGAAAAGTATCATAAATGGTTTCATTTATATTTTATTTTCACCTACTATATTTGTAGTTTCATGCTTGGGTCAAATATATATTAAATAGTACCTAAATGTACTTCTCTTTTCTTTTTTTTTTTTTTTTTATTTTCGATAAGTTTTGACTTCGAGCTTTTCTTATCTTATCATTGTCGAAGAACGTTGCCATAACTAAGCTTAGAAAAATGATAAACACAAATAAAAGCGAGGACAAGACATTAGTTTTTTAAATTGGAATGCAATCAGATACTTTGAATGAATAAACAAGTTCATGATAAAGAAGTAATTTATAATCAATATGAAAGCATCAGTTGGGTTCAATTTAGATAAAATTTCATCCAACTTTTTCTTTTTTTACGATATTATGGAATATAAAACATATTGTTCGAGAATGCGGGTTTTCAATAAAATCATCCCCTTCTATGATGTTAGTGCCTTTTAAGTTAAGCAAAAAAGTCGTAGTAAAAACGTCATCTATAAATACGTTGATATAACTACTTAAAAGAGTAAATGAATTGTAAGTTATAAAATAAATAAATCATACGATTGAAAAAAGTATATATTTATTTGAATGAATCTCAATAAATAATTATGACAGCAAAAAAAACTCAATTAATAATTATGCTTTTGGAGGGGACTTTCTTTTAGTCCTCCCTCTTCTCTTAATGTCTCTAATGATCTCATCTTTGATACCAATTCCTCTGCAGCGAGAGATCGGATTACACCCTCCAACTCCTTGAGTATTAATTAGACTTGCATCGTCATCGAGTTTCTTTTTGTCAAGAGGAACCTTTCTCGCTGCATTTGTTATGTCGATGCTAATCAAGAAAATGAGGATAAAGGTAAACACAATTACTTTTGAGATGCTCATTATACCAAAAGTAAATGCAACGAGATGAAAGTTGAGATTGATTTTGATGTTAAAACTTTTGGATATTTATAATAAGTTTGCTCTCCATTTTAAGCATATGGTTTAGTTTTATATGGTTATGATTTTTTCTAAATTTAACTTTTTATTCTTAGTATGGTCTAAATTTAGGTTTTGTTTGACTACTATTTTTTGTTATAGTCTTTCTTCTTTATTTTCAAATAAATATATTTGAAAATGGTATCCTTTTATAAAATACGAAACCAAGCTTTCAAAAGTTAATTTTTTTTTCCAGTTCTTGGAACTTTGTTTTCAGGATCAAAAACACTTATAAAAGACTGTTTGTGTTTTGGTATTAGTGACAAAGTTAAGAGTTTGAATATTTTACTAATAGAAACATTTTAAACCTATTAAATACAAGTTATAATTTAATCTAAAATATTTTCGAGAATCAAATTCAAATAAATTAGGTTATTAACGATGATGAAATCGTTTTATGAGAAAATAAACTACCTAAATAACATAAGTAAACCCAAAATTAGTCTATCATTTTATTCAAGAAATTCTATTGATCTTTCGTAAGCCTTACTCATGTCTACATGTAAACATTTATAATCGATAATGTTATATCGCTTATTAGTTTGTTTGACAACTCCCCTCGTTGAGACACCAAAATGTAGGAACTAATGGTGTGACATTGATCAACTCTATATAATACTGTAGTACTTTTGATAGAACACAAATGGTAGCAAGGGAGGCAATTTGGTATTTACCGAGTTTCAATTTTGTGACGCATTTGCTTTAGAGAATCCTTACATTATATGATAAAAATGGTCGATTTTATCTTGTATTTGTCTCATTTGTCACTTGAGATTTCCTGTAATTTTTCATCTCATGCCTATACATTATTTAATGGTTGATATTAAAATTCGACTAGCATAAAGTTTATAACTTCACACTAAAAGATTAGAGGTTTGAATGTTCAAATTGCTGTTAAAAAATCTTTTATTTGATCTCCTCCTTTGAGTGGTCTTCGAGTAGAACCGTTTTGTGCTTTGGTCTTTCCGTTGTTTCGATCATTGTTTTCCAATTATGTTAAATCATTGTTTTTTTTAAGCTTAGGACATGATTGTGTGGGTCGATCAAGTAATTAATGAGTTTTTTTAAAAAAAATTATAATAATCTTTTGAAGAACTATATTCTATAAATTATATAATTACTCAATTTAGTCCATGTAATAAGTACTACAAACTTTAATATGTTTTATTTTCCTAATTCCATTGGCAAACCTTTTTTTAGTTGAATAACATGATTTCATCATTAACGTTTTGATCGGTAGTGAATTATTCTTATGTTGCTTGCACTTTTAAAATCATGATCTTTGTTCTTAAAGTTCACTAAGTTCATTTTCAGTCATTAACCTAAAAAATCGTTGTTTTTATTTTTTTATTTTGTTGTATATTTAAAATATTTTTTAATTTAGTTTTTCATTGTTTATGAATGTTAAAGTTTGTCCATGATAAACTTAAATAAACTAACAAAATATGAATTAGGTAGAAATTTAAACAAAAACAATAATTTGCTAAAAAAATTGAACTTGGAAGGAACTAAAAACATGTTTTTCCCTAAATTATATAATTTATCATGTGATCAACTCTAATAATGCATTGAACATATATGGATCAAAATCGTTCTAAGTATGTTTCTCTTATTAATTTATAACCTTTGGAATTGTTTGCGTGAAATAACGTAAGTTTATTAAAGCAATGTTTAAAATTAAAAGCATATGAACAACAGGAGTATCTATTATACCTTCTCTAAATTTCAAGAAATTAAAGAAAAAAACATAAGTAAATATTGAGTTACACATTATATTACGATCTTCAAAATAGATATAATCTTCAAAATAGATATAATGAATTTGCATTACCCCTTTTGGTGATGTTTGCACATCTTATTCATCATCCTATTCTTAATTCCTTTTAGAATCTCATTCTTTCACGACTAAAAGAACAACTTTTAAATTTCAATTGGAAACTCACCGAGTAAGGAGCAAAAGGCTTACAAATATCTTGCTAAGGATTTTTCAGAACTGCAGGAAGAAGAATGAGATTTGACGATAGGATATATTGTAATGTACAATGAATAAATTGAATGGAGACGGAAGAATTGAGACAACCTACAATGCCACTATAAATAACATTATTTCACAAAACACCATATCAAAATTTAATTGCTCGTCAAGTTATATCAACAGTTCTTTTAATTTGCTGGTGCAATGTATTTAACAGATTATAAATCATGTTTCTTTGAGGATGCAAAGAGTCTCCCGCTAAAAAAAAGTTCTTCTCTCCTTCCACTTCAATCCAACTACAACCGGGTGGCTTTTTTAATTCCTTCTCTTTCATCAGCTTTCTTACCTCCAAAACCCCATCCCATTTAGCATCTGCAGCATATAGGTTAGACATAACTACATAGTTTCCTATATCATCAGCTTTAGTTTCAAACAGTTGCTCTGCCACAACAAGGCCCAATTCCACTTCATGGTGAGTCTTGCAGGCACCTAACAATGTGCCCCATATATTAGCATCAGGCTGAATAGGCATCCCGATCACAAAAGAATATGCATCTTTGATTCGGCCTCCTCGTGCAAGGAGATCCACCACACAAGCATAGTGTTCCATGGTTGGTTTGATATGAATAACCTCTTCCATGGAATGAAATATGTTCAAACCTTGATCTACAAGACCAGTATGACTACAAGCAGATAAAATGGAAGTCACGACCACATGATCCGGCTTAACACCAGACTCGAGCATGTTAGTGAAAACCTTGAGTGCCTCCTCTCCCATTCCATGTATGGCATACCCACTTATCATTGATGTGAACATAACTAAATCCTTCTGAGAGCTTGATTCGAAAAGCTTATAAGCACAATCCACAGCTCCACATTTTGCATATGCATCAAGTAAAGCTCCGTCCAAGTATACATCCTCAAAACGTGATCTAAATGAATATCCATGACATTCTTTTAATAGGCGAAATGATGCTAATTCATTGCATACGGGAAGGAGGCTCATAATACTCACTGCATCCGGTTTCATACCCTTAATCTGCAACCTACGGAAAAGACCGAGTGCATCACGAGGACAATTATTTTCAGCGTAAACCCGTATCATTAGATTCCAGGTGGTAAGATCAGTCTCAGACATGCCAGAAAATATTGTAAGTGCATCATTGGGTGACTTACAATTAACATAGCACGAAATCATTGAATTGCATGTCACCAAGTTTCTTTTTCCTGATGAGCTTTCAAAAATCTTTAACGCATAATCTATAATACCACATTTTGAATATGCATCGAGAAGAGCATTGAGTATAGTAGGACCATAATCAGCTTCAAATAAACAAGCTCTAACTGAATAGCAATGGACCTCCTTAACTTTACACCCTCCTAAAACTGTAATGCAAAAATTGATTATACTCAAGATGGTAAAATGATCAGGTTTGAATCTTTCCCGCAGCATTAAGTGAAGAAGACGCGGGAATTGAGTGGTGTTCCCAAACTCTGCAAAAGCATTAAGCACAGAGTTCCAAGATATCAAATCTTTACTAGAAATCAAGGAAAATGAATGAAATGCTGATTTCACGTCATTACATTTTGTATAGAAGCTAACTAAAGCATTTCCAACTGTTGAATCTTCGCTCAAGACAGGATGACGAAGAATATAGCCATGGATCATTTTCCCTATTCGCAAGTTTTGTGAGTATGCACAAGCAGGTAAAACACTAATTAAAGTTACAGAATCTGGATCGCTTCCTAAGCATAGTAACTTGCAGAAATGATCTACAGCTTCCAACCACTTGTCATTCAATGAGTATCCAGAAATTAGAGTATTCCACGAAACCAAGTCTCTCTGCTTCAGGTGCGAGAACAAAATCTCTGCTTCTTCCATCTGTCCAACCCTCAAATAAAGGTTCATCAATGCATTGCAGACAGAAATATCTTCTATCAATTCAGTCCTACGATGTATATAACCATGGATCTCTTTTCCAAACCTACAGGAAACATTATTACCGAAGGAAGCACAAACAGGTAAAATACATGCAATTGTTATATAATTTGGCTCTATGGGTTCTTCCAGCATCAGACTAAACAATTGTAATGCATCAAACATTAAATTCTTTTCTGCTAATGCCGATATTATAGTATTCCATGTAACAACATCTTTATGAATAATGCTGTTAAATGCAGCATATGCATCGTACCATGGCTGCCCAGATTTGGCATACATCGATATGAGAGCATTTCCAACAAGTGTATCCCTGTCCAATCCAGATTTCATAACAAAAGAATGTATACTCTTCCCAACAACACCTTTCCCCACACGAGAACATACTGGAAGAATGCTAGCAATTGTAATAGCACTTGGCTTCACTTCCCCCTCTGCGTGCATCTTAACAAACAATCTTATAGCCTTAGTATCATGTATTTGAGACCTACAATACCCAGATAAGATTATGTTCCAGGTAACAACATCACGATGATTCAATTGTTCAAATAATTTCCAACATTCATCGAAAGCACCACATCTGGCATACAAGTTCAGTAATCCCTTGTACACAGACTGGCATGCTATTTCCCCCTGTTTCACTGCATAACCTTGAAGTGCCTTTCCTATGTTGATAGCAAAAAGAGCAGCACATGATTTGAAAATTGCAGCAAAAATGTGGTTATCAGGTTTAAACCCCGATGAGCATTGGAACTTATGAACAAAAACGGACAAAACTTCTTGGTGTTTTGCATTTAGACAAAGATTTCTTATCGTTGAACTCCATGAAGTGAAATCCAGTGGAAGCATATCTACTGATAGCTCTTACATACTTCCAATCCAATCAAAGGAATCAACAAGATTAGTCTGCTTGAAACTCCAATCAAGGCCTTCTTGAGTCCAAGCATGCCAACAGGGCCTGTATTTTTCCATCAAGACACCAGATTTACGAATTAGATAAGCAAGCAACATCTAAGAAATTTTTCTTTGTTGAACTTACTTTAGATTTACAACTTTGACTGCCATAACTAGAGGTTAGTATCTAGTTTTAAAACTTCATTCCAACTTTGGATACACCAACATGAGACTTGAAAACACAAAGGAACGACCAATAAGCTATTATTCCAAACTCATGAATTTTCCCAGCTTAAAGGATAGTCAATAACTAAATGGTGAAGAATTGCAAAGGAAACATTTAGAAAAATAAGGGTTAATTGGGTAAAATTCTAGGTTAATTCCTTTTTATCCCATGTTGTAATAAATTCTATAAATAGGAGTTTTCCTCCTAATTTACACTCTTTGTTCTTGGAGGATTACTTCTTAAGGCTACTTAGGACACATGGCTTTCTTAACTGAAAAACTCAACGGAGAGAATTATTTGAATTACATTGTAATTTGTAAGTATGTAAAAGTCAAAGTAAAGCTCATAGATTATCATCTTCAAGAAATGTCAAGCTTAATAGGTTAATATTCACAAGCTACATTCAAATATCCTATAGACTTCAGTACAAAACCAAAATACACAACAATTCAGAGCAGAAAAATCACAATTCAGAAACCCTAAACAATTGGAACTCTCACACACGAATCTCTCTCCAAAATCCAAACACATAAATACATATAAATCAGTTACATAGCAAGCGTTTTCGTGAATCCAAATTCCAAGCATCTTCATATGACTAACCCGTGAACACAGAAGTTTAAAAAGTAACTACAGAAAGCAGAAAGAACAGCTCAACCAAACAGGACAACGACCACAAAGCAGTAAAATCGAGCTTCCATTGAAAGAAAAAATACCCTATAACCATCTTCGTCCAAGCTAAAAAAGAGAAAACTGCCCACCTGCAGAAGATGAGCCCACTGAAAAACTCCATGTAGCCTGAGATTAAACGAGCATGAACGTCAGAATCAACAGCCAAAAAAACACCCGTAACAGACCGGCCCAAGTTCGGTTCAGCACGGATAGCGGTCCGAACCGAATCGAATTCATCCTTTTTTGCAGTTTTTATTTTAGACCTAGTTTCCCTACACATTTAAATATGACGTCAAAGGATGAAAGAGTAGATGATATGATGTCCCATGACTCTTCAATATTTCCACGAGTCCTAGTCTTTTTGGACAAAAATTGATAAGGAAGATCAAACCTAACACCATGCTTTTGATCTTTTTTAATTAAGGGTGATGCTCTCAGGGTAATAATGATTTTAGGACCCATATCACTATTTCTTTGGAGTCCAAAGTTTTGATTTGCTATGAGATACTTTCTTAACCTTCAAAATTAGAGTAATTAAATTTTCAAAAAAAAAATAATAACACTTCTCAAAATGCACCTCTAAAATTACAGGTCTCCGTGAGTTTGATGATTTGGATTGTTTTGTATGGTTTGGAAGGGATGATATGCATCTTCTCAACTTATTTGTTTATCAAGTATTCAAACTTCAGGTGTTTCTTGATGAATAAACTAATCCATGGCAAAGACAACAATTTGAAGTAAATATTTATTTTTTTATATTTATATATTAAATGTTAATTCCTATAACAAATCCGTTGTAGTCTAGTTGGTCAGGATATTCGGCTCTCACCCGAAAGACCCGGGTTCAAGTCCCGGCAACGGAATAATTTATTTTTCTCTTCATTCAAGTTTTTAACGGAATATTCCTTTTTCGTTTTCCTTTATTTACTTATCTTTTTTTTAAATGAAACCTCTTTTTATTTCAAAGTAATTATTCTCAGAACATAATTTTTTTAATTCCAAATTCAATCACTGAAAAATAAATCAAATAAAAATTTCAAAACCGTAACAAAGTCTCAAAAACTATGTGACTTTCATCCCAAAAGTGGTTAGCCAACATTTTAGATTTATTCTAATTGTTCGAATTACAAACTTTTTCAAATACCTTTCTTTAATAAATGAACCCTACCCTACAAAATTTACGTTGGTTGGGTTACTTGTATCATTTATCTAAATTTTTGTTTAAAAAATAAATAAAATAATTAATACATAGAAAATTAAATTTAATTATTTTTGTATATTTAACTAAGATTAGCAATTGAGTGTAAACTTCTATAATTCTCCTTCGATTTGTTCCAAAGTGCTAAAAACTATTTTGGAGAATATAGTGTACAATATCAAAATAATAAAATATAGTAAAGAAAATAAAAGATTCTTAAAATTTATCTATCTTCTTTCTCTATCGTGAAATTATCTTCAATAGCATTGACACTTGCAACTCCACTAAATGTCACTATATATATGCAACTTGTTAGTAGAATGTGACATTATATAACTATTAAGAGATTATGTTTGCTTGACACGTGGTAAACACTAATAAATAACGTTTGCTTGACACGGAATGGATATTGGATACTAATGAATAATGGCCATCTCTATATTCATATTAATATTTATAATAATTTTTATTTTAAATAATAACTTCAATTGTAAACATGACCTTGTTGACATGGCAAGATGCATAGAAAACAAAAATTTAAAATATGGACTACTTATCTAAATTTTGATTTTTTTCATGACATATTCTACAATGACCCTAACACGATTATTTATAGAAAATTGCATATAGTGACAAAAACATTTAGAAAAAAAAAATCGCTCATGACACCTATAATTTTAACATATCGCGAATATGAAGATTGACCTATTATCATAAATTTGCTAATTTTTTAATTTAGAAAATGTAGTGGAATGAATATATTATTATGAACTATAATAATTTTTGTTGAATAATTATAATTGATGACTATTTTAAAAATAATAATTAAGGATATAAAAATATTTAAAAAAATTATAAATATAACAAAACTATCATTAAAACACTCGTATGATCTATCATTATAGAATTTGACAAAATTTGCTAATTTACGAATATTTTAAAATGTTGCTATATAAATTATTTTGAATATAATTACAATTAACTATTTGGCGCTATCTTGATTAGAGCATCTATGGCCCGCACGTGTCAAGTGTAGATATTATTAAAAAGGAAAATAGAAATCTTTATCATGTTAAGTCAAACCTTCTCCGATTCTTCCAGATTTCTCCCTTTTCGTTTTCACAACTCAGCAGTCATTTTCCCTTTGAAAAATCCATCGTCGAATTTTCCTTCTTCTTCGTTACGAAGGAATAACTACAATTCTTTCACCGAGAAACCGCGTCACGTTTTTCAGATCTCAATCCCAATTCCTCCCTATAAAATCTTCCCTCCACCTTCATTTCTCAATCGAATCGATATCAGTAAGAAAAACAAAGTCGAAAAAGATCCACCATGGCCGGAACATCCGAAGATCCTAAACCCACTGAATCTCATCCCTCCCCTGCACCGCCGCCGTCGACGGAGGACGAATCAAAGAAATGGGGAACACACGTCATGGGACCACCAGCAGCCCCCACCGAACATCCGGATAACCAGAAGGCAGCGTTCTGGAACGCCGCCTCTCAGCAGCAGATTCACCACCATCCGTACGTTCAGTACTCTCCGGTGGATCATCGGCCAAGTTCCAACCCGTTGGAGCCCGTGGTACACGCCTTCAATTCCTGGAGCAACAAAGCAGAGACGTTCGCGCGTAACATTTGGCACAATCGTAAGTTGAATTTACCGTTAGATTGAAACTAGGGTATCTGGTTTGTTTTGGTTTTTTGTTTTGTTTTGTTTTGTTTGTTTTTCATTCGATTTAGGGATTTTGGAACTGTAATTTTTGTAGTGAGGACTGGGCAGTCGATGTCGGAAGCGGCTTGGGGGAAAGTGAATTTGACGGCGAAGGCTATAACGGAAGGGGGATTTGAGTCTTTGTTTAAGCAGACGTTCGCGACGGAGGTGAATGAGAAATTGATGAAAAGCTTTGCTTGCTATCTCTCCACCGCGACGGGTCCGGTGGCCGGAACCTTGTATTTGTCGACGGTGCGTGTGGCGTTTTGTAGCGATCGCCCACTTTACTTCACTGCCCCCTCTGGTCAACCGTCTTGGAGCTACTACAAGGTAAACTCGTGCCTCAGTTTTATTAGTATAGTCTTATTAAACTTATTAATAGATGTTGCTGAAAATGAGCTGGTGGAAGCATAAGTTAAAAGGATAAAATTCTACCTTTAAGGATGAAGTTGAAATAAAATCCAAATTCTGTGGATGAAATCATAACATTTTGAATTTAGAGGAGTTTTGAACGGATTATTATTGTTTGAAATACAGATCCAAAATGTAACTTTCTCCCCCAAAAAAATGTTATTTTGTGTAGTTCATATGATTTACTAATTTCTCTCTTTTTAACCGATGAAAAAAAGGGTTGAACAAAAAACTGAATTGAACATGAGAATCATGCATTAATTATCTGATAGAATTTTTTGTATTTTTGGAAATATTTTAGTAATCTTTATATGGGTAGTAAGAAGATGCACGAATATGCATGACTCTCTCCAGAGGTGACATATTAAAGGAACACAAAAGCTAACCTCGACCCAGTTTTAGGTTACATCATTGGAAAGAACACACAATTTTTTTTTAAAATTTCTATATGAATGAAAAATGATGTGGGGATTTGGGCAGGTAATGATACCATTGTCGCATATAGCGATAGTGAATCCGGTGACAATGCCGGGGAACCCATCGGCGAGGTACCTTCAGGTCACCACCGTGGATGGCCATGAATTTTGGTTTATGGGTTTCGTGAACTTCGAGAAGGCAACCCACAACCTCTTAAAAGCCGTCTCCGCTCATAATTCTCCTCCCTCCGCTGTCTGACGCCCATGATCTGTAACTTATTACACCATTTTCTCTTATACATTTTTTGTAATATATATAGTATAGTATAGTATTCAGGTTTTTTTACTTTTTGTTTTTCCTATGGCTTTCTTGTTTCACATATGTATTTATTTATTTACCTTTGTTAGTTTTGTTGTCTTTTTCACTCTGATTATACTATTTGGTAGATAATAAATTATGTACTGTTTACGTATGTTGTATCAGTTATATTTATTTATTGTTTTTATTAATCAGCTTATATGTTAAGTTGTGAATATGAAGAATGAGTGGATGTGTTTGATCATATATGCTAGGGGTGTTCATCAAAACTGAGAAAATCTAATCGAACCGTTTGCACGTTTTGCAAACTGAAATCGAAATCGAATAATACGACCTGTCTCTCAATCCCTCTTCCCTCCCTTTTCAGGTTAGATCCGACTCTTTCTCTTTCTTCTCTCACCGCCTCTCTCTCTCTCTTCGCACGTTGCCGACATCCACCAACAGTTCAACATCCAGTCGTTCGAAGACCCACGCTTCCAGCCACCACCATTCCGACACTCTCCATCTCTCTTCCTCACTCCTTTCCGCACGTTGGATTTGCCTGAGATTTTGAGGAATTTTTTATTCTATCTGTAATTCCAAAAGAAGCTTGCGAATAGGAAAAATGATCCATGGCTATACTCTTCGTCATCCTATCTTGAGTGAAGATTCAACAGTTGGAAATGCTTTAGTTAGCTTCTATACAAAATGTAATGATGTGAAATCAGCATTTCACGTCATGCCCGTCTAAAAAACTTCTAAGCCATGTGTCCTAAGTAGCATCAAAAGTAATCCTCTAAGAACAAAGAGAGTAAATTTTTTAAAATGAATAATATCCTTCACACAAGGAGGAAAACTTCCATTTATAGAATTTATTACAACACGAAGGGAAATGAATTTAATCTAAATTTTTATCCAATTGACCCTTATTTTTGATATGATATTAAAATGGTATCAAAACAAGTAATCTACGAAGAAAGCCCATAATGTTATATTGTTATTATCTTATGGATTGATATTGATTTTCACCACTAGATATTTTAAACCAACACGCGAGAAAAAATGTTGGAAAATATGATATTAAATTTTTCTTTAACCATCCGCTAAAGTTTTTGGTCCATCGGTCAAACAAAGAAAATGAACTATTTCTGGAAGGTTATTTTTTAGAATGACCGTGCAACCTAAGTAGCTCACGTCGTCCACATTGCGTATTAGTATCCGCATAAAGTGCACCCACTCAGTTCATGGATTCCCTCCAACTAAGCTAGAGAGGTAATATAAAATTCGTAAAAAGGCCACTTCATTTGAAACCTGACAACTCAGCATGCCACGTCAGTCTTCAGTTATTAAAGTCCCTTTGTGCGTTTATGCCCTGCGTTGCATCTCCAACTACGTTCACTGGTCACGGACGGCTCCGGCTTCTTCTCAACGATATTGGCAGCGGGACTTCACTCACTGCATCTAAAAGTTCGGCGGCTTATCCCTGAACACGAGCGGCGCGACTTTCCCTAACTTTCGACGCAGCGTCAGTACCGGTAAAATCTCGCTAATCGAGTCCTCAGGGTCCGTTAGGTTTTCTTTTTTGGTTTTTTTTTCTTTCTAATTTTCCTTTTCATTTTATGAATACTAGGTTGTTTTAGATCAGAGTTTCACTTAATTAATTTCTGAAACCATTGTTTATGATAAGTTAGGATATTCAGTTTGTTAAAATCACAGTAATTTAAAGATCGGAGGTTAGAAAAATATCTCCCCTCCTCTACTTTCTTAAAATTTGTGACCAAAGTAGCCAAGAAAAATAGTTTGAGATGGTTGTTGTTTGGAAAAGAAAGTAGATAAGATTGATAAAATAAATGAATAAAAGAAAGAGAGATTCAAAATTGTTTCAGCCTGTTAAGGAAATTATGCTCACTTTGTGCTCACATTGTACCCTTATACTTTCCGCAGTAAACTATTTTTCCTCCTATTCAAACTTTATTTAAAGCACTTTTAGGAGTCTAAGCAACTAAACCTATATGTCTTTGGCTAATTCAAACTTAGATAAATCAGTACACAATCCAATGGCTTTATAGATGTTGCCCTATGACTAGGGTCGAGCAATGAAGTCGTATATCTATGCTCTTGTACTATATTCTTTAGGGGTAAATATGCTACATAAATCAGGGTCATTGGCCACCCAACATAAAATTACTCCAAGTAAAAAATGCTTAAGTTTGGAGTTCCTATGATCGAGTTACCAAAAAAGGTATTGGCGTCTCGTTTAACTCTCAATAATCAATAGAAAGCCCCATTGAATCATTTTTTTTCTTCACAAACAAAACTAGGGTATGTCAAGTTGACACACTAGGACGAATAAATCCCTTGTCCATAAGTTCCTCTGACTGCACTTTGAACTTCTCATGCTCAACGAGTGCCATTCGATAAGTTGCTTTACAATGTGGTTGTTCTAGGTAGCGGATCTAATAGAAGTTCTATTTATTGAGTTGGAGGCATCGCAACTTTGGAGAAGATTTCTACAAAATCCCTTCACAACATGACAGTCGATTCTAGATGGCTCTTTATTGATGTCTATGGTGCTTGCCAAATATGATCAAATACCATGTGGCTAGAGACATGTAGGCTTTAGGACTGGCAGTACCTTTAAACTAACATTAAACTAAAAAACGACAACCAACTAAGAAAATAACATGTTAAGTTAATGGGAAAAGCAGAAGCATAAGTGGGAAATTAGCAAGTACATTGGTTTGATTTTTAGGATGTTTATAACTTACTAAAATATCAACGGAGTGAAGCTTGTTTGTTTCAATTGAAAATTCTATGTTTTATTATGTTATTTGTATCTTCTTTCATGGATTTTCAGGTGTGAAGTACCTCCTCCTGTCGTAAGGGCTTGACTGGTGTGAAAGATGTCAAAATTGCGATCACTCTGGAAAGCTTATGTAAATACAACAAAAAAAGGTTATTTTAATAAGTGTTATATCTACCAGCTTCAGGGTTGAGAATAATCTATCTATAAATATTAATTAATTATGCTTTACTCACTCACTAACCTTAAGTTGTATATCTATATGCCACCTTGTACGATTGATGACTATTTATGGCCTTTTTTGGATTTTCATAGCTCTCGCTTGGAATGTTGAGGAATGGATACCACCTACTGAAAAATACATATTCAACTTCAATTCCAAGCAAGAAGTTAAGAAATGGCATTTATATTCAGATTCTGAATATGGAGGTACGTGTATTAGGCTTCTTATCATTTATGTATTTCTATGTAACCCTATATAAGGGTTAGGAAAGGTATTTGGCATTTTGATGTCAATTCATGTTATCTTCTGTTCCCCCCATTTCGGGTTCTACATCGTTTTTTTTTTAGGGCAAAATACACTTTTTTTAATGGATACAAGCTTCAGGGAAAAATACATTTTGAGTCCTTCAGATCTAGGGTGGTGTGTATTTGGTCTATGAAGTTTCAAAAGATATGCTTTTACCTTTTTGAAAAATGGTTCTAAATGGTCACTGATTTAAGTTGGATGCCCTTAGGAGGATGAGATTCTTGACCCTTTAGAGAGGTTTTCTTGCTGTCCTATTTTTTCGGCACTTATTGGTCCTTTCTCTTGTTAGTGAGTCAGTGGTTGATGTTCTTAGGAGGACTAAGATTCTTAAGAAAGTTAAGTTCTTTACTTGACAAGGCCTTTGAGGCTGAGTGAACACTTTGGATCAGTTGTCGAGGAGGTTAGCCTTGGCAGTTGGTTCTTCGTGTTGTATTCTTTGTTAGAAGGCAGGGAAAACTTGTGTAATTTGTACACCACCAAGAGGTTTGTTTGTTGCAAAATGAATCAAAAGAAATGAACTTATCTTCAAACACCCTACTATACCTTTCGTTCCAAATATGTCACAGTGCATGAGTAGCACATCTCCACAAGATTTTTCCATTTCCACAAAAGCTGCCATCGTTCAAGCCATCCATCATCCTATCATCAATCTTCTTGGGGAGATAACC
The DNA here is from genome assembly GCF_000004075.3 of Cucumis sativus. Classification (NCBI taxonomy): domain Eukaryota; kingdom Viridiplantae; phylum Streptophyta; class Magnoliopsida; order Cucurbitales; family Cucurbitaceae; genus Cucumis; species Cucumis sativus. The sequence continues at coordinate 1,613,871 of NC_026658.2, forward strand.
GTCCAACCTAAAAGTATAAAAGATCCTACACCACCCTTTGAAGGTGAACTCACAGTGTAAGAACAAATGGTCTTAGGTTTCTGCCTCTTTCTGACAAAGATGACACATGGAAGGAAGAGAGAACAACTAGGAAACTTCCTCTGGAGCTTGTCTTGAGTATTTAGGCTTATATAAGCAAAGGACCAACGAAAAAACTTCGCCTGTTTAGGAATTTTCGGTTTCCAATTAAGATTGACTGTAGGGAAGTAAACTCCCTCCCCTCGTCAACTTAAGGAAAGTGGGCCTTTATGTGCTTCGTTTTTAGTATACCCTTGTACTCTTTCACTCTCTCAATGAAAGTAGTTTCTATTAGGGGAAAAAAAGAAGAAGCACTAGAGAATAAATTGAGCTATTATTAGATTTGAAAGAAGAAGATACTAAAATTTGGTTTCCTTTCGATATTTGCTATTGCGAGGAGGGATCGGTTGCGGCACTGACGAGACTTGTCTGATAGGGGGAAAAGGAGAGAGGGATTGAGATAGAGAGGAAGTCAATCCTAAAAGATATGATTAAATTAATATATTATGCCACATAAACAACGTAGCATCGTAATTGCCATATCACCTTTTCATTACTCAACTGCCCGTCTGAAGAGTCCTTCATTTAGAACTATTTTACAGATCTTTGGACTACAAATGTTCATTTTGAATGGTAATCAGTTCAAATATTTTATTAGCTAAAATCAATTTTTTTAGAGGATACTAGACTTTTCAATAAGGCATAAAGCTAAAATCAAGTAATCCGATTACTTGTCATCAATAACTTATGACTAAAGTTATTTAAGGGTTAATTTTAATGAACTTTGGAATGAAATATTTAGTGTTTCTCATTTGATTGCTTCCAGGATTGTCATCAGCGTCATTGGAAATCAGTGAAACTGGAAATGAGCTTCGTGGTACTGTATAGCAGATTGTCTCTCTCATTTAAATACAAATTATCGCCTTGATGGTTGTTGGTATTGCCCTATAATAAATTCTCTCTCTCTCAACATATATTTCACCTGAAGTACTTGCATTTATATATATTGCTCTATATTATATATTATTTTCTGTCTGAAACATATATTTCACCTGAAGTACTGTTATCTATATACAACAACAGACAAGTTTTCATTGATAAATGAAAAGAAAAGGGAGAATTTCCTGAAGCACTGTTTTCAGCTTTTATGAGACCCAAGAGTCTGACTTATTAGTGATTGGAGGGTTTTTCCGCACAAGTATTGATAGTGTTCAGCTATTTTGCTTATCAGGACTATATCACTTCCTCTGCAATCCGTATCGCCAAAGGCATTTCTACTAATTTATTTTGGGCTTCTTTCCTTTTTATTTTTTAAAAATTTATATACTACAGGAATATTCTTTGGGAATCTCTCCCTGGACGTAAGTGGGAATTCGATTAGGTAAAAGTATTGTGGCTATTGGTTAGAGTACAGTTCAATTATTCTGGATGAGGAAACTTTTAAATTTAGGAGCAAGTTAGATGAGTACATACTAATTACTAATTCAGTAGTAAGTTTGAGGAGTACACACTGTTTATTCTCTAATCGAGGAGGTCCAAAAAATATTTTTGTTTTGAAAAACGGAAACAAGCTTCTTCATTAATAAAATGAAATGAGACTAATCCTCAAAGTACAAAAGAATTATACTAAGAGGAAAAAAAAACAAAAAAGACAGAGACAGAGAAAAAATACAGCCAAACTAAGATACAATAAAAAACAGAGAAACGAAGACAAAAATCAAAGCGACTATATTCATTTCAGAAGCACTAAGAGAGGTCCAAGAAATATTATAATGGTAAAAGTCAGCAACTATGGTTCAATATTTTCTTTTGACTATGTTCATTTCAGAAGCACTAGGAAAATTGTCACTTCCTCAATTCCTCTGTAGTCTGTTGTACGTCACATGGATTTCTACCAACTTATTTTCAGGTTTATTTGTTACTAATATTTATTCACCTTGATATAACTTCTATAGGAGTTTTCTCTGGAAATCTCTCCTTGGATGTAAGTGGGAACTCAAAATTGAACATAACAAGGAGTGGGTTTTGTGGAATGCGCTCCAAAAAGGTGAAATGTATTCTGAATTGTTTTTAGATATATCTATTTATTTATTTATTTATTGGTATTCTATCTTTATCATCATTATTATTAAAGATTTGCACCTGTAGATGCTGACATGCACAGTTACAAGAATCATAAACCCTTGTCGTACGTGACTGTAGATATTTGGTTATATTATGATGTCATTTGGATGATGACAAACTTCTCAAAAAGATTAGTTTTGTATTATTGTCTGCAGATTAATAATCAAAATTCCTTAGATATTCTCTAAATGGGAAGAGTTTCGTGAACGTTATGAAAAGCTAGAAAAGTTGGGACCTCTAGGCTCGTAATTTGCAACTGCGATTCATCTTCCAATTCTTCATCAATCTGATACCGAGCATTTAGGTCTGTTTCTAAGTGCTCCATTTGCAACTGCCCTTTGGTTCCGTCTGTCTTTTCAAAGTGTTCATACTCTTCACTATTCACTCTGAGTGGAGAATCGAAAATTGTCTCGCTCTTCTTTTTGGTTGGAATGGCGGGAGTATGGCTTGGAGTACCACTTAGGAATTTCAACTTTGAGTTAGACACGATGGTGGTAAAAGGTCAGCTAATGTGTCTGGTTAAAGGTGGCCTTTATTGTTTAAAACTTTTACTGGAGATGGTACCAATATTTACAGTCACTTCCTTCAAGCAACTTGGAGTTTTTTAAGCAGTTATTTGATGGGTTTTTAGCTTGTTGTGTTGTTTTTTTTTTGAAACAGAAATGGATCTCTTTATTAATAGATAAAAAAAAGATAATAGTAAGTACAATTGTACACGAGGGTTATACAAGAGCTAAACAAGAAACAGGGATCAGTAGTTGCACTCTTGTTGTGTTTGTTTTTTATCTGGTTTGCTTTCTCTTGGTAGTGCTTTAACGGGTTTTTTTCTATATATAAAAAAAAAACAATCTACACCTCATAGAAAAAAACCACTAAAAAACAAAAATCCATTACACTCTATTGTTCTATGAAGTGCAAATATTTTGTCCATTTTGCTATTTTTGACAATTTATCTACTTTTATTCTCTTTGTAACTTTCTTTTGATACTTCTTTTTATATGGTATCTTTTGAGCATTAGCCTTAAGTATATGCCTACGTACCATATCCTTTCAATTGATGTATTAGTGTTATTTTCTTTTGACTTTGATGCACCTATAGATTACTTTCTCTTACATCTTTGTTCTTCGAATCTTCTTATACTTCCTCACAGATTATTTAATTCATAGTTGATCTCTCATAAGAGGTTTTGGTTCTTGTTATGACCACTGAAGTTAATTTATACTTTGTGTATTTCTTTAGTAAGTTTTCAAATATATTTTATTGTTAAGACAGCAGAGAGATTTCCATTTTGTCTACGATTTCTGTTGTTTTCGTTTTTGCTAATTCTTAATCTTCTATGTTCTCTACTTCAGTTTGATGGCTTCGTTGATCTGGATTTGTATGATTCAATTGCAATGAAAGTTAGAGGAGATGGACGATGCTATATATCAACTGTAAGTTTTTTTTCTTCTCTCGAGGAACTTGGATGTAAAGGCAAAAAGATTTGATTTTATATCCAATGATGTAAATATCTTTCCTTCATTATTGAATTGAAAACTTTGAAGTATTTTAAGTTTTAATTGAACCTCTGCAAATTCCTTCGCAGATTTATACGGAGAATTGGGTAAACTCACCAGGACAGGAGGAAGATAATTCATGGCAAGCATTTTTTTTAGCGCCTAAAGGTGATTGGTATATTACCAAGGCAAGTGACCTTCAATTTCCGCTTCTTGTGTTTTCAAAAACTTTTGAAGAAACATTCCATTGAATGAATGAAATAGGGAAAACTCAAACCCCTGAAGGTGATTGCATGGAAGCTCTCCCATTGGAAAGAAAAAACAGTAAACTATAAAGGGATGTTTTGATTTACACCAAAGAAAAGATTTAGAAAGAACCAAATCCAAAAAATGATAACAAATAGACAATTTTCTTAAAAAAATGGCTCTTATGTTCTCCCAAAAGAGTCCAGAAAAATGCACACACAATAACCAATCAAATTATCCGCAACTAATAATAGAGGAGGTTCTATGGGATATGGGAAACGGAAACTATTGTTTACTGTTGGATGAGTGCTCCCACTTCAAATATTATGAAGAACAAAGCCTTCGTGACATTCATTTTTTAAAAAGTTATATAGAGAGATGTATGTTCCTGTAAGAAAACCAGCGAACAACCTAGGGTTCTGGGTAGAGGGACCCCCTCTCATCCACTCTTTTAGGAAGAAACAGAGCAACCTAAACTCATTTAAGATAATGAACCACCCTTTTGCAGCAAACAAACCGTGAAGGAGAATATTGTCCAAGGTTTCTTCATTTTCCAACAAAAACAGCAAACTAAAGGGAAAACTGGTCCACTGTTAAGCTCTCTCCTCTCTCCTCCTAACCCTTTCCCTTCCAAAACCCTAGCCATCCTTCCAGTCTGTCTCTGATTGTCACTGTCCACCGTTAATGTCTCTCCTCTTGCCTTTGATATAATATTAAAATTGTCTTAACCAATTTGTTTAAGTTTTTAGGACAATTGGTGATCTAATACGATTTATTAAATAAGCCTTAGGGATTTCATTCGCAAGAGTACCTCCTGAAGAAACTTCTGCTGCAATAGAACTTGTTGAGGCTTGAAGGTGCCTTCAAATTCTTGTTGAAGAAAAAATCTTTAAATATCCTTTCCTTGGACATACAAAGATCAATTCCACTAATAGCCTTTTTATGAAATTCGTTCAACACAAGACCCTCTACTCTGTTTTCTGAAACCGACCAAAATAGAGTTTAGGCACCACCACCATCATGTTTGGAAAGGAATCTCAATGAACCAGCCAGAATGGTTAGAAATTTACTTTGAGGGAATAGGAAAATAAGCCTGTGAAGGTACGAAACAAAGAAGGTTTTGTTGGCAATACTTCAAGTTCTTTCCATCTGACTCAATTGACAAAACTCTGTACAAAACCAAAAACGAAACAACCAAGGTGAAATTGTTCATTGCTAGGTGTTTTCTGTTTTTGGACTTTTGTCTCCTCTATTAAGTTTTATATCTATTGTCTCATGTTTTGATAAGAGATTAAACATTGTGATTTGAATATCATGTCATATAGTTTGATTTGATAATCTAAATGTAATCCATCTCTTGAATATCCAGATTCCTTTCGATCGATATTTACCAACATGGAGAGGACATGTAATAGATTCAGAGTTGGAAATGAATCCATCTCGTATTGTTGGAATGTCTTTATCGATTAATGCTGCTGGTGGCATTCCTGGTGCTAGATCTGGGCCTGGTGACTTTCAAGTCGAAATCGATTGGATCAAAGCCTTGAGAACTCAGTGAGTCAGTTTTTATTTTGTTACATCGTGGAAATAACTAAATTATGATCCCATTTTAATTTCTACTCCAATAAAAATGCAAATTTTTGTACCAAATTATTTTCACAACTTTTATTGTTTAAACGTGAAGAATGTAGCGTGAATATACATCCTATTTGGATCTTTAGTCTTAGAATATATAAATCAAACTTTACTTTATACATTTACCTTAAAATTGAAAATATACAAAACATCTACAAGTAAATAATAATTCCTAAATGTAAGTAAAGCTCTACAGAATCAAATTAAGAGTTGGATTTAGAGATTATATTGTGCAATATCGTTAGGTTCAGTTTTGGGATTTGAAAGTGCAAAATCCTCCCTTGTTGCTTGTTAATATTGATTGTAGCATATACTGTGAAGCAACAAATAAAATCTAATTTCACATTTAAGGTTATGACAATATTTTAATTACATCAATATATAATTTAAAGGTTAAAATAAAAAGAAAAGCAAAGGAATAAATCTCAGCATCTAGTCGAGTTCCAGGTGACCTTCATCATTTTCTCAAAGGTTACGTTACACAAAATATACCATTATGAAATCAACCCAAAGCATGGGTCTAACTTATTGATACATAATTTCCACAATTAGGGTGGGTGAACTTTCTTGTGAATTTTATCTTTCTTGCATATTTTATCCAAAAAATTCTCTCTTTTTATTTTTAGTTCTATGGCCTGTCATGATCAGTACCTAAATGTAAGTACCTAGGCATACTTTCTTGTTTCGATTCATATAAAAGATATTCGATTCTATAAAGACAATTCTCTTAGTTTTACACTTAAATTTGATCTATATGCATGCAATAGTAATTTTATAATGAACAAAAATATATATAGTTCATGGCTTGTAATTTACCTCCCAAAAGATATTCCATTCTATAAAGACAATTCTCTTAGTTTTACACTTATGGCTTGTTGCATTTGAATGTAGACATTTTGGATGAACTCTAACATGATCCATACCAACTAAACAATATAAAACTTAATTAATGTTACAATTAAGTTCGTTACATTTAATCAATCACTGAACTACAACTGGATTTATCAATTTATAGAAGTTGAAAATATTTTATATTCTTGAACAGAAATAGTTGCTGTTCTAATACCTAGGTTCAAAATAGAATCGTGATTAAAATTTACTTCATAATCCTTGCATTCCAAAACTGTCTACAACTTTTAATCGGTTGATTATCCTCACTATCATCTTCCAAATCCTCCATCGGAGATATTGCAATAGAAAGAGCTCAAAGTACAAAACAAAGTATAAATTAAGACCATTATCATAAATATTTTTGCTATGTTTGTTATCATTATGTTTAATACCTAATTTATTTTGTAAATATTTTATACCTTAACATATAAACATAAGCTAAATAAACCTAAATTTAAACTTAACTATTTTTTCTAAAACTTAAATTTCTCCTCTCCAATTCTCACCCTCTATTTTTCTCTTTCAAATAGAAGTTTTTAAACTAATATAAAAACGGCAAATGTTGGTGTTAATATCTATGACAAAGTAAAATAAATTAGAAAAATGAAATAAATAAACACATGTATAAAATCAACTCTAAGAAATTGTCGATAAATATTCTAAAATGAATTACAAAACCCAAAGAAAAAAATGGAAAGAATGACAAGAAAATGAGAAGAAAAAAAAAATTCAATGAATCACAAAATATCTCAAATATGTTTGACATTTATTTTGAAATCCACGTTTATTTGGTTCGTTGTATATACAAAGTATTATAGGAAGGTCGATTAACAATGGTTTTAGTTGGAAGTTCACTAGTGGAATTACTAGAAGTAGCAACGAAAATTGACTGTCACTAAAAATGGTATTCGAAAGTTGCTAGATGAACCTCCTAATCTTTAAAACAAACACCCAACTTTATTCAAAGATCCAAATAAACGTGATTGAATAAAACACAAATTATTGTTTTTAAAATGGATAGTTCAATTCTTCCCTCTATGATAGGTTAAAACTTAGAAACAATATTTAAAAAACAACAACTCAAACATGAAGAAAATCCAAAACCAAAATAGACTTAAATGTTAAAAAATATACTTATGGGAAGAAAAAAAAAGAGAGAATTAAAAGAATAGTAAAAAACTTAGGATTAAGCTTAAGGTTAAGAATACAAAATAATTGCAATTAAGCAATTAATTTGGTACCTCCGGTCGGGGTAGAGAAATATTAGGGGGAAAACGGAGCATGGTTCGGTTGAGCGAACATGAAGAGCAGTGGCAATAACAACAGTCTCGACGGTGAAGATCCACAACAAAAACAGAGCACAATCTCATCAACTCTCGATTCCAGATTCAGTCAGACCCTCAGAAATGTTCAAGGGTAACAATCTCAATTCCCATTAATTCTTGTTTCCAAATCTCTGATTTTCTTCCCTCTCTCCCTTTCATTTCCATTGGATTTCAACTCCCACTTCCCCAACTAAGATTTTGATCTCCAATTCCCTTGTTTTTTCTCTTTTAATTTATCGGGTAGCTCAATTATTTCCACACATTCTTCGTGGGCGTTGGTTCCAGTTCCTCAATTCTGTAAGCTTTTGATCCTCAGAGTTCGATTGTTGAGGAAACTTTTTTGGGTTCTGTAGATCTTGTTATATGAGCTCTGGCTTACTTAGATGCGATCTGGGTTTGATGCCGTTTTGCGTTTGGTTTCTGGGAAATGTGTTGGAGCTCTGCAGTTGGAAATTTGTATTGCCGGTTAATTAAACTATTTATTGGGGGATAAGAACAGTGGGAATTGTCCAAGCCTCGACACTTGTGGTTGGTAATTTACATCAGATATTAATTACTTTGAATTTTGATTAACGGAAGCCGGATAACTGATAAGCATCGTGTTGTTAGTTTGTAAGTGCTCCAATTCTTCCAAATTTACCTGGTGGAGTCTATTTGTTATTGATTATGTCTCTTATGCTAGAATAGATTGTTGTTTCTCAAAGATTGAATTTTTTTCAATAAAAACTGTTTTTATGGTTCCATAGTTTGTAGAAGCTGCTAATTGATCCCATGGCCAGGTTACGGAGGAACATCATTTATTTGCTTATCACATTCTATGAACCCGAGCTTTTGATTTTTTGTTATATTTTTCTCAAATTCTTAATCATACATCTGGATCTCTGAAGCAGGCTACTTAAAGGCCGTAGTATTCCCGGTAAAGTATTGCTAACTAGAAGATCAGATGTGCTCAGCCCATCAAGTGTATCAGATAAACCATTAAATTATACAAGGAGCTTTTCGGATATCGATACTGGCACAAGCAATCGCATTGTCCAATCTGAGGAGGTGAGACTGATTTGAAATTTTTTATATCACTTATAACTTATTTTAAGATGGCAAAATGCATTATAGTGAAACTCTCTCTTTCAATGTAGGAAGATGTTCAGATTATAAATAATAATACAATTCTTAATAAGTCAAAATCATCAACCTCTAACACTGAGGATCTTACTAAAGAAGTCGAAAAGCCAATAATGGGTGCTAGAGCGACAGATTCTGCAAGGGTCATGAAGTTCACAAAGCTGCTCTCAGGGACAACAATCATATCAGGTGTGCATATGTATTGTTTGAAATAATCCTCCCTCATCTAGAAGTCACCGATATCTATGCACATTTGAAAGTTGGTACAGGAACAGGACATGCATAGTGGTCTTATACTTTTATTGTTACAACCTGTTGTAGATGAAATGCATTAGGCTAACAGCTCTAAGAAGTAATTTCGGATGTAACCTTGCACCCTTCTATTTCTTTCTATGTAGACAAGTTGCGAGAGTTGGCTTGGAGTGGCATTCCACCTTATATGCGTCCAAATATATGGAGGCTTCTTTTGGTAAGTTGGATTATATAGGGATTTTGACCTAATTTCCAGTCGCTTGATAAAAAGCAGTCTATTTCCCTTTTAAATTGAGAAACAATACAAATTATACTCTAAAATTATTTTCTAAACAAGTTTTAAAGCAAATTTTAATAAATAAATCCAAACAGCTCCCTTATACTCTTTGTCCTTTTCCATTCTTCCTTTTCCTTTAGTTTTCTTTTGAAAGAATGAGTTGCTCTGTGTTTATTTTTACTAACAGGCACAGATAGCTTTAAAAAACTGTAGCTTATAATATATATTATTTCCCCGCCCCCCTCCTGAGAAACTGACCTTTTGATCGAATTTGTGAAAAATTGTGCCATACCTTAAACAGTAACTAGCTCCCACAGAATGAAGAACCCGACAACATTAAGAATAAGAAACTAAATCATCCTTCCCAAAGAGTTTTTTTCCCTTCAAAGTGATCTCTCTCTTAATTTAAAAAGAAGTTAAAAAACTTTAAAATTCAAAATAGAAGTCTCGTTCTTTTCTAAAATTTGGATGAAAAGGAATTATCAAATATTACAGTTGTTTTCTCAACATTTTCCATCCATCTTTGACTCAGCTCAGTTAAATTCTTCTTCTTGGTGCTTTGCTATCTCTCTAAGAAATTTGATGGCCATTCCAAAGAATAGCCTTTTAAGAACCAATTTTACACCATAATGAGTTATTATCCATCTTCCCTTCATTGTAAATTTCTTCAGAAATTAAAATTTCCCACTCTCAAATTTCTTTTGAATGTTTTCCTTTGTGCATATTTATTTTTCTTACTACTCTTACTGGAGTGAAATATCATTGGCTTCTTATAATCTATATGTGATTACCTCATTGTGAGTGCTTTGTTTGCACTTTTAAGAACCAAACCTTCCAAACTCAAAATAAAAAAGAGACTCTCGAACTTTCCTCGCCTCACCTTACCATTTGTTTTTGTTTGTTAGGGGATATTGCAGTGCAACTTAGTGCTGCACTCATTGTTTGTTGTTAAATAACTATGGGTTGAAAATTTTAACAAAATACAATAAGGCCTTATAACTATTAATTGGAAGAAAATGACATTGTAGGGGTTCAAATATAAAGATCTCTTGCTTAGGCACCCAAATAAATTACCACTAATCCCAAAACAAGACCTGGAAAAATCCAATGGAAATGCATTATCCTTGCACTTTTGTTAATACTATATGTGAGTTTGTGTTCATCTTGTTAACTTCTCTGACTCTTTTGAGGTCCCCTTTGTAAAACATATACCTTTGTCTTCTATTTTTAAAAAAAATTACCTAGAAAAACGAGTCTAGTTGACATAAATGCCAATTTTTCTACATGTGAAAAAGAATTAAACCAACAAGATTAACTGCCAGTTTAAACCTTGATTCTGGTTTGCTGAGGTTGGATGAATGGCTGAATTTGGATGTTTTCTTGAAAGAATGAAACCATTTATTGTCTATGACTGCAGTGTAATAAGAGTTTTTATTATCTAATTGTACTATTTTTTTGGAAAGAAGAAATGAAATATGTGAAAATGATTTGGGATGAAAGAAACGCCTATTGAATGAATTACTTTATACAAATAAAATTATGGCGGATGTTGAACATCGGGGTTTAATTAGTATAAGAGTGAAGGAATATGATACAAATAATCGTCAAGATACAAATAAAATACAGACCAACACAAGTTATATGGGATAGGTAGGTTATATTAGAAGGAAGTGTAATAGTCAAAATTAGGAGGATAAATATAGCGTGGTTTAGGAGATCATACAGAAGGAAAATATTCAGAGTTTTGGGAGAGAGAGAGTCCTCTTAAATAAGTTTCCAACCTTAGCATTATTCTTTCTACTCTATGCAAAGATCCTTGTATTTTCTTCCTTCCTACTTCGATTTTTGGTTCCTCACAGAAGGGTATCACAACAACTATTCTGACCATGGAAGACAGTACCTGAAAATTATTGATTGGCGATAAGAAATGAAAAGGATGAAAGGGATGGAATAAGCCTTGATCGACAACTTCAATGAAAGGGAAGACAAAAACTGCATAATGGCTGAGGTGTCTAGGTGTCGGTCAATTTTGGAAAATAGCATGCATGAGTACTGTTAACTGTGGAGGGATCGTCAGTTTGAGGCTGTATAAAATACAAGATCCAAATAATCGTCAATACTGATAGGTATTTTTATAGATAAATAGCTCTAAAGGGAGGTTACAGACCAACACACGTTATAAATTATCTATTGGTCTATTTCAGAAATCCGAAGGCAATCTACCCTTCCTACGGTTACAGCATCTACACTCAGATTCCTTCTATTCTTCTTTAATAACATCTTCTTATCTACTTATATCTTGAATCACATCCTAACGAACTATTTTCAAGAGTTACAATCCTATATTATTAATTACTATATTGTAGAAGTCACATTCTTCTTCTTTACCCTTCCCAGAGTACATTTTCACAAAATTGGTGGTCTGACAAAGACCTTTTTTCAACATTCTATTGGTCTTTCTATTATTTGTATCATAGGATAGTTTTTGAAGCATTTGACAGTAAGTCTTTAACTTTACCTTGCAACCACTTTTCAAAAGAATGTCGAACCAGCCATTTTTATTCTCAAGGAACGATAGTGAAACTGAATATAAGCTATTGACTGCATAAAAAATTAGTAGGACAGGAGTAGGGGGTAAATAATGCAGGAATATCTTATGAATTCTTCAGAAACTGTAGTGGGTGGCATGTAAGCTGTCTGGTTTTCTTTAAAAGGGATTCTTTCTAGAGTTCAAAGTAATTAGAAAATGAGGAGTTATGGTTATTTTTACTTGAGACCTATTTAGTAGATGGAAAATTTGTCTTTTTGGGCTTTTGTTGATGTTTCCAGATTGAATTTCAAAGATCGTATTGTCTTGATTGATCAAAATCCAAAGCACTCAAGATGTCAAGTTGCAAGTTTTATCTTTGTTGGAAGTCTCTTCTGCCGGAAGAACTTTTTGCCTCATTAATTATTGTTCCAATTAGTTTTTGAAGGACTGTTCTCTTATTTCTTACATTTTATTAGTTGCTTTTTATCATTTTCCCTTTTTATTTCTTTGTACTTGGAGCATTACGTTTCTGTAGTAAGCCATTGAACAGAGGAACCAATTTGTTCTTTTGGCGTTGTTTTTCTGGTCCCTTACCAACTTATTAAGTTTATAAGGGAACCTATTACAGAGACTTGCCTAACTTCATCTTTTACTAACTCTGAAATTGTCTGATAGAATCCTTTAGTTACTTGCTTGTCCACAATTTAAATATGCACTGACAACAGGGCTATGCACCACCTAATTCAGATAGAAAGGAGGGAGTTCTACGAAGAAAGAGGCTTGAGTATCTTGACAGCGTTGCACAGTTCTATGACATTCCTGATACTGAACGTTCTGATGATGAGATAAACATGCTTCGCCAGGTAATGCCTGTCAAGTTAGTGCCGAGCTTGAATTTTATTCTCTAGTTCTACCAATCCTTGAAAGTTGTTTTCCTTGTTAGATTGCCGTTGATTGTCCTAGAACTGTACCTGATGTTGCTTTCTTTCAACAAGCACAAGTTCAGAAATCTTTGGAGCGTATTCTCTATACTTGGTAAGACATTATCCTTGCCTTCCATTGTCACTTGTCAGTATATCTGTTTTTTATATCAAGTGGCAAATGTCTTTGTTAGTTTTTATTATTTAGAAGGATACAATTACAAATATAACCTAGATTTTTTATGTGGTCAAAAGTTTCGTGCCAAGTATCAGTCTAGTTATTTATTTACACATCAAGAGTACATTTTCCTATTAGGAACAATGGACACTTTGTTATTTATTGGCGTAAAGTATTTTAAGTCACTGACCAAGCTGTGATCATGCACGACATGATTATTGGTGTGTATAGTGATGCTGTCAGAAATCAGTATTATATCAAATTTACTCAATTATTTTCAACCCAGGGCTATTCGGCATCCTGCAAGTGGATACGTTCAGGGAATAAATGATCTTGCCACTCCATTTTTAGTTGTTTTCTTGTCCGAATACTTAGAAGGTGGGGTTGAGAAATGGTCGATCTCTGATCTATCTCCTGACAACATCACAAACATCGAGGCAGATTGCTACTGGTGTCTATCTAAATTACTTGATGGTATGCAAGATCATTACACGTTTGCACAACCAGGAATTCAGAGACTTGTATTTAAGTTGAAGGAACTGGTTAGGAGGATTGATGGTAATCTCTCTTTCTGACCTTGAGTCTTATGTAGAAGTCATCTGTTTGAGTTTTTTATTCTTTAACTGATCTCCCTTACAACCTATGGAATTAAATATGGTAAGCCGCTTATTTAACCAATCATGCGTACTTCTTAATGTGGTCAGAACCTGTTTCAAGACACATGGAGGAGCAGGGTCTGGAGTTTCTTCAATTTGCTTTTCGGTGGTTCAACTGTCTTCTGATTCGCGAGGTACCCCAAGACTTTTGTATATATACTACTGTATTTTTCTTCCAGTTACTTCTTTTAGGAATGGATTAAAATCAAATCACATTCTGTATTTAAGACAGTTCAATGAATATGGGATGGTAAATTAGAAACTGCCAAGAGTATTTGAGTACTTCGTTCTCTTACCAGTTGTAAATGCAATGTTGATGGTCTTGTTTTGTTCCATCAGATTCCTTTCCATCTTGTTACCCGGCTATGGGATACTTATCTTGCGGAAGGGGATTCATTGCCAGATTTCCTTGTCTACATATTTGCCAGTTTCCTTTTGACGGTAAGAACATCAAATGTATTTTCCTCTGACATGTTAGACCCAGGAAGGCGTAATGTACCTGGTGAAGAATATTAGTATGATATTAGTAATTAAGGGCAACTAGATAGGAAGTTAGTGAATCAAGGCAGGTTTTTTTTTTTTGAAACGTAGACCAGCTGTAAAAACTCAAAGTACAAGAGAATTATATAGAGAGAATAATAGAGAAGGCTAAATTTTAATTTGTTTTTTTTAAGGGAGAAGGGTTCAAAGTGCCTTTATTTATACTTAGAGTTATTTTGTAGTTGTCCTTTTATATTTGAATATATTCCACATTTTAATTCTAGTTAAGAGGTATTCTAACAAAAAGAAAATTGGTTTTGATAGTTCGATGTGACAAGTGTTTAAAAATTCTGATCTCTAGGTAACTCTTCAACAATTGAAAAATGAAATGAAGGGCAATATCAAGTTTACCTACTAGAGTTCCTGTTTAAATTTTTCAGTGTAGTTCTTGTTTCTGCTATAACATTGGCTTGGGATGCCAAGAACTTAAGAGGTTCTTTCTACCTTCTTTTCAGTGGTCTGAACAGTTGCAGAAACTTGATTTTCAAGAATTGGTGATGTTTCTCCAGCATGTTCCAACTCAAAATTGGACTCATCAAGAGCTTGAGATGGTGCTTTCAAGAGCATACATGTGGCACAGTATGTTCAACAATTCTCCCAGACACCTTGTTAGTTGAATGGGATTTGTTATACTCGCTTACACTTGGAAGGTTCACCAATTTTTCCGTCCTTTTCTTTCTTGAATGGGGTTTCTGCTGCTCTGTTTGTGTAAGGAAACGATTCAAATGTTCTGCCATGTATCATCCCTTATATCGTTTGTATTTTCTGGTCAATTATTTGTAGATTCACTTTATATATTTCGACGGAGTAAAAGTACGTTCTAATGAAGCTCTCTGCTGAAAAGGTGGATAAATGGTTGATCTTGACATACTCGTATTTTTTCTATTTTGTTTGAGAGGTTTTTGCTCATAGGAGATTAGTGCCCCTTCAGTGATCAAAAATATCATTTTGGTCCCTATTCATTATTATGGTCTTTATCCATTTTCTCCTCGTACCATTTAAAATTTTAAATTTAGTCCTTCAAAATTTAAATTTGTTAAATGATAGAGAGATGTTTTCAAAGATAGTACAATGAGCTAACTTGTTTACAAAATAACAAAAATTTTACTTTCTATATGTAATAAATTGTTAGGTTTAAATAAACATCATTTTAGCAATAAACATGGGTAAATATCTATGTTATCACAAATCGAAATATATTTATAAACATTTTCAACATTTGTTTGTAATAGTTTAACCTTGTATTCGTACTTTTAAATTTGTAACAATTTATTATTTGACCTGTATTTATACTTTTAAATTTGTACATAATTTATTTCAAAATTTACTGGATTACGGATGGTCATTTAAGTTTCTATTGTATCAATCTATCCTTGTTTAATTCCGGTTGAAACAGAAGAAAACTATAGCATTAGCCACTCGCATCATAGTTATTAGTTAATGAGAGAACCTCTAGGACTAGAGTTTACCTTCATTCATTACTAGCTGTTACAAAGTATTCAAGGATTATGAGAATCCCAAAGACATTGATCAGATAAAAAATCAAATACATTCCCAGAAGTAACCCAACTGCATGTTTAAAGAATTCGAACTTTCGTTGTCAGTTTCTGCCCGTTATCGTTGAAAAACTTCTGAGGATTATCCAAGTACTCATTACAGTCTTTCTTCACCACTACAGCAAATTCTTCCCTAAATTTCTCAAGATTCTTTATCAAGATCTTGAAAGTCAGTTCATCTGGAGTACAACCTGAAGCTATCATCAATCTGTATGTCTCAACAGCTCTTTCGATCATGTCCACTTGCAGATATGCTCCCATCATTTCATTGAAAGCTCTTGTATCTGGTTCTAACCCATCCTTTCTTAACTTATGAAAAACCTCTTCAGCCATTTCAATCATTTTGTTCTTTCCCATCAGCATAATCATTCCATGGTATAACCTTAAATCTGGCTCGAACCATTCTTCATTTTGCATAAATTTGAAGACCTAAAGCCTGAATTCAGTTAAGATGAAATAAAATTTGAAATGGAAGGAATGCTAAAGGCTGCAGAAGAGAATCCAGATGTATCATTCCAGTGAACTTTTATGATCAGAATTTCAAATGATTGTATTTCTTGTAAAGGAAAAAGCCAAAACAAAATAAATGATTTTTTTTTTATGTATACAAGACAATTTCAATTTCATTGATAATTAAAGTATCTGAAGAAATCCAAGAGTACAAAGGAACCGATTCGTATGGTATACAAAATGTGTTTCCTTTTGATAACGAAATAAAATGCAAAAGTACAGCTACAATAACACCATCAAGCACTCATTGTTATAATAATTGCATAAAATGAAACTTGAAATTTTAACTCAATAGCAATGCAAAAAGAAAATTTAAACTATGCAAAAATAAATGACAGCGAAAGAAAATGCAAAAATACAGCACCATCAACCTTTTACTCATTGTTGTAATTGAACCTTATAAAACCTGAACTCTAAGGACCATTGGTATTGAGTTGAACTTTCAATTTATGCAATTATTATAACTAAGCCAGCCATAAGAGAGTTCAAGGCATAAAAATATAATATCTAGCTTTTGCAATATTCCCAGACGTTAAACAGGAGTAAGCAATACCTGAAGCGATAATTCCAGTTCATTTTGCCTTTGTAATTCAGACAGAGCATCAAACAAGTCTGCTTTAAGCAATCTGCCGAGCTTGGTATTGATAACGTCTTCCATTTTGGAGGTGGATTTAGCAAGCTTGAGAGATTGAACTGCTTGAATTGCCTCATTGGAGGGCACCCTTGACAACCCTAAGGGCCTGTTCGAGCCCTTTCTGAGGCCACAAATGATATTTGGAGGTGGAGCTGCCGTACCACAACGGAGGCTTCGGTTCGTGAGGTTTTGGCGAAGACCCAATTGAAGAAAATGGAGTTGAAGAGGACCCACTAGAGTAGATTTCATCTCCAACCGCCCTTTTGCGAGAAACTCAGTTCAGTGAAGATGGGATGTAGCAGAAATCTAATGGTATGGGTATTCTTAAAATTTTTGAGAAGCTTATTGGAAAGGTTTAAAGATATTTTTCTAATCTATATGAAAACTACACTTGATATAAAAGGCTTTTGTCTTCAGATATTTATTAAAGTGTCCTTCAAAACCAGAATTGGTGGAGGGAAGGAGAGAGCGAGAGCGAGAGCGAGAAAGATAATGGGAATATCAGCTTCGAAACGAGTCAGAAACTCACTTACCAACTCGCATGAATTTGACTCAGCCTGCAATTCAACCTTCTCCCACTGCCTTGCCCTAACACAGCACGCATACAACGGCGTTTTCCCCTATCAACTCTGCACCGCCGCCGACCACCTTCACCACCTCCTCACCGTCGTCCAGCCGCATCCACTAATCACCAACTGGCTTCCCTCTCCCCCGACTCGTCTCCAGGTGGACTCAGCACTACGAGCCGTCAATCGCGATGACTCGGATCGTGAAGACGAAGCACTAGGACTGATCCTGTTTAACCGTTGGGCGATTGAACTATTCGCAGAGGCTGTGGTGAAGAACGTGGGAAAGAAAGTGATGGTTCGAGTTCCGGTGGGAATCGCCGGAATCGCCGGAATCGGCGCCGTGACTCGGTCCGGAAAGGATGTGGTTGGAACTGTGGTTGCAGTGTACGCTCTCGGCGTTGCGACTTCGGTATATCTCAGTTTGTCGGGATAGCAATAGAAGAGCCTTCGAAGCTTCTTTGGTTTATCTCAGTTTTGGTTTATCACTTAAACAGCAAGCCATTTAATAATAGAATTTTCGTATCCAATTCGAAGCTTTTTTGAATAGATGACTCTTTTTTCAATCATGTTCATGTCGACGATACTTTCTCACACATGTATGAATTCTAACTTTCTACTCAGGTCGATACTATTTCATATTAAATGTGTCTTTTTCTCTTAATACGTTTAGTTACTAATCACAAATTTTCATAAGAATCAATAATAGTTAAGATAGAATCATTAATTAGTATAATCTTCCTTTAAAAAGCTTAGGTTGGATATTCAATCTTCTATTCTATTCTTCTAGTGTTGTAATAAGAAAATAGTCTAAATGGTATTTTGTTTAAAATTTTAAGTTTTAGGATAAAGAAAATGAATGTTAATACTTTTCATTTATAGTATAGAGATGTTTATTGAGCTATGCAATTATCAATTTAAATCTAGAAAGCAAATACAGAGTGTTAGAGAATTCGAACCTTGTTGAGAATAAATGGAAATATAACTTATTATTTGCTAGAATCTTTTACCATTTGATTAATGATTTCAAAAATATTTTACTTGAATAGTTTGAATTTCGTAAATTAATTACCATTTTAATTTAATAAAATCAATGAAATAAGTATATGTATGTTTTTGAAGTACGTTCAAATTAAACTATATAAGCTATATGTCGCCTTTAAATAACCATTCTAAGTATGTTTTCGAAGTTCTGGAGGGAAGACATGTAAAAGACTACATGTGAACATTTGAAAATACAAAGTCTATAAAGGTTTCAATTACATATTTTAGTTCAAGGAATTTATCATAAAAGTGTAAAGATTTTGATGTAACAATGATTTTCTGTACATAGCTCAAGAGATTAAGGAAAAAGAAGCCAACTTTGAGGTCAAAAGTTATCATTTTACCACCTATTGGGTAAAATATTATGAGATTGGAAATTGAATTTCCATTTTTGAAATCATAGAAATGGTGGTTCATAGGAAGAGAGTTCTAGATCAAAGTGAAGAAAGATATACATAAACCCAAATGGTCTAAATATTTCCTCATCAAATTCTACTCACAACAAGGCAGGGGAAAATTGAAGCATGGCAGCAAGTGTTTTCTCATCATATACAAATTTCTAGCTTGCTTTTCCTTTGGTTTTCTGGGCTGAATGTAAATGAAAACCAAAGAAAAGGAATGAAGAGTTTAAAAGAGATTATTGTATAGCTACTCACTCTTCATCTTCTTCAAGGCCAGGTATGTATTCAAGACTGACATCAAATACCACAGGGCTATTTGGAGCCACCCTTGGCCTTCCTGGAGCTGATGTGAGCCCTTTTGGGAATGCCAACTATAGGAACACAAACATTAAGAAGAATCATAATGTGATGATGAAAACATGATATTTGGTTATTGTGATCAGCACTTAGAAAGAGGGTTGAATTTCGATGTTTGTATCATTTAGTCTAAGTACCTCTTAGATATTTGAATTTTGATTGTTCTATGTAGTTCTTACTATCAATTAAGTGAAGGTTAAATCTCTATAGTCTGGAGAAATTAGAAGTTAATCTCTATGGTTTATTAATTATAATTTAGTTTTTACGGTTTGGTAAAACCTTCCCAGATAGTAAACCATAGGGACTGCATTCAAACTTTCAAACTATATGAATGAAATTTGTAATTTAATTCTAAATGAATCACTTCGAAAAAGAAATTGGGTTGCAATTTGCATATGCCACTTTCTTTTGAACAATTGTCTGATTTCCTTTGCCACTTGATTGTCTCTTTCTGCCCCATATTGCAATATATTTCCGCTCCTTTATTTCTTGAGTACCAATCTCTAGACATCATTCCAAACAGCCAAAGGAACTTTAAATGACTGCAATTCTAAACTCTTACGGCAATTCTAAACTCTTACGGTTGCAGATAGTTTTACTAGGTTGAGATGTTTTAGGAGGTAAAAAAGTTGAAACTAGAACAGAGAAAACACATCTTACAGGTCCGGGAATGTAAAGTCGACGCTTTCCTCCGACTTTCATGCTTAAAATCCCTTCATCAAGACCTTTGATTACCTGTTTAATTCGAATTACTAAAAAAAAAAAAAATACTATGAAACTCCAGGGAATCGAAAGCACTTGAAGCACTTACTTGACCA
Source organism: Cucumis sativus (assembly GCF_000004075.3). Classification (NCBI taxonomy): domain Eukaryota; kingdom Viridiplantae; phylum Streptophyta; class Magnoliopsida; order Cucurbitales; family Cucurbitaceae; genus Cucumis; species Cucumis sativus. The sequence continues at coordinate 1,634,007 of NC_026658.2, forward strand.
GATCCAACTCGAAAGATATAAAGCTGATTCTTCTCAAGTGAACTATATAAAATGGAAGACAGATTAATATTTCATGGACAATTGATGGCTTCCTCATATCATATATTTTAGAGGACGCCTTAAAACAGTGGAAATTCAATAGTTCCACAAAATGCACTGGGGGCTGGGCTTAACCTGTCAAAGATTTGTCCAGATGGAACCATTGCAACATAGTTTGCAGCTACCTGTGGGCAAATCATCTTAACTGTTAGAAGTTGAGGTAAAACCAAAATTCCGGAACTATTTTTACTCTTTACGCACAAATTAATTGTAATTTAGATAAATGTTTTTCTTCTAATATTCATGTATTACTTCTTTCATGTCAAACGAAACTTGGGAGTCAGAGATTTCCCCTGGCTTCTCTTTTCTTTCTTTCCCTTTACTTTTTCGCCTCCCTTTGTGGGAGGTTGGGAGTGGGGATAATACAAGTCATTCGAGAAACAAAAACAAAAATAGACCTGAAATCCAATAGGAGGACTAGGACCTCCACCAACTTTGATGTCCTTGTACTGCAAACCAGACTCAGTCGTGACCATAGGAACCTTCATCAACAATAAGAATTCCAAAAGTCATTGTTTAGGTGGATCTGCAAATGAGAAAGTTAGTCTTAAATATACAAATTGCACCCTGAAGTTTAAGAAATTGAAGTTGTCTGATGCAGTTTTAAGCAATATAACCTTTTCTAACATTGGTGAATATCTAAACCAAATTGTGCACTCTCAATTAATTTCACAAGTCAACAGCCCAAAACTTTTCTATGTTTAGTGGTAAAAAATATTTGTAGAATATTAAATTCTAGATAGGTGGTTGTCGTGATTTGATACTCTTTTTTGTTAGTCCTTTATCATTACATTTTCCCTTATTTGACTACTAGAAACACCCGGATGGTTTTCTTAAACAAAATCTTGTTACACCTTAAATGTTTTAATGAATTAATAGAAATGCCAAAGTTGTTCACTAAAATTTAAAGGAATATTTAAATATGTCTAACTCTAACATTATATCCCCTAGATGAATCATCTTTAAGCATCAAAGAAAATAACTATGAGATGCAGAGCAAAGAAAATAAAATTCTAACTAGGAATGGTGTTCGGTCAAAGAACTTAAAAGTATCAAGATAAAACGGGAATTAGGGAAAGAATAGGAGAGAGATTTAGGAAGAGAAAAGAAGATACCAGGGAAAAACTCACTAACTAATCTATACACAATCCAATTCAATGAAAGGACATGTAACCTCACCATACATTTTCAATTTCTTTCTCGCAGGCATCGTCACATAATCTTGGCTTGTCCTCTGGAGGCAAACCAGCTGCCTTGGCATTTAGAGCATCTATAACGAGACTTGACGTTCCACAAATTAAACCAATCATCTCTCTTCTTCCAGTCAAATTGAATTCCTTAGCGTACTCTTTCATCCTCCATTCTTTCGCACTGATATTGGCATTCATGCAGCGCACGACAAGAGATCGTATTTTATCACTGGAAATTCCTTGGTGTATTCCAGAAGCTGAACCTGACTTGAGCAACAAGATGAGCATCAAAGAGATGTATCTCAAAGTATAAGATTAAAAGGTTCAAGTACAAATCGTAATTATAAGTTGGGCATATACACTTCATTGAACATTAAATTATAGTGTATAGTCCACATTCTGAAACAATGTGTAACTTTCCCAATAATAATTCAAGAAATAAAAAACAAGTCCTTCACTCTTCTAAGTGTAATCTGACGTATCTTTACATAACACACTCTTTGCAGCCAACTTCCAAACATGTGAAAAGATGAAAGTTTTGATGATCTTCAGTTGAATAAAAGAAGGTGCAGATCCAAGTACAACATACGAAAAAAAAAGATCAATTTGGAGTTTTTAAATTGTCCTTCCAAGCAATATACCGTTTTCCTCAGATGCAAAGTAAAGACTCCAGAGATGGATGTCTGCACTGAGAAGTTACAATTCAAGGCCAATTTGGTATGCTAAGTTAACACCATTTCTAGTTGGTTGGTATAAAAATCTGGTTCTATCAAGAACAGACGAGTGCTGGATACATTATAACTTGTGAAAAATAAACCACGATATCTACATTTCTAAATCTTTGCAGAATATTGAATCTAAATCTTATTGTTGACAAGACCAGATTGTTCAATGTTCATTAAGCAGTTATTAATAAGACGATTGAGTTGTTTCTCACACAACCTAAAGTCTCACTGGCATAGGAATACGAACAAATGATAAATACTCCGATAATGTACAGAATCACAGATATATAGCTTTATCCAATCTTCGGGAAAATGAGTGTCATAACCACTAGGAAATTCCCCATGTCGAATAGATGGAAGAAACTCGAGAGAAGTTGAAAGAGGCAAAAATACAAGTTATTAAAAAAACCATAGTACATTCAATTCAAGATTAATCCAGTCATTTTGATGCTTTTAAATAAAGTTCAAGCTGCCTCTTATTGTTCTTCTCCATTGCTCCAAATATCATGCGATTCAATTTTACAATTACAATCTAACATGTCAGTTTCATTGGGCTTTCTAAACTCACAAAAAATACATATATGTTCATGCCCACACTGTCTTCAGATAACAAAACAACTTTTTACCTCCCGAATCACCAAGTAAAAAAGACACTGTGCTTCAGCGTTTTTCAAACATTAGGAAATTTCAACATCTTCGAAACATTAAGTCGGATCAATTAACAGTTAAAAAACAATACAAAAAAGAATATCGACAAGAAATAAAACCCAAATTCTAAATTCTAAACGAAGCCTACGTTTAACGATTCTTACCCAAAACAGAACACGAAGAAATGAGTCAAAATCAGTGGATTAAATCAGTGAATCAAGCGATGGAACAGGAGTACGAATGTGATGGCAATGACATATAGAGATGAAGAATTGAAAGGAAGAGGAAAGGTTACCGAGCGGGAGCAACGTTGAGGAGAGGGAAGACGCCATGGAAGTTTGAGATCAAGGTGTTGGTACCGTTGGGAAACGGATAACGAAATCTGGAGCCTTTGGTTTAAATAGATGCCGAGTTGGCATCTTCCTTTACCTTCAATAAATTCAATATTTTATATATTGTTTTTTTTTGTTTGAATTTCCTTTTCATTTTTTTATCCGTGAGTGTGCGGGTAAGCTTACAAGCACGTCGATTAATTTCACTCGACAACCGACTTTTTTCAATTTCATTTCAGTTCTTAACTATCTCATTTCTTTCACGGTATAAAATACAAAATTTTTCAAATATTGCATAAAAAAGTAATCGAAATATTTACATCATGAACTAAATTTCAATTTTATATCTATTCGTTAAAATCTAAAATTTGGTTATATTACGTAAATATTTTTAATAGTTTTATCATTAACAATAATTTTTCTCAATATATATTTTGTTTCCTTAGTACCTTTAAATTTTCAAATATTGCAATAATATGCTTAGGTAAAAAAGGAGTTAAAAACATATTGTAATTATTATCTTTTTAACTTAAAATTTTGGTTCTTTGTTATATTTTATTGTCATTTGAGTTTAAACGTGCTTACTTGTGTTTATCAATAATATCAGCCTCGTATTTTATCAAACAATACTACAAATAGTCATAATCATGTCTCGATTAAGTGTCCATTACATGTTTTATCATGCTTAATGTTTGTTATTGTTATAAATCATTCGTGTAATGTCATAAGTTTCATGAAAGGCAGTACATGGTTAGTGTGGGTTATAATAAGTTCGTACCAAATTTAATTTGTTGCCCTATTGACTTCTCGCATATTATGCTTCTTCTATTCTCTGGTACATTGATTGATTACAACTGCATCTTAACTTTATTGAATATTGTGGTTGTTTGCCTATAGTTCATTTAGTTAGTTTCTAATTATAGTTGCGGTGTAACTTTACAAAAGCATTATTAATCTCCTTCCTTGTGATAACTATGCAATGATTAAGAATTTTGTTTAATGCAACGTACGATGAAAACAACCATGATCACAAATTTTTGTTTGTTGAAAAATTTGTCATCGTAAACTATGACAATCCAATCTAACATTTTTTTAATTTATGAATGTAATATTTTCTCATTTAGCCATGTATGGAGAATGAGAGAGTTATCTCACATCCAAATATTAAGCATTATCATGAAGGTATAAATATAAAGCCATGGAAACAAATCTTTTATATTATAGTAGTGGTGGATGTTGATGTTTTCTCACATACTCACCCTATTGTCGTTTAGACGGATTTCATTAATAGTGTGAAAAAAGGACGTTAGATGATGCAAAAACAGTTTAGCTTTTTAGGAATGTGAAATGGTGCATGAGTTTAGTTTCAATTTGATAGATGTATTTTGTATTTGCATATTCATCGGTACTCTAGACTTTTGCATCTTTTAGATTTATTATTTTTCTACTTTTGTGATTTTGCTATTTTTCCAATTAAAAAACTAAAATATGGCATTTCTTGTATGCTTATGAGATCAACAAGGAATCTATTGATATAAATTTTAAAAATAGATCAATAGATATTTTGTACGGAGAAAGAAAATGTGACCATCTATACGAATCTCAAAATGTAATAATTTTGTATATTTAGTATTTTTTCTTGCATGAATTGCAAACAATTTATTGATGACATTTATAGACACAAAAATTTACGAGTTTTTATTATCAATAAAATTCAAAATTTTATTATAGTTTATAAATATTTGAGTTTAATTTATAGTATTTGAAAAATAACTCAGAAACGCTCAATGAATATAAACCCTAAACGTGAGTCATCGCCTTATACTCACCGAGTCACGCTGAACTTCCTCTTCAGCGAACGAGTCACGCCCCCCATCTTCTTCGACCAAGACCCTACGTTTGCCCTAACTCTTCGCCGCTCCTTGACGCCGTCGGTCAGTTTCAACCCTCTGTTTTTGTCCTCTCTCTCTCTACACACACACACACACACGTAGTTTATAATATCGAATTCGTTTCTGCTTTTATCGGGTTTTAGAGTGGCTTTGTAATCTGGTTGTTGATTTTTTTCTTATTCTTTCAATACAAACAATGTCGTTGATAGAATGTTAGCACTCCTAGTTCTTGGCTGCCTCTAATTCCATGGATAAGTATAGGTTAAAGTAAGTTTATGTGCAAGGCATTGTATATTTCCAAATGCACTTGTCAAGTTGATCTTCTTATTCAATTTTGCCTATATGGGCTGCTGGGTTTCTTATCTGTCTGTCGATGTTGGAGTTGGCTTTCCCTCCCTTGGTTAGTTTCCCATTTTTTGTCCTCATCACATGGCTGTTTTTTCTCATAGTTTCAGACGCTAAGGTGTTTGGAGTTTCGTTCCAAGCCATTTTATTCCGGGTTGTATTTGCTTTTATTTTCTTGTTTAGTTCAGTTATGGGCTATATTTGGTTGTATTTTTGTTATTTTGCTTTCATTTCATCGAAAAGCTCTTTTTTTTTTTAAAAAAAATAATAATTTGGGAGGGCCGTAAGCTAACCCTGTTAATTTTCTTGCATACGAAAACCTTGTATATCCTTTCTCGTACTTAATTTGAATCTGCAGAACCCATGTCAGATATTTTACTTAATATATTGATGTGTTCTTGCTTTGAAATATTTGTTCTTTAATTCCTGTATTCACTCCTCGATATGAATGTAAAATCGTTTACGCACGGACTTCATCCACTGCTTGACTATAACAAATGTCTTTTCACTCCACTTCTCTATTTGATGTGAATCTCCAACCTGGCTCTAACTCAGTTATGATGAGTGCTTGTCACAGAGATGTCAATGCTACGATTGAGGAGTCCTTCCTCAATCTGTCTTTTGGAAAGAAAGCCGTTTCTTTGGCCTGCCGACGTGTGTGCGGTGTTATGAGTCTTGTGGGATGAGAGGAACAGTAAGATGTTTAGGGTTGTGGAGAGGGACCCTAGGAAGCTTTGGGTCCCTTGTTCATTTTCATATTTCTCTTTGGGCTTCAACTTCAAAGACTTTTTGTAATTTTTCTGTAGGAGTGGTTTTGCATAGTTTAAACAGTCCTTGTAAAGGGTACCCTGCCTTTCTGTTGACTTGGTTTTTTTGTATGTCCGTGCATTCTTTCATTTTTTCTCACTGAAAGTGGTTATTTTCATTTAAAAACCCAGTGGGTTGCCTCCCCATTTACACCGAATGTTTAACACAGTTCTTATTTTTCAATCTTTTGCTTTGAAACCTGGCTTCCATTCACTAATGCGGTTCTTTTTTTGGCTGGTCTGGTCTGTTCTCTGATGGTCATACATTTTCTAGCACTGCTGGTTAATTTCTATTATTGCCCTGTTAATTTACAGGTTAGCGTTAACTTTTTGACAACAAAACTGCTGTTGAAGGATGGTTGAGCTTCTGTTTGACGATATTTTTAAGATTGAGCGATTAAACCCTGATGGTAAAAAGTTTGATAAAGGTACATTTTTGTATAGTAGTCACTTTCATTTCATTTATACAATATTTCCAGGAATGCTTATTAGCAGACTGTGGCAGTTTTATTGTTATATATCTGTAAAATCATTGTGCCATTCTTTAACTTTCTGATGGCGGTTGGAGATGTACTTCGTAGGCCTTTAAATCTCATCCATTCCTTATTTATTAACTTTTTAGAGGTTTCCTTTCAATCAGTTAGGATATCATCTGGAATATTATAACTCCATGTAAAATATGTGTTAAAAAAACTTTTCAACATATTTATGACATATTTTTTCACAATCTGTCCAACAGTTACTCGAATAGAGGCAAAGAGCGAGAAGTTTGACATGTTCATGCATCTAGATATAAATTCAGAGATATACCCCCTGAAAGAAGGTGAGAAGTTCTCGATGGCACTAGCTCCAACTCTGAATCTTGATGGAACCCCTGACACTGGATATTTTCTTCAGGTAACTTGTTCTTCTATTGATTTTAATCTGTTGCACACTGGATTTAACGTGGTGGTGTTGGTAAGAAAATGATGTCCTGGTAGGTTGAAGGATTTAGGCCTTGTTTGGCAACTTTTTAGGCCCTGTTTAGTAATCATTTGGTTTTTAGTTGAAAATTATGACTATAGACTTCAATTCCACATCTAAATTTATTGCTGTGTTATCTGCATTTTACAAGTATTTTTAAAAAGTGAAGCCAAAATTTGAAAACATGGAAAAGTAGTTTTTAAAAACTAAGAAATTGAGGGGAAAAGTTTAATTTTCAAAACTCAAAAACAAAAAGCGAAATAGAGTCTGAGTTTTTAGTTATTTGTTTTTGAAAATCTTATAAATATCCCTTTGTCCTCTAAAAAATTTGTTATCTACATTAAAACCAAGCGTAAATTTGAGAACTAAAAAATGTAGTTTTAAAAAACTTGTTTTACTTTTTAGAATTTGATTAAGAATTCAACTCTTAAGAAAAATATAAACCATTGCAAGAAATTGAGAGGAAGTAAGCTTAATCTTAAGAAACAAAAACTGAATAGTTACCAAATGGGGTCTTAGTAGTCCATTTTGTCATAAACTACTATATTTGAAATATCACTTTGAACATTAATAGGGAACAAGAAACTTTCAATCTGCTAGGAAATATATGCTTTCCATAGTTATTGCATATGTCAAGACTGGTCTTCATTGTTTTCCGACAACTATATTTGGTCTTGAGCATTTTCGACACTTGAATATGTCTACTTAACAATCATTAGGCTGCATAACAGGGCAATCGGAAGTCTCTTGCAGACAGATATGAATATGTCATGCAAGGGAAGCTGTTCAGAATTTCAGAAAGTTCTGGCCATGGCGGAAAAGCGTACGTGCTATAACTTCTCGAAACAATTTTAATGTGACACTTTAATTCCACTGTATGAGCATTAGAGAACCGAGAGCTTGGCATTGCCAAACTATACTTATCTAAATTTGAGCAAGAACCTGTCACGGTGCATTCTCCTGTCTATAATGGCTACAGAAGTGTATTGCGTGTGAATAAAATTCATGTTAGTTTCTTTTCCTGAACTGTAGGAACATATATATATTTATTCTAGTAGAATTGTTATCTAAAAAACTATATTTCATCTGAATCTAGTGAAATAGATGCTTCTTTTGGTGGACTTTTGATGATGCTGAAGGGAGACCCCTCACATTGCAGCAAGTTTGAACTTGACCAGAGGCTATTTCTTCTCATCAGGAAGGTGTGAAGCGCTTTCATTTGATTTGAACTCTAATGACTTGCTACAAAAGCTCTGGACATCTCTTATCGCTATTAGAACTGTGAATGTTTAGAAATATGTATTGTTAGAATCAAATTTCTATCTGTATCTGATTAAAGACTGGGCAGTGATCTTATCTTCTGAACTAAATTGATATCTTGCCTATAATGTCATGAATAGTGGCAGAACCTTTCGAGTTCTCGAAAGCGGAGTTTGAGCATGGTAGTATGTATAGTTTGTAGTGTTGGGCGGCCAACCTGAACAATTTTGGCAAGCTTGATTCCATTGCAGTTTGGGAGGGTGGAGACTGGCTAATGAAAGATTTAATAAATTACAAACATATTTAAGTGGGTGTGAGATTTGAATTTCTCACCTCAATGTTGCTATTAAACGTCTTTGAGATTTATTTCGTTGGTCTCTAGATTGTCATTATTTTTGTGGATGGAAAGTATATTTTCTTTATATGTACATGTATGTATTAAGTAATGATAAATAAATTTAGTTAGTTATTAATGTAACCATAATAAACACTTGAAACACCAATAATTTTTCTTTACATTTTAAAAAAGTAATTCGTACATATAGACCCTAAGTTCGTAATAATAATGAGAACAATCATAACTATTTCACTATCGCATGCATACATTATGAATGTCTCTATCCAAAGCCACTTTATTGTCTTGCTAATGAAACACGAATATATACGTTTGACATGAAAAATGAAGGATCAAATGTGTTTGACATGAAAAATGAAGGATCAAATGTGTTTCTTAAATACTTTAGAACCTATTCCAGACAACTTCATTGTGATATTAAGTTGTTTTAATTTTCTTAGTAAAATGTGCATTTATGAAAGAACTTAAAGTTCATCTAAGAAGGGATCCATGCTAGGTGATAAATGCACCTATTGGTGAATAATGTGGAAGGTACTACATTCATCAATCTTTAACCATTAGTAACTACAATAGTTGCACAAATTATGATTTTTTTGACCTATTAGTGATTGTGTGCATTTTAAAGATTTAATTGAAAGAAAAAACTATGTAAGAAAATTTTGTCAAATCATAAAGATTATTATGATTTGGAAAAAGTTATTTTTATACAATGCAATTCTTTCAATTAATACTATCATTTACGAGGATTTCGTCAAATCTTAGAGTTTATTTAAAAAGTTTTATCAAATTGTATGAATAAATTCTAACTTCTAAAGTAATGGAGTTGTTAGACGATCAAACTTCTCTTTTTTTTATAGAGAAAACATCATCTTCCTCCCTATTTAACGAGACCATCACATTTCCGGTTCAGCGAAGAGGCGGTCGGTTTATTGGACAAAAGAGCTAAAAACCGTAGAACGAACGATTACGCTGGAGCACAAGTGATCCTCTGTTATCTTCAATCTATCTCAAACTCAAAACACACTTTCTCAATTCCTTTTTGCAACATCCACCGTCTTTGCTTGGGGTTTTGATTACTCATGGCTGCCCAAACCCATGTGTTTACCGGTTTAGCTTTAGCTTCAACTCCTTCGTCTTCATTTCAACCCTCTTCTTCCAAGCCCGCTACCCTCTGTGTCGCCTCAAAGCTCTTAAGAACCTCCTTCCTTAATGGCGGAGGTATTGGTTTTACCTTTCTCTTTGCTTACCGCTTTCCATTTTGTTATTTTTATTTCCCGTTTGCTTGGTTTGAAGTGAGTGAGAAATTTGAATTGAATCAACCTATGTGAATAGTTTGTTTTGATTCTGTGTTCTTTGAGGTTAAGAGTGTTCGTGTAATGATTATTGGGCATCTGGGTGTCTGAGAAAAGTGGGTTTTAAGCTTTGTACGGCATAGCATTGTGTTGTGGTCTAACCGTTAGCTGGTTGTTCTGTAATTTGGGTATTTTGAATTTGTGTTAGATCTGTTGAAGCTGCTTTTAGAGATTGGACTTGTTCTTACTGCCTGCCTAATTTTCTTTTGTTAGTTTCTAATTTGTATTATTTGGTGGAAATGCCTGCTAGATTCTGAAAATTATGTTTACTTTGTTGGATTAGTATGGGTTCCGAGTCAGTGGAGATTTAGTTTTGAAAACCCAGCGATCTAATCAAATTCTGGAAACCAAAATGGATTTTATCCTAAATCTTAATTACTCTTTAACAGGAAATATTAATTTTTTCTGCAGGGAACACTCTACAAATTACACGGATGAATTCCTTACATTTAGATCGGTCTCATGGCTCTAGACGTGGAGGTGCTCTTGGTGCTCGCATGAACCTTTTTGACCGTGTTGCAAGGCTTGTAAAGGTAACTTGAATTGTTTCATCCCTTGGTTTAGAACTTCATGAACTTTGTGGATAACCATGGCATTTGCTTTCTCATGGGTAGTCATATGCAAATGCACTTGTTAGTTCCTTTGAGGATCCTGAGAAAATCCTGGAGCAGACAGTGCTTGAAATGAATGATGATCTGACAAAGATGCGTCAAGCTACAGCACAGGTAGTTTCTGAACCGTGTATTCATCATTTCCCCCCTGCCTGCTCTACCTTTAGCATCGTCCTTTAATTCTGAGCCAGCAGTGCTGTTTCTCCCCTTTAAACTTTTTTTTTATAATTTATTCAAGATTCAGATAATCAATGGAAAATTAGAAGTTGGAAGTTTCATGTTATTAGGAAACATGACACAAGGATGCTAAATAGTGAGGTGTTAACCACTTTAATCTCTATGAAACAAAAAGAAAACATTATACCAAAGGGGAAGCAAATACAATGTTTTTATAGCTCAAGACACAATCAAGCGCAATGGTCATCCAAGGGGAAGTGCAAGGCACAAAAAGTGCGCCCTTTTCTTTTTCTGAGGCACGTTATATATACAAGTACTACAAACAGAAGAGAAAGCATATTAAAGTTGAAATATGAAAAATAAATCCTTAAACACAATATGTATTTAGGCTTAGTAAATTTGACTCGTTTAGTTAATATTGAAGGAAAACCCCTAATTATTACTATTTTTAAAGTAATGAAAAAGCCCCATGGCTGTGGGGTTTGAGCCTTGGGGTTTTACAAAAGGTGCGCACTTGAGGCACACTTTCTGTGAGCCTCGCTCTTTGAGGGCGAGTCACCAGTCTTGCATCTTGCACCCACGGAAGCTTTTACAGTGAGTGAATATATTTTTTTTCCATTTAGGGAAAGGATATGAGACTTTTCATTAAGTAAATAAAAAGGTAATAATGCTTTGAGATACAAAAGGATACAAGGAACAAAATATTACAAAGATAATTAAAAAACAAAACATAAAGAACATATAATTATAAAGAGAAATGGGCCCTCCTTGGCTCTTCCTTCTGGATGTGAGTTGGGTGTGTGTACTTTATGGGATATGTGGAACTTGACATTTGGCAATGGACAAACCGCACCACAACAAAATGCAATGCCTTATGTCGATTTTCCATTTTTCATCTGTAAAACTGATCATTTTTATTGAAGGTGCTAGCTTCTCAAAAGCGCTTGGAAAACAAGTATAAATCTGCACAGCAAGCTGCTGATGATTGGTAAATCTTTATAACCATTTTCCATTTTCTTTGTAGAGTGTTCCCAATAGGAGATCTTTCATTGTAATACACCTTTTGGTGGTTGGAAGTCTGTTAATTCTATTTATTTCATTCATCAATAAAATTGTTTCTTTTCCAAATCTTAGTAGATTGATAGGCATACACCTTTTGTTTTAAATTTTTATATAGGTACCGCAAGGCACAATTAGCTCTACAAAAAGGAGATGATGATCTTGCTCGGGAAGCTTTAAAGAGGCGCAAATCATATGCTGTAAGTTAGAACAGAATGAATTCTGTGACAAGTTTGATTTGTATATTTCATGATGAACATTTGTTTTTGAAATTTTGCCAAAGTAAAGTTATTTTCACTTGAAGAGTTCATTCAAAATGATATTTACAGTTAATTTTTTCATCTTCTAGCACATCTTTAACATGCTTGACCTATGTTGTGCTTTGGATTGTAGCACGTAGGTCCTATGAGGGTTTGGCCATACCATGAAAAATAACCTATGCGTATAATTTTCTCGTCTTTTAAACTTACCTCAAAAGGTGGTCACACTATCATAAATTGATAGATTTGATGTCTACACTTTTTTTTATAAGAAATATCTTTCATCGATGTATGAACGTACGTAGGGGGCAGAAGCCCAAGACCGAAGGAGTTACAATAGATTTCTCCAATTGGTTATAAGAGAAGTAAGATCAAATGCATTGAAAAGAGAAGTACATTTACTTCAAGTCATGGCTAGGTAGGTAGCAAGTTCCCATATTGTGTCGTATGACCTTTCTTTTTCTTTGAAAATACTATTGCTTCTTTCTTTCCAAATTGTCCAATTTGATGTCTCTATACTGGAAATGTATTTCTTTTTTCTATTGACCAATCTTTTAGATGTTCGCTCGTTTCCTTCTCAAAAAAAATCTTTTAGGTGTACGAGTTTATGCTTCACACTCCTCACTCCTCACTCCTCACTCCTCACAGCCCTCTGTTAATCTTTCTTGAGGAATGCAGCTGAATGCCAATGGTACTGCAGTAGAGGTATTTAAAATGTGGGTGGGGAGTTCTAGAGGAAGTTGTAATCCAATTCATGAGAATACTTTCTAGTCTCTAGTCACCATGCCCATAGTTATATTATTTATTACTGGCCAAGAACCTCCTGATTTCCTTTCCAATGGGCAGTTCTTCCTCTTTATTTTTTAGTTTCATTTGGCCCCTTGTAACTGCGAGTTCGTGTTAACCTCCCGTCTCCCTGCTATCAGTGGAGTCGTTATTTTCCTTGAGCACAGGGATCGTTTGTGTTTTTGGTTCATTGATCCTTTCTAATGGGTAGTTATTCCTCTTTATTTTTAGTTTCATTTTGCCTCTTGTAACCCTGAGTTCATTTTAACCTCTCTTCTCCCTGCTATTAATGAAGTCATTATTGTCCTTGAGCTTAGGGATTGTCTGTGTTTGGTTCATTGATCCTTTCTGGTGCCTTGCCTTCACTTGTAATTTATTGCACAAAAGCATTTGGTTTCTGCACAATTCTCGAATGCTCCCTTTTCTTCTCTAAGCTCTGGGAGCTAAACATCTTGAAGAATTAGAAACAGATCCATATTACTTTCGTAGTTTATCTTATAGAAAATAGAGATATCTTAACGTTCATTATGTTTCTCATAAAAAAGTAAATAAATAAAATTGTTAAGATATCTCTATGGAAGATTTGAATCCTCTCTTTCTATTTATGTGATGTTATATTCTAAAGTTAAACGAGAATTTATGAATGAATATTGGGTTTTTCATTAAAAAAAATCTATTTTCAATAAGTTATTTTCCAAATTGAAAAATCTTTTTTGATTTTTGTGCGACATGGAACTATTTTCATGTTATTTTCTCTCCTAGAGGTATGTTATTAGAAACTTTTTTGAACTTGAAAGTTAATTATGCATGGAAAGATTAATGATTTATTGTGCTTGATGATCACTTTGTTCTACTGGCAGGATAATGCAAATGCTTTGAAAGCTCAACTTGATCAACAAAAGGGCGTTGTGGAAAATCTTGTTTCTAATACACGGGTATGAAGTTCTATTGTGTTTTAAAATTATATACTATTAAAAAAGAATATAGCCAAGATTCTCCTGTATTTCTCTTGTAGGCAGTGTGAACATATGTCTAAGTCGTCAGTGTGAACCAATGATGAGATCCATTTTTGTTTTAATTGATGTCGTCAATAAATATTGAGAAAATTTAGTGTTCTTCTTTTTGTTGAGATAACGCAGATCCCTAGTACTTTCGTAGTATATCTTTATAGGTTGCAAATATTGTTAGAATTATAAACGGGTAGAAACAAGTTGTCATGTAATACATGTTTGAATATTAGTATGATTCTTTGACTTTAAGCTTCTTAAACAAGGATAATTAGCCCATATCATACTTTTTTACCATGGGAACTTTTCTTTGTAGCTTTTAGAGAGCAAAATACAAGAGGCGAGGTCAAAGAAAGACACACTGAAAGCGCGTGCTCAGTCTGCAAAGTTTGTGCTTTAATTGTAGATTGTTAAAATACTTTTTTCATGCGTCTCTTCACATATGGATGCTCATAGCACCTTTCCTTGGCTTTAGGACCGCAACCAAAGTGAGCGAAATGTTGGGGAATGTTAACACAAGTAGTGCTCTCTCTGCTTTTGAGAAGATGGAAGAGAAAGGTAAGGAAACAAAATTTTGAAGTCAAACTTAGGTTTGGCACACCTGAAGCCAAGTCAATTTTTGTTTAGATTTTACCTTTCTTTTGATCAAATCATTGATTTATTTACATGGAGATGAAGTTTGTTTTGTGGAAGCTAAAAGTTATATTCTTTACTGATATTTGGTTCTTTTCATTTTCTAACTTCTCCATCAAAATATAAGATACAAAATTCTTTTGCAGAATTTTCTATCAAGTCTTATGTTTAGATTTGAATGCGACTTTTCCTGCTTAATTTTGTTGTAGTGTTCTAGCTGTGCTTGTTTTGTTTAAATTTTAAGTTTTGTTGTATTTTGAGCCTCAGTGTCTTTTTATTATTTCAATGAAAATTTTAATCTCCTTTTTTTTCACAATATAAGATATGAAAGTCTATCATCTTTCCTTCACGCCTTGTCTTCTCCATCATCAACATCCCCACTACTTTCACCTTAGCCAGTAGCCACTGCCTTTTCCTCTCTATTCATTCCATGTTAGCCTTCAAATTTCACTTTATGAGTCCCTTTGTTGGAAAAATCGGAAATTCAAAATCCTAGTTGGATTGCAATTTCATTAACCACATGTTATTCTAATTTTTTAAACTTTTTAGAACTGCCCTTATGATAAAATATTTACACCAATAACTCTATCTCCACTTTATTTTGTACATGTGAATCCATGACATCTAACTTCACTACAATGTTCATTGTGATATTAGCTCTTTGTTTGGCTGGGTGGCCAAGTACAAGCAGGTTCCCATCCTTTACTTGATTCCAAGCTCCATTCACACGAACATTTCAGTCTATTTCTTTTACGTATCTGGATCGCTGATGTGGTGGTTATTGCTCACTACTGAGTCAAATCTTTGCTTCAGTTTTCTTATCACTGCTTGTTCTTTCTAACAGAAGATTTTTTAAACTAATATTACTTTATTTAGACAAGTTTTCTTACCAAGATTCTTGTGTATATGTTATGGATTTGCGATGGCACTGCTTTCATATTTTGCTTACGTTCCTCAAAATCTTTGTAGTTTTGGCAATGGAGTCTCAAGCAGAAGCTCTTGGACAGTTAACAACTGATGATCTTGAAGGAAAGGTAACAGTTTTATTTTTCCTCCAAATCTATTTTGTGCTTGATTTTTTTGCTGGTTTATTGAGCTTAAAAACAGAAAATACAGGTGTCATTTCTCTTAAGATTTGGTTCCTTCCCAAACTTTAGTTACTTCTTTAGTTAAGTTCCTCTCTAGAGGTTGGAGGTTCGATCCCCATCTCCCGTTGTACTAAAAAGAATTTACTTCTTTGGTTAAGTATATTGTAAAAAATTACTCCAAAATAACATCTTTGCTCCCGTAAACCAACTAAATGATTTCTCATTTCTCTCTCTTTCTTATTAAAGAAATGATTTGTTTATTTGTTCTTTCTGGTATAGCATATTTTGAATGCTGGTTAATTATGGAAATAGTTTGATCTTCTGAAGTGTGAAAAAAATATCTCTTTCCCTAGAAACATGTTTCTTAAGATTAAAAAAAAGTTCACCTGGTTCTTTGGTAGAATGTAAACTTCAATTATGGAAATTGGTTTCTGGATTTTGCGCTCCAAGGCATTAGAACAATACTATCTGACTTGTGATTGAATGGTGGTTAGGCTTAATGTGCAGTGGTTTGCTAGGTTAGTATTTGGACCTCACATCTAAAGATATATTAGAGTTAATCAAGCTGAACAGCTAGCCCCTCTTCTCTCCAGATTTTAAAGAACCATTACCTTTTAAGTTCACACGTTTGGAATGAAGTGCAAGGTTTATTCTGTGCATTTGTCTGCTGGTTATAGAGATCAACAGTGGTCTCTTGAGTTATTGTTTGAATCCCTTTCTGGTAAGTCTTTGTTTGTTCATTAAATTTCCCCAACACCCTTTTTTTTCTTGTTCTTTCGTCTCTTCCTTCTTTGAAATTTAAAATTGCGAAGAAAGTTTGGTTCTGGTTGGTCACCTTGGGAAGGATCAACACATTTGGAGAGCTTTTTTCTCATCCATAAGAGAATTGATGGAAGATCGGGAGGAAAGTATAAATCGGTTGTTGGTCCTAGTTGGCAGAAATGCTTTTGTAGATGTATCTGAGGACTTCAATCATATCTAGTGGCCATCCCCCTTTTCCACCAGAAGTTGTAGTCGTTCTTGCAGGTTTCAGTCTACCCTATGTGTAGAATTGAGGGGGTCTTTGGGTTAACCTAAGACTACAAATACTATTTTGTAGTCCCCAATTGGCTACATAACACTATTTTAAAACCCCAATTTGCTACATTATTTACTATTTACTACTGTTTTTACTATTTTACATTCATCAATTTTTATATTCTTTGCTGCAGCTTTAACTATTTCCTTCTCAAACTAAAACAGTTTATAGTTCAAACCCATACTATTGTAACCCAAATTAAAATAATCTGCACCCCTATCACAAACTATTATAATCTAACTTTAATAACCTAGGACTATAATAATCAACTTCTTGTCCCAAAGCCCCTTGAGTATACATGAGATGAGACGCTGAACGAAGCTGTTTTAGACCCCTTTTCTAAGGGAAGGAGAAAGTTTTTGTGAGGCCGATTTCCTTGCTATTTTCTTCCTTAGAAAGGAATAGGATAGTGTTCCTTAGAAAGGATCGTTCTGGGGAGGACTGATGTATGCAATTCTATCAATGATCTCTTGCTCAGATTAATTTTATTTTGCAACGTTATTTTCTTGACAAAAAACTGGGATCATTTTTGGAAATGTTTCAATGTACGATTTTGTAGATGTTTTGAGGTATGCTTCCCTGTGTTTGGTTGGGCCTATCTTTTTGGCCTTTCTTTGTGTTTTTTCTTTTATTGGATTTTTCCACTCTTTTCTCTTTTGATAATAACAAATAGCATCTCTTGCTGGAATTCGGTGTGTATTGATAACTGTTGTAATATTGACTGTATCTGTGACAGGTTTCATTTGGCTGCATTTTTATCTTATCTATTTGATGTTAACTGAGATATATCAATTATTATTCTTCCTGCGCTTCCTTTCGTAAGTGAAGATAGGATTTTCTCTAGAATTCACAATTAAAAGTTATACTGTATGGTTTAACATTTTACATCAAGTTCCAAAAAAAGAACATGCTACATCTTTCAAGATTTTGCTTTCTTAACCTATATTTCATCATTTGATGTCTATTTTAAAATAGATCCTATTTTATTTTGGCTCTGACCTATTTTCAATGTTGTAGTTTGCTCTGTTGGAAGGCTCATCCGTTGATGATGAGCTAGCAAACTTGAAGAAAGAGTTATCTGGAAGCTCAAAGGTAAATCATAGGTTAAAATCATGTTTTTTTTGTTTTTTTAATGATCTTATTCTTTGTTATGCACTTTACACTTGACAGTGGGAACTGCTATGAATTTATGATGCTAGGTTTGACATATTCTATTCTTCATGATCTATTTTGTAATATCCAATGGTGGCTTCAGATAGATGAAACTTCCTATTATTAAGTTGCATCATCGGCTAAGTTCACCAAATGAAATGGTAGTGTTGGCTTGTTGGCTCCTTGGCTCCTACACCCATGTAATTGATAGTAATTAATATTTCATACGTAGTCTAGGAGGGAGGTGAACTAAAGAGAGTTCTCGTTCCTTAAACATTGCTTAAAAAGAACCCTTTCCGATGGTTTAAGAGTTACAGAGTTCTGTTTTTCTTTTTCGATAAGAAATGAATACCGAATAGACGTAAAATATCCACTACTATAGCCTCCCAGTTTCATGAGGTCTAGCTCTCGAATCTCCCATTGCTTGATTTATACTCTATTTATAGTCAACATGTGTGAATTTCAGAGCTCCTCGATCTGCACGTTCATACTCTTTTTGCTGTTTCAATCTTTGAGTGATGGATCTTTTGATTCAAATATTTTAACGTTCCCTGCTATTTTTTTAATTTTCCAAACATCTAGAACTTGAGGATGAAAAAGATTCAGTATCCTCTTTGTTGGCATCCTCGGACAACATTCTTCTAGTATTTGAATCTAAAAATGGGATCCTCTCTCTCTCTACAGAAAGGAGAACTTCCACCAGGAAGAACAGTTTCTGGCAGCGCATTTCCAGTTCGTGATGCTGAGATCGAGTCAGAACTCAATGAACTGAGGCAAAGAGCAAGAGAATTGTAGGGGTATGCCTAATCATTAGAATCTTTAATGTCCAAAATTTCAATTTGAGCAACTGACATCATTCCATATTAGAATTACATTGTACAGGAAGAAAAGTATCCAAACAGATCAACAATTGTATAGCTAAACACCAACTTGAAAGAGAGTAATTTTTGGAGTGAGAGTGCAATAACTTGTATTGCAAAATCTGTTTAGGTCATATATATTGATGAATCTGTGAGGATCAAATGTTGTTTGTAAGTTAAAATACACAACTTTTGGAACATAGATCATTTTTTTTGGGCTATCTATTTGCTGTTTTCCCCACCAACTTTCTGTAATTTGCAGAAAAACTGATTGGGATCTTTTGCATCATATATAATTAAAATTTGTGTTTAAGGACTCTTTTCCTCTTCTTCAACAAGTTAATCTTAATAATATTTAACATTTTAAAAATTTATTTATTGCTTTCTTTCTTTTCTTTCTTTTCTTTATTAAGAGTAGATTACATTAAAAAAAAAAACTATTTTTTTTATTGCACTTTGGTTTTATTTCATTTTAGTCTTTATGATTTTAATCGTTCAAACTTAGTCTCCTTATTTTGATTAAATCTTAACATGTACTATAATCCTTCAAACTTAAATGTTATCAAATTAGCAATAATAGTTTCATCATGTCTATCATCATGAAACTATTATTGCTATTGAATCAAATTTGACAACATTTAACCAAATAAAATGGAACTAAAGTGCAAAAGAAAAAAAAGATTTTTCTAAACTAGTCTACTCATTGATTTCGCAATTCCTATATATACACCAAATCTTAAATGACAACAAAATATCTCCGAGTCACTATAAACATCTATTCCTTAGTCTATCATAAACTAGTTTGAAATAATTTTTTAAGCAATTGATTGATCCAAACTTATTTTACTTAAAATGATATTATAAATTGAGATATAAGCTATTTGACTTTGACTTACAAATTTATATTCCTATATATTAAACAATGGTTCATGTTTAATCAGAAAATTTCAAGGAATATAGAAAGTTTATAATGATAGTAATATTTTTTTTTCCCCAAAAAATTAAAAGATTACAACTTTTGAGTCAAACTCGTGTAATTGGGTTGTTGCAAAAGCAACCAATTCTATAGTCAAACTCTCTGTTTTGTTTTTGCATAGTTCATTTATGATTACTATTATTATATACTCTTTCCAAGAATTGAAAATTAAAAGAAGAAAGGACAGAAGTCAGTCAATTCAAATATTCAAATTTTAGACCCATTAAACATTAGAGGATTTAGTTAAAGCCCCTAAATTATGATTTTATACTATGGTTTTAAAGATTCAAGACTAAGGAGGAAAAAAACTATGAAGAAGTCAAGGACATTAAATTTGAAATCCCCTGTAAAGAATTTTAAGGTTGGATCATAAATGAAAATATTAATTCATACCTTTATAAACTTTAATAATGATACTAAATTAAAACTCTAAACTAATGATAGTATCAATTTAAGTTATAAACTTCAGTGAATGCATCGTTTTACACCTTCTTCTACATTTCGTTTGAATTCATCATTTCAATCAATTAAACTTCAAAATTTTTATAAGCTAATCGATTTGGTCTTTCGTTATTCACCTCTTGAAATCATCCATCGAAAAAGACATAATTTTTTCAAATGTTAGTTTTATAAAATGGACAATTTGAAATAAATGAAAAAAGTTTTAGAGATTGTTTTAATATGATTAATAGTTTTACAAGATTATTTTTCACACTTGAAATTAATTGTTGTATCAAACAATCTTCTAATAAAGAAAATTGACATATTAGATTTCACTAATTAAGTATTTAATTTTTAGAATTGAAATAAGTACAATTATTAATTGAAAGTTTTTATAGTCTACATGAGCTTAGATTAGTGATAAATTCCTTGTATAAACTCTCGTTAGCAATATATAGAATACCGATATCATATGAACGATTGAGGTTTCAATTTATAAACAAAAAATTATAAAAATGTATTTTGATTAACTAGAAAATATTTTTAATTTTTAAATAAATTAAAATGTTGATATAAAAAATGACATACAAAAGAAAAATCAACAAAAATTTAATATCATATTGTTGGTTCAAAATCAAGGGAGGTGACATTACCAATGGTTGAACTAAAAGAAATTTACATAAATTTGTAGAGAAACTCCATAGTTTCTTGTTGGACACGTCGGGTCCTATCTCCAAATTGTTTATTTCTACTTTCAAAAAAAAAAAAAATTCCATCTGTGTAGTCAGCTACCATCATAAGTCAATTCAAATTTTCACATCTTAAAACTTTTTTTTTAGAAAGAAGTAAAATAAAGTTTTGATTTTAGATCTCATTTTGATTTTTTAAAAATTATTCTAAAGCTCCACAAACTCATGGGAGTAAAAAACTAAAGTAGAATTCAACATTCCTTTAGTTAATATTCTACACTAAGATTATGGTAGAAATACCACCTCCGACCAACTGCTTTATCCCACTTTGGTCAGATGGAATCAAGTTAAAAAGGATAAAGAGTGATCAATAATCGCTAGGAGAGATAGAGTTAGTCAAGAACCCTGACTAACATCCCACAATAACATGAAATATACCTAAAATAACAATTATATTTATAAACAAATTGACCAACAGACATATAAGTTGATCGATTCAATGGTGACTTGGTCGAAAAATCGATTCGTCACACTTTTCAAGTTCAAATTCGATTCTTCAAACCATATATTTAAAAGAAGAAAAAACTAAGATAGTGTTTGAGTAGTTCACACCAAGCAAGAAGAAAAGAAAAGTTTACTCAACTCTTATTTACTATTGTTTCTTAAAAGAAGGTAGGATGAGGAAGTGTAACCTTTTGATTGTCAAAGTCGACGGTATAAATATTCAAGTTCATATTTTGGGTATGAGATAAAGTTGAGTAATAATCAGAAGCTATTAAGCATAATTAACCATTGACTACTAGGCATTAGATTTATTAAAAATAGAAAGAATGAAATTTATTGAAGTACCGACGCTGAATTCGGTATTTGACCATTGCCAACAAAGAAAAAGGGCCTACAAAAAGATACAGACGTCATTATAATAGAAAGTTTCAAAATTTCAAATCCAAATCTTCTTTTATGTTTGACAAATCTACCAAAGTCACCCAACAAACACAGCAGTAGAAAACAATACCCATTGATTCACACACGAACAAGATGAAGTTTCAACACTATGGGGCGTTTTGGTTTATCCAGCAAGAAGAAGAAAGTACCTGGAAATAGCCAATAGTCAAACCAACAGCCTCAGCATCAAGCAATTACAGTCCCAACTCCAAGCGCCATAGCAAGAACAAGACCAAGTAAAATTCAAAATTCCTTTGTCAACACGCAACCTACTCTCTCTACTTCTCTACTTCTCAACAACAACACCCATTCAAACACCAACCCTTTTTCATTTTACCTATAAATTAAGCTTCAACCCCCTTAGCCATTTCATCAAACACCTTCTCTTCATTTCACCCTTAACACCTCTCAGACGTATCACCAAACACCTTCTCTTCATTTCACTGTTTTTTTTCTCCACGCTTTGTTTATCCTCAGTCATATCATCAAACACCTTCCTTTTCGTTCAACCTTTGCTTCTCTTAACCCCAATTTCTCTCAGACGCATCGTCCAACACATTACCTTCGTTCCAGATTCCACTTCAACCCAGAGACTTCTAAAATGAATTTCGGAAAATTAAGTGTCCTTTTGATCGTTCTTGTCGTCGCTTTGACGTTGCTGAGCAACAGCTCCACCGTGGACGCCGCCAGAGTGGTGCCCGGAGACTTCGCGAGCGTCAATCACTTGGAGATGTACCCGTCGGCGTACGAGCAAGCGAAGCATACGGTGTCGTGTTGGCTTGGGCGGTTATCGTCCGGCCCCAGCCCCAAGGGTCCTGGGCACTGATTGCTCCCCCGCCGGGCCACCGTCCACCGAAACAGACCTTTGGCGAGGAGGCTCATTTTTTCCTTTTGTTAATTCTTTGATACGTACATGACACAGACTGGCCGAAGACCGTCTTGACCAAATCTATAGTTTGAAGAAATATTTTATTTCATTTTCTCTCTCTTTTTTTACTTCAACACAATATATTGAGGGAAGAGAATATGTATTTTTTTTCTCTTTTTTTTACTTATTTTGGATTTGAGTTTTCTTTTATTTATTTATAATGGTATGATATTCAAAACAAAAATTTGACATGTCCTACATAAATAAAATTTATTATTTATTATTTGTTCATCTAACTATTTTCGTTTTCTTATTTAAAGTTGATATAGACGTAATCGAATAGAATAACAACATCCTTGTTAGTCGTAGTTGTAACTCGAACGTGGATAAGTTTTTCGATAAATTTTGTTGAAATAGTAAATTGATTAAATAATGTATGTAACTCGTGTCGTTTAATTAGACTTGTGTATTTGTTTCATTCTGATATTTAAATTTTCAAATTTTATGTTTTAGATTTTACATTCTTAAAAGGATCATTGTTTTTTATCCCTTGACTTATAATATTTTAGACTAAATTATCCAAAAGTATATGTATATTTTATTTTTGGTAAAAAATGCTTTAAAATTTTTGAAAGTTTAAAATATACATTTAAAGTTTTTAAATGTGTTTAAAATACCCTTGTTGTTAGTTTGGGTGGAAATCGTTGATAGTTTATCGCGTAAATATGTTTGAATTTTTGGAAATTTCAATAATATACCAGTAAAATATACACTTGGTGTATGAACAAAAACGGTTAATACATTTTGCTTCTTCCTATCTTCGTGTAGATCCTACACTCGTTTTTATTAAGTGTTTTCTTAAATTGGTTTATGTAAAATACTAATATTAAAAAGAAATAAAACTGGTGTATAGACTATAATGAGAATAAAGAAAACAATAAAGAGATTTTAGGAACTTAAGAGTCAGTTTGGGAGAGGAAAAAAGTTACGGAAAAAAAGATTATGATAATCCTAGTGTTATTGGGGTTAGAGTTATTACTGGTAGTGTTATGGTAATATGTGTTTGGGAGAAGAATCATTATTATAGTATTATGATAATATGCGTTTGTGGAAAAGATTATAATTGTAGTGTTATTATAACTTGTGTTTGGGGAAAAGGTTATAAGTGTAGTATTATGATAAGATGAAGTAGGAAAATTTGTAGGGTTATTTAACCCTAATCCCAAAAGTGCAAACCCTTGTTTGGACCATAAACCTTTTCCTAATCCCCTAAATCCCCCACCCCAAACACACTCTAAATGTTTATGAAAGGTGTACGTGTTGACAAATTTTAAACAATTGTCACATCATTTATCAAGTTCACATAGTTTTTCAAACAAATTGCAATGATGTGGAAGCAGTCTAGCCATTTACGATTAAATTTCTAAATAATAATAACTAATAATGGTCTAACTTTATTCCAAACCAAACCAGTATGAAAGTTTTATAACAATTTTCAAAACTATCACCTAAATCAATATTTTTCATAAAATCAGAAGTTTGATATATTTTGATGGATATGCATAGATTGTTACATAAGGCATAATATGTAGAGTGTAAGAGAAATAATGCATTTAATAAAAAAAAAAAACAAAAGTTATAATGTCACCTTGATAGTTTCTCTCTATAAAGAAATCAATCAACAAGAATATTCTTCAAGGCAAGCAAAAGCCACGTAGTTGGGAAACGACCAAATTGCCTTTCATCACAACGGTAGATAAAGAAGCAAAAATGAAAACTCCCCATTTTTAGTTTCAGAAAGGAACAACTACCACTCTCCATTGAGCACAATTCCAGTGGCTTGCGTACTCCTCTAATCCCTTTATCTCCAGGTAAATGAGAAATTTTCATGGGTATTCATCATACCCGCCCTTTTTTTTTTCTTTCTCACTTCAATTTCTATGTTTTCTTTCGATAATTCGTATACCCTTTTCGTAGAATTGACGGACCTTGTTGTAATTTAGGACCGTGGTGGCTGGAGAAGTGGAGTTATTGCTTTGGGCTATACTGTTTATGTGATTGTGGTGTCTTTTGAGTTGGAATTGGATTGATATTCTGGCTTTAAGCTGAGGAAGAAGACAATTGTAGAAGGCTACAAGTGATTTCTGGTAGTGATTCTCGGTTTCATTTCATCCACCGAAGTAGATTAGTTTTCTTTCTCAAATTCTGGGTCTTCGGTGAAAGGATTAATTGTTGTGTTCTTCTGTTTCTGATCTCGTGTGTTGAAAGATTGGAGGTAAGATTTAGTTGTGGAGTTGGGGTTTTGGTGAAATGTCACTATGTGGGTCTCTCTCTGCTCTGAACTTGAGGTGGGACAAAGGTGTTCCAAAAGTAACTTCGAGATGCTGTTCTCCATTAAGTTGTGAGAAAAGCAATGGTTTAGCGTTTTGGGGTAGTGAGATTGTGGGCGATGGGTTGAAAGTATCTGGCAGACATGTTAGTAGGAAACTGTATAAGGGAACTTTACCACTAAAGGTTTGTCCTCGTTGAGATTCCAGATTATTTTGTTTCTTGTGCAGTTGTTGATTGGAATTAGTTATTGTTATCATTTTTTCGTTAACAGGTAGTTTGTGTGGATTACCCTAGACCACAGATAGATGATACAGTTAATTTCATTGAAGCAGCTTCCTTATCTGCTAGTTTTCGTGCTTCTGCACGTCCCAGTAAACCATTGAAAGTAGTGATTGCTGGGGCAGGTCAGGACTTTAATTTCCTAGCTTGACTTAACTCCTTATTGGAAATGAGATAGATGAAGCCAATTACAAAATGTATTATATTGTTTCTTTATATTTAATGGTATAATCATGTTTTCAAACTCTATAGGATTGGCTGGTTTATCGACAGCAAAATATTTGGCAGATGCTGGCCACAAACCTGTTTTACTAGAAGCTCGAGATGTTTTAGGTGGAAAGGTAGGCCTGCCGGACATAATGTTGTTTGGTTATAAGCTCTATTATAGACTATCTATTTTTCCAGCATTAGTTGCATAGTCTATTTCTCTGGATATTTTGTATAGAAATTGTATATTTGTGCTGTGCTGAGTCTTCTAGTGTTTCATTTCTTATCCGCTGTACTTTAGCTTTTTGGTCAAATTTGAATTTAGCTATACTTGCAAAATATTAATCTTTCTGAACAGTCGAGCCCCTTATCTTGTTGATCATTTTAATGGCATATGCATTACTGACTCCATTAGTTAATGAGGGTAGATAAACTGTAGTTATAAAATGGGGAGATAATTTGCTCTAAGTAAGTGTCAAAAGAGAATTGAATTCCGAAAAGTAGTTTGTCACAGTTATTATTTGGGAAGGAATGGGCGTTGTGTCCCAACCAAAGATTCCAAGTAAGTGCCAAAAGAGTAGATTCCAAAAATATTTTATGTTGCAGTTCTTATGTGTGAAGATGTCTGCGTTGTGTTCCAACCAAAGGTTCCAATAAAAAGCTTGAACATGATTAAGCCAAAGGATCCCTTTATCCTTTTGGAGAGGATGTCCCAACAGAAGCTTGGATGAGTGAAGTATACCATTTCAACTGATGATGGAACTTTATGGTTCAAGAGGATTGCTTGCTGAGTCATATGGGGGAATTAACATGCATTTATAATAGTGCATGTCTCAATGCCTACCCAAGAAATATACACTTTCCATGCCAATGAATTGAACAATCTGAAATCTAATACCTTGAGTGTTCACATCATCAATTGTATACTTCCTAGCCCTTCCCCTATATCGTTGTTCTATTAGTTCTACTTATAAGTTACATGGGTCCTGCGAGGTCACTCCGTGCTCAAACTATAATTACCACAATTGCGCCTTTTTCTTATCCTTCTATGTGGACGTGGAGTTACAGGGTTACCATTTTGAGAGAAAAGGATGCATTTTTGAGAGACAAGGATGCATTTTTGAGATGTAAAGTGGAAGTCCTAAAGGTGGTTTTTGCAGGCCTACGAGCATGCTGTTGTTGGGAATTTTCTTATTTAATATATATTTTGACAACCAAATTGTCTCTTTATCCTGCCCCCCCTACTTCTCTCTTTTTCTCAAGCCTAAACAAGTTTGCTTTTCTTAAGCTGCATATTGTTTCTTATTAAGAAAGAGAAACAGTGGTTATATTGTTATAATTTGTGACAGTATTTTATTCAAATTAATAATTGAGGCAGTTTTACAGATATTCTTGTAAGTAATTCTTTAGACTATATCATTTTTATAGGTCTTAACGAATCTTGATTTTTCCTATTATGTTTTATTTACTCTTTTCTTATAGGTAGCAGCTTGGAAAGATGATGATGGAGACTGGTATGAGACTGGTCTGCACATATTCTGTAAGTATTATAGGGGGATGATCAATTTTCCTAGTGCTATGATCAGTTGATGTCTGAAGTAGTGCTGTTTGCTTCTGATTCTCAAACTCAGTATAATTCAATTTGGTTTATAAAACCCTTTTTCTAGTCTGTCCCTATTGTATAGTATGGGATCACAAGTATTTTTAATGTTTTATTTCTATTGTCATTAAAGTTGTTGCATGACGAAACTTCCTAGTCTTCTTCTTATTTGAAGAGCTCAGATATGAGGTTAACCTTCAATGTTTTATTTCTATTGTCATTAAAGTTGTTGCATGACGAAACTTCCTAGTCTTCTTCTTATTTGAAGAGCTCAGATATGAGGTTAACCTTCAATCATTATGTTCTATAGTCTACAATATAGTCCACTTGTATTTAAATTAATATTTTACCACAGTTTCCATTTCTCTTTCTAAAACTATCTTGTACCTGATAAAAACTAAGGTCAATTGTACAACCAGCTATTTACAAATATATGTTATCTTGTTTGCATGAGATGCTAATTTCTGATCCTTTTTTTTCTCTATTCTTGCTGGAAAGTTGGGGCTTATCCCAATGTGCAGAACTTGTTTGGAGAACTTGGAATCAATGACCGATTGCAGTGGAAGGAACATTCAATGATATTTGCTATGCCAAACAAGCCGGGGGAGTTCAGCCGATTTGATTTCCCTGAAAAACTTCCTGCACCTATAAATGGTAGGCGTGAGCAATTGCATACGTTGGAATGTGGCTGAAATAAACTTTACGCCTTTGAAAGGGCTAATCATGATTTGCAATGATCATATTCTTGTTATGCATACTGTAGCCTGGTCATTCAGTCAACCAGCTAGTCTGTTGGTATTAAATTTTAGATTTGTTTGATAGATTACCCAACAAAATTTCTTGTGCCACATGGCTAGAATAGTTACTTGGGTTCATTCTGAAAAAATCTTTATTTCTCCCCGTGGCAATGAAATTTCATATTACCTTGTGCTTAATTGGTGTTAACTTCTTGTGTGTTCTGAATTTGAATCATGCTGTCTGCCGGTGATGCTGGTTGTGTGCATTTCTTTATTTGCTAAATTATCATTTTGTGCCCCTTGGTCTCTGGAAATATTTTATGATACCAGAAATGCAGGTTTCCTAAAACTTTGAGAATTACTGACAGGGATATGGGCTATTTTAAGGAACAACGAAATGCTTACTTGGCCAGAGAAAATTAAATTTGCAATTGGGCTCCTGCCGGCAATGCTTGGTGGGCAATCTTATGTTGAGGCTCAAGATAATTTAACTGTGCAAGAGTGGATGAGAAGTCGGGTATGGTTAACATGCACTAAAACTTTTATTGAATCTGCGGGTAACATAAACTGAAAGAAAATCTCAGATTCGAAGTGATAAAATTGCCATTGAAAATCTCCAAAAGCAGAATTCCAAATTATGGTAGGAACATGTACTCGATGAAGTACCCAAGTTTACATGGCCTCATATTGTATATGATAAATTATGAGGGAAAAATTTGTAAAAAAGGGTTTTCTTCTTTGGATTCTAGCGATAGTGTTGATTCTACGGTGGGATAAAGTTCAAAGAGAACAGGGTGCCGGAAGTGAATTAGGCCATAGACACACACACACACACACACACACACATATCTATACATAATACACACACACACATATCTATACATAATACACACACACACATATCTATACACAGTACACACACACACATACCTATATACACATACACACACACACACATATACATGTAAACACACACATACATACACATGTACACACATATATACATACACACACACACACATACACATACACACGCATATGTGTCCATACATATATATGAATGTATATTTTAAATGAGAAATATTTACAATTAATAGTCAGGAAAATATTTGGAGGGAAAACTTGTCATTTGTTAACTTTTTGGTGTACTTATTGTTTTTTTTGTTTATTTCATCCAATTTATTACACTTCATAATCAAAGTTAGTTCAATAATACGTGTATTCATGGGCATCTCTTATCAATAAATTGCTAGTTTGGTTTAAAATGCCTTCTTTTGGCATTTATTTTTGTTTTCTTATCCAGGGAGTACCTGATCGTGTAACAACAGAGGTGTTTATTGCTATGTCAAAGGCTCTGAACTTCATTAACCCCGATGAACTTTCTATGCAATGCATTTTGATTGCCTTGAATCGATTTCTTCAGGTATGATTACCTTGTCAATTTTATAGTATTTCTAGTTTTCTTTTTGTATGAGAAACAATATAGTCTTTCTACTTTAGTCACTAGTTTGGAGATTTTTTTAACAAGAAGCAAAACTTTTGATTGATGTAATGAAAAGAGAATAATCCTCAAAGGATACAAACTCCACATGAGAGTAAGAGAAAAAAATTGAAAAACCCTACCAAGAAAATATAAAAGCACACATGTTGAGACAAATTTCCTGTAGTGTTAGTTTCAAGAACAACTTAATAGGGAACACCTAGATGGAGTCTTTCAAATGAGCTAATTCAAAATGATGGATCCAGGGAATTTGCTTATCATGGAAAATTCTTTGATTTATTTCCAGAACAATTATGACAATATAGCGTTCACCGCATTAGTTCAACACGTGTTGGAATTTACTTTTTACCTTTTCATTAATTGATCAATCTTTGATTCACCTATATTAATCCCACATGATGCTGATTTCTCCATTTCTTTCCAAGGATTTTCTAATATGTGCACACCACAGACATACAGTTACTTAGTTTATGTTTGAACCCATTTGATGTCTCCCCCCTCCATTGTAGGGACTATAATTGGATGACTTAAAAGTGCGATGAATTTCAGTTTCCACTCTCTTTATGACACTTTATTCTATTGTTATGGGAGACAACTATCCTAGTTCTACCCTTTGTTCTTGGAAATACATTTTTCCTATCTGGTTTTCAAAATAAATTTGATGAATTAGTTAAAATCTTATTACCTCTACAGTAGTTTCATGCTGGCTGCCATTAATATTGTGGCAACTCTTTGAGAATTGAATTATGAATTTTTCTTATGATCCAAGCCTTATTAATTTGATTACATGTAACTCTTGTAGGAGAAGCATGGCTCTAAGATGGCTTTCTTAGATGGAAATCCTCCTGAGAGACTATGTGAGCCAATTGTCGAGCATATTCAGTCATTGGGTGGTGAAGTACGACTTAATTCCAGGATACAAAAAATTGAGTTGAACAATGATGGAACAGTGAAGAGGTTCTCATTAAACGATGGGAATGTAATTGAAGGAGATGCTTACGTATTTGCTACTCCGGGTAACGTAACTTTTGGTGAAATCTTTTACATATATCATATTTTTTAAATTTCACTTAAATTGTAATTCATTTATTCCATACAGTTGATATCCTGAAGCTTCTTTTGCCTGATGACTGGAAAGCAATCCCATACTTCAAAAAGCTGGAAAAATTAGTTGGAGTTCCAGTAATCAATGTCCACATATGGTAGTAGTACCCTCCCCCTCTCTTGGATTATTCACGCTACTTTGTGAGGGCCCCTATGCTTTTCAATACTCCTTCTTTTTCATATCCTAAGTTCTTTTCCTATGGGTATGTTAGATTGACTAGTTGACTTAAGTTGTAGGAGTAGTTTTTGATTATTGGGAAGAATGTCATCTGTGATTATATGATGAGACAAAGCATGAGGAGTCCTTTGCAATTCACAATTTGATTGGAAATTTAATACATAGGATTTTTTTTTGTAAGATCATTAAGGAACTCTTTCACTACAACTTATCAATTTTCATATGGTTCATTTCATTTTATGATTCGTATTTAAACAACATATTTTATGATGTGTGTTAGATATTTTTTTTAAACAAAAATTATCAATAAACTGGTTAATTGGATAATTATCTTAAATAATATTTAAATTATTTAAAGAATGGTTTTGGATGATATATGATTCTAATTTTAGGTAAAGACTACCATAGAATCTACACAATGGGATCTCTTTCTCTACTTCCTAGTCCCCCCTCGTGCTCTCTGTTTCCTCCCTCCTCTCATGTCATTTGTTTCTTCTCATCCTCTTAGGTCCGGTTATGGAGTTTCTTCTTAAGTTTATCATATGGTTGCAATGGTTGATCATGCTCTTCCTTGTCGTTTTGTCTCATTGAAAGCAGTTCATTTTGTCTGGTCAGATAAAATGTTCAAAGGTGACTCAGGCGAGAGAATTATCAATGCAGTAATTGATGGATATAAATCTTTTGCAATTTTGTCTGAACCTCATCACTTAGATACTTATATAGAACCAAGATTGGGATTAGTAGTTTTTCTTTTTTGTAGAGTAACTTCTAATAGAAAAGAAAGTATGGAGAAGATTATGGCCTAAAAACTGTGGTAGGATATGATACATCATGGCTTGGATGGGTACGAAAAATCCAAGTTGTAGACTAGCTTTCCGAGATTATTGAGGACTGATCATGTGGCGTTTAATTTATGAGTGTTTTGAGAAATATAAACATGGGGCATGTGTATCGCAATGTTAATGTAACCAAATATAGGTGCTTCATATAATCAATAATTTGGTGATATTATTTTTCTTTGCAGGTTTGACAGGAAACTGAAGAATACCTATGATCACTTACTTTTTAGCAGGTCCTTTGTTTATTCATATTTAACTTTCTGCATTTGGTGATAGAACGGTTTTTGTATCTCATAATGCATTTTTGTTATTTGATAGAAGGTTGTTCTTGGGCGAACTATATAATCCCCTTCCTCCACAAAATAATTATAATAATAAGGAAAAAGAGGAAACTAATCAAGTGAAACCAGAAAGCTAGTGCAAAAACATGCTAAATTTAATATCTTGGGTAGTAAGATTACACGATGCTTTTATTGATTTTACCCTTGACGCTAAATATTTTCTATTTCTTTACCTCAATGCAGGAGTCCGCTTCTTAGTGTTTATGCGGACATGTCAGTTACATGTAAGGTATAATTACTTACAACTGAGGCTGTTTTTATTTCGGTGGGTTTTGATCCAACTCATGAGCATAGCCCTAAAAATTTTATATTTCCATTTTTAATATTGGGAAATCTCACCTTCAAGTATTTGTGAGCATATCCTCACAAGAATAAGATATGAATATATTGAAATATGATGATGAAGAAATACAAGATAAATCCAAGTATATAAAGGAACTTGGAATCTTTCTCTTGAGTGTACTCACCCAAGCCCTAGAACACTCCACAAGTAGTCCACCCTTCACTCACTCACCCTCTTTCTATCTTTAACAACATTCAGCACCCTTATTCCCCTTTACGGCTATCTAAGTACCTAAAAGTATTCTCCTAGTCTTGGCACATCTGGTAGCAATTCAAAATACTCGTATCTCACATTTTCATGGACATATAAGAATATTTACTTTACTGTTTTATAAATCATTTGTCTTCAACCCAAGGGCCTTTATTTCTTCCCCTTTCTGTCTTTCTTCTATAGATATGTAAATATGGCCAGATTGTTAAAGCACTACTTTTGTCATTCAAGCAAGATATATGCAATTCCTTTATTGTATGCATATCAATATATCAGGTTCCCAATAGTTCTGTTAAGGGTCTGTTGTTTCTCTTATTTCCATCTTTTGGGAATTACAAAAAGTTAAATTTGATTTATGGTGTAAGAGAATGAAATTAAATGCAATCAACTATGCATTTGGTTAATCATTGTCTCAAGTCTTTAAATTCTCATTCTCTTGCAATATGGGTTTGTTCTGTCCTTGCTTTCCGACTTTGGTTCCTGGAGCTTCTCTAATCAGCAATTGCAGTATGTAGTGCTACCAATGGTCTTTAAATTTCTCATTCTTTTGATATCCTCATCACTGGTAGTTTAGTATGCTCAGCAGTAATATTCTCTCGTGCTTTTCTGATACAGGAATATTATAACCCAAACCAGTCCATGTTGGAACTAGTCTTCGCACCTGCAGAAGAGTGGATTTCTCGGAGTGACTCGGACATTATTGATGCGACAATGGTGGAACTAGCTAAACTATTTCCTGACGAAATTTCTGCTGATCAGAGCAAAGCTAAGATCGTGAAGTACCACGTTGTTAAAACCCCAAGGTATACATATAACCATTAACTTTAGAGTCTGGTGACCCTTTTCTAGAAAAAATGGATATTTTTATCAGCAAAATTAAACAGTGTCAATCTCTGCACTAAAAATAAGAGAACTTTAACAAAAAGCAAGCATTTGTTTGAACAACATAATGTAAAAATGACGGTCAATAAATGAGTCTTGAAGCTCTATCTGGAGATTAAATTATCAATATAGGTAATGTAATCTGCATTAAAAGCATAAAACGGTGATTGGCATACATATCATTGTAGCTATGGACAACCTTCTGTTTACTTTCAAATATCATAAGGGTTGTATGGCCACTTAACAATTTGGAAACCCATAGATTGGAGGGCTTTCTTTGCCAATCCCTTGATTTAAGCTTAGGGCCCTCATCTCTGAGGTCTTAAGGGCATGTTTGGAGATGAAATGGAATGAATTTGTAATGAGTTTTAATTCCAAGCCCATGTTTGGATTGAGCATTTTAGGTTTGGTTTGTTATACCAAACTCGTTCTCCTTCCAAGTTTTCAACTTTAACTCCCTTTTTCACTATTTTGACGCTTTACGATCCCATTCTTGTTTCGCCTTCAATTTCCCACTCATTTAAATGCCTCTTGGATTTTCAATAATCCTAACTACAGTCTAGCATCCCAAACTATCTCTAGGTTGGTCTCCTCTCTTAATTTTAAATTTTGTCTAGTTCCTCATTATAGAATAAAATAAAAACAACTTGGAACCTATAGTTATTGAATACTTTTCTAGCTAGAAAAAGAAATCAGTCTTTTCAGATGTCGATTGCCACCCTAATTGATATTGCTTACAGGTCCGTTTACAAGACTGTGCCTGACTGCGAACCATGTCGCCCCTTGCAACGATCTCCCATTGAGGGATTTTATTTAGCTGGTGACTACACGAAACAAAAGTATTTAGCTTCTATGGAAGGTGCTATTCTTTCAGGAAAGCTTTGTGCACAGGCTATTGTGAAGGTAATTTTTCCGTTAACCTTGTTAGTTGTTACAGAGGAAACTTATGAGTAGGAAGAAATGAATATTGGTTATACGTGTTCATGTCCCATCCCATGCATGCATATTGCAGGACTGTGAAGCACTAGCTGCTCGAGAGCAAAGACGGGTTGCCGAGGCTGGCGTTCGTTGACAATAGCTTTTAGGGTAATTTTGGAAGGAAAAGATTAATAAAAAAAAATTACTTTCACATACTATCAACCATAGAGACATTTCTGCTCCAATGACACAAATTGTAATGCCATATGTTGGACATAATTTTGATTCCACAGTTACATAAATTAAAAACAGTGTAATTTTTTTTTTTTATTATTGGAAAAACTTTACACAGATATAAAACACCTCCCTATCATTTTCTAATAATCAAAAGAGTACAAGAGAAATAATATATATAGGCTATAATAAGCTCCCTAACAAAAAGTAAATAAAAGGGTACAATAAATTAGCCAAATATTCTTGGGGCTCTAAATAGTCCACTAGCCCTTGATTTCCAACAAGATATGATATTGATTAAGGAGTTAAAAAGTAATATCTATTCATTTGTAAATGTTCAACCATTTGTATATTGTCATGAAAAAGAATATTCTAAAGGAAAATTTTGTTGTACATTCATAATGATAGACCCTAAACAAAATCATCAAACTCAGATGAGACACAAAAAATTGTTTAACATTAATGTTAATGACCACACGTATAATATGATCGATAACCATATGAAAAGAAAAGATCAATCAAATGATTTTTGTTTAATGATCGTTACCGGCTCATCCAATTGATTGAGATGATACATATTGATAACATGTGAGGGTATGAACTTTTTTGAAATGCAAACTGTTATCGTTTAAATATCCATATTCATTTCACCAATTTTTCATATAGAAATTAGAACCGAGTAATTAATTAATTAAATGTAAGAGAATAATTAATATTGTAGGGATGAATTAAATTTAGTATTATTTAGTATGTTATTACATTAATTATTTAATTATTTCCAATAAAAATGAATGAATATTTTTATTCTAAACATTTATTTAATTTAATTACTAAAAATAATTTAATAAATACAAAGTGAATGACAAAACCGCTAAAAATATTTATAAATATAGCAAAATTTCATAGTCTATCAATGATATTTTGCTACATGTACAAATATTTTTGTTTATTTTGTTATACTAAAAAAAGCTAAATATATGATTGTTATATATATATATATATATATATAAAAAGTAAGGGTCATTTGATCATATTCATGTTTTTTGTTTCACATCCCTTATTTCTTGCTTCTCATCCGAACTAAAAACAATAATATATTTAATAATTACTTTACTTCTATTTAATTTTGAAAATGAACAAAAATTAAAAGTTCAAATACAAAAGCAGTATATTAAAACCATAATGTAACGAAGAAATAAATTTAATATTGCTGCTATAAAAAATCAATATTATTTAAAATATAGGATAATTGTTATGAATAGAAAATAAAAATATTTACTAAAAAACGGTTTGATGAATTTTGTTATATTTTGTAAATAGTTTCAATATTTTGTTACTCTTGAAAATAACCTATATACTATTTTAATAACTTAAAATAAAAACAAATAAATAATTTTATGCTTACATTAAAAAATAAGGAGAATCGTAAAAGTAGCCAATTTGACAAAATATTTACAACATATAGCAAAAATGTTAGATTATATAAATAATAATAGGCATAGATAGAATCCAAAAGTTTACTATAGCTTGTAAATATTTTAATTCATTTTGTTATTTAAAAAGAAAAGTTATTAAAAATAGCAATTTATGATAATCGAATTAATGTCACTTATATTTTTAAAGTTGTAAAAATAGCAAATTTAAAAATAAATTATTGTTAGATTACCATATAATTATCGTTCTCTTACCATCATATTTGTCGAATTTGCCCATATGAAAAAAAAAAAAGTGTTATGAAGTTTTTTTATATTTTTTATTAAGTGCAATTTCCTTTTAAAAGATGTCCCTTAAAATAAAAAGAAATTTCTTTTCCTTTTCCCTTAAATATTTTTAGGCTACAAATCCAATAACATATTTTTTATTTACTTAATTAAAATAAAAAGAAATAAATATTTAATATAAAGTCGTTAATTAGTTGAATTTATTTTCCCTTTTCCCTTTTCCTTAAGAAAACTTCAAATCCTTTTCCTTTTACAAATCTCCACTCCAAAACTCTCTCTTATAAATATTTTGAGAACCCAGCAATGATCAATCATCTCTCAACGTAAAAGTATTTGAGGATCGAGTAGAAAATCAAACTCCTTCCCATACTAATCCACAAAAGCCTTGCTATATAAATCATGAGTTTATTCGTTCGACAAGTTTGGTATCATAATCTCGCCCAAGAATTGGCCATTCTCAATGACCACCTTTTCAAGTTTCCAGTGATCGTCATGGACACTGAGTTCCCTGGCTTTCTCCGTTCCACTCCCAGAGGTGCTCCCCAGGAACATCTCTACCAAGATTTGAAGTTCAATGTAAACCATTTGAAAATTCTTCAACTGGGTCTCACTCTGATGGATGAGAATGAGCATGTTGGGTTGTCTTGGGTGTTCACCTTTTCTGATTTTGATGAACAAACAGACCTCTCTAGTCCTACGTCAATGCAATATTTGAAGAACAACAAAGGGTTTGAATTCAAGAAACAAAGGAAAGACGGAATTCCATCGGCTGAATTCCGACGTGCATTTCTGCCAATCTTCTCTAGCAATCGAATAACCAAATGGATCACATTTCATGGTATTTACGATGTTGCTTACTTATTGAAGTTAATGATAATCAAAGCCATGCCCGAGTCCATGGTGGAATTTGCTATTATAGCTCAACGTTTCCTTGGTACAGTCAATGACCTCAAGTACATGATTGGCCATTGTGAACGTTTAATGAAGGGTGAACTCGGACTTAAGAGACTTGCCGAGTTACTTGATGTGAACGACACTGTTTTCAGTGGTGGCTCTGATAGTTTGTTGATAGCTTTGGCATATGTGAAGATGAAGAAGCTAAAACTTTCGTCGGAGAATACTGGTGGATTTTTGTATGGTTTTCAATACAGAATTAGAGGATATAAAACCTTTTGTTATCGTTATTAACCAAAATCATTACCACCTTTCGGTTGGAACAGTGTAATCTTGAAACTCTGTTGATATATAATGCTATATTCTTAATGCTATATTTTTAGTATTCTTTTTTTAGTTAAATTTTTCTAACGGTTATTTTCATCCTCATCAGGTGTGACTCAATATAATTGTGTTAAAAGAGGATCTTAATAATACATGCATTCAATTATAGTTATAATTTTGATATTAGTTTTAATTTGGTATATATTTATTTAAGTTGATATATAATGCCCTAGAACACTCCATAAGTAGTCCACCCTTCATTCACTCACCCTCTTTCTATTTTTAACAACATTGAGGTACTAATTTTCTATCTAATTACACCCTTATTCCCCTTTACTGCTATCTAAGTACCTAAAAAGTATTCTCCTAGTCTTGGCACATCTGGTAGCAATTCAAAATAATTATATCTCACATTTTCATGGACATATAAGAATATTTACTTTAATATTTTATAAATCATTTGTCTTCAACCCAAGGGCCTTTATTTATTTCCCTTTCTTCTATAGATATGTAAATAGAGCTAGATTGTTAAGCACTACTTTTGTCATTCAAGTAAGATATATATATGCATATCAATATTTATCAGGTTCCCAATAGTTCTGTTAACATATGTTGTTTCTCTTATTTCCATCTTTTGGGAATTACAAAAAGTTGTTAAATTTGATTTATGGTGTAAGAGAATGAAATTAAATGCGATCAACAATACATTTGGTTAATCATCATCTAAGTCTTTAAATTTCTCATTCTCTTGCAATATGAGTTTGTTCTCTCTCCCTTTCTCACTTTGGTTCGTGGACCCTCTCTAATCAGCAACACTATATAGTGCAACCGCAACCAATGGCCTATACCATCCCTTTAGCTTACATATCATAACAATTGACCAGCATATCTTTGGGGTGTTTTTAGTTTATGGATTTTGTTAATTATGTGAACTCTAAAATCTGATTAAGGATGTATTTTGATTTTGGATATGACGAGGGCGTGGGAATCTAGTTGAGATGACTAGATGCTCTAGCTGATACTCTGTTCTCATTTCATTGTATTTTGAAGAATAGTCTATTTTTATTCGATTAATGAAAGGTATCCATTTTAAAAAAAGATTTCTTCTATTTTCCATCGTCTTACTCTTTGTTTACTGAAAGTCCATTAGCTCCATGATGTAATTCAAAGTTGGATTTGGATCCTTCCTCTTATTCAAGAATTCAATCGGCCATTCTCAATAGGAGAATGATTATTTGATGGTTGAATGTAACTAATTAGTTGTTGTAACTGATTAGTTTGAAGAAAATAGAAAAAACACCTAATAACAAAATAACAGAAAAAACAGCTGATAACAAAAAAACAACTAATAACAGAAAAAACAGCTAATAACAAAAAACAACTAATAACAGAAAAAACAGCTAATAACAGGAAAATAGTTAATATCATCTGTTTATTATGACTGCATCATTCCACCATGGCGGAGTCCATGGTGGAATTCGCCGTCATAGCTCAACATTACCTTAGTACAGTCAACGACCTCAAGTACATGATTGGCAATTGTGAACAATG
Organism: Cucumis sativus; assembly: GCF_000004075.3. NCBI lineage: Eukaryota > Viridiplantae > Streptophyta > Magnoliopsida > Cucurbitales > Cucurbitaceae > Cucumis > Cucumis sativus. The sequence goes on from NC_026658.2 coordinate 1,672,798, forward strand.
GTGAAGTGGGACTTAAGACGCCGAGTTATTCACAATGGTGAAGTGGGACTTAAGACGCCGAGTTACTCGATGTGAACGACACTATTTTCAATGGTGGTTCGGATAGTTTGTTGATAGCTTTGACGCATGCGAAGATGAAGAAGATGCTCAAGTTTCCGCGGAAGAATGCTATGGATTTTTTTATTGAAGACTCATTAAAATAATCTATTTTCTGTTAACCGGTTAAGTTAGTGGGTAGGTGGTAGAACAAAGTGGTTTTTATTTTTAGTAAGTGTATCAATTTTTTTTGTAAACCTTTGATAAAGAGATTTTAATTGATTATTCACATAGGAAAGAAGAAAGTAAGTTTTTTTTTGTAAGCCTTTAATAGGACATTTTAATTGATTATTTAGATATGAAAAAAGAAAGTAGTTTTCTGGTTTGGCCTGCTGAATTTTTTTTCTCTATCCATAAGGTGTCTAGAATTTTTCCAATAATTTTGTATGGTTTTTCAACACAGAATTCGAGAATATAAAACATTTTGTTATCCAGCACTATATTATTACTCGAACCCATTACCACCTTTCTAATTTTTTCAACCCACCTCATTACCCAACCTCATTGCCTTTCCCCACGATAGCTTTCAATCCAACCATCTTTCTAACTGCAGCGACTTCAATATATCTCATTCTCATTCGTATTAGTTGCTACTCATTCCATCGTTTAAAATCCCCATAAGCCCAAATTATATTGTATTCTCAACAATCAAATAACCAAATGGATCACATTTAAGGACATTTACAATGTTGCTTATTTATTGAAGCTAATGATGATCAAAGCCATGCCGGAGTCCAGGGTGGAATTCATCATCATAGCTCAACGTTTCCTTGGTACAATCAACGACCTAATTGTGAACGTTTGACCAATGGTGAACTCGGACTTATGAGACTTGCCGAGTTACTGGAGGTGAACGACACTATTTTCAATGGTGGTTCTGATAGTTTGTTGATAGCTTCGGCTTGTGCGAAGATGAAGAAGCTGAAGCTTTCTCGAGAGAATGCTGATGGATTTTTGTATGGTTTTCAATATAGAATTCAAGGATATAAAACCTATGCAATACTATATTATTAACCCAACTCATTACCACCTTTCCAAAACTTCCAACCCAAGCATAGTACCTTATTACCCAACCTCATTGCTTTTCCACAATAACTTTCTATCGTCTAAAATCTCCATAGGCCCAAGTTACATTGTCTAAAATCTCCATAGGCCCAAGTTACTTGCTACTTTTCACAACAACCCCGATGAATAAAATGGTGAAGTATTTGAATATATTAATTAATGGATGAGATGGATCGATAATAGTAATGTATGCAAAAAACTCGATCACTAAGCAGGTTGCCTTTTAGCTTTGGATGTAAATATAGCGTGTGTTAGGATCTTTAGATTTTGTAACTATTAGGAAGGAATTTAAGTTAGGTTAATATGGGATAGTGCAAACTGTCTAAACTTGAAAATATATGATATATAATGCTATCTTTGAGTATTATTCCTTTTTCTTATACATTTTTAGTATTCTTTTTTTAGTTATATTTTTCTACTTTTTTATTTTATATAATTGGATTAAAAGAGGATCTTAATAATATACGAAATATATTCGAGCTACACTTAGCTTGTATAAAAAGAGGTGGATGTTAGAAGAAGAAACTATATAAAAAAAAAAAAAAAAAAAAAACTTGATTTGAGAAACCTCAAAGAAGAATAATAAGTAATTGATTTTATTTTCTGTGATGAATTGAACTACACACTCGATATACTAACTTAGACATCAAAGTAGAATAAGTTCAACATCACATTGTTGCAAGAATAGAATCTCTTACGTAGGTCAACTTGAAACAACTAAAATTGAGGATCACGAATTAAAGAAAAACCTACAATATCATCCAACAAGATCTAAACAAATCCAATAAACCTATCACGAAAGAAAAAGTATCTAATAAAGAAAAAATGAATTAGATGAAGAAATATATAATGTAATATGAATGATAATAACAATATAGTTTTTATAAGGAAAGGATTGGACGTGTGAAGTATAAGCGGGAAATGTTTTTATTGTTATCATTTATATATAAAACTTTATAATTTTAATGGCTTTGATTTAGGTTTATAACGTTAACTTCTCTGCTTCCTCTCTCTTACTTCTTTCTTCTAGCCGCGCCGAAATTTCTCTCTGATCACTCTCTCCCGCGCTCCAATCTCTCTCTTCTTTCCCTCTTTCCTTCCGTTGTTCCTCCATAGCTTTTTTTTCTTCACTTCCTCACTTGGGTCGGCTGCATTTTTCTTTCTCTCTTAGTCTCCTCTGACCCTTCTTTGTAATTCCCTCTTTACTTTGTGCTGCATGTCATTGCTGATTTTGGAAATTGAACTTCGTGTCTGCTTGGTCTGGGTGTTTTTGGGTAATGTTCTTTATACTGATTTTGGGTTTTTCTTAATTTTTGTTTTCTTCTTCTGTACTTTGAATTCTGTTTTTTTTTTTTTTAATTTATTGTGTGAACTTTGAAGGTATTCATTTGATATTGGATTTTTATATTGAAATGGGATTAAGAAGGAAAAGTGCAGCTCTTTGCATATTGGTAGTGAAAGAATTGGTGGTTAGGGACAATTTGTGGGTTAGAATGTTTTAATAGGCTCTATTGTTAGCAGTTTTTGTTTAGAGCCTATTTTCCTTGGCTGCTAGGCGTGAGTAATTTCTAGCTTGATTTATGAAGAAGTGGAACAATTTCATTAGTTCTGTTGTTTGATTCCATTAAAAAAAATTACCGCCACTTCTCTCTCATTTTGAAGGGTTGGTAGATGAGATGACTTGAGAAGAATTGAATTATTGGGGATAAGATATGCTGAGATTGTGGGATTTATTTGTGGAGTAAGATTCCGAATATTTGATATGAAATGGAGTGCCAATTTGATTCTTGAGTTTACAATTTGTACTGTGAAGTCTAATTAGATTTGATTTCATGATATATTAATACGTCTTTCTTTTGGATTGTGTTGACAGAATGTCTTGTGCCACCGTATAGCCATTGATACACCTAAAACCGCACAAGCCAACGGGATTAAAAAATAAAATGCTGCACGGATTAAGTTGGATATTTCGTTGATAAATTCAAATAGGAAGGGCAGGGGGAGGAGCTAGTGTGGGGAACCATTTCTTGGAATGGAAACTCATAGCAAAGCTACTTGTCGGGAGGATCTAGAGGTTGACATAATCGAAGGTTCAAATAAAACTGATCCCAAATTTTGTGGGAAAGAAGACCCTGATGCAACTGAATATTCAAGCTCATTCGGGGAGACATCTGATGCGGATAATGGTTCAGTATTTAGGGAAGGAGAAGTAGAAACTCAATTTTTTGGAGACATCGGCTTGCCACCCACATTTGGTTCATTTAGTAGCACGCTTCAAATAAGGTTTATTTTTTTCCAGGCTGCAAATATAATCCATCAAATATATTTTGTTATAAGAAAAACCACATAGAAAACTAAAGGATTATGAGCTAACATGATAGCCTTGCTTTCTACCTTTCTTAATGATTTTGGTTGCCCTTGATTGGACTACTTAATGATATCAATAAAGCATACATACCTAGTCTTTGAAAGTGGAGATATACAACCAAGACTTAGAAGCTGTCTTTCCTCAATTTTATTTCCCCAACAAAAGAATAAGGGAAAGGTGATTCCTAATCCTTGTGATTCTTGGGAGTTGAATATTCTTGTCCTTGATTGATTAAAAAAGTCTAGAACCCTTGCAAACAAGAAATCTGTTAATCTTTGTAAAGGGGTCTTTCCTCAAGTTGTAGAGTGTTGCAATCTTTGTAAGATAGATGGGGAAAATAGTTGGCATTTTTCTTGGTTTGTCATTTAGCAAAAAGATCATGGACTTGAATGTTTAATGTGTTGAAGTTCTCTGGTACTGGTACAATAATCGAAGGACTAGTTAACTCAACTTTTTTTCTAGCTCTTCCAACTTGAAATACTTACACATTGTGGGTGATAAGAGTAGAAAGTATCTAGGGTTAATTTAGAAATAAAGAATTCCAGAAGTTTTAGGGAACAAATTGTGAATTTATCTCATTTTTATGTTTTTACTTGGTGCTCCCTTTCTACACACGTAGTTACAATTCATTTGTAAAACCAGCTACGATTTTTTATACATTGACCTTTCATATACATATACATATACATATACATATACATATACATATACATACATACACACACACATATATTAGTAATTAATGTAATTTTGTTTCTTATAGAGAAACAAAAAATAAAGAAGCGTCACACATGTAGTTAATACTAACTGAAATGGTTTTCCTTGTAATTCTTCTATGGGAGATAAAGGTCTTTTCGATCTCAGGTCTGGTTATTTTTTTTCACTACACGAATGGAAAATGCCATTTGTTCATAAAAACAAAAAAGTTAAAACGTGTAATGGTAAGCATAGAAAATCTGGCAATCCCATCTTTTTGGTATCATGAAGATGAGGAATAACATCAAGCATCTTGATCATTATTTTGTTCCCAAATCAGGATGCAGAGCTAATCAGCTTTATGTTTATACTTTACGCATTTGAATGGTTCAACTGGCTCTGCTCTTTTGTAGGAAGAGGAAGTTAACAACTCACTGGCAAAACTTTATCCGCCCTCTAATGTGGCGCTGCAAGTGGACAGAATTGAGAATTAAAGAAATTGAGTCACAGGCATTGAAATATTCCAGAGCACTTGCAGTGTATGAACAAGAAAAAGTTCCTGCCCATGATCCAACAATGGAAGATTTTTTTTCAAAAACTTTTCCATTTTCTAGCCAATATTACAGAAAAAAGGCAATGAAACGAAGAAAACGGAAGAAAATTGAAGATGCAATTGATATTTCATCCTATATGTCACATCATAACCTTTTCTCATACTTTGGTACCAACTTTAACCTCGTAGCTATAACTTCTTGTTTTTTCACTTCTCCTTCTAAATGCAACTGTATCATTTGGTTACTTTTGTTTTTTAACGTAGAAAATAAGAGATCTGAACTAGATGGTACTTCTGTAGCTGATGAATTTGCAAATCCAGGTAAAATATTTCTGCTGTTTCCCACATATTTTCTACATGGCATGAAGTTTTTTTTTTTTTTTTTGGTGATGATAGCTGATGGGAAGGCTAACCAAGACACTTTCACTGGATATTTGGAGTATTATATTGAATGAAGGCAATCTTCAACTATTTTAAACGTTGGGCAAAAAAGCTTTATTTCATTTTCATGCATTTTTTAGGGAGAAAAAAGCTAGAAGATATATTTTTTTTCAAATGAAACTTTATTCTCTTGTAGTTTTTAGTGCATTTAACTGAAGTATCCCTTTCTTTACCATATCATCAACCAAAATTTTTTTTCCTAATTGAATGTCCTATCATATTTTAATCTCTCTAATTTAACGTGGTACATCTTATTTAGAAAAGTATAAGCACTTTACTCGGACTTCTCTCTCTCTTTTTTTTTGGTCTCACATGCAACAATTAGGACATATATCATATCTTCTCTTTGCTGAAACACGCATAAATATGAAATCAGCCACTACACGTTTCAAAAAAGCTTGAGAATCCTTTTTCTTCTTTTGTTCTTGTGTGTGTGTGTGTGTGGACTGGTGGGGGTGGCTTAGTATTTGCATAAACATTATTCCATTGCATATATCTTGGTTGTGCAAGGCCATTGTTTTCTTTGATTTATATTTAATATGCAAACTGTCTTCTTGTTCATTCTAATGATTCTTTCTTAGTTCATTACCTTCCTTAATCCCTTCAATTTCATATTTACAAATTAGAAAATTTAAAGTTGGCTTCTGTTGTTATTGGGTCAGTGAAAATGGAGAAAAATGCTGATTCTGATGACAAGTTTGGGATTAATGACGACTCCATTCTTGAGTCCAGAGACACTGATAACTCTTTGGAACAAGTACTCTGGAAAATTGAAGTGGTGCATTCTCGACTACTCAAACTAAAGGGTCAAATGGACAAGGTGATGTCAAAAAATGCTGCAATATTTTCTTCCTCAGAGAATCTGAGCCTTCTTGCACCTTGTGAGGCACAGACCAGCTCTGCCCCTAGTCCTACATTTTCTGCTGGAAATGGAGAACTATCAGTCGGAGTTATGTGTGCATCGACTCAACGTATATCAGAGTGTGATATCGGTGATCTAATGAAGCCTGAAAGTGCTATTTCAAGCTTTGGGGATGCTATATTAGTTCCTGATATCATTGAAAGTACAGTTGGGAATTTGACTGCTACCGATGTTTCGCTTCCTCAACCCCAAATTGGGGACTCAACTGAGGCTGTAAGAATATGTCCAGCTTATTAATATGTCTTATACACGTCCTTTTCTTGTGACTGATAATGCTAGAGACAACTTTTGGTTTGAAGTTTGAACTCCCAAAAATAGGTTTGCATTTTTCTTTTCAAGTTTCTATGTTTATAGACTATAAATTAAAAAAGGGCATTTTCCTCAATTGCAAAGAAGTTAACTGATATACTTCATGTCTATGGAACGAAATTAACATCTTTGCAACACTGCCTTTCATGAGAATATATATGTTTTTCTCTTAAGAAGCTATGATGTACATTTGGATTTTATTTATCATGGTCTGTTTTCATTTGATCTCTTTGATACGCATATACTGCATGACTATGAAATGAAAATTTCATCTTTTAATAGCTTTCATGAGAATAGATATGTTAAGCTCTAAAGAAGCTATATTGCACATTTAAATTTCTGTCTTAAGGGTAACTTTTGCTCTTCTTAATTAGCAAATAAGTAGATCCCTTCTTCTAACGTCAAAGCTGACCTTCGCAGATTGTTGATAACGTGCTGATACACAACGAGGTGGTTGAGGCAGAGAAAAACACGGATAGCAAGATTGTTGCACAGCCAGTTGAAAAGCATCATGAAGCAGAAAAAGTCAACCAAGGTGAAGGCACCAGTCTCAGCTCAAATCCAACAACACAGCCTGATCCTGCGGGAAAAGCTTTGGTCTCTGAGGAACAATCAGCTCTTAAGAAATGTTTAGCTTCAGATATCAACTTCCCCAGGAACAAGAGAAAACGAGGGGAAAGAAAAGCGGGACCGGGTAGTTGGAACAAGAAACATTCGAGCGAACCCGATAGTCAGTAAGTGATTTACCTGTGTCCATTAGAGTAACTGGAGCTGGTCAGGCGTAAAATCTCCATCTTGCCATTAGCTGTTGGTATAGGTATGTAATGACCAGTTTTCAGGTTTAGGTCTGACAGTAATTTACAAAATGGAGCATCTCTCTATTGTTGCTGCCTCGATGAGTTAGAGACTGATCCTGAGTTTTACTTATGTAACTTCTCTGTATAATGTTTATTAGGAACAGATCTCTCTCTTAGTCTTAAGTTGGTTTAGATCTCTCAATAAAATAACTTTTGCCAACACTTTTTACCTTGAATTACTGACCTACTTGAATGAATCATGCTATTAAGGATTTGTCTGTCTAGAATTCACCTTTCAGTTAGAAGATATCTCAGTTTAACTGCAAAGGGACATTGAATTCACTAGAAGCTGATCGGTTCAAGACGTTCGAAGTTTGGGATATTAAATATTAAAGAAGTAACAAGTTTCTTTATTGATATCTTTGAATATTACATTGCTTGAGCTAAAAAGACCTTTTTCTTTTGTTGGCAGATTTGCAAATATCTATAATCATTGTGTCTTACTCATCGCATCAACTTTTTTAGGTTGGTTGTGAATGTGATTCCTCTCATAAAATGCATCATGATGCCACCCTACTTTGGTAAGCCATTGGCAGAAAGATAAATCATGAATCTACTTATCATTTTGAGCTATTCTGATAAATATGATGACGCTAGTATATGGTTACGAACCATAGAGATCAGAGACAACAAAAAAACTAAGTAAAATTAGAAATTGGGCTTGTTTTCTCGTAATTTGTTTACTATGGTTTCATTGCACTGAAAAGAAATATTTGAGCTCTTAGTTCAATTTTAAAATTAAGTTTTTATGAAATATTTTGCTTGAGTTATACAGTTACCATATGATAATTAGTAAATGTAATTCTAAGTAAAATTTTGATAAGAAAACAATTAAATTATATTTGCGATTAAAGCTGATCAAGATTGATCTAACACCACTACTTAAAATGTAAGCTTAGATTATTATGTAACGTCATGGAGGTGTTTTTCAACATTTAGTTGCTTCATATCATGGTTAAATTAAAAGAAATATAAACAAAATATTTTTGTGTTGGTACTTCAATGTTGATAGAAATATAAGTCTTAATTTTATTGAAATTTCAATGAAAAAGACGATTTCGAGGAATGTTTTTGAGAAAATTATAAAAATTAAAAACAATCATAAATTAGGTGTAAACATTTCATTGTTTTCAAATAAGTAATCGTGTCTACTATTTTCATTATATTTATATTATTAGTAGTATTTCTATGTTTATTCTCTGTGTTTCGTATATTTTTCTATGAAATAATGAAAATATCGAACATTGATATCAAACGTGAAAATGTCAATGAAAATATCTACATATATTATTCATAATTTAATACATGGTTGGTACAAAAGAATCCCATATATACTAAGTTTGTAAAGAGTTGGTGTGTGATAAATGCTATAGTTGGCCTTGGAAAGGGAATTTTCCCTCTTTTATTAATTAGTTTCTATCATTCCCATTAGTACTCTTTCATTTAATTTTCCTCTTCAACTTCCAAACTCCCTCAATCACTTTCAATCTCTTTACTTTGAGATTTGGTTCTTGTCAAAAGTTTGGATTATGTATCAAATAAATCACCATAACATAGAATGAAAATTGAAAACTTTAATTAGTTTAAAATATAAATCACATTCTCGATAGTATATAACACTTCAGTCGAGTTGGTTTTATTTGGAGACACTGTGATAATCTTGAACTATTTGCACACCAAACAGAGTCACATCAGTTGTCTCCTTTTGATCTTAAATTGTATTTATTTAGGTTTTGTTTGTTATTCTAGTTTTATGTTAAGTAGTTGTTCCAGTCCTATTGTTTCAAACAATTACTCCTATACGTTATACGTTTTAAAAACGTCCTAAATTTCAAATTGTGATTGCAAGGAGCATTTAGTCATACCAAATTACATTCTGATCTCCTCAATGTGTTTTTAAAAACATATTTTAGAATAATAATGTAAAGTGTTTGGATTTTAAGTTATTTTGGACCATATTCTTTTTCTTAAGTTATATACTGTGTTGCAAACTGATCATTGTTGGGGTGACAGACAGCCTTTAAAATTCTTTTTATTTTTCTTCTTTCTTTCTTTTTATAAATGATTTCTTGGATCCCTTGTCTTCACTTTTTGGCAGTCATTAAAGAAAAGTAAAAGTCAATAAAGAACTTCTCTCCCCATGCACTTCCCTTTTCTTTCTTTTTCTTCCTCCTTCTCTTCCATTCCATGGTGAGATATTCTCATCTCTATGTTCACTATATATATATATATATTCAAAACTTTTGTTTTATATTAGCGGGTCTCTCTAACCATTAACGCATATTTAAACTAATTTCACGAGATAATTTGTTTATAATATTTGAATGTTAAGAACAACTCCTAGATAAGTAACGAACACATTCTCAATATCTATTTTCAAAACTTAAAAATACATTTAGAATAAAAAAGTTTCTTGTTGTTCTTTTTATTAAAAAAAAAGTTTCTTTACAGATCAATACATAATTTTATTTTATTTTTATGTTTTTTAGAGATGAGAAGAAACCCAATATTTAAAAAAATAGTAGAAGATTGAGTGGAATATAATCTATCTATATATAATAAAAAAAAATGCATGCAAATATACATAGGATAATAAGATTTACTTTTAGTTACGTACAAAAATGGTTATTGCTCATATTAACATTGACTAAAATGAACATAGTTTAATTGTATTAGCTAGTAAACTACAGTGTTTGAGGTTTCGAATCCTCAACTTTCTATTATACCATAAAAAAGAGTTAAAAGTTAAATTATAATTAATTAAGTGGTAAATTGATAGTTTAGTTATAGTGATAATTGAACATGTAATCTTTGTAGACGAACACTGTGTCAATTAATTAATTGAGCTTAAGCTAAGTTAACACCAAATTAACTTTTTCTTTCTTTTTTTTTCTTGATATTAATGGGTGACCTAACTAAACATGGAGGTTTCAACTACCACGAATCTCCAAAAGTTACATTTTTGTTTTTCAAGAACTTTAATCCAAATTACCATAATTAGATCAAATTAAGAACAGATTAAAAAAAAACAAAAAAGTGCTGATTTAATTTATATGTAGAAAAAAAATTTAATTATGAAGAGAATTTCCCATAGTTGTTAAGGCAGAAAAGTAAATAAACAAACCCAAAAGAAAGTTGATTATGTCAATTCACAAATTTGGATCTTTCTTTTTTTGGTTTGATCAGCACAATGTCAATTTTGGCCCTCTTTGACTTTAAAACTATCTCAATTTCTATGTTAATCTTCCACTCCATAAATTTATAAATTGCTTTATACGAATCAATTTAGACCGTTTAATTAAAATTATTACAAATATCAAATTGATAAAATATTCGGCACAAATAAATTTTTCGATATAGTGATAAAATTAATTGTTAAGTTTTAACCGAACCTAAAATTTGATTTAATAGTTAGTTCAAAGTTTCAATTCATAAAACTCAAAATTAGTGTGCCATGAGTTGATACTTTCTCCAATTACATCAAGTAACATACTCGTTTGGGCTTGATATTTGAAAAAATGTATGAAATTTGTGGAAAAAAGGGTTATTTCGAAAATTTTAAATCAAACTAAAATTCTCATCGAAATTTCAACCTCCAAACCATTTTTCTTTTTAAATTTAAGGAAATAATAATCATTATTAAAAGGAAAAGAAAAAACATATTCTAAAATAGCTTTTGAACAAAGTGAAGATTTATTTACTAATCTTTTCATTCTCTCTATCTTTCTCTTAGGGCCCAAAGGCTCTCATTTTCAACAAAGTGAAGATTAATATTATCTTAATATTGCAATTATGCCTAATACATAATTAAATCATTCCTAATTTTTAGAATAAAAAATATAAATTTTTACAAGGAAAAATAATTTTATTGACTTTTATTATAAGATTTAAAGGCTGTGGTTCGTTGGAGATTCCAAATTGAGTGGTTTTTTACTAAATTAACCTCGTAATCCCAAATATTTCCATTGTTCCTTTTTAATTAAGCAAATAATAATAATAATTGTGGGTCAAGAGGGAGCATTGCTTTAATTTTTCATTTCAAAATTGAATTCCAACTTGCATTTATTTTCTTATTTTAGTTCATGGAATGAATCAAAAGGACAACTCTTTGGTTTAGTGTCTCTTTATTTATATGATTTTGATTCTCAACTTAGTTTTTTGTTTTTGAAAAACAAATAAAAAGTAAATTAATTATTATGTTTGCTTTTCATACTCTTCAAAAAAATAATCAACGTATTCATGTATTATATACATCGTTTTAAAATTCCATCAACATGTACATTTTTTCATTTGCACGTTTCTTGGTTTCGATATCGATACGAGGCGTGAATCAGTAATTCTATTATATCATAAAAAATGAATGAAACACAATAAATAAACATCAAAATATCAATAGTATAAATAGAAATTTGATGTTACTTATTTGAAAATAATAAAACGTTTATTTACTAATTCAAACTTTCTTTTAATTTTTTATTTTTATAAATTTGTAGAAAAATATTCATCAAAATCAATATTTTATTTGATATTTTTATGAAAATTTTCGTAAATTTAAAACTTTGATATTTCCATCAAAATTGATATTTTTAAATGAAATTTAATTTAAATAAATCTAATGCAAGATATATAATTTTATCAATTTAAAGTTTGTACCTACGAAAATTCTAATAATTATCCACATTAGTATAATAATAATCCTTATAAACATTCTATATTAATTAATCTACAATATTTTAAAAATTGTAATTAAAAAAATATTAAATGTTTCGTATTATATTTTTTTAAATTAAATTTAAATTTATTCTCTTCTCATTTTAATATTATTTTTTACTTAGTCAATTTGGCGAAATAAATAAATAAATAAAACGCACGCTCATTGGTTTATAATTAAAATTTTCTTTTCTCACATTTGAATATTTTAATAAAGACTAATTATTTTTTATGTAATCTAATTTAGTATTTTATCTTTTAACATTTTTCATTAAAATTTATTAAATGGGCCAAACACGTGTCAACCATACAACCTTTTTAACTTTTAAATTTTATTTTGTAATTTTAATATATTTGTGAAAAATATATTTTTCTCAAACTTAATAGCACAAATTTTTACATTTAAGCTATAGAAAGTGCATTTTTTTTTTTTTTTTGTCAACTATGCTCAAATCAAATTGACAATAAAACATAATTATCACATTAATTTTCATTTGTCATACTATTAGTTTTTTATTATTATTTTGTATATATATAATTATGTCTTTTCAAAGCACTTTTTTATATTTTACATTTAAATATAAGCAATAAAGGGATAGTTAAAAAAGCATAATTTGGATTCATATTCCTTTTTCTATTTATTTTATGCTTAAGTTGGGTGTGTTACCATTACCACTTTCAAAGATAAAGACACACATCATTGAATTTTGAGATATATTATCAATTGTAAAATCATTATTAAACACACCATATAGTTGGACACACATTTATCTAAATTAATCCAATTGAAACTAGTTGGCCTAATCATCATATTATCTCCTCAATCATATCAATAAGGTTCCTTAATGATAAATTTTTTTAATGTGGAAGAAAACATATACAAAAATAGAGTGATAAATTTTGTCCACGAAAATTTATATACAACCACGTTTTGTTAAAGTTGAACATAAAACGTTGAACATATATGAACCAAATCTCTTCATGGATCTCATTGTCACTAATTTTCACTAAACTTAATACATTGTTCTTTACTTTCTAATTCCAGCAATCGAAACAATACTAGATTATTTGTTTTAATTTGAAACTAAAATTTGATTTTGATTTTGAGAACGTTGATAGGACCTTATTTTAGTCTTTTAAAGACTTTTAAAGAAAATAAATGTTATGAATGAAAAACCTATTTAATGGAGGACAAATGTCTATAAGAATATTGTCTTTCCATCGCATATAATTGGTCTTAAATAGTATAGACTCAAATTTTTTAGAGTAAGATTTAAAGTTTAATTAATTGCATTTTTAATTATTTAGGGGTTGTACTTTAAAAAGGAAGAATATATATGAATATGTTCCTCCAAATCGGTAATTATTGCTTTTTTTGTTAAAAAAAGAGAGGGGGAAAAGCCATTCATGAAATCATACTGTCCATATTAATCTTTCTTTTCTTTATATTTTTAATTCTGATTTTTTTGTTAATATTTTCTAATTACATATTGAGAATACTTTAATGTATATGGTTGAGAAGATACTATATTGCTCGATATTTAGGTCTAATTACTTGAAGATAATTATTTGATTTTTGAAAAATTAGTCGATATAATTGTATTTCGTTGTTTACATTTTAGAAATATTGTTAATTTTTTAAAAGAATGTATATGGTTTTTAAAAACTAGTTTTTGTTTGATTTGGAAATTTGACTAAAAAAATCAAATGATTATTTAAAGAAGAGAAAGATGGTAATTTAAACAAATTTGCACAAATTTCAAAAAATAAATATTTGTCTTAGTATTATATTCATTTGATGTGAGAGTTAATGAAGATTTAAATTGGAAAACTTTGTGGTTAGACTTTGAGTAAAAGATGGAATTTAATTTCTTTGACTTGGTAAAGGGTGGATAATTTTTAGGTTTAATTTGATTGATTGATTGAGTGGTTAATATTTTTGTTTAGTAAAATTTTTTTCATCATGTTTTAATTATCTCATTATTTATATATAAAGTTATCCAACTATAGCAAAATATTAAAATTTATATAGATAGACAACTACAAATATTTTTGTTAATTTTTTTTATATAATTTCTGTCACATTGTCATAATTGATTAATTAATATTGCAATTTATAAATTATTTTGCATCTTTTATTAATTGTATATGTTTTTTTGAATCAATGCACATAACTAAAATTTTGGGGAAAAAAAATTAATAATAGCATTTCAAAACTTACTAATTCAATTTTTTTAAAAAAAGTAATGTTGATGTTAATATATATATATATTTCTCTATATGTTGATAAATTTCATACATTGCCTTGATTTGACATAAGCTATGTATTTGGTTAGGTTACACCATAAATATTTTTTTTTCCTTCTTAATTTTAATTAGTTCGACTTATAAATTATAGATGCTTGCATAGGTTATTTAATGTCATATAGCATAAGAGGTCCACAAAGTACGAGACACCATCTTAGAGATTTTAGTTTCAAAATAATTTATTAGAAAATTTAATGTTAATTGACTAAGTTTATAATCTAGATTAATTTGATTAGATTTATATATATATAATTTCAACAAATGATAGAAAAAAAAAAGTAACGAACCAAATATTTACATTAGCAAGATAATATACAATTTTATTTTTACACAACATAAGTTGTTAAACATATGAAGAAATTTGTTGTTGCACGCACTTCACCTTGTGTCTCATGCAAAGTATGGTATCTCACTTACTAATTATCTCTCCAATGAAACAGAACATCAAATAGTCAAGTGAGCCGAATATGTTTTTTATATCCTAACGAGACTCTCTCTAATATATATAGAAGTGGGGAGGCAACCAAACGATCACAAAACGTGAGAGACCACCAACAGTCGCAAAGTTAATGACCAGTTAATTTAGAAAATAAAAATAATTATATAAATTGCCTATCTCTTCCCTAAAAAAACTTAAATGCTCTAACAACCCAAACTTATGAATGAGTATATTAGGAGACTTCTATACTACTAAGAAACGCAACTTCTGAATAAATAAAATAATAATAAATATTTTTTTTCAAATTTTTCAATCAACAAAATCTATTAAAAAATAATTTGAGTTTTAAAATAGTATTAAATATTTTACATAAGAAGCTTTTAATTAAAGAAAAGAGAGAAAAATAAAAAGAAGAAGAAGAAGAATTTATGTTGTTGACTTTAATATTGCCTGCACGACAAAATCGAATCAGTATAGTTTACGATAATTATTTTTTGACTTCTTTTATATATATATATATATTTATAGTTCATTTATTAAAATATAAATGTAATTTTTGACTTTATATCAATTGTGTTATATTTGCTTTCAAAATTTTTGTATTCATAATCTATAAATTTAAAAGATAATATATTAATTCTATCTCTCCATTTATTTATACTAATTAAAAAATACGTGCAATGCACGTGAATTGATTATATTTTAAATAGCAACTTAAAACATATTATACCGGTTATATTTAACATTTCTATCTTAAATCTTTATTTATATATATATATATATATCATTTCAACGTGGATAAGAACATCAATCTTTATATATATATGTGTACATAACTAAAAAATCCAAACGTTACTTTTAATATCTCAATTGAAAAGTTACCACCACGAGCAAATGACAAAATGAGAATTTATAAAGAATGTAAGTATTTAGGCTTCATTTCTTGTAAGAATTCAATACATAATAAAAAATGTCAAAGTAGGCAATAATTTAGTAAAAATTGTTCGGAGACTAAAATTATAATTTAACCGTTTTTTTATTGAGAACCATTCAAGTTTAAACTTTAATTTAATTTTGATCGAATTATTATACACTTTTAAAAAAATTAGTAGTTTTTCATATATGACATGTAAGTCTAATAAACTTTATTAATAATACAAAAAAGTGCATATAGTAAAGGGAAAAAAAATCTAGGCTAATTGATTCACCTAACATTGAATTTTCTCTTTGGAAAAAAAGGCATTTTAAAGTTAAAAAGTAAATATATTTTCAACTGCCATGGAATTATTCATTTGTCAATCATGGTGAACGTAGAATGAAAAAGAGAACATTAAAAATAAGTTAGAATCTATAGATTAGTCACCATTTAAATGGTTACAATTTGATATCTCATTGATTTTTAAGAGATCGAAAAAAACAATGATAGAATACAATTTTGGTTTTTGAAATTTGGAGCTCGTGTCTATTTGATAATTTGAGGTTTCATAAGAGACGATATGTAAAGATTTGGAAAATAGAGTTTTTAGCTAAAAATGTTATTGTTTTTTTACTATTTTTTTTTAAACATAGTTTTCACTTTTCTTAAATCAAACATTTTAAATTCTTAACAAAATTTCTCAAACAAAAACAAGTTTTTGAAAACTACCTTACAAAACTTAACTTGGTTTGCTAAAACACTCCTAATAAGTAAGTAGCAAAACGAAGAAGTTTGTTTGATAAAAGTGATGTGTTTAAGAGTGGTAAAAGTTGTTATCAAACGGAATGGAGATCTTAAACGAATCAAAATCTCCTCCCATCTTCATATTTCTCTCATTTTCATCCTTATATATTATCATTCACATCACCATCATGTCACCCTTGTTCTCGTAGTTGTTAATGAGATTGGTCCCTTCTCTAAAGGATTTCCTCCGTAGTTTTATGATTTAATTTATAGTTCATATATACACACATGATAGATGAATCAAAAATTTTATTTTGAGATTGATAATACAAATACTACGTCAATTGAACTATGCTGATTTTTTGTGGTTTAAGAAGAGTAAAGGAAATCAAAGAACCATGAAGAAGAAACCTAATCTAAAAAATACATAAGTGAAAATCAATTTTAATTTTAAAAAAAAATATAAAGAATCTTGAACAACATAATTTAAATATAATTTAAATGATCTTAATTATTAATTAGGGATGAATTAAAAACAATAAGACAAATTTAATATTTATACATGACAAAAGCATATTTACGAGCTATAATAAAGTTATAGAAAGTGTCAACCTTCTATTATTGTCTATCAATATCACTTATAAAAATAGTGTTTATGGATGTTTATCAGTAATATAACTAATTTTTTTGTAAATATTTTATTAAATTTATCATTTTCATCGTATTGGAACAAATTCTAAATTTGAAAATGGAGAAAGTAAGATATCATTTTCAAGAAAAAGAAAAATTTTTTTGGTGGAAATAAAATAAAAGAGAAAGATATTTTGTAAGGGAAAAAAGTGACAATAAAAACAAAAGAGAAAGGAAGGAAAGAAGAAGAGTCCACAATTCTTTATAGGATGCCATTATCTTCTTAATTCAACCGTTAAGCACAGGGAAACACGTTTGATGTTTATGTTGATTTCTTCTCCTCTTCCCCACACCCACTATAAAGTTAAAGTTGGTTCAACAATAAAGAAATTTGGCACCCATTTCCCATTTCTACTCACAAATTTCCCTCACCCCATTTTCCCCTTTTCTCTCTCTTCTTCTTCTTCTTCTTCCTACAACCCAAAGAACACAAATAAATCTCTAAAAAGTTGAACCCAAAAGTAGAATTCCAACGAGCAAACAACCCATTTTTCAGTTCTTTAGAAAAAAACCAGAGTTTATTGAGAGAAGAAAGAGAAAGGGGTTGCTCTAGTGAGAGATTTCTTTCAGCAATTCAGCATGTAGCTCAGGAAGAACCTTGCAAGTAGAGAGAGAGGGAGAGAGAGGGAGGGAGGGAGAGAGAGGGTGGAAGGGAGAAAACCCTTGTCTCTGATTTTTCTTTTTTCCCTTTTGGTTGTTGTGTACAGCTTTTTGGAGGGTACTGTTTTTTTTTTTTTCTCTGTTGTTTTTGGTTGAACTTTTTTGGGTTTTTAGTGGTTTGTGTTCTTCGATCAACTGTTGTGGGTTTTATCCGAATTTTTTTTCGGGTCTTTTTGAGCAGGAATTTGCAGAGGACTTTCGGCAACTGGGTCAGTTCTGGTGGTAATTGTAACTTCTTGTTGTTCTTCTTCTTCTCCCTCTGTTTTTAGCTTTCCCTTTTAGGTCTTTTACTGCTTTTGCTGCTATTTTCTGCTGTTGTTCATGTTTAACAAGTTCAGATTACTCTCTTCTCCTGTTTTCTCTCTCTTGGAAATTGGGGTTTGGTTAATTTTGTATGTGTTCTGCGTTGGATGTGGACTTGATGCTGCTAATTCTTGTAAATTATGGTTTTGTCTTGTTTTGCTTTGAATTACTGTAAGATGGTTTCTGCTTTTGGTAGCAAATTTGGTGTTTATGTTTCTTGCTTTTACTTGTGTTTGTTGTTATCTGAATAAAGGATGTAAGTTGCCCCTGCTTTTTCAGGGTCAGAGGGTTGTCTCCTCAGAAAGAGGTTGTTGTGACCTAGCTCAGGGTGAGAACGGTTGTCCTCTTTAGTGTCAAGACCATCCTCTGAACGACGAAGGTACGAGATGGATTAGAGAGGCTAGGGAATGGATAAATTCCTTGGCCCTGTCGTTTCGAACCATTTTTGGGGTTTTGTAGGGATTTGTGTCTGTACTTTCTAGGTTGGTGATCAACTTGATAGATTTATGCATTATGGTTTGTTTTGCTACTAATCACTGATAAAAAATTTGTTCTTTGTAGAAGTTTGGTGTGTAATTTGTATGCTTTTTCTTGTATTCGTTGTTATTTGATCGATGTTTGTCGAGCAATAAGATAGAAGAGTTATTCTATAACGTAAAGATGGCTGCACTGAAGCTGAAGATTCCATTTTCCTTCTCTTTCAGGGAAATAAATTAATGCAAGGAAGATGGGAAAGAAAGGCAGTTGGTTTTCAGTTATAAAGAGATTTTTCACTTGTCAGTCAGGAGAGGCAAGTTGTTTCTTGACTTCTTATTTTGCGAGTATGTTTGTATGGATGTAACTATCAATGATGAATTGAGAATTAACATTGTTGTATATTTAATTTCTTTTGTTTGCTCAACTGTTTTTTTTCTCAGTATTGATTTTGATCATATATGCATGAAAATAGATGGACAATTCAACATTTTTTACTGTGAACATTGTGGTTTGATAATTTAGCAGGTTCATGAGAATGACAGCAGAAATGAAAGGAAAGGAGATGGGAAAGGAGAGTCCACTTCTTTCATTCCTATCTTTAGAAAGCCGAGCAGTGTCGAGAAAATCTTTAGTGATTTTGAGAGGGAGCAGCAAATAGTAGCTTTCCGGCCTCCAGCTCCTGAACGGCCATCTACACCACCCTATATACCTCCTCAACCAGCTCCCCCTCGTGCTCCTTCTCCTCCTCGAGCTGCTCCTGCCAAAGAACCATCTCCCAAGGCGTCTCCTCCTAGAGCTGCTTCTGCCAAAGAACCATCTCCCAAGGTTCCTCCTCCTAGAGCTGCTCCTGCCAAAGAACCATCTCCCAAGGTTCCTCCTCCTAGAGCTGCTCCTGCCAAAGAACCATCTCCCAAGGTTCCTCCTCCTAGAGCTGCTCCTGCCAAAGAACCATCTCCCAAGGTTCCTCCTCCTAGAGTTGCTTCTCCTCCTCAAGCTTGCTCATCATCAACAGTTGTCGATCATCACAAGGAAGTCAAGAACATTCCAACCATTGCCGATCCTCAAGAGGAAGGGGCCCACATTCCAACGGCTGTGAATCATTGCAACGAAGTCAGCTACATTCCAAAACCAACCCCGACGAACCATCATTCTTCCGCTACTAAGATCCAAGCAATCTACAGAGGTTATGTGGTAAGCTTTGTTTTTCCTTTGTATGTTGATCAGCTTAAGCTATAAAAAAAAATTGAAACCATTAATCACAAAATCAAGGAACTGCATCTGATCACCAACATTTGCAATTAACTGATATAATTTCTCAGGCGAGGAGAAGTTTCAAAGCGTTGAAGGGTCAGGTACGGCTTCTAGGTGTTATACGAGGGAATAATGTGAGACGCCAGACATTGAATGCTAAGAAACAGATGCAACTTTTGGTTCGGGTGCAATCAGTTATACAATCACGACGAATTGAAATGCTGGAAAACCAGAGGCAACTCCAGGATCATCCCAATGATAAAGAAGCTCACAGTACCTTTGATGCAGTACGTGTTCTAGTTCCTTACAAAATTTCTTGTATTTGGTATGAATGAATACACTAGAGCTTATTTAGTTATGTTTCATTTTTTCATTTTTAAAATTATAAAATGGTGAAAGTTATAATCCATAATTCATTTTTGACATTTCTCAAAGGTTAAAAAGAAAGAGATTTAACTTCTCAGAAAACAAGAAAGATTTTAACATGGAACGCTCAACGCCATTCTATATCTTCTGTTTGTTTTATCAACTTTTAGTTTTCTTTTACTTGAGGAAACATTATCGAGGGTGTCATTTTAATGGTACCGTGTTCGGAAAGAGTTTTCTGAATCGTTTTGTCTATCTCTGGTCTTGTAATATGCTTATGCTTGTGAACATCTGCTTAGTCCGAGGGAGGTAACCATGAAGATTGGGATGAAAGCTCAATAACAAAGGAGGAAAAAGATGCCCGGTTGCAGAGAAAGGTAGAAGCGGCCATTAAACGAGAACGTGCAAGGGCATATGCATACTCTCAATCCCACCAGGTAATTGCCCTTCGAGAGTCGATTGGAGAAATTGTGTTTCATATGTTGCATTTTCAATGGTGATTCTTGCTCAAAACTTGCAGAGAACCACTCCAAGATTGGGACAAGATTCTCAAATGGATACGTGCTCCATGGGAGTTCCAAGGTGGTTGAAATGGTTAGAAGGTCAGTTACCTACTGAAGGTTCTCCAAAGCATCCTCTACCGAAACCTTTAACACCCCAGCCGGAGCAGAAGTCAAGCCCACGGTCTCCTTCAAGCAACATTAGACGACACAATTTCGGCTTAGATGTTAGGGATACTCCCACACCAAAGTCCACGAAATCAACAGCATTCTCAAATGCAAAGCCTGCTCGGTCACCACTCCGATTGAGAACCCCTCAAACAGCAAGGTCAACCATCTCCAATGATTCGAGATCACGAGGCAGCCGAGCATTATCTCCTTTTGACATGAGGTTAAAGGATGACGACAGCCTTGTTAGCTGCCCTCCATATATGGCACCACACTATATGACTCCTACAATTTCAGCCAACGCAAAAGTTCGAGCACGTAGTAACCCGAGGGAGAGGTTTCCAGGTACGCCAAGGAGCGAAGCATCTAGCAGAAGACAATCATTTCCTCCAACGCAAAGTGTTGGATCGTATAGAAACAGAGGTTTAATGTCGTCCCCGAAGGATCATGCAACATTAGACGACAACCAATCTTTGCGATCGGTCGGGAACTTCAGCTTTGCTTCACTACCAACTGGAGTTAGAAGGAAACCATTTAACAGATTTGTGTGATTTAGTTAACCCTTCTTCTTGTTCCTGTGTTTCTAATGATAGAATTTGAGTGTATTTAATGTTATATGGTTTTGTGTTGCAAAAATACTGATTTGTAATAAGAAACTCAAGGTTTGGAATTGGGTTTTGGCTTGTTGGCTTTGGGTTTGGGCTTCTTTTAATGTTATACTTTGACTACTTCACAATTTTTTTCTTCTATTATTATGGATAATTGAATGTTGTTTCTAAAAAGCTTGGATCAACTCAGCCTTTATTTAAAACTAACCAATAGTAAGACACTAAATTAAAAAATGTTGATGTATAAGTTACTAAATTGAGGTTTCTAAATAGGAACTAAAATGAAGTATTTAGCCACAAAAATATTATTCAAATATAAGGTTTTGATTAATTTTGTTTAAAAGTACTTGAGGCTTAAAATTCAAGCATTATGTTTATAATTTCTACCAAAATATTAAATAAACTATTTTCAAACAACTAATTTTCTTTTTAAAATTAAAAATGAACGAAAGAAGAAAAAATTACTCACTTTTTTCAACGTTCTTCAAGAAAAACGTCTTGATTTTTTGGTTCTTTTGTTTCTGTTTTTTACACAAATGTCCAAGGAATTTACTGAATGTTAACAAAGTAAAGGAAAAGAAAAATAGGCTTTTTTTTCTTTTTGTTTATCTCGTTATTTTACTATATTTAAAAATATATGTGGATCTTTCCAAATTCATCGTAAAACTTTGAAATAATATTTAAGTTTCCGATGGTTTGGTCTATACATTTTTTAAGTTGGCTTAAATAATTTCTTATAAACAACTAAACAATTTCATAACTAATTTAATGTATTCATTTTATTTTTTTTTTCATATTTTTGAGAAATTTTATTTTTATTTTCTCGTTTTAATATATTTTTCACAATTTTCTGTTAAACATTTTAGGGTTTCGATCAAACTTAATTTTGAAAGAATACCCCTTCCTTCCCTTCCCTCCTCGTTGCAAGCTTCTCCCTCTTCATCAATGGCGTCCGACCAGAACCACGGTGGCCATGTTCAACCTTGTTTTGATCGACAACTCTGTTCTTGGGAAATCGAACCTCCTCTTGCCATTCTGTCGGAATGAGATTGATGTTAACTACAAGGCCTCAATCGGCGTCGAATTTCAGATTCAAGTGCTGAAAATCAATGGAAAAGAGGTTAAGTCTCTCATGTGAGACTTTTGTTTCTTCATCTTGTGTCTTTTAATCTTAAATTTATTCCTCGGTTCGTTTGTTCGATGCCATTTGAGAATTTCTCTTTCCTGATGTTTCGTCCAGATTTCGAAGTAGGGGATTCTTGGATGATGGGTTTTGGTGGAGGAATCCCCAAACGAACAAAATGCCTTTTAATAATCCCTAAACCCGAAGATTGGTTGGGTTTTCTTTTTTTCAAGTTCCATCTTTTTCATTTAGGTGAAGCAGGGAATCGATGAACTGAGATGATTTTTTTTATTTAGATATGGGTTTATGTTATGAAGTTTTTCCTCTCTTTGGTTGCAGTATAAAGGAGATATGAAAAGGATGAACAGATTTCGCTTGCGAAATGTTCACTTTATAATTGTTCCAAGCTTGAGGAAATGAAGTAACTCTTCTCTTTTCTGGCTTTCACCAATTACTCTAAAAGTTATGACATTTCTACTCCTAAAAGTTGTTCCAAATTTGTCTCGAAGAATCTTAACTAGAGACTTAACTACTCCTTCTCAAACCCATATTGGGAAAAAAATTATCTTGTTTGATGGGAAAGATGCCTACATAAACCGTCTTTGTGATTCCAAGCTATTCAAAGAAGCTATAGACATTCTCTGTGGCCAAAGTCGTTTAAGAGAGGCGGTTCAATTGCTTTATCGCATCGAGAAACCCTATGCTTCAATATACTTGACTTTATTAAAATTTTGTCTTAAACAACGAGCTCTTAAGGAGGGTAAACAAGTCCATGCACACATCAAAACCTCCGGGTCCATTGGATTATACATTTCAAATCGTTTGCTTGATATGTATGCTAAATGTGGGAGCTTGGTGGATGCCGAGAAAGTCTTTGATGAAATGGTTCATAGGGATTTGTGTTCTTGGAATATCATGATTTCTGGGTATGTCAAAGGAGGGAATTTTGAGAAAGCAAGAAATTTGTTCGACAAAATGCCTAATAGAGATAACTTTTCTTGGACAGCAATTATATCTGGTTGTGTTCAACATAACCGTCCTGAAGAGGCGTTGGAGTTGTATAGATTGATGCAAAAGCATGACTACTCGAAATCCAACAAGTGTACTATATCTAGTGCACTTGCTGCTTCAGCAGCTATTCCAAGTTTACACATGGGAAAGAAGATACATGGTCATATAATGAGAATGGGGTTGGATTCAGATGAGGTTGTTTGGTGCTCACTATTGGATATGTATGGGAAATGCGGAAGTATAGAGGAAGCTAGATACATTTTTGACAAGATGGAGGAAAGAGATGTCGTTTCATGGACAACGATGATCCATACGTACCTCAAAAATGGGAGGAGAGAAGAGGGATTTGCTTTATTTAGACACTTGATGAATTCAAATATCATGCCAAATGACTTCACATTTGCTGGTGTCTTGAATGCTTGTGCTGATCTTGCAGCAGAGGATTTAGGTAAGCAAATTCACGCCTACATGGTGCGTGTAGGATTCGACTCATTTTCATCTGCAGCAAGCGCTCTAGTTCATATGTATTCAAAGTGTGGTGACATTGAGAATGCCAAGAGTGTATTCGAAATATTGCCCCAACCTGATTTGTTTTCATGGACTTCACTACTTGTTGGTTATGCACAACACGGTCAACACGACAAGGCCCTCCATTTCTTTGAATTGCTACTTAAATCAGGCACTAAGCCTGATGGTATTGCTTTTATCGGAGTTTTGTCTGCTTGTGCTCATGCTGGGTTAGTTGATAAGGGACTTGAGTATTTCCACTCCATCAAGGAAAAGCATGGATTGACTCGTACCATTGATCACTATGCTTGTATAATCGACCTATTGGCTCGTGCTGGTCAGTTTACAGAAGCCGAGAGCATAATTAACGAAATGCCAATTAAGCCAGATAAATATATATGGGCTGCTTTACTTGGTGGTTGTAGAATACACGGAAACCTTGAACTAGCCAAAAGAGCGGCAAAATCATTATTTGAAATAGAGCCTGAGAATCCAGCCACTTATGTTACTCTAGCCAATATTTATGCAAGTGCAGGTATGCGGGCTGAAGAAGCAAATATTAGAGAGACTATGGATAGTAGGGGAATAGTGAAGAAGCCTGGGATGAGTTGGATAGAGATCAGGAGAGAGGTTCACGTGTTCTCCGTCGGAGACAACTCACATCCGAAATCAAAGGAAATACTCGAGTATTTGAGCGAGCTCTCGAAGAGAATGAAAGAAGTTGGTTATGTACCTGATACAAACTTTGTGTTACATGATGTGGAATTGGAACAGAAAGAAGAGAACCTTTCTTACCATAGTGAGAAACTTGCAGTTGCATTTGGAATTATTTCAACCCCTTCAGGTACTCCAATTAAAGTTTTCAAGAATCTTAGAACTTGTGTAGATTGCCATAATGCAATTAAGTTTATTTCTAATATAACAGGGAGAAAAATTATTGTGAGAGATTCAAATAGATTTCATTGTTTTGAAGGTGGTAGTTGTTCATGTAAGGACTATTGGTGATTGTTGTAAATGATTGGTTGGGATTTGTTCAAACCTTTGTCAAGTTGTTTCAATCATATTTACTAACATGAGAATTGAAGTTAGTTTTGACCTCAAGGTCGATACTACCTGCTTTATAACATTGGGTTCTGCTTTAGTGTATTGTATTGTCATTTAGATAAGCTTACAAACAAAGATGCCAAACAATTTTACTTGTAGATTGATACTCTCTAATTTTCAGATCACCTTCATACTTAGTTCTTAGTTTTGTTCCTAATATTTTGGCTCATTTTCATTTTAGTCAAGTTTTTAAGTTTTTTCATACCCATCATGTAAGTTCCTTCAAATTGGTTGACCAGAAGCTTATATAACATGATTATTTTATATAAAGTATGTATTTTAAAGATATATATACACATATTATATTGGTAGACTAAAATATGTGTTAAAGGATGTGGAAAAAAGAAAGAGAGAAAGAAAACACTATTAAAATTTAGAGAAATTGTTAAAAATAGCAAATTTAACAAAACTTTAACAATATATAGCAAAATTTTTAGATTCTATTAATAATAGACATTGATATATACTTTATTAGTGGTACAAAGACAAAATTGATTTATCAATTTCTAATATTTTAATCTATTTTGCTATTTTAAAAAATGCTCAAAATTTAAAAATTACTTTACAAGATCTATTGTACACAAATTTCTATTTTAATGGACGTTGAGTTAGTGGATAATCAAAATTAAAAAGTCATTAAATTTGAACTTTCTTACCTAATGAGTTATTGTATATTTAAAAATATGGAAAATAAGTTGTCGCATGTTAGAGTTTGAATCCAAGAACAAAACTATTACAAACGTAATATTACAAGAACTACATCGTTATAAATCAGATACAATTTCTTTTAGTACTGCTTTAAAGTTTAAATCATTATTTTAACAAAAATTTAAAGAACACAAATCTTTTATCTTTAGAGTCGATAATATAAACATAAGATCGACGACGAAAAGTGACTTTTACATAATAAAATACTACTTAGTGTCACCATAGAAGAAATAAATTTAAAAAGAGTGTTCTAGATTTTATGGGCAAAAGAGAATAATAACATTATCTCAATTCCCACATCCATAGCGCTTTCTGACAATTGGGCATAGGCATAGCTTTTTTCTTCCATATCCTCTACGTCTCTACCCTCTAAATCAACAATATATATATTATATTATAAAATTATATGCTACCTCGAAAATAATGTAACTAAGAGAGTGTAAAATGAGTTATTATAGTCTGCGGTTGTAAAAGTTTGTGAGTTATTAGTTTTTAGTTTGAATTATTATAATCTATATTTGGAGAAGTGAGAAATAGTAAAATTGAAAAATGATGAATAGTGATATATGAGAGATGGGGTGGAGAATAGTGAAAGGAGAGAGTGAGGAATAGAGTTAACTATTCTATTTCTCGTCTCCAAACATTTTGAAATCAGTAAAACAAAAATGAGATTGAGAAGTATCAAATGCACCCACCTCTTTATAGATCACCCTACATTCAATTTGTATCTAAAGTTCTAATATTATACAAATTTCTATACTTTGATTGTTGTTGTTAATGTAAAAGATAATATTGCACTTTTGGAAGAAATATTTGTATTAAAAGATAGAAAAGTTGTTTGTATTATTGTAATTTAACCGCTGTTTCTTACTTCTTCTTCTTCTTTTTCTCTTTTCGTTTAAAGAAATGGATAGTAATAATAATGCATAAGTGATCAACTTTTCTATTAAAAGAAAGTTCAAAGAAAAAGTATATTGAACTAATCCAACAAATCGTTGAAGATTATATCCTTAATCAAAAAGTTGGAAATTTCAGCGTTCAATTTCATTCGTTGTTGAATTAAAAAAATTGATTGAGTGGAGGGACGACTTACAAGAAAAAAAATAAATAAGAGAAAAATGATGTGAGAAGAGTTTTTAGAATTTAGAGTTTAGGCTTTAATAATTGATATCATAAATTTTGCACTCTTTTTAGCGATAGGATAAGTTTTCAACAAAGTTTTTTCGTTTTAATTACGTTTTTTTGTGCGTCACTAAAAACTCAATTTCTTTGTAGTGCTAAAAATGTTCATCTTACTTTGTTGAAAGGTTCAAATTTATCTTAATAGAAATTCTGACTTGGGGTAGAAGTGTGGAATAACTGAGTGGGTAGTCACGCAACTTCCTAAAATAGAGGCAAGTTGTTAATTGGCATCACAGGGTTGAAATACTTGTGCCCAAAGCACAACAATGTGTGCATTTCCAAGACCAAGTTGCAAACATCCAATTGCTTGAGAAAAAGTCGAAATGATGAGTGAAATGATGCTCTAATTTATTCATCTACAACGAGTTTGGATGAATGGTTCAAGAGAATGCATGCATGAAGCAAGCAAACGAAAACCTCAGTTACAAGTCAAGAGAAAACATCCTTGCCTAGGGCTAAAAATGATCTTAAATGTAGTTACAAGGTACGATTATATGGATAGATCTTTCTACGGTTGAAAATATACAAAAACGACAACCACTAAACATCCTAACTAGTCTCACCTAAATACTCACACACCAAGTGCACTAAACTCTAAAAATAGCACACACAAGTTGAAGCAAAGTAGCAATCCACATAGATTGGTTTCTACTTTTAGTTACAAATCTTTTCAATAATCATATATATACAACTCCTCACCTCACAAAAAAAAAGATGATCTTAGTACAAAATTTGCACCAAGTAATGAGCAAGCTGAGTAGGTCCACAACAGCAACAAAAAAGGTTAAAGTGGTAAAGTCTTATTGGGAAAGGTAAGTAATAATGGGAGAATGACAAGTGTGGGATTCCACTATCATACCACAAGAAATAAAATGGGCATTTTTGAAAAAGATTATCTATCCTCTCTCTTCTGCATGGGCAAGAGTAAGAATATATTCCAGAAACCCAATCATGTCCCCCATCCCATACCCTCAACTTCCTCTATAAAGCTCACTTCATTCTCTGTCAATTTTGGTACAGCAACAAGATAAAAAAGAAAGATGTGTTCCCTTTACTAAAAATCTCTTAGTCTCTAACACATTTTACTGCGAAAGAATGGTGGTGCATGAGAATGTAGAGGGTAGTGTTGTAGCCAAGGATGACTTGCCTGCATATAACTAATAATA
Source organism: Cucumis sativus (assembly GCF_000004075.3). Taxonomy (NCBI): domain Eukaryota; kingdom Viridiplantae; phylum Streptophyta; class Magnoliopsida; order Cucurbitales; family Cucurbitaceae; genus Cucumis; species Cucumis sativus. The sequence goes on from NC_026658.2 coordinate 1,701,045, forward strand.
CAAAGAGAGAGATCAGAGAGTTGAGAAAACTGTTGTTGTTTGGTTTTTGTAGGCAGTCTCCTTGGCTAATATCAAACCCTCTAATCTCTCATGTTCCACTGTTTTTTCCTCCATTCCACCGTTATGTTCAGCCTTCTCATGGGGCACATCTGTACCAAATTTTCCAAAGGTATGTATTACCCATCTAATTTGAATCCTTAGTATGAAGGAGCAATATATTTGAGTTATAGATGCATTCCATCATGAACACATTTATAAGTGATGTGATTGTTAATCAATAATAATATTTTGAGTTAAATTTCTTCAAAGCCAGAAACATTTGGGTTGGGTTGGGTTGGTTAGAATGGTTTAGCTATTTATCTAGCTTTCTATTTTGGAATAAATAAAAAGTTAATATGTAAAAAAAAAATATTTAATTATTTCTGTATATTTAATTAAGATAAATATAATCTCAATTTATATATAAATATATTTATAAAAAAAACATTTCCAAAATGCTATAATTATCTTTATCATGATTTTAAAAAAGAATAAAATAAAAATGTATAGATATACTTTTTAAAAATGATAAACATTTTCCGTTGATACAATCAAACCAATCCATTAAATCAACTCAAACAATATGGGTTGGATTGGAAAAATTTTCGATGGATTGCAAAATTTTTAGATATATATATATATTGATATATAGTATGAAGCCAAAAAGTAAAATCATAAAAAAATTATGCACACGAAAGACAATATCATATCAATATTAAAATTACATGGAGATCCATATTCCACCAATTCTTGGTAAAGATGCAATCATAATAATTTTCATCCATCATTGAACTATGAATGAAATGTCATTCAAATAGGCTAATGCATTGAAATATTTGGTTACAGTTTCTCAGATGTGTTTTGATATGCAAGTTTCTTGCAATATTGGTTGTAGTAAGTTGGCGTATAATATAACTATTAAGCACTAGAAAATGATCTTTTACTAACTAAGTTCCTTTAGTATATGATTTTAGTATATGATTGACTAATATGATTATTGGAGTTAGTCGTTTAAAATTATTGATGAAGTTTAAGATCAAAATTAGTCTCTTAAAGTGATATTTGAAGTTGGCTGCTAGAAGTAGTATTCATTGAAGATGGTTGTTAGAGTTTGTACATCGAAGGTCGACAAAATTTGCAATTTGCTGAAATTAAACAACGAACGTGGTGGCCAAAGTTGGTTGGAGGAGGTTGTCATCGAAACATGTTACCATTGATGATTCTTGCCAAAGTTAGTCTTCACTAATGACCAGAAGTAGAGTTATTAGAAAGAAGGGGAAGAAAAATGTGAAATTTTATATATATATAAATGTACAAACTTCAATGATAAAAACAATTAAAGTTAGTAAAAAAAGAGTCATTAAATACTAACTTGTAAAGAAATTTGTACTTCAATGTTTGATTTTGAGCAATGGAGTTTCAATCCAATCCTACATGTATTCTTTACTTTGAAAGAGAGAGAGTAGTTTGTTTGAAGCACAAACAGTAAATCATACGAATGGTTAAAAAGGTAGTGTATATGATCAAAATTCGATCCATGTTGGAACCTAACCTAAAGGTGATTTTGTTTTTCATTTATTCAGAGAGAATCTTCAATTACACGAAGAATCTGGAGGGAGTTGTGGACTAAGTGGATACCCATTTAATTATTTATACATAAATAGCTCTAAAATAAACACTCTAACTCATAAACTCAATGTTGTAATATTCAAGTTAGAAAAACATTATGAAAACTTAACATTTTAATTATATATTTGTGTTTGTTAGAAAAGTTTTATAATGTTTTATTTAAATGAAAATTATACTGCCACTGAAGGGGAAAGGAGCAGGGATAGGAAAATCTAGGTCCCTTCCCCGAAGAAAGCTCTAAATTTTCTATCAATCCATAAGGTCGATGTAACGACACAACTTTCGACTACTAACACAGTGGCATGCATAAACTTAGAAGTAAAATTCTTTACTGCTCGTTACAGTCTTTCCAACCTCTAAAGCCATTGGATATAATAAAATGGCAGTTTGTGACACCTCTCATCCATGAACCTATAATATTTTGGTGCCATGAAAAATTCAACCCCTAGGAGGCTGGCCACCATTCAGTCTACGTTTTGTATTGAACCATAGTCCTTTAATAATCACTAGGCCAACAATGTATCTTAAGTAAAACATGGGGCCTAGAGTAGGGATGAATACGAGGAGAATTGTTTTTCACATTGGTTTGGTTTATAATTGAAAGCTCTACAAATGCACGGTATTTATGGCAATTTTTCTATGAAATTCTTGGGTTGGGCTTGGAATGAGACAGGTAAAAAGTGCTTGAAAGAGGGTAACAAAAGTGAAAGCATTTTTTTTCCAAACTCACAAGTAAAAGGAAGTGCACCTATAGAGTTGAGAGATTGTGACATGAACAATGAACAAAACGATTAGATATAGGATATAGCATAGCACTTAGGCATGTGCACTGTTATTTAAATTACTTTTTTTATAATAAGAGTAATTCACAGGATGACCATAAATGGTCTTACTTACTCTTTACTTTCTAAGCTTCTCCTAGAGGATAGGACAAATAGGCAAAGAACAGAGGGTACAAACAAATTAACTCAATAAGTTTTAACCTCATGTCCTGCCTCTTCTGCTACCCCTCTCATCCGAATTGAAGATGGCTCTCATCCCATTCCTCCACCTGTTGCCGTCCTGATTATCTGAAACAGAGCTGCACAATTCCAACAATGGAACACACGATCAGCCCACCGATACACAACCAAAAACCACTTCACTTCATCAAAATAAACCTCATGAACAACCGTTTAAGATTTTACTAAGAAAAATACAGACACAGCAAGGTCACGCTTATTAAAATATAAAATGTTTTAAATATATATTATTTTATACCAAAAGACAAGGAAAATCAAATAAAATGTGTTGATGCAATTGTATGCTATAGCTTCATCTATTTCACTCTCAAAGCTATCATTATTGTCATCTAGTTGTCGTTCAACAACTGTTGTTCTATGCATGTTTAACATATTTATTGCATCAATAAGTGTCTAAAACCAGTCTAAAAAACTAAAGCATTTATGCTTCTTAGAAATTTTAGATGAAAATCGTTCGTGGGCCATCTGTTGAGCCAGAAAATTATCAATAAAATCCAATCCTAAACAATTTTGGACCCAGTGCTGCACTCCCTTCACTGGATGAATTCTTTCTACCCATCATTAGAAACAAAGGTTACAAATACATTTACACATGTAGCATATATATATATGTACATAAATTCTCGAACTTTGGGTTTGGGTCTTCACGAGAATTTATAAAGAAGGGATAGATATCAGGCTCCTACTAGATAGACTAATGTAATCACAAAACAAAAATCCACAAAATGCCATAATATAAGCATAAGCACACGAAAGAGAAAAGGAAGAAATTAGCATTCCAGAATGTAAAACTCACATGATCCAATGACGACAAAAACGAAGAATCCAAGAAGAATAGGGCCAACAGGGTAATCTTTTCCCTTCTTTGTAGCAGTCTCAGGCACAGCCCCTCTCTTCAAAATGTTCTTCTCAAACCTCTCCACCTTCCGATCCGCAAGACGCCGCGATGTCGTCTACAAAACCCATCAATCAAATCATAAACCGACACAAATCGAAATCAGCAATGATCATATCTCAAATAGAAAAACCCTAGAGAGGAAACAATCAAGGGTAAGGAAAGGAAGAAAAATAATTCAAAAAGGGGAGGGAAAGGAAAGGAAAATACCATTTCTGAGAGGAAGATCCGGGAGGCGCAAATGAATCTTGGATCAGAAAAATGGAGACTAATTCTTCTTCAGATTACCAAGAATTTCTTCAGATTTATCAATGAACAAACTTAACAAATCAGGATTTTTTTCTTTTTCTTTTTCGTGGCTGTTTTCGGAAACAATATATTGTAGTTAAACGTGTAGCGTTTAACACGTAGTTTACGTACGTGGCGGATGTTCATTGGTTATTTAGATGCCACGTTGACTGGGTCTTGTGTCCGCGTCAGAGAATGGCAACTCGGTCAGTCTCTGCCCGCCACGGCTGCAATTGTTAAATAAAATATTTTTAATTAACGAAATTATTTTAAATGGAAAGTTGGTGTTAAATATTAACCCAATAGGAAAATTGTTGCAAAAGTTATTTATAAATATAACGTGTTTACTATTAATAATATTTTATTGTATTGGTAAATATTTGTTTTTATTTTTATATTTAGAGATTATGGTATAAAATATACATTTTATGAATGAATTACTTTTTAGGATAATTGTGTAGTTTGTATATATTCATAAAATGGAAAAGTATATGGAAATGAAAGAAATTCTATATGGGAAAAAATTAAAAAAGATGTGTGCAGAGGAAATTCGAAAAGAAGATAAAGAAAATAACTAGTGAGGAATCAAATCAAAATTTTAGAATTAAATGAAATGGAAAAAATTTCATAAGTTTTAAGATGGAAGGGTTTGGGCATAGATAGAAGGATCATTATTAAAAGACTTTGTTTAGATAGCTTCCAAATGAACTTAATTCAACTTATATACTGAAGATAGAAATTCAATATTCCACCTCACTTTTTTAAGGTAAATAAATCTATAAATTTGGTCATTTTTGCTCTTATCCCCTTTTTAATTATTTTCTAATAAAATATCAAAATATATATCTAGGATGAAAATAGGAGAATTTTTTCATTTCCTTCTTGTTTCTACGATTTTTTGTAAATGAATATTTTGCCCCTCCATTTTTAGGGCACAACTGTTCAATAGACTAGTGATTTTTTCTCTTTCACATCTTCGCATTTGAAAGTTAAATTCATTTTTAGGGCACAACTGTTCAATAGACTCGTGATTTTTTCTCTTTTACATCTTCACATTTGAAAGTTCAATTGGAAGTCAAGTAAGTACAATTTATGTCAATGCCATACATGGGTTTGGAGGAATCGAAACCTAAAACCTCAAAACCTCTTCTCATAAACATAAAGATACCCATTGAATTATACTTATAAAATTGTGAAAATTGTCCATTCAAGTATCAATTAAAATCATAAACCATAGCAAATGAATCAATATGAGTTACAACTAATTTCACTTATTTGATTTTAAATAACTCAAAATCATCAAATAAAACTATTCTCTTCCAAAAACCCACAAATATTCATTTGATCCTCATTATTGCTCTTTTATATTACATTAATCTACAAATTCAGGGAAGTCAAATAGACATGCGGGGATAATTCATCGGACCCTACCACATAGTCAGAGAAATTGGTAGAAAATTAACTTCCAAGTACCAACCACCCTGGACAAAACCCTAACCAATAGTCTAAATCAAACACGTTTCTTGGGAAGTATAATGGAAAGAAAATTAAACTATTCACTTCCTTCTTGTAAAGACATCGTGTTCAAAATCGCAAATAATTCCAAATTTTACCAGTTCATATCCGTTGCTGTACAACAAAATTCCCCAAACTTTAAAATGATTTTGTATCATTACAAACTTATCACCATGACCAAAATGGAAAATATGGTTTCTATAGACTTGATAGTTTCAAGACAACTCATGAATTATAATGAATTCATGGGTTCATTAAACCCATTACATGCATCAAACTTTTAATCCATCCCCGAAAGCAGTATTCTGCGATATTCAGTCAAAGTGAAGGAACCCTCTAAACACTAATGCAGATTAAACTTACGTGTTATAATGGCATGGCCAAGTACAAAAGAGAGAACAACCCAAGACATCCAGAAAAAACACCTGATTCTCGTTGAGGCCCCTTCTCTTATATGCATCAAAATGAAGCGTCCAACACGTTCAAAAATGCACCCTCTTCAGTATCTTTAAATGAAACAGGAACCAAAGTCAAGAGAAAGCAGCAAAAAAGCCACTTTTAAGTATTGGAGTAAGGACTGTTATCAGTGATATTGTATAGAATACAATCAGCTCAACAACATGGTTCTAAAGACAAATATATAAAAGCTATCATTTGAGAGGTCATGAAGAATTGAGAATACAATGCATTCAGCAGAAAGGAAAAGAGATTTCGAAAGTAATTACTTACTCATTCTTACTTGAGTAGGTCACAAACTGACGGCTCTGTAAAACAGCTATGGGAGGGAATATATACAGAACTTGCAAATCCAAGGGAGCTTCCACGGGTGGCTACAGTAACATAAAAGGGCATAATTAACCTTCTAAAAGGATCTTAAAGTTCAAAGGCATAGTAACAACAAACGAATGATTTACAAGTACGGATCCATCTAAGAAATCCTTGAAGAGGAAAAAGAAAAAAAAGTCCGAATGCTAAAGATATCAACTATTTCCAATAAGCTTCCACAAAGTTTACCATTCATGCCGATGACGAATAGATAATCCATGTTCAAGAAACTTGCATTTCATTAGTGTGCACTGTTTTCCTGACCAGTTTAAGTTCTAGGACATCTTCCGCAACTTCTATCGCTATAGGTTTCATGATATCCTCTTTTCTTGCTTCCGTTGGTTTCTTTTCCATTTTTTCGTCACTAACATCTACGATCTCAATCACAGAACTTTGTGGTTTAAAATCCTCAATCTCTATGATTTCTTCCTTTGGAGTTTCTATAATGTGAAGAAGATCAATAGGAGTGGCTGCAGGGTCCAGTTCCCTGCAACCTCTCGGAGCATTTGGCGCTTCTTTACCTGTGAGCAAGCGTGAAGGTACAAGATGAGAAAACCGAAATATCTCATCTTTAGGGATCCTTCTTACTTGGTTTGGATCCAAATGCTGATGAAATACAGCCTTGAAACCGGCCACCTTGAGAAGGGGAGTAACAATAACACCTACTTCTTTGTTATAATCCTCAAGAACTTCTACCATGTCATACTTGTGTATTACCTCATTTGATGTCAGTTCATTCCATTCAGGGGACCAATTCCTATAAAGAGCCCATACATCTCTCTTTCTGGGATATATGCAAATGTCTCCGTATGTGCCTTTTGACCATCTGACCTTGTGTGAAAAAAAATTAAGGGAGCTATAAAGCTCACACCTCCCAGTTCTAAAACCCCCACATGTTTTTGGAAAACCACAGCTAACCCAACTCAGTGAACCCAATTCATTATCAGTTATTGGATTTAGCCAACGAATTTTCATTTTAAATGGGCTCAAAGATACTACACTTTGAATCCAGGCATAACGTCGAGGCATGCCATCGTCATCGTCATAAGCAGCCCAGACCTGATTATCTCCAAAAGAGCTTTCTGTACAGTCTCTATCAAAATTGTGAAAATCCGGATAAGGGACATCTATTACCATCATTCCTGCTTCACGGGAACATGAATTGCTAGGAAAACCAATCACTGACTGTGATTCCCTCTTTAAGTTCAGAAGTTCAATTGATATTTCTTTATTACCCTTTTTATCACTCACTGGAATTGCCTCTCTCTTCCCAGTTACCTGCTCCTTCCCATTTCCCTCTTTGACTGCACCAGTGGTTGAAGTTGGGGAATTCAATTCACGTAACATTTTCCTTATTTCCATCTTGGCCTTCTTGATTAATAAATTCCGAAATTCACTAAGAGAAGCATCCTGAGAGCTCTGAAGCTTGGTATTTCTATTTAGATTACTTTGTGTATAGCCAGACAGATTGCCCAACCTGGTCCTTTCCAGGCCAGTTTTCGACTGATTGGTCATATCTCTTGCATGGGAGCCAGAAGAAACGTCATCTATACCTCTTCTTCTCTTTGCAGAACCAGTGTGCCCTGTAGATGAAGCACCAGGGGCTTTCCTAGACGTCTGATGCTTTCTTCGTTCCTCTCTTTTGGCAGCTTGTGCCTCCTCGCGTTGCCTTTTCACTTTCTCATATGCCTGCTGAACTACAGTTGCAGCTTGAGCAGCAGACGAAGCACCACCTGTTCTTGAGAAAGGACCCCATTGAAAGTTGTTTTGGCTATGTGTGGACTGATTTGATGATGAGGCAATATTACTCCTCCCTTGACTATATGCAGTTTTACTGCCAGTTTGATAACTTGGCTGCGTAAAATCCCATCCATTAGACTTCACACCATTTGCAGGGGGTGGGGGCGTTTCAATAGCAAAAAATGGCTCATGACAGTTGGGGCAAACAAGATTATGATGCAGATAGACTCTGAGATACTCATACTGCATCTTGCACCGATGGCACACAGTCCAAAAGGTTGGTCTTGGTTTCTGAGATGAAGCTGAGGAATGATCTGATCGCGGTGCACTTTTCTGTCTCTTCATATTTGAAGTAGTAGCACTTTTTGTGAAATTGTAGAAACCATTTCTCCCAGATGGCGAAGATGAAGTCCCTCTTGAAGCTGAAATAGTTTTGTTGATGCTACCATTCCTCTTCTGGTCATATACTACTCTTCTTGATTTATCAGACAACAAACTCCAAGCCTGAGAAATAAGCTTAAAAGCCCCATCAGCTCCTATAGACTTGTTTTTATCAGGGTGAAGAATAAGAGCTAGCTTCCTGTAGTGTTTCCTGACCGTTTCCTCATCAGCTCGTGGATTCACACCAAGTATCGCATACCAATCTACTTCTCCATTTATTTTGTTTTCTGCAGAAATATAGACATCAAGTGTGGCTAACATTTGAGAGATACCCTCAAGCCCTGGATATAAATTTTGTGCCTTTAAAGCAAATTTTTTAGCCCCTACTATGTCCTTTGCTGTAAATTTCTCCTCAGCTTTTGCTTTAGCCCTTGCAGCCTCATCTTTATTACAATCCATTCTTAACTTTTCGTCTACACTTGCCTGCTTTGCTTTCTTATTAAAACGGCAGGGTTTTTTGTTTACTATAGAACCTTCAGCAGCCACCTATTTGTTTCGTTGACTAAGCGTTTCCTCATACTTCAAAAGGAAAAGTACTCCTTAACATTGCCATTGAACATCAATGTCGAACCAAACTGCCAAAGAACAAACATTATCTTCAACCTTTGATTCAATATATAAACTACAAAAACATTGTCAACTAACCATACACATCGAACTGCATAACTTAAAAGCAAAAGAATAAACGATAAAATCATTGAAGAGGTGGTGGGGGATAACAAAAACCAAAACCCCCCAAGGAAACTAGAAGAAAAATCGCCACATGCTCTTTTCTCTTAACACAGATAATCACATTATCCTTTTTCCTTAAAATCGTAAATCCTCAACAAGAAAGCAACAAAGCATAACCTAACCACCAAAACACACTCAAACAAGAATACCCTTCAATAAACAAAGAAAATTCCATTCTAACACCGATAAAAGAACCCCAAATTACCAAACAAATAAAAACAACCTAAAAACACCATAATGCAAAACAAAAACACACACACACACACACACACACACAAAAAAAAAACTTCACATAGCATTAATATTAATCAAAACCCAAATCAAGTTAAACAGGCAGTACCCTCACTATGGACGCTCAGCAGCTGAATTCCAAATACAGTATCCATGAACAGAATCAGTCCCTACACAAATATCGGCACAACGAATACTCCTCCCTTCACCGAAACCTGAAAAGAAGAAATACTCCTCAACGAAACCTTAAAACCAATCGAATGCTTCTAGAGTAGTTTGAAACAATCGAGGATCCCTCTAGCTTCTGACACAGATCAAAGTCAAGAGAAATTGTAGCAGGATTGTTGAAGAGAAATTGGTGTCCAAGTGAAGAGAAGGGAAAGTCGATTGTCGATTCGTTGAGAGTAGCGTTTGTATGATCGAAGTTGATAAGGAATTTGATGGAGCGGAGAGAAATAGTAGTGCATGGAGGATTTGGGTAGGCCAAAAAAATGGTGTTCTTCAAAGGTGCTTTGATGGGGGATTACGCCTGGACTGTATGAATCGACTATGTATCGTTTTTTAGTGATATTTTTGGGCGTCGTTTGAGAGAGCACAATTTTCCTTTTTCTTTTTTCTTTTTCTTTTTTTCCTTGGAATAATTTATATATTTTTTTAAAATATTTATAAATATAGCTTGCATTTATAGAGTTGAAACGGTAAGTTTAGTTTCTAAACATTTTCAAATTTAGCTATCAAAATATTTACAAAATACCAAAATTTTAAATTTTATGTACCTCCTGTTCACGGTGCATCATATGTATCTATAGATGTTAACAGGTTTCTATGAATATACATCGAATATGAAATTTTTGTGTCATTTACAATAATTGTATTTTGTTTTTATTATTAAGTAACTATCTTAACTTTAATATGGCATCTTGTTTGGGATTGATTAGTCTTAAATAGAGGCGTTTAAAAAGTTCGATAAGTCCAAAAAAATAGATCATCCGCTTGGATTTGGTCCAAATAAATGAATTTCATAGATTCGTCTAAAATTACCCGAACTAGTTGGAATTTATAATTAACGTTAAAGTGTATACTCCTTTTACTTACGTCACAGTTATTACTTACTATACTTATTTTAGTTTTATTTAATTCATCAAAACCTCCTCGAATCTTTAAACACTTTGCAAATAAATTTATTTATTTTATTAATTAAAATTGAGTCGTTGATCTCCATTTAATATATAAAAATAATTAAACCATAATTTTACTTGTAAACATTTTAATTATTTTTATAAAATAAATAACTTAAGTAACCCAACATAACCCAATTCAAAGTTTCATATTTGGGTTGGGTTGTTCTTTTAATAAGAATTGAGTTTATGAAATTTACCATCTTTACAATTGTATTGGGCCTAAAAAGTCTTTCATTCTAATCCAATCCAACTCATAAACACCTCTAGTCTTAAATGAGTTGGTGGAATATGAACTCATATGTTCATTCATCATTTAACTCCATCTTTGATTGAAATTTATTACCGTTGATACATATAAGGAAACTAATTGTGGTTGCAGTAGTTCTGATTAAGTATTAGTGAACATTACTTGATATAGAATACGTCCTAGGAAAATTCATCCTAACGGCTAACGATATTAGCCATAAATTAGGGAGAAAGGATTGGGTTCTCGCTCTCACTTTCCTCTCTCATACGTGTATTGGTATCTTGTCCTTTTTCTCGCTCAAAACATGTATGTTAGACATAGAGAAATGAGAAACTCGGGAAGAAGAACACTCTATGCAATACAGACTAATTAACAATGGAAGAGAGAAATTTTGACAAATAATGACGTAAGCAAAATGACAAAGTTCTTAAATTTTAATAAGTGAGATAACAACCATTTTGAGTATTGAGATTGAAATTTTTTCTACAATTATCTCTTTTTGAAAACTTTCGTGCTTTTTTAAATAAATTTTTTACGAAGTTTGTACTAAAAATAATATATATTTCTGGACCATAAGTTTTAGATATAATTTTCATTTGATTTCTAAATTTCATTTTTTATTCTTCAATTACGAGTTTGATTTTCATCTAGTTCTTGTGTTTTAGCATATTACAATTTTATTTTTAAGTTTTGAGTTTTGTTACAATTTGGTTGATAAGTTTCCAACTTTACACTTTCAACCTTTATTTTGTACTAAATACTCAATTTAGTTTTTAGTCTTAATGTTTATTAATTGATTTAAAATAAGTTTTTTTTTTAAAAAAAAATAGTAGATTTTACAAAATATTTACAACCTACAATAAATTATATCACTGATGGTAATTGATACGGTATAGTGATAGATGATTATTAGTTGTATAATACAAAATTTTGTCATAACTTGCAATTATTTTAATTTATTTTGCAATTTTTAAAAATACCAACAAAAATGTAAATTTAAATTTAATTTAAAAAGCAGGGAGACTTAATTAATTATAATTTGTTTAAATTAATTAATAAACTGTGATTAGAAGTGTGTATTCTTTGATTTTGGTGTGTTGAAAAGTACGAGGTTAAACAATTGTTCAACGAGATGTTTCGATCGGTTGTAGTCACATTTCACATGGTGATAGATTGATATAATTAGCAAGGCAACAAAAGTTACCAAGACTAAGAAGTATGTTAAAGATGATGATTCAAATAGGTAACGTTCTAGATTTGATTATTTATAATTCACTAATCGAATGATTTTATTTCATTAGTGATCTAAATAGTGGGAAGAAACTGTTCATTAGTATTCAGAGTAAGGAATGTGAACTTGATGTGATTAATTAGTTACAATATAAGTGCTAATCAATGGGTATTTTTCAAAAACTTGGTAAGAGGAAGAAGCAATGAAACTATAGTGCATGCCAATGCTTTAAATGGGAAAATGGGTGATGACATATAGTACCTTGTTAAGAATGCTTTTTTAAAGCAGACAAGATTGATGGTGCAAAAAGGTTATATAGTCCTTTAAATTAAAATCATGGCATTGTTGCAAATTTACGTACGTACGATGCATTATTAGATGGGTTGTGTGTTGTTTATTTTAAGCAACATAACTTTACAACAAGCAAACACCTATGTAAAACATATAAACTTGAAACTATTTGACAACTTTTCAAAAAACTGTCATGGAAGGAGGTTCAACCAGACGTTGTGACTTCTTCCATTGTAATTCATGGGTTTTCGATAGAAAGACAAAGATAAAGCAAATATTTTGTTTTAAATAACATAACAAAATGGATGCATGCCCAACTAGATGTGTGTTAACTTTTTCATAGGACGATTCAAAATGATATGTTGCCAAAATCACATCACGTGCACCATATTGGTAGACGTACTTTCTAAATTAAAAAAAAATCAAGAAAGTTTAGATTTTCTTTTGATTATTCTAGTATAAGAGCATTAACGTTAATGATAGGACTGACTCATCAAGAGCTTTATGATTCAAAAGTTTATAATAACCATCATCTACAACGTGATATCGATTAAGTAGCCTAAAAAAATTAATTGCTCGATTTGTTAATACTAATAGTTTGATTGGATTAATTTGAAAAAGAAGAGCTCTTATAAATAATGGCAAAATACACTCCAAAGTTTTTATAAAAAAACAATTTATCTTAAAAATCAAATACTTTATTAATTACTGTAAAACTCATGAGAAAAAATATTATGGAAAGTTGGAAAATAATAAGAGAGAGAATTGGAAATTGAGAAAATAGAATTGGTAATTAAATGAATGGGATGATATTGATATTGTTACCATTATTTTAATATAATGAGTTGGGGACTTCCCACATCGGAAGGAAACATTTCAGTGGACCGCTTAGCCAATATAAATATCTCCAATGTTGCCTCGGACGATTCACGCAGCCGTGCGGTGAGCACAAAGCGAGCTATTCTTTCGCCTTTTACCAAAAAATACCGTGTGCTCCCCGTGCCAAGCGGCATACGCCTATTTTTGGAGGACCCCACCTCTTTCCGGTGGTCGGTCCCTACAGAACTCAAAGTAAAATTTTTAATTCACCATGTCCTTTGGGCTAATAAATTATAAAATACATTTATTTGGTTTATATTTTTGACAGTTTTCCTTTTATTTTCTACTTTTAAATAGAGGTATAAATGTTAAATAATTGTAGTCTTTTTAACATTGCATTTCTAAATTATTTCTCCAATGTTGTATTTTAAGTTAAAATTGTAGGAATGTATTCATTAATTAATTTGTTTTATTTGGCAAAAGATAGACAATATCAAGAAGATAAAATAGAGATGTATTTTACATCATCATATAAATTATTATTCAACGTCTATTAAAGACAATATTAAAGCTTCATTTAAGAGACACATTTATGATTATGATTATTTATTTTTTGACTGATTATATTTTGATGTTTATTTTACAATAGATAGAAAAAAAAAATTATTTATTTTTATTCTTTTGTAAGTTTCAACTTTATGTGATAAAAAAAAGGTAAAAGAAGTTTTCTAATCAAATTAGATATATTTGGATAAATGCTAAAACAAATCTCATTAATTATAACTTAAATATCTAGGTCTAAATTTTAATATAAATATGTAAGTGTTTTCTTTCACACCACAACAGTACCAACAGACACTAAAAATCATAGTTCTTTGTGCAATAGACTAAAAGAAGATGTCAATAATTGTATGAATAGGAAGGTTCAATTACTATTTGTTAATAGTAGACTTAATTGTTTATAATAGCAATAATTGTATGAATACGAAGGTTTAATTATTATTTGTTAATAGTTAAAATCTATCTAACATTTCAAAATGTAAATGTCTTGTCATTTACTGTTAAACTCACTAGAAAGAGATTAACTTTTAGAATTAAATTTGAAGGTTCTACTATATTTATACAACATTTATATAATTGTATGAGTTTGAGAGTCCAATTAGCGTGAGTTAATAGGTCAAATGTATAAAGTTAATAGGTCAAGTGTATAGTTATGTTGTTGGAAAGTTCACTTAACCAAGATTGATTTAAGAGATTAAAATTGAAAGGTGTAGTTGCAGTCTGAAGGAGAGAGGGTGTGATGTGTGAACAATTTGCTGAAAAAATAAATCATTCCCGTATTGAAAATCGTCAGAGGCTAAAGAAGAAAGAGAAAGGCTGGACCAAATAGCCGCATAAAGAACGCCAAACTCCAAAGATTGGGAACAACACGCCAGATGCTAATAAGCCATTACGCGATTGCAAACCCATCGTTATCCATTGAAGATAAGATCCCAACTCCCAATTCGTCTACATTACGTGTAATCCACCAAATCTTCACTTTCATTTCCTACCCTCCTCCTCCGCCTTCTCCATATTTATCTCAATCCCAATTCCCCCTTTTGCTCTTTTTCTGTTTTCTCTCTATCCAAACAGAAATTTGAGTTAAAAGTGAGCAGGAACTATCTGGGTTACAACCAAAAAGGGGTTTTTTAGTTCAATCTTCCATTTGGGTTTTCACCGTTTGGTGTTTTTGTGCTGTGGGTTGAATGATTTCATCAAGAAACAAACAAAGTTTTGGTTATCACATCTATCCACTTGCTGTGTTTGTTGTTGACGGGTTTTAGACTGGCTTTCCAATCCAATCATAGTCCCCCCCTTTTATTTATTTATCCATTGCCCTCGACTCTTTCAACAAAAGCGTTGTTGG
Organism: Cucumis sativus; assembly: GCF_000004075.3. Classification (NCBI taxonomy): domain Eukaryota; kingdom Viridiplantae; phylum Streptophyta; class Magnoliopsida; order Cucurbitales; family Cucurbitaceae; genus Cucumis; species Cucumis sativus. The sequence continues at coordinate 1,716,080 of NC_026658.2, forward strand.
GTTTTCTTTTTCTTTGAGAGGATTTTGTGTTTTTCATAGAAGAATTATGATGCAACGACACCAGCGAGACGGGGGGGAGTCGAGTGTTTTCTACGAGCTTTCTTCTCTTGTTATGAATATTCTCCGATCTCCTCCGCCGTCGATTCCGTTTCCCGATCATTCGCCGGTGGTTTCAACCGCCTCATCGTCGCGACGGACGATTCCAGCGCAGATAACTCCGGCGGGGTTTGCGTCGCTACTTTTAGGAATTTCTCTGGCTCTGATGCTCTGTGGATCAGTTACCTTCTTCATCGGCTTCATGATGATGCCTTGGGTTATTGGATTGATTATGTTTTTCTATGTCGCCGCGGTGGTTTCCTGTCTCTCCATGATCGGACGCTCGATTATCTGCTACGCCACGGCTCCGCCTAGAAAGGATATTCCAGGTACGATGGCCTGTTTTGATGATTTTCATTTGAACCTCAATTTCGCTTTCATACAATTTTGTTTTGTTTGAATGTCTTGTCATCAATTCTGAATCTTAGAAGTAAATTTCTCTTCAATTGTTATGTTAAATTCTATGTTTCTGTTAGAATTTTGTCTTTTCTTGAACCCCAATGATGGAGATGCCTTTATGTCCTAGATTCTGAAGATCAACCAGGTTTTTCATATGATTGAAGAACTAATCGTTTGGGGAAAGAAAATTGTCTTACAAAACAGATAAAGCAAGGGTTCCTAACAGTCTATATTTCAAACTGTACAATCTCAGAATAGAAACCGACGAAGAATTACAAATACAAATACATATACGTGTCGTAGAAGTGTTGGAGTGCTCAAGTATTTGGTAGGGACTAAAGTGTGTGCTTTTTAAGTAACCGATTTTGATTTCTTTTGATAGCTAGGTTATGGACCTTATGGTTGATTTTTCCAAAATTGTGTCACTTTCACGATGGCCTTGTAGTGCAGGGCACCATGATATGGACTAAATATCTTACACTTTTTTCTTTTGATGATCTTTCTCTTTTCTTTTTTGACACCTATAAGAGTTGCGGTCAGCGTCTAGGTGTCAAGGATATTCTTAGTATATTAAATCCTAGGTAGGTCTTCATGGATGGAATTCATTTCATTTTTCGAATTCATTTCCTTTTTCTTCTAACCTTTATCAAATTTAGTTTTTTATTTATAGACGGGTTGCTGGAGGAAGCATTGATGATTTTCTTCCTATAATCTTAATATTACGATCCCATTATCAGGACCATGACCCACCATTGGGCTAACTTTGAGAAAGAAATAGGCTTTAAACGAAGACTTGAACCTAAAACTTTGGAGGCTTTTTCCAAACTTCCCCATCATGTACTATTAGACCCACCAAACTTGTCAAGCCATTGGCTGAGCATTTGAAAATCCGAAAACGAAAAGGTCGTTGTGAGAAATGAGAATGCTAAACTCTCTATTTGCTTTGTTGGGGTTGATTTTCCTTTTCATTAACCCTCCACAACTTGCACAGGGGGACCCATTAATATGCTAGAGCTATGTATGCTTTACAACTTCAAATGAAGGTTGGATCATTATGAAGAATGGTTCGTAAGGGATCCAAAGATGGTAGTATCAAAATCCGTGAACGTATAGATATTAGAATCTACAGGGAATGTCAACATCAATACTAAAAGAAAAAATGAAGATAGCTCCTTCTTTGGTGTGTAATTCAGAATTGTGGGATATGTATTTTGTTCCTACTCCAAAATGGAGACCGATTTTTCATCTTTGTTTGTGACCTCGTGAGCTGTTTGTAGCTTTTCATAGTTTCATTCAAATGTCTTGCAAATGAAAATTGAAAAAATCAGAAGTTTTAAACATAAATGACTTCAACCAAGGAGTCGTACTTTTAAAAAATTTCATGTGCAATCTTGGGTGTTGAACACGAACAGATGTGGCTATTTTCTGCAAAAGCCGTTAGTTAGAAAGTGTTGCCTGAACTAAAAGCTTCAAGTTTAATCAATGCTTTATTTCTGAACGTATTTGTTAATTAGTTTTGCATTTGTAGAGTCATGTAGGACTAGCCTTGACTAACTTTTTCCTATCCATACGATGTTGTTTAATCAGCAACCAGTTCATCCATCGTTCCCATTTCTTGTTTGCTACAAATTTAGAATTTCTTAACTCAAATTTCCCATCAACTTTGTGGCTGCAGCTTGGAAACTAATGTGAAGAGGTAGATGATGATGGAAAATGGAAACAAGCAAATGTTGTTTACGTGGCAGTGGGCTGCTCTATTTCCTTGGTTCTGCCTCCCTGGGTGGCTTTCTTCTCGACTCGACGAGGAAGAAGTGTTTGTTAATATTATATTTTCATACCATACTGGATCCTGTTGATATTGTTTCTGTTAAATAGAAGGGAGCAAAATGTTGGAAGGTTTAAGAATATGATAAAGAAATGCAAGAAGTGGGGGACTTAGTTCCATTTCATTTCCTCCTCTTACCCTTAGGCCATCATCCATACCTTTGAGGTAAATCTGTATTGATTAGAGAAGTAAATTAGCTGGTTAGGTTCTCAAATATGAATTCAAGAAGTATGTTCCCCTCCCCCGTATTGCCTTTTCCTTTTCAAGATTTTCTTCAAAAACATTACTAAAGGTTCTAGAACGGCGTTTGATGAAAAAACTTTAAGAGAACATGTGGAGATGTTACGTTTCTCTTTTCTAATAGAAATAGAGTTGTCAAAAAGTCTTACCCTATCTATTATTTGAAGACGAGAGAGTTACTTATTACGGATAATCTCGTAGTTGTTTTCCTAACTATAGTTTGGGTTTGCCTATTTTGTATAATATAGCAGTGAAATAGGCAATTAGTCTAAGAATTAATTCTACTTCAGCTTTCATCTTTTTTTTTTTATTGGTTAGAGTATAATTAGGTGGGGCGAGTTTTCGTTTAATTTTTTTTTGTCCTCTCTTTTGAGGTCAAATATATTACTTGACAAAAGGTTTATTTGAAAAGACTTTCTCAAAATACTTTAGTGAAATTTACAAAACTAATCTACTTCTTTGATATCTTTTTATATAAAAATGAAACATTGGATCTAATACTTAGTCTCTAAGTAAAAGTTAAAGCAACTTAATTATTAATATATATAATTTGTAGCAAGTAGCATCCACGTTAATGTAATCTTAATCCTTTAACATCAAACTTGTAGCCTATAATAGGTAGATGTCAACACGAACCAAGAGTACATTTTGTTTTTAATAATATGTCAAAAGTGCATTTTGTTTTTAATAATATGTAATTGTTTAAAAAATGGTAAATTTTGTTATTGTATTTTATGGCTTTTCTGTAATAAATTTTTGTACTAATGTACAAATCATTGTTATTCATTTGAGTGATTGGTAAAAAAAATGTTTAAATATAGTAAAAATAAAATAAGAAATGTTGCATTTTCAAGTATTTTAATTTTGTGGTTTAGTGGTTTTAATCTGAAAAATTGTGTTAAATTAAAGCTTCGTAGTGTATACTCTTTGAAAAGTTTTTATTAATAGATGGTTGACTATTAGAAATTAGTTTATTCAATCTCTATACTCTACGCTATTAATTATTTTATCTTAACGTTTATGTCATCTATGTTTTTAATTTTTTCTTTCTTGAATCAACTTTTCAAATAAATGTTAAAATATAAATCAAATCAATTAGATACAACTTTAGATACATTCTTGACTAGAAGATAGATGTTGAAATATTTTCATTGCAAATTCTTGTACTAAAAAATGTGGAGATTTAGTCCTTAATTAAAATGTAGAGTTGAGATAAATAGTTGCATTGAAAGTTTTAAAATATACTAAAATTTTCCTTCTTTGATCTTTACATCGGTAGATTAACTTTCTGTTTCTCAATATGAATGCACTCGAAAAACCTATAAAAGTGAAACAACGGGACATAAGCCAACTCGTGAGGGGAGATGATGTGATTCAACACCACTTTTTGAGTTTGTTTACCACCACTAATTAGTTTATTATCATTATTAACCTTTTTTTTCTTATTTATCGATTTATGAGTGAAATAATCGATTTCTAGTCTCGAAGTTGATAGTATAAGTACTAGGTGAGACATTAGTTTGTACATTTCATTGCGCACATTTATGTTGCCAAAATTAGTCACATCTCTTTTCGGTGAAGTGACTATTTGAAAAATTATCAAGGGTCGTCTTGACAAACTTTTTATTAATGTTTTCTTCAAACTTTGATTGCATGCCTACTTTAGGATGAGAATGATGGGTCCAACATTTGATGAATCAAGCGTCGTGCTGAAAGTTTGATAAAGTTGCATTGTCAATAAAAGAATAAATTAGATAACCAATTAAAGTTTCCAACAAACGTTTAGGAATAGACACAACTAAGAGGTTTGCCTAAAAGTAACTACCTAAAGAAAGTGCATAATAGCTCACTAATCAACCACTCTTGCACTAAGAATAAAAAACGAGGGACCAAAGTTGTTATTTTTGAAATATATAAGGACCAAAATAAATAACTTATGCATACATGGACTAAAATAAACAAAGATTGAAGTATAGGAACAACAAACATCTAGTTGTGTTCTAAACTGATTCTCGTAAGTTTATGTATGAGTAGGAAATTGAGCTACCACTTTGTAACTCAACCGCATAAGGTTGAAGGTTAGAAGAAAGAGGATTTGTGAAGGACCTATGAATGTGATCGTTAACACACTCTGACCCAATAGAGTTAGAAGAAAGAGCTTTGAAGATAGCAAATGAAGAAAAAGAGATCTTGAGATCTATAGTGAATTGAGCACAAAGCCTATTAGAAAAATTGCATATCAATAAATAGGCTACAAGGCCAAAAAGATAAAAAAAAAAATGTTTATGTACTCGATGAAATCATTGCTTGTGCTCTTGGGAAAAACTCCCCACTATTAGAATAAGTACAAAGTAACAATAAGTAGAAAAAAAAACAATAAAACTAGAAATAAAAACGTACACAATATTTATACTTCGTAAAAAAATCAATTTTGTCTGAGTAGTAAGTGTAGATAGTTGGTCGATTTTTCCAATCTTTGAAAAAACTCAAACAAAAAACTTCAAATTAAAAAAAAATTACAAAAAAGAATTCACTGTGTGAAAAATTACTACGATCAGATCACACATAATACATAAAATATTTCTTAACTTCAAATAAATACTTTTTTATAATTATCAACTTAAATATAGTACAATAGACGAGTAGGTGAATTCGATCTAAAATTTGAGTATATATGAAAAGAGAACGATGTATTGAGCAGAGGTTGTGTGTGTCTTTGTCCATATGAAAGCTCTCAACTAACTACCAATCTATCACACTCTCCACTACTTTATAAAAATATTCTTCATCCATTAATCAAAATTCATTTCCATCTTTACCCAAAACACCCTTCGTTTTTTTTTACAACAATACGTTTGGCCAGGCAATGCCTACAAGGGTAGTTTCGTCATGTATGGGTTAAATTTTCGGTTTTCTTAACTCTTAACGGTCCAACTTTGACCCTTTCTTTTTTAAGAGGAGAGGAAGAGGAAGAGGAAGAAGAAGAAAGGTTTTAGAAATGGCGGTTCCAATTTCTTCCATTGGAACATTCAGATGACTTTTTCGAGCCATTCAAAGTCTTCATAAACGCCAATTATTTTTTATTGATTGAATATGTCTTCTTCAATTCTCCTCCACTTTGAATTCAGGCCTCAAATGGTGATGGCTATGGCGCTCGATTTCCTTCTCCCGTCTTGGTTGGAGATCAAGATCACTCTCGCTACTTCTCTCTTTGTCATCTTCGCTTACTGGTTTTTTGCTTACTGGAGTGGGTTATTTGATGCTGATCGTTCTGTGGTTGATGGTTCTGGAGATGGTATTCATGTTAAGGACAAGGTCGCCTTTTTCTCCTCCTATTACTTGTGGGTGTAATGTATTTTCTGTTTGTTCATGATTTTTTATTGATTGGTGTACGTATTGATATTTGAATGCGGGTTCGTTTTGCTCGTGGTTTTGATTGAGTAGTTTCTTGCGTAACTTGATTAAGTTCATGTTTCAGTTTATGATGAAAAATTGGGTTTTGAAGGCGAATTGTATTTATTTATTGGGAGATTTTACTGGTTTAAAGATTACTGCACAGTCAACCGTTTTTTGATTTGTAACTTTATATTATGAATGTTCGTGTTAGTTTAAGGATTGATTTCTGATTCTGAATCTTTAGGTTTTTTGCCATTTGGTGGCTTCCTGATATATGATCCTTTGAACTTTCTGGGTTTAAGAAATTACCTTGCTGATTAAATTATAGCCTCTTGTTGCTACTTTATGTGTGTTTTGTTTTTAATTCTCGTATTCTAATGGACTTAGGCATTCTGTCTTTCGGTCTGTTAGTCATTGGAATTCATTTGTAATTTTGAAATTTTGTTATCCATCAAAACTGGTCAAATCGAGCTTTCTACAAATCTAATTTGGAATCTTATTGCATGATACACCACTGAAGTTCGACAAGTTGATCCTTCTTATAAGTACAAGTCTGTGTTGTAACAGATAATTCACTCATACCAATAGGAGTTAGTCCTTAATGTTGAAATTTGGGTTCTCTGGTTTTTAACCTTTGCTTCATACCAATAGGTTTGTTTACATAGCCTATTCAGCGCCGTTTGTCTTCCATTATGGTTTGGTGTGTTTCTCAGTGGTGATGACAATTTTTGCCCTGAAATTTGATATTTTCTGCAATCTTTGGATTTTACCTTCTCATTTTCCTTTTTGATAAATAATGTTTGCCTATAAAATTGCTATTTAAGTATGAATATACTAATAAATTATGTTACCAAGAATGCGAAACTTTTTTATGTATTGATTTAGAAACTATGGTCTCGTTTGATAATCATTTGATTTTTGAAAAATAAACCTATGAATACTACTCCCACATTTGAGTTCCCTTGTTTTGTTATTTGCTTTCTAGAGTGATTCCAATCTCTAAGCCAAGTTTTTATTCTTTTTGGGTTTTAGTACAACATTGTGACTCTTGGTGATATAGAAATCATATTAAATTCTTTTGTTATTACAGTCTTTTAGTGATTGTTAACCATTGGAAGACTCTCCTTTGTTAGTTGTGTGGGTAGTGGTAGTCTGTAACCTTTACCATTAGGCTGTTTCTTTAGATTTCTTTTTCGGAATATGCATATGTGTTTCTTAATATATAAAAATAAATCTAAGCTAGTTTTGAAAACTGTTTAAGGTGCTTTTTAAAAGTAGTTTTTGTTTTTAGAAATTGGCGAAGAATTCAAATGTTTCTTTTAAGAGTAATGAAAACTAAGGATGTGAAGAAAAACAAGCACATTTTTCAAAAACCAAGAAAAAAAAAAGAGAAATTAATACCCAAAAGGGAAATTGTTATCCAAGAGCCTAATCCTTTCACTTTTCTGGTTTAATTTGAAATTGCTAAAAAGGAAGCATTTAGCCGCTCTGTTGCAATTGCTTGTGTTAGAAAATTCTAGATATATATTTTCTATTGATATGTAACTCTTTTGACGTGCAGTTTGCAATTCTTTTGTAGATTCCCCCTGGTCATTTAAGAGACCTTCAAAGTAATTCTGCTTATCTAATTAAGGTATGTTGGTCATCAAATGGTTGGCTCTAGTTCTTATCATGTGGATGAAGACCGGCATTGCTTTTGTCAAATATTCAAATCAAATCTTGTACTTTTGGCCTCAATTATATTTTACAACTTCATTTTTGTTATTTCATTTGGACAATGGGTTTGATTTTTCAGCTGGAATTGTTGGCTGCAAAGAATCTTATAGCTGCAAACTTAAATGGCACTTCTGATCCTTACGCTATCATTACCTGTGGTACAGAAAAGCGTTTCAGGTTTTCTTCATGTTGATCCTTTTCTGAAATTTTAACCTTTGAAAATAGTTGATGGTTTAGTGGGGATGTGAGCCGTACCTAATTGTTGGATTGCAAATCAGTTTCGCATCTTCATATGATTTGATTAATGAAGAAAGTAGGATGAGTATTATATTTTTATTATGCTAATGTTAGATGAATATTGGATGGGGATGCAGACTAGCATCAAAGAGTTTTTACTCCAAGAATGCTCATTGATAATCTTTATTATTGTTCTTATAGCTTGAATATATTAGAGATTAACCCTTTATTATTTATAAGTAATAGGATGTTAACCTACAAATTAAGTTAATCACTCAAACTAAAAATTTTAAAATTTGCAACAGTGCAGCATAAAATTCCAAAATTATTGAATCTTTTTGTTCTTATGAAATAAACCAATTTGCAATGACTATGTAAATTTCTAGATGAACCCCCAGTTGTATGTTAGTTGATTGTGCTAATTGCCCAAAATGAGAAGTAAAAGTATAATGGTAAAGGTGTTTTCATGGTGGCAACTAGCAATACAAAGCCTAATTTGACAAGATTTAAATGTTGGCGAAGACTTTATCTACAATTGTTCGTTTGGTTAGAAAAGTACTCTGTATTCTGGTCTTGAATTAATGATCATCATTGAATTGACGCTTTGTATCAAGCCATTGCTAAAGGCGAACTTACTTGGTTCAGTCTATCTCTCACAATTGGATTTCCAGGAAGGACATGGTTTCTTCTATTGCTAGAAGACCATTTGAAACCCCGTAGGAGTTGGAACCAAAGCTTGTCGTGAAAGAAACACACCCAGTGTGTTTCAACAATGGCTCAGTAGAGTAGGTGCAATAGCTTCTTTCTAATACTTTTGAAATGAGCCATTGCAATACGAGGATTTCCCTGTCAAATAGCCTGACTCAGTTTCTTTCACCTGATTTTCTCCCATAGCCTCAAATGAGGGTCAGTATGGTCTCTTTAAGATAAGAAATGACAGAAGTGTTGACTACTGGTTCCTAAAAAGGTATACGGGTGTTACTCTTCTGTGCGGTAAACATTCTTGTTCAAAATCACATCATCCCCATGGCGTCGTTTTCACTACACATCATCAATTACTTCCCTTTTAAATAATAACTTGTCCTCAAGCTTAAAGATAATGAAGTTGGGAATTTTTCTTAGCAGCTGATAAGGATTTGAAATACTTCAACAAAATATGCCTTTTTAAGCTCATTGTAGCCCCAATTCAGTAGATCGTTGAATCCTTGATTTGTTGAAAATTCAAGTATTGATCTTGAATCAATGTTATTCAGTAGGAGTAACTTCCCTTATAGTCTTAATGAACTTCCAAATATACAATTCACATAGCTTATGCTTGATTCTTGTCTTGATACCATATGATAAGACAAAGAGTCTCGTCATCTATCCCATGGTATGATATTGTCTCTTTTGAGCTTAAAGTTGTATGGCTTTATTTTTGGACTTTACCAGGATGACTCGCACCAATATACGTGTTTTCTTTGTTTATATTTTTTATCCTCTTTACCTATAATGGATGTTGAACTATCGACAATGTTTGCATCTCCAATGGGTGGCTCCTTTTTACTTGTAACCTGGTGCTGTATTACTGAAAATTTCGATTTCCATTCTCGTGCTCAATCCTGTGTGCTACTCTCTTGTCCTCTAATTATCTCTCTCTCCAGTTTCCTGAATATATGGAAAACACTTTTCTGTTTGAACCCCCTGTTGTTATTATTATTATTATTATTATTTCTTTTTTTTTTGGAATCTAGAACGATTTCTCATTGTCACCTGCTGTTTATTAGGAATGAAGTTTTTCAGAGTTCAAATGCTTTTAACATTTGCGTGTCTACTTTGTTCTCATCATACTTATTGTGGTTTTATAAATACTTTTGCAGTAATGTATCAAGATTGTGTACTTTTATGTTGCTTTCTTTTCCTTCAATGCTTGCTTTAAAATACTTCTTGCTTGGTGCAGTTCAATGATTCCTGGTTCGAGGAATCCCATGTGGGGAGAGGAGTTCAATTTTTCCGTTGATGAGCTTCCTGTGCAGGTAGCTTTGCTTGCTATAGAGACACTGTCATTGCTGGGATCTGACTTCATAGAGATACTGTCATTATTGCTAGGATCTGAAGAGATGGTTTTTGGACTGGCCTTAGGGGATCTATATTCTAAGTTTCTAACAAAAATTGAGAGAAGCAATCTATATAAACCGTCTACGTTAGCCACCAGAGGCGGGTCTAATGGTCTTTAAACTGGTAAAAGGGTAAAAAGACTTAGAGGGAACAGGTTAAGACCGTAGGGGCAGCATGCACACATACACAGTGGAAAGTATGTAATTGTAATTTATTTATTTGTAATAGGTTTACTTAAACGTTCAGATCAACATACACTAATTTGACACATTTCTTAGACATTTTACTAAAAACTAACGAATGATATAAAATTACAAACCTGTTTCAATGAGTCAAACAAATTTGCCTCACCCTTCGAATGACATACATAAGAGTTGGTTCAGATTACATTTTTAGTGTTACACCTGGTTCATGTCTGTGCTATATACTGAAGTCCAACCCAACAATTGGTCCTAACTGCCGGCCGTGCCAACTCTTTTGCCACCACCTAAACGAATTACAAGTTAACTCGGTGAACATATGATTCAGGATTGCCCACATCATTAGAGCTAACAAACTGAAATGCATGCTTGCTTCCATTGCTTCTGTTGAAGTTCAATGCTGTATTTGTAATTTACATGCCACTTATATAAAATTTCCCCTTATCTAACAGATTCATATTACAATTTATGATTGGGATATAGTTTGGAAAAGTGCGGTTCTTGGTTCTGTTACTGTTACAGTTGAAAATGAAGGCCACACGGGTGCTGTGTGGTACACATTGGATAGTCCTTCTGGGCAGGTTCTTATTCATAATAGTTCTGCTTCTTTTTGTTTCATTTTTATTTACTTTCTTCTAGCATGCATGCTTCCCTTTCTTGTATTAAGAACACTTATTAAATTTGTACATGAAATTTTTAGGTTTGTCTCCACATTAAGACCATAAAATTGCCAGTGAATGCCGGAAGGTACCATTTGTACTTTAATCTTCTTCTTGAACTATGCTTCTATTCGTTTTTGTTCTGATTTGGTCGTCCTCTTTTACTTTGCAAAATCATATGGTTATCTCATGAGAGCTGGCCGCACCTGCTAATCTAAGAAGCACCGACACTTCTAAGATGGTCAAGTGTTGGTGTCAAACACGTGTCCGACATGCTTGCTGGCATGTCAATTATTTTATTATATTATTTTCTTAATTTGGGACCTGCAGATTATGGAAGAAAAAAATGAACTAAAACTAACATTTTAAAAGCCCAAATGCCCAGCCCAAAGATAGACCATCAACCCCACATTTTAGGCTTATTGTTATTGTCTCTGTCCTTTTCTTTTCCTAAGAAACAGACCTCCCACAGCCACAATATCCCGCATTTCTCCACGCCCAAACCTCCTCACCCAAATGGTCACACCCAAACATACACGTCCAAACCTTCATGCATAAATTCATGAATTATACGGTGTTTAACTTGTTATTTTGATGTTTTCAAATGGAATATTTTACAATATGTTTATATGCACAACATATATTTAATTTTTTAATGAAAAGTAACGTGTTCCCAAAGTGTCATGTCCTACTTTTTGAAAATTGGTGCCTATCTGCTAAAGATACATACAAATGCTGGCATATAATTCGATTAAGAATTTGCATGACAGTAGGATATTTTTTATTCTCTTTTTATTTGAAGATGGAAATATTTTTATTCGGTTCCAAGTTTCATTAGAAGAATGATTTTGTACTTTATGTTGTTTATGAGAAATTTTGAATACTATCATGTCATCGAATAAATGAAATTACAGAAGGGAGAAGAGCCAATGAATTAAAAAAACAAATTTAATGGCAGTGAGTGATATGATATTGTTGCTATCAGAAAGGGGAGAATTTACACCAAGTAGAAAAATGAAAGTTGAATGATCAACGATGACATCAAAATCCATTTCCTTATCCTCATATCAACTTCAAAAAGGCCGTGTGAAGATTAGCCATAAGATTTCTTTTTCTTTACGAACTGGATGCTTGGTGTAGATAGAGTCTAATGGACTCAGAGGATCCGTAAAAATAGGCGCATCATCAATCCACTATTATTGTGGGATACACCAACTAGGGGATGAAGAAAACCGAGAATATTCCTTTATTTATGTGTTGTGTTGATAGATCCATGGCTAACTTCTCATTTGTTTCTTTATTTTTCAATATTAATAATAGTGAGACTCGTTTCCTTTTCAAAAAAAAAAACTTCTCATTTGAGAAATTTAACCTTCTTATGGAAAAATCCTCGCGGGCAGGGATGAATAAAAACCTTTGTGCAATTTGGGAGAAAGACCAAGAGGCCAACCCACTCCTCAATCTCGTTGCCCATGCAAATTCTTCAACACATATTTTTTTAAAGAAAAATAACATTGCATTTGTGATTGGTAATGGCAGCTGTACATACTTTTGGACTGATCAGAGGCTTGGAATTTTCCTCTAAACATGGCCTTCCCTAGACTTTTACTTTATCTTTAAGAAAAATGGAACCGTGGCTGATTTATGGAACAGGGAATCGACTAAAATGAGAGGTATCGTTGTTGGCAGCTATAATCTGTTACCACATGACTTTTTCCATGTAAAATTTCTCCCCTTTGACTTTTGCCAGTTTGATTGTTTGCCACCTATGATGGATTCTACTTTTTCCTGACTCCATGCCAGATAAGGTTTCCGTAATGTTATTCAATAGTGTGAGCAACTTTGGATGGGAGATAAAAACATGGATCTATAGTAGGTAGGGAGGTTGGAGAGCATGGCTTAGTGTGGGCCGACCTCCTTTGGAATTGTAGGATCTTTTCAATTATTGAGCCCCCTAACAACCTTCTCAAATATAGGCTCCCAGAGAGTACAGATATGGGGATTACTCTGAGAGGCAGTCCTAAATATGATGTATACCAAACGAGAATTTTATTAAAGTATAAAAGTTTTAAATACAATAAGACAAGTACTCTATTTATAGCGAAAACAAACTACTTCTAATCCTAATTAATAAAAAAATTAATCTTAATCCTAATTAATAAAAGAAACTAATCCTAATCTTAACCCTAATCCTAATAAATTAAGGATTTAACCACAATACCCTATTCCTACTGCATCATCTTGTATCTTCTAGCTCCATCCAAGAGTGGGGTCTTTTTTCTAAACAGAGACAAGCCTCTATATTAATAATAAATAAGACTAATGCTCAAAGTACAAGAATAATATACTAAGAGCAAAATAAGAAGAAGACAGTCTTCCAAACAAACTAAACAAAGATGAACCCAGACAAAACATATGGAAAAACGACCAACAAATGATCACAAAGTAGAAACAACGAAAGAATCAAAGCAACAAAGAGTTGAGACACTAGTAAAGATCTGAATACAAAGAAAATATGAACACTTTGATGAAAAGCGCCCACTTCAGACTGAAATTTTGATTACCACATGCTTCAATTTGAAAGGAGAAGTGGAAGTTCCTCAGATGTGCATTCTTATAGTGGGTTTTGGGTTTCACAGTTCTCTGATACTGTAATGTTTGAAAAGATATGCGGTCTCACCTTCATTAATCAAATTAGTAAGTTTACGGTCCCATAAGCCTATACAAGAATGGAAAGCTAATCTTATAAAGAACAACTAAGGAGAGGGAGGAAAACTAATGGATGTTTACCACAGTTCCAAAGGGGAACTATTTTCAATAGGTAAAGGAAATAAGTTAATAGTGGGCCTTACAACTACCACTTAGTGTTAAATTCAAATAGTATTAATAGTACGAAAAATAGACTCACTGAAGCTTACCCTCATCATTATACTCTGAAGATTAATCCATGTATTTTGGAAGAAATTTGTGTTCAGTTCATCACTTCCTCACCAAAGTTACAACAATCTCTTTCAAAACCTTCAAACTCATACGTCCATTTAGTGATCAATCCTCTAGGATAAACTATTACTTTAACCAAAGTTTGAGCAATCATGAAGTTGAAGCATGCTTAGTTGATGAAGAACCTCCTATCAAAAACTCTTTTGTCGAAGCATTTGAAAGTCTTTTCTTGATTGATGATAGAAGGAATTTAGTTGAAGTTTTGAATCCCATAGCATCAGTCATTAAGTACCCTTCAAACTCCTCCCAAATTTGATCCCTTAATCAGATTGTTGAGTATAGATGAAAGAAATCATGCCTCAATCACCACAAATTAAGATCTAATTTTGTTTCATTGGTCTTTAATGATTGTACTGTGGTGTGTAGTTTCTTTTGGTATTTCAGAGGTTTTGGTGGTTGTTATTTTAGTATTGTCTTGAAGACTTTTTCAGTTTTATTTTAAAGTTCGAAGTTTGTCAGCTGAAGTTCTTTTTGGAAGTCTTTGTGGGCTTATACTTTGGTAGTTTGGTGTTTAGCTGAGTAGGCCATCGTTGTTTCCCAAGATTATTGTTCTTCTGTTTCCCTTGGCTTCCTCCTCCTTCCGTCTCGATTGCTCAGAGCTCATCATTCTTGGCCTTTATTTTGCTCTTATGTTTGGATTATTCTCGGTTCTTCATGAAGGAGATTTATTCCCTTTATATTCCTTTTTATTTGTTTTTTTATTTCTTCGATGAAGCTTTGTGTGTTCAGAGCACTGGTCTCTTTCACTATTTCAATAAAGTTCTCTTGTTTATTGTTTCAAAAAAAAAAATATTGACTCTTGAATGTCATTTTTTAAGAAGTGTTATTAACAAATGGTGGTTTTTATTTATGATGAAAATCTATGAACATTGTATCTAAATATTTTAATGACTGTCTTCCAGCCCAGTTAATGGTTATGCTGGAGCAAATCCCCGAAGAAGAATTTCTTTAGACAAACCAGAGCTGACAGTGGTACATCAAAAGCCGGGGGCTCTTCAGACAATCTTTGAGCTTCTACCTGATGAGGCTAGTTTCTTAAAACCACCGTTGTTTTGAAAATGATTGATATGAATATTCCTTTTCATTTTCTAAATAACTAAAACATTTACGGTTTCCGTTACTTCTTAAGCGTACCTAACAGACACCATTTTCCTTCAGATTGTCGAGCATAGTTTTTCTTGTGCACTTGAGAGATCATTCTTGTACCATGGTCGTATGTATGTCTCTTCTTGGCACATTTGCTTCCACTCAAACATCTTCTCCAAGCAAATGAAGGTTAGGAACGTTTTAATGATTAATTTTTGTGTTTGTTGGCAATTTCTTGTCTTAAATTAAACTTCTAAAAAAATTAGATTTCTTGTTTCATATTATGTTTATTTTCTTTTTTCTTGACAGGTGGTTATACCACTAGGAGATATTGATGAAGTATTTTCTGCCTCCCTCTTTCTCTCCATAATAATTTCTGTTTTCTTATAAGAATTATTGTGTGTGTATGACGGAATCTCTTTTGATTGAAGATACGAAGGACTCAACATGCATTTATCAATCCTGCTGTAACAATTATTCTTCGCATGGGTGCTGGTGGGCATGGTGTACCTCCGTTGGGAAGTCCTGATGGTCAGTACCTTTCTATACTTGACAGAAACCTCGTTATGTCACAAAATATGAGTTGAAATTACATATTTCAAGCTTGTCAATTTCAAATTTCCTTGGTGAAACTGTTGTTTCTAATTTGTAAGCTTCCTGGTGGTGGTTGGACTGTGATCTACGGAAAAATTATTAGAAGTACATGAAATGTTTCTTTTTGTTTGTAAATCTTGATTATGCACCTAGATGCTTCATTATCTTTCCTCACTTTCTCATTTCATTTCCAGGTAGGGTCAGATATAAATTTGCATCATTTTGGAATAGGAACCATGTGGTTAGAGCTTTACAGCGCTCAGTGAATAACTTCCGTGAAATGCTGGAAGCTGAGAAGAAGGCACGTTCCTTAGACCTTAGGTTTTTCTTTCCGTTGAAGATACTTCTTGTTGTTTGTGCTCTATTTATTTATTTACCTATTTATTATTATTTGTTATAAGAATGACTTCAAACTTGGAAATGTAGTACCATCGGAACCTGACTTGAGCATATCATATAAATCTTGAGATGTTTTAGTAATCTAAACAGATTTATTCTCTTAAATATATGTTGGGGAATTGAGTCTTGTTCTATGATCTCTTTTTAAGGCCTCTGCTTCATTCTCTTTACAAGATATTTATTTGAAATAGGGATGCATTTATCTTTCCTTCGAGTAATAATCTATTTCTTTAAAAAAATGATATTAGTAAAAAAGGTAACCTTATTCTTTGGAAATATGCTAAATTCTTGTAAAGCTTAGTGAATTGGGAAGTTAGTTGTAGAGCTGATTAGTTCTTAAGGCCTAGTGGTAGTATATGTTTTTTCTTCATTTTTTTTTTCGAATTTGTGTAAAATATCATTTTAAATGGAACAAAACAGTTGTTGATTTTAATCTCGTTTCAGGAGAAGGCTGAGTCAGCACTACGTGCACATAGTAGCTCTGTCAGAGTAAGTGAAACTAAGGAAAAGATCCCCGCTGATGATTTGCCCAAAAGTAAAAATACTCAAGCATTCCTTAAAGAGGAAGTTCTTACAAGCATACACAATGTACGTATCAATTCTTACCATCTAAGCCTTGAAAACCCATTATCCTACAATGAGCTCGGTCTCTGTTGTCTTCTGTTTCTTCAGGGTGTTTTCCCGTGCTCTCCTGAGCGGTTCTTTTCTACGCTGTTGAGTGATGGATCAGGTTACACGAGTGCTTTTGTAGCAAAAAGAAAAGATACAAATCTAGTTGTAAGTAGGAAACTCTCTCGTGTTTTTTTTTTTTTATGGAACCTGTAACTTCCAAAGCAAGAACAGTTATGTTTTGGATTGTGCTACTACTGTAAGTGTAGGTTACATATTCTCAATGAAAGTTCAGTTTCTATAAAAAGAAGTGATAGATCATGTTACTTTCCCTGGATGTAATTTCCACACTTGTACCTATTAAAAATTAAAAAAATTTCATATTTCCTACTCTGTAGTCAGAGAGGGGCCATCACCTTAATTACATACTTTCTCAGTCGTGAAATAATTTCCCAATCAAAGAGCATCGTTGGACTTTCATTGATTGCATTTCTGATGCCTTATATTTATTTTTGCTATATTCAGATGGGACAGTGGCATGCTGCAGATGAATATGAAGGTCAAGTCCGAGAGCTTACATATAGATCCCTGTGTCATAGCCCTATGTGTCCACCAGACACAGCGATGACAGAGTATCAACATGTAGTTTTATCTGAAGATAAGAAGAAATTGGTATGGCTAGGCTACTTATTTTCTTACTCAATATTATTATTTAGCCTAAACTGTTTATAGTGATTAAACTGCATTTGGCTTTTAATATTCTTGTAATTCCTTGATACCATTGTCATCATTTTTCTGTTTCACGAGAAACTAAATATAATATTGAGGGAAAATGTACAAAATATCACGAAGTTAAAAAAACTTTGATCAAACTCTTACCAGTGTTTTAAAAGATGTACAGAGACATGCTGGAGTCTAAGCGCTCTTAGGTAGGTGGGCGGAAACAAGTGCCTTTTATTGAAGCTTTAAGGTGCAAACCGCAGCTCCTTAGGGCTTCTTTGTTCATTTTTTAAGAAAATAACTTTTCACTTTGTTATGTAATTTCCACCAATAGCGACAGATAGAATCCTTTGCAAACTTAAGTATGTGACTGGGAAACATGTATTACAAATCAAACCAAGATCATGAATACAAAACAGTCTAATGACTGAATCTTACAAAGAAACATATACTACAATTCTCCTAGATGAGATTGTTACAAATATGAGATTTATTGTTTTATTTCATCTTTGAAGGGTAACTTGTAGAACAAATCTCATGGGTGGGTCTTACAGTCGAGAGTAAAACAAGAAAGAAATATAGACCACTAATTGGTTTTAAACATTTATTATGTACCGTTTTTTTTTATTTTTTTGTTTTTCACTCTTGGTAAACTTTCTTTTAAGTTTTACATGTGCCTTGATCAAAAAAATTTGGGATACCTTTGTTTTTTGGATACTTGATGTGTTTTATATCCTCTTCTAGGTATTTGAAACTGTACAGAATGCGCATGATGTGCCATTTGGGGCGAACTTTGAGGTGATCAATTTTTTTAGCATATGTTCTCTACTGTGTTTCTTTGATTATAAAAAGAAGTCAGTTAGTTTTTTATTAGACTGGTGATTATGCTGCCTAAACATTTCCTCATTTTTCTAAAAAGAAAAGAATAGATGGTTAAGCCATTAGCATATGGTTTACAAGTGACTCTAGGTTAAAATATTTTAGAACGGTAAAATAGTATCACTAGATATTTTTTAAATATTTGAGATATTACAAAATGCACATGATGTGCCATTTGGAGCATACTTTGATGTGATCAATTTTTCAAGCTTATCTTTTTTGGGGTGTTTCTTGATATATTTGTCACTTTGATTATAGCTAGAAGTTAAAGCTAGAACCAGAAGTTTTTATTAGGTTCTAATTAGATTGGTGATTATGCTGCCTACACATTTCCTTATTTTCCTAAAAAGAAAAGAATAGATGATAGCATATGGTGTACAAGTAACTTTAGGCTAAAATATATATAGATCGGGGGCCAGTTGTATAATCAAATTTATAATTTAGTACTGGCGAATTACGCAATTGATCACTATTAATTGTATCTACTGCTTCAGCTCCACTGTAGATGGTCGTTGGAGAAGAATGCTGAAGACTCTTCATCTGTTGATATTAAAGCGGGTAAGTTTTAAATTCTTTTTAGGAGAGACAACTTTTGATTGAATAATAATATTTTTTTCTAAAAAAGGTCTCCAAATTACAAACTCCACAGGCCAGTGAGTTAAAAGAAATAAATAAAGAAAAAAGAACATAAAAATCTAAATAAATATAAATGATCATGATAGATAGAAGACAGAGTCAGATGGGTTGTTCCGTGGGATTAGTTGAGGTGCACGTAAGCTAGTTTAAACACTCATAGATACCAAAAAAGATATGAAAAGACATTCCAATAGATTTGAATTGAAAACTCTGCAATTGGCATTGTTAGAGAACACCATAATGAAGTTTTTGAATGAGCAAATTCAAAA
This sequence comes from Cucumis sativus, assembly GCF_000004075.3. Taxonomy (NCBI): domain Eukaryota; kingdom Viridiplantae; phylum Streptophyta; class Magnoliopsida; order Cucurbitales; family Cucurbitaceae; genus Cucumis; species Cucumis sativus. Next base: position 1,735,137 of record NC_026658.2, read on the forward strand.
CGTTCAAAGCATGAAAGTTGCTTGCTAAGAAAGATCCTTTGATTGTGTTCTACCCATAATTATAAAAATGTAGCCTTCACTGCATTAGACCGTACGGTAAGTTGCCTAGAATTCAAAGATGGACCAATGAGAAGCTGCGCAGTGTTGCCTCTAAAAGTGTTATAATAAACCTATTCAAAATATTGAAAATTTGTTAAAGAAAAAAATTTGAACCAACAAAATCTGGCATATAAGAAATCGAAGGTGTTCCTCTTGTCCCTCACTGTCTTTTTGTATATACAAGCTTCATTACAGTTTTATTACTCATTCCTCCCTCCTAACCCATACAAAGAAAGGAAAAACAAAACAAAAAATCATCATCATGCAGGTCCTTACTCCTTTTCTTACAACAATTGTCAAAAATCATCAACTTTAGGAGTCACAATATCTTCCAGCTCAGTGATATAGCATTTATCCATTGTTTATCAGAATTTGGAACCAGTTCAGAAGCTTGTGAAAGTTTCTCTTTCTATTTCTGTAGCTTCTCTTCCAATTGGAGAGGCCTTTTGTAATTTCCATTTGTTGTAATTTATTTTTTATTTTCCAAAAAAAAAATGAAAATTTAGCTTCTCTTAATTAACAAACGATGTTCTTTTCTCTGGGGCACAGGTGTACATTTTAAGAAATGGTGTCTGATGCAATCCAAAATAAAAGCTGGAGCGATGCTTGAGGTTTGCATTCTTTTTTCTCGTTTCTTTATGGTTTCATCCATCATTCCCTCATTGTTTTTCTTGCTCTAGTTTTCTTTTAGGCTTGGATTCTTAAACTTCCAAATACTTTACTTTCATTTAGTTTCAGATTAGTTTTGTTCTAAATGCTAAGATGATAACTAATTACAGTACAAACGAGCTGTGGACCTGAGGTTAGAGGTTGCCCTAGAATATATGAACTCTAATACTTCTGGAAATGAAACTGACAAAGTCGCATCGGCTCCATCGGAAGCTCAAAGCTCTTGATGATTTCCACCAAGGTCAGATCAGACTCCTCCTATACAATACACACTGTTACAATGATATTCTCTCAAAAAAAAGAAAAAAAAAGAAATTAAAACAAATCTTCTTCTTTGAATAAGTTCTCTTAAAAGCTTTGGCGTGTGGAAACAAGTTTCGTATCAGAATAAGTTCTTTGGTTAATAGATTTTGTTTTGATTTTTCACCCTGCCTCCTTAGGAGACTGGTGGTGTGTGTTGTGTTTATGCCAACTTAAAAAGTGATCTCCATGTGGCCCTCTCCCATTGTTTGTTCAAGAAACTACCGAATCTTCAGCTAACTCAGAATGTTGTTAACCGCTCGTTTACTTTATAAAGTGATCTAATTTTCTTTACAAGTGTTCGAACTACCTACTTTATTCACTCTTCGTTTATTTTCGTGGAACAACTGTCTAATTTATGTTACGATATTGAGTCATTTATTTTAGATTTGATAAAAACTTAACCATTTTGACCTTTAAAGCAATTTTACAAAATTATCCTTTTAGTGTTCTCTTCTCCATTCTTTCGATCTCTCTTTTTCTTTTTCTTCCTCCTCCTGCTACTTCTCCATGGTGCTCGTCTCCTCCAGCTCGATCGACATCCAACCAACTTCGGCAAGATCATGCAGGCTTCTTCTTCTCTCTCCCTTTCTCAGTTTGTGTTGTAGGAGACCAACTTTTCAAGAGTGAGATCAAGCGAGATAGGGAGAGAGTAGAGCCATTTGTGGAAAGAAAAGGAAACGAGAGAACGGAGAGAATGTAATTTTACTTAGAGTTCTGTGTTCGTAAAGGATAAAGGCAACTCTCATTCTTTCTTCCCAATTTGGGTCATTCCTACAAAAATCCCCCAGCAAAAGAAAGAAACTTTGCAAATTGAAGAGACATACCATTTGCAAATACAACTATCATCTCAAATTATTTATAAATAATTTAAATCCCATAAGTTATGTTGTATTTACCATCTTTTTAAAATGTTATTATACACTTAATTATTCCTCCTAAAAATGAAATACATTGTTATCATCTTAAAATGTTCAAATACATATTCATTCCCTTTCTTCAAAGTAAAACTAATAGAAAGTTAGCTGCCATGTTAAAAACAATCATAATAGAAATTAGGACAAATTATGAATTAAATTTTTTACTCTCTAACCCTCCTATAAGTGCTATCAACTGCTTGCAACTTATTTAGCAATGAAAAAGAAAAACATCCATAGAAATCATACAACAATCTCATGATTTTTTTAAAAAATAACATATGGATGCTGATGCAAAGGCAATATCTTATGAACTTTTTGGAGCTAATGGTTCTTAAAATTGGAGATAGATTAAAGGAACAACTTTCAACTTTAGCCTTATGGGAATTATTAATGTAATTAATTAATAATGTTTACAAACTTTTTAATCTAATCTAATCTAAATATATATATATATATTATTGATCATAATCATCCGACAAAAATAATAAAACACGATTAACGTAATCTAGTTGCTAATATCTTGTCGGGACAGAAAAGGGAAAAGAAAAGAGAAAAGAGAAAAGGAAAGTTGTTCATAAATTTCAACCATTCGATTAAAATAACAATAATGAATAATTCCTTGTTTTAAGATTTAATTTTTTAGAGATTTATGTTTGTTTATATGATTGAAATATTCAAATTTATGTGTCTTTTTCAGTTGGTGTTGTTTTTCAATCATCTCAACTGTTCTTCTATGAACAACAATTCAATATTTGGATTTTATATCTCTTTCACTTTTCAATAATAATAGCTATTAATTGTTATGTTGTGGGGTTTTTAATTCAACAATACTGATTATAATTTATTTGTTTGATATTATTTTGTTTCTAGAAAATAAATTCGTTCTCGACGTTTACATTTTTCTTTTTCTCACTGCTTGAAAATAGAATCTAACGTCGGAATAAGCGTAACTCAACTATGTATAGTAAGTGTATTACCAACTTTGAGATACTTTATATATCTAATGTGATATTAGGGTATTTGGCCACAACTTACCGTAAATAATACATAGGTTTCTTCGAAGTTGGGTCTTGAAATCACTTAGTGGATGAGGGAATAAAATCCTTAATTAACATTGAATTTGATATCAATTGAGCTATTTTCCTGTGAGTAAAATGATGATCTCAAAGACTCGAGAGCAATATGTAGCTATAAAACATAACTATTAAACTTGATTAACTGAGCAATGTTTAAGTTGACGTAGTAATTAGTTATGTGTGTTTGTAATTATGATTGACATAGTGAGGGATTAAGAGAAATTAGACTCTTTTTTTTTTAGTATACATAACTCTTAATTAAATTGACATATTATGGGAATAAAGAAAGTTTGGTTGTTTTTTGTTTTATCAAAAAAGGGATTTAGGGTTTTGACAAGAAAAGCATATTTTTCATCTTTTTAACTTTTGAAGTCTCCAAGAGAGATGTTGACTTTTTAAAAACTTTGACAATCATTAACCCTTTCTTTTAATTAATTTGCCTTTTCACTCTAACTTTATGTCTTTTATGATATTTTAAAGTTGAAGGGTAAGAATTAAAATATTTACTCTTCATGGAAAAATCAAGTGTATACCTATTATAGTGATCATTAAGATGGTTTAGTGAATCACGTTTTAGTTTCATGTTACCTATTATACCATTTCATATCTCAATTTCTATTTAAATTCTAACAAATTTTCACGACAAAGATATTTTTGAAACATTTACAAAAGTCCAACGATGATAATATTGAAAACTTTTGAATTTAAAAATAAATGGCAATTTAGGAACACCAGGGTGAAATAAGAAATTGTGATGATATCCAATTGTTTTGCTTTTTCACTCTTGCTAGCCATACTTTTCTTTTATTTCTTTTTCCTTTTTAGTGTTTGGTGATCAACAAAATTGATATATTCTTTTTCAAGGATAATTGTTATGAACAGACAAAAAAAAATTAAAACTCTTCTTTGCATGTTAAAATTTTTATAATTATAATGATAATAAATCTGATTTTGAAAGTGGAATTATACTAAATATTAAAAAAAATTATGAGTGAATTTCTTGGTCTCTTTTATTATAATGATAAAGGTTTGCATTTTTCTTTTATTTGACAGAATTGATAATATATGTATTCTCGGAAAAAATCATACCAAAGTAGCAAAAAGAAAGTTACATAATTTGTTTTTTTAGAAAAAAAAATGATCTTACAAACAACAAAATCAAACAAATTACGAGTGCTAAATCATGGCACACACAATGGTAAATCATTCAAAACAAGTAGTTTAAAGGATCAAAGACTCATTGTTCTTCAAAGTTATTGTGAGTGCTTCTAGTGTGTTAATGCATTTTGGTTGTAAATTGTAACGAACATTAAAGAAATAGGACGATTCTCATTTCATTGTCCTTAGCCTCTATCTCATTTAGTAAAATAATACACAACTCTTGAGTGAGTTATTATAATTAAATTATAATAGTTTGTGGTTGACATATAAATTATTTACAGATAGTTAAATGAAGATTTTTAAATAATATTTATCGTAACAAGAGATGATTATTATAATATTAGATAATTCATGTGTGAGAGTGATGTTTTAATTGATGGAGTAATTAAAATTGCAATAAGGGAAAAGAGAAAGAGGAAAAAGAGTTTTGAAAGAGAGGTGAAGTCATTTTCAAAGGGTTAGAGTTGAAAAGAATTGGAAATCCATGTTTGATGCCACAATTAGCGTTAACTTAACCCCTTTCAACTTTCTCAATACTCTAACCAATACCAATCCCCCTTTTCTTTTTTTAAATAACTTAACAATTTCCCTTTCCCCTTTGCTATTTTCAAAATTCTAGTTTGCTTTAAAAAAAAAATGATAAATACATGAAACGTTTTTCCATTCTAGTAGTTAGTACTATTTGAGAATTTTATTAAATGTACAAAAAGAGAAGGTTAGTAGTTATTGATGTATATTAGACCGTTTTTAATATTACAAAAACTTAGATACAAAATTGAATGTCGACAAGAGAAATAGTGTGAAAGATGCTGTTATAAGGTTTAGTTTGAATGAGGGAGAGAAAAAAGAGTTCCTTCAAAAGACTTGTGAGGAGGGTTTGCCCTTGCCCTCATCTAGGGAGCGTCGTATGAGAGTAAGGGTAATGAAATATATCATACGCTTTTACATTGTTTGCCTACGTCATATTTAGGTAAAATTTCCAAAATGAAGTATCAAGCTTCTCACATTCTTAGTATATTGCTCTCTTCTTTCACCTTATCTTCCTCCCTACTAGTAGCATCCTACTATTAATGAGGAAGGTTGTTGTTTTAGTCATTGATGACACCCTACACACCTAATATTGTTTCGTTGGTCGATGACAAACAATTGGTGGACTCAAAACAAATGGAGAAAGGGAAATAAGCAGGAATAAAAGGAAGAGTGGAGAAGGAAATGAAGTGTATAGTTTTGTAACGTTAGTAGATGACATAAGCAAGAAGACAAAATTCTCAAGGGTATTTAGGGAAAACACTACTGTAATACTACAATAATTACATATATGAAAAGCATGGATTAATACAATTTTCCTTTTATATATATATAATAACTTGATTTATAAGAAAAAGGATGAAAGAGTAAAGGAGTAGGGGGGAGAAGGGGGTGGGAAAGGTAAATAGGAAGAAGGGAGGGGGTGGGGGTGAGAAATGTACAAAAAGAGGTACACATAGGAAGAGGAAGAGGAAGAGGAAGTAGTTGAAGGATGGAGACCAAAACCGCGTTGGGAGTGGGTCCATGCCATCAGGGTTCTTTTTTATTATAGTGAGACTTTTGGGGATCCACGTGGGACCCTTTTTAGTCACACGTGGCGTAAGCATTTGTGTGGACAAAGTTCGCGTTGCATTCACGGATCACTACACGACGGCCCCCATGTAGGTTCCACTTCTGTCTCCTCTCTCTACGCCGCTACTACTCCAAACAACCTCTCTCCCTCTCCCTCTCTCTTTTCTATTTCTCTCAACCAATTTAATATTACATTCCCCTCATTAACTTCCTATTAATCAAATCCTACCTTCATTCATTCTCCCACGGGATTCTACATTTAGATCATTCATTCAGATCTAAATTCATCCCACTTTATAATACCTCTTCTTTTTTATAACCCTAATCCTATTTTGAATAAACTAATTACGTTATAAACTGGATCTATTGAAATTTTGACAAAACCAAGTACTCATGAAAGGAAGAAAAAGGGAAATTTTGATTGAGGTAATTCACCCACGCCTGTCCTTCTCTTATATATACAAAATTTTCTCTTTCCCTCATCAGATCTTGAAAAAGAGAGAGAGAGAGAGAGGGAGAGTTGATATTGATTAGATCAAACGTCATATCAATGAATAGTTGTTGGAATTTGTCAAGCAAAACATACCTAAATCAACCCTTTTTCCCCCTCTAAACAAATAAGAATTGGACCTACATTGTTACATTGGTTGAATCATAATAATAATTTAGGGTTTTTTTCCCTCTATAGTACTCTCTCAAGGTGTTCGGAAAAATATTGGTTATTACAATCTTAACTATTGTACAATAGTATGCGTTTGAGAGATAAATTATTTAATTAGGTGAGCATGGATGGAAGGAAGAAAAGAGAATATATATTCTTTTGTTTAAAAGAATTGTCAAAAGGGATGGATGTTATAAAGATGAAAATGCTACCAAATTCATTAAAATGTCTCTTTATTGAAAGCTTAGAGACAGAAAATGTCATTCAATCATTTCCATGAAACAGAGAACATAATAAATGGTATCTTTAAGCCACTATTAGTTATTACCAAACAAATATAAATACATTTAATTGACAAATATGGAATAGCTAAACTTTTATTTAAGTGCAAATAAAACGATCATAGTAAAATATTCTGATTTAGATTAAAATATATTATTATATGTATCTATTACATGCTAGAATATGTTATTTGGCTTTAAATATATCAAGAATTGAAGAGTATCTATTCCTAATTAAAATTGTATTGATAGATTTGATTGTGAATTAATTGAAGACTAAATGCACATCCTAAATGAAATAAATCAATTTACTCATACTTAAATATTTACAACAAACAAAAAAAAAATGATTACATTTTAGAACATAAACATCAGATTGAGGAAGATATACTTTGGGGCAAAAACCTCAACCTAATTATATTCATGCATATATCATAAGCTGAACATTTGTTTTTTTATAAAAAAACTTGATTAGCGGTAGAAATTGTATCGTCAAACAAGGCAATTTTATGGATATCTAGATTACAATTATGAGTTCTAATGATTTGAAATACATCGATTATTTTTATGTAGCATCACTCATCAAGTGTTTAGTTTAAAATAGGAATGAACATGACATATTGAAAATAAGTCGACCGACCAAAATCGATCAAACCGAAGGTGGCTGGTCGAAGATAGAAGAGGTTCAGTTGGTGTTGGTTTGGAGAAAATCCAAATCTAGGCTTAAATGAACCAATTAACCGATGCATCAACAATTGTTTTATACTTCTTCTTAGCTAGTGTCGATTTGAACATTTACTAAAAACTGATCATAGTAGGTGTGGTTAGGTCAAAAAACCGACTTCAACCAACCAATGCTCACCCCTAATTCTAAGTTATTATATGCATGACAAACTTCTTTGTTTTTTAGAAAATCTTTTATTGTTGGATAAAATACATATGAAGGTAGAGATAGGTGCAATCTAGGCTCCACCTAAATATTACTTTTTTCTTAACGTCGAGATGAGTAATCAACGAGATTTTATAACATTATTGCTAAGTTTATGCTTTAAAATAATTAATTGTTAAAACGTCTTTAGTGTACAATGATAATATATATATATAGAGGATGAGAGACACCATTTGATTAGATATCCTACCTTTACTATATTTAATATTGAACTATGAATAGTCAACATACAAAGAAGATTATATTTAAAAAGTAACCTAACATAATCTATATACTATATAATATAAATAAGCTAAGGTCAATTACTTTATTGTAGGTTCTTGCAGCTAACAATATTTTTAATTTATCAAAAGTTTTTAAGTGATCCAAATCATTCTTCTAAGTTTAAATTATCTCTTATGGAATGATATTTTAAATAAAACGTTAACGATTAGATACATTCAATGCTAAACCTAATTCTATAATCTATAATTGTTATTTATCTAAAAAAAATTAAAAACAACAAATAAGTTCTATTTGCTACACCTAATATTTTTCTCCGGATAAAATTAGCTTATGTTTTATATATGTGAGCGACCTTGTATTTTAGCTTTTAGTAATTATGAATTTTTTTTCTTTAGGATTGCTATCATTCAAATATATACAAAGTGAGAATTACAAATGCTATGCTATTTTCGATAAATGTATTAGTTTTGGGATGTAAACGAGATGTGGATTGGACTTTGAAACGCAATGCACGAGATGAAGTATAACTAACTAATCCCTATGTTAGAACTCAAGCGCGCTATGAAATTGTACCATTCTTCTTCATTTTTTTTGGCAATAAGAGCATATATGTTATTTAAGCCACATGTAACTATGAAAGTCAAATAGAGTCGAGTAAAGCTATATAATTATTACGACAAATAATGAGAGATAGTTGTTTGTTATATTTATGATCATCTCTTTATATGGTGCATAAGATTATAACTTGAAATATTTAGCGGAAAATCCTCTTCACTGAAGAATAAAGATCAATTAATTAGTTAAATTAAAATTTTAAAAATGTTTGGATGATAAATTTGGGATAATTGGTGTTTTGGACTACAACGTCTCTTCCAACTTGAATGAGTTAGATACCTATAAATCAACTTTTGTTCAAAGTCAAAAATTTAACCCAATTTAGTGAGTTTAATTTTTAAAGGAAATTAGAGTAACTTAGACTATAGTTGGGTGAGATGATAAGTTAGGTTTGGATAACTTGAGTGAAAGCTACAAAATCAATAATAATTGCATTGGCATGATACATGCTTTATCTAATGTGCTATGATGTTTAGATAATACTGATGATGGTGTAAGGTCGTACTTAGACCTATATAAATTACGCACTTTGATTGAGGAATGAGGAATGAAGACTCATATTTTATACACATCATACCAATTTACCATAACGTAGAAACATAGATTAAATCTTATTCTGAAGTCTTTTTTTTTCCTTTTTCACAACCAATCACATATAGACTCTAATATTAATAATTGTACAAGGCTAAAGGCTAAAATTTGGTGTGTGAACGTACTAAGAGGAAATAACACCATAGGAATTTCAATAATTTAAAACCTCCTATTCTAATTCAACTTCATGGTAAAAAAAAATTCATGTTGAAACACTATCATTACACCCAATTAAAAAAAAAGAAAATAGAAAAAATATCATTAAAAAAAAAGAAAATATATTTAATATATTTATATTTTTTAAATGTTTCTCTTATCTTTGTATTTTTAGATAATCTTAAATATAATTAATCAACATTAACTTCTATCAAAATCAAATTTAATAACAACAACCACAATTTAAAGAAAGATAATACATGGGTATGTTTGTTAAAATTTATAGTAAAAGTAAAAAAAGATTAAAACAAATGACCAACTAAATTTTAAATACAAATTATTATATTAAACAACAAGCTAATTTTTCTCATATTTCTCATACGTTTAAAATGTCTAATTAATTTTCATGCACTTTCATTAATATAGATAACTCCTTTGACCTTAGAACATCTACATGTTAACGACACTTGTAGAAAATTAATTCTTAGACAAGTAACCATCATAAATCAAACCATTGATTTTATTCATTAAAACTATATCAATAAGTATCAGTTATAGTTACTATCATTAACAACTTCTCGTTAAGAAACATGTTATCGATTATTATCACTAATATCTTCTATTCGTGATTACACGTGTATTAAATTATAAACTTGAAATTAACGTGTTATTATTTACTATATTTACAAATATTTGAAGGTTGTGCTTATTGTTTTTTCAAACTATTTTTTTCCAACAATCTTATATAACATATTCCCTAAAACAATATTTAATAGGAATAGCAATATTCTTTTTATTAATATATATATAAAAGAAGATAATTAAAAAAAGAGAGTAAATATTGAACCTTGGAAAAAACAATTCCATCTGTGGTCAATTTTACTTCCTTTCTTTGGCCTAATTTTCTTCCACCTCCCCCTTCCCCTCCTGGCTGGATATTAGCTGTCAATTCCTTTTCTTTTTTTTCTTTTAAGAAAAAGAAAAACAATATATATTCATTTTTCAAATATCTTTATTTTATTTTTCTAATTTTCTTTATTTTCTTTATTTAAACACTTTCAAATAATCTTCACTCCCCTCTTCTCCCCTTTCCCACTAGAGTTTGAAACTCTCTTCTTTCCCTCTCTTACAAAAACCTCAATCATCCTCCATTTCTTTTAATTCCTTCTTCTTTAATCCATCCATTTCAACTCTATTTCTCTTCTAGACCTTCATCTTCCATTGCTACACAGATTTATTTCTTCTTCCATCTCCAAATTATCGATTAACCACCACAAAACGCGCTCCTCTTCTTCGATTCTTCAATTCTACTCTTCTACTACTCTTTACACCTTCCCTTGTTGTTTCCAGTGATCGGATTTTTCCTCTATTATACACTTTGTCGGGATGATTGCCAGCTCTCTCTGCAATGCTTCCGCTAAATTCCCGGTGTGTGTTTCTTTTTCTTTACTTTTTCTTGAACTGTGTTTTGTCTTCTTGTTTCTGTTTAGTGATAGACTCTCTAACCTTTGTTTTTTTTTTTTTTTTTTTTTTTGTCTTCTTTAAGATTGTAGTTTTTTTTTTAAAAAAAATTGTTTAATTGTATATCGTAATCTGGTTATACTGCTTGGTTTCTGCCATTGATTGGTATGTTCAAGATATTTAATGAAGGGGTAGGAAGATTCTGTACGCAAATTACATATTCTCTTAATTTAATCCATGCCTTTGGGTGAATTTGTTTATTTGTTAATGGAAAAAGAAAAAAAAAATTATATGAAAAATTAATTTGTGTTTCTGGACCCACCTTTGTTTCATTTATATCATCTGTTTCGTTTTAAATAACTTAATTATTCTGGATTCCAATTACCCCAACACTTTTACTTTTTGTCAAAAAGTAAAAGGAAAAGAAAATTTTACAGGTGTTTTCCCCGTTTCTTATTCCAATGTATTATTTGTTTTTGTAACTTTGTTTGTGTATTCATATCTTGGGTTGTCTTTTGTGATGGAAAGTTCACTGTATTTTCTCTTTTTACTGACAAAAAGAGTTCAAAGATGTAACTTTTAACTGTTAGTTAGTCAAAATGCTCTGGGTGAAAAGCCAAAATCCAGATGCTTTTAATTTGGGGATGAATTGCTAAGTGATGAGTTTATTGCTCTTGTTGTTATTAACCTATTTATCCTAATATTGTATACCTCTGTCCCTACCCTTTTCTTAGTTATTATTATTTATTTTATTGTGTTTATTGATTTCAATATTATATTTGTTGGAGATCGTCATTAAACTATGGAACTTTTGTCTACTTGTTTTCCTTGTCTTTTAGTATTTTGTATTAAAATTGATAATTGTTTTTAATGTAGTAGATCGAATGGATCAATATTATACTGGTTTTTTAGCGTGTGGTTTTGACCTCTGACCATGACCATGATTGAGTTTTGTTATTGATTTAACAATCCAATGTGATATACATTATCTGCATGCTGTCTGAACCTCTGTATCAAAGTAATAACGTTTTGTCCAATCTATGGGAATGCAATAATTTCAAGGCATTTAATTGAAACTTATGAAGGTGGGAGTTTTTTTTTCTTGGTTGTAGGATCCATTTGGTAAAGAAAGTCAAACAATATGTCTTTTATATGTAAATACACACGACTAGGCACTTAAAAATATCCCTGTCTTGAACCTGTGAGAGTATTCCTGTGTAGTTTCAGATTTTCTCAGTTGACTTTCGATGTTTGAGATCTCTTATAGATGAAATCCTTTTTTAGTATAATACTTGCATTTCTTTCTTCCCTTAATAAAATTGTCATATTTTATTATGAAAGGTTTAATTAAAACTTCACTCCTTAACGTTTGAGGTTTGTGTTCATTTTCGTTGAAAATTTTCAAAAGACAACAGTTCCTGAACTTCTATCTTTCAAAAGCTAAAAAGACAAAAATTTCAAGTTTCAAGACTAAATATGTAATACGTTACCCATACGAAAATATAGTATTCATTCAGACTTACAAAATTGAATATTGATTGAATTGGAATCTGTTCCAGGCAGAGGTGATGGAGGTTGAAACGATGATGGAACAGAAGAGGACTCTATGCTCGGTTGATGAGAGCGCTCTTACTTCACTTACACCCAAACGGCACAAGACTGATTTCTCTATCTCCTCTAAGGTTCCTACTGTTTCAACTTCACATTGCAACATCGTGAATATTAAGTTCATATAATAATATAATCAGTATTAGTAGTATATATTATAATAACTACTGGGCGTTCCATTAGACAGGCCTTCTGATCACATTGTTTTGGGTGGTCCAATAATCTTTCATTATTTCTTCACTTGATTGGTCCCAATGGTCCTGTTTTGTTCTTCATGATTTGCTTCGCCTCTCCATCCCATGGTTTTCCAAGTACTAACACTCTTTCTACAGGAGAGGAAAGACAAACTGGGTGAACGAATTATGGCCTTGCAACAACTTGTTTCACCATACGGAAAGGTTTGTTGGGAACCAATTAAATACTCAAAGAATCTGATATTTTAGATTGAAATTTGAGGATAATATTGAGGGTTGATTAGATGGTCTTGGGCCAAAATTTATTTTGGCTCTTGAAATCCAAAAAGCTACATTTCATGATTTTGCTCTCAGTATTAAAACCATTGCCCTGTTTGAATCAAAATCATGCAATTTCACTGCAGACAGATACGGCATCTGTTCTTCTGGAAGCAATGGAATATATCCAATTCCTTCACGAGCAAGTCAAGGTATGATCTTGCTTAAAGTTTGTGATCTTTTTAAATTCTGATTTGGGTACCAGATACGAATGGCTATCATGCCATGCACATGTCTTTTCTATGGCCTGTATGATTTTTCCCTCCGTCAATTCCTTCTAATTGGTCAATGGAATATATATCTTTCTCACTTCCACATTTTCCTCTGACATTAGTCAGTACTTGCATGCAAAGCGTTTTGAGCATCAATCAGTGGCTAAAAAATCACTGGATCTTTTTAGTGTAATTTAATGTCAGTTTGGTTTGTCTCTCTTCACTTTTTCTTCTCTCTCTCTCCCGGACTTTGTTTGCTGAGTATTCTTCCATGCCTATTTTAGTTTTAGGTATTTAGTCATTCTGTTCCTTTCTTCCATCACACTCTCCCTAATCAGCAAGGGAACATTAACTGCAAGATTGAATCAATTAATAGTTGTGCAACCAGTTATGGTTCTCTCTTCATATGGACTATTATTGTATTCTATATGTAAGAGTTCTTTTGTGACTACTGTTCATGTAATCATGTTTGACTGATTTTCAACCGTTGATTTATTTACCAAGTCCATGAAATTGGTTTAGTTTGGATATTGGAGGACTAGAACAGAGTAATTTGACTGAAAAATTGTCTGCCACTTTCAATGAACTTATCAAATACTAATTGTGTATTTGTGCGGCTAGAAGTGTAATTTTATATTCCCTAATGTTATTTTGACGTGATTTCAGGTGTTGAGTGCACCATATCTCCAAAGCACACCCACTGTTTTGTTGCAGGTGAGCCTAGGCTGGACCTTTTGATGATTTGACGAAGTGTGCTTCGTAAACACTTTTTCTTAGCAGGAAAATTTTAATAGTGTCCCTTAAACCCCAAAAATTGCCTTTGTTAAATCATCCATTAACTCAGTAGTTGAAGCTTATAGATTCCAGTTAACGTAATTATATCAATAATTCAACACTCCCCTCACTTGTCAGCTTAAAAATTTATAAAAGGCCTAACATAGTTTCATGTATTTGTTAGAAGATATAATGTTCCATTTTCCTTCCCTCATCAACTTAATGTTTTGGATAAATTGTTGATTTAACACAACTCCTACAATATTATTTCTATAATATTGATTTCAAAACCCAACGAAGGTGTGAGAATGCAAGATGATATTAAATTTACTATCACTCATTAACTCTAGCTCCTAGACAGTCTTGAAACTAGAACCTATCTTTAATCTTCCAATGATCATTTTCATTGCTTTTGATATTAGATTCAAGTCGGAGTGATGCTTTAATATCATAATATAAATCTTTTTGAATATTTATGGCGAGGTTTAAACTGGTTTTTTGTTAGGAGGTGGAGCCATGCAGCCACAGCCTGAGGAGCAGAGGCCTTTGTCTTGTTCCAATCTCGTGTACTGCTGGAGTTGCACGGAGCAACGGTGCAGATATTTGGGCTCCTGTGAAGACAATTTCTCCCAAATTTGAGAAGCACATCTCACCATTCAATTGACCATAAAATCAGCTTAGCAGCTTCTGCATACGGTTGCTAAAAAGAAAAGGGTAACTACTTATCTTCATATCTAATTTTACAACAAATTTTCCCTCTGGAAGTGTAGGAAGATGAATATTGGTATCAAATAATTTAGGCATGGTGGTTGGAAAATGTAATTCTTCTGTTGTTACAAAAAAGGATAGGTAGAGTTATGAATCACCACACCATTCTAGTTTTATTAACTGGTGAAGAAGAAGGGTATAGTTTATTATCTTTGTAGTGTATTTTGGTGTATTTAAATGGTGGAAATGTGTATATTGTGAACGGAATTATATATGATGAGATCCCAAATCAGAAATTCATGGTAGAGTAGCATTTGCTACCTGCCTAGGTAAACAGTAGCCTTTAATTTATGTTCACGTTGGTCTACTAAATCCAATTTCGATGGATGGGAATTTAGTATTTTGTAATTTGGTTAGTGATTATGTAATTGTCAAAAATCACTTTTGATACATTTTAAAATCACTTTCTATCTGAATATTAATTTTTATATCATTGACTCTAGTTTTGATGATAAAAGGCATTTTTAAATTTCGTTCTTTGGAAAAATTAAAGTAAAAAAAAAAATTCTTTTTTTAATCGAGTGTTTAATTTATTATTGATTTTTTTTCTTCTGAAATTTCTTGTATTTATGTTTGGGCAGACCTTTTTAAAAATATTATTTTCTTAGTCTATCCAAAAAAGAAGGGTCATTTGTGAAACTAAATTAGAGAATAAGACAAGAAACTTTCTAACAATTTACATCAATTTATACACTTTAATTCAATTCATATTATATAATCACAAGTTCATTTTCAAAAAGGCATCAAATCCTTCAAAAACCCATCAAATCCTTCCAATACTTTTGAATGATAAACTTATAATTTACCATTCTTGGAATTATGTATTGTAATTTTACACTTTTAAATATATGTCTTCTATAATAATTTGGAGTTAGAAAACTCTCTGTTTTGGTACATTTCCCAGATGACTAAATATACAAAGAATAACGTTATTAATATTCTAACAAGTCTTCAGAAATTGGTAGAACAAATCTTTTCATTACTATTTATAAAATATTATATTTAAAGAATTTTGTACTTGTATCAATAAAAAGATAACTCTAAACTCATAAAGAACTTCATGTAAAACCAAACACGTCAAATATAAACTCGAAATAAAACAATTTGCTCTATTCAACACCACATTTAAATTATAATTGTATCGATAACGTAACTAAATTATACACCACCATAACTAAACTAAAAAACGGGTTTAAAAAGTAAATAGAGGGATAGGGAGAGAGGAAACTTAATTATTTTTAAAGCATTGTAGAAATATTAATGGAACTTTTTAAAGTTTAAATTATTCTCAAAATGAAAAACTAATGCTAGCATTTTAATTTTAAAGTTTTATTCCTCTATTTTTCTTAGACAAATTGCAAAAACCACTTCGTATGAAACCATTAAAAATTATTTTATAAATTCTATCCGAGTTAAAATTGAATTATTGTAATTTGAGAAATGGAAAACACAAATAATAAAAATGGTACAGTGCTAAGATTTCATATGTTAACGATAACCTAATAAAAGAAATTTGTTTGGGGTTTTACCGGTCTTTCTTCTTCACCTTCTCCGGCATCGGAAGGAGCGTACTCTATCTGAAGTCGGCCCTAATTTCATCATCACACTCAACCTCCATTCAATCTTCCTTCTTCTGTTACTTGTACCAATTTCATTGATCTTCAATCAATTCGTCTCCGACTCCCATGGCCACCTCTCAACATCCACCACCTTTACAGATTCTTGGTAAGTTTTCTTCTAGCTCATTCATTTTTCTTTCTCTTTCAATTTTCTCATCCTTAAACTTCCTCCCAGTTCGAGGATCAGATGGTTTTTCAATTTGGAATGGACCCCCATTCATCGACAACCAACCCACCATCAACAAACTCGACAAGGTTGCTTGCACCAGTACGAAATTCAGTGAAGATGGATCCAAATTGCTGGTTACGAAGTCTGAAACTTTGACCATTTACGAATGCCGTGGTTTTGGAGAGATCAAGTCTTTTGAAGTACCCAATTTGCTTGCGGCTGCTTTGTCACCATGTGGGACTTATCTCCAGACATTTCAGAAATCTTCAACTCCTCAAGAAAAGAATGTTGTTCTCTGGAAGGTTGACACTGGTGGTCTTGTGTACTCTCAATTTCAGAAGAATATGACCAAAGTGTCATGGTGAGCGGTGTCTTGTATTTATGACGATTTATAGGCTTGGTCTTTTTCGTTTGTAGCTTATTATGTACTAGAGAAATTGGTTTTATATAACGTTTAGATTCCTTAGTGGGTCATTGAACCTTTGTGTTTTTTAAGATATTTATAAACTTCAAACACACTTCATCCTCCAGGCCTGCAATTCGATTCAGCTCTGATGAAACTGTTGCCTGTCGGATGGCTACTAATGAGATACAGTTTTTTGATGCTAAAGATTTCTCTAAGGGAGTTATTCATCGGCTTAGAGTTCCAGGAGTCACTGCAATTGAACTCTCAAGGACACCTGGAACCCACATTGCAGCCTTTGTTCCCGAGTCCAAGGTTGGTCTGTTAGACGAGGTTTGCTCATGGAGATTCATAAACTCCACCATTTTAGTGGTTTGTTGTTTTGTATTTATGCAGGGGGTTCCTGCCAGTGTCCAAATCTTTGCTTGTGGAGATTCACAAACTCAACCGATTGCTCGACGAAGTTTTTTCCGTTGTTCAACGGTACAACTAAACTGGAACAATGGTTCTACTGGGCTTCTAATTGTTGTGCAAGCAGATGTAGATAAAACCAACCAGAGTTATTATGGTGAAACAAAGTTAAACTACTTGACAACCGATGGTGTTCATGAAGGACTTGTACCACTTCGTAAGCACTAAATTCCTTTTCTTCAAATATTTGTTGCAGTACGTTCCAACACCCTAGCCAGCTATTATTGACATTAAAGTTTCCAGAGAGAAAGAACTGATTGTTAAGGACCTTGGCAGGTAAAGAAGGGCCCGTCCATGATGTGCAGTGGTCACAGAGTGGTTCAGAGTTTGCAGTAGTATATGGGTGTATCCTTATTATTGTACCATATTGCGGAAGGTTTATCTTATCTTTCACAATTAGATTGCACATTCAAATTTAACAATCTGTATTAATAAAGAGGATAAGCATATAGTACATGATGATGGTGTACATTATAGACTAGGAGATCATTTGCCAATAGCTCCCGGCATACTATGGCCAGACTTCTTCGATTGTAGCTCCATGCTTACTATGATTAAACATTTTCACGTGCTTTACATTGTTTTTTAAGTGGAATGGCTAAATATAATGTGAAACTAATCCAACCAAATGCTAGATTAATGAATTTGGTTGTTTTCATATTCCGTTACTATATAATATATACGTTACATGAATGTACTGGATGTGTACTCTGCTTGATGGTTCCTTCAACACTATAAATCTATGCATAACTCCTTTTAAATCCAATTATGGGTTTGTAAAGATCTTCAACATTTTTCCAAGAGCAAAAGAATATGTACAAAGAAAAGTTAATGTTCGGTAGAACATCTTGTTGACTGTTGTACCTTGGGATAATTCAATAATTAATAATTTTTAGAGGCATATACTCTCTCTTGAGCTCGGATGTTTAAATCTCCACCTCAATAATGCTGTACTCCAGCAATTATGATAAATGACATCTAAATGTCCTTATTCTTGTACTTTGCTTCTGCTAGCTGTGTTTTCTCTTTGCCTTGCACTTGTTCCTTGACAAAAAAAAAGTTATGCCTGCAAGAGCAACGGTGTTTGACAAGAAGTGCAAGCCTCTTCTTGAGCTTGGAGAAGGTCCCTACAACACTGTACGATGGAACCCGAAGGGGAAATGTATGTTTTCTGCTTTCATCTTTGGGATATCTACCTATGCTTTCTCTTCTCCATTTTCTTTAGCTTTTTCCCCATCTTGTTTTTCTTTTCTCTTCTTTTCTTTTCTTTTCTTCTCCTCTTTTCTTTCTTTCAAGGGAGGAACTACTATGGTGTCATTAGTGTTATTTTGTGACCTTAATTCTCTGGCCTGCAGTTCTATGTTTGGCTGGCTTCGGTAATCTGCCTGGTGACATGGTATTCTCTCTGTTTCATATATTTATTATGTGTCGTGTTCTCTGTTTTGCATAAAATATGGGCAGAAGTTTCTTGTTATTGTTTATGGCATGTTTCTCTTCAGAGTACTAACTTGATAAATTTCAAGAACTTTCCAAATTCGTTAAACATTGTACATCTGTATAAGCAATGGTCCAACCCCTATTATATTGATTATCACCGGTCAAGACTTGCGCTCATTATAGTATTATGCTCTTGCCTTTTCTTGTCTTCCCATGATTGAAGGAATGATATTCATATTTTATTTTCACATTTACAATTTCTTCTGCTTGCAATCATCTTTAACAGGCATTTTGGGACTACAAGGAGAAAAAACAACTTGGAAGAACAAAAGCTGAATGCTCCGTTACTAGCGAATGGTCCCCAGATGGGCAGTTTTTCATGACTGCCACAACGGCTCCAAGACTTCAAGTTGACAATGGGTAAACACTTTTGTACTATGTACAAAGATGGTGCTTGTAACCTAAATAATGTGAAAAGAGACTAAAAACTAATGTTGCTCAAGGCTTAAGGCCTAAGGGGGTATCAAGTTGTGTTATGTACTTTAAGCACGTTCATTTTTTCTGATGCATTCAAATTTCCACCTGTATAATATTCTTGGTTTCCCAATCGGCGGACAGGAGGATTTTGGTCAGCTATAAATAAGTTGATATCATTGTTTTCCTTGTATAGGATAAAAATTTTCCATTACAATGGAGCTTTATACTTCAAGAAAATGTTTGACAAGTTGTTCCAGGTAAGAGCTGTTCACCTTTCATTTTAAAAGATGTTTAACATGACTACTTCTCGCTCTTTTCCTCATGCAAACATTTTGTGCAGGCCGATTGGAAGCCAGAGTCTTCAGATAAGTTTGGTGAAATCGATCTACTAGTTAAGTCTGTAGAATCGCTAAATGTTGATCAAAAGAAAACACAAGGTTCCATCACATAACTGTTATCTTATGTCTATATGCTTCTGTATTTATCCAGTTTAATTGAGCAATTAGATTGTCCTAAATCCAGGTCAAGGGTCAAAAGTCTCACAAACATCGCAGAAAACCGCACCTTCGAACCCACCTGTTCAGAAGCCTGCGGCTTATAGGCCTCCACATGCGAAAAATGCTGCTGCTATTCAGGCAGAGGTATTGATTTTCAAGTTCCTCTCCCTTTCCATCTAAGTGAGGCCATTATGGTTTTTATATTTGAAGATTTCCAATTCAAGTTCTTATAAGCTAAGCTTTTTTGTAATGCAGTTGCTTGGAGAAGGCCCTAAAGAGTAAGTCCATTAATTATAGGCGTGTCATTTATCATACTCTTAACAGGCTAAATTCTGGGATTAACCGAATATATGAGTTAAATGCAGAACACTGAGTAAGAACGCCATGCGGAACAAGAAGAAAAGGGAGAAACAAAAGGAGAAGAAGGCAGGGGAAGCTGCTTCATCAGCCAATGATGTGTGAGGTATGCAGTATACAACATAGAATTCAGATGTTTCCATGTTCGCTTCTAGCATTTGCTCCAGGAGCTTTTGAATTTGAAGCTGAGAGCTTTCTCAACAACGGATTCAAGTGAAATATTAACTGCCAAGGGAGACAATAGGTAGGTTCAATCCTTCAAGAATTTTGAGAAAAATGTTAAATGTAACACAAGGCTTAAGAGTCTCTTGAGTACCAAGTTATTATTGGTCTTATCTTTATGGTTTTATAAACCTTAAAAAGGTGAACCATCCTTAGCTGCAGTTATCATGTTCTTGGATTATTTTCATTATGATTCGAAGTTTCAACGCCAAACTGACCAAAATCAGATCAAGCCAATATGATTGGAACCAAGAAAATTAAACAAATTGAACCAGCTATCATTTGCTGTATGCTTCAGAAATTGAGCTGAATACATGTAGTATATATAAACCAATTGAATCAAGTTTCTTTGATTTTTTTTCTTTTCCTATTTCGGCATGCTTGCTCAAAATACTTGTGGTTGTGAAATGCTTCTGATTATGACTGTCTTTAGTCCTGTTAAACTTTAGGACATCGTTCTTTGTGTCACCTAATCCTCTCTCCTTTTGCATTGGTCTTATTAAAGTCTTAAGCTCGTAAGATATTATAGAAATAATTCACAAGTAGTAGTTGAGAAGCATCATGAAAATTATATTTGAGCCAATCAAACACATGATTGAAATTAGAAAACAATTAAGTGAGAAGGAAAGGGGTATAATACGAAGTTATGTTGTACAATTCTTTCCCTTTACTTCATTTTATAAATGAATTTCACATTTCAGTTTCATCAACATTTCATCATCGATATATCATCCAATCTGATACTCTATTAGATTACTATATTTACGTGATGAACAGAGCCAAGGTCAGTGACAATATCTCGTCATCCAAAGCTAAAAAGAATGTTGTATTCAAAGTAATCTATTCACAATTCAACTAGTTAATAGATTGATATACACCGTCAACAAACTAAGTCAAGAAGTTCAAATCGAGAACAACAAAAATGTAATCTTGGGGTGTTCTCGTCTGATGAATATTTCAATTCTTGTTGGCAGCTTTGAATGTTTAGAATTAGAAGTTACCAATTCAAATTAGAACCCCATTCTGTTTCATATATCCTTCAAGACGAACAAAATGTTTTTATCCAAAACCTTCCGGAAGTGTTCAGAGAACCGGGGAAATAATAACTACCTCAAAAGTTACATAAGGACTTGCTACAAACAACAAAAACTCAAGCAATTCTATAAAGAAGTTTGGTTTCAACATCTTATTATTGATGGAAGAAACATTCTCTAAATGAAATCAAGCTCTTCAGGAATGATTAAATTATCCATCCAGCCCTCAAAATCTTACATCAGTGTTCCAGGTACCTTGCACACTGGGATTTTTGGTTACATGTCTTGTTCTCAGTTTTACGACCTTTCGTCCCAGTGAATTCCTTAGCCTCATTGCACATGAATGAATTTCTTCTGGATCCATGTTCTTCACACATACCACTCGGTTGTTATTGCTTCCTGTGAAAGATAAAGAATCCGGGTAAAAACCAAACGTAAAACGCTTTGTAAATTATTATTACTATGAACAACCAAAAGTTGAGAGGGAAAGGGAATTACTGAAGAATCCCTTCAAGTGTGGATGCTGGCCACGAATGAGCTCAGTAACTACTTCTAGCTGAGGATTTTTCTCCTTAAAAGCTGGCATCTGCGACTCCATAAATGCTCTGCAAATTCAATGATGACATACAAATCATTCAGGAAAATGTGTTTCACTATCAAAGCTACACGAGGACTAGCAATAACCGAGTGGCGAGTATATTCTATATCAAGAAAAATGTTCAGGCCGCTTGTGCGGTTTTGATCCATATGATAGTAGCAAGACGATTTGAAGCACTGATAAGTTGACCGGTGATTTATGACTGGCCTAAAAACCGGGTCTCATCCAGCGAAAGGGCGGGCAGAGAAGGCTTGGCTTTATATCACAGGAAAGGGATGAAGGAAAGTTTCTATTTTTATTTTTTTTAGAAGAAACCAAACTTTCATTGAAATAGATAAAAGGATATAGAAGAGCAAACAAAAAACAAGCTCAAGAACAAGAAGAAAAGGGAAAAAAACCCAGTTACAAAGTCAAAATCCAAAAGAATAAAGCTGAAGAAACCAGGCACAAAGGGGTCTCTCATTCACCTAGAAATCGTCCCAAAAGTTTGTGTTCGACCATCCCCAATGGAACACTGAATGAACTGAGAGAACATAAGAAATCCCAACGCAATAGCAGACCCGAAATTCTTACAATAACCCTTCAACTCAATGCCTGAGACCCAGTAAAAACGGTGAGGTGCTAAGAAAGACGTACTATATAGAAGTTCTACTAAACACATTGAATCAAGATTAATCTTCCCCCTCCAGAGAAAAAACTTATTTCCACGATGACAACAATTTCTCTGTACTTTCCCCACCAATGGTTCCAGAAACACACGGATCTCGAGACATCTCCCAAAGGAGGACCAAGGAAAGGATTCAAGAAGCTGACTGACTTCACACCCCACCAAAGAGGCCCAGGAAGTCAACTTGGCAAGCCTCCACTCAAAACATGGAACTTTTCACATGTTTGATTATTAGGCTTCAAAGATGAACATAAATTAAAAAATCAGAGATTCCTAAAGGAATTCTCATTCCCTGGGCAGATAAATGCACTTTATCAGAACCTACATAGCTATGACGCAAGCGCTAGTAGACATGTATCTATTTGATATATATGCAAGATTGAGGATATGATTTGCATAGGTCTGCTATCTATTCTATAGTTTTCCCAACAACACACTCAAAAGAACATAACTTGGAATAAGTGAATCCAAGCATACATGCGACAACTGACAAGAGACCTCCTATGGAGGCTGTACAATTTGATACTAAACTGATGTGTGAGAAAAAATCTTTCCAGTTTGCTTCCACAAAAGCAACTTATACAGTATAATCTATATAATATCTACGCTGTTGGTTATTAAGAATCAAGTCAAGCAATATAAATTAAACTTAGGCTTAAACTTAGAAACCAGAACGTGTTACATTAGAGAGAATAAACATAAGTTAAACTACAATTCCAATTGATATGGTGTTTTGATTCTGATTTTGAGCCTATTATTTTAAAGAACCATATGGTGTGGTTCAATTTCCTCAAACATCACTAGCATTACTAAACATTGACAATTATTTTAAAGAGATGACACGCGGACATTCCATGTTTGGGTTAGGTAAAAGAAAAGATAAGGTCATTTTGTAAGCTTGGTAGGCATAGAGGGGACGGTCTGTGAAAAAAAAGGATGTGCCTCGCCACACTTCAAGAACCCTTCTGAATAACTCATTTCTAAAAGCAAGACATTTCCAATATCTCCTACTTCTACCCAACTCAATACTCATTAAGATGAGTAAGGTAATTATGCTGGAAAATGGACATACGAAGACTTCCAGATTAAAACTTAAACTTCCATCAGTTAAAAACCGAATTCTCAGTATTGAAGTAATCTAATAGGCAATAGTTTAGCAATCCAACAAACCTGATGCCTCTGCTGCTTCCTCCCCAATCACAATAGCTGACAACCAACTTCTTAAGCTGCCAAACACCTCGCAAAGCCATATTCTGCAAAAAGTTTGGAAAACCATCTATAATGCCTGGCTAGTTCATAAGCAAAGGCTCACCCCCTACTATGCTCTAGTTCATAGGTATTGATAGTTTCTAATATATTCAAGAAGAAAGCCTAATTATTTCCTCTTTAATTATTATTATTATTTTGTATCTTGTAAGGTATACATTCTTAGTTTTCATGCTGACTAGTTGATCATTGTATGCAAAAGAAATCAACAAAAACAAAAGTTGTTCTTGATTTTCTTCTCCGTGGGTGAACATAATAAACCAACATAACCCGAAGAAACAAAAATTAAAAAAATAAAACCTTGGGATCTGAAAAACGAGCGGCAGTTGAGTGATCTCACCAACGGCGAGGGTAAGGGTACGACCACTGTGTTTCTGAGTAGAAAAAATAAATAGCGACAAGTAGCTCTGATTACTGAAAGTGACGAGAGAGTGTGATATAGGGCGGCGGCGATTTCGCCGGCAGGGTGAAAGGGCGGGGGTCAGGAAATGCGTGCAGGGGTAGGGGGTTGGTTATAGGGAAGAAGACCGGAGGGGGTGGCTGAGACTCAACGAGGGTTTAGAAGAACCAAAAAAATGACTAAATTACACAAATACCCTTAAACTTTGTAAGATTGTCTCAAAAATTAACCCAATCATAAATGAAAATCGTTTGTATTTTCCTAATTTTCAAAATCAGATGAAAAAAAATGAAAATTATTTCAAAACTTAGGATAAAATCTTGTATTTTTTTTATTTCTTCGTTGTGCTATTTTAGAAAACAATCCTAACAAAAAATATCAAAATAGAATGTTTATATATTTATATAAATTATAAATATATCCTTAAACTTAAAAAAATAGTTAAAAAATACATTAAAAACTTTAATTAGTATGTTAAAAATGTACCTACCTTCTGTGATATGCAAAGCTTAGTTGAAGTGTACTAAAATTGGTTCGAATTCTCACAAGTATAAAATAAAAATCATTTTAAAGATGCAAAATGAAACCATCCAATTTTGTTTAAAGATGTGAAATGTCACCTGTTGATGTATGATTTTGCCTTTTCTTCTATCATCTCTTGCACGTCTTTCTTCGAGCAACTCCAACATAATCAACTCAAATGAAGAGTAAGGGAGTGTGCAAGAGAGAGTAACAAAATTGATGCAAAAATTGGACCAAAAAGAAAAAAACCCATAGACTATATATATATAAATATAAAATGTTTGTATTCTTTTGTTTTACAAATGCGAAGCAATGGATTCGTTTGAAAGTTTTCGTATATTTTAAAAAGAATTATTAATTAAGTAGTGAAAGTATATAATTTGTAAGGTTTACAAATTCATTCAAATGTGAAAAGAAAAAAACAAAATCTATGGATATTTGTATATTTTGCCCTAAAATTAAAATTTAAAAATGAAAATTTTGAAGGTTTTGGTTTTTTCTTATAATTTGAAAACAAAGACTAAATTCTACAAAAAACAAAAAACAAAAAAAGAGAGGCCGAGCCGAGAATGAACGCTGCCATGAAATCTTAACTCTTTCCCCTGTTCTTCCCTCTCTTGTGATCACCGCCTCCTCAGCACCATATTCCTCTGTATACTTCTTCTTTTCGTTGCCATGGAGTTTGAATCCTACTACGAAATTTCCCGCACCGCCGACTTCATTCACACCCGCAACTTCACCCGAGTTGCATTGCAGGTGAAATTCCCCAAATACTTCAGGATGAAACCATTCTTCTCACTTCTATCTCTGCTCATTATTAACCAATGACAGAAAGTTTTGTTTCTGCGTTCTTCGACATCTTCATGTTTGAGTTTGATTCATATCAAGTGCTTACTCATATTCGGTTTTTGTGTATGTATAAATATTGCTAGTTCATGGGATTCTTTTCATTTCTGGTTATTTTTCTCTTTTTATATATTTCTTATTTAAAAATTGAATTTGGGTTTCTTTCCTTTTGGTGTATGGGTGTTCATATTCTTTTGAGCATACTTTTAAGCTAGGCCCTTGTTTTTTAACTCTCTGAACTTTAGTTCTGACGTTTTTTTCCACTCTTTTTCTTTGTTTTCTTTTGAGAATTTTAGTTCCCTGATGAGCTCTTGAAGGATTCAACTAGAGTGGTGAGGGCTTTGAAGGATAGGCTTCGTGTGCTTGATGAATCTGATACAAATCATAGTGATAGCAAAAGTGAGGTTAGGTTGTTCGTAATGGCTGATACTACTTATGGTAGTTGTTGTGTTGATGAGGTTGGAGCAGCTCATGCTAATGCTGATTGTGTTATACACTATGGACATACCTGTCTGAGCCCGTGAGTACCAATCTACTCTGGCATGATGCTTTCTACTCAAGGTTTTTTTTTTCTTTTTCTTTTCACCTTGGAGTCTCCATAGAAATCAGCATCCTAAGTATTGTATCGTTTTTGCAAATTTGTGCTATTTTTGCATTATTGAGTGAGAAATTACAGCTAAAGAAGTTTGTAATGAACCCTTGGGAAGTGGAGTGTAGATGTACTATGCTTCATAATTTATATTTAGTGGTTGGTGCATATGCATATGAAATTAGTCTTTGCATTATCAGCAGAATGCTTCAAAAGTCTGAAATATAATTCGACTGGTGTAAAAAAAATTATAAATTTCCTGCCATACTATTGGCCGTGGCTGTAGCATCACTAAATGAAGTATTTATGTTATCAATCATCTCGTAAGAGACATCTACATGGTTATGCTAACCTTTATTGAGCATTCACCATTTCTTGTGATTGAGCAAATGAGGTTCCTAGTTGGATCACCCCTAAGTTGGATCCGACTCCGACCGACCAATGATCACCCTTAAGTTGGATGCGTCTCTACCAAGACGTTTTATATGTTTGACATTCCTCATCATTTGGATTTTTGGATTTTAGTTTTTTTCTTGAATGCTTTTTACTTATTCTTCCTTGTTCAGTGTTCTTAGTTGATTTCTTAATTTGAATATTAATATTTACATCCCTTCTGAAAGATTGGTAGATCAAGTGATAGATAGTAATGGTGTAACCTTTTGTCACATTACAAGTAGTCTTACAAATCACCTTCTCTGGTGTCTTTCAGGACAACAACACTTCCAGCACTTTTTGTTTTTGGAAAGGATTCAATCGATGTACCCACTTGTGCCAAAACTTTATCCCAGTACAGTTTGTCCAGTGGAAAGCCTGTTTTGGTATGCATTCGTATTCTGTGATCAATATACTTCTTTTTGTTTGTTTGTTTTTTAAGAATAACATTACAACATCCATTACCAAGAACAAAGGAACAATAACAAAAAAAAAAAAAAAAAAACCAAGTAAAAAACATAGGCTCTACTCCTAGCACCCAAAACAGGAAAACTCCCATAAGCTCAAGATCTCCAGTTATTTACAATAAGAAAAGGCATGTAAACAAAAAAATCCCCCCTCGTTGTCCATCATAATCATATTCCTCAAGTTGCCTTTTGGCATTCTAGTCTTTTTCTTATTCACAATTTGATCATATACAGGATTCAGCATGATGGCCAATAAGATTTACCGTCAATCATTTGAATTTTAAAGTACTATAGTGATTTGAATATGCCACCTGCACGGATTTACTTAATGGTGTGCCTGCAAATTGTATATAATTGAATATGATTCCATATTATCTTATTAGAAAAAGATATATGATTCCATATTATGCCCAGTAATGGTCTCAGATTCATGGAAATCAAATTACTAGATACTCTTCTTTATTGTTTGTTTGTATATTTATATCAGTATTTACATATCGATTATCAAACATACAAATAAAAAAAGTTGAATTGTAGGAATTCTCTTATATGAAAACGTGAAACTATTCACCTCTGTTTAATAAAAAATTATTATTCTAATTGTTTCTCAAGAAAACAAAGCTAGTAATTTGTTATATCACAACTCCGTCGGATTATTTACTCCAACTAAGGTTGCATTTGTTTTCTTTTCTTTTTGTTGTTTCTGTATGTTTCACTTTGAAGCTTGTACTCCAGAATGTAGTGACAATGTAACATCAAGATGTTTTTATAGGAGTGTGAAAGCTTATCTAACTTCTTCAACAGGTTCTTTTCGGGCTGGAATATGCACATTCAATGCTTGATATTAAACAGAGACTATTAGATTCATTCCAGACAAGCAGTTTGGGATCAGAATTGGAAGTTCATTTTGCAGATGTTAAATGTTCAAGTTTGGATCCATCCCCACATCATGAAAATGTTGTCAAAGGTGGGGAACAAGCTTCCAATGCTGAAAGTGGGAGTTCTGAGAGCATAGCTGGAGCTAGGCATCACATTGGAGGCTTGTTTTGGGAGTTACCTAAAGAGCGAAGAGTGAAAGACTGCTCACTTTTCTGGATAGGTTCTGAAAATTCAGCCTTTGCCAATGTGGTTCTAACATTTAATGGCTGTGAGATAGGTGCGTGGATTATAATGATCTGCATTGAGTTTATCTTATTAGCTATGATGCTGAATATTATTCTGTTGCTATTTCTTCTTCTGACCACATGTTCTCAATCTGGTGACCTGTTTGGTGGCTCCAGCCTCCAGCAATCTTGTTCTACCATAAATTTTAAACTCACAGATTGACTAAACTTATTTGTTTTTGAATTTAGTCAGATATGATGCAAAAGAAAGTTGGTTGGTTACTGATGTATCCAAGCAGAGAAGGATCCTTAAGCGCAGGTAAAGTTGGCAACTCAGATTTGTTATTTATATTCTTACACTTTCAACTTTTTTCCAATCTGTTTGTAAGACAGTGTGCTTTCTCTTGTTGCTTACAATCACC
The DNA here is from genome assembly GCF_000004075.3 of Cucumis sativus. Classification (NCBI taxonomy): domain Eukaryota; kingdom Viridiplantae; phylum Streptophyta; class Magnoliopsida; order Cucurbitales; family Cucurbitaceae; genus Cucumis; species Cucumis sativus. The sequence continues at coordinate 1,763,772 of NC_026658.2, forward strand.
TGTTATAAAGTGCACTTCTTTTTCTTTTTCTTTTCCTTTTTGAGATAAAAACTGGTTACAACAATCATCTTTTCTTTTATTTAATTTATCTTATCATGTTTCAAGCAGATATTACTTGGTGGAGAAGGCAAAGGATGCTGCTATTGTTGGAATTTTGGTTGGTACTCTTGGTTTAGGTATGTACTCAGATGATTGAAATGATTGGAGGATAATGTAGTACAGCATTTTATGGGATGAAAGACTAAATTTCTAAGTACTCCATTGTATGTAATTGGAAAGTTCTTTGATTTCTTTTAGTGTTTTTCCCCTCACTTTGTGTTTACACGATCCTCCATCTCCCTTTTTCTTTTACTTATTTTAATAAGAAACAAATTAGATATATGGAAGAAGGTAAATGCCCCATTCTACAGAGTTTCAAGAGGTTTCTCTAGTATGTTTTCAACCATAAAATTAGAATATTCACAAAAAGTTTTAGGAAGATTGGTCCTAGAGGTGGCAATAAAGTGATGCCGATGGTACCCCAAACATCAATCAGGGAAGTACATCTTCTTCTTCTGTTTTTTCCCCTCCCAACTAAACCTTATTATTCATAGAGTAGGTTCTACGAGGAAAGGGGAGAAAATTGAAGTGAGGGACTAGTTGGGAATTGTGGAGAGATTGAGACCTCATGACAATTTGAAAGGTTTTTTTATCCTTTTCTTTTCCATGTTGATAGTGAACTCATTGGCAATTACTGATGGAAGTGGAAGCTGCTATTATTTTTTACATCAACAATCAAACTATTTCCAAGAATCTTTCTGAGTTTCTGTTAGGCTACCACCTAACAAGTACAGTCAAAAACAACAAAGGACACATAAATAGAGAAATATATATTGCAATATTAAGGGAAGTTATAACATGGCCTTTTGAGTGGACTACTCTCTTTCAAAATTCCCTCATGGGAAATTTTTACTAAAATCTTTGCCCCTTGCCTCCGACCCACTCCCTCTATTATAACATAAAAATTCTAACTCGCTATTTACTAACATGCTCTCTTCCAATAACCATATTCTTCTTTCGCTTGTTTAGACTTCTTTATTTAGCTCTTTGTATAATTCTCTTGTACATTGGGTTCTTATTATTAATAAAGAAGTTTGTCTCCGTTTCAAAAAAAAATTTCCCTAACTAGGGGCTTGCTGAAAGTGATATTAAATTAAAAAGTATTTTTGGCTTATCTGGTGCTCGTTTTTCCACTGAAATGTTACTCGGTTTTTAGATTACAACTGTTAGAATGTTGAGCATTAAACGTTGTAATATTTTGGATATATGTTCATATTCTTAATCTGTTAACAATTGATTGGATTTTTCTTTGTTGAGATCCAGATGAATATTATTCTACTCTATTGTTTTGTGGATTTCAAACCCTTTTTTAATTTGGTGATGCTTTATGCAGCTGGTTACCTCCATATTATTCATCAGATGAAAGAACTGATCACTGGAGCAGGGAAGAAGGCTTATACGCTTGTTATGGGAAAACCCAATCCTGCAAAGCTTGCCAACTTCCCTGAGGTATTTATCCGACTCATGACTTAATTTGGGTGTTTTTTCTTTTTACCATATCTTTACTGGTAGGTTAATTCCTTTGCATTTATTCCAGTGTGGTGTATTCATATATGTTTCTTGCGCCCAAACTGCACTTATGGATAGCAAAGAGTATCTTGCTCCCGTTATTACTCCATTTGAAGCCACACTAGCTTTCAGCAGGTACCTTTAATGTCTGTCTCGTTAAATCATGCCATTTGAGCTGTCTTAGCTCTATAAAAAACTCAGGACCAAAATAGATTTAACATCTTCATGAAGTCAAGGTAGAACCATACTTCTAGTTATGATTTTGTGGTTTTTTTTTTTTCCAATTATTGTAGTAGTTAAATTCACCTGTTCAAGCATTGTCCAGTGGATCAAGCATGCGCAGAAATTATTTTCCAATAAACAGATGAATCTATGCAAACATTTTAAAGTTGAATGGAGGAAGGATGTCTATGATTATTTGGATATAATAGTGGATTATCTTAGCTCTTATTTCTAAATTTCATCGAGAGATCTTTCGCTGAAGAATGGGAATTTTAATTGTGTAGAGGAAGTCAATGGACGGGAGCTTACGTTATGGAATTTCAAGATTTGATTGATTTCTCAACACCTGAAGAAGCAAACCGATCAGATGAAGCTCGATATTCTTTTTTGCAAGGCGGATATGTCGAAGATTGGGATTCCCAAGGTAATAACCTTCATGCTGTACTTCATTTTCGTGCTGCAATTGCCCTTTTTTAATAAAATAGCATCAAACTTGGAAATTGATCATTACTTCCCCCCTCCACCCCCAAAAGTATTTTCATGTCAATTTTTAAACATTGATCTCAAACTTTTATTTAGGTGGTTGAGGTCCAACAGTCTTATTTATACACGAGGAAGGAGTTTTGGAATTTTTTTAATGTATTTTGTAAACGTCAAGTTGGGGTGTTCACGGTTTGGTAGCCAAACCAAACCGAACTGAGAATTTTCATTTTGTCATTTGGTTCTGTTTGGTCTATTTTAATGAACACCCTAATTGTCAAGACTGGAGAAACATTGAGCTTCTAAATTACCAAAACAAAGAAAATTACATTGTGATAAAATAGACTGGAAATCCAGAAGCCATCTTGAAAACTCGTTTAATTATTTTTACTGAAATGGAGAATTACTGGCTACATGGATTTTAGTTACATTGTCCACGACTTCAATGTATTAACTTTACTTAAAGCCTCACATTCATTGTGTCAAATTGCTCTCTCAAGCATTTTATCTGTGTTTCCAAGCAGAAAATACTGAGGAAGAAAATGGAGCACATGCTCTAGTAACCGCAACAGAGAAGGCTCTCCAGTTGCGTGATAATCGAAACTCACTTATTGAAGGAACTGCCAGGTCTGGAGCAGAATTTTTTGCAACTCGTTCCTTTCAAGGCTTAGATATTAACAATGGCAGTTTAGAGCCGGAGCCATATGTGATAGGGAGGAGTGGCAAGGCATCAGGGTATCAAGACGAGAAAAACAGGTAAGAAGAAAAATGCTGAAGATGTAGGCCATGGCAGGTGCTGGGAAAAAGAGGTTAGTGTTCAATTCTTCAAGGAGATATTAAAATTAGGTTTCTGAAGATAGTCTAAGTTTTGAAAAACTGTGGTATATGAATGAAAAACGTTATAAAACTGTTGTGCACGATGAAAGTGCTATTTAGAAGAAAGGATAATTTTATTTATTTCTTAGAACAAGTGATTGATGCAATCATAGTGTATAATAATAAATTTTGATTTAGATTCGACGATTGGTCTTTAGAATTTACTGTGCTAAACTGTTTTTCTTTTGTTTGAAAAGATACGAGATGCTCCAAATTAGCACAGCATAGCACTAGTATACTGTATTATCACCTACCTCAATGAAAAAAGACCTGAGATAGGTATTTGCACATGTATTTGTTACTAGAAAAACACATTATTTTGTTACAAGGGGATTCCCATTGATGTCTTTTAGTGGTTTATGTGATACACACCTGTTGACCATAAATGTAAAAGCTTTGCAATTACAACTATGAACAGAAGGAAAGAAAAAAAACACATTGGTATTGACATAGATTGTTATGGACGATTTTGGACGAAAGAGCATGTTCAACATTTAGAAATAACGGAAACAATAAAGTTAAGAAAATAGCATAGCATGATTTGGGGGGAAAGTGGCTAACTTAGAATTGTATTGGATCTTCTTGTATAGGCAGTTTAGCTGGGGCCTTGGTCTAAGCCATTATTCTTGGCCTCGACACCAAATGCCTAATGGGCTATGCTTCACGCATTCTTCGATTTTGATCGACTTCAGCAAAGCACCAAACAACCTATGGTTTCTTGGGTGTGTGGAAGGATATCCAATGGAATTCCAAAATTTGTGAAAGAAAAAGTAGGTTTATGAAACAAGCAGAGAACATTAAACAAAATCAAATTGAAAAGGGAAAGCAAATTGGTGTCGAATCCGATCTTTTTAATTCCACTTTGTAGATAGATTACTTTATGGAAATGGGATTAGGTTTGTTTGTTTGTTTTTTTCCTCTAAAGATAAAATAAGAATTGAATTGTGTCAAAGTACAACAATGAACGAATTCAAAATGATCAGCAAAATATAGAACACCCTTTTTGAACACTTTTATTATTTATTTATTTTTTAAATTTCATTTCATAATTATTTATTCACGTTCATCTTTGATCGCATTCACAAGTCGGAGCATGATAGATATTGATGGTTGATTAACATTGATAGAAGAAGGTTATTAGTCTCTATTAACGATTTTTTGTAAATATTTTCAACGGTTTCGTCCAAAACAATAATTTATTTTTTAAAGAAAAATATAAAAAAAATTAATGTAGTTTTAACCAATTAAATTTGGGTGGTTAGTTTTCATCAACTGCTTCCATTAAAAAAGAAAATCATCCCAACCTAAGAAAAGAGGAAAATACATAACTCAATTAGAATGAAATACATTCGTTTTTTAGTAGATTAAAGTGGAAGGAAAGATTTGAACCATAAACTTCGTAGTTCTTACCACATAACATATGTCAATTGAGTTAAATTCTGTTATGTGTCAATTGAGTTAAGTTCGTTCTTGTTGGATCAATATGTTGTTTCTTAGTCACGTACTACTACGCTAAATGATATTATATATGAGTGTTTTGACATCTTTTCAACCAAAAAGGTTTGAATTACATAGATTCCTATTCAACTTTGGATGTTTGTGTCTTTTCAACATTTCATTTCAAAATCCTTTTAATAATAAGGATGCTACTTTTGACTCTTGACCCTTTACTAATGAGATTGGTTATATTCATGTCACATTTTAGGTTTTATTCGGTGCTGAATCTTAGTAAGTCGCCACATTCCACAGAGAGTTTAACTTTCACCTTCTTCCTAGAAGTTACGTTGAAGACATCATCATCATCTCTAAAAGTAGCAGACTAAGCCCAGTTTGAATTTATGATTTGTTAGTGAAAGCAATTACCTAATTAATCACATGCAGTGATTAGTTTACAGTGAAATTCAAATTTAAAAAATGGTAATATATTACAATGAATTATATTAATTCATGAAGTAAAATGTAATACACTATTTTTTTTTTCTTCTTTTGCACTTATGGAACAACACGAGTGTACAAGAAGGCTTAAAAGTAGTGGCCAAAAGAATTAAAAAACTGAAGCAATCAAGAAAAACTAATGAAAGAAATTATGAATATATATATTCTAACCATCATCAAAAGATGGAGTTTTTACTGTGTTCTAGTGACCTGGGCCACTAGGACTCGGTCCAGACGATAACTTTCCTAGCCAACACGAGATAGATTCCTTTGCTTTTTGATAAACTATCGAATACGGATCAATATGATAATCAACACCATGATCATGATCATCACGTGGAGTTTCTGAAAGGAGGATTCGTGCTGCATCAGCTACATTTATCTGGCTTAAAACAACACCAACTAAAACACAAACAATCAAAAGAGTAGTAATCTTTTGAAACTTCATCATAATGGTGATCAGCACCAATATGGGTTCTTCTTCTTCTTCTTCTTCTTATTTGAAAAGAGAGAGATTTATGGAGGGTTTTATAGTGAATGATAAGAGAGGGTATTTGGAAAGACTTTGATTTTGACCAAAAGAATATGAAAAATGTGGAATATTAGGGTTTTGCTGGGAAATGGGGATACACATTGGGTGGTTTCATATACATTCATGGGTGTGTAAACTTTGAATGATAATTAGTTAACGTGTCAAATTATCAATACTTGACTAATCCACCCATGAAATTAGGACAACTATGTAACTTCTTTTTCTAACTTTACATAATTCATATACTAATTATCATACTAACTTACAAATTCATTCACTAAATTATTGGAACTTACAAATTCATTCACTAAATTCTTGGGCTTTTGTTTGATTGATTTCAACTTTGAGAAGTTTTTATAACTTACGATCATGAAAAAATGTTTTTCTAGAGGAAAAAAAGACAAACCACCGAATCACACAACCACGTGAACATATCACGGGAAATAATAATGATAGCAAACGACTTAGAATAAGGAGAAGAAAGAATAGAAAACACCTTTAAAGACATGAAATGCTTTCATTTTGAACATAATTTCTCTATTTGGGTAATATATAATTTTGTTTATGAAGGTTATGCTAACTTACTTTTTTTTCTTGTACTCTATTTCAAAAATGATATCACAAACTTTAGGCAAACTTGAAAAAAGAAAATGTATAGTTCTCTATATGTTTTGGAGCAATGTTATTTTTTTTAAATATAGCAATTAATTTGATTTTTGGGAAAAGTTTGAAATAAAATCTTATTTTGTGTTTAGTTGAAAATTTTAAAAAAATGTTGAAAGGTTGACAATAGAAGTGGAAAATGGAAGAAAATGTAGTGGCTGCCATCATTCTCTCCTTTGATTTTTATTAATATGGTTTTACTTAAATTATTAATATCTATCTAAACTACAAAACCACCCTTAAAATATGATATTAGTTTTAATTACATTTTTAAATAATTAATTGCAAAAATTGAACAAAATCCTAAAGAGTTGATGTAACATTTTAATATATATATATATATATATATATATATATATATATATATATATATGTTTTATGATGTTGAATGTTAACCTTTTATTTTGTATAGGAATAATCCAACCATCAATTAAGCCTTATTTTAGGAAGTGTTGTTAGTCAATTACAAATACCCTTATTTGATGGAGGTTACTTGTGTCTATATGTTTGGATCATCTATATTTTTCTTTTTCATTTCTTATTAGTCTTTTTTAACGGTATTGTTTGCACGAGTTTCTAAAGAAATGTGTTTTGTAGAGATGAACTTGTGTTTGTGTTGATTTTAATACAATATACATGATGTTATTGAAGTTGTAATCTTGGAAGAATGTTTGAATCTTCAAATAATTTCGCTAGTCTTCAAGTGTGGTCAACTTTAGAAGGTAGAGAGTTTTCTTATTGTTAGGAGAATTCTCTCTCGGCCTCTCTAGAGTGTATGTTTTATTTTTTACCCGAAGAAAACTCCTAATTTTCAAAAACCAAAAATCAATTGGTTAGCTCTCTTGGACACAATCAACCTTCTTTTCTCAATTGGGAGAAACTGCCATGATAATGAATATAAACAATGTTGAATTTGAAATAACACAGAGCTACATTTATTATTTGAAGCATATTCTAATACAAACAGAACATACAATCTTTCTCCAACATCATTCCAAAAGTCCTACCCACAAATATATCACAACCCTCCATTTATTCGATCGATTTCCTTTCTTCAAGCTACTAGAAGGCTTTCTGTATTTGAATCCCTGCCCCAAGCCCTCTCCTTCCAAATCCTCTCAACCTCCTCAAATGTCAGTCCCTGCGTCTCGGGAACATACACGACAACGAACACAATGGCAAGCACAGCTATGGCTGCAAAGATAAGGAATGTCAGACCAGTTCCAGCTACTTCAGCAAGCGAAAGAAACGTTTGAGCCACAATCAAATTTGAAATCCAATTGACTGTTGCTGACATGCCACCACAAAGACCTCGATAAGCCTCGGGATATATCTCTGAGTTCACGGTCCACGGTACCGGTCCCATCCCAGGGGAAAAGAAAGCAATGTAGAGTGCTAATCCAATTACAGCAATACATCCATTAAGACCATTTGTTGAACCATATTGGCCAGCAAATAATGCCCCAGAAAGAATGGCAAGTGATACTATTACACCAGATAAGCTTGAAATGGCAAGTTTCTTCCTCCCGACGTGGTCGATAAGGTAGATTCCAAGAACTGTTCCAGCAGCGTTCATGGCAGCGACAATGAGGGATAGAAGGAGTGCTAACTGATTGGACCTAAAGCCAGCCATTTGGACGATAGTTGGGCTGTAGTACATGACCGTGTTGATACCAGTGAACTGCTGAAATGCCTGAATCAACAACATCAACATCGATCCATTTGTAATTAGCATATTTGAAAGTGATTTTGAAATTGCTAAAACCACATTTGTCATGATTAAAATCACTCCAAATTTTATATTTAATTTTACTATTTTAAATGCAATTTTTATATCGACAAAATTAGTTCTGAATACTAAAAACATGTTTTAGAGTGATTTTAACGTTTTGAAATTTTTAATATAAGTAATGTCCTAGAACAGATATGAGGAAATTATGTTTGAGAGGTCGAAAAGAGAAATTACTTACAAGACCAGTGAACTACTCAAATTTAAAAGTATGAAGAAGTTATAAGAGATAGCTCCAACAAGCACGGTGGAATGTTTGAGACAATTGCTCTTACTAATAAAAAACGCCCCTTTCAGTTTATTTATGATGCTTAGCTACACAAGATCTTGAAAAATTTATAAACACTAACATTTATAGTAAAGTGTTTCAAAAGGTTTTCCATAGGTCCTTTCAGAAACACTATTCTCATGTCATGATCATTCCAAACAGAAATTGAGCCTTTGAAATGGACTCAAGCCAATAAATTTGAGCTCCTACTATTAGTCAGGAATTGTACCTGAAGTCCAGCCCCAGCCAGAAATGCAATTCTGATCTCTTTTGATTTAAATACATCCATGTAGCTTACATTTATCTTTTTATGCTTTTCTTCCTCTAGTTGAGAAGAAAGATAGTCAATCTCATCTTCTAAACGAGGAAAATCATAAATTTTAGAGAGCACGGCAGTGGCTTTGGATTTTTCATCCTGCGATCCATGAAATATGATGTTAACTGAACATGTGAAAGCAAAAAACCGACACAAATTAAAAGCAATAATCACGTGCACCTTCATAAAAAGCCATCTCGGAGACTCTGGCAGAAAAAGCATGAACACAAACTGAATCACAGCTGGGACACCTGAAACTCCCAGCATCCAACGCCAAGTTCCGGGGACCTGACCAAGCACGTTGTTAAACCCCATTCACCACTTGCATTTCAAATTCTGAAAGAGAGAGTAGTGAACTAATTGTGCTAGAAAATAAGTTTTCCACATCTAGAACAAGAGACCATCAGGCCTTAATATTTTCTCTAAATTATAGAAGAGTATATAATTCTCTGAAATTTAGAACTGGTTGATGCGGGGAAACTTAGCAAGATAATGTTCTTGAAAAGTATCACGCTTATATAAGAATCAGAATCCATGGAAAGTTCCTTACTAATAAAAGGTTTAGTATCATCAACCAAATAGTAAGGTTTGTTTCCTCGAATTTCCCCTACAGGACGAGTTTACGAGGACATATGTTTTTTCACAATAACAAAAAATATGGCGGAATTGAAACATTTTGAGGTTAACAAAGCTAATTACAGTTACAAATTTCAAAGAGCTTTAAAGTAAACATTAAAAAGGTTTATAAATTTCAACAGAGGACAATTATTGTCTTCTGAAGGGCATTCAGAAAAAAGCCAAAAGCGAGGAAGACCAACGCCGTTTAAAAAGATTCAGCCTTCGAGTTATAAGTTTTCACAATCATCATGACCATCCCACATTGATAAATGAATGGAAAGAAAAAGCAAGCAACAACTAGAATTTTTTTTTTCAAGAAAATAACCTATGAGACAGGGTGATGGAAATTACAACTCAAACAAAGAATGAAGCAGCTTAAGTTAGGCAGAAAGAATGGAACAGGTTCCGTCACATGTTACTCAGTCGAATATTTAAAATACCATCCCGAAATTCTATCTTGATGCCGCCTCTTCAAACTGCAAGATGAAAACCTTTCATTCCAGTAAATTATAGCGTAATGAGCATCGACACAAATGGTTTGGCAATGCACTACAAATTAAATTACCTATAAGAGTATCGCTCGACAACTTATACATCACATAATGAATCCATACAAAGGACACAGTTAGGTCAAGTATAGTTCATAAACGAGTGTTTTCACAACTATTCTAGTTTCTGGAAATGTTTTGGTGCAATCGAGAGTTTCGAATCAAACTTTATTTGTTTTTTCTTAACTTAAATAATAATCACATTTCAACATAGTGTGACCATACTATTAAATAGCGCAGCTCACATTTCTTATCCTACATGCAAAATCTTAAAAACCAAATATTGACGATATTCTGGATATTTGTGAAGGTTTTGGAATCTTGCTTCTGAATAAGAAGATATAAACGAAAGTAACTATTAAGTATATAGCAGGCATTTATAAAGTTCTCCTGTTTGGATAAAGAAGGTATAAAATATTAAGACATAAACTCCATTTCCATACTGAAATTTTGACCAATGCAAGATCTTAAATTAAAATAATTCAGGGAAAAATAAACAAGAATTTGAATTTGAGATTCCAAAAATCATGAAAGCATTCCTAAATATTTTAAATTTAACCATAAATACTCTGAATTCTCTTTTTCTCATTGTCCATTAAAAGACATTGGTAAATTGTCTGGATAAACATAGTTGTGTATGAACTTACTTTATACACTGGCAAATTGGTAAATTGGTAAATGTACGTTGACATTTTAACTTCAGCATCAATTTAGAAAAATTGTTTCAAATTGTAGATACAGTGGCATCTCAAGTTCTACGTAGAATTTCTCAGAACACTAAAGAAATAGGCTTATAAATACTTGGGAAAAGTATATGGGTTCATTGAAAATTAAAGTTATTGGCTTGAGATACCAACAAGTTTGGAAAAGTATATGGCTATGGAAACTATAAGAAATAGGCTCATTGCCAATTGGGGTGTTGAAGTTTAATCCAAGTTTGAAATTACTAATTGACCCAAAAGCTTAAGCTAATGCGTAAAAGGAATTTAATATTATATCATCTATTACACCCACTCATTTGTGGGCTTAAAATATAAAGAAGACTCAACTAGTGGAAATCAATATTAACTGAGGAGAAATTAATATTACAAGAGTTTGAACACAATACCTCCTGAATCAATCTGCACTAATTATTAGAATTTAGAGCTGTGACAATTCTTCAATAGACATAAAAATAAACCATTTTTTTCAAAAATCTTTATTATTTAAGTAAAACCTTTTTTGCAGATCTTCATGGTACTCCTAAGAGTTCTCCCATATCTTGTTAATGGCCTATGAATCTCACATCTATAACAATAATTTTGATCCACTATGCTCCAGTTTATTTGAGGGGCCACTCCACCGGCCTAGGTTGACATGTATTATATTAAACTCTTCTTGTTTTCCAATATTTGTTTTGGCCATTCCAATAATTGGTAATATCCATATAGAATGTTAGCAGAGAACAGAAAAAAGATTGCTTCATCACTACACACGATCAAACAAGTGCAAAAGCAGAAAAATGCACCACAGATATTTCATTCAGAGTTAGTTTCAAGATCATTATTAGAATTGTTCCACAAGATGCACCCATCAAGCCATGTCTTTTACTATGTAAAATTTTCTTTCTCAAAGATAAGGAAGCTCAGTCATATCATACAAAAACACAAGAGAGGTCAAAATGAGATAAACCTAACCTGGGTAAATGCAAGATTTATGAGGTAGGAGAGAAACTGTCCAACAGTTATCATGAGCACATTAGTGCTGACTAGTCCTCCTCGTATTTCAGATGGGGATGCTTCTGCAATGTATACTGGAGCTGTGACAGATGCCACACCCACACCCATGCCAACTAGGAATCTTCCTGCTATAAGAATGTATGGATCTGGAGCTGCAGCCATTACAGCAGCACCAATTGCAAAGACAACATCAGCAAGAAGGGTTGCCTTCTTCCGCCCATAAGCATCGTTAATCCAACCCCCAGCGGCAGCACCAACAATTGCTCCAAGCACAGCCATACTCACAATTGTTTCCTGCCATTTTTCTTAAATAAGGATTACACTATAAACAGGACCATGAATGAGGAAGAGGAAGTAAAACACCTGAACGCATATTTGGTTCTCAGTTTTAATAAAAGTGAGGTTGGAAAGTCTGAGCTTATGTAATCTGAATAAAGATTGTTTTGTACTTAGGTTTGTATAGCTAATGTTTGCTTGTAGATTGATAATCTATAAAAGCTAGTTTGATTATAAAAGATAGATTTCACAATTCTAAGTTAGACAAACCTATGATTTCTTTTTTATATCCATGAGTGTCTAGGCCAGCTTACGAACACTTCAACTAATCTAACGGGACAATCCGCCTAACCTCTTAGTTAGTTATTGAGACTGTCCCTTTTTTTACCACTAGGCTAACCCACGATGGTTACAAAACCTATGAAATCAATAAAGCCTGGGGTCAAGAAACCTGCATACCAAATATAAGCCTGTCTTTGTAATCTCAAGTTCCTAAACTTAACCCGTGAACAAAACCTCATCTAAAAGCAAGGGGTGTAGAGAGACAATGGAGACGTCAGGAAAAACAAAAAAAGAGAAGGCAAGAAGTTGATTCCCAGAATTCAGGAATGTTTACCTGTAGGAAACTACTGTTTCTGACAGCCTCAAAATCATCTTTAATATAAAGAAGAGCTCCAGATATCACACCTGCAATCACCATTCATTTCTAGCTCAGACTTGGAACCGAATGGAGCTAATTAGAAAGGCAGTAAAGTCGAGAACACGGGGTTAAACTGCAAATCCTATTCAAATGCACCATGGTTTCCACAAATGAGGCTTAATCCCAACTTTCTTCGTCTAATTATTATTATGATGTTATCTAAGAGACGAGAAATAAACATATTGCATTTCCCAACTGGAAGAAACAACAGCCAGAGAAAAAGGGGATGAAGCAAAATTTTGTACGCGCTATTATAGTTAGATCCCTGTTGGGGTGCCCTTGGACATCATAAAAGAGCCATTGTGTTTCAGAGTTCTAGAATGGAGTCAGAAAAGCAACTAGATTAAAGGAGATTGGTAGGAAGACCATCCTCACAAAAGGGCTCACCAGTATCTACCAGAGAATGAGCAACTTCAAATATGCATTAACAGATCAGTCATCCATCAAAATTTGGGAAAAAAAGTAAATCAACATAAATGTCCACGACCTGCCTAGCACAAGAAATGATCTAATCCGAACAAAATTACAGATTCTCCATGATAAATCATTATTTTGTTTTCCATATGAACGAAAAGAAGAATTTTGATCAACCGAAAGGGGCAAAAAAGTAAGAGCAGAAAATCTACAGCAACTAAAATGTCTAGCATACTAGACAGAAAAAAAAAAAAAAAAAAAAAAAGAAGATAGGTTGAAACAACAAAAAAAGTTAGTCGATTGAAGATTGAATATGACCTGTATCGTAGCCGAAGAGCAAGCCACCAATCCCAGCAACCACCGTCAATCCAAGCACGTAAGGATTCTTAAAATAATACATTTTCCTCTCAGGATAAATATCCAAATACCCAGAACTTCCAGGCAGCGATTCGAGCGTGAGTGTCATAGTTAACAAGTACAGTAGAAATTCTAAGAACCCAGGTGAAATACAAGAACAAAACCAATTTCAATCCAGTAAATTCAACCTAAACAGAGAAATGGACTTCCCTTAAAACTAGAAATCAAGTTTTGGGTTCCTAAAGAAGGAAGTTGCAACAGAGAAATTGAAAAAAAAAAAAACAAAAAATATGTAATTACAGCAGCTGAACGAAAACCCACCAAGATTAAAAGGGATTGGGGGTTGAATCGAACAGTGAGCCACAAAGAATGAAGAATAGTGATTGAATTTGAAGGTAGACGATGATGAAATGGAAGAGGATGAAGAAGGCAGCTCAAAGCAAACTATAGCGATGGGAATTAAAGAAATTGGAAAGAAAAAAAGAAAAAGAGATTCTGCAATGGATCGAAATCAGAGAAAATTAAAAAAAAAAATCAGAACCAAACAAAGAGAAAATTTCCCAAGAAAAACATGAACGAATTTTTACTTCTCAGCTTAAAGCGAAGATGAATGAATCAAATAGAAAAATTAGAATGAGACATCATTTTCAGTTGATGGAACACATGTGGTTGCATGTATCAATACCCGCCACTACAAACAAGAATTCCAAACAATTTCTTTCCGTGCTTCAAATTCCAACAGACTATTGAATGCTATACTACGATGAGTAAAGGTGTAAGATTTTCTGGTCATTAAATTAAGATGATGAATTTAAACTCTAATCATTCAAATATAGAGGTGGGAGGAGTTGTTTAGTTTAAGCTTCTAAAGATGGTTGAGCATTAGAACAAAGAAAAAAATTAAGTTAGGTTGGGTTTGGAGAAGACTGAAATTTTGGATTGATCAATCCAAACATAAATTTCAATATCATGAATGTTATAACTAATATATAAATAACAAAGAAAGGACAAAAAAGTGTCATAGAGGAGATTGAATGGATAGGACAAGTTGCCATTTTGGATAAGAATCAATATCACTTTTCCTCCAATCTTCCTCTCAATGACAGATCTTGGAGTTGGAACTTTTTAAACCAATAATGATTGATGAAAAGAATATAAATGAGAGAAAAATGAGGATAAAAGTAAGATAAGATACATACAATTCAATGAAAATGTGTAATAATCCATGCAGTTTACCCTAAACTGTGTATTTGATCCACAATATAACTTCACATACTGCATGGTTAGATACTATTGATAGGTTTCACGATAACAATTGAATACTCGACAAGAGACTCATGTAACGTTTTCTACTATAGTTATAACTGCCAACTATTTATTATCTTGTACATTTATCGTTATTGGTGATGGTCTATCTAAAGTTATAATCATGGAGTGGTTCCTACCTTGCATGACTATATAGAAAATTACGTTAAGCTAGTCATGCAACAATTTTAACTTGAAAATAACATGCCCATTGATATTACTGAATGTATGGACTTATAATTGAATTTATACTATAACACCAAAAGTTGAGTTTAAGATTATAATTATATGAATGTGTAGATGAAGCAGGATCTTAGTTGCATCTAAACATTGAATTTGTTAATATTTAAGACGACATTTGATTCACAATATAAAGTCTCCTCTTATATGATTTAATATCATAATGTGACATCACTCATATCGATATCTATAATGCATTATTGAATATGACAAAAGACTTGTTTAAGGTTCTGTCATTATTAGTTTTAAATAGCAACTACATCGCTTTGAACTGTAATTAGGAAAAGTTTTCAAACATATATAATCGGATTGATCGCTCTCACTTTCACAGTTGAATTATGTGCATGAACAACAACCATTTTGGTTATAAGACTCACAATGCATTAAAGTTACATAATACTATAAACAATAATAAATATAATCAAATCAGTCTTACTTTTTAGATTATTATCAATCAATTGCATTTACTAAAAAACATACGTAGGTTGTATACTAATACTATAAACCAGATGTTAGAGATCATTTGATTCATCCACCCACCTATTGTAAAAAAACAGATCATTGAAAAAGTGATTTTACTTAAATCATTTTTAGTTATTTAAGTTGATATGTCCATAAAATTTGATGATGATATTCATTTAGTTTATTTTAATTAAAGTTAAAATATTTAAGATAAAATAAATAGAAAATTTTTAACTTCATTAAACATTTTAAAATTTAAGGCTAAAGTATAACTTCACCATTAATAATAATTTATTATTACTATTAATAATATATAAAAAAAATTCAAATACATCATAATAAATTACCAAACCGTTTATAAAATAGAGCAAATTTTAATATTTCACTTCATTAACTCACCTAATTTTAAATTTTCAATTTCGAACTCAATTTTAAAAAAATATATATTATCCAAATTTCTTAAAATAACAATAAAATTATATCAAGATGAGGTGGCAGATGGAAATAATTGCAATAATTAAATTTTTGAGTGATTTGAAAGAAGAGTATGTCTGTATATGATTTGATATATTTTTGAGTCATTGATCGAAATTTGAAGAAGAAGAAAAGTATATGGTTGATGATAAATCTGGTAACAACATGGTTGAAAGAAAACAAATCTCATAATTTCATTCAAAATTTAAAACAAAAACGAGAGTTTAATTATATTCCAATAAACAATTCATGTAAAGTTAAAAGGTCTATATCAAAATTTTCCTTTTAATTAATTTAGTTAAGCTCATAAATTATTTATAAGTAATTATATATAATGATGTTCAACTAACATTGAATAGTGAATAATAATTAATCAAGTAGAAAATAAGTTAAAAGTACCATTTTACTCCCTATTTTATTTTACTCACTAATTCTAATTGTCTAACAGTACTTTTAATAAATCTCAAATTTGGTGTCTTAAAATTTATTATACCAAAATTGATTAAATAATACTAATAAAATTAATTTGGTTGAGGTGTGAATAAGCTTCTTAAATTGATGGTAAAAATGCTAATAAATAAAATAGAGTTAGGAACTAAATTTGTGATTGAACAAACATGATAGTATGTAACAAAAATAATATTTTAACGTAGAAAAATTAGTCCATTGTCACATGAAAAAGTGTCATAGGAATGTGATGGCAATGATGACTATAAGATCAAACCATTTGAAGCTTATTATTTAAAATGTAAATGGACATGTATACTTGCAATTTTTATAAAAAATGTTACCATAAAGTTAATTATTAAATTTAAAAGTGTTCTTCATTACAGTTAGGTTACATTAAATAACATTGTGTTATATCTGTCCTAAAGTATTTGCAGTGGAAAAATGTTAAGACTTCCAATAAAAGGTTTTAAATCTGAAGATGAAGATGGATTGCATACAAGTATGAGAAAATGAATTTCCAAGCAATAAATTTATATTATGCGCATTTATCCCTCTTTCTTTCTTTCTTTCTTTCTTTTCATTTTCCCTCTCCCTCTCTCTCTGTCTCTGTCTCTCTCTTTCTCCTCCCCCTCTCTCTTTTTAAAATGGAGTGAATGAACAGGAATTGATACAATAAAAAACTTCAATCGAAAAACAGACTATAAAAATCGAGGAAAAAATGAAGGGTAACACACATTGATCAATCCATTGCTTTCCATCCTGTTGCAGTCATAATTCCGAGTTGAACCCAGAAGCTATCTAGTTTTGCACAGCCACTGATTTGTCTTTGAACAATTTGAGGCTAAGTGCATGAAGCATTGCCCTTGAATACTGCCGAGACGACATCTTCCAATCCATCCCTGTTGTTAACATTGCCTTGAACTCGTTGTAACTGATTCGCCCGTCCTGTCCAATTACAAAATCAAACAAATTAAAACATGTATCCAGTAAGCTTGAGATTACTTTCAAAAATAGTACTTGTAGACAACATACGTAACTAAAACCTTATGAGAACTAGGAGGTCGTTACGCCACCATTTTCTTAAGTTTATGCAAACAGCACAATTTCATTAGTATTCTATTTGCTACTAAAATTTGTACAGTTATCGAGTAACTCCTATCTCCTTCTTAGTTTACTTTTTACAGTTATCGAGAAACTCCACCGTATTAACTCGATGCTTTATTAACTTGGTGGGTTAAATGCCAAAGCTTTTGCAGCCCCTTTAAGCTCTCCCAAAATAAACACACCCTATTATACTACTCATTAGGAAAAGAAGAAGTGAAGAATGGGCATTCTAGAGATAGATACCTTATCTGAGTCAACATCAGAAATGATATCTTGGATCACCTTCTCATTGTCATCCATTAAGGCTTCTCTCAGTTCATCATATTCAATGTAACCATTTTGGTCCTTGTCAAAGAAACTGAAAGCTTGAGTGAGAAGCTCATCGGTGCTCATCTTTCTGAGATGAATGGACATTGTAGCAAACTCCTCGCAGCTTAGTGTTCCATTTCCATCCAAGTCCGCCTTATTCATGGAGAAATAGAGCGTCATGAGAACGGTTGAATGATAATTTTGATCTCAGCTATTGCTTATATAATGCATATTTTAATGCAGTTCTTCTTTATCAATTATGAAAAAGAGTCGGCATATATGGTTCAATCTTCTTATTTGAATTTGTAGAACCAGGAGATCCATAAATGAGGATCCAAAGCAAGTGGAAGCATTGATATCTAATCTATCACGAATCAAATGAATATTTATACAGAAAGTAGAAACCATAGGGCATGATAATGACTTGTTCAAAGGGAATAAGAGCAAATATCTCAAATTACTAAAAAATATCCTATAGTTGAATAATGTTTTTTGGACGTTTGAGGGACTCAAGAATTTTTTAGATTTCGTTAGACTCGATAAAAATATCTAAGATACTTGGACCAAAAAAAGTCCAGAATTTTTTTCTTTCAAGAATCCAACAACCTTTCTTTATAAATAAAAAGCTTGTCCTCGCATTATTTAATGCTAGCAAGCAAAGTGAAGGGTAAGGTATATAGAGTGCCCTTCTCAAAGTACCCATCAAATAAAATTATGGGAGAGAATTGTTTAGATTGGGAAGAAACTTACAGCATCCATCAACATCCGCACATCAGGATCGGGAAGAGAATGTCCAATCATATGCAAACCATTCTTCAATTCTTCAAAAGTCAAATCTCCATTTTTGTCAGTGTCCATCATGTGGAACATTCGTCTGATCCCTTCCATTTGCTCATCTGACAAGTGGTCAGCCACAACCTGGACCCAGACAAAGATATTCACCATCAATTGACAAGTTGTTTAATAGGGAATTTAACTAAATGATGTAAGTTCAAGAAAATGGGTATGTTAACAAACTTACTCTAAGTACTTTCTTCTTGAACTTATTCATCAAAGTGAATTGCTTAATCCTTATGCCGACATTTTCTCCCAGGGATACATTACGAGCCTGGTTTTTGTTTTGTATCCAAGGATGACCTTCATGTAATAAAACAAAACGATCAGATAATAAAATTTATGATTAATGGTTTAATTTCATCTCTCTCTCTCTCTCTCTCTCTCTCTCTAAAGTGTTGCAATAGCTCTGAGCTTACCGAAAGAAACAGATACGCATGGTGAAAATGTTCAGCAAAAATTAAACAAGCAGTAAATTTTGCTTCATCTCCACCTTTTGCGAACAATCTATCTCAGTAGGAACAGACCAACTTCTTTAATTGTCACCAACTTAAAAAGATATAGATGCTACTAAATTTTGTATAATAATACAGAAAAAAACCATTTCCATCGCCATACTTGCAAGCCGGTTCCAATCTTAACCACAAAATTAAGTAATAAACAAGCACCCAAATCCAACATAAAATTGTTCAGACCTGGTGAGAGAACATCTTACACAGATGGAAGAACCAATTTCCACAAAAGATAGTTTCATCCAACCACAAAAATGCTACAACTAACTTCGGATAAGACTTTATTTTGGGTGGGGCATTTACGTGGACTAAAATATCTATTTGAAAATTTATTTTATTTCAAGTACTTTTCCCGTTATAAGGAGGCTATATAATCAAATAACCAATTAAATGTTTCTTTATCATTTTTTGATCGATTGATTTTATAATCAACTAAAAGTTAGATTACCTAGAAAATTAATTGAATTGAGTTTGAAGATAATCTTCAAATTGTTCCGGTACATTCTTGGAAATCAATGTCAACGGTGACCAACGTGGTGTAACTGCATTCTTTCTGAAAGAGTTGTGCTAATTTTGTTCTTAATTTGAAATTAAGCTAGCAATTCTTATCTGTCAACTTTTTTGCGAGGAAAGCCCAACCTAGTTGATGAAATCTATGAAAACCAATTAAGTTTCCAGCTAAGATTTTAAAGACTTGTATTATCAGGAGCTAAAACAAAATTCACTGTTTTTAGCCCTATAAACAAAACATAAGGGTATTTCGCCTCTTTACCGGATTCGAGCTTAATAAGCGAAGAGGAGCTTCACTCGTTTGTTAGATATATTGAAATTATCCTGAGAGGTATATTTTTGTGAGAACAGACTGAACAGTTGTAATTCTATAGTACTTTAGTCTCATTTCATTCGAAGAAAAGAGATTCCAAAGTTGGGATCCATCAGAGAAAGAGAGTTATTGGAGTGTTTAAATACAAGGAGCGCTTATGTGAAGGTCCACTCACTAAAAAGAGAGACAGTAGAAAATTACGATATTCAAAGAAGGAGTCGGTTTGTCATTTTTGCGCCAGTCAATACTTATTATATGGATAATGGATGTTGGTTTTGTGGAAACTGAACTACACTAAAATCAACTATATGTATGTCACTCTCACGGACAAAGTAAACAGGATTCAGGAATGCTGGCACTGGCGGAGTGTTTTTCCTATCCTTCAGAAGAAGACTAAAGTTCAGCCTTGCTCATTATTTTGTTTTCAAGTTACTTTTCTATTTCCTTTCTAAATTCCTATATATTGTTTTCAAAATCTGCCCACCCTTCAACGGTTCATGGCCTGCATTTCTGTTCCTTTATTGGAATTTATTTATAACCTACGGATGGAATACTCTGCTCAGGATTTGGAGAAAAAAAAATGCGAAGCAAAATCTAATTAAAAGGGACTGGGAATAAGAGTCCATACCAAGTACTTCTTCGACAGTCATCCGATTATAAGGATTTGGATCAAGCATTCCCACCACAAGTTCTTTTGCTTCCTTAGAAACCTTTGGCCAAGGGTCCCTCTCAAAATCTATATTCCCCCGAACAATAGCATGCGCAATGCCTTCCTCAGATTCTGCACTAGTTATAAACCCAAATGCAACATTAACATGCCTGAAAAAATTGCTCGGCCACTTGATTTTCTTATATGTTTCAAATCAAATTTCAAACGTTTGTTTTGAAATGCATTTTTATGTTATTGTTAAATAATTCATAAAAAGTTGCCTTTCAAAAAAAAAAAATTCATAAGAAGTTTAGAGACTCGAAATATTTTTCTTTCTTGTAAAGCTTTGGGACTTGAGAGTTAAAGGTGTGCAAATAGAGGATTTGAAAATTTAGGAGCCAAAATGGACGAGTAGACAATCTCTTTAGACAACAAACAACCTACAAGATGGCACTCACAGAGAGACTCACCTGCCCAGAATGGAGGAACTCCGCAAAGTAAAATGTATAGAATAACCCCAGCACTCCAAACATCAATTTCAGGTCCATAGCTGCGTCTTAAGACCTCCGGTGCCATGTAGTATGGACTTCCAACAATTTCACCGAATCTCTGATCTACATAAAGAGATCGGGGAAGTTGAGGCGAGAGGAGAAATTTGGTTTATGCAGTCAGAATTATTATGGCTAAGTACTAAAGAAAACTGTAAGTAATAGTATACCAGGTTCAAAAAATATGGAAAGACCAAAATCAATTGCCTTCAGTTGAGAGTTTTCACTTTCATCTGCGAACAAGAAGTTCTCAGGTTTCAGATCCCTGTGGATTACTCCATTTTCATGGCATAACTGAGACAGAACAAGAACACACTTAAAGTTATAACACCATGAATCATTCGATTCGATTCCTGGACGTTGAAGTTCTCTTTTATCTCCTAGGCTACATAACAAATTAAAGGAACCTTAATCTTCAGTTAAAACGCACAAGGGGTAGAATTTATCTACAAAATTGATCTATGTTAAGCATGAACCAACGGAATTTCGAATGAGATTAATTCCCAATTAGGCCAATGGATAGCTCTTCTACAAATTTCAAATGCTACAGTGACCACATTAAACACATATAACACAGAAATAGCTTCAAACAAATGCAAAAACAACGTATTAACATAACCATTTGGAAGAGATCAACATATACAAATTAAAATCATATACCTTACAAATCTCAATGATGGTTTTGGTAACATTAGCAGCGGCACGTTCAGTATAATGGCCTTTGGAGACAATCCTATCAAAGAGTTCACCGCCCTCACAAAGCTCCATAACAAAATAAACGGCTTCATTATCCTCAAAAGCCTCCTTAAAGGTAACAATATTAGGATGCTTAGGCAAACTTCTCATAATAGCAACCTCTCTACGAACATCCTCAACATTAATCTCAGATCTCAACTTGCTCTTGGAAATAGTCTTACAGGCAAAGGTATCACCAGTTTCAATGTCAAAACATTGATGGGTGATCCCAAATTCCCCACGACCAAGCTCCTTCCCAAAACGATATTTCTCGAAAATGTTGTCGCCGGTAGAGTCGTGTGAGAGAATGGAAGCGGCGTGACGAACAGAGGACTTGCGAACAGATTCGATAAAGGCATGATCGGGGAGGGTGTTGATGTCTTTGGTTCTCTTGGAGAAGGATCCGGGTCTGGCTTGGATGGAAACGCAGCTTCCCATGGGAGGTGAAGGGGATGAAAAGGGCGGTGGGATAGGTCACGGAAGTCGTCCCATGGGAGGAGAGGGGGTATTGTTGGAAGAGGAAATTGCAGGGAGAGAGATAGAGAGAGAGAGAAGGAGGAGGAAGGGAAGGAGAAGGTAAGGAGAAAACAGTTGGAGAAGAATCCGTTAATGGCGAATTGTTGAAGAGGTCCCGCCATTTTCTTAGGAGTTGTTCAAAATAAACCGTTATTGGACAGACTCTTCTCTTCACTCTCTCTCGATTCTAACTTTCACCCTAACCATACATATATATATATATATATGCACACCGTCTTTTATATCTACCTCGCACAATAACAAATGGATACTAATTTTATCGTAAGAGGTTCAATTCTTCCACTCCACATAATGTAGATAGAAGCACGGTAATTATATATAAAAAACAAAAACAAATTTTCTATATATTGTAAGTATTGCTATTGCATCCCTAGTAATATATTTGACACGTTTCTACTTTTTCATTAGTTTGAAAAACTATAAAGCATACAAAACAACCAACAAAATGTCTCTAGTGTGAATTTAATTAATTTTCTTAAAAAGCATACAACATTAATTCATTAATTCATTAATTAATTTTAAACAAATATCAATTATCATTAACATTTTTGTATAACTAAGATCTTACCATTTACATTGACATCGGCATTTTAAAGATACGGGAGGTAGGAGTTGTCTAAAAGTTGATATATATGAAACTTAGATCATTTTCTAAGTTTTGTATCCCTTTAGTTTGGGCTCTTTTGTCGATGCTATTAAGTTTTATATTGTTTTGTTTCTTGAGAATATGTCCAAGATGTTTTAGGACAGAGTAGAATGGATATCTTATTCTAGGACTTTATCTTCAAAGTTGAAAAGGCGTTATGCAAGCACTAAAAATGCTTGTTCGCGTCCAAGACCTATAAGAGTTCGAAAAAGTAGGTTCCCCTATGGTTGATTGCAGGAAGCTTAACGTTGATATCTCTTGCAATGAGTTGAATGATAGAGAGTGGATTGGCTTATCATTCAAATGTTTGGAGAGAGAGAGTGTATTGGCTTGTGGCAAACTTCCAAAGTTGAGTGCAGAAAATGACCGATCGAAGCTCTTAAAGGCTTGGCTCTTCTCGAACACATAAGATACATCAAGGTTAAATAATTAAATCAATACTTATATAAGAGCCATTTGGTAACAAAAAATAACTCATAACGTAAATATTATAGCAAATAACTTTAGTTAAAACTTATACGAAGTACAACCGTAAATAGTAAATATTATATCAATAAATGACAACTACTAAATCTGTTGTGATTACAACAAAAATAAAAATATAAGAATGATTTCGAGAATAGAATTTCAACTACGATAAAATAAAAAAAAAATTGAAATAATTATGCATCATGGATGACGAAAGGAAGAAAAAGTTGAAGTGAGGGTTCAATCTCCAAAACAGGATGGTGATTGTTTGTTTTCCCATTCTCTCACTCAATCTCTTTCCTCATGCTTTCACTTTTGCCCTAACAATTTTCCTCTCAAAAATTAAAAATTCTAATTTCCTCATTAAAAGCCTTGACGTGACATTCACAATTTGACACCTTACCCTCTAAACACCTTTACTAAATAATACTAAGTATTCATTTATTAATAATTAAGCTCCAATTATGTCTATATATAATAATTTAATTTCAAATTGAAATGCATATTATTGTTTTTTAATTGTATAGAGTGATGTTTTTGTTCGTTGGAAATATTCAAATATTCAGATTTAGGGTAACTTAATTTATGTGGATTAATTAAAATAAAACAAGATTACTCTTTTTCATGAAAATCTTCCATTAGGTTATCAAATTTTATATATGCTCATTTGATTTTTCTTATCGAACTAAACTATATTATTTGATTTCAAAGTGGATCGTATCATTGTTGGTTGTAGTTTGACTTTGGAAAATTTTCATTCGCTTCTCTTTTCTTTAACTAAAAATGTTAGGAATATCAAATTGTATGTTAACGATGATATATGAAATTGTCTATACTTTGATATAAGGTATATGAAAGTTGTAGAGACGTGAGAAAGTTAAGTGCATGAGTACTCTAAAATCAATTGTTAAGAACAATGCATCATTCACATAGCTAAACAACCGTATGATGTTGTCCGTCTTAAACATAAACTCTTACGACTTTGCTTTTAAAACTACTCCCAAAAATATCTCGTGTAAATATGAAATATATTGTTTGATCTCCCACTTGCTTTTATACTTTTGATTTTTTCTTTATCCAATAAACTTAGGACTTTTTTTGCATTTTTCGAACATCCTCCACTTAAACAAAATATCACTAACCATTCTCTCAACTGTAGAATGCACATCAATTGTAGGAATGTAGATCGAACTAAGAGGTCTTATGCAAACTATCGTTTATACAAATAATTTACTTCCCCTGGCTAATATAATATCTGCTAAACTAATTATACACGATACATTAATTTTGATTCCAATTTACAGCCTTAATTAATTAAACACGATTATCATTAAAAATCCATTCCATCAACTTTTAATTATTTTCTAAGGCTAATTTTGTCTTCTTTTAAAAAATTTAAAGGGATGTGGATTGTGGGGGCTTTATAATCAAATTTAAATAAATAAAATAAATTCTAAATATTGAGACTATTAAAAAGAAAAAAGAAAAAAGAACAGCCGCCTTAGTTGATTTAAATATCTAAACAAAAACAAAATAAAAATATAAGAAGAATGTTTGCTAAATAAAATGACAAAAAAAAAAAAAAAAAAAAGTCAATTTAATTTTTTTTCCTAAATATCTCATATATATTTGTTTTTCTTTCTACCTTGAAAGGCATGTTGGGAGGAAACTCTAAAATAATTAAAAATTACTTTTGTATTAGTTTTAAAATGACGAAATTAAATAATATTCGAAAGTGTGGAGTTAAATATTAAATTGATATGGATAGTTTTGAATATAAACTTTCTTTATAATTTTTATCGTTGGTGCGGTTTTTTACCTTAATTTATTTGAGAACTTTTAGTGTAAAGTGATTATGTGCTATTCGTGTTCTTGTGTATTATTAGTTTAAAAGCAAAGTAGTGATGCAGTTGAGGTTATTTGAAGAGCTAAAAAAATAATTAGATTACTACAAATTTAAAAAGTGTAAGTTGTAATTGAAAACGACGAGGGAACACTTGATAAATATAATATTTACAGATTCTTTCTAATTTAAAGTTGAATTGAAATTGGCCTCCAAATATAAAGGAAGGAACCCGTATTTTTCAACCCTAATTTTATAATAAGATGTCCATGGGAGGGGGGGGGGGCATTTGAGGTATTTTCAACATTGAAATCACTGTCCTTAATTAATTAATTTAAACAAATAAAAAAAAGGGAGGTTTCTTTTTTACATTAATTAAAAAAAGGTGACCTTTTTGCCCCCCTGACCCACCACCTCCACTCATGACTCGTAACATGGCAGCAAACGAATCCTTCCTCTTCTTTGACCATATCCAAAGTCAAAAAATATATATACCATCTGATTTATCATATTCTCACGTCATCATTTCTTTTAACCGTCCAGATTACACTTACTCCTACTCCGCCGCTGCATTCGATTGTGCCCCAAACTGTACGGAACTCAGCGGTGAGATATTTATATTTTAACTTGGGTCCCACCACCCAAGTCATCTGCCAACTCAACACAACAATGTTCGAGATATTTCCCCCTCCCTTTTTCTTCTTTTTTTATTTCCTAATGTGGCCCCATATTCTTTAGGTATTATTATTTTACCCCTTCTTTGATGGGCTGAATTAATGTATTTGGTAATCATTCTTTCGATCTAAGTAATATAAGAAATGTTGTAATTAATACTAAATATTATATTTAAAAGGTAGTTTTAAGATAATTATTATGTTACAAATAGTATATGTTATATGGTGATGTATTTTAGTTGAATTATTTAATACTAACTTGTAGAGTCAAATGGTAAAACACTCACGAAGAAAACGTTTGGAGTAAGAACTGAAATTGTATCATTTCACTTATTTGACCATTTCTCTCAACTCTTTTGGTCAAAGGATAGAAATTCGACTTTGAAATGATAAAAAAAAAAAGAGTAAACATCAAAACTTATAAAATCTTTACTATAATTTAAAAGAGTGGGAAAAGAAATGAGTATAAGTTTGTGTAGGTGGCACGTGGAAATCAATTATAAAACAAAGATGAATCCAAAACGTATTTAAAAAATTAATTATTTTCAATAATTAATAATTTAAGTACTAATCACCTTTATAATAAAACTTATCCAACCATCTTTACACAAGCCACGTGTAAATCTTTGTTCCCCGGTGGCCCACCAATCCAACTATAAAATTAAATATTTGTCAAACCCTTTTTATTTTATTTTCTTTTTCTATAAATAAGAAAAGTTTCTAAACATAACCTTAGAAGAGAAGGAAGTAAGAGAAAGGCTTAAATTAAAATTTCCATATTTTCTATAATAATAATAATAATAATAATAATAATAATAATAATAATAAAAGAAGTGAACAATAAAAGTAGGATTAAATTGAAGATTTATATTGGGAGTAAAGCTGAGAGGACCAAATAATAAAATAAAAGTAAAAGAGGGGTGATAGGAAAATATGAAAATAAAAAAGAAAGAAAAAGAGAATTCGTCACTATCATAAAGATTTGTCATAAGATATATTTTTCATGGAAGGGGAGGTGAAATGACGAAAAGGGGTATGAAAGATGGAACGGCAGATCTGCTGCTGCTAGTTCATCCCCCATTTTCGATTGGGATCAGGATATTCTGCCGCTACCGGCCAAACCTCCAGTTGAGATCAACAACAATCTTCAATTTCTCCTTGTACCCACCGATCAAACTTTCCTATTAGGGTTTTTTTTTTTTTTGTTTGTCCCTTTTTCTTTTCTGGGTTCTTCTCCGCTCCACGAAGAAATGGTCTGTTCCAAGTCCACAACAGGGGAGACCGTCCCCTGTGATTTCTGTAACGACCAAGTTGCGATTCTCTACTGTAGAGCCGACTCTGCTAAGCTTTGTTTGTTCTGCGACAAGCATGTTCACTCTGCCAATTTACTCTCTCGGAAGCATGTTCGTTCTCAGATCTGTGATAACTGTAGGTCTGAGCCGGTTTCAATTCGCTGTTCAACGGATAATCTCGTCCTCTGTCAGGAGTGTGATTGGGATGCTCATGGAAGCTGTTCGGTCTCTGCTGCCCACGATCGAACTCCGATTGAAGGTTTCACTGGCTGCCCTTCTGCACTTGAGCTTGTTTCTTTATGGGGTTTCGATCTTGGAGATAAGAAGCTGGAGGAATCTGAGATGTTGGTGCAGAATTGGGTCTGTTCACAGGATTTGGTTATGCCGATTGATTCTTGGGCTTCTAGAGCTAGTGCGACCGCCTTTAACGACCTCATTGTTCCGAATGATAACCCCTTTCTCTTTGCGAATCTGAACTGTACGGATGCTGCTTCGATGTTCAAGAAGCAGAGTCCGAGCTGTGGAAAGCATAAGCAAGTGATTTACAAGCAGTTGGTTGAGCTGCTTAAGAGGGATTTCGAAGGTGGAGACGATGTTGAGGGCGATGACACTCGAGATGGTGATGCAGGTGGGGAAGATGTTGGATTACAGAGTATGGTTCCTGAAACAACGAATGGGGATTGTTATTGGCAAGGGGATTTGGAAGGTCGTCAAATTTCAAAAGAAGATGATGGGGTTTTTGTTGGTGCTGCTCCTCCTCCATTACTGCAACAACAAGCTTCATTCACGTCTCTGCTTACGATGCCGTCCCATGTGGGTTTGAAAGATAACGAGCGCTCTGTTGATGAAACTGGTGTATGGGACAGTAGCCCAAATCGTCAAAGCACTCAAGTAATTTTTTCAATTACTTTTCCTTGTTTCTCTCTGTTTCAACTTTATCAATCTTCAGCTTTTTGTGTCATGCGCATATATATCGTAGTTTGATAACTGTAACATATCACTCTGTACCAAATATGTTTTCTTTTGTGTTTGTCCCGTTTATTCTTTTCCCCAATTCCGAGGAATTGAGTTCGTACATCGTTTGCCAGTCAATTGGTTTAACCTTCAAAAGTAGTTCAGTCATTTTCTGAGGATATGAATGGCCAGTAGATAGGCAACTGTGTTCTTTCTTCTAGACCCTCTTTCTGATTTCTGGTGATACTCCTCTTTGTTGACATGCTTGTTGTGTAGAATCAAATCCTCTTTTTTCTCCTTTTGACACAAAGTTTGGTGCATTATCTGTTCCTAATCTGGGATAGTACTTGCTTGTAGTTAATTGAAAATTCCCAGGAGTTCTGTTGTTTTCTCTTTTTGTTTGGAATCTGATTTAATATTTATCCTATAAACTCTTTCATGATAGTTAATGCTTGATGTCTCTGGTTTATCTATTTTATCATTCTCAAATGAAGCTTAAATACATGTAATGCTAATGCCTTACCACTTCTGTATCCACTTTTTCTAGATTTGGGATTTCCATTTAGGACGGTTAAGGGGACACAAAGATTCAAATACGTTTGACGACGCTTATGGCACAGGCGA
The DNA here is from genome assembly GCF_000004075.3 of Cucumis sativus. Classification (NCBI taxonomy): domain Eukaryota; kingdom Viridiplantae; phylum Streptophyta; class Magnoliopsida; order Cucurbitales; family Cucurbitaceae; genus Cucumis; species Cucumis sativus. The sequence continues at coordinate 1,792,575 of NC_026658.2, forward strand.
CATGGGATTTACCATTAAAAATTTTGGTGAGTTTTTGAAAGAAACATCCCCCACAAGCGCGAAGTTGCTAGGAGAAACCTATCAGATCAATTGCTCTAGCGTTCATGATGATATACCATCATTCAATGTAAGTCCTCCTCTGTCTTTTCTCTTCAAGCATGTTCCTTATTGTTTATTCGTGGTTCCCTTGAAGAGAATTTTCCATCTAATTGTGTTCCCCTACTTGAAGACATATCTGATATCTATATTTGAGGAGTTTCAAAGACATCATGGATGAAATTAAATTTATTTATCAAAGTATGTGAAAGTCATCTAAACTAGACCATTAGTTGTCAACTTCATCTTCCATTACAAAAGCCAGTATTGCAACTGATGCTTGGAGTTTAAATTTGCTTCCTTCTTTAGTTGAGTGATCAATATCATTGTTTGAGTGATGCGGTGTCTGTTCAGTCAATAGTTAAAGACTGATCTTCTCAAATACTTCCGCGTGATGGCTTGTTTTCCGAAAAGCCAGTATTCCATGGGGACAGATAATCTAATCTATCACTCAATTTTCTTGTACTCATCATATGGCTCTCTCCTTTTCCCTATTGAGAATCAGCTGTTGAAGATATCCTATTTACTCGAACTTGCAGAATAATGTCAACAACACAACCCTAAGTCAGGGGGCAGTAACATGCGAGAGCATCAATATGCCTAATGACAAGCTGAAAGGTGGTTCTAAAAGTTTTCAGGCGATCAAACAGCCTATTATTATAAAAGGAGATAGTATATTATCAACATCAACAACCAAGGCCGACCTGGAGCTTCTTGCACAGAACAGAGGCAATGCAATGCAGCGTTACAAGGAGAAACGAAAAACTCGAAGGTGCATATTTCATTCTCTCCTTTATAGCTAACTCACTATAGATTGTTTTCTTCTCCAAAGCTTACTGTAACCTGGAACAGGTATGATAAATACATTCGCTATGAGTCGAGGAAGGCAAGAGCGGATACAAGGAAACGGGTGAAGGGTCGATTTGTGAAGGCTAATGAGGCCCCTGTTTTTGGATGATCAGCTTCCTCCGTGGGTTGAAAGTAGCTTTGTTTTGTTTTTGCTTTTTTGGCGTTTTAGTTATGTGTGTGTATATTTTGGTATTCCTTCCACTTATATTTGTTCTAATGTTTTAACAGGTGCAAATGCACATGATGATTTAATTATCCTTTCAATTTTAGAGTTAGGTAGAGATTAATGTTATGCATTATATAAATGATGTCAATAACAATTTCATGCGTAATCTTCTAATAATCAAGTCAAGAAAGTAATTGCAATTAATTATAAATATGTAACTTCTATGTCAAGAATCTCTAACATATAGCTTAGATTATTAATTTAGTTTTGAAACTATATCTTGTAGCATTTAAATTAAAGAATACTTGTAATATTGAATTTGACATGAAACATTACTGTTTTTGACTTTTTATTAGAATATGCCTGAGTTTCTTTTTCTTTAAATTTATATTAGATGTTACTTATTTGATGTGATGATCTAAGTTTATAAGTTTAGAAGGTACATGAATGTAATTTTAGAAGGTACATGAATGTAAGAGTTTAGGAGGTACATGAATGAAAAGATTAAGACTTCCAAAGTCAAGTGCGCATTTAATTGAAAATAATAATTTAGATTAGATGACCTCTAAACAAATAGAAGTATTTATTTTTTAAAAGTACTTCGATAAACCATCAATAGAGATAAATACGTTTCATCTAAATATATTTTATGAAAGACATTATATGTATCTGTAGAAATTGATGCATAAGACTGCTTGTATGAAGTAGTTTGGATTTTGATACTCTTTTGAGGTTCTCCCATTGAGTGCATACTTCTATGTTGTTATGAAAGTTAGCTATTAAAATTGGGATGGAGAGATAGTAACCGTTTATGATCACATTTACTCAACGTTTGATCAAACATGGAATACTTGAAGGAATTATTAAATGAAAGTTTTCTAAAAAAGCAAAACTAATAATAAAGAAAGATAAAGGCAACCCATTATGTTTCGATCAATTAGAAAAAGAAAAAATTCTTCCGACGTAATTTTGGTTGACCAAACACATAATCCTTTTTCATTTTTCACAATGAAAGAGAAATATGAGGAAGAGTTTCTCAAATGCGTTAATCTAATCTTTAATATTAAAGAAGAGAAAAGTGAGAAAAACTTAAAATATAAGGAAGAGTTTCTCAAATACATTATGTCAAAATTATGTCTTAAATGCCTTAATCTAAAATACAAAAATGTTATTAAATTAGACTAAATCACTTGAGAAAGAGGTTCTCAAATTCCTTGATCTAATTCTAACCCACAAAGATATGATTGAAAACACACTTCTGTAGTGTAGATAATAGAACCCTAGACTTCATTGTTAAGTATAAAATCTGAATAACAATTGTCATGTGAAGACGAAAGGAATGTAAGAAATGTACTTAATTAAAGATGTAAGAAACCCAAAAAAAGAAACGAAATTGAGCCAAGCATCCCAAAGGTCCTTGCCTCGACCTTTGGAGGATAAAGTCACTGATTTCCTTTCGCACATTAACTTCGCCTTTGTATGCTTTTGACACTTTGCTGCTACATAAAAGATTGTGTGTTGTTGTTCTTTGTGTTTTGCAGAACGTTTTTCTTTCATTGTTGATGAAAGCATGCATGTGAAGGTCAGATAAATCTTTCTATCCAAATTTTGGTAGATTCAAACACAATGCAGGGAAAATACTAATCAATAGAACAGTGTCTTGTAGAAACTATATACAACAAGAATGCAAACATTAAAAGCAAATAACTAATTGGTTTTTAATTTTTCTTATTAAATAACTTCTTCATTTTGAGTCTTTTCATATTTGGAAGAATTTTCATTTTCTAATCACTTCATAGCCGATGGAAAAAAATATCTTAAATCTTAACAACAATTTTCACACTATTTAACTCTATTTTCGTTCAAATTGATACAATTTTTCTTTAGAAAATATCAAATCTAAACATTATTCATTTAGTATATATTCTTATGAACCATACAAAAATTTTTAACTTCTTCTAAATAAATATTAAGATAAATACCAAATGTATATAATATAGTTTATGTACTTTTTTTTATTCCATAAAATAAATGACACTAATGTAAAGAAAATATTCGTAATATAACAAAATAAAAAGCAAAATCTCACATTTCATACGTTGAAAAAACAATATAAAAAATTGAAGATTAAGTAGAAAAATACAAGAGAAATTAAAAAATAATAATAATAAAATTGAATACACTGAAAAATTCCTAAATTGATAAAGAAAAACCGAACTATTCTAATTCGATGAAAAATTAGAACAATCACGTATAAATCTCTCCTACCTTCAATTAGAAAATCACTCTCTTCAAAGCAGTGTTCTCTACTTGCATCCTTTTCTCAAAAAAAAAAAAAAAAGAAAGAAAAGCAAAGAGGGAATTTAATTAGCAAACATGAGCTTAAAGCTTTGCTAATTAAGGATGATTAGCAACCAAAATTAAGGTCAAGAGTTGATAAAAATATTTCTCACTTAACTTCATATTGCTTCCCATTGTTATTCCGCCAACCACAGCTTTTGATCTTCAATCTTTCACCTAATAACACAACCTTCCAATTTTCACAAACTAAACTAAAAATAACAATAATGATACATTCATCCTATATATCATCAAGATGCTAAATAATTTTTTAAAAAAACAATAAAATTCCAACCCATTTTTGTGTTCCCATCTGCTACGACGTTAAACACTTCAATCCATCTAATACTTTATGTTTAGTTTATATCTGATTTACGTTTAAAGCTATACAAAATTACTGATCTCTATCTTATAAGTCATTAGACCACCATCATGTAAGAATAACTAATCACATCGATAAGATTCACGAATTAAATTTAATAATGTATTGTTGTTGTTTTATTTTTTTTAGAAAAATTCAATGAGGAAGACCATGGGATTCAATAAATTAGGGTAACACCAAATCATTACGATGCCCCATGCAAAAGACCCATGCATGAATTAAAAATATTTATATAGATCACATAATATAATATGATTTGTACTGCAGCAAAGATATCATATATTAAAAAAAGATGTTATAGAAATAAATAATAATATCCATGCATGCAAAAGGCAGAAACAAGAGGCGGCCATTTCAGACGCACGCAGCGGGGCACTACCACGACCGACCACCACCGTTTACGTCGGAGAGCGGTGGTTGTGGTAGTGGCACGCCGCCGTACGTCCGAAGAGAACAGAAAAGGAACGCCTAATTATTTGAAAATGAAATAATAACAATAATATGTAGCAGAGAGAGAGAGAGAGAGAGAGAGAGATTTAAAGGGTGGCGGGGGATGCGGCGGAGGGTGACGATGAAGGGCGGTGGGCACGTGTCTGTTTATATGTATGAGTGAAGATGATGACGCTCATTATTCTACGTTTGACATGTGGAGTACTCCATGTGTTTTGTTTTTTTAACCTTCGGTAGTTTGTATGAATATAGACTCGGAATTTCTTTTGTGGAAGTAAAATGTTTAGGTTCAAAGAAATATTGACGTGTCCATGAAGAAAAATTAATATTATGCTTTTCTTATCAATATCAATTCTACGTACATTTTTGTAAATAATATCAACTATGTTCTTCCTTATATTTTATTTCAACTATGTTCTTATCGGTATCAATTAGAACGACTTCTAGATGGTAACTTTATTTTTTAATTCAATATTCTATTAGGGTTCATTTTAATTCAAAAAAAATATCCAATTATTTCAGAATAATGAAATGAGAGTTATTTCTTTCATAATTTGATTGACTTTTAGAAGTAACTTGATTTTTATTTAATATTCTATTAGAGTTCATTTTAATTTAGAAAAAGATATATCCAATAATTCAAGAATAATGAAAATTCAAGGATACACTATTTTAAAGGCCGTATATATTGAGAATCCTTGGTTGAAAGGATGAGAAAATTATTTTATGGATTATTAATTGTCCTCTATTAAAAAGAAGAGTATATTTCCCAACAAATAATTGTTATGGACGAATTCTTTCTTTGGATAGTGTATATATGAAGCAATTAATTAATTACAATAATATTACCAACTTTTTCTTTGATAATTTCTTTGTATAATGGTGTTTAAATATAAATTTGAACGAAGAACTTTTGATGGTAAAATGAACAATTAGAATTGAGTTATAAAAGAGAGGTTGTTTATGGAAAATAATAAAAGAGAGGTAGTAAAGTTGGTATTGAGGTTGTGAGGTGTTGAGTAGGATCATGTGGCTTTGGAAAGAAAGCCACGTGGAAGTTAATTTAGTTTGACAAGCAGGTTTCTGATTAAGGCTACCATTTTTTTGCTCTCGGATAACTGCCACGTTTAATGAAATCCACCTGGACACACTTATCAAGTTATGACGTGGAATATTGTATAGTTCCATTCACTAACTATTACTATATTACGTTAAATTCTTACTTTTAGAAAACCACACCACACAATGTTATTATTTTTCTAAAATTAATTACCATTCTTTTGTAACTATTTTTTCCATTTATTTTCAAAATTTATGCTCATATTAATTACAATATATATACATATCTAAATGTTATCAAGTCACAAGTCAAAGTTTTGTTAACTAAACTACAACAACTTCTACCAAAATAAAAAATGTTCAATAAATTTTCATATTTACTTAAAATGAAAACTTTGATATATTTTGATGCACTCCAAATATTTTGAAATTTTGGCTACACCACACATTAATTGCTATAATATTATTTTGTTTATAATTGCTACACCACGAATCATTACACAATCGAATACAAGGATGATGGTGCAAAATTGAGGAGTAACTAATCCGTTAAAATTAATTGTTATCTTTATCAAAGTTGAAGGAACAAATTAGTAGATGGATTATATTTGGCTTACCATCATGAGTTGAGTTAATAGTTTTAAATATATCAACTCACTCCAACTCTCCACATTTCCAATACTTTCAATAATGGGTCAATCCATTGGCCATCGCTCACAAACTATAGTTGTCACAACTCTGAAAATCAACTTCAATGACTACATTCACATGGCCAACGTAGCTTCGCGACGGTCTACTCTAGCTCTGACAATCACCTCTAACAACAAACTCTTGTGACCAACTTGAGTGATTACTTTTGTGTGACCAACTCCTCGCTCTGAACTACCATCTCTATCAACAAACCCTGGTGACGACCAACTTCGATGATCAAGTTTGTGCCTTCACTCAACCAACTCTTGGCTTCGATGACGAACTATGACAACAAACTCCAAGACCCCACCTTTGTGCAACCAACTTCTAGCTCTGACAACCAACTTTTTCTACAAACTCCAATGAAGATCACCTTTGATGAAAACCACCTCCAACTCCGACGATCACCTTGGGCAACTTACTCTCTAACAATTGACTTTGTTATTGATCATCTCGAACAACTAATTCTATTGACCAAATTGACCAATTATATACTATAAAAAGGAGAAAAAAAACTTGCATGGCAAAAGCATGTTTAAATAAAAATTTAAAATCATTAGTTTATAACGTTCACATGTTGTCTTTTATAATAATTATTTGATATTGAGAGATTGTCTGAGGATGTTCAAGCCATCTTTGTAGACCTACTTTACTTGTTATGAACATTTAGAAGACCGATTGCTTCTTAACAATCCACTATTGTCTAGGAAGAGGTATTATTTTCGTCTCCTTGGTAGCACTAACCAACTAATTAACTATTTTAATTAAACAATGTCTTTTTGTATATACATTAACATTGACACGTTGTTGGCCACAGTACGTTGAATCAACTTCATATATCAAATAAGTGCTAAGAATTTGAGAAAAGTATGCATGTAGTTGAATGTAGTTGAATGATGAAACAAAAAGTTAAGCAAAAAAAAACAAAATAACAAAAGAAAACAAAAACTAAAGAACTATTTTTAAGAATTGTGGTGACATTGGATTGATTGGAATGTTAATAGGAGAAGTTCATTTTTTAAAAATAAGAACGTGATGAAATTCAATGAATAAAAGTAGGAATAATTAAACGTTATAATTTCTCTTTGGTCTCCCATTTTATTTATTCTTATTTGTGCACGAAATGAACAAAAATGAATTAGCAAAAAAGAAAAATTAAAACCATATTTTATTCAAACTAAAACCGACATAATTATTAAATAAAAAGTTTCAAAACAAAAATAGTCACCGCAAAAGAATATTATTTAGAGTTCATAAAATTGTACTAGATAGATATCTCAAACACAAATATAAGAACTTCGACAAAACAACTCAATTTCAAATATCATATCCGAACCCAACATTTCAAATAGTCATCATATTACAATAGCAACGACAAAAGGCAAAAGACTTTGTGAAGAGTTAGATAAGGAAACTTTTCCAATTCTTCTCTTTCTTTTTCCTTTTCTTCAAGGAGTTCATGAGTAGACGAAATTTCTACTACAATTAAAAGATCATAGACATAATTATAAAGACTTTTCATTTGCCAACCAAAACAAACATAACTCCCACGTATGCGCACATGTTCTTATCGATCACCATATTTGTACGTAATTCAAATTTTTTTACCTTTAGAATTTCATGAAATGTAATACTAATAATTGTATTAATTTAAATTTTGAACAACCCTTAATTTTCATGGTTTAAATCGATAGATTTGTATAAGTTTAGAGATGGTATATAAATTGAATTTTGGGAAAAGGATGAAAGTGAAGTTGATTGATTGATGGATGGTTGGATTCCTTAGGGGGGAGGAGTGATTGGAGTTGTGTTGTGCCAATTGGGAATGTCTCTTAAAAAGTAGTTTCTTTGAACACTCAAAACCACTTCTCTCTATAATTTTTGGCTATCTCCATCAATTGTGATGGCTACTATTTTTAGAGTTGATACCAACTCTTTCTTCTTCTTCTTCTTTTTTCTCCCCAAGAGACGTATTTTAGCTTCCAACAACTAACCCTCCCCCACACCTTTTATTGCTGCACAATCCTATTTTAGCTACTATTTTTAAATGCTTTCAATCACTTTTTATTTTAAAATAATATCAACCCTTTCTTTAATCCATCCAAACTAATTCAGATTATAATAAACCATTCCCATAACCTATGCATTCCATCTCGAAATCAAATACATACTGAAGTTTGGATTCTAAAGTTAATTGGGGAGAAAAGAAAGAAATGATATATGTTATAAAGATTAGGGTAAAAACGTCCTTTAATTGTACTAACGTGGGATATTCAACAAAACTTTTTCTTTTTCATCATTTCCCAACTCTGTTTCCTTTCAGAGTATCAAAAATCTCTTGCTTCTTCAGAGGGGTTTTCAAATAACAACCAAATTCCCTTTCAAATTCTGTTTGTTTCCTGAGAAAAGTTTCATCTTTCCCTCTCTCTCTCTCGGTCTCAACCATTCATTCATTCATTCATTTATTAGACGGCTTCAAAAAACTCCATTGATTTGACAACAAAAATCTCTTTCCTTTTCTTCTCCCAAAAGAATCATCATCCTCACTGAAATATCATTTTCTTTCCATCACTCTTTCTCTGCTTTCTTGCAAGAAAGGAGGTTTCCCTTCGTTTCATTCAACTTTGTTAAACGTCTCTACTCTACTCCATATTCATCATCTCTCCCTTTCATTTTCCCTCTCCACATCGACAACAATTACATCCAAGATATACTCAAATCCCACACAGTTGTTTCGATAAGATTTAATCGAAAATGAACAGTTGTATAGATTTTGTGTTGTTGGATTAATGTATGGAAGAAGAAATTGAAGGAGAGTAAAGACTAAAGAGATAAGCAACAGAGAATGGACAAGAGATTTCTTAGAAGCCATAGAGCCTTTTTTTCAAAAGAACAAGCTAGTAAAAGCTAATGCTTTTTTAAAAAAAAAGAAAAAGAAAAAAAACTAGGATCTTTTCATCTCTTTCTAAAACTATTGCAGCTGCTTGTTTCTTCTTGTTCTTGATGATTATTTACTGAAATCTCTGTAACTCCACTTGATCCGGAGGATGAAGAACAAGGAGAAAGATTCAAATCAGTATCATTCCTTGTTCTTAAAAACTGATGAAAAACTGGCTTACAATTGTTCTTCTTCTTCTCATCTCTTTCTCTCGTGCTTCTTTTCTTTAAAAATATGCGACATAAAACCCAGTTTGGATTCTGTATCAAACATAAACACAAAAAAATCAGCTCAACTCAATTCAATTCAAATTCCAGATGGATTTTCAGTTCAAGTAATTCTCATTCAAAAAACAACACGATTTAAGAAAGTTAAAGCTCACCAAGGTAGGTAGTTCCAGTCCGTCATTAAAAGAAGAAGGAGGAGCTTCGGAACTTCCCACAAGGCGATACTCATGCATAACCCAATCAGTTCTCAAGCCATTTGGGGGTTTCCCAGTGTAGAAAACGAGGGTTTTCTTAAACCCTATCAATCGATTCTCTTTTGTAGAAACAATTTTCCGATCAATTCCAGTTGCCTTCCAATACCCAGAACCAGTAGCTCTGTTAGACCTTCTTCCATTAGAGTATTTCGCTTCTCTTGTACTGAAAAAGTATCTCTCCCGCTCTAAATCCCCTGACCCACCAAAAAATTCACAAAACCCATCAACAGAAAATCCCCCACGAATCTCAAAATAAATAAAACAAAAAAACAAAAAAAAAATCGAGACCAAACCTGGTAAATCCCATGGGTCGAATCTGCAGACATCGGCGTCGGGTATGACAGCGGCCGGGAGAGGAGAGGAGAGGGCTCTCTTGATAAGGTATTGGAGAACAAGCTCCTCATCCGTGGGGTAGAAGCGGAAGCCAGGAGGTAATCGGAGAACGCCATTCTTGAGGGAGGTGAACTTCTCCATGGATGGAATTTGGGGGAGAAGAGGGTGAAGGAGTAGAAATGGAGGGGTTGATCTTTATAGTGATTTCTTTTTTCAAAAAGAAAGTTTTTTCTAAAATTATAATTTTAATTTTGGCGTAAAATAGACTCAATGTTTCCAACTTTTAATTTCTTCTATTTAACACACAACCCCTCTAATATGTGTACATCACAACAAAACTAACACAAAAACCAAATTAAATCCCCTCATGAAAAGTTAACATTAGGTCATTAATAAAATTCCCCATTATAAAAAATTATTTCAAATGATCAAATATACAAACATATTCATTTAGATTTATTTATGGATTGAGTTTTATAAACTTTACAAGTTTTAGGTTTCTCATTTGTTTAACATTTGTCTAATTTTATTCCTTCAAGTTTAACAAAGATTTACTAATATCAAAATCAATTATTTAAAATGATAGAAACAAATGTTTTCTTTTCGTTTAGTCCATAATCCCAAAAAATTGATCTTATATAATTTATATAGTTTAATGCACATGCTCAAGTCATCACATTGAGTAAAATATATGATACATTTATTTAGTACTAGTGATTGCTTATGGGATTATGAAATGATAAAAGAAAATGAAATGACAAATTTAGGAACTAATTAAAGTTTAAACTAATACTTTAGTTACATTCTTGAATTTTTGGATGATGAATTTATTTAATTTTTTTTATGTAGAAGATTGAACTCTTTTTTTTTTAATCTTTTAATCGAGTTTTTATAATTAATAGGTCTTTTTTTTAACCTTTAAATTATATTTAAAAGATAAACTTTAGGTCTTGAATTTTGAGAAATATATTAGAAATGATTTTTGGCGTTATCTTTTCTGTCTTTACACAAAACTAACCAATTTCTTTTTATTGCTTTTAAACGTTTATTCCTTCTTTTGTTTTTTTCTCCATTAATAAAAACATATATTTGTAAGTAATTTTATAATTTTAAAATATGATCTCAATTTTATTTTATTTTTATCAACAAAATAGAGTTTGAAAATATAAAATCAAACTGAATGAGGTGGTGGGTGCGACATGGTCGAGAGCATGCAAAAAAGCTCGACTAGCTAGAGGTGAAGAACCAATAGCCTATGATAAAAGAAAGATTCTGAATCTTGAAAATGCATAGGCTTCAATGGAAGAAAAAGCATAGAGATCGAAAGCAACTATCAAGTTTCTTTCCCTACATGGATATAAATTAAGTCTACGTTTCTCTTTTTCTCTTTTTTTTCCTTCTTCTTTTGAAATTCCAAACGTCAACATGGCATTAAAATCAATCCTACCAAATCTTACCTTTTGCTACAACGAAAAAAAGTACAAAATTTACGTTAATTTTCAAAACTCAAGAATCAAAACATCATCTCTAAAAAAGAAAGAAAATAATCCACGACTAAACGTAATATAAACAATTCAAATCCAACATCGGTCACATTTATAACATAACGAGTCATATGCATAAAAAAAAGTATAAGAAACAAAAAAAGGAAAAAGAAAAGGCAAATCCTACTATATAGTACACACCTATAGTCTCTCTACTAACTTAAAAGAAAAGTACTTAAGAGATGAAAGAGCAAACTTTTATTTAAGTCAAAGGTTTTATATCCATTGTTATATAATTTTTTTTAAAAAAAAGGTTAAAATGAATTAGAGTGTACCATATGATAAAGTATTAATGTCATTCTTTACCATCATGTAAATAAATATTAACAATACATTGCACCATGCACATAGTAATTTTAAAATATTTATCCATCACGTCACCTAAACATGTATACTCCAAATTAATTGAACAATAAACATATACATATATTACTCTCTAAAATTCAAGTAGTTGCTCTAAAGTCACATATCCATGGATGCATGCATGAGATTAAAGTACAAAAATATAATAGAATTTGAGATTTATATTTTGAAAAATTGGGTTAGGGAAAAAAAAAGAAAGAAAAGGGGAAAGTGGTAATATGGGGGAGATTAGATGATGATATGTGAAAGTACAAAAGTACCCAATGTCATTATTGTTATCTTTGTTCTTTGTGTGGGAGACAGTCATCCAAAAGAGGGATTAAGATTAAGTAGTCTTATTTATGCAAAAAAACCCTTTTATGCCCTTCCATTTTAGGTCTAATATCGCATGAACCCGAAGTTAAGTATTAGTCGATTTAGAATCTCCGTCCAAGTCCAAGAAAAAATAGATTATCGTGTTTGTTTTGTGGGATACTGGAATAATGTGAACTGGATTAAATTTACGTAATGTATCAAGAATATCATTATTATTTTTTATTTATTTATAAATAGTTCAAATTTATATAACATATACATTTTTTTTTTAAATTAATATAAATTTTTAAATAGTCGACCATATATAATATATATATATTTTTTGGTATATTGTAATTCTTATTATCTAATTTTAACAAGATATATTTAAATTTTAACTTAATTTATTTTTATAAACAATCTTAATTTATGATATTTTATTTTATTAGGACGAATAACATATAAATTGTATCAATTTTTTTTTTTTAAAGAAAATCAAATTGATAAAAAAAACGAATATTTTTATATGTTTAAATTATAAATAATCGTAAACACACTTTTAGAATATTATGTAAATTGAAAATATTCTCGAGTAAAAGTTTCAGGAAATGAACACGGTAAAACTATTTTTCTAATATCATATTTTTATAAAGCAAACTGTTGAACCTCTATAGTTTTGTATAAATCTATAATTTTGAGCTTCTAATATTCTAGTTTGTATAAAAAATTTATAAAGATGAAAATTAATATATATTTGTGAAAAATATTGAATTTAAATAAATAGCAGTGAGCTTTTATTTATTTATATATATATATATAAATAAAAAAAGAAAGAAGTTACTTGTGATGATTTTTCTTACTATAATGGTGAAATTTTGAAGAAAGAATAATATTAATTTGATTTTAAATAAAATAAAATAAAAATAATTATAAATTACCGAGCCATAGTTTAAATTAATTCATTTATGATATTATCATTTTATTAAATTGATACCGTGTATATATATATTTAAAAAAGAGTAAGAATATATTAGATACTCCTTTTCGATTGATAGAATTACTATATATAAAAATAAAATTTATTGGAATGATTACGTTGTAGTATACGCATGTAACGTTTCCAACGCAGAGTGAAAAATTGTGTCTCTAGATGACAATCTTGATCAAAAGTGGTGTTCCAACTCGACTACTCATTAGCTATTCTATTTAGCCAACTCAACTAATAGAATTGGGTAATTTTACATCTATAGGCCAAATCATTTATTTGAGAATAAAACAATTTATTTCGAGAAAATTGTTTAGGAATGTTCTTTTTCGTAGGAATAGAATATTTTTTTTCCTACTTTTAAAAAACTATTTAGAGGAATAATTCACCATAAAGTTTTGTACGAGTTTAAAGATCCCAAACAAAATCTTTTTAGATTCAAAGTAAATTTAAGAAATATAGAAACTAGCTAGAAAGTGCTTTTAGAGTAAAATATGTTATACTTTAATAGGAGAAGCATGAAAAAAGTTATTTATCTTTACCCTATTTTACACCTCCTTTTATTTCAACTTTAGTGTGTTAGAGGGAAAAAGCTATGATGTAAAATAGAGACTACTAAACTTGTCGATAAAGTTCGATAGTTTGTATCCATCATAGGGGGAATAGCTTCATCGATCAAATAAGCTAAGTGATTCGAGGTTTTTTTCTTTTCTGAACGCGTAATTAATTACTCGATTTTGTATGAAAAGAAGAAAGAGAAAACAAGAAAGCAACGTAGACTAGCTCATTATACGAACAAATAAGACAAAAGCAAAGATATGAACAAATAAAAATTTTATTTGATTTCATGAGTTTATAATAAATAGGGCGGGAGGATTCAAACCACATTCATGACCTTAGAACTAACACACCTCGTTTATCGTTTGAGCTATATTTGTTTTGATAAAATTTCACGAGTTTATAAATTTATCATAACAATTTTTTGACAACTATATAAAGTTAGAGAATCAAGCTTCAAGGTTGATAGTACATGTTAATTATATCAATTGAACCGTCCGCAAAATGTTTGTCATATCAATATTAATATATATAAAAAACAAACTACTAGAACAACACATGAATGCATATGATCATCAGCTTATACTCCAAGCCAAATTATTTTTCAAAATATTTGTCTCACCTTTTGTATCATGACGTACTAATTAGTGAGACGATCATCAATTAGATACATAAGTGATTGGGTGTGACATCTTACTTGAAACTCTAGTGAGGAGCTACTTCACTCAACTAAATTATTATGCAACTTCCAAGTAATTTTCAAACGTCTTTCATATAAAAATTGCAACATAAATGACCTAATCTTGTAGAAGTGATATATCCAAAAATCAAATCGTATACACTTAATGACTATACCTATATATATATAGAGAGATCCTAGTAAATTAAATTTAACAAATGGGAGTAGTTGGAGTTTGGAACACGTTACTTTATATATCTTAGTTATCCATAAATAGAGAGGTTTAAGTATCAAAAATATTACTTATTATATAGTTTATATTGTTTGATTAGTCAAAAACAAGTTTAAAATCAAATTAATTAGAGCCTTATTAGGGACAATAATGAATGGATTTCATCAACTTGTTAAAACAAAAACAAAAAGAAAACAAGAAGTAAAGATGTTGGTAAAGAGGAAACGTGTAAACACCCCCATACTCCATTTTGTGTACAAAATAAGAGTTGAGGTTTAAATGCTTCAATTAACTCCATTTTTATTGCTTTTAAATGCTACATATTATATCAACTTTTTCATTCAATCCTTCCCGTCTTAAATATTTCCATTTAGTCCCTAAAATTTATTTTAAAAAATAGGTTTGTTATCGTCGTCGTCGTCGTCGTAGTCAAGACCAACGTACGTTAGAGGCGTTAAGGTTACATTGTGCCAAGACACGTTCAAGTTAAAGATTTTCCTTTTGAAGCATCAAGATGTTGCGATAAAATTTTCCTATCAATTCATCATTTTTAGCCAAATTGGGAGAGACGTGTTTGGGGGAAGAGAGAAAAAAGAACATTGTTTTGATTTCTAGTCAATTTTGGAAACTATATGATATTTATTCTAGTTGGAAATTGGAGAGAATAATGTTTCGTTACACTTTTGTAATCTTAAAATTATCTTGTAGCCACTTTTGGAGGGAATAATATGTACATAGCATGCAATCTCGATTGCTTATCCTAATTCGATTTTGGTAATTACGTGCTACTCATTATGTTATTGATGTGATCAAATCTAACAAAGTTAATTCATGTTTCTCCTCTTACAACAAAATTTCACGCAATTGTACTTAGTACACTAGAGAACGTAACCACCTTTAAATTACTAGTGATCTTTTTTTCTATATCTAAGTTGATGTGAAGCAACGCCGTAGCTACTAAAGATAAGTACCATGTTTAGTTGAGAATAGTTTTGACACACGGTTGAAAATGTTCTTGAGTTTGTTAATTAAAACTTTGAATGATCAAATTCGCTAATCCTATAATCTTGATAAATATCTTAATACTATGTACTGTTAACATTTTAAAGTATATATAAGGATGATCTTTTTATTTTCGGTTGAAAACATAAAGTTCTAATACAACTTGAAAAATCATATAGTAAAAGTATATGTCTCCTATTGCACTAATTGAGATGGACTTGTTGACATGCATCAACATGAAAGATCAAGTTAAATATTGATATCATTAAGTGAATATTTTTTTTAAAGAGCTATTTTATAAAGATGAACAAGATGTACTGTAAACTTAATTATGATTAGTCTTTGATTCTTACTTACTCTGGGCTTTGGGTTAATAAGATGGATTATTTCCAAAAGAATTGAAATAATTGATTTGTGGGTAATTTCCTTTATTGGTTGTGTTGATCATTTGGCTTTGAGCATCCACTTTCAAACAAAGTTGCTCACACGAAATGTAATGGGTAACTTTCTTGACATTTTCACATACTCCTTCACACTCCAAACAATCAATTTTCACACAATATTTGAAGAGCTAAACTGATATTCTACCTCTACAACAAATATAAATTTAATGGGTTTTAAGTTTATACTTTGGTTTCAACTAGTTGGCACAAACGACCACCCTGTTATTCTACGACTTCTCTACGAAGTAAAGATCGTCAATAGTTTTCTATAAGTTAATTAAAACAAAATTTTCCAATACAGTTTTGATCAAGGTTAGAAATAAGGAAAATGGTATTGGGTTTGAATGAAAAACAATGGGCACCGTCACCGACGTAGGTAAGGTAAAGAGGGAGGGAGGGAGGGAGGGAGGAAGGAAGGAAGGGGAAAGGGACAAAAGTGTCATCATATCAAGATTTCCTCTTATCTCCTTGTCTCCATATTTTATATCAAACCTTTGAATTTTGGAATCTCTACCCCCCAAATTACCCTTTTGCCCTTTCCAACCTTTTCCATAATTTTATACATAAACTATATATACATCACATCTTATATTTCTATTTTTTAAAACCCTTCCCTATAGGCTATATTATTATTACATGATTTAATTATCACTATGATTATGATTCGAATATACACAATTTTCAAATATTTTGATATTTTGAATGTAACCATAATTTTGACTTTTCTTTTCTCTAACAAAGAAAAATAAATATATGTGTAATCCTTTTGTAGCCTCTAATTTTGACTACCAAAAATACATAATTGTCATTGTAATGAGTGATGGATCTTCAAATTTTGTTTATTTAAAATTATATTAGTTTAATAGATTGTAATTGTACTCTACAAGCTTTTCAATAATCATTTAATTAATTATAAAATGTAATTAAAAGTTTTAAAAAATGTTTACAAAAATTGAGACTTAGATTAGGAATAATGTAACCTTAAAATAATAGATATGTAAGTAATTGAATATATGAATGATACTAAATGCATCATTGGAAATTCCAAAACATACATTAGTTACTAACTCGATGATGGAAAATTAGGCTTTTATTATTTCATTACTAAGTATAGTTTTTTTTTTAAATTATCATTTCTATGTATAAAGAAGTTAACTTTATATAAGTAATTAATTTCTTAATTAACTCTCTCTTTTCACACTAATCCTAACTTATAACCAAGAACACATGCAAAGGTAGGAAAGGAATAATCCATGGTTTATTAATGTGAATGAGGTTTTTTGTTTGGATCTTAACTAAGGCAACCTATTTTTGTCAAGATAGAATGTGAAAAAGTTGAAAAGCAAATTACCCAATAAAAAAGATTCAAATATTAAACATGTGCTCTCATTTTTAAAATTAATCAAGTATAATTTCCAATCATTTGCCCATAGTTTGAACATGAAGATTTGTATTACTGTATAGTATTCCTCTTGAAGATTGGGGATTCAGCAATGCAACTCATATAGAGTGTATTTTTTAAGCACCAAATCATGTAATTGATGTCCGATGAAATGATTAGATGTTGATGTCGATGTCGATGGTTACTTACACATTTAACAAATATACGTTTCATGTACGTATAAAATGCATACCATTAGATTAAGAAAAAAAATGTTAAAATATATATTGTGATGTTCTAAATTTAAAAGTAATTTCAAATAATTATAATGTTTTTTTACAATAAGAACTTTTTTTAAAAAAAATAATGTGAACTTCAAAATAGAGTGGATGGCAAAACTATCGACAAAAATTTTCTTTTTCGTTTTTATATATATTATGTTGGGCCAAATATTTTCTTCTTTTTTTCATTATTTATATATGTTATGCGTGAGTCTCGCACATTCTTCTTTCTGTTAATAGTTTTGCATTAATTCATCCTATTTTGTTAACTAAGTTTCAAAATTCTCATGGAGATTAAAGCAAAAATGATATTGAAAATTAATTATACAAAACTATACTTAAACAGAAGACTAAATGCCTTTTAATTAGAGAAAAATATCCTATCAACTATTCAAATAGCTTTTAAAATTAACGCAACTCAATTAATAGCTTTTAAGTTTGACTATATATCGTGATGACAATCTTCTTTACGAAAGAATCAAGCGCGTAGATTTGATTTATTGAAAACATGAATTGTAAAAATAGCTAGATCTATTTTTTGATACATCAACGTCCTTTTCAAAAATAAAGATAAGTGCAACTCATAACACATCAAATATTTTTGTTGATCAACACACATCCAGTGGATGAGTTATGGAGATGCATTTACACATTTAAAATGAAACGTAAAAGAAAAGTAAAAGGGTCCCTCTCCTCTCTCCTCACCTCACCTCACCACATCTCTTCTCTTCTCTTTCAAAGAATAATTTCAAAGGGTCAAAGGGAGATTGCGTGTGTGTGTTGAAGAGTGTTTCAAATGAAAACGAAACATCCAAACGTCAAATAAAGCAATAATTGTTTCAACTTATGCATACACTAAACCTCTCTCTCTCTTTCTTTCATTCTCTCATACCCACCATTATATCATATCATATATATATATATATGTGTGTGTGTGTTTTATCTTAATTAGTTATTAATCTTACTCAATATCTAAACCAAAATGCTTCTAATTAAAGATTATATTTAAAATGTCTGACCCATGAATTGAGCTTAAAGAAGGGAGGAAAAATGAAACCCTTTTCCCCTCCATGACTGTTTTATTTTCACTTGTCTTCTTCTTCTCAGCTTTCGTTTTGACCTTATTCTTTATTTTACCTCTTTTATTTATATATATAGTCAATATTATATTTTTATGGTTTAATTGGAGAGATAGGACTCTCCCAATTTGGAATTTATAATTTGATCAAATTACAAGCTCTTTCTAGGTCACCCTATGAGATTATGTAGGTAGCCCCCTTAGTGACAATTATCCTTCTAATTAATTTTGAAGACAAAGTAACGTCAACCAACTCTTTAAAATCTTATCGACCTTTAACTAGTTAATAAGGGATGATCCGTTCTTTGCTCTCATATATATTGTCGCACAAAGTGAGATTTGGAAACGTAAAACTTATAAGCTTTTATTATCGTTGTTAAAAATTCTATTATATAATTTGTAAATACTTTCAAAAGTTTTCGTGATTTAAAATAAAATGATTGGATTAATTTTACATTTATGGATGGAGAGAAGCACATGGAGCTTTATAATAAGTTTCTATCTCATAATATATAATTTGGGAGATGTTACTCATAATTAATATAGAAATATTATATAATCACGTATGTTACGTACATATGAAAACTTTTAATAAACTTTCAAACATAATTCTCTATTTTATTTTATTGACCGATTTTATTATTGTAATAATCTTATATGGTCAAAAGATTCAAATTCAACTTATTTATAATTACTTATTTTAGAAAAGAAAATGGCAATTAGTGGAATTTTCTTATAAGGAATTAATTGCTTGAGAATTTTAAATGAAAAAAAAAAATTGGTAGAAATAAAATTGTTTTACATTATATTTAAAAAATTGGAGTGTGACATATTTCGACTATTGGATTTTTCTTTGTTTAGGTAAAAATATAAATATTGGGTGTTTCTAAAGGAAACAACAACTTTAATTATTTAAACTCATTCATATTAATCAAACCTATTTCACTAGTAAATATTTGAACATTGGTCAACCAATTATTTTATCAACAATCATTTTCAAATGTTTGAGTTTAACTTTTTTTTTTCTTCATATATATGATTTATATGATAAATATTAAAAAAAAAATAGAGAAGTTACTTTTACACGGTTAAAAATGTTGAAAATATTCAATTTTTTTTAACAAAATCGATCCCAAACTAGTTCAACTTTTGGAAACGAACACAGTGAATTTATGTCCAAACAAGAACTATAATTAATAATTAATCAAACTAATGTGATGAATATAATTAAAAGAGAAACTTTATGGTTAAAGAATAATATTGAAAAATAATGTTGATTATTATTTATTGCGGCTGCCGTATATGCTCGATTATTAATTTGTTTTCATATTCATAATATAATATAATGTTTAAAATATGATTATATGATCCTACAAGCAAACAAGGTAATCAACGAAAATGAAGGGGTAATATATAGTCTAAAATTACATAGGAATTTTGACTTTACATATCAAAATATTTCTAATTAATTGGCTTCTAGATGTCATCATTACTTTTCAAGAATATCAATATCATAACTCCACTTTTTTTAAATTTCAATATACAAGTTTTCTTTAATAATAATATTGAGTTGAAATTATGAGAATTTTAAGTATATGTATCGTGTGAGTATTGAGAAGTGATTATTCAATTGTATATTATGTCACGTAGGAATAATAATTAGATGACTTGTAAAAATTGAATTCTATATTTATATGTATACATATAAGCAAGGTCTTTGTGGGTTTTATGATAAGCATGCAATGAACAAGCTAAGGTTGGTAGTAAAAATACTAAAGTTCATCTTGATTAAAATGTCTAATAAAGAAAAATAGCAAATCCAACTAAGGAATTGAACTAAAATTTGTTGGAGATGAACATAGTTACATAACTAAATTAAATTTCTTGACCTCTAAAATAAAGTGGAACAATCTTTCTGTGGTAAAGTGGAAAATTTGTACTAACAAATGTAATTTCTTGATGCCTAAATTTGAACTTAAAATGTAAACTGAAAAGAAAACGTTGCAAGTAAAATCTCCTGGAAGTGAGAATGGAAACCAACGTTTGGTTTTTCTTTCTACATTTTATTGTACAGAAAGTGTAAGAATGTCAATGTTTTATCTACATGCATTGATAAACATGAATAATGTTATCAATGTCGAATGCCACAGCTATCAAGATCATTGCTTATTTACATTGATAAAGTTGTATTATATTATCAATATGCGAACTTAAACTTATGTTTTGTGAGCATCCCTGCTCGCCGTTCAGTAGAAAGCAAGCCCTCTTTTGGGAGAGGTTGGGTTTCGTTCTGGCCTTCATGTTCATTTGCTGCTCGTGCGAGCTCTCTTCCTGCTCAGAAGAGATGGTATTAGAGACTGCCTCTGCGATCTCTTTTACTACATCAACAATTACTCCTTCAATGCCCAGCAAACGTTGCACATATACCGCTTCCGGAAGATTACTGCACAGCAGGAGTATATATGT
This sequence comes from Cucumis sativus, assembly GCF_000004075.3. NCBI lineage: Eukaryota > Viridiplantae > Streptophyta > Magnoliopsida > Cucurbitales > Cucurbitaceae > Cucumis > Cucumis sativus. Next base: position 1,813,665 of record NC_026658.2, read on the forward strand.
TTGATAGTGAACTTCAAGCAACTCAGACAGAGAAAAGCATGAAGACAAATATGAAATTTTACTTCAATTGGCCATAGGTTATAAGTGAGAGTCCTCCATTTCTAATTTTATCAACTGCAGCAGGATTTCTCAAAATTGATGTGACTTCAGCAACAACTCCATTCAAACCTCCCACCATACACACGTTAATGGCTTCCTCTAGCGAATTCCTTCTAATATCAGGATAAATTTTCAACCCTCCATTCGTCAGGAAGAATACCTGTTAGATCAGGTGAATGTAAAGAGACCTCTAATGATACTTAGTTTCCTCTTCATTTGGTGAAGAACTTCCTACAATGCTATCATGTGCGCTGTGACAGACTTTAGCAAATATTTTATTATTCTTGGTCAAAGACTATTGACAGTGTTTTTACAAGTCGATACAGCCTCCATAGTTGCTGAACATTATAAAAAATGGAATATGAAGAAAAAAATGCAAATATAAAATAGAATAAGCTGAGAAAATGATCTTACTGGGTAGCTGCTCTGAAGTTTTTTAACCAATTGGGCAGCATCAGGTATAAAGCTAGAATATATAATAGGTCTGTCCTTGGCCTTCATTTCCACTACCTGTGAAAGCTTTTCTTTTATAAGCATATCATTTCTTACAGAATCTTGGTGTGCATTTGTTTGACAAAGCAACTACCTCTAAGACTTGTTGGATCATTTGAGCAAGTTGCTCCTCTTCGTATACTATAAGATCATCAAACTTCAATTCTACATTAAAACCAACTGAATGCTCAACCTTCTCAAAAGCTTCTTGCAACGTGCATAGCGGTGCATCGTTTTCAACTTTCCACTCATATACTCCCCCATCTACTGTCCTCCTAAATAGAGGCTTACCTATCTGAATTTCTCATAAACACAACAAAGTTACAAAAACTTTATGGATTGACAAGAGAAAAAAGCGTTCTTCAATACAAAAGGGCCGATAAAAACGGTTTAACACACCTTGAAAGTATGTCGAAAACTATTTATAGTGGTTTAAACCAAACACACCCTTAGACATTCATATTTCACAATCCCCAATTAACCTAAAGGTGGAATGGGAAGGAAAGATATAAATCTCTTACCTTCCAAGGATCATGTTGTGGCCCATATGAAAGAAATTCTTCGACCATGAGCTCTGTAACTCTTTTCTCCACAATAACACCCTAACACAAACCAATAGTCACTTTAGCAGTTCAATAAATTGAAGAGAGGGAAAACGTCATCTCAGAAAATACTAAGGGCCTAACCTTTTCCTCAGTAAGAATCAAACAGTCATGGAAAATGACTGGACACCCATCTTTAGTTACCTACAAAAATTGGTTCTTAAGAACTTCTTCCTAATAAAGACAAGAAAATAAAGGGAAAAAAAGAGAATCAAATGAGTAATCGACGATAATTTCACAAGAACATTCCACATCCATTAGACGGCAACCAACAAATAGAATTTACAATAATGAAATAATAGACATTAAAAAAACAAAAAAAAAAAATCCTCTGACCTGAACATCAAATTCAATGAAATCAACAGGAAACTTAGCAGCCGCATTGAAGGACAGAATGGAATTCTCCTTCATGAATTTGAAACGAGAATCAGAGGAGTGCAAGATGTTCATCCCGCATCCTCTATGACCCATCACCAAGAATTTAGACGTCCATACATTGGGATCTTCCAGTAAGTTAGGCTCTTAAGATTGAAAGAGAGAACAAAAATGTGAAGAAGAAGCGAAGGCATGCAAGAAACCGAAAGATTGTAGAAGAAGAAGAAGAAGAGCATACCTTGGGGTTGGGGGAAGGGGAAATGAGGTGGGGGTAAGGAGGTGATCGGCGGTGGTGGAGGCATTGGAGATTTGGAAGGGGGAATGAAGAGCCAGCATTATTGGGGGAGTCCAGAGGAAAAGGAAAAAGGGAAACAAATAGCGACCGACAAAGGTAGAAAATTGGAGGTAGACGACGAAAATTGACGTGAGCGTTAAGGAAGATGATGGAAGAAGAAGAAGAAATGAGAGAAAAATGGGGAATTTTGAAGAAGAAAAGAGAAGGAAAAACAATTGCTAGATTCCCTCTCAAACAACAAATTTAGGGATGGATAATCATTCCCTTCTTTTCACTTTTAACCACCCTTTTCAACTTTCTTTGCCTTCATGCTTAATTTTGGAAAAACTTCATCTTTTCTTCTCTTTCCATTTTTAATTTATTTTAATCATCTTTTGTTTAATCATCTTTTGTTTTGTATAGGTTGATTTTGGTAAACGATTTGACTTATACAAAATTTCAATAGATTGAACTTTTTGATCTCTTTTGTCGTTGATCAAGATCATGTTTTCTTTTCACTATTAAGTTGGTTTGATGGTGTCTATGATAAATTGGTCGAAGTTAGATTAATGAATTGTTTTTTAGGAGGTTTGATATAAAACATTAAGATGAATTTGTTTGACTATTTGCTTGAAACCATTAGTACTTAAAAAGCTTCTAAAACTACATTAGTATTCTTAGATTAGATTTTATGTTCTAAAATTGATGGTTTGTAAAATAATAAACATATTTTATTTTCAATAAAGTTAATGTTATTGTACAAGTGAAGTGCTTGTTATATAAATAAATTACGAACCCTTGACTAACATTAATATTTGGACTATGTGTTAAAGACATACAAAAGGTTCAAGTTTGAAAATAACCAAAACAACTTGGATTTAATGCAATCGATGTGATCTTGCATCGTTTATCGTCCTATGTAATGAATGATAAATACAATCGATGTGATCTTGCATCGTTTATCGTCCTAGGTAATGAATGTACATAGTATGGATCTTGAAATATTCAATTTTACTTTTTGGTTTTTACTAAGAAGAAGAAAAACCAAAGGTGATTGAGAAAAGAAAAGGCACATACACGATAGTATTTCATGTTATTATTGAGAACAAGAAATCAAGAATAAAATGTAGGATGTAGCTGCTTTGAGAGCAAGAGGCCTAACTTGAGTTTCTTGATGAAGAGATGAAGTGTTCACGTCTCTCTCCATCTTAAAGCTTGGAAAACTTGGGTTTGCGTTTGCTAGCTTGAGCGGAGATGGCTTCTTTGAGATCATCGGAGAGTAGAGTCCCTGAGTTCCAAGTTGCAACATAATCTAACCCTTGTTCTACATTTAGGTCTCTGCTTTTTAGTAGCACTGCCTTTGTTCCCACCACAGCCAATGGAGATGATGATGCTATTTCTGCATTCACCATCCACTTTTCATTCCTTTTTCCCAATCTCATACACATTACACAACAATCTATCATATGCTTTAACCACTAATTTAACTAGATTAATCAGAAGATATTAAACTAGTAAGAAATGAGAGTGGTACTAAAAGAGAAGGCATAGGAAAATTGGTTAGTATAGAGAATTTCATTACCTTCAGCGATTTTGAGGACTCCATCTTGAAGCTTCGATATAGAATCAAAAGTTCGAGAAACCAAGCCCAATTCCTTAGCCTCCAAGCCCGAAAAATTCCGGCCCGTCAACGCCAACTCCGCCGCCTTCCCATACCCTACGATTCTCGGCAGCCTCTGTAAAGTCCCAAGATCCGCCGTAATCGCCAATTTAACCTCCCTCACCGAAAACACCGCCTCCGCCGTGCAATACCTCAAATCACATGCCGTCACTATATCAATTCCTCCTCCAACACACCCTCCATGGATGCTTGCTATCACCGGCTTCCGGCACTCCTCAATCGCCGTGATTGACTCTTGCATCCACTTGATTTCCCGTCGGATTCTTTCCCCGGCTCGTCCCCGTTCCTCCGATAGATGCTTCTCGAAGTTAGAGGCTGTGGATTTGAGGTCGATTCCGGCGCAGAAGTGTTTGCCGGATCCAGATAGGATGATGACATGGACATCGGGGTTTTGGTCTAGATGTGAGAAGGCTTGACGAAGTTCGGTGAAGAGTTGGGTTGTGAGAGCGTTGTAGTGTGATGGACGATGGAGGCGGAGATGGAAGACTCCGGAGTTTGGGTTTTGTCGCTCGATTTTTATGCATTTGTAGTCCTCCATTGGCCTTCGGCGGAAATTGGTGGGTTATAATTTTGGAGAATTGGAAAGTATACTTTGAGAAGTGAACTTGTGTGTTAAGTTTTAGATTTTCATACATTTCTACTTGTATAATCATTTTTTTGTTTCAGAAAGTAGAAAGTTTAGGTTAATGATTTATTGATTATTTGATAATTTTAACGTAATAGTTTTTATCTTTTTTATAATTGTGTATTAATGTCACACATACCAAAAATATACCGAAGATAGAAAGAATGAATAAAGGTGAAAAAGAGTCTGCCTTCAACTTGAACGTTCTATTCCCCTCTCTTAATAGGGAAAAATAAATAAATCACAATAAGAGGGAAAAAAAAATTATGAATACAATAAATCGAAAGGAAAAGAAAGAAAATTAAAATAGGAAAAAAGAAAAAGAAATTGAGAAAGTGTATGGGAATGAAAATTTACATTCTTCTTCTTCCCATAGACGCAGTGTTTCCATCAAACAGATCATCAATCAAACCTTCAATGTCTTCAGGTTGATACTTTATGTATTTCTCCGATTGTCTTCCCGCATCAAAATGCTGCTTGAATCTCCCTACGAACGAACGGTACGCTGGAATCATCACCGCCGACACTGATATCCTAAGCTCCGATTGAAGCTGCTCGTCACTTACCACCCAACTGCTTTGCGTTTTGTGTATTTCATCGAACATGGCGTTAAAGCTTTTGAATCTCTCCTTCAATATCGGCTTTGATACTTTCCCGTTCACCAGCAATCCTTCGTGGTTTAAACACTGCAACACCTTACTCCATGTTTCTCTCTGGTAATTTTTATGGTATTGTCGCAGATTCGTCGATCGTTTCCTGCACCAACGGTCCCCCATCAACTCCGTAATTCCACATGACCCTTTGATTTTCTGTACTATGTATCTTCCGTTGTTCATCAGGAAAATGTACCGAAGAGATGCGTCGCGGTATAGTTTTGATCTCATTGTCAGATTTGCGTCGAGTAGTTCCATTACCATTGCGATCTGAATTGCGAGTTGAGATTTTCTCGGTGATGCGTCGTCGTTCTCGTCCATTCTTGATGGTCGGTCTTCTTCGACTTTAGGGTCGAGAAATTGGAACACCTGTTCTAGGGTTTCTTTGTACTCGCAAGCGTATTTTAGGTAATTCATTATGTAGCGTGTTAATGGATGAACTGCTCCTCCTGGAACTGGAATTTTCGCGTTGTCACTTTTGATTGAGTTCTCTAGGTCGTAGAAAATGCCGACTATTGCTTCGCCTATCCCGTTTTTTGTCCCTTCCGCTTCGGTAATTAGCTCTGTTCTGCAATTTTCAGGGAAGCCATTGATCGTCGGAACTAAATCGCGGATGGTTTCGTACATGTCAAGTAATTTGAACATCTTCTCCGCCGATCGTTTTGTTAAAACGACGGCGTTTGCAAAGTTGAGAAGCTTGATGACTACTGCTCTTGTTAAATTGCTGAATAACGTATGAGAAATGAAGGGATGATCGGTGAAAACAGAGTCACAAAGCCTCCACTCACCTGGGAACAGAGATTTTGAGCATTTCTTTACGACGGCGATCCATTTGTCGATTTCCGTTTGAAGTGTTTCCCATTGCATTTTTTGAATCTCGTCTATGCTAATATTTTCATACCCAAGCTGGTTCAATATTCCTTTGAACGAGCTCTGCCGTAGGAAGCTGTAACTCATACAACATTCCTTCTCGTAGCCGGCAGTGATCATTGTTCCGGCAATTCTTTTCATGTACGATACAGTGTCGTGCGAAAAAGAGGGGAACATCTCTTCCCTGGCAGAATCAGGCTCAGATGATTCAGATACAGTGCTGTTTTGTTGATCTGTTGATTCGTTGATTGCTTTGAACGACGATTGCTTAGATGCTTTCTTGTCCGATTTAGAATCAAGCTCCCGATATTTGCATTCTTTTAAAAGGGTACTGAATTCTTCATCCAATAACGACATCGCTCGCTGTACAGCCGTGGTGGTCCGATTTAGAGAAGGAATGGAAGCAGTGCTGGTAGGGAATTCACTTAATTTAATCGCAATCTTGGCAATCCGACCTAATGCTTCGAAAAAGCAAGAATCCCTGTCGGGATCTTTACCAAGCTTCGCCGGATATTTATTAGAACTGTATCTAGAGATCATGGAATCCACCATTTTGGACAAGGAATGAACCGAACTCGGAATTTCATGGACTACATTCGATCCATCATCTCCAACATTGTACAAAGTCTCAAGGAATTGATCAACCTCTTCGAAAATCAATAGGGTATCAGATTCTGAAGGAGGGTCTTCAATGAAGGCATCATCATCTCTATCTGCAGCAAGCTTTTCGGAACTTGCATCAGCAGCGACGGGGGTGGCGTCAGGAGTGCGACGAGGTGAGCCCAAATTAGCAATTCTTCTATTGAAATTTTTAGAAAAACTATCAGACTTTTCTGGGGGTGGGTTTTTCTCCATGAATAAAAAGAAAACAATAGGGGATTGTGAGGAAAATGGAGAAATGGAGAGGTAAATGAAAGGAAAGAAGAGAGAAATGAAAAGAGTGTTTGGGGATTCGTGTCTGTAAGGGGAAATCAGTTTGTGTGTTTTGGTGAAGATTAATGGAGGAGAAGAAAATGTGGCAAAAACAGAAGGATTAATGCCTTAATTTGGCCACTAATTTTGCACTTTGTTCGTTAAAGGTTGACCTTTTTTTTTCTAATAAGTTTGTTTGTGATCCTCACGTATTTCTTTCCTTTATTTTCCTTTCGAATTCTCTCTTTATTTAATTTCTCAATCACCATGGAATCATTTGTGAATGCAAATTATAATAAGTCAAGAAAACAAAAAAGAATGTCAAAGGCTGATGTTTTATATACTCAATATGAACGATGATAGTTTACTTGCTTTCTAGGTGGCACCTATAAACCTTTTACACAACCATTTGGCTTATATGTTTTAGTGTTTTGAGATTTCACTTCCAATTTTAATTTCAAGTAGCAAATTCAAATATTGAAAAGGAGGTTTTGAAAAACTACTTTTTCTAGTTACAAAACTTAATTTGTTTTTTTAAATATCGGTTTAACATGGAAGAGAAAGTAGGAAAAATCTTAAGCAATAAAATAAAAGTTAAATAATGCATTTGATTTCAAATTTTTGTTTAGTTTTTAAAAAGTACTTATAAAAAGTGACAACAAAAAAAAAAATCAATTGATGGTAGCACATGCGAGCCATTAGTCGACCTAACCTTCAACTAGTTGGTTTTACTTTCCAAGATGATTTTTAAGAGATAGTGTGGTGTGATCCGATCAAGTAGGACTATTTTTAATGTACTTCTAAGTTGCAATAACTCAATTGTTTCTTAATTAGTATATATTTATCACAGATGGTCTTTTAAGAGGGACTAACTTTTTCTTTTTGGGATGCATGTTCTCCTATGCTTCCTCTCGATACCCTTGAGTTTAAGTCCACTCGTCACCGAACCTAGTTTTTAAAAATAAAAAATAAAAATCAAATGCTTATCAAATTAGGACTCGGTGGAATTGATTTAAAAAATGGTAGAAGAAAGTGGATGGGTAAAAAAGGTTTCGTATAATTTTGGATCTAAAGTATTTGATTCTAACATCACTTTCTTCATCCTCAATGTGTCTAAAAGTAATAATTCTTATAGAAGAGATCCACAAGTCAACGTGAGAGTGGAAAAATGGAAGCTTGCAGGCAGCAGTGTGAAGAAGCTATGGAGTCGAAGATCAATCCCAACTTCAACTCTCTTACTCTTCTCCACAACGCTCTCATCATCACCATGGATTCCCACAGTCGAGTCTTCCGCAACGGCGGAATTGTTATCTCCGGTGACAAAATCAAGGCCATCGGTCACTCTTCCGAAATTCTCCACCAATTCTCTGCTTCTGCTCACCATATTATTGATCTTCACTCTCAAATCTTGCTCCCGGGTCTTTCTCTTTGCATCTTCGAGTTTAACTTTTTCAATTTTCTCAATGGGTTCTTTTGACTTCAGCGCTGTTATCTGAGATCTTGATCGCCCTTCTAAACCACAGGGTTTATTAACACGCATGTCCACACTTCTCAGCAGCTGGCGAGAAGCATAGCCGACGATGTGGATTTGATGACTTGGTTGCACCATCGTATTTGGCCCTACGAATCCAACATGACTGAGGAAGATTCCTACATTTCCACTTTACTTTGTGGTATTGAACTCATTCATTCGGGCGTAAGTATCTGCGTTTCTGCTTCCAGTTCTTTTCCTTTCTTATACTTTTTCGCTGTAATTGATGAAGGAAGTGTATAGGTTAAATTATGTGTTTAGAAAATATTTTTTGAGCCTTTGATTATGCGTATTTTTTTGTTGTTGCTAATTTTAAGTTCGTGTTAAACTTGGTTAATGGAGGAATTTCTTTTTAAGGTAATTTCATTGATTGAATAAAAAATCCAAGGATATACAAAAGGGCCCTTCAAGATCTTTCTAGTTTATAATGAGAAAAGAGAAACTATGGCTGAAAATAGCAGACTCTAAAAATTCCTTAGATGATTTGCCTTTATCTTGGAGCATTTCTTTCTAGGTTAACGGATGATTTTTTACATAAAATCCAAAATTTAGAAGCATACTAGAAGGTTTCTAAAATATGTGAATGACACAGTACTTAAATGTTTGTACACCGTTCTGGAACATTTCAGGGACGAAACTTAGTAATTTAACGTGATATATCTATTCAGGTAACATGCTTCGCTGAGGCAGGGGGTCAACATGTATCTGGAATGGCTAAGGCTGTAGAGTTGCTGGGTTTACGGGCGTGCTTAACTCAGTCAATAATGGACTGTGGGGAAGGGTTGCCAGCTCCTTGGGCTGCTGTAACAACTGATGATTGCATTCAGGTTTATCATGTTTAACTTTATATATTAATGGTTCTCTCTTTTACCATTTTTCTTTAACAATAGTAGAGTTCATTCATATGATTAGCAATGTAGAGCTAGTATTTAGTTTAAACTTCGACATTAATGACTTTCAAGTCCTCAAGCTTTTAGAGAATTTTTGTGTAGATAACAGATTAATTGATTAGCTTTATCCTAGACTAACTGCTACTATATGCTGATTGAAAATTATCAAAATGTTTCTCCGGAGTTTACCTTGCGACTTGGAAGATGAAAGAGAGGTAAATTTTTTAATAATTACGTTGATAAAATTATTGGTTAAGAAGTTTTTATGTTCATGGTCAGAAGGTTAAGTCACTTTGTTGTTTTCGGTTTTGTGAAAGTGATTTGCTCCCTGTCCTTCTAAATAAGTATGTTAATTATCAAAACTATATTTAACAATTTCTGAATTTTCAATTTTCAAGGGCAGTCTCAAAAGGAGCTTTACAAGAAGCACCATAACACAGCAGATGGGCGCATCAGAATATGGTTTGGTATCAGACAAATTATGAATGCAACAGACCGTCTATTGATTGAAACAAGGGATAATGCATTAGAACTTGAAACCGGGATCCACATGGTACTTCTATCTTCTTTACTTATGCTTTTGCAGTCTCAAAATTGTTCAAATTTTATTGAATTTTAATTATATTTAGTTTTATGTCCTATCAGTGGGGATAAAGTGGTCAATCAGTTGTTGATTTTGACTTTATTTGTTATGTGCATTTTAGCATGTTGCAGAAATAGCCTATGAGAACCAGAAAGTGATAAATGAACGAAAAGTTGATCATGGAACAGTTACGTACTTGGAGAAAATACAGTTTCTGGGAAACAATTTACTTTCTGCACATACTGTTTGGGTCAATGACAATGAGGTGAGAAGTCATTCTCGTTTCTACGAGCTCTGTGTTAGACATTCTACATGGTTTCTTATTTCTGTACATATTTTCATCTTCTGCAAAAATATTTATAAAGTCAGTTTTTCATAAGCTGAATGGAAGAAGAAAGGTTGCCCAAAGCTCCATACATTTTATTATCTCTTGGAAGTTTTTGGTTTATATATTGCTTACTAGATCTTTCAACTATTAACATCTGTTTAGTGCTGCATTGTTCAAAACTATAATTCTAGAAGCCAAACAAGGATTTAGTAATTGTTTGGTGGAACCAAACCAGCCATACTCAACAGCTAAGCTGTTGGTTGTTCTTTTTTTCTTTTTTTGAAAAAAAAATGCTTTCGTTTTTTCATTAAGAAACATGAAAAGACATTCAAGGGGATAAAAAGATTAGTCCCTCAAAAGGAATTCAAGTACTAGCTACGTAGGAACATACTCCAACCCAAAACTTGTAGATTCTTTGGTTACTTGTGCTATAAAGTTTGTTGTTGCAAGGTTTCCATTGGATAGTTGACCAAACCGATCAAGTGCATGCCCAACATGGTTGGCAGTGACAAAGCCATAGTGTGGTTGAATCTTAGGTTAGCATGAACATTGGTGTGATATATGTATGCTGAATACCCTCCAATGTTTAAGCTAGTACAAGTTTCGGGTTTAACCTAATTTTGATATAGTAGAGAGCATGTCCTGATTGCAGCTAGTCATAGTTTGTATTGCAAGTAGGGCCAAACATGCATACCAATCTTGATAGATGCAACTTAATGGTGTTTAGCCTGCCAAGTTGTTCATCAAGCACAGCCTAAGTTGAGGCTTGGTAGGGCATCATAGTAAACTTTGCAGGCTTTTGAATGGATTTGATGCTCCCTTAGCTACAACGAGGAAGGATGTGATGAGATGCACTAATTACGTCAAATATGACTAATGACACAAAATGATTGTAGAATATGGATATCTAACATGATCTAGGATATCTAATGTGATCTTGAGTCACATGCTATATTAGAACTCTTGCGCCAGTTTCAGGTCTCACCTCAGCCATGGTTACCAGCTGAGACTAACCTGGCCAGGAAGCTTTGGTCTCCCATTTTTAGCCTTGACTTAGGCCAAGTTGCCTTCTGGTCTACCTAGGCTATGTTACTCCCTAGTCTCACTTTGGGGCTGTGGCTTTTAGTCACTGTCGGTTGGACTAGGTTCCCCCTTGCTCAGCGGCTTTCTTATCTCATCTAGGTCAGGCTATGGCTAGAGCTTCTCAAATATGTCTTTATGGGAATTGTGTAGGTAGGGTTTCTTTTATTGCGTAAAAGCTGCAGAGAGCTTTAGGAGAGGAAGATCCCAGCCTCCTTGTAAAGGTGCTGGGTAAGCATTGTTATTTCCTTTTATATTTTGTTGTTGAACTCTTGTATTTGACTGAAAGTAATATAAATAACAGAGTGCTACCTCTGTTTTAGCCTTTTTTGTTAGGATTGATTGTGATATTTGAGTTAGAATCCTAACATGGTGCTTTGGTGTTACTTGGACAACCAAAGGGGCCATCCTTGGGAAGGTCCATTGTCAATCTGAAGCTGAACATTTTGATGGATTCTATTAAAAAATCTATGCTAGTTAGGCAATTGCTTGAAATGTGTACAAAATTTTAACGCAAATATTTTATTCTTAAATATCAAATGCCATCAAGTATTCGATTAAATTGAACTAATTTAGCATTTGGAGTAGATTTGAACTTTTGGGCATTGTTTATTGCCATCTGTTTCATTCAAGAATATGCTTTTGGATTAATAAATACTTTTATGTCCATGTTTTCATTACATTCTTTTATGAATCAAGATTAACTGATATCTTGTTAGATTAGTTTTCTTTCAAGGAATGGGGTCAAAGTATCCCACTGTCCAGCTTCTGCAATGAGAATGCTTGGTTTTGCACCTATCAGAGAGATGCTTGATGCTGGTATTTGTGTTTCCATTGGAACAGATGGAGCACCGTCAAATAATCGAATGAGCATAGGTTTGTTTCAGTCCGGAAATTCTAATGAATTGAACATTATTTCATGTGTTAGTTTATAGAAATTATTTAACGGGATAAAAGAAGGTTGATGGTTTTATACTTTTTGAGTATGAGAGAGTAAAAGCCTGCATTCTTTTAACTATACATCTAGTGGTTAGAATAGTAGCACTGCCAGCAGGCGGCCACAGAATTTTTTTTGTCAAATCATGCATTTTACTAAGAACTGACAAACTCTCTTCTAAACACCTCACTTTTAAGGATTATTTTGGCACACCCTCGCATGTTAATCCAGTGGAACTTCTTATATTGGCTGTCATATGGACTTTAGTGAGTACATATTTTGGGTCTATTGGCATTAGTGTCTTACCCCAGAGATGAATGTAACCTAGAAAAAATTTGATTGGCTATTGGCTTTTGGAGTCTCCCCTTTCTCATTAATCAATGAAATCTTTCTTGTGTGTGTGTGTGTAAAGGAAAAAAGAAAAAAAAAAATGTAACATTGAAAAGATGCAGACAAAATGTTTGATCAGAACACAGTAACCTTGACCTCAACTTTATGGACTCTTCTTGAAAAAAAATTCCGCATTGCACCATGCATATTAGTACACGGGAATTGACAATTTAAATGTCTAAATATTTTGCAGTTGATGAGATGTACCTTGCATCGCTGATTAATAAAGGCCGGGAAGTTTATGCAAATGGAACAACCAATCCCTCTGTTCTTCCTGCTGAAGTAGTCCTACAAATGGTGACAATAAATGGCGCAAAATCAGTACTTTGGGATAATGAAATAGGATCACTTGAAGTTGGGAAGAAGGTAATTTTTTCTTTAGGCATGTTTCTTTCAATTTTCATTTCAATTTTTACTTCTTTTGTTCTGTGTTATTTAGGTAGAAACTAATGTGGATATTGCTCAATCGTGATGGTTTCAGAGCTTAACATACGACTTACTGGGTCTTTGGTCATTATATAGGCCCATTGGCAGATAGTTGTAATAAATTATTTGTGACAAAAAGTTCCGTTTTAATCATTGATGATCTAAGAAGAATTATTTTCACTAGTACTAGGTCTGTGATTTTTAAATGAAACTGTAGGAGCCACAAGAGGTATTCTGATAACGAACAGTTACAATGTTTAAATATTATTTGTGAATGTTCAGGTGAGTACCCACTTTTCTGCCAATTAATTCTTCAATATTTTGATGTGAAAATACTCACAAGACTCAAGGTCAAGACATGGCAACACGCCATTTTTTAAAAAAGTGGCACGACACATTGGGGAGGGTGTGGACACAAGTTGTTGTGCAAGACCTTGTACTAACCCATTTTGAATTTAAATAACCAATGTAATTCCAAGCGTATCAAAGTTATGTATAAAGAAAAAAGGGATTTTTTTGGAGTTAAATTAGATAAATAAAACCACTGGCATTTCTACTGGTTTAGCCATTAATGCAACCTGTTTTTTTTCAAACGTTTGAGGATGATTTGTCGCTCTAACTTGATTGTAGGCGGATATGGTTGTGATCAACCCTTCCTCTTGGTCCATGGTTCCTTCCCACGACAGGTATTTATTTCCTTCTCAGAAAAACTTGGATGTTTCATCTTCTAAATCTTAAAAGCTTTGTACGATAAGTTTTGAGCACGAGATCTATAAAAGGAACTGATGGCATTGCTTAATTGATATTGCAGCATTTCCTGCATCGTCTACAGTATGAGAACTGAAAATGTCATCTCTGTAATGTGTAATGGGCAGTGGATAATGAAAGATAAGAAGATCATTAATGTGAATGAGGTATTTCACTTCAATTTTTGTTCTTAGACAATATGACCATTGCTTTACTTCAAATCACAATAGCTTTTAATCGATCTACTAATCAATCCAAGTCATTGATTCATGCATTTCTTATTCTCGAGGTTTCAAATTCTCTACTCACACTTGTTTTTGTAAATTGAAACCAAACAATGAAAGTAGAATACTTGTTTTAAACCCAATGATGCAAGTAGAAATAGCTTTAGATTTAATTTGATATACAAAAAAATTACTTGGTAGTCTCAAGATTGAACATGTCTAACGAACTCAAATTTTGAATGAACTCAGGAAGATGTAATTGTGATGGCAAAACAAGCTTCCAGGGAACTGCTTGAGAGAGCAGGAATAAGAATTCCGAACAGAATGAATTTCATCTAATTGGCCAAGCAGGTTATCTAATCTTCAGTTTGTTTTAAAATTTCATTCAATTGCTTAGCTTGGTTTGTTTTGTTCATATATTTTAATGAAATGTTGTTTTAAACCTAACTCGTTATGTTTACCCATATGGTACTTTTTTTCTAGTTAGTTTCATTTTAGAGCTTGTAAAGGTTCTAGTGGCCACACTTCTTTGAACATTTTTTTTTAATGAAGTTTCGTTTTAGTTACAAAATTCTTTCTTCTCTCAATCAAATTTCGTATGGAATTGTTTAAAATATTTTGCTAAAACTGCATATATGATTTACTATCAATGATGTATCATACAGAAAAAACTGAGACAATCAAATCGAATCCAAGTTGGCCGGAGGTGAGAGGTCGGTTTGAAAAAATTTCAAATCGATAAACTTAAAAAAAATGAAACTTCAAAGAATAAAATCAATGAAACTAACCGATTGATTTTTAATTCTGAATAGTTGAAGTTAATTTGAACATTAATAATTAATAGTTTGGTCGAAAAGTAAAAACAAACAAATGCTTCCAATATTACACTTTTTTTTTTTCTTGTGGCCATTTTTGTTTAAAGAAATTTGGCTCATTTTGAAGACATTTCTAAAATAATAGATAACAGAAGATAGAAGAAAGAAATTGTTATATAAGCCTAATTTTTAAAAGTTAAAAATCAACAATAAAATGGTTTATTTTTAAAAAATTTAAAATGAAATTCCAATACTGATAATCATTGTATATATAAATAAACATCTTAATCTAAACAAAATAGAAATAATAGTGAAGTTTTTTTTAAAATAGAAAATTTTGAAAATCTTAAAAGACAATTTTTTTTAAAAAAAAAAAAACAATTAGTTTAGATATTTATAGAGATAATATTAGATAGAGATAATTTGCAATTATTTATTTATTCCTATCCATTCTAAAATTGTAGTGTTTATATGTATATATAATTAGATCAACATTTCATCACACAATCTATCTCAAAGCCAATTAAAAGTTGATTGTTCATGCTTCCACAACTCAATCTTGTACTTCACATGCATTATTCTAAATATCAATCATCATACTTTTTTGTTTTTTTTTTTCATATTATGTTATAGAAACAACATTAAATTAAATCAAGCAAATACTCCAAATGATTAAAGAAATATTTTGATTGTGAAAGATCCACACATTGTAGTTAGTAGAAAAGAAGAAGGTTTAGAATTGTCTAAAAGGAATTCCAAATTACGGAAAAGTCCGCCACGTCATCTTAACATTAACAATTAAGAATTTCTCTCCAGATCCACGTTGGCAGAAGAAGATTCCAGAATCTGTCCCATCGAATCTTTTATAAATTCATCGTCCCGAAGTTTCTCGAATTTTCGAATCTTCTTCTCCAACCTTTCTTCATCTTCTTCTCCTATATATCCCAATCCTCTCTAACCCTTCTTCTCCATCGGAGAGATTACAATTGCAGTTATCTTCAACAGATAAATTCTTCTATTCACTCAACAAACAAACAAGTTTCTGTCTCTCAATCCTCTAATCAATGGAGCGTCCCCATCCCCTCTTCAGAAATCACTGGAAATTTTTTGAACCTTCGAGTCTTCATGTGCCGAGGATGGCGGAACCTCCGGTATATCGCCGAACGGTGCCGGTGGTGCCGAAGGTCGTTCCTATTCCTGTCTGTTATGTCAAATCCGAAAATACCAGGCTTGATTCGGCCATCAAAATCCAGAGGGTGTTCAGAGGTTTTCTGGTGCGGAAGAGCTTGAAGAAAGTTGTGGCGATTGAGAGGGAAGTGAATGAGATAGAGAGGAGGCTTGCGAATGAAGAGACGGTCGATTTGGTTCGGAAGGATGCTAAGGAGAGAATTAGGTTTGGTGAGATATTGATGAATTTGCTGTTTAGGTTGGATTCGGTGAAAGGCGTGGATTCTGGAATTAGGAATTTGAGGAAAGCGGTGATCAAGAAGGCTATTGCGTTACAGGAGAAGATTGATTCAATTGCTGCTGCGAATGGAGCTACTAACGTGATTTATGAGACTCTCGAACCCGTTACTGCTAAATGTGATTCCGAAGCTGTTGATCGCGAATCTGCTGATGAGTGTGATGGCGAGAATGCTGATGGAGTAGAAGCGCCAAAGCCTGGAGCAATTCTTGAGGAATCTAAAGCTTGTTTTGTGGAATCTAATGTTGATCCGGAAGTTCCTCAAGAATCAGAGGAAGGGAAGAACTGTCCAGGAAAAGATGACACGGATCTTGAAGCGGCAGCGAGTGAAGATGTGAGTCAGACGGATTCATCGAACAACCCACCAAATTCAGACGATGGGGTTGCAGAATGTGGGTCTGTAGATGAAAGAGAGAGTGGTGCAAATGAAGAGGATGATAGCAGAATCGAAGAAAGAGAGGGGGATGGGCAGAGTAGAGAGATTCTTGAAAGGATGATGATGGACAACAAAAGAATGATGGAGATGATGGCGCAGCTGTTTGAAAAGAATGAAAAGCAGTCACAATTGCTATTCTCACTGTCTCAAAGGGTTGAGAGGTTAGAAAAGACACTTTTGTGTGAGATACTGCGAAAGAAGAAGAGGAACGGTACAGATAGCTCAGAAAAATCCCCCAAAACAAAGAAAAGTGGTAAATGATTCTGTTATTATGAATAATTCTCCTGTGCTAAAGTTCGGATATGGAATTCTAAGTAATGTCAATGCATGTTCACTTGTTGCTTTTATTCTTGAGCTTGTGGCAGCTCTCTAATAACTTCTTTGGCACCCTTTTAACGTGTAAAGCAATTATGTTTATACTCTTCAAAAACTGACTTGTGTAAATCTGTGCCATTGAAAGGAATGTAATGTGATTGATTCATTCCAATCTAATTCTATCCCTTCTTCCCGTTTTCACACATCATCCATCTATTTTTTTTCTGCCATCGATTCTACACTTATTCCAATACCTTTAGAACGAATCCTGTTGTAAATTGTTTAAATCTTTAGTTTTGTTTTCTAACGAGGGATGTTTCTTGTTTACCTTCTACGTGTAAATGATAGTATAATGTTTGCACTAAGTTAATTATATAGATAACGATATCTAGAAACTAGAATAGGAACACAACTTTCTAGTTTCACAATAGTAATGAGATGAAACAAAAAGTGTTATATCCTTTGTTCTAGTAATGATTCTTTAACTGAGGTCCTAAAGTTCTCTTGTTTCCTTACTTCATAGTTCTGGAATTACAAAATGCCTTCAGCACATAGAAGATGATGATGATGTTCCTGTAAATGAAATTTTGCGATGAGAAGTGCAACTGTGGTCTATACTTTAATGGTAGCAGCTCTAGCAATACAAGTTTGGAGATGACACGAAGTGTATCGGCCACCAAACTAGTGTTTTTTATCTTCTATTCAAGAATTTTGAAGCAATTTTATTGTTTTTCAATTGTTTATTTTTTGTGATTTGTGATATATTTTGGGTTTTCTTTTTCTTCTCTTTTTTACTATGAATTATAATATTTATTTAAATTTTGAGCTTCCTTTCTGATTTGGGAGGCTATTGAAAAATAATATGAAGATGGATTGAATTTTGCGATATTTGTGCTTCTTTTGATATTAGTCAAGAGAGCTTCTTGCTCTTCTTGTCGAATGATTCTTTCTCCGACCTTTGTGCTTCTTTTAAGATTAGTCAAGAAAGCTTGTTGTGGAGGAAGTTATGATTCTTTCTCCTATCTTCTAGTTTACACCATATTCTCAATCAACATGTAATTTGTGTATATCTACTGGTAAAAAAGCATCTTCAAATCTTAAGCTACAATATTCCATTCTAGGGTTAATATCTCAAAAGGAGTTTATAAGTTAATAGAATTCTCATACAAGAAAATCAAAGATTTAGGCCAAATCGATTTAAGTGGGTGTAATTTTGTTTATATAACAGTTGCAATGAAATTGGAAAAGGTAATTGGATTGTTTTCTAAAATGTGGACTTCGAAATTGTTAAAATGGGGTAGAAGAATTTTTATGTGGCAAACACAAATGTCCTACAACTCTGCTCTATTATGAAGATGCTGGGAAATCCAGATATGAAATCCAAGAAGACCAGGCTTAACCTAGTTTAGAGAGCTCGAACATAGATTAAGAAGATATCCATCGACTTTGGAACAGATGAGCCACAGTTTTGCCTTTAATCCACTCCAACTCGCCAGAAGAAAGAGATATTTCATTGGCTATTAATGTTACTGCATCAATTGCTCCTTTATATCCGCATTCAAGAACAACGAATGGGAAGTCACTGTAACAGACACATTCGAATTATTATTTTACTCTTGAAGTATATCTTCATGCTCAAAGCTGTCTTTAACAGGGGAACTGAAGCCAATACCTTCCCCACATGATGCGGTTTGCTCCAAAGCTGGATACAATCTGAGAGAGGAGGCGGGACAAATCCAAGTATGGAAATGGCCTTCTTGACACCCTAAATAGAGCACTGAATTTCACATATATCTGCCCACAAATAGAAATATAGATACGATGATTTAGGATGACTCAGAGATAAATATTTCCCCTATATCAGTATCTTGATTTTGCAAGGGATGTGCTTTGTTAACAAAGTTTATACTTTTCAGTTTTCAGTATGTATTATTGTTATCTGAATTAACATTCCAACCTTAAAGTGGATGTTGAAGGCTCAATTTGATTCCCAGGTTTACAGGAGAAGAAACCAGACGATGTTTCGTCATATGAAGTACTTATCTAAAGACTTTTAATTTCACTTTTACCTGAGGAAAACTTGCTAGCTCCAAAAGGTGGGCCAGTGCAAGACTGTCTTCTTCATTTCTGCACAGGGTTGTTAAAATGCGACATGGGTTTTAACAAAACAAATCACTAAAAACAAATAGAAACCCCAAGTTTGTTTTGTTGACTTACTCTGGGGGTTTGCAAAAACCCAAATGATCAAGCAGTACAGTGGTTGAAGGGAACTCTGTACAAAGCTCTTTTATCTCTTCAACATGAAGGCTTAGCCCCTGAAAGGATGTACTCTTGTCATATCTAAATTACTGATAGGAAGCCTATTAGGGTACATTTGAGACTACCTTCATGCACATGAAACCCACAGGAATCCCAAGTTTTCCTGCTGTAGAGAATAATGCTTTCCCCACCTCATTTGTCATCTGCAAATATCATTGCACGTGTTAGGAAAACATATTGAAGTGAAAGTCGGAAGTAGGGAGCAGATCGGAGCAATCCGGATTCAAAATAATCACACAGCAACCTTTTGACCTGACGGCCATAAGTACGGATTAAAGCGAACAGCGGAGTATCCATCCTATAAGGACAAAGAGAGTACATCGAAATCACTTTGCTGAGTTAGGATAGGAGTATGTGTTGTTTGTAGGAGACTAGACAAAAAGTCAAAACCTTTGTTACAAGATGTTCGAGTTGCTGAATTCCACTTCCATCATTGGCTGGATTTGCTAGGCAACAACCAACGAATTTGTTTGGATATTTATTTAATACACTGTCCATAGAAGATTTGGAATGAAGATGTACTTTGGGATGTCACATCAGTATAGTTTCCTAAACCATGAGAACATTTATTCCCAAATAGAGAGACTATCAGATGAGTTTAAGATTCTTTTAGTACGATTTTAAAATAGATCACTAGAAGTATCTTTTGGAGAAACAAGTACTAAGCACCAAAGTGGTTTTAGTTATATATAGGATTTTGAGAAATGCAACTAAACATGTGAACTCTAAAAGGTAGTCAAAAGCACTCTTCCTTACTCCGAAGGAAAATCTAGTTTTAAAGTGTTTTTCTTTATTCCAAAGTAAAATGAGCAAGATTGAGATGATTTTGGAGAAGTTATGAAACTGCTTCTTTTATGATCATTCTTAGAAACCAATATATTTATGTCTGGAAGTAAATGCATTCACCAAATTAGATTAACGTCACAAACTATTTGGATTCATGCTTAGACACTTCTAAATGTAATGCGCAAGCTTAACCTAATTGAAATAGAAACATTATTTTTGCATCATGGTTCAAGGCATGTGGCATATCCTGAACATCTAACATGCTTATGATAAATAGCTCTCAGGACTGACCTGGTCACATAAGAGTGATCAAATTTGTGGTTGATTGGCTGGACAATAAGTGCACCATCTACTCCTGCTTCTTCCATAGACTGATAGGGGAGAGTAAATGTTAGCGTTTGTTTTTAAATATAGCTTCCTTATGGTAAACCAAAAAAATGGAACACTGCCAAACTAACAAACTATTGATATTCGAAAATGGTGATTACTTCATATGGGGTCAGGAATAAATCTTGGAATTTAACATTGAGTTGGACTAACTGAAAGTATGGACTGCAGTTACCCTAAATTGGACCACCGTCGTGTTCATCATCATTGTCATAGATATATATCATTTAAGTGGCTCACGGAAACTACCTTCTTCACAACTCCACAATAGGCATAACATAATTTTATCCGTTCAGTCGAAACCCTTTTGATATTACTTTTAGTTTTACCCAGAAGGGCCTCATATGAAATGCTATTATTTGCTTATATATCGCTAACTCCCCTTACATCTACGACTACGTTTGCATTACAGAAGATGGGTCAAAGCCTAAATTAGAGAATTAAATTGAAGGGAGATACCTGAAGCAAGAAATCAACATGCCCAGTCAAGGTGGGTTCTTGGCCAGGAAAGTAAGGGTATTTTGCAGCAGCCTTGAGAACGATGAGTGAGTCAGGATTTGATGCTTATACAACAAAGATTGGAGGGATTTTGACAATATTATACACAAAAGAATGAATGATCTAATTTTACCTCTTCAGGAGATGCCCAGACATGGAGATGTGAATCGATAACTTTGCCGTAAGAAGAAGAAGAAGAAGCCATTCTGAGTTTGAAATTTGGGTTGGTGTTGATGGATTGAGATGCAAATATTGCTGCAGAAGATGGGAATGCCAATGAGGGGAAATGAAGAGAGGGAAGAGAAGATGGGAGTGAAAGAAGTTTGAGCCTCGCCACCACTGCCATTTGAGATAATGGTTACGGTAAGGGTGTAGTAGGGCGCATGCCACGCGTGGTTCTTTTAAGAGTTCTTTGGTAAGGACATGCTTTCACCCAATCCATTTAGTTCATATTATTAATCTAATTGGCCACTTACATTTTTATTTTTGGTAAGATTCCTACTTGATTAGTATTTAGTAACTAAATGTTAAATGAAGTTCCCATTTGTATAGAGTTGTTGATGCCACCTTAGGAGAGTTATTGAGCATTTTTTGGGGCTTTAGGAGTGAGTTGAGGTGAGCCATCTCTTTGGGCTTTAGGGGTGAAGCTGGACACTGTTTTTGAGTTTGGAAGGCTTAAGTGTTAGTTTGGTTGTATTTTTGGAGGTTTAGGGTTAGGCACTTTGAGTCCACTTTAGGTGTCAATAGAGGTTTCTATTTTATTGAGCATCTAACAGAGGTTCGAAAACGTCTTTCTTTGATAATCTTATTTGAAAATTTCTTGTGATTGTTAGATGTAGACTACCACTTTTCTTACATCAAATTGGTTATTTAAGCGCTTATAAAGTCAATCCGAACATACAATATGTCTATTTCTTCTCGATTTTTTACCATGATTTTTGTTTGGTGTAAGTAAAAGAGTTGAGTTCTAAACTAAATTTAAAAAAAATAAACAATTACTTATTTATTTTCAAAACGATGGTTGGTTTGTTCGATATGTGTATTTGAAAATGTCTAAAAAAAATTATCAAACACAAAATAACTCTTTGCAAGGACTCAACATTTAAGTTTGTACGTTTTAAGTATGAATGAAGTATATGATCCAAGTCATGATGATGCATGACAATTTAAATGAAGACAGTAGAAGAGTTGTAACTCAAACTTTTTGGTTGATGACTACCAGTCAAGTGGCCTACAACCTACACACGACATGTCTCGATTCACAATATAGAATCCATGACCTACCACTCTCAAAGTTTTAGGTAAAATTTGACCACCCTTTCATCAATACCCCACTTCTAGGCTACATTATTAACAAATATATTGGTGACTCGTTTTGTTATTTTCAACAACACACATCTTCATCCCTAACACTTGAAAGGGTTAAAAGTATTTATTGCATTTTGATATATATACTTGCTCAACAATTCATACAAAATTGAAATCAAATTAATAGTTAATATTTGAACTATATATCAAAACACTGCTACAACTTTAATTAAGAGGTTAAAACTCAACTAAAAAGAATGCATCCAACCCAACATTATTATACCTAATGAAGAGAGCACTACCACTCTCTTTTCTAGCTTCAAATATCAACTCTAGTTTTTCTAAATAGATATCATGGTCCGATATATATATTTTTAATCGTATTTAAAAAAAAATCAATTTAAGATTTGAAAACTAAAAGAAGATAGTTTTTAAAAAACTTATTTTTATTTTTAAAATTCGTTTAAATATGCAAGTTCTCTGTAAGAAAATAAAATGACATAGCTTATTTCTCAAATAGTTAGTAAGGCCTAAATTAACATTTGATTGAAGTTGAATATAAATATAATAAAAAGATTAATTGGGAATCTAAAATTTGGTTAAAATATTTAAAAAGGTAAAATCATAAACGTGAAGGTTAAAAAGAGTTTGTATAGAAAGGTTAAAACGAGAATTAATAAAGAAAATGGAAAGATATTAATTGGAGAAAATGAAAAAAAAAATGAAAAAAGAGATGGAGATGGTTGGGGGGAAGAAGAGGAAGAGAAAGAAAAAGAAGGGCTGATAAGATGATGCCACGTGTACAAAGAAATTGCGTTGCTATGAACAAAGCAACCAACCAAGATTTGGGAAAGCGACCCAACCAACATAACCATCTCTTCTCTCTCCCTTTCCCCTTTTTACCAAATTTCAATCCATTTTTTCACTTCCCCTTCTTCCTTCCCACTTCCTATCTATCATTCAACCCATCCACAATTCCACGCTTCTCTCCTCTATTCTTCTCATCCTTATATAATATCATCATTATTACTTAACCTACATTAAGGTATACCTTATATGTATATATATAAAAGACTAAACACGTGCTTTGACATTTAAATTGATGTCACATGCTAACGTTATGTTTTTTTTATTCATGTGAAAAGATGGTTTTTTAAATTTGTTGATTTTTTATTAGGGAAGTTCTTACATCATTCCTTTTAAGTCAAGGCCATATTTGCGTTTGAACAATAATAAGATTTATGTGCATTAAACTAAAAGGTGAGAGTATTTACATTCATTATCATTGTACAAGTTAGAATCTAACTGAAGCAAATATTTGATCATCAAGCAAATGTCTCAATATCAACAACCATTGATTTGAAACTCTGCTGTATTACTGAAGGATGATTCTAATATTTACATCAACTCCCTCTTCCAAATATTACTTTCTCTACTACCACTCCTCATGAGCATGACTTTATCAAACCCAAGTTGTAAAGTACCTTCTCCGATCTTGACCGGAAGAGGTTTCCTAAAGAGAAACCTGAGCCTTCCTGTGGTGGACATTTTGACTGTTGTTCGTCGTCCTTCACATGGAGTATTGTTAGTCCAATGGCTTCTCGTACTGCCTTGATGGTTTCGCTCCTTACTGAGTTTCCAGATGCATCTGTCACGTAGAAAACATTCACGGCCTGTGTTCCTCTGGTGGTAACCTCGGCTCGTGTGACAGAAAGACCATTCTCTCTGAATATTCTCGTTACATCTGTTAAAAGTCCAACTCGGTCTTCACTGCAAAGCTCGAGTTTTATACCCTACAGTTCGAACAACGAAGTTGCATAAGAACAATGAAAAGTAATTTTTGCGATGGAGCACTCTGATTCGTATAAATACCTCAGTCGTTCGTCGCCTAATTGCAGCCTCTAAGCAGTGGATTACCCTCTGTCTCTCTGCCTCTGAACTAATAGGGCTTCCATCTACATGCCTGATAAAGTACTCCTGCCAGAGAGTTAGAGAGATTGATATTTCATATATTTCTGTCAAATGGGATTGCCGAAATCCGTGTTCGAAAGTTCATATTTAACTAAAAGGGAAATGAATTAAAGTCTGACAAACACAATTTTGAACCAACCTGATAAGCCTCAGGCTCTTCAGCAATGATGGTTGCATGGTACACCACATATTGCATATCGGTCAGGGTGCAAACCGTATCAAAAAGTAGCTTGGGTCGGTCAGGACATCTAAGGTTGACAACGGTATATCCCTTCTCAACACAGTTCTCTACAGTCACAAGGGGCCTGCTCTGGTAGCTTTCGCTGCAACTCGTGTAATTCAAGTCGAAATCACGGTCTGCATACATCATTTGATGCAGCCTCCGCTCTTTATGAGTAGAGTTCATTGAAACAGCAGTATTGGCACTGTGTTTATCTCTGTCTCCTTTAAGAACATAGAGGAGAAGCTGTTTAATCTTAGCCAACCAATCGGGGTCATCGATCGGCATTCCACTCGTGTCATCGGTGATGTAAACAACTGAAGCCATTCTTGAATTATGGGTCCAAACCTCTGCAGCTACCACATTACATTTGAGATCTGTAAGAACAGCAAAAACCTCAGAAAGCAAGCCTGGCCTGTCTCTTCCAGACAATTCAATCGTTGTGTGTTCAGCAGCAGCTTGGACACCTACCGACCTCCTCAATGATCTGAAACTGCGTGCCCTTGGCCCCAGTGACTGAGACAGGAAAAAACTTTTTACTTTCCATTCAATAAGTGAACTTAACATAAAGCATAACCAGCTTTTCACATGACTCCAAACAAAATTATGCTAAAGCAACTTGACAAAAATCAGACACAAGACAACTATCATAAACTTTATTGTCTGTTCTTCCTCTTGTTGCCAACTTGATATACGAACCTCGTTAAAAACAGTTAAGCAAGGACATCCTCAATTAAATATAATGAAAACATTTCACTTGACTGACAAAGTAAAAACCTCAATGGTCATCAAGTAGATAAGAAAAAGTTAAGCGTTTCAGGGGCTAAATTGAAACTAAACTCAAACTTTAGGGACTTGAGTGTAATTTGTTAAAGAAACATTCAACCAAAACTCTTCTTATCTTCTCTCTTGTCTACTACTTCCATTCCATGGGTCATCTCAATCAATTGAAGCTTAATTTCTACTGTGGCTATAAGTGCTAATTCTAGAGGGCCTAGTTTAACAGATTAACCAGCAAATGACATTAAATCAAACTCAATGAGATTGAATGAAAGTTTCTCTATTGAAATTCGAGTTTTAACTTTGAAAAATGGCTTAAGAGTGCAAACATTCAAACAAAACTTGAAATGTAAAACGTACCTGTTGAATTCTCTCACCCACACCATCATCACAAAGTTTTTTCCCATTCTGATCAGTGACATGAAAAACTAAAAAAACAAAAAAGGCAAAACAAGAAACACAACAGATAATGAATTTCAGACCCCAAAAACTGAAATGGGAAAGAACAGGAATAGAAAAAAAAGATTATTAGTTATTACCGTCCATGAACCATTCACCATCTGAAGAAATGTAAGCTCGACGAATTATAAGATTCAAATCAGTAAGGACTTGAACCACCTCCAGCAAACTACCATGCCTGTTAGAACTATCAACCTACAAAAAAATCTCAAATCAGGAACAACAAAATCTCAAATCCTGCATCCAAAATTACAAACAAAAACCAATCGATTCGTTGGAATACCTTAATCAAAGTGGCCTTCCTGCTCGAGGTATTATCAATAGACACCCTGAGAATGGAGCATTAAAAAGCAACAAACAGATTCAGAACCCGCGAAGAAAGACGAAAAATCGCGGGAAGAAAAATAAATAAAATTTGAAGACCCAATTGGTTGTGAGAAAATCCCATAAGAAAGAGAAGGAATCGGATGAAAACGAATGGAGGAAGTAGTAGGGGAAGCGATTATACCTTGGGGGGTTCATTCTAATGACGAGCTTTTGATACTCATCGTGAACTGGAAGAGAAGCCCAAGAATCCATGGGGGAAAGTGAAGGAGGAGGAAGAAGAAGAAAGTGGGTTTGTGAGGAATTTGATTGTTGTTGTAATTGTGAGAAATTTGTGCTTGGCGATGAGATTTGTGAGAATTTTGTGTGTGTGTGAGATGAGAGAAGAGAGTTGTTTTGTGTTTGTTGTATATCCGCGTAGCAAGTTGGTTGGGTGGAGGCGGCTCTTGAGCTGGCGGAAGAGTTATGGACGGATCCAAATATTATTTTCATATATATCTTTTTCTAAAATTTATGTCACAACTTTACCATACATTTTTATTCTACTAACCTTAAATCACTACCTAAAATCGATTTACTATATCTTTATATCTATACTTACAATCAAACGATACACTATTCATTTCATCAATCAATTTGTAATATTTAAACATTTTTTTATAGATAGTTATTTTTATTAGTTTGATATTTTAATTATTGGTTGAAGATTAAAATTGAATTATTGTTAGACAATTGTCTAATTTTAATATCTTTTTTTTTTTTTAAGAACTTTTGAAGATGATTAGAAATTGAAAATATTTCACAAACTTAAGGAGTAAAGGCAAGTAAGCATACTATTTAAAAAGTATAAAATTAAAAAAATAACAATCATGATGTTATTAGACAACACCTTAGTGAACTTTTATAAATTTTCAATCACAATTTCATTATTATAACCATTTAGATTTTAGCATATAGGGAGAGGACTCAATTAGGTTCCTTTCATTACAATTCAATATCTTTAAAAGAAATAGCAATAGTGAGAAATTGAAATATGAATTGTTATTTAACGTCGAAATTTTCAAATATTCTAATTTTGTATTTATTATGTTTTTAGAGTTGCTAACCTAAATAACAATTTTTTTTCACGGTCTTATACCAATTTGACGAATTTTTCTTGTATTTTTTTTTTTTTTTGTTTTGATTTCGAATAGATCTGATTATAATAAAATTCAAAAACACTTGCTTGATAAGGAAGGTTTATTTTAACAAGCATGTCATTTACTTTTTGAAGTACATTGGAAATATAATATATACTGAATGAAAGAAAAGCCAAATTTGATTTTGTTTTCTAGCAATCAATTAGATGATCTGATTGTGAAGTACATTTTATAAAATTTTAAAATATAATTAAAAGCTATTGTCATATGAATTTTATAAAAAGGAAAAAATCAATTAATTAATTAGGTAAGACATTTTATAAAAGGTGAATTAATTAATTAATTATTGAAAGGAGAAAGAAAGAGAAAAAAGTTGAAGTTTATGTATCAATTAATCATTTAATCATTTAATCAATCAAATCTAATTCTAACTTCCCTTTCTTTTACTTTTAATTCTAACTTAATCTCCCTATTAAGCTAAGTGTAGAGGTAAAATGATTATTCATTCATTAAATTTATATTAAAAACACTTTGTACTTAGTCAAATTTAATTTGATCATGATATTAAACTTAATTAGCATTATATCCGTTTTAATTTCTTCAAATTTCAACTTTGAATTTATAATCCATAATTAAATCTCCAATTAAAACAAATATAATATACTTTAAATGGTCAACAAAATGAATAAAACCAAAGAAAATGTGAATTTTATTATGAAAGTATTTTAAAAAACAAAATAATTATGAATATATGAAGTTCAACTTGAGTTGGAATGTGAGAGGATAATTATTCGGCCACTTTGGAGAAGAAAAAGGAATTGTTTTGAAAAGAAAAGGGAAGGCGAGAGTGCCACGTGGAGGCAAGTATCTGAGGTGGATGTTTGTGTTGGGCCCACTATGATTTTGAAAGTATGTAATGTCACATCTTGACAGTTATCATCTGCCACATCACCCCCTCCTTGTCATTCTTATTTCCCATTAATTTTTCATTTTTATTCCATCTTTAACCATCAATGCATTCACATTCAATCTATAATAATTTCAACTTTCTAAGGGACATATGTATAGGATCTTTATATAAATACCATTCTTTTTTGCTTTTAATTTCTAACACACAATGGCCATAATGGGCTTGAGGCCCACAACATACCATAGGCCCAAAACCCATACAGTACCATTCTAATTGAATTATTCTCTTCTAATTGTTAACTACATTCAACCCAATCTAAATTCTAATTCAACTCTCTTCTCTCCTTATTTCAAATACCATTAAATTATAGTTCTTAAAAAATAAATTCAATTTATAATTTAGGATGTGGAAAATAAATCTAACAAAAAGGACATTTAAATAGTATTTACTATAGCAAAAAGTGGTTATTATAGTCTTAGATAATATTTGCCTTCAAAACTAGTACTTATCTACAATTCATGATTATTAAAGCGACTCATGTAAAGCTCAATTCCTTGATCACATAGGATCTCTTTAGAGCTTTAGCTTTTTCAAATATATTCAAGCTCTCCATAAGGTTGGTAATATTGTTGTTGTAGACTTTGTCTTTCGATATAGTGTGTATATGGCTTCTCTTAACGCTATCACTTTCTCTTAAAGTCATAAAACTTCTTTCACTAATGAACCTCTCATGATCTCTTAAGACAAGAAACTCATTTTCCATAGTTAAATCTTAAAAAGCTTGAGTTTTAGGCTTCCCACAGTCTAAGTATCCCTTATGGATCACTCATGCTTCTTTGAAGATTGTGAGCTTGAGCTTAAGCAATAACGCAATAATGAACCACAATTTTCATATTTAAAAAAATAAAAAGAAAAAAAGAAAAATTAATTATCAATCACATCTATTTTTATAAAAATTAATTTTGAAAAACAAAAAACGGAAAATAAAATGAGTAACCAAACAAGTGCTCGCGAAGATATTTCATCATCTTATTAGATAGATTTAAATTAAACATTTTATTATTAGTAATATAAAATGCAAATAAGAAGGGTAGTTGAAAGGAACGGTTAAATGGCAACAAGAAACGGACAAAATAACAACGGCTATTTTAAAACCAAACTACGCGGCTTGGCTTGAACGCTCGGCTCTTACGTTATGGCGCCATTTTGAGAAAAAAGATTCAAAGTCAGCTTCAGCTGAGTTGGCACCATTTTTCGTACACTATTCTCTTCTCATGCCCTCCAGGCTGGCACCTACCACTCCCACCACCACCACCACCACCCAATTTTCTAATCAAATATACAAATATTCTATCAACTTTACAATATAACGAAAACTATTTATTTTCATCTCAAGTGTTCTTTTTATTATTATTATTTTTTTAAAAAAAGTATTTATTTTTATCAGACTAAATAGAAAATTCTTCCATATCTTTATAAATAATGTGTATGAATCATTTCAATGAAAGCTTTAAGTAGAATTTTTTTAGTTCCAACTCAAAATTTTAGTTTGATATAAAATTCAATTTTCGTGTAATTCTAAATATGGATGAAATTCAAATTTGATCGATATTCACAAATTTAATTGATTCAGTAACTTGTAAATTCTCAACATCTCACTAAATTAGATCGAGAATCCTGATTGAATTCGATTAATTAAAAAAGAACAAAAATAATTTATTTAAATAATAATATAATTAAATAGATGTTTTTCCATGTACATCGTTTATAAAATATAAATTTTTATTATATTTTATAAATTTTTTGATTACTTAAACTACACTTTGGATAAAAATAATTATCAAACTTTGTCACATTTTCATTTTAGGTTCTATGATAAGAATAACAAAGAATTATATTTATATATATATAAACAAAAATAGAAAAAAAATGATTATATAAATATAATTTAAGAAAGATTAGAAAACATAGAAAAAAGAAAATCCCACCAACCTCTCCTCTTCTCTTCTCTGCTTTATATGAAGGTATAATAAATAAATAAATAAAGGGCGTATAATAGCAAATAAATCCGTTGGGGGCATTGGGACGATAATCCATGCTCGAATGCGCCTTAAAAAGAGTGTAGATTAGTACACGTGTCTTCATCTTTCTCCTTCGTACATCTATCCGTTAACCCTAACTTCCCTTCTCTCTCTCTCTGTCTCTCTCTCTCTCCTCTGTAACTTCGTCGCCATTGGAAGAGAAATTGCAAAAAAGAAAAAAAAGAAAAGAAAAAAAACGGTTCTACATCCTTACTTTTTGTACCCATTTCTGCTCCAATAATGGGCAAGTTACTTTGTGATTCCACCACGGCTGTAGCCGAGTCTTTTCCGACCACCTCTCCGGCCGTTAATTGGAGGGACCAGAACTCTTCCTCTGTCATAGATGCTAATGGAGCTTTAGATCTTCTTGACCAGACAACCGCAACCGCAACCGCCGTTGTACCTACTGCTTGGGATGATGTTCTTGGTCTCGAGGACCAGCAGAGGCGGCAGCTTCAGAGACTTCATGCTAAAGGCGTTCTCTGGAAGCATCCCGAGGAGAATACTATTGATTCATCCTCCTCTATGTCTTTGAGATCTGTTGTGTTTCGTCTCTCGCATGGTGGTGAGGTGTCTTCTGATGGAAACTGTTTGTTTACGGCTTCTCATAAGGCTATGAACATGGCGCGTGAGGTCGACGCTCGGGAACTTCGACGGCGGACGGTCAGGCGATTCTTGGACGATTTTGGATCTGCCAGATTGGAGGAGGTTGAGGTCATTAATGAGGCGATTAGGCATCTATATTCTCCCGATCTGAAGAATGGATGGGGAATCCATGTGGTTCAGGAGGTTAAATTCTTGGCCAAGAAAGAGGATCGGCCGGCATTGGACGGAGCTATCGATGAGCTTGTTCAACTCGGCATGCAGAGGTATAATCAATTCATCCTTACATTGGATCTGGAATCTCTCTTCTATAGCCATTTCTAACTTCTAAACAGCGATAATCATGAGATCTGGATTCTTTTACGTTCTACGGCGGCCATAGCGCCCTTTCGATTTTTAATGTATTTGCATCTCATTTTGTTTGCTTCAATTGAAGAGAAACGGCAGCGGAGTCGATTTACAAAGAAAGATGTATTCCGATCAACGACGGTGCGAGTTGGGCGAAATACATGTCAATTTCCGGTTCCCTTGGGGATGAATTCGATATTATAACTCTGCAATACACAGAGGACGGGTTGTTATCTGTGGATGAGAACAGAGAAGGCCACGCCGCAGCTTTTGGGGATGACATAGCGATTGAATGTCTTGCAACAGAGTTCAAGCGTGAGATATACGTTGTAAGAACCAACCAATCGTTTTCTTCATGTGTTTCTCTATGGCTTTATTTGATTTTTTACCAATTTGTTTCGTATGTTAGTTCATTGACCCTTTTTAGTTTTAAGTTTCTGATAATCCTGTTCTGGGAAATTCCATGACATTTGATGTTCGACAAATTGGTCAAGATGGTTCCTTCTGCTACATATGAATAAATGGATGAATGTTGAAAAACTGCTTTGTTCCAAAAGATTTCTAGGCCTAATCATGGGGCGCAATGGAATTGTTTAAGGTTTATGATTAGATGATTCCCTATGTGGGATTTAGTTGAGATACTTGAGATTTCTAGGTGAAATTTTATTCATGGTTGAAGAGATGTTAATTGGCTCAAAGTTCCTATTGTTGGTTTACAATTTCATGTTGATAGGCAACTATTGAAGACCATTTGTAACTATTCTGTAGGCACTATCTCACACAAGTAGTTGGAGTTCCTTCTTGTAGAGGAGCTTTGTATGCTTGTGTGTTCTCTCATTTTCCAAGTGAAAGTCGTTTTTATTAAAAAAAATAAATGATAGGCTGAATTGAAGCTTTCTTCTATGAAGAGTTCTAGGTTTGTTCTTCACGTAAGTTTCTTATCACTCAAGACAATAGTACTTCAAAACCTAAATAGGTGAAGCACTGAATATAGCTTTCGCAGCTCACAAATTAATTTCAGAATTTGGAACTTATTCTATGTTCATCAAACTTAGTTTACTTTGTAAAACCTGTTTCGAAAAGTTACTGACGAAATCCCTAAATTATGAACTTTCAAGGTGCAAGCACATGGATCCGACGCAATGGTTGATGAAGAAAATTGCGTTTTCTTTCTTCCACACCGACCCAGGAGCGAAATTTGCGAAGTTCCTTTCTTTCTATTCATGAAAGGAACAGGTAATGGAAGAACCCCACCATCTGGCTATTTTGGTTTCACATGGCCGAACTTCAAAGTTAGTTGCAGCTAACATTTTCTTTATCATTATTCAGGTTGGTGTGGCGCCGGAGCAGACCATTACGAGCCTCTCATCGCCCACTGTTCTTCAATTGTTTCACAGGAAAAAGTGGCAATGGTACTTTGAGGTTTCAATCCTGCAATTTTGTGGCTTAGATTTGGAGTAGAGAATTAATTTAGCACGGTCTTAATTTATTTTTTAGGCTTGCAATCAAGATGGGAAGAAATCAAAATCTGGGTTGCATTGCTTTCCATTTTTTTTTTTGGGGGGGGGGGGTAGAGAAAGAAATTGTTGTTAGAAATCAAATCAGTACGTACTTGTTTTGTCTGACTAACATTTTGCAGGTTTTGCGCCTGCAGTTGAGCAGCTATTGTGAGTTTTTTTCGGCCTTTTTTTCTTCAAATTTGTTGTTGTTGTTGTTGTTTAAGTGATTTTATTAATGAGAAAGAGAGTGCCTGTAGTATAGACACTGGTAGAAGAGTTGATTATTTGGGGTCCAAAATCCAGGAAGTTTACTGCTTTTTTTTGCTGTTGGTATTGTATTCTTAGTATTTTTAATGCTAAAAAAAGCCAACTATTTTTTATTCCTCTCTATCTTCTTTTTATTTATAGAGTTTTGTAAGAGAACAAAAGAAATGGATTTGGATAGGGCACTGCTTTAGAAGGCAATTAGGCTTTTTATTGGTTGATGAAGGTTTTGATACAACCAATGCCAATTGATATCAATAGATTTTCTTGTAGCTAAGTTTACATCTTTTTGCTTTTCTTTTTAATCATCAATGAGAGCAAATTGGGGGGATCAGATGACATTATATTCTGTGTTCATTGGTGAACCATTGTCTAATCTACCATGGATATCTCCAATCTTCCCTTGGGTTGCTGATATGACAGAATGGACGGTTGATTTGGTTGACTAAACAAAATTGGATGTTTTAAATGTGAACTTAGTCTGTGCTTTTAATTTTGGTTTTTATACTTTTAAAAGGTTGGTTTGTGGGATACTTAGTACTTTTCATCTTCTATTTCAATATTGATTCAATGTGTTTTAGAGACGGACCGTGTTGGTCAGAGAGAGATCTATGGGTTCGATTTTTCTTTTGAAAAAACTGGTTACGGCTGGATTCAAGGAAAACTGATCGATATTCTTCAATTTGGTCGGTTTTGGTTGTTGACTTAGGTATGTTTTTAGCTTCCTTTGCTTGTCCTTGCTAAAAGTATACGTATCAAAATGAACCAATGAATATTTTGAATGCATAAAGGTATAAATGTTAAAATGAACAAAAAAAAATGGAATACGTTGACCAAAGAATATTTAAATCAAAAGTGAACAAAAAAAATGGAATACATTGACCAAGAATATTTAAATCGAATGTTTAAATCAAGAATGAACAAAAAAAAAAATGAAATACATCGATCAAAGAATATTTAAATCAAGAATTTCATTTGTTGTGTTGGTATGGTGTGATATGGGCACAAGAAAATGTCTCCTTCCCTAGCATCACTTATTATTTACTGTTTCCTTATAATTGAATCTCATTTCATCCTTAAACCACGGTACTAAAATTATTGTTTTATCTTTCATTACCAATATCACTTAAATGGAGACTAAAGAGAAATTGCTTAAATAAAAATGGTTACAAATTTGATCTAAGCCATTTCCTAACTTGATCTAAGGGTTTGGGTTGGTTCGTTTTTAGATTGGATATATATAGAAAAATTTAGATAAAAAACTTAAATTTACTAAAAAATTTACAAAATGTCTTAAATTAAAATGTATGTATAGGTATAATTTTTTTATTTTTAAACATATTTTATGTTAGAAAAACATACTTTGTAATTATTATTTTTTAAAAACGATAAAACGTTAGATTACCAATAAATTTATCTAGTAAAAGAAACTGGAAATGTCTACAAATTTAATGCAATAAATAAATTTGCCGTTTTTTTTTCTTTTCTTTTTGGAAATGACAAAAGAATCCCATCATTATTAATTAATGGAGGAGTTAATACATGCATGGGGAGTAATAGCCTTTGTGCAATGACATGTTTTTAGTTCTATAAATTCTAATTGAGGCAGGCACTTGAGTGTTGTAACTCAATTGATAAATTGAAATTTTATTGTTTCAATCATATTTTTGTAATTATAATTAGTACATGAATGAGATGAGAGGATTCCAAACTCAAACTTACTATATCCAAATAATATAATCCAATGGATGCTTTAACATTATATTCTTGGATAAGGTTTTCCCAAAACCAATCTTCATAGAAATGGGTAAGGTTAAGACTTTTCAACATCACTCGTGTGTGTGTGTATATATATATATGTATGTATGATTTGAAGGTCAATAATTGGTAATGTTGTTAGAGAGTTTGAGCAAAGAGAATGTGTTGTGGTTTTTCTATATCAATATATATATATATATAAATCTTGAAGTTATAAAGTTTAGGGTAAGTGATGATAATGAGAGGGAGAGGGAGGCAGCTGACAAACTGACATCCCGACTTATTGACAACAAAACCCTAAACCCTTTTGAACATTTACCATTTACCCACAAAAGAATCCTATGCAGTATGCCCAATTCCATATCAAACATTTCCATAGTTCATTGCCCTTCAATATTTACATTTTAATGCAATTCTTTTTAAATTTTGTAACACTTTTCTTGTATTTTAGAAAAGATACAAATCGTTGTAATGGTTATTAGACCTTATTCTAAGGTTGGATAAACTTTTGGGTTTGTTGGTCTTTATCAAGTTGTTGATTAGTGATCTGGACCAACATTGTCTCTTATTACTTTTAGAAACCAATACTCTTGCACAAGTTCCAAAGCTTCAATTGGTAAACATTACATTAATAAAGTGGCCAAATTATAGAAGTAAATTTGTTAGAATAGAAAACTAATTTGTTTGTTGTTTACATACATATGTGAAAATAGTTTATTGCTAAAATTTGATAATGGTGAAGAAATTAAAGTGGAAAACCGAAGGGAGAACTGAGAACTGAGAACGGAAACCAAAGTAAGTCAAAGTGGAATGATAGTAATAATAATAATAGTTGGTTTTGTCCTTATTGGACATCTGGGTTTGGTTTCCTTTATTAATGCAAGACCGATTGATTATATTATATTCAATTTGCTTCTCAATTTAGACAAGAATTGAAGTGTATATCATCTATCCTTAATGCCATCTTCCTCTTCTTGGGGCCGACCATCGCCCTTCTCGCTTTCTCTTTGACTGTTCACGACTTTTGTTCTCTCCTTCTTTCTCTTCTTCTTCTTCTTCTTCTTCTTCATTCTCTTCCCTCCCGCCCCTATATCTTCTTCACTTTTTTTATATTTAAGAAGATGGTCTAAAATGAAGGGGGAGAAGGCAGGATGCAAGTAAGAAGAAGAAGAATGGAGGAATGGGAGGGGAAATTTGGATGGATAGAACATAAAATACTTAAACTACTGAACTTCGTATTTCAAATACAAACTTTCTAAGTCTAAACGGATATTAATTTTAGAGTTCATAACTTTGTGAGAAAGGTATGATTATATATAGAGAAAGGACAAAAGAGGGTGAAAATGGAAAAAAGGAATTTATGGAGGGCGGGGGTGGAATATGGAAAATAGTAAAAAAGAAAGGGTGTGGCAGAAAAACGGGTGTGGCCGTACAATACTTCTGGAGCACTCTGTCCGATAAAAGCGGAATTAGCTGTTTTTATCCAATTCCCTTTTGCCACGTCTCCCTTCTTCTCCTCCCATTTTCATTTTACTCTCACTTCTATTGCGTCTTCTTCACGCGCTCCCCCCTTCCCTTTCTTTTCTTTTCTCTTCTCTTCTCTTCTTACAAATTTAATATTTAAGAATATGAATGTATATGAAACTTTTAAATACTATATGTATTTTTTAAATAAAATTTTAATAGTTTTACTATTTTTAAAAATTAAAGAATATTTGGTATTTTTTATACAAAATATAAGATCTAGCTATATTTTTTATATATATATAATTTAGTCAACAATTATTGTAATACACGTTTACTACTTTCGATAAATGGACAACACAATTTAAATATTTATAAAATATAACAAAATTTCATACTTTTATCAATATAAACATTTGGAATTTTTTTTCCATTAACATCTAATAATATCAAGTTTTAAATTTTGATATATTTTATAAATATTTTAGTTCTTTTTGTTATATTTAATTAATTAGTTTGATTTATATAGAAAAATAGTTTAATTCAATATACCATAACTTTCTTTAACTAAACAAAAGAAATCCATGAAGCTTTCAATTCATGAAGCTTAGTAACATTTGTGGTTTGTCAAATATTAGATTTTTAAATTTTATTTTATTTATTGATAAGTAAGACTTTCTAAAATACAATAAACTTTCAATGGTATATATTACATATTCATAAACTTTCAATTCAAAATACACAAATATTCAACATTATTTTACACAAGGAAAAGTGCTTATTTACATTTTTATTTTCGATTTATGATATATTCATTTGTTACACTTATATTATGGAAATATAAATGTCTAGCTGGAAATTTAAAACCACAACTAAATTTGCAATTTAATCTAAAAATTACCATAATTATTTTTAGAAAACAAAATTAGTTTTTACATAAGTTATTAAAATATATATATATTAAAGAAATAGAAATGGGAGTAATAATAAATAAACAAAAGTTTATTTATAAGCATAAAAGGAAAAAAGAAAAAAGAGAAATAATAGAAATCACTCTCTGTTTTCTCCTCATTCTTCTCTGAAAAGCTCCAATGGAGATTAAGCACAAAGCTAAAATTCACCCATCGCCGCCTCCCTCCTCTTCCTCCTCCGTCTTCAAGCTTCTACCAGCCGCTATCTTAGCCTTAGCTTCACTCCTCTCTCTCGACGACCGTGAAGTCCTTGCTTACATGATCGCCAGGTCCATTCAATCCTCTGCATTCACTTCCGCCACTCGCGTTTCCAGGAAGAAATCCACCAAAAAACCACCAATCAATACCGGAAACAGTAATGTTGTTACTACTACTACTACTACGACTAATACTACTTATCATAAAACTCCTTTGTTTAGTTGCGATTGC
This sequence comes from Cucumis sativus, assembly GCF_000004075.3. Taxonomy (NCBI): domain Eukaryota; kingdom Viridiplantae; phylum Streptophyta; class Magnoliopsida; order Cucurbitales; family Cucurbitaceae; genus Cucumis; species Cucumis sativus. Next base: position 1,850,933 of record NC_026658.2, read on the forward strand.
TTCTACTGCTACACTGCCTACTGGTGCCGCTGGGACTCCTCTCCCAATCGCGAACTAATCCACCAAGCCATCGAGGCGTTTGAAGATCATTTAACCAACGGTGAGAAGCCGAAGAAGAATACCGGTAGAGGAAAGAGAAGAGATAGAATCGGGCGTCAAGGTAGTACTGATAATAAGACTCTACCTGTTGTTCATTGTCCAACGTCGGTTAACGATGAGTGCGTCGACGTTCCATTATCGCCGGTGGTGGAAGATGAAGGAAGTGTGGTGAAGGAAGTTGAAGAGAGTGGTCCGGTGGTGGAAGATGTAGGCGGCGGGGAGCATCAGAAGGGTTTGGCGACGAAGGTACTACCGGACGTGTTGGGGTTTTTTAATTCGCGTTTATGGAGTCTGTGGAGTCCGAATCTTTAAATTATTCTTATTGAATTTCAAAAATTTTCCGCGTCCCAAAAATTATAATAATTTATATATATATATATATATGTTATTTATTATATTTTTTCGCACCCCATCGCATGCTATTAATTAAATCTCAAGGTCTTCTCTCTTTTTTCTCAATGCAATTATTTTGAAATTCCAATGGTTTTATTCACTCTCTCTCTCTCTCTTTTTGGGAAAAATCTTTTGAACAATCACTACACTACACTACATGTTTAAATGAGTTAAGAATGTAGCGATGTAGTGATGGTTCTTCATAATCTTCAGTTCATTTTTTCTTCAATTTTAAAATTTTGGATTAACTTAAGATTGATTAAAGACGGAATTATGAGACAACGGAATGTATTGATTTTAATTAAAGTCCATAGTGTATAGTGTAGTGATTTAAGGAAAGTTTTGTTCTATTGATTGTCACCTCACCCACATTGCATCCCAAAACATATAAGAATTATTTATGACACAAATAAAATTTACCATAGCAAGAACTCAACTACTTACTAGAGTACTAGCGTACTACCTCCTCTTTTTTTTCCTTTCTTTTCTGAATGATTAACTAACAAACCAAAGCATCTCTCAAACAAAATAATCCCTAGTGTTTGCTAACTATCTTTCCTTTTTTTTTTTTTTAACTATAAATTTGTGTGGTACACTTGATTATCATCAATAATCACATGTGAGGTCGCAAGTGTTATAGAGTGTTTGGTAATTTTAGTCAAATGACTTGGAGGATGACTTCGACTTATCTCCAACATACTAAGACTCATTGGGTGTAGGACTCAATCACGGGACCAAATACTTAGAAGTTGAAGATGGCAAACCTTTAAGTAGTCGACTCTTCATTTTTTTTTTTTGGAACAAGTTGGTGGATATGATAAGAAAAAGGGAGGATGATAATGAGCATTAATGAATCGGCCCACAAGAGAACATTGTCATAATCCTTTTGTCCTTATCAATGATATCATAAGATGAAATCACCACACACACACCCCATCCATTAACATACTTTGTGGTTCAAAACTTGATTTGGTTATGAAAACTATCCTAAACCAAATGATTATCCAACAGTTTCTTAAATTCGTTCTATTACCTTATTTAAAATTAGTTAACTTTGGACACATTGTAGTTGGCATGTTAACTTATATAAGCATTGAACTAAAATTGATTATAACAACTTATATCATCGATGAAATAAAGTTATTGATTGAATAAATAGACAACACCATTGAAAGTTCATAGATGAATGTTTATTTTGTTTTAAAACATTAAATTTGACTCTCTATTACCATTGATTGATTTAAAAATATAAATTGTATTCTTAGAATCTTATTATTTCTATTACATACCAAATATTGGTATTCTAGTTTTAGACACCATATTCGAAATTTGACATTTCATGAATATATAATAATAATTTCTACTTTTTCTTGACACAAATAAATAAAGGCCGTTTAGCACTTTAAAAATAACAAAATGGATAATTTTCTTTTGGAAAAAGGATAGTTTGCATTTACTAAATATGAAAATAAATAAACAAATATCGAAATATAGAAGACCATTTTCCCTCTATTTTTCCCAATGTTTAAAGGTTTAATTCTTATTTAAATTCCAAAAAAGCATAAATAAATTTTTTAAGAACTAATATAGAAAATTTTCAAGACGTGACTTAAATCTAGAAAATATTAGTAAAAAGTAGATAATAGAACAAGAAACTTAAAAGAAAAAATGTTTGTAATTTTCAAAACCAAACCATCGCCAAATCCAACCTCAATTTTTTATCTCTAAATTTGTTGTTTGAATTTTCAAATTTAACAAAATTTGCTGAGGGTTTAATTTTTGCTATTTATCCCCAAATAATAACAAAGAAAACAAAAAGAAAAGCAAGAATCTTTCAAAAGGTCTCTAGTTCCAAACTTTCAACTAAAATTATTTTTGCAAAAAAAATTGAATTATTTCAAAATACACAAAGTTGGATTAAAATATAGCTTTATTCACAATTTTCAAAAACTTTCAATAATTCTCTATACACCTTTTCTTCCATGATTTTTATTTAAAATTAAAAAGAAGAAAACTTAATTAGAAGGTAAAAACTACAACAACATTACCCAATTGATAAAATTGAAATTTCATAAAAAACAAAATTGATATTTTTCTAGTCAATTGATACAATATACCAAACCGATTCAAATAGGAAGGGAATGGAAATCAAACTTCTCTTCTTAAAAAAAAGACCTCTTTTTGTAACTTAATTGATAGCATTAATTTCTGTACAAAGCATTTAATTTAAGAAATTAAATTGCAAGTTTAGATAAGTGTTACCATTTTAAATAGTATATGAAAAAACACAAACATATTGAGATGTAATAAATAACAATGATACAAAATGAACCAAGTGTTCAAAGTACTTTTGAGGATTCAAAGATAACTCTCAAGCTCTAATTCACTCACCAAAAATTGATTAATATTTATCTAAGACCAATCCTTGGTATATGAAGAGACCTTTAAAGAAAACCTACGAGATCATTTGTCTCCTTAGTTCCAAACTCATATGTTACATCAGATTGAGGAAAATTTAAGTAACATCATCAATATGTTAATAGAGAAATGGCAGTTCATGTTATTATTATTAGTAGCACCAGCAGCAGTCGGCCAATCCCTAGTAAGTATGGTTTTTTTAACAATCTATTGGATCAATCAATCACATTGTCCAAGATCATGACTATCATTATCTGGACCTTAGTGCACCTTATAAATAAAACAAAGCCAACAAAAGTATGTTTCATGATGGATTCTATCTCTATCTAACCTACCTAGTTTTCGACTTTTTGTATCTGCAATGCAAGTTGCATAATTACGAAAAAGATGTGACATTTGTATCGATGAAATATTCTGAAGATAGGATTTTGAAGTTTTTTCCAACAACCAAAACAAAAACGAGAAACCTTGAATGGTAGGTAAGCACTCTGGGAAGGAAAACGGTGAATGTGATTTACTTGGATCTAATGGATTTCCCTTTCTGAGACAGCAAAATTGAATTGTTAATCTATAGAAGTTGGACTCTAATTAACAAAACTCTTACCACTCCCTCAGCTTTGTCTCATTACACTGGAAAATGGCTTCTCTTTAGTCTCTCCTCTTGTAGAAACAGCAAGCCAAGGAATAATTTAATGGACTGTTGTTTGCCGCTCATTGGTTTCTTCATTCTCAACCTAGCAATATAGCACAAGGAATGTTATTAATTGACAAATGACAGTGAATAACGGAAGTAGCACAATTGTATACCAGGTATTATAGTTTGATTTCAGACAATTTGCCCGGAACAAATTTCAAATGTGAAGATCCCGGTTCATAGTTAGATAAATTAACAGTTCATACCATATTGTTAGAATTAGAAAACCTATCTTCCATGGATACAGAATTGTAATGGTGTGGCAAGTAAATGGGACTGAATAGCATTGCGATAAAAATGTCAAAAAATAACATAGCTTCATCTATGATTTATCAGGAAAATGGAAGACCACAAACAGAAGATGGAAGAAAAAACAATAGTTTCCTTTGTCCAACAGACTGGAACGATACGAGACAGAGGGAAAAGCTCATGAATAATTGTCAATGATACAACCCAAACAAATCCAGTATGATCTTGCAATATAAAATTGGGACTATTAATTTAAGGTATTTAAATCCTCACTCTCTTGAGATTACTCGAGCTTAAAACCAACTGACTCAATATCTACGTTCGCCCTTTCCGACTCACTCTATTTACAAAATCATCATAATAATTTTCCTAACTAATTACTGATAATGAACATCTTAATTCTGTCCTATTCCTAGTAGTGTCTCTACTAGTTAGCAGGTCACCATAACAACAGCTAAATAAGTGTATGCAAGTTAGCCAACAAACTATTGAGGTGATGGTAGGAAATCAACTATTACCTCAACTATAACCTTTGCTTTCTTCTTTAGTTTGGCACGAGCATCTTTCTCAAGCTTCCTCAAAGAAAAAGTAGACTCCTTTCTCCCTCTCTTGCGAGGAACCTCTATGTCTTCAACATCTTCATCAAGTCCATCTGAATCATCAGAACATAAAATCTAGGTATTCAGATTTCATAAAATCAAACAAAATCCTTTTCTCTATACATAATATGAGACAGAATAAAAAGAACGTCATGTTTAGTGTTGCATGATCTAGCTATCCATTACCCAAATGGATAGAGATAATACATCTCTAACAAAAAATAAAAGAAATAAAAGACTACAATGGTTCATTGAAAACGCAAAATTAGTTTTTCTTTTCAATTATAAATCCCGCATTACCACTATCTTCATCTGCATCTGCATCTGCATCTTGATCATGGATTGCAAGACCACCAAAATCTTCCATATCTTCTTCTTCTTCTAATTCTTCATACCCTTCAACATATTCAATTTCAGGTTCCTGTTTATTCCAAGCAAAAATACAAGTTATCAGACGATGGAATGTAAAATTATTCATCAAGTCTCAGACTCTTCCTACAAAGAATGAAGGCACTGCTACCTCTTCCTCTTCACTAGCAGCCTGCAATTCTTCCATTTCAAGAACTTCGTTATATGCTTCAACAGGATAGTTGTATATATCGCCATATACTCCCTTTTTAAGACGTTCCAGTAGTTCCTTTTCAATGCTCTGCATAAAAGTAGATATTAGATAGGGTTTCCCTACATTAACTACTCAGTTAAGAAAAGTATTTCAAGTCGAATTAAAGAAAGATTCCATTGGTATCAGTATCAAGAATATCCCAAATACTCAACCTTATCCAACAATGCTGCTTTCTCAGCCTTCTGCTCCCTCCTGGCTTCTCTTTTAATCTCCTTTCTGGGTGTTGTCATTATTTTCTCCCTGTTTGGTAATTAGAGTGATACATAGTCAATACCAATGAAATATAACCTTATAAACATTAATATAAGATTGCGTCTCATTAATGCATCAGATTGGGTGCATTCAACATGATTAAGGAAACTAAGAGATTTCAATTCTCCCATATGCACAACTATCATACTAGAGGTTTTAAAGCAGCAATAATTTATTCAGAAATTTCAACTACCAAAAGAGCTCCCAAACTTTAAACTTATTGAAAGTGACATTTTCATTTTGCTGTTTCTTCAATCAGAATCAGGAAAGAAAGAAAAAAAATTAACATAATAAAGCTTATTGAATTCCCACGATGAATTAATATAGGCAGAGCAACAGTCTCTGTTTCCAAAACAAAGAAGTGTGCAAAAAAAATAGTGAACCTTGTTTTCAAAGCAAGCTTTCTCATTCGTATCCGCATTTGGGTCATTTTAGTCAATCGTTGTTTTGTCTTGTGTACAAGTATCTTAGGCCAATACATCTGTCAAAGGGCATACAATATAGATTAAAGACTTAATAAAAGAGAATCAAACAGAGAAAGTAAGACACTGAGCATAATTGAGCAAGATGATTACTTACTAGATGTTTATCTATAAGTTCCAGTGACTTTTCGTAATTTCTGGGCAACTTAACTCTTTCCCACAACTCATTTGGCTTATGAGCTCTTTCAATTGTTTTCATATATAGATAGAAAACCCCTACCAGAACAAGAGAATAACATTTTGCTTATTTGAAGGAAAACTTTTTGTTAGTGATTTTTCAACCATAGACAATACATAATATCGACAAAATGATTTGTTATAGTTAGGTATCAAATTAACAGAGGCTTTCCAACAAATCATTAGCATGCATAAAAATGCTTTTTTCCTCAACATATTTCTTCTTGATTCTCATAGTAACACCATAGAGGTACACTACAGCGGATTTGTTTTTATCAGCCTCTAAGTGCACAAACAAGAAATTGTTGAACAAATACAAGTATGATGCTCTATGATAAAGCCTGAGAATCAAGAATTCACACAGAAACCAAAATGCAAATACAGAGGAGCAGAAAATACCATCATGGTCACGAATAGTAGCATAGCGACTGTTAGCCAAAGGACATGAACTCCGATTACATATCCCAGTTACATTATAAGGGTTCCGACAGAATTTCCCAGTTGTAATCCTACGGAAGCATCAAAACCAGTCAAAATTTAGAAAGAGAAAAGTGGGGAAAAAAAACATTTTCAAATAATAAATGTAAATAACTCTCGAGTAAAACTCACTTGGCCATGAAACTGCAATGATTGTGGCGGATGACCTGCCATATTACCTCGTCGTGCTGCATCTTTTGCTAAGAAACTAATGAAATGATGGAGAAAGAAAGTTGTGCTAAGTTGAATATTTTACCCCTGTTCGAACCCTAAATTTCGAAGGATTTCTAATCAGAAAACAAAACAAGGAATTTAAAATAAGTTTTGATTTCTAAGCTTCACCCTATAATCAACTTTATCCTACAAGAATCAGACGTGCACCAGTTCACATGCCAATGTAACTCTAAGCAAGTTCATAAGCTCGAATTGTCTCTTCTTTATTCAAGCAAACTCAGTGCTATTCCATAAAACTCACACAGAAACTAAAGTTTCGTTTTCTACTTAATTTAAAATTGTATCTCACTGTTTGTCTAAACTAACAACTATTATATCAATACCTCCAAATACAGGTTTTCCTACTCTTCTTTACAAACCAACCAAGGCAAACTGTCTTTTCCTAGTCAATAAACTTTTTTCTTCTCTTCATTTATTGATTTGGATATACTGCTTGAACATTAGTAGAACAAGAAATCAACAAAAGAAGAAACTATCCATTGATTTTCTTATCCGTAGATGAACAGAATAAACCAACACAAACTAACGAAAAACCATAAACGATCAAACCCTTAGGGTTGTAACACATGAATGGCGGCAGAGCGATCTGACCTGGGGTTTAGGGGCTGAAGCACAGCGTTTCTGAGAAGAAGGCAATAGAGAAGTAACTTTGATTTCGTTGGAAGGGAGGGAGAGCGGCGTGAGAGAGGAGGAGTTGAGACGGCGTCCGGAAGGAAGGGCACGGCGGCGGGAGGGGTTTATAACCGTCCGAACGAGAAAATAGGTTTAGGAAGAAAGAGATGGAATAGTGAAAATATAAAAAGAGAAATACATTTCTTGTAAATATAACAAATGGATATCTCTTTTACATTTTACATATCAAACTTAATAATACAAAACATAATTTCCCTAATAATAATTCTAATTTCAAACCTTATGCTGTGACGTTTCTCCAATATATCAATGTCTTCTACAAAATATCCTTCACATAACAAATTTAAAATAAGTTTCTATTGACGTTTTTTTTTTTGCATCGCTAGAAATGTATATCGTAATCTACAATGGTGGTTATAGAGCTAGGATGATGCTTTGTGTGGGCATAAATGTTGGTAGAAAATAATATATGGCTACGTATTGTGTATGCATAGAAATCACGTTTTCTATCTACGAATGTTTTCGTGTTGGCAGACCGTTCTTTTTATTGATATATCATGTGTGGACAAAAAATAGATTTTTGTCTACAAAATTTGTTCTTTAGGAAGAAAGATCATTGTGTCAACAAACGTTGCACCGTAGAAATGCCTTTCTTCCTACTTCTTTTATTTTCATTGGCAAAAATACCAACGTAACATGATCAAATGTATCAACAAAAGCTTTGCTCATTGACACATGAGGTTTTCAGAAAAACTACTACGTGGAGTGTGTAATTCGATCTTTAGTACTTGATCTTTTATTCTATTTCGATTAGCCGAACGTGTAGATTTTTAGGTAGTCTTTCGGTTATTGATAAAATTCTCTCAAGTATATCTATAAATTAGTCTAAATTAATCTAAATTTGTGATTCTCACTAAGAAAACTCATCTATTTATAGATTTTTCTTTGGTGGACTTTGTGAGCTTGAATTTGGTTGGTTCGTGAACCTGAGCCTCGAGCCCAACAAATTGGATTTGGCCTTTAACATTCAAGTTAAATTTGAGGGTCAATTGGATTTTAACCCAAATAATTAATACCAAATTAATTTTATTTAATCCAACGGTAACGATGAGAATATATGACATCATCGACAATTGTCAATTTATGTCTTCAATTTTAAATTGAAAAAGAGCTCAACTTTTAATAGTTATAAACCCAATTATTTATATTTTTGTCATTAATTTGGATAAACGACATGAGAATTTATGATTGATCCAAAAGTTTTCATTTAACTGCGTCCACAAACGTTATATCCATGCACAATATTTTTTCACGTCAACAAACATAAAATAAATCTTATACTACATTATTGGAATTTAGAACAGTAGAACAGTGACTTTTTTTCAATTCCAATTATAAGTTGACAGAAAGAAAATTCCTAAGAATCCAAAGTGATCAAGACATTCAACCACAATGTGTCTAAGGGATTTGATCTCAATGCAATTGATAAGAAGATATGAACATAACCATCCAAACACAAAACCAAAAGTTTAGTGTCTTTGCATATATATATATATATATATATATATATAATCTTCCAATTCACACATCTATCTAATTAATTTAAACACAACTAAATGTTATATTTCACCTATTCACATATTATCTAAGTTTTAATAATTTTATCTCAATTAATGCCTTGGTTATTATTTATATTGTAACAACGTTTTCAAAATCTGTCTAATAATAGTTATTATATGTAATAAAAAAAATATTAAGAGTAAATATACAATTTCATATTTGAATAACAATAGTTTATTTATCAAAACATTTTAGGTTATTGATTTTGTTTTTTGCTTTTTAATTGATTGGTTTGAATTGTTTGGTGGGTAGGGTTGGATTCAAATAAGGATTGTTCATTCCCGGGAATGAATAAGGATTAGGATGTCTTTAGGTGCTTGCAACATTGCTATTCAATAACCTCATCAATGAGTCGGTTGGCACGAGCCAATCAACCCAAGCTCGATTCAAATAGAACTCAATTCATTCATGTTTGATCAATCCAACCTATTTATTTATTGTAGGCATGTGTTTGAGCTATATTTAGACTAATTAGTCAAGATTATCTATTGAGTCAACTATACATGTGTGCATATACTAACAATATACATAGAATACTAAAAACATTTTCGAACTCTTACTTCAACATTGATCGAAAATCTTATCAATTTCGTTATGTTATCTAATTAATTAGTTGACTTACTATCTTGCGAAATCAATTATACACTCACGTTTTAAATTTGGGTAACTTGATGTATCATTTGCTTTAGGAGATGTTAGGGAGAAGTATGAGATAATGGACAGCATTCCATGGAGTCAACAAACTCAACCATTGCAAATGACACCTAGCTAGAAGGGATTAAAAACCTTCAATTGGTTAGACAATTAAGAACCAGCTTGTAAAGTTTGAGTAATATTTAGAACTATTCTTATTATTTCTTTCCCAAATTAAAGGGATTTGTTGTATATAAACGTTGCTCTAATTAGAGCAAATCATATTCATTGAATACACAAAATCTTTTCACAAAAATATCTCAACTACTTTTTCATTTATAACCACAAATTTATATTGTGATTTTAATGCTTCACATGTTTCCTCCTATTTTTACCTACATTATTTGAGTATAAATTATGGTTTCATTTTGGATGTGAAAAACATACAAACTAATATACACAACATTCCAAATCATATATAAATAGTCTCTCACCTAACTACAATTTAGATATGGAGAAGTCCTCGACCAAGTTGGCTTGCATGTTATTGATGTTCTTTATTGTCTCTGGTATATAAAATAATTTTGATTTTATATGTTGTTTTTTATTCGTTTTTCTTTTATCGAACAATTATCGATTAAAATATTTCAGGAACATTGTTCGTCTCAGAAGCAAGAAATGTAGTAAACGTTCCATGCAATACTGAGCAAGATTGTTCGGATCCAGTCAAATGTATTTGCAACTTCCATCTATGTTTTTGCAAGGGAGAATCTACAAAGACAGTCTTGGACAAAATCCTTCCAAAATCTTTGAGAGAACAGAAAACAACTCCTTGAAGACTCATTCCTACTTCAGTTTGTACTAACACGCACACACACATATATAGTTCATGAGATTTGGAAAAGAAATGTATTTTCCTATATTATATAAAATAACATGTGAGTTATAATTTTCCTTTTCTCTACAGGAACTTCTCTATGTTTGAAATTTTATGTTGTTTGATACACTGCCACTGATATAATATACATACCTTCGCAAAAGGTGGTGTGTGTTATCATTAATGAAGATCTTTTATCAGCTTAAGAAAGGACAAATGGTTTGAAAAGTTCATTAATATTTACAAATCCCTTTTGTTTCACCCGATTTCACTTTTTAATATTTAGAACCATGAAAACAGTATCTTCAAACCCCTTTAAAGAAAAGGAATTAAACAGTTAAATATTTGATTCTAATATTTGTTCATGTACTTTTCAATAACCTTGGAATTAGTAGTCTATGGTTAACTACTTTTGATCTATAAGTTTTCGAAAGCTGATATTAACGATACATGGGATTTAAGGGATCAATATAAAAATTTACAACATACCCTTCAATGAATTTGTGAGAAAATATATACTTTCAAGTTCAAGAGACATGTCTTTGTGGACCATATGTCCAAACCCTAATTTATTTATTTCTTTCTTTTTCTTTTTTGAAAAGTTTTGATCCCCTTTTCTCCATGTCCTTATTTTGTTAGATTCAACACATGATGTGGGACTATGTTGATGTGTTGTGTTATGTCTTCTTCCATATATAATATTATATCTCAAACACTTGTTCTCTATTTAATTCCTATCATTTCAATTTAGTCCAGTCTCTCTTGTTAAGTAACCTATCTTTGCCGAGTTTATCATGATGTGGTAATGATATGGTAAAAAAGACCTTAAATTTGCTTCTAAAAATGTAAAGATACGTGAGTTTTTCCATTCTTAAATTAATTAGTTTATGTATCTTTAATTCTATCATCGTCGAATTATTATATATATTTAGGTATATTTTCTTTAATAAAGACATATCATAAGACACTACACTATACTTATAGATGAGAAATAGTGTTACATACATCAATTTATCATACGTGACGTTAAAAATTCGATCACTCGAACATATAAGGAAAAAGATGTAATAATATTATTAGAAGTAGAACACACCATTTGAATATGTAGGGTTTTCCTATTTGGAGCTTGTCTCTTTCTTATTGGATGTGTGTCCCCATTGAGTTCATTAATAGTGCTCCAAATGAAGACAAGGCTCAAACTAAATAGGTTTCGAGTTCTTAGCTAGCTAGCTCATAATATATATTGTCATTGAATGATAAATATCAATAGATTTGAATGGAATCAAGAGGTTTCATTTGTATCACCGTAATTAAAGTAATTTAGCAATAATTTAGGAATACATTATTGTAATTAGATTAATTTGATCCTTTCCTTATAGGTTGTCCAATTAAGTGTATATGTATCATTGTATTCTTGATTTTATATAACAAATAAACAAGATCTAGAAGATTCCCCATATTATTCTTCATGGTATCAGAGCCAAAACCCTAGACTTACTGTACCCGCCGCCGTCGTCGCCGTCGCCGCCACCGGAAAAACTCTGCCGTGAAGTCCTGCCGTGAAGACGCTTCCGCGAACGCCAGATCTCCCTTCAGTCAATCTTCCTGCCGCAGCCTTCTTCCACGAACGCCAGACGCAAGACCTTCCCTCGGTCCTTGCCGTGAAGCCCTGCCGTGAAGACGGTTCCGCGAACGCCTTGCCGTGAAGCCTTGCCGTGAAGACACTTCCGCGAACACCTTGCCGTGAAGCCCTGCCGTGAAGACGCTTCCGCGAACGCCAGATCTCCCCTCGGTCAATCTCCCTGCCGCAACCCTCTACCGTGAAAACGCTTCCACGAACGCCAGGCGCCAGATCTCCCCTCGATCCTTGCCGCAGCCTTCTGCCGTGAAGACACTTCACGACACCTTGCCGCAGCCCCCTGCCGTGAAGACAACATCTCACCGTGAAGTATCTCACCTGCTGGCGACCTCCTGCCGTGAAGAAACAACCGCGCCGCGAACTCCAGCAACCTCCTGCCAATATTCTGTGAATTGTATACTCGCCGCCGTCGCAAGCACCCTCCTGCCTTGAAGACCTCTGCTGGCGACCTCCTGCCGTGAAGAAACAACCGCGCCGCGAACTCCAACAACCTCCTGCCTCGAATCCCAACTGCAATTCCAGTGAAATCCCAGCCACGAACTTCAGCCTCGAATCCCAGCCGCAAATACTCTGTGAATCTACAGCAGCTAATTATCTTTAGATGGAGAAACATGAAGTTGCTCGTCCCATTAGCACCATTCTCGATGGAACTAATTATATTACTTGGGCCCACCAAATGAGGAGTTTTTTGATAGGTCGAAAACTGTGGCGCATCGTTACTGGAGATATCACTAAACCAGTCAAACCTACTCCTCCGATGGACACCACTGAAAATATTGATACAGACCCATCTGATGTCACTGTTCAAGAGACGACTGCAGAAACCGACAAATACATTGAACGTCTTGAGGATTGGGATAGCAAAAACCATCAGATCATCACTTGGTTGGGTAACACCTCTATTCCAGCAATTCACACACAATTTGATGCATTTGATACGGCAAAAGAACTCTGGGATTTTCTGTCCACACGTTTTCAGTCTATTGGACTTGCTCACTATTACCAATTGCACTCTCGACTTGTTAGTCTAAATCAGGAGGGAGGACAATCTGTGAACGAGTATCTTGCAACTCTTCAACCAATCTGGACTCAGTTAGATCAGGCAAAAATCAAACCGGAGCATATTCGCCTCATCAAAGTTCTTATGGGTCTTCGCCCAGAGTATGAATCAGTCCGTGCTGCATTGTTACATCGTAACCCTCTGCCGACTCTTGATGCTGCCATACAAGAAATCTTATTTGAGGAAAACCGCCTTGGCATTGTTTCTTCTCTGCCATCTGATGTCGCTCTTGTAACCACCCATTCACGATCGGCTAATGAGTCTATTTTCTGCAAAAATTGCAAACTTCATGGTCATAAGTTCGCTAATTGTCCTACTATTGAGTGCAGGTATTGCCACAAACGAGGTCATATCTTGGACAACTGTCCCACCCGCCCACCCCGTCCTCCTGGTGCTCCATATAAACCCAAGTCCTCCACTAAATACAGTTCTCCACCTATTGTTTCTCCACCTATTGTTGCTGCTGCTACCCCATCTGATATCACCACACCTCAGAATTTTCAGTTAAATGATCTTCATGACTTACTGAAACAGGTGATCTCTTCCAACTCTACTGCTCTTGCCGTCACTCCAGGTACATCTTGGCTCCTTGATTCAGCTTGTTGCAATCATATGACTGCTGACATTTCATTATTATCCTCACCTACTCATGTTCAATCTCTTCCCTCAATTCACTCTGCTGATGGTAATCATATGCCTATCTCTCACGTTGGTACTGTTAACACACCCACCATAAAACTGTCAAACACCTATCATGTTCCAAAACTCACATTCAACCTAGCTTCTGTTGGCCAACTTTGTGATCTCGGACTAACTGTTATCTTTTCTTCTCATGGGTGTCAGGTTCAGGATTCTCAAACGGGGCAAGTGATTGGTACGGGACGGAAGGTGGGACGATTATTTGAGCTTACATATCTTCAGCAATCTCCTGAGTTTCCACCTATCTCTGCACCAGTCACTGATACCACTATATATCAGTGGCACCTTCGTCTAGGTCATGCATCCTCTGATAAACTTCGTAATTTAGTTTCTACTGGTAATTTGAATAATGTCTCAAAATTCAGTCATTTTGATTGCTTAAATTGCAAACTTGCAAAACAACCTGCTTTATCATTTCCTAATTCCACCTCTCTATGTAATAAGCCTTTTGACCTTATTCATTCTGACATTTGGGGTCCTGCTCCTTGTACTACCGTTAATGGTTATCGATATACTTTGTCTTATTTATTGATGACTATTCTCGTTTTACTTGGATTTACTTTCTTAAACATCGCTCTTCCTTATATCAAATATATGTTGATTTTGCAAATATGATTCACACTCAATTCTCCAGCAAAATTAAAATCTTTCGAACTGATAATGCGATGGAATATAAGGACTCTCAACTTCTTTCCTTCCTTGCCCAGCAAGGCACTCTGATTCAACGCTCCTGTCCTCACACCTCTCAGCAAAATGGAAGAGCTGAACGCAAACATCGTCACATTCTTGACTCTGTTCGTGCTCAGCTTCTATCTGCTGCTTGTCCAGAAAAATTCTGGGGCGAGGCTGCCCTCACCTCTGTCTATGTCATCAATCGTCTTCCTTCAAAAGTCACTAAAAATGTTTCTCCCTTTGAAAGACTATACGGTACTTCCCCTTCTTACTCCAATCTAAAAATTTTTGGTTGTGCATGTTTCGTATTATTACATCCTCATGAACATACCAAACTTGAACCACGTGCACGTCTATGTTGCTTCTTGGGTTATGGTACTGAACATAAAGGATTTCGTTGTTGGGACCCCATCTCTCAACGATTACGTATATCTCGTCATGTCACCTTTTGGGAACATCGTATGTTTTCTAGTCTTTCTTCATTCCATGAATCTCTTTCAAGTTCTCACCCATTCTTCACCGATCCGTCTATTGACCTTTTTCCCTCACTTGATTCAACACCTGACACTACACCTTGCATGTTACCTATACCTGAGCCCACTCAATCGGACCATATTTCTGCACTCCCGGATCTTCCATCTGCCCCTCTTGAGGAACCTGAATCTGCACCAATCCGACGATCTACACGGGTAAGAGAAATTCCCTCTCATCTTAAAGATTATCATTGTTTCTCCACTATCATGTCTTTAGTTGAACCTTCCTCGTATAAGGAAGCCAGCACTAACCCATTATGGCAGCAAGCAATGAATGAAGAACTTCAAGCCTTAGAAAAGACTCATACTTGGGAGTATGTGGACTTACCTCCTGGAAAGAAACCTATTGGCTGTAAATGGATCTTCAAAATCAAAACGCACTCTGATGGGTCTATAGAACGATACAAAGCACGACTTGTAGCCAAAGGTTATTCTCAAGAATATGGCATTGATTATGAAGAAACGTTTGCTCCAGTAGCTCGAATGACGTCTGTTCGTAGTCTTTTAGCCATTGCAGCTGCAAAACAGTGGCCCCTCTTACAAATGGATGTTAAAAATGCATTTCTCAATGGAACTCTATCTGAAGAAGTCTATATGAAACCACCACCTGGTACTACCCCGCCACATCAGAAAGTATGTCTTCTTCGACGAGCTCTCTATGGTCTCAAACAGGCTCCCCGAGCCTGGTTTGCAACTTTTAGCTCCACTATTACTCAACTTGGGTTCACTTCCAGCCCTCATGATTCAGCCTTGTTCACCCGCCAGACACCTAATGGTATTGTACTCCTTCTTTTATATGTTGATGACATGATTATTACAGGCGATGACCCTCAAGCTATATCTGAATTGCAATGCTACCTGGGAAAGCACTTTGAAATGAAGGATTTAGGACCTCTCAGTTATTTCCTTGGCCTTGAGATCACCTCCGTGTCTGATGGTTATTACTTATCTCAAGCTAAATATGCTTCTGACCTACTCAGTCGATCTGGTATTACTGATTCTACAACATCCTCAACACCTCTGGATCCAAATGTTCGACTTACTCCTTATGATGGTGTTCCCCTTGACGATCCTACTTTGTACCGGCAACTTGTTGGTAGCTTGATTTACTTAACTGTAACTCGCCCTGATATTGCGTTCGCAGTTCACATAGTCAGTCAATTCATGGCCGCTCCCCGTACTATTCATTTCACTGCTGTCCTTCGGATTCTTCGCTACATTAAAGGCACTTTGGGTCATGGTCTCCACTTCTCCTCACAGTCTTCTCTGGTTCTCTCTGGATTCTCTGATGCTGATTGGGCAGGAGATCCTACTGATAGAAGATCCACCACTGGCTATTGTTTTTATTTAGGTGATGCTCTTATCTCCTGGCGCAGCAAGAAACAATCTGTTGTTTCCCGGTCTAGCACTGAGTCTGAATATCGTGCTCTAGCTGATGCCACTTCAGAATTATTATGGCTTCGTTGGCTTCTTACTGATATGGGAGCCCCACAAACATCATCTACTACTCTCCATTGTGATAACCGCAGTGCCATTCAGATTGCACACAATGATGTATTTCATGAACGAACAAAGCACATAGAGAACGATTGTCATTTTGTCCGTCATCATCTTCAAAGCAACACTCTCCATCTTCAATCTATCTCTACCATTGATCAACCTGCAGATATCTTCACCAAAGCTCTCCATTCTCCTCGTTTCACTCTGTTACTTCACAAACTCAAGGTGGTTTCTACTCTACCAACTTGAGTTTGAGGGAGGGTATCACCGTAATTAAAGTAATTTAGCAATAATTTAGGAATACATTATTGTAATTAGATTAATTTGATCCTTTCCTTATAGGTTGTCCAATTAAGTGTATATGTATCATTGTATTCTTGATTTTATATAACAAATAAACAAGATCTAGAAGATTCCCCATATTATTCTTCAATTTGTTTGATTTTTTTTTTAAGATGACAAGAAAATAAAGCACTTTTCTAATTAGATTCACTGTAATGTGAATTATATAACCATACGATTATTGTTAATTATGGTGTTATATATAACATTCTTACATAAGAATAGGTTCTATATGTGTTCCATGTGACTTGACGAAACAATTAGCTCAAAGAAAGGAAAGTGAGGAAAATTTTGGTAGCAAATAAACATGCAAAGACAAGGAATGATGTATTGATTTAATTGGGGTATGTCTTTCTATTCACTCATTGAATGTGTCCTATTTTTTGGTTCATACATAAAAATTATGTTTGTGAAAGAATTAAGATGCGACTCCAAATAGAATAAACTTAAAAGAGTGTACCATTTGATTTTACTCTTGATGATTTATATGAATAGATTGAAATTAAACTACACCGCCATTTAAAAAAGAATCAATTCAATCCAATGATCGGGACCCAGAAACCGAACGAGGTCCACGATGTATGCAATTAACACTTGGTTCCAAGAGAAAATCAAAACCTAAATTTGTTACCATCTCCATGTTTCCATCCCTCCTCAAATCTTCTCAAAACTATTAAAAGAAAGTAATTCTCAAACTCTTCATCTCAAGAAATCTTCTCAAGATGAAGGTAAGATTGTTACACTTTTCTTGGTTAGTTGATCATCTTTGAAAGAAAAAACCAACCACATTAAACCCTAATCTAATCTTCTTCTTCTTCTTCTCTGGTAAATTGAACACAGTTATTAGGATGGATGCATCGCAAGTTTAGGCAAAACAATGGCCAATTACCACTCAAAGAGTACTTTGTCAATGGTAATTCCTCCTAATTTCTCTCTACTACTTTAATTTCATCTTTACATGCATGATGCCTTTGTCAATATACGATGACATAATAAGATTTATAAATATTTTTAGGTTATGTTTGATGATGATTTGGTTGTTAGAGTTAAAAATCTTTCTACTTTTGAGTTTCTTCATTTTTTCTTTAATTTACTTACTTTTTCAAAATTTGAAAATTTAAGATAATTTTGTTTTAGGTTATTTTAAAATTAATAAATTTATAAGAATTACTTTTAGTTATATCGACATTCTATACTTTCGGTTGATGTTTTGAAAAGTCAAGTTTTCTAAAATTTTGAGAACTTGAAATAAGTTTTTAAGATCTTATTTTTCATTTTAGAATTTTGATTATAAATTCAAGTGTTTTTTTAAAAACTAAAAAAGAAAAACATCAATTTCAATAACATAAAGAGATATTTTTAAAAGTAATAAAATAAACTTACCAATTATAATATAATATCTATTATTAATTGAATATGAAATTTTACTTATATATTGTAAATATTAATTTGTCTAATTTTTATATTTTTTTAGAATTTCCATATATAAAACTAAACAAAAATCACCTTTTTATTTTATAAGTGTAAGACAAAAAATTAAAATGATTAATTTGAAATTGCTTTCAATAAATCACATATAAACATGATTTTTTTTTTTTTTTTGCAAAACAACATTTTTCTAAATCATTCTAAAATATTTCTTTAATTAATTACATACTTCATATTTGTCCCCTCAACCTCCCAAAGTTGTGCTTTCACCCTCAACACTTCGAACAAAATAACTTATTTGGATTGATTTTAGAGAAAATGATTTTAAAAAAGGATTTATTTAATTTTTTTTGTGAAATTTGTTTAAAATACATTTTGAAAGTTAATTTTGAGTGGTTAACAATAATTTTCTCTAAAATGACAATTTTTAAATCAAACACTTAAAAGTGTATTCGAGATATAATTCTAAATCTAGTTTGGAATCAACTTAAGAAGAAGAATATTTTTTTAAAAAAATCATTTTATTTAAATTCTTTTTATAAATAATGTTTAAAATACACTTCAAAATTTATGTTTAGTATCCGATACCAAACACTTCATTATTGTTTAAAATGACTTATTTGTAAAATTACATACTTGAAAATGTATTCCAAACATGAAGATTTTAACGTTGCATAAAAGTCGATAATTTTAATCTTTCACTATTAATTTTTTGTTATATTAGAAGCTTACATGTTCCCTATGTACACCAAATTTTTAAACTTTAAATAGTATAATAAATTCATGAATTTTTAAATTTTATATCTAATAAGTTAGTAAACTATTAATCAATTTTCACCATTCATGACCTGATGACTTTACTAAGGACATATTAAACAAAAACTGTTTCTGCCAACGAAATTCTTTCTTCGAGAAAACAAAACTTGTACCCATGCAAAATTCTACAATAACGAATATCTGCCCACATAAATGACTTTCTTGTATAAAAATTGTTTTCTACCATACAAGATATGTCGACAAATAATTTTTTTTCATGCATAAAACGTCATCGGAATTTTATGACTACCAATATATTTCTAGCAACAGAAAAAAACGTCAACATACACCATTTTAATTTGTTCCATATTTATTATTAATATTATAATTATATGCTTCTACATCAATTTTCAAATAAAGAATTGAATTTCCTATAAAAATATTATTCAATATCACAACAACAACTTTAAAAAGAATAGATTTTTAATCAATAATATACTCACACAAAAATATACCATACTAGAAGTTTTTAGTATCTATTTGTTACCTGAGCTATTTGCTCGTCATTCAAAGTCCAAGAAATTGACTTACCTAATCGTTGTGTGCGAACGTTTATATTAATATAAGATATTTTTTAATACAAAATAGTGGTAAGAAGGATTTGACCAGCGGACCTAATAATATTGGTCGCTAACATACATCTAGATGTTATAGTTGAAGTATGCTAGCTTTTGGATGTGATGAAAATTCATGAAAATGCTAGTTAAATATTTGAAGTTGTATTTTAGGGCAACAAGCAAGTGATGAACAACAATATTTCCCAAGAACAAGCACCAATAACCCTTTCAAACAAGCCCAAAGAGACCTAGATATTGCAAGATCAGATCATGAAGACTATGAAGATGAATCCCTAATCTCCATATCTGAAATCTTCCCTGGCTTTCTTGCCATTGGAACCCTAGGCTCTTCTGAACCCGCAACCCCAAAATTCTCCATCTCCATTGATCACATTACTGAAAGTGATCAAACTGAAGTCACAAAGAATGAGCTCAAACTGATCAACGATGAGCTCGAGAAGGTGCTAGAGGCCGAGGCAAAAGACGAAGGGGGGTCGAGGCAGGACAGCCATGCGAACAAAGTCGAGAGCAATATATATAATAATTATGTTGAGAGTGGTGATCATGACGCTGTGGTTTGCCCACTTCAAGAGTACTTGTTTGGGTCGGCGGTTGAGATGTCAACAACGATGGCGAAGAAGGAGAACCGGACATCACTTGGGGAACTGTTTCAGAGAAGTAAGGTGGTAGAGGAAGGTGGAGGGGGAAGATGTGATGAGAAGGATGAGCAAAAGAAAGTAGAGAAGGAAGGTGATAATAGGTATGGGATGCAATTGTTGAAAAAGAAGTTGAAGAAAAAGATGTTTTGTGCTGCTTCTAAAAGCACTTTAAGTTCAAATGCTTCTGGTGAAGTCTTGGATGTTTCATCTGCAACAAAACTTCACAAGGTAATATGCATCAGACTCTTTTTCAATTTTTTTCTTTTGGTGTTATTTCTCACGATAAAAATAGGTCATTTCGATATTCTTTGGTTTTGGTACCATTCTCGTGTTTCGATTTTCTCGTTTCCTAAGTTTAAAGAAACGACAAAACCTTTAGGTAATTAAATACTCTCATTTTTCAAAAATTTATTTTTCACATTCTAAACAACGACAAAACATTCAAAAATACAATTTATTTGTTATAAACTAATGTTTATGTTTGTCATGCTACAAATAGTCACAAATGATAGTATATCTTGGTCTATCACGGTCCATTGTAGATAAACGGTGATATTTGACTCTATTTTGTAAATATTTTTATTCATTTTCATCTCTAAAATATTTGTATACATATGTCATTTTAATTAAAAACAATTTTTCAATTTCATTTTTTTTAAAAAAAAAAATTACGAATGCAACTTTATTTTTCATTTTAAAAGAAAAACACGAAAACGAGGAGTGAAAAACAAGAATGTTATCAAAAGAGCATTTACTATCCATTATCCATGCCATTTTAAATTTGTGAAAAAAAGGAGAGAAAAGATATGCCTCGTTTCGTATCGATAATCGTGTTTGATGATATCGGCCTAATACGTGCACTTTGCAATGGGCTTTGTAGATTCTTCATTTGTTCAACAGGAAAGTTTATCCAGCTGAAAGCATCACAATGGGCAAAGATCAAAAAGTAGGGGATCCTCATAAGGTACAAAAGAGTTATGACAAAAAGAAAAAAACAACAATCACCACCACTGTTGATGGAAGATCATCGAACAATAATGAAGAAACAACCTCCACAGATGAAGACATCATGATCTTTCCAAAACAGCTCATCTTAAAGCAAACCCTACAAAGCATCCAAACCCGCTCTGGTCCTCCACGATTCTCCGACATTAGCGATGATGATGACGATGTCGATTTCAATTATTGGAACAAGGAGCAATGGATCAAATCGGACTCTGACTGTAAGTGAAATGTCGTAATTTTAGTCTCCTATATGGTTTGAGTTTCATGTACGTACGTACCGTCTATGTTTTTATAATCTACGTTTCCGCATTATTATTGTCTCTCTATCTTTAATTTGATTAAAGTTTATCGGACATATCTTTTATTTGAGAAAGAAATTAATAAAGTTTATCTTACGTAATAGATTTTTTTTTCTTTTTAATGATTAACTTTTTTGAGTTAAAAATTGATCATTGGAAAATAAAAAATTTCAAAAGCTATTCGTGTAAGTAATTGAGTAGATACGTTATAAACACTATGCATATAATAACATGGGGTTAAAATTTTTCACTATAACGTTCCTAATGGAACCACGCTAAGTATAAAACATAAGACCCCTTTCATTTCTTGCTTTCTTCGGTTTTAGTCATCAAAGTCTAATACTTAAAACTTTTACAAAATTAGTTTTTATACGTTTCAAAAACTTGGTTTTGATTTTGACCAACTTTTAAGAAAGTAGATATAATAAAGATTTGAATTCTTAGTTAATAAAATAATGGTTATCAAACGAGTGGTAAATATAGTTATCTAAAAAAGAAAAAAATGAATAAATTGTGGCTCATATAGCTCGGAATTAGAATTCACTTTACAAATTAAATTGCTCATTAGTCCAATTTTTTTCTACAAAACCATAATCTACTTTTGCAAATTACAAAGCCCTATGCTCAAATACAGATGTTCATTTATCCACCAAAATAAAATTCCAAGAATTTTTTCTTATAATCATACAAGAGGGTGGGAGAATCAAATCTTTAATCAAAAGGTTTGATAGTATACAAAGTGTTATGCTTACTCATATTACTCATATTAGCAATGCACTGTCTAACTCTTATGGATAAAAAAAATTAAATTAATCATTATATTCCTAAACTTCATCACATAATTTACAATAAAATTTTGATGCATGTTAACTAGTTAAAAATCAACTTATTATGACTATGATTTCCCAATCTAGCTAGCCTTTTCCAACTCACAGGTGTATATATATATATATGAATGGAATAACAACCAAAATGTTTTAAAGCAAATATACACAACTTCTCCTTTTTCTTCCATGGTTGCATTTACACAAATGAGAGACCACAAGAATTAATTGAACACATCCTTTAAGTGTTTAGTTATAATATTTTCATACGTTTACTAACTAATATTGTTTGTTGTATATGTTTATTAGACTTGGTGTTGGAGCTTTGAAGCACAAGAAACAAGAATCGCTACACCCTCAACCCTAGGTCATAAATAAACAACCTAGTAATTGATAATTGCTAAAATATATATATATATGTATGTATAGTGTAGTCTATGTGTGTCAAATATATTTCTATTACTAAAATGGTGTGCAAATTAAATTAAAGTTAGTGTGTCTCTTATGATTTTGTGATCGTGAATGTATTAAAATAAACAAAATGAAAGAAGCTCTTCCCCCTCAAACTTTATTTGTGTTTTGTGAAATGTGTAAAGGGTATTCACACACACACACACAAATAGTTATATATTGTCAAAGGAAAAATAGTAAAGAAAGCAAGTCCCCTCACGCCAACAAGATTGGTTTAAGAATTTTGAAAGAGCATTGTTTATTATTAGGGAAAGAAACATTTATACATACGATTGTAGCTTTTTATAGACTATAAATTATAGATTAAAAGAAAGATTTTAGCAATAGTAATCAAAACACAAATTGACAAAATGTTTTAATGAGAATATGGATAATAACTCCAACTATGATTTTGCATGAAATTTCGATGAAACCCTCTTCTTTCTCCCACGTTTTCAAATACCATTTTTATATTATTTGTACTAATTAATGGCTAAGTACTAATCAAATTAAAGTTCAAATTTAATCTATTCTTAAGCAAATACTTTTTTATATATATATATAAATGATCTATTAGGGTTGCTTTCTCACCTCCTCATGCTATAAAAATTATAAAAAGTAAAAAAGAAAAATAAACTAAAATATTTAGCAAAAAGAATAAGAATGAACAAATATTAAAGAGAGAAAGAAAAGTCAAGTTTGGTGGGGAGGGGGAAGTAAAAGAGAGAATTTCCGCTCTCTCACCTCCTCATGTGTGGAGTCTTTTACTACATTTCCACGTGGATTTCACAATTCATTCACTCTATATTCTTAAATCCACGTGTTCTTACATCAGTTACACCACTCTTCTAACACTTTCTTTCATTATTTTCTCTAAACATCATTTATAAATTAAGTTAAGTAATTGAAACATAAATAAAAATCAAACCAAATCCCAACAATTATAATTAAACAATATACAAACGGAGGGTAGAGGCCAAGGCAAGAACACACACAAATATTCTCAATAACATATTGACTATTTGTTTAATTTACTCACACAACCCAAATCAAACTATTGACTAATGTGTATAGATATATAATAAAAACCATTAGAACAAAAGAACGAGTCTTCCAAAAACTTCACAAATCCCTCTTTAAATTAAAGAGATGATAAATCAAGGTTTTAGTTTTGTATTAGCTTCAAATCAAAAGTCTTCCTCCATTGAATTGGTGAAATGTTAAGCTTAATTTTTGTTTATAGGAGAAAGGAATTTTGTATAAAAGATCTCACACAAATGGCAAAATAATTAACTTTAATTTTGTTGAGATTTGAGATCAATATTAATGCATTCAAATTTAAATAAGTCAGATTTTGAAATTAGAGATATAGTTTTTATAGTATTAATCTATGTGAACAAAATGTCAATCATCATATATTCATCACAACAACCAATGGGCAACATTGTAATATTAACTCCTTTTTTTTTCAATCTTGTTCAAAGCTAAACATTCAAACAAATATAATTCCACTTAAATTACAACTTTGACTTGTTCTAAATAAAAGTAATTTGATCTTGTTTATTAGTATTTTCTATGGTATAATAAAGTTAAAAATTGTTACTTAGGTGTGTTTTTTTTTTTTCTCTACTATTTTCTAGATAATTTTGAACCAAAAAGTGTAATTGAATCGAACAAAAAAAAATCAAGATTCAAGTTGAAATTAAACGACAAATTAATATCGAAATGGGCGAAGAAAATGAAGTTGGCTAAAAGGTTGAGGTAAAACTCATAATATATATATACATATTGGGACAACACCTTGTGAATGTCATCATGACCTAATAAATCATATCAAGTTCAAAATATGGATAAGAGAAAGTGATTTTGTCTTCAACTTTAGGTCGAGACCAACCCAACAAAATACCAGACGATTAAGGCACTTCCTTGTACGTCCATCTATAAAGAATCACCCAAATACAAGTCTAAAACATAAGTTAATTAGACCTTAAGCACCATGATAGATTTTGGGAAAAGTAAGTTCATTCTCATACTTAACTTTCTTCCCCATAATCATATACGCTTTGTGACTTGAACGTCAGAATCTAAAATCTGTGTGACAATCACCACATTATTTTACATTTCTTTTTCTCTGGTAAATCATATATTTTTCTCTAAATTATAAATTTGTCATTAAAATTTAACTTTAGTTGTTGGAACAAAAATTCTCACTATTACTATAGAAATAAATAAACAAAATTGATTTTGGTTACTCGACTCTATGGTGATTATATATTTATAACTAAATATTCTCTATTCAAAATTTGAATTCTAAATCGATCCATTAGTAAAATCTCTCACGTCTCACATTTTTTTAAGTAATATTAAATATAAGTATGAGTTGCAAAGTTTAGTCCATGAATTTTTAAGTTTATATCAATTTTTAGTCTTCAAAATTTTAAAATTTGTTTAAACTTTAAATTTTCTATTTTTATTACGTTTTAATTTGGTATTTAATTAAGTTTGTTAACTTTTTTTTTTTTTTTAATTTTGTATTTGATAAATGATCGGACATAAAGTGAAATTCAAATCTCCATTCATATCAAAATTTAATTTTTCGTCTTTAATGAAATTTTAGAATCACACGAACATACATTTATTGAACACAAAATTTATAGTTTAAATATATATTTGATCATTTAACTTCAAAATTGAAGACGTACTAGACATGTTGATGACAAAATCTAGTCAAAATGAACTCATCTGACTTTTATGTATCGTCAATAGTAAATTTGTAATTTGGAGAAGAGATAATCTACAATAATAAAAAAAAAGGTTTAATGCCTAAAAGAACTAGATAACAAAAAAGACGTAAGAAGTTTGAGTTTAAGCTTAACATCTTATCTCCCAACTTAAATGAAGTCTGATTATGTATTTACAGGAAGAATGAGATGACGTAAAGGTAAATTAGGATGAGATTTTTCAAATCTAATCTTAATAAATTCTCTGATTAGATCATAACGTCCACTCTATCTTGTATTTATCTTCTATATATTAACATATTTTCTCTTTAAGTTCCAAATCCTTCCATAACAAGACACACATAACTTAGAAAGACCTATTGAACTTGCATAACGTAAATTAAAACCGCTTTTGATGATGATTTTGACGACGACTTACAAATATGAAAAAGGTGGTGTAAGAATCTTTTTACAAATCTTACCATATTGATGTTTTTTCAACCCAATTTACAAGTATTTGAAACTAAAGGCACATAGTCTCCAAACAAATCTAAATTAGGTCGTTCTAAATGATAGATTTATAGAAAAATTAATAGTATAGGTGAAAATAATAATATTTAGTGAATAAATGTTCAAACACATATTTACTTTATAAAAAAGTTGTAAAATAATTACAATTACAAAGTCAAATCCTCACAGCCCCATTGTTTTCTAAAAGAATAATGATAATATATAGTTTATGACCAAAACTAAGTTTAGAGTTGTTGTGATTTGTGAAACTAAAATTAGGGTTAATTAAAATATAATTTTGTGTATCAATATAATAGTGTGTGTTTATTTGGTGGATTGCTACATCATAACATACACTATATATTATATTTCAATTAGTCAATAATATTAGGAAAACTCAAGGAAATTTCCCATATCAATATTCTTTGAACATTTTCATATTAAATCTTTTTTTATTATTATTCAATGACATACAATAAATTTAAGAAAGGATAGACGAAAAATCAAATCAACTAGCCAAATTGATCGTTTTAAAAAATTTATATTTAAAAGTGTAAAATTTACCGACTTTCACTTCTCAATGATCAAGATCGATTTTAACACTTACGAAATTAACTATAGTTGGTTTGATCGGAAAATCAACTTAATATTTTAAATTAAAAGAAATAAAGAGGGATAATAATAATTATGGGGAAAAATTTCTAAGATAAGTAGGTAAGGAGGGTGAATATGGTCAAATAGAATGGACTATGAATAGTGACATAAATTACTTTTCATAAGTTCTAAATTCATTGAATATATCCTATTTGATTTGACTAAGATATCCCTCAATTTGAAAACTCTTAATATTTGTTGTTTACTTTTCAAAACAACAAATAAAACTTTTGACACACCAATTTTATTTTCCACATTTATGTTTCTTAATCAAATTCAATTTTCCACAAAGTAATGATTTTCACCCAATTACTAAGAATCACACATTAAACAACATTAATTAACTTTAGTTTTATGTCTCTAGATATTGGGCATATATAGTTTTTCATTTAGTCTTTAGAAACTTTAAAATATTGCAATTTTGCATTTTAATTACATTTTGTTTCAACATTTATAGTAACTTTAGAGGGCATTTTTGGTGGAATAACGTTATTAATAAGTTTGAAGTTAAAATGTTGTATAAAGTAAATTAAGTGAAGTTATACAATAAATATAAAAATAGAGCTAAATAAGATGATGAAATTTTATGATAAACGTGAAATGTAAAAGAAGAATTGAAAGATGAAATTACTTGATAAGAAATTTCTAGGTTTATTATTCTTTTTTGTTCTTTAATTTTGAAATTTAACTTATATTTAACGCTCTCTTTCAATAATGTTTATTAATTTATTTGGAAGAACTTGTTTGATCATAATTAAATTAGTTTCATTAATTTTTTATCACTATTAAAAAGTATCACATCATAATTATTTTAAAAACTTATAAACAAAAGAAATTATACAAATTTTGTTTTATTTTGCTATATTTAAAAATAGTTATGAGCATTTTCAAACACAACAATTAAAATTATTTTATAAAACATACCAAAATTTGTCAAATTCTTCTTAACCAATTTAAATTTTTTTACTGTATTTTGTAAATAGTTTTGATTATGAATGAGAAATACTTTTAATCCAAAATTTGACCATCGTTTTATCAAGAGGAGCACGTCGTTTGAATATATCCCTAAAACAAATCCATTTTTGTAAATATTGACTCTTAAAATTAAAGTGATAAAAAAGGGAAAATGTTTCTCTTTTTTTCTTGTTTATCTTTTGAGTCAAAAGAAATTAATCTTTGTTTGAATGAATCCAACAAAATGAACTAATAAACAAGCTAACAATTTTTACTTCTCAATATCTCTATATGTTTCTTTTGGTATTATATGAAATGTATTTGGATTTAGCATTATTGTTAGGGTTTGCTCTCTAAATTTCATATAGAATTTTATTTTAGTCACTATCATATATATTAAAAAATTATGGTACAAAGAATTCAATGATAACAATTTTTTTTATCCATTGATTTATTAACCATCTTTAAAACATCCTTTTCTTTCTTTTAGTTCTTAAAAATGACACGAAAGATATGAAAATCTATAATGCTAATTAGTATACATATATTCATACGTTGGATGGAGAAATCAAACATCTTATTTCAAAGCCGATATTAAAAGATTTATGATCCATAACTTTTTAATACATATCATTTATTCGAAATCAATGTTTTACTAGAAATAAACATGTTTAGAGAACAATCACACCGATCATGATTTAAAAGGTACATAGTATAGTTAGTATGAACATAAGAATTTCATAGAAAACCCTCTCTAGTAGTTAGTTAGATACTTCAAAAGTTTAGTTCACATTATATATTTTAGTGGATTTAAAATATTTATTTGTTTGGCTCTAATTTTTTTCTTTTATATTTCTATTTTGTCGTTTTAAATTATAGTAATGTGAATTAGTTGATTTACATGCAATTATCACGTGAAGGTGATAGAAATCATAGTGTGAAATATAATGATAAGAACAATATACAATTTTTATTAAAGGTGAATCAATATTTCTACGTGTTTCATCTAATACGATTTTTTTAAAATTAATTCATTTTTTATAATATATATATATATATATATATATATATATATATCTTAAAAGGGAGAAGTGAAAAGGTATTTATTTGTTCAAAATGAGAAGAAAAGTACAATGTACGAATTTTATTAGGGTTTGATCAAAATCAAAACCAACCCATTTTTACATTAAAATACTCTTTCTTTTCAAACCCACTTCCAATTATAATAAACATTTTTCATTTTTAAATTTAAACTATGCAATTTTAGCATTTAACTAAATACAATTAACCAATGGATAACAATTAGACCTTGTGTTTTAATTTTTGGCCAAATTAGAAAAGTTTAAGAGTTTACTTTTCAAATTAAATTAATATTTGTAAAGATTTGAACAAAGATTTATATTCCAAACACTTATGAGTTCTAGAACCATTGAAATAGACATATGGGAATCAAACCAAACCATCTCCATTAATATGATATTAATTTAAGTTTATTATATAAATTTTTAAAAGAGAGATATATTTTATTCATTAATTTTTCAGTTCAAAATTGACTATTAACACAAGCCTTGATTAAAATTTAAATTATTAGAAGTTTTTTTTTTTAAAAAAAAATATGTTGTCTAGCTTTTATGCTTTTTATATTAAATATTTATAGTGCTAATGACTAATTCTAAAGATCTTGTTGGACACATTAATTTCTCAAATCAAGCAAATAGCTCAATTATGACACAAGTGTTAAAATTCTCTACGTCAATTGTACTATATAAAAAAAAAAAAAAATCACATTTATTTTATCTTTTTTACAACCAAATCTTCAATATTCAAATTTCAAAATTTAACAACAATTTATGTTTAACATTTATCAAATAATTTTGATGGACAATAATTGGAATATACTTTGTATTCAAAACAATTACCCCACCCCAAGTTTAGCATAAAATATCAATGCATGATTGAAATAATGTGCTATTTTAAGCCAAACCCATAATTAACAATTTTATAAGAGATTTGGAACATGTTAAACTCACATTTTCAAATACAATTTTCATATTAGCAAAATTGGTTTTGAAATGATTAAAAATATGTTTTGTTTTAGAAATACTAAAAGGAATTTTAACTATTTAAAAATAACTTATAAACATATTTCTTATTTAGAATATATACAATTAGAGGTTAGTGAAGTTGAAACAAAGATCATATTAAAATTTCTTTGAGTTTTACTCTATGTTGATAACTAAACCATAGATTTATAGTGCATATAATTTTAGTTATATAGCATTCAATAAATAAAAACAACTTATAAGTCCTCTACTTTTGTTTTGTATTATTAGATCATATAATGAATAATTAAACCAATAAAAGCACGTCAAGTCAGATGTAACATCACTTACGTAAGCATGATTAATGCATATAATATTGAAATTATTTATAATAAAACCACCTGATGAAATTTAATTTTTATATATATAAACAGAAATTACGAAAAATTGTGTTTATAAATAATAAGACTTTCTTACTTGCCGTTTACGAATCTTCAAACTTCAAAGTGTAATTGAAACAGAACTTCTCTTCTTTAGCCGCCAATACTATTTCTCTCTTTCTCTCTTTCTCTCTTTTTCTCTCTCTTTCTTTGGAGACCAAATGATGGAAAATTTCCCTAGTTTTCTCTCAACTTCATCCTCTTCATCCGCCCTTTCTCTCCAACAAATCTTGTTTTCTCGAGCTTCCAACCACGGGGGAGACCATTTTCGACAGCCACCCTTCGTCTCTGATGGCTTTCCGATCTTGTTTCGTGACGTTTCAACAGACGACATGTCGTTTGATGCAACGAGTAGTGTGAAGGATGATGATCGTAATAATGTTGCTGTTTCGGTTAGTACTGAAAGGTTTCGTGTTGATGGGTCGTCGGGTAGAAGTGGAGTAGTGGAATATGGGTTGAAGAAGGAGGAGGGGGAGGGGAGGGGACGAGGGG
The DNA here is from genome assembly GCF_000004075.3 of Cucumis sativus. Lineage (NCBI taxonomy): Eukaryota > Viridiplantae > Streptophyta > Magnoliopsida > Cucurbitales > Cucurbitaceae > Cucumis > Cucumis sativus. The sequence goes on from NC_026658.2 coordinate 1,881,687, forward strand.
AGGATTGTGATAAGAAGAAGAAGATGAGAAATAGAAGATTTGCTTTTCAAACAAGAAGTCAAGTTGATATTCTTGATGATGGTTATAGATGGAGGAAGTATGGACAGAAGGCTGTGAAGAACAACAAATTCCCAAGGTATAATTCCATTCTTTATTTTTTACAATTCTTACTTTCCTACTACTCCACAATTCAATTTGATAAAATATAATATATACACACTTCAATTAAAATTGATAAATTTTATAGCAAATTAAACTAACTTTGAGATATATGATAATTAATTATTTCTTGGCATTAAAAGATATCCAAAAAAGTCAATTTTGATGGTTAGCATTGAATGATACCATCAATTATTTCTATTAGCACTACTTATCTTTTTTTCTTCCAATGGGTATATATATATATATATCACTTTCTTCTTATGATTTTTTTTCCTAAAGTTATTTATAATATTTATGAGTTGGTCGGAATAGACCTCCCAAACACAAACATAAATCTTAGAACTATATATTTACAAAACTAGCTCTATTATAAATTTAACTATGGTTTTCATTTTTGTGGAGTAAAAATTGAATTATTAGCCTAATTCTAAAAATGAAAATATGGGTTTAAAAAATATATTTTCAAAGTTTTCCAAACTTCACTTGTGGGTATTGATGAGGAAGAGATGTATATTAAACATTTTCAGAAGCTACTATAGATGTACACACCAAGGATGCAAAGTGAAGAAGCAAGTTCAAAGGCTAACAAGAGATGAAGGAGTGGTGGTGACAACTTATGAAGGCATTCATTCTCATCCCATTGAGAAATCCACTGATAATTTTGAGCATATTTTGTCTCAAATGCAAATTTACACTACTTCTTATTGACATTATCATCATCTTAGATAGCATAGACTATTACATACACACACACACACACACTTTCAATTTTCCTTTTTAATTATATACATAAACTTTACTCATCTCTTCTGTACATTTCTTTTATTTAATTTGTTGCATAAAGGAAACAATATCATTTATTTTCATTCCTATTTGTGTGTTGGAAATGACGACTTGGGCTTTTAGCCCAATGCTCAAATGGATGTTAGAGAAAAGTTGCAAACGTTTTTTCGAGGCCGAATTATATATATTTATATAAAGTCATTCAACTTCGTGGTTAGTTCAAAAATCATAGATGCCTTCATTAATTTATTTTTTTATGCCAAATTTGTTAGTATTCAAAATAAAAATAAACATTTTAATAACATAGTTTTAAATTTCTATATATTTCTATTAATATTTTCATAATTTGATGGGTTCAATATCTATGAAAGATGTGAATTGATATTTCTATTACATTTTAAGAAAATCTACAAATCACAACAAATAAACATCAAAATAACACTGATTTAAATATAATACAAATAATAAACATGTTTATTTATTTCAAAATAATGAAATATTTATTTAATAATTTAAATTTATTTTTATCATCTTTTAGATTTATCAATGAAGACCGAAATTTCTGTAAAATTAAGATTTTAGTGTACTAATCAACATCGATATTTTAAATTTTGGTTAAAACATAAAATTTCACAACATCTCACAAAGTTCCAAAATAAAACTTCTCTTTTAAAACATACTAAAACAATAGTTAGTCAAACAAAAAAAAAATATAAAATTGATCAATTTACAGAAGTATAATTGTTTGTTAATAATATTTTATTTGACAATTAACCATATATTAATTATAACAATAACTATAGAGATTGGTTGGGTATGTAATCCATAGGTGTTTGTTAATAATCAAATACATTTTAACACTATTATGATTTTAACTTAAAATTTAGATTCTTATTTTAGTTGGTAAGGAAAACTAACGGTAAAAGTATTTTTGAATAATCTTTAAAAGTTAGAGTATTTTTGAAACTTTTCAATACCTAAATTAGAAAGTTCAGGTTTTTTTTTTGTGTGCGTATGTATACACATAGGATAAGGATCTTGTTTTGTGACGGTAAGACATGCATAAGAGAGTCTACCAAATCAATAAAATCACATGCTAGATTATAATTTGCCTACGTTTTAAATATGAACGATAAACATAAGTAGTTGTTAGAGGTGATGATGGAAGCAAGTAATTAGTATTTAGGTCTCATATAAAAACGTATTAGTTTATTTTTGGTTGGCCTACATAAAAAGAAAGAAAGAAAAAAAGAGAGAGAACATAATGCATCATTATTATTAATTAGATAGATTGTGAAGTAAAGAAATTGTTTAGGTTTGAAAAGAGAAGAAATTTGAAATAATTTCGTAAGGGTTTGGGTTTGGGTTGTGGGGGGTTGGGTTGGGTTGCGTTGCGTTGCGTTTGAGTTACGCGAATTGCTTTTCAAAATAAAATAAAGAAATTCCCAAATATGACGATTCTAACCCTCGATATTTGTTGACGATATAAATATGGAATTAACCCTCCCCCTTCTCGAACCCTCGGCTAACGCTGTCGTCTCCATTTGTTTCTCTCCTAAACCCGGCGTCGTTCCCAAGCACGGCGGAACTTATTTCCTCTCTCTTACCTCTCTCACACCGCCCAATTTCAACCTCACCCGAATGGATCCCGACGCGGTAGCTAAAGCATTCGTCGATCATTATTACTCCACTTTCGATGCCAATCGAGCCAATCTTGGTAATCTCTACCAAGACAATTCCATGTTGACGTTTGAAGGTCAGAAGATCCAAGGCTCACCTAATATCGTCGCCAAGCTCTCTAGTCTACCCTTCCAGCAGTGCAAGCACTCCGTTAGCACCGTTGATTGCCAGCCTTCTGGTCCTACTGGTGGCATGCTTGTCTTCGTCAGCGGCAATCTTCAACTCGCTGGTGAACAACACGCTCTCAAATTCAGTCAGGTAATGCCTTCTGCTTTTAATCCAGATGTTTTTATTATTATTATTATTATTATTTGTTTCTATTTGTGAGCCTTGTGGTTATTGATTTTTTGGATTTTTGGATTTGATCTTTGTTGGATCTAGTGTTGTTTTGGAGTTAGCTGATTGGTTTTTGTTATTATAGAGTTGGACTGCGTTGATTGAATTCGCGTTCTGATTCTCTAATTTTCGTGGTTCTGCTGTTTAATATCATTAGGATTTGTGTAGTTTGCGTTGTCCTTCTTCTTGTAGATCTAGGGGCTTTTGTTGGGATTATATGTATTATAATGGGACACCGAATCTGTAGATCAAGGTTGAGACTGTGATGTGTTTATGTTATTGCTTCAGTATGTCTCAGATGATTATGTTTTTTGCTTGGGGTTATTGTTTCTGAAAAGAAATATTATGGAACGAGTTCTTCTGGTCAATGGTCATCTTTCTCATTTATCAGCATGGGTGTAGTGAGAATGAGATAACAAAAGGAACGGTTTTTTTATCACTTAACTCGAAAAGTTTATGCTGAACTGATAATTTGTTTATGGTTGCTTTTTTATTTACGGGGATTTCTGAGGTGAAATGACTCATGAGACCTGCTCTTCTCTTCAAACAAAAGAATGCTACTGAGTTCGTTTCATGTGTCATTTATTCCTAATGAATTTGCTTGTTACAATTACCTTGGCTTATTGTAGTGATACGTTCGAAGATCATGATCTATTCTCGTTGCAAATTTGTTACCTTTAATATATCATTTTATGGGAACGCAACTGTCTTTTCGTCATTAACTTCCTCTAAATTCAAATCATTTTCAAATTCCATGTGGGTTGAAATTTTTAAAAGGACGAGTCATATTGTTAAAAAATCTATTTATTTTTTATCTTTTATATTCTATGAATTACTTTTCGGAATATTGATAGCCATTGAGAATGTGATACATAGGCATTGCTTTTCTTGTTTGTACTTTGTATTGTTATGAAACAAATTCAATTATGTCAAGTTAATTCATAAAAGAATTGAGAATTTGTTACAACTACAGTATGTCCTGGCTAATTAAATTGCTTTGGTGACAAGTTTTTTGTTGTTGGTAGTTGTGGTTCTATATTTTTAAATTTTCACTTGTATACTACTATAGTTGCTTAGGCCAATGTTTCTTAGAGCATTTGTCCTATAGGTTGTACCAGCTGTGAGTTCTGAAGTACTTAAGTTGCTAACATCCATGTTTCTTGTAATTGGTTTCTTCTAACCAAAATGTATTTACTATGTTCTTTCAGATGTTCCATTTGATGCCAACCCCACAAGGAAGCTTCTTTGTGCAGAACGACATTTTCCGATTGAACTATGCCTGAAGTTGAGAGTAATCCATGGTGTATTGTGAGACCTGAAATGTCAGGTTATTCAAACAGTTTGTTTATCACCTTTCAGTTTTTTAGACATTTCAAATTGGGACTTGGATTATATTTTATTGTGCTTATGCTTCAATGTGTGCCTATGCAAAGTCGAATTTCTTGGTTGTCATTGAGAATTGATGAAATAGATACTTTCTTCAAATTCAAGTACTCCCTGCGTTCTATCCAAAATGTGAGTCGTACTATTTGCTATTTATTATAAATCCCAGCTTTAAACTTCCAAAACAAAAGGCAGTACCGGCACTCTGCGCCCGACAAAATACAGGATTTCAATATAATTTCTTCCTTTAGAACAACTAATATAGATACAAAGTTTGTACAAATGTTTAGTTGTGGCTAGAAAAACAAAATCAAAGGAACACAACTTATATGATGATATCTTGATGAAGCTATGAATCATCGAAGTCGGGTAAGGTCACGTGAGGTAAGGCAGGTATATTAAGATGAGGCAATTCAGTAGCTTCAATCTGATGTTGTATTGCTGAAGTTGTCTTTCTTTTCAGAATTGTTGCTAGGGATTTGAATGGATTGCTCAACAACCCATCTCTGAGTTTCAAAATGAAAGACACTTCAGAGATTTGCCAAGCAACAGTGAGGATAATCATTGCTGAAACAAGGCAGTGAGTTATGAAATTTTGCTTCTTCACTTCTTTTAGCTCTTTCACTATCTCCTCTGTTTTCAATTTCATTTCACTTCTTTCCACATTATTTTCTCTTTCTGCCTCTAAGTTTGTTTCAATTATTTCCCCATCCTCTTGCTTCGAGTGGTTAAGCCTCTGTTCTCCTCTTGTTGATTCCACCTGTTAATGGTAGTAAAGGCCAATTACTTGTTCTTTCCTAATTTGAAAATAAATTTCAGGATTTTCACTCTTGTTTCTCATTGGTAAATCAAACCTATTCTTATTTGAGTTTATTTTCTCTCAGTTTTTCTTTTAAGCAAAGAGAAGAGGTTAATGCTTTGTAAAGTTCTTAAAAAATAATTTCTATACTTGTATTTTGTTGTAACTTCAATTATGAGAAAAGGAAAGATGTTTAGTTTTTAAAAATAAAAAATAAAATGGTTTCCAGTGTGGTTCATAATTTCTTTTGAAAAAAAGTTAAGTGAAAATTATTAAGAAATTTAACTATTTGTTAGTCGTAAGTATTTGATTTTTTGAAAACAAGAAAAGATATTTAATTCTAACGAACCAAAAGCATAAGGCCAAATAATAACCAAATGGGTCGTGAGAAATTATTGATAAAGATTTTAAATTTTAAATTAACCAAAAAAAATTAAGATGTCAAATTTCAAATTTAAAACATACCATATTTATCAAAGGTTTTTAATTGGCAGAGTAATTTAGGGAAATATTTGATAGAGAATCTAAATTCAAAGAAAATAAGGTTTTATTTTATTCAAAAGTTAGATTTTAATTTTAAAAAATTGTTTAAATGTGTTCGATATTGTATCCTATGTTAAGGGGAATTTTAAAAATGGAAGAATTGAGAAGGATAACCAAAATTTTAGGAAAGTGTTCATTTTTTTTTCCCTTTAAAATATAACAATTTTGTTATATTTTATAAATAATTTTAATATTTTACTATTTTTAAAAATCAAAACTAGTCTAAACTATTAGTAATATAATTTATATTTAAAAAATCAGTTAAATTGCAAATTAATTGGTTAAATTTAAAATTTAATCCATGTGTATGTATGTGTACATATATATATATTATATAGTGTTTATGTAGTAGTTACTATTTTGGAACTAAATTCTATCTCTTAGGAATAGATTTTGTAATTTAACATAAAAATATGTATATAGTTATTATTTTGTAGTATTATATAATTTATACCATTACATAGTATATATTATTTTTACAAAATTGGATTGAGTTTAAACGTGACCGGTTAAATATAGCAATTTTGATTTAAAAAATTGAACAGTTTGAAACACACAAACTTAGAAAACAAAATTTAATTCCTATAAATGCACACATGAATTTAGTATAGGCTTGAAGACTAAGGAAGCTCAAACCCGAATTTAGTATAGGCTTGAAGATTAAGGAAGCTCAAACCCTTTCAACTTTATGGTCTTTATACAATATGTATAAACAAAACCAATTAACACTTTAAGGTAACTATATTATTCAACAGTTTGCATACTATTCAATAGTATAGTTATATAATAGTCGGTCTCCTTCCAACCAAAATTAAGTTTTATTATATAGTTAGATTTTTATTTTTCAAGTTATAACTCGAAATCCAAAAACGTAAAAGAAGTGGAATTATCTATCAAGTTCTCCTAAACTCAACAAAAATGATATCCAGATTTCAACTCTCCCAATTTTGTTGAATAATCATGAAAGCAATAAACATCACAGGAGATTTGAATCTCAATATAAAAAGAAAAAATGGAAGGATGTTTTAAAATTAAAAAATTAATCGATGAAATCATCTGCAGACTGATCATATATATATGAATGAATGAATTAACGAAATCTAACGAACCTCAGAGAGTAATCGGGAAAGAAGTTGCATATCGTCGGCGTCGGCATCGGCATCGGCATCGGAGCTCCGATGAGAGTTGGTTCTGTGGCGATTCTCCTCCATCAGCCTCCGAATCGCAAGGCTGATGAGTTCCATCTCCACCGCCGCCGCCTCCGCCATTTTCTTTTCTTTCTCTTCCTTTTCTTTCTTTCTTCACTTTCCAACAGAATATATCATTTCACTTTCACGTGGAATACCTTCCAATTGCTATTTGACACGTGTTCTCTTTTTAATGGTATGCTCCCATTGCTACCCTTTCTTTTTCTTCCAAACAATTATTGAACCAATTTCTCCATTTCACAAAATATCAATATCAATTTTATTATAATCTAAGATTATCATAGATGTTCGAAATCTCGATTTTGTTAAAATTTAATTTTATTTTTTAGTTACAAATTAGCTATATTAATGGATTAAACGTTGGGGTGGGGATTTGAACCCAGAATTTCTTGTTCACATGAAGATACAAGTGCTAGCTAAGCTCATGTTGACTGAACTTCGATATTTCTATAAGCATCGACATTTCAAATCTGGGTTATTATTACTATAGAACAAATATTATTTTTTGTTAGAGTATTTGGATCTAAAATATTTCACCGTAGGTTACTAAAAGTTTTTGAATTATTATGATTAACAAATAACCAAACATTAATAACTAAAAGGGAAAGTTTAAAAATTAAAATTACATTTTCCCCTTTTTATTTAAATAAATAGAAAGGTGAAAGTTTTATTAAAAAAAAAAGAGACAAAGAGATCACATCGGTTTTTGCTTTTATAAAGTTTGATGATAACCTTTTTATTTGGCAAAATCAAGTCGTGGATTTGATGTATTTTTTCGACGATAGATTACAAACTTTGCTATATTTGCAATTATTTAAAAATATTGTTATCTATACAATTGTCTCGATTGATTAAAAAGAAAATATATATTTGCAATTGTCTAGATTGAGAAGGAAAACAAATAATGTATCGATTTGAACACAAGACTTCCTGAACGAACCTTCTCTTGATACCATCTTTAAATCACCAATTGACCTGAAAACAAATTAAATATTATATTATTCAACCATACTTACAATAATTAATAATAAGAATAAACTATTAATATGATTGTTCCAATCCGCTTCAATTTATTTCATTAAAGTATCAATTCACTCTTTTTTTTCTCGAGTTTAACAATTTTAGTTCTTGATTTCCTATGTATTAATAGCCTAATCCTTCGAACTAGCAGTGAGATCGACCCTTGAGTATGAACGCCTATGAATAGAGATACATTATAAATTAAATCATTAAAGTTTACTACATTATAAATTAAGGATAATTGCAGAATTTTAGAAATGTCAATAATAAAGTAATGTATAACATAATATATCGATACATATAAAATTTGGTTATATTTTAATTTTTAAACTAATTAATAGGTTTATTATTTATATTAAGTTACTTTGAATTCCTAAAAGTTAAAAAAGAAAGTAACAATTGCAATAATTTAATAAACTTGAATAAGTAAAAGATCTAAAAAATTTTGAAGTAAGGAGATGCGTATGTAAATAAAGCAGAAATTAAATAGAATGAATGAGACATTAGACAATATTTGCACCCACATTAAAGTAGTAATAAATGTATGTATAATAAATAATAACCTAAACCTTACCCACATTAAATAATAATAATATACCTATATAAATATTACTTACTATCACTAAATCACACAACAACTCCATAACACAAATTTAACAAATTCCAATTCATGAGATGATGAGATCATCATCATCATCATCATCATCATCATCATCATTCTTCAACAAATTTCAAAACCTAAAGTTAAAAATATACATGTATTTCAACATAATAATATGTATATATGTGCTTAGCTTCACTCTACTACGCGGCCGACAAATTCATAGAAAACAAAGATCCATCCGGAGAGATTATACAGACAGAGGAGTCGAAAACAGAAGAAACAGAGCGTATGTACCTGGAAATTGGAAATAGAGGAAGAATCTGAGTTTGATTTTGGGATGATCAGATGTAGATGTGAAGTTGAATGACGAAGGTGAAGAGGGAAATTAGGGCAAAGAAGATGAGGGAATGGATGAAAATGGAGGCGCCGCTGGTTTGGAAGTTGCCGAACTGAACGAAGCTGTTGTGGCCGGGGATTTGGAAGAGAAGGCCGGGGGATAGAAGGAGGAAGAGAACCACAGCCACGAAAACTGGGCCCCAATCCGCCATTGTTTTCTTCCTTGCTTTCTCTTCGTTTTTCTTTTCTTTTCTTTCTATTATGTGGTTTACGACTCATTTGTGTTCTTTCTTATATTTTGTGGATTTGGAAAATGACAGATTTCTCCTTCTTTTCTTCTTGGTAATTGTGGATACATTTGTACTTTTCTAAAAAGCTATCAAAGTTTTGGTTTAACCACTACACTTTTATTTCTTTTACTTTTCGGTTTTTGTCGGGGTTTATTTTGAGTCATGTATCGATCCATGGAAGTCAATTTTTCTATCAAATCAACTAGGTTAATTTAGTAAATGATCAACCCAATTTCAACCATAAAAGAGTACGAACTCGTCGTTGGTCAGTCGATCAGTCGGTTTTGACCGAATTCCTCTTTATCTCTAACGGGTAGCCTTCAGTTCGATTGATTTTGGTTAATCGGCTCGTTTGTTTGGTCTATCATGCTCATTCTTACATTTTGGTAGCTTGAAAATAAAACGAATGACTAAATTAAATATGTAAGTATGAGTGTCAAATAGATTGATTGTTAAGTCGTGGAAAAACCACTTCCTTGAAATGAATTATGACATATGACCTCGATGCAAATCATGTTAGTTGTTATCCAAATGTTTTATTTTTTCTAAATGCAATGAGGAAATTGTCACGGTAGGGATCGGAGTTGGTGGAATTTGGAAACCAATATATTAATTAACCATTCATGAAAAATTGTGACATTTATTATTTCCATAGATCGATCTGATGCATCTCCCATTTACAATATGGTTATATAACAATGAGACATTTATAATGAGAAGAAAATGATCGATTTGAATCGATAAAAACTAAAACTTTTAAACTACAACTTAATTAAAAAAATTATGTGTAAAATAAAAATTTTAAAAAGTCGAGAATGTTTAATGAGGGCACGTATCTAAAACTCTTCGATGAAAAACAATACTATAAACTAGATGTTCACTCCATAAAAATCTAGAACGACATTTCTAAAACTATTTGTCCTTTAAATCTATTTGTTGCGATATGGAACGAAAAGTATATATTTTAAACTTTTCTTCGAATTAATTAGTTTCCTTGTTTTTGTTTTTTTAATCAACAAATTATTATAAATGTGTTCTTAAAAATAGAATATACAAAGAGAGAAGTACTTAATTTCAAACTTATAATTTAAATAAAATTGAGCCACTGATGTCAAAATTATTTTATATAATTAGAACTTAAAAAAAGAGTACTAACCACTAATTAATGGATGCTAATTAAGGATAAGAATAAATTTTAAAATACAAACTAATTGTAGATAAACAATATAAACAATAACAATAATAGTGATTTAATATTCAAAGAGTCTAAATTTTAGTTAAGCTGTCAGTATATTTGGTAGAACTTCTTCATTTCTTAATTAAATTTCCACCACAAAACCCCAATCCCTTGAAATGAATCCCCACTTGATTATGTTAATTCCAATCAATAATGACAAATTGCATTTTCCCTTTTAAAAACAACAATATCTCCATTATTCTTATCAAATATATATACATTCACCTAAACATATTTTCATTATATACATGCATGTTGAGTTATCATTTAGTTACTAATTCAAGTGATTATAAATTTGTTTTTATATGATAAATATTGAAGCAGGTATATGTTGTACCAAAGTATATAGGTGTGAGACTTTTAGCAAAGATGCCCCATCAAAATAATACAAAACTCCACCCACATGCAACATTTATTATACTATATTAACTTTAAATAGACACATTATTAAACAATATAATAAATGAGTAACTTGGTCCACATCTATAATTTGACCTAATTTACTATCCTTTTCTTCTATTATTATTTGAACTGATTAAATCAAAAGACATTAGAGGGTCATTAGAGTAATCCTAAATAATGTCACAATTATATCATAAATTTATACCCTAAACTTTTAGTTTGAAAATAAATCCATATATTTAGTATAAAAGAGTTATTAATTGGGTAAGATAATGAGTTTGGTACTAAATTTAAGAAACCGATACAATTGAGATTCAAATGAAAAGTTCAAGCGTGAATCGAGAGGGGCAACAAGTTATTAAAATCGATACGATACAACAATTTCATTAACATACAAATTTAAACATTTTCTTTTTAAACGAAAGGAAAAGAAAATTGATACGATGTATGGAACTTAGTTTATATATACCTGGGAAGAGATGAAATTGATATTACATGAGATTGATGTATCAGATGTAGATATGAGGATGAAGGACGAGAGTGAAGAGACAGAAGAGGGCGAAGAAGATGAGGGAATGAAGAAAAATGGAGGTGGCACTTGTTTCGAAGTTTCCGAACACGATGAACTTTTCGGCACCGTGGACCTGAAAGAGAAGCCCTGGAGATAGAAGAATGAACAGAATCAGTGCTACAACTACTGGCCCCCAATCCGCCATTGATATATCTTCTTCTTCTTCTTGTTAGCTTAGCTTGCCTTTTCTCTCTAAAGTCTCTGCTATATATCTATATATGCTGTTTTTATATTTGGCCTATCAAACCCCCAGTCATTTTTAAACTATAACTTAATTAATTTTCATTATTTCAATTACAATTTGGTTTGGGAGTATTCTTTGTAAATTCTTCATAAAATTGGTCCTACTAATTATATTAATTTTCAATTTTGTCTTTTTTTAATCATTTATATAAATTGTCATTATTCTTTAAAATAAAATAAAGTTTGAAAAATGACGTTTCATTAAATATTATTTATTCGTTTAATATACAATTTGAACTTAGTTTCTCTTTTTAGTATTTTCTTAAAATATTTGTTCACTTATGATGATTATATTGACGTTTGAATTTTGTTTTTATTTTTGGTTCTTGAGAGGTATTGAATTTGATATCTTTGGTATTGGTGATATGAAATTAAGAACAAATCAATAGCAACTACCACCTCGATTTTGCAATTTGTCAAAGAATTATGTTTTTTTTTTTAAAAAAAAAATACAAGAATGATAACTCCTCTCCATAATAAAGAGTAGTTAAATTTGTTTATTAAGAAATTTCAATGAAATAGCTACAGATTTGAAAAGTCATTTAATCTTATTATTATTATTTAAAAGACTGTGGAAGACTTTTTTAAGAGAAATATTCCATTACCAGTAATCCAAAATGTCTTATTCAATTCTAAAAAGAAAACACAACAAGATAATGTGGAATTTAAAATCCAATTAAGTTTAATCATTTTGGTAATAAAATAAATATGGATTTCAATTAACATTTACTTCAAGAAGAAATATATGTTAATCATCAGTGACGTAATTCATTATGTAAATTAAACCGTAGGTCTATTCAAAATTGATCAAATTAGTTAGAACAATATATTAATTATGAATCAATATAAATTTTTGTTTATATTTTATAGATACTTTCAATAATTTTTTTTTATTTACGATAACTCTTCAATGTACTGCTAAAGTGAAAATGTAATCAAATAGGAAAAAGAAAAAAAAAAAGATAGTAACCTAATTATTGAAGAGATTTATGTATGATTCAAAACATACAATGATTCGCATTGCTAATAAATTTAATAAATTAAAATAGAAGTCTTTATCATACTCAAAATTATTAGACTTTTGACTTATCTTTTCCGTCTTCTTTCATTTTGAGTCTATACATATATTTTTTTAAATCATGAAATGAATTACATAAGAATTAGACTAATTTGAGAGTCGAGGGCATCAAAACATTTTTCTTGTTTTATTGTTGGAGTGAGAAGAGGGACAACGGTAACAATCAATAATACTATACTTTTTACGTATAGTTTGGTTCGTGGATCATATTTGAAGGGCTAAACAAGAGAGGAAAGATCCTTTTATGTAATTTCTATACTTTCCACGTTAAAACGTCTTTCCTAAGTTAATATTGGTGTGCATATTCACAAACATTATGCTAATTAAATTGAATACAGATGGATAGAATTATACTAATTAGAAAGACGAGGAACTACTACCTACTGGTGTGGTGAACCATACCCTAAGAACACAAATAATGCACCTATATGAACAAGATGAGTAGTATAATTAGCTTTGACTACTCCCATTTAAAAAAAGTAGATGATACCATAGGGTGTTAGAAATTTAATAATATTAACGTTTTTTCATTATATTATAGGTTATTTTAAAATTTTAATAATGAAGAAGAAAGTAAAAAAGGTAAGCTGCCCCATGGAAGCAGCAGTCCAACAGCTATCAACCACCACTAAGTCCGTAGATATATTAACCCATTTCCGATCAGCTCCTTCTTCCACTCCGACCATTTTTTCTTCCCTCCGGCGACCTCATAATGGCTTCTCAAGTTCCTAGAATCAAGCTCGGTTCTCAAGGCCTCGAAGTGTCCGCACAAGGTCTCGGCTGCATGGGCATGTCCGACTTCTACGGCCCTCTCCCAAGCCCGAATCCGACATGGTCGCTTTGATCCACCACGCCGTCGACCGTGGCATCACTCGTTTCGGCACCTCCGATAACTACGGCCCATTTACCAACGAAATTCTCGTCGGTAAGGCTTTCAAGGACGGCAACAGAGACAAGGTCGAAGTTGCCACTAAATTTGGAAATACTTTCGCCGACGATGGTAAGAGGGAGATCCGTGGAGACCCTGCCTATGTGAGAGCCGCTTGCGAGGCTAGTTTGAAGCGTCTCGATGTTGACTGCATCAATCTCTATTACCAGCATCGGATTGACACGAGGGTTCCGGTTGAAGTCACGGTTTGTTGCTTTCTTCCTTCTACTCTGTTGCTGCCATACGTCGGCCTTTGAAAAGTAATTCTAAGATCGCAGCTGGCCTTGGCCTGGGTTCGTCACCAAGGGAATGATGTGTGTCCAATTCCCGGAAGAACTAAGATCGAAAATCTCAACCAAAACATTGGAGCTTTAGCGGTAAAACTCACACCTCAAGAACTGGCTGTGCTCGAAGGCTTTGCTGCATATGATGTGGTCAAAGGCGATCGTTATGGAAGTGCCTTGGCGACTTGGAAGACCTCTGAGACACCACCCCTCTCTTCATGGAAAGCCTAAGGTCATACCTCTCTCTAAAGCTGCTTTACATGCAATGGATTTGTCGTTATGCTTTTGGAGTCTGCTGTCTGTTTTTGAATTTTGTGTAATAAATCTATGATGATCATTTTTTAATGATCAAAGAAAAAAGAGAGTAGAAGCTCTTTACTTTCAAGATGTCACTATTTATCAACGCTAATGAAAAGTTTATGATAATGGAGTTTTTAGTGTTGGTTTAGTGAAAAGTTTGGTTTCTTGAAAACAATAATAAAAAAATGTGTTCGAGTAGTGATATTAAAATGTCATTTTCATCATTATACTCGTGGATTCTTTATATTTTAAAAACGATTCTTTATATATATATATTTTTTAAAATTTATTCTTTGTATTTGTATGAACGTAGTTCAACCTTTAACCTCTTAATCAAGGTAGTCTATTGACTATTTTATGTTTAATCGAACTATATTTACGTTGGCTATCGATAATAATAGTGTTCATCCACAAAAAGATAATAGCGTTCATGTAATTTTTATACTTTTCACATTTTATAATTAACGTCGTCTTTCCTTGAAGCTAATATTGATGCGCATGTTCATAAACACTATGGTTAAATTGAATATATACGATTGATAGAATTATATTAATTAGGAGATGAGGACTCCTTGTGGAGATGTCAACTCATTAATCTATTGGATATTTATTTATATAAAAGATTTATAGAACTATAACATGAAGTAGTTTTGTAGTTTTGTGATGAATTTATAGAACCATACCTAAGAACCCAAATAATGCACCTATATGAACAAGATGAGTAATTTAGGCTCTAATTTGAAATGTTTGAGTGAGTACGTTATAATAGCTTACCTAAACGTAACAAAAAGTAAGGTTTAAACTCTATTTTTAGCTTAGTGGTTAAACTAATCAATTATTTCTTCCTCCGATGTCCGATAACTTGAGTCATCAACTACCAACTCGAATGACTACCTTTGGTGACCGACTACAGTGTTCACTTCGACAGATTCCTTTAGCGACCAACTTCAATGACCACCTCGTGACCAATTGTAGTGATTACTTCGACAACCCAGTCCAACGAAGATCACCTTCGAACATAATTATGACCACCTCTAATTACCAACTATCCAACTCCACAAACCACCTTTTAGCACCTTAAATGGATATAGAGATCATATGAGTTTTATTTCCCCTTTTTTTTTCTTTTCATTTACACCTTTCTTTCCTTTTTTATTTTGTTTCTATATAGCATTTGTTAATATATTGGTATATTGATAGATATTGATTGAAATCTATTTATAATTAACCAATATAAAATTTTGGTATATTTTGTTAATACTTTTATGAATTTTATCGGAAGATTAATTTTCTAATTAATAATTCCGTTATTTTGAAGTTGGAAGGCCTGCCGGCCAGACAACAGGAAAAAAAAAAGGGTAAAATTCATAAATTGATTTCAATTTATAAAATTTCGCCGGAAAAAGGGCAAAAAGGTAACCCCCAACGACGCAGCAGCCATCAGCTACCAACCACCACTAAATCCGTAGATAAATTGACCCATTCCCCATCTCCTTCTTCCAATCCGACCATTTTTCTTCTCTCCGGCGACCTCATAATGGCTTCTCAAGTTCCTAGAATCAAGCTCGGTTCTCAAGGTCTCGAAGTGTCCGCACAAGGTCTTGGCTGCATGGGCATGTCCGCCTTCTACGGCCCTCCCAAGCCCGACTCCGACATGATCGCTCTGATCCACCACGCCGTCGACCGCGGCATCACTCTTCTCGACACCTCCGACATCTACGGCCCATTCACCAACGAAATCCTCGTCGGTAAGGCTCTCAAGGACGGCTACAGAGACAAGGTCGAACTTGCCACTAAATTTGGAATTAGTTTCGCCGATGGTAAGAGGGAGATCCGTGGAGACCCTGCCTATGTGAGAGCCGCTTGCGAGGCTAGTTTGAAGCGTCTCGATGTTGGCTGCATCGATCTCTATTACCAGCATCGGATTGACACCAGGGTTCCGATTGAAGTCACGGTTTGTTGTTTTCTTCCTTCTACTCTGTTGCTGCTACGTTCTTTGGATCAGTTTTGCTTGCTATCAATTATATACTGCGTTTTGGTATATTGGTAATTTGAGGATTGAGACCATAATTTGAGATGAAAAGTATGCACTTCCATTTTCATGATTTGGAAATGAAAGCCCACGTTTACCTTGAATTTCTGTCTCATCAAGTTGTAATTAAGAATTGCGAGTTGTCATTATTTCTGAAGGATGATAATTTCATGTCTATTTAAATATAGGTAAGCTTTTATAGGTAGTTACTGTTTAGGTATATATGCCCTTTTCCCCTTCTATTTCTTGATCAACTTTTCCTTCAACTTTTCCTACCTAAGATTTAATATTTTACAGGTTTTCTTAATATACAAATGTTGTAGTGTTAGGCAGGTTGTTCTTTGAGTTTAGGAAAGTCTTTCAACTTATCATGATGATTTCCCTCTTTTGTCTGTGGAAAGATTGGAGAACTTAAAAAATTAGTCGAAGAAGGTAAACCAAGTACATAATTTAAAATAACTATGAAATGAAAATTTAAAATTAGTTTTAATAGTGATGAAAATGTAATGAGAAAGTAGGGATTAAAAATGCAATATGGATTGTCATATGTGTATATATTGATTTGATTATAGATTGGGGAGCTGAAGAAACTGGTTGAAGAAGGGAAAATAAAGTATATAGGTTTATCTGAAGCTTCAGCTTCCACAATAAGAAGAGCACATGCTGTTCATCCAATAACAGCTGTGCAGCTTGAGTGGTCATTGTGGTCAAGAGATGTAGAGGAAGAGATCATTCCTACTTGCAGGTGAGGATTTATTAGTGCCAGTATCTAACCTTTTGCTAGATTGATTGTTGACCTCAATATTATTTTTTCAATTGTCAAAGGGAACTTGGCATTGGAATTGTGGCATACAGCCCTCTTGGACGAGGCTTCTTCTCTTCTGGGCCCAAGCTCGTCGAAGGTCTCGAAGATAATGATTTCCGAAAGGTTTGCATCTAATTGTTTAGCTTGTACTAAATTGGCTTTATTTTGTTTGAATGAAGTTTAGGATCCTTTTGTTTATGTAATACAAGTTTAGCTCATAATTTCAAAGATGATCAAGCTGTTTTGTGATTGGCAACCCTGTCTGCTGGTGTTTCTCAACCGTTAAATTAAGTATAGAGTGGCCAGTGGAAAGTATCATTGAATTATTCTTAACGCATACTACGGGGTTCTATTGAGAATTAAATCATTAATTTGATACTTTCTTTTCTATTCTAATGTAAAGTTTGAGAACGACGTGAGTTTCTTATATGACAAAGAGACATAGCATCAGCATCTGTTAAAGTTAAACTGCTCCCTGGTTATATTTAAACTATTCAGTTTCAAAATATTTATAGTCTGCATTACTCTTTATCTTATCAAGTTGTAATAATTTTTTTGTCACTTCCGTTCTTGATAGATAGTGATTTCTATGGTTTTTCTATTCCGTTGGTTGCTTTTTCACTTTACAATCAATGCTGAAGCTTAACTGTCTATGAACATGCTCTTCTTGAGTTAATAAGATTCTGTTTTAAATGTCTTATATTCTGTGTAGCATTTGCCGCGGTTCCAAGGCGAAAATCTAGAGCACAATAAAACTGTGTTTGAGAAGGTCAGTGCTATAGCAGAAAGAAAAGGATGCACCACATCGCAGCTGGCCTTGGCCTGGGTTCACCACCAAGGGGACGATGTGTGTCCAATTCCCGGAACAACTAAGATTGAAAATCTCAACCAGAACATTGGAGCTTTAACGGTAAAACTCACATCTGAAGAACTGGCTGAGCTCGAAGGCTTTGCTGCAGATGATGTGGTCAAAGGCGATCGATATCAAAGTGCCTTTGCGACATGGAAGACCTCTGAGACACCACCCCTCTCTTCATGGAAAGCCTAAGGTCATACCATTGTCTAAAGCTGCTTTACATGATGCTATGGACATGTCATTAGTTTTTGGAGTCTGCTGTCTGTTTTCGAATTGTATAATAAATCTATGATCATTTTTAATAATCAAAGAAAAAAGATAATAGAAGCATCTTTACTTTTATAAGAGCTGAAACTTGAACAAGATGTCACTATTTATCAGCTCTAGCTGGGATGATGTCTTGTATGTATCGTACTCAAACAGGAGAATGTTTATAATAATGGAATTCTTAGCTTTGGTTTAATGGAAAGTTTGGTACGTTCTTGGAAACAATAATATGAAAATGTCTTCATATTCAAATGTCATTTTTATTACATACTTTTGGATTCTTTGTATTTTAAAATTTAAAATTTTAGTTTGTGCACTTGTACGGGCGTATTTTATGTTGAAAAATATAATGCGAACATGTTTTCAAAATTTATTGTGATGGTTAAGAGAGTAATTTTTTTAGATTATCAGTAGAAACTAATTTTAAGATTTGTTGAAATAATTTTAAGATTTGTTGAAAGAATATAGATTGAATTTGATTTGAAAATACATCAACAATTCAATAAGTTTCAAAGTATAAAGATTAAAGCCACTTTCAAATGTCAGTTGATGTCAAAATGAATATATCCCAACTGATAGAGCTTTTGTACTATCAATTTTGAAGTTAGATGTTCAATTTCGTCATTCTCACGTGTAAAAAAAACCTATGAAGATGGGAGATTGGAAATCTTGGGCTCAAGGTAGAAGTTACACATCAATTACGAGCTTAACTCACCCAGACATTTCTAATAAAATGTTGATCAAACCAATGTGTGCAAACAAAAGGTCTATTGAACTCTATTTTTTTAGTACCTATCTAAACCTAATTGATCAAGTATTTGTTTGTTTTACATCTTAGGATAATCAAACCTACTCAAATGAACCAATTTGATTGAGATTGTATTACTTTTTTTTTTTTTGTATAAATGACCTCTTTAGGTTCGAGTGTATTACTGATGACTCATCTCTCACAAAAGTATGAAATCTAACATTTTGCTTATGTCAAATTTGACACCACATTTTTACTACTTATCATGGTAGGAATGACATTTCTATTGTAACATTATCTCATCGTTATTAACATACATTTTTACCACATGTACAGTTTTTTCATGTAACTTATTCGCTTAGGTATGGTCTTGTATATTATGCATCGACCAACACTAACGTGATCTCATTTTTGTTGTTACAATTTCTCGTGAACATAGGTGGAGAAAACTCAATCATTATCACATTAGAGCTATAATAGATATTGTCATATCTAACGTGATAAGTTAGATAAAAAAAGAAGGGACTTGATGTAAGTAAAAAGAAAATTTGATTTCATACTTTTTGAGGTATCAATCATAAACGAGCTCCTCAATAGGTGACTCGTACGAAAATCTTGAGATTTTGTTTGTTTACTTTTTTTTCAATTTTCCCATGCACTTCTACAACCTAGAGGTTGGCTATAGATCAGACCGTAGACCGTACCCAATATATAAAGAATGTGATTAGTCTGCATACTATTCATACAATAGGAACTTTGTTTCTCCATTGATACAAGTTAGAAATATTCAACAACATATAGCTAAAATGAGACAAAAAAATAATATTACGCTGAACTAAGAACACTCAACTTCATGAGAATTATTATCTAGTCAAAATAAACCAAAGAAATCTACTAATTTCCTGTTGCTTGGATTTACAATAAAACACTAAGAACTGAGATCAAAATCACCATGCTTGTTTTATATAAATCCAAGCATTTCAAACTTTTTCATGTTCATATCAGCAAAATCAACAGTCGGATCTTTACCTTCCTCAATCCCTTTCCTTACCCTCTCCACTCTCTCAAGAATCCCTTTAACTGCTATATCAAAAGCATCTTCAAAACTCTCTAATCTTGATCTGGGATCTGCATAAACCACCCTAGGAATCATTTTAACAACCTGATTTCTCATCTCCAAAACTTCCTTACTAGAAATTCCCTCCAAAACCTCACTTACATTCACCTCTTTCTCTTTAACCCTCTTTGAAGGAATAAAAACAGAGTATTTTTTGTGATCCTTTGGAAGATGCCAAATGTATTGTGCGTAAGCTGTTCCAGGGTGAAAGAAAACAGGTATACAACCAGCTAAAATAGCATCAAAGATTGATCTTCTTGTAAATGAATCCCCTGGTGGTTGCAAGCAAAAAACTGAGTTCAAAAATGTGTTTATCACTGCTACAGGATCACCACATTTCTTCTCTCCAGGGATACATGCCAAAAAGTAGCAGCTTTTTGAAGCTTTGCACTGATTTATGAGTTCCCCTCTAATGGAGGTTTCTTGTGTTGGCCTTGGTCCTCCTATGAAGGAGAAAAGGAAAGGTCTTTTCTGTCTTTTCACCTTCCTTTGCCATTCTATGATTTGGGAGTCACTTGAAGGATGGAAATCAGTGGGATACGGGATTGCATAATCATTGTTCCAATATCCTGTTTCTATTGTTAGCATTGTCATGTTTTTAGGCTCTGGTAAAAGCATTAGCTTTGATCCCCAGTCTGAGTCATTTTCATTATTTCTTCTGAAATCCCAAGTGATTCTTCCTCCAATGAAGAAATGGTCTCTACCCCACAGGGATTTCCATTCTGATGTATGTGAAAGCCATTTACCTAATTCAACTGGGCCTTTGTCTCTTATTGAAGCATTGAATCCCCAAAGATATGGGCCAACATCAAGGCCTGCATAGAATGGCACAAAAATTGCTGCTGCTTTAAAAGAATCCTTTGTTAAGCATTTGTATTGCTTCATTCTCTGGTGGAAAATGACTTCCAATGCAAATTGGTTGGTGTAAAACCAGCCTTTGTTTGTTAAAACTCTTTTGGGGTTTTGAACTTTTGGTCCTAATCCCATGTTTTCCCACATAAATCTGCAAACTTCTGACCATTTCAAATGAGGTAATCTGCAGTTCTCAACTAAGTCTTCATTGAATTTCTTGGGAAGATTATGAACGTAAATGTATTTTCCTATGCATGATGGATCCTCTGTTTTCAGTGGAACTGTTTTTGGCAGTTGAACAGCATGAGATTGAGATGGTTTGGTTTTTACTGATCTGCCTCTTCGACGAACAGCTCGTTTTCTTGATCTTCTACCTGGACGAGAATTAGTGGAGGAAATGGTTTGAGTTTTGACAATGGCTTCTTTTTCTGGGTTTTGGTCAATGGAGGAGCTTTCGCTATCGGTTACAATGGCTTCTTTTTCTGGTTTTGTATCGTTGGTGGGGTTTAAAGAAACGGGCGATGAAGAATTTGAGAAGTCATCGGTTAAGTGGGTGACTTCATTCTTTCTTGTTTCATACAAGGCAGAGTAATCAAAGAAGAACAATACAAAACATAAAATGAAGGAGGTTAGTGCAATAAAACGAATTGGATTAGTGCATTTTGGAACTATAATCTTCTGCATTTTTCAGCTGCTTTTCAATGGACTTAACCACCTAAAAACATTAGCACAAATTTTTTTACGTAACAACTCACTATAACAAACGACAACTTTGAGAGAAGGATGCCTCCTCTCTTGACAAAGAAGTTTAGTAAAATAGCTCCATAACTTCAAGAGAAACGATGAAACAACAAATTGTAGTAACAAAACTCGAACACACAACACAGGTTTCCACAAAGTCGTAATACCATGTATGGAGGCCAACACTCTACAACGAGAGTGAGCGTAATGATGTCGGCCCTACGATGACAAGTGAGAAATAGAATATATGGGATTATAAAGAAGGCATTAAAGGACCAAAAGAGAGAGAAAAAAAACCCCCTTCAAATGGTGGTGAAGACAGAGCTATGAGGGAAAAGGAATTGTATTATTTCTTCTTTAGCAGAAACACTGCAACAGGAAGGGATGAAAATGGAGGTTTTTTGTTTTGTTTATTCTTTTTCTTGAAAGGGAAGGAAGGAGAAAGAGAGGATGTTGATGGTGAAGGAATGGAAGAAAATGAGGAGGTTTTTCTTTTTGAGAAATCCATTGAATGAAAGAATAGAGCCATAGAAGGCAAAATATTTACGTCCTTCAATGGAAAACCTTCTAAACATAACCTCTCTTTTATTGCCATTTAATTTCATCCCAATTTTAGTTTTGTATGTTTCCATTTTGTTTTTGTTTCGTCCATTACATCCCATCCTCAAAAACAGTCATATTCTAGTTCCTCCACATAGTTGAAGTTAGAGGTGAAAACGGTTCGGTTCAATTTGGCCAAACCTAACCACATAATTCAGTTCGATTTAAGAAACAACTATATTTTTACTCTTTGAATGGTCATCCATAGTTAAAGTATTTATTTGTTTTTTTTAGCTCATCAACGTGTGACTATGGATGAGAAGATTCCAACCTATTTAAAGCTTGTTTTTTTTTTATTTACTAAAAAAGTTCTATTATCCTAATTTTTTTTTGAAAGAATCAAATAACTAAAATAGGAGAAATTCCAAAGTAGGGAAAGCCACAATGCAATTACTTGGGTTAATAATTTTTTTTTCTGTTTTTTTCCTTTTTCTTTTTCCTACTATTGATTATATACCTACTTAATATTACAATTTATTATGTATATTAGGTCTAGTTTTATATTTTTTTACAAAACAAAAAAAACTTGTGCTTATTTTTAGAAGAAAAAAAAGATGTTTATTTCCCCCACATTTGCTTTTGGATGAAGTGTAAAGACAATCAAATAATACTTTTGAAGGTTGAAAGATACGTAATACACACATATGCATGTTTTTAACCTGTTTTCAATCTTACTATCCATTATTGCTACTTTTTATATTCGCAATAATAAAAGCAGGTAGCAAAAAGAAATAAAGAAAATGAGAAGTGAAAAACTAACCCTTAAGGTGTGAAAAAGAGAGATCCCAACTCACATGTACAAATATTCTATTTCCATGACTAATGTTTAGGTCTTTTTCCCAAAATTAACTAAAATTTAATGCTTCCATTTTTTATTAACACGACGAACTAACATTTATCGACTCATTACATGTTATAGATGAAGAGATTAAGAGATTAGAGATTGGTATATACATAAGTTTAACACGTTTTTATACCTCAACTTACATGAACATGTATTATTAATCTCGAGTTTTATGATTAACTGTAAATAGAGATTCGAGGTTGAAAGAAAGAAAGAAAAATAATGCAAATTATCCTCCACCTTCCTCAGTTATATTTCATATATTGTTGAACGAAGAACAAAAAGAGAAACAAAAAAGAAAACTTGAAAGCTTTAATGAACCAAAATCATGTGCAGACCTTTTTTAGCCAACACGAGGGAGAGAAAAAGGTCCAAAAAGTTGTTTTTTTCCCAATTCATATAAGATGAAAGGTGACTGGAAGGTTGCCGATTGTTATAATCGATTTTGCGGTTCATAATCATAGCTGCTTCTTCATCATCTTCACCCAAATGAAAAGCAAAATCTAAGAAAAAGAGTAGACTGACGGCTTGGAATTTGCGAAGAGTCTTTTCATTTCCTCTGTCTTGTTTGTATGCTTGTCTTTTACTTCAATTATGATAAAAGAGAGCATAATTTATTATTATCAGTTTCATATTTCTTCTTAATTTCACGTGGCTAAGGTCAGATTCATTCTGGGGATTGATTACCTCATAAATTTTAAAATATCTTCCTTCCATTGGGAACTTGGAAGTTCTATCAATCGAGTGAAAAATCTCACTTTCGTTCTCTCTCTCTCTCTCGAATCAATCAATTGTGTTGAATTGGGAATGCTTGTAGTGATACCAGTGATTCTTTTCTCCTTCTAGCAATAATGGGTTCCATTCGTTTTCCACATTGCTTTCGTACTTCTAACAGATTCCCACTCCCCTTTTCTTTGAATTGCCACGGTCGTCACCAGCTGCAATGCCGGAAAAACCCTTTTCGTTTGACTGTTTATTCCCAATCTGGGTTTCTCTCTTCTTTTTGTAATCATAACAGACGGATTGTTTGTGGGGTTTCCTCTGCTTCTCAAGAAACTATCAGGTTAAGTGAAGACTCTTTTTCTTCCCCTCTCTTTTGCTTTTGATTAGGATTGTTCTTTTATTTGCTTCTTCTGATTAACTCTAATATTTCAGCTATTTGACGATGAAATGGTGTTGGACTTTAACAGGGAAGATGAGGAGCAAAAGATGACCGGGAAACTGGGAAGTGGCGGGAAAGTCCTTCTGAAACTGAGGTTGGCTCACCAAGTTGAATTTGGGGAGTCTGTTGTAATACTAGGGTCGTCTGAAGAATTGGGCTCATGGAAGAATTATACTCTTCTGAATTGGAGCAAGGATGGGTGGGTTTGTGATTTAGAGCACAGGGGGGATGAACGAGTGGAGTTCAAGTTCGTTATTTTGGGGAAGGATGGGAGTGTATCATGGGAATCTGGTGATAACCGGGTTCTCCAGTTGCCTAAGGTAGGGAAATTTAGCTTAGCTTATCAATGGAATAAAACTGGGGAGGTTGTGGAAATGTTGCCCCTGAAATTAGAGGAGATTAATGGAGATGGAACGTTGCCTTTGGATGCAAAAGCCATTGAAGAAAGAAATGAAACGTTGCCATTGGATGCAGAAGGGGTCGACAAAGGAGTTGGAGCGTTGCTTTTTGATGTGAATGAGATTAACGAAGGAGATGAAAAGGACAAGGATGTTGAAGATGGCAATGGATCTTTGGTTGATGAGGCCAGTCCTTTTGTTGGGCAGTGGAAAGGGAAGGAAATCTCATTTATGAGGTCTAATGAACATCACAGCCGAGAATCTGAGCGGGTTTGGAACACTTCTGATCTTAAGGGGTTGGCTCTACAGTTGGTAGAAGGAGATAAAAATGCCAGGAATTGGCGAAGAAAGGTACTTTTCCAGACCCCATCATTCTTACTAATTTATTTCGAGTTTTAAATGATTGATGTGGATGTCTTATTATCTTTATGACTTTCTCTAGTCTATCTCGTTTTTTCTCTTCTTTCTTTCTTCTTTTTCGAAATTCAACCTGGCTTCTAACGTAGTGTTGGATATGTTGGTGATTCTGATGCACCTGGCAGTGATGAAAATTCTGATCAATGGTCGCTATTATTTGAATTTGGGGGAGAGATAATGTAGTTAGGAGGCGATCAAAGTAGGTTTCATTTGCATACTTAGACTAACCATGCGGGTCAGATCAACACAATGTTTCAAAAGGAAAAAGATAAAAATTGGTTCAACAATGAATGAAATATATGTTTTCCTCTAAAATAAATAGAGTTTTCATAACTTAAATGAAACAAATTGTTACCTTGGTAGAAATGTGATGAAATCGTTGTTAGAACCCTATTTCAAGTGGTTGAACTAAGAGATTTTCGGGGCTTCAAAGCTTTTAGTGAAGATGAGACAATTTTGTTGCGTTTCTGCCTTCTAATAGAATGCAAGTAATGCTAATAATTAGCGTTACATGTGAAGATAGTTATAGGGTCATTTGACCCACTTCATAGCTAATTAAATTTTAGAGCAGAGAACCTTGGAGTTGGCTCTGTCCTGCTAATGGCTGAGATGAAAGTTAATGGCATTTTATGTTATTAATGACTGACTTTTTTTTTGTCTCATACATCAATTTTTTAAAACTGTTTATTGTTCATCTCATTCTTGCCCTAGGACACGTTCACTTGATGAAGTCTGTAGAGTCATCATGCGTGGTCTTTTTGGACTCATGCATTAGCAACTTTTGGTAGGATGCAATTTCTAAGGCGTAGTTCAACTTCTGTAGAATCATCAATTAATGTTTTCTTCTACCAGAATGGTTATATGGTTAAGTTGAGTCGTTCAAGTGCTTGGATCACGCTGGTTGTGGACGGTGGCTCATGACGTCTCCTTGAAGCATGCTAGTTGGCTTTTGACAATGTTTTCTTTTTCTGAGAATTTCTATTATTAGAATGCTTTTTAGATGGTAAGGAAGGAAAAAGGAGAAGATTGCTTTTTCTAAGGCTTTTAGATGACTGCACATTTCTTACAATGTCTCGAAGAGCACTACCATTTTAGTCTTACCTGACTGGGATGTCTGTCTAACAACCATTTGGATTATGAGTAAGGATGCTCGATACCTCCCTTTAGATTGAAATGCATTGTAGTTGGTTGTTGAACGTATTGGTGGTTGGAAGCTCTGGTATGTTTGAAAGTGGTAGTATAATGAGATTGCTAGAATTTGAAAAGTACGACAAGATGAATACTGATGAACAAGCTGAATTCTTAGTTTTCCATTGGAACATTGTATGTATTGGGCCTACTTTGACTGTTTGGTTTGGGCATCTGCAAAAGAGAAGGGGCTAGTAACCATCATGGGTTGGTCTAGTAGTAAAAAGGGAGACATAGTCTCAACATCTAACTAAGAGGTCATGAGTTCAATCCATGATGGCCGCCTACTTAGGAATTAATTTCCTACGAGTTTCCTTGACACCCAAATGTTATAGGGTCAGGTGGGTTGTCCGGTGGATTAGTTTGGGGCAAGAAGTGGAGTTATGAACTCATGGGGACTTACTTAGGGAGTTAATAAGTGTTAAATCACTTACTAACCCAAAAGCTTAAGTTGATAGAGAAAAGAAAATTTAATATTTTATCACTAGCGTTCCCCTTCACTTATGGGTTTGGCATATGTAGGACACCCAACAAGGTGAAATCAATATCAATTGGGGAAGAAATAACATTTCAGGGGCTTGAACACATGATTTCCTAGACCACCTGCTTTGGTACCATGTTAAATCATTGATTGACTCAAAAGCTTAAACCAATGAGTGAAGGCTAATTTAATATTATACCACTAACAATAAGACAGAATGTTTTCATGTCGTGGGACCCACGAACTTCTTTGGTCGAACCAGGGGTGAAGTTCACAACTCCACACTTTCTAACTCCCTACCTCCCAATTCCTTTGCCCAAACACCCCCTTACTTTTGTCATTGATCAGAATTTATTATCAACTTCATTTTGATAAAATTATAAAAAAATTATCCTCCTGATACATTTTTCTACTTTTACTTGTGCAGCTTGATGTTGTGCGTGAATTATTAGTTGAAAATGTGCATGCTGAGAATTGCCTGGAGTCATTGATATATTCTGCTATCTACCTCAAGGTTTCCTTCAACTTCTTGTTTTATTTTTCAATTTTTTTTCCTTTCGTATTTCTATATTCTCAATATCATTCTTGTTCAGTGGATAAATACAGGTCAAATCCCTTGTTTTGAGGATGGAGGTCATCACAGGCCAAATAGGCATGCCGAAATCTCTAGGATTATATTTCGTGAATTAGAACGATTATCCTCCAAGAAAGATATTTCTCCTCAGGTGGTCTACTTTTACTACTAACTTTTTTGTTTTACCTCTTTTTTCATAATTAATTTTGGCTTGTATGATCTTTTTTTTCTTTTCATTTTTCTCAATGAAAGTTCAGCTTCATACCAAAAAGAAAAAAGATTCTGGCTTTCGAATGACACACTATAGATTAGCTTATTCTTTAATTAGGTTTATGTTTGAAAAATAGAAGACAAGGTAAAGAAAGCTTAACATGGGAAGAAAGAGGGTAGCAAATGTTGTGTTGGAATGCCCAGCAACCCTTTCTCATCTCAAAGTAAAAGGCTGAGATAAGGAAGGATATGTACAGTTAAGGACGGGCATGTGATACTAGTCTTTTGGTATCAGAGCAAAATCAAATAGCCAACCTGTTAATATATAATGAAATGGAACAATGACAGCCAATCTATTTGAGCCAGCAGGTTTTTAGAGGACAAACTAAAACCAACAGGTTAGATCAGTACATAATTAAGGACAGAGCTTAGTATGTAGTGAAGACTCAATGCAGAGAATTAATAAAAGAATAATAAGTAAAAAAAAGAATATAGTCATTAGGATCAACTCTTCTGTTTATCAACCCCCTTCCAACTCATAGGGAAAGGAAAGGACAGGAAAGACAGTGAGCTTGGTTCAAAGACTGAAGAACAACTCTTATGTTTCTCTAGGCTTTTGTTATGTAGGCTTTTTTGTTTTCTTTCATTTACGAAAGCTCCATTTTCTATTAAAAAGAAAAGCCATTGACGACCTTTTAACACTTGCATCCAGTTATATACTCATCACTTTTTACCCTTTTTATTGTAGGCATTTCACAATTTCATTATGCGTCAATTCCTGACTTCATACTTTTTTTTTTACTTTGTTTTTCTCAGATTAAAACTGTTTACTTTTCTTTTCATATTCAGGTAGCCCTCATTGTCAGAAAAATTCATCCATGTTTGCCATCTTTTAAGTCAGAATTTACTGCATCTGTTCCATTAACACGTATACGCGATATTGCTCATCGGAATGATATCCCTCATGACCTCAAGGTAATCCCTTGAAGACCCGTCAGTGTCAGAGACAAATAGATTTTTTTTTTCCACTAGTGATTCTTATTGGTTCACCATAGAGTACATTTTATATGTTTTGATTGAAGTTTCACATTTCAGCAAGAAATCAAACATACAATTCAAAACAAGCTTCATCGCAATGCCGGTCCGGAGGACTTAATTGCCACAGAAGCAATGCTTACGAGGATAACCAAAAACCCTGGAGAATATAGTGAAGCATTTGTAGAGCAGTTCAAAATATTCTACCAAGAGTTAAAAGATTTCTTCAATGCTGGGAGGTCAGATAAAGAGTCCCATTGTTTGCCTTCATCTTGTCTTTCTTAAATGTTTATGTTCTATGTGCTACATGTGCTGTGATATGTATGAGTTCCCTCTCATGTATTAGACTACTTGATTCATCATAAAGATTCTAAACCTTGATTTTGGGAGGATTGTCTCCTCTAGTGTAGTCACTTAGGCCATACCAAAGTGAGAAGTCATGTCTGGCAACCAGAAAATGAAAAGTGTACAGAATTCAGATGATTTTTTTTTTTAACAGAAGATTAAGTATCCATGCCAAATCTTTGAGATTAAGTCTTTTATCGCCAAGGGGAACTTTTTTTTTTTTTTTTTTTAAAAGGAGACAAGCTTCTTTATTAGTAATAAACTCTAAGTACAAGAGAGCTATACATTGAGAATAATAGCTATAAGTTACAAGGGCTGATAATGCTTTTATTAGAATTCACATTTTTTTTAGAATGATAATGGGTTAAACAAATATAATCTTCACATTATGCTCTCTGTCTATGTCTCTCTCTCATAGATTATAACGATCTTGTTTTGATATCAAACCCATGCACACCGTTTTCTGACTTATAGACTGAATCTTCAACGCTCAATCTGTCAAATTAAAACGTGTCAACTAATATGAAATTATTACAAAACCTTGAGAATAGTTCAATGTAAAATTTTGTTTCAACATGGGGGTAAGATATACATCTTTTCATTTTTTAAAATAAGCTTGTTGAAATCCTGTAACATGTCTTTACTGACGAGTCAAATTATAGTGCATATCTATGACCCCAAATGAGAAATTTGTGCTATGTTCAGCCTTGCAGAACAACTTGAATCAATCAAGGAGTCTGTTGATGGACATGGCTTGTCGGCTCTTGCCCACTTCCTGGAGTGCAAAAAGGTGATATTTTGTTGTGTTAAATTTGTTTGCGTGTGTGTGTTTTTTTTCTTTTTGAGTTTTTTATAAGAAACATGAATATTTTATTCATGTTAATTTTTTGTATTGATTTAATGAAGAGAGTGATTAAATAGAACGAAATTATCTTTTTGACTCTTGTTTAAGATATTATCAGTATGTTTTGTTCTCATTATGCATATGAGCTTTCAATTCTTCAATGGACAAATTTACAAGAAAACTTAAAAGAAACAAATAATGGTAGAGAAAAATACATTGTGGTTGTGGTCATTGAGGTTTGGGTTTGGTTGCATGAAGTTTTTTGAGTTTTCAAACTCAACATTTTAACCCATGAGGTTTGGTTATGTAGTCCCTGCTTTCAGTTTACTAGCCAATTTGTAACCCCTCAAGTTTAGGGGGACATGAATGAAACAAGATCACATCTGAATGAGATGAATCTTAAGGACATGAGAGGCTTAAAAGAATTGAAAGTTACTATCTATACCAACAATGTGTACATTCCTTTTCAGTGGCTCAATTATAAGACATTAATGTTAAGCGTGCTTAACTTGGAGGAATTTATGTTTGGTGACCTCAAAATTTTCCTAGGATGTTTGTGAGTGAGAACAAAACATGCTGAAAAGGCTCGTGTTGGTTTGTGGAGATAGTAGTTCACTTTCAAAAGACTTCAAGACAAGAAAGAATGGTGCTGCCAGGTTGCAGGGGATGCTAGGAAGTGTCGGGATCATCAGTTGTTGACTCCGGATTCCAAATCTTGATTCGAACTCTGGACCTAGGGCGTTACTTATAGTATCATAGCAGAATTTCTCCAAATAAGATGTGGTTCAGGGATGAAACAAGCAGAAGGTGAACATGTAGTGTCCGAGTTTAGGAGGGGGTCATGAATCCCGAGATCACATATGTACAAGAGAGATTATGAGGACATTAAATTATGGTTAAGAAAGACGTATAAGAATCAAAAGTTACTACCTATACCAACAAGTACGCATTCTTTTTAGTGGCTCAATCATGAGAACTTTGGACATGGGGCATTACACCAAATATTTCAAAAATCAAAATGGTTGGCATTGTCGTCAAAAAAATGGAGATAGTGACCTCCGTCAACATTATTATTGAGCTAATTCTATATTCTCAATCCATGCAAGGAACTTATCTTAAAAAATCCTTTGGTTTCATTGCACTAAATTTTTGAAATAGTGGTTTGGTTTGACCATGCAAATATAAACAACTTAACTTAGAGGTGAACTTTGGACTGTACACAAGCCGAAGGGTTTTTTCTTCCTTTTTTCTTTTTCTTCTGGGAATCATTTTTGAACACCTAGTCGTTATTGAAAGATTGGAATGAAGCCTGTCAACAATTTCTACATGTATTAATAATAGGGAAAAAAAGGTGATTTTGATCCTCAGTTGCCTTAAAACATAACAAACTGAAGGTTGTAGTGCTTTCTGTGCATAACAATACACTTTTCTTTTCTTTTCTTTTTTCCCTTTTTAGAAAAACTTTTCAGCAGTTGTTAATGCTTGATTAAGCAAAAACCTGATGAGAATATTGATCTTCTCAAGTGTTTTGGGTTTCAAACAGCTTTGATCCAGGGGTTCACTAATATATAAATTTTATTCAATTCTTGTACATTATATTTTCTTATTTACAGATAATTATTTTCTCAATAATATGGTTGCTGATTTTATACGTGGGCATAGCATCATTTTAGTAAATTTGTAGGACATCCAGGCCTCCAATTTCTTGCTTTTTCTGTTTTGTTTTTTTTTTTTTCCATTCGGTTCCCCCACTTAGTGCTGGATGCAGTTGAACAAGACTACAGTTTTCTTTCACACCAACAGTTTTTTCTTCTTTTTTCTTTAATATTTGGTAGAGAAACTTTAGATAGCTAGGCTGAGTATGAAGGGATTGTATGTTATATTGCCAGAACTTGGATGCTGCAGACGAGTTGGGCAGTTCTTTTCAAAACCAAGGCACTGACCTGGTTTTCAAAACCATTCAATCCTTGAATGCTTTGAGAGAAATACTCGTAAGAGGTCTTGAAAGTGGCTTACGAAATGATGCTTCAGATACTGCAATAGCCATGCGACAAAAGGTAAGCTAACTGAAAGTATTTATTTATAAAATCAATCAAGTTAGAGTTCTTTACAGGTCTTATTTTGTGCAAGCGCAGTGGCGTCTTTGTGAGATTGGACTTGAGGACTACTTATTTGTTCTTCTTAGCAGGTACATTTTTTTCAGGCTTCCTATAGCCTGTTTTCTTGTCTATTATAGAGGCCTACAGTGCATGGTGAATTGAATTGTTTGTAAAGCATCTATCTTAGATAACTCTGTAGGAAATATCTGGCAGTGGCGAACCTGTTTACTTCATAACTCTTACTCGGTCGACCAAACTTGGAGATAAGGTTAACCATAGTTGGAAGAGGCAGTAGACTCCTACAAGCGAAAACTTTTTATTGTTTTTAAGCATAGGTATCTTTTGGATCTTTCTTCCCATTTCGGCCATCCTAATTTCAATGAAATTTTTGTAGGCATTTTAGGGAATAATCTTGACGTTAGCTCTTGGAGGCTGAAAACTGAAATTTTATTTAATTGGATGGTCTGTTATTATCATCATAATTGTTTTTGTTTATTACCACTAATATATTCCAGATGGAGGGTACAAACTGAAAGTTGGTCTATTCTAATGGTCTCTAATTATCACTGATGTTGTTAGATTCCTAAATGTGCTGGAGGCAACAAGCGGTGCTGATTGGCTGGCAGAAAATGTGAAGTCAAAGAATGTAAGCTCTTGGAATGATCCACTGGATGCCCTAATTTCTGGTACTCATCAGCTGGGTTTATCTGGTTGGAAGCCAGAAGAATGTGTGGCTATTGTAAATGAGATTGGTGCTTGGAAGGAGAAAGGTCTCGCTGAAAGGGAAGGTAATGGTTGCCTTTAGCATACCATAAAAAAATTTTCTTTTTGCTTAAAATTAACAAGATCAGAAAATGGACTTCCTGTTTATTTATTGATTTTTATGGGAAAAAGAACGTTGAATTAAAGATTAA
Organism: Cucumis sativus; assembly: GCF_000004075.3. Classification (NCBI taxonomy): domain Eukaryota; kingdom Viridiplantae; phylum Streptophyta; class Magnoliopsida; order Cucurbitales; family Cucurbitaceae; genus Cucumis; species Cucumis sativus. The sequence goes on from NC_026658.2 coordinate 1,914,403, forward strand.
ATTATAATTTTAGTCGGTAAACTTTCAAATACATGTCTAATAAGTCTTTAGCCTACTTAACATTTTTTAGAATTCATGAATCTATTGTGTACCAAATTGAAAGTTTAGTGTCCTATTATACAAAATCTAGTTATTTTTAATAGATATGTCAGTTTTAAAAACTGACGAATATATGTTATGGACTTATAAGACACAAAACTAAAAATTTAGGGATCTGTTAACACTTTTAAATTTCAAGGACCTATTGAACACAAACTTGAAAGTTCAAAGATTAAACTTATAATTTAACTTTGATTGAAATATGCATTGTGTATATATATGACTACTTCTAACTTCTTAATTTTTAATTTTAACTATTGTAATGTTTTTCTTAACCTTTTTCTATTATATGATACTTCATATAAAGATAATGTGAAAGAAGTAACAAAATTTGCAATACATTAAGAGTTGAAGGAGCTAGTTACTGATGTTGAAACCAATAGGGCCTTGTGTTAAAATGTAGCATAAACATTCTACCAGACTTTTCTTTCTACTTCTACATAATCTAACATATTTTAAAGAACCTAAAATCTTTTTTTTTTCACCTATATTTCTTTTCATGTCTATAAATCTTTTCGAAAAAAAAGAATCGAACTCTTTAGTTTAAATGTTCCAACAATTGTTGATCATATATTCACAAGTGCCTGACATCTTTATTGTGCTTAGCAAATGTGCAACACATATCCAACTAATGTTTACATGAATTCTATTTGTTCAATATTTGTTGGAAATGTATTTATTGTGTTTACCAAAGGTCTAACATATGTCTAACAAATGTGGGTGCACTATTTATAATGTGAGGACACATTACCCAAATTAAGGTGTTCATGTTCATAGCTCTGAATCAATTGACACTTCTATGACTGCCTTGTCCTTATCAAGGAAATGAAGATGGCCAAAAAATTTGGGGATTGAGGCTTAAGGCTACTCTTGATAGAACAAGGAGGCTGACCGAAGAATATTCCGAAGCACTTCTTCAAATATTCCCTGAGAAAGTTCAGGTATAAATATTTCTATCATTCATAAGCACGAAAGAGCTACTTACTGAGATGGTAACTTTGACTTCCTGGACAATGAACTCAACCAATGGACTAATGTGTGTTTTTGTGGGCAACAGTAAATTTATTAATAGCCATAGTTTCTGTGGAATATCACCATTTTTAAGGACAACCTTTGTCTTAAACTTCTGTAGAGGATTTTATGGTTCTTCTAGTTGCAAAGTTTGGAATTGTAACTTGTCTTGTGCATAACGGAACATACATATTTGATTGGCTTTTCATTTCAGATGCTTGGAAAAGCATTTGGGATCCCTGAGAACAATGTGAGAACATATGCTGAAGCTGAAATTCGTGCTAGGTATAATGGTTTGGGGTAATTTTACTTTATCTTTATTACTGTGTGTCAGTCAAGAGTTGATGCTGGTCTGTTGGGGAAATACAGTGTAATTTTTCAGGTATCAAAGCTATGCACTATTCTTCTGAAAGCAGTCAGAAGTTCACTTGGATCACAGGGCTGGGATGTTCTTGTGCCTGGATCTGTTGAAGGAACATTTGTTCAGGTGATGATCTATTTATTTGTTTTACAAGAATCAAGTATTGAAGTAAAGAGGAAGTTACAGAAGTTAAGTGAGTTCACAAGCACTGCAATCTATCTCATCATATGTTACATTAAAACACATACGTAAGCTAGAACTTGCATGTAGTGTATCTAAAGTCTAATCTCAAGGCACGGGCATACTAACCTAAGAAAGAAAAAAGGCAAGTTAGAGATCCTAAAAGGAGCTTACAATTTACCATTGTTGTAGCCCTAGACGGGGAACTCTTGTTGGGGGCAAAGAGCTTCATTTGAGCAATAGAATCTAGGGTAAATGGCAGTTTTTTTTTTTGGGTGAGAAATTAAGGTAAAGTTTCTGTATTGAAGAAAGATGCTAGAGTGAGGATTGATAGGAAAGGCTTTGACTAAACATTACTTAAAGACATAATATGAAATGGATTGATTACTTAGCCTGCAACCCACATGTTATGTAAAGATATCTACATTGCCTACTTGTTAAAATTTTACCATTGTGCAACTGTAATTGCAAGTCTGTCTTCAGGTTGAGAGGATTGTTCCAGGGTCTCTTCCAACATCCATAGAGGGCCCTGTTATTCTAATGGTTAACAAAGCTGATGGCGATGAAGAGGTTTGAAGTTAAATATCTCCTATCACTTTCCCTATCTATCGTTTCCCGTTATTGTTTTGCACCTCTTTCTTATGACATTGATGGTAGCATTAGAATGCGCCGCCATGAAAGAAAAGAAAATAAAATGATGTTAAAGTCAATTATTTGCAGATAACAGCTGCTGGAAGCAACATAACAGGAGTTGTGCTACTACAGGAACTACCTCATTTATCTCATCTTGGTGTAAGGGCTCGTCAAGTAAGTTTAACTTCTCTAAAAGAGTGCCTTTATCAAATGCTGTTGTACAGTACCAATGAAAGTATGTTTGGCCTTTGTAGGAAAAAGTTGTATTTGTGACGTGTGAAGATGAGGAGAGAATTTCTGTTCAGCAGAAACTTCTTGGAAAATTTGTGAGGTCTGTACTCTTCCTCCACTACTTATGGCTTTTGGTTTATGTTCTTATTCATGGTGATTGTATGGTGATTGTAGGATGGAAGCATCGGCAACTGGCGTTCATATATGTCCTCCATCAGATTCTAGCACCAATAATTTTCCTATTGGCACTGATAAATTTCCTGCCAGGACTGCTCCAGATGAATATGTGTTTACTTTTGGAAAGTCCAGTATGGAAGATCCCTCATTACCTCCCTCGGGAGCTCCCTACTCGAAACAGGTTCCATATACTGTAGTCAAATCATTTCTCAATGATGTTGGGACATATCTTCCTTCTTTAAAAGATCTCCAAAATTGCTTCACCAGAATTTTCTCTAATAGTGTATTTATCTTTCTCCTGATCAGAAACGGTAACTTTTTTGTCTAGGAAATTTCTTCTGGAGTAGTACCGCTTGCTGATGCAGGTGCTCAAATTGCGGGAGCAAAAGCTGCAGCTTGTGGTCGTTTGGCTTCTTTGGCTGCCATCTCTGAGAAAAGTACATTTTGAATCTAACCTTTTTTCCTTAACAAAATCTATATGTAATTATATGCATCATAAATTTGTCTTTGAAGAAATTACGCTCCGGTTTTAAACTTTCCCATCTCAAATGAACCGGAAGGAAGTCCTAATACAGTGCATAAGGAAATTTCTATTAATTACATCATGGGAGTAAATTGAGTCGGTCATTAGAGAAGTCAATATTTGCACGTACCTCTTCATCCAGGTACACCAAAGAAAAAGACGTACTTTATATTTAGGAGAGGTAAGTACTTAGAAATATCAATATTCAAATAGTATTTACTTTTGTTGCTGCTTCATATATTTTGAAATAATTAATCCCAGAGGTTTCATGTGAACTTGTAGTTATTAGTCTGTATTTGTTTCTGCAAACACTTCCGTTATGGAATTCCAATGCTCCGATTCCCCTAGTGTGGCCTTTTTCCAATTTAGATTATCTAAAGGCTCTTGTTCTGTTTAGGAATTGCTATTGCAGATTAGATTATTTGCGAAGTCTCTAAATGTGGATGAAGTCTAAAGTAAAAATCATTATATAGATTGCACGAGCTTAACAAAATCCGCTCCTGCCCCATAGGCCAAGAGCTCAAACTCTCAGACATCAAAGATCTTGCTTATCTGCTCACCCAAAGAGGAAGTAAATGGATTTCTGTTCTGTAAATCATGATTGTAGATGAGCTGGCTAAATTTCATTTCAAACTAAACTATAAAAGAAAAAAAGTGGAAGACTTCGAATGGTTCCAAAAAATTTGTTATGTTTTGTTATTTCTGTCATCTGGTTAATGCACGGTGAGACTTCAGAATTGCTTTAGTCTGATGTGATTTATGGACGCTTGAACTTATCACTGATAATGTCATTTATCGTTTATTTTTACTTCGGAGATTCTTATATTACACAACCACCAGCCATTGATGAATAAATTTTTTTGGCAGGTTTTACAAATCTAAAGATTCCAGCTGCGTTTCGAGTCCCTGCAGGGGCAGTGATTCCATTTGGTTCTATGGAATCGGCACTCACTCAAAGTAATTCCATGAAAACGTTCAAATCTATTTTGGAACAAATAGAAACAGCAAAAGTAGGAGTGGAACTAGATGAACTCTGCAAACAACTACAGGAGTTGGTGTCCTCCCTGCAATTGTCACAAGACATGATAGATAGTGTGGGGAGAATATTTCCTGAAGATGCACGCTTAATCGTCCGGTCTAGTGCCAATGTCGAGGATTTGGCTGGCATGTCAGCTGCTGGACTTTATGATTCAATTCCAAATGTAAGTTTGAGAAATAAAACTGTCTTTAGCAATGCTGTTAGCAAAGTATGGGCATCATTGTACACTCGAAGAGCAGTTCTAAGTAGACGAGCTGCTGGGGTACCTCAGAAAGATGCTCTAATGGCAGTGCTGGTGCAAGAAATGCTTTCTCCCGACTTATCATTTGTTCTACACACATACAGCCCAACCGACCAAAACGACAAGTCCGTTGAGGCTGAGATTGCCTGTGGACTTGGCGAAACTCTGGCTTCTGGAACCCGCGGCACACCCTGGCGTCTTTCATCTGGGAAGTTTGATGGTCAAGTACAAACACTGGCCTTTGCAAACTTCAGTGAAGAACTAAGAGTTCTTTCTACTGGCCCCGCTGATGGAGAAATGGCACGTTTTACTGTAGATTACAGTAAAAAACCACTGTCCATTGAACCTAAATTTCGTGAACAGCTAGGTCAACGTCTTTGTGCTGTTGGCTATTTCTTGGAATGCAAGTTTGGCTGTCCACAGGATGTCGAAGGCTGCACCGTGGGTGATGACATTTATATAGTCCAAGCACGCCCGCAACCATTGTAAAACATAGGGTCTTTTCAATGACCTGCTGCTTGGATTTAGAAAGATGTGATGATGAAGTTTAATAAACTACCTGCTCTGTTGTTATTCTACCATCTCAAGTACACTAAGTCCCAAAATAAAACAACATTGTCTGAAGTTCATTAGATATAAAGAGGAAGCTGTGTAATTAACTGCTGTTGTGTTACAGTTTATTAGTAAAGCCATAGATTAATCTAATACGTTTTGTATCAAACTTAATTCATCATTGGGCAATGCTACTATCTTGGTAGATTATTATAGCCTATAGGTGGGTCTGATGTAGTGATGACATGTTTCTAATATTATTTTCTTGTAATTTATTCAATAAACTATTGCTTTTTCAACAGGTCAATTGCCATTTCAAGACTTGACTTCTTTGATTGCAATTCAATGTTAACCTTGTTTTTGTATTAATTATTTCAATGTATTATTTTGCTTCTTTTTTTTTTTCTATCGATTTAGATGTGAAAGTTTGGGAATTTAATTGTATATGTCTTATTCCAATTAAATTTTGACTTGAAAATGGGAAGTGATTATAAGAGGTGTTATAGAGTCAAAAGTACAGCTTTATGAAATGAATTTTAAATAACAAAAAAACAAAAAACCATATGATATATTATTTAAACGTCTTAATTTATTTTTTAAATGTAACGATATCTTTTGTTCACTCATATGTACTTTTAATACATCTAAACTTTTAGTTGATAATCTTGATTTGTTAATCAACATTGAGTGTGTTTGGAACATTCTCATACCACACCCAATAAGAAAATTGAAGATAATAATTAGAAGGGAGATTTATAGATAAACGTGAAATGTTTTCAAACAAAATTGAGATTAATTAAGAAGAAAAAAAGAAAGTAAAAAAGCATAAAGACACACCAACGAAGATTTGACAAATACCCACCAAACTAATTATCAATCACCAAATAGTAATAAGAAAAAGGGAATGAAAAGATTTATTGATTTAAGTTTGGAGTAAGAGTTAAGCAAAGTAATAAGAACAATAAAACACCATAATATGTTGGGAGAGCCTGCCCACTCCTATATGATTCTTCCCATTTTAACCTCTCATAATTAAGCTTTAACTAACCTATAATCATTGAATTCAACCACTAACAAACAAAAACAAAATTAGTGACAACTCTAACCTTTTAATAATGTTTTTCTAATAGACCCCATTTAATCATTTTAGATATAGATGTGTGTCGACTATTCAATACATCGTATTTCAATTTAATAAGAGTGATACTATATACAAAACTCTCTCTAATCTAACTACCATCAATATCAACCACAAAAAATGACACAAAATATTATCACTCATACTTAGTTTAAATTACATATGGTTTGCACTCATTCACCTATATACAATTTTAGGATGGACACAAATAATTAAGCTAAAAAAAGTTTTATGAATTTTTTATTTTCTAAAAGAAGAAAATGAAAAGTTCTGATTTTATTTATTATTTAAGAGAAATTAAGTGAGGAAGTATATCTATTTTTTGTTGGCACCACATGAATGACAATTAATGCCATTGATAAGATAATAAACCTAAAAGGGAAATATCCCACCAAACTTTCTTCCAATTCTTTTAATTAAAAAAATGATTTTAATAATTTTAGAATTTCTCCTAGTTATATATGTAGCATCAAATTTTTCCTTAGAAAGTGTACTAAGTTTATCAATTGTATCTGTATATTTGTAAAAAGAAGAAATTTTAGATAGGACATTTTAAATATATAATTTTCTCATAGTAAATTTTGATTTTTGAATTCAAATGTGAAATTCTCGATAGAGAGAAAGACTTCGAATGAGATCTTTTGAAAAGATTAGTAGAGAGAGGTATTGAATTCGAAAGAAAGGAGGAAAGAAATTCATCCTCTTTTATAAAGTTGTTATCTATTTCAATCTCAACTCTCTTATACTTGATTTTTAATCAAGTTTGAGTCGTCTTATAGATTTATAGCTTAATATTCAATTTGAATTTTATGTTTTTTCATTTAAATAATGAAAACTATATAAATTCTAATATAATTTTCTCATAAGTGAAGTCTAAGACTAAGATTAACAAAAATAATAATAATAATAAAACTTCCACGTACCTCAATATATCCGTTGACATAAAAATTATTGTAATGTAAAGTAAAATAAAATTTATTTTCAAACTTCTATCTTTATTGTACTAAAACAATGTTATCGACATATTTGATTGAACTAACAAACGATAATCTATCCTATTAGTCGATTGACAAAAGATGGTAAAAAGTTTCGTAAGAGAAAATAAATGATATAACAAAAACAATGAGAGAGAAAAGTTATATATATATATATATATTGAATGAACAAGTGAATAGAGACACAATTCCAATTTGGATTACAGCAAAAGCTTAATGGAAAAAAGTAACACAATAATGATAATAAAGCCAAAGCTATATCTCCAAATATAGGAATTAGAAGAACAACACTAAATATACTATTCATGATGAAGTAGAGGGTGTTGTTGGCCACTTCTTTTGGATTTCAAAATGGTAACTCACATCCAAATAGCACTTCCCATCATCATCCACAAACTGTGTTTAACAACAAAACAATCAACCAAACTTCAATTCTCTACTTAATTATACTTTCTGGAAAAAGCCAAATCTATAATTTTCAAAAACAGAAGATTAGAATAATCAAGCAGAGTCTAAAAAATGCTTTTGTCTTTAATTACCTTTGTTCTTGCAGAATAGGATCCTCTTGCAAACATTCCAGAGGGTGTAGTTTCTTCTTCCATTTCATACACATAAGGTTCCTTCTGAGGACTGAAAGTTCCAAGCATTTTCTTGCTATAATCCACTGCCAAACACAACGACAGTTCAACCACCAACAATCAAAATATCGACCATTCAATTGTTCTACACAGATATACTGATAAAATACTTTTGTATGTCAAAATATTGAAGATATATATCGCGAGAGATATTTAATATTGATCTTGCAATCCCTTCAATTCATGGATATATCGACATGCAGATGAATATTTTCATCCTTTGGATCCAAAACCCATCAAACCAAAAGTAAAAAACAAGTTTTATTTCGACTTGTTCAAATGACATGAAAACCAACCTCTAACCCCAGTCTTCCAGACAGTGTTCGTGTACTTAAGACCCGAGACAATGTTCCCAGCAACGACGAAACTGAACAGAAGTCGGTACCGAGAGCCTTCCTTTAAGGCGAAGAGGCAGCTACTAGTCTTGGAAGTTTTGGTAAATGGCAATGGGAGCACAAGATCTTGTCGCCCTGGACATTGGATGGTTAGGCTCAGGATTTTCACTTCTGCTTCTTTGCTTTCTGCTTTTCACCATAATAAAACATACATTATTTTATCTTATTATTCAACTTTGCTACAAATAATGTGTGAAGGTAAAACCTTAAACCCTTCTATTTCTCTTACTAAATTTAAGAGCAATACATAATTTTTCATAAACTATAGTTCTTAATAAAGTATGGTTGGCAAATGAAGTATTTGGAAGATTTTGGCTTATATATATCATAAAAGAGTTATTTAGTTATGATTCTTAACATAAACCACAATTACAATAACAATATCATAGTAATTTTTTTTTATTTTGAAAAGAAAAACATGTTGATTACAAAGAAGAATTAAGGTTTATTTTCACCTCCAATGGCTGAGAGATCCACACTACCCAGCAGCTGTTCTTTCCATTTCCTCAAGCTTTCATCATCCTAAAACCAAATTACGTGATCATTGAATCGCAAACGCAATTGTTGCAATAGTAAACTTAGATCAATCGAAATTAACAAATGAACTTAAACATTTCTAGAAAAGGAAGGTTCAATCTCTCCTCTATGCAGTTTTACTAAAGATATATGGTTGACGTACTCTAAGTAAGTTAACCATCTTTAAAATTTTACCTTATCTTTTTCGAGTTGTTCTTTAAGAGAGAATAGAGGACCGAGATCCATTATTTCTCTCTCTCCCTTAAGTTTGTTCTCTTCATCTTCTTCAATGATCTTCTCTTCTTCTCGATCTTTTATCGTGGTACCAAGTTTTTCCTCTCTCACTTGAGGATTAAACTTAACATTATCCTTAGTCGAGAGAGAACCGACCACGGTGGACATTGTAAAATGGACAAAGGAAAAGAAAGAGAGTTTTTAGAAGATACCTTGCTAAAAATAGATGTTTGCCTCACCCTTTTATATAAATAAAAATTGTGGAAGGTAAGAGAGAGAAGGGTTAATTAGGGCAAACAATATAATTACTATTATTTGTCTTAAGCAAAGATCACCACCCAACCCTTTTTTCAACACACACAATATATATACACACACTAACTATTAATTAATAATGTGGTATACCAACTCAGAAGGATGCTGCATTAAACCATAAGTTACATCATCAAATTATGATGTTATTATACCTAAGCTTTTGTCATTTTGTTAAAAGAAATATTCCCTTCATTCTTTTGGTAACACTTTGTTTTTTGTTTTTATAAATTGTGTTTACTTATATTATGATTTGGTATCTCTAATTAATACAAACATTTGAATCTTTTTTAAATGAATAGATAGATTGAAGCGGTCTCTATAGAGTACTTAGTTTCAATCTTTTTTAAAATATTTGATTCCATGCATGTTTTGCATTATATAACTTAATTTCTCTAAACCCTAAATTTCTTTATTGAAAAAAGTTGTGCCTCTAATATCTTATCTCCCTATAAAGCATAATTTTTTAAAAACCTTTTTCTCCATTTTTTTTTGTTTATGTTCATCTCTTTTTTCGGTTTGAGTTCAAAACATATAGAGATGATGGATAAGCCATATATCTATCTTCAAAATCTTTATTTTGATATACTTGAATTGAAATTTTACATAGTATTAGAATTGGGACACGTCAATTAATAATTGTATCCTTAAATTAAATTTCAATAAGAAAAATGAAACTTTTTAAGTAATTTCATGTGTGTTAATTAAAAGTTAGTTTGGTTAAATTGAATCTTATGTTATTCAAACTCAATGTTCAAAATAAGCCTAGAAAGTTCATTAAAGTCTAAAGAAGATGGCTTAAAGCCATCTAAGTCCAAATCCAAATGATTAAGCCCAAAAGTCATCAACTTCAAGCCCAAAGGGTTACCCTCAAAACCAACAAAGCTTGAGCCCAAAGGGTGTTGCCCAAAATCTTAAAATTTAATCTTTCCTCTCTACGATAATATAATAAACATTCTTAAAAAATTACGAATATAGCAAAGCCGGTTAGAATAGAAGTCTATCGCTTAGACTTCGGTGGTATCAATAACATATCAATATTTACATTATAATCTTTAATCTATCAGTTATATACGATCAATCTAGTAAGGTTTAGAGAAGTGCAATATATAAACTCTATGACCCAGTGACTCAATATTGTATTCGTAAACATTCTCTTTAATAATATTTGTTCTCTGTTTATCCATAAACGTAGCTAATGTTGTTAATGAATCATGTACATCAATATGTCGATCTTTACTTTCTTCATATTGTTTGATTAATTGTTGATTTTTGTAACAATAGCCATTGTTATATTTACAAATATTTAGAAATGTTATGCATATTAATATTTTGAATCTAATTGCTATATTAACGACTGTTACTACTAAATACTCTATAAATTCCACCCTAAAAAAACCTTCAATTATTTGAATACTCAATTTTAGATTTATATATAATATGATTATGTTTGTAAACAAATTTTGAATTGGTTTATATTTATTACAAAGAAGTTGTTGTGATGTCACTGAGAATACCCATAATGACCTTAAAATAATATCATAATAAAAACTACCTTAGTTTTCTTCTTACTAATTATAAACACTTATTATTTTCTCATCTCATAGTCTACAGGTTGATTGTGGGCTTAATTAGTGCTAATATTGTTAGGCATCTCAATATTTCCATTAATTGTAAATAACGTTGAAAAAGAACCGTAAAGACAAACTATTATAACTCAAAGGTCATTTCTTATTGAAGAAACTAAGCTAAGGACATGATATTGAACGTATTGTGTTTGTGTCACCTTCTACCTTTATAACTACGTCGTGTACTCAATAATTTTTTTGTTCGTAGGAGGTGAATATTTGTAAGGTAAGAGTGAAATCTTCTTCTGATAGATTTTATATAATGATAATCAATGAAAACGAAAATAATAAACAAAAGAAAAAGAAATGATTCACATACCTAAAGGGAAGATTAGTGTACAGTGGGCTTTATTACAACGTACATGATTTAGGGAATAATTCGTATGGTCCAATATTATTATTGTTGTTGTTGTTATTATTATTCTCTCCTACAAAAATATTTATTTTTTCAGATTAATACCCAAAATATTTAAGTTTTAAAATTAAAAATAAAGAGGTGGTCCCTGGAAATCCCAAAGTAACCGACATCTGTTTGTTCCGCAGTTATGAAGCACCCGTCGTATCAACCGGCATTTTCCCGTACCCGGTCATTAATTCCTTCTCTCCCGTGATCTCAGTGAAAAAAAGGCACTACATAAACAGAACCCCTCAACGTTTTTCCTTTTACTTAATGCTTCTCTCCAATTTCATGTCCGCCCACCTCTAAGCCAACGCCGGCCGTCTTCCTTCTTTTCCTTCTCCTTTTCCTTCTACACGCGTACGGTGTTCCGGTTTGCGAAAAGTGAACGCGACTACTACCTGTCAGCGACTGCGGATGGCTGAGCTTGTAGAAATGGACGATGTAACTCTCAAGAAATTGAAGAACGTGATGGCGGATTTTTCTAAAGACAGGGACTGGGATCAGTTTCATAGCCCTAGAAATCTCCTTCTTGCCATGGTAATGTATTAATATTCTTTAGCCAAAACTCTATATTCTTGAGCGTTTGAAATGTGGAATTAGATTATGAATATATCGCATTCTTCGGTAACGATATATGATGAATGTTTTGCGGTTCGTTTTCCCGATGAGGAATGAGAGGATTGAACAGTGTTTTTCATGTCGGTATTGTGTTAATGAATGTTTAGTTGGGATTTCTCATTCGTTGTTGAATGATTCACTTCAATACTTTCTCGTTCCTTTAGGGTTTCATTGAAGCTTAATCGCTGAAGAACTAATTCAAAGGAAGTTATATTGGGATATTGAAGATCGTTAGGAGAACAATTTCTGTTTGCCTTGAAATTTTATGTATAGTTTACTCATTTGACCGCCCAGATTTTATCTCAGTTTAGCTTAGCAATCATTCTCCCATTCATGAAGTACAAATTTTAGGAACAGTGAAAGCTGCTTCTGTTTGAACTGTTTAAACTATTTGAAAGTGGATTAAGCATAGACAGAGAATCATGACAGCCATTCTATTTAGTGGATTGCGCACAAATGATTAGTTTATTTTAAGTTTTGTCTGTTTGTCTATGAGAATATCCCAACTTTGACTGCCAAAGAGAAAATCTCTTACGCTTTTAGTTTGTCCCACTCTTCATGCCTTTTGACTCTCTGTTTTGGAATACTTCAGGTGTGCGAAGTTGGGGAGTTATCGGAGATATTCCAATGGAAAGGGGAGGTTCCAAGAGGCCTTCCTGACTGGAAAGAAGAAGAGAAGCAACATCTTGGTGAAGAACTATCAGATGTTTTGCTTTATCTTGTTAGACTTGCTGATATTTGTGGGATTGATTTTGATAAAGCAGTACTAAGGAAGCTGGAGCTGAATGGGAAGAAATATCCAGTCGAGCTTTGTAAAGGGTCATCAAGAAAACACACAGAAATCATCTGCAAAGAAGATTGCAATGAAAACGGTGGAAAAGAAGAAGACCCCACCAAATAGTGACAGTGGCAGCGGGGCTTAATAAGAGAAAAATGCATTGATGGTGTCTCTTATGAACTTTGGTATGATTTTTATTATGTCTTTATGACTTGACTTGGATAGCTTCTAAATGTTGTTTGTTGCTGTTGTCGTTTGTCATGGCTCTTCTTTTGTGAGTATATTTAATGATACTTTGACATAGCTTGTCTTTTTGTAAGCACTTTTCAGCTATAGTACTCTTTAGCTGTCCCCAAATCCGCCTCCACTGATTCTTTGCTCGGTTGATTTGCTTAGTTTTTCCTTTTCCTTTTTTTTTTTTTTTTTGCTGAGTTCATCCCATTTTAAAAACGTTTCTCTCTCTCTCTCTCTCTTATGGGTGTCCCCATTTCTTTTTTGTTTTGATGAGTTTAAAATATGGGTTTGAAACTTTCAATTCATTAACATATAGCTTTTCTTTTGGTTGGTGTCTTTTTTATTTTGTTTAGGGTTTGGGATGGGACGGGATGGGTTGCATAAACCAAAATAAATCCTAAATTTACTGCATGACTCTACAATATGTAGACAGGCAGTCATTGGGTTTGAATTCATATTTTCAAAGTCCTATTTTTTTTCACCAGTCCCAATGACCACTAGGTGCAATGATGATCTGACTTTTTGTCATTTTGAATTTGATTTTCTTTTTATTATTAAAAAGGTTAATTCCAATCACTTTTGAAATTTGTCTTAAAAAACGATCTCAAATTTCTTCCAAGATGATAATCTTACATGGAATTGTCATTTTGAAAAAGGTTAAGTGAATATTAGAATGCATCTAATCATTCTTACTTAACGTTCATCAAATTATATTAATCATTAGATTACATTAGAGTAATAATCTGAATATGTGTGTTAGATTATTACTCTAGTTTTAAATTTTGATTTTACTTTTCAACCTTTCATATCGAAATAGGATGTAAAATGATATTTTTATTATTGATCTATTAGACATCAAATTAAAAGAAAAAAAATTAGATGCATAGTAAATTCATTTTTTAATAATATTTAAATTATTGTTTACTTGTTCGGATGGGAGTGAGATTTATAAAGTTTGAAAATTTGCAATTTTAGGGTTAAAATTAGTTCGAAACTATTCAAAATTTATGAAGTAAAGCACCAAATCAAGTTTGTTCAAAGTACAAATAAGATATTCATCTAACAGTACCTTTAATCTAATATAAATAAAATTAAGTTCAAATTATCAATTTTAGTCCATTTAATTTCAATTATTATCCTTTTTCTTTTTTTTTTCTTTTTTGGTAAAGGAGAAGAACAATTATCCAACTTCATTGATACTTGTAACCATTCTTAAATTAATCCCCAGTGCTAGTTTGTTATTGTTCGTTCAAAAAATTTGTTATCAATACCAATTTTACTATAAATTTAAAAAATATAATCACATACTATTACTATTATTTAATTAATTTTGACAAAAATTAACTTTATATAACCTATAGAAACTCTGTATTCATCTAATTTTTAAAATGAATTGAAAAGGAATAATGCACTGAAAAATTAATTGATTAGTTGGGGTTACAATTGAGATATATAATGTAATGTGTGCACTGCGCAGGGCTATCAATTTCATAAATGTTTTGCATTTTAACTTATCAAGCTCTGATAGTATCTGTATTGAACTAAAGTTGATTTTGGTTTATTTAAATTTCTTTGTATCTTATATATCTTAATATCTCAATTAGGTTGAACTAATCAAAGTCAAATATTGGATATTTTTGGCTTTCGAAAAGCACTTTCAAAACACATTGATAAACATTTTTTCTCCAACTAAAAACCTGAGTTATATAGAGGGAAGAAGACATTCCGATTGGCAGAGGGAATAGGGCTTCGAAGGTTCACTTTCAAATTCCCAAACCCATTCATTCCTATCCTTTCAAACCCTAATAACCCTAAACCCCTACTCACCATTTATTATCTTCTTCTCGAATTTCTCCAAAGTTGCTCAAATCACATATACTGTAGTAGTGAGATATGTTTGAAGGTTGTAGTTGTGTACATACAATATATAGACATAATGTGTATAACATATTTATTTGAGAATTTAATGTACTCTTAGAGCCTGCTAGAGGACTACATTTTAATTATGATGCCTTTAGATTCTTTTATTGGTTGAGTTTGAATTCTTTTATTGATCTTCTTCCTATAACATTTTTAGTTTTAGTATTTTCGAGTAATGAATTTTAGTTACGTCATTTTGGAAGAAAATACAATATGTGAATAGGTATTTTTTAAGAATAATAAATATTTACACTGTTGAAAATAAAATAAAATTCAAAGGGTATAAACAAAAATAATATAACCAAGATTTTATTATGCACTTATTTATTTCTTTTTAACTATCAATTTCATGACAGTGATACTAATTACTATCGAAAATTGCTTTAAATGGAAAATTATATAAAATGTTTATAAATATTTTCTATATGTATAAGTGATAGAAACCTAAATAAACATTTATCAAATTTTATTACTGAAGCAGTAGATATCTATTGGAGTCTTTCATTGTTTAGTATAGATAAAAAATTGTTGTATTTGTAAATATATTAACTCATTTTGCTATATATTTGAAAAGAATTTCATTACTATTCTAAAAGTGATACAATCTTACTGCTCACTTAAAATTGATCGAGAAAGAAAATAATGTTGAATGGTACTTCAAAATATTGAAGATTCAAACTCTTATTTCGGAATCGTTGAACAACTAAAAAAGAATTATGATGTGAATATAGTACTGATATGATCTATATGTAGTTTTTTTTTTCTAAAAGTTTCAAAATTCTAAATTGAGGTGCCAATTATGATCATTATTAATAATATATTCAAGAGTACTTCTAAAATAATTAATATCCTCTTTAAAAACACAAATCATGGTTGAAAAAATCATTTCTATTTTTAAAAAATTGATAAACATTTTTTAAAATATATTTAAAAAACTATCTTGAGTGATTGTGAAAAAAATAAATTAATAAATTATACACACAAATAGTTAAATCAAATGCACCTCTTCTATTCATGATCGCTTGTACAATTCCAATGTTTCGAAAGAAAAAGAAAATGCACCTAACTATTTAGGTGTAACAAAAGCTTAACTCAATTTACATATATGATTTGTAATATATTTATATATATTATATTATATATAATTATTTAGGTACAGAAAGTGTTAATTATTCTCTCAATAAAGCATATAATAAACCAAGATGATTTGATTTCTTACAGATTTGTACATTTAGACAGAAAGTAATTCACTAAAATATTTGAATAATTATAGATTTGAATGTCAGATAATCTTTTAGTCACTCATTAAATGGTCAAATTATTTTAGTCTTACAAAAAGGACCTATAATCTTCTCATTCATTCATAAGATATGTACAAATTCAAAAATTTTAAATGTTAACTATAATATTAGACAAATGTTCATATAGATGTTTAATTGACCTTTAAATTTTCAATCTAGATCAATAAATTTAAAAAGATATCCAAGATTACCTTTTAAACACAGTTAAATTTAGTTTCTAATATAACATTAATTTCAAAAGTTTTATAATACAATATAAACTGAAACTTATAAAATGTATTGAACACAAAGATCGAGAATTCAAATATCTATACCACATAGGGTCATATGAGCGATGGTGAGAACAATAAGATATAGAAAGTAAAGAATATAAGAAACAAAGGTTAGTTGAAATTTTCTTTGAATTCAATGAAACAAAGAATATGTACATACAAGGATAGAGCCTTCATGCTTACAACACCTTTTACTTTTACCATTAGAATAGATTTAGAGATCAGACAAAATGTACAACTTACTGGAAACAATTGAATTGGCATCATCATCTTTACACACAGCTTCATACAAAATCGAACAAAACGAACTTTGTTTCCAAAATCACGGGACACGTTCCAACACACGCTGCAATGCCCTTTTTATACCTTCCTGATCGAGTGATGTTGTCAGCTGAATTTCTTGAACCTAAATTCACACACATGATGGATTAGTATCTGTTGCATGTGTTTGTGTGTGTGTGTGTGTGAGGAGAGATGATTACCTGCCTCCCGGCACGAGCAAGGAGAGTGAACTTCTTTTCAACGGGAGGTGCCTACAGTAACAATGAGATGAGAGTAGAAAAAGTGAAGCCAATGATGAAACCCCACATCATATTCATAGGAATAAAACCAACTTACATTTGATAGCCAAAGCTGTAGGTCTTGTGAAACCACCCGTTTCTCAAATCCTTGTCGATTGACACGAACATCTACTATACTGATATTCAAACTAGCCAAATTAAGATCATATTGTGACTCAGGGTCAAGATATCTTGAGATGCCACAAACACATAATATGATCTCCACCGATGACTAAAACCCCAAAAAGTGTAATCGATGGAGAGAAAGTAAGCGAGAAAGTTAAAAAGCTCTTTTTAGTTGGTTGTCATATCTCCTCGTTTTGTATGTGTGAAATTACTTCGTCCATGCTTAAGGAAATTTGGTATGTCCATAAAATTGCACATGCCCAAATATCACTAGAATCTTAGCTTTTGATTTAGACATAACAAAGAGCATAAAAGTTAAACCTCAAGTACTCAGAACAAGCCACAGCATATTTATGCGTACTGTTGATGCTGATACATTGTTGTTATCAGTAATCTTTAAAGACTGCACGTGATACTTTCAAAGCTTTTCAGAAATGACCCTCAATATGTCAAACTAAAAATAGTAACATACCCCTCTTCCTGCAGTAGCTCTTCAATTATTGTTTCAAGTCCAGGGAGGGGTATTATTTCGCTGTCGCCTTTAGGTCCAAAAGAATCAGGTTCAGCAGAACTTTCCTGTTAATTACGATGTTCATCATATAGCTAAAGCTCAGTTAGGAGATGAGAGTAGTTGAAAAGGTTGACTAAATGCATACAATAATGTTTTACAAACCTGCGGTATTACTTTGTCCAATGTTTCTAAAAGTGGATCTTCCTCGAGTTGTCTGATCGACAATGTGATCCGAGACTTATTCCTGCATGAAACCAATAAGACAGATTCAGCATGCCAATGGTCGTGGACTAAAAGTTTGAGATGATATAAATTTAGCAAGTCTATCTCATTTTCCTTGTTTTCCATTTCCTAACCTTGTGCGAAAATTACAATTCAAATGTCTCCTATTTCTAAATTCAGAAATTGCATAATCAGAGTAAAACCGATTGTATTTCATTGAGAATTGAGATTCAGAAGCACTCTGATTCTTAATATGGAGTGGGGATTGTTGGTAAAATAATCATAATAATAGTAATAATTGTTAACAAATGGGGCAGCGATTTAAGAGAATCTTCAGCTATCCTTGTGACTCTAATTTCCCACTTTCTACAATTCCACCTACTTCCTAATCGACTTCCCTAGCTAACATAACCAAAACCCTGGACCTAACAAATTTCATGAAGCCCAAGCAAAATAAGTAAATAATAGAAAAAAGAGGTAAATCTACCACATAATAATTGAAAATACTACAAATAACAGGTTTTTCCTAGAAAGTGCAAATAGCAAATTAGTCGGTAACAAGAAGGAATCTGAGAACACTTGCTTGTTAACATTAATGACCTTCACTGTCACTTCGTCACCCTCACTTAATATGTCTCGTACATCCTGAACTAGATCCCATGAAACTTCTGATACATGTACTAGACCAGTAAGATGATAAAGACCTGCAGAATTTGGGAAAATAAGTGGTAATTGATTTCTAAATACATCAGCGTCAGGGAAGAAGATTAATAGAACATAAAATATTACCATCAGAGAGACGTAGATGTACAAAAGCACCATAATCCTCCACAGATCCAACTTTGCCTTCATAAACATCCCCCACAGCCACTTGCCCAGAAAACTTTGACCGCGCAGCTTCCTTCTCTGAAAATATCAATTTCCTGTTTTTCTCATCTGCTTGGATTACCTAGAAAATAAGAAATGGCAGGGTTTAACATATTCTTACTTAAATATTTCAAAACCAAAGATGGTTAAATGTTAATATGAATGATGAAAGAACTAGCTCACCCACATGGAAGAGACTCCTAATTTTTCCCTAATTTCCATCATAAACCATTGTATTACAACTTCTCCGTTTCACTTTATGAATAAAAGAAATATGGCACTGCCCTCCACATGATCCATGTGTTTTACTTTCTTCACTGACCATGATGATGATAAAATTTATTTTGGACCTAAATGGATCAGCTGAATTTGTATACAACAGGTTCTGAACCTAATAAGCAAGGGTATGTCATCCAGTAGTTCAATTTCCAAAGAGCACACTATGCAGAATGAGATATTTTCTCTCGATTAACCTTTTCGATTTTCTATGGTTTAGTGAAATTGAAGTTTAATCATGGTCACTCCAACAGAAAATAAAGAACCATTAAACTAGCTTCAATGGTAATAATTTAGACAGCCATTAATCAAGTTGGAGGAAACGTGGAAATATCCTACATTTACATTGACTGCTGTGGAAGCAATTCCAAACAATTAATTGTTGAGATGCTTCAAAACCTCTTGATAGAAACATTCCTCAAGAATATCTGTTTAAGATGGGAGTCTCTTGGTACCGAAAAAAAAATAAATTAAAATAAGTGGTTGATTTGAAGAAATCACTTCATCATTCCATGATGGCTCAAAGAAATATATTACTGTTCCTGCAGCTGTTAGTAGGAGATGTTGATTCATATTTCGAGTAATGATTGGGGAATTTCAGAAAAACATTTGACAGATACAGAGGAAGCAATGAAGACAGTATGGACTCTAAAAATTTCAATGAGACAGTTGGGGAGAGTGATCATTTTCTAAAGTGGTTACAGGATTTTGTTCAGTTGAGGTGGCCAACAGGCATCACATATGCTTTTAGGAAGACTCTTTGGGTGGGCAAAATCTCTTTATCCTCTGTTTTTACTGACTTCTATGGCCTCTGGTCTAAAGAGGGGGCTTCTATTGCTAATTGCTGGGTTGCCTCAAGGCTCAAAGCAGACGTGGAACTAAGGTATTTGTAGAGAACTGTTTGACAAGGAATTATCAAGATGGGCAGTGAACTTGAGTCCGTGCAATTTGAGAGGGGCTTTGATGGCGTCATGTCAGTGGAAGCTTGATATGTCCAGGGCTCTCTGTTAAATCAGCCTTAGTCCATCTCACTAAACCAAGGCCGACGTTCAGTGTTCCAGAAGTGGACAAAGTTTCCAACTTTGAAGTGCCCAAGAAAGTAAAGGTCTTCACTTGGTCTTTGTTAAACAGCAGCCCAAACACGAAAAACGGAATTTAGAGAAAGTTTCCTCAATGGAGTCTTTCTCCTTCCATCTGCCTTTGCTTTAGTGATAAGAAATCAGTGGACCATTTTTCCTCTGCTGCTATATTTTGGTTAGAAAGTGTGGAGCTTTATTTTCTCCATTTGAACTTGTTATCTCCCTCCCAGTTTGGGTGGATGTATGGCTAAATGAAAGTATTTAATGTCTTGAGTTTTTTCAAAGGAAAAGCTAGAATCTTATGGAATTGAACTGTCGGACGTACTCTTTAGTTTTTTTATAAAAAAAAATTTATTCCTCATCTCATCAATTGATACTCCTTAGTTTATTTGGAAAGAGAAAATCAGAGAATTGTTTAAGGAAATCATCCTCGGCGGATGTAATAGTGTACAATGGACAACCTCTTGCTGGTGTAAAAACCATAAAAACTATTTTGTGACTTCATCTGCTCCATGATTATTAGTGATAATGACAATGACAGTGGGCACTGCACTTTTGTAAGTTTGTTGTTCAGGGTTTCCTCTTTCTCCAACCCCTAGGTTGTCTTGCTTTTGGTTCAATACAATGATCGTTTCTTATAATCTTTTTTTTTTGAAAAAAAAAAAGGACAGAAAGAAAGAAAGATAGAAAAGAAAAACAATATATATAGCAAGCCTCGAAAGAGATTCATGGTTGTAGAGAACTTTACTTCCTCCAAGACAAAAGTTGGTGTTTGGGATGTGACTGAGTGTGTACATTATCAAACCATCTATAATTCAACTTCGTATTTTAGGTGTATCCAACAAATCAAGAAATTAAAGAAACAAATATCCAAGTCTCCTATTTTCTTTCAGCAGTAAACCTAGGGAGTGACCAAGTATATAGAGGTATACCAGTCTTCAGCTAACTAAAGAGAAGTTTTCAGAACTATAAATGATTAGTTACGAACAACCATAGAAGCTAACTACCTTTACTGATATAAGCGAACCAATTAAGCTTTTTGCAATATCTTGAATACTCTTGTATGGTTCTGCAAGAAATTCAGAAGGCAAGCGCAGGGAGGAAGCATGTTAAAAGTTTGAAACACATCTAGCTCAAGAAATTTAAGTCATAATTAGGTAAACTGCTGACTTCCTCTCCATAGAATTTAACCCAAGAAATGACCACGTAAAAAGGGAAGCATAATTTTTTTACTGATCTTAATTCAGGACCTACTATAGATAAAAGTAAAATATGAGATATGTTGTCAAGGCAACTTTATGACAAAATTTAAAGTATAGCATTAAGAAAACTTGTACCTTTACAAGAATGAGACGGGCTCAATTGAGGGAATGGAAGAAACCCAACAAGAGAATAAAATCGCACAAGTAAACCTCCAGCATTTGAACCTTCAATCCTACCCTCATAGATAAATCCACTATCAAGGTATTCCCTCGCTGCCTTCCAATCAGCAGATCTCTACTTCTTTGCAGAAACCAAGTATTAGATTACAAGAGTTATACGAAAGTAATAGAAACTCAGGCTAAGCATAAACTTTTCATGGGAAATGCTCAATTCGTTCTAGCAAGTTCCTAATTAAACATGCCCAATATCACTACAAAAGTTTTTTAACTATAATGCTGCATTTTCGATCACTGCTGGATCTTGGCAACTCAATCTACGAAGAACAAACTTCAATGATTTATGGAATGCAGCACTTCTCTTATCCTACCATTCCTTTAATATTTCCTTGTGTTTGTAATAGCAAAGTAAGTATATTAGTAATTTCTTGCATATATTATTTTGTCACACATCTTAGGTTTGTTATATTATTTTTCATAAAATGAATTGTATCACTCAAATCCCTTATGTAGAGCTATTCTCCTCAGGTTCGGTACACCATTTTTTGAGATAAGAAGCCAATTTTTATAGGCTGACGAGCTTCTATCTAGCCTTCCATAATAACACAGCATGATGGTGCTTTACAATTTCCTCTAAAAGCATTGTGCTAGTTCTCACTTAGTTGTAATTGTAACTAAGATATGTCAATTCCTCCTCGCTCCCACCACCCTATACTTGTCCAACAGTAAAATGTCCATTAAAATCTATGACGCATAAACCTGAGAATTTTTAATAACAAGTTGGTTCCATATCAAAAACCAATTGGCAACAAAAGACAAGATTTTCCTTGATTTTTCCAATGTGTACTTCTTAACTTGCCCCTGATATGGCGACTCTTTTGGTAGATAACAATTTCTTTTTTATTAGATCAAATACCCGTTTACGCTGGTATGGTATATTAGATAACATGCATCTCAAAACTAATTAACAACAGACCAGTCTGTTGTTAACAACATAGATAGAAGGGAAGAAGAACGTGACTCACCCGAGCACGTCGAACGGATTCCGGGGAGGTGTCTAGAACTCCGGCAATGGGGTCAGGTTTTCCGGAGAGGGAGACTCTGGAGGGGAAAATGGAAGAGCGTTTAGAGGGGGATTTGAGTGGTAAAATGAAGGAGGAGGAGGAGGAGGAGGTTGAAGAAGCATCAGAAGTGGAAGCAAGGAGTGAGAGAAAGGAATGAGCAGAGACAGAGGCGATGGTTGCAACAAAGATTGGCATGATTGTGGGAGTGGAGAGAAGGGAAGAAAATGGCGGGGAGGAGCGCAATGGGAAAGGATTCGGATATGGAAAGCCACCAACTGCTGCAAATCCGAATGGGAACACATCGCTTATTTGCGTGACGCATAAACATACACGTCTCTCTTTTCCTTTATCAAACTATATGTGTAAATATCTCTATCAATTCAACCTTTTAAGATTGGACAAATCATATCCCCTAACACATATGAAATTCAGTTTGACCTACCACATCACACAACACCATCCCAATTTTGAATATGTGAATTTGTTGTATGATGTTACCATGATAATTTATGTTTATCATTTCATGCTTGAGAAAAGGAAGCAAATTTGATTTGTTTTCTTTTTAATATTCTCTCTAATAAAATAAAAGTATTTTTCTTCTGCTAAGTGGACGTATTTGTTAGTTGAAATTAAATATATAAATTCTTGTCAATAGAACCTAAGGATTCAGTCAACTATGTTACAAATACGTCATTGCGACTTCATTAGAACTTTGAAGTAGGTTGGTTATAGACTCTACAATCTTTAAAACTCTCCAACTTAAGGATATGTGTTTTCGTAAGAGTGTGCAGTTTCTCTCTTATCTTGCAAGTAATCTCTTTCCTCCAAAACTGGAAGTTGAAGGTTAAAAATACACATGAAGATTATATTATGTGTGTTTTTCTTTATTCAAGTTTGTCATAAGTACTTGACACTGTATATGGAAAAGAAAACGTGTTTGTCTGAGCATTTGTACATATCAAAATTTTCAAGGATGAGCATACAACGAGTGACAAACAATATGAACACGAGACAACAAATCTCCCAAGTCCGATGCCTCAACCACAGGAGGCTCGACCTGTGTAGAAAGTTTGAGGCTTTGAAAAAGAAGAAGGTGGGCAAAATAAGTAGGACTTCTAACTTTGATTGCTTGAGGGTGTTAAATCAACAAAACCCTATATATTAATTGTTATTGATACAAAGTAAGCAAACACATAATGATTATTATTGATACAGAGGAAATTTATTGAGGATAAGAGAGAAACAACACCAAACATAAGAGCAAACACATAATTAAAGTAAGCAAAGATGCATGAAGGCACTTTCTTCATATCCACACGATCACCAATGGCTTGCAAAGTTTTAATTTGCACATCTCCAGGGCCAAAGTAGTCTTTAGGGTAAATGGTTTCTGGGTTAAAAAATGAAAGGTCTCTCAAATAATATAATCCTTCATCAATCTCCTTCAAGTACTCTACATAATGAAACCTCATTGGAAACAACATATCACATGATGATCATCACCAATTTGGTCACAAAAAAACCTAATGGAGGCTCTAACAATAGCCTCTCCCTTTTACATTTTCCCCCATGAAACCAAACCACAAAATTACCACTCAATTAAACTCGAGTAGAGACATGCATGCACGGATCAATTTTTTAAGTACTTCAAAAAAAATATTTTTAAATGAAAAATATATTTTAAGCACTTAGAAAAATCAATCTTAACAAACCTATCAAATGAGTGTGTGAAAGTCCCTATTTACTATTTTTTTTTAAGTAAAGAAATTTTGACAAATTACGACAAAAAGTCAACCCCATGACGGTAGTTGCTATTAAATGCTCAAACTTTCATCCCTAAAGTTTGAGTTTGTAAAATTTAGATATCCCAACCGAAGAAAAAAAAATTGACTCCTCAAACTTATACAATTGTTGTTCATGCACTACAATTATATCCGTTTAAGGTTCCAACTTTAACTCTTAACTTTTTAGAATTGAAAGTTTGATGTTATAATTGCAACTGTCGTGGTTTTTGAAACTTGCAGAAAAAAACGTGAATAAAAAAATATAAGATAAAGTTTGAGGGAATTAAAAAGAAAGAAAGAAAAAGTGGGTTTTGTTTTGTTGGTGGTTGTGTTTTAGTCATGATCTCCATGAATATAGGAACAAAGCAAGATGGTTGCACAGCGGCGGAGGAGGTAAATTCTGCCTCTTTGTTGCTTTATCAAAGCAGCACACTTCGAACTAAGCTTATGCCTATGGCTATGGCTCTTCATCATCTTTTTCTCAGCCATGGCTCAAATTATAAATTAGGGTAACCCCAACTTTTACTTTTCAAAAAATAAGGGTAGGGGAAAAACCAAACCCTTTTACAGAAAGCTGCTTTAAGCTGTTCTGGTTAGGGATGGAAATGGTGGTGCTGTACTTTAGGGTTTGAGATTTTATATTATACCATTAGGAAAAGGGGGAGATAAATGAGTTTGGAAGGGAAGAGAATGAACTTGGTCTAGTTTGATTTTTGGAGTTCAACACGTTTTTTCATTTCTTGGGAAAGTGAAATAGATTGTTTTCTTTGTTTTCAAGTTATAGATTGAACATGGTCATGTTTTCATTATTGAAGAAACTTTTGTAAGGGTTTAAAGTTTGATTATTATTTTCAAATGTCTCTATAGAGATAGTAATATGAGAGTGAATCGAGAAAGAAATGGGAAAAAACGGTAAACGAGGAGCATGACAGAGAATTTTTAATGAAGACTTAGTTGTTTAGTTTTGAAATTTACTTATAAAGATTAGTTTGATACGAATCTCAAATCTTATGAATCAAATTAAGTGTAATATTTTGTTTGTTAGTTTATGTAAAATCATATACTTTTGTTACGTGAGACTTGAGTTTATACAAGGTCAAGTTGAGTCGTTGATCAGGTTGGGAAAATGAAATGTTGGAGATCTTTTATTGGGGAATAGATCACTTTGGGATCAATACATTTGAAAAAGTGTAGGGAGAATATATGAATGTGATTCTCCAAGTCTATGGCCAAATTGGTAATAAAGAAAGAACTTTTTTTATGAAAAAAGTTAATACATCGGTGTACCTAGAAGTACGACATTAGTATTTTACGGACTACCAAAATAGCTTTATAATAAAAGCTTAGATCAATTGACGTGTATGTGTGCTAAAGATCCAGATATCTATGGTTCAAATTTTCCACATTCATTCTTCTTTTTATTAGCACAAATTGAAGAAAAGAATTTAAATTGAAACTTCTTAGTTCTTAGTATATACAGATGCTCTTGCGTTGACTCTTTTATCTCTACTCTCTACTTATACTAATATATATTTGTTATATATATATAAAGCGTAGACTTTTATACGATTTAATATTTTTTTTTTCGAAAAAAATAGTCAACGGCTATTTCTTTTGGAAAATTCGTTAGATGCATAAAAACATATCGATCGAATCATTTTATCAAGATTATTCCACAATTTTAATTCCAATTTGTAATTTTCTATTATTTGGAGTGTCCATAACTTTAGCAATTCTCATATTTTCCAATACAATTGTTTATTTTAATTATTTCTTTTCTTTTTCATTTTATTTTTAAATTTTCTAATACAAATTTACCAATATATATTAATTAGTGTTTTGATATTTTACTATATTCGTAAATATTTTTGTTAGTTTTTATTACATTATTATATTTGAAAACTATCCCAAACTTTTTCATAACATGTCTACTTTATTTTATTAAAAAATACACATATTAACTCTTTGAATTTTTAATATGTGTTTGCTTTCACGTTAAATCTTTAGAATATAATGATTTTCATCCCTCCTAAACAAATATGTTATATTTACAAATATTCTTAGCAGTTTTATCATTTAAAATGATTTTTTTCTACCATGATATTCTCGTCTAACATAGAAGAAAGTGATGAATAGAAAATAGACATTATATTAGACTTTAAGTATTTCAATGACATATACATACATAGTGCTAATATAATGTAGCCGAAAATTATACATACTAATTATCAGGTTGTCCCACTTAATTTATTTTAAGAGAAAAAATATAACAATTAGAGTTAGAGATTCAAACTATTCGTAGTCTACACATCAATGTTAGTTGAACTAAGTCCATATTAGCTTTATTATTCGTCCCACTTAACGTGTTTTTTGGATCAATGGAATCTTTCAATGAATTGTGACACCAAGTCATCCATAGATGTAGTTCCTAACACCAAGTCTTACTACATTATTGGGCTCCAAAACCCCAACAGGCCCTTTACTTTCTCATTCAATTGAGTCGAAACCTAAGTTCAATTATTCATTGGGCTTCCAAATTCATATTTGACCCACTTTCCAATCATTTTAATAATAAATCTAACGGAAATTTCAACGCACGACTATTTTAGCAATAATAATTAAAGATATAGCAACATTTTAAAAAAATTGCAAATATAGCAAAATTATCACTGATAGACTTATATCGCTGATAGACTTCATATAGTATATCAGTGATTGACCAATATTTGCAATTTTTTTAAAATTGTGCTATATACTTAATTAATTTGAATTTAATGGCTAAATTTGCAACTATCCCTAAATCTAACTACCTTTCCACACAAATTAAAGATTTTAATTATCACAAATTTTTCTTTTTAGTTTTTCTCTAGTTTATTTTCATACTCTACCAATAATAAACTTTAATAAACATGGATAGATTTTTATCAAAATCCATTACTGACTTCGTCTTGCTAATGCTTGAAGAACTTCCCATTTATAATTGAAATCTATCGTTAACTTTTATTCCTTTTAACATAATCCTCTGTTTCTGCTTATTTTTTCTTTCCATATGTTGTCTTAAAAATTTGTATTTAAACCTTGAATGTTGGTTGAACTCGAGGATACCTTATGATCTATTTTATTATCAATTAATTTTGAGATGTGATTGATGTTTTCATTCCAACTAGCCAAATACTAAAATTCGAAAAGAAAATTAAAATTTTATAATAAGATGGTTAGATGGGCAGATTGGAAATGTGTGTGTATATATAAAAATGAAATTATGATAATATAATAAGATGCATTCATATGAATTAATGTGAGAGTGATGAAAAGTCAAAAGAAAAATCATATCTACTGCTGCTCTGCTCTCCACTCCAATTATCAACAGTTGTACATTCAAGTTTGAACACAATAATGCAATTCATTGTACCAATTTATAACTTCCCACTACACCTGCCTTCTTCTCATTCATTAATCTTCCTTTTCTTACACTAAATTAACCATTTTTACATTTCTCTAACAAGTTTCTACTCAATCCTCCACTAATTACATTTAACGTCATCAATTAACAAAAAATTTTTATCAAAACATTTAGGAAAAGAAAAAAACAATTTATGATACCAATTTTTTTTATATTACGAATATAACAAAATTAGTTATATTAGACAACTATCATACGATAATCACAAGATTATCATATGACTCTCATACAGCTATCAGAGGGTCATCACTTTTAAATTTGCTATTTTTACAAATTTAGAAAATTGTGTGACATGAGCTCTATTATCAGAATTTTTTTTGTTATTTTTGCAAAAGTCTTTATTATTAAAGTCAATTAATGACAGTAATCTGCTTTTAAATTTGTTATTATTACAATTTTAAAAATATAAGTGAACATGAACTCTATTATCATTAAATTTTTTTTGCTATTTTTGCAAACTTTCCATAAATATGTCTATACACACACTAAACAAAACATATCAGAATTCTAAAAAAGAGAAACATTAACAAAATTTCAAATCATATAAGCAGCGGAAAATCCAGAAAATTTATTAACACGGGGCTTCGAGTTGTAACTTAGAGAAAAAACAAAAATCTGGAAAAATATACATAATTAAAACTTGAACTCTAGTTGGAAAGATGGCTAACTAGCTTCATTACCACTCAATTGTCTATAAATTTTAAATATTAATTGGTTTTGTTTATACATATTATATAAAGACAATAAAATTGAGGGGACTTAAGCCCCCTATACCTATACTAAATCCGTCGGTGCATATAAGTAGTTCGATAACATAAACTATCAACAAAAGTTTTTGTTTATCTATCTATATATATCTAAAAACAATAAAATCTTAAATACATACAAATGTCAGAAGAGCTAAGTGATGATCGGTAAAAAACGTCCATACTCATAAGTAACATATATATATATATATAAATATGTAATTGCACCGGAAGAGGAAATTTATTGACCGATAATGACAGGGCACGTGGGTTGTTGGGCTGTAATTTGTCGTAATCGATTTCTGCCTCCTTCCCATATGATTACGTGGCTGTTTCTTGAGTCACTCGTATGGATACATGGAATGGGATGGGATGATGATGTGGACAATGATGCACATGACATGGCATGAATAATTGCTTTTTCTTTTTTTTTTTCTAATTGAATTTTGGGGGAAGGGGTTAGAAAAGCATTCGGCTTAGGGACCCATTATTTATTTATTTATTTAATTAAACTAATGCCTATGACAACACATCTAATTTAATTTTGAGAAGTCATGTGGGAAACCAAAGGAAAGGAAAGGAAAGCCTTCTTCTTTATTTATTTATATTACCTGATTTTGATGGTGGATAGGATAGTACTCTTCTTCATATGTATTTATTTGTAATGACACCTCCTCATGTAGCTCTATGTAGCCTTTATTATTGGTGCAATCTATAAATGTGGCAATCATTTTATGCAATCCACACACCCAAATTATATAACCTCAATTCTATACAATATTTCGTTAATAGAAAAAAAAAATTGTTTTCGTTATATTTATACATATTTTGATTCATTTTATTATGTTTAAAAACAACTCTTAAAATTAAATTCATACATATTCTAATTGTTATTGTATGAATGTGAACTGTTATCCTTACTTAACTAATATTTATTAACTTTGAAAATTGCATTAGTTAGCATTATTAACGTCGTGACAAATTGAATTAATATCTGACAAATTAATTAGCTTGACAAAATGATAGTTTGTTGTGTTGTTAGAATTAAGTATGAAATTCAAATTAAGAAGATCAAATTGAATTTGACATGTTCATCCTTATTTCTTAAATTCCACTCCACGCCATTGATTCCTCCTTGTACCTCTTGTTTGTACTAAAATGACAAGATTAGTCAAATTTTATAACTCATCGAGATATCTAATGAGAAGATACCTGCACTAAAATGGCAATCTACAAAAACACAACCGTTCAAATAGTCCAATTAAGATGTTAGTCAAAGAATAAATGGTTTCGCTACTCAACCTCATTATTACAAATTAAAACAAACGTTAGAAACATCATAAACCAACAACTTTAAACAATGAAACCGTGTCTAAAAACTTTACCACAAACCCAAAAGAGAGATTAAACTCTTGACGTCAAGAGATTGACTCTCACAAAAATGAAATCAAATAGAAGAACATCAACCATTCCTAATAGAGAATTAAATCAATGATTCAAACTATTCCAAACACGAACATAAAAGACAACAGTAGTAGGCCTAGAAACTTCGAGTACCGATCTATAAAATAATTGGTATGAGTAAATGAATAGTAGTTGATATATAATTAATAATGTAACTTTTTCCTTTTCATACAAGTTCTAGTTATGGCCTATTCCAAATTGAATTCTATGGCCATTAAAATTTTGTCAATTTCTCAAATTTTAAGGTCATTATTTCACATGGCCTTGGAAATCATCAGATGATATAATATTTATTAGCGTTAACATATATTTCCAATGGAATTTTTATAATATTTATTAGTGTTAACAATATTTTCATAATCCTAAAAATCACTCCCATTTTGATAGACTAAATTTGTAATCTTAAAATAATTACATGTGTTGGAGATACTAAATTTGTAATTCAATGTTTGTAATATTAGGTTCAATTAATTACACTATATTAAACTACGAATCCTAATCATTTATGTTAGATATTATTAAATTAAAACTAAGTAGTTGAATTATGTACGTATGTGAATTACTTTAGGTTAATCTAAACAATCCGAGGGTTGAACTTTTTACATTTTTTTAATATTCGAAAAGTTTATAAAAGCTATCAAATTGACAGTTTAATTCAAGATTTTTCTATTCAAAAATTGACTAAAGTTTCCAGTCAAATTGCTTCCAAATTAAGTTTGGTTTAAATTATAATATAAAGTGCATGGTGTCATTATTTTTTTATACATTTAATTCAAAATAAATAATTAACTTTACCATAAAGTTCGCCGATTTTGTATGAAACTATATTTATATATATGTGAGTGTGTATATATTAACCAGATTTGGACACAAAGATATTCATTTAATTTATTGTTGAATAATATAGTATGTATATAATACGAATTGTAGTTTTCAAGAAATAATGAATTATATATCATTCAATTTTTTTTATTCTCAATATCAAAGAATAAAATATAACAACCAATAGAAATAATACCACTCAAAAGTACCAACATCTTAGTTTAATCTTATTATGAGTTGAAGTCCTGATTTTGGAGTATTTTGTTAGCTATAAAGTTTATTATATATACTCAACCATAGATACAATATATAAGCATATGTCTAGTTCAAACAAAGCATATTGACCTCTAACATATTTCAAGTGTCTCATGAAATGGACACATTGATGGCCCAAAATTATATGGTTTGAAATTCGTCTCTCTTTTAAACATGTATGAAAAATACTTTGAATGTTAGATATTAATTATTTGTCCAAACAATAACTCTCATTCTCAACTTGCTATCATCTCCAAAAATATCTTTCCAATGTTTTTGGTAGAAAAAGTGATCTCTCTATGGGATTCCATGAATTAGTTCAAATTCAAATTATTCATTCATTATATATCATGGTAGAAGGGATTAGAGTAATCATTTTGTTTTAGAAAAAAAAAGAATGTGGTAATCATTGAAAATTCAAATAAAATTAAAAACTCACAAAAAAAAATATTAAAAGAACAAAATCAATAAAAAGCAAGATGTGGGGTTTTGTTTAATTTTTACAATTTCCCTAATTCGTAATGTAATTTAGATAAAATATTAATACTTTAAAGAGTAATATAACACATTGTAATAAAATTATACTTTTCAAAAATAATAATATAAGTAGTGAGAACCTATTATTAACATTTAATTAATTATATAGAGATAAATGTTATATATTCGTAATGAATCAAAAAATATCTCTTTTTTATTATATAGTAATCATAATGGATCATAGTCGATGAACTTCACATTTTACCAATCAAACCTAATAAAAAGAAAGTTAATTTATTATTTATAACCAAAGTCAATCGATTAATAACTTTTCATTCATGACTTTTGTGAGAGAAAAAAAAAAAGAGTTGAATCTCTACTTTTTATTTTAGATATATTTGCTACCTACTCATTAGAACTTCCAATCCTACTCATTAGAACTTCCAATGTCTAAGATCCACATCAAATCTTTCATATATATAATATATAGATATTTGTAGTTCAACCAACCATTCTTTGATAAAAAAAATAAATTAAAAACTAAGTCTACATTCTATATATATATATATTCTTACACTAATTTACTTGTTTAAATTTTCTTTTAAGAAAAGGTTTTTTAGGAATTTTTTTTTAAAATTTTCAAAATTGGTTTAGATTTTAAAATAATAGACAAAAAGGAAGAAATCGGTGGAAGTAATATTCATAAACTTTTTTAAAAAATAGTTTTTAAAGTGATTTTGAAGAGAGAGGATATGATCCTATATTTGGGGAATATCCTATGGGAAGAAGATATTTTATTTTATTTATGTTAGAAAGACAGAAAACGAAAAATAATTGTGAAATTTTGTAATATTAATATTGATTTGATTGTATAAAAGAAAAAGAAAAAATAATTAGAGATTAAAAAAAGAATGGGATGTGAGAAACGTGAAGTGGGCACACCAAATAAGCAGGTAAGGTAGTGGCAGATTTTATGGGCAAGTGGGACTTTTATTTCTACATATATAATTAATCAGTTAATATTTAGATAATGATTGATTTGGTTCAATCACAAACAAATATATAAACAAATGAAGATTCTTAGAATATTTTCTTTATTTCTTTCGATATATATATATATATACACACACATATATATAGGATATATATCATTGGAGTATCATACACACATAGATTGGCTAAGAGCCACAACATAATCATATGGTGCATGTTTATCAACCATATGCTAAACTACTCTTTCAACATATTATACCTTCATTCCTAAAATGCCCCTCTTCTTTTTTCTCTTTTCCCTTTTATTAAAATCAAATTAATTTTTCTTCATTCCTACATTTACTCTTTTTAATTTTAATTTCGTGATCTTTATATTTTATAAAAAAAATTGATTTAGTAAATGATTTTAAGGATTGAAAGAGTTAAATGAGAGTATTTTTAAATTTTTTGGATTTATATTTTAAATTGTTATACTTTTTTATAAAAAAAACTTCATTTTAGTTTTGTCGTAGTCTAGTTCAAATTAAAAAACGTGGATGAACTTCAAGCCTATAAGATTTTCTAGTTAAAAACGTTTTAGTTTAATTTAGTATACTAACTTTAGTTAAATTTATTTAATTTGTATGTTTTACGAGTGTGAGCTTTTTCTAACAATTTTTACATCCCAAACAAAATACATTTTAAACTTATAATAAGAAAACAACATACATATTTTTGTTATTGAAATCACACATAATAATTCAATATTATCATAAAGTGAGGTTTTTTCGATATTCTGATGCATTTTACAATTTTTCGACGATTGTATTTGTGGAAATTTTGTTTGTTTGTAGTATTTTTTATGAGTTCACTATATAATAATTTGGTTTAGAGTTAATTTGATGTGACCTGATTAAAAATGTGTCACAACTTGATCCACATTTGGCGATGAATTTATCATCAAAATTTTGTGGATGATATCAAAAGATTTATGATTAGCGTAAGATGATATTAATTAAATAGATTGACAAAGAGATAAAAAGATAACACTCTATAATCGGACACAAAACAATTTATAGTGCCCAGGATTGAAATTGCTTTTGACATTATTATTTAAATTATTAAAAGATATTTCTTATAATTAAGTGTGAATTTTTCTTTATTAAGTAAAATATGTTTTAGCTAGAGTGATTTTAAACAAAATAATCATTTAGATTATCTCTATCAAACTTGAGTTTAGTTTAGTTTTGTTTACCCTATTATTTTGATAACAAAATAAAAACACAGGAAGACATGTTTGATAGTCGTCACATGTTTTCAAAACTAAATTTATAATCTTTGGGGGAGGAAAAGACGAACTACAAGACTAGAAAAAGAAAACATCACTCTCTGCATATAACCCTCGATATGCTTAAGTCAATGTTTAGCAAGAGGTGAAAGCAAGGTAAAGGAAAAGTACTTTCGTTGGCAATGTCTAGCTATGAACCCTTATTTACTGTGGAGTAGACTTAGGGTAATTGCCAAACCTTAAACAAATTAGAAGAGGGTAAGACAAGCCATCTATGGAGGCTAGCTAGGATATCACAACCCATGGAAAGTGGGCCTTCAAAGGTCTAGTAGAGCACCCTCGAGCTTCTCTTCCAATGTCGAGATGCGTGAGTTAGTTGGACCATTCGGCTCAACCTTTTTTATTTCGGGTGGTCCTTTCCTCACTTGGTTCATTATCACGTTTCTTACATTCCTCTATTTTATATGTAGCAATCCTTTTCCTAGCCAGAGTTCTACCTTCTTATGAACTCGTAACTATACCGGTCCAAAATGATCCTCAACACAATGGTTAAGTTATTAGGATTAGGTAGTTTGATTTATTTAAATCCAAATCCAATATTTTATGTTGTGCATATCTTGTGTTCTGTATTTAATTATCAACTTCATAAAACATTGAGTATATGCACTATTGTTTGACATGTCTCTCTACCAATCACACAAGAGAAAAGTAATGAGAGAACATGTATAATGTTTTCTTCTTTCTTTTGTCTTCTTTTGTGGTGTGGGGGAGAGGGAGGAAACCTTTCTGAAAAAACTAATTTGTCTCTAAGTGTTAAAGTAAAAAAGAAATGGAAAAGGAAAAAAGAACCCCTTTTTCTCTCAATTCCATTTACAAACCACAAGATTTATCATGATTCTCTTGTGCAATCCTTTTTTCTTTCTTTCTTTTAATCTTTTAAACTTGAAAAAAGTAATTCCTTTTTGGATTGGATACCTTTGCTGAAAAGCAACTCAATCACAATTGTGTCCACATGTGTCCCTCTCTCTCTCACGTTTCTTGTTTTATTACATTTTGTTTAGTTTTAGTTTGTGGGTTTTGCCACACCCCATGTCATGACCTAAATTCTTCCCTTTATCCCCATTTCCCTCTCTTCTCTATCTCTTTCCCTCCATCTTTCTTCTTTCTTTTACTTCGTGGGTTTTGAGACATTAATACATACAAGATTACTCCATTTTCTCTTTTTCTATAACTTACACGTATGTGAAAAAGTTACGATCCATCGAGAGAAAAAACTATCATATAAAAAAGTAGTGTTAAAATCACACTAAATAAATCTTGTTTGATTTCAATCACAAGAGCTCTCTCATCAAAGTTTATGTACTCTCATATTAGAAAATGCATAAAGAGAGGGTTAACATAGGATCGCTTTTTAATGTACTGGTGCAACGAAAGTTTTAATATAATAATTTGTCGAAAAAAACGAATCACTCTCACTCACACTCCTCCCATGTTTTCTTGTTTATATATATATATTCATGGTTTGGAAGAATTGTTTATAATTAGAATGACCCAATTATTTCTTCTATTTTTGTTTCCATATAAATATAAGTTCATCATGTTTGTTTATAATATTATATAGTACTTTGTAGATCAACTATTTCTCTTTTATTTTTGTAGGTGTGTGTAAGAGTCATATCATTTAGGTTTGGAGATTTTGATGGTCACATGGGTCAGGTAGAATAATATATGCCTTATAGCTTAGGAGAGGTTAGTCAAAATGACTCTAACCAAATTAAACTTTTTCTCTAGGCTTCATTTTTCCTAACCTATTCCACTTGTAAAGGCATAAAGTGTATCAATATGCCTTTTTTTCTCATCATTATCATAACGTCTATGTTTTATATTTTATTTGGAAACATTTTAACCAAACTATTAGTGGTAAGCTGCTCTATGCAATGGGGCTCATATGTGTAGTAATAATGACGTTCATAAAAAGTAATCTTTTTGAAAAGGGAAAAAAATGGTACCCACACACATAGATTGTAGAGAAATTTTGAATCATTTGTTAAAAAAAATTCGTACTAATAGACTCTTATCAACCTCTATCAATGATTAACTTGAATCGATTTCTATTACTAAATGGGTATTAATGTTAGAGAAAAACGTAAGTGAATCAAAATGAGAGATCAATAAAAACTTAAAAGAACTCGTAGTTACTATTTACCAATAAAATATATACATTTCTGTTGAATGTTTTCATTTGGATCAATTCTCAAATTTCTTATTTAAATTTGTAGGATTTTTATCTATGAAGCGTAAGGAAGTTTTTATTTATTTATTTTGTTAAAAACAACGTGTAAGTAATTTGGAATAAATTAAACTTTCTGATAACATAAAATTTAAAGCTAAACAATGGTTTGAAAATGGAAGGAATTGGATAACATCAATATCTTTTTCAAGCTTGATTTGGAAAGATTGTCTAATTTTTTTTTCATTATTTAAAAAACTATTACATTGCAATCTCAATTCCATATGTTCAACTCAATGTTTAAAATAACGTTAATTTGTCAACATCAAAAAATAAATTCCAATGAACTAAGCATATAAATCTGAAATTCAATTTTGTATGATAATAATTATCATCAATGCATGCCCTTTTCCCCAAGTAAACCAAGTTTACTCTTTCCTAATCAAATTTATTAGAGTGTTTTATATACAAATCAAATCCAAAACAACTACGAGACTGTGGTTCGAATCGGTTCCACTTCGATTTTACTAGAATAATATTGTTTAAAACAAATTCAACTTACAAGATTTAAAAGGGTCTAAATTTTAGAGTTGTGTTAGGAAGGCAAATAAAATTGATCTTAATCGAGTAGGTAAGTGTGAACAATTCTCTCCAATGGTAGGATAAGGATTGGTATAGCCATGGACTAAATTTAGTTGTGTTAGTGATATTCTAAAATTTCAAACAAAAAGCGTTTAAATTGCAACAAACAAGTATAGGTCTATCAAATTAGCTAAAGATCTACCGTATTCAATAGGTTTTTGAGAGTAGATACATCTTTATTCAAAAGAAAATGAATTGGAAATAGTTACACATATAACAATTAAATTCAAAATATTAGTATATATAATAATATTTTTAAAAAAAATTGTACATATAACAAAATCTATCACTGGTAGACCATAAGAGTCTATCAACGATAGATAGACTTTGATATATATACATTTTTTAAAAATAATATTGTTATATATTTAATTATTATTTCTAAAATTGCTATTATTATAATTACAAAAAAAATTTGAGAAAAGCAAGAGATGATACTGACCAAAAACTATATTTTGGTCTTGAAAAAAACAAAATCTCATAAATAGTCAAGAGGAGACGACGAATAACGAAGAGGCTCAAAGTGTTACTTTGTTTGAAAAAAGATTTATTGTTCAAAGTTTGCAAACAGAATTTCACTTTGACTGAGTATAAACAATTAAGATCTCAATTAGTATAAAATTTCATAAATTTTATACTTCAAAGTATATCGCTAATCTATTATCGTAATGGTACGTGGAGGTTTGTTATTCTTAATATCGAGAGAGAAAATATCGACAAAGCATAATCGTTAAATAACAAAAGAGGAGAAAGAGAAAAGAAAAAGAAAATTATAATATTGAAAAAATGGATATACATAAAAGGATTGAAATCTATTTGGCCCTTTTTTGTTTTGCTTTGCAAGAAGAATACATGAATCCAACATGTGATTACATTGATTCCCACGTGTCAGATCAGCACGTGCCAAACATGAATGGTCTAGATTTATCTAATATTCCCAAATTTAGCAAAAGTTATTTAGCTTTTTATGGATAAATATTTTTAAAAGAAATTCCAATTTGTTCCCTTATGATCATCACTTTATTCTAAGAAAATATAAAGTAGTGTTTTTTTTCCCAAATATTTTGAAATGTATGATAATCTTAATAATGGTGCTCAACTTTGTGATCTTAAATTATATCTTACTTAAAAACCTTGCTAATGAAATTAATTAGATATTTATATATATCATGAGTCTAGTCTAAGAATAATTAAGTGGTTGTTTAAATTTGCAATAACAATAAATTAATTAATAATGATTTGATATGAGTACATTTATTTCTTTTAGATTACTCAAAATATAATTTTGTTGGAATTAAAAACATTAGATAGAGTCCTAGAATGATGCTCGTGAAAAATTCAACTTGTAAAAACTTTCGTTTAAGTGATATCGATGAAACTAATATTTGATTAAAGACTTTGTCAAGTTCATAAGCTTAAGAATATAATCATGAACTATAAATCTAACATTAATAATATTTTTATTTGTGTAAGTAATAATTTTTAATTATATATATAATTTTAAAAATTAATACCCGTCAATTACGACTAAACTATGTTTGTTTTTTTTTATTTTTAGTGAAATTTTAAATTTTTATAATATAATAAATATAGTTAAAAAGAAATTAAAGAACAAATTTGGAAAGAAACAAAATAAATCTCATAAAAGTAATACCAAGAAAAGAAAAAGGGAAATTGTATTTTGTATTTTGTATATATAACATTATAAGATGTGGATGTGGATGTGGATGTGATTATGCAAATACGTAAGAAAGAAAGGATGAAGGATGAAGGATGAACACCGAAACACCACCTGTTGGAGTGAGAGGGCCCCAGAGCCCACGTTGTCGTCCTCTTATTGATGGAATCTCCTGACCCCACATGGGAACCCCGTGTCCCCACCCCTCCATTCTTTGTCATCATCCAAGCTTCTAGGTACAGCTGTCCATTTCCACGTCATATTCTTATGAAATGGCATCATAATGTCTCATGTCCAAACATAACATACAGACATGCATGCATACATGCATACATCGAAATTAAATAAAAGAAAAAACAAAATTTAAAATAATTTTACTCTGCTTTATAAACCCAACCTCCTCTCTCCAACTCTGTTGCGGACACGTTTTAAAGACAGAGAGAAAAGAGAGAAGCGAGAATTCAAAAGCCAAGGAAAATGGGAAGTGATTTCTTTACCGAATCTCAAACGTGGGTTTCTTCTGTTAACGGAATTCGAGAAGACCCAGATGATGAAACTTCCATTGACGGAGGTGAGGGAATTGGGACGGATTCGGATTTCGATGAGTCGGCTCAAATGGGGGTGAAGAAGAGGATGATGAAGAAGAGGAGTCAGGTTTTGCTTGAAGGGTTTGTTGAGGATGAGGATGATTTGATGAGGACTAAGAGCTTGACGGATGAGGATCTTGATGAGCTTAAAGGCTGTGTAGATCTAGGCTTTGGTTTTAGCTATGATGAGATTCCGGAGCTCTGTAACACTCTCCCGGCTTTGGAGCTCTGTTATTCCATGAGCCAGAAGTACATGGACGATCACCAGAAGTCGCCGGAGAGTTCGCCGGCTTCGGCGGTTCCGGCCGACTCTTGCTCTTCTGTTTCCAGTCCGATTGCGAATTGGAAGATCTCCAGTCCTGGTGAGTGCCCGTTTTTCTCTGGGATCTTGATTTTGGAACTGGATTTGTTTGCACATCGTACATTTTTGTTTTATCTTGATTGTGTAGATCGTTTTTTTTGCCCTCTTTTCTTCTTAAGGAGTTTGAATTGAGAATGAGCTGATCTTGTTTCTTAGTTGACTGAACTTTTTGTCTCTCAACTTGTATGGATAATTGCTTGAAATCAACTGGGCGGTCTCTATATTTATCTTTAAGTTTGTGTTGATTATGGAAACTTAGGGACTAAAACAGATTTTCCTTTTAGAAAAGAAAGTTTCAAGGTTAAAACAGAGTAGTAATTTTGAAATTTCAGAGATCTAAGACTTAAACTTTCATTTTTCCCCTACTTCTCTTGAGAAAATGAGTCTGTTTTTTTTTTCCTCAATGAGAATGTGGTTTTTTCTACTTCTAGCTGGTTGGATGTTTGTTCTGTACTGGTGGGGTGAAGTCAAAAGTCCTGAATTTGTCTTCACTCTATCTTGTGCTTATCACTATGAATTCTTGCGGTCCCAATTTTACAAGCTGGTTATCTACCCTGTTTTACGTGTAATCTTATCTTGAATATATATAGAAAATAAATTGTTTTCCTTAAAAAAAAGCATTGAAAATAAATATTGATTCAACATGATTTATGACAGGGGATTTTACAATCTAGTCTTTTTTCTGTCATTTTTTGAACTACCTTGATAATTTTAGGACTCCACGGGTGTTAAGAAAATATTGACAAAAAAAGATTTAAGTGTACTTGGGGTAAGATAAGACATTCTTCTGAACTTTTGAAGCTGTTTTGCTGATACAGGTGATCATCCAGAAGATGTTAAAGCGAGGCTCAAATTTTGGGCTCAGGCAGTGGCATGTACTGTTAGACTATGCAACTAAGAAGACCATGGAATGGAAGTTTTGATTTGGGATGAGAAAATGAATGCATCTTTTTGCACTAGTAACCTAGCCTTATGGTTTGACGACGTTGCAAAGGTTCCAAGAAAAGATAGATTGAATGATTGAATGAACAAACGGGTCGTTTGATGAGTCTGACTTATGAAGAAGAAGAAGAAGAAGAATGTGTCAGGTTTGAGATTAACCATACACCAAAATGAGTCTGACTGAGATAGATTTTGTAAAATATGTAGTTCTTTTTTGTAAATTTGAGAATAAATTGATCATAATAATGTTATGAGTTCATCAATTCTATATCTCCATTTTGTTTTGGTTTAAATTTAAACATTAGTTGGTGGTTTTTATGCAGTGGTTTTGACTTTGAGAGCTTAGCTTCCATAACCACACCCAACACCCAAGTCTCTTTCACTGACCTTTTTGCATATGGCTGAGGTAACTAACTGTGCTAACCCCCAAAGTGGTTCTTCTCTTCTCTGTTTTCACCCCATTCTGTAGGTAACTGACCCTGACTTTACTAACTATCAGGTTTTTCCAAAGGAAAGCACAGGGCAGAAAGTTCATTCTTTGTTGTTTCAATGTCTAAGTAGAGAAATTTTTGGTTTCTTATTTTGGGTTGTTGGTGGGTAATGTCCTCTAGTTTCTGCCATTCAACAACTTGAAATTAGAGGCCGGGGAACTTAACAGTCTTGATTTCGTCTCTACTTCTGATTTTCTAATCTACCTGAGGGCCTTGATGCCAAAGGAAAAGGAAATCTTTGGTTTATGTTGTATTTGTAGAAAGGTTGTTGCCTTATGATGTCCTTGTAGTTTAGTTCTTGAGTTCAGGCCATGGTTTTGCCAAAGAGAAGAGAAGATTGGGAGAATTTAACTTTACTTTTTTGTTTGTCTCAAAAGCGTTTGACAACCAACATGTAATTGAGATGGATGATTAAATTAATAAAACGATTGAAAGATCTATCACATCCTTATTGGTATTTCTTACTTTTGTTATTCATGTTAACTCCTCTAATTACTCTTTCCAACCATAATTAACAACTTAACTCAATTCTTAGAAAATAAAATATTTATTTGTCTATGAATCAATTTAATAAATTCTCACAAAGTTTCAAACTTTAGAAGGCAATTTTACTTACTTTTTTTTTTTAAGATTTAGTTATGAATTCAAATGTCAAAAATAGATTTGATATTAATTTTTTAAATATTAAGCATTTTTTCTCAATTAAATATAAGTAGAGCTTAGTTTCATAATTGTTTGGTTTTTAATATTTTACCCTAAAACTACTATACATATATATATATCAAAACTATGGTATTTAAGTTTTGTAATACAAGTAAAACACTATAATCAAAAGTTTGATATTCTATTTTGAAAGGGAAACTTTAAGAATTTAAAATAATGGGTATTTGAAATGTAAAAGTGATAATTTAAAAAAGGGAAACAAATTCAATTACAAATTTATAAAGAATGGTCAACATTGAATTGACACATTGATTATTATATTAAAAACAAGATTCTAACTTCAGATTATTATGAAAAAGTAATGATATTACAAAAGAAAAAAATATTTGTCCAATCTCCTAACCTCCCAATTATTGGGCCAAATGCACAAAGCTTTTGCCTTTTTTATATGAGAATTGTCAACTTAGTAATTGGGTGGTAATTTCAGATAATGTTAAAGAATGGTTTTAGTATTTCATTTTGATACTTCAAAACATATCTGACCTTTTCCAAACTTCTTCTAAGCCTTTGCTTTTTTCAATTTGAAAGCTATGTGATGTGATTGTGATTTTCCTTTTTGGTTGGATGAGTTAATCCATTTTAGTGTATAATATATTAATGGATTGATGTTAAGATCGAAAATTCGACCGTTTACACGTTTTAGTGGAAGAACTACAAATTGGACTTTAGAAGTAATGAATGTTAGTTAAGGTAAAGTTAGGTTGTTCATATAATA
This sequence comes from Cucumis sativus, assembly GCF_000004075.3. NCBI lineage: Eukaryota > Viridiplantae > Streptophyta > Magnoliopsida > Cucurbitales > Cucurbitaceae > Cucumis > Cucumis sativus. Next base: position 1,956,553 of record NC_026658.2, read on the forward strand.
AGTTATCACAATGAAGACGTGATAAGTTTGTGATTTATTTTTCTTTTTCGTTTGCCTCATAGAAATCAATTATAAAAATATAAACATTTGTCAATTTACAAATGGTTGAAATGGAATATGGATAAAATATGAATAATAATCGATGAAAATGTTCGTTGTCCGATTTTTACATGTTAGTATTGCTCGTTCGTCAAGATAAATTGTTAAAAATATCAAATTTAACAAATTAATTATAAAATATAGTAAAAATTTTAAATTCTACGTTAGCTTTCTATCTATTTCTATAATGTATGATTCTATCGTTTATAATATCTAAAATCTTGCTATATTTTAATTTATTTTATTATATTTGAGAATTTCGTTTTGGTCGATTTTTATCTTATTTAAAAATAAATAAAAAGAAGAAATAATAAATAATATTTTAATGTTAGAGTGTAATAGTGAAACTTTTCAATTATTTGGTGAAATCAACAAGAAAGATCATAACTATTTTTTAAAAATTTAACCGAAAAATAAAATAGATTATCATACAACATTTAGAGACTCAAATATAATATTTAATTTTTCAAAATAGTTCGGTAGGAAGTTTAGAAATTAAAATATTATTAAATCATTCTTTTTAATATTTAGCTCTTTTATATCAAGTCATTGAGTTAGTTCCACCATTTTAAATAGTTTATATATATATATATATATATATAATTAAATATTTTAAAAATGATAAAAATATTAAAACTATTTACAAAATATAACAAAATTATCTAATTAGATCGATAATCACCAAATATACTTCAATGAATGTTTACCTAACTGTTCATAGATTATGAAATTTTTCTTTATTTTATAAAAATTTTAATATATTCTATTATATTTAAAAATAATTCTTAGATTAATAGATTAAATTAACTTTGGCTTACTTGTTATTAAAATTTACATATCATAACTATTTTGAATCAAATAATACATAATACATAGGACCAAAAGTGAACATCCAATAAAAATATTTACAAAATTCTTTTATCTTAGTTTATATGATATTTTTATACATTTGTAAATACTTTTTTTTGGATTTTATGTTATTTTAATATAGAAATTGAGGAATAACTTTTATGATTTTATAGTTTTTTTAATGTTTTTATTTTTGAAAAAAATTTATAGAAATATGGAAATTTAGAAAGCTTTGGCCTTTGGGCGAAGAAGAGCACAGCGAGAACTTTCAAGGTCGAAACTATCGGCTCTGCTTCGGCACTACAAAATCGTCGATGTTGGTAACGATTAGGAGCTCTTCGGCGTTGCTCAAACTCCTTTCTCTTCATTTCCATGGCTCCTCCTCACACTTTTTCAGCACTTCAAAGACCACTAACCACATTGCCATAGCTCCAAGAGCTCTTGCAAGAAGACCCACTTCGCGAACTGCCCCAACTCCTCGGTCTCCGAACACCCTCGGCTCTTCCGATGTCGTCAACTCAGTATGTTCTTTACTTTCAAACAAAAATCCCCAAACACCTAATCTCGATCTTGATCATTTATTGAAAAGGTTCAAAGACAACTTAAGTTCGGATTTCGTGCTTCAAATTCTGATGAATTATAAGCTGTTAGGTCGGGCTAAAACGCTAGAATTCTTCTCTTGGTCCGGATTGCAAATGGGGTTTCGGTTTGATGCGTCCGTGGTTGAGTATATGGCTGATTTCTTAGGTAGGAGGAAATTGTTTGATGATATGAAGTGTCTTTTAGTGACTGTGTTGTCTCATAAGGGTCGGATTTCTTGTCGAACATTTTCAATTTGTATTAGATTTTTGGGTAGGCAGGGGAGGGTTAGAGAAGCACTTTGCTTGTTTGAAGAAATGGAACCAAAATTTGGGTGTAAACCTGATAATCTGGTCTTTAACAACATGCTTTATGCACTTTGTAAGAAGGAACCAACTGGGGAATTGATTGATACTGCTCTAAAGATTTTCAGAAGAATTGAATTGCCTGATAAATATTCATACAGTAATGTTATAATTGGATTGTGTAAATTTGGTAGGTATAGTACAGCTATTGAAGCGTTTGGTGAAATGTATAGGGCAGGTTTGGTACCTACTCGAACTGCTGTGAACATTCTCATTGGGAATTTGTGTTCTTTGAGTGCTAAAGAAGGGGCTGTAGAAAAAGTTAGGGTCAATAGTACTTATAGACCTTTTACCGTTCTAGTTCCAAATGTGAATCCGAAGAGCGGTGCCATTGAACCTGCAGTTGGGATTTTTTGGGCAGCTAATAAGCTGAGTTTAGTTCCCAGTTCTTTTGTAACAGTTCAGCTCATCTCAGAGCTTTGTCGGTTAGGTCAAATGCAAGAAGCAATTAGAGTATTGAAGGTTGTTGAGGGTGACAAGCTTAGATGTGCTGAAGAGTGTTATTCTGTTGTGATGAAAGCATTATGTGAACATCGTCACGTAGACGAAGCTAGTGATCTGTTTGGGAGGATGCTTTCTCAGGGCATGAAGCCAAAATTGGCTATTTACAATTATGTTATTTGCATGTTATGCAAATTAGGAAATTTGGATAGTGCTGAAAGGGTGTTTGGGATTATGAACAAGAAAAGATGTGCACCTGATCATGTTACTTATTCGGCGTTAATCCATGCCTACGGTGAAAATAGGGATTGGTCAGCTGCCTACGGTTTATTGAAAGAAATGTTGAGTTTAGGCATGTCTCCTCATTTTCATGTGTATAGTATAGTGGATAAACTAATGAGAGAACATGGGCAAATTGATCTGTGCTTGAAGCTGGAAATGAAATGGGAAGCCCAAATTTTGCAGAAGCTTTGTAAACAAGGACAACTGGAGGCTGCGTATGAAAAGATGAAGTCAATGCTTGAAAAGGGTTTGTCTCCTCCTATATATGTTAGAGATGCGTTTGAGAGTGCATTTCAAAAGAAGGGTAAGTTTAAGATTGCACGAGAGTTGCTGCAGAAGATGGACGGAGTCCACCAACATGAGTCAAGAACGAGAAATTCATCATGAGAAATTTCTCTCCCACTCTCAAAGAACTTGTGAGTAGTAGATTTCTCATGCTTGATATATTTGATTTGCTGCAATAGCAATACCAACATTAATGCACGCTCCATTGTGTTTGGAAGCTTCTTGATTGACCGAAAACTCCTACATGCTGCATGCACGTTTTTGTATATTTACAGACTCTAATTCTTTCTCAACGCAGATTGATCCTGGATTCGGATTGAGCAATTCAAAATGTGTTTATGAAAATAAAAGGCCAAAAATATTTTGATGATATTCCCTAGCCTACTAAGAAAAAGTATCTGAGGTCACAGATTATGCTGTGTTTGCTAGAGTAACCCATAGGGTTTTTTCCTCTCCTTTCATCAGTCATAATGTGGAATCATTCTATTCGATCGGGATACTTTCTTTTATCTAATAAATAATATGATCAATGAAAATTCGAAACTTCAATATATTCTCATAAACTTTCTTTTTGAGACTGTGTTTTCGTTTTAATGTGACAAAATTGCATGAGGTTTTATCTGTCCTGATATCCTAAACTAAACGTACAAAAGCTCATTGTTGACGTTAACATATTTTGAGTCCTTTAAAGTCTTTGAAGCTTGAGCTTCTCTTGTAGGCCCTTCCAGTGAACGTGTTCCCAATCAACCAAGATCTGCATTCAAGTTTAGAGAGTTTACCACTTGAACTAGCTTTGATGAGGATCATATCGGTTAGCATCACTTGCTTACAAAACTTCAGTTTTAGCTTATAAGACCGTATCTTGTATTTTTTTTCAGCTGAATCCAAATAACGTTTGTTTCTTTTTTCTCCAGAATTCACCCCAGGACAACACAATGGCAATTGGCAACAAAGAGGGCAAGAAGGCAAAGAATTCAAGCTTGTCCTACATTTTCCTGAAAATGGGGTAGGACAAGTAGAAAAGGAAAAGGAAAGGGCAGTGGGTGAGTTTAGGTCTCTAGGAAAGGAAAAATTCATTCAAAAGCTGACCTTTCACGTGTCAAGCATCAGATCAACACTAATCACATCAAAGATTGGTCCTCAGCTAGGTATGTTATCAATTTTAGTGCATGTTTGAGAGTTGTTTCGAAATTACTAAAATTACTATGAAATCTTGAATACTTAATTCTACACTTTTAGATGTAATTTTTAGATCACCAAAATTCATTGGCTTTGAATGATCAAAAGCATATTTCATTACTAATTTTTAAAAATCACAAAATCAATTCTCTTACCATTTTAAATTCACTCACATACCTGCCCTTAATCTTTATTTAAAAACTCTCTTTGACTTGATTATCGTAACTATTCCCAAGCATCCTCGTAGCGAAAATGTTGCCATAGAAAAGAAAGATTGCAGAATCTGGAAGCTTGATAGTAGTGGATGCTTTACTATGAAATCTTTCTTCTCTTGTCTAACTCCACTTCTGCACCGGCACGGTGCTTTTACCCCTATCTGTGCAGTCAACTATCATAGAGGCGATTCAGGTCATCCTAGCTTTCCTTTGTAAATATCTTTTGGAGTCTTTATGATCCCGAAGAAGTGCCTTCTTCAGTTGGTCTGTATCTCTTGTTGGCCTCGTTATTAACAGTAAAATTCAAAGAAGAAATCCTTCTTATGCTCTCAATTGGTGTTGGCACTCATTTTGTTGGACTTGTATTATGAACCTTGAGATTAGAACATTTGATTCTCGCACCCATGCATTATACAATATCAAATTCAGATATAGTTAGACATCTTCATTGTGCATTAATTTTATACATTTTGCTCTCTTGTTGTTTACTAAGTTTACAAATACTTTTAGCTAATCAAGAGACTATTCCTATGATATTTATTTTACAAATACCCTTTTGTCAAATTTTCTATTAGAAGAAAATTATAAATTGTGTAAATAAAGGTACACGTGGACGTTGGTATTTCAATTCCGAAACATCTCTTTTACATTAGCTTTCCTCTACTGTGGCCATCATTTGTTTATAAGCTGAATAAAATAAAATTACTATCCATGGATTTATATATCAAGATTGTCCTCTTTTTATTCTATAGGGAAAAATGTCTTTTTACTACTTTTTGTTTAGTTCAGGGCTTAATATGTTACACATTTTATTTTTAAGTTTTGAATTTAATTTCAACTTAAGATGTTATAATTTTACTTCTCTTAGAATTTTGTTTCACTTTGGTCCTTAAATTTTTATATTTTACAGTTTTAACCTCAAATTTTTTTTACTAAAATACTTATTTTTTGTTATTCTATTTTAATAAATTTAAATAATCATAGGAATTATTATAATTAATTACATTTCTCTTTTCCTCACTTCTAAAATTAAATTTAAAATCTTACTTCATAATTACTTTAAATTAATTAATAATAACTATTAATGTAACTCTTTAAAAGTGTTTAATGAAAAGTTGTGCTAAAAAAATATAAAATCTTAATCTTGAAGTCTATGGACCAAATCCTAAGAGTGAAATTGTAGCATTTTGATATATGAGAACTAAATTGAAACTACAATCAAAATTTTGGACTAAATTTGCAACGAAGTAGAAACTAGGTCAAAACCTAAGCACAAAAAATGTATTTTTTTCCCTATTTTATATTTAAAAATAAGAAATAATTTCAATGGAACAAGATCATCTCATCCATAGTCCTGAAAGCATTTTGACAGACGAAAAAACTAGTTGGTGTTGCTGGGCAGAAAAAAGAGTTTGCTCCAATCACAGAATTCACTTTTACATGTGACCAAATGGATAACAACTAACAAGTGCGAATGAAGATCTCTTAAATAAAATTTAAATTTCACCACGTAACACAATTCACTTTTACATATGACCAAATGGATAACAACTAACAAGTGTGAATGAAGATCTCTTAAATAAAATTCAAATTTCACCACGTAACACTGTATATATGTATGCAAGGTTTAGAGAAAATATGGTCAGCGCAATCCCATAACTAACAAACCATGTAAATAAGAAAATATGCAATCCCATAACTAACAAACCATGTAAATAAGCACTGTTGGAGTTCATTGTGTATGGTTCTGACCTTGTTTTCAAGCAGATTGCAATAGATTCTCGATATCTTTCTGCAGAATGAGAAACAAAAATATAAAATAAGCCTTTTCAATACAGTCTTACTCTTTATGAATTTGATCTGAGGAAAATGATAGGATGCCACCTAACATGGAAACATATTTGAAAGTACGTTGTAATATCATAAAAAAGATAACCTAACCTTTCCATTAGTTGGTCTAACCTAACCTTTCCATTAGTTGGTCTAACCTAACAGTCTAATAACCATACTAATAAGTAATAATTCCTTTTATCCCTAACTAGGGCTATCACAAAAATGTACTAACCTCAATCTTGGAAGGCGAGGTGGTTGGAGCATATCTACCAACTACCTTCCCTTCTTTGTTCACTAAGAACTTTGTGAAGTTCCACTTGATGCCATCGCCAAATAGTCCACGGCCAGCCTCTTGTGATTTCAGGAATTTATATATTGGTGCTGCATCCTTCCCGTTAACGTCAACCTAAAGAAATCAGGTTATCAGCAAGTTTGGAACAATTTTCGAGAATAGCTTTTTAAGTGAAACAAAAATAATGAGAAATATTTAATTTTGCTAACAAAGCAATTCTCTCCGATTCTGAAGTTAAACTAAATCTATCCTAAATTTTTGCTTAGAAACCGATATTTCGTGGGATGCAAGTACTAGTATTATTATGCAAATATAACTGAGCTAATAAATGCTTAGAATATGATTATCCTAAATCATAGTCTCAGTGTGTATAATCTTATAACAGACATCAGCTGAGATGTAGGTAGAGAAACTTAAAAGAAACGCCTCTCTATTGCAAAACAAAAACTATTGCCATGCTTGTGTGTTGCTCATTTATTTAACAACCATGAAGATTTGGACTGCTTCAATTAATAAGGCAAATGCCTATTTCTACAATATTTGATATCAAAATAACTCCAAGATATTTAAATATTCAAAAGTTATCTTGGTTGGTTTAAAACTGCATCACGTTGTGATTTACCTTATCAAAGATGGGGAATTCAGCTTTGAACCTTGTGCATACAGTTTCCTGAATCTGTTCATTGTTTCCTGGCTCTTGTCCTGCAAACTGATTGCAAGGAAATGCCAATATCTCAAAACCTGCCCAAATACGTATCGGTTAAACTAACCCCAGTCTTGAACTACAGAACTTCACGAATTTTAATATCATGATAATGCCTGACCTTGATTTTTGTATTTGTCATACAATACATTCAGCTCCTTGTAGTTTGACTTCGTTAAACCACTGCAAAACAACAAAGATCTTGATAAAGAATAATAATAATAATAATAATAATACAGCACTCACAGCCAGGTTTTCTTGGCATTTTTCCCTCTCGCTCTTCGACCCATTTGCACTTTTTTTTTACTTAACTTCCATATAATCATGACTCCCTTTAATTCACTTAATCAATCACTCATTATCTCATGTTCGCCTATTTGAGAGTGTATCTGATGCAGCAAGTTGTGGTATTCAAGCCAAATTCATGGCCAAACAAAGGAAATTCATCCCAAAAGATAGGGAGAAACTCTCCAGTAACAGAAAGTTCAATATTCAAAATGGATAATAAAAAGCTCCCTATTACAAAACCTAAAGTGGCTATTTTTATAGCCTTAAAAAATGAAAATAACTAATTAAACACGAATTAATCTAAATTAAGAACTAATATACACATACTAATTATTATCCTGTAATTATCTCCATGAATATCATCGTGGAAGAAGTGGATTACAAGAGAGTTAAAAGTTGTCAATGATTCTACACAAAGAGAACACCAACCGTCAACCCAACACTCAAATAGTTGGAGGAGAACAAAAATTACCACTCAGAAGCAACATTCACTATCAGAAGAACTTTCCCCTTGTATTCACTAAGGCTCACATCATTCCCACGAATATCCTGCAAACAAATCCATTTTACAATTTCACATACTCCCAAAGCCAAAGTCAAAGAAATGAAGAACAAGCAATTATAGTGTACAAAACAGATCCATTGAAAGTCAGAATACATTTGAGTAGATATTTAGATCTTACATTACTGATATATCCAAAACAAATCCAGAACCAAACAAAAATTGCCGAAGTGAAAATAAAAACGAATGAAACAGGAAATCACTTCAATAAAGAAGCCAAAGTGGACGAAATGAAAAACTAAACAAACTAATCTAATTAATCTCAAATATTTCGAAGTGAATGTCCAACTAATCCAAAATTCAGCGGAAAGTAATTAAAAAGAAAACCAATAGCTCAAAAACTTGGATCCAACAAATCAGCTGAACAAATGAAAGAGAAGAAGAGAGATTGAAAAGGCACGAAGTTGAATACCTTGACAGTGAAATCAAAAATGGAGTTGGAGGAACCTTGAGCCATATTGAGAAGGAAATAGGGAGAGATTTGGGGTGTGCGGTAGTAATAAAACAGAGAGAAGCAAAGGAAGAAGAAGGAGAACCAATTAAGGAATTTAAAAAAATGCATTTTTCAACGTTCAAATTTGAACGCAACCCTACGCTGTTGTTCGATACACCGTTTCGTCAAAGCATTTCAATTTCCTTCCATCTTTAGATTAGTAATAATCATTTGTTTACAAAATGTGGGGGGAAAATAATGGCTTGGCGGGTAACGTAGTTGGACTTTGCTACGTGAGAAGGGTCCGTCACAGACAAATCACCAACTGCCACCTCCTACTGCCATATATATTAATTATATTTCAGTCTTTGTAAACTTCTTAATTGTAACCTCTGAAAAATTTTGATTAAATATTTCATTCAATATTCAAATTAATTTCACCCTAAAAAATTGTTATTATTTTAATTCTAGACAAATCTAAAATGAGCTTAAATGGTTGGTAATAATAATCAAAACAAATACTTTTGTGAAATTTGATTTATAAAAGATGGGAATTGTTGTAGAATTTTATGGGAGTCCTATAAGGGACTTGGGTTTGATGTGCTTGGATATGACTTTTAGAAATTGGGATAAAATATTGAATGATCTATTTTTTGAAAAAAAAAACAATTTTGAATAACTGGTTGAAATTTTCAAAATACACTCATGTTGCACATGAAAAAACAATATTACTCTCGCACTTGATCTCTCTAAGTCTCGCATGGTTGGTGTCACTTTTGTCCATCTCCGATTGGTGTACTCAGTGTTGGAGAAGAAGACAGAGAAGTGAGCTGGAGAAGAAGAAAGCACCGGATTATTGAGTTTGGTTTTGAAAAAGTGCTTGGAGGAGAGGATGAGAAGAAGATGATTGGCTACGAGGAAAAAACCCTAAACCAATAGAAGAGGGGTAATGCTATAATTTCACTTTCAAAATTTATGTTTTCTCCTCTTTTGGATCTTTAAAATGATTTTTTGAACAATTAATTCGTAAATAACGATTTTGAGAGTTTTTAGATTATTGAAGGATTTTTTCTAAAAAAAAAAATAGTGAATTGTTTTTTTTTTTTTTTCTCAAATTGATTAACTAATGACCCATTTAGTAAAGTTCCATTTCATGTTTTCTGTTTCTAAATTTTTATGAAACTAATGTGTTTGATAACGTTATTTGTTACTAAAAAAGGGTTTTCTAGCACGATGATAACTAATTTTCATTTTCAAATTACACTAACCAATATAATTTTATAGAAATTTATTGGTTAAATATATTTGAAAATGATTTTAAAATGGCTAAAATCACTCAAAATCCCAAATTTTTAACAACTTCAAAACTACCGTACACTAAAACATTCATGGAAACTATAAGATACCATTTCTGTACTCTACAACAAAATTGACTTTTAATGATACATAAATAGAGCAAAGATATGTAGGGAGAGAGGGAAAGGATTAATCCAAGCCAAAATTGCATTTTTTTGTTTTTGTTTGAAGTTTATGACAAATTTTTTATGTAAATAATTCATAACTGATAATAAATGTCATTAAATATGGAAAACAAAAATAGAAATTTTTTGGCGAAAAAAAAGTAGAAAGTCTACAAAATTTTCATCTGTTTTGACATTTTTTTGTGTCACTAATTGTGACTAGAATTATTCGTCACTTAAGAGTGATCAACCTTTGGTTTTTTAAATCGACAATTAAAAAAAGTGATCGGTGGAAAAAGAGGAAATTTTAGGGCTTTTTTTTACCTTTATGATTGTTTGTTTTAGTTTCATCCATCTATGAATTATATTCATTTTCCATATATGGTTTCCCTCCCAACTTTTGTTTTTCCTTCAATCCCAATTTGTTAAGTTATGTTTGTTTAGGTTATTTGCTTATTGTATATAGAATTAGGGCACAACATAAACAATTAGGAATATGTAAGTTATATTATTTTATAGATTGTAATAGTATGTGTTTAAGGTATAAACTATTTTAATATTTATTTGAGTTACAGATTCTTTTAGTCTTTATTGAATATAATAAACATAGTAACAAAGAGAAATATGCATGTGAGTATGTGTAAGAAATAGTAAATATGGTAACTAATAGTAAATATTACAAAAAAAATATGAAATTTTAATATTGTAGTTAATTGTAGGTTACAACAGTCAGTCGATCTACAATGTTATTATATCAACCAACTTTATATACATCATTTGACCACCTTAGGGTACAGGTACACATCTTTAACAAATAGCATTTTTATCGAAACAAATGACGAAATCTTCCACAAAAAATAGAAAGACAAAAGAATATCCACCATGATATCCTTTCGTCAATAGCAACATGATGCACCCACAAAGTTACACTGCTAACTTGGGGGGAAATAGTTCCCAAACTATTGCCTCAAAATCTTGAACTATTGTATATTAATTGATATCCATCATCAAATATGACCAAACCCAAAATTCCATGTATTGTTTTCAACTACTTTATCTTCACTTATCCTTATCTCAAAAATGAATCTGATTCACACATCTCAGTCAAAGTGGATGTTTAGTAAGAAAGAGTATCTTTTGACTTTAAACTAAATCTTTATATATATATATATATATATATATGTGTGTGTGTGTGTGTGACCAAAATTTCAAGGTTGAAATAACAATTTACCCATACGTAAAAACAATGAACACCTTCTGATAGCATTCGTGCTCATAGCATATTTAATTGCATTATTTTATGAGTCTGTCGTAATCACATATAACACTCATTGAAATGTGATACTAAACAACGAAAGTTATTTACAATTGCAATAGATATGTGATTTAACATGATTAACACAATTTGCAAATCTTTTAGTTAGATTAACAAGACCATCAAGTTTACAAAAATATAACTCAAATTATTTCCGGTTCTAATTGGCCTAATGGTTATGGTTTGAAGTAATTTACAAGAGAGAGATATTGTTTGTGATCACGTGGAATGTCCACAGATGATTTTTATCGTAGAGTTTGATGAACACCATCATCATTTTTTGATAACAATGAAAAGGAGGCAAACACACCCTTATACCAATGTTTGCTAGGGGTGTCGAAGAATATGGACCATTTGTGCTCAAGTCAAGCAATGTTAGAGTGAAGATAAAAAGAAAGTAAGGAAGATAAATAGATGAGAAATTTGTTTTCGGTTATTTGATATTTATTTACTTGAACATTTTGTATAAAAAATGGCAGATGGTTGTTTTTTTAAGAAAATTTTAAACGACTTTATGTTATGTCACATTCCATCTCACATTTTCTTCCTTTTCTCACCCACAAATCAGTATCATTTCTCTCGCTATTGCTCTTCTTTTCCTCCCTCATAAATCATTCTCCTTTTTCATGTTGTGTGAGCATGTGTGTGGTTTTGTGGAACTTGGTTGTGGTGGTGGAGAAGAAGAAAAATGAAAGGAGAAAAAAACAGTGAGTTTTCGTCGCAGTAAAAAATGGTAGAAAAGAGAAAAAAAGCTTCAAGTTGATTTGCAAGAGAAGTTTGATTGTAAGAATTATGAAAGAAAACAAAGACATATTTGTAACTTTACTCGATCATGATGTGAATGTTCATTTGAAATATTTTTGCAAAAAGAAGGAGTAAATTTACATTGTTGGTCTTCAGAGTAAGCAACTGTACAATTATTCCTACCTCTTCATGGTCAAAAACATAATTTCCTAAGGTAAAAAGGTACATTTTTTGGTATTATTATTTAATTTTTTTGGGTGAAAGAAATGACTTTGATCTTTTAGGTTTACAGCAATTCTCTCTCAGCTGCTCCCTCCATCTCTCCTATATTCCTATTTCTACAGCCACTGCCACCCCACTCCGTCGCCCGCCGTCGCTCACCACACCCTCCAGGTCTCCACTCTAATCTAACCGGTTCAGCCTCCCGACCAAATCGCCGCCGCCGCAATCGGGGTTAACTAAACCGGTTATTTAATTACCTTAAAACTGAGCTGAGCAGACCAGACCAGACCAACGCAGCTGATTTAGAAACGCACTTTCAGTCCTTCAATTTCACTTCTTTAAATCAGCCGCTGACGATAACTACTAGGGTATTTCTCTACATTTTCTCATTTCAACTCTCCAAGATTGTCACTCAGAATTCCGAGCTCAGTATCATCTTCTTCATTTCCTTTTGGTTTGTTTTGTTCTGTTTTTTTATTTCTTTAAATTTCTTGCTGCAAAGTGGTTGAATGTTTTGCCTCACAAGTCAACATCTTTATGCAGGTTGAATTGTGGGGACTTCTTGTTATTATTCAGAATATAGTTTTTATACTCTAATTGAACAAACACCCTTTTCTTCAACTTAGGTGTAGTGCCGCCATGGATGAAGTTTGCGAGGGTAAGGACTTTTCGTTCCCTAAGCATGAGGAGGGGGTGCTTGAGTATTGGTCTGATATCAAGGCATTTGAGACTCAGCTCGAGCGCACACGGGACCTTCCTGAGTATATTTTTTATGATGGGCCTCCATTCGCCACTGGTCTTCCACATTATGGCCACATATTGGCGGGGACAATCAAGGACATTGTCACCCGGTATCAGGTTATGACCGGTCATCATGTGACTCGCCGCTTTGGATGGGATTGTCATGGATTGCCTGTTGAGAACGAGATTGATCAGAAGCTGGGTATTAAGAGGAGAGACGATGTGTTGAAGATGGGGATTGACAAGTACAACGAAGAATGCAGAAGTATAGTTACGCGGTATGTGGGGGAGTGGGAAAAAATCATCACGCGTACTGGACGATGGATTGATTTTAAGAACGACTATAAGACAATGGACTTGAAGTTCATGGAGAGTGTTTGGTGGGTTTTCTCTCAGCTCTACCAGAAAGGTCTTGTCTATAAAGGTTTTAAGGTTAGTTGGTTTATAATCTTTCTTTATTTGCATATTTCGGCTAATATTCATAGACTCCTTTTATTATACCATCAGTTGCTAGTTCATTCTTTCACGACATTTTCCCCCTTAAAACATGAGAATAGGGGGTGGAAAGCCATGTGAAATTTAACACCCGTGGGAAATTCAGTTTGTTTGATGCGATATAGGATTTGAAGGTTGCCTTTAATTTTCTTGACTCACTGTGTTATATTTTTTAGTTTTCATTTGATCATCAAAGGATATGTGCACGATGGGATCATCATCATTTTGAGCTAAGTAGCTGAGTATATTCTTTCATTGGAGATCATCATTGAATCGTTAGTTACTTCTCAAAATTTGAAGAAAAATATGCTACGGCTAATTTTTCTTTTTAAATTTAGAGGGAGAAAATACGTGCTTGGGTCATATTGCATTGCACTGCATTGGATTCTGTGATCTGAGGATGTTCTTTATCCAGTTTATTTGATGATAATGTCATGTTATGGTATCTTTATGTGTAGAAACTTTGAAAATAAATGTCTTAGGTAGCTCACTTGGGCATGAGTCCTTATATTTGACATATAGTTTGTCAACCCAGGAGTTGTTTTAGGTCTCTTCTCTACTTGTGCTTCATAACAATCTTTAATCATAAGCGCTAGACAACTAACGAGAGTATAGTTAAAGATTTTGACCACATTTTGTTGTTGATGGACATTTTTTATTTAGTGAAGGCAATATCATACCTAGCCATGATTATTAAGGGTGTAATAATATGTAGTAGGTTTGTGGCATCCATTACGATATCATTTGTAATATTAGTCAATAGATGAAATAATATTACCTTTAACTTACTGTTGATTTGTTACCTTTCTTATCTCAAACCTATCTCAGTTGGAGTGAGGTTCAATCTTTAATCCAAGATCTTTTACCAATATTGGGGACAGTACATCCTTTCAACTTGTTGAAAATGGATTACTACTTATTGGCTTTCACCTTGTCCTAAATATGACACACCTTTGTGTACAATTAGGACAGGGTTTTGGCATTAGCCAAAAAGTCTTTGTTCTCTCTTTGACCAAGAAAAGAGAAATTTCAATGAAGTAATGGAATGAGACCAATGCTCAGAAAATCTGATCTCCATCGAGGAATAAAAAAGATGGGTGGGGAAGAATTCCCTTTGTACTGTTTTTCCACTTCTGTATCATCTTTCCTCATCCGAAAATTGTACTATCTCAGATAATTTGGTGAGATATGAGAATTTTGTGTCGTTCTCTTTCGGGTTCTATCGTAACTTGACCAAACAACAAAGGTGGCCTCTCTTCTTTCCTTACTCGAGGAGTGCACTATTAAAGAGGGGAGGAGAGAGGCTCGTGTTTGGAATCCTAATCCTAGTTGATGTTTTTCTTGTAAATCTCTGTTTTGTTTGTTGTTGGATCTCGCTCCCCCTAAGGAGTTGGTCTTTGATGTGGTGTGGAGGACTAAGGTTCCTAAGAAAGTTAGGTTCTTTATCCGGCAAGTCTTGTTTGGCTGGGTTAACACTATTGATAGGCTTGTCGGGAGGAAGACTTCGCTTGTCGGGCCTTTATGTTGTATGTTGTGTCTAATGACGAAGGAAGATCTTGATCACCTTTTTTGGGATTGCCAGCTTGTAAGGGTCGTGTAGTGCTCCTTTCTTTAGGAGTTCGGTGTTAGCTTTGCCAACTTGAGGAGTGTTGGAGCGACGATTGAGGAGTTCCTTCTCCATCCGCTCTTCAGTGATAAGGGAGGCTTTTTTATGGTGTGCTGTGGTATGGTTATTTGGGATATTTGGGGCGAGAGAATTCTAGGGTGTTTAGGAGTAGAGAGAGGGAGCATAGTGAGATTTGGTCTTTGGTTAGATTTTACGTGTCTCTTTGGGCTTCGGTTTCGAAGAACTATTGTAACTATTCTGTAGACAACATTTTACTTATTTGGTCCCCCTTCCTTTAAAAGGATGGTTTTGTGGGCTGATTTTTTTGTATGTCCTTGTATTCTTTCATTCTTTCTCAATGAAAGTTATCGTTTTCATCAAAGAATGAAGAAAAAAAAAAAAAAAAACTAAGAAGGAAAAAAAAAAGTTGTAAAATACAGACTTCTTGTTCCTCTATCTCCTTCAAGATATGCGTCTTCTTTAGAATTCTTCCTTTTCATTTTCATGCTTGTGTGTAGTTTGCTTCTTATATTCTAGTGACTTGCTTTCTTTCTCAGAAGTTTTTTGATAAATGACCCATGTCATCATCAACCACAACTACAAAATTACCCTTTCTCTCTTCCCTATTCTCTTTTTTCTTTTCTTCTTCCCTTCTGTTTCTACCTTTGATTTTCTTTTTCTCCCTTCCTCTCCTCTGTTCCAACCTCCAAATTTCCCCCTCCCTTATCTCTTATGGGTTTTTATTCTTTGTGACTTTTCCCCCTTGTTCCTGCATTCATAGTTTTGGTTTATGTTGTTGAGTGTAAGAGTGACCGGCCAATCTGTATGAAAGGAGAGAGTGAGGAGAATAAGGCAAGAGAGAATGACATAGAGAGAGGAGATTTCAGTGAGAGTGAGACAAAGAGAGGGAGAAGCTCAATCTATGTGCTTGAGGTTCTGTTTCGGTAATTTCACCCAACTCGATTCCCCCCCCCCCCCCCCCCCCCCCCCAATACCGAGTTCTTCATCCATTTTCCCTTTTGTGAGAGGGGTTGTTTCTTATGGTTGACAGAGGTGTGTGAGCACATGGAGAGAAGAACAATAGGGCCATCAATACCAAATCCAACAGCCCCATACATAAATGATTTTGATAAAGACCCTTCTCTAAGCAAATCTTTTGTTTTTTGTCTTATGAAATAGAGCTTTCTAGATTTCGTAGTTATAGTTGTAGTTATCGTGTAGGTTTATGCTTTTCTGTTTCTTTCTTGTTTTGCCATGTGTAACTAACATTCGTTATTTATTTGTTTTTCTGACTGCTTTAAAGTGGTTTACATGGTACCGAACGATGTATATATCTTTTAATTATTGTTAATCCTTGGAAAAGCCATGTAAATATAACTAACTGCAATTAATCTAATTCAACTACTGAGTAGGAGTTCAATTATAAATTTGTTTGCATTGTTTTTTTCTTAGGTCATGCCATATAGTACTGGTTGCAAGACACCACTTTCAAACTTCGAAGCTGGCCAGAGCTACAAGGTTTGCAACTCTTTCTTCAATTGAAATTTTTTCCTTACATTAAATATAGTTGAATCACCTTTGTATGTAGAAGCCATGGAATGCATGGTGTAGTTGCTATTTCCTGAGAAATTTTGAATATTCAATAAATCAAGAATACAATATATGACATATTTGGTTAATTAAGAATACGTAATTCGAAATACAAAAGCTACTTTTTTTAAAGTAAACCTATTTTCTTTCATTTTCTTACAAGGATTTGCTTATTTCTTAATTAAAAGAGTTGAACTCTTAGGCAAATCTAAAATTTTTTGCTTAATTTTGTGCAAGGTTTGATTTTTGTTGATTTTTTTACCCAAAGTATGAATCTATGATGGTTTTTTTCATTTTCTACAATGTAAGAAAATTATCACGTGAGCTTTTAGTTTGTCAGTATTGTAAGAAAACAATAGTTAAAATTTGCAAAGTGATTCTTCTTCTTTTTTGATAGTAAATTGTATTTAAGTGCATTATTTTTTTTAGTGGGCAAATAACAACTTAGTAAGCACGATAATTTGTACATTAAATAGGATTGGGATGGGTTCAAAGAAAAAGCCAAATTTTTGTTCCGTGTTCATTTGGTGTATGTAGCATAGATTTTCAAATCACGTCAAGAGAATTTTCAGTCTTAGTCTTTGGTGGTTTGTCTACATAAAATTTCATGTTTTCCAATTGCATTATTAGACACCAGCTAATGTATGAATTGTTGATTTGCATCAGATTGACTTATAATCTGTCTTCTGATATCCAAGAGTATTACCTTACACAGGATGTCCCTGATCCTGAAATAATGGTAGCTTTTCCAGTACTTGGGGATCCCCAAAATGCGGCTTTTGTGGCTTGGACAACTACTCCGTGGACCCTTCCGAGTAATCTTGCCCTTTGTGTTAATGCCAATTTTGTTTATGTGAAGGTCCGATTATGTAAATTTATGTTCAACATATTGCATTTTGGTAGTAACTAGCAAATTTAAGTATACTTTTATGTGGTCTTAAACTCTTTTCACCAGATTTTTTTTACTGTTTGCTGTTCTTTTTGACTTTACAATTTAACCTTGTCAAATCTCTTTGTGAAGTGCATGCAGATGACTTTTATTTTGCTGCATCTTTGGTTAAGAAATGACCTTTGAAATTTGTCTTCCCTGTTTGATCCTTGAATATATTAGCCATCATCCCTATCTTCAGTTAGGCACCACCAACTACTAGGTACGTGTATGGTTAGGTCGTTTGTGGTTTTTCCTTTTCTTGATCTATACAGAGGTCCAGGAATAAATTCAGCTTTGTTACACATCTTTTGGAAATGCCTTCAATCTGGTCAGAAGACTCGAGATGAAAATATCAGTGTACAACATCTACACTCGGCATCAATCCCCATCAAGAAGCTCTGATCAACCGCGCCATAAAGCTCTTCAAGCTGAATGGAGCCTTCCTTTTTTTTCTTTCCTACTTCTTTTGCGTAATTTTTGTGTGCTCTTGTATTCCTTCATTAGTTTCAATGAAAGTTTAATTTCTTTCCGGAAAAGTTTGTGCAGAAAAGAGCCTCCATCCTGTGGCCATTGTCTTCCTAGGTTCTTTGTTTGTGCCATCTTTCACTCAAGAAACACTATCCAGTGGCATTTGTGTTGCCTTCAAGTCCTCTGTTTCTCTTTAGGCCTTTGTTTCTAGACTCTTTTGTAATTGTTTGGCAGGTCTTATTTCTCTTAATAGGAGTCCTTTCTTGTTCTTTGCTTTCTTTCTGTGGGCTTTGTTTTTTCCTGAATGAGAGTCAGGGCTTTTCATTAAAAAAATACATAATAATATAAGTGTATCAACATCACACAGGCTCCCGGTTAAATCTTTTATGCTCAATTGTATTTAGTTTTTCATTCATTTATACACAAACTGTATATTTTTCAACATATTGTGAATCTTACAGCATTTAGATGTTTTGTTCATTGTGCCTAAGCTCTCAGAAGTTCTTTTTATAGTTGATAATCTAATGTAATAGAAAAAAAATACCAGGTTCGCAACAAGGTGTCCGGAAAAGTATACGTGGTTGCTAAATCTCGATTGTCTGCTTTACCTGTCGAGAAACAAAAAGTGAATGCAGCAAATGCTAATGATGGCATTAACAAGTCAAATCCTAAGAAAAAGGGATCCTCGAATTCAAAAACAGAGAACTCAGTCGAGGACTCATTCGAGATATTGGAGGAAGTATTAGGAGCTTCTCTTGTGGGTAAAAAGTAAGCCTTTTCATTGGTTGATACGTTTCTTGATGATTTTAGCAAGGCTGTTATATACATACATATATGCATGCCTGTATGTGTATATATGTGTGCGTGTGTGTGTGTGTTTTTTTTTCTGGTTCCTGAATGTTTATTAAATTGTATCTAATGATATTGCTGAAGGATATTAAATATATTGTTTTTTCCAGGTACGTGCCATTGTTTGATTACTTCAAAGAGTTTTCTGATGTGGCATTTAGAGTTGTTGCGGATAGTTATGTCACTGATGATAGTGGTACGGGCATTGTCCATTGTGCTCCTGCATTTGGTGAAGATGATTATCGTGTTTGCATTGAGAACCAAGTGATCAATAAGGTTTGTCATGAATATTCTTTTATTCTTCACATATCATTAGTAAGTTTTATATGGCTTCACACCACATGATTAGTGACAACCAAGAAAAGTGATGTGGAATAACTTGTTAAGTATTGGTGTTTTGAAGGTCAGTGATCTGAGGTGCATTTGGTTAGTAAAGGTGATCGAGAAACAGAAGTTTAAAACTAACACTCCAAATGATTACTATTTGGTTTTTAGTCTACTAGTAGTGTGTGTTCTCTCACCATTTCTTTCAAGTGGTTCTTGTTTACCATGTAACCATTTGAGTTCTTTGCCAAATTATAATAATAAAATCAAGTTTTATAAAACTATCTTTGGAAGTTTTTTAAACCTTATTTGAATTTTGAAACACTTGTAAAAGGTAGATAACAAAGTAAAAAAACCAATAGGTGGAAGTAGTGTTTATACCTTAATTTTCAAAAACTGAAAACAAAAAAAATCAATGGTTATCATATCAAATGGGACCTAAGAGATTCAATGAAAAAACAAAGTTGTATTTTTAAATATACTTTTGATAGGTTATGAATTTTAAAAGTTGTTCAAAACGTTTGGTGATATGTTTATAAATAATAAGAACAGTAGTAGTTACTAACTAATAATTTAACTAAATCTCAAATATTAATGATTACTATATTAATATATTTAATGTTATGAATTCTTGTATCTACCAACTAATGTTATTAATTAATTTTTAAAATAGTTACCAACTAATAATTATTGTTCGATTATTGTTTTCGAATAAATATTATCTGTTATATTATGTCATACATGTTTCGATTTTTGCAAGAGTTAAAAGGAGTTTGTCAAATTGAATAATATTTTTTTATCGGATTTTTGGTTTTTGTTTTTTTAATGTAATGCAAAATACTTCTACAAATTCAAACGTTGTTTTCAAAGTTTGGAGGGAAATATTCAACATTCTTATTTTCAAAACATCTCATTTGTATTCTCTCTCATTTACTTGCTAATTATTCCTTTAAAGAAATTTGATCAAAGTTGAAGGCCTTTTTTCTCCTCGCTAGATATTTAAGTTCAAGTTGACTTATGTTGTTTATTTTCATTTTCTGCTTGACCCCTTCTGTTTCTTTGCATAACTGAAATGAGAATGCCGTATCTTGTTTAAAATTAAAAGATCACTAAAGTGCACTATAATTGTTTGTGAGGATAAGTTACTCTGCATTTCCGTCTTATTTTTGCTCGTGTTTTTTCCATTTGCTTGTAGGGTGAGAATTTGATTGTTGCAGTCGATGATGATGGTTGCTTTATTTCAAAGATTACCGATTTTTCTGGACGTTATGTCAAGGATGCAGACAAGGATATAATTGAGGCGGTGAAGGTATGTTCTTGCCCTTGTAGTAGTATGTTCAAGTTGAATTATTTTTTCTGGGAATATCTATCGTTTCATCATGTAGATATAGCATCCCAATGTATTCATGTGTGATATGAAAACCCATGTAAATTTTTAACTCTTTGATGCAATCTCAATAAGCTTGGAGAATTCAAAGTGGAGCTTGAATTCACAATTTGGCCTTGTTTCTTGTTTGCAACTTGAAGTAAGCTTTTGATTGAGAAACAAACTTTGAATAGAATAACGTTTGGATCTTGAACTTGTAATTTCAACTATGGGTGAATGTGAGTCTTCATTAGCTTTATCCTTGAAGACATATCTACTTGACGATTACGTTTTCATTCTGTAATTTTATATTTATGGTGATCTTCTTGTTGCTTTTGGACTAGGGAAGTATAAAGGAGAGGAGGAAAACAACCTATTTGAAATAAAAATATGTTGGAATCTAAAATTCTTTATTATTTCATTATGAACGTGCATTATTGGTCAGAAATTTCCTGTTTCAGGCACAAGGAAGGCTTGTTAAATCTGGAAGCTTTACCCATTCTTATCCTTTCTGCTGGAGATCTGATACTCCCCTTATCTACAGGGCTGTTCCAAGCTGGCAAGTCCATTTATTATCTATTTGAAATCTGCTATTTTCTTTTATGATAAGGTCCTCCTTTTCACTTTGGTAATTTTGTTTTTGCGTATGTGTACATTTTGACACTGCAACTGTTTGCCTCCTGCCCTCTGGATAAATGAAGAGTTCAGTTAGGTTTGGTTCACACTTTGGGCGCAGTTGCGAAGAGAGTATTTTTAAAATGGCAAAGAAATTATGGAATATTCCTTTTATAGCTTTTTCTTTAGAAAGAAAACCCTCGTAATACTATTACTGAATTCTAAATTCACACTTGATTTTAGTGCTTATATTGCTCATTTTCTCTTCCTGTTGCACATTCCACCTTTGTCCTATCTGATATTCATTTTTGAATGCGGACAAATGTAAATAAACTTGTTTTTTGTTTGTTTGTCTTCCTCCTACTGTTACTATCCTAACCAATCGGACTTCTCTTACTTTAGGTTTGTCCGAGTTGAGAAATTAAAGGAGAATTTACTAGAAAACAATGAGAAGACTTACTGGGTGCCTGACTTTGTGAAGGTTTTATATTTTATGCTGAACTCCTCTCTTAAATACTCACATTTCACTTTATTTGAATTTTGGTCAAGTATGCATGGGCAAGGTTGAATGGGGTATAGTATTATGCACGGTGTAAAAAGTAGTAGTGTGATATGAATCAAGATATATAAGATTAATAGAATTTTATAAAAAAGATTGATAGAAGTTTTTTGTTGTATCTATGCTTCTGTGGGCTTTTGTGGCAAATCCTTCTTTTACTTATTGTTAGAAACTTGAAACTTGTTTTCCTTGGTTGGACAGCTTTTCTGTAGTTTCACTTCTTTTATCTGGGCTCTCTTTTTGTATTCTTTCGTTTCTTTTCAATTAAATTCTCGTGCATTGATATAACTATGCTTCTGAGAAAGAGAACCATCATGAAAATCTTCCATGTTTAAAATAAACAACTATAAACTCTCAAGAGTTGAATCGTTTATATATATATATATATATATTCTTTTCATTGCTTGAAGATACAAACATTTTAGAACTATGAAACTTGAGTCCTGAAATATACTTGGGTTGAAAAAACAGAGTGCTGATGTGAAAATGAACTGTTTCATAGCTCGTGAGATCTATTTTGTCTTCATCTTTATTTGTTAATGTCAAATTGTAGGAGAAAAGGTTCCATAATTGGCTAGAGAATGCAAGAGATTGGGCTGTCAGTCGTAGCAGATTTTGGGGAACACCTCTCCCTGTCTGGGTTAGCGAGGATGGGGAGGAAATACTAGTCATGGACTCAATTGAGAAACTTGAAAAGCTTTCTGGTGTTAAGGTATCACTCTTATTTCCCGGTTTTTGTTATCTTCAAATATAACTGCTTTAGGTAGAGGCAGCCATTTTTTCTATTTATCGAATCGTTTGCTATGTATGGATTTTTTTAAGCTTGCCATAGGAACTTAAATCAGTTTACCGTGAGTTTTATTTCTCTTCAAACTGTCTGGTTTCCATGCAGAGGGGTGAGGACATGATTCATACCGTAGAGAAGAAAATAAATTGACATCTTCTAACATAAAAAAAATTATGAAATGGCTTGGTGACCATCATGTATTCTTTAAGCAGTTAATTCTTATGTTCTGGTGGGGACTGCTTGTAATCTACTTGTGAGTTATCTGTGGGAATCTTATGTTTTCGAGCTTTCAGGTGTTTGATCTGCATCGTCACAAGATCGATCACATTACTATTCCATCCAGAAGAGGTCCTGAATATGGTGTTCTTCGGAGGGTAGATGATGTAAGACTACTTAATCTCGTTTTTCTCTTAAATATTATTTTTCTGGATTAGAAATTGATCAATACTGGCGTTTTCTTGCACTTTCTCTGGAACTATGGAAGTTAGGATAATTTTTTTTTTTGCCTTTTTCTGCTTCACACTTTTATTTTATTTTTGGATTCAGTCACTTACTTTTGATACTACTCTTTTGTAATGGATCTTGTAACTTCAAAATTTTCTCACATAGATAGATAATTAGAGGTCACCACCGTTGATTATTTAGACTAGAGGGAATAAGAAGAGGAGGGTAAGGGGTATAAAGGTAATCTACATGGCGGAGGATGGGGAATTAGTAAACATGGCCAAGGGTGTGATGAGGCATTATTGTGACTTGGGTGAAAATCCTTTGGCAGGCCTGTTTATCCTTTTGCCATTATATGGAGGATTTGGCTTCCGAGAAAAATTGTGAAATTTGTGTTGTTGGTTAGAGAGTGAGAGGTCTGTGGGAGGCGATTAGACCTCATGCCTTGGTTTGAGCATACCTGGCTAAGGATTTCTATAATCATCCTTTTGGATTGGAGTCATTTTCTTCGTTCGATGGGCTCCATCTGTTAGCCTTTTGCTTTTATGCTTCTGATTCTTTTATTTTTCTTTTCAATGAAAGAAAAATAAGTAAAAAATAGTACACAAATACGTGCAATCTATTTGAGTGAGTTGCTGTAGTTTCCCTCTCTTAACCATGTTTTCTACCTGTATATTTTTTAATGAAAAATTTATTTCCTGGTGTTCATACTTGCAGTATATTTTGTTCCCTCATCTTTAACAGGTGTTTGATTGCTGGTTTGAGAGTGGGTCTATGCCATATGCTTACATTCATTATCCATTTGAGAACGTTGAGCTTTTTGAGAAGAATTTTCCTGGGCACTTTGTGGCAGAGGGGCTTGATCAAACTCGTGGATGGTAAGTTTCTTGGTGTTTGTGTCTTTTATTTTTTTTTACCCTTCATAGTTCCAAAATATCAACTAGTCAAGTTGCAAAATTATTTTCCTGTTACTTTGGAGTTGTAAATCATTAGTGTTTTTCTTACAATAATTGTAGGGGTAGTCGATCAAACCCCTCACCTTTAAGATGAAAGGTTATGCCAATTACCGTTGAGCTAAGCTCACTTTGGCAGTTGTAAATCACTAGTTGGATTGTATTTAGTGGTGAAAAACTCAAATATATGCACGAGAGTGGAATGTTGATATAATTCTCTTTTAAATTGATGCTTCTTTTTCTTTTTTGGTTGGACAATTGATAACTTATTTTATTGATATGAGGAAGCAGACACAATATGAGCATGGTGTGAAACAATGACTTTTGGTGATTAATAATCTACTACATTATTTTTTCATGTTTTGAACACATTGAAAATCTACTACATATTTTTTTTCATTTTTTGAACACATTGAAAGGAACCAAAACTTCATTAATATAATGAAAAGAGACTAATGTTCATTTTTGATGAGATATGGATTGTTTGCTCTTTACGTCTGCAGGTTCTACACTCTCATGGTTCTATCTACTGCTTTATTTGGGAAGCCTGCATTTAGGAACCTTATTTGTAATGGCCTTGTACTTGCTGAGGATGGTAAGAAGATGAGTAAAAGGTTGAAAAACTATCCTTCACCAATGGAAATCATAAATGATTATGGAGCTGTAAGTTCTGTATTATATCTATGTTTTTCACTTATCTTGTATTTCTGACTTCACTTTTCATTATTCTGATGACAATGACATTGAAAAACAAGATTGGTGTAAATATACAAACTCCCTTAAAGACTATAGTTTCAAAAGCCTCATTGCTAGGTGTTCTTGTATGATACCTTGGATGGTTGGAAGGCTCTTCCTTCCTTTGAGTACAATTTCGTTCAATCAATGAAATTATGTTTATTCTTCTTCCAAAAAGAGTTAATAATAATAATCATAAATAAAAAAGCAAGCATCAAGATATTCATTGAGCTTTCTTTTCAATTAATCGTGGTTATTATTTTATGAAGGTTGGTGTGTGTTTTTTTGTTGCAGGATGCTCTGAGATTATATCTTATAAATTCTCCAGTTGTACGTGCAGAGACTTTGCGATTCAAGAAGGAGGGTGTCTTTGGTGTTGTAAGTCTTTACTGATATTTTACACTGTACCAAGTATTCTCGGTGCACCACTTGGGCACCATGTCTTCGTTAACTTTAACTTTACTTCATAGTTCATGAACAGCTATACTGAGACCTGTTTTTCCTCACTTTGACTTTATGGACTGTTGACAGGTCAGGGATGTATTCCTGCCATGGTACAATGCATATAGATTCCTTGTTCAGAATGCCAAGAGGCTCGAGATTGAGGGGTTTGCACCATTTTCTCCAGTGGATCAGGCCACCCTTCAAAAATCATTCAATGTGCTTGACCAATGGATAAACTCTGCCACCCAGAGTTTAGTATATTTTGTCAGGAAAGAAATGGATGGCTATCGACTCTATACGGTTCGGCACTTTCAATTGATATATATGGCTCCTATCTTCTCTTGGATATGATTGATTGACTTTCTGATTATATATCTTCGTGATTTTATTAGAAAATTAAGGCCTATGCATACACCTCAATACTTGTTTTAGATTCCTGTTAGCAGCTGTGAAAGTTTTTGTTCCTTTCTTTTCTGTTTTTCTTTTAATTTTTTTTTTCTTGAAACTTAATTGCAATTGTTGGACTCTCTTTTGTTCGACATTTCTCATCATTAACCGTGCTCTCAATACAACAGGTTGTTCCATATCTTCTAAAGTTCCTTGACAACCTTACAAATATTTATGTGAGGTTCAACCGCAAGAGACTAAAAGGCCGTACTGGGGAAGAAGATTGCAGGATAGCACTCTCTACTCTGTACCATGTATGGTGCATTTTCCCCCGCTATTTAGATAAATGATTGACAATTTTTTTAACTGTCAACTTTTTGGTAGTGTACAAATCTGCGTATGTGGTTTATTAACTTCTCTGTTTCTGTATTGCTGTAAATTAAGTCGTAAGGGCGAGTGACTCATCTTATTAAAGACAGACTAAAGCTGCTCACTCTGAGAAATTTAATTGATATAAGCTGAATTTTGGTCATTTTTCAGTCGACAAATTAGTCAGACAGAGACATTGATGATTCATTTCCCTTTATTTGGGGATAGAGTTTGAGTGCTATTAATTAACAATCTAAATTGTAGAGTTCGTTCTTTCTTATATATAGATTACACCTATATTATGGTTATAAGATGTTTCGTTGACATACTTGGCTTTTTTATTTTTGTTCATATCGGTGTACTATGTTGTATATTTACATAGTGGAGTATTATAGTTCTTTCAATTTTATGGGAAGTGTTATTATCATTTAAATGAATATCTTGTTTAATTCTTTTTTTTTTTGGTTAATGCAAATTGTTTCTGCTTCATGTGAATTAATGTTGAATCACACCACTTCGAATGTAGTATTATATTCTGTGTTTTTCTTCTTAGCTGTCAAATCTGTTATTTCCTTGTTCATTTTATTTTTTATTTTGATCTGAGCACGGAGTATATTGTGCCTTCAGGTCCTTTTAACATCTTGTAAGGTCATGGCTCCATTTACTCCATTTTTCACTGAAGTTTTATATCAAAACTTGCGGAAAGTTTCTGATGGGTCAGAGGAAAGCATTCATTACTGTTCTTATCCTCAAGAAGGAGGAAAGGTATTTATTATCGGTTTACTTATATGCTATAATATTTGTAATCATTTTTTGAAATTATTCCTGTGTAGCAAGGGGCACTGTATTTGGTGTTTTGTTGTCAAAGAATTGAGAAGCACTTTTGTAACACCTTTAATTTTAATTAATTTATTTATTTTAAATGAGAGCCTTTTCCTACTTCAAGGGGTTGGATTGTTTGAACACAAATTCCCTTCTTCATAGTTTGTTTTACATTTTAATGAAAATGTCTGTTAAGTGACACTATTATGTACTTATGATTTAATATCCTATGAGTTTTCTTGAAACCTAAATGCTGTTGAGTCAAGTATGTTGTCTCGTGAGATCAGTTGAGGTGAGCGTAATCTGTCCCACAAACTAACGAATATAAAAGAAAATGATACAACATTATGAAATCTATTAAAATAACTATTAATGTTAAGCTCTTCACATACACTTTAGAAATCATAAACTGAAAAGGGTCTTTGAGCCTCTCTTTTTTATCTTTGAATTTTATTTGTAAAAAGATACATGTCAGCAGAAAGCTTACCCCCTACCTTGAGCTGAATTTGAATTCCTCATGAATGAGTTTTTTTATAACTTCATCCAACTTGATTTCTTATGACTACTGCTTGTTGATGATTATTAACCATTGGCAGACTTTTTTGTAATAGTTTTTTGGGAGGGGCTCCCCTCTACCCCCGGCCCCTAGGCCGTATTTTTTTCTCACTTTGAATATATGCCTGTTGATGTTTCTTATAAAAAGTCCAACTTGATTTCTTACATTTGTTTCACTTTATGATATTTGATATGCCTTATTGAATGCCAACTTAGAGAGGGGAAAGAATTGAAGAAAGTGTTACAAGGATGATGACAATTATTGATCTTGCTCGCAACATTCGGGAGCGTCATAACAAACCTCTTAAAGCGCCTTTGAGGTTTGTAGATGCATATATTTTTGCTTCTTGCTGATTTTATTGTAGCATTTTCCATGCTCATATCTAATTCTGTAATCTCATCAGAGAAATGATAGTGGTTCATCCAGATAAAGATTTTCTTGATGACATAGCCGGGAAGTTAAGAGAGGTATCTATATCCTGAAAGCTAATATCATATTTACTTGAGGCATGTCTTAGGGTTGGGAACTCCTTTTGATTTCCAATCATTATGATGTTTTGGGAGTTTCACACGATGCACTTGGAATGTCTATTGTCTCATTCTATCATAAATATTGGGGCTATTCTATTGAGCCTTTTGTCTTGGGTTTTCTTGGTACTTTAATGCTTAATATTATCTATTTATCTTTCCGTTAGTTTAATTTCTTACTTCTTGATCTTTTCCTAATTGTGCTGCAGTACGTTCTTGAGGAATTAAATATAAGATCTCTTATCCCATGCAATGATACATTGAAGTATGCATCCCTTCGTGCTGAGCCGGATTTTAGGTATAAAAAACTTCCACTTGAAAGAATCTTCTTCTCTTTGTCCAGATGTTTTGATATGATTGTTCTCTTCTAGTATGTTGGGAAAGCGTCTTGGAAAAGCTATGGGAGTCGTGGCAAAGGAAGTCAAAGCAATGTCACAGGAAGATATCTTGGCTTTTGAGAAAGTGGGAGAAGTTACAATTGCTACTCATTGCTTAAAATTATCTGAAATAAAGGTATCTGCTTTCACTTTGAAGGCAGCAATTCTGTCTGTTCTTGATAGAATGTACTGTTTGATCCTGAATTGAATGATATGTCTGTTCATGAGGTTGAATCATAGGTGAATTTGTATGTATGTGCCTTTGAGGGTAGATATAATTTTACTATTTTTTAAGAGCTTTTTTGTTAACTCTTTACCCTTAAGGGTAAGAAAGGCCTCCTGTCCTATTCTATATGGGCCATCTATGTTTCTCAAGGAAAACTTTGGTTTCTCTTAACTGAGATTCTTGGAAGTGGTTCACACATCTCGTTACGTATCTGCTTCTGATCATATTATTGCGGAAGAAAATTTCAAGTTGTGAACCAAATTATGAAAGTTGATGTTTTAGGCCTCTAGGAATCTTGCTGATGGTGAACCTTTTCTTTCTCGTGCTATCTTGGGAGAATTGAGGTGTCAGGTGTTGTGGTGTAGTTGGTTATCATTTTGGTCTGTGATGTGCAGGGAGGGCCATATTTTTCAACCGTTGGTAGTTTTTCTTTTGAAGAACTAATTAAGGCATACAAATTTCTAACTTCCCCCAAAATCCACTGTTGCCTTCAGGTTGTCCGTGATTTCAAGCGTCCTGATGGTATGACGGACAAGGAAATTGATGCTGCTGGTGATGGTGAGAAAATTTAACAAATCAATGTTATTCAACTCTTCAAGGGTCTTAAATCTCACTCTTTGCTTGTGCTTCATTTTAGGTGATGTACTAGTGATTTTGGATTTACGACCAGATGAATCTCTATTTGAGGCTGGTGTCGCTCGTGAGGTATCTTGCATTTTCCATGCTTCATCTCTATATATGATATACGATAATCATGAATACTCTGTACCATGTTAACTTGTTTAAAGTTGGTTGTAATAGTTGCATTGTATCCGTGGTCAAAGTCCCTGTGAATTGTCATTGCTTACTTGTTTATCCATTTCAGATTGTTAATAGAATCCAGAAGTTGAGGAAGAAAGCTGCCCTTGAACCTACAGATACAGTAGAGGTGTATTTTCGATCACAGGATGAGGATACATCAGTAGCGCAGAGAGTTTTACAAGCACAGGTCTGTAGCAAGCTACCTATTTTGGAACTACCATATCATCCTCATCTCATAACTAACTGAAATTTGATCTATTGGATAGGAACTATACATAAGTGAAGCAATCGGTTCCCCTCTGCTGCCGTCTACTGTGTTACCTTCATATGCAGTAAGTTGCATCCCATAATATATGTTATGTTGCCTGTTTTATTGAATTGTAATACAAACACTAGGACTTTGTTCATTTTATTTGTTTGAAATTATCATTTCTTTCAATATATGATATGCTGTATACACTTTCTTGAAAGAAAAAACTTAAATTTTTACAACAACGTTGTTCATTTTTCAGTAGCTCGTGGATGCATTGAGTGTCCCACTGAGTTATCTTCTGTTTGAATCTTGTTATTACTTTTTTGTTCTCCATCTTAGAGTGCTTAGCTTAAACATGAATGAAAGGGATGGTGCTGTCTTGCTCATACAGTATGTTTTGCATATCCATCATGTTGATATGAGCTTCCGGTGTTATAAAATTTGTAGGTCACGCTTGCTGAAGAAAGTTTCCATAACGTAGCTGGGATTTCATTTTCTATTATCTTGGCCAGACCGGCACCTGTGTTTAATTCAGACGCTATAACGGCTTTATATGAAGGTATATGCACTATTTCTTGCACACACACTCCCTCGTTCTTGTACTCTCTTTCTCATGCTTGGTGAGCACAATTTTAGGTAATGAGAAATTTGCCCGATCACTTGAAGTTTACTTATTATCAAGAGATCTCTCCAACTTGAAGTCTGAGTTCTCCAATGGAAATGGCAAGGTTTGTATTCTTCTCCATCTTGTGTTATAAAGGAATCTTTACGTTAAATACAATTGCTGTTCAATGAAACTATACGGGAAATGACAATATAAGAAAACTGCATCTCTTCAATCAACCAAAAATTGAAACTCCTAGAATTAGGATTAAATACTATTTTGGTTCCTATACTTTTCGCTTTAGTTTATTATAATTTCTTTACCTTGAAAATATTTGTTTTGGTTTCGCTTTAGTTCATTATGATCTCTTTACTTTGAACATATTTATTTTGGAGGTTGTACTATGAAAATATTTTGTCATTCGTTCTCATTTATAAGAAACTAAAAATCACCTTTAAAAAGTTACAATCAAATTGAACTTGTAAGTTTAGGTACAAGAAATGAACTAAAACCAAGAGTTCATTATTCAAAATAATATTTAAACTCCTAAAATTTAGTTAAAAGTTTGAAGTAAAAGATCTAATTTGTCCGTTAAAATAGTCTTGTGCAAATTTGCAAGTGATTTTGAAACGGTTAGAATCACTTTTGTTATGTTCAAAACACTATGAAAACGCTTCTAATTACACAAAAGCAATTCAATATTCAACTTTACCTTTGTAAATGCAATTTTCATATCATCCAAATGATTTTGAATTATTCAACAAGGTTTTGGAGTGACTTTGTCAATTTTAAAATCACTTCCAAATGTGCCCTTAATCTTCCTCGAGATCATGCATGTTATTTCTCCTAATTTATGCCTTTCTTTTCAATATACAAAATATTTATTAGTTTCTTTTACCAGGAAAAAAATGATAGAAAATTTTCTTTCTATCTGTGTTCATGAAAATTTGGAATATGAAAAAAGGATAAAACAGTTGACATTGGTTCTGTGTGAAACAGATTAGGGTTGATTTCATCGACGGGCAGCCGAGCGTGGAGGTGGTGTTGGCCGAGCATGTTTTCTTAACGGCAGGCGACCAATATTTGAAGGCTAATTCTTCTTAGAATTCATTTTTGTATATCTCTGCATATTATTACCTTTTTTCTTTCAAACACTTTGTATTTTTTTCTCTTCATTTTTCATTTATATTTTTCTTTCATATGGGATAGAATTAAATCCCCCAACTTAACAGAGTAGATGCCTACCAAAGTTTAGGGCGCACAGTTTTGTATCAAAATCTCAAGGATTATATACTCATTTTTTAAAATTTGAGTGATTCTGATTTTAATGAAACCAGTTCTTATATAGTTTTCTTACAATATAGTTTTATTATTATCCCCAATTATCATTTAGTTGACATAATGATTTGGTTAATGAAACCAATTCTTATATAGTTTTCTTACAATATGATGATGAACTTTCACTTTAACCTGTGGATTTAATTGATATTATACCAATCCAATTCATTTTGATTAAAGTTGCAATATTACTTCAAGTGTATTCTTAAAAGGTTAAAGAAAGTGTGATGAAAAAGACATGATTGTTATTTCTTATCATGGATACCATGGCTTGTTTTGTTGTTTGTAGGGTTTAGGGTTTAGGAACTCCTAGATTCATCTAATTTCAACTTTTTTTCTTTTTTCTTTTTCCCTAGAGCAGTTCAAATTCATTCAACCAGATTTGTGGGAGAACTTCCATAGATGAAATAAACTGAAATGTCATCTTCTTTGCAAAGGAAGTTGACTAAGAAAGAAGAATCGGCAAGATCGGGGTAAACACCACTGAGCCTAGTGTAATATTCCAGTTTGATATTTATAGACAAAATCAGAGTTAGATGTGTAATGTAAATGAGTTGATGTATAATGTAACTGAGTTGTAGAATTAACCAAGTTTCATTTGACGTCTCAACGATCATTGTACTAAAAATAGATTTGTGGTTCACTAATAGTGTTAGCTACATCCACGGTTCACTAATAGTGTTAGCTACATCCACGAACAAGGGGAGATAACAATATTACTTGAGAATGTTCTCTAAAGCGCACATATAAACCCAAGGTTATGTGAATATAAAATGATGTTACTAGTGAGACCCCTTTACTAAGTTATTCCTAATATTCACATGACAAATTCAAGACATTTCAACAGAGTCAGTACTCGACAAAATCATAATTTGTCATCACACATTTGGATATGTTACTTGGATTCAGCACTATCCGACAGTATACGTGTGATTTTTTTCTCACAAGACCACAATTTGTCATGACACACTTGTATCCTTGACAAAACCACAATTTTTCATCACACATTTGTGAATTTCAAATGATTAAATATATGAATATGACAAAAATTGATTTTACTCCCAAAACATATCCTTACTCTCATGATACAAACCTCTAGTCCTTACTGCATCAGGTATAAGGTTGCTTATTAAATTTGAAGTGTGCAAACTATATCTTCATATTCCAAGATTGTTTTTGTTTCATCCTATATATATAACTTCCTTAAAAGAGTTCATTTGATCATATAGAAAAATTATTTCCTGAGTTGGATCGAATATTCATCGCATACCATATCTGTACATTGCAATTGTCTGTCAAAATTGTATCATCACACATACCATATCTTAACAAATTTGTCTGTCATCTTATAGCCCTTCTATACAATCATGATATACAATTTCTACTTTTTTAAATGAAAGGCGTAGGGATGTCAATTACACTGTTTCAACCTCTTGAATAATTTAAAACCTGTTTGGATTCACTTGAGAAAATACTGTCTATAAAAATATAATACACATTTCTGTTACTATAATTTATTTGAATGTATTCCAAATGCACCTTTTATCTTCCATAGGCATCGTGGCGAGTATCACAGTCTTCAAAGGTTTCACACACTTCAAAGGAAACAACATGTACTTAAATTCTCATCTTCGACACACTCTTTAAGAAAAAGCTTTAATGAATGTATAAATCCTCAACACCTCTTTCCAACTCAAAACAAAAATAAGATAAGTTCCAAACCCTTTTAGAAGAGATCGAGAGGAGCTTTTAATGTTCGAATTTAATACACTACGGTCATAAAGATGATGAAGATAATATCAATCCTTTCTGATACTCCTAAAGTTCGGTCAAATTAGAATTTTCATCTAGACGACACGTTTTTAGGTGCAATTCCTAAGTCCTACCGATGTTTATGTAGCCTACACACAATTATCTAATTATCACAAACATTTATTTCTAGTTTTTTTCAAAAAAATTAAGTCTGTCTCGTGATTGTTAAAGATTTGTAGAAGATCTAGTAAGTAGAAATCAGCCATACTGACATTTGGACATAAAACAGAATCTGATTTTCGTTAAGTTTATTTTGAGGAGGAAGAATGTGAGCAGGCCAACACCAAGAAAACCATGATACACACTGATACAGTGTTGGCCATATACACTATGTTTAAATCAAATGGGGAGATTAAGATTTGAGAGTGAAAATTGACTAACTTTCTCTCCTTAGAGTTATATAAGGATGTATTTATAAAAATTAATGACATTTGTTATCTTTCGTACAGTTTTAGAGTGACAATAAGATAACTCTTTACTTCTTTGGACGAAACGTCTCGTACCATTTTATTAAGGCGAAGCTGAGAAGAGAACATTGGCTTAGGTCCAAGGCCCAAGCCAACCCCTCTTTTAGGCTTGTTTTGGTCGTATTGCTTTTGTTCTTGTTTTATGTTTATTATAGAATGCGATTCAAAATCATTCATCACAATAGTCCTAATAGTCCTATTCACTTTTGTGTTAATTTATAGTTTGTCGTTGAATCTCTTATTTTTTATATAAAGTCACTAACCGATTCAAATATTTAAATTGGTTTGTGAAGATAAATTTAATATTATATATATCTATAAAAATAGGGAAAGGTGAAACAGATGGCTATATAAGTAATGCATGCTTGACAGTTTTAAAATCACTGAAACAAATGCATGCAAAGGCTTTTCTTTAATTAGTTAGTACTTAACAATGGTGGTTGGGAGTAGTACTGTATCAATTTTCTTCTCTTCTACCTTACTTCTTCTTCTTTTGGCTGTATTTCCATTTGGTTCAAATTCTGAGGATCTAAAAGCTTGTAAGTTGGATTCCATATTTCAGTTTGGTGATTCCTTAGCTGACACTGGAAATCTAATTAGAGAGAACCCTTCAACTCCTTTCTCTCATCTTCCTTATGGCCAAACTTTCTTCAACAAACCCACTGGAAGATGTTCTAATGGTCTACTTATGGTTGATTATTTTGGTATTTGTAGCTTCTTTCCATCTCCTTTCTTTTCAATTTCAAGCTTCATTTATGATTACAGCTGGACCAAATGTCCGTCTCTTTGGTTTAAGTACTCTTAATTAAACAATTAGTTCTTTTTCATTGTAGCTTTGGCAGCTGGACTTCCTTTGGTGAATCCCTACCTACAAAAGAAGGCATCTTTCGTTCATGGAGTGAATTTTGCAGTGGCTGGTTCTACCGCTTTGCCTTTAGACGTTCTTGCTCAAAACAACATCACATCTCCTGTTACCAACACTTCTCTTTCTAAACAACTTGATTGGATGCATTCATATCTCAATACTATTTGTTCTAACAAAAGAGGTTAATTTATCTTACACAATTTTTTCAATCTCTCAAAACTACTTTTCATTATATATATATCAATTTCCTTAATTAATTAATTTGTGCAGATGATTGTACTACGAAGTTAAAGCATGCACTATTTTTTATGGGGGAGATTGGAGGAAATGATTATAACTATGCTCTATTTGAAGGAAAGACTGTTGCTGAAGTAAAAAACATGGTACCTCGAGTTGTACAAACAATAATGGATGCAACTAAAGTATGTGAATCTAAACTATTTACATGTTATATTAAATTTAAGTTAAACTTTTAATTAGATTATGATCTCTACTGTATGTGTAGAGGGTAATTGATTATGGAGCTACTCGAGTTATTATTCCTGGACACTTTTCAATGGGATGTCTACCAATCTACCTCACTGGCTTTCAAACCAATGATTCAACTGCATACGACAAGTTTCACTGTTTAAAGGATTTCAACGGTTTAGCAAGTTATCATAACAAAAAGTTAAAGCAAGCTATAAAGTTGTTGAGAAAAGAGAATCCAAATGTGATAATTGCATATGGTGATTATTATAATGCGTTGTTTTGGGTTTTTCAACATGCTTCTTTGCTGGGTATGCTTCTTTACTTGTTATTGTTGTTGTTGTTGTTCTATATTTGTATAATTTTTTTTGTATATCTAACTTTTGTTGTTTAATTTGTAGGATTTGATGAAACATTTCTACAAAAGTCTTGTTGTGGAACGGGAGGTGATTACAACTTTAATGTCATGCAAATATGTGGACTTCCGAGAGTACCTGTTTGTTCTAATCCTGATAAACATATTAGTTGGGATGGAATTCATTTAACACAAAAGACTTATCAAATCATGGCACATCGGCTCATGCGTGATATATCGCCAAAGTTTCGTTGCGGAAGTAACTGAATTAGTTTAGTTTAAAGCTCTCAAATCAAGAAAAGCTCAAAGTTGAAGGTTTAATCTCTCCGTAGCTGTAGTTTTTTCTCTAATATATCTTGATTAGTCTTGTCAGTTAAAATTAGATATCGTAGTAAATTTAGTTTTACCTATCAACTTAAAATTTTGAGTTAATTGATGATTTGTAAAAACAATATCAAAACAAATGGTCCAAGAGATAAATATTGGTTCTGTATTCAATCTAATCTCATGCGTAAATACTTTATTCATCTACCTTTAACAAAGAGTTGAGCTTTTAGATCTGTTTGAGCTCAATTACTTTAGATAGTTTTTTTTTTAAAAAAATTTGCATTCCTTTAGGAGCAATTACCTATAAAATAATATATCTTAATAGAATACCAATAATGATTGTAAACTAATACCAATAATGATTGTGAACTAATATTGTGTTATGATTTGTTTTAAAAAATAGTAAAAAGAATTAAAATATTTATTAATATAGTAAAATATGTGTAAGTAGTCTACCAACAAAATTTTATTATATTTAAAAATATTTTCAACAATTTTTTATTAAAATATTTTCTTATAAAATGAGGTGAAGTGTGAGACCAACCATTGAATTGATCATAAAATACAAACCCTTTCTCTCATCCCTGTAAGCGAAGAAAAGAAAAATATAACATACAAAAATTTGAATTGATGTGTTATGGAATTAAATTGTTGAATCAAGGAAATAGTGGTTAATATGCCCAAGGAACAAGTGGCAATCATTTCACATCTCATCATCCCTTTATTCATACCTCACTCACACCAATACAAACAAATTCAATCCTAAGTGGCTATTCAAATTTTGGACAAATTTTAATAAAACAATCTCTTCTTTTTTTCTTTTTAAAAAATTAGTATTCGAAATTTTACAAAATATTAAAATTAGACTCTTAATACTTATATGGAAGTGGAAGAGAAATTGAACCCTAGGTAAGAAAATGTTACCCTATAACTTTAACTATATATATCTAGTAATTAGATGGAGGATAAATATAGTTTAAGCTAATGGAATTATACTCATTTCAACTAAATAAGTTATATGAGTAAAATCTTACTGTCTAATTGAATCACCATCAACTTTTTTTTTCCTTCTCTTAACATGAAATCATAATTGTAGTAACAACTAACTCGATGTTCCCAGGTGGTTAATAACTAGAGGTAGAATCACATTCTCATATATCTAACATAAATCAAGATGAAACATGCATTTTGTATAAAACCGGATCATGAAGCACAAAAGAAAAGAGGAAAATCAATGGTGGAGATGGGCATAGTGAAGAGAGTGATGTTGGGAAGTGAAGGATGGGAAGTATCGGAGCAGGGGCTGGGGTTGCATGGGGATGTCGGCCTATTATACGGCCCACCCCAAGCCGGAAGAAGGTATGATCGGTCTCATTCCAGGGAGCCGTGGGGTAAGGGCGTGACGTTGCTGGTGGGAAAAGCTTTGAAGAGCGAGCCTGGGGTAAGGGATAAGCACCATTTGGTGGACGGAAAGTTTGAGGCCAACGGCGATGATATCTACAGAAAGAACAAAGAATGGGATAATAATGAATGTTAGATACCCAAAACTAGGCTGTGATGAAGTCGTGTACTGAAACCGTGATCTGATTAATTTTGTGTTCGCATGTACTACTGGTGCTTGTCAGACCAACTCCATCGTAATTAGGGTCTGTCACAATAGAGGGTAAGAGATACAACAAAGTTTGAGTTTAGAGAATGTGATTGAAAGGCTTCCAAACTAAATCGAGTAACCATACGACCAACTTGAAGAACTATGATCATAACATCTGGCTTAGTCCCTTGCAAGACAGAGCACAGGATATTCCCTTTGTTGCCTCCACATATATTTTGGTCTAAACCATCACTACTTACTTTGTAGCAGTGATATGATGGAGAGAAGTGTTTTAAAATTGAAAAAAATGTAAGAGTTCTATTATTAATAAAAAGGAAGCAGTATTGGGCAGTTGATTTGCCGCCACCATATCAAGTCAAAGTTTTCTTTATTTTTCTTTTCTTCTTCCTTAAGGTGGCGTCGCCTCAGAATGGCAACACAAGTTTTTCTTTCTTTCTTTCTTTTCACTATATGTATTAAAGAACCGTTAACCATGCCCATCTTCTTCTCCTCCACAATATCTCATGCCATCTATTCATCTTTCATATTCTAATTCTCATCATTTGGTTAAAAAAAAGTACATACCGTTTACATATCTTAAGTTTGAATATTTTTCAAGGACATCAATTCAATGACAACTGAATTATCAAGCAATGCCTCAAAAACCACTCGCATGAGCTATGACCATGGACTCATGGAGTATGGTTCAATCAACACGTTCCTCAATGGAGACGTTGAAAATACTATACAAAGAAAACAAAACAAAACAAATGATCTTTTAAATAATTAAAATGATAAAACCCTAACTTGTAACTTTTAAGATAAAAAAAAATAGTAAACAAAAAATTATACAAATTATGGAGTTTGTGCTTAAGGGTAAGGAAGAAGAAACCAAGTTTAAGTTGAGTAGTGAGATAGCCAAAATAATCTAACGTCCACATTCCAATAACCTTTAAGAAAAAGAGGGCAATTTTCAAAATTGGGGTGCTCTTTTGAGACCCTCTACTTCAATTTCTCCTTTTTCAAGTGAAAGAAAAAAAGATTCATAAAGCAAAAAAGAAAAAAAAAGGGTCAAAATTTGGAATTAAGAATATTGATTTAAGGAATTAATCGTTGTTAAGTGGGAATTATTGATTCATTTTCCCAAAAGTAAAACAAGTGGCAAAATCATTTCATATCTAATCAAAATAAAACTGAGGGCGGCTAGCCAATCGGTAATTAATTACACTCTTAAACTTTTAATTAGATTCTTAAATTTATTATAAATATAGTTAATTATTTTTTATAATTGAAAATGTGAAGTTTAATCTCTTTATTCATGACTTCACTATTTATTTTAATTTTGTTCGTTACTCTAAGAAAAAATAGGAAGTAAAAAAATTATTTTTTAGTAACTTTTTTTATTTACGGTAGACATTATAATGATGAGGTTTTTCAAAAAAAAATTACTAACAAACAAAATTGATTACAATTGATTTTTGTAAATATTTGATCAACTGTTCTATTTTTTTTTTGCTATTTTTCTTTCAATTATGTATATTATAGTTGAAAATACAAACTTTAACATTTTTAGTTGAGGATATACATTGTTTGTGTAATTGAACCGTGCTTATATTAATAATATATTTGAATAACTTAAGTCGTAATTTCAAGATTTTGATAGCTCAAAATTTTGATAGGGGATTTTGATTTCCTCCAATTTCTCAAAAATTTGAGAATTGATTGAATTTGTTTGTTGGTATATTTTGAATTTTTTTTATAAAAGCAATTAGTTACGTTAAGTTTAATTAAAGTTATTTTTGTTTTAGGTATAACTTGATTACAAATTTACCACTAAAATATAAGATTTTAGATATGATTCGATAGCCATTTGGTTTTTAATTCAACAATTTGTATATTTCTTACTGAATGGTGAGGGAAAGTGTGTAGAAAAGGCCAATTCAAAACACAAATTTGGAGGCAAAGACAATGGAGAGGAAGACGAGCAAATTAGTGAAGAGAGTGAAGTTGGGAAATGAAGGGTTGGAAGTATCGGCGCAGGCCCACCTAAGCCGGAACAAGATATGATCGATTTAATCCACGGCGCCATCGCCAACGGCGTCATCTTCCTCGACACGGCGGAGGTCTACGGTCCGTTTCCGACGAAATCCTGCTGGGAAAGGCTCTTAAGGCCCAGACTGGGCTTAGGGATAAGGTCCAGTTGGCTACTAAATTTGGGATCCAATTTTTGGACGGGAAGTTTCAGATCAACGGCGATCCGGCGTATGTGAGGGCGGCTTGTGAAGGAAGCTTGAGAAGATTGGGAGTGGATTGTATTGATCTTAATTATCAGCATCGAATCGATACCAAAATTCCCATTGAAGTCACGGTCAGTTCATCAATTAATTATCCTTCTAATCCTACAGTTTCCAAGTATGTATTTTCCATCAATCTTAAATTTAGTTTTAATTTTAAAATATGAAAGATTGGAGAGCTGAAGAAGTTGGTTGAAGAAGGGAAAATAAAATACATAGGTTTATCAGAAGCTTCAGCCTCTACCATTAGAAGAGCTCATGCAGTTCATCCAATCACAGCCGTCCAAATTGAATGGTCTTTGTGGTCTAGAGATGTAGAACAACATATCATTCCTACTTGCAGGTATTTCCGAACATTTACCCATCAACTTAAACTTTTGAATAATCCATTGACAATTTAAAGATGAAATTAAAAATTTTGATGTTGACCCTTTTGTGTTGTGTGTATATGTGATCTTTAGGGAGCTAGGCATCGGAATCGTAGCATATAGTCCTCTCGGAAGGGGTTTTTTATCATCGGGTGCCAAGCTTGTCGAAGATTTAACTGAAGATGACTGCAGAAAGGTTACGTTTAATACTTGAACAAACAAAAAAACAACTATTTTCACTCAAATGAAAAAAATTAACACCTTTTCAAGTTTCATGTTAAGATTTTATTTTTGCAACATTTTTCTCCAAATATTTTGTCGAAATTAAAGTTCAAGATTAAAGAAAATGGGATAGTTTTAGAAAGAGTTTATTTTGTTCAGGTGTAATTTCCACGTTTTTACCCTGAAAATATGGAGCACAACAAAATGATATTCGAGAAGGTTAGTGCATTAGCTGCTAGAAAAGGGTGGATTACATCTCAGTTGGCATTAGCATGGGCTCACAACCAAGGGAATGATGTGGTTCCAATCCCTGGAACCACTAAGCTTCAAAATCTGCAATCAAACATTGAAGCTTTATCAATGAAACTCACACCACAAGACATGGCTGAACTTGAAGCTTATGCTTTGAGTGATACAGTGAAGGGTGGTAGATATGATAATAAAGTACTCA
Source organism: Cucumis sativus (assembly GCF_000004075.3). NCBI lineage: Eukaryota > Viridiplantae > Streptophyta > Magnoliopsida > Cucurbitales > Cucurbitaceae > Cucumis > Cucumis sativus. The sequence goes on from NC_026658.2 coordinate 1,997,086, forward strand.
TCACTACTTGGGAGCAATCCGATACTCCACCACTTTCTTCGTGGAATTTATCTTAAAACTAATACATAATAATATATGTTGATCAAATTTAACTTGCTTTCTTGAAATAAAAAGATCAACATGTCTCGTTCTTGAGATTACAATTAAGTTAAATCAAGAGAGGAATCTAGCTCCCTTTTCCCTCTTCCATATGATATATGTTATAATTAAGGCTACTAAGTATATTGTATGTGTGTTACGTTAATTATATATAATAAAGATTGAGAGTTATAAAACTTTGATCTCTCTCCAAACTTATAGTGTGTATCGTTTTCTTGTATTATATTTGTTTTATTTGTTGGTTCATCGTTCTTTTGCATTGGATGATGTTGCAGGTTTCTTGTCAACATTGGCATTTTTTCCTTTTGGGATGGATCATTCCCTACGCCTTCTCCTAGTATCTTACACGATTGAATATCATTGTCTTAAACGACCCTCAACAATATCAATTAAAATGATCAATTTAAAAATTAACTTAAAGCAAACATTTGATAGTTTCAATTTAAAACCTCAAGTACCATGCATATAGGAATTAAGTTTCAAATAAACACTTTTGTTTAATTTTAGAACGTTCCATTTATTCTCATAACTTTCTAGTTAACTCTATCCCAAAACAAACAATTAAATCAATTTACATCATTTTAAAAATAAATGGAAAAGAAATAATTATATTCTATTTTAATATCTCAAACTTTTAAAATATAATCCTTCCTAAAATAGTTTTACTCTTACCCTTTTTCCATGGTCAACCTTATATAAATAATAACCCTTAAAAAAAATTTAAGTAATATAAATTTTTTTAAAAGAAAATTGAAAAAGTTAGAGTTATGAACCTAAAAATAATAATAATAAAATAATGACAATATTTTCATAGAAAGACGTACAAATGGTAAAACTATACAAATAATGCAAACTTAAAATTCACTAACTAAAATCACTTCATCCTATACCTTTTGTGTTATAATGGATAAATTAATACTTGTGAGTTATTAACTCAACCAAATAAAAACAAATAAGTTACTTTTTCTTTCACTTAAAACCTTTTCTCATTTTTATTTTCCCTTTTAAAAAAACGTAAGTCACTTGAACAATAAATTCTAACTTTTTTTTCTTATAAATCTAAAATTTATTAACAATAAAATCTAACCTTTTTTTCTTATAAATCTAAAATTAATGTAGTTAAGATTTAAAACGAATTAACATAACCAAATCTCAATGTAATAAAGTTATAATAATACCATATATAATTGGAATGAGAATATAAAACATTAATTATTGTACTATATATATAATCAATTGTTTTTAAAAATATTTTTTACTCGGATAATCGTTTTAAAAATGTTCATATTATTTTTTAAATAAAAAGTAAAAGAATAACCGTTCAACCATTAAAAAATAAAAATTAATGACTAAATCTTAACTAAGCATCCTATAATCAAGAAAAATCTCTATAACCACACCCATTTTAAGGGGAAGAAGGTGATTATACAGTTGAGCAAAGGTCTATATAAGTTGCTTTAAACTTGCTTTGCCAACCATCAATTCATCCTATTATTCAAATCTTCCCACCATGACCATGATGAAATTTCTTATTGTTTTAGTTGTTTTGATTGCTTTCACCACTCACCTATGTGAGAGCTTTGAGTTGGAAAGAAAAGATTTTGAATCCGAAAAAAGTCTAATGCAACTCTACAAGAGATGGAGTAGCCACCATAGAATCTCAAGGAATGCACATGAAATGCACAAACGTTTCAAGATCTTTCAAGATAATGCAAAACATGTGTTTAGAGTGAACCACATGGGAAAATCATTAAAATTGCGGCTTAACCAATTTGCTGATTTGTCTGATGATGAGTTTAGTATGATGTACGGTTCCAACATTACTCACTACAACGGCTTACATGCCAATCGTGTTGGTGAATTTATGTATGAACGAGCAATGAATATCCCATCTTCAATTGATTGGAGGCAAAAAGGAGCTGTGAATGCCATAAAAAATCAAGGCCATTGTGGTAATTAATTTAATTTCATTTATGATCTTTCTAAAGCCTAATGCCTTCTAGCTAATAGTTACTAATGCAATTATGTGTAATTTCATTTATGATCTTTCTAAAGCCTAATGCCTTCTAGCTAATAGTTACTAATGCAATTATGTGTTATGTGTTCGACAGGAAGTTGTTGGGCGTTTGCAGCTGTGGCTGCCGTGGAATCTATTCACCAAATAAAAACAAATGAATTAGTATCTCTATCAGAGCAAGAAGTGGTGGATTGTGACTATAAAGTCGGTGGTTGTCGTGGAGGAAATTATAACTCTGCATTTGAGTTCATAATGCAAAATGGTGGAATCACAATTGAGGAAAACTATCCATATTTTGCAGGAAATGGATATTGTCGTAGACGAGGAGTGAGTATAATTCTAATTGAGCTATCTAAATTTGTTATATGAGTGCATTATTCATTATTGATCATAATATAATTATGTGTATTGTGTTTGATATTTCATTAATAGCCTAACAATGAGAGAGTAACAATTGATGGATATGAGCGCGTACCTCGTATGCTTTGATGAAAGCAGTGGCACACCAACCGGTAGCAGTGTCGGTAGCTTCAAGTGGGAGTGATTTTAGATTTTACGGGGAGGCAAGTGTAGTTAATTTTGTTGTTGTTAATTATAATTTGGTGCAACATATATAATTAAAAGAAAAAATGATAATTATTTGCAGGGAATGCTTAGAGAAGATAGCTTTTGCGGATATAGAATTGACCACACGGTAGTGGTAGTTGGGTATGGAAGTGATGAAGAGGGAGATTATTGGATAATAAGAAACCAATATGGAACTCAATGGGGAATGAATGGTTACATGAAGATGCAACGAGGAACACGAAACCCACAAGGTGTATGTGGAATGGCTATGCAACCTTCCTTTCCCGTCAAGTATTGATTGGATTTCCTCTTTTTTATTTTAGAACGGGTAGCTAGCTAGCTAAGCTAGGGATAGGGTTTTATTCGTTTGCTATTTTTTATTTTTGAAAATAATGTAGCAGAAAGTACATTATTCTGCTTTTGCTTTCAATTTCCTTCGGTTGTAGCAATTCCAACATAAATAAATAATTAGTTTCACTCATAATTGTTCTCTAATTTTTCTTATGATTTACTATAAAATAATTAACATTATAACACTTACTCAATCCGTTAACTACAAATCACTCATAAACATGTTAACTCACTCATCAAGATTTATAAGGTGATCGAACTACAAATCACTCACTCATATGGATGAACTACAATCTTTTTAAAAAAATCAAAATTGATATAGATATATATTTGTTGCTAAATTTTAAAACATTAATTAATTCTTAAAATATGTGTTAAGAATTAAATCTTAACAAATATTCAAATCAAGAAAAAAATTACATGTATAAATATTTTAGTTGCTAATGGCCAAAAATAAAATTTTAAAAGAATAAAATTTTAGATTCTATATTTTTTTAAAAAACATTTTCAAAGTTTTATTATTTACCTTTGTAATAATAATAATAATAATAATATAGTTTACATCGTAATAGACTACGTTATCAAAAATAAAAGAAAAAAGAAAAATTGAAGTATTCAAATGCTTCTATTGAAAAAGATGGTGAAAACTAATATTAGGAGACAAATTGTTAAAATTATGCTTTCAAATAGGGTTTTGATTTAATTTGGCTTAATCTAATCATTGGTTTCCATCATTTGAATGTCTAACAAAAACAATTTTCTAATTTTAAAAATATATACCACAAAAATTATAGACTCAAAATGCAATCAAGAATGGATCGTACTAACATGCAAATTGAATATTCTTCTTTCACATAATTCTCACAAATAACTTTCGCCATTGTCATCAGCCCACGAAGACTAGGTATGATTTTTTTTTTTTTTTTTTGGTTTTAGCTTTCTGCCTTTGTAACCATTTTATTTTATCTGTAAATTCTGGTAAGATCCACTTCTAAAATTAATAAGAAAAAGTAAAATATCAGTATTGATGATATCAACACCTGACTATGATTACCATTGTTGGGGGAGGTGCATGCATAAACATCTCACTTCCACCCACATGTCAAAGATGCATTATATATTTGGAGTGAATTTGAATGTTATTGTTGCAAAAATCAATATATTTGTGTACATTTGTTTTCTCCAAATTAGTTATTTTTATCCTTCAAAAAATTAATTATTCTTTTTTCTAAGATGAAGTTCTACAAAAGTAATTAGCAAATCCTAACATTTTGTTGAAACGTTAACAAAATTTTAATAAAATGAACCAAATTAAGTATGTTTAATAAAGTTTAGTGGTTAAAATTGACATTTTTAAAAGTATAAACACCAAAATAGAATAATATTTCATTAATTCTATGAATCAAATTATGATTTAAATAGAAAGTAACTATTATCATTACTTACATATAATTTTTTAGAATTGGAAACTAGAGAGTTAATGAGAACAATCAAAACGGTACATAAAAATTATAAGGTTTTAATTTGACTCATTGATCCTTGTTGTTGAGACGCTTCATGTGTTGCGCTATACGTGCTTCCGCTAAAGCAAAAAATTCAGGCTCGGCAGTGGTGATATCATGAATACTTGTTCTCTTATGCTTTGGTGAGGTCTGACGAAGAAAATACTTTTGTGCATGACTAGCCACTTGTGTGTGTGTTTTTGTAATCACCACGTAGTTTGCAATTTTTTTCCATGCACCTTGGCCTAAAAGTTGCATCCCCGCTAGAAATAATCTGCAATAATATGTATGTATCAGTAAATAACTTAGATGAGTTGCATATATTATATTTGTATTGTTGTATACGTACTTGTGCTCCCTTATGCTCCAATTTGTGGAGTTGTTTCTTATCTTCAATGAGTTTTGCGACAATAGCGGTTGTGGCGGTAATGATGACGATGGCAACAAATTTGTCGTTGACAAAGATATTGTTGGAACATGTGGTCTAATCATTTGGGTAGGGATGTCAGAAAGCAAACCAGTATAACTAGTGGAGTCAGCAAATTGACCATTATTATGAGTCATTGAAAAAGTGGAAGGAGAGCAAAAATGTGATGTTTGAGGATCATGAAAGAGAGAAGGATTATTCAAATTGGAGTCAAAAGAACAACCGTTTTCAAATGTCATGGTTGTTTTAGTGGAGTTGGAATTGACGACGTCAGAGAGAAAACCATTGTTATATCTAATAGAATCATTAGATGAGTTATGGGTTGTTGAAAGAGTAGAAGGAGAACAAAGAAAAGCATCACCCATGTTGTTGTAGTTATTGTTGGGATCATTAAATTGAGTATAAGCAGGATGGTAAAATTGTGGAGTTTCAAAATTATCATTGAGAACATTAAATTGAGGGAAAGAAGGGTAATATTGTGTAGTTTCAAAGTTACCGTTGGGATTTGTTAATGATAAACTATGATTCACCCTTCTCAAACTAGTCTCTTCCATCGTTGGTAGTTGCTCCGACCCTACATTATTTATCCAATTACATGAAGAAAACTCCAACCCCAATGACATCTCATGATTATCATCTATACTCGGGCTCAATGCAACTGAATTTTGATCAAAATTATATGGACTGGTCGGAGTATGAAGAGAAGAACCAGAAGAATGAGGAAAAGACACATTCTTATTTTCTGCCATTATCAAAACACCTCTCGAATATGATTGAATGATCTTTTTTTTTTTTAAATTCAAATGGTATGACACGAAAGGGCATTTATAAGGAATTACAAAACCAATATTATGTTGGAAAGGTTTCCAAATCGTTGGAGAAGTAGGAGTTGAAGTGATGAAACTAACTTGTGGTGGTAAATTTTATAATATCCTTTTCCAGTTCCTAATAGTATATATACTTTCAAAATGTGATTAATTAATATAAACGACTTTTATGTATAAGTGTATATAAGCATATAGTTTTAATTAGGATATATAAGTGATAGGTTAACTATATACATTTAGTTGTATTTGTTTAGTGTATATAGAGAAGTAGAAGAATCATTAATCGTTTCTTTGTACTGTATGCTGTGTAGTCTCGGAGGATTGAACTACAATGGAAAGTGGAAGCACAATCAGAATCTTACTCATGGAACTCTTCACGATCCCTAATTACCTTTCACTCAATCTCTGATTCTTCATCTTTCCTCATCTTTTCTGGTTCCGATTGCCTATTTTCCCAGCAATATCCATGGATTTCGATGGCACTTTACCCATCAGCGAGCGACGAGAGTAGTACGACGTAACTCCGCTTCCGCAAGACGATGGTCCCAATCCGATTGTGGCGATTGCCTAAACAAGACTTCTCTGAGCTCATGGGTTACTTCCGAGCTGTTTATCGAGCAGATGATCATCCTCCTCGTTCTCTCCACCTCACTGCTGAAGCCATTGCTATGAATCCTGGCAATTACACTGTAATTTCTTCTTCCTTGAATGCATGAAAAAGCCTACATCATTCTTACTCATAATGGAAGCTTGTCTATATGTACTAGTCATAATTACCTGCAGTGGCTGGCTTGGCATTTTTAATTTTTAGTATTTGCTCCCTTTTGGTCTGCATGCAGCATCGAGAAAGGCGTCAATTTTTAAATTCCATCTCAAATTCATAGGGAAAAAGAAGACTAAAAAAAAGATTGAAGCATTATAAGAATCAAGAAGAAACCCATCATACCCTTGAAGGATTCTGGCAGCATGAAACACAATATTCATATGAATTGCAACATTGTAAAACAAGATTGCAGCCACTGCAAAGTGTAAACAGAAAATAAACAATAAGCTCGAAAGAGCCCTTACACTCATCATGAGCCATTGAAGATTTACTTTGGAAAAAAAAAACTCATTGACAAGGAAATTTCTCCCCTTTTCCATGACAACAACGAGACGGTGGATCAACAGACAAAGCATCACACACATATAACCTGGAAATGAGAGCAAAATAATTATACTGAATGAAAAAAGTATACATTAGGCTTTGAGAGAATTTCTATTTCGAACAAAAATATGAACGTAACAAGTTATAGGACTTCCCAGAATATTTAATATTTTATAGAATACTATAGAGATATCGATACAATACAATAATAAGTAGAAAACATAAGTATTGTCATAGCCAGCAGATCGAGGTCATAGTTGAAAATTAAAATCATAGATGAAATATCTAAATTGAAGTACAAGAAATAAATAATGCTTTATTACCGTGGAGGGTGACCAACAAAAGTATAGCAAATAGGTAGGCAATGCAACATGATTGACTACCCAAGATTAACCTTTCACAACAATTAAATCAATTGATATCATTTTAAAAACAAATAGAAAAGAGAAAATTTATATTCTATTTTAATATCTCAAAACTTTTAAAATATAATCTTTTTAAAAATAGTTTCACTCTTACCATTTTTAGTTATACTATTGATTTATTTTCATAGTCAACTTTGTATATAAATAATAACCCGTCTTTTAAAAATAAAATTAAAGTAATATAAAAGGTTATTTTTAAAAAATTGAAAAAGTTAGAATTATAAATCTATAAATAATAATTAAAAAAATAATGTTAATATTTTCGTAACTAAGATCATACAAATGGTAAAACTATACAAATAATGCAAACTACTAAAACCACTCCATCCTATACTCAGTGAGTTACTAACAAACAAATAGTTTTTTTTTTTTCACTTTAAACCTTTTTTCATTTTTATTTTCCCTTTAAAAAAAAACTAAGTCACTTCTTCTAAACAATAAATTCTAACTTTTATTTTTCTTTTGTTATAAATCTAAAATTTATCAACAATAAAATCTAACTTTTTTTTTCTTATAAATCTAAAATTTATATAGTTAAGATGATTGGATATGACCGTAGATTGGAGAATATAAAACTGATAATCATAACAATTATAATTGGAATGAGAATATAAAACATTGATTATTCTACTATATATATATATATAACTAATTGTTTTTTAAAATATTTTTGACTATGATAATTGTTTAGAAAGGTCCTATTAATTTTTTTTAATAAAAAGTAAAATAATAACGGTTCAACAATTGAAACTAATGAATAAATCTTAACTAAGTATCCTATAATCAAGAAAAAATTCTATAACCACACCCATTTTAAGGAGAAGAAGGTGATTATACGGTTGAGTAGAGGCCTATATAAGTTGCCTTAAACTTGCTTTTGGAACGATAAATTCATCCATTATTCAAATCTCCTCACCATGACCATGATGAAATTTCTTATCGTTTTTGTTGTTTTGATTGCTTTCACCTCTCACCTATGTGAGAGCTTTGAGTTAGAAAGGAAAGATTTTGAATCCGAAAAAAGTCTCATGCAACTCTACAAGAGATGGAGTAGCCACCATAGAATCTCAAGGAATGCACATGAGATGCACAAACGTTTCAAGATCTTTCAAGATAATGCAAAACATGTGTTTAGAGTGAACCACATGGGAAAATCATTGAAATTGCGGCTTAACCAATTTGCTGATTTGTCTGATGATGAGTTTAGTATGATGTATGGTTCCAACATTACTCACTACGACAACTTACATGCCAAGGCTGGTGGTGGTGGTCGTGTTGGTGGATTTATGTATGAACGAGCAAGGTATATTCCATCTTCAATCGACTGGAGGGAAAAAGGAGCTGTGAATGCCATAAAAAATCAAGGCCTCTGTGGTAATTAATTTAATTTCATTTATAATCTTTCTAAGCCTAATGCCTTCTAACTAATAATTAACTAATAATTATGTGTTATTATGTGTTGTTCGACAAATCTTTCTAAGCCTAATGCCTTCTAACTAATAATTAACTAATAATTATGTGTTATTATGTGTTGTTCGACAGGGAGTTGTTGGGCGTTTGCAGCTGTGGCTGCCGTGGAATCTATTCACCAAATAAAAACAAATGAGTTAGTATCTCTATCAGAGCAAGAAGTGGTGGATTGTGATTATAAAGTTGGTGGCTGTCGTGGAGGAGATTATAACTCTGCATTTGAGTTCATAATGCAAAATGGTGGAATCACAATTGAGGAAAACTATCCGTATTTTGCAGGAAACGGATATTGTCGTAGACGAGGAGTGAGTTTAAACCAATATAATTCTAATTAAACTATCTAAATTTATCATATGAGTGCATTATTGATTATAATATAATTATGTGTATTGTGTTTGACATTTCACTAATAGCCTAACAATGAGAGAGTAACAATTGATGGATATGAGCGCGTACCTCGAAACAACGAGTATGCTTTGATGAAAGCAGTGGCACACCAACCGGTAGCGGTGGCTGTAGCGTCAAGTGGAAGTGATTTTAGATTTTACGGGGAGGCAAGTGTAGTTAATTTTGTTGTTGTTAGTTATAATTTGGTGCAACATATATAATTAATTAAAAGAAAAAATGATGATTATTTGCAGGGAATGCTTAGAGAAGGTAGCTTTTGCGGATATAGAATTGACCACACGGTAGTGGTAGTTGGGTATGGAAGTGATGAAGAGGGAGATTATTGGATAATAAGAAACCAATATGGAACTCAATGGGGAATGAATGGTTATATGAAGATGCAACGAGGAACACGAAACCCACAAGGTGTATGTGGAATGGCAATGCAACCTTCCTTTCCCGTCAAGTATTGATTTTCTCTTTTTTATTTTAGAACGGGTAGCTAGCTAGCTAAGCTAGGGATAGAATAATTATTCGTTTGTTATTTTTTATTTTTGAAAATAATGCAGCAGAAAGTACATTTGGTACATTTCATTCTGCGTTTGCTTTTAATTTCTTTCGGTTGTAGCAATTCCAATATAAATAAATAATTAGTTTCTCTCATAGTTGTATTCTAATTTTTCTTATGATTTACTGTGAAATAATTAGGAAATATAAAAAGAAAAAAATGTCTAGTGTGATCGAAAACTTTAAACTTACAATAATTTTGAAAGATTACAATAATTTTGGAAGATTTCAACCTTACGCTTATAAATATTTTAAGTATTTTAGTTGCTAATACTATTTTAGATTCTATATTTTTTTTTGTGTAAACATTTTCAAAGTTTTACTCCATTATAATAATTATAATAATAATAGTTTATATCATAATAAAAGTTAGGAAAAAAAAATTGAAATATTCAAATAGGGTTTTAGTTTGAAAATGGTGATTTAATTTGGCTATTCAAATGCATTTGAATGTCTAACCCAAAACGATTTTCTAATTTCACCTTGAATTTTGAAAATAATCCTAAAAATATATACCACAAGAATTATAGACTAGAAATGCAAATCAAGAATTAATCAACATATTAATATGCGAATTGAATATTCTTCTTTCACATAATTCTCACATAACTTCCGCTAACTTCTGCCATTGTCATTAGCCCACAAAGACTAAGTATGAAATTTGTTTTGTTTTAGCTTTCTATTTATCCTTGTAACCATTTTATTTTAATTCATGATATCAACACATAGCTATGATCACCATTGTTGGTGGAGGTGCATGCATAAACATCTCACTTAAGATACAAGCAATAAGTTGTTTTAGTATTTTTTTTTATAGACCCGTTTAATAACACCATTGCATTATATAATTTCGCAAGTGAATTTGAATGTTATTGTTGCTAATCATTATACTTGCGTACATTTATTTTTTTCAAATTAGTTATATTTATCCTTTAAAAAAGTAATTATTTTTTGTTTTCTAAAATGAAGTTCCACAAAATATAAATTTGTTTAATTTTAACATAAGGTAGATTGGACAACGAAATTAAATTGAAATGTTTGATATTTTTAAAAAAAATTATATTTTAAATGATTAGAATATAATAGTCATGTGCATGAATTTATTAACTTAAATCGCATTCGTCCAAAAATAATTACCAAAATCCTAACAAAATTTTAATAACATGAATCAAATTAAGTATGTTTAAGAAAGAGGTTAAAATGGACCTTTTTAAAAGTATAACCACCAAAATAGAATAATATTCTATTTGTAAGAATCAAACTATGATTTAAGGCATTTTTTTCCTTCTAATTATAATAATACTATTTTAGTATCAAAACTTCTGTCTTGGGATTACTTTATCTTATATTTCTTAATATATTCATTTTGGTTTCTTTTCTCATTACTTCTAAAATATTTATTTTGACGTTTCTACTTTTTCATATCTTAATTTTTCTTTAAGAAACCACAATAATGATTTCATGTAGATTGAATCTATAAAAGAATTGGATGGATAATAATAAAACGTAAGAGGTGACGTAGGGGTCCAACGACTAAGAGACATGGGCACACCACCAAGACCAAGATGATCATAATGCCAACCTTTCTCCTTTTTAACCCTTTGACTTGGTCAATACCCATGAAATATTTAGCATTGTGGTTCTACGTATTCCTTTCCTTCATTATTAAACGCATTATTAGATAGTTAGTTAAATTAACACTTATTTTATTTTCAAAACATCACATATTATTCATATTTAGATTTTTTTTTCTTATGACAATTTGAGAAGCTTTTTTATTTAAAAAAATATTTATCACAAAGTGAAAAGATAAAGTATTTATATTCTCAACACACATTTCAAATTTCTAATTTCCATTCTTCTCTCGACTTATTTCCTCTTAAAACTCTCTTGTCAATGGTTCATGATTGTTAGCAACTTTCAATTTTCTCTTATTTTCATTTTGTTCTTTGTTGAGTTAAAGTTAGGTAAAAGTACTTCCAAAAGTTAAATATAAAATAATATATAGACATCCAAATCCCCAAAAATTCAAATTGAATAATATGTTACACACAATCTCAACAATTTGAATAATGCAGTCATATGCTAAATTCAATATACAAAAAGAAGGTTTTCAACAAATTCAATAATTCAAACTATACAGAACAAAAAACGCAAGAGGTGACGCACTAGCTAACCCCAAGCTGCCTTTACTATAAATTAAACCACACAAAATCATATCATATCATATTCCCAACTCATAAAATCAATATGGCCATTCCAACCATCAAACTTGGGTCTCAAGGCCTTGAAGTATCAGCTCAGGGGCTTGGGTGCATGGGCATGTCCTCCTACTATGGCCCTGCTTGCCCACAAGAAGACATGATCTCCCTCATCCATCGCGCTGTTGCTGCCGGGGTTACATTCTTGGATACCTCAGACATTTACGGGCCGTTCACCAACGAGGTTCTTCTTGGACAAGCTCTCAAGGGAGATGGGGTTAGAAAGAAAGTTCAGTTGGCTACTAAATTTGGACTCCATCTTGTCGACGGCGATTTCGAGGTTCATGGCGATCCAACCTACGTGAGGGCTGCATGTGAGGCTAGCTTGGAGCGGCTCGGGGTTGATTGTATTGATCTCTATTATCAACATCGGATCGACACGAAAGTTCCTATTGAAGTCACGGTTAGTTAATATTATATTATATCTCGAGTTTGGTTTGAAGTTAGTTGTAAAAAATGTTTTACAATTCCATTGTGAGGTTTTTGAGTTTTGTTTGGATATGACTGTAGATTGGAGAGCTAAAGAAGCTAGTTGAAGAAGGGAAAATAAAATACATAGGTTTATCAGAAGCTTCAGCCTCTACCATTAGAAGAGCTCATGCAGTTCATCCCATTTCAGCTGTTCAAATCGAGTGGTCTTTGTGGGCTCGAGATGTTGAACAAGATATTATTCCTACTTGCAGGTATTAATTTCTTTTCTTTTTCTTAAGAGAAAACTCTTTCTCAATCACATCCATCTAGCAAGCTTAAATTAATCTCAAAACACATTATTAATTAATGCTATTTTCTTTTACTAAGAATGATTATAAAAAACGCACTACAATTATATATTGAACAACTTGTTGTTTGATTCCTATTAGTTGTTGGATTTCAAGTGTGAGGTTTCTCTAACTTTTTGGTCAATAAATGGAGTCAGGTAGTTATTATGGAGTAGATGTATGAGCATATATAATTCAATTAGTTAATATACATATTATTTTCTTTTAAAGTTAGAGTAAAGATTTAAAATTGAATGCACAATTTGAGTTTAAAATACAAAGTATTGCTATTTTTTAAGATTAAACTACAAGTTTAATAAACTATTATTAACATATTTTAAAAGATTCATACTCTGATCAATACTTTATGTATTCAACTAAAATTTCAAAATGTGATATATATTTAATATGTATATTATATGGTGATTTGAATTTGAATTTTCTAACAAAATTTCAGCGATTTATTATTTTCCTTTTGTCTTTTTTAGGGAATTGGGCATTGGAATTGTGGCATACAGTCCTCTGGGAAGGGGTTTTCTATCCTCAGGGGCCACCTTCATTCAAAACTTAACAGAAGATGACTACAGAAAGGTATATAATTGATCCTTCAAAACTTGTGTGAATGTTAAAATTAGACATCTAATTGTAAAAGTAGGGTGTAACAATTGTGTACTTTGAAATTAAGTTCAATTTTTACCATTTATACGAGTCGAATTTTAACAACTATATTAAAAGTTTGAGTATTCATTTTTAACGCGGGTAGAAGTTGAAGTGTCAATTCTTACCATAGAAGGTTTGAGAGTATAATTGTAATTATTACCGTATCTCAAAAGTGATTTTTTGTAGCTCTTGGTTTGAAGGTGTTGTATTTATATGGTATTAGAGGCAATAAAATCTCAAAATGAAAATAAGGTGTTATTTTTCGAGAAAAAGCTATGAATTCTTATACACTTATTATCACCATTGCTGTTATAGTTTAGGTAAACACGATTTAGGTCTTTTTCAACGATTTTCTACGTTAGGAAAATAATTTATTTCTTGTTGTGTGAAAATCAACCTAAATATTTTCGATTGCAATTCATTACAATTGATTTATAAATGAAATTTCATTATGATTACATCAATTTACATTTGTTATCGTAGTCCATTTGACGATTTGGTAAACATAGCCTTAATCATTTGCGTTTTTTAATCCTTTTGACAGAAACTCCCTCGATTTCAACCTGAAAACTTGGAGCACAACAAGAGTATATTCGAGAAGGTTAGTGAATTAGCGGCTAGAAAAGGGTGCACCACATCTCAACTAGCATTAGCATGGGTTCACAACCAAGGGAGTGATGTGGTTCCAATACCTGGAACCACTAAGCTTCAAAATCTGCAATCAAACATTGAAGCTTTGTCGGTGAAACTTACACCACAAGAAATGGCTGAACTTGAAGCTTATGCATTATCCGATGGAGTTAAAGGAGGAAGATATGGTGATGACATTTCCACTTGGAGCCAATCTGAAACTCCACCACTTTCTTCATGGAAATTTTGACCTACTTCTCCAAATATACAAAGCTTTCTTTACTGAGATTATAGTATGTTATGTTTAATTACTAATACAGTATAAGAAGGGATTGTGTACTTGAATAATTTTTCATATGATATGTTGTTATATATAGAGAGAGAGGTTGTTAGTGTGTGGTGTGTTTTTCAATAATAAAAAGTTATTTAATAATTTTTATTTGGTAGAACAAAACCATAAATGAATATTAATTGGGGATAAAATAATATTTGGACATGACTCATTCATCCGTTCTACTTTAAAATTATGTGTTGGTCGTCATTCTTTCATTTGATTTGTACTCTCGATAGTGTTGCTCAAGACAAGACCCAAATATAACCCTAAAGCCTACGTGGTATCAAGAAGGACAATATAGACCAATTGAAAAATAATCAAGGTAAGTTTTTAGACAAACACTTTGCAACCTTGACCATACAAAACATCTATAATACCACCCTTAATTCTAGAACTAGTGTGTGTGAACTCAAGTATATAAAGAACTTCATTCAACCATCTCAAATGAGAGAGTAGATAGTCTCGAAGGAGACATCAATCCTAGACCGATCCTATCCATCATTGTACAGTAGGTTTGACACGATGATCTCTTATGTATTGTTAGCTCTAGCTCGAAGAACAACCAGAAATCAAAGAGAAGTGAGTCAAAGGTAAAGGCACGACCATCAACATACCCTATTCTTCTAAAGTTGCAGTGATAGTCCGTTGTATAATACCAAGGAGCTTCGTTGATTACAGGCTTCATCTTCATCCAGAGATAACACAACCTCATCCAACTCTGACCCCAATCCCTCCCGCCCATCGAATTCACGAAGCCCTAACAACGTTTCCATCGGTATTTCTTCACGCCCCGCCCTATCCTTCTCCTCAAAATCTCTATCCACGGCCATTAATTTCTCTTCCCAACCTTTCCCAACGGAATTTCTGTTTCCCGGCCTGTTGAATCTCGAAGGAACAGCACCGATCCTCGGAACGCAAGCTTTCGAATCTCGCCTCTCCTTCAACTCCATCATCTCCGACGCTGCCGATCTCGAGTTAAACACGAACCTCCTCTTCGGCACTTGATTCAGAGTAATTTTTCGTCCCTGAAATCGCATTCCATTATTGGAGTTTAGAGGCACAGTAGAAGATTTCAGTTCTTCCTTCCGCGGTGAAATCGCGAACCAGTTCCAATCCTCCATCGACTTCCATTTGATTTCATGTTCGAGCGGCCAGAACAACGGTCCGTCACGAATCTCGCCATCAGCATCTTCTATTGCTGCTAATTTCACTTCGAAATTAAACCCGCTACGGAATGAGGGACTCGGAAAGTTAGACTGAAACCAATCGAAATCAAACTCTCCGTCAGGAATCAGCTTGGAATCTTCTCTTTCAAGATTCAGCAAGAAAGCAGGGGATGAGTTCAAAAAATTCCAGCGGTTGTTGGAATCTAAAAATAGCCGTATCTCTGCAACTTGTTCATCGGAACTATTGTAGGCGTGGATCTGATCAGCGGTAAGGGAAGAGATCTCCATTGAATAGTAATTAATTATAATTGTTATTGTGTGATCATGGAAGCTGTGTGGATTTCTGACGAGATGAGTTTTGCAATTTGCAATTTGCATTTGAATTAGATTAATGGGTTGAATGTTTGAATGAAGAAGTAAATGATAGTGAAATAATTGAATTATAATAGAAGATGAATTTTAACGGGAGAGTGATAGAGATCACTTAAAACAATAATAATAATAATGTTGGAAGTTTCATTATTAAGAATTTAAAAACAAAGTAAATTGGATTTTCTAACTCAATCATGCTTACTCTAAACAAAATCAATGAATAAACCAAAATTTAAAAAAAAAAAAAAAAAACTAACAACAATAGTTTTAAAAAAGGATGTGTTGAAAAACTTGACTAACAATTTAATTACTTAACAAAAATGAAAATGATTGTAGGAGTGATTTATTCTATCCAAATGGTAAAGATCGAATAAGGTATGTTTGAATCTTTTAAATTTTTGTTCTTTTTGATTGAATCTCGGGTTAAATAAATTTCTTACTATGCTGACCCACCCACACACACTTCTTTTGGAAGTGTTGAGTTTATAATTTTTCCATGTGTTTACTTTAGTTATGTTTGTCTTTGTTTAAAGTTTGCAATTGACATAAAAGATATTTGGTATTTAATATTTGAGTTTTAAGAAATTTTAGTTATATGTGATAGTAAGTTTAAATAATCTAAATTAATAAAAAAATAAATAAATATTGACAATCCAATCCAAGGTTGGGTTGGAAAGATCTTTGAGATTGTCAACTTGACCAATTCAAAATTTCGATTTACTAAAAAAATCCATGACCCGACTTAAATTCACCCGGAAGCTGCAAAAAAAAAAAAACTATAGAAAAAAATGACTTATTTCGAAGACCAAAAAACTAGCAAACAAAGAACAAGTATGACTTTGAAAATATTTAATAATATGTTATGACTTATTAAAAAAAAACTTTAAAAACTATATGATCTATAAGTATAAATCTGATTTTTATGTGGGGAGGATTTATATGACTAATACACAATCGAAAATTGAAACAAATAAAGTGTTGATAATATTTATTGTCAAAGTGAGTTTAGTTCAATTGAGATAGACTTCCAAATTACAAAGTATAAAGATAACATTATTGTCAAATTGATATCAACCTAGCAACAATTGAATTGGTCTTCCACCCTAGTTTGTTTGATTGATTCTAAAGGATAACGGTACTAATAAAGATTGATCCATTAATAAAATTTGGATTGGATGAATTTGGCCGGTAGAAGTTGAATTTAAGACAATTTAATTTTGATGTGTAGTAATGTAAAGCTATAAATTGGTTTAGTTTATACTAAAAGATATGACTAATAATTGCACACGTGGCAAGCAGAGAGCAAAGGTGAGAGAATATCCGTACAACTTCTGGTGAAGATGCCGATGAAACTACCGACCAAAATCCGGCCATTTCTTCCTTTCTCGACTTTCAACCTTCACAATCACACGTGCTATCTCCAACCCCAATCGCTCTTTTACCGAAAGTACGCTTGCCTTTCCCTTTCAATTACGTCACTGCCACCATCTCAACTGAGTCAAAAGTGACTCAAATCGTCTGGGTAAATTCGAAAATAGCGAGAACTTGAAGGGGCAGTATGGAAAAACTTTGGTGTTTGGAGTGCAGGTCTGAATCGAAGCTTCTCTGTTCAGCTGTGAAAATTTCTTTCTTGGCGTTGTATTCTCTTTTTGACTTTGATTCTAAACCGAACCCATATCTCTTTTCTTGTGAAATTCTTGAGTTTCCTCATGCCTATTCATATCTCTGACTATAATACTTTTCTGGGTCTTCGATCGTCTCATAATTTCCTTCGATTTTCCCTTTCCCATTCAAGTAGCTTCCTGGGTGAGTTGCTTTCTTTGCTTTTATGGCTTTTTTTTTCTTTTTTTTTGCGTTCTTTGTATTTGGTGATTTGGGTTTGATTGTTTTATTGCCTTGTTGTGTTAAAGAGGTGTAATTTTGTTTTCTGGGTCTTGGATTTTTGGGATTTTGATTGAGTAATCGGACTGTTTAGATCAGCTTCTTCGTTCTTAATTGTTGCCAGGCTTGATTGCTATTCAACAACTAAGGCTTTGGGTTGGATTTTCTAGATACAGAGATTGAATTTCTAGTTTGATTGGTATTTTGGGTAACTTCATTGTTCGGTGTATTTGTTTTCATTGGATATGAAGTGCTGTGTGTGATTTTGTCCTTCCCCTTTTCAGATCTTCAAACCTATATGTTTACATGAAACTGGAGGTTACTTTGGATTTCAATTTTGATGGATCAATACATGATTCATTTTCATTCTCCTTTGTTTTTTTTTCTAAAAGAAAGCTATTTGGTGGTCTATTAATGTTTATGGTTATGGTTGGTGATTTTGGCTACCTTTTTGAGGAAGTTCTTTTTCGATTATTTCCATCTTAGTTTTGAAACTGCTTTATTTTTATGTATCATTTTAATTCGAACTATTAGAATATAATATTTGAGCTGGTACTTGCTGTGCAATTTCAAATGATACTACTATTTCTCAGTATACGTGGACTATGATAACAATGCTTGTTTGGGGAATTGTGCGTCGTGTGAGTATGTGTATTATAATTTTTATGATACATTTGAGCATCTAAATGAGCTAGATTAATGCATGAAAATAATATGCATCACTAATAGAAGTTTTACTTGATCTCTTTACCAACCGGCTTTGGTCCTTCCATTTATTTATTTATGTTTATTCAATTGCTGAGTGTGATAGTATGTAGCGAGATCTCATCTATAAAGGACCACATTTCTTGTATATATATAGCTGCAAAATCAAATTGCTAAGTTTCTCATAAGATGCTACTTCATTTCCAGTTTTTGACAGCTAGATGATTTTATGTCCGTTTTTATTTGTTTGGAGAACAATTTTGCCAATCATATATATGCAGAAGTTTACCGTAACAAACTTCAGTTTGGTGCCTCTTTTGTGTCTCCATTTATCTTTCTTCTTTCTAGCAAAGGGTTTCTTGGACTTGAATAGGAAGATTATATATGGAAGAGTTAGATTAGGACTACGAGAGAGGTGGTTTTTAATATTTTTTATCATGGTTGACAGCCAATATAGAATGGCTGGCCGGTAGGCGATACCTTTTCTAACTTTGATCTAAGTGCCAGAATGATTAGGAAATGGCAAGTGGGAGTGTCTCCTCTAGGTGAAGACAATTATGAACTAAAAATATTTTTGAAGAAATTATGGAGCTTGAAGAAGATGGAAAGAAACAGAAACAAAACTTGGAGAGAGATTAGTTAACAAAACTTAGAAAGAAACAGAAACAAAAATTGATAAAAATGATTGGAGAGAGATTAGAAAACCTGGAGTAAAGCTTTGTCTCCTCCATGTATCCCTGCTCCTCTGTAAAAGAGAATGTTCATATGTAGAGGCAAACAGTAGTTAACTGCCCCTAGAGCACCCATTTTTCTTTCCCTGCTATTAAACTCTTGGTCTCTGAGCCCACTAACTGTCTCTCAGAGTGTGCTGAGTTCTTCAAAGTCCTTTGGGATTTTACTGTTGTGATCACCATGCTGATTCTACAATAATTGTTTCACGTTCAAGATCACTTAAAACGTCAAGCTTGTTGGATCCATGGTTTATGTTAAACCATTTCACCCTCGAAGTGGGAACTTTATTTCCTGGTAAAAATCAAGAAAAAATGAACCTCACGCTCAAGTAAAGGGCAGTTAACTTCAAAAAGTGAAATTCATTTATTGCCTCACCTCTGTCATTTCTCTAACCTTCTTGTGTTGGTTGTTGGATTTAAATTTTCATTATCATTTAACATATGGAATGAGGACAGTTTGTGCTACTAGTGAGTTGTGTAAAAATTTTATTCAATGCTACTGTCAAGACATTATCTTTGGAGATTTTCAGAAGCTTCCATTTTCTGAGTCTTTAACTAGGCTCAAATTCCCAGGAGGGACTTTAGTTTTGGTTTAGATCTCAATGCCTTTCAATCTCAATTGGTTTCCATGGAAGTTTCTTCGCTCATTGTGTAGTCTTGCCATGGTTGCTAAATATTTTCTCACTGATGTTAGTTGTTCTCTGGTCCTATTTCAAGATATCTGAGGAGGTGTTAAAATTAGGCAAGGTCTTTCAAGTTTCAACCTCAGTTGGTAGAAGTCATTCTTTCGAATAATGAAGATTTCTTTTTTTCCAAAATTTACTTAACTGTTTGAGTACTGTTGAATGTTGATGTTGGCATGATGGAATCTAACACTGTTGACCTCCCTCCGGTCAATACAAGTAACCTTACATAACCTGATAAGTGAAATAGCTTCTTTCGTAGTTATAATGTGGAAACTCTCCTTCGTTGGAAGTGCTCCTTAGGCTGAGACTTCTCCAAGTGGATCTCAAGTGTCTACGGTCCTCTCTCCTACCATGGAAGGAACCATTTTATGGATGAGCTTGAAACTCTCGTGGTAATTTTGATCATCTGGTTATTGAGTGACACCATATGCTTTGATTTAATGAGCTAATCTGGTCCAATGGTAGGGATCAACAAGTTTTCTCCCTAATTATCAAGAGATTTCGTAATTAGAATATGCTGATGAGTTTTGCCAATTTGCATCTCTCTCTCTCTCCTTTGTAAACCCCTTGATTTGTTGGGGTTGGAGCATTCCTTATCTACCCTGTTGTGAATAAAGTTATTTTTCCTATATAAAAGAATGATCTACATCGTGATGAGGTTTTGGGTCTGGGTGAGAATAGTAACCACTTTTTGTTTATAAATTGTCCTTACAATGCGCAGGTATCTTTTAATTCCTTGAGGTATAATGAGAGCGCCATCACTACTTTCACAGTGCTTGCCTGGCTTGTTGCCGCAAGATAAAGGAAGCCACAGCTCTCCTTCCATTTCAGAGAGAGATGTCCACCTCCCCTCACCGGCTGTTGAGATTCTCCCTTCAAAGGTAATTCAATTCATTTACACCTATCTTCCTGTTATTGCAAAGCACCCCTTATAATTGTGAAAAACTATTTTTAGTTATCAAACCAATATTAACTAGGTCATTTCAATTAACCCATCTGTTTGTTTTTCCATTTTACACCTACTTTTGGAATACCATTAACACTTCCTTATCTTTTTTATCAGACAGCTCATCCATACAAATATGCAGGGGAGAACGTAGATTTGCAAGGTCTCAATGTTTTTAAGGTATCTATTTCATTCTTTTATACTGGGAGGGTGATGGGATTCTCTTACACTAGAGGTTATCTAAATTATACATTTATACTATATTGTTTGTTCGATGGTTAGTTGCCTTCTATTTTTCACTCTGAAACTTGATTAACATGAAACCAAATTTCCAGTAAGATTTTTGCTTTTCCTGGATTAGATAACTAGAACAAATTTTAATGGAGTTCTTCATTTGTGCTAATTGGCATCCATCTCTCCAGGGCAGAGTTAGTGTAGCTGATATAATTGCCTTTAACGGCTCGGAATCTACATCTTCAAAACCTGAAGGTATTTTTATGCTTTCTACCCTCGTAATTACCTGAAATCTAATTTTTCTTTTCAAAATCTGTTTTAAAAGCAAGTATTAAGGCTGAAGTATATCTTTATTATGTAGGTCATCTGAAATCGTGGGACAGTTCCATTGATCTTGTAAATGTCCTTAAGCATGAGATTCGTGATGGACAACTGAGCTTTAGGGGTAAAAGAGTACTTGAGGTAATAATCCTTCATAGTAATTTTAGAATAGGACAAAATCGCTTGAACTTTTTAGTGTCCTCTAGTTGTAAGTATAATTTTTATGTTGGTTGTAATAATTTTACAACTTCGGGGATGACATTGCAAAGCTTTTTTTTTATATGGTCAATGTACTGACATTCTCTTCCATCCCAAGGTTTGTTTATTAATTATTGTGCATGACTAATTATATCACGAAATATCTTTTGTCTTAGGTGAATGATCGTGTGTTTTTTAATTGTTGATTCCTCGTTTCATTGCATTCCAAATGTTTATATGTTTCTGTTTCCTATATGCAAAAAGTAGCATACACGTGATTTTTACGCTAAACTCTTTAGTTTGTGTTTTGCAGCTAGGTTGTAGCTATGGACTTCCTGGGGTTTTTGCTTGCCTCAAGGTACCTTTAAATAATTTTTTATTCATTTCTGTTCGTACGTTCGTTAATAGTATGCACCATGTCTGTTACTAGTTAACATATGTTGGTTTTACTTTGTTAAGTTTTCTGTTGCGCTTTTATAGAGTTCGAACTGTTTGACAGTATTTAAATCATTTTTCTAATTCATTCACCATTAGTTTATTTATTACGACATGGTATAATGTAGACTAGGACGTCGAGTGCAAGTTTGATTGACTGAAGCATCATTTGGATACATTCTTAGATTTTATATATCCATACTATAATTATAATAAAGATATACTGACATGATTTGTTATTGATTTTTACTATTCATTTCGTTTACTAGTATTTAGATGTTCAAATGGTCTTTACACTGGAGTTTGTAACAACAACTATTTCTACATCAAAATCTTTGTTTATCTGTTGAGAAGTCAATTAATACTTACTAGACTCTAACCGAGGAAGCACAGACTCTTTCATGTCAAATATATGTTGGAAACCGATTCATTTCAACATGCTTCCAAAGATGTGTCTAGCACGTGAAAAATAAAATATCTTATTTTATTTCTATTTTTCTCAATTTCGAACACACAAAGGACACACTTGGGACGAAATATTTAACCGACATCATTACTACACCATTAGCCAACCTATTACTTATCTTATTATGATCCACCCTAAAATCTAACCCAACCTTGAAAACTTATCTGAAGTATGCGTTTATTTACATCATGATCTTCTTGAAATACATAATCCGTGGAGGTTTACTTTAGAACTCAAAGAACACAATTGTACAACCTATAGAACAGATCCTATTCAAGGTGGAAGGTCGTTTGTGGTGGTTTACTTTGGAGGTTGTAAGTTTGTAACAATGTAGTATTGGGGATTGTCCATAGTGGAGCGCTTAGCTAGTGGCTTTTACGTATTGGTTACTGAAGCCATAAAATACATCAACTGAAAAATGTTGAAATAAGGAATGGGGTTTTGTCGGTTTAGTAGGAAGTAAAAAGTGAAGCATGTTTGTTTTAAAATTATATAGAGGATGAATTATGGCAGTGCATTTCCTTCCTTAAGCAACTGTGCTAATACCTCAGTTTTCAATGTTGTTACAGGGAGCAAGCATAGTACATTTTCAAGACCTGAGTGCAGAAACTGTTAGATGCACAACCATACCGAACGTTCTTGCCAATCTCGAACAAGCTCGGGACAGGCAGAGTAGACAGCCAGAGAGTCCTTTAACTCCATCTCGACACACTTTGGCCCCATCAGTACATTTTTATGCTGGTGACTGGGAAGAGCTCCCAACAGTTTTATCTGTTGTTAGAGGTGATGGATTCGAAGCACCCACCGGAATGAGCTTGAGTTTCTCCGAAGAAGATTTTATGGATGGTTGCAGCAGTCAAGATGGTAGCATCATCGGCCACGAGTCTTCCTCAAGGAGATCGAGGAAACTATCAGGAAGTCGAGCATGGGAGAGGGCTAGCGAGGCCGATCAGGGAGAAGGTGGATACGACGTCATTTTAATGGCAGAAATCCCATTTTCGCTTAACTCTTTGAAGAAGCTATATGCACTGATAAAAAAGGTAAAGTCTCTAATAAAGAACTTCAATACTTTATGGAATACAAACATCTAATACCTTTGGAAAATGGTCGCTTTTTGTTGAAAATTAGTGTGTGAGACCGCCCTATGGTGTGCTGTACTTGGCCACAAAGAAGAATTACGTCGGTTTCAATAGCGGTGCAAGGCATTTGAGGAATTTGGTCGATGAGGAAGGCGTTTTTGGAGCTCACTTGGTGAAGGAGATGACCGACCGAGACGTTTGGAAGTTCTTTCTCAAGTGAAAGAATGGAAAAAGAAAACAGGACAAACTCTTGAAGAAACCATGGGGTGAAGTCCATGTGCAGGTGCCTTTTACTACAACATTCAAGTTTTATGTAATAAATTTTTTATCACAAAGCATATGTTTTTAAGGGAGTTTGCTTAAGTTAGAATGGGAATTGTTTAGTCAGTGGATCATTTATTATTATACTTCTTTGATTGTATAATCTGTCTTTTTCTTTCTTTAATTTCTTATCAATTTTGTGAGGATTCTCCTTGCTATTGCTGTAAATTAAACACTCAGTAAATCAAAAGTTCAATGTTCTTATTATTTTATTTCATTATTTTATATATATATATATTTTGTTAATGCCATGGTTTAGCTTTGATTTGGTTATAATTATATTTTTTAGATTGTTCTTCTAGTTCTAAAAGGAACACTTGAAAGTCAAAATATTGTTTTGGTGTTATTTGGAAACTATTTCTAAAATATTTTTTTCTAACTTGAATTTATATGAGCATTTTCTTTTGAATATAGCAAAATAGTAAAATTATTTTGCTATATTTTATTATTTAAAATAATCTCTTTTACTTACAACTCTTGGTGGAATCTTCACTTCTTATTAAATATTGAACTATATATAATCAATATAGAATTACATAATTTTTTTAATCTAAAATATTAGAATATATCATATCAGCCAATCAAGAAAGAAAAAAAAAAAACTTTTATTCAAATAATGAAGTGAGTCTACAAACCTACATTATTAATAACACCTTAGTAATTATTTTTGTCTATTTAAACTTACTTTAATTGATAAGCTACATAAATCAATGGTTAGATTCTTCGCAACGTCGAACAATTGAAAAGAAGATCTTCCTTTCAAACATCCTATTCTTTGGTTGTACCTATTTCCACGTAGTTCCTTCCATTACAATGTAATAACAACAATCATATGATTGTGAATTTAAAAAATTTGATGTAATTCAAGTTTCATCAAGATATTTTTCATTGCAGATTGTAATAATGAAAAACTCACAATGTCAATCTTGAGAGATGTGGTGGTATCAAAGAAGACGACATAGAGAGCCCAGTACCCATCTTGATCAACCAATCTGCGGTTTCCAAGAAGCAAATATTTGGAACTTGAGCGTGCAAAAATGGACCCTTTTTAGATTGGATTGTTCTACTTCTACTTATTACCATGTTTTTTGCTTGTCCTATTCGAATACCGGCGCTTTCAATCACATTTGCTCGAAGAATTACATGCAGCGCCATGTCGAAAGGAAGTTCGTCCTCCTTGCCAACAAGTTCGAACGAAGTCCCTCCAAACCCGGGTTCTTAAAATCTTCTACTCGATCATGTTTCATTTTCCGCTTAATTCTTCCGTCTATGTTAATCTTATGGGTATTTCTTATCTGGGTTTTCACTGATTTTAGGAATTTCGAGTGTTAAGTCCTCGAATGGCGTTTCTGAGCCTGAAACTCGGGTATTTGTGAGGAGAAGAGTGAAAAAGATTGCAGAAAGTCAAGATAGTGGGTTTGAAGTTGAACCTAAAATCGACACTAAAGTAAGAGCTTCACCATTTTTCTTTTCATCTTCCAAATATATCTTTCATCCTGGAAAATGGGCCTTTTTAGCTTTAGATGGTCGTTTTTATGGCGGTTACCTTTGTTAAGACTATACAGGCATATTGTTTTTCTTGGGTTTTGGGGTTTGGGCTTTTTACTCTCTGTGTGTCGCTCTCTGTTTCACTCATAGTTTAGTTGATGCATTCAGTTAATGCTATATAAGCTCACAAACATTCATAGCCTTGCCGGTATTGTATTCTAGAAACTTGTTTGATTAGATTATAATTCCTCTGTAGACAAAAGTCAATGGCGAAAGTTAATTAGTTGAACTTCTTATCTTTTCACTGTACAGCGCTCCTGTCCTCCTAATATTGAAGATTTTGCATTCAAAAGAACAAAGGATTCCCCTGGATCAAGTAATTTCTTACCTAAGTAGCACTTTTGCTTGTATGAATTTAGCATTTCCACTGGATGACCAATGCATCCAAATTATGAGAACCCTCCCATCTGACATCCTTTTTAATGAATTGGCACTGCAGGGAAGTTAAAGCCTCCTCTAGATCTTCTTCTCAACGGAATTGAAGATTCTAATCCAACTACACATAAAGGCAAGGCAGAACGAGGTGATTGATAATTTTTTTTTCTCCGGTGGAATTTGTGCTGTGTATGCATTTAGTAGAGATTTGATGTGGCAAGTCACTGATTAAGAGAGTACATTCCCCCAGAATTTTGATTAGTTAATGTTAGGTTAGTTAAGTACTTAACGTAATTATTAGATAAGTTTCCTAAGAAAAACAATGAATTATGGTATAGGTAAACCACCTGTGAATTGGGAAAAAGTTCTTAAAGGAATTCGGGAAATGAGGTCCTCTGAAGAAGCTCCAGTAGATACCATGGGATGTGGACGAGCTGGTAGTACTCTTCCTCCCAAGGTAAATTCCATATTTTGAATGGACACCCCAGTTTTACTTAGTGTAGTTGTATACTTCTTTTCAAGATCTATTATCGTCTCAAGTTTGAACTTCAAATTTTTAGAGGCACGATGGATGGTTACTTTTTAACCTTTTGTTTCCTATCTTTCTTCACTTGATGCCAAGAAAATCTTTCAAGTAATCCTAAATGCTATCTCTGGCACGAACATTCATTTTTTTTTATGCATCATGAATCTGTGAATACATCAATAATCAGATGTGAAGATGACATGATAACGCTTATATTACCAATCAGTAGCCTGTTGGTCTTTAGAAGTAAATACCTTTTGAATGATAGAGATTATGGTGGATCTGGCCACCAAAATGTTTTCATCCCAGATTTAACAGGGGCACCAAGGAGCTAGCTAGGTGCTTTAGTAACACACTTCACGTTCTTTTTCTTTTGCTTTTTCTTTTTCTTTTTTTCTGTGGCCTTGCGGTCACTATATACTGATAACAGAAGACTCGTTGCTCTTTTCATAATTGTATTTGATATCTACAGCATTATATAAACCAATAACTACTCATTTACTTTATTTATATTAGGAAAGAAGATTTGCTGTCTTGGCATCTTCTCTTCTCTCAAGCCAAACCAAAGACCACGTGACTCATGGCAAGTTCTTGTACTCTGAAATCATTGGTTGATTATTTTAATTTAACACACTTTCCTTGACTGTTTCTGAAAATTCATATGATTATTGATTACTTGGTCTTTCAAGCAACCAGTAAACAAAATTTTTAAGGGGAGGAATGTTCCTTCACGCTTTGAATATCTGGTGGTTTTTTACCATTTCACCATTTCGAGAGGTTCACTCCTTGGCCAACACCAACATCACTCCTGTAAGTACAACCATGATTTTATCCTCCATGTCTGGTGGTTCCCCTTTTGTCAGTTACCAAATGCCCGTGCTCTTATCTTTTTCAACTTTCCTCCTTATGCTTTCATGATTCTTCCGTTGTGCCCCACAGTTTTTATGCCTCATTCTCAATTGTTCATCCAGCAATCAGCCTTTCTTTGGATGTTATTCATGAGATCCTAACTCACTGACTGTAAACCTGCCAATTTGAAATTTTCCCTTCCAGAAATTACCAAAGAGTCAAAGAAAAAGACTGCCTGTACTGTTTTCAGAGTAGCTGTTACTATCTTTGATAGCTTTTAATAGGGTTTGATGTTGTTCTCAGAAACATGTTTTAACCCTTAAATCTTCGGTTAGGGACTATATTTTTTTTTTCCATATGATGGTGCTTTCTCAGTGCCTAAAAATGTCACCCTGCCATCAAATCCTGTATCATGAGATGGCAGAACAAAAGGAAATTCTGCTACGAACATCAGTTGAACAAATTATTTTCTTAGCTTTTATTCCAGAACTACAGATTTAAATTACAGTTTTCTTGACGTACTTATAAGTTATTAATTATAATGTATTGGGGTGGGATAACGGAAGAGTTCTAGCTTCAAAATGTCATGCCACCCCATTGTAAAATAAATGCCTTTCAATAAGTAATGGGAGCTGAAAGAACTAGTGTCTCGTGAGACTGCTGCCTTCAAGAGGTCTGGGCTCTTCTTCTGCACAATTCAGACTACTTCTCTTCTCCCGTCTCTAATTCCTATACTCCCCTATAACCGATTTCCCATAACTACCAGCAATCAACAGCGGATCGTTACAGCCCAGGAATTGTCAAACTACCTTTGCACCACCATCACTGACAGTAAAAATTGAACCCTCAAGCTGTCCTCTTGGCATGTTTGGAAGCAGGAAAGTCTATGAAGGAGAAACAACAGGCTCAGATATATAAGTTTTTTCTTCATGAATCATGATAATAAAATAAGAATGTCAAAATTTTATATTTTGAAGGTATACTTTTAATTCTCAGGGCCGCACATTATTTGTTATTTCCCAAACCCAAAGATATCAAGCTCCCCCTTGTCTCTTCTAATATTTTTTTAATTGACAAAAGAACTTTCAGGAGTGCAGGAGCAGCATTGCGTCTCCAAGAAAGTGGTCTTCTTACAGCCGATGCCATGGACAAAGCTGATGAAGAAACCATTAAAAGTTTGATTTACCCGGTATTTGTTTTTGGAAATTATTGAGCCATGGCACATAAGTTTTCTCGTTGCATTTGAATCACGTGAACAGAAATATCTGAAAAATAGCATTTATATTTGTATGGCTGTTCTGTTTTTCACTTCTTTTCTCAACGAATGTTCCACTTTCTGCCAATAATTTAGAGTTTTTTTGTTATCCATCTTGCAGGTTGGATTTTATTCTACAAAGGCTAAGAATTTGAAGAAGATTGCAAGAATATGTCTTATGAAGTATGGTGGGGACATACCTAGATCATTGGCGGAGCTACTTCTGCTACCTGGGATAGGCCCTAAGATTGCACATTTGGTATGAATGATTGTAATTTTTTAGAAAAGAAGGAATTTACGCCGGGTAATGGGTATGCTTCCATGACTAATTATATTTCATATGTGGCATTTAGATCATGATTATGGCTTGGAACGATGTTCAGGGGATATGTGTAGACACTCATGTGCATCGCATTTGCAATCGGCTTGGATGGGTGTCTGGGAAAGGCTCAAAACAGGTAACGGTAGAGTGTGGAATGTGTAC
This sequence comes from Cucumis sativus, assembly GCF_000004075.3. Lineage (NCBI taxonomy): Eukaryota > Viridiplantae > Streptophyta > Magnoliopsida > Cucurbitales > Cucurbitaceae > Cucumis > Cucumis sativus. The sequence continues at coordinate 2,026,093 of NC_026658.2, forward strand.
TCAACTCCACTTGTTTACTAACATGAGTAAATTCTGACTTCAGATTTGAATATCTCTTTTTCCTAACTTCAAAATTTTGCTATGTTACTGGACTTGCCTCCCTCAAGTGAATCAAATTATTCCTCTTAAGTTGTTTCATTCAATAGATTCAACTTATTGTGGCAATTATTCTTGTCATATCACATATGATTGTTTCCAAACATGTCATTGCTATAATTTACTTTCTTTTTTCCTTTCCTAGAAAACATCAACTCCTGAAGAAACTCGAGTAGGATTAGAACTGTGGCTGCCAAAAGAAGAATGGGTTCCAATTAATCCTCTTCTGGTATGTAATGTTCTTTCACAAATAGTTGCTGCCCTGGGTACCATGAGTCAATGAATTTGATGACATTGTTTCCTTGTAAATGTACTGTACCTATACTTTACCCGTAAGCAGCGATATTCTTACTCATAATTGTGCATTTGTATATCTGTATATTCACACACGGTGTAGGATGTTTACCCCTTGGGAAAACACCCTACTGCATCTACAAATTTAGTATCTAGGTAACTTCTTATTGCTATTTGTAATGATTTATGCTGCTTTTAGTTCAAAGTACACTTGAGAAAATGATTTCCAAGTAAAAATTGCAGATATATTATCAATTTTATGAGTTAAACTAACTTTGGTAAAGTAAGGGTTTGTACTTGCTCTAATCATCTGCCATTTAAACTAGTGGCCTGGGAGAAATATGCTCTTCCCCATGCCTTTTTTTTCAACAATTTTCGTTGAAAAGAATCAAAGAATACACGAGCATAGAAAAAACCTGAGTTCACAACAAAGGTCACATTCCTATGCAGGAAAGGACTCTGACTATGCAAAATAACTACTATAGAATAGTTACAAAAGTCCTTTGAAACCAAAGCCCATGAAAGAACATGAAAGCAAACGAGGGATCAAATCCTCGCTAAGGTGTTTAACCACCCCTCTAAAAGACATACTTTTCCACTCACGCCTAGAAGTCCAAAAGATCACACAAACATCCCATGAAACCATAAAAAGTGACCCTTCTCTCCACAAGTCAAATTGAGGTGGAACTCATCGATCATAGCATTAGGAATGCAATAGGCAAACAGAATTCTCAAGTTTTATACTGTACAAGTATACTTCAAATTGACAAAGTTCAATTGTTTTTTTTGTTAATGTCCTTCATTTTTAGGCTTCAGGTCTACTTTCTTTAAGCAATTAATGAGTTAGTGACTTGTGCTATTTTGCTTCCTATGATATGAAGTTTGTTGGGTTGTGTGGATTATAGGTTTAAGGAACATTCTCCCCTATAATTTCTTATTACATCTCCATTTATTGATTATTTCTTTAATTATTTTTTTTAATCATTGTTGGCATGTGAAACAGGTTGGATTTGGACAGACTATTTGCACTCCCCTTAGACCCAAATGTGGAAATTGCAGTGTTAGTGACCTATGCCCATCCGCATTCAAAGAGTCTTCAAGCCCATCTCCCAAATTAAAGGGTTCAAGTTCTACCAAAAAGTTATGATCATCTTTCCGTGTGGATGAATATATTTACTAGTCATACATTTCCCTCCAAGTTTTTGCTTTTCTATCTTTTTTTTTGGGCACCATAATGGTTTAGAGATTTAGAGCTTCCATTATGGTTTCTATCACCAAGTGTTGATAGATAGATAGATAGGTGGATATTGAAGGATCTCAATTGGTCAGTGTTGTGTAGAACAAACATTGTTACTGATGTTATGATGTATTGATGTTCTTGGTACATGTCGTACATACCATAATTTCTTCATCATTATTATCGACTAATTCTTCATGGAACTGTTTTGTGATGCAATGTCACTGAGAATTTATAGACTTTTGTTTTACAGAAAAAAAAGATCTTTGTTATCAATTTTGGATTGGAACGTATTTGAATTTGAAGCTACGTTTTTCTTGGAGAGTATCTTCAACACCTCTAGCTTGGCGCTTAAATACACATACAAGTTAGCTTGGATTTATATATGGCACGCTTAATCTACCCTTATCTTTTAACACATGTTTTACAGACATTTTGTTTTCTATGCATATCTAAATTTGGTATCAATATAAGGTTCCTTTGGAGGAACTCTTGTTCATGGACGACTCAGAGAAAAGAAACGTGGGGTTTGAATGGTAAGCAAATTGTCTTTTAAGATAGTTAAAAATAAGTGCAAATTGATATGAATACTAAACAAAAACTCTTTTACTTCCAAATTTATTCAATGCATTTAAACAGACTGTCATAATATGTTGATAATACTCTTGTTAGTAATTTCAAATTTCTTAGTGTTGAACTCTCAGTTTGCATGCCTTCCTTCATTTAGAGCAAGTTAACTTCATTGGCTATTATCATTGATGCTAGTTTCATATCCACATAAGTGAAACACATTGTATCTTTAGTGCTCTTGACCAAAGTGGTGTCTAGCTAAGCTAGGGTAATATTGCATAGTTTGTCAATGAAATGAGTTTTCGGTACCTATATGTAACTAATATAATACTATAGCAAACACAGGCTTAATTAGGTCCGAGTTTAGTAGGCCGATGTTGCTCCTTCACTTTCAATCCTAGGGGCACATAGACGGCCCTCCCCAACAATAATAGTAATGGATGAGTTGAAACTACCGTTGGCATTGCTACTAAGAATTTACATCTTTTAAGGTTATAACTTTGAACCTCTATGGCCTGTGGCAGGTCATTTTGTTGACTAGATGCTTTAGCTTTAGTTGATAGAGTTGAGCTGAGATGATCATTCTTGACTTGAAATCATCGTGTTTTTTAAATTTTCTTACCTATTTTTGCAATGCCACATACAAATAAACCTGTCTGGGAAAAAAAGTCATAATATCAAATATATCATACCCGATATTAATATTAATTTAATCATTCTCGGGGTATATAGCAGCATAATATACACAAGTACAAATTGCGAAAGAATTATAAAGATATTGAATGTACAAAACTTGGTTTGATATTACCTGTTTTCAGTATACAAGCGAAATAGACAGTGGCTTGCCATCTAGCAAAAGAGTTTTTCTTTTTTCTTTTTAATTCTTTTGTCAATCACGTTGAATTAGAGAGTTATCTTTAGTGGCAGAGTACTATTCTCAAGATTTGGTCACCAAAAAACTGTGGATGTTGAATCCAATTCTCAACAGTGAACATTAAAATGAACCTTGAGGATGGCTAAAATGAGCTGATGAATTGAACTTGTTACTGAGGAAGCTTACTCTTCTGCCAGAGCCAATAGTTAACTCGGATTGGATCAACACGTTCCAAGATTAAACATGCAGTTTTGGCTAGGTTGGAATCTGTTTGATTGTCGTCTGGTACCCTCAAAGCATCAACAGCATCTCTGAACGCTTGGGTTGACGGGAAACCATGGGAGAGAAGATCCAACAGGGTGCTCAAAGCAAACACAAAGTTAATTCTACTTCCCAAAACTTTCAAACAGACTGAAGAAACTTGAGGAGCAATAATCCATGACTGTGTGTCACCGGCATAAAGTCCGCGCAGATATCTCCAAGAACTCTCATTTTCAGGATGAGCAAGAATGGCTTCAACAGTATAATTCACTTCAGATTCTCGCATGGATTTTAGGCCACCCAGTAAGGGAGATCTGGTTATGACAAAGTATCTCTACCACAAACAAAAAAGTGCAAGAAGGATTAAACTAATACTCTGAAAGAGATTAACTTGAGGTATATCGTTATTTAAGATTTCTTATGAAAGAAGATTATGTGTCAAACAGAAATTAGACGCCAACCATGTCAGAAAGAATTCAAGATACTTACCAAAACTAGAGGATGAAAATAATAAAGTAATTACAAGTTCAGCGGAAAGATTTTAGTTATATCCCTGACTCCTCCATTCAATATCTCACACAAAATTTTTAGTAGAAACAAGACAGTGAAGTCATTGACACCAGGGTTTCTCTGTCGCTCCAGATAAATTTGTTTCTTGAAATATGTGTTTGTCCCTTTTTTAGAAGAATTGAAAGAAACAGTCGCCTCTACAATAATGTGAAGCATGAGTTAACATCTTTTTATTGACTTTTTTTCTCTTAGATCTTGGAGCAAGCTAACGCCTTTTACTTTGCTCAATGAAAGCTTGATTTCTTTTTTAAAATAAAAATAATAAATAAAAAGATTTCACCATTCAATGAAAAGGTTATTATTTCTAAATAACTATTAAAAAGAAAGGGGAAAAGAATTCTGCCTAAGTTACTATATTTGGAAATTTGAACCACCTAACTTTCACAAACTTATCTTCATCTTATGCCAAAAACACTATTTTTAACCACCCAACTCTGCACATATTCCTAATGAAGCGCCTCCACATCAAAAAAATACTTCCTTTTCCAGCTATTTGGATTAAACTCAAGGAGCAAGGAGCAGATATGAAGTATGCGCTAACCTGATTCCATGCAGAATTATTAAAAACATCTTCCTTTAGAAGCTCGTGACAATAGTCAAGTTCATCTTCCCATCCACCCAGTGCCTGAAGAACCCACTGCATTATAATTAAATAAACCGTGTCACTAAGGTCTGGATGGGAAACAAATTACATTGCATAGATTAAAATACAATAACAAATGGTAGTAGATTGGAGATCAAACCTGTCTATGAGACCAAGCATGATAATTTTTGGAATCAAGGGAGATAATCTTTCTGGTGAATTCAAGCTCTTTGTTTGCAGCATCAGTTCCCAGTTTCTGAGCAACCCATCTCCTATGATGCCTGCAAAGATATTTCATAAAGATTCATGCAGGCCTATTCTGACGGAAGAGAGGATGAAAAGAACAAGTAGATCATAAATATAATGTCCGACGACATTTGAAAATCTTGACCATTCATCATGAGGGTAAAACCTTTCCAAGCTTTCTTAGCAGTCTACCCTGACTTCTGCCTTTCCACAAAGAACTTTCCATAATGATAGTCCCTCCTCTTCGTTACTGTTTGTTGCCACTGCCACTCATACAAAATATGAGAAGCCCATAAAAAGGGAACCAACTACACTAGAAGCTATTTGGAAAGTTGGAATGTAATTAGATTACTGGGAATTGATGGGTGTTGGGATGCTTGAGGAATCATGGATAGAACAAAAATGGGATTGTGAAGCGTCAAAACAGTAGAAAAGTGGATTGGGTTGAGAATTGTTGGAACAAAATGAATTTAGTATTACAAATCAACCCTAAAACACACAATCCTAACGTGAATTTTAGATTACATACAATATAGACTCATCCCATTACTATCTTCCAAACAGCCCATTAAAGGGGCTTCAATCATGTAAATGACACCTAGTGTATGATTACAAAAATGCCTAAACACTGATGCCCAAAGGAAAACTGAGAATCTAACAAGGGACCAAACATCACGGGATGAAATCTCTCTCCCCTAAAGATTCTATTCTTTCTTTCACCTCACATCTAAAAACCCCACAGAATAGCACATGCTCCAATCTGCCAAAGCTCAAATATTAAATTTGTTTTGATGATAAACTGATAAGAGATAACTTAACATAAGGAAAAAGCTACAGTGCTTTCATAAATTAAGTATGAATAAACAGTAAACAAACAGTCTTCTTTATTATAGACACATCTTTAATATCAATCAAAAGATTAAAATTTAGAAAAGAAAAGAAAAACTTCAAGCTCATTAATTCAAACATTAGGCTGACCATATCTGATAGTTTTTGGTGTTAGACTCAGCAATGTTGTCAAGGAAATTTAGTTCATCATGCAAATCAACATTAAGAGCCTCGAGTATCAAACGCCTGAAATGCCAAACCTACATAGAAGAAAGAACTTCATTTACTGACTTATAAAGGTAAAAGTAAATGAACGACCTTATATCAAAGCACATTACAACAAGCGTAGGTTTTAGAATGATCTGTATTTAGGTTGAATTAAAAAGTCTACAGGCTTTTAATAAAATAAATTGAAGTTTGAATTTAGTTCATAAGGCTGAATTGACAAGTGCTGCACCACTAAATGTAATAATTAATTGACATCAAAGGATTTTTCATGACAAAGAAAGAAGCCCAGAGGAATTATTGGATACACCATCTTTACGGATTCTTATTGCTGTAAAATCTTTTGCCTTTTTGCAACCATAATATTGATAAACTGTAGAAATTTTTTTGTAACTTCACAGGACGGTCTTTTTTTTTTTTTTTTTGTAACATTTCATATCATCAATGGAATTATCTCCTATCTAAGAGAAACAAATAAAGTAACTAAAAATATTAGTTCAAAAGGTAGAACTAGTACTAGATATCACATCCTTGCTAAGCCACTCAGGAACTCAAACTCATCTTATACACTACAAAGTCAACTTCTGTTAAATCAAATCCGAGGAAAAGAAACGTTTCAACATGATGAGACGGAGTTTCTCAAGTTACAGCTTGTTAGAGCTTTTATGCTTCCTGCGGACGGAAGGAACAACCAAATATCCAACAGCAAATCCCTCTCTGTGGAAAGGATCTATGAGTTTGTTTTATTCAAGCTTCAACTTGGTACAAATATTTGTTCTCTCCTTTAACAAATTCTAGCTTAACTGGTCTTTTGGCAAATTGGAAGGTTTTCCTGTAAAAATCATTTGGCTTTGGGAAATGGCAAAAAAGTTGGGATGCTTCGGCTCTTTGAATCTCTCTAAACTAGCCAAACAATAGTACAAAATCCTTTCAAATAAACAAGTAAGCAAACATAAAAGCCCAAAATACACAATCTTTGATTCTCCTAAGAATAAAAAAACACTCCAACCAAGGCCTCAAGGTTAAGAAGCATGAGAAGAACACGCATTAGTTGTAGTATACATTATCAAAATATTGAATAACTAAACACACTCCCTTTTCCGTATAAACATTGCAATAGCTAGTTCAAGTCAAGGAAACATCAAGTTGGAATTTTAGAAATTGCCCGACCCCAAACGAAGCAGATCATCAGTCACTCTCATCCACTCCAGTCCTTGTCCAACTCCAAACATAAATCCAATCAGGCATCAAACACAAAAATAAAAAAGAGGGTAAAAGAAATTACAGTGTAATTGCCAGGATTCATAGCAATAGCTTCCGCAGTGAGATGGAGAGAACGAGGAGAACGCTCATCTGCTCGATAAACAGCTCGGAAGTAACCCATGAGCTCAGAGAAGTCTTCTTTGTAGGCAATCGCCACAATCGGATTGGGACCATCGTCCTGCGGAAGCGGAGTTACGTCGCACCACTCTCGTCGCTCGCTGATGGGTAAGGTGTCATCGAAATCCATGGATATTGCTGGGAAAACACGCAATCGGAACCAGAAAAGTTGAGGAAAGATGAAGAATCAGAGATTGAGTGGAAGGAAATTAGGGATCGTGAAGAGTTTCCTGAGTAAGACTGTGCTTCCACTTCCCATTGTAGTTCAACCCTCCGAGACCACACAGCTTACGGTACAAAGAAACGATTAGTGATTCTTCTACTTCTCTATATACACTAAACAAATACAAAAGTTTAGGGATATTTCTTTTTCCTTTTTCATATAATATTAAATCACTAAATGTATATACTTATAACCTATCACTTTATGTACTTATACATAAATAAAGGTTGTTTATATTAATTAATCACATTTTCAAAGTATATATACTATTAGGAGTTGGAAAAGGATATTACAAAATTTACTGCAAGTTAATTTCATCACTTCAACTCCTACTTCTCCTATGATTTGGAAACCTTTCCAAGGTAATATTGGTTTTGTTATTCCTTATAAATGCCCCATTTGTGTCATAGTATTTGAATTTAAAAAAAAAAAAGATAACTCAACAATAATCGAGAGGTGTTTTGATAATGGCAGAAAATAAGAATGTGTCTTTTCCTCATTCTTCTGGTTTTTCTCTTCATACTCCAACCAGTCCATCTAATTTTGATCAAAATTCAGTTACATTGGGTCCGAATATAGATGATAATTATAAGATGCCATTGGAGTTTTCTTCATGTAATTGGATAGATAATGCAAGGTTGGAGCAACTACCAGCGATGGAAGAGACTAGTTTGAGAAGGGTGAATCATGGTTTATCATTAACAAATCCCAACGGTAACTTTGAAACTACACAATATTACCCTTCTTTCCCTCAATTTAATGGTCTCAATGATAACTTTGAAACTCCACAATTTTACCATCCTTCTTATACTCAATTTAATGATCCCAACAATAACTACAACAACATGGGTGATGCTTTTCTTTGTTCTCCTTCTACTCTTTCAACAATGCATAACTCATCTAATGATTCTATTAGATATAATAATGGTTTTCTCTCTGATGTCGTCAATTCCAACTCCACTAAAACAACCATGACATTTGAAAACGGTTGTTCTTTTGACTCCAATTTGAATAATCCTTCTCTCTTTCATGATCCTCAAACATCACATTTTTGCTCTCCTTCCACTTTTTCAATGACTCATAATAATGGTCAATTTGCTGACTCCACTAGTTATACTGGTTTGCTTTCCGACATCCCTACCCAAATGATCAGACCACATGTTCCAACAATATCTTTGTCAACGACAAATTTGTTGCCATCGTCATCATTACCGCCACAACCGCTATTGTCACAAAACTCATTGAAGATAAGAAACAACTCCACAAATTGGAGCATAAGGGAGCACAAGTACGTATATAACAATACAAATATAATATATGCAACTCATCTAAGTTATTTACTAATACATACATATTATTGCAGATTATTTCTAGCAGGGATGCAACTTTTAGGCCAAGGTGCATGGAAAAAAATTGCAAACTACGTGGTGGTTACAAAAACACACACACAAGTGGCTAGTCATGCACAGAAGTACTTTCTTCGCCAGACCTCACAAAAGCATAAGAGGACAAGTATTCATGATATCACCACTGCCGAGCCTGAATTTTTTGCTCTAGCGGAATCACGTATAGCGCAACACATGAAGCATCTCAACAAAAATGATCAATAAATCAAATTAAAACCTTATAATTTTTATGTACTGTTTTGATTGTTTCCATTAACTCTCTAGTTTACAATTCTAAAAAATTATATGTAAGTAATGATAATAATTACTTTCTAGTTTAAATCATAATTTGATTTTTACCGATGAAATATTATTCTATATTGGTGTTTATACTTTAAAAAATGTCAACTTTAACGTCTCAAGTTTATTATTCATACATAATTGGGTTCATGTTATTAAAATTTTATTCTTTTTAACAAAATCTTAGGATTTGCTAATTATTTTTACCATATATATTTGTTTTACCCCATTTTTATTCTTTTAAAATAACCCACATGCACACATGACTATTACATTCTGATCATTCAAAATATAATTTGAAAAAGAAATCTCAACATTTCAATTTAATTTCCTTGTCCAGTCTCTTATATTAAATTTAACAAATTTATATTTTGTAGAACTTCAATTTAGAAAACAAAAAATAATTAATTTTTTAAAGAATAAAAATAACTAATTTGGAGAAAACAAATGTACACAAATATATTGATTTTTGCAATACTGACATTCAAATTCACTTGCAAATATATAATGCAATGGTTACTAAACTGGTGTATTAAAAAAAAAAATACTAAAACAACTTATTGCTTGCATCTTGGATATGTAGGATTGTTGCTCAAGGTCTCCATTGTCGATGGAAGTAAGATGTTTTATGCATGCACCTTCACCAACAATGGTGATCATAGCTATGTATTGATATCATGAATACTCAACTTGAGATTTTACTTTTTCTTATTAATCTTAGAAGTGGATTTTACAAGAATTTACCCATAAAGTAAAATGGTAAAGGCAAATAGAAAGCTAAAACAAAACCAAATTTCATACTTAGTCTTCGTGGGTCGAAAGTTATTTGTGAGAATTATGTGAAAACATCATTTTAACAATTTGTCTCTTAATATTAGTTTTCACCATGTTTTTCAATAGAAGCATTTGAATACTTCAATTTTCTTTTCTCTTTTATTTTTCATAACTTAGGCTATTATGATGTAACTATTATTATTATTATGACGGTAAATAGTAAAACTTTGAAAATGTTTAAGAAAATATAGAATTTAAAGTTTTATTTTTGGCCATTAGCAACTAAAATATTTATAAATGTAAATCTTTTCTTGGTTTGAATATTTGTTAAGATTTAATTCTTCTTACATATTTTAAGAATTAATTAATGTTTTAAAATTTAGCAACAAATATATATCTATATCAATAGTTCGATCACATTATAAATTTTTATGAATGATTTCAGTTCAATAACCTTATAAATAATTGATTGAGTAAGTGTTATAATGTTAATTATTTTATAGTAAATCATAAAAAAAAAATTAGAGAACAATTATGAGTGAAACTAATTATTTATTTATATTGGAATTGCTACAACGGAAGGAAATTGAAAGCAAAAGCAAAGCAGAATAATGTACTTTCTGCTGCATTATTTTCAAAAATAAAAAATAGCAAAAGAATAAAATCCTATCCCTAGCTTAGCTAGCTAGCTATCCGTTCTAAAATAAAAAAGAGGAAATCCAATCAATACTTGACGGGAAAGGAAGGTTGCATCGCCATTCCACATACACCTTGTGGGTTTCGTGTTCCTCGTTGCATCTTCATGTAACCATTCATTCCCCATTGAGTTCCATATTGGTTTCTTATTATCCAATAATCTCCCTCTTCATCACTTCCATACCCAACTACCACTACCGTGTGGTCAATTCTATATCCGCAAAAGCTATCTTCTCTAAGCATTCCCTGCAAATAATTATCATTTTTTCTTTTAATTATATATGTTGCACCAAATTATAATTAACAACAACAAAATTAACTACACTTGCCTCCCCGTAAAATCTAAAATCACTCCCACTTGAAGCTACCGACACTGCTACCGGTTGGTGTGCCACTGCTTTCATCAAAGCATACTCGTTGTTTTGAGGTACACACTCATATCCATCAATTGTTACTCTCTCACTGTTAGGCTATTAGTGAAATATCAAACACAATACACATAATTATATTATGATCAATAATGCACTCATATAATAAATTTAGATAGTTTAATTAGAATTATATTGGTTTAAACTCACTCCTCGTCTACGACAATATCCATTTCCTGCAAAATATGGATAGTTTTCCTCAATTGTGATTCCACCATTTTGCATTATGAACTCAAATGCAGAGTCATAATTTCCTCCACGACAACCACCGACCTTATAATCACAATCCACCACTTCTTGCTCTGATAGAGATACTAATTCATTTGTTCTTATTTGGTGAATAGATTCCACGGCAGCCACAGCTGCAAACGCCCAACAACTTCCTGTCGAACATATAACACATAATTATTAGAAGGCATTAGTAACTATTAGCTAGAAGGCATTAGGCTTTAGAAAGATTATAAATGAAATTAAATTAATTACCACAACGGCCTTGATTTTTTATGGCATTCACAGCTCCTCTTTGCCTCCAATCGATTGAAGATGGGATATTCATTGCTCGTTCATACATAAATCCACCAACACGATTGGCATGTAAGCTGTTGTAGTGAGTAATGTTGGAACCGTACATCATACTAAACTCATCATCAGACAAATCAGCAAACTGGTTAAGTCGCAATTTTAATGATTTTCCCATGTGGTTCACTCTAAACACATGTTTTGCATTATCTTGAAAGATCTTGAAACGTTTGTGCATCTCATGTGCATTTCTTGAGATTCTATGGTGGCTACTCCATCTTTTGTAGAGTTGCATGAGACTTCTTTCAGATTCAAAATCCTTTCCTTCCAACTCAAAGCTCTCACACAAATGAGACGTGAAAGCAATCAAAACAACGAAAACAATAAGAAATTTCATCATGGTCATGGTGGGAAGATTTGAATAATAGGATGAATTGATGGTTGGCAAAGCAAGTTTAAGGCAACTTATATAGACCTTTGCTCAACCGTATAATCACTTCTTCCCCTTAAAATCGGTTTAGTTATAGAGATTTTTCTTGATTATAGGATGCTTAGTTAAGATTTACTCATTAATTTTTATTTTTTAATGGTTGAACGGTTATTCTTTTACTTCTTATTTAAAAAATAATATGACCATTCTTAAAACGATTATCCTAGTAAAAAATATTTTTAAAAACAATTGGTTATATATATAGTACAATAATTAATGATTTATATTCTCACTTTATTTAGTTGAAATTTGTGTCCGTTAATTCAATTTAAATCTTAACTACTTAAATTTTAGATTTATAAGAAAAAATTATATTTTATTGTTAATAAATTTTAGATTTATAAGAAGAAAAAAAGAGTTTAGATTTTATTGTTCAGAATAAATGACTTAGTTTTTTAAAGGCGAAAATAAAAATGAAAAGAAGTTTGTTTAAAAAAAACATTATTTGGTTTAGTTAATAACTCACCAATATATATTCATTATAGCACAAAAGTATATCTCCATTATAACACAAAAGGTATAGGATGAAGTGAGTTTAGTAGGTGAATTTTAAGTTTGCATTATTAGTATAGTTTTACCATTTGTATGGTCTTGTGATGGAAATATTAACATTTTTTTATTATTTTTATGTTCATAATTCTAACTTTTTCAATTTTTTAAAAATAACATTTTATATTACTTAAATTTTATTTTTAAAAGGGTTATTATTTATATACAGAGTTGAATAAAGTAAACTATATTTTAAAAGTTTGAGATATTAAAATAGATTATAAATTTTTTTTTCAATTATTTTTAAAATGATTTCAATTGATTTAATTGTTTGTTTTGTGATCTGAAGTAGAGTGTGTGATGAGAAGGTTGGAATCTAAGAATAAATGGAAACGTTTTAAAATTAAATGTTGTTGACATTATTAATTATCCAGTTCTAGGATTCGGAATTCAGGTGTCTAACAAGTTTACCAAATTAATGGATAGACATTTTGCAATGGCAAAGTTATCTATTGGAAAACTTGGACATCAACAAAGCTTTTCACGTATGAAAAGATGATGTTGCAAGTGGTGTTGTGCTCACACAGTGGTATAAAAAGATCCCAAGATCATATGTGTATATACACACACTGTGGCAAACGAAAGATCAAGAGTGGTGGGTACAATATAGCTACATGGCAAGTTCGAGAACAAGTTCAAGTGATTCTCCTCATGTCATGTATCTAATATATCTTATCATGGCTGAGTGGTCATTATCCTATCTATTCTCTTATCATCCATTCACAAGGAAACAATTATATTTGACTCATAATGAATATGTCAAAATCCCAGATGTAGGACATCAAGAGACCTTTTAATCAGACAAATATACCTTAGATGATTCCGACGGCCATAGGGGGAGTGCTATGCGTGGGTAAAGATGTCCACGCCTAATAAAGACATCTTTACTAACTGATATGCATTCTTACAGAATCCACTATACATTCTTACAGTAAAAACATAGCGTCCTCCAAGTAAAATTGAAGCCTTTCTGGATGCTGCATGCATGCAGACCAAAGGGGAGCAAATATAAAAATTAAAATTGCATAGCCAGCCACTGCAGGTAATTACTAATGACTAGTACCTATAGACAAGCTTCCATTATGAGTAAGAATGATGTGTAGTAGGTTGTATTTAAGCTTATTCCGTTTCTTATATTCTTAAAGAAACTTCTGAAAGATGGATTATCCCACCTAAAAAGATCATTTTTTAACTACAATTTTTTTAACTGCTTTTAATTGTTAATACTTTTATTTTTCAAAATTTATATTAGATTTTTTTTCATCTAAAATCATATTAAAAAGTATTTTTTTTTAGTATTAATTCTTCCCAAGGCACTTGAAGAAAATTTGAGTCTGTCCAAAAGCATTTTTTTCCACAAGTTATCCCAAAGACACTGTTAATATCAGATTAAACATGTAAAACTACGTTAAATCTTGCAGGGACATATGCTAGCGTCCTTGATTTCTGTGTTGGGAGGTGTGAGTGTTGTAAGTATCCTGCATTGATATTTTTTTCATGTTTAAAATGAGTTCAGTACTATTGCATTTTATTTGTGTCATTGATTGTTTCTTATTAGTAATTTTGTATGATTTTTACGAAAAAGTGTATTTACTTACCTTCATATAAACCCGGCTAAACGTGTGTAATTTTTTTTCTACTTATTATGTAATGTTTATAAAATGGAAGAAGTTTTTCTATTTGTAGAACATACGTTTAAGTGTCATTTGTGTCATTATTGATGATGCTCCAACGAGTCAGGCAAGGTTGAATATACATTAATGGATACGAAGTGCCACTCCATTTAGGAATATCTTTTGAATGATTTACACAATGCTTTCATTTCGATTTATAGTCCTTGTAAACTATGATGAATGTGTATAATTTATCATCATATGTTTTATTTTCGTTGTTCAGATATTTGCGAGGATTCATAGCAATATAGCTTCAGCGGTGAGGTGGAACGAGGAGAACGCTCATCTGCTTGATAGACAGCTCGGAAGTAACCCATGAGCTCAGATTTGTAGGCAATTGGGACCATCGTCCTGCGGAAGCGGAGTTATATCGCTCGCTGATGGGTAAAGTGTCATCGAAATCCATGAATATTGCTAGGAAAACAAACAATCGGAACTAGAAAAGTTGAGGAGAGATGAAGAATCAGAGATAAAGAATCGTGAAGAGTTCCATGAGTAAGATTCTGATTGTGCTTCCACTTTCCATTGTAGTTCAGTTCACTCCTCCGAGACTACACAGCGTACAGTACGAAGAAACCATCCTCAAACATCACATTTTTTAATAATCCTCTCTCTTACATGATCCTCAAAATCACATTTTTGTTCTACTAGTTATTCCGGTTTGCTTTCCGACATCCCTACTCAAATGGTCAAACCACATGTTCCAACAATGTGTTTGTCTTTGACAAATTTGTTGTCATCGTCAGCCACGACTGCAAAACTCAATGAATATAAGAAACAACTCCACAAATTGAAGCATAAGAGAGCACAAGTAGGTATATAATGACAAAAATATAATATATGTAACTCATCTAAGTTCCTTACTAATACATCCAGTGGGAATGCAACTTTTAGGCCAAGGTGCATGGAAAAAAGTTGCAAACCACGTGGTGAACCCATGAAACGTCTCAACAACAAGGAGAGTCAAATTGTGTATATAAGTAATGATAATAATTACTTTCTAGTTTAAATCATAACTTGATTCTTAGAAATGAAATATTATTCTATTTTTAAATCATAACTTGATTCTTAGAAATGAAATAAAAATTTATTAACTTAAATGATTCCTCTGAACTTAAATTATTTGGCATTCGTACAATCCTAACTTCTCTTATAAATTATTTGGCATTCATGCAAAAATAATTAGTAAATCCTAATTTTATTCTTTTAAAATAACCCACACGCACATGACTACTATATTCTAATCATTCAAAATATAATTATAAAAAAAAATTATTTCCTTTGTCCAGTCTACCTTATATTAAAATTAAACAAATTTATATTTTGTAGAAATTTTAAAAGATAAAAATAATTAATTTGGAGAAAACAAATGTACACAAATATATTGATTTGCAACAATAACATTCAAATTCACTTGCAAATATATAATGCATTGTTGCTCAAGGGCTCTGTTGTCGATGGAAGTGAGATGTTTATGCATGCACCTCCACCAACAATAAGGATCATAGCTAGGTGTTGATATTTGTTAAGATTTAATTCTTCTCACATATTTTAAGAATTAATTAATATTTTAAAAATTAGCAACAAACATATTCTATATCAATTTTGAGAATATCAATTTTGATTTTTTTAAAAAAATTGGGTGCTCTAATTTGTAGTTGGATCACATTATTATTAAATGAACATTTTTTTCACTGATTTTAGAGCACCCAATTTTATAGTAAATCATAAGAACAATTAGAATACGAGAGAAACTAATTATTTATTTATATTGGAATTGCTAACACGGAAGAAAAAAAAAGCAAAAAAAAAAAAATGCAAAAGCAGAATGAAATTAAAAAAAAAATGCAAAAGCAGAATGAAATTTACCAAATGTAGCAAAAGCAAAAGCTAGCTACCCGCGTCCTAAAATAAAAAAGAGAAAATCAATACTTGACGGGAAAGGAAGGTTGCATTGCCATTCCACATACACCTTGTGGGTTTCGTGTTCCTCGTTGCATCTTCATATAACCATTCATTCCCCATTGAGTTCCATATTGGTTTCTTATTATCCAATAATCTCCCTCTTCATCACTTCCATACCCAACTACCACTACCGTGTGGTCAATTCTATATCCGCAAAAGCTACCTTCTCTAAGCATTCCCTGCAAATAATTCATTTTTTCTTTTAATTATATATGTTGCACCAAATTATAATTAACAACCACAAAATTAACTACACTTGCCTCCCCATAAAATCTAAAATCACTTCCACTTGAAGCTACCGACACTGCTACCGGTTGGTGTGCCACTGCCTTCATCAAAGCATACTCGTTGTTTTGAGGTACACGCTCATATCCATCAATTGTTACTCTCTCGCTGTTAGGCTATTAGTGAAATATCAAACACAATACACATAATTATATTATAATCAATAATGCACTCATATAATAAATTTAGATAGTTTAATTAGAATTATATTGGTTTAAACTCACTCCTCGTCTACGACAATATCCGTTTCCTGCAAAATATGGATAGTTTTCCTCAATTGTGATTCCACCATTTTGCATTATGAACTCAAATGCAGAGTTATAATCTCCTCCACGACAACCACCGACTTTATAATCACAATCCACCACTTCTTGCTCTGATAGAGATACTAACTCATTTGTTTTTATTTGGTGAATAGATTCCACAGCGGCCACAGCTGCAAATGCCCAACAACTTCGTGTTGAACAACACATAATTATTAGTAACAACACATAATTATTAGTTAGAAGGCATTAGACTTTAGAAAGATTATAAATGAAAATAAATTAATTACCACATAGGCCTTAGACTTTAGAAAGATTATAAATGAAAATAAATTAATTACCACATAGGCCTTGGTTTTTTATGGCATTCACAGCTCCTTTTTCCCTCCAGTCGATTGAAAATGGAATATTCATTGCTCGTTCATACATAAATCCACCAACACGACCACCAGCCTTGGCATGTAAGTTGTTGTAGTGAGTAATGTTGGAACCGTACATCATACTAAACTCATCATCAGACAAATCAGCAAACTGGTTAAGTCGCAATTTTAATGATTTTCCCATGTGGTTCACTTTGAACACACGTTTTGCATTATCTTGGAAGATCTTGAAACGTTTGTGCATCTCATGTGCATTCCTTGAGATTCTATGGTGGCTACTCCATCTCTTATAGAGTTGCATTAGACTTTTTTCAGATTCGAAATCTTTTCTCTCTAAATCAAAGCCCTCACATAGGTGAGAAGCGAAAGCAATCAAAACAACGAAAACAATAAGAAATTTCATCATAGTCATGGACAGAAGACTTGAATAATAGGATGAATTGATTGTTGAAAAAGCAAGTTTAAGGCAACTTATATAGGCCTCTACTCAACCGTATAGTCACCTTCTTCTCCTTAAAATGGGTTTGGTTATAGAGATTTTTCTTGATTATAGGATACTTAGTTAAGATTTATTCATTAGTTTTTATGTTTCGATTGTGAACAGTTATTATTTTACTTTTTTATTTAAAAAATAATATGACCATTCTCATTCCAATTATAATTGTTATGATTATCAGTTTATTGCTTTGGAATTTGGGTAGGTTAATTCGATTTAAATCTTAACTGCATAAATTTTAGATTTATAAGGAAAAAAAAGTAGATTTTATTGTTAATAAATTTTAGATTTATAACCAAAAAAAAGTTAGGATTTATTGTCGAGAAGAAGTTACTTAGGTTTTTTTAAAAGGGAAAATAAAAATAAAAAAAGGTTTAAAGTGAAAAAAAAACCTATTTGTTTTTATTTGGTTGAGTTAGTAACTCACTGATTGTTTATCCATTATAACATAAAGAAGTGATTTTAGTAGTTTGCATTATTTGTATAGTTTTACCATTTGTATGATCTTAGTTATGAAAATATTAACATTATTTTTTAATTATTATTTTTATATTCATAAATCTAACTTTTTCAATCTTTTAAAAATAACCTTTTATATTACTGTAAATTTTATTTTTAAAAGGGTTATTATGAAAGTAAACGAAAAAATGGTAAGTGAAACTATTTTAGAAAAAATTATATTTTAAAAGTTTGAGATATTAAAATAGAATATAAATTTTCTTTTTTCAATTTAATTTTAAAATGACGTCAATTGATTTAATTGTTTGTTATCAGAAATAGAGAGTGTGATGAGAAAGTTGGAAATTAAGAATAAATGGAAACCTTTTAAAATTCAATGTCGTTGACAATATGTAATGCTCAAGCCTAGGATTTAGAATCGTGACAACTCATTCGAATGTCGACCTAATAAGACTGATATACACAACATAATCGCATCAACTTTACATGGCAAGCTAAGAGAACATGGGATTGAAGAAATTGTTGTATCTAACCTTACAAGGAAAAGAAAGGTTGATATTAGAGACGTAGAGATGTTTTTATTGAGTTACAGTCATGTTCTCATGCTCTTGCAATAGAGGAGAATATAAGACTCTCCAAGTGAGAGTAAACAGATACCAATAGAAGAGCATGAGGATATAAAGATAGTCTGATATCCCAGAATATAAACACATAATCATTGTGAGGAATGGTATCAAAGCGAAATAAAACATCATAGACCCAAATTCCAAATTATAGTCTGGCGTTGAGCGTTGTTGTTATAAGTTTAAAACTCATATATAGTTAAAGTTATCACACTAAATATCAATAATCATCTTCAAGATAATAGGATATTTATTACCTATTTTACTCCTTATTTTTAAAAAACTAATATGGTTTTTTTTAAAACAATTTATCCTACTAAAAATATACTTTTAAAAATAATTGCTTAAGAAAAAAAAAAAAGTTAGATTTTATTATTGTTTGACTTTACTTTTTTAAAAAATTAATACTTTTTTAAATGGAAAAATAAAAATAAAAATAAAAAAGTTTGAAAATGAAAAAAATCAAATTAGTTGTTTTTATTTCATTTGGTAATTAATAACTCATATTTATTTGTTTTTATTTCATTTGGTAATTAATAACTCATATTTATCCATGCTAAACATGAAGGTACACAAAAAAGTATAGGGTGAAGTAATATTGGATTCTTGGTATAGTTTTAATGATTTTAGTAATGAAAATATTACTGTTATGTTTTTTATTTTATGTAGGACAGGATCTTTTATACTCATAATTCTAACCTTTTCATTTAAAAGTTAACATTTTATATTATTTAAAATTTATTTTTAAAACTATTAGTACTTATTTACAAGGTATAAAGTGAAACTATTTTAGAAAAAAATTAGTGTTAATGTTTCAAACTTTTAAAATTAGAACGTAATTTTTTATTTTTTTTAATTTGTTTTTAAAACGGTGACAATGGTCTCTTGTATGATTATTGCGCAACATTGTTTTATATTATGAAATATACGTTGAAAATAAGGAGTGTAAGTTAAAATCTTGTGTTGAAAAATATTTCAAAATTAAATGTAGTTGACGATTAAGTCTATTATTATTACAAATTTAAAACATATTTACAAAATTAAAGACCAGTCCAGTCCAGTCTCATCTAAGTATATTGAATCTCATGAGACCAAATTTGCTAAATCTTTCATTTGAATATTGAATATTTATATCGGATGCAACTTTTAGCAAAAGTGAATAAAAGACTGACTATTCACGATATCACCCTCTAGGATGCAAACACGTCTCTACACGATATAACAAAATTTCATATTACATTTATAAAAGACCATAGTATAAACTTATGTTAATGTCTACCAATGCATCTATAATATAATCTAAAATTTTACTTAGTTAATTATGTTATATATAAATAATAATAATCACTAAATAATGCCCTATAGCACCACACAAAAATATTTTCATATGTTTGGTAAACTTGGTGTTCATGGGCCAGGCTAGGCCAGGCCGGTCTTTTCGATAATGATGCATGTTTTGATAATGGAAAATAAGAACAACTTGTTTTTCCTCATTCTTCTAGTTCTTCTTAGTCTTCTAATTCTTCTGAGTCTTCTAGTTCTTCTCTTCAGACTCTACGACTTCACATAATTTTGATCAAAATCAAGATGCTTCGAGTATAGATTATCATGAGATGCGGCTGCACCTTTTATTCATGTAATTGGATAAATAATGTAGGGTTGGAGCAACCAGATCATCAATTTATTATTATTGAAAACAGTGATTGGATAAATAATGTTTGTTTTTTTTGTGTAATTATGAAACAACCCAAATGGGCAATAAACAATCTTCTAATAATTCTATTTTTTTCATTTTTCATTTTTATTTTAAAAATGGCTAGTATTTATATCCAATCGTAACCACGAAACTAAACTAGAAATGTTATCGAAACTATTTCGTATATATTTAGGGTTAATATTTCAAATTTTAAAAATTAGAAATATTAAAATAGAAATATGATTTTTCTTTTTTTTTTTCAATTTATTTTTAAAATAATGGTGTTACTCAATTTAATTGTGTTGTTTTGTGATCACCAACCATTATTTTGTATTATGAAAAATAATTTGGAAATAGAGACTTTATTCAATTTATTTTTAAAATAATGGTGTTACTCGATTTAATTGTGTTGTTTTGTGATCACCAACCATTATTTTGTATTATGAAAAATAATTTGGAAATAGAGACTTTAGTGAGAAAGTTGAATCTCTCAAAGACTTTCGTGTATTGAAAAACATTTTAAAATTACCACAAAAACTAATTAATGTTTAATATTTGTTGATAGTTTAGATTTCACCTAAATTTTATTATATTTTAATTAATCATGTAGATTATTTTTGGTACGGATTGATGTACTTATTTTATCATGTGTAGCTATGAAATCTACTAAAATGCTTGGTTGTATTGATTTTAATATGCACAACTTAAAATGCTATTACATGACTTTATTGTAATAAGCATGTTATGGAGATGTTTGAATATATATATATATCGAATTGGTTTTGGAAATGCAATAGGTTTATAAATAAGTATTAATAACTTATCCTCTCACGTTTGTTATAATTAGTATTTATTCCTTTGATTTGAAAAAGGGTAAGCTCAATATTTTGGAATCAAGCAGATCGAAATGCAAACAAGACGAACACTAACATATTAGGTTGAACACTTCGATTCTCTTCTCATTTTCAAAGCATTTAGCAAACCACAGTTACACCTTGGAACAAAAGTAAACATGTACTCATTACACTTCAAAAACGTCTATTTCACCCATCAATCTGGATTCTCATTCCCCAATCATTATCACTAAACTTAACAAGAACATTAAAAATAATAATAATAGTAATAATAACCAAATTTTGCACAGCCTAATTAGTTAGTCTCATGAACAGATTGGTAGAGCCTTTGGTTCAAATGTTTAACATAAGTCACTTGAGAAACGCTTAATAAGTTTTTTCCTTCCAAAATTGCTCAAAGAAAAAGTAATTTTCTTAAAAAACGTTGTAGCAAAGGCATCATCCAAAAACCACATGGGAGTATTTGGAACATTTCAAAACAATAATATTGAATAAATTGCAAATAGATTACAACATCCAACTCTAGGAAGCTCGCCATCATATAAAAGTAAAAACTCTAGTTTTATCTCTTCCCAATTACACAATGCATTACAAAAAGATGCGGCGAAGAGAATAGACCTTAGAACGCGTCAAAATTAGTTGTCGTGAAGAGCCTTCATCAAATGAAGTCTGTTGAAACTCTGTCCAGCAACCCTGAAATATTTCATTGCACACAAAGTTATTATTCAACTCTTCCGAAATTGAGAAAACACGTTAGCTTCTACAAGATATCACAAGGAGTGGAAAATTATTTTTGGAGAATAAGATCAGTAGGCAGCAGCGCTGTACCCATTAATTTGATTGCAGTAGTTTGCTATTTGATTTGTTATGAGATAGCTATCCAAACGTGATGGCTCGGGGAGTGGTTTAAAGATGGGGTTTGTAGGATCCTCCTCAGGGAGAGGCTCTTCACCTGCAGCCTTCCTCGTCATGTTTTCGGCTCTACAAAACAGATACCAGATATGGATGAACTTGGACGATAAGCAAATGTATCTTACAACAAGATTCCGCATTGTGATTGTAAGGAATTACAATGCCAGCCAAATGTAACCAAAACATTCATGTGAAAAACCAAGAAAGAATTACCTTCTCTTTTGAAGCCATGATTGTTGCTGAGCTTGCTGACGGGTCAGGCTCCGATAGTAAAATTGGAACTGAACAAAAAAGATTCATTTATAGTGTGCCACAACAAATCATAAAACAGAAATTAAAGAAAGGATGAATCATAATATGCACATAAAGACTTCAACAGAAGACACGAACCTTCTGTTGCTCGACTGACAAATCATCCATACATTCAATCAGAAATTCCACATTCCTCTCCATAAATGGATTGGTTGAAAGTTGCAAGCGGTCATAATCACACTGCAACAGTGATAATCCAATCAATAAAAAAAAACGGAATGATAAAATTTAGATCACCTATGTTGATGACAGCACCCACAAGTTACGTTTTACCTGGGTGACAGGAGAGTCAGATTCAAGCTCCGTCATAAAGGCACTAATGAGGGCAGAATTTGAAACTTTGATCTGAACGAAACAAGAAACAAGAAACGTGGCAGTGATTATGTTATATTGTCTGCTTAAAAAATCTCAAAACCTATAATGACTTTCAACCAATCATTAGAGTATAGTCCAAAGGAGGAAATAGGGTCCAAGGAGCTTACAGGTATTTCCTCAAAAATATCCACCCACGATAAGTTCTTCTCCCTCAATCTGTTGCATAGTGACAAAAGTTTCCAATAAATAACTTGACTTAAAAGAATAATAGCAATAAGCTTACATACTTCTCTCCAGTAAAGCTGTTGGTGCGGTAAAGTTCCATAAAAGAATCTGAAAGTTTCAATGCTTTAAGAGCTAAGACGCCTTGATTAGACCTTGATGGGTCATAAATTATGCAGACGCACCGCCTAATATTTTCCTGCAAGTTTATGTTAACTGTCAATAAAAATGCCCTAAAATATAAATGCAAATAAGAAAAGCTTCTAATGATGAAGATATAACACATAAAGATCTTTAAAAGTTTTGAGGGCCCAACTTCTGAGTTCGAGAATGGAAACAGATTTTTATTGATTATCAAATAATAGAAAAAGTCATTACAAGAATTCTATGAAGAAAAATATAAAAGTAGAGAATGACTAAACCAATACCTGATAATTCATAAACGTCTCAATCAGCTCTACAGTCTGATATGAACCTAAGAAGGTTGACTGGTACCTGAATATGATTAATCAAAATGTCAACCAATCCAAATGAATAATGAGAAGAAATTAGTTTCAGCCTATTTATCAATAATGCCAATCAAGTAAGCAGAAGAGCTCACCAAGATGACATTGTCAGTTAATAATTAACTTCCATTGTGGAGCACAAAAAACAGTACACTTCTTTTACATTCATGAACCCAACCAAAAGAAAAGCCAAATGAAGTATCAAGTCTACATTTAAATACCTCAAATTCGCAAAAGTATGTCTTTATCCAAACCAAATTAACCAAGGCTAACCAAAGTGCCGGGGTAAAGTTTTACATCCTTATATTACCCAATTAATAATGCCAAGTTTTCCATAAATATGCACTATCATAAAACTAAGCTTACCATCCAACAGTGTTGTTGTCAACATTGACTTCTCTCAAGCATCTCATCATTTCAAGCTGGTAATTAGCACCATCGGCTTCAATCTCCTCATCCTCCTCCCGAGTCTAACAGATTCATGTTAATTAATTAAAAAGAAATTAAACTAGAAAAAAAAAACTGAACCATTAAACAACATAAAAAAAAAAATAAGCCGCCTCATCATACCGGGAAGGGAAAGCAATTAGTGACTTCAAGAACACTACCAACATCTAGCCCAAGAAGTTGACCGGTCACAAGAGCTGGTGAAAACTCCTTACAATGCTTGATTATCTTCAATATAACCTATAGGAGAAGATACAAAATGTTTTAACCTAAATACAGACACGATAGGAATGATGCAGAACATATACAACAACAATTATAAATCCAAACTGGAAGTCTCACTAATTATCAATTTTCAAATATAAGTACGACCGGGCGTGAAAACTTCTCAACGTAACCACTAAAAGAACAACGAACAGAAAAAGAATCTCAAATGACCTTCCGAATCGAACGAGACGCAAAATAAGAAAAGGGATAAGAGAAATTTACCAATCCTTCAATCTGAACAACACGAAGAGGGGAAGCAACCTCTTCCGTAGCAGCAACCTGCAGAAAAGATCTAGCCATCGCTGCAGCAGCAACAAAAACGAATTCATCAACAGCGAAGCGAAAAGACGTCAGAATCAAACTCGCAAATCAAAATTCAAAATGGACAAACGAAGAGGTAGAGAAAAATGAAAGAGGTTGTACGTACAGTTTGCCATGATTAAGGATTCGATGGAAGGAAGAAGTGAATTGAATCGCAGAAGCAGCTACGTACGTGGGTGTTTGGGAGGAGCAAAAGTGAAGGAGAGTTTTGTTTGAATAAACCCTACCCGCGGCGGCACTGTCCGGTGATGGGAAAGAGGAGCAACGATACGTCTCCGATTATGGGCCGAAGTATATCAAATAATCGGCCCAAATAAAAATAAAAACAAAAATATCAGCTTTAGAGCTTCTATTTTTAAAAAAAAGGTAAATTCACACAATAATTAAACATATAACAACTATATTCCAAATATTGATTTACAAGTTATAAGATAGTTTTTGTTAGAGTTATAAAATGACTATCAATTAATACTATAATCTCTAAATATTTTTATTTGTAATCTCGATAACAAGCTGGGAAGTCATAATTTGTAGTCCCCTAAAAATTAATTTTTTGTTAATTTATTCGACATCCAAATATTTTAGGGTTGGATAATAAAAATCAAAATCAAGGATATTATAACTTATCCGTAAGTCCTAAGAGCTGATTTAATTTAATTTAATAGTCATACAAGTTGGAATGAAATTTGGGGTCATTTTTGTAATTTGACCAAAAATTAAGGGAAGAAAAGGGTTCTATAAAATGAGATTCATAGGGGAAAAAAACCCTAACAAGGTTCTCTGGGAAAAAAAATCATTGGCTGCTGGGAGCTTTGGGGGATCGGAATTCGATCCTCCGATCGTTAATTCCTTGCAGATTATGAGAATCTGACAATGAAAAAAGACATCTCAGAAAGCCAGTTCCTCATTTCTCCCATGGGTTCTTGGCTCGCTATGATGTCTACATTTTCTACTCGTTTGAGCTCCACCATCCTCCTCTCTGCCTCCAAATCTTCTTTTTTTTTGTCTCTTGATTTAGGGTTTATGGAACCTAGATGCTGTACTTACTGTTTTGTTTTCGTCGTTTTTTGATTCAGATTCCGAGTTTTCAACGAAATTTGGTTTATTTTTCGTGTTTTTTGTTTTAAATGGTAGACTTCTCACTTCTTGTTCAAGTTACTTTTATATGTTCATGTTGACATAGACGAATTATCAACGTCCTAATAATAATTGAAATAACCCAAATGCGAAAAAAATATAAAAACTTTGCCTCTGGGTTATTTCTTCTCAATATGAATATAATTGAGTGATATAGTATCAATTAATTGAAATTAAATACCATGGTAATTATCGTTAAATAAAAATAATAAAATAAACATCTCTTCCAAGCTATGTTTCTTTGTCTGGTGTGCAAGAAGTTCTGAAGAAGGTACTCAAAGTTGCTTGAAAAATTGGTGTGGCTTTGGGCTTCGAGAAGTAGCTCTCCAAGTTGACAAAATGGTTACTCAAATCTGAAGCCATTTAAAGAGATATCAACACTAAGAAATTGCACCATGATCTGTGAGAATGTGGGTGGAGGATCTTCAACATCTTGTTTACGATGATCTGTTGGATGAGCTTGTTTATGAAGATCTTCGACGCAAAGTGGGAACAGAGAAAATAAAGAAAAAGGTTCACAGTTTCTTTCATCTTCCCATAATAATCCATTTTTGGTTTGTAGAAATATGACCTAAAGAATGAAGGACACTACTGAAACTATGTGTAAACGTTACCATGAGTCAAGTCCTTTAGGCTTGATTGCTATGGTTAGGGAGGAATGCATTGAAACACATGGGAATGTTGATATAATTAAGCAGATTCGAGAGACAACATCAAATCTTAATTTTGATGAAGTTATGATAGGAAGAGAAGTGGAAGTTTCAAACATAGTGAAGTTGGTGATTGAATTTAGCAAAGAACATCAAATATCCATCATACCCATTGTGGGTATGCGTGGGTTGGGGAATACAACTTTGGCCTTCAATCATGAGCCGGTTAAAGGTCATTTTGATGAAACTATATGGCTATGTGTGTGGCTGAACATGAAAACACCTCGCAATCTTGTTACTTGAATAAGAAGCATTGTGGCGAATTTGCGAGGAAATCTAGTGGTGATACTTTTAACTTTTGAAGTGATAGTAAGAGTCCAAGAAATGGGATACAAGCTGAAATTGATTTGCCATACTTTGATGAATGATACATGAAAAAATTATTTGATTTGATTAAAAAAAAAGTAAAAGATATATTTGATTGGATGGATATTCATGAAAAGAGACAAATTAAGTTGTTAAAATACAAATTAAAAAGGTGGGACAACAACATGGTGGGATCAATTGTCATAAAAAAAAGGAGGAAAATTGGCAAGAAGGGAATAAAAGATTGAGAAAAAAGAAAATGAGGAAGATGTTTGAAGCAAAGAGTCTTGTTTAACAATTATGAATAAATATTGGATTAACCATATCAACATTCCAATCAATAAACTCAAACTATTAATATAATTAACCATTTGTATAATTAAAAACTCATTAACCCATAAGCTTCTTTTGGGAGTTGTCTCATCCGGCAAACTTGTTGGGCAACTAATATAAACTTATACTATCAGTCTGATCTTTCGTGAAATTTTTTTGAAGAGCATAGTTTAACAATTGACATGACCATTTTTTGTAAGTCAATGATTGGACCCATTGCCGAAATTGTTGTAGTGAAAGAAACGTTTCTCCCAAGTAATTTGCATATAGAGAATTGGTATCACTTATGAGAGTAGCGTAGGCCTGCAATTTGCATATACATAATTCCATAAAATCCAAAACTTCCTTTGAAGAGCACCAATTACCTCAGATTCTCTCTTCCATTTTCCATTCCTCGATTCCTGATTGCCTTCAACCCTCACTTCCCACTCACAACTACCTCACTATTCAGTGCTCCAATGGCGGTTGCCTCCGCCACTCCCCCTTTTTCCCCTCCATTTCTCTCCTCCCCTCGCCATCGCCATCGCCGTCCTGATGCAATTTCCTTCCGACCCTTTTCAATTTCGACCCCCAATTGCCTTCAGCAACTTCCCCTTTCTCTCAATTCCTTCCACATTTTCCGACGTCCTCGATTGGTCGCCGAGGCTTCTATTGGAGACAGGGAGAGTGGTGGGTCGACCTCTGTCTCCGACGACGAGGGCTTTGTCGGCGAGGACGCTGCTGCTTTTGATCTTTCCGAGCAGAAATTGACTTCGTGGGTTTATTTCACTGTGATTTTGGGGGTTGTTCTGTTCGTGTTGAATGTTGTTTGGATTGATAACTCTGCTGGGGGTGTTGGGAAGGCCTTTCTGGATGCTGTTTCTGGAATTTCGGATAGTCATGAGGTTCACTTTTTTTGTGTTACTTCGTTTTGTTTAATTTGATTCACATTTGGAGATGAAGCCTGTATAGAAATAGTTCCATTGCCATAGAAGCAGTGTTCATAGTAATTCTGCTGTTTTATAGTTTATATATAGTGTTTCTCTCAGATGGTTTGTACGTGTTGGGTTCGTTGCTAAGACTTTTAGAAAGTTCAATTTTGTCCTTAATTTTAGTAAACTTCTAATGAATATGTAGAAGTTCTAAAATTGTATTCATTTGTAGCATTTTTGGGCTGTCTTGTGATATAGGAATATTTCCAATTCAGTTAGTAAAATATGTACATAACTCACAGATTTTGATAGAAAAATCAATCTTGATACATAAAGGATTGTATTGAAACTACGATCTTATTTGAACGAGATCTGTTTTGTAGGTTGTATATCTCTGTCCTTGAGTTCTAAAGGATTGTATTGAAACTGATTAAGGTCTTGTATGTCTGCTGTATATGAATGATTGGGGTGGATGAACATGGCATAAGGATTATATTGCTCATGGTTTAATGTTGAATTTTGGAAACTCACTTGATTATTTGATTATGAATCTAAGTCTTGAAACTTTCTTCCGTAGGTTGTGATGTTGCTCCTCATATTCATTTTTGCCATTGTCCATAGTGGTTTGGCCAGTCTCCGAGATCAGGGCGAGAAGCTTGTCGGGGAACGAGCTTTTCGGGTTTTGTTTGCTGGAGTTTCTCTGCCATTGGCTGTTAGCACTGTGGTAGGTACCTTACCGCTTCTTTTCCCTTGAACTTGATGCAGTAAATGCAATGTTCTTGAAGTTACCTCAGTACCTTTTATTCATTCAAGTTTTCCGAATGCACACGCATATTGACTTGTTTACACTAAGGAATTATATTCAGGTGTATTTCATTAACCATCGATACGATGGAGTACAGTTATGGCAGCTCCAAAGTGTTCCCCTACTGCATCAACTTGTGTGGCTTAGCTCGTTTGTCTCCTTCATCTTTCTCTATCCTTCAACTTTTAATCTGCTGGAGGTTGCAGCAGTTGATAAACCAAAAATGCACCTTTGGGAAACAGGCATCATTAGAATAACTAGACATCCACAGGTTTGTTCGTGTTTCATTATCTTCAATGTTCATTTCATTTCATTATAATATCCGGGTTCTATTGTTGAGTAGTACTTGGGTGCA
The DNA here is from genome assembly GCF_000004075.3 of Cucumis sativus. Taxonomy (NCBI): domain Eukaryota; kingdom Viridiplantae; phylum Streptophyta; class Magnoliopsida; order Cucurbitales; family Cucurbitaceae; genus Cucumis; species Cucumis sativus. Next base: position 2,055,174 of record NC_026658.2, read on the forward strand.
GTCTAGGTTGCACCATGTCCATGAGATGACTGTCAATTAAAAATGAAAAAAAATAGAACATAAGACAATCGTTTTTAAAAAGTAAATTTGCTACATGGCAGCTTGTGATTTGCACTTGGGTGGGTTGCACAAGATAGTTGCATCCTAGGATGCTCCCAACTATTTTTCTTTATTAGTGCTAGTTTGCTGGCTTCGACTTGAATTCATCGATGAACTTGAGTTTTAATTTTGTGTACCACTTGAAATACACGTCTCATAGACAAATTTCTTATGTCAAGTGTCCTCAAATAGTAGGGTTGAACAATAAATTAGCCAAATGAAAGCTTAGAAACCATAATATAGGATTTAAAACCAAACTGTATATTGCATTAGACGAGTTTTTTCAGAAGTCACATTTGGTCTTCTAGAATAACACGAGAGAAGATGAAATCCAATTTCGTCCCTCTCTGTTTCCTGATAAAATGTTGATACTTCATGAGGGGAGGTTAAAAAAGACCACCAACCATGAAAAGTCAAACTGACCTGGCAAATCTTGGTTTTCTTTTAAGATGGTTGGACAGGTGATATGGTGTCTTGCTCATACAATCTGGATTGGGAACTCTGTTGCAGTAGCAGCTTCCATTGGTTTGATAGGACATCATCTGTTTGGCGTATGGAACGGAGACAGGAGGCTAGCCAAGCGATATGGGGCAGATTTTGAAGCCGTGAAAAGCCGAACAAGCATCATCCCATTCGCTGCCATTGTGGATGGTCGTCAAAAGTTGCCCGACGATTACTACAAGGAGTTCCTTCGCTTGCCATATCTATCAATCACTGCACTAACAATAGGAGCTTACCTTGCTCACCCTCTTATGCAAGCTGCTAGTTTCAGGCTTCATTGGTAACTCCATTTCTATGCAGCTAACTCTCCTGTTGTATCATAAATACTCAAATGTATTTCATTTGTTGTATAAACCAAAGCATAGAGCATACAGAAATGTGAGGCTATAGTCATAGCCTTTTTTATTACAAAGTTATGAAATAAAAATCATTCAACCTTATAAAACTATAAAAATGCCCTTCAAGAAAAATTATTCGTTGGGCCTTAAAATATGCTTAACTCGAATAACAACTGGATGTAACAAACGGTTGGATGTAGATTAAATAATTTCTTTGTTCTTATTAACTAAAGGATATACATATAACAATCTATATCCATTGGTGAAAATTTGTCAATTACATTCTAATGGCTTCAACCAATAATCTCAATCCTTTTTCTAATACACTCACCAATCACTTTTTCTGTATATATATGTATATATGTATAGTTTTCTTTAAGAAAAACTAATCTAAACAAGAATAGTGGGATCAAAAGTAACAGTGTTGAAATTTGAATTTCAATGGCGGAAATTGATGGATAGCTAAATAATTATTTAGCTATATATATATATATTTGTTAATTTTGCTATATTTAAAAACAATCCATTAAAATTAGATAAAATCACTATTGATTTGTACAAGTATATTACAAATATGAATTTCATCAATATTTTCATAAAATTAAAACTATCAATATTTGAGCAATAAATATTTTAATTTGTTTGAACAACATAAAATATTGTTTAAACACTAAATATTTACTTGATAATTTAAACCTTAAGCACGATCAATCAAACTTCTAACTTGGAGTTTGGTTTAAAATAAGAAATAAAAGAGGAGAGGAAATGGAAGGACGAGGAGAGGGTCCGTAATTTCTCTTAAACTGACACTGAACACAACCACTCATTCCCTCTCACCTTTTCCCTTCTTCTCGCCGGCGATCTTCTTCCCCATCAACCTCCGGCCTCCACGCCCGCAAAGCTTCAAGATTCCCTCACCCGTTTCTCCATCATGCACTTTCTGTTCTAGGGTTCCTTTCCTTTCCTTTCCTTTCCTTTCCCCTCTTCTCTGTTTCCTGGTGAGTGACTTCACTGATTCTCCTCTCATTGTTTTGTTTGTTTCTCTCCACAATGCCTTGCTTTCTGCCAACGTTAAATGGTCCCCATGTTCGTAACGCTCTTTTAGAAGTACGTTTTCGGGTCTAATTCGTTATCAGGTCTCGCTTTACTATGCCCAATTTTGCGGAATGGAATGTTATCCAATTTTGTCTCTTTTTTAATTTTATTCTCATTTCTCTTGGGCAATGTGCGTCTGTTGTGGGATGGGAAATGTTGATAAAACCTTCTCCCGGTAGTTTTATGTCTTGGAATTTCAATCTTTTCTTCATTTCTTGTAACTTTTGATGGGTTGTTGAGATAGAACATTGAGGCATTTGATATTTGCGGATCTGCTCTGTATAATTCACTCATATAGTTCGTTTACTCTTTCCTGCTGTTTCCATTGACTTGTATACTTTTGTAGGTGATTAATGGACTGCCAATCTAGTCACACATTTGATTCAGATGAAAGTGATATTGATATTCAGACTGAAATTTATGAGAAGGGTGGGAGTATAGACGATATTCGTAATGACTTGGATTTTTGCTTGCGTGACGATGATAAGGTAGCAGAACAATCTGTTGTTGATTTGCCTATGGATGGAGTAGAACCATACATAGGTATGGAGTTCAGTTCTAGAGATGAAGCTAGAGAATTCTATGTTAATTATGGTAGGCGTGTTGGATTCACCGTTCGAATACATCATAATCGTCGTTCCCGTGTAAACAATCAGGTGATTGGTCAGGATTTTGTCTGCTCAAAAGAAGGATTTCGTGCTAAGAAGTATGTATGCAGAAAAGACAGGATACTTCCAGCACCACCAATTACTCGAGAGGGATGTCAAGCAATGATGAGATTGGCTTTAAGGGATGGAGGGAAGTGGGCTGTCACTAAATTTGTTAAAGATCATAATCATCTGTTACTGAGTCCTAGTAAAGTCCCATGGAAAGGATCTGGAAAAAACTTGAGCGAGGTATGTTTTAGGCTTGTTTGTTTTAATAACTAATATACTCTCCCATATGCATTTCTATGGATTATTGCCTGTCTTGTTATAATTCAGGGTGTATTGGTTTTGTTTCCTATCTTGTTGGTTATCAAACTTGCTTTATCATGACCTTACTTGAACAAGATTTGTCAATAATTTGTACAACTATGTCCTTGAGTTCAAGCTTTGCTTTGTCAGTTTGCATTAGAAAACTATTAAATCATCAAACCCTAGAATCGAACTTTTGGTTTGACAATTGTCTTTTGTGTAGAAAGAAAAGGCATTGAGGACCTTGTGGTTCTTACTTCTTTTTTCCAACATGCTTGATGGGGTACCTTGAATTGGATTTTTCTTTGAAATTCAGTTGTTGTCATCGCTACTACAGCTGCGAGATTTAGAATGAATAATTGAAATTCTAGTTTGTGTTCCTTTCCCTTTAAGTGGTAGAGTTTCTTTTATCATCAATTTTATGTTGTGTATTCTATAATACTGCCATTGTCACTTGTCGGTTGGTTAATGTAATATAAAATATCAACTTTAGGGTCAACATTTTATCAATGATTTTACATCTAACATATTTCGTGTCGAGAGGAAGCCATCTCTAGTCTATTCCCATGGTTTTGCCATAGTTTGACAGCACTATTCATTCATCTAATTGTCTAGCCAAAACCATCTTTTTCTTAAATGGATCTTCAGTTTATGTTTCTATATCAATATGATTATCTGGCATGCACCCAAACGTGTTTATTATTCTACCTTTTGACTAAATTGGTAAGAGTTAACCTTCCAGCTTTTCAGTTTGAATGGTTATGATTCTTCATTTTCTTCATATCTGGAATTCTTATTTGAAAGCATTAATGTAACCATTCTCTTGAAGCTTTTAGCTTTTATCATCTTTTATCATCTTTTATCATCTTTTATCATCTTTAGCTTTTCATCCTGCGCTTGTTCTTTCGCAGGATGAAAAGGATAAGCGGATTCGAGAGTTATCTCTGGAGTTGTACAATGAGAGGCAGAAATATAAGAGAAAATGTGCTGCATATGAAGAACAATTGAAAACAATTTGGAAGGAGTTGGAAATGCACACAGAATGTATATCAAACAAAGTTGCAGAAGTAGTAAAAAGCATTAGAGAAGTTGAGGAGGAAGAAGAATCAAAAGGTTCGAATGAAAGGTGGATTTAAATTATCATAACTGCACTAACTTATCATATATTATTATATCTTAGGTATGGGTTTTTGGTATCCAAAATTTAACTCTCATTTGTAGATGGATAATGACTTCTTTGAGAAGCATTTTAGTGTATAAAGTATTTATCCATATGGCATGCTGCTTGAAATCTGGAAACTTGTGTGACCTGGCAATGACGTGGATTTTGTCATACTAGATAATAGATATAAACGTATCTATTAAAAGGAGACAAAAGGTATCTTTGGTGACATTCTTTTTGCCGTCTGTTGTTTTTCTTTAATTCTTTTTCTCATTCATGCTTTTCAAATGGAAATGAAAACGTGTTTGGTAATATTTAAATCGAAGAATATTTTGTAATGTTGAAATTTAAACATTTCAAAATTATTGTTGTACATTTTAATTATACTTTGGTGTCTGAAATGTTATTCTGTATTAGGACATACATTCCAGGTTTTTCTTTTTCCGTTAAATGAGAAACTTTGGTTGATCATTATCCATTTAAAAATATAGTTTCTTTAAGATCAAACATTAGATTTGTTTGAGATTTTCTCTCTATAAAAGGGATTAAATCATGCATAAAACCCATTAGACTCGGATATGTTTGAGAAGTTTAAGTACAACTTTCATATCAACATCACTTTTGGATAATTAAAAGTGTGTTACAACTGATTTTAAAAACTAAAGCCAAACATGTTCTCAATTTCCTAGTAGCTCATAAACTTATATTAAACATTTGATCACAATGAAATGCAATGGAAAAGTGGCAAGTGGCAAATGAAACTAAGTTGGGACTTGTGGAAATGGAAATTGATAACTTTTAGTGACATTTTTTTTTTTCATTAATTACTATTGATGTGACTAATGATGATTTAACATAAGATGATAATGGTCAGTAGCAGTAGAGAGGTGTTGGACAGTTTGAAACATGTTGCTATGATTACTCACTTCATGTCTTCATCAAATCTTTGTGTGCACCTCTACTCACATTGGACGTACTCTTTTATGTCACATCACATAGAGGTTTTAGAATTTAACTTCTAATTAAAGACTTCAAGATAAGTTTCTTTGTTATCAAATTCAAAGTTATTAAATCTATACTCAAGTTGATACGATACTTGCATTGAAAATCGTATTATATCTTTCATATTATATTTACGAGTTTGACAAGTCAAGTTAGTTCAAATGATGCTCACGAAATGCTTTACTTGCTTGAATTATTCAAGCCAACAAATTCCAACTATCCATTTAAACAGAACATGCCCTTACCTTCAAATATCTATAACAATAATTTGAATCTCACTATTATCGTTTATCATTACAGCAAAAATCTGTCATTAAATGATTCCAGTGAAATATACTTGAGAACAAAAAAGTATGTAAAGCAAAACCCAGAAATTTTCAATGCAACCAAAGTAAAGTGTTTTATAGTTAACTCTTGCTAACTGAATGCTTTTTTCTTCATCGTGTAAGAGAGCCTCCTATTGGAAGTACTGATGAACTCAGAATTAACTGAATCGAATGCCCCTCTATTCACTAACTCCCAAATGCTGACTTCTCGATGTATCCAATCGCAACATAGGGAGATAAACACAAGCTGATAGCTTAGTAGCTTCGGCCCCAATAGCTCCATTTCTTTGCAGGTTTTCCAGAAGCAAAGCATTTGGTACCTGAAACGAAACATCATCACGGTAAATTCAAGGAAACCAAAAAGAGTTGCTAACAAATTTCCCAATTAAGTCATTAGAAAGAAAGGATTTGGACAGAAATTTAGTACCTTCTGGAAGTGCAGGCTGGTCGAATGGGGAACATAAGGTTTTAGCTGCTCCCATCTCACCCTTTGTCCTTGTTTTCACATCCTTCTCAACCTCCTGGAGGAGCATAACAATGAAACCATCTTTTTAGAGAAAATGGCACACCAGTAAATGATAACAAAATATATATTTCAGAACACTTAGCCCAATTTACTCAACATACTAACACAAACTTCAATAGAAACTAAAGACTTGAATATGCATTTACTAAAGCCACTGATATGGAAATATTGTATAAAGCTGCAGCAGCCAAGACAAGCGGAAAACTCTTCCTAACGATGACAACAAGCTCCACAAAAAACAATAACTTCAAACCAGGATTTTAATGTTGATTCTGCAAATTGATTTCAGCACATGAAGATGTGTTGGGAACTTTGGGAAAAGAAGATTAATCATAATGATCTCTTCAATAAACAAATAAAATTATGCTGGCCTCATGATAAGTCAGAAAAGTAGGCAGTCCTCCATTACAATCAACACAAGTAGAATCAAAATACCTCTTCATCACACCATGGAGCCAATATCATTTTCTTCTGACCGAGGGCTTCAGTAAACTCCTCCCATGTATTAATAACTTGAATGCATGTATCTCGTTTTACTTTTGCTGCATCAAACAGACTTTGTTGAATACTTTCTAGCAATTCTTTCACTTGTTCTACCAATGAATCCCTAGGTATGTCTTTTTTTCCCGAATTATCACGGCGAACAGCACGCACCTAAAGTTAAAGTATAACAATGAATTAGCACTATGTATTAACATAATCCAAGTCTTAACAGTTATAATGTGTTAGTGAGAGGAAAGTAGTATTTCAATGGCGTGGAAAAACAACATCGATAGACAAAATAGGTAACCTGATTGTTTGCCAAGTCCTTAGGTCCTATTTCAATCCTGAGTGGAACACCTTTCATTTCCCAGTGAGAGTACTTCCATCCAGGAGAATAGTTATCCCTAGAGTCTACCTCCGCACGAATCCCTGCTGCTGTCAATGTATCCAAAGTGGCAGAACAAGCATCAAAAATTCCTTGAGTGTCTGCATCTTTGTAAGGTACAGGGACTATAATAACTTGAACCGACGCAACTTTAGGAGGCAGCACCAATCCTTTGTCATCCCCATGAACCATAACCATCACACCAATCTGCAAACAATTTGTAAAGACTAGATTAACTAGCTTACATATATCAAGATATACCGCTCTATCTTATCCAAAAAAAAAAAAAAATTCATACCGTTCTAGTACTATAGGCCCAAGAATTTTGCCAGACCATAGCTTTCTCCCCCTTTTCGTTTTCGAAATTGATTTCAAACATTTTTGCAAAATTTTGACCCAAACAATGTGAAGTAGCACCCTGAATACCACGGCCAGTGTTTGGGATAAATGCCTGCATATCACATATGACGAAATGGTTTTATACAATGTAAACCAGTAACAGATACCATTTCACCATGCTGAAAATAGTCATAGCATTTAATCAACTTATACCTCAACACTTGTGGTGTAAAGACCGCCAGCAAACTTCTCCATCTCACTCTTCTTGCCCTTGATAACAGGAATCGCCAAGTATTCTTCATATATCCTTCTATACAATTCCAATATCTCAAGAACCTGAAACAAAAGTAACCTTTAAATAATGACCACAGACTACAGTTACACAAAGAACTGCATATTTTCAGGGTTACATAGAAGGGTATTCTCGTGGTCTCCCTTGGATACGTTAAGAATAAGATGGAATTTTATATTCTTTCAATTATTCACATGATTTTGTTTTCCACCCAAAGAAAAAGGAGCAGACAGAAAGAGATCAAAGCATGACAGCTATTATCCCATTAGTTGATCCATGCACAACAAAACATGGTTCGTTGTGCCCAAAATCAATTAATAAAACATAATCCATTGCAAAAAAATAACACCTCGTGAATTCACTAACTAACTCCAATCTAAAAAATCCAGTTACCGTTAAAAGTTATCTAATAGCATTAACCATATAAAATATAAATTTTACAAGACAACTAATAACTAAATAGCACCATATGCTTTCCAACTGAGAAAATTCATCCTTGGGTTTAAAGCACCCCAAGACAATCCCTTGAAGAATTTTGTGCTACCAAATAAGAACCCACTCATTCTTTTTGCTTTCAATGAAAGCTTGCATGTCTGAAACCCCAAATTTGCTCAGGATAAGAAAATTTCTAAATCATAATTTAAAATTCTGAAGTTTGATACCTCTGTATCTGCTTCATCCTTAGTAGCAAAAGCAGTATGCCCTTCCTGCCAAAGGAACTCACGACTCCTGCAGTCAATAGTTTAAAACAATTAGATGTTTTCATCAAATGGTTGAAAATAATTTCAAAACAACGAAGTGTTTAAAATCTTCTAAGGTTCAAGAAGAATATACTGCCTTATGCAAATAAGAGGCATTAATTAGGAACATGGAACATATTATATAAAACGTCAACTGTCAACAGGTCCAACATAATCCATCACCATAGTGATAAGAAAAGGAACAAAAAAATAAGCACAAGCACGAGTAATTGCCTAATAAATGGTGTGGGATGGCTGAACTCCCATCTCACAACATTGCACCACTGGTTAAGTTTCAAAGGCAAGTCACGGTGGCCCCTGATCCACTTAGAATAGTATGGATACATAACAGTCTCACTTGTAGGGCGAATCGCAATGGGCACTTCCAAGTCAGACTCCCCAGATTTTGTCACCCAAGCAACCTTCAAATAAATGCCAAGTACCAAACTGTCAGTACTAAACCACAATGGCACCTTTATCAACATAAAAATTTAAAATGAATGAACAGAACATAAGAAATGAAAAGACTTCTTAGAAACAAACATAAGGTTATAAGAAAGATTACTCATCATTGAATAAATTCTTAATAAACTGCTAAAAAGGCGGAAGAATGCAGGTCTTCAAAATCTTATAAAAATAATACGTTTTAATAAAAGCAATAGAAGTTCAACACTTGAGCTAAAGCATCGCCGATAAACAGGTCAGGGGCTGGAAGAACAAAACATAATGAAGATTGCGATGACATTCATAAGCTAATGACTATGACAACTATACCATCACTTTAATAGTATTGCACCCACAACAGAGATGTAAGCATATCAAAGTTCATCATATAAATGAAACACCCATATCTTGTAAATAAAAAAATAAATAATAATTAAAACAAACAAACAAACAAAAAGATGATAAACATTTCAAATTCAAATAGACAAGTTTCTCTATTGTTGCTTATATATGAAGCATCACCTCAGGAGCAAAACCTTCAATATGATCTTTCTCTCTTTGTAAAACGCCAGGAGATACAAAAAGTGGAAAATAACAGTTCTTGATTTTCATTTGCTTAATTTCTGCATCAAAAAATACCTGCAGCGATTACAAATTAAACCTTCAAACTTCAGAACAAGAGATTGTAAAATGAACAATGTAAAGAGTAGCATCCTTACTTGCATAGTCTCCCAAATAGATATTGCCCACGGCCTTAGTATATAGCAGCCAGAGATATCATAATACTCGATCATTTCTCCACTCACAACCACCTAGACAAACTAGAAGAAGAACTATTCAAGTCACTGTAAAGAACCCGTTCATAATATTAGTGGGGAGCTTGATCTAAAAAGACATCTTAAAAAAATTATTCCATTTTGATCAATGGCATTTTATAAAGCAACATAGAAGTTCTAAAAATCAATAAAACTTAAGAACTAAAATATACATTTCTCTCCAAAGTTAAAGGAAAACTGTTCAAATCCTGTCAAATTTAAGTGTCACTGAGGGGAAAAAAACTCAACTCATACAATTAATTCTACTCATGGTTTAAGGCATGTATTGACAGCCTAGGAGTGAAACTACAAAATCTACCTTCACAACGACAGCTATCAAACAACGTTGCCAAACTCACACGAATTTTACAAAACACAAAAAGTCATTTTGCAATGAAGAAAACAAAAACCGCGCAAGAAACAGCACCTCAGAATACCACTCTCCAAAGTTATCATCTTTCTTATTGGTGAGACCTAAACCAGTCTCTTTCTTCACCTCTTTCTTTTTGCCACCTGCCCAATAAGCAACAAAGAATTAGCAAACACGAACCAAACAAGGGAATAGGAAGCACTTACACAAAGAAGTACCGTGTTAAAGGAACAATACTTACCAGCTTTTTTATTAGTAGCAGAGCTACCAGGCTTAGGACCAGCCATGGTTTTCAGTTTTCAACTTCTGCGAAAGAATCCAAGTCAATTAACTATGCACTGAGAAAAGTTATCACAATCTATCATGTAAGAATGAACAGAACAAAAGAAGGGATCAAAGTCAACACTATGAAATCCGAAATGGGTTGAATTCAATTGCCAAAATTCCCCACAAATGCCACGAAATAAACCCACCCCATGAAAGATTTCTATGCAAAAAAATGAAAATAGCATCCAGAATCAATATAATCCCCAGAAACACATGGGTAAAGACATAAAAAGGATATTAATTTGTAGTGGTTCAGAATAAGAAAATTAAAGCGAAGATAAGAAGGAGCATTGAAGAGTTAAACAACACACTGCAACTGCGCCATAGTTGAGAACAAGAGAAAAGAGAGAGTGGATGAATTGAAGGTAGAAGAGAGATGTAAGAAACTTTACAATGGATGAATCTCTGCGATTTGGATGAAAGGGCGGCTGGGAGGAGGCGCGAACAGTGATGAAAATGAGAGAAGAAGATTGAGGGTGGAGCTCAAAGACGCAGGGCAAAGATGGCTTTGACCAATGACACTTCATTGCGTCTTCCATTTTGGGCTGGGCCTCACTTTCCAAAAATATGGGCTTTCTAGAAGTGTATTTCTATCTTTCCAACCAAAAAAATACCTATGCAATATTCTTTATATATTTTCATAAATCAATTATATTCCATCGTATTAAGGAGAAATAAACACGAAATCTTAATTAAGAAAATAAACGAAATTTTAAGTTATTTTTGAGAAATTATTTCTTGATTTTTTTTTATCGTTTTCATTTTAGCTTTTAATACTAGAAAACGTGTGATATTAATCTTTCAAGTATATTATTTGTTTTACTTCGAGAGTATTACCATCCCTTTTTTAAAAGCGCTTTTACAACTTTTGATAAAAGTGATATTCTATCATGACTCAACTATTTTAATTATTTACCTTTTGAGTTTGGTGGTGTTCATTAATGACGACGTTCCATTTGAGTTCTTTCAATTCGTATAACAGTGGGACCTAATATTGGTGTTTGTGTCTCTTCTAGTCATACTCCACCTCAAGCCATCTTCTAACCGTGGTTTAACATCATCTATCTAGCAACTCCTACAAAATTAAATGCAATAACAAATTAGAAAACCAATCATAAAATCAACACAAGAAAGTATGTAGATTTTTTTAAATGAATTATATTCCATCTTCTCCATTTCGTCCGACGGTAGATTGATCTCCATCTCCACGGCAGAGGCAGACCATAACCATTGTTTGCATGCCTCACCATTCTTCAAGGTACCTAAAACTAATTTACACTATATTCTATTCTATTCTATTAGTTTTTATCTTTGCTCTTTTCTATTCCACTTAATATTTCCATCATAAACACAACAATAATGGTGGTTTCATGTTACTGTGACAAAAAGCATAATACAAGTTTAGGAGTTTTGAATACATTCATTGTTCTTTCTGTTTATCCATTTGAAAGTAATGAGACAAATATTGACATTTGAAAGATGGAGAATGATGAATCTAGTGTTGTTTCATAGTCGAAGCTATTGACGAATGACCCTACTTTTGGAATTGAACAACCATTGTTGTTTGTAAGTTGTGAAGAACTGTTTGTGGAGTCTAGAGAATGAAATGTAATTCTGTATAACAGTAAAACTCAACAATTCAAAAAACTCCTAATAGAAGGAAAAGTAACTTATGCAAAACCCAACATGTTTGAAGCTATTGAACTTTTTATTAAGAGTTTGGTATTCGTGGAAGGAGGAAGGAGGAAGAGATATGAACAATATATATTATTCATTTCAACAACTCATTGAATGGCTCCCAAATCCAATTTACCTTTAACATATCTCAAACTCTCTTTTCTTGAATTCTTATGTGTGCAAGGTTTGATGTTTAGTGTTTCTAAAATTTCATACAATAGTAAGCACTGACGAGGAGAAAAGGAGAGAGTTTGAGAGCCGATGTTAAATTATATGTAGGAGTTTCAGAGGAAGGTCAAAAGAGACGAAGAGGGAGAAGAGAGTAAAAGACAAAATTGTCCATTGGCGTTCCCAAATTCAATCATCAATAATTAACGTAAAATCAATATAATATACCAAGTTAGCAATATAGTCGTTTTTTTTTTTTTTTTTGTAGAAAAAAATGAAAACTATAGATGTATGGCAAAGAAATACTAATTTGCACATGATTCCCAACTTTAAAAACTAAAAAATGCCCTTCGGCTTCTCATTTTTCTCTCGAATTTACATGAAATTCAATTATATATTTTTTAAAAAAAGTATTTAAAAAAACGTCTATATTATATATATAGCAAAATTTATCAATTAATAAACACTGCATCGGTGGTGGTGATGTGATTAATTTGGATATTGGGGGATGAAATTATAATTTGATGTGATTAATTTGGATTTTGGGCGATGGAATTATAATTTTCTATGTCTATATATTCTGTTATATATGATAATATTTTTATTCTTAAATTTCAACGTCTATATTTTTCATTTGGATTTCCAAAATATTAATTAATTTTAATTAATTATGTAGTAAAATAAAAAAAATTGATATGGATGCAAAATAGTGAAACATAATTATATTAAAGGTAATTGTAATGGACGACTATTTGAGAAATAATAATTAAGAATATAGCAACATTTAAAAAAATTTGCAAATATAGCAAAAGTATCACGGGTAGTATGATCTATCGGTGATAGACTCTATCATTGATAAAATTTGACAAATTTTGTTATATTTGTAATTTTTTTAAAATGTTGTTATATACGCAACTATCCCTTATATTAATTATTTAAAATTAGATAATATATATTAACAATAAAGATATTTAATGAAAATAAATCCAAAATTAAAAATGTAAATTTCGAGACGTATACACTACATTTTGTGTAGTCGAACCAATAAGAAATGGAACCACAATTTTGAAGGAAGAAAGAACCTCAACTTCATATAAAAGTTATTGGCTTAAAGTACATCCACATGGTAACATACCTTCATTATTCATTATTCATCCATTAAAATATTATGCATTACCATAGTTAATCGAGAGAGAAAGATTACTTGATAAGTTGTTTCTTTTGTTTCTTACATTTTAATACATTTTTATCCAAAATTTTTTATGTGAGAAAATGAAAGTCTCCCATTTAAAATATTGTGATGTGTGCTCTATCAATAAGGTATCTTAAATTTATAAGATTATGCTATAAACATCATTAGTAAGATACGAGAAATTTTATAATCTATACCATTGTGGTGAACTTCAGGATTCAATCTAAACACCTCATTTCAATTACCAATAATTAATTTAGTATTATAACAAGAATGCATTTAACATAAAAGACTAGGGAAGATAAACAGATGATTTGTATATGAGAAAATAAATGAATAATATGGGAAAAAGAATGAACAAAAAAATCCATTGGAAGAAAGAAAAAACAATCAATCTCTTACTGAGTTTGAAAAACAAATTAATTAAAAAAAGAAAAAAGAGGAAAAAAAAACATAATAATATTTTGTTGGTGTCCCGACCCGGAACCGACAATCAACAAAGTAATCACTATCCCTTTCTTTCTTTCTCCCTCCTTCTCTTTCCCCAACAATTAAAAAATTCAAAATTACATGGAATATTCAATAAATTAAAATTAATAATTCAAAAACATTTTAAATATATATAATATTCTCAGCACGTGTCAGTAGACAATTGGGTGAAAACAAACTGGCCAATGTCGTGCCAACACGTGGACAGATTGCAGAAATAATCCATGCAACTTTGTGTGTAATTATCAAATCTTTCCTCTTCTTTTCCTTCGTCGTCTTCTTCATCGTCGTCTTCTTCATCTTCTTCAAGGTTTTATATACAGAACTCTAATGGAAAAACATCCTCTCTGTTTCTCTCTCTCTCATTCTCTGTTTTTGTTTTTTGTTTTTTATTTGTTTTGTTTGGGAAATTGAAGGTTTGTGATTAAGTGAGAAAGATATATATGTGTGTGTGTATATATCATCAACCTAATGCACTAAATCCGCCTCCCTTCATCATTTGTTTAAACTCTTTATAATTCACCATTCCATCTCCATCCACATCCACTTTCATTATCATTTTCTTGCAATCCTCTACAGTTCTCCCTTGTTTAAGCCCCAAGGAAGCTAGAACTGACCTCAATTCGTCGACGGTGATGAATCCATCGCCATTTTGATCGAAGACGTTGAAAGCTTCTCTCATATCCTCCTCCTCGTCTCGCTCGTCCATAATCGACTGATACAGCTCACCGAACTCATCAATATCGACACATCCATCGCCATTGACGTCGATTTTCTCAATCATTTGAGTCAGATCTTTATCAGGAATGAAAATTCCCAAATTCTCCAAGGAGTCGCTTAGTTCCTTCTTGGTGATTCTGCCGTCGCCGTTGCGATCGAACATTTGGAATACTCTTCGTAGTTCCGTTGGATCCATTTGTAAAATGATTTATGTATTATATGTCGCGTTTGTGTATTGGATGAGAGATCTGTGCCAGCCGGCGAAGGGCAGGAGGAGATTGGGAGTAGGTGAAAAAGAGAGGGAGAGAGAGAGAGAGCGAGAGAGAAAATAAAAAGCGATGAGGATGGGAGGAAAGTGATTTTAGGGTTTAATGGAAAAGGAGAGAGAGGAGAAGGAGGGGAATTAATGTGGAAATGGAGATTGTAAAAGGGGGAAAATCCTGAAGGGAAATGGTTGGCAATGGGGAAATGTATGTGGTGGAGGTTGGTTTGGTTGCTGAGAAAAAGTGGGAGAGAAATTAGGGCTTTGCTAAACAAAAATATTCTAAAACAGAGAGAAATTATGAAGAAGATGAACCAACGGTTCCAATGTCCAACCCCTTTTTGAAGGACTCTTCACAAATAATTCACGCGTTATTTGCGCCAATTTTTTTCTTTATTATTTCTATTTTTTTTATAAAAATAATTATATATATATATATGTATTTCTTTTTTACTCTTTTTGCGAAAAACGCGTTCTCATTATTGTGGTTTGGTGGTTTGGTTTGTCACTCAAATTAAAAATTGTGTAATTACTTAGACACATTAATTTGATTTATCGCTTAAATTAAATTTTTTGTGTAATTAGTCGAAGACATATTAATTTGATTTTCACTTTTAATCTCATTTCTTCCAGAAAAATTACATTATTAATTTATAAGTTTTAGAAGATATTTGTATCTAATTTTGAGTTTTAAAAATATTTATAAAAATTGACTCATCTCGTTTTTAAAATTTAAAACGCATGTTTTTAGTTTTTAAATTTTTTAAAATAAATTTAAATAATTATTCAAAAAATCATAAAATGATAAAATTCATTACACTCTAAAACTGTTTTTTTTAATGTTGCATATTTTTTTCTTTTTAAATCAACAAAAATAAATACTTAAAAAGATCCTTTAAATCTATTTTTAAAAATTTGGAAATTGAAAAAGTATATTTTAAAATTTTAAGAGTAAGTTAGTCTATTATCATGAACTTGAAGTAAAATTTTAAAACTTATAAATTAAGTATACAAATATAAAAAATAGTAAAATGAACAAAATTGAAGTAAAATTTTAAAACTTATAAATTAAGTATACAAATATAAAAAATAGTAAAATGAACAAAATTGAAGTAAAATTTTAAAACTTATAAATTAAGTATACAAATATAAAAAATAATAAAATGAACAAAATATTTACATTTCAAGTAAAAATAAAGAGTTGAGTTGTTAATAATTGTAGGAAAGTAATTAGAGAGTTGACACGAATAACAATGTACAAAATGTGAGTTGATGCAAATAACAATGCAGTAAACCTCCCTAATTATTGGTGAACCAAACCGTGAGTAAACTCTTCGTATAACTTCCATATAATTTATAAAAATTATATATATATATAATTATTTATTTCAGGTATAAAAAGTAGTTATTTTCATATTATAACCGATTTCTTTCTTTTTTTTTTACTTTGTACGCAAACACTTTTGTCTCTCGCGCTAATTTTTCTTCACAACACTTTTCTCTTCTTGTACTCATTCTTTCATCTTTCCAACTTGATAATATTCTTTCCTTCATACATTAATAAATAGGAAACTTTTCTAATTACCAAATATTTTATAGCTACTGATCTTTATATCTATATCTATATATACACCAATCCGAGTTGTTTTCATGAATATATAATGCAACTCTTGTAGCAATATTTAAATGCTCAAAAGAAAAACAATGTTTAATTTTTTGGGTCATGGACTACTTTCCATATACAAAAAGTCAGCATGATTTTGATATTATAACCATGTTTGATAGAAACTTTGATATTTTAATTTTAGAATTTAAAAATCAAATTATTGGATCCATTTGGTAAATATATTTCTTTTCTAGTTTTTAGTTTTTGAATATTAAGTCCATAAATAATACTTATTCCACACCCCTAATTTATAATTATGGTATATACTTCCTTCCAATATTTTGGATAACTAATACAAATTAGGAAAACTTTAAAAAAAAATTAAAGCATGTTTTCTTTTTTACCTTTTTGACATTTGGTTAAGAATTTGATATTTTATTCGAGATGAAATTATTAAAAGAGATTAAAATAGACCTAATTTCTAAAACAAAAAATCAACTTATCATACCCAACAAACTCTTAACACTAAAAAAAATGAAAAGTAAACAAATTAAAAAAGAAAAAAAAATATATGAATATTTTTAGAGATTTTTTTTTATGAGTTATTGTTATTAATGAAAATGACGATAGAATGAAAATGTGGATGCATTATTAATGTTTATTTAAAATTATTATATGTAGGTGTAAAGTAAAAGAAAAAAGAAATTAATAAGTAATAATTTAATTTTCTCTTTTATTATATAAATAAAAAGAAAATTGTGCCGTTAAGGGAGAGGGGGTGTAAAGAGAAAAGACCGTTGGGACTTGGGGGGCCGGCAATATAATTTTAGTTTTTTTCTTTCTTTTTCTTTTTTAATGCTCTCAACGGCAATATAATAATACTTAATACGTCTATTAATCAGGTGTTGACACGTGTCTTCGTTTCGTCGCTTTCTTTGGTTTCTTACTTCCATTATTCATTTTATATTGATAGTTAATTAAAGTCCTTTTTATAATTTCAATAGAGGTAAGAGATCGAACTCTCTTAATTCAATGATAATTGAAAAAGTAATATTGTTTTAGATTAAGACTTATATGGATGTAACAAAACATTTTAATGTGATAGTGGGAAATTGAACAACTTGTTTAATCACAAGTTAGAGCAATGATGGTGTATAGCTATAATACATTTACATTACCAAATTTCTATTATCAATGAAGAGGTTAGAGTTTTGAAACTTCATTAAAAGTCCTTACAAATCAAACATACACCTCTAAATATTCTAAAAAACAATTACTCACTTTAGCTTCTTATAAAATAAATTTATAAATCGTTTTAAGAACAAAATGTATAAATATATATACATATGTATACAAAACAATATCACGTATCAATTATTACTTAATTAATAGAGTGTTTCGAGTCATTAGAGACTAATTAGTTTATGTCATATGAAAGAAACATTCAAACTTGGAAGTAGTCAATTAGTTAATATAGTTTTTTTTTTTTCTAAAAGAAGATAGATTATTACTACAAAACTAAACCATATATACTCTCACACATTACAAATTTACACCATTAGTATTTCTCAACATGCATCCCACTTTTTTCTTTTTTCCTTTTTTAAAAAAAAAAAAAACTAAACATGCAACTCACAAGTGAAAAGTTGTCTCGATACAAAAAGTCAAACGATTCATTAGCAATCCAATGCTTTAATTCGCTTACGATTATCTCTTCTCAAATTACACGAATTTAATTTAATTTTTTCTTAGTTAGGTTCGAAATTTATTTTATATCTCAATTTCAACGTTAATACTATTTTAATTTTTGTTTGAGTCCATAGAAAATTTTTCAAATGCGACACATATAGAAGGTTACATATATTAGGTTTTAAAATGTGGGATGAAATATTGAAAAAGTTTGTTTTTAGTAACACCAAAGGAATGAGACAAAAATCAATTAAAATATTTTAATACCCTTTCAATTCAATATTTTATTGTCTCGTTTAATAATTATTTAGCTTTTTAATATATTTTTAAAATTAAACTTATAGATACTATTTTCATCCTCTACGATTTTGAATAATGTAACTAATACGTACTGATGAATTTAGTATAGATACAAGAGCTCGAACCCTTTCCTCAACTTTATGCTATATTAAAGTGATATAATATCAATACTATTAGTTAGCTAAGTGATAAATTTATTTTTTAATAGCCTCCTCTAAAACTTCTCTACTCCTTACTTTTTTTTTTTCGGGATACATTAGTACTTTTATTGAATTATAAAGCTCGATCTCCACCTACAAAATTGATAGATACACCACTCCTAACATGAAAATAGCTCGTCTAAAAAGTGCAATGTTTGTTTACTGTTTTTTTTCAACCTTTTGTTTTTATAACAAGGCCAACGATCAAGATAACAACTAAATCTTGAACCGATATATAAGGGGGATGGAGATGATAGCCAACAAAAACCTACACTTTTCTTCTTATGTAAACAACTATTTACATTGACACTCATAACACATTTACGTTAAATTGAAACCTCGACTTTTTAGACCTAGACGGAACGTGTATACACAAATTAAAGTCCACAATTTGTGGGATGGAGACATTGTTATTTGTGGATATAAAGTATGTGGGAAATAGCTGGTGCCTTGCAACCCTAATATCCAAAGAATTAGAAAGTGAGTGTGTTGAAATGAAAGTGATGATAAAGCAAAAGTTATAAACATGAGCTCCACCACACCTTCTTCTTCAATTTTGATACACTTTATACTCACAACTTTGTTCAAATGTCAAATTACAGATTCTTGTTTATATACATTATCTAATTTAATTATTCATTCATGCCACCTTTCTTAATTTTCATTTCCCTTCTGACATAACTAATTTCCAATTCAAAAATA
Organism: Cucumis sativus; assembly: GCF_000004075.3. Lineage (NCBI taxonomy): Eukaryota > Viridiplantae > Streptophyta > Magnoliopsida > Cucurbitales > Cucurbitaceae > Cucumis > Cucumis sativus. Next base: position 2,074,379 of record NC_026658.2, read on the forward strand.
TTAGTTTAGAATAATGTGATATTTTGATGAATATTTTAGATAGACAATTTTTTAAAAAATTAGTTGAGCAAAAGCTATTTTATTTTATTTGGCTAAGATTAATTAGTTGAACAAGAATTTGATTGAAATCCAACCTAAGAAAATCCAACTAAACCATATCTTGTAATGTTCAAATCAATATATCATTTCCCCCTCCAAATTAAAATATCATACTTTTCAAAATCTTCCGTAGCGTACAACAGATCATAGATGTATACAATATACATTGTGTTGATATATGATTTGGTTTGGTGATCTTTAGTAACAACTAGATAAGCTCCATCGTTTTTGTCAATTATTTAAATCGACCTCACTTGTAAGACATAATACTATAATAGAGGTTGATATATTCAAAATGCTCTGATACTTAGGTTAGTAGTATTGAAATTTAACAGTGAGAACGTCTCCTATTTATGTAACTCTATCTAGCTAACACCTTAGCTTAGAATTTTGACATTTAAACGTATAGTAGACAATAAACTTAAACAAAAGCAAGGAGAGTCATGTTCAAATTTGAAGAAGGAAGAAATGAAAAGTTATGTAGGTTTAGTTTGATGCATAATAATTGTATTTTTTGACAAACATAAAATAATATTAAGAATATATATATATTCTAAAGAGAAGGGAAAAATGAGAGAATAAGAAGTGCTGTCAGATGCTAAAGTGACAGCTGGGTGACCATTAGATTTTCTTTTTGTTGAAAATAAAAGAAAAGAAGTTGATAAATAAATAAACTAATCAATTAATTTCCAGAAGAAGATGAGCTGTGTTTGATTCCTCAATCACAGCCGTTCATTTCTCCCTCATTTCCATTATTTTTCCATACAATAAATAATTTACACATAATTTTTTTTTTATAGTTAATGATTTTTTCTTTTAAATTTTAAAACTTTGCCAACTATATATATATATATGTATGTATGTATTACATTTGGGTGAATTAAGAGTAAGACCCATCTAAAAGAGAGGATTTTCAGTTTTAGGAAGCGACAAAAAAAGAATATAAAAAAGATAAAATTAGAGAATTTGTATAAAAGTTTTACGTGGTTCATCAACGATGTGTTAATTGTGTTTGTAGAATAGAAGGTAGGAGTAAGATCTACTTTCTTTAGAAAGAATAATATAGACATAGAATAATTAAGAGTCCTCTAACATTAGAGAGCTTGTATTACGTACTTCTCTAAACGTTAGAGTCGTAAATATAAATACACTATATTTTAGATATTCAAAATGGATAAATAATCTTCCTTTGAAATTTTTTGAACTCATTGAATTGGATGATATGTAAACTTATCAAATCATCTAATAAGGTTTCGTGGGAGATTGCAACGTTACAAGTGATTATTGGAGATTTCATCTACTTTCATTTTTTTCATACAAAATGGGTGAGAAGAACTCGAACTACAAACCTCTTGATTATTAATATTTATTAATGTAGTGCTTGCCCACACAAACTCTTATGCTTAAGTTAGAGAATAAAATAGTGGATAATTTAGAATTTGAAAATAAGAGTTAGTTACTTAATTTTTCTACCGCTACAAGATGTACTTATATCAACTATAGAATTGTAGAGCTAAACTAAGACAACCATTTATCTCCATGGGTTGGGGCATGCCTCATTTTGGTTTTAGAATGATATTCTTGGGTCAAGGCATGACTCTTCAAGCACAGTATGTTAGGCTTGACCATACCGAAGCATGTTAGCTTGGGTTAAGGACAAAGCTATAAGCTTCTCCCTTAGGCATGTTGTACTTAATCTAGAGTGCTACTTTTGGCTCGAATATTGTTATTTTCTTAGCTATATTAGTTGTTCCTATTTAACGTTGTATGGAAAAAGAACAAAATGAGTGACTTTCTAGGTCGAAGAGTCTTGATATATTGGGTCCACGTAGCTTGGTTTTGTTCCCTTTGATTCCAACAATCTTGTCTCTTTGTTTGTATGAGTTTATTTTAGTATTCTTAGTTGCTTCTTTCATTATACAAACTCTTTAGAAAGTAAAGTTTTCATGGAAATTGACTCACCAAAATTGAAGTGTTCCCCTGAATATCTTTAAATTAGAACTAATTTTATATATCAAATTAAGGGTCAGTTTGGATTGAATTAAAAATCTAATGTTTTTCAATAATACATTTTATTTTAAACATTTTTTTAAAAGTGAGTTTAAAATTTAAACACTTAATGTTTAGTTAGACTTTCTTACAAGTGTTTACATGTGAATTTGGTTTTTAAAGATTTCTCTAAAATAGATTATTTTATAAATGCATTATTTTAATTTGCCAAACGCTACCATTTTTTTCAAAATAATTTTTTTTTTACCAAATTAAACACTTAGAATCTCAACTAAACACACCCTAAGTTACCCTCTAAATCATCGTTCAAATTCATCAATTTCATAACCCATCAAAACCAACCAAATATAACCCTACCCATGTGACAAATTATAAAGTTGGTTGAGAAAGGTTGAAGTCTCAATTATGAAAATATGAAAATAATTCTTAATGTCCATGCACAAGGTGACTGAGAATGAGTTGGCTAACCAAAAGTATTTAGGATGAAGTGATCTTAAATTAAATTACTTAGAAGAGGTGATAGAGGACGGGATGACGTGGAATGAGGTAGTCGACAATAGATAATTAAAATGAGGTGACACGAGGCAGAAGTTTTCATATGAAGCGACTTGTAACAAAAAAAAAAAAAGAACGACACACCAATATATTATTAAACTACATATCAAAATTACAAACCTAAAATATTATTAGAAACCCAAAATAAAATGTTGGGATACATATATAGAGATAAAAACAATTTTTAGTTTGTAATTTAACATTTTTAGAGTTGAATTATAGTTTTTAGATTTTCAATAAATCTTAAATTTAGTTTGGTGGATGTTTTATTATTTATTATTAATTAAAAAAGTATCAAACATATTATTTAAAATGAGTGTTGGAAGAGTAAATTTAAGATTAATACAAAAACTAAAATTGAATATTGAGAAGGAATAAAATGAACAAAATGATATTTTGAATTTTTTGACGGGAGAAAAATAACCATTGGCTATAACGCTCGTTTTGAGCAGCCAATGAGAATGTAGTTCACTGTTCGGATATAGTTCTGAAGAAAAACTGAAAAAATAGTAATAGAAGAAGAAGCCAAGCCATGGGTGTTTGAGAATTAAAGATCTTGTTCTACTAAATTGTTTCTTTAATCCATTCTTTCCAATGTGAAATCCTTACTATCTGCTTACTTCCTTGGACAATTTCTAATCAGGTACCACTAATCTTCTCTCTCATTTCACACTTTCTTATTCTTTTCGATTCCAGCTCGTAATCTCCCCTTTGCTGCGTGTATAGACGTAGATCAAGAGTTTTGTGTACATCAATTTCATCTTCAAGTAATTTTACTTAGTGGGTAAATGGAATGTAGATTTTGTTTTGACTGAGAATCCAACCTGTTTATATTATACTTCAAAGTTTTTCATTCCCCCATTTTCTTGGAACCGAAATGGATTTTATTGGATTTACGGAATTGGGTTTGTTCACCATGGCTCACTGACTAGAAGTTCAATTTGGGAAAGTCGTTGTGTTATGTTTTATTTTCTCAGCTGAGCGTAGTTTAGATTGTTCATTTGCTTGTCTATTAGATTCAGGATGATGGTTTCGTTTTGGAAGTTGTTTATTGTCCGACTATCACTAACTTTACTGAATTCCCACTTCAGGTTTTTAACTTCGTGTGGATTTTTGTTCATATTCATGTGTTGTTTGATGAGATTAAGTGAAGCTGGGTTTACTTGTAGAAATTTATCTAAGTTCGGAGTTTTCTGACATGTTGAATGTGAATAGGAACTAACTTTTCACCATTGCATAAGTTAAATAAAAGGAGAGGAGCTGCTTTGGCTTTATTATAGTGCTCCAGAAAATTCCAAGAGTTGTGTTTTTTTCAAGGTTTTTCATTGCGTCCTTATTCTTTTCAAACCGACTTGGAAGCCAAGGCAATATGTCTCTATTCTACATCCTCTATCGTTATGCTCCCTGCTCTTTTGAAACTTCAATGCAACTTACGACATGAACATCCTCTTCACACCCTTCCTCAACTGACTTGAAGATTCTCATACTTTTTGTCTAACTCCTTCATTACGTCACTTAGCATAGAGGAGCTGGCCACACTAGCAAGGCATGATTGTTTCACGACTACTTTACATCCTTTTGGGAATTTTTCCTTTTATCCACTTCTTTAATCTGTTCTTGATTCTTTCCACTATTTAAAATTTAATCTCAATAAGTGAAATTTGAAGGATCGAAGGGACATATGCTGCCATGTAATATAAAGACCCCCTCTCAGACTACAACACCAAAGTGATCATCCTGGAGAACCTCCGGTTGATCAATATTGACGCACACAATTATAAACTATCTGTTGATATTCTCATACTAGCAACCTTTTACCGAATTTCCAGGATTATTAAGGAGTTTTCTAGTACTTTTTTCTTTAAATAATTAACATAAAATAAAGAAAAAAACATAATATTATAAGTAACTAGTGATGGTTATCCTGAATTGAATTCTCCCCTGTTCTTTCTGAAACAACATTCTTTAGAAATCTGCAATTATCACAATCAGGAATTGGAAAAGAAAATCTCCATGTCTAAGCCGTTCTTTAAATTCAATTTTATCTCTTGGTTTACCACCTTGAGAACCGAGAATCTAGTGTTTGATATGCACTTTGGCAACTTACAAACCTTGATCGCCAAATTAATTTGGTGGAAATATATCCAGCTAGCTGTTTCTTTTGTAGGAAGACATGTAACGTTCTGTTTCAGGGAAGCATTCTGCATCTCTAAATAAATTCTAAAAATTTTCAATTTAGTGTAAAGAAGAGATCTCATAATGTCGAGGGGAAACTTAATTATGAATCGTTACTTGTAATTTTCTTTAAAGAGGTCATCCAGTGGTCCAAAATAAAATTTTCACGTGCATTAAATTGATTTTTTTCTATGCAAAATTTAACTGCTTATATAATAGAGTATCAATACTGTGGTATTTTAAATATCTTGTGGCTTGGCTCAATTGATGAAATAAAAAATTCTGTATAACAATGCCAATACATAGAGTGTGAAAATTATGATTTGTGGTCTACTTTTTAGTATTTTATAAATATATAATAGATCCAGTGCCTATAAATCCGAATGTATCTTTCATGTTTTAAATAATTATTTTTACCTCAAGTTCCTTTGTGATTCATCTAACTCCAGAGCTTTGCTTGCCAATAGCACAATATAGCAGGAATAAATTTAACTGCATGACAGACAGTACTACATGTGATTTCATTGGTTTCAGGTGATATGACTGGAAACATACCTGAGGTCCAAAGTAGACGTGTAGAGCATACATGTTTAGCTCAAAATGTAAATGCTTCTGCTGATTCTCCTAAAACTTCTTCAGAAGTCTTCCCATCTGCTATTGAATTCTATGTCTGGTCTGATGAGGGAATTAATCTTTACGTGGATTTAAATTCTAGCCCTTTGGATTGGACTGAAAGATTAAAAAATGAGGTTTACATCTGTGAGAGCATCTACAGAGACAAACGTCTGCAACAAAACCTCTGTTGGTTTAAAGGTCATAAAGAATTTGCAAAATCTTTTCAGTGGAATAATCATGCTGGCCTATTCAAGGGTGGCTATTTACAGAAGGAAACTCCCTCCTGTTCGAACCTGATGATAAATAATAGCACGGAGGCTGGCCGGTTAGATGAAGCTGATGGATCTGTAATCTTCTCTCGTATTACGTCTCATGCCATTAATGCAGATGCTTCTGAAAATTTAGATGAAAATCAGACAATCATATCTTCTGAAACTGATTTTGATAGGCAAAACCAGAAAATTGCTGGGTCTGAATTTTGTGCGGAAGAGGATAATCGTGCTACGAGTCTTGATTTTGAGATTGACAATGATTTACAGAAAAAGGAAAATTCTGACCCAATTTCTGGTGGTCAATCTGATCTTTCCATATTAGTCCATCAAAATTTTACGCTTGAAAGTGAAATGTGTGAATCTTCAACACTGCAGAACAGCTGCAGTGCTTTAAACCTCTCTGTGGAGAATCCTGGAAGCTCAGCAGCTGGTTCTATGGACATGGAATCATCAGATATTGAACAATGCTCTAAAGATGTCTCTTGTTCACCTTGTAGAGCATTACCACAGGGAGACTCAAATGTTTCTGATTACTGCTTGCAAACAAGTGCAGAGAAGTCGGTAAGGTGTTGTTTCGTTGCCAATTTCCATGTGTTCTACAATTAAGAGTCGAGTCTATCATGCTTTCTATATTTCCTATTTCCTATCTTCCTTTTTGTACATAGTTCTTGTTTGATGGATATTTCACGTACATGGATATGGATATAAGAACATTTTTCCAATGAAAATCTTCTTCAGCCAGTAGAAAGTACACCTATTTTTGCTCGCTTTAATCACTCTTTGGATCGTGATATGATTTTTTTTGCTTGCAGGAGAGGAACAACTTAAGTGTTGCAACGGAGAGTTCGGAGTAAACATTTCTCTAATGAGAGGCCTTTTAATATTTTGACTTGTTGTTTGATATCATCATTCCTTATTTTTATTATTATTTTTTTCAGATGCTCTCAAATCCGTGAATCTATGGAGAAAACGTTGCCTGTATCTCATAGTCTCGAATCTAATGGAGCACATAAGAAGAGGAAACTCACTAAAACTGAAACAAAATGTTATAGTCAACCTGATAGAAGAGTTTTAAGAAGTGTAACGAATAAACAGAGGCTACCTAGAAGATCCAGGCGGCTCGTTTCAAAGGTCTAGTACTCTATTAATTGAAACCTAATATGTATAGTGCTTTTCTTTCATGAGTTGCTTTATTCCAATCTCCATATTTCAGTTATCTTATTTTTCCATCTTCAAACATTTATTCTCAATGAGCCTCCCAAATACCTACAGATTTTCTTCGTTTCTCGTCTAATGTTTTACTGCTTCACCTTTTTAATGCGCTTGAAGTGCCAGTGTAGAAAATGTGAATGTGGGAAAGTTTACAAAGATAGGAAATAAATATACATGTTCTTGTATTAGCTCCTCTCTCTTCTGTTATGGAGATACTTAAATCTGGTTTTCTGCATTTGAAACTTTGCCACTTTGTATGGATTAAATTCTTATACTTCGATGCGAACGCTTATCCATATGTTTCTTTTATTAGACCGCGAGTTCGTAAATTGCATTGGGCATGATGGAACATGGAAGGATCAGTTTCTTCAAATCTTCTGTGGTCTAGGAAGAATTACATCAATTGTGTACGTATGAACATATTTATCATAAGTTTGCTCCTGGAAAAGCTATTCATTTTGAGAAGATGAAAAATTTTCGAGACGAAAATCAATCAATCAGCTTATTTTAGGAATGTATTACTCAAACAATAATTCTTATATCGGTACATGAATTGACTAATTATTTCATCTTATCATTTCACATAGACAGTAATTGATGTAAGCATCCAATCCATAATAGCCTACCTACGATTTTATCCCATGACATCTAAATGTTGTAGGGTTAGACAAGTTTTCTGTTTAATAGAGACGTGTGTAAGCAAGCCGAACACTCAATATACAAAAAAAGGTAAGATGTTAGATGTAGGTATACACATTTGAGATTAGATCTTATAGTACCATTAAATTAATACCAAACGTGATTCAGAAGTTTGAGAATTGTGGACTTTTGTTGCTGTTGTTATGGCATTGTTTCCTCTGAAGAAAATGCTTACAAGTTACAAGCATCAATGGTTGAAGATGCCCAAAATTCAATTGTTAACTTTCATGCTTATGAACATCAAAACCAAATCACCCAATCTTAGGGTCTGCATGGTATGGTTTTTCAAGTGCTTAGTAGAAAAAAAAGGTTTTCGAGTACTGAAAAATCATTCCAAACGAACTCTTAGTTCATTTCCTCGGATGGATGCTCAAGACAAAACTACCAAACATAAATGCCTCTATTATAATAAAGCTGTCACTATCTGACTCATAACATGTAACAGATTGTCTTTACACCACACAATTATTTCGTTTACATTTGGTTTTCTGTCAAAATATGGCCTTATTCATAGGCCATTCTCAATCTCAACCTAAAGAGGTAGATCCCTAGCACCCTTTAGGATATAGACTGTTTTTTTTAACTTCAAATAGTCTCATTTTCTCTTCACCCCATTAAATACCAATCAAGCTTTTCGGTATCTGATGATGCTTCTTATTTGTAACTAAGGATTCTAACTTGTTGCAGGTTGTGTTGACTGTTGCCACGTTGCGAATCAACAATTTTTTCCCTGGAAATGTACAAGATTGTATCCAGGTTTCTTCTTTAGTTGGATGGGGTACGAACTCTTATCATTTAAAGGAAGAAATCAAGTATGTGTAAGGCTGACGAGTTTCATATCTGAAGAAATTCTTATAAAGAAGATTCTTTAGGGACACAATTCTGAGATCATCATATGATACATTTTAGAATAAAAATGACTTTTTAGTATTGAGCAGTTTCTGCTGTTTATAGAAGTCATTTTTGCGCCTTGCTTGTTCTATCTATGTGTAGTAAATTCGAGTTATACTTACCATAACTAGGGCCCTATTTGATGATGGTTTCATTTTTAGTATCACATTACAATTTTCTTCTCAAATTTTCCATTACACTTTTTCTCATTTGTTAGAAGAAAGAGATGAATCTTACATAATTGTTGGTTGAATGATAGAGATCTATAGTCTTAATAAAAATGTTCAATGCCCTATTAACTTTTGTACGTAAAATACATAAAACAACCAATTTAATTAAGTGGTATTAGCACGACTTTTTTTGAAAGGTGGAAGGTTCAATTTCTCTATCCGTCAATTGTTTAACTTTTTTTAAAAAGGTGCTATATTGAAAATTAATAGGTCATCAATGATCCTCCATGTTGTATTTATTTAGCCTCCTTATTGAGTTCATAATAAAATCTTGGACACCTATGGTAGATTCATATTATATCTTTTGTGTATTTATGGATCGAGTAAAATACATTTTTGTCAATATAACTAATCCTTTTTTAGAGATGATATTAAAAAGTAACAAGTCATTTTCACATATATAAATATAACAAATTTTTATTTTCTATATATGCATTGCCTTAGTACTACGGTCTATCATTTATAAAAACAACTTTTGTTATATTTGTAATATTTTTGTCATTTAAAATATTTTTTATTTTATCAAATACAAATTCAAAGTTGGCAACACACCCACCTATATAATCATAACATAAACTAACAACTACGCTTCAATTATTTGAATGTTTCTAATTTGAGAATATAATCTTGAAAATCTTTAATGATAGGTTGTTAGAACATAATATTCCCCTATTAGATGATCTTTTATATTAAATTATATTTTATCGATAAAAAAGTCCATGTTCGAAATCTTTCAACTCAAACAAAAAAAATTAATTGAGGGGTAGTTATGTAATTTCAACTAATAAAAAGAAAACAAAAGTTTCCTTAATTTGGTATATATTTGCCTTCAATCTAACAAATCATAGTTTAAAAATATTAACGTTGGGAAGAAATTTTAAAAAAACGATTTGCAAAAACATCAACCAAAAATTTCTGGATTATGTTTCACTATAACTTGACACTTTATATAAAAATATTGGCAACCTAAGTTCACAAGACACTAAAAACCTTTCACTAAAAAGTATGTTCAAATCTTACATATAATTAAATATAAACAAACATTTGTAGAGAGAAATATAATCTTTATTGAAGTTTTCATTAATTTTGTTCCATTTGACTCTCTAAGTTATTTTAAAATGATATGAAATATGACTTAGATAACATAGATAACATAACATTCAACAAGCTATTGTCTTATTAGAGTTTTTTTTTTCTCAATATAAAAAGTTATTTGGGGCTCAATAAGTATATATATATACACACATACACACACTTCAACTCTAAGTTCCCTATGTTTAGTTAACATTCAATTTTTCAGTTGAATATACCTAAAATAGTAGGGGAAAATTACTTTTAAAAGAAGTGTGTCTAATATGAACAACTGTAAAGGCTTTTTTTTTTCCTTCGTAAAAAAGAAAACCTTAAAAATGAGGGATTAACCAAAATTTTGATATGAAATTTATTTTTTGAGTAAAAAAGTTCCAAACATATTTTGACTTGACCTATTATTTTTCTTTAAGAAAAAATTAACCTATTATTTATTGAGTTTTTTGTTTCTAAAAAAAGTGTATGAGGTGTACAATATATGATGGTATTATTTGGCCATTGATTTGGGTTTAATGATTTTAATGCTTTTGCATAGTAAAAATCATGTCTTAATTTTCATTGTTTTAATTAAGACTTTTAAAATAGCTAAAAATTTGGATTTTGAAACACATTATTAATTAAGTTGTGGTTTTGTTCTTGGTCCAAACTATGAATGGACAACTTTTCTTTCATATTTTTGTGGTTATAACTTTACATTAGAAAATGATAATAAAAGAGAAAGTTGAAGTTGAAGTTGAAGTTGAAGTTAAGGCCAACTAAAGAGAGTCATGTATGTCTTTCTTTCCATGACACAATAATACAATCACAAGCCATTCATAACCCAATTCAATGCTCTCTCATTTCTTCCTTTTATATACATATATCTAAAACATAGCCATCCATAAACGTTTTTTTAAAAGGTAAATATTATAGTAATAGGTAAATAATTACACACTAACGCTTATTAATTAGGCTAATTTTATGGTTAAGTTTTTTTCATTCTTTATTAAGTAATACATAATAATCACACTAGCTTAGCTAATAATATATGTTTAAATAAAAGTTGATAGTAATAAGATTTAATGAAAATATATATGAGAACAACATTAAAATCTTAATAAATAACTGAAATGAAGTGTTGTTTTCAAAAAGAAAAAGAGAAAAAAAAAAAAAACTCAAAAGAAATGGGAGTTTGGAAAACATAGTTGAATATAGAAAAATATAATAAATGTGTGTTAATTAATTATATTAAATTGGAATGAAATACAAAAGTCAAAAGTTGAAATAAATTAATATGAAAATAGAGCAACACCTCATCACACAAATCTATGAAGCAATTCTCCTCAAAAATAAATTAAAAGATGATCAAAAATAGAATTCACAGATCTCAATTACAAAAATGCTCATTTTTTAATTGAACCATACCAACAATTGGTCTCCACAAATTGGGACATTAAGAAATCCTTTTTGTATATATAATATAACAATCGTTTTATTTTCTCAAAATTAACTTTGCTTTACATATGATTTCTTCTTAAAATTTAGAAGAAAATAAGTAATAGTTTCGAAAATAAAGTTGGTTTTGGAGATTTAGCTATGACCCCATCAAGAGTGTTTAGGTAAAAAAGATGAGAGCCATTAACTTGAAGGATTATAGAAAAATCATATTATAAACACTTTGTGAAACTTCATTTGACGTAGTAATCTCATTTATAGAAATACATTATTTATGTTAATAGATTTAAAATGTTTATGTATTTACTTTTTTAATGAAAGGCATTAATGTTAATATATTAAAATTTAAAATGGAAGAAGTGAATGAGTGTCCTTTTAGGGAAGGTGTTAGATGGGATGGGAATCATGTGAGATTTTCCTATTTGTTTGTAATTTTGAACCATCTTTTTCCAACCTATCAATAATGATCTCTATACTAATTAATTAGCTATAATCCAATCTTAATAACCCTCTCTTATAGTTTAACTATAATTATCATTTAAATCGTAGAATTTTCAAATACAATCCAATCAAAATATAGCAAATTTCATTCATATTCTATGTACCAATCACAAATGTTTATAGATATCTATCAATGTCTATCGCATTGATAAACATCAATACAAGTGCCTATTATTATTGATTAAATTTGAAATTTTGGTCTTTCAAAATGTTTTTAGAAAGTCTTATCATTTGGAATAATTAATTTCTCTTCAAATTGCTCATATAGTTTTAATTCTACGAGAAAAATACACATTTTCATTACATTATGTTACATAGTCGTGTAGGGAGTTTTTGTTTGTAGTTGTTTTTTTTTATTATGAAGTTTAACTTTTAAATTTGTGTCTAAAAGTCTTTAAACTTTAATATGTATTTAATATCAATTTTTAACTTCTAATTTTATGTCTAATAGGTTTTAAAGCTTTAAGATAAATCTAACAAGTTTCTAAACTTTTAACTATTTATTGAACATAACATACAATCGAAAACTTAATTAAGAATTTATTACATACTTTGAGAACATTTATTAAATCCAAATTAAAAAGTTTTTAAAGTTTTTTTTATATATAGTTTATAGCATGCGCGGCTTGACATTATTAATATTTTTTTAAAGTACAAATTGAGATTGAATGATTTGAATCAGAGATTTTTTGTTTTTGAGAACATATAAAATGACAGTTAAACTAAGTTCATGTTGACACTCTTAAAATATTCATTTCAGAAAGCTATTTATATTTTATTCAGACCATTCTTAATTTTAAAATTAAACTTTCTTTTTATGACGTGTTTTGCATGAAACATACAACATGAAAAGCACAACAAAAAGGAGGTTTCGTTAAAAGAAGAGCAAACAATAATCGTTTGAATTAATTTTTTAAAATGTTTTAAGAACAATTTCTCATACACTCAACTTTCTTAGTAAAAACATATGAAAATCAATTAAAATGAAATAAGGTAGTTAAGAACGTTAAACACATAAACAAAATTTCCAATACTCAAAACTTTTTGACTTACAAAGAACCTCACTTTTTGACCAACTACTTTATTATACATTACTAAGTTCAAATGATAATAATAACAATGTGTAACACTTTTGCATTTACAAAATGAAATTGTTGTTGAAAGAACAAATATAAAGTTCAAAGCTATATAGACTAACACCATTATTTACTAACTTTTCCTTTTCCTCTCTCTTTTATCAAATTACCCATAAATTGTATTTTTTTTTGCAAAGAATAAGTTTATATATTAATCATGTTGAATACTTTGGTCAAAATTTATAACATAAAAAAAAAAAAAATCAAACTTCTTATTTTCTAAAATTTTATTTATTAATCTTCAGTATAAAAAGAAAGAATTTATGTTGATTGCTTAATTAATTATTCTCATCAAAAGTTAGAATCAAAATTTTGGTGTTTCTTTTAGAATATAAAACCATATGTAAAGTGACACGACCCTAAAGTTATAGTTATGTCATTTTATTTTTATTCTAAAACTTTTAAAGATTTGATTTGATTTTAAAATATTTAGTAAAAAGTATTACTTTCTTGAACTTTATCCTTATTTTTGTATTATGTTTATAGTTTAAATTGCGAAAAGAAAAACGAATAATTTAAAAAATAGTTGATAGATTATAGTCTCCTATGGATCGAATTTTATATTAGAAATCTTTAGAACATTTAATTTATTCACTTGAAAATTAACTTTTTATTAGTTAATTATTTTGTACATATAATCAAAAAATTTTATTCTATTAATTGTGATGACAATGATGTATAAATACTCATAACTTAGGTCTCCTTTTAGTCTAAATATTTGATTATTTTTTCATCCTATTTTGGTATATATTTTAAGTACAAAGTTGATATTTTACCCAGAATTTTAAAAAACTACATTTTTTTTTTTATAATTTTTAAAATTTGACTTGATTTTTTAAAAAGAATGGTAAAAAGTAGATAATAAATTTTAAAATTTGAATTTTGATTAAAGTTGAAACATAAAATTATTATTTAGGTAAAAGTTTAGACTTGAATTATGTATTATTAAGGTGGAGGTGAGAGGATGGATTGATTGCCATTGTTTGATTCAAATGCTTTAGGGAAAAAGAGGAAGAAAGAAAGAAAGATTGAAAGTGATTTTTGAAATGAAAAAAATAAAAAAAGGGGAAATAAACCAACGGATAAACGAAGCTCAAAATGATGAACAATAAAATATTACAAGAGGAAGAAGTGAAGTCACACTGAAGACAAAATAAACAAAAATGGTGGAAATTGGGAAATGCTCTTATTCATAAATCCCAACTGCCATTTTTTTTTTTTTTTGATTTGGACAAAAAGTAGATAAATTTAATACAATAGAGAGATACCCAGAGTAGTGCGTCGCTTTGTTTCTTCCCAATTACTTGATTTGCAGTAGCGAATTGTTTCGAAAACCAGAAGAAGAAGAAGAAGACGACGAAGAAGGGCATTTTCTGTTTTTTAAAAGAAATTTGAATCAGTGGGGAAGAAGACAATGTCCCCTGTAATTGGTATGTGAGGTCAAAGATTTGAACGAAATTGTTGTTAAGAAAAAAACAGCAGTGATTTTGGGGATTTTGGGTGGTGGAATAGCAGTAATCCAGGCATGAAAAGATCAAAACCGCATTAACTTCTCATTTAATGCCTTCACCTACGCTTTTCCCAATGTCAGAAGTGTAGTTTCCGCATTTAAATCTCTTTTCTTTCTTTTTTTTCTTCTACCCTTTTCCTTCTTCTTCTCTTCCTCTGTTCTTCCTCTTCTCTTACAACAATTCCCATGATTCCCTTTTTTCTAAATCGGATGGTGGTTTCGTGCAATGAGCTATGGAGGTTTAATGGGTAATTTTGTTGCTTCTGAATGTGAATTGGGTTCGCTTTGTTTTTGCTTTTATCTGAATATCTTCTTGAATCTGAGGATATGTGGTGTGGGTGTGTACTTCTCGAGAGGACAGGAACTAATTGCTTGCTGAATGAGTGAATGTCTGGGGATTTGAAAGAGAATGAAGTAAATTTTACTGGTTCCTTCTTGGATGTTGGATTTTGAATTTAGTGCTGGAGGAATTTCTTTAATCTCTTATGTCTTGCTGAACTTTGGTTGCTTCTGGTTTTGTTAAATTGTTATGTTTTTTCTGTTTGTTCATGGAACATTTGAAGAGGAGATTGTTGTTCATTCTTTGAATGATTGGTTTGGTCTGCAATGGGGTTATTCTTGTTGGTGGATTTGGTTGTTTCGTTCTTGAAGAAGATGTGTGGTTGGAGGGGTGGATTGTTTGTGGAATTGGTTGTTTTTGCAGATATGTGTTTGTTGGTGTCAGGTTTAGGTTCAATGTCTCCTCTTGCTGTTTCTTATGGGGAGAAAGGGCCTGTTTTTTGTGGTTTGAAGTCAGATGGGTCTCATCTTGTGAACTGTTTTGGTTCAAATTCAGCCATAACTTATGGAACCCCTTCTCATTTCCCATTCATTGGTCTCACTGCTGGTGATGGGTTTGTTTGTGGGCTTCTTTTGGATTCCAACCAACCTTATTGTTGGGGGAGCAGTGGCTATGTTCAAATGGGTGTTCCTCAGCCCATGATCAAAGGAGCTCAATACCTGGAAATTAGTGCTGGTGATTATCATCTGTGTGGACTTCGAACGCCTCTCACTGGACGGCGTAGGAACATGTCATTTGTCGATTGTTGGGGTTACAACATGACCAGAACCTTTGCTTTTGATGGTCCTATTGAATCGATCTCAGCGGGGTCTGAGTTCAACTGTGGGCTGTTTTCTCTTAATAGAACTGTTTTCTGTTGGGGTGATGAGACGAGCAGCCGTGTAATCAGTTTGATACCTAAAGATATGAGGTTTCAAAAGATAGCGTCTGGTGGATATCATGTTTGTGGAATTTTAGAGGGTGCAAATTCAAGAGCGTTTTGTTGGGGAAGGAGCTTAGACATTGAAGAAGAGATCTCAGTTGCATATTCAGGTGAAGGAAATGTTGAATTGGTTCCAGTTGATCCATTAGCCTCTGTTGTTGGGGGAAAATTCCATGCTTGTGGAATAAAGAGCTCAGACCGTGGTGTGATTTGTTGGGGTTTTACGGTTAAACCGAGTACTCCACCACCGGATGGGATTAAAGTTTACGACATTGCTGCTGGAGATTACTTCACCTGTGGAATTCTAGCTGAAAAATCTCTCTTGCCTGTTTGCTGGGGTCTTGGATATCCTACTTCCCTGCCTTTAGCCGTCTCACCTGGAATCTGTAAAGCAACTCCTTGTCCTCCTGGTTTCTACGAAATTAGCCAAGACAAAGCTCGGTGTAAGTCACCAAATTTTCATGTGTGTATGCCCTGCAGTTCTGCTTGCCCTCCTGATATGTACCTAAAAGTTGAGTGCTCCTTAAAATCTGATAGGCAGTGTGAATATAATTGTTCAACTTGCTTTTCAAGTGAATGCCTCTCAAACTGCTCGTCCATGCTTTCAAATGGTATGATGGGAAGGAAAAATGGGAAATATTGGCCTGTGCAGCAGCTTCCAGTTCTTGTAGCTGAGATTGCTTTTGCTGTTTTTTTGGTAGCTATTGTGTCTTTGACTGCAATCTTATACGTCCGATACAAGTTACGGAATTGCCATTGCTCAGGAAAGGAGTTGAAGTCTAAGAAAAATAAAGGGACTGCCTCTTCCTTCCAGAAGGAAAGCTATAAAATACGTCCTGACTTGGATGAGCTGAAAATAAGGAGGGCTCAGATGTTCACCTATGAAGAACTCGAGAGAGCGACATGTGGGTTTAAGGAAGAGTCTATTGTGGGAAAGGGAAGTTTCTCTTGTGTTTTTCGAGGGGTTTTAAAGGACGGGACGGTTGTAGCAGTAAAACGAGCTATAATGTCTCCCAACATGCAGAAGAATTCAAAGGAGTTCCACACTGAACTAGACTTACTATCAAGATTAAACCATGCCCATTTGCTTAATCTGCTTGGTTATTGTGAAGAAGGTGGAGAGAGGCTTCTTGTTTATGAGTTTATGGCTCATGGTTCCTTGCATCAGCACCTCCATGGCAAGAACACAGCCTTAAAAGAACAATTGGATTGGATAAGAAGGGTCACAATTGCAGTCCAAGCAGCCAGGGGAATTGAATACTTGCATGGCTATGCTTGTCCTCCAGTCATTCATCGAGATATTAAGTCGTCAAACATTCTCATCGACGAAGAGCACAATGCTCGAGTCGCTGATTTTGGCTTGTCGTTGTTGGGACCAACTGATAGTAGCTCTCCATTAGCTGAGCTACCAGCGGGGACTCTTGGCTATCTTGATCCTGAATACTATAGACTTCATTACCTTACCACCAAGTCGGATGTGTATAGCTTTGGTGTTTTACTGCTAGAAATTCTCAGTGGTAGAAAAGCCATTGATATGCAATATGAAGAAGGGAACATAGTTGAATGGGCAGTGCCTTTGATAAGATCTGGAGATATCTCTGCAATTTTAGATCCGATATTAAAACCGCCTTCTGATGCAGAGGCCTTGAAGAGGATTGCAAATGTAGCCTGTAAATGTGTGAGAATGAGAGCGAAGGAGAGGCCATCAATGGACAAAGTGACAACTGCTTTGGAGCGTGCTCTTGCCCAATTAATGGGAAGCCCATGTAACGAACAACCGATCTTACCAACCGAGGTGGTTTTGGGAAGCAGCAGACTACACAAAAAGTCTTCTCAAAGATCATCCAACCGTTCGGTCTCTGAAACAGATATAGCAGAAGCTGAAGATCAAAGGTTCGAGTTCAGAGCTCCATCGTGGATTACATTCCCGAGTGTGACATCGTCCCAGAGGAGGAAATCCTCAGTGTCAGAAGCAGATGTTGATGGAAAGAATTTGGAAGGAAAAAATGTAGGGAATTGTGGAGGTGTTGGGGATGGATTGAAGAGTTTAGAGGAAGAGATTGGACCTGCTTCCCCTCAAGAAAAGTTGTTCTTGGAGCACAATTTTTAACGTTTGAGGACTGCTTGAAAAGCAAAGCAAAGCAAAGCCCAAGAAAGAAAAATTCCAAAGCTTTGATTTTTATTACAAAGTCTCTCTGACATGAAGGAAAAAGAATGAGATTTCAATATAAAATTCTTGGAATCATTTAAAGCTCTAAGCTCTTATTGTTCTGTGATTTCAAAGTCATTCCATTGCATTTTTCTACTAATTGGCTTCTCTTGTTTTTTTGTATTTGATGCTAACAACCTTCCATTTACTCTTCTTGTAAGTTCCAGTTTGTGAATAACTTTTTTTTCTTTTCCATTGCTTTTAATATCCTCATATTTACCTTTTATTATTATTATTATTTATATTTAATATCGACATTTTCATAAAACTCTGATTGAAAGAAGACAACTCCAACCTTTGAACATATACCCCCACATTCTTGTTAATTGTATTAGTGAAGGAGATTTGGTACAAGTATAGTCCAAATTTATAACTATTTTTGCATTTGAAAATTCATTTTTATTTTAAAAATAAAATATATATACAAGTTCTAAGCACAAAAGACTACTATTAGCAGAAAATTAAAATTTTGGAAAACATAATCAATGGCCTTCACTTCAGCCATGAATGGAATTTGGCAAGGATAGTCCTCTTTTTTTAATTCTTTTCTTTTTTTATAGAGAGTGGATTTTCAAATTTGTGCTGAGTTTTTGCCAATGGATTCCATTCCAAAAGTTGAGTAAAACATCATTTAAAGAGTGAAATTTTCAACTCTCATTCATCCATTCAATTTCCATAGATTAGAAGAGTAGCACTAAACTTTGAATTACAAGTAAATTTAATACCTCTCGAAATTAAATTATAACATTGCTTATATAACTAAAAATATGAATCGTATCATATGCTAAGTAGTTAATATTATTATTACAAACATAATCAATATAAAAGAATGATATCATACGCTAATTATTATTATTATTTTTTGCAGAGCTCAACACATAATTCGAACCTCTATTTTTGTGGTTGAGGGTATGTGTTCCTCAACTAGTCTAGTTAAGCTAGAATGGATGAATCCTCTCGATTTGAAAATCTTTCTTTTGTAGTGATTTGATATTGCTCAACCTGTTACACTAATCTTACAAGAACACTTTGAAGTCACCGTTATTCTCCAGACAGATCTTTTTCTCCCAATCCCAAGCAGATTTCAGAAAGAGACAGAGGGGAGGAAAAAAGTACCATTACCTGAAAAAAATTGTGCAAAAAACACTCTAAATGAAATTTTTTAACATTTTCTTCTAGACAAAAAGAATAAACAAATAAAGTTTCAAGTGTTGAGCTGCAAATATGCTTCCTTCCATCTGAATGAAAATGATGGAAACCCCTACAAATGTAACTACTTAACAGAAGACCCAACTTTGATTATGATTATGATTTTGATTTTGAATTGTAAAAGTAAAAACATACCTAGAAAATGTACAAGTTAGGCACAAGGGCAAAGCCTCTTCGTATGTGGGTGTGAGCCATCACAAGAAACCATTGATTGTGCGCTACTATATAAGCATGCTCCTGGATTCTGATATTAGTACATACTAAAAATAAGAACTAATGTATTTCCTTTATAATAATACATTGACATTCAAAAGAAACTCAGTAAAACATACAATCAACAAGAAAATAAAGCATATGCAACAGAACATCATTAAAATAGTATCTTCAACCTTATAGAGAGGAAACATAGAGTGGTGTTCTCGATGTAATAAGAGAAGCATGAGTGAGTAATAATAGTGAGGTAGTAAGTATGTGTATGTTCCATCATCTTCTTGAAGGGGTAAACAAAACAAAGGTGGTCAATAGGATGAACAAAAGTCCACTCTTTGAAGGGGTAGAGAAGTTGATGACCATGTGAAGAAATCTCGGGTAAGTTTGGTTCCAATTCCTTGCAATGAAGGAAGAACAAAATCAGATGGTTTGGGCGTGAAATGACACCGAGAGTTCTGTTTTGATTGGTAAAGGAGAACGGAAATTTTCCTTTTAATTTGACGGCTGTTGAGCTGGTTGTTTCTTTGATATACTCTTGAACTTGGCCTAGCTACACCTTCTTTAAATGTTTTATTCTTTGCAGTGGAAATCTTAGAGTTCACATTTGTGGTTTTCTTTTTCCTTTGACTAAACAAGGACTATGCCAATGGGAATCCCTTACAGAAGAGATATATATCTAGATTTATCCAAAAAAAAGGAGGATGCTTAGGTTCTATCCTTCTAAATGGGGTTGTCCACAAAGTATCTTTGATGTTTTGAACTTTTGAGCTGCTTGCGGAAATTCTTCTTCCTTGAATGCATGAAAAAGCCTCACGACCCAATTAGAATGTTAGGTCTCACATTATCTCCTCTTCCTTTTTTCTCCCAAAATTTCAGTATCACAGTATGATATTTTCACTCTCCTGTCTCATTTCTACTCCTTTCATTCTTCTTGACTATTCTTCTCATAATCTTCCAACCCAATGCCAACTATCAGCGTCTGAGTGTATTTAGAGGAAAATTGAAAATGAAATAGAATGTCAATTAGCAATAATAATCCCCTCGAAGTGATTTACTTTTTCTAAATTTCCTTTATTGGTGATCTTGGACTAATAGTGATAATCACTTTTGATGATCAATACAAAAAAAAGCAGGACAGCATACCAGTTCTTTAGGAGCATCATAAGCAACTTCAGCAGGTTGATCGGTTCCAACACTTGCTAAGCAACCTCCTTTGCAGCTCAAGTATTTTTGCATACTATCCCAGAATAAACATGAATAAAATATAAGAAAGTACATAATTCATAAGTCAGACCAAAACACTGAAAAGAAGCAGAGTAACTAATGATTGGGAGTAAAACTATCTATTCACTTGTTTATTAAAAAACACTTGTATCAAGAAAAAACTTTCTGTGGCTTCATTAAGAAATAGGAGGAAAAAAAAAACAAACAGAAACTCACTCACATGTCACAGTGATTTAGGACCAAAATCTTGTTAGGGACACATGATTGTCCATTTGACTTGCAAACTGAATCACACGACTCTCCTTGTCTACCATAGATGCAGTTCAGAAGAGTAAGAAAGATGTCAAACAATGTTTAAAATAAACAAACTTGGGATAACTACCCAGTGAGAGATACCTTCCAATAATGACATTAATGCCACTGAGTCTGAACTCTAGTTGTGTGCTGTTGTCTCCTATGAGGTTCATTTTAAGAATAATAAATTGTTTAAGATGAGAAATAATAACCAAATGAAAATTTTAAAGCTAAGAGAATGCAATTACACTGGCTAAGCACTTTTGCTTTATCTTGCAGCCACAAACTATATTTCTTCAATATCACATGGGCTACAGTGTACCTTTTACACTATAATCCTACCTCTTATAAGTTTGTTCTTACTACTTATAAACATCAGGGAATGCAATTACAGTGGCTACAAAAGCCTACAATAAATTAAATCTAAAAGCAAAAGTGAGAAAGACAGCTACTATATTAACAACAATAAAGTGATGGAAATGATGCTAACAAATGGAAAAAATATACCTAGAAAATTGTTTAAAAAAATGTTACACATGGAATTGACCTCTGTGCAATATTTCTAAAAACCACGATCCCTATAGGCTATATGATTTGGGTTCAGCTATTAAAGTTGGTAACTATTCCACGGTAGTTCACAACAGCCAAGAAGAGTTCTGATCTAATTCAACATCATGACTAACCTGAAGAATATGATGGCAGAGAAAAGCAATGATGGAAAGCACTGTGATAAGCATTTTCGTGTACCTGAAAATTTCAAAATTCTATCGAATATCTGAACAGCGAGAATAAAGCATATGATGATAAATTATACATTCATCATAGTTTACAAGGACTCTAAATCAAAATGAAAACATTGTGTAAATCATTCAAAAGGATATTCCTAAATGGAGTGGCACTTAGTATCCATTAATGTATATTCAACCTTGCCTGACTTGTTGGAGCATCATCAACAATGACACAAATGACATTTAAACGTATATTCTACAAATAGAAAAACTTCTTCCATTTTATAAACATTACATAATAAGTAGAAAAAAAATTACATACGTTTAGCCGGGTTTATATGAAGGTAAGTAAATACACTTTTTTGTAAAAATCATATAAAATTACTAATAAGAAACAACCAGTGACACAAATAAAATGCAATAGTACTGAACTCATTTTAAACATGAAAAAAATATCAACGCAGGATACTTACAACACTCTCAGAATTGTGACGACACCTCCCAACACAGAAATCAAAGACGCTGGCATATGTCCCTGCAAGATTTAACGTAGTTTTAAATGTTTAATCTGATATCAACAGTTTCTTTGGGGTAACTTGTGGGAAAAAATGTTTTTGGACAGACTCAAATTTTCTTCAAGTGGCTTGGGAAGAATTAATAATTTAAAAAATGTAGTTTTTTAATGTGATTTTAGATGGAAAAAAATCTAATATAAATTTTAAAAATAAAAGTATTAACAAATAAAAGTACCTAAAAAAATTGTAGTTAAAAAGTCATTTTAGGTGGGATAATCCATCTTTCAAAAGTTTCTTTAAAAAAAAGAAATGGAATAAGCTTAAATACAACCTACACATCATTCTTACTCATAATGGAAGCTTGTCTATAGGTACTAGTCATTAGTAATTACCTGCAGTGGCTGGCTTGGCAATTTTAATTTTTAATATTTGCTCCCTTTTGGTCTGCATGCAGCATCCAGAAAGGCGTCAATTTTTAGATTCCAGCTCAAATTCATAGGGAAAAAGAAAACTAAAAAGAAGAATGAAGCATTATAAGAATCAAGAAGAGACCCATTCATACCCTTGAAGGATTCTGGCAGCATGAAACACAATATTCATATGAATTGCAACATTGTAAAACAAGATTGCAGCCACTGCAAAGTGTAAACAGAAAATAAACAATAACCTCGAAAGAGCCCTTACACTCATCATGAGCCATTGAAGATTTATTTTGGAAAGAAAAAACTCACTGACAAGGAAATTTCTCCCCTTTTCCATGACAACAACGAGACAGTGGATCAACAGACAAAGCATCACACACATAGCCTGGAAATGAGAGCACAATAATTATACTGAATGAAAAAAGTATGCATTAGGCTTTGAGAGAATTTCTATTTCGAACAAAATATGAACGTAACAAGTTATAGGACTTTCCAGAATATTTAATATTTTATAGAATACTACAGAGATAACGATACAATACAATAATAAGTAGAAAATATAAGTATTGTCATAGCCAGCAGAGGTCATAGTTGAAAATTAAAATCACAGATGGAATATCTAAATTGAAGTACAAGAAATCAATAATGCTTATTACCGTGGAGAGTGACCAATAAGAGTATAGCAAATAGGTAGGCAATGCAACATGATTGACTACCCAAGATTAACATTTTACTACAAACAATCCCTTTGTAGAAACCTAGCATACAATAGTGAAAGTGGCCAAGAAGCAATTCCACATACACCTTGCAAACCGACACTACCGAAGAAGGTGATCCAGGTTTTCCCCTACCTTTGACAAAGGACGCAACAGAAAGAGCTCAATAACGAAGGCATCGTTCTTACAAGGCCTATCCAACATGTTCACAAGACTAAGCAACACTTGCCAAGGAAAGAACTTAACTTTCTTTGGAATCTTAATAAGCCATAAAACATCAAGATTGTAAATCCTAATTAAGTCGCACAAAAAGTAAATAACAACGACGACAACAACAATGATAACAACAATAAATCAAACTAAACAAAAGCTAACTTTTTCACTTGCCCATTTTCCTAATAAAAAACACCAACTCGAAAAATAAGTAAAAGAAAGACAAATTCAGGAACCGTCAATGTCCAATAAAATGAAGTAACACCAAGAATTAATGAAAGAAATACTTACCATTATCATCAGACAACAAATATCTTCCCTGAACAGTGCTCCTACATGAGCTATTTACTGCTAAGCCAATATTAGTCCTTCAAAAAAGAAAAAATATACATATAACTCAGCTATGATTGGGCAGGAAGAAAATGGTAAACAACAAAGAGGATATGAATACAGAGGGCAGGCATCATATATAACATATAGTTTGAAAAGAAAATCTTTTGAACAAGAATCCAAAATTGAGGAATCTGAAGAGCTGCATTCTTCCGTTTGGGTACAGAATAGTATGAAAGGCCAAAAACCCAGAAAGAATAAGGGTGGTAGAGTGAAAATGGGAAGAATTAGAAAGTGAAAGTGGAAAATTTCACCTGATGGATGAAATTGTTGAAGGAAAGAGGAAGAGAAATTGGAAGAATAAAAAAGTTAAATGGAAGCGATGAATCCACATCGTTGTGAGGATGAAGAATAATTAAACCCAGAAATGAGAAACGTTTGAGGAAATGAGCGATTAATTGGATTCGATGATTTCCCGTTTGTATGAGACTAAGCTTTGTTCTATATGGGACGTCAAATTACCAAATTACCATCCTCATATAGAAGTATTCATTTGTCAAATGTTTTAGATTTTAGGGCAAGTCCCACGACACAAACAAACAACTTTAATTTCTTCTAATTACATCCTTTAATTATACCTTCTAATAATGTAAATTGGTTATTTAACTATACAATAAGTTTTTATATATATAATTATACAAGTTTGTGGATTTAATTTTAAAATTTGAATAAGTTTGAGGATTTAATTTTTAGTTTTGAAAGTTTAAAATTATAATTGCAACTATCATCTTACTTCATCCTCATCCTTCATCCGTGGTTAAGAATAATTATGAATGATAATATATATCTATTATTTTTTATTAGAAAAGAAAATGTTTTGAAGATGGATGAGTTTCAATCACAAACACAATTTGATTAATGTTATCGTTTGACTCATAAAAGTTTTAAACTTATTCGCATACTATAACAATAACCGTAATTAGTAACGGCATTGCATGTAGTAGACTCAATGATATTCATTTTTCAAATTACCATTGATTCAAATGTGTTGATTCTCACCTAATTTTCACACAAAACTTAAATAGCATTTATTGTTAGTTTGATGTTAATTGCAAAATGTGGGATTAAAAAAGTTTTACAATGAACCTAGAAAAAGCTTTCAAAAGAGGGAGAAGTGATTTTTAGACCTAAAAACACTTCTCCAAATGTTCAAATTAGGAGCCATTTGAAAAAGTGGGAAAAAAGATAAAAGAGAAATGTATAACAGCATTCTACTTTTAGGCGATTACAAAGTAACTGTTACACATCATTAAGAAAGAGTTTTCCAAGCACAATAACCAGTTGGTACACAGCCAAAGTAATGGTTATAAGCTACTTAGTTAATCTTTAACAATTGGAGAATGTAATCAAACATTCAAAAACGAGAGAGTTGTTCAAGTTTTCTAGCCTGGAAAAACTTGCACCGTCCTTTGCCACTTGATTCAATTTCTTCACTCTTTCTCTTGGATGTGGTGATGCCAACATTGCTTAATCTTAATTGTTTCTTACCACTCCCACCCGTTGCCCCATCTTCATCCACTTTATCCGACTCCCTGTAAATCAAGCATGTAAATACAATAATATAACAATATGACATCAATGTGAATACACAATCGAAAGAACTTAATACCAAAGTTCTACAATAAAAGTGTATCAAGAAGTTGACATCAGGAACCAACCTAAATTGTTGTCCAACTATTCTACAATAGAAGTGGAGTGCAGCAAACAAACTATAGGCTAGAACAAAGCCTGTCCTTTCCATACCGTGGCAAACATAAAAGAAATTCTATATGGCTTAATGAGCTAATTCTGCAAAGAGCTACAATTCTTACAAGGCAGAGTAAAAACTAACCATGATACTTCAACAACGTCTTTGAAATATGAAGTGCAGGTACCCCAACTGAAGCGGACTAGTGTAGGGAACCCAAATACCGAGTGCTTGTGATCTTCTAACCAACATTTAGTTGTTGGATCTATATAGATTAAATCATAAGAGCATTATTGATATCACCCTGTGCAACGAAAATCAGATTATAGGATGCTGCAAAAAATATTTAGCATATGAAATAGACCTCCAGGGTATCCAGAACCAAAGTTTCTATGCATGTTTTCAGCTGTTTCCTCCAATGCCCATTCCCGCAATGCACGATCTCTTGTGACCTACAAGTCACATTGATGTTGAAGTGTGGGAAACAGTTAGAATGCTATATCCTAAAAGGAAGCATTAGCATTACCTTTGCGACTATGCTTGCCCCACTGACAACAGGATACAAGCTATCAGCTTTCTTTGCAACTACAAATTTTATATTAGGAAATTTTTCAGACAACTTGATCCTGTACTTTTCAGGATCTCCAACAGTATCCACATAAACCTGAAAATAAAGATGAGATTTGCTGAATGGGGATTTTCTTTCCCTCCCTATTATGGACTTGAAAAAAAAATCAAGAACATGACATCCAAAACTTAATTTTTACACATCTATCTAATAAAGAATGTGTCACGCCGTGCTACTGTAATCAAGAAATAAAACTTGTTCATTTTACCTCCTTGTGGACTTTGGTCTAGATCTATAATTAACAAAGCATTAAAAATCTGTAGTTTGAAATTTTTATATTTTGCCCTCCAAAAAAGTTAAAAGTTATGACATGATAACAAATGAAGTTCAAGATTCCATATGCTATCTCCTCTTCAAATGCTATTTCCTCTTCAAATGCTATTTCCTCTTCTATCTCTATCGGGACTGTATTCTTAACAAGTTTAGTTTCTTTTCATCAGTCAATGAAGAAACAAGGGAAAGAGTTACCTCAGTTAAAAGAACTCCCATGCTTAGAACCTTGGTGACCAGACCCATCGCAGAGTCATGTGATATTTCATTTAGGTTGATCTTTACTCTGTTGAGCAATAAAGAAAAAAGAAATCAGAAACAAAAACCCAGGTGTGATAATTCTCATATGATTAATTATGATAGCATCATATTTCATAAACTTTACAAGTAATATTCTTGATAAAGTAGGCAGGAGAAAAAAAACAAAACTTTAGTCCAAGCCATAGTTGCCCTTTGATGTGCATAAATTAACAAAACTAGAAGGGGGAGGGAGGGAGAGCATCATTATCCACGTTCAGTCTTTTGCTGACTCTAACTCTGAATGAAGATAAGTTTCATTGTCTTAGTTTAAAGAATTACTAGAAATTAAATGATTTCATCTTAATCAGTCAACTTAAGTTCCAGAAAAAAGGAGATTTCAGCTGAATCCCATTCTTTGTACCTTCGAATTCAAAAGGTGTAGTGGAAAGTAGAGTGTTTGTGCAAATGCAAGAATTCATAAACCATTTAGACTGACTTATTTAGCATCTTCGAAGAAAGTTCTCGAGGATCAATGACATCAACAGCCCATCCAATTGACTCATTAGCCTTCAAATCTTCAAACAATTCCTCCCTCTTCTCTTCTTTCAAAGTTTTCGAGTCTACATGGAAGAGAAGTAAACGAAGCAGGGAATGATGATTAACAGTCAAAAAGAAAATGAATAGAAGCATAAATTAGGCAAACCTGCAAAATTCAAAGACGAAAGTTGTTTCAAATAGGAACTGGCGCAGTACAAACATCCATACACCATTGGACCTGAAATAAAAAAAGTATCCCAAAATATGATGATCGAAACGGAGTTAAAAGAGACAGAAATGGAATAAAACAAATAGGAAAATAGAAAACCTAAAACAGGGCCTCGACCAGCTTCATCTATGCCCATTACACAAGGCTTGGAAGTCCATTTTGGGAGTGAATCTTGAGAAGACATTGCAGTTTATCAGCTAATCTCCTCCCGCTTTTTCTTCTATTTAGTGTTTCTTTTAGGTTGTTCCCGCGTGCAAGCACAAATTTTCTTGCTATAGGTTTAAACAGCGTTTCAGTACTTATTTTAAAATCACTCAAAACATGAATTGGCTTAGCCTCACTAAACTTGCTTACTTTAAAACATATTACACCACTAAAACCACTTTAACAATAAACTAACATCAATATTAAACATATATATTCAATTAGCTTTCTTTATACATATTATATAAATAAGATAAAGCGGACTCGAATCCTAAACTTATACTAAATCACTCAATTTGAGTCTGATAACTTTTAAAATTTGAAACATTAACCCTAAATCTTTTCGAAAATAGTTTTCTGGATTACTTTCATCATTAACCTTGGAAATAAATACTAACCATTTTTAAAATAAAAAGTTATTTTTTAAAAATGAAAAAGTTTAGAATTATTAGATGAGTCTTTAGTACCATTTTCAATAATAATAAATTAACGGTGTGGTTGCTTCAACACTACGTTATTTGTCCAATCACCCAAATAAAATAAAGAAAATTACACCGCATATCACGTGGAGTCGTCGGAGTGTGAAGAGAAGAACCAGAAGTACGAGGAAAGACAAGTTGTTCTTATTTTTCATTATCAAAACATGCATTATTGGAAAGACCCAACCAAGTTTACCAAACATATGAAAATACTTTTGAGGATGACGGGCAACTTGTCTATGTGATGCTATAGTTTTCCATTCACTTCTAGAAAATACATATCTACACAGTTTGTGATTATTATTATTGGCACGTTCAAATATAACATAATTAAGTCAAATATAGTAAAATTTTAGATTCTATGATAGTTGCATTGATAGACGTTAACATAAGCTTATACTAGTCTTAAATTTTGTTTTATTTTATAATAAGGATGTGTTTGCCCTCGTGCCAAGAGGGTGATATCGTGAATACTTGTTCTTTTACGCTTGCGTTTTAGTTACAAGGTAAGTAGATGATGAAAGTATTTTTGGATGTGGCCAATCATTTTCTTTCGATTTTTTTCATTCACTTTTGCTAAAAGTCATCCGGTCTAAATATTCAATATTCAAATGAAGATTTAGCAAATTTAGTTTCATGAGATTCAATATAGGTCGATTGGTCGGGTCTGGTCTTCAATTTTGTACCTAGGGCTTTTGTAATAATAATAAACTTAATCGTCAACCACACTTAATTTTGAAATGTTTTTCTATACAATGTTGAACTTTTTCACACTACTCCCTATTTTCAACATATATTTCATAATATAAAATAATGTTTCACGCTAATCATACAAAGAGAGAATTAAATCAATCTAACACTGTTTTAAAAATAAATTGAAAAAAATAAAAAATTACGTTATATTTTAAAATTTTTGAAACATTAACACTAATTTTTTTTCTAAAATAGTTTCACTTTACCTTGTAAATAAATATTAATAGTTTTAAAAATAAAATTTAAATAATATAACATATTAATTTTTTAAAATAAAAAAATTAAAACTATGAGGATAAAAGATCTCATCATAAGTAATAAAATAAAAAGATGATATTAATATTTTCATTACTAAAATCATACAAATTGTAAAACTATAGGAAGAATCCAAACTTTAAAAAATCATATTAACTTAAGAACTCAATATTACTTCACCTATACTTTTTTTTTGTATAGTTACCATTGATAAATATGAGTTATTAATTACCAAATGAAATAAAAACAAATAAGTTGATTTTTTCATTTTTAACTTTTTTTTTTCTTAAAAAAATCATATTGAATTTTTAAAAAACTAAAGTAAAAAATCTAACTTTTTTTTTTCTTCTATAAATCTAAAATTTATTTAGTGTGATAAGCATGTTTTTAACTAATATTTTTAACTAAAGAGGAATTAGAATATAAAATATTAATTATTGTATTATATATAAGCAATTAATTTTAAAAGTATATTTTTATTAGGATAATTGTTTGAAGAAAATCCATATTATTTTTTCTAAAATAAGGAGTAAAATAGTAAACCTTTCAACACTCAGAAGTAAAAATTAACTAGTAAATCTTAAATAAGTACGTTATAATCAAGAAGATGATTATTCTGGATTGATATTTAGTGTGATAACTTTGATTATACATAGACTTTAAACTTATAACAATAATAAGAGATGTAAGTCAGGCCAGACCGAAATTTAGAATTCGGGCCTCCGAACCACATCTTATGTCCGAACCACATCTTAATGGGGGAGTTTCGCTCTATAGCATTTCCCATAAAGACTGTTTATATTATATCATTGTTGATAATAGGGCACACCACTTGTAGATATGTGATATTATGGCTATCTTCATATGCTCTCTAATGATCCTTTGTGGGTGTGTAACTGAAGAGGATTTCTTGACATAAGAAGAACATGACATTCTCCTCTATTGCAAGAGGAACATGACATTCTCCTCTATTGCAAGAGGATTTCTTGATATGAGAAGAACATGAATGTAATCTGCTTAGAGTTGCATACTCGTTCATCATCAATCTTCAACCCAATGTTCTCTTACGTTCTATGTAAAGCATGTTATTATGTTTTGGTGTTTTTTTGTTTTTTTTTTTTTTTGTCTTCTTTTGTTTCTTTAGCAAGTTGCTGATGACTTCCTCAAGTTCGGTCATCGAGTGACCTCCTCAACCTACTTGATATATATTTTGTTTATATCTTCCAACTTTCCACGAACTATATTAATATTAGTGATACTTTGATGTTTATTTTTTTTTGTTTTGTGGATTTATCAACGATATGATGGAGTGATACTTTAATGTTTATTTTTTTATGTTTTGTGGATTTATCAACGATGCAATGGAAATATTGATTCGCTTTTTATATCAAAATTAAAACTATAAAAACATGGAAATATCGATGAAAATACGGACATATCAATAAAAATTTGATACTTTTAAAATATCTCAAACTAATGATTTTAATAATAATTGTAGTTATCTAACTGTTATAATTTTACTTCGATTGAAATTTAGTTATTTTGAATTTGCCATCTTATATTTCAAGCTTGAAAATTACAAACTAAGTTAATTCACATCATCCTCTAAAATGTTGAACGCAAAGAATGAAAAAAAGCTACTAAGAACAATCCATTATAAGAACACATTAAAAGAGAATGAAAGCAAAGGTAAAATGAGAAATGAAATTGAGAGTAGTTGTCTCAAAATCTTATATTCTTTGAGGAAGTGGAGCCTTGATAACTTGAAGAATCTGCACAACTTCAGCCATGGAAGGCCTACTTGAAGGAATTTGAGAAGTGCATACCAAAGCCAATTTGAGGATAGGCACAACTTCATCTTCTGAATATTGAGTCATACTTGGATCAACACAATCCAACACATTACCTCTCTCAAGCAAATACCTCACATGGTCTGTCAATATAACCACATTGTCTTCTCCATACTCCACCGGCCTTCGTCCCGTCACGATCTCTAGAATCATCACCCCAAAACCGTGTACGTCGCATTTCTCATTCACCCTTATGCTCTGGCATGCTAGTTCCGGTGCGACGTATCCCAATGCACTTTGGAATCTGTTGTTCATGACGTGCTTGTCAAGCTTTGTTAGGAGTCTTGCGAGCCCGTAATCAGAGATCTTTGGGTTGAAGTTTTCATCGAGGAGGATGTTGGTTGGCTTTAGATTGTAGTGAACGATTGGCGGGCGGAATGAGTGGTGTAAATGTGCTAGTCCTTTGGCTGTCCCAAGCACAATCTTGAACCTGTTATCCCAAGACAATGGTGGAGCTGAAGGAAGTCTTCCATGGAGTTGAGTTTGAAGACTTCCATTGTTAGCATACTCCATTACCAATAGCTGAGTTTGAACAGTCCAATAATAACCCTTTAAGCTGATCAAATTAGGGTGTTTAACCTTCCCCAAAACTCGGATTTCCCGGTCAAAATCTTCCGGATTTTGAATAATGTCTGATTTCACAAGCTTCTTCATAGCTACATCTCCTCCATCTCCCAATGAAACCTTATAAACCGTTCCGAAAACTCCACCACCAATCTCAGAGGCCTTATTCAGCAAGGCTTCATGGTTACTAACCCAATTCAACGATGCCTTTGAGTTTGAATCAAACAAAATAAGCTTACCAGCAGTGACTGTCCCTGATTTCGAAGAGCTCGAACAGCTTTCCAACGCATTGTCGACAAACGCAAGCGATCTCCTCCGAGCAGAGACATTGAGCAAGGTGATTACAAGCACCCCAAGGGCAATCAAAGTGGCAGCAGAGATGGCAACAATGGCAGAGACACTGAAGAAAACATGATGTGAGGAATGATTAGATAATTGTGAAGGTCTGTTTCTGCTGCTTTGGCCACCCATTTGATTGGGATAGGCATTGGGATCAAGAACAAGGGGCTTAGGGACATTCATTTTGCAAGGTCCTTTAAGTAAAGGGGAGCAAAGGCCTAGGTTTCCTTGCAAAGCACTTTGATCTAAGCTTGGAAAAATGCCACCAACAGGAAGTCTGCCTGTTAACATATTGTATGAAATATTAACAGCTAGTAGGTTTTGAAGAATTCCAAGCTCTTGAGGTATTTCTCCACTTAGTTCATTTGATTCAAGTCTTAGAATCTCTAACTTGCTTAGTTTGGAGATTGACTTGGGAATTTCTCCACTTAGATTGTTGTGGGATAAACTCCTGCCATACAAAAGTAAACTCAACAGGTTATCACCACATTTAATATGATTTTTTAAATAGAAACCTATCAGAATAATATTTAATCTAAGGATCTCCAAAGTTCAAGGTCTAATTATACACATTTTATAGTTTCTAAACCTATTAAACATGAATTTAAGTCTAGTTAATTTAACTCAAACAAATAAAGAAAAATTATCAAAATTAACAAATATCTACTAGCTTTTGTATTTGTGGGTTTTTTTTTCTTGTTAGGAAAGGTAAATAGTTTGTTTTTTTTTTTTAATTATTCTTAAAAAAACTCATATAGATAAGGAATGAACCAAATGAAGGAAAAATACATATAATGATTGGAAATTTTCTGGTTTTATTTTGAATCTATCTTTAATTTATAATGGTATTAAATTGAGGTTAGCTTTCCGATAATTGACATAAAACTAGATTTAGGATAAAAAACCAAAATTCATTAAAGAAAAGCACAAATTCCACGCCCAAAACAAATTCTCAAAAAAAAAAAAATCCCTTTTGACAATTTTTTGAAGGCAAGATCAAAATTTTAATTTAATGTGAACTATGTTCATTTTAAAAAGAAAAAAAAGAAGAATAAAAGTTATGTTTAGGGTTCAATATTATAAAATTAAAAATCACCATCTCATTCTTAGTTAAGTAAAAAGAAAAGAAACTTTTGGAAAAATGTAAACATTGAGAAGGAAAGGACCACAATGGCATAATACTTACAGCAAGTAAAGTGAGAGACAATTCCCAATCTCATCAGGAATTGGACCAACCAGAGAGTTTCCATCAAGTTGAAGAATCTTCAAACTCCCAGAATCACACAATTCTCCAGGAATTGAACCATACAAATCACTGCTTCTAATATCTAACACATTCAGATTCTCAAACAACCCCATTTCTGGTGGAATCTTTGCCTTAAACTCATTCCATGACAGATTCAAGTACCTCAAATTTCTATACAACCCCATTTCTGCTGGAAAGTTCCCTTCTAATCTGTTACTTGACAAGTCCATTCTTGTCAGCTTCTCATATAGCCTACTTGATCCCACTGGAATTGAACCAATCAGCTCATTCTTAGACAAATCCATCTCCTCTAACCCCAGTTCAAACAACCCTTCTGGCACCCTTCCATTCAAACTGTTTCCTTCAAGCTTGATCACAGATAGCTCAGAACATTCCATCAATGTCTCTGGGATGTTCCCAGTCAGCTTATTGTTTGAAAAACTCATGTATTTCACCGATCTTAATCCCCCCATTGTTAAGGGAAGACTACCAGTGAAGCCATTGCTTGAGAAATCCATGTATTCTAACCTTCCCATGTTTCCAATCCACTGTGGGAGCTCATCTGAAAAACTGTTGAATCCTATATTGAGGAAGGTTAAGGAGGTTAAGAGCCTCATTGAGTTCGGTAGCGGCCCGGTGAGACGGTTTCCACTGACATCCAATGTAGCTAAGTGGACGCATAATCCCAAGTCTGAAGGTAATGGCCCTGAGAATTGGTTGTTCTGCAACTTGAGCTCTTTTAGATTATGAATAGCTGAAATCCCTTGTGGTAAAACACCAGAGAAATCATTTTTTGAGAGATCTAATGTCCTCAGCCTTGCTAAAGACCAAATCCCAGGAGCAAAATTTAAGCTACCGGAGAATTGATTGGTTGAAAGATTGAGAGTGTTTAAATATAAACACCTTGTGGGCAATGTGTTGGGAACAGGGCCTTGAAGCATATTAGAAGCAAGAGAAAGATAATGAAGAGAAGAACAATTAACAAACATTTCATCAGGAAGTGGCCCAGATAAGAGATTATCAGAAAAATCAAGAAATCTAATGGAAGACATAGAGATAAGAGAAACAGGAATCCGCCCAGATAAACTATTGCCGCTGAAATTAACTCTGTCGAGACTAGGAGGAAGAACAAGCTGAGGACTAAGATTCCCAGTGAAATTATTCCCAGAGAGAGACAATACCTTGAGATGCTGTAATTTCTCAAGCCCTCTTCCGATTCTCCCAGATAATCCCAACCCATCAATGGAAACCTCAGAAACTCTGCCATTAATGGGGTTGCATTTAATGAACTTCCAAGAACAAGGGGAGTCATCGTCTTCACTCCAGGAGGAAAGAACGGAAGAAGGGTCTTGAAGGTCGGATTTGAAAACGATTAAGCCGAGGATATCGTCGTTGAGTTGAGGATAAAGTTCATTGAAGGCAATGGCATTTTGAAGAAGAGTGGAGATGGATCCCAAAAGGGAAAGAGCGAAGAAACAGAGGAAAGACATTGGAGAAGAATGAAGTTCAGTTAATGGGTGTTTTTTCAGTTGAAGGAGATGGAAAGTTACATGGAAAAGGAGAGAGGAAACAGAAATTGGAGGAGAAAGAATGAAGAATGAAGATTGTAGAATGAAGAAGAAAGAGAGAAATGATATATGAAATTATGAATGGCCATTTTTGGATCATTGTCGCTTACTTCATCTTCTCTTATGTTTTCTTGCTTTCTCTCTTACTTCGCTTTCTGTGCCTTTCTATTTTTAAATTCACCTTCTTCTTATATCATTTTCTATTTCTTTATTTATTTTTAAAACATTTCTCAAATTTATCCATCTTTTTCAATTTCACCCCGTCTTTTAAAATAAAAAAAATATCAAATTCTATCTATGATAAATACCGATTCCCTTATAACTTCTATCAACCCTACTACTTTATCTACTCTACTTAAAAAAAAATGCAAACATGTAACTAGAGAAAATAGGTTTCACTCCCAAGAATAAAAGCAAAATAGTTATTCGAGATAGAAACTAAATATCAATAACATAGTAATCAAATAGTAATGGTAATAATAGACCTTCTAAATGGAAATAATATTAGTAAAGTTATAATTAATATATATTTTTTAAAATTGAGCTAAAAATTCCAAATTGTTATATGGAAATGTGATTAAATCTTAATTAAATTGTCATGTGACTTTAATCTTTCAAACTATTTAGTCACAAGACACATTTATAATATATAGGCTAAAGTGAATAGGTAGGCCTCTTGTAGCCTCTCAATGCTTTCATAAGTTTAGTTTTTCCCCCTCACTTTTTCCTATTCTTTTTTTTTATATCTTCATTTAACAAAACAACAAAATTCACTATTTTCTCTTAGATTTTCTTTTACTCATTCCAAAAACTACCATAAAAGTACGATAGCAATTGTTGTCGTTGTATCTTAAGCTTTTAAACTTTATTGAACTCTCAAATTTATCAAAATTTTAAACTTAGATTCTCAAACATGTATAATTGTATAAATTTGAAGATTCAATTTGTCATTTTTATAAGTTTAGAGTTACAATTTTCTTAAAATTAGTTAAGTCATTCTAATACTTTTTATACATAAAAAAGAAATACATTTATAAATATGTTTCTAAAAGAGTAGAGTCAAAATATTCGAAAATAATGAGAAAAATGGTAATTATAATTGGTGAAAATATTATGAATAATAATTAAGTATATAGCAATATTTAAAAAAAATTACAAATATAACAAAATCTATCAGTGTAGATTTCTAGTGATAGACCAATATTTGTAATTTGCTAGACTTTGATAGATTTTACTATATTTGTAAATTTTTGTAATTATTTTGAATCTATAATTGTTGTATTTATAATTACCTTTAAAAAAATTACAAAATAGTAATATAGACTAGATTTAAAGTTTATTGAAAATAAATACATCGATGTCTTAAATATAGCGATAAATTTTGAACTAAAAAATAATATTGAATTTGTATTTTGATTGAAATCTAAAATATCAATATCGTGTAAATATTTTGCCAAAAGTTATATCTTTTACAATATTTTCTTTTAAAATAAATAAGATAAAATATCTATAGTCTATATTTAGTTTTTTTTTTAATGTTTTATAGATTCTTTTATTATATAATGAAAAAATCAATTATTTTATACAAATTCATAATATTAAAAGTTTGAGGGTATAATTGCAATTACCTGTATATAATAAGGATGACTTTTCCACTTTGTCCTCTTTTTCTAACCTACACCATGAGTAGAACCCTATAGAACTACAAAGTTAGCATTCATCATTCTTTTTTCTTTCTTTCTCGTGTATGTATATGTATATGTGTACGTATATATAACCTAACTTCGTGATTGTAAGTTTTAATTAAAACTTTACACGTTTTTAGGAGTCAGTATCGATTTAAAGCTAGACTAATAATTGTAATTTAGTTTCATAGGTATATCAATTTACATCATACATTAGTTGTTTCATTTGGAAAAAACTAATGTAAAATTTATAAATTGTATCAATTAAACCCCTAAACTTCAATAAATAAATCAATTTAGATTCTTAACCATATATAATTTTAATTAAAAATAATTTATAGCACTACTCAATCATCCATTTTGTAAAATTGACATTTGATAAAGTTTATACACGTTTGAAAGCTAATGCATTCATAATAAATTATCTAAATTTTTTTTCCATAAAAAAAAACTAAATCATCAGTGTTAAAATTGATACATACGAACAAATATTTTTAAATTTTTATTGAAAATTCAAGGCTATTTTTTTTATATACAAAGATTAAAGTTCAAATATATTTAGTAGAATTTAGTCTATACTTTTCTATATTGGATTTATATAAAGAAATTAAGAAAGGGACAACAAATTATTTTATATCCCATAACTCGATACCATTTTCTTGATTTTGAAATTCATTAATTATAGTTTTTAGGATTCGATTCCAATACCATACTTTATTAACAATTAACAAAAATAAAATTTTAAAAGGACAAACACCATTTATTTTATTGTCATATTTACACAAATTTTCAATTTTTAATTATGGCATTAAATTCTGCTGTTTTTTCATCATTTAAAAATGATAAATAATATAATATAAAATTAAAATATGCCAATTTGCTTTATCTAAACATTATAACTTAAATTACATTGTACGGCTTATCATTTACCTCAATTTCAATTAAGTTATTAAATCTCATATTATCCTTTTTTTTCTCCCTTAATTAAATTAAGGATTCGATGCAATTTTTGAGTTTTTGCTTATGAAATTTATGATTCAACATTTTCTTTCAATTATATGAGAGTCTAATAGACATTATAACTTTTAAGTTTGATCTACAAGTAACTTGGTACACTAAATTTTAAATATTTTATTGATGCGTTAATATTATTAATAAAAAAATATGTATAATTTGCTAGAATTTTTATTTATTTGAGTGGGAAAAAACTTATAAACATGTGCTAATCTCAATGCTTAAGAATTAATTACACCAATTTGGTTGATCAAATTGCTGTTTAGTGGGAAGATATTTGAAATGTTTATGTTTCTCACTCAAAATTTGAGTTTTTTTTTTTTCCATTTTTTAAAAAACGAGATATTTAAAT
Organism: Cucumis sativus; assembly: GCF_000004075.3. NCBI lineage: Eukaryota > Viridiplantae > Streptophyta > Magnoliopsida > Cucurbitales > Cucurbitaceae > Cucumis > Cucumis sativus. The sequence goes on from NC_026658.2 coordinate 2,112,099, forward strand.
TGAAAGTTGTGAATTTGAATCAAACTTAATGCAACAAACAATGCATATTTATAATTTAAAAAAAGAAGTTTATTTTGAAATACATTTTAGAGAAATTCTAAAAGCAAAACAAAATGTGTTTAAAGTTTAAATATTAAAACAAATTAAATAAGAAAGTTTAAGGAATAATTTTCTTTTGAAGACAATTTAAGGAACAAATTAAAAAGAATCTATAAACCCAACTTTTAAAGATATAAATGCAAAAATATTTTTTTAATGTTGACAAAGAAAAAAGGGGGGAGAAAGTAAAAACCAATTTTATATTATTTTAGTACAAACTTTCCAACACATATATATTTGAATAGAAACAACATAAAATTTAGAAGTGTACATGAAGGGATATGGAGGAATGTTTTTAGCCATTGTGAAATACAATTTATTTGATTATTAAATAAAAAAACCTATCTAATTTTTTTCTTTCGATATTATCAATAATAAATATTGATATAGTTATTTCATTGTTTATTAATACCACTAAAATCTATTAGTTTTTATTAACGATAGATCTAAAACCTTGTTACCTTTTATAAATATTTTAGAAATTTACAAATTATATACAAAACTAAAATATAACATTTCAAAACTTTAATATAAATTTAAGAGAAAAAACTAATTATGAAGGACAAAATTGTGGGAAAATATTGCATTTATTAAAAATATGTCCAAATAATTAATAACAATAATAATAAAAGAGTAGAAGAAAAAAGAGGGAATGAATAAGAAGAACACATGAGGAAGGAGAGGAGGAGGGTAAGGGTTGGGAAAATCCAAAGAAAGTTCACGGGAAAGACTGAATGACTATTTTGTCCTTTTGTTTATGTCTTTTCTTTTTTGCTTCTAAAGTGGTGGGTAGTTATTGTGTGTGGTAAGGGACCACCCTTACTCTCCCATACACCGCTGTCTGCCAAACCTTCCTTTCTTCAACTCTCCTTCTTCAGTTCTTTCCCTTTTTCATAGCTCAACACTTCCTTTAATCCACGTTTTCAGAGTTCGAATGGAATTGATTTTGCAATCACTTTATAACTACTTAATCTCCTTTTAAGTCTTTTCCATATTTTAAAACCAAGGCAACCAAGGGAACTAAGGCCCTATCCTGTCCTGCCTGCCCTGTCCTCTGAAATCCGTTACTTACGGATGAGCTACTTTCTGCTGGATGTTCCCCTTCGTAGTTATTCGTGATTATTCAGGCAAATCTTTCCTATTTTTCTAATGCAAGAGCTTTTTTCCTATTCAACCTCAATGTTAACCCTCTGACTTGCTGGTCGTCAATATTCTTTGAACCTTTTATTTACAATAGAGGCATCAGTCTCAGTTTCCAATCTTGCTAGTAGGACTAGGACTAAAAGGGGAAAGCTATCACAAAGAGCAGCTCAACAGATAGGGTAACTGAAATCGGAAAGATAGTAGCCTCATCCGTTGTGGAAGAGGGAGCATAAGATCACATAAAAAGATAGGGAGGGGGCAAAGGAAGCAGCTCTTTCATTCTCAGTTGCTACATAAAATAGGATAAGTTCTCTCAAATTCTTTGACCCCGTCTTCAATCTACCATTGAATTTGAATAAAGGTCCAGGTGACCTAGAATATCCCTGTCTTATGGAGCCTCCTCCGGATATAAGGGGTCCTTGTTGAAACAATAAGCATTTAACTCGAACTTCCATGCATCTATCAATTTAAACAACTTTTATAAGTGTGTTTAAGTAAAACATAATAAACAGTTTAAATTGATACATTATATAAGTTTAAGATATACATTGATATACAGGTAAGAATTTAGGGTCTAAATTGATACAATTACTAGTTTGAAAGTTAAAATTGAGTTTAAACGAATACAATTATTAGTTAAAAGTTAGGATATAAATTGAAAATTTTCCCTAAAACAAAATATTTGAAAAATATACATAATTGAATCGATCTTTTTTTATTGACTCTCGACCAAAATGACAAAAAATTGAATTCTCAAATATATAATGGCTCACATGTTAAGTTTTTTTCTTTTTTTTTTCTTAAAAAACATAAAAATTGCGAGGAAATAAATATTTGAAATTGTTGAGCTAATTTATGAACTTAAGATTTAAACATTATATACATTTATAAATATAGGAAATACATAAAGGAAAAAAAGAAAGAATAATTGAAGGTGTTCAATAATTTTGACAAATGGGGTTTTTTTGGAACGACTTGTCGCACTCCCACAGGCCAGCTCCAAAAGGATGTCGTCTTAGACTCTTAGCTAATTCATTTCAAAACAAAATCAATTTGAAATCTTTGTACAAAAATAATTTACAAATAAATGATATATATAAATTTGAGAATCTTTTTGTATTACTTTTATAATAGAGTTACATTGTCTTATATAATATAATCATGGACATGGAGATTCTAAAATAGTGTATTTTATACCAAGGGGAATTTTGGCTACTTGCATTCCATGTCATTAAAAAAATTCTTTCATTTTATTTTGTCAAATTAAAACGACCCATTTGTTAGGTATTATATTATTTCAAAACACTTTATTTTGTCCATAACGGACTAGGATATATCTGTATCAAGGACCAAGAATTTTATGATTCAAATGCTCCACAACCACTTGTAGTAAATAGCAAAACTTTAGGTTTCTATACAACATGAAATTAATACAACTTGATCCATCTAGACTAACTATAAATCAAATTCATAGTCATATAACTTTAGAGGAATGCTTGATCTTGTAATAAGCAATAATTTTTTCACTAAAAATAAACTGTTTTTTCTTTATCAATTCTTCACTGTTTTCAATATTCGTTTATCTTCGTTCGTGTATATTTCTTAACATTATTGTCGTTATGATTGGTTGCTTTAAAAAGAAAAAGGAAATATACTATAAAGATGATAAGATCTGTAAACATGAACAAGAAGATGTTATGGTTAAAACCATCCAAAGAATTAATGTAAAATATGAAAATGGGGAATAATATGACAAGAGAAGAGAAGGGAGTTTTTGGGTTTTAATGGAAGGTTTCCATGTGGCATGTTACCCTCTTCCCCTATTTGATAAGATATATATAGAATTTCATTGGAGAGTTGAGAGAGAGAAATTGATTGGACAATAATTTGAGAGAGAGATGAGAGATTCTTCCTAGCTATTTGATGTGACTCATAATTCATCTATGTATCACCTTCTAAGTTAGACTTAATCTAAGAATTAAAATATCAATATTAATGTCGATAACGAGATTTTAATTTTACGAATATATTAATGAAATATCGATATTGATAGATATTCTAGAAGTCACAAATTTATGAGAAAGAAAAGAAAAGAAATACATTGAAATTTTAGAAAATGTAACTTGATTGATCATAAGATGGGCGTGTGAAGTTACAAATTGAGAGATTTGATGGTTTTGCCCCTACTTAATTTTGCATTTTGTTCGTGGAGAGATTTGTTTGTATGTACTTAGTTTATGTAATATTTTGTTTGTATGCTTTTGAAATTAAAATGTGATAAGAAAAGGATTATTAGAGATATTGAGTCATGCATTCCATCATCGAACTTTTTCTTCACTGTAAAGTGAAAGTGAAAGTGACAACTTTTAGTTGAATTTAATGAGGAAGAAAAACAACTTTAATTTATCATATTTCAATTATTTTTCATTCAACTAAACAAACACATGAATCTGATGAATGTCCAAAATCATCTTTATTAAATTGGTACAATAAAATACTTGAAATAAAAGCCACATAAATATGCTCAACAAATCATATAGAAGGTTAAATAAGAAAAATCAACCATAAATTTTCCAAAGCATAACACTAGTTATCTATTTAGATGGAGTGTTTGAGAAGTTGAGTTAAAACCAAACTTTATGCGACCATTTTCCTATCAAATGACCCAAAAAACAGTGCAATTTGTTTTATTCTTCTATCAGTCTGCTATGCTTTTATTCTAAGACACATGAAAAAGTTTGATAAAACTTATTGGAAAAAATAAGTTTAGCTCGGCAGTATGATATTCCATCCAGAACTAAGCAGTTTAATCCTTCGTACTAAACAAAACCAATGCATGTGTAAAAGAGAAGGTAGTAACAGTCAAGTCACTTGGAAGCCGTAGATTTTTTCATTTTCAAATAAACATGAAACATACAACCAAAAAGGAACTACGTCTATATACAACTTCAAAAACAGTTCCAACCAAGAATTAATTTCAAGTCATTGACATCTTGTTCAAAACCATGTTTTTTTTTTTTTTTTTTTCTTTTTACCTCTGTCTACAGAGTGACTACAAGAATGAATCAATATATCCATAGGTATGCCTTCTATTATACTGTAGTAAGCTTGCATATGTCCTATCCCATATTCCTATGTACAGAGACTCGTCATCTGGACTCAATGACACCCCTGAGATCTCTCCGAAGAAATCGATCTCTTGTCTCTTTTTGTAATCTGTGCTCGTGCTGTACACATGTACAAAATCGGCAGGTTCAGCAACCACCATGAACTGACCATCAGATGAATAACGAATCGATCGAGCAGCACCGATATGTCCCTTCAGAACTGCAACGGGTGTTGAGAAGTTCCTTACATCCCATACTCGGCATGTCTTGTCTTGATTCCCAGTAGCGAACATGCGACCATCAGGGTGCCAAGCAGATGCAAATGAATAATCTCGATGACCAACAACTGTGCCTATAGTCTGAAACACATTGCAACACATCATGCGAGTGTCACTTTGAGAGTTATAAGGCCTAGATGCCATGACCAACTTGCTTAATTGTGTGATGATCCAAAATACTAAAACATCTTCTATGCAACTTAAAGATGAGGGAAGATGATAATTATCATCTGAATTCCCATCAATACTCTCTGAATAGAATCAGAGATAAATTCATACAGAGAGCGTATGAGCAGTGCAGTTGAACCAGTTTGAAGAGGAAAAGAGATAGCAATAACCAAGGTTAATGTTTTTTTTCTTCATCCGTGAGAATTTGGCTAATTTGCTTGTTGCACCTCAACTAATTTCATAGGACAACAGCTTGACCTACTGTACAACATTTGGGTGTAAAAGACCCAACATGAATCAAACTCAGCTTGACCTACCTATGACCCTCATTGACCACCAGGGTGAGGTGATTTGAACTTTTACACCCTCATAACATTATATAAATGTAAAAAACTATGCATTAAAAGAAATTAAGACGGTATCTTAAATCCACACATTATCCTAAATTTAGTCAAAATTCTAAATGTCATATTTGACATCATTTTCATGATTAGTAGAACTTCTGTTTCCAATCTTCTTTTGAGGCAACTAGAAGTAAAGATCATTCAAAAGGTCCTTTAAATGCTACCAACAAGGGACATGAAGACTAAGAAAGTACATTATTGATCCACCTCATTTTGTCTTCCATCCTTGCAGTTCCTTCCTCCCTACTTTCCCATTTTATATTTTATCCCACCAAAAGATCTACACTATTCCTCCCTGATTTTTTGCTTTCGACCATGTGTTAAACAGACTTACCGTGCGAGTAACAAAAATGCAGCTAATGAATCTCAGAAACATGCAATATCTTAGAAATAACTCAAGAACATGCTAGTGACTTCTATGAAACATGAAGTATTACTTGATGAACTTGAGCCCAAATTGTGAGGCCAGACAAGAACTTCAAACAATATTGACTCATTCAAATCCTACTTCCATTCGAATATAATCTAACACAGTTCAATCTATCTGCATGGTAAGGAAACTTCCTTACCGTTCCATTTCGTGAATCAACAATCAATCCATCTGTGTGATCACCAACAACAACAATCAGCCTGCGATCTGGACTCACTGACGTATGCTGCAGCAACATAAACAAAAAATCATTAAAACATTGTTCCTGTACACTCAAACCATTCATCTTAACCAAAAGGACTGTGTTTTAATATGCTATATATAGTTGCATTCAATAATTTGATATAGTTGTAAATTAACTTTCACTACTACAGCTGTACAGGCAGAATGGTCCTGGCATAGGGTACTAACAGTTACAAAGCATTCAGCCGCTCAGGAAATAAAAGAAATTAGTGGAGAAAATGCAACGGAACAGATTGGGAACATAGACCCAAATGTTCACATAAAACCTGGAGGAGACATACATTTACTGGCCAAGGAAAATGGAAGTGATTCAAAAGCTGAAACCTCTCCATGTCATACTCTCTCATGCTGCAATCATTATTTGCTGCCATGAAATGTAACTCACCACTGCAAAATATACTAATCAGTCTGAATTCATGTACATAATCCAGCCAAACAAGACAAGACTCAGCCAAAGTGCTAAAAGTACCTTCTGCTGTCATATATTTCAACAGCATTTGTAATGGCATTCTCATCATGTGTAGTTCGAGTACAGAAGCTTACCCCTTGTTTATCCAAACGCTACAGGAACAAACGAAGTTATTAATTCAGTACAATCTGAAATAAGCTACGTATTCAAAGAATATTTCCTCCAAAAAAAAAGTCACCTCAATTTTTCAACTTTAACTTGACTGAACCAAATGGCAGAGAATTTTCCATAAGATAGAAAATTCACAACGAACAAATCACAATGGCAAATATCAAATTGACATCACTCCACTCAGTTAACCAAACCAGGGAAGCTAAAAACATTTAAGATAGATTGCAAATGTTGAATATTGAAATTGAAAGAGATTTGAAGTGAGACACAATAACAAAATGTCACATACAAAATTGACATCATTCCTCTCAGATTACACCAATTGACCAAACCATGAAAGTTCAAAACATTTAAAATAAAACAAAGAATTTTGGAACATTGAAAATAGAACTGATTTGATGTGAGACACTATCAATAAAGCAGAAGGCGTTCTTCTCCAGGAACTGTGTTCTTTCATAAACTAAGAGAATTTGGAAATTCAGCATGGGAAAAAAAATTACAATAATAAGCTACATGCTGACCTTACAAGTAAGCTCTCCTTGGAATCCACCTGCAACAAGAAAATTATCCTTGACTGCAAGTGTGCTAATCTGAGTTTGTGTAAAACCCTCCAATAAACTTCCAGCATGTTTCTGTATGACCAAGCAAACAAAACAAATTACAGAAGCCATAGGGAATTTATGAAATGAAAGCGATAACATTGAACCTTAACTCCTACTCCCACCCCAAGCCATCGGCAGAAAATAAATAGAGCTTGAGAAACAATAAGTAAGAACAAGTGCATAGAAAAATAGACACGAGCAATGTAGCAGATACATCATTGAAAAGGTACAAATGTTCCTTTACTATCAACATCAACAGCCAAAGCCAGAAAGAAAAAAACGAGATTTAAAAGGGATCTTGATTTGTAACCTTCGAAACTGGGAAGTGTTATTTTCAATGGACTAAACAAAAACATCAATTATTTTATACCCTGTCCCTAACTCTCATTTGTAATGTAATCTGATGCTTTAGTTCACTAGGTGGGAAGATTTGTGTACAAAGATAAGAGAAGAATGTCTGTGCTGGTTTCTGACTCTCCTCCATTACAATCTTTACATTTGCTAAAATATGATGGATCAATGAGAACAAGTGTGATACCAACCTCTGTAGGCGCTATATGCCCAGCAAAATTGAGGATTTCAGATAAGTTGCCAGATAAAGATGACCAATGCATGACAGAATAGTTGGACATCAAATAGACATCATGCTTTGAAGTTGCCCAGACCAAGTTCCTTAGCTGCAAGACATAAGTAAATAACAAATTATTTTTCCCCAAAAGCACTCGGGAAGAGGATACAAGCACAGAGTCCAACAACAGCAACTAAACTATTTGAAAATAAGGATTTCACTTCAGAATTCCATTTATTTTATCATGGGCAGCCTGACCAGTTGCCAGATATGGACACAATTACAATAAAATGTAGCAGATAAACAGACCACTTAACACAAAAAAAGTTGTCCATATGTCATTTGAGAACAATTGTGAATCAATCACCATTTACCAAAAATAAATTAAAAATACCTAGAGAACGGACCAACCAACCAAGACCATGACTCTGTATGTGAGTGGTCCTGGAAGTTGACAAGGACAGGTATGCATAGACTGGTGAAGTACGAAACTTCATACTAAGGCATTTTGAAAAGTGGTAAACAAACTAGTCTATAGAAAATGTCAAATAGAGTATCAACTTATACTCATTACAATTATTAGAATAAAAAAGAGAATTGAACACTATCAACTCCAATACCTGAAAGTGCAAGATAGTAGGCTTAACCAGTCTTGTATTATGAAAGAACTCATAGTAGTTCCCTCCTTTCTCTATTGCTTTGCATTCCTAAAAAGACAAATACAATTACTAAAATACTTGTGTAAGAATTTCCAATGTCCATAAGGCCGTGAAAGCCTCTACTCAACCTTTGAACCTTCAGCAAACATCGATGATTATGCGACAATTCATACCTTATCAACGGCTGCTCCAGATGAAGGAATATTTTCATAATTTTTGTACTGTTCAAGCCTTGTCAACCGGTACTTCTCACGACTAATGTTCAATCTATCCCATGGAATACCTTGAATGTCCAGTCCCTTCCTCGCAAGGGCGGATGACGTATCTATCGACTTTGTAAGCTGCAAAAAGTTTATGAAGATCTTGATGTCAAAGGGTCGCACATGATTTATAAAATAACCAGTGTTAGCCCAATAAAGAGCCATAATAACAGTTAGGAAATCAAAGAAAACAAACCATGTCAAATTCGTCATCACCCGATTCTCCATCACCTCCATCATCAATGTCATCAGCCATTTCATGACCAGCAGCCATATAATCAAATTCATCCATATTTTGCTGTTGGTAAGACATGCGGATGCACTCCTCACCAATCTATATCTCTGCAATCAAACCCATAAACCTTGCTTATTAAATAAAACTCTGTGCAGAGAATGCATTTTCATCAAAACTGAACCAAAGCAACACACGTAAGAAAAAAAAAGGTAGAAAAATCCAAACGAATACGCCAACCACCACCACCAACATACATAAAAAATGACCAAAGAGCAGGAAATTACAACATTCCCATAGAAAACCCCAATAAATAGAAAAAGAAAACAAGATGCACATTCGAACAAGAACGAATTTTTTTACAAACCCAGTTCCTAATTTTTCGTATTAATCATTATCACGAAAGAAAGAAACAGAGAAATAATCATTCAATGAAAAAATATCATACCCACAAAATAAAAAACCTAAAAGAGAACAAGACGCGACGCAATCCAGAAAAAAAAAAAATGCATGTAATCAAACAGAAACAGAAATCAATCAACAAAATTCCATAAACGACCAAATAGAAACTAAAAGGGAACCTTGTGAAGGGAATTCATAGAAAAGGGGATAAAAAAATCAAATTGAAGAACAAATTAAGGGATAAAAAAAGAGGAAAAGGAGGGGGATAAACACACGTTTATCACTCCGTATGGCTTCGTTTCGTTGCGCCTCTTTCTCCTTTTTCTCTCTCAAAATTTCCAGAGATGATAACGATGGTGGGGGGGTTTTAAGCTAAATCCGCAAACCGACCTCTCGAGAATTTTAAATCATATGAACATATTATTATATTAATATATGAAATTCATATATGATATAATAATGATTTTTCTTTTGATTAAATAAAGGTTGAAACTTGAAAGCAATTTGTTCAATTTATTTGTAAAACTTTTAGTTTAGAAGAATATACATTTGATGTATTGAGACTTATCCATTTGTGTTGTAAAATGTCTTCAATCTCCTTCTCCAAATATATGGTAGTTAGGCAACTTTACTCAATCACCCTCAAACACGATACCACTATTACATTGTTGAATGCATCGGAAAAATTTTAAATTGTTGTGTAGACAAACATGTTAAGAACTTGCTTCGAATGATTATTAAGGAGTGGTTGTAAATTTACCTAAAGAAAGGAAAGTATTAATCTACGAAACTTGAGGCTATCTTCAAAAGTTTGATTGTGATCAAACATGAATGGAGAGGGTCCAACCAGTTGTTAGAGGTTGATTTTGATTCACTCGAGACCATTGATCTCATAAATGGGATGAATTTCTTCTCTAAAAATGTGATGTGTTTTTATCCTATTTTTTTGAGAGATGAACAAACATGCTCATGCTTTTGCAACTTTAACATCCTCTCAAATTTTAATATAGGAAATATCGTTTTCCAAATAATTTTTCGTGCTTCATTTTCTTGATCAGGAAGTTGGGTCGTGAATATGTGATTTCTTTCAAATGTTCATGTTAGTCTAAAAAAAAAGTTAAAACCAATTTTAGATGTATTTTTAATTTTTTTTAGTTCAATATTAATACGCAAAGATGGAGATTTGACCATCTAACAACTTTATTTACAAGTTGATTCGATTTACATGTTTATGATATAATTCTTCCATTCAAACTCAAACCAAATTGTTTTAAATTCTGGTTATATATGTATCTTTTAACTTGTCGTGGTAACCTCCAATTGCAAACTCAATTGTCAACCTTCTAATCATTTGCCTTCACATTCACCCTTTGCCAAACATGGCTTTGCTTCCACACTCTCATTGTGTATCTTGTATTCCTCAAATTTATCTTAATTGTTCATCTTTGTCTCACCTAGATGTAAAGCAGTCGAGAATAAAATTTGAATGAGGATTGATTGTTCTTTATATATAGTTTTTTAATGTCATACCATCTATTTAAAAAAAAACGTCACCAAAGCTTCATAAACTAGCTAGCTATTTGTTATGAATGTTTAAGGTTATAAGAGAGTGCATAGACACTCGTAATGAAATTTGAATGCATTGTAATGTAATCCAAAACTCATGTTTGAATTAAGCGTTTTGAACTCTTATCATAATATTAAGCTCATTTCATTTTGATAGTTTTCAGTTAAGCTCTATTTAGGAGGTTTTGAGACGTGGAATTGAACTAATTTGATAAGTGAAGGAAATGATTTAGAATTTGTTGAAGAAAAAATTGAAACACAATTATTCCTATCTTCTAAAATTATTTTTCAAGAAAACAAAAAAGAAGACGTCGTGTCATCACCACTTTACTATTGATTGACAATGTCGGTGATAACAACAAGGCATGTGCTGATGTGGATGCTGACCGAGCAATGTCTCCAAATTATTATTCTTTCAATATTCTACAAATCTCTTTTCGTAAATATAATCATTTTTCTTATCAACAAATTTGACCAATTTTATTATTACTTTCTAAATTTTAACAAATTAATTGTTTATTTCCATTCAAACACATGAATCCAAATATTTTACTTTTATAAAAAAAATAGCAAAACAACTCTTTAATCTCTTTATCAATACAATAGTACATTATTAATTTTTAAAATACATATTCTTTCACCTCTATTTTATCATAACATTTTAAATAATCAAACTCAAGGTTGAAATCGACAAAAATTGTTCATATAACTTACCTCACTAATATTCAATTATTTGTGTGAGGTCGCATAGATTTATAAAGATTAAGATTTGATTAAAGTAATAAATAGATGTGCAAATTTACTAAAAAATGAAGGAAAAGGGTAGGATTTTGAGTGTTTGGGGGAATGGAATTAGTAAGGTAATTAAGGGGAACACAAATGATTAGAGTAATAAGGTAGGAAATTAATGAAAAGCATTTGATTTGTGGAGAAATTAGAAGGCAATTATCAAAGTAGAGTAGGGGAAGGAAGCATGCTTTTTATTTTATGTTATTTATTTTGGTGTAGAAGAGTGTCATTTACAAAGTTCTCTTCCCAATATATTTCATTCTCTTTCTACTCATCGTATTCTCCCACTTTACATGCAACTATTACACTTTCCTCTCTCTCTCTTTCTTTTTCACATTCAGGTAACTTAATCAATCAATATTTTCATTCCATCCTAAAACAATTTATAAATAATAAACAAGTTAATCTTACCTTGTATAACAAATGCTAAACCAACTCATGATGTCGTAGAAAATTAATTAATAAGTAGGTAGTCGTCAGGATTGAACGCATTACCTTGTAGTTAGTTATTGAGACTGTTTTTTTACCACTACCAAACCAACTCATGATGGTTGAGAACCCTGTAAATAATAAACAAACAATCACTCACTAAAAAGCTTATACAAGTTTTTGTTTATTATAAATTTGATGCATATGATTTTGCCATGTACAGGTTTTTATTGGAAGATTCACGAAAAGGTTATCATTTCCATCAAAAAGGTACAGTTTGATTAAGGAAACTTCTTTTGCCTCTTCATCAACTAAGGTTAAGGCTCTAAACATAACTGAATTAAAAAAATGTAGTAGGGAGATGTAATCGAGTAATTTCAAGTCTAATGCATGCTTAGAGAAAAGATTCAAAGCAATGATTGATAAGAACATTTGAAAACTAAAACCAATACAGTCATTATGCTGGTGCTTCCATAGTTCATCAATTCCTTTGTTTTCATCTACATGGCACGAACTCGCCTCATGGTGTCTACGCACACGCTTTGGGAAAATGTCAAGAACTGCACTGTTGCATGCTTTTTTTATTGCATTTGATAAGTGATTACATGATATATTATTATTTCATGAGACACATAATTCGAGATAACTTAGTGATAGCAATTTTCTCCATGCTTTGTTGGCCTTTTCAGAATAAATCAGATTGCTAGGTGACAGAATATGTACCTCCACATAAGCTTGGAGAATATAGTCTTTCTGAGTTTTTAAGACATCATCAACTTTCCCTAGACAATCGGAAGATACACATTCAGCAGAAATAATGAACACAAATGCATGCATATCAATTCCACAGAACACATGATTGCACACATCTAGTACAAGTCTTGTTTTCACAATGAAAATAACTTAAGGCGATCTTTAAAATCAGTATTTTAAAGTGAGATACTTTTCCTACATTTACTTTTGAGAAAATAGTGAAGTGTTGTTACATGCTTCAGAATAAATTTTGGCTAATAACTAATCACCATTAAGATTTTGAAAAGTAATTTTGAATGACTAAAACACTATTTAACCCTCTAAGAAAGTTACCACGAGCTCAGCTAAGTAAAAACTGAACACAAATGATTAGCACAAATGCATGCATATCAACTGCACGAAGCACGAAGATCATTATATGCACATTTCAAGTGTGCTTTCTGCTGATTGAAAGATGGCGTGGGTGTGTCTTTTTAGATAACAAAAGCTTTGAGTTGTAATAATTGATGTGTGTTCATCAAACAACTATAGTCCAACAAATATCAAGAAGAAACAAAGTCTGGTCAGTGAAGATGTCTAGCAACACCTATGTGTTTTCTATTTTTCTGTATCAAAACTGGAAAGTATACTATATATCATAAACAATGCTTCTGTGTATAAAAAGCTAGACATATCTCAGAAAAGAGCAGTAAAAATAAGCATACCATTAATATATTAGGCATAGAACTGAAATAAGGATACATGCAAAACGTGTAAGGTGTAACACATCAAAGAATGGATAAAAATGTTTGACCCGTATCTGTCCACACAGAATATCTGTTACTGTGTAGTCATCAGAAGCCAATTCATTAATTTAGGAGCATATACTAAGGATACAACCAAAGCTAGAAGGATCCATCCATAATGCTCCACCAAATACATATTATGCATGCATCATATAACCAAAATGAGCTACTTGTAGACCAAGCCAACCGTTAGAAGTTGGAGAAACTTTAAACGTTATACACATGTTTAACAGAAGAATTCAAGGTTTAGTTGGTGACAATCATGTTTCTTATTCCATGTTTTCGGTTTTCTAAAAAAAAGTTTGATAATTGATTTTTGTTTCTTAAAATGAGAAACAAGAAATGACAATTTACCAGTGGGGGGAACAAATTCTGAATACATTCACAGCAAGAGACCACGAGGTAGAATGAGCTACCAAACTATACCCAACTATTTACATTATTCATTAACATGAATTTGTTGTCTTAATTTATCTAATGGTATGCATAAGTAAGAGTTAGAACTTATATCCCAGACATCCCTTTTGATTAGGGAGAAGTTTCGTCTAGACTTCACAGAAAGGTCTAGCACTAATTGTACATTTTGAGGGGACAAATGAACAGGTCAAGCAGGTTTGAATTATACAGCTTGAGAAGGTATAATGGTATATCAGCAGAGGTTTAATAGCCCATGCACAAACAGATGAGACTAGAACCAGTAGCTTCAGCCCTTCCTATAGATCATCAGGCTTCACTTAAAGATTTTCTCAGCTTACCAGGTCAATCTTTATATTCAGTATTCACAAAGTTCTTTTTCTGAATTCTGAAGGGGCCCTTTGTTTCCATTAATAATAGAAATATTTTGATGATCCTTCCAAACAAATTAAATTAACCATCACCAAGGTTCTATGTGACCTCCATCTGCATCATTACTAATATCTACGTTATTTGTAGTCCAAAAGTCTCCATTCGACCAAATGCTTGGCACACCACTGTTCTCATCTTCAAAATCTAAATCCTCATACTGAAATAAACTCTCAAAACCATCATCGTAATCGTCGTCATAGTCATTTTCCATCTCATGATCATGATTATTGTTTTCATGATCATTTCCATATTTACTGTCATATATTTGAGCCTTCTTCTTCTCCCGTCTCAACCTTTTTGCTTCCTTCAAAAGCGTCATCCATTGATTTTTTATTGCTAAAGTCTCATCCTTCTCCAGAAGAACACCCTTATCGTCAAATCCTTCCACAAGGAATACAGAGTCTCTCTGACCCTTCAAACTCACATAAAATAACTCCGGATGCCTCACAATCATTCCTCTCAGTTTATTTGGTAGCCCAAAATCTTTTCTGAAATGTGTCAAGTGGTCTATTAAAGTCCTCTTCTCAACCATCATCCCCAATACCTCTCGCACCACAGCACAAGCTCGTTTCTCTGACTCGAGAGACTCCTTGGCCAACTCACTCGCTGGATTTTTGTAAGGGCATACATCTGGCAAATCCCTGAACTTAATTAGAAATTCCTGGTGGGTTCTTTTCAAATTCAGCCCCTTTCTTAGTCTCAACAAGTTGAATTTTAATGGCCTATCCACAATTAGCTCACGTGAAGGCACTTGAATGCAAGGTAAAGGCTTTGCCAACTCGGGGTCCCAGGAGACAAGCTCCAGTGCACGGCCATATGAGGTATCAACAGTCCTAAATTTTTCTGGATAATCATTACAGAGACGGGACCTAAAATTTGGGGGCAGGCTTAGATCGGGAGCAAGGTGAACCAGCTTTGATAAAAGAATCCTGTGGTGTGAAGAAAGCATAAGTAATTTCTGGAGCTTTTCAGCCAATTTGTTAGAGATTACCATTTTGAGATCAGAGTCCTGTTTAGCAATAGATGCTGCTGCTGGGGTTAGACGAACACAAAGTTGAGGGTAAAGCTTTGTTGCATTGAGTGGTGTGGGTGGATAAGGGATTGAAAAAAGTTCAAAAATGGAAGGATAACGATGAATCATTGAAAGGAGAGAACGGGGTCTGGGAAGGGAAAGATAGCCACGGCATTTGGAAAGAATGTGTAGTGGTATATAATGCTTTGGTTTAGATAGCAGTAGGATTATCAGCTTTTGCACAAATCGAGTTTTGTTATGTTTTACAGCATGCCGATCTAACGAACGACTACGAACAATCTTGATAGAGGAACAAGGAGTCAAAGTATAATGAGTTCTGAAATTTTCTTTTCTTTGACACTTGAAGTCGACTTTGGAGTGCAACCACAATGGACTGCCGCTGAGGAGGTTTGAACTAAGGGATGTTACATGCCAGTCCGTAGGGGTCAAGAAATGAGAACATAAAGCCATTTTTCAGTTTTGTATAAATGGAAGGGCTTTTAGATTACAATAGGTAAACAGATTCATCAAATTAATCTAAAGAAGATGACACATATCATTCTTCCAACTCTAACTCAAGAGCACCCACCAGATGGGGGATGCTACTGTCTGGCATCAACAGATTAAACTGCAAGCAACTATCTTGAGGTTCTTTACCACCTGCAGAACATAAATTGCATTTATGCAGTTAACATTTCAGTACAGTTTATGGTCCCATGGTATTTATACTTTCTTGACTTGTACAAAGTGAAAATTCTGAATAGAAAAAATAGCAAGGTGCAGCAGAGTCCAAAAAAGCATTTCGATAGTAAAATACTGAAATGTAAATAAACAAAAGCAGAATATTCACAAGAGAATGCCTAAATTTTTCATCTTCTTGAATTCATAATGAACCGTATGTAAATAAGTGAAAGAAAATTGTTTGGCGTCATGGGAGAGAGTAAACTAGAAAATAGTAAACCAAGACTTCTTTTTTGTCTACAGATTCTTCTTATGACTGTAAATTTCAGGTTTTTAAAGAGTATGATATGAGGAGGAAATCTCTTCAGATATCCTTCTCTTAAAAAACTTCTTTTCAGTTACATGGGTAATAAGAGTAAAAAACCATAGAACAAAGTAAAAGCGTCGACCTCAGAAAAGTTCAGCGATCAAACAATTACTCCATTTTATCTCCTTTTTTCCCCCTTCTCCCTGGGGTTAGATTAAATCACGATACTAAATTAGCAAATCCCAACCACAGCAATCAATATCCTTCACTATAAACGTAAATATAATGCAAACCCACTACCTATTCCACACTGTTCACTTTCTTTCCATAACTATTGGTATTCTAAAATTCACAAAACCAAATGCCGATTTCCTCAAGCACTACCACCATTATTCTCGATCCAAACATCAAACACCTCTTAGGCAAGAACAGAAATTAATTAAAAGAAGAAAAAAAAGAGAAACAAACCCACTTTTAGTATCCATCTCCTAACATAAATCTAGCTAAGTAAATGATTTTAGACACAGCTACAAGATGAATTGATTCAACTTAGTGGCATGACATGCATATAGTCTCACGAATCCGCACCCTAAACAGAGTTTAAGACGTAAAGTAGCACAGCATGAGATTGTAAATGAGAAGTAATGTAAAAGATAAACGAACATCAGCAAACCTGTTGAAAGGTGCGAAGAACTGAAGAGCGGTTTGTAAGCAAGCAGCTAAGACCCGACTCGATAGCAATAGAGGAGGATGAAGGGTTACAATTTTTTTATTATTTATTTCAATATTGGATTCAATACGAAGCCTAGAAATTCAAATCATTAGAAAAAAAACAATAGATGGACTTATTGTATTCCAAAAATTATGAGGACAAAATAGTAAAAACGTGAACTTTCTTCTTCTTTTTTGGTACCAAACGATAATGATTAGGAGAAATATTTATGCATAAACTTTTGGTTACTATAGACTTAACTTTTGATAAATGTGAATCAAGGCTATTAGACAAAATTTTCTTCTAAAGATCGTTAGATATTTGAAGAATTTTTTACCCATTCAATCTAACTCTTCAATTACTCAAAGTTTTCGAACAAAAATGTTTGTTTTAAAATGTGGGATAGGCTATGATTGATGTATTCTACATGTCACTAATGACCAAAAGTCTTCAAATTTATGTATTGGAGTAGGAATGGTGACAGCCCACCTATTAAACCCAAAGGAAAGTAGGAAACAATCACTCCATTCATCTCTATAACCCAAAAGCTTGAACATGGCGGAATTTCTTTGGACTTTCGCAGCTCAAGAGCTGTTGAAGAAGACAGTGAAGCTCGCAGCAGAACAGATCGGCCTGGCATGGGGTTTCAACAATGAGCTGTCAAACCTCAGAGACTCTCTACTTATGGTGGAAGCCATTCTTCGTGATGTCGACAGAATTAAGGCAGAGCATCAAGCTGTGAAGCTATGGGTAGAGAAGCTTGAAGCTATTATTTTCGAAGTCGATGTTCTACTGGATGAGCTCGCTTACGAAGATCTTCGCCGCAAGGTTGAACCCCAAAAAGAGATGATGGTAAGTAATTTCATTTCTTTCTCCAAAACCCCTCTTGTTTTTCGTCTCAAAATGGCCAATAAAATCAAGAACATTGCTAAGATGTTGGAAAGACATTATTCTGCTGCTAGTACTGTGGGGCTTGTTGCTATATTATCTAAACAGACTGAACCTGATTTTAGCCAAATTCAGGAGACAGATTCGTTTCTTGATGAGTATGGAGTTATTGGGAGAGAAAGTGAAGTTTTGGAGATTGTGAATGTATCTGTCGATCTTAGCTATAGGGAGAATTTGTCTGTTTTGCCAATTGTTGGCATGGGTGGATTAGGAAAGACAGCTTTGGCTAAGGTAATATTCAATCATGAATTGATAAAGGGGAATTTTGATAGAGCTGTATGGGTGTGTGTTTCGGAACCTTTTCTTATCAAGAAGATTTTAAGAGCAATTTTGGAAACTCTTAATTCTCATTTTGGTGGCTTAGATAGTAAAGAAGCCTTACTTCAAGAGCTACAAAAGTTGTTGAATGATAAAAAGTATTTTCTAGTTCTTGATGATGTTTGGAATGAGAATCCTATCCTCTGGAATGAGTTGAAAGGTTGTTTGTTAAAGATTAGCCAAAGATCTGGAAATGTTGTTGTTGTGACTACTAGGAGTGACAGAGTTGCTGAAATCATGGAGACACATTCTAGATATCATTTGACAAAACTATCCGATGACCATTGCTGGTCTTTATTCAAGAAATATGCATTTGGAAATGAATTGCTACGAATTCCTGAATTGGATATTGTTCAGAAAGAGCTCGTTAAAAGATTTGGAGGCATACCATTGGCTGTAAAAGTGATGGGAGGAATCGTTAAATTTGACGAGAATCACGAGGGATTGCAGAAATCTTTGGAGAATCTAATGAGACTTCAATTGCAAGATGAAAACCATGTTGTATCCACAATAAAGTTAACTGTAGATCGCCTACCATTGCCATCGTTAAAACAATGTTTTGCCTACTGTTCAAATTTTCCAAAAGACTTTAAGTTCAGAAAAGAAGCCCTTATTCAGATGTGGATAGCACAAGGCTTTATTCAACCGTCTTTGGGAAGTGATGAAATGATGGAGGATATTGGTGAGAAGTACTTCAATGTTTTGTTGTCTCGCTTCTTGTTTCAAGATATTGTCAAGGATAATAGAGGGAGAATTATATTCTGTAAGATGCATGATCTTATACATGATGTTGCATGTGCTATTTCAAATTCTCCAGGATTGAAATGGGATCCTTCAGATTTGTTTGATGGAGAACCTTGGAGACGTCAAGCTTGCTTTGCTAGCCTTGAACTAAAAACGCCAGATTGTAATGAAAATCCTTCTAGAAAGTTGCACATGTTGACATTTGATAGTCATGTGTTTCACAATAAGGTCACAAACTTTCTCTACTTGCGGGTTTTAATTACACATTCGTGGTTTATATGTAAATTACCAAATTCAATTGCTAAGCTGAAGCATTTGAGGTATCTTGACATTTCATATTCTACCATAAGGGAGCTACCAGATTCCGCTGTTTTGCTTTATAATTTGCAAACACTGAAGCTTTCAAGATTTTTAAACGGCCTTCCAAAAAATTTGAGGAAGTTGGTTAGTTTAAGACATTTAGAATTTTTCTCTGATCCTTGTAATCCTAAACAAATGCCTCAACATTTGGGTAAATTGATTCAACTTCAAACGTTGTCTAGCTTTGTAGTTGGGTTTGATGATGGATGTAAGATAGAAGAACTCAGATCTTTGAGAAATCTTAAAGGTAAGTTAAGCCTTTTATGTCTTGAGCGAGTGAAAAGTAAAAAGGAAGCCATGGCTGCAAATTTGGTGGAGAAGAGGAATATTTCATATCTGTCTTTTTATTGGGCCTTGAGATGTGAAAGATCAGAGGGAAGCAACTACAATGATCTGAACGTGTTAGAAGGACTTCAACCACATAAAAATCTTCAAGCTTTGAGAATTCAAAACTTTTTAGGCAAACTTCTGCCCAATGTTATTTTTGTCGAAAATTTGGTCGAGATATATCTACACGAATGCGAAATGTGTGAAACTTTACCAACACTTGGGCAGTTATCAAAGCTTGAAGTACTCGAACTTCGTTGTCTATATAGTGTAAGAAGTATTGGAGAAGAATTTTATGGGAATTACCTTGAGAAGATGATTTTATTCCCAACATTGAAAGCATTTCATATCTGTGAAATGATCAATCTAGAGAATTGGGAAGAAATAATGGTTGTATCAAATGGTACAATCTTTTCCAACCTTGAAAGCTTCAACATTGTTTGTTGTCCGAGATTGACGAGCATTCCAAACCTTTTTGCATCTCAGCATGAGAGTTCATTTCCAAGCTTACAACATTCGGCAAAGCTTCGATCTCTAAAGATTTTGGGATGTGAAAGTTTGCAAAAACAACCAAATGGTTTAGAATTCTGCAGCTCCCTTGAAAACATGTGGATAAGCAACTGTTCTAACTTGAACTACCCTCCAAGCTTGCAGAATATGCAGAATTTAACTTCTTTAAGCATAACCGAGTTTCGAAAGCTGCCAGACGGGTTAGCTCAGGTTTGTAAGTTGAAAAGCTTGAGTGTTCATGGTTACTTGCAAGGTTACGATTGGAGTCCTCTTGTACATCTTGGTTCACTCGAAAATCTTGTGTTGGTTGACTTGGATGGAAGTGGTGCAATACAACTTCCTCAACAACTTGAGCAACTCACTTCTTTGAGATCACTGCATATTTCGCATTTTAGTGGCATTGAAGCGCTACCAGAATGGTTCGGAAACTTTACATGTTTGGAAACGTTGAAGCTTTACAATTGTGTAAACTTGAAAGACATGGCGTCGAAGGAAGCTATGTCAAAACTTACAAGATTAACGAGTCTACGAGTTTATGGATGTCCACAACTTAAGCTTAATATAGGAGACTTTGAGCGGGTAAACATTTCCCTTGTACCTACCATCAGTTGAATTCCAATCTTCACTATAGCTTTTTTTAGTTAAACTATGGTTACTTGCAACAAAACACTGTTTCAATAACGATGATGGTAGTAATCCACGGTTAATTTTATCGTGGATAAAATGAGATTTTATTTTGTAATAGAATTCTCGTTTCGGTCTAATTTCAGTGTTTATTCTAGTACTTTTATGTTTAATGGTATGTCACCAAATTCCTCGACGAGCTCTTCCCGAACCTTATCGACATTGGAATGACTGGCTGGTCGTTTTCAAAAACACATTTATTAAATAAAAACCAAGAAGAATTTTCTTAATTAATACCTATGTCTCCATGATGATTGCAACTTCATCACTCTTGGTGGTCAGTCACAACTACAAAACTGCACAAATACTTTTATGATCTTTAACAAACAAGCTTTGAATGGAATTTAAGATTCACATTGCATTAGTTCTTATTGGAGAGTCTAAATTTATTCATTATATAAGTTTAGAGATTTAGATTTAAGTGATAAAAATTACACGTCGTCTCACATACTATTTATTTAAATAAAACATAATCGAGAGTTTAAATTAATACACTTGTGAAAGTTTAAAATTTAAACCAATACAATTATTAGTTTATGATTTAAATTTAAATGGTCCTTCAAGTTCAAGATTTAACTCGATATAGTTATTGAGTTATGTTTTAAATTGATAAAGTATAAATTAATATTTTTTTTTGGCTAAATTATAAAAAAATACCTATAAATTTTATATTTGTGTTAAAAATGCTTCTAAAGTTCTAAAAGTTTCAAAAAATACCCTTAAAATTCTAAAATGAATTAAAAAATACTGTTGCAGTTGGTTTTGAATGGTAACAATTAAAATTTTATTTGAAAAATAACCATAAAGTTTCAAATTCTTTGAACTTAAAAAGGAAAAAAAAGGTTAAAAAATGACATTTGCTATGTTAGGAAGTTGTAAAGTCTCAAATTAAAAAAATAATGATTCACAATTACAAATACATCTAATAAAAAAGTAGTGGCAGTTACAAATTAAAAAGCTTAATTGTTGATCCAATTCAACTCAATAATGAGATCTAAATACACAATACAAGATTAATAAAATGAGAAGAAGAAAAAAAAGATAATAAACAAGTTCGTTGGAAGTAGTTGTCCTCACTTATGATCTTAAAGGTGAAACTTTAGTCGTTACAAACCTGAAGTGCTAGCAGCTAATATCATGTACATGCGCAATTTTCGCCCGCTCATAGCTACCTTCGTCGAGTTTAAGTTGGAAACATTCATAAGTTTCCAAACGACTTAATTTGGTGAGATTAGACATGGCTTCTATTGAAGGGAAACTTTTCAAATTTTTGCAATAACGTAGATTTAACGTCTCTAAAGATGTAAGGTTTCCCAACCATTCTGGCAAAGAATCAATGTCACTAAAACGTTCGATATCCAATGATCTTAAAGCGGTGAGATACTCAAGTTGTCGAGGAAGTTGCAGAAGTAAATTACTTACTCCTGTGTTAACCAACCGAAGAATTTCAATCGATGAATTGAGATACATGAATGGACTCCAATCCAAACCTTGCAATTCCCCATAAACATCCAATCTTTTCAAGTTATGAATGGTGGCAAGCCCCTCCGGCAACTTCTCGAAAGCTTGGATGCTCAAGGACGACAAGTTTGGCATACTTTTCAAATTTGGAAGAGAATTATTGTTAACGTTAGGACAATTGCATATGACCATATTTTCAATGGAGCTGCAGAGATTTAACCAATGTGGTAACTTTGTCAATTTTTCACAATAAAAAATCTTGAGAGATTGAAGCTTTGGAGGAACTTGAAAAAGGTTAGGAATATTCATCAATTTCGAACACCAAACAATGCTCAAGCTTTCAAGATGAGGAAAGGTCGCACCATAGTTTGATGAACTCCCTATTTCTTGCCAAAGCTCTAAACTTTTCATTTGGGAAATATGAAGGGTCTTGAGTTTAGGGAATAACAATGAAGACCACTCATTGTGGTAACTATTATTGTTCCCATAAAATTCATCCCCAATACTTTTTACACTATCTAAGCAACGAATATGAAGTAATTCAAGCTTAGATAAGTGCCCCAACATTGGCAAAGTTTCACATCTTTTGCAATCATATAGAATTACCTCCACCAAATTTTCAACAAAGAGGCCATTAGGCAGAACACCTCCAAAGTTTTCAATTTTCAAGGCTTGAAGGTTTTTGTGTGGTCGAAGCCCTTCCAACACATTCAAATCATTGTTACTACAATCTTCTCTTTCACTTAACAAACTCCATTGAAAATATAGATCAGAAATGTTTTCCTTCATTGCCAAATTTGCAGCCATAGCCTCGGTTTTACTTTTGACATGCTCAAGATGGAAAAGGCTTAGTTCACCTTTAAGGTTATTCAGTGGTCCAAGTTCCTCTATCTTACATCCTTTGTCGAAACCGACTACAAAACTCGAAAGCGTTTGAAGTTGAAGCAATCGACTCAGATGTTGAGGCATTTGTTTAGTTTGAGTTGAGAGAGAGAATTCTAAATGCCTTAAATTGACCAATTTTCTCAATTTTGTAGGAAGATGCATAATTTTACTTCCAAGCCTCAATGTCTGCAGATTATAGAGTGAAACAATAGAGTCTGGAAGCGTTCTTATTAGAGAGTGTGAAATGTCGAGGTACCTTAAATGCTTCAACTTAGCAATTGAATCTGGCAGTTGATGTATAAACCATGAATGAATAATTAAAACGCACAAGTAGGTGAAGTTGCTGATCTCATTGTGAAATACATGACTATCAAAGGTTGGCAGGTGAAACCGTTCAACAACATTTTCACTGCAATGAAGTGTTCTAATTTCATGACCGATCGAAAGAGCTTTGTCTCCATTAGATTTGCCACTCAGTCTCAATTTTTGAGCATTTGAAATAGCACATGCAACATCATGTACAACATCGTGCATCTTGCAATACAGAATTCTTTCTCTGTCATCTTTGACGACATCTTGAAACAAAGAGCGAGACAACAAAGTATTAAAGTAGTTTGCTCCAATATCCTCCATCGTTACATTGCTCCCACTAGGTAGATGAATAAACCCTTGTGCTATCCACATTTGAACAAGTGGTTCTCTTATAAATAAGAAGCCTCGTGGAAAGTTTGAACAATAGGCAAAACATTGCTTCAATGAAGATGATGGCAGCCTGTCCACACTTAATTTTATGGTAGATAAAATACTATTTTCATATTGTAATGGACTTATGATTAGATTTTCCAAAGTTGATCGCAATCCTTGACAACATTTATTCTTGTCTAATTTCACCATTCCTCCAAACACTTTCACAACCAAAGGTATGCCACCAAATCTTTTAACAAGCTCTTCTCTGATTACATGATCAACTCTTGGAGTCACTGGCAAATCACTTCCAAATGCACATTTTTCAAATAAAGTCCAACAATAATCATTTGATAACTTTCTCAAACGATGTCTTTGATGATTTGTCTCCACAATATTTGCAACTTCATCACTCCTAGTAGTCACAACAATAACACTTCCAAATTTTTTATTGGCCTTTAGCAAACAAGCCCTTAACTCATTCCACAGATCAGGATTTTCATTCCAGACATCGTCAAGCACCAGAAAATACTTTTTGTTCCTCAACAATTTTTGAAGCTCTTGAAGTAAAGCTTCCTTATTGTCTAATCCACCAAAATTAGCATTAAGAGTTTCCAAAATTGCTCTTAAAATCTTGTTGATAACAAAAGGTTCAGACACACACACCCATATCATTCTATCGAAATTCTCCCTTATCATTTCATGATGAAATATCGCCTTCGCCAAAGATGTTTTTCCTAGTCCACCTATACCAACAATTGGTAAAACAGATAGAGCTGCTTCTTGTTTGCTAAGTTCAAGTAGTTTATTCACTATCTCTAATACTTCAGCTTCCCTCCCTATAACTCCAATCTCATCAAGAAACGAGTCTGTCTCTAGAATTTGGCTAGGTTCGGACTCGACTTCTTTGGATGTTATAGCAACAAGCCCCATGATACTCGCTGCACAATAATGCTCGTCTAACCTTTTAGCAATAGCTTTAATTTTATTGGCCATTTTGAGGCGAAAAACAAGGGGATTTTTGGAGGATGAAACGAAACTACGTACCGGCCTGGCGTCCACCTTGCGTCGAAGATCTTCGTAAGAGAGCTCGTCGAGTAAAACGTCGGCTTCAAAAACGATATGTTCAAGCTTCTCCACCCATAGCCTCAAGGCTTGATGTTCTGCCTTGATTCTGTTAACATCACGTAGGATGGCTTCTACCATTAGTAAAGAGTCCCTTAGTTTTGAAAGATCCTTCTTAAACCCCCATGACATGCCAATTTGCTCTGCCACAAGCTTCACTGTCTTCTTTAACACTTCATCTACAGCAAAGCTCCATAGGAAATCCGCCATATTTTCTTGTCTTGGTTTCTCAAGTCTGCAATTAAAATATATTTTGGATTTTTGTACCGACGTCCCCTCTTCGAGGCGAACATGAAAGAGATTGATTGACTAAAAGACCCAATCTCAAACCTCATAATGCATGGTTTTGGCTCCACTTTTGCTTACATTATCATGAGTCAAAGTCACAAAACAGACTCTGAATTTTTTCTTTTTCTCCTGCCTTTTCTTCTTCTTAATTTGCTTTCGTCAATTTGTGCAATTCATTCTCAAATCTTTCTTACTCCATTTGTCACCGACCATCAGGTGCAATGGAGCAACAAAGCAAACAGCAAAGAGTGAAAGCAAAAGAAAAAGGTCAATTCTCACATAATTATTTTTAACATTCTACTTGCACCATAAGAAAAATTGCCATAACAATCATGTGAAGCATACGTTGATCTTCAATGCTCGATTCTTGCATGCTTATCTTGATACTCATTTCTTAGTTTTTGATTGCTCAACTTTAATTCTATCAATATGATAGAGTGGGAATCAAGAACGAGTAGCAAAAGCGAGCAAGTGTCAAGTCATCACGAGCTATAACAAGATTAAGTTGCAAGAATCAACTATTAAGAGTTGTCATACATACTTGTTATTGGTAATTTCACTTATAATAGCAAATGCAAAAAAAAAAAAATCTAAAATATGGATCCTTTTTAAATTTTAATGGATGATCCATCAACATTCCAAATTTATCGAACATTTGTGTCCACAAAAACATTGGGCCATCTAAAAAAAATCTTATATACACGACGTCCTTGATATTCTAAAAAAGAAAGTTTGAAGACTTCAAATATATGTGTAAATCTTATATACTCTAAAAGATATTTTCAAGGCCTATATACACATATACACATGTACACTGTAGTCAAGTAGGCTTGGTTGGATGTTATTGTGACGGTACGAAATCAATTAGAGAACTTTGAGATGGGTTTTTGATGTTGTATTGAAGTGAGTTCAATCAAAGCTTGGAAAAAGCTTTCTTACGAAGGTAAGGGGGCGGTTATACACTCAATTGAGGGGAGTATAAGTACATTATATTGATGGGATCCATACAAAGCTTGAAGAAGAGAGTAATTGTAGGAGTGAGGAGGGAGAAGTTAAAGTTGAGACGAAAGAATAAGGTATACAGATAAATACTCCATTGTAATTTAACTCTTTATAAGTTGAATTTTTTTTTTTTCTATTAGGGCATACAATCCTCCAAATAGTAAGTAATATTGCACTAAACGAGTTATGAATATTTTCGTCTCACAATCTCTTTGCTCTTCTTTGATATTATGTTATTATATTTGTCGGCAATTTTGTTACGCAACCATACCCTATTTCTTAGTCATCTCTAAAACATCTCTTTTTTTTTTTCTCCATATATTGACTTTTCTATGTAATTTCTTTTCAAAGTGCATTTAAGAACTAAGTCCCGTAATTTAATTTGCCACTAAAACCACTTACTTGAACAATTGATTCATTCGTGAGAGAAAATTAAAATTTAATCGAAGGAAGAACTTTTTTTTTAAAAAAAAAGAAAAAATGTTAATATATTTCAAAAATAGAGTAGGTAAGATTTAGAGAACGTGTGTTAGGTCGGTCAAAGAAATTATGTTTTGATCTCGATTAAATTTATTTTTTTAGTACAATAAAGATCAAAAGATGTGAACTACAATTTTTTTGGTCACAGCTCATCGACACATTTATATTATCCATAATATGATACTTAACTATTTTACTATTCAAAGCAATCAAATTTACATAGGAATCTTTTTGTAAGAATGATTTGTTCACGAGATCTTTTACGATTAGTAAACTCGTCCCTTCGTAAAGGATTCTAACATTTTTCTTACATCATAGTGCACTACCACATTTTATAACGCGATAACCATTTTTATTACGGTTTTAGATGAGAAAAATGAAAGAATGTGCTAGAGATGATCGTCAAGTTAAGGCCATGTATACATTATAAAAAGCAATAGTGTGTTCTAAGGATAAGTATAAGTTTGTGAGGGAGAAGTTAGTTAGTTACATGGGAAATTAACAAAAATAGGATAATTTTTAAGGGTTTAAAGAGTTTTAGGATGAATTTTAAAAAATATGACATCTAAGACAAATTAACTAGGAAAAGTCTATATTACCCTCTAGTTATAAAAAAACCTAAAAAGCAATTTATTGAATTCCTTCTCCTTCTTCCTCTATTTTCTCACTTCCAAAAAGAATATTTCATTTTTCTCTCATCTTTCCTTGTGCGTATTAAAACCTTTGATTTTTTTTTTCTTTCTTTTCCATTTTTCATTCACAAAACTACAAAAACAATGGTAGTTTCAGTGATTTCATTGTGGAACATTCACAAAGATGTGTACGAGATAGGTGTGAGATGTGTACGAGATAGGTGTGAGATGTGTACGAGATAGGCTAAGAGGGATTAAAGAAAAGTTCAATTAGTTTACAAGCCTAGAGGATTAATAGTGGAGAAGAAATGGATGGAAGTGGAGAAGAAATGAACGGAAGAGAAGAAACGTGGGCACCAAAAATTGAAGGAAGGAAAAAGAAAAGAGAAAGGAGGAAGTTAAATGATAGTATTTTCGTCATTTCACCTCTAATTTATCCTAAATATCAACTTTTTTACAATCAATACTGAAAATCTTATCTAGCTCATTTTTGGCTCTGTCAATTCCGGGAGTTACATCCCAACAAGAAAAGAAATGGTTACATCAAATGTGGACTTAAGACTAAATACCCACTTGTACAATCAATGCCGTGAATGGCAAGAACAAGAATTCAAAGAAGAGAAAAGTGAGCACTAGAAAAGAACCAACAACCATGGTGGAAAATTTGGATCAGATTTCCCACTAATTTAGAACTTCTTCTCTTTGAGAAAAGTATGGCTGAATTCCTTTGGACATTTGCTGTGGAAGAGACGTTGAAGAGAACGGTGAACGTTGCAGCTCAGAAAATTTCTCTCGTTTGGGGTTTGGAAGATGAACTTTCAAATTTAAGCAAATGGCTACTCGATGCTGGAGCCCTTTTGCGCGATATCGATAGGGAAATACTTCGCAAGGAATCGGTGAAGAGATGGGCAGATGGGCTTGAAGATATCGTTAGTGAAGCTGAGGATCTTTTGGACGAGCTTGCTTATGAAGATCTTCGAAGAAAAGTGGAAACAAGTTCAAGGGTGTGTAATAATTTCAAATTTTCTTCTGTTCTTAACCCTCTTGTTCGTCATGATATGGCCTGTAAAATGAAGAAAATTACTAAAATGTTAAAACAACATTATCGCAACTCTGCTCCTTTAGGGCTTGTTGGGAAGGAATCCATGGAGAAAGAAGATGGAGGTAATAATCTTAGGCAGATTAGGGAAACAACTTCGATTCTGAATTTTGATGTTGTGGGAAGGGAAACTGAAGTTTTAGACATATTGAGATTGGTGATTGATTCTAGTAGTAATGAGTATGAGCTTCCTTTGTTGATTGTACCGATTGTAGGGATGGGTGGAGTTGGAAAAACAACTTTGGCGAAATTGGTTTTTCGTCATGAGTTGATCAAGAAACATTTTCATGAAACAATATGGATATGTGTGTCGGAACACTTCAACATCGACGAGATTTTGGTAGCAATTTTGGAAAGTTTGACGGATAAAGTTCCAACCAAAAGGGAAGCTGTACTTCGCAGGCTTCAAAAAGAGTTGCTAGACAAAAGATGTTTCCTTGTTTTGGATGATGTTTGGAATGAAAGTTCTAAGTTGTGGGAAGAGTTAGAAGACTGTTTAAAAGAGATAGTTGGGAAATTTGGAATCACCATTATAGTAACTACAAGGTTGGATGAAGTTGCTAATATTATGGGAACAGTTTCGGGTTATCGTTTGGAAAAGTTACCTGAAGACCATTGTTGGTCCTTATTTAAGAGAAGTGCAAATGCAAATGGAGTAAAAATGACTCCAAAGTTGGAGGCTATTCGAATAAAGTTGCTTCAAAAAATTGATGGCATACCGCTTGTTGCAAAAGTTTTGGGAGGAGCCGTGGAATTTGAAGGAGATCTTGATAGGTGGGAGACCACACTTGAAAGCATAGTAAGAGAAATTCCAATGAAACAAAAAAGTTATGTGTTGTCCATATTACAATTAAGTGTGGACCGTCTACCCTTTGTGGAAAAACAATGTTTTGCCTATTGTTCAATTTTTCCTAAAGATTGTGAAGTTGTTAAAGAAAATTTGATTAGAATGTGGATAGCACAAGGGTTTATTCAACCAACAGAAGGAGAGAACACGATGGAGGATCTGGGAGAAGGGCACTTCAACTTCCTCTTATCTCGCTCCTTATTTCAAGATGTCGTCAAGGATAAGTATGGGAGAATTACTCACTTTAAGATGCATGATCTAATACATGATGTTGCCCTTGCCATTTTGTCAACTCGTCAAAAGTCGGTATTAGATCCTACTCATTGGAATGGAAAAACGTCAAGAAAGTTGCGCACCTTACTTTACAATAACCAAGAGATCCACCATAAAGTTGCAGACTGTGTTTTCTTGCGTGTTTTAGAAGTGAATTCCTTACATATGATGAATAACTTACCAGACTTCATTGCTAAGTTGAAACACTTGAGATACCTTGACATTTCATCATGTTCTATGTGGGTTATGCCCCACTCTGTTACTACGCTTTTCAATTTACAGACACTGAAGCTTGGAAGTATAGAAAATCTTCCAATGAATTTGAGAAATTTGGTTAGACTACGTCACTTAGAATTCCACGTCTATTACAACACAAGGAAAATGCCTTCTCATATGGGTGAGTTGATTCATCTTCAAATATTGTCTTGGTTTGTTGCAGGGTTTGAGGAAGGCTGTAAAATTGAAGAACTCGGAAATTTGAAAAATTTGAAAGGTCAATTGCAACTTTCAAATCTTGAGCAAGTGAGGAGTAAAGAAGAAGCTCTAGCTGCAAAATTGGTCAATAAGAAAAACTTACGTGAGCTAACTTTTGAATGGAGTATAGATATTTTACGAGAATGTAGCAGCTACAATGACTTTGAAGTGTTGGAAGGACTTCAACCACCCAAAAATCTCAGTTCTTTGAAAATTACCAACTTTGGAGGGAAATTTTTGCCTGCTGCTACTTTTGTTGAAAATTTGGTGTTCCTATGTTTGTATGGTTGTACAAAATGTGAAAGGCTTCCAATGCTTGGACAATTAGCCAACTTGCAAGAACTTAGTATTTGTTTCATGGATAGTGTGAGAAGTATAGGGAGTGAGTTTTATGGCATTGACTCCAACCGAAGGGGTTATTTTCCCAAGTTGAAGAAATTTGACTTCTGTTGGATGTGCAACCTAGAGCAATGGGAATTAGAAGTGGCAAATCATGAGTCAAATCATTTTGGTTCTCTTCAAACTCTAAAGTTGGATAGATGTGGCAAATTGACAAAACTGCCAAATGGGTTAGAATGTTGCAAATCTGTTCATGAGGTGATAATATCAAATTGTCCTAACCTTACCTTAAATGTAGAGGAAATGCATAACCTGTCTGTTTTATTAATAGATGGGTTGAAGTTTTTGCCAAAAGGATTAGCTCTCCACCCTAACTTGAAGACCATAATGATTAAAGGATGCATAGAGGATTATGATTATAGCCCTTTCCTAAACTTGCCTTCTCTTACAAAACTTTACTTGAACGATGGCCTTGGAAATGCCACCCAGCTTCCTAAACAACTTCAGCATCTCACTGCCTTAAAGATTTTAGCCATTGAAAATTTTTATGGCATTGAAGTTCTTCCTGAATGGTTGAGAAAGCTTACATGTTTGGAGACTTTGGATCTTGTTCGTTGCAAAAACTTGAAACGGTTGCCTTCAAGAGGAGCCATGCGATGCCTCACCAAATTAAAGGATTTCAAAGTTATAGCATGTCCATTGTTGCTACTTGGGGGCCAAGCTGACCAAGAAGGTGCCAAGTATCTTCATATTCCAGCCTATCTTTGTCATGTGTATCAATCTAGAGGAAGCCCTCTTTCCAAAACATCTTCCATCTAAAGCTTGTATTATCATATCCAATGCATCCTTTGCCTTACCATTATGGACTTTCCTACAAACGGCCTTTTCTGGTTGGTGTCTTGCAAGACCTGGTGAAATCTTTACCATCTCTTCAAGGAGAAGACAATCGTGTGGTGGAAATTGCGTATGAAACGGGTGAGATGGAAACATACGAATGTGACAACAAAAGATCATGGTTTCGGTGGGGTTTAACTAATGGCTACACCAATCTGTTATTGTTGAAGACTACATGTAAAACAAGATGGGAATGTGTTACCAATAGTTAAATTTTTACGGTTGTACCTTAGTAGAGCTTGTTTAAGCTTGTTGATAGTTTGTTAGAAATAATTTTGTTTATAAATACTTTGCAATCGTTCACTAATTTTAAATGTCAAGTATTTGCAATCGTTCACTAATTTTAAATGTCAAGTATTCAAAAATTCTTTTGCAATGTACTATTTATATTCACCCTACAACGGAAGACTATGGTCTCTAAACAATTTAGAAATCTGAGTTTGAATTGGTTTCGAGTTTATTAACTATTGCATTTGATGCATTTTAATAATGTTTGAGCTTTACTGAATCACCAAATCTTGAAAGTTTCCTGGTTAAAGTGAGCTTAGTTCAATGGTAATTGACATGTCTTTTCTTCCTAAAAGTTGGAGATTTGATACTATGATCTTACCGTTTTTGTATTAACATAATGTGAAGGTATCATTTAGGATTTAGACTCCTCGTTTAATGTTTAGCAATTGGAGGTAATATGTTAGTGTTTTCATCAAACTCTACAACTCTAATAAAATAGTTGTCAATAAAACGAAAATTAAACTATTACAAGTTGATGAGACTAACATATATGACATAAAACATACAAAAATAATATACTATTGATATATTGGTTCATCCACTACTGTTCTTTTTTCTAATCTTGCAAGTGTTCCTTCAATATTGTACGGATTTCACATCTTTCCTTCTTTTAAATTGGAATAAACTATATTCTTCCTTTTGTAATTGTACTTTGACCTCTTGACACATTAAATGAGTTCTCTCTCTCTTTGTTTTTTTGTTGATATTTTTAGTAATTATCCACATGTAGAGTTTCTATGTAATCTATTTAGTTAATTGATGAGATGGTTTTTGGTTCTTAAATTGTTCTCTTTTTTTTTTCCAAAAAAGAGAGTTTATTTTCTTATCTTTTTATTATAAATAACATAACAAAGGTATAAAACCACATAAAATAATAGCTTAAAAAGACTAATAGTTTAGTCTCTAAACTTTTAAAAGTTTATTCTAATTTAGCCTTTTAGGGAGATTAGACAGTGGTTTGGTCATGGGGAATGGGAGAAGGGAAAGATACTTTTTATTTTTATGGATTTTAACAATGAACTATATTATTATTGCTACTGTCATGTGTGACTTCCATCAACTATTCAACAAAATTGACCATAATCTAAAATTTGACACAAATTTCAAACTTGAAAATTCAAGAGAAACCGTGTTTGTAAATTTCAACGAGAGCTTCAAAACATTTGTACCTTTGCCTTTTTAGTTCATACTTCATTCAACTAAGAACATTCATGCCTTTAACTTTTCGTCTTTCAAGTCTGCATTGTTTTTAAAAATAAAATGACATAAAATGGAGCAAACATTGGATAATGATTATTCCGATTCTCTCATATGATTACAAAAACATGATTCTAGTTTTATTACTTACTGCTTACAATATGATTCTAAAAAACTTTCAGCATCTAATTTCATAATTCTTTTATTCAAAGAATCAAATTACACATTAATTAATAATCGGATGAATGAGCCAATCAATGAATTAACGCTAAACTTGATCACGATACTTTATACAAAGTTAAGATTTATAAGATTGGGCTCTTAGAAGAAAATTTCAGGAGTTAGAAGCCTACTTAAAAAGTATATGGACATCTTCAGGACCGAAGCTTTGATGATATCAATTCCCCATATTTGTAGGAAGCACCTTCATGCAAACAAAAGGCAGAAATTTATAAGTGATAAATGACGTAAATAAGCCGTCAAACACAACGAATATAGATAATAATTCTTTTTAAGAGTATGACAATTTGAACCTTCAGCACAAACTCGTTACCGTTTGAGTTCCATTTTGTACAATAAAGTAATAGCAGCATGTAACATTAACTAATTAAAGCAGTTAAGCACATAACTTAGTGGATAAAGCAATTATTACTCGTTACCTCAAAGCTTCCAAAATTGTAGAACTAAGAAACATGGACTCTTCCCAAATGCACTCAGTTAGAGGAACGAAAATGATATTTTAACCAAAATAATACCACATGGACTCCCCCTCCCAAATGCACTACAGATTGGTATCACCATATAAGAAAAAAATCCATCCAATGGTTAACTAATCACAAGATACACTTAAATGACATCTCCAATTATATCTCGGGTAGTTAATACTCCTTGCATCAACCAAGAAGCAATTCCTTCCTGTTTCCAAGATAACCCCCTGTGAATCCTTTGCTTTCGCTTCAACAAGTTCTCATTGCATCCAAGAAGTTAAAATCCGTTTTAATTAAGCCTGTCCATTATTCTAATGGCAAAAAAAGGGGACTGAGGATAAGAACTCTTCTGATAATTCAGATAAAATTGAAGAATTATGTTCTTAGAAAAACATACAGTCACAACGCCACCAGATTTTTTGAGACATAACAACCTCTCTGTCAACCATAGCTGTCCTAATGAATTTCCTCCCGATGGTTCAAAGAAGACCTTAAACAAAAGGAGTACTCTATTCAACGAAAAACCCTTCTGTCCCGCGGCCTCCTACTATTCCATGTGTGGATGATAATGTGGAGACGGAAGTCTGAGCTACGTGAAGCTGATTTTTTTTCTTTCTTAATATGAAACAGAGACGTACATTCATCAAAAGAGCCAAAAGAACAACCTAAAGATAGGGGTAGAGGAAACCCCCTCCAACACTATTTTAAAAAAAAGGAAGGAAAAAAAGAGCTCTCCGATTGTTAATAATCACAAGAAAGCTATAACTACAAAACAATTTGAGATAATTTTGTGCACCACCAATGAACGTATGCTAAACAAAGCTCAAGAGGAAATAATCAAAACTTATCTTCAAACATCTTTCATTCATTTCCTTTCAAAGACAGCATAAAAGTGCACGAGTAGCACGTCTCTAAAGGATTTTAGATATACTTGATGACTTAGATGAATATACATCTCTATTTCCTACAAATAAAAAAAAAAAGCAATTTAAAAAAAATGTATTTATGCTTAGGCTGAGAATTGCAACTTAGAATCTGACGGTGTACTTGACAATTCAAATGTAGAAGCTTTTGGATGAATTTTTCAGGATTGTGAAAAGGAGTTTCCTTCTAAATTGGATGTTCCTTATTCTAGTTCCGAATCTGTACATCCAAATTTGCATCTCTCATTGAAGTTTGTAGTCTCCAGATGCAGAAATTTCTCCCTTCATTTCAGAAAGAGAATGAACAATCAAAGAGAGGGGCTTGAAAACTTTGGTTAGATCCCATTTAGCCTTGAAAATTCCTAAGGGATAGACAAATTGAGATTCATGCCCCGTGTATCTATACTTGAATAAAAGATCAAGTCTAAAATGAATCATTCAAAATTTCAGAATAGATAAATCCTAAAAATCAAACATCATCTATACTTGCATAAAATCAATGTGAAGTTTTAAAATGAATCATGCGTACCCAAATAAATTAATGTTTCTATTTGTATTCACTATGCATCAAAAGACCTGGGTAAATCTTCCTCCAACAAAGGTTTGTTGAAGCGGGTATGAAAGACGCCTCTACCAGCAATAATAGAACTCTAAATTAGAGAGAGATAGATGGGATTAATAACATACCAAACCAAGAGCTTCCGCAGCGGTGCTATGACTATCTTTACCACAAATACCAATAAACATATTCATTAATGATTCTCTCTGTTCTACCTTCAAGACTTTCTTCAAGCCTAGAGTCAACATCTCCATCTCAGGCTGGAGAACCAACGAAGATAACATCAGAAAATTGGAGTAAATACAAGTTTAATACGAAAGTTCAGGATACATACCGAGGACTTCTCAGGAGGGAATATCTGTATAATGTGACAGATCTTCAACAACTCAGCATTTGCTTCTGAATGTCTGTCTTGCATCACTAGAGCCTGTGGTGTGATAAATTGGCTTAGCAGGATCCTCTTCATTGTATATCATTTAAACAATAAAGAAGTTGGGTTTCTTTAGACCAACAACTACAGGGTTATCCTCGTTTTTCACTTTTTCTCAAGGGTAAGTGATGTGTATTTTAGTTTCAGTAAGGTTGTGGCAGAGAGTAGGTTCAGTTTTATTTTATTCAGTTGAAGATTTGTAACTTTCTAATTACTAGATCAAAAGATTTTATATATATATATATATATGTTGGATACAAAACTATTTAACTGCTGATATTTTAATTAATATCTCCGTTCATGAGGCCCAAGCCCACTATTTCTAACAAATCATTGGAAATTATAAAAATATTTACCCAGGCCTGTAAGAAGTACGAACGCATTCTAGCAGCAACAGCAGCAGAAACTATCCTGGCAGCACGGACATTCTCAATGCCAATGTCCTCAGCAAGCCCAGCAATAAAATTTGGACCATCCTCACCATTAATAAAAATTAAGTGTGGGTAAATGGGAGTCCTGCAAATTCCAAATAAGTTACAACCAGATGAACATTTAAAACCTCAGTATGAGAGAAAGAGAGAGAGAGAGGAGAGAGAGAGAGAGCATATATTTGTAGGAGTACAATTATAAAGTTACCTGCTATAGATATTTAAAACAAAGTCCACAGATGCTCGATAAAATGAATCACGCATATTTTCTGTGTTGAAGGAAACTTTTACTCCAGATATCCTGCATATTTCACGCAACTGCTCATCCATTCAGGCACAGAGAAGTGCAGGCAATGATAAAACAATCAGCATGGTAATAAGGAATCAACTACTACTAATGATGAAAATTCAAACAAATTTGACAATGCCATTCATACATGAAAATTTTCCATGCCAGTGGAGGAAAAAACTTTTACAAAAATGGTTTGGAAAATATAATATCAGTCTAATATATTGATTTGCTTAAATCTTCAATATGAAATTGTCAAGAGAAAGAACATGAATCTTCAATATGAAATTGTCAACAAATATGCTTATTTGGCGATCTTTGTGGATCCTTCAAATTATAGCGGACAAGATATATCGTGGAACGGCTGCAAGTTGTAAGGTCTTAACTATTTGATATCTTAGATTAGAACAGCATTTTTCAATCAATACTATAATCTAGCCAGATCTTATTCAATAACCAAAGCAATTGATCTATCCCCTTTACATATTCCAAGCTCATTATCCTTTAAGTTAAATTGCTCAGCGATAGGAAAGCTACTGTATGACATTCTGCTAGTTTGGTTAATGCAATTGTCTTGATGCAAGTAGCTTCAGGTTTTCCTTTCCTTTAAACTTATAACGTCAGAAACTAGAACATTCAACTCAGCAGAATCCTCACATTTGCAATGAATTTCAAGTTTTCTTTTTAAAGAAACCATACTTTCATTTAAAAAAATGGAAGAATACAAGAACATACAAAAACAAACCCCATAAAATAAGACTCCAACACTAACTACGGAGAGAACTCCACTCTAAAAGAATAAGATAAATGTTCTAAAAGAATAAGATAAATGTCATTATTACAAAACTGTCAAGTGGCTGACACCCAAACGGAAGCATTAAACCTCACCAACATCCAAACCTCCTCTCTAAATTATGAACCAAAACGTCTTGATAACTTACTCATATGACATGCCAACTAAGAAAGAAAGGAATAGAAGTTTAACCACGAAAATCTAATATCTTTTAATGGATTATAAAAGAACTGATTGTAGCAATACAAAATTTAACTTTTACATTGTGTAGACTGGAAGTAGCTAGGTTTCTGTTCATATATTGTAAGAAAACTACACCACATCCAAAACGTTATGTCAAGAGGTACTAACCACTACAATCATTGAATTCATAGTATGTATTATCAGGCAAGGAACATCACATAATAATTATGAACGTGATCTCTAGAAAAATGATACACAAGATGAAAGTAATCACCTTTACCATACACACATATAGATCCAAACAAATACAGATTGTGCATGAATCAAACACTTCAGTAGGCCTTAAATGCAATCACAGATGCTATCATCATGGTAAAAATGAGTTTACGCGCTATTTATCCATATACATCATTTACAAAATCCACTAGTGCAAAGGTAGAAGAATAAAAACCAAGTGAGCAGACAAATCAAAAAGGTAAACATTTAATTTTCTTCATTTACAACTAGAGTTTTGAAAGTCCTTAATGCTCTCATTCAAGTAATTCCACCTTTATCTCGTTTTCCTATTGCTTACTTTTGTGTTTGAAAAGAAAAATGAGAGTGTTGAATAATTCCAAAATATAAAGCATGATGGACGATAGATGAAAATGATGAAATTCAGTAGATCATAGATTAATGCACTCAAAATTCACCCATTGTAGTTTTAAAGAACACCACTCACTTGAACAATATCGTCCTCCATGAAATCCCGCCCACTCATTCTATTGTCCACAAGGGCTGGGAATCAAGTGGGTCAGTTCAGCTTGAATTTCCAATAAAGAGTATAACATAATGGCAATTCGGAAATCATACAAATTTTTTTGTCAGCAGATACAAAAACAGCTTGTTACTACAAGAATTATGCTTAATGAAGTCAGAATAATAGATAAAACATTTTAACATATTAGAAATCTTTGTGCACTAACCTCGGACTAATCTGTTAGCTTCTATCTGATACTCTTGCCTATTCGCCGTAGCATTCCGTCGGGGAACTGCCGGAGGCCACCATTTTGGCAACCTTTCTCCACCCCAAACCCCGTTCTTCGAAATTTCACTTGAAACATCATTCAGAGCCATTGTGTCCGCTAACACGGGACTGTCCAATAACCCTAAAAGATTATTTTTCTTCCCCATACCTTTATTTCGCGCTACAACACTCCTCCTAGTCCCAACAACAACCTCTCGTCCACCAAGGCTCCGGTCCCTTCTCATTACAGGGGCCGTATACCCAGAACTAAATTTGTTACCCAAACGAGATACAATCCCAACTAAAAACTTAACTACAAAGACCACAACAAAGCTCAACAGCACCAATTGGCCAACGAATTCCACAGTGGAACGACGACAAGAGACGGTCAGCGTTCGATTTTGGTCATCAAAGGCAATCAATGTCCGCAAATCGTCGAAAGCGTCCAATCCCGATGACAGAAACTGGCGGAGGTGGGAGCGGGAAGTGTAGTAAACGGAGTAGAAAAGAGAGGAGGCTTCGGCGGCGACTTGGTCGAGTTCAATTACAGTTTGGAGGTTCGAATCAGAGGAAGAGGGTGAGGAGTCGAAGGGATGGTGGGTGGTGGTGCGGAGTTTGGTGAGGCTGTTTTTCCGGCGAGTACGACGACGTGGTTTGAAGCAGGAGACAGGGGTGAAGAGTGGTCGGGAGTCCGGCGAGGAGAAGCGGCGGTTGAAATGGAGGTTATGGCGACGGGAAGTGAATGGATATGGAAGGAAGAGGCAGAGTGTGGTTGCTGTGGTGTCCATTAGTCCATGTAGAGCAAAAGAATTGGAAGCTCCGTTTTTCCACACCTAAAATGGTGGAATGATTATATATACAATACAATAAAGCTTTGACGTTAGGTAAAATTCTGCGCTCCGATTTGGCGCCTCTTCTTCCGCCGTCGCCGGAGCTCACTTTCAGTTTGCAGACTATTGCTCACTTAGGCCCGAGCTCCGATTGGTTAGGGTTTTGTTATTGGAAGCTTAATACAATTTTGTTATTTTGTGTTAGTCTCTGCTAAGCTACAAAACATGGAATATATACTTTACAAAATTTAATTTCTCAACTTTGAGTATACACCAAGATGCTACATTCTTGTTCACACAATCGTTATATTAGATAAAAGTTAAATGATATAGGTCGTGTTATATGAGCCAATATCAATTTGACAAGTTACCATAATTATTCCATTGTACTTTAGAGTTACAATATTGTTATAGTAAAAATCTTCAGAACTAGGGTTTACTTCTCAATATCCAATAGTTTAATTGATTAGTCTTTTATAAAACAGATTAAATTTAGTCATTCCAAAGTTACAATGAATTAAATGCAATTTATCGAAGTGAATCTCACCTGCGTTTAGAGTTTATCTAAATTTGTAATTGAAATCATTGACTTTATGATTTTCATTCTAAACAATTATAGATTGCATGAAAACTACACCTCATTTTTATTATTCACTTCACACGATTTAATGTTTTTGCTCGTATATTTTTTGTAGAGCAACAGATCAAGGTATTAAACCATAATACTATCAAATTAACCCAAAAAAAAAACTTATTTTCTTTGGTACGTGAGGATGAAAATTCAAAGTTGTTAACATTCATAATATTGGTAATGTTAATTGTTAAGATTAGAACATTCAAAGAAATAAGCATTATAATTCTATTTTACCATTTCTCGCTTTCTGATTGGTTAACAACCATCATTATTCATTCATTGTTCTTCCACTCTAAGTTACATTATATATATGTGTGTGAGTGTGTTATTTTTTAACGTATATAAGAGAGTACCGTTCCGAATTTTGGCAGTGGCACGTGCCTGCATTCCTCTCCTCCACATCACGCGAACCGCCGCCCACCAGCCGGTCACCTGCAATCCCAACGCCGCCCCATCTCTGCACGCGAACCACGCCGCCCATCTCTTCCCTCAATCTGCTTCAAGGTTTGTTCCTTATTTTATTTTTCTTTTGAGATTCTGTTGCGTTTGGGTTGCTGAGATCACAATTGAATGTTCGTATTTGTATTATTAATTAATCTCCATCTGGTTGTTATTTGGTGAGTTGGTAAAATCAATCTCTAGGTTTTCTTTTCATTTCATTTGTTTTTAGTTATTCGGTTATTTTATTCCCGTGGTTGATTCATTGATTCAGCTTCTTCTAGATCTTGTACGACTTTTCTCAATTTGCTACGCGAACCCTAGGATTTTTGTCGATTGGATTTCTTTTGCTTGTTTGCTTATTTGATCGACTAGTTATTTTGTTTTTGTTCTTTTTTTTCTCATTTTGAACTTTTTTGCAGTGAAGGGAGGGAGGTGAATTAATAGTTTTCGGCAGATATGGTTTCCTTCGAAATGAATGACCGCAAGAGTGAGTTACTTTTTCTCTTATGGATATGTTGTTTTTTCCGGCAGATATGAATGACCGCGACGATGTTAATCTAGTATTTTTGCTTCTCGTCGTTGCCTGGATTTTTGGAACTGGAATGTGCTGATTGCATTATGGTCATCGACTCATTCACTTAGTTTAGTGCCTAGTTATGAGCCCTAGGTTTCTTAGAGATTCTGTGCGGTGTATTTTGTTGAGTATTGTACGTCTACTTAGCAATGGTCGTGCATAAAGGAGGGAAGTTATGTGATTTTTTCTAATAATTTTGTTTCTTATATGAATTGCTTTTGTAATGGCATTAATGATGAATTTGCAAATGAGCAGAGATTGGGCTAGGACTTACAGGATTTGGGGTATTTTTCTCATTCCTCGGAATTGTCTTCTTTTTTGACAAGGGATTACTTGCTATGGGAAATGTAAGTGTAGAATTTATATTTTTCTCAACCCAAATAAAAACAATTGCAAATCTTGTTTCATTCTAATGTAACCTCTTAACACCACATCTCTTCTTTGGTTCACCGAATCAGATCCTGTTCTTCTCAGGAGTAACTCTCACCATTGGACTAAAGTCAACCATGCAATTCTTTATGAAACGTCAAAATTTTAAGGTTGGACATCCTAGAGAGACCTTTCCCCGTATGCTTTTTCTTTGGTGTGCATGCTTTTTGTTTGACGGTGTACTTTTCATCATTTATGCAGGGAACAATTTCTTTTGGTTTAGGGTTCTTTTTTGTTATCATAGGATGGCCAATCTTTGGCATGATATTGGAAGCATATGGTTTCGTTGTCCTTTTCAGGTTTGTTGGATATAGATGGCCATTTGCCAGAATTTGGATTTGTATGTACATATCTTTTTACTCTTTGGCCATGCTGAATGTTGATAAATTATGCTGTGCAGTGGCTTCTGGCCAACATTGGCAGTCTTTCTTCAGAAAATTCCTGTTCTTGGATGGTTATTTCAGCAACCATATGTCAGATCGGTTAGTTTGTGCTTTTTAATTAATAAATTGTAATCCGTTGTTTGAATAATTTTTAAATATATGGATATTGTTTCCTTCATGGAGCCTTTTTTCTATAACAAAATTAATCGTTTTATCTGGAGTTCCATTATAACATATTGTAAGAAAAGGGGCTGTAAGAAATTTGCACCAATTGTCGTCTTTTCTTCCATCTTCTTTTTAATTGTTGGGAAGATGTAGTGGAGAAATGATGACCAAAGCAATCTCTTATATACTGTAACGATAACCCCCCTAATGCAATAGGTATATCAAGGAGGGAGTAAAACAATGATTAGAAGGGGAGGGAATGTTAACTTAAAAGATTTCTGGTTTCTTGCAACAAGCCGCTTTAGCTAGTATGAGGTAGAGAATGAGTGAGGAAGATGATAGAACCCGGATATATTAATATAAAAGATAACCAAATTACATGATAAACCAAGTGACTCGAGGTTCTTGGACCCTCACTTCTTGAGATCTCACACTCTGAGATCTCTCATGCCCTAGTTCATATACCAAACATTGCTTACCTTCTTCCCTCCCCTCCCCTCCCCTCTATTTATAACCAAATTCCCTAACATCCTCCCTAACTAACTACTAATGGACCTCTAATATTTATCTAGTACCAATCCTAAAAGAAGAGTAGGGGAATATAAGTGGTTAAAAGAGTGGGGGGTAGGGGGAACTTTCAGGTGATATGATGTAAGGTGGGGGTATTAGGTTCAATAAATCTAGTGTAGCAAGAGCATTGTAGTATTTCAGAATACCTAAATTTGTATCTTTGGGTTTTCATTATTGGGACCTTTGGCCTCTAGTTAAAAAAATCTTCACTTGCTCAACATTCGATTTCTCATCCACCAACCATTTTGATCAGATCTCTCATGTTTGTGTTTTCCTCCATTTGAATTTGTTTGTCTCTTTTTGCACATGGCATTGCCATCCAAACCAAAGTATGCCATCTAACCTAACTCGAACACATAGGGTTGGGTTGGATTTGGTTCCTTCTCTAACTGGATTGATCAGGTGGGGAACTAACCTACTCAAAAGCGCAGGTTGGTCTAAAAAAACTTTAACCAAACCGACCCAACTCAACTACATCCCTATCATTTGCAACTGAACGCAACATCTTATGATTCAGCTTTTTTGTTTTTGATGAATTAAACAGCTCTCATCGGGAAAGAATGAAAGAATACAAGGGCATACAAATAAACCAGCCACAAAAACACCCCAACTAATAGAAGGGGACCAACTAAGTAGAATGTCGCCATTAGAGTAATTACAAAAGAGATTCAAAATTGAAGCCCAATGGGAAGCATGAAATCTAGCTAAAGACCAAATCTCACTATGCTCCCTCTTCCCAAAGAAATGATTCAGATTGGGTCAGTTGAATCATTTCTTTATGACCCTAGCCAAGGAAATCTGTAGGATCATAAACTTCTGGTGGATGGTTAATATGACTCAAACTTTTTCTCTCTGAATATTGTCATGCCCTTCACAAACAACTCATGAAGGGCAATGTCTCATGGAATGAGGTGCTGAGATGCTTTCCAGAAGCTGATGACAACCGTGATCAGTGTTTCTGTTTTGGCACATCCGAACATGGTAGAGCCTTTAATCATTGATACAGATGCCCTGGATGTGAGCAGTGAGATAATGTTTATGCATGATCGTAGGTCCGTGGCTTTCTTCAGTCTCCTATCCTTCCTG
Organism: Cucumis sativus; assembly: GCF_000004075.3. Taxonomy (NCBI): domain Eukaryota; kingdom Viridiplantae; phylum Streptophyta; class Magnoliopsida; order Cucurbitales; family Cucurbitaceae; genus Cucumis; species Cucumis sativus. Next base: position 2,155,446 of record NC_026658.2, read on the forward strand.
ATATATAGGCACAAGGCAATTGTTGAGTGCAATATAGTAGACATAGTGTTGATTATGACTAAATGGGGACAATATTTGGTGGGGTGGAGATTTGTTTTCAAATGGAGCTCAAAAGTTCCAAAAGAGCATGGATTGGTCGGGTGGTATTAACCTAATGCGAAGAGGATAAGATTGGGGCATTGTGAGAAGTAGATATAAGGATTCTCAATTCAAGATATCTAGTGGGATTGGCTTACTTTCATAACACCTTTATAGTTATGCTTTTATTTATTTACTTATTTTAAATTTTGGGCATGTTTTGTATATCATAGCATTAGTCTCTTTAACCATCCTGGTGCAATTCATAGTTGGCATTCGTATTTAGCTTCATGGACTAGTTATTCTCCATTAAATCAGTTAGCATTGTTTGAGTTTTTATTCAATTTCCGCATACACATTGTAAAATTTTCTGGATGGCAGATTTATATGTTTTTCTTTTTTAATGTTGCAGTTCTTCGACAAATATCGGGGTAGACGTGTACCTGTTTGAGCCAGGGATGTTATAAATTGGTTTGTAGGTGAACTTGTAAGTTGTAAACCACTCTTGCTTGGAAGACCCAGTCTTTGTTCAGATGGGGAGAGTAGAAGAAGCTTCGTTGGCAGTTGATAATGATGAGAATGGGATTGCTTTGTTATCCAAAAAAAAGAAAATAAAGGAAAAAGAAAAGAAAGAAAGAACTAACAAACAAACACAAACTCTTTTTTCTTTTCTTTTCTTTTTGGTTTTTGATAATTTCATTTGTGTAAAAAGTACTCGTGACGTGTAGCTGAAAATTCTATAGTTGTTAATTTTCAAAATTCTTAGATGCCATTCTTTGTATTTTAGTTGGATGAGGAAAGGATATGTGGTGAGACTTCTATAGCTTACTAAGGTGGATTTCTATATAATACTAAAAAAAATATTGATGTATGTATATATAATTATGTGTAACAGTAGAGCCTGTCTTGGTGGTTGAAAGTATTAAAATTACTTTTGTGATTTTCAAAATCAAGTGAAATGATTTTTAGTGATTAAACGCAGTTTATTTATAACCTCTGATGACAACTTCTAAAAATATTGACAAATCCAAAACTCAAATTGTTTACCAAATAGACTCCAAAATGATTTGCATTTTTATATTATTGGTTTAATGTTTAATGTGGATCTCTAAAAAGAAATTTGGTTTGATGGTTCAAGTCTTAATTCCATTCCATATGATGTTCAAAGAGAACAACCATCATCCGTATACAAAACGTCATCTCACACAAATCAAAGTAAAAGAGAAAGAAGAAATGAAAACAAGAAAGCTCTTCTTCTAAGGAAGGCTTTTCCATAATCTAAAATGACCTATTTTTTCTTCAAAGAAGATTCCCAGCTTTGTTTATCCCTTGAAGGACACAATCCTCCCTCGAGCAATTTGATGACTGTCTCATCATATGGACACTAGAAACATTTTACATACACAAGGTACAAAAAAAAGTACATACTTCCTTTGGATATCGATCATTAAGGGAGTGATTGTGAACATTGCACACGAAAATTTGATTTTCTACTCCATCTATTGATTCTCCTTTCAGTTCCTTTGCCTAAGATTTGATATTCTCCTCTCATCTGTGATTCATCAACTTCCTTGTTAGATGTAGTAAAATATCTGAACTACTTCTAATTCTCTGTTTATTTCCCTTTCCCGAATTTTCATGAGCTATTTTCTACTCTTTTTCTTCTTCCGAGAATCTGATATGAGACTCTCTTTACTTCTATTCCTAGTATTTTTCAACTTTGTCATGCTTCTTGTACAAACACCTTGTCCTCTTCGAATCTGGAGGTCGATATCCAACTTCTTAGCTTCTTGTCTAGCGTGCAATGAATCCTTTATTACATCATCATTCTTCCCCTCATTCGAGAAACTTTGTGTTGGACAACAACTAGAATTTGAGTTCTTCATAAAGAGGTCATGACCATGACTAGACTCTCCATAAGTGGACAAACAGAGATCTCGCAACCTAGTTACTGCAAGATTATCCAAGTCAGGTTCTAAATAATGACTTGTACCTTGGTCGTTGGAACGAGAAGTACTCGCTTTAAAAAACTCGACAGTGGATTTTCTAATCGAACCAGAACTCATATAGTCTTTCCAATTGAAGGGAAAGCCAAGAAGGAAATGATTGTACACCTGCTCAAGTTGCATGTCATGAACTTTCCTCAGTTTCTAAAATACTTGCAATAATGCTCAGGACATGATATGTTTAACAAAATAGTTCATCCAACGGCAATGACACAAACAGAAAGTTAGGTGAAATAAGAACAATGCCCTGCAAACATACCTTTGGTGGAAAGCCGTTTTCATGTGTTCGTGGTCTATTTATGAAGCCACTGATTGAAATGATAATGCCATCGGTTGCCTCAAGAATAGTAGTTTCATGTCTCTTAGAAATCGCTGCAGAATAAAATGCTCTTATCCCAGATCTCCTGAAACAATGGATCATAATTTTTCTTGAGCACAGAGCAATAATTCCCATTCTAGAAGAGGACAGACTTAATATACAGTATATGAGAATGAAAACTATTTTCCTTCTACGCAATCAGACCAATGAAAGGAAGATCAGTCATTTATTAAATTTCTCCCACTTGGAATTAATTTATAAAGAGCGAACTGCTTCACTTTTTCTCCTTCAGCAGATTTTATCACCTCCTTTATCCTCCAGTTTTATTAACTTCTTTCATCCCTATGAGCTTTCTAGAATTTGAAAGCTGAAACCAATTGGAGTTTTTTATGGTCAGGATACCAACACCAGTTAATAATTTTGTACCCAATGATAACCAAAAACACTAAAGATACTCCCCATAAAATCACCGAGTATCTTAGTTAAAAATACAAGAACTAAGACAAATATTTTAACCCTCATTTACATAATGGCAGACTCTTCATGGATGAATTTCAGTATCAAAAACTAAGATAACTAAATCCAACTAAAATACTTATCTTAGTTAAAAGTAAAATACATGTTAAATCTTCTTTTATATAGTGGGTTATTGAGAAGATTTCAATCAAATTTCAAAACTTCCCCAAATTCACTTTAATATCAAATATTAGAATAAAGATAAACAGTGAATAATCTATCTTCTGGAACAAAACTTAGTCACTCAAACATATTTCTTCAAAGAACAAACAGAAAACAAACAAAACAAGGGAAGCAATGTCTTACTCTCTGGATGCAAAGCCTCCGATAGCCAATCCCTCACCATCGTTAGCCTTTACCAGCCACCAATCGTACAGAAAAATCTAAGCGAGAGAGAAAACACAGAAAATGTGAAAACCAACAATCAGATATGAGAAAGTGATGTACTGGAGTGAGAAATGGAAGAAAAACGTACTGATTTGAGTGAGGAAGGAATGATGGATGTAGAACAGGTAGCCGGAGTTTTTGGCGTCGTGGGAGTGGCAGTGGGCTTCCGGTCGGTCTTGAAGGGAACGGAGGAGGGAGTAGCAGAGGCGGAGCTTCGAATTCCTCTTGGTCTGGTGGCCATGATGACCGATTAGGCGGGAAGGCGAAGAGAAGATACCATTTTTCTCGTTTCCTCACCTTTTTATTGCCTATTTCCAAATACACTCAAAACTATTCATACTCTTCTAAATAAACTATCATACTTTGCTATTTTACTTTTTAAAACTTTTGTTATTTAAAATAATTTTATTTATTTGTTTGTTTTTCTAATATTGCCTTGTGAAGATGACAATCAAATTCTTTAATGGAAGATTATACCAATTATAGAAAAGATTTCCAAAATATTAGAAAAAGAAAAACGAATTTGAACTAAAATGTATGGACATAGGGTTAGCTTTTTCTTGTGTTAAATTGGTTAAATTATAAGAGTAGTTAGCTTAAATCATAATTCAACGAGGTAAAAACGTGCATTGTTTGTTAATGAAAAAATATAAAGGACAATAGAACATAGTAATATTTCTACTAAGTCATCAAAAAATAATTTCTTAAACACACTTCAATTTTTTTCCTTCAGAAATAGAAACTAATTTACAAATTTCATTGTCTGTCTGAGTCAGACTCCTCGAATCGTCCTCCAAAAGACTAACAAGAGACCAACTTTGGGAGGAAGATAAAAAACAGGTCAATGATCTCACCATCATAGCTTCAATTTTCCGACTGTGCAAAGTACCTTCCAGAAATTGTGGAAAGGATATTGAGCATTATCACCTCGTTGTCAATCTCGGTCTTCTCGGCCCGCAAGCTGGCACATTTTCGAAGCAGACTTCTGAAAGCAGCACAAGTATCTCCATCCAGAGGAGTGTCAACTGCTGCACTTAAAGCAAACAACCAAAGACAATCGGCCCTTGAAAGTGTTGTCTGTGTTTCGAACGAGTTTATGCGCTTCCTCAACGACGAAACACGAAATATTGGATTCATCTTTGAAATTGCTGATAAAGATGGATAATCGTTGCAACTCTTTTCCTTGGCTGAAGTGCTGCCACTTGATTCCTTAGATTGATGTGAGTCGGCATCATTGGCAGGCAAGACACTTGGCTGAGCTATTAAGTTCGGAACTAAAGGATCGATCTTTTCATGGAGGATGAAATCAGACTTCATACATTCTTCTTCAGAGTGTGATAGAGCCTGACATGACAATTAGCTATTTATTAGCATCATCAAGAAAACCCATGATTTTCTTATTTTCTGCCAGAACTCATTTCAAGTATTCTCTTTACAACTTCTCATTCTACTCTATGACTTAACTTTTTTTATAAGAAACGATTTGATTGATTGAATGAAATATTCAAATATATACAAAAGGGGCCCCTTTTATAGATATACAAAAGATATTTTGAATTTGTAAAGATAGTAAAACCTATGGCTTTTGGCCGTAAAGATCTACCGCCATGTTTCTCGTTTCCTCACCTTTTAATCTAATGACAGAACTATATCTAAATTAATGCAAGAATGATGGGGCATCATATTTCATTTATCAGCCATTGAAATGATCAACTTAAAGTAAGAATCAAACGTAGAAGTACATTCAGACATAACAGACCATTAGGGGTTAACCAAGAGCCAAAAGAAAGAAACAAAACATAGAATGTGATACAGATTTAATATAAGAAAATTCCAGTACTCAGTAACATGGGATAAAGAAAGTTTAAGATATAGGCATTCAAATGCTTTTTTTTCTTCTGATTATTGATAAGGTAGATGTAAATTACCTGACGCAGTTTAGAAAAATCAGCAAGAAATGCATTCTCCCACTCTTTCGAAGGCAGTAAATGCTCGGGGCACTGAGCAATTGCAGGAATAACCGGCATATAAACACTTTGCTCTTTCTTAAAATTACTTCTATCAACTTTTGCCACCGTCACATTTGGAATATGGGAAGCCTCCCACCTAACAAGGAATTTTTTTTAGTTCAAATTCAAGCCATCACATTTAGTTTCTTAAAATTGATAGACATTTCAACAATAATCACAAAAGTAAGATCAAACATGAACTATCAACTTGATGAAATACTCTCTAAATGGAGAAATGAGAGAAAGAAGAGCACCTCTCCCTTTTTTCCCCTCGGGAGAATATCACTTCCTATAGACTCCTCTATGTATTTTCTACTTGGAGGGATTTCCTTGTAACGAATGAGTAAAGTGGTGATTTTTTAAGTCAAGAGATCATAGTATTAGTATCTATCTAGATTGTATTTTAAGCTTGTCCAATCCTAGATACATATTAAAACAACTAGGAAATTAGCCAAAATCGTTGTTACCAAAAATAGTTGATTAACAGCCAACAGACTGCCAAGTGGGAACAGACTCCTAATCGCATAAACTTTTCGAGTACGAAGAACCAGACAATATTAAGATAGTAGATTCATGTTTGCAACATCATAATCCTATTCATTCAACACAACACTATTACCCTAACTAAATATATTCTATCTCACTATTCATTCAACACAACACTATTACCCTAACTAAATATATTCTATCTCATATCACCGCCTCCAAAATCCCCTCATATAGTTTTCTCAAATTTCTTGACAATACAACAAGGAACGTCAAAAAGGACAAGATATAGAACAGAAAGCCTCATTTTTGTACATAGAAACAATATAATAGACAGGACTAACTGAAAACAAGCTACCCTTGCACCTTCAGGAAAAATGCTCTTTACCACCTTATTAATATAGCACACCAAAGTACTACAGAGTTTTTGTTTTAATTTAACAAAAGCATCGTAACGTTCGAGGCTTTGAGCAATGCTTTTCTTTTAGATATTAGGGACAACTAAAGAGCGCAATAAAATACTAGCAGTAAAAAAAATAGTAGGCACATGCGCATTTATCCCCAAGAAGAAAGATGATTTCTAACATATTGCAGCTTTAAATTCTCTTTAGGCCTCTAAGCCACTCTTCCAGTTTCATCCTAAGATGAACATCGTATTCTTTTTCTATGATTCAAAGATGTAATCATGTTTTCAAGGTTGAGCCTATACGCTAGGAACCCTCAGTGCAAAACACACCATGACAGGCACCAATGTTTCCTTTCTTTTTCATTGTCTCATTATTTTCTATACACTACACTATACCTTTTCATACATCATATTACTTTTCTACAGTTTGCTATCTCACTTTGTCTTTTACTTCATATGTAAGAAAAACTGAACCATTATGCCTCATTGCATCTCACGATTTAAACCTCTTCATTTGCTAATTATGCTCGAGTTTGTCTATATGCTTGTTTGTCATCTGATTCATTTTATGCTGAAGGTCACTTTGACGAATAATTCATACAGAATCAAACAGTATGACAGTACCTCAACCTAAGCTGAAGAAGTTCTAAAATAAAATGTGGGGCAGAGAAACTCAAGGGAATTACATAGAACATTAAACAAGTGTACTAATAATTACGTATAAGAACTTACCTAACACGTCTAAGATATTCTAGTCCATCTTCTGGAGGTCCTGAATCAAAATTGGGTTCTCCCTCCACATGAAAGGCGGGTCTCTGAATACTATGGTAATATTTATCATCATCACTATCTTGGCTAAGACTGCAAGAGGGTTCCGAAATTACAAAGTTTGTAATTTCATCATCACCACCCATGTCCTCTATCTCACCATCCAAGCTTTCTGAACATCCCTCCCCTGTTTAGTTGCCACAGAATTTTAGTGATCTTATCAAACTATTTAAACATCAAATTTCACCCCATAAAGAATATGTATGGTTCTGATGAAGAGAGATGACAAAATCACGAAGCGCAAATGAGTGAAAAAGAATTGAATTATTTTCATATTATTCAGCACCAAACTAATGAGTTTGCATCATGTACAAAAGAATGAGACTGTAATAATTTCCAAACAAAAATGACCAAAAACTTTGCGTAGTCGGTAAATTTGTACAAACAAGATTTATCATTTGCCTATTACAGAAAACATATTGATTTTGATGCACATAAGGTCTTTAGTTGGATTGATTTAGGCCATTCTTCAATGCACAAAAATATTCATATGATTCCATCTTCCCCGTGCAGCAACAACACCTGTGCACAAGAGAAATTGAAACCATCAAAATGACTCAACCAAAACCAAAAACCATGACAATAATTGTGAAGCTCGTTTGTTTCAAAATAATAAATAATCTTCTGAAGGAAAATAAGGTATTGAGAAAACCAAAATAGGCTTATGAACTTTTTTTACTATCCAATCGAAGGGCATTCGTCCATTACGAAAAATAATTTCCTAAAAATCCTCAACTCAAAAACGTGGTTTACCATGAAGCAGAAAGAATGAGAGAAACTCTCAACAGAAAGCACCTTATGAAATCAACGGGAAAAAAATTAATAAAAGTGACAATTTATCAAAAGATTGCCATTCATAGACATCTTCATACAGTGATAGTAGCCATACTTTAGAATCCTAAGCAACCATTCATAAACAAACTTCATTTTTATCCAAGAAAAATTCATAATCGAACTTCATAAGCAACTCAGTTAGAAATATAAATACTTACTTATAATGGAAGAGGCTTCTTCTCTCTTCACTAAAGGCTGTCTAGGATCAGAGGTAGAGCCTGTCTTTATTGTTAAGCTACTGTATTCCCTGGCTACAACGGGCAAAAGTTCTTTACATATAGCTTTCCACAATCTTTTCTGTTCTGCAACATTCACAAACCTAAGTGCTTCCATATCTTTCCTCGAATACACTATCTTGTTTCCTTCCGCATTTTCTTGGCGTCCATTGACTTTATCAACTTCGTTCAGATTCCCCATATTCCAATGCATCTCAGAAAGCTTCCCTTCCCTTGCCTTCCTCCTTGATTTTTTAGCCTTTTTCCCTCCTTTATCAGGTTCATGGGATTTGTTCACCTTCATCTGCATTGACCTTGTTGGACAAACAATACCAATCCCTTCTCCATTTCCAATTCTGGAGACATGAACCGGTTCAACTAATGCAGTTTCGTCTATTACTTCAATCTTCAATGAATTTCTGAGAGACAAATGACTTCTTCTAAGAACATTCATGGTTTCAGAATCATTATTTTGCTGATCAGCAATCTTCTCCTCACCCATAAGCATCGTTTTTTTGCAACCGTCCACGATCCCTCCTGAGCTAGGGGGATTGTCTCCCTCCTGTAGATGAATTTCATCTCCAGGAACCAACATGGCGTCGATTTTTTCCAATAGTAATTTCTTTTTCATTTCCAAAATGCTCTCAGAATCAGTTTCTTTCTTCAACAACTTCTCCGTTCGTGCAAAGGCTTCTTTGTCAGCAGCCAACTGACCTTCTCGAACAAGTTCTTCCTTCGCACAATCTTGATTCCCATCAAGACTTAGTACACTTCTTGCAAAATCTTTCACATCTACTTCATCGACAGCAACATCTTGCTTCCCATCTTCCCCGGTATCGAGCGTTCCAAAATCATGGACAGCGTCCACCTTGAGAGGTTCTTTTCCGAGCTCAAGGTCAAGATTCTGAATCTTGCCCACCACCAAACTTCCCATATTTCCTCCGTTTTCAGAAGACCCACAAGCCGAATCGCACAAGACCATCTTGTCCACAGAAGTCTCTGGGTCTTCTTGCGCAGAAGCGGAAGTCACACTGTTGATGACTTCAGAGTCCGGGTTTTGATTCGAGACGATGAGAGGGAAGTTATGGTGATCGGCAGAGATCTGTAAGGCAGAATCCACCAGTCGAGAAGGAGACTGGGGTTTCTCAGATGATAAGAATTTAGGATTAAACCCATCAGCATAGTCAGAACTTATCTCATCCGCCATTGCTTGAAGAAAAGCAGGTGGGTTTAGCAACGGCAGCGAGTGAGGAATGAGAAGAAAATGGGGTTTAAGATATATATGTAGTGATGCTTTCTCTTCACGTCGGTATATTCCAATGTGCATCAATCAAAAATAGTTAGAAAAACTGAAATGTAATCAACCTTATTCAAAATTATAAAAGTGTTCAATCCAAAATTAAATAAGTTTTATATTAAAAATGGGACCCAAAACATTTCATCCAAATATGGGTTTTTGATTACATTACAAACCTCACCTACTATGGATTACCAAACACCCCTTTATTGAAAACAAGATATTAAGTGTTTCTATAGTTACGGTAGCTTTTTTATTCAAAAATCTATTTGACTATCTTTTCGACCTGAAGGCATGCGTGCACACACTACATAAGAAAACAACCCTTTACTAGAGATGCAAGTAGTAGAGTAGATGTCAAAACAACGACACTCCCATCAACTACTAAGCCCTCAACCTAAAAGATTAAGTCCACTTAGTCACATTATCCCATCTACCTCTAGCAGCAATGGCATCATAAATCAACCCAAGGACATAAGTAAACAACAAGCTTTGAAAATCAAAATAAGAAGAGCGCGTAATATTGCTACCAACCAAATCTACTTCATAGAACGACATTAATTCGGTCATTCAACATTTGAACCATTAGTTGGGAGGTGGAAAAAGGACGAACATGAATCTTCTTCCACTTAGTCGCAATTGAATTCAATCTAAAATAACATAAAGTATCGATCGAAAGAGGCTTTGAGTAGAGCCATGCATATAGTGGTTAACCACACAACCATCAGGCTTTATATTTTGACCTAGATGCTAGACGTTTTAACTTACATGTTCGAATCATATTTTATTAAGTTGTTGCTAAGGTTTTACTCTCAAAATGTCCATTTTGATTGTTACGTGTTTAGCATTTATGGATTTTGATTTTTTAAAATCTTATTTTCATAAATGTTAACCTAAAAAATAATAATTGAACATTTAAGTGCCCGTTTGATAATTCATTTATTTTAATTTTAAAAAACAAGCATGTTTAATAACTAATTCACTTTTGTTTTTAAAATTATGAAAGGAAATTGGAAATAAAATGAAAGAGAAGTTTTCATCTTGTTTTTAGAAAACATAAAACAAGATCAGTTACCAAACATATATTATATATTTTTTGTTTTTCATAAACAAAATTTTTAAAAACAAAAAAATTGAAATGATTACCATACTACCTAATACTTTTTAAAATACATGCATACAACTCAATTCAATTAGATTTTAAAATTTACTTGTTGGTGAGTCGTTATACATAATTTTACAAAAGAAAAAAAAAAACTTTTTAATACAAAGGTATACAAATATTTGAAAACTTATAAAATAAAATATATTTTAGGATATTATTGGGCAATAGTTCTCTGTTTTTAAATGGAATAACATGAAAGACCTCCATAGGACCCATATGAGATTTCAAAATCACGTAGGAGACCTTGAACGATCCATTGAATATGTTTACAGTATCTATAGCTAAACAATTCAAATTCTCAACCGACAATTCATATAAGAACCATAGAGAACTTGAGTTGATGATGCACTTAAAACATATGTTACCACCTAATTGTTGATAGTGTAACTTAAATGGTTGGTTCCAAAAACTTACGAGAGATAACTGCGAGTCCAAATGTTAATTACATATTACTATCTTTTATTGTTAAAAGTATATACCAAAATTCTCTACTATTTTTCTACTATCAATACAAGTTAATCATAAACCTTATTTTATTCTCATAACACAAATTCACGATTGGTCTAATTCCTTAAAATGGTCCAATTCTCCCTATCTTCACCTATTGTTTAGTTATGTTCGTGGAAATAGTTTGCTAATTTTTTCATTTTAAAAAAATCGTATTATTGTAAACATGATTTTTATAAAGTATAGTAAAATAAATGAAAATATTTATAAATATATGAGAAATACATCCTAATAATTTGATTATATTAGTTAAAAATATAGATGGCAATAATATAAAATTAGAGGTCAATGAAGTCAATGAAATGTATGTTTTTTAAAATTTTGGAAAGAGTCAATTAAATAAATAGGAATGAAAAGGCATCAAAGAAAAGGAGACCACAATCTCTCTGGCAGTTTGGTTTACAATTCACCAAAAAGAAAATTTCTTAATTTAAAATTCCATTAAAAAAAGAAAAAGAAGAAAAATTGTAAAAAGAAAAGGGAAAGGAAAAGAAAGGAAAACTTCTCCGCCTTTGCCATTTGCCCCGCGTTTTGCTACTCTGTCATCCGTTCATTGCGTTTCTCCGAATAACTACCGAAAACCCAAAACCGAAGAACACCCAACAAAGCCAAAAGCCAAACCCATTCCGCAAATTCCACCCTGTCTTTCCCCCTTTATTCTTCCATTTCTCTTCCCGGAGCCCAGGAGAGGCATTAACCTGAAGGTAATTCCCATTTCCTCTAAATTCCCTTTCTCGATCTCTTCTTCTTTCATCTATTTCTCTTCCCTTTTCACCCTTTCTCCCACTCTCTCGCTCCCTTTCCTTCTTTTTCAGTTTTCCTCACCCCCAGTTCCGATTTACGTATCTGGGTTTTCATTTTCTGGAACAGGGGTTGAATCTTTTTGGGCTTTTCCTTTTTCTTTTTGTTTTTGCGTTGTTGGGTTTTTAGTGATTTGTTTTCTTTTTTCTATTTCTGTTTCTGGGGTTTGATTTGTTTTTTAAGGGATCAATCTATATCTGGGGTTTTGCCTTTTCTTTTCCTTTTTTGCTTGTTTGTTTCTGTCTTGTTGATTCTATTGGGATTTTGAATTTTGAATCCCTGGTTTGATTATGGACCGTCGAGATCATCATCGTTTTGGTTTAGTGGTAAGGATTGTTGGATGTTTTCTTTCATTTGATTGGCTTTGTCATTACTTGCAATGTTTTTGGCCCCCCCTATGTGAATCTATGTTTCAATTTTCTATTTATAGGCTCATCTTCTTTATCTCTTCGTGATATTGGTTTCCTGAAAGGTTGAAAGTTTTCAAGCATTGGTTTGGGGGTATTGATGTTTTTTTTTAATTAATATATTTAAATTGGTTGTGGGAGGGGATATTTTTCCATTGTTGTATTTTGAAATATTTGGAACTGTCTGTCGTTCTACTACCTGGAAGTTGAATTGTTCAAGAAGGATGTGATCATGTGTAAGGGTGGCGGGGGTTTGAGTTATGTGGCAATAAAATAATCTCGAGATTATGAAGGTAATATAGTTTGAGAAGGTGAGGTATTGGTGGAATTGAAAGATCTGAGGCATTCTTCATCAATGAATTCTAAGTATATTTCAACCATTATCACGAGTAACGTTGCTCCCTTTTTTTGCTCCTGTCATTTTTCTTTGGCTTCCATGAAAAGAAAAAAATAATTTTCTCCTTTGAGCCTTTGTTTTAGTTTTATTTTTTGGTCGTTCATATTAAGCAAAAAGATCTCTTGCAGATCATTGTTCTTTGACTTCTAAAAATCTGTCTCATATCTTTAAAACAAGAGAATTGTTTTCACTAGAGCTTTTGGTTATTTTCAGGCGCATGCCCCTCCTCCTGGTTACTTCGTTCGTTTGAAGAATACAGGTTCTAAAGACGATCTATATCTAAGTAAAAAGGATAGAATGCGCAGGTGGCTTTGTTGTACTTGTCAAATTGAAGAGGCCTACCCATCAGCGGAAAGTGAGCACCTGAAAAGCCCACGAAGTTATGGAGATGGTAATACTTTAATCTATCACTTGATGCTCACCATTTTATAGGATTTGTGATGAAGGTTATCTATTTACTCTGAAGTCTTTGAGATATCAATATTTTGTAAAATATATATAGCTTTAGGAATTTTTTTGATTAACTGAATTGCTGGAATGTGCTTGCTTTTTCTTCCTATTTTCTTATCAAGAATGTTAGTTGAAATGATTATAAAGTTAACAAAATTAGCATTTCTGTATTTATAGTATATATGCACAGTTGTCTCTCCTTTGTATGTATGTATGGTATATTAGGATATCTTGGCCATGTCAATCTTTAGTTGAGGAGTTCGTTAGGAATGGTTATAAAATAGAGTAACTGAGAGACTGAAAGCAATTGTTCAACTGTTTGTGCTTGAACTTGCTTAGAAAGATGTCCAAGTTCTTCAACTTTTTGTCGAGTTCTTTTTAAATTTTAGATACAATTTCTATTCCAATTCTTTGGTTCCTATCAAAATGGTTTAAACCCGTTTGATTTATGAGAATAAATCTGGAGATGCTGGAAGTTTAAAATATTTGGAAGTGATTGAGGAAGACAGGTGGAGTCCAAGGAGGAAAATCTGAAAGCAACATAATCATGCTTAGAATCAGATGGATAGAAGCCAAAATAAGTAAGGAATGATCAATGCTGTCAAATATTGAAGATGGGGAAAGTGCCATGCAACTTTGTGTTGGGGGATCCATTGCAAGGAAGTTGATGGAGTGAGAAGAAGTGAATCGATTTTTTATTTGTTAATGTGTTGGAAATTGCAAATATAAGTGCGGAAGAGTTCTGAAACTCATTTGTAGTGCTACGAAATTGGGACAATACATAGATGCAGGCAATGTAGTTAGATGAAAATGGCAGGAGGATAATTGAAGGAAACCAAGAAGGAAGTTTGGTGTTCATCAATGCGATGGCAAATGGTTACTGCACATTTTACCTTCTCAGAGGAACTAGAGAAGGAATTTATGGTTCTGGTGATAGAAGTTTTGGGGAAGGGTTGGTTAGGTTTTCCGAAGCAAAGAAGAAAATGGAAGTGCATATTAGGAAATCTACTTGAATCTGAGAATAGAAAGAGAAGGATTCGATAATGTTGACAAATAAAATTGTCCATGGAGAAGAAGAAAAACAAACTCAATCCATGTCGATTTGGGCAAGGAGTTGCTTGGCCACAAAAACTGAAGAAATCAATGAAGCGGACTAGGAGAATTGAATTGATCGCTAGACAAAAGGAATGCCAGGTAGATTTTACTGTGTTGGTGGTGAAGATGCTGTGGGATTGATGTTGTAGGCAGTGGTGCCCACCGCCCAAGTTCGGTGAAAGCAACAGTAGAAGGTTTTATGATGCTTTTTGTTCAACACATGCATATATGCATGGGTATACATACAGCCATCTATTGCTATGAAACAGGTTCAAAAAGCTGAACTCTTCATAGGAGTGAAATTGAATTGAGGATATTTTTCATGACTTGGGGAATTGGTGAGCGATCTGAGGAACTTAAAAGTAGGCAAACAAATCAGAGATAAAGGATAAAGAAAGAAAACAGTTATTTTTATGGATTTTGCTTCATCCACCGTTTCTGTATTTGGGGAAACTGGTTGACCGATCATAATAGGAGGACAAGTGGGTTTTAGGAGCAGAGTTGTATTGGGAAAATTAGTTGGAATATTTGGGACATTTAGTGGTTATAGAAAGAGGAAGCGAGAGGAGTGAAGGCAAAGGACAGTTCAATTTTAATTCCTACAAGTAAAATATCACAAATAATAATGATATACAAACATACCATTTATTTAAGCATATTTATGAATATTTCTTTTGTTGTTTGAGCCAGTTTTTGGGTCACGGTAATAGGCTAGGGCTTGCTATATCATGCAAATAAATGGAACAGTGAATCTCAATAATCTTTCTGGGGTATTTTATGGTTTGGGAACTCTAGTTTAGAACCCTATTTTTAATATGTAGGATTTCTAGTGTTGTGGAAGGTGTTTTTTTTTTTTCCTCCAATTTGATCTCTATTGTAGCATTCCCTTATGACTCTTCTTAGATGTTCCCCAACCACTATTCTGGTCATCTAATGTAATTCTGCCTTGTTTATGATTTATCTTGTATCTGGGTTACTATTTTCTATGTGATGTTCTTCTTGGATTTTAGAATCGTTGCTTTGTCTATGATCTGTATGGTGTGTGATTTAAGTCTGTCTTATATATTTTATGCCTGTTAGGTCACGTTCAAAGAAAAGAGGCAGCTACTTTCAAATCTGAAGCACCAAAAACTCCTCCTCCCATAGAAGTGCCAGCGTTGTCTCTGGAAGAACTGAAAGAAAAGACTGACAACTTTGGGTCTAAGGCACTGATTGGTGAAGGGTCTTATGGTCGAGTTTATTATGCTAGTTTAAATGATGGGAAAGCTGTGGCTGTGAAGAAGCTGGATGTTTCTTCCGAGCCCGACTCCAGTGTTGACTTTTTGACGCAGGTTTGTCTTCAGTATCGATATAATAGATTTACCACATTAAAGCTTCATTTTTTCCTCTATAGTCTATACATTATTTTCTTTCATCCTTATTGTTTATGGCATTGCTTCAGGTTTCTACTGTCTCAAGGTTGAAACATGAAAATTTTGTTGAGTTGCACGGATATTGTGTTGAAGGAAATCTCCGTGTACTTGCATATGAATTTGCAACTATGGGTTCTCTACATGACATATTGCATGGTACGCCAACATTCTAAGTTCAGTCTTTTAGTTCAGTTTCATGTCCAGTTAGTTTCTCATGAATTGTTGCTCTACGCCAGGTAGAAAGGGAGTGCAAGGAGCACAGCCTGGTCCTGTTCTCGATTGGATGCAGAGAGTGAGAATTGCTGTTGATGCAGCTCGAGGATTGGAATACTTGCATGAGAAGGTTCAGCCTTCTATCATACATAGAGATGTTAGATCCAGCAATGTGCTTCTCTTCGAAGATTTCAAAGCAAAGATTGCAGACTTTAACCTTTCAAACCAGGCTCCTGACATGGCTGCTCGGCTTCACTCTACTCGTGTTTTAGGAACTTTTGGCTATCATGCTCCAGAGTAATGTTTCTGAAATCTCTTTTATTTGTGGTTTCTTTCTCTCTCCCAAATGTTGACTTCTCAATGGATACGTGAACTCTGTCCTTTTTGTTCACTGGAATTTGGATAAGTAGCTATGAAGAGAAAGTATACTGATGCTAAGTCCTCTCTTCTCCAGGTATGCAATGACGGGACAATTGACACAGAAGAGTGATGTCTATAGCTTTGGAGTCGTTCTACTTGAACTTTTGACCGGGAGGAAGCCGGTTGATCATACCATGCCTCGCGGTCAGCAGAGTCTTGTTACTTGGGTGAGCACATTTATCTGCTTTCTTATTGCTTTTCATTGTGCTCGTGCCTTTTTGTCTCCAGCTATTCAAATTTTACAAGTCTAAAATGATGGTTTTTTGTTTGTTTAAGGCTACCCCAAGACTAAGTGAAGACAAAGTCAAACAATGTGTTGATCCAAGGCTGAAGGGTGAATATCCCCCCAAAGGAGTTGCCAAGGTAACTTCTGTTTCGATTGCTGTCTTCACTGCTAGAAATAGCATTATTGCAATGAACTAATGAGATATTGCTGTGACATTGACCTGGTATTATGGTTATTGCAGCTGGCCGCTGTGGCAGCTCTGTGTGTGCAGTACGAAGCCGAGTTCAGGCCAAACATGAGCATCGTTGTCAAGGCTCTCCAGCCACTTCTAAAGCCACCTGCCCCTGCTCCGGCCGTGGAACCTTGAAGTAAATTGATCTCAGTTTTCTTCCTCACTGTTGATATATGTGTCAGCGCCTACATTGCAATGTTTGCTTTCATGGTGACCGTATAGAATTCATAATATTCATTATTTATTCCAATTATTATTGTTATTTTTTCTTGTCTTGAAGAAGATGCTTGAGTCATGTTTGATTGGATTGAAAATAGGTTGCTGCTTTTCTTGTAAGCAATTCTTCTTGTGTAGCCTGTTGTTGGTAATAGCACTCGGTTGTTAAAAATGTTTTTCCCCTTTCGTTTTTTGGAGTCATCAAGTGAGAAGACTCAGTGGGAGTGCTACATGGTGTGGTGGAAAACACATTTGGATTACAGTTTGCTGTCCCTCACTCCTTTGATATTAATGGATATGGGTTGGTTTTCTCGGTTGTCATCGAAAATGGTCTTAATTTATTTATAGTTTATGTAAGTGCTTTAAGTACTTATCTCTGGACTCCCAAGTTCAATTGCTTCACTCTTACATGTCTTTCAAGTGCTCGTTATTCTTTCAAGATTAGATATATGTTTGATTAAGAGATTAAAAGTTTGAATCTCCATTTATATAACGATGATATCTTAAAAGAAAAAAGAAATTGTCAATTCGAGCTTTGCCTGAGTGGTTGTTAGATGTTTGTAGCTAGCTAGAGTGATTAGTATTTGTACCTTGCCATCCAGTTGTCATTGATCTTGAAGCCATCCAGGCAAAGTTCAAATCTAATTGCATATTTTTCATTATTTTAATATTTTAAGTCTTGCAAAAGCTCAAAAGAAACTGTTTGTAATACTTCTAAAAATACCTTTTTAAGTAAAATCATCTCGAACATATCTTAGGTTAGCTGTGTCAATTTCATCCCCGAACACATTAACAAAGGCCACTTATGTTTATATTTTCGAAGTCCAAAGCAATTGTGTTCTTTCCTTGCACCTTCCCCATCACAAACTAAAAGCGTGTGGATATAAATCTTGTCATGTGGAATTTAAATTTTCTTCCCCACAACAAACTGTTGTCCTATTTTGTTTGACCAAGTCATGTGGAATTTAAATCTTCTTCCTCACTTCATGATCATCCATAGTTCTTTGGGAAAGTAAAGATCATAACAGCAAAAAAGTAAAGTTAATAATATGGCTATCGCTGAGTTCCTATGGACTTATGCTGTCCAACAAGTGTTGAAGAAGGTATTGGAACTTGCGGCTGACCAAATTGGTTTGGCATGGGGCTTGGACAGGGAGCTTTCAAACCTCTCCCAATGGCTACTCAAAGCAGAAGCTATTTTAGGTGACGTTAACAGAAAAAAAACTACACCATAGTTCTGTGAGACTGTGGGTGGCAGATCTTCTACTTGTTGTTCATGAAGCCGACAATCTATTGGATGAGCTTGTTTATGAATATCTTCGTACAAAGGTGGAAAAAGGATCGATTAACAAGGTATGTTCTTCGGTGTCAAGTCTTTCTAATATTTTCATTATCTTTCGCTTCAAAATGGCCAAGAAAATCAAGAGTATTATTGAAAAGTTGCGTAAATGTTACTACGAGGCGACTCCTTTAGGACTTGTTGGTGAAGAATTCATAGAAACAGAGAATGATCTTAGTCAGATTCGAGAGACGATCTCAAAACTTGATGATTTTGAAGTTGTTGGAAGGGAGTTTGAAGTTTCAAGCATAGTGAAACAAGTAGTTGATGCTAGTAATCAATATGTTACATCTATCTTACCCATTATGGGTATGGGTGGAATCGGAAAAACAACTTTGGCAAAGACAATCTTCAATCATGAGGAGATCAAAAGACATTTTGATGAAACAATATGGATATGTGTGTCCGAACCATTTCTTATCAACAAGATTTTGGGAGCAATTTTACAAATGATAAAGGGTGTTTCTAGTGGCTTGGATAATAAAGAGGTTCTACTTCAAGAGCTTCAAAAAGTGATGCGAGGTAAAAGATATTTTCTTGTGCTTGATGATGTTTGGAATGAAAATATTGCTTTATGGACTGAATTGAAAAAATGTTTACTGTGTTTTACTGAAAAATCTGGAAACGGTATCATTGTAACTACGAGAAGTATTGAAGTTGGAAAGATTATGGAGAGTACTCTTCCTAGCCATCATTTGGGAAAATTATTTGATGAACAATGTCGGTCTTTGTTTAAAGAAAGTGCAAATGCAGATGAATTGCCAATGGATCCAGAGTTGAAGGATCTTCAAGAAGAATTGGTGACAAGGTTTGGTGGTGTACCATTTGTTGCAAGAGTTTTGGGAGGGGCACCGAAATTTGAAGGGGTCTACGAGAAATGGGTGATGTCTCTTAGAACCACAACAAGTATACCGTTACAAGATGAAGATTTAGTTTTATCTACATTAAAATTAAGTGTAGATCGTCTACCATCCTTCTTGTTGAAGCAATGCTTTGCATATTGTTCAAATTTTCCTAAAGGTTTTAAAGATTTAAAAAAGAAGAGCTAATTGAAATGTGGATGGCACAAGGGTTCATTCAACTACACGAAGGAAGAAACGATATAACGATGGAGGAAAATGGAGAAAAGTACTTCAACATCTTGTTGTCTCGCTCTCTCTTTCAAGATATCATTAAGGATGATAGAGGAAGAATTACTCATTGTAAGATGCATGATCTTATCTATGAAATTGCGTGTACAATTTTAAATTCTCAAAAGTTGCAAGAGGAACATATTGATTTGTTGGATAAAGGAAGTCACACCAATCATAGGATAAACAACGCCCAAAATTTACGCACACTCATTTGCAATAGACAGGTGCTTCACAAGACTATTTTTGACAAGATTGCAAATTGTACTCGCTTGCGAGTTTTAGTAGTGGATTCATCTATTACAAAACTACCTGAGTCAATTGGTAAGATGAAACATTTGAGATATCTCGACATTTCAAGTTCAAACATAGAAGAACTTCCAAATTCTATCTCTTTGCTTTATAACTTACAAACATTGAAGCTTGGAAGCTCAATGAAACACCTTCCATATAATTTGAGCAAGTTGGTTAGTTTAAGACATTTAAAGTTCTCAATACCACAAACGCCTCCACATTTGAGCCGGTTGACTCAACTACAAACGTTGTCTGGTTTTGCAGTTGGATTTGAGAAGGGTTGCAAAATAGAAGAACTTGGATTTTTGAAAAACTTCAAAGGTAGATTAGAACTTTCAAATCTCAATGGAATTAAACACAAAGAGGAAGCCATGAGTTCCAAATTGGTAGAAAAGAACTTATGTGAGCTATTCTTGGAATGGGATTTGCATATTTTAAGAGAAGGTAGCAACTACAATGACTTGGAAGTGTTAAAAGGGCTTCAACCACACAAAAATCTTCAATTCTTGAGTATCATAAACTATGCTGGCCAAATTTTGCCTCCTGCCATTTTTGTTGAAAATTTAGTTGTGATACATCTAAGACATTGTGTAAGATGCGAAACACTTCCAATGCTTGGAGAATTACCTAATTTGGAGGAACTAAATATTTCCAACTTACATTGTCTAAGATGTATTGGGAATGAATTCTACGGAAGTTATGATCATCCCAACAACCATAAGGTTTTATTTCGCAAGTTGAAGAAATTTGTACTCTCTGAAATGCACAATCTAGAGCAATGGGAAGAATTAGTATTCACATCAAGGAAAGATGCAATTTTTCCTCTTCTTGAAGACTTGAATATTCGTGATTGTCCTATATTAACAAGTATTCCAAATATTTTTGGATGTCCTCTTAAAAAGCTACATGTTTGTGGATGTGATGAAGTGACAAGATTGCCCAAAGATCGATCTACAACTCTGCACTTCCATTGAGGATCTAAAGATTGTTGGGTGCCTTGAAATGATACTAAATGTGCAAAATATGCATACCTTGTCTCGTTTCTCTATGAATGGGTTGCAAAAGTTTCCCCAAGGACTATCTCATCTCAAAAACTTGAAAGAAATGATAATCACTGAATGCTCACAAGATTGTGACTTTACTCCTCTTATGCAACTTTCTTCACTCGTAAATCTTGATTTGGTTCTTTTCGCGGGGAACGGGGCCGTGCAACTTCCTCAGCAACTCCAGCATCTCACAGCCTTAAGATCTTTGATCATTAATGATTTTGATGGAATTGAAGTTTTACCAGAATGGTTGGGAAATCTTGCATCTTTGGAAGTTTTGGGACTTTATTATTGTAGAAGTCTGAAACAGTTTCCTTCAAAGAAAGCCATTGCAATGTCTCACCCAATTAGTCCATGTGGATGTCTTTGGTTGTCCACAACTACCCAAGTTCGGAGATTTTGTGCCATGATGTTCTAAAGACCAAAGCTCGTGCCAAAGCAAACGTAATTTAGTGGTAAAGTTAATATATTGTAACTTGTAGGTAGCTGCCTTAAATCTCTCGCTAATATTATTCGCATTTGTTTTTCTTGTATTGAACAATGCATGTTGTTTTTTCCTTTTTTGTTAGTAGAGTGTGAGAAGACTAACTTTTTTTCTCTTTGTGATTGATTTGTCTATAACATAATGTATACTCAAAACTCTATATACGAACAGCATGTTTGAGGTGCAGGTGAAATTAAATGAAAAAGAAAAACTAGCAATTTCTTACATTTCCTCTATTTATTTTCTACTTCAATCTATGACGACCTAACATTTTTGGGGCATTTCTCCTTCTCAAACTATGTTGAAAGACAATAAGAAAGCTTAAATTCACTGCGAAAATATACTCGATCAATCTATCCAAATTCAAAGGAATTCATCGATATAGTTGATTGCTTGTAGTAACCCTCAACATCATTAAATACAAACATTTTTCTTGAATTAACATTCATTATTTAATAAATATAAACATTTTTCTTGTATTATCGAGTAATGACCAAGTGCATGTTTTTAGTATAATATGGAGTGAGAAGATTTGAATCACGTATACTTAATTACTATTCAATATAAGAAGAACGAGTGCAAAATACGACTGACTAGTTGGCTAAAAGAATATTTTTTACTTCAAGTTTTGTACTAGAGATGCTATAATTATTTATTCATAGGAGTTGTCATTTTGTAATAAT
Organism: Cucumis sativus; assembly: GCF_000004075.3. Classification (NCBI taxonomy): domain Eukaryota; kingdom Viridiplantae; phylum Streptophyta; class Magnoliopsida; order Cucurbitales; family Cucurbitaceae; genus Cucumis; species Cucumis sativus. Next base: position 2,177,344 of record NC_026658.2, read on the forward strand.
TGATAGCAAGCAATAATTGTACCACAAGAATGGCTGCCAGAAATACTTAATAAATAAACGTATAAAAAATATTTTTAAATATAACGTGTGGGACAAAATTTCATATTCAATCGAGATTGATAAAAGACAATTATAATTAATAATTATTTTTTTTTAAAAAATAATTTGTTCTTATTAGTTAAGGGTTGTGTAAGTCAAGGTTAAATTTAACTCAACAATAATTAATATAATCTTTTTCTTTTAAAGTCGAAATTGAGTCGATATATCATTTAATATTATTGTATTAATGGTCTAAATAATTTGAGATCATTAGGAACATTATTCGACTCTTTCCTTTTGGCGGTGTTATGATCATCAATTGTTTTTATCATTTGATAAAGAAGATATTACGTACTTCTTTAATTATAAACAAACAAATATTTCCTAATCAACAAACAATTAATTAATGGATACTTTCTCTAGTGTCTACCTAACCTAAATTTTATTTTGGTATCACAGTATACTAAATTTTTTTTATATTTTTTTCAAAGATATAATCTTTTTCTCTATTTTTAAAAGTTAATTAATAATGGACCACATTTATACTTTAATTTCTTTAGGTATTGTTTTAAAAATAGTATACACAATTATAAGCAAATTAACAAAAATTATATATGATCTTAATTATATTGTTAGTTCATTATTAATTCTAAAACCGAAAGGCATGGAAGTGGAGATAATATCAAGTGAAACTATCAAACCATCTTCTTTTCCACAATCTCTTCATCTAAAATCCTTCAAACTATCAGTTCTTGATCAACTCTCTCCCTTCACTTACACTTCTCTTGTCTTCTTCTACACTCTCAACAATGAAGAATTATCCAATGAAGACACTGCTCTCCATCTTTCACAACCCCTCAAAACCTCCTTATCTAAAGCCCTCTCCGCCGATTTCTACCTTCTCGCCGGCACCATCAAACACAACAAACAAATCCTCGCCAATGGTGTCGGAGCTCTTTATCAAGTTGCCAGAGTTCAGGGTGCCATGTCTAAGGTTTTGAACCAACCAAGCTTCGAGTCGTTGAGTCAACTCCTCCCTTTTCGATCTCTACAGATCATGTCATCGTCGACAAAGGAAGCAAGTAAGATAATTAATAAACAAGAAGAGAACTCTCTATTAACTGAATACTTGTCAATATATGATATATGATATGTATATTTATTTATTTATTGATTGATTCACCATTTGTTTGAAGTATATCCTCAAGTCGCCGTCCAACTCAACGCCTTCAACGGCGGCGGGGTGGCCGTGGGGGTCTGTTTTTTACACAAGATCATCGACGGGACAACACTGAGCGGGTTTCTAAGGCGGTGGGCCGCGGTGGCCGGAGGGTCAGCCGCCGAAGAGAAAGGAGGAGAGGGAGTGGCGGAATACACGGTGGGGGCAGAGGCTTTCCCCGGACGAGATTCATTGCTGGGAAACTCATGGCTTTCAAAAGGATATTCACCATTTGTGGGTGAAGGAATTAGGATAAAGAGAAGAAGGTTTGTGTTTGAAGGAGATGCCATTTTAGAGCTTAAGGAGGAACTAATGAAATGGAAAGATGTGAGGAATCCCACAAGTGTTGAACTGGTTACTGCTTTCATATGGAAGTATTTGATGATAGCGGCAAGAAAAAGATCATCGGGTTCTCAACAAATTTCTTCGGTACTATTTACGAGAGAATCAAACCTTGAACCTTAAAGTCTATTGTATCTCATTTAGCTGTCAACTTCATATTAATTAAACCATTTTAATTTTTTGGAAGGTATTGACTCATGCAGTGGACCTACGAAGAAGAATGGCACCACCATTACCACCAACCTCCATGGGAAACATTTTGTGGAGTGCAGTTGCTCATTACGACTCAACAGACGACGTAGAGATAGAACTGAGCAAGCTCGTCAATCTTCTTTGGGAATCATTTACCGAGATCGACAACAAGTTCATACAAGAAATGGAGGGAGAAGAAGGGTTTCAAACAATTTCAAAATGGTTCATGAGGATGCAAGAGCTTTATTCTTCGAAGCCATATGCATATGGATTTACAAGTTGGAGAAATATGGGACTAAACGACATCGATTTCGGGTGGGGAAGACCTTCGTGGGTCAGCTTTGCAGGACCTGAAAATTCAGTGCTGAAAAATATTGTTGTGTTGAAGGAAGACAATTTGGGAGATGGAATTGAAGCATGGATCATGTTGGATGAGGATGAGATGAACATATTGGAAAATGATCAACAATTCCTTGCTTTTGCTTCTTATAATCCAACTATCTATTTAGGTTAAGCGATCGAAATTATCTCTTTGTTAATTGTTAGTATTGTATTATTATTTGTTAATCAGCTAGTTTAGTGTGTTGATCTAATGTATTAGAAAAAATTCTGTGATATTTAAAATTAGAAAAAGAATCAGTTTTAAAGTGTATGATTTTTATAAATGACTTTCTTAAAAGTTAAATGTCATATAATTATTTTAAGCTTATATTATTATAAACCTAGAAATTAGAAAGGTAAAATTTTCAAACTATAGGACTAATTAAAAAAACTGATTATCAATTTAACCTCATTACCATGACGCTAATTTTAATTACGAATTGGGTAGATAAATATAACATAAAAAAGAAAAAAAGGAAAAATATTTTTTGTAAAATGAATAGACTCGTTTGATTAATAACTCTCTCCCTTTATTTCTTATTTCCAATGCCCCATTTGGTTTCTTTCTTCAATCTCTCTGCTACTTTCTTCCTTGCACGCGTTTTATATTTGAGCCAATTTTTCAAATTTTAAATTTGATTTGAATAGAAATATTTAATTTGTTTCTTTCTTCTCTTACATGTCCTTTTAAGTGCTTTTATTATCTTTCAAGATTAGGTATCAATGGTTTTAGTCTCTTTGTTCACATAATGATAATGATGGTCTTAAAAAGGAAAAGGAGATAGGATTAATTGTCAATTCAAGCTTCGCTTCAGTGGTTGTTAGATGTTTGTAGCTAGCTAGAATCATTACTATTTGTGCCTTGCCATCAGGTTGTCATTAATCTTGAAGTCATCCAGGCAAATTTAAAACCTAATTGCATATTTATCATTATTTTAATATCTAAAGTCTAGCAAAAGCTCAAAAGAATCTGTTTGGAATTACTTCTAATGACTTAAAAATCATTCTTTTTTTCATTTAAAAATACCTTTTTAAGTAAAATCATTTCGAATCTATCTTAGGTTTGCAGTGTCATTTTCATCCCCGAACACATTAACAAATTAGTCCACTTTTGTTGTTTATATTTTCGAAGTCCAAAGCAATTGGGTTCTTTCCTTGCACATTCCCCATCACAAACTAAAAGCGTGTTGAAAACTGTTGTCCTACTACTGTTGGACCAAGTCATGTGGAATTTAAATCTTTTTCCTCATCTTCATGATCATACATAGTTCTTTGGGAAATTAAAAATCATATCAGCAAAAAAGAGAGTTAGTTTTATGGCTGAGTTCCTATGGACTTTTGCTGTTCAAGAAGTGTTGAAGAAGGTATTGAAACTTGCAGCTGACCAAATTGGTTTGGCATGGGGCTTGGACAAGGAGCTTTCAAACCTCTCCCAATGGCTACTCAAAGCAGAAGCTATTTTAGGTGAGATTAACAGGAAAAAACTACACCCTAGTTCTGTGAGACTGTGGGTGGAAGATCTTCAACTTGTTGTTCATGAAGCAGACGATCTATTGGATGAGCTTGTTTATGAAGATCTTCGTACGAAGGTGGAAAAAGGACCGATTAACAAGGTACGTTCTTCTATATCAAGTCTCTCGAATATTTTCATTATCTTTCGCTTCAAAATGGCCAAGAAAATCAAGGCTATTATTCAAAAGTTGCGTAAATGTTACTCTGAGGCCACTCCTTTAGGACTTGTTGGTGAAGAATTCATACAAACAGAGAATGATCTTAGTCAGATTCGAGAGACGATCTCAAAACTTGACGATTTTGAAGTTGTTGGAAGGGAGTTTGAAGTTTCAAGCATAGTGAAACAAGTGGTTGATGCTAGTATTGACAATGTTACATCTATCTTGCCCATTGTGGGTATGGGTGGAATCGGAAAAACAACTTTGGCAAAGACAATCTTCAATCATGAGGAGATCAAAGGACATTTTGATGAAACAATTTGGATATGTGTGTCCGAACCATTTCTTATCAACAAAATTTTGGGAGCAATTTTACAAATGATAAAGGGTGTTTCCAGTGGCTTGGATAATAGAGAGGCTTTACTTCGAGAGCTTCAAAAGGTGATGCGAGGTAAAAGATATTTTCTTGTGCTTGATGATGTTTGGAATGAAAATCTTGCTTTATGGACTGAATTGAAACATTGTTTACTGAGTTTCACTGAAAAATCTGGAAACGCTATTATTGTGACTACAAGAAGTTTCGAAGTAGGAAAGATTATGGAGAGTACTCTTTCTAGCCATCATTTGGGAAAATTATCTGATGAACAATGTTGGTCTTTGTTTAAAAAAAGTGCAAATGCAGATGAACTGCCAAAGAATCTAGAGTTGAAGGATCTTCAAGAAGAATTGGTGACAAGGTTTGGTGGTGCACCATTGGTTGCAAGAGTTTTGGGAGGGGCACTGAAATTTGAAGGGGTCTACGAGAAATGGGTGATGTCTCTTAGAACCACAACAAGTATACCGTTACAAGATGAAGATTTAGTTTTATCTACATTAAAATTAAGTGTAGATCGTCTACCATCCTTCTTGTTGAAGCAATGCTTTGCATATTGTTCAAATTTTCCTAAAGGTTTTAAATTTAAAAAAGAAGAGCTAATTGAAATGTGGATGGCACAAGGGTTCATTCAACTACATGAAGGAAGAAACGAGATAACGATGGAGGAAAATGGAGAAAAGTACTTCAACATCTTGTTGTCTCGCTCTCTATTTCAAGATATCATTAAGGATGATAGAGGAAGAATTACTCATTGTAAGATGCATGATCTTATCTATGAAATTGCGTGTACAATTTCAAATTCTCAAAAGTTGCAACAGGAACATATTGATTTGTTGGATAAAGGAAGTCACACCAATCATAGGATAAACAACGCCCAAAATTTACGCACACTCATTTGCAATAGACAGGTGCTTCACAAGACTATTTTTGACAAGATTGCAAATTGTACATGCCTGCGAGTTTTAGTAGTGGATTCATCTATTACAAAACTATCCGAGTCGATTGGTAAGATAAAACATTTGAGATATCTCGACATTTCAAATTCAAAGATAGAGGAACTTCCAAATTCTATCTCTTTGCTTTATAACTTACAAACACTGAAGCTTGGAAGCTCAATGAAAGACCTTCCACAGAATTTGAGCAAGTTGGTTAGTTTAAGACATCTAAAGTTCTCAATGCCACAAACGCCTCCACATTTGGGTCGATTGACTCAACTTCAAACATTGTCTGGTTTTGCAGTTGGATTCGAGAAGGGTTTCAAAATAGGAGAACTTGGATTTTTGAAAAACCTCAAAGGTAGATTAGAACTTTCAAATCTTGATCGAATTAAACATAAAGAGGAAGCCATGAGTTCCAAATTGGTAGAAAAGAACTTGTGTGAGCTATTCTTGGAATGGGATATGCATATTTTAAGAGAAGGTAACAACTACAATGACTTTGAAGTGTTAGAAGGGCTTCAACCACACAAAAATCTTCAATTCCTGAGTATCATAAACTTTGCTGGCCAACTTCTGCCTCCTGCCATTTTTGTTGAAAATTTAGCTGTGATACATCTAAGACATTGTGTAAGATGTGAAATACTTCCAATGCTTGGACAATTACCTAATTTAGAGGAACTAAATATTTCCTACTTACTTTGTCTAAGAAGTATTGGGTATGAATTCTATGGAAATTATTATCATCCCTACAGCCATAAGGTTTTATTTCCCAAGTTGAAGAAATTTGTACTCTCTCAAATGCCCAATCTAGAGCAATGGGAAGAAGTAGTATTCATATCAAAGAAAGATGCAATTTTTCCTCTTCTTGAGGACTTAAATATTAGTTTTTGTCCTATATTAACAAGTATTCCAAATATTTTTAGACGTCCTCTTAAAAAGCTACATATTTATGGATGTCATGAAGTGACAGGATTGCCAAAAGATCTACAACTTTGCACTTCCATTGAGGATCTAAAGATTGTTGGGTGCCGTAAAATGACACTAAATGTGCAAAATATGGATAGCTTGTCTCGTTTCTCTATGAATGGGTTGCAGAAGTTTCCCCAAGGGCTGGCTAATCTAAAAAACTTGAAAGAAATGACAATCATTGAATGCTCACAAGATTGTGACTTTAGTCCTCTTATGCAACTTTCTTCACTTGTAAAGCTTCATTTGGTTATTTTCCCAGGGAGCGTGACTGAGCAACTTCCTCAACAACTTGAGCATCTCATTGCCTTAAGATCTTTGTACATTAATGATTTTGATGGAATTGAGGTTTTACCAGAATGGTTGGGAAACCTTACCTCTTTGGAAGTTTTGGGACTTTATTATTGTATAAATTTGAAACAGTTTCCTTCAAAGAAAGCCATGCAATGTCTCACCCAATTAATCCACGTGGATGTCCACAACTGTCCGAGTTCGCAGATTTTGTCCCATGATCTAAAGGCCAAAGCTCATGCCAAAGCAAACTTAGTTCAATGGTAATTAATATTGTATTTCATATCATATTCTATGAGATGAGATATTGTAGCTACCTTAAATCTCCAATATTATTTTCACTTGTTTTTCTTGTATTGAACAATGCATGTTCTTTCTTTTTTGTTAGTAGAGTGTGAGAAGACTAACTTCTTCTATTTTTGTGTATGTATGTGATTAGTTTCTATATAGCAAAACTCTATATCTGAACTGTTGTTCAGATATAGGTGAAATTAAATGAAAAAAAAAAAAAAAAACTAGCAATTTCTGTCTACTATAATTTAACACTTGATGAAAACATAGAAAATACTCTTAATCTTTTTTTATCTATTTCAATTATATAACTGTAAACTTTAAAAGTTAGATTAATATCCTTACTTGACCTTGCTTTTAATTTGGCATATACGAACGAAAATCGTAATTTATCTACCCTCATTACCTTCATACATTTCCTCTATTTCTTTTCTACTACAATATGTGACAACCTAACATTTTTTAGCATTTCTCCTTCTCAAACTATGTTGAAATACGATAAAAAAGCTTAAACTCACAACGAAAATACATGATGGCCAAATTCAAAGGAAAATATAGTCAGTAACCCTTAACTTCACTAAATATAAATATTTTTCTTGAAACCTACCTTCTTCAAAATACAAACATTTTCTTTTTTGTATTATTGAGTAACGATCAATTGCATGTTTAGTACAATATGAAGTGAGGGGATTCACATTCACTTTATCATTATTTAAATACAAGAAAAATGAGTACAAACAATATTGACTAGAGTTGGGTGAGAGAGGATTTAAACAATCGCATACCATGATACCAAATTAAAAAACTGAAAAATCAAACTAAGACTAACGAACTTCTAGTATAAAGTTGATTATCTTGATTTGTATTTGAAAAAATGTATTGGTTTGAATTGATTTTTTATTAAAAAAATCAATCAAAATCAAACCGAACCAATTGTTAGAAACTAACTTTTGAGTCTCAATTAGGTACCTTTTTATGAGTCGTGTATATTTGTAAAACCAATTATTATATAGAGTCAATAAGAAAAAAAAAACAAAAATGTTATGTTTTAATTCATTCATATATATATATATATATTAAAGTATAAACAGAGCTAACTTTGATTTAAAATTAAATGAGGCATTTACAAAATGTTCATTAAGTCTTATTTTTGCTTCAAAAAGAAAACAAGCCAAAATTGCCAACACACAACTAATAACAATTATATATATTATTCTTCAATGCCAAACTTTTAGGTTGTTCTTAATTAACCTACCACCTTAACTAATCAACATTTTATAACTTTATAAACAATTAATATATTTATTATCATCTTCTTGAATAATATATATTTAGAAATTGTTTCTGAAAAAGTAAACCTTCCATTATTCCCTTTAATAACATAATGTAATCACCATTCAAAATGAATTAGCCGTTGAAGAAATTAATTAATTGAAAGAATGAAAATGGGATTAGTCTAAATAAAATGTCATCATCATATATCATTATTCAAATGGTTGTGATTTTCAAAAGAAGCAAAAAGTAAACGGTAGACTTTTCAAATTTAGAAACTATTTCATCTTCAAAATATAGATTCTCTTTTTATCTTTGGCATTTCATTTGAAAAATATGTGAGAATTTGTTTATCCATAGACAGAAAAATATGGAGGTGACATTTTTGTCCAGAGATACTATCAAGCCTTCTTCTCCAACTCCCCTAACCTTTGAATCTTTTCATCTTTTGTGTATCGAGGAAACGTCTCCTTTGGTTTATACTCCTCTTTTTCTTTTCTATCCGAGGATTAGTAATGATGATGATTCAGGAGAGTATAATCCAGAAATTGATACACTAAAAAACTCTCTATCTGAAAGTATAAATCGTTTCCTGTTTCTTGAAGGAGAAATCGTTGGTGAATCCATTCGTTGCAACTATGAAGAGATCATCTTTGTCAAAGCAAAAGTTACTGGTAAGATATCTGAAATCTTCGTGGGATCAAATAACGATACTTCTTTAATGAAACTCGTCATGTATTCTACGTTCAACACTGACCCAGATGATAAATATGCTCTAATTGGTGTACAAGCCAACATTGTGGAGTGTGGTGGTGTTGTGATATCTCTTTGTTTGTTACACGAAGTTATCGATCCAACAACTCTAAGTCATTTTCTTAGATCGTGGTTCGATATTAATACGTCGTCTTTCAATTGTCTTCCTAGTATGGCCTGTTCTGACTTCGGACCACTCTTTCCACTCTTCGATCCACAACAAAAACAAGTCTTGCTTTCCTCCAACAATAATTCTCAACAAAAAGCTTCTTTCCAAAGCCTTGTGTTCAAAGACGATGAAATCCCAATTCTCAAAGATAGAGCAAAATCCAGTGATGTCCAAAATCCAACATGTGTGGAAGTGCTTTTAGGGTCCCTTTGGAAATGTATATTGGAAGTTGTATTATTGCAAAGTACAACAAATTCTGATCGGCCATCAATTTTGACACATGCAATTATAAACTTGAACACCAAAATGCTATCTTCTAATTCATTGCCAAGATCATTCTCAGTGGGGAATTTTTGGTGGATTGAGGTAGCTGATCATTATGTAGAAAATGAGAAAACCCAAATGGAGCTAAGTAATTTGGTGAGATTTTTAAGAGAGTCATTTCAAGAAATGAATGGTGATAGTTATTCTTGGTTAAAAAGTTTGGTGGGAAATCAAGGAGATAGAGTTATCTCCAAGTTGTTATCAGCTGAAATAATCCCAAAATTGTACATATGCACAAATTGGGAAAACATAGATCAATTGAATGAGTTTGGATGGGGAAATACCATATGGATCGAATCGGATACAACGTCAAAGAACATTGGTATTTTGTTGCGCACCATAAGAGATAATGAAATAGAGATATGGATGGTACTTGATGAGGAAGAAATAGAACTTTTAGTACAAAATGAAGAATTTTGTGGTTTTGTGAATCTAACTTTCCCTTAGAAATTAAATTACTAAACATTGAAAAGTAAAAAAATTCTTTGTTTTGTTTCGATGATAATATTGATGAAACACATTATTGATTTAGGCTAGCAATGTATATTCCCATATGTATATACGTATTCACAATTATTATCTTCTAACATTTGTGTTATTGAGCAATAATTGATTTATTAATGATATGTTCTCAAATACCCATGTATCATATATAATATACCTCAAACCATCAATAACACTTGGAGTATTATTTTAATATAATATAACCCACCCCATGCTTAAGTCGTCATTGTTTTATTTACTTTTTTTTTGGTCAAAATTGTTCAAACCACATCTCTTAAATATTATATATATATATACATATATAATAATGGCCAAATTGTTCAAATGGTTTACTCTTAATTTAAAGTTACATTATTATTCTTTCGTTAATCAACTTCACCCCTAAGTGTTGTGTTCCATTGGCCTATAACATCTTTCTTGAGATTAATAGTACAGTTTGACCATTAAGTTTGAGATTCAAATGGAATAACATATGCCTCCTTTTTAAACTTAAATAATATATAAAGATACATATATATATCTTTTACTTTGTGTCCAACATCTACAAGAATTGCCAAAACGATGATGTATACATGCATGCTCTTGACACAAATAGAGGAGTGAAAAGAAGTGACAGAAGGGAGAACAAGAGTAAGAGAAAATAGGGAAGGAGAGGAGGCCTTAAGACCAAAGGAACGAGAGGATCAGAGTGAGACCCCCAACCTGTTATGCACAGTGTTCCATTTTACTAATTTCAGTTTGTTACTTAATCCAGAAAAGATTAATAAAACATACTTTTTAAAAATTAGGTTTGATTTCAAATGGTGTTTTAGGGTATTGTTAACCATACCAATATTCCACCAACTTATTTGCCTTAAAGATGTTACTGGCACTTCAAACGATACATGTCTCACTGAGTTATTTACATATCTTTCCTCTTTTACGTGATTTACGATATTTATAATTTTAGGATTTAGAGAAGTGCGTATATAAACGCACTCTAAACTTAGAGACATTTTTCACTTTTTATCTCGTGAAATTAGCCAACACTTTTGTTGGTATACCACGTAAATCTATGGGTTGATTCTCTTTTATTTTACATTATTTTTTAACATTTTTTGTTTGTCAATTTTGTAACACCATCTATTGCATGAAAGGTGAAAGATCCCTTAAGCTTACCTTTTCCAATATGAGATTCTCACCGAGTCAACATGGAGATTAGTCTTACCAACAAGATTTTCTATATAGAAAGCTCATGAGGTCATCGTATTGTTATACTTCTTCAATGATATATTTTAATTTTGTTTTATCTATCAGACAAATAATTTAGATTAAAATCTACGTCACTACACCTAATTTTAATGTATATCTTTCATTATAGCTTATGTATCAAAGTTATTATATCTTTTATATTACATTGCAAGTTATGAAACATTCAAAAACTTAGAGAGCAAGCCATTTTATTAAATTCTTAGGCATTTACTAAAGACGAAAAGACAAAAGTGAATAGCCCCAAACAATGTCATTTCATTTGATATTTAATTTGTTTGCTGACACACACACATATAATATCATACCATACACCAATTATTCATGAGAGAAAACTGTGAAGTTAATTAGTCAAAATGAGATGATTAACTAGTTAACAAAAAAAAAAAAAAAATGTCATATCATATATATATATCTTAAACAATAAATGGTAGACTTTCGTACGACTATATTTTTTAAAAAAGCAAGAGACAAGATAGTGCGACTTTCGTACCACTTGTTTGTCCTTTTGATCTTAAGAGAAGATAAGAATAATTGTTAATGTTTAGCGATAAATATTAGAAGAGAGTAATTGTTCTACATCGAAAACATTCAAGAAAGTGTGATGGATTCCAAGTACTATAAACTTTCCTATGGTTTTGAACTTGTTAATTAGAAGCATTTTAAGTTTTGACCGGTGTTAAATCAAGTGAAAATCTCTTTTCTATGCTCGAGGCTTTTTCATGGTTGACAATAGTTGTTTTTCTCAAAGTTTGAAGTTTTCTACGTAAACTTTTGTGTTTGTAATTTTCTACTTCTAATTTCTCGATTATTTTATGTTTATTCTTTTTCTTCTACAATAATTATCATATCATGGTTTCTTACGTGACAAATTTTTCCTTTTCTTTTTATACTTTTTATATTCGATTAGAGTGAGATGTACTAAGGTGGGTAGTCCATCCGTCCTCAAGCATTGCTCCTTTTAAATCATTATAAGAATGTGTTATTTGTTGCAAGTTTGTACTTGAAACTAGGAAACCACAGTGTTTGTTTTCCAAGAAAAGAAAGGATGGAGGTGAAAGTTTTGAGTAAAGAAAATATTATGCCTTCTTCCCCAACGCCCCCTCACCTTAAAACCTTTCAACTTTCCCTTCTTGATCAATTTTCTCCTGTGCTTTATGCTCCTCTAATAATTTTCTACACAATGGATAACAAAGATGATCCTAGGCACCACCAAAGCCATGAGAAACTGATGGCCACACTTAAGAGTTCTCTATCAAAAACTCTAAGCCATTTTTACTTATTGGCAGGAAGAATCGTCGACAAGTCCATTTGTTGCAGCGATGAAGGAGCTGTTTTTATCGAAGCAACTGTGAGTTGTAGCATGTCTGAGATCCTTAAACAACCAAACAACGAGTTTTTAATGAAACTCGTCCCATGTTCTGAACGTTGCACCAAGCCAATCGAAGAATATGCTCATGTTATAGTGCAAGTGAACGTCTTCGATTGTGGTGGGATTGCAATCTCTCTTTGTTTGTTGCACAAACTTATGGATGCGACGACGATAGGTTGTTTTCTTAAATGTTGGGCTACTATTAACAAACGCTCTTTTGCTACAACAAATTTGACCATTGACAATGGTGCTTCGGAATTATTTACACCACCATCGTCCATGACGAACGATGATAACAGTGACCCTTTTTCGAAGATGGTATGCTATGATTACAAAGAACTGTCTTCACTCTTTCCACAAACAAATTTCTTACCATTTCATCCAAGGCTTCATGAAGCCCTCTCCTCAAACTGTGAAGAAAAAAGTTCTTTTCAAAGGTTTGTATTCAAAGAGAAGGCAATATTAGATTTAAAAGCTAAAGCCAAATCCAATGATGTCCCAAATCCAACGAGTGTGGAAGTATTGAGTGGCTTCATTTGGAAATGTGCATTGGAGGCTGCATCAACAAAATTAGGGTTATCTCAAATACCATCTATTTTAACACATGCAGTGAACCTAAGAAAGAGAATGGAGCCTCCATTGCCTGAATTTTCAGTGGGAAATATTTTTTGGAATGTGGTTGCTCATTATTTAGCAGATAAGAAAACCCAAGTGGAGCTTAGTGAATTGGTGAGTTTAATTAGACAATCCTTTGTTGATATTAATGGTAATTACATAAAAAGAATAGTGGGAAATGAAGGAAGTGAAGCTCTAGTGAAATTGGTTTGGGAGAGAAATATGAAGCTTTTCCAAATTCCAAAGTTGTACATATGTACAAGTTGGAGAAATATGGATTTAAGTGAAGTGAATTTTGGATGGGGAAAGCCTGTTTGGATTGGTAGTGCTGGAAATTCAAATACAACAATAAAAAATATGATTGTTTTGTTGGATGCTATATCAAATGATGGAGTTGAGGCATGGGTGATACTTGAGGAAGAAGAAATGCAAATTTTGTTACAAAATCAAGAATTTTTCAACTTTGCATTGCTAAATCCACCTATACCTATATAGTATATATAGTATATACTATATATGTGTGTTGTAAATGCTTTGAATTTATTATCTAGCTATACGAATAATCAAGCACGAAAACGTATAGCGTACTGTTAATAAACCATGTATACATGTGTGTTGATCTCCACTTTATGTCTTTTATATTATTTACTTGTTGTTTTCGTAACCGTGCGTGAAGAGTACAGAAATGCTCAAGTTATTGAACAGTGTCATAAAGACGACGTATACTTTAGTGTTGTTTTGTACTTGATTGTTTGGTTTTATTTTAGTTTATTGTATATGTAAGTTTGTTTCTTATCACGTTGAATCTCTGTTTGTAAAATGAGTTTTTTTTGAAAATGATGTTTTATATATTTATCGAGACTTATTCTATATTTTTAAACTTTAAGAATCCATGGAGTTTAGACACATGAAATTGAAAATAGATGTAGGACACATGCTATACACAAAACTAATCAACAATAATTTTCTACGACCATCTATATATAATTGGATGCATGTGAGCTTTAAAGTTTAAGATCAATCTATATATATTAAATACAACTTGAACACATTTCTCAGTATAACTCTGCAGTTAACTGTGCTGTTGGACGAGAGTAGTATTAAGTAATAGAGTGACAACTTGAAGAAGTCCGTTGCGTCCGTTTGAAAAAGAAACACAGTTTGACAGTTTTAGGACAAAGCATGTAGTTTAACAAAAATATAAAAGTAGAACACAAATAAATTCACCAAATAAAGTAGTATGAGATAGCAGAAAAACAATACCAATAATCATTTTGGAAGTCAATACTCACAGGTCATTCCTAATAGTCTCTCAATGACTTAATTAGGCGCTTTTACTGATTTTGGAGTAATAGAAGGAAAATAAACTTAAACAAAAAATTTTACAATAACCTTTGGTTTGAAGTCTACATTTGTAGTAGCTGTATCAACTAAAGAAATACGTACGTTTCTATTTGGTCCATGAGGTCTGATAAGGGTTTGGAAAATAATTCTAAAAGGTCTTTTACAGTTAATTTGATCGTTAGTCTGCACTAACAAAAAAGTTGATGATTCTTTACGTTCTTTCTTTTACCCACTCCGTTCTTGTTCTTCTCCAATCTCACTGAAATTCATTTGGATATTATATATCTATTCTTATAACAGTGTTAATGGAGTCCCATGCCTTATTCATCATTCACACTCCTTTCAGCTTCATTTTTAGGACAGTTTAAGAAATAGAAAATTAAAAAAGAGGCGGAGAGTCAATCGGAGAAGAGAAGATCACAAGAAGGAAGATCAGGTTGGTAATTAATCTATGAAAATAATATGAACTGAGTAAAGTTTTCCACATGATCATTTCAATTTTGGCACCTCAATTTGCCATATCAATTTTCCATATGGGTGCTTGTTTTCTGAAAGAGATGGGTGTTTGTTCTTTGCCTCAAGTTCACTATGTGAACCAAAACTGACTTGCGAATCTGAATTGGCAAAGGATAGCCACTCTTTTACTTATATTTCTTCTCTTAATGTCACAATCAAATATGATATATCTTATCTTTGAGTGTGGAAAGATATAATATATATGAAAATGCTATCCATTCAACTCTAAAGGCTTCTTTCTAAACTCATCAGCAGATACAATAATTGGTTTGAGATGTTTTCATCATTTATAATCTTTTTTATTTTTTTAAAAATATAAACGTTTAAAAGAAGAAAAAGATTATCAGCCTAATCAATATTTTCCAAAGTTTTGAATTAAGCAAAGATTTTAAAAAACAATGAGAACATATTTCTATTTTTCATCTTAAATTATGTGAGAGTAGTTTTTATAACATTAATCTTTATGCTCTCACATATTTGTTTCTATGTATTAGAAAATCAATCCAAGTTTAGTTTTTATAAACTTCCTTTTCCTTATATATAATTGAAAAATCGAGAAAAACTAGCAACTAGTTAATTTTAAAAAATAGAAAACAAAAGATGGCTTTTTTTTTTTTTTTGAGAAAAAAGATGAAGTTAATTATTATCAAACAAAACACCAATTGTTTCCACTGTTAAGCCTTTGGAACTTGAGAAAAAGAAAATAATTTAATTTGAATATGCATAATGAAAGAAGTTAAGAATCTTCAGAAAGAGAAGAAGAAAGAATGTGTGACATTAGAGTTAGTGTCAATTTTTATCCCAATTCAACGTTCACTATCTATCTGGGTTTCTTGTTCATAGATATTATTAAGAGGAAAAGGACAAGGTGTATCTAATCTAAATCTTATACGTAATTTTCATCTCTCTCCCCCCACACACACAAAATTTGTCTTTTAAGCAATCTTTAGAAAAGTAATTTTTTTTTAAAAAAAACTTTATTTTGTATGGTGGATATATAGAAATCACGTAATGCACCCAAATTTTTTCCGATATCAAATGACTTTTTCTTAAATGACAAAAGTTTTGAAAGTTATCAAAGTAGTACTAAATAATTTTAAAAGTTCCGTTTCCAAACGTAACTCAACAAATGGTAAGTTCTTAAAAGATTTTTAGATTTAAAAAATGCGAAACAAAATATGAGATTATAGAATGGAGAGATTCAGCGGTGCAGTGAAATTAAACAACTCGACAATAGCTTGAAACATTCTTAGCATGCACCATCATTAAACCCTAGATCTAGTAACGATCTTTATGACAAAAGAGAAACCCAAGACTCAAAGATATAACTTCTAGTTTAAAGTTACAATATAAGCATCATAATCGTGATCACTAGAAATTACAACACTTTATTTGAAACATAAATAATTCTCATTAATTCCTATCACCATTGACAAACACGACAATGTTATTAAAACATGATAATCGATCAAATCTCACATTAACTACAACATAAAACAACGAATATTATATAATGACCTAAAGCAAACAATACTAATATCAAATCATTGTAAAGATATAGTAATACATGGAGATCGATTATTGATCTTCATACATCCTCGTCTCTAACAGATACTTGGGTTTAGTGAAGCAAACTCGAGAAACTCGTAATCATTTTCCAACAACTTCATTGTAACATCATCCAACACAACCCATGCTTCAACTCCATTCCCCACCACTGTGTCCATCAAAATAACCAAGTTTCTTGTAATGGAGTCAAATACATTTCCTCCACCAGCAACCCACAAAGGCTTTCCCCATCCAAAATCCACTCCATTGAAACCCATGTTACGCCAACTCGTAAACAAATAAGACTCGGAACTCTTGGCGTAAAGTTGATGTAATCGTTGTAAGGAACTCAAAAGAGTAGTACATTGGGATGCTATTGCTTGTTGAAAGAAATTGTTATTGTTGACCTCAGATATTGATTGTCTCACTGTGATCTGTAGATCAGCCAAATTGATGTCTTTGTTTGGTAATGATTTGAAATATGCACAACTCCTCCAGAAAAGGTTGCCGATGTTGTTTTCTGATAGTGGTGGGTGAGTTATTCTCTTCCTCATGTTCACTGTATGAACCAAAACTGATTGCCAGGGGTCTGAATTGGCAAAGCATGGGACTTTATCTTTAGTGTGTATGCAAAATGTTATCCATTCAATTCTAGGGCTTTTGTAAAGTTTTCAATGTAAAAATAATTGGGTTACGTTGTGTTATTATTCTTCTTTTCTTTTCTTATAGTTTTTTAAAGAAAATAATTTTAAATGAAAAAATTCTTAAAAATATTTACAAATAAAATAAAATATCATCGTTCATTTACGATATACGGTCATATTTTACTAAATTATAAAACATTATCACCAAATTATTATAGAACATTATTTTCAAGTATAATAAAGGAGTTTTGGAATTAAAATCATATTCATGTTTGGATTTGGTTAAAAATTAACAATAAAATTTAAAGACAAACAATTCAAACATATTTGGATCAATTATAAATTAAAGAAAAGAGATAGATAAGTGAGATATTGAAAGAAAAAAAAATGAAAAACATAAAACATTACTTAAACAAAGGTTTATATTAAAATTTAAAAATTCAAGCATCTGTTTAACTGTGTTTAGATTAGCGTTTGGAACACTTACGAAAATAGTTAAAAAAGTTATAATAATAGAGTTCATGTCACTACATTTTTTAAATTACAAAAGTTGTCATAATAATAACTTTCTGATAGTCTTTTGATAACCTTTCGATAGGTCTCTGCTATCACTAATTACTTGTCATATTTGTTATATTCGCAATATGCAAAAAAAGTTGTGTTATGTATTTTTTTTCTCAATGTTTTTGTCATGTAATTTTTCTTAATTTTGAAGTGTTTAAATTTGAAAGATAAAACCACTTTAAAAAATTGAGGTGTTTGGTAACTTTTCAAAAATGAGATTGAGAAATGATTCATTTTAAAGAAGACAATCAGAATTACTAAATTTTTAGAAAATTATGTATATAAACACTTATAAAAAGATCTAACCAAACATGTAAATGTTTAAATTTTAAACTCATTGTAAAGAAAGTGTTTAGAAGAAAATATATTCTTGAAAAACATTTTTTTCGATAGATAATCAAAACGTACTCTTAAGAATCATTTGATATTTTTCTAAATCAAGGTGTAAACTTCTCATCTTGTAAATTTTCTATGATTTTGTTATACATTTTCTATTGATGCTTAGAAGAGTAAGCCAAGTTTTGAAAACTAAAAAATTAAAAATAATAACTTTTATGTTGTAATAATAAGAAAAAATTGTTGTAATAAATGATAAATCTGCTAAAAATATGAACAAAATATAACAAAATTTTAAATTATATTGATGATATATATAGATACTAATAGACCGTTATTTGTAGATTTCTATTAGTGTCGTATATCAACTGAAAACTTGGAGAAAAATTTAAATTTCACCGAACGGAGTATTATTTATGAAAAAACATTTTGTTGTTTTTAAACATTTCTAGATTAAAGAAAAAGTTTAGATTTAAAATATATATAAGAAATCAATCTACTGCCAAAGTTTAAGTTTAGTATGTTAAACTCAAATCTTCTTCATTCTAAATTACATGAAGTAATAGGAAGAAAAAAAAAACTTACCAAATAATTT
Source organism: Cucumis sativus (assembly GCF_000004075.3). Taxonomy (NCBI): domain Eukaryota; kingdom Viridiplantae; phylum Streptophyta; class Magnoliopsida; order Cucurbitales; family Cucurbitaceae; genus Cucumis; species Cucumis sativus. The sequence goes on from NC_026658.2 coordinate 2,195,853, forward strand.
ACATCCTGAGGCAGCTTTCATGGCATATTTCCATATGAAGCAAGTAGCAACTTCAACAGTTGTTGGATTACAAACCCTTGTAGATTTAGCTTTATCTTTTAGTTTTGATATTGCCATTTCATCAAAAACAAATCTTCTAGTAGTACTCTTTTTCCCTTTCTCCACTACAAATGGAGTTTCTGATGATATCAAACGATACCCATTTGAAACTTCTCTGTATGGAAAAAGTGAGCAAGTTAAACTGTAGTCACCACCACAAAATTTCCCTTCATAATAGTCTTCTTGATCTTCACAAAATTTAGCCCAACACTTAATGAAAGAACTCATTGTTGTTCCATCAATAAGTGTATGCAACAAAGAAACCCCAATTCCAATCCCACCACAAGTAAAAAAATTTACTTGAACACCAATTTGCCTGGGTTCCTCTACTTGGTTTGGAATGAATGGAAATGGAAGGAATTCATTAAGCAAATTGAGATTTGGGGATTTCAGAAATTCATCCAGGCTCATTTTGATGTTGGCTTCTACAAAGAGAGAACCAATAATATCATCATCATCATCATCATCAAAGGAATGATGGATAAGGTTATCTTTGATTTTTGTTGCAAGAATTGGGAATTGTGCCAATGTTTTTGAGAGACTAAGTTTCAATCTAAAACTTGTTTCTTCTTTGTTGTTGAAATAATGGGTATTTGGGTAGAAGAAAGTGATGGGAATGTAACATTCAGGAGACAGCATATCCATGAATGAAACTTTGAAGGTTTTTTGGTGATCATCATATTCCTTCAACTTTGTTCTACAATTGGGTGCTGGCTTGATGATTTCTCTTGACACAATTTGCACTACTGCTTCCATGATCTTCTTCTTCTTCTGTTTTGATTCCTTCAAATTTTTTATGGGCACTTTATGCACTCTCTATAGACGATGTTATACACCCACATACTTCAATGTATATATAGCATCTAAATAATAATTCATAAGCCCATACATCCCAATAAAATACAAGCTAAGGAAAACATATTAAGATTTAAAGCTATACTGTTGGTTGAAAAGTTGGCAAATTGTAGGGATCCGCTAGTTCAAAGACCAGTTAGAGCTTGAATGTCTTCTCACACTTCATTTGTAGATTTTTCTTTGTCGTTGGATGGACCAAATTAAAGAGAAGCAGACATATAATTAAAAATGATGATGTCCTTATCTTTTTGTCCATCTCTACATACTTACAAAATGAGTTAGTACGTACTCTCTTGATTAAACTTGTTTGAAATTGAAAGATAGAAATTGATTTGGGTTGCTTAAATATCCATAACAATGTTAATTTTCATAAATGGTATTGCCATCTTTTAATTTTTGAATGTTTTGCAAATATTCATTTTATTTTTTAATTAAACTAAAATTTTAAAGATAATATATGAGTGTGTTTTTTGTGGTAGAGGAACGTTGCATGTGTTTTGTACAAACACACGGAAACATGAATGGCCCATCTGATGTATACTTTACTCTAAAGCTTATCATAATATATATATTACATTTTGTTAAACGTGGAATATTATATTCTCTCTTACATATATATATATATATATTACATATACAAAATGAGAAAATTAAAATTATTCTTTTCAAGTCATGTTTAATTTGATTGAAACCATTAGCTTTTCTCAAGTTGATTTATAAACGAGGAAAATGATCCCTCTTACGACTATATATTCAACACACACATATTTGTACTGCATCTGCATGCTTTGATCAATTTAGACCTCACGACTATATAATAGCCAAGACAAAAAAAAATATTCTTTTCCCTTTGGAAGAATACGTAGACAAGAGAAGAAAAATGGTTCCTTTCAACTCTGTTTGATTGCTTAATTTGCCTTTTATTGTTGGCTTCATTATGTTAAAAGTGGAATATGGATTCCTTTGTACATCATATACTCACCACACCTTTACTATTTCCAATAATACTTTACTCTAAACCTCACAATTTTATAGCAAATCCAAAAAAAAAAAAAAACTTATCCAAAAATTTTACCCTTCCATCTATCTGACACCACATGGAGCTCTTTATTCTATAATATCTAAGACTCTTCACATATTCAAACCCTATGCAAACAACGTAAAAGATCTATTGACTTAATTAAAGTTTACGTGGTTCATTAGCAATGTATTAACTATATCTATGAAGTAGATGAAAAATATGTCGTATTAAAGAGAAATGATACAAATTACAAAATTAGGTAAGGCCTCTCTACGCTACAAAGTTTAATATAGCAATACCTTATAATTGATCTATTTGAAGCTATACAAATAGATTAAATGACATTATTTCAACACAAACCATAATAGTCTAATAAATGATAAACACTATCATCAATATTTTTATATAAATATACGATTGATTAATTTTATCTAAAGAATATAATAGTGTATCATTATTATAGCATACTATCACTTTCTATCATCCATATTTATTGGTCTATTAATAATAAATTAATAAAAGTATATGAGTGATAGATTTTAATTTTATAACTAATATATAAAATTCTATTACTCAAAACATATTAGCTTGATTTACCCAACCTTTTTTAGTTTTTATAATGGAAAAAATTGATCATTATTTACACAACAAATTAATGGACATTCCATAGCTCATGAACAGTAGCAAATTTAGAGGGAAGAGTGAAAAGTAATATTTAAAGCTAAAATTAAGTGTGTTTCTCGATAGAAATACAGGGCTATATTATTTAAAATTTTACTATATTTTATAAATGTTTTAGTTTATTTTACTATATTTGAAAATGTCAGGATTAAAAATAAACAAAAACGAAGTAGAAAAAGAAAATTAATATATTTATAATTTTAAATTATTGATTGAGTTAGAAAGTTTAAGTACTCAATGAGTGAAAAACAAATTTAATGGTATATCATCTAACACTCCTTCTCACTTTAAACCTCTTTATCTTGGATCCACCTATAGTTTGATACTATTTTAAATCATGGATTGACGTGAATATTCAAAGTAAGGAATGAAGGAAATTTTAATATTATAGCATCTAAATAATAATTCCATTAAAATCACTTTTATGGGTTATATATTATTAACTATATATATATAAAGGATTAAGTTTGATTAATTCATTTTACTTATCCTTCCAAACAATAATATATTCTCACCCTTGTTTCTTTACCCAAATTTTTTTTCTCATTCAAGTTTGATAGTGATCTCTACTGTTGTACCCCAACACACTTTTAATTAGATAGAACTAGAGATTGAAATCACAAACTTATTAGTTCGTTTTAGTTTAATTTTTTTTCTAATTTACCTATTTTATAATTTTTAAAAAATAAGAAAAATCAACTTAAAGCCACTCTATTACAATATAACAATAAATAAAGTGTACCATTTTGGTTCTAAAAACAAAAACTACTTCTTAATTATTTCAAAACTTATGTTCGGATTCTTAAAATATTTTCATTTATGAGGTTTTTCGTTTTTCTTTTTTGTTTTGTGAGAAAATAAAATATCAAAGGGTCACACACACCATTAAAAGTCAGCTCTCTATAATCTCAAGTTGATTTTAATTAAAGTATTATTAATCACGAATGGACCCATATGCTATTAATATATAACATTGAAGACTTTCAAATGGATGTGTAAAGTGTGACATTTATGCACAATAGTACAACGTCTCATACACCTATTGATTAATATAAAAAAGAAAATGGCACTTAAATTATCAATATTATTATAGCTTGAGTTCATTATTTATATTTTATGAGTTATTTGGAGTTAGTGAGTTCGAAAATTTAGGATTAATATATTATTGGAGTTGAGAAAGGTGCATGCTTGAGATAGGAAACACTAAAAAAGAAATGGGATAGAGAAAGATAGAAAATTAAAAGTCATCAATAAATATTGATTTAAAATTTCAACCATGAAAAATGTTAAAATTGATGAAAGTTGAGTTATTTAATCACAACTTATAAAGTCAATGGAGTAAACAAACACCTAATTTGTTTTAACTTCCTCAATTAGAAATCTAAACTAACTATGCAATTTAATGCTTTGTTAACTTATCATAAAACTGTTAGCTAAATTAGGATTGTAAGAGGGTGAAAGATAGATATCATTAATATTTTGTATTACAAAAGGGGGAAAATTTTGTAATATATGCATATGTTTAATTTGGTTTGGTTCTCTTCTTAATTCTATAGTATTTTAAATGGACCCATGAGAAGAGAGTTTTACACTACTTTTTTTTTCCTTATAAGTTTTTAATTATAATTTCTATTTTATCCTTATCTTATATGGTCATGAATTCTTACTTTGATTATTAATGGGATGAATTTTCAACTTACCTTTTGTAGGTATTGATAGGGAAAAGATATATCTACGAGATTGTTAATGTTTTAGAAAATTAAGTAAGAAATTGGTCGTATGTTTTTCTAATAGATGATATACGTACGTGTTAATTGCGCTTATTAGTAATTCCCATTTGAATATTGAATTCTTCATAAAAAGACGTTAACTTAATATAGTTGGATACGATTTCTTACCATTTTCCAAGACATTAAACCATTAACATGGTAAGGGTAAGGGTAAGGTTATGATCTATTCTAGATATAAAATATGTTATAAGTAATGGATAAATTTTATAGGTCTATTATACAATATGATCTATATGTCATTGTTAATTAACATACGACATCTTTTTTAACGAATTTGAACATTTCTAATTATTCTTTCAAACTATAGTCCTTGATAATATATCATATTATTTTTACTAAACTATCAATTGTTTATTTATATATTTACAATCTAGCCCGGATTTAGGACGACATATAAAATCCAACATTATGTCTACTATTGATATAGACCTTATAAGTTTATCATATAAATTCATCAACAACATATTCTAATCATGTAAAAATATCCAACTTTTTAGAAAAACATTTTTAATTGATCTTTGGGTAAGAGACTTTCATAAGTGATAAGTATTTAAAACAAAAAGTTAACTATCTCATATTTGCAAATAGTTTTAGATTTTATAATTAGAATAGCTATTATATTTAATTTTTAGGTAGGATTACCATATCTATATATATACAAAATCACCCCCCAAAAAAATAGTTGTTAAATGAAGGCCTAGATGAATGCATAAGCCTAAACTATTAATTCTAATAAATTTCTTGTAATTGAAGAGAAACCTTTGTTGGTGGTAGAAAATCAGTTGTGAGACGTGGTCGTTGTTATTTTGTGGCTAGAAATCAAATAAATTTTGTGGCACTTTAGGGTTGGCTGTGCACAACCCTACTTTAATCTATCTATATACCTGTGGTTCTTTAAGAATTCATTTCACTTAGCCTTTTTCTTTTCTTGAAATATTCACATGACTAGAAGGATCAATAGATGTGAGATATTGATATTCGATCAACGGAGAGGTCGTTACTTTCAAATATGTCCAGGTTCACTACAATTATCCCATTATGAGATACCCAAAAACTATTGTGTGTCCATGGCTAGCTAGATGAAACATTTCTTACTTGAGATTACAAATAAATGGAAAAATTAATAATTTTACTTAATAAAATTAATTATCAATGACCATCACCTTAATTTTCCAATCCAATTTAAGTTGATCAACCGGCGGGGATGGAAATATCGCAATCACCAAAAAGTCTCGGATTAATTCTTTTAAGAAAACCATATATATAAGTTCCAAAAGTTAATGAATTAACTTTGGCATCTTTGAAGCAAACGTACTTTAATGAGAGGGCTCGTCGGGCGGTCGGAGCTTTGCGGAGAGACGTGCAGCGGCAACTGATCGGAGGCGGGCGGCTAGGGTTTGCTCAACGTGAAGAAGAAGATGGTTTGAATTTTGGCACGCTGTTCAAGATCATTTAATCATAAACAATAAATATTATTATTATTCCCATTTTTCCTAAATACTTTTCCTTTTTATATATAATAAAACTGGACCTTTTCTTTCCCCAATTAATTCATTCCACCATGTTACTTTTCACTTCCAAAAATAATTCTTTTATTTAAATAATTATATTTTTTATTTTACATTTCATAATTTAATTATATATATAATTAATTAACCATAGTACCAAAAACCCAAATTCAAAGTTAAATATTCATCCCACCAAATACTTATTCTAATTTTTACCAAACCAAATAATTTCCATTCAATCAACTAAAATTAACACTTGATAATTTTATCGTAATGAAATAAAATTAAGACAATTAAATACAAAATTACCTTAATTTTTTTTACTTTGCATAATTGCTCCCATTAACTTTTTTTTATTACTATAAAATTTAAGAAATGTTTTTGAAAAAGGAGCCAATTTTACAAAATTACTCTATGTGTGTATGTATAAAAGCAAGCCAATGAAACAACTAAATAACATCCAAAGCTACTAGTAAAATAAACCATTCAAATAAGGAGAAAATAAAATAGATGATGTATACAGCTAAAGAAAGCCATACGTTCAAGGAAATGTGTGCCATGGAATTTTGCTCTGTCTCACATGGGAAAAAGGAAACGTTTAATCAATGAATAACAACATCTTGATCTCTAGATGATCCGAGGAAAAACGTCAAGAAGCTAAGCTTGATTGCCTCCAAACAATTAGATTCAATCCAAAAAAGTTTCACATATATAGAAAGAGTTGTTTAAACCCTGACGATAAAAAACCCTTACATTTAATTTGTCACCAACACTTATTTGCATTTGAATTTATATTTATATTTTACTTTACATAAATAATTTATAAAATAAAAGAAAAGGTTAGAGAAACAAATAGTAAACAAAAATTTGGTTGGTTCTTTTTTTTCTTTTCTAAGAAGCAATAAACAATAATATTATGGTCCCGTTTGGTCATGTTACTATTTTTTATTATATGGTTCTTATTATTTGTGTTTCATATTTCTCAAAAATTAGAAAGAAAGAAAACTAACAATTGAAGACAAGCTGAAAAAAACAGGTTTTAAATTTAACTCACCAAACTATATGAAACTGGGGGAAAAAATGATACTCTAACTAATAATTTACTTTTGAAATAATTATGATTATAGAGTGTGGTTGGATTAATGAGAATATGTTAGGCAGCTATAAACCTACCTCATTTAATCTCCATTGAATTTTCCCATCTTAATTATATTTTATTGAGTGTTATTCCATAATTGAAATGTGGGTAATATAAGATAACCATTACTTACTTCTTTTTTTTTCTCCCACCATTCAATTTATTTGTTGATCAAGATTTCATATTATGAGATAACAAGGAAGAACTGATCGATCGAAACACCTCTCATCGTGCAAGTGACTACCCGTAGAAATATGGTCGAGTATAAAGTCATCATAGTCCAAAACCAGCATATAATAATCATAAGCATAAAATCTAACATAACAGTCCATACATTTAGTAGCCATTAATAATGCCTAAACCCTAAAACCAAAATCATTTCGAGCAAAAAAAATGATGGTATACCCAAAACCAAAAAATTTACCTAAAACTCACCAAAATTGCTCAAAATGCTGAAAGAAAAGGGCAGTTTGGTGGTTTGGTGGATTGGCTAGGCAAAAGAGGAAGACAGGGCTGGTGCAGGGCGCTCGACGCGGACGAAGAGAGGAACCAGCTCCGAAACTTGGCGCGACTGAAAACGGCTGAACAAAGGACGCAGTTTGCAGGGAAGAGGAAACTGGCTCAGGCGCCGGAAGAGAAAGCTTGGCGGCTCGGATTGAAAATGAAGAGTGTCGGCTGGCGCGAAAGATAGCACCGGCTCGGGGAATCTAGGTATGAAACGTGCGACGGCTGCTGGCACTTAGTCTGAGGAGGAGGAGAGATCGACGACGGACGGTCACAGAGGGCAGTACGTGGCGGTCAGAGTTGATGAGGAAGAAGATGATGGGTTTTCTCTTTACTTGGCACACAATCCAAGCTTGAATTTATAAAATAATAATAATAATAAATATTGTTATTACTAATATTACTTTTTCCTTTTTTTTTATAATAATTATATATATATATAATTAGTAATATCTCAATTTAATAAAATAAACACAAAAAATTATTTAAATAAATTCAATTTCAATCCAGTCCTCTCATATTCAAATAACTCAAAATAACATTTGATAAATTTAACAGAATTAAATAAAAATTAAGATATATAAAATTTGTTTAAATTAAGCTTCCATAAACTTGGTTAAAATAGAATTAGTTTTGTATTATAAATTAAATTCAAAACGCTCTATATAAATATAAGATTTTTTTGGTTACATTATAGTGTAACATTCTATTAACGGCCACCAAACACGTTTGTTGTGTTTTAACGTGTTTGAAATCCATTAATTTCTTAGATCTTCATGATGAAGACAACTATCAATTTTCTAATATCCAGTCAAAAACCCAACAGTGAGTGTGTGTATATATATAGTGTTTGTTTCATGATACGATTATACAAAAAAAAATGGAGGTTAAAGTTTTGTCAAAAGAAACTATTATACCTTCTTCCCCAACTCCCCCTCACCTTCAAACCTTTCAACTTTCACTACTTGATCAGTTGTCTCCAATGCTTTATATTCCACTTTTACTTTTCTACCCCATGAAAAGAAGTTATGATCATATTGATCAACATGACCAAGATCCTAAGAAAACAATTGCTACCCTAAAAACTTCTTTATCAAAAACACTGAGTCGTTTTTACTTATTGGCAGGAAGAATCATTGACAAATCTATCCATTGTAATGACAAAGGAGCTGTGTTTATGGAAGCAACCATAAACACCAACATGTTTGACATCCTCAAAGAACCAAACAATGAGGTTTTAACAAAACTCCTTCCATGTTCTTTGTTGTGTAACACTAAACCAATTGAAGAATATCCTCAAATTGTTGTTCAAGCCAACGTTTTCAAATGTGGTGGTATTGCAATCTCTCTCTGTCTATTGCACAAACTTATTGATGCAGCTACTTTCTGCTGTTTTCTAAGATCATGGGCCACTACCAATAGAGAATTGTTATCTCAGCTTGATCATTCATCTCCAAATAATATGGTATGTTTTGACTATAAATCATTCTCTTCCCTCTTTCCGCAAACCAATTTGTTGCCTTTTCATCAAAGACTGATCAATAATGATAACGCGGTCATACTGCCGTCGAGTATTTTCAACGGTAAACGTCGTTTACAAAGATTCGTGTTCCGATCGAAAGCGATATTAGACCTTAAAGCTAAAGCGAAATCCTGTGATATACCAAATCCAACATGTGTTGAAGCAATAACATGCTTTATTTGGAAATATCTCATGAAAGTTGCTGATGGTGGTGATTCTCAAATGCCATCAACTCTGTCTCATGTTGTAAACATCAGAAAGATGATAGAACCATCACTGGGTGAAGTTTCTTTGGGGAACATTATGTGGGGCACAGTTGCTCATCATTTTTCAACCACAAGGCCGAATGAATCATTCGAGGGTTTGGAGCTAAGCAAATTGGTAAGTTTATTGAGACAATCATTGAAAAAGATCAATAAAGATTATATAAAAGAGTTGATTATGGGAGGTGATAAAGGAAGAAGAAATGGTGTTATGAAGTTGGTTGGTGAGATAAATAAGTGGCCAATCTCAAATTATTACTTCTTCACAAGTTGGAAAAATATGAAGTTGAATGAACTTGACTTTGGGTGGGGAAAACCTTTATGGTTTGGAATTGCTGGGGACTCGAATGAAATGATGGGAAACATTATTGTTTTGGTAGATAATGTATCGGATGATGGATCAATAGAGGCATGGATTCTCTTAGATGAAAAAGAAATGCAACTCTTAGAACAAAATCCACAATTTCTTGAGTTTGCATTGCTGAATCCAAGTATACATTTGCCCCATGATCACAAAATTGCTGATCAGATTTTCTCTAGAAAATTAATATGATGTCTCGATTGTGATGATGATGGTGTCGACTTAGTGGAAATAACCTATGTGTCTACTGATATTGCTCGACACTTGTAGACGTATTTTATTAAGAAAATGTGATTTCTATGTTGGTTTTTCAAGTATATAGTTGATCTTTCTATTATTATTAATGTTTAGAAAATGATCCATAAGATGTAATAATTAAATAATAAGGTTTAATTTCAATTTCGACTAAATAAATGGATATGTTTCGAGAGGGTTGTGGTTAGAGAAACGAACTATAACAAAATATTATTGTAATTAGTGATAAAATAATGATAGTAATCATCCATTAATACTACATATAATAAACTTTGCTATATTTTTAACTACTAGTTTTGGTTTATTTTACTATATTTAAAAATAAAACTCTCAAACCAAACTTCTTCATTTAAGTTTTACATTTTTTTAATTTGCTTTGAATAAGCAACCATTTAAAATTAAATTTTAATTAGTTAATTAATTTAAACTAATTTAATAATCCTCTTTCATATTTTAAAAGCAAATTAGGTTTAAGATCCATATAAAAATGGAAACCCACAGCAATTAATTATTAATTACTTAATGCTTGCAATTAATTTGTGGAGTAAATTTGGGGTCATGTTTTATTTACGTTAGGTGCATATAAGTTAAGATGAAATTTGTTTGTAGAGTTTAATTAAGTCTATCAATATATTAATGCACAATTATAATTTGTTAAATCTCCCAACTTTGTTTAAATTTTCATACTTTGAAATATTAAGGGCCGAGGAATTAGACGCTCTCAAACATCTAAACTAGGTTAACACATTTTTAATATTTTCATCAAATTTCGATTAAAAAAGATACATCGACACCTCTTTAGTGTCCTCATGATTTACCGTTATTCGTTAATTCTAAAAAAATGGCTACCAAACAAAGTCAATATAAATTGTTTTTAAATTATTGATCTTTCTTAACTCAAAAAAACTTTAAATAATTTTATTATATACTAACATTAGTAATATTTTTAATTTAGAGTTATTTTTGTAGGGAGGGGTTAATTACTTGAGTTTTTATAGAAATTAGGAGAGTAATTTTTTAAAATTTATTTGTAAGAACTTTTCAAAAGGTTAGGATTATTTTAAAGTTTAATTGTTTTGATCCAAAATTAAGTGTGAGGGTATTTTTTAATCTAAATCTGAGAGGGAAAGTATTTTTTTATATAGTTAGTTTTTTAAAATAAAAATAAATAAGAAAATTTGTTAAAAAATAGAACATTTGACAAAAATATTTACACTTCATATACAAAAATGTAAGGTAATAAATTTTTCTTTTAGTGTTTTTGTTCTAGAGTGTAAATAATTTATCAATTTTTGTGAAAAGTTATAAATATTTTAATTTATTTTATTATTTTAAAAGATTAGGATGAAAAGTCAGCTGTATGATTTCATTTAATTTTCAATTAATATGATTAAATTATAAATGGACCCATGAACTACTAATAAATAATATGAAAAACTTTGAATGATGTGGTAATATGCATATTGATACACATCTCATGCACTTAATTAATATTAAAGAAAAAAATTGGAACCACTAATCAATTTCTCCACATTACTAAAATGAAAAATTTTGCAACACAACATTTAGTCCTTTTAACAATTACTATTTGTTTTTTAAAATTAAATCTACAAATACTTTTTTTACTTTTATTTTTTCATTTATTTATCTACCTTTTATAAATGTCTTTTTTTCAAACTGAATTTGTCAACTTTTCACAAATTAAATTTAATTGTGTTTATTAGTAAATGGATATTTTTTGAAAAACCAAACACTAATATATATATATATTGCATTGTATTATTTTAGACATTACTTTTTAGAATTTTAAGATTTTCATCCTTTTACTTGCATCATATTCATCCTATGAAATTACCAAAAGGCAAAAGATTTGTATGTAGTCAACAATGAAAGGAATGAATATCTTAATCATCAAAAGAAAAATGATTCTTATCTTGATTGATGCTGAGTGGATGTAGCTCAATCATTGACAGTGTTGATGTTTATGAACACAAAATCCCAAAGTCAATGTTTTTCTTTATTATTATTGTGATTTGCATGGAATTAAGTAAAAGAGGAATTGCAATGAGTTTGATGGTAATGCCAGTTGACATTGCCGTATGATCCGGCCATTGCGGCTTTGACTTGTATTTTCTTTTACGATACTTTCAATTTTTAGTGTTCAATGTCTTTTGCTTATATCAGTTTTCGTAAACGATAAACAAAACCTTCACAATTATGCTCATGGGATTCTAGTACTGTTCTATGTTGCAACCTGTTCATCATCCATTGATGCCACAAGAAATTCAAAACAATTTCTTTTGATCCCTTGATTTTTTCTTCCTGCCCATTAACTTTTGTTAGGGTTTTGTGTTTGGGGATTTGGTGGATTGAAGATGAGGGGTTTTATGAGGCTTTGGACGAAGAAGACATGGATAGGGCTTGGATTAGGACAGATTCTGTCTCTTCTCATTACTTCCACTGGCTTTTCTTCTTCTGAACTTGCTAAACAAGGTTCCTTTTTTCTTTTTATTTCTTCTGTTTTTAATCAACACCATGTTCTTTTTGGGATTGTCATTTCTTTTAACAACAATTGGAAGGTGAGGATTAGACTTCAACTTTTGAAAATAAAAATCATGTTAATATTACTTTTTCAAATAACTGTATGGATCTTTATGATTGATGACTTGCTCCTAGATAACCTTCTGCTTTATGTCATATTCTTACAGTACACATAATCATCCCTATCGAGATACCTTAAGAAAAAAAAAAGATGATAATAGAGTGTGAAGTAAGTAAAAGGTTATATATTAACCCTCGTGAAAGGGTTATCCATACAAAACATTTTATGTAGTTTTTGGGTAAAATTACCAAAATGATCCTCCCTCTCTCGGCTTCCTCTCTCTCACTCACTTTCTGTATACACTCTCTCGCTTTCTGGCATCTCCACTTTTCTCTCGCTCTCAAGCGGCCATCCAATGTTCTGATCCCACTCTGATGACCCAACATAATGTTCCCAAGTCTACCGCTAAAAAAAATGGAGAAAGAGGGTAATGGGGTGGAGGAAAAGACAAGAGAGAACTTGAAGGTGATTTGTGTAATTTTGGATGTTAGATAATGTAAGCGAGAGGGCAAAATTCCTAAATTTTGAAAAATGGGGTATAAATCATTTTAGACTTTGGGATTGGGATTTTATAATTATCTCTGTTTTTATCTAACTTCTTTGTTCATTGCATAGTAGTTGAGGGAATAATGCTATTATTCTGATAGCATTCTGAATTTGATGCTTTATATTGTGCTTCTGTTTTAGGAATTGATGCACCTACCTCACAGTCTTTTGTAAATTATGTGCTCTTGGCGCTTGTCTATGGGATCACCATGCTTTCTAGAAGGAAAGCTTTGAAGGTTACCTTTCCTATCATTGGTTTTATATGTAGTTCATGATTTATGTGCTACTTTCTCTATACTTTTGGTTTAGCACTTTTAGCTTTTGTTCATTTTAAACTCTGTATTTTCTAAAGCTTCATCTTAGTTTTGTATGTTTAAAAAAGTGACCATTTTAACCTCTTTGTTTTCGTTTTTATTTCATTTTTATTGGACCAAAATGGTCACTTTTTTAAATAACAGAGTGAAATAACTTCTTTTTATAACTACGAGGATCAAGATTGAAAGCATAGAAACTAAAATAGATACTAAAATGAAGATTCTGAGAGTACAAAAAAGGTGTAGGACCAAATAGTATTTAAACTTTAGTTTGATTGAAATTATAGTTGTCTTATTAATTTCATCTGGGAAAGTTCGTCATGAATGTATTTGACCTTCGACTTTTAAGTAGATTCTTTTGTCCCCAGCATTTAATTGATCGTAAGGTAGCCAAAGGAATTGTAAGAAGCAAGTAAAAAAGTTTAGAAAGAACAAAAATTTACTATTAATATATATATTTTTTTTGTCTATTGGGGTTGTTAAATAAATAACATGCTTCTTCTCAATGCAGGCAAAGTGGTATTACTACATACTGCTTGGATTAGTAGATGTAGAGGCCAATTACCTTGGTAAATTATTAGTATTATTTTTTAGTTTATGCTATGGATTTTTATATGTTGTGTGTGCCATTGTACATTTTTCTCTCTCGTGAAGCTGTTTTTCAATTTCCTTCATCTTAATGAAATGGAATAAACCATCTCAGTATTTTTGGGATAAACAGACTAAGCTTAATCATTGCTAGAAAGTGTTTTGAGTAGGGAGTGGAGTTGTTTTTTTGATAAGAAACAAGTATATTCATATAACAAAACAGAACAATCTAAGGGCAAGGGACAAGAGGGCCCTTCCCGAGTAAGGAGTGGAGTTGTAAACTACAAAAAGTTGTGAACTCTTAGAATCCACAGTGGGAGAGCTAAAATGGCATAAATTTGATGTTATACGGGGCTAAGAATGGATGCTGAACTAGTGACCAACTGTAGATAGGAATAACTAATAAGGGACTATAGGATAGAGATTCATTCCATTTCTATTGTTGTTATTGAATTCCTTTCCCCATTATTGCCTATTAATCTTTCAAACTAAGCCTTTTTTGCCTTCAAGTCGCATGTATTCAAGATTCCCTTGAAGTCATATCATTCTGCATCTCATATTCTAATGATTTTGCAGTGGTAAAGGCCTACCAATACACATCCATAACAAGTGTAATGTTACTTGATTGTTGGGCAATCCCTTGTGTGTTACTATTCACTTGGCTATTTTTGAAAACAAAATATAGACTGAGGAAGATAATCGGTGTCGTGATCTGCGTGGCTGGCATCGTCGCGGTTATCTTTTCGGATGTTCATGCCGGTGACCGGGCAGGTGACATTATGATCTCTTTCCTCTCTACTCTTTGATATAAAATTTTACTTTTCAAAATTACTTGTCAAAATAAGTTTCATGCAGTGGATATTGCCAGAGCCTTATTCAGTAATTTGTTTGTAGGAGGAAGCAACCCCATTAAAGGGGATGCACTGGTTATTGCTGGTGCCACCCTTTATGCTGTCAGTAATGTCAGCGAGGTAAAGTGTGTATTTATATCTCTTGGTTGCATACTTCTTTCTCCCATTTCTGGTTAGTTCCTAGGGGTGTTCATGAGTTGGTTCCGTTCGGTTTGGTAGCTAAACCAAACTGAATCACAAATATTCGATTCAATTTGGTCGACTTTTGGTTTTAGATCAACCCATATATTTATAAACAAATCAGTTTGGTCAGTTTCTCCTCAATCAACTGTGTGGGAAAAACGCTTTATATGACTAGTCGAAGCGTGTGTGTGAACTAATGAACTATGTGGAGTGAGCGAAATAATAGGATTTTTAGATAGAGGGATAGACACCCTAACAAGATTTGGTCTCTTGTTCACTATTATGTTTCTTTGTAGGCTTCGATTTTGAAAACCTTAGTAACTATTCTATAGAATTATTTGGCGTAGTTGGAGTCCCTTCTTGTAGAGGGATGTCTCATTTTGTGCTCTTGGTTACGTTCGTGTTTTCTCTCATTCTTTTTTCTCAATGAAAAGTGTTGTTTCTATAACAAAAACCGAATAGACACTAGTAAAAATCAAATATTAGGCTTGATTTGGTTTGGCATGGTTTATAATTTTCATGAAAACAGAGAAGTATTATTTGTAGAAAGGATATGTAAAGTAGGTAGTGAAGTGAATATTTTCTAATTTCATACGAGCTCATCATTTGTTATGATAATCTACTACATATGTTATTATTATCATATTTTGATTAGGAATTCAATTCTTTTTAAATCATTGTACATTTTGATTTTCTTTTTATGAATCCTTCGTCCTTGGCTCTTCTCAATTTTCAGGAATTCCTTGTGAAGAATGCTGGTAGAGTTGAATTAATGGCAATGCTTGGTCTCTTTGGCTCAATCATCAGTGGAATCCAAATGTATCCTTTTGATCTAATGTTCACTTAGAGCACTACATACTTTCATGGACTTTTGATGAATGCCCATTGCCTATTACTTGGTGTCTTTTTTCCAATCAGCTTGGGATGCAGCAATGCTTTTGCTTTGGTTTTTTTTTTTTGGTTTGATAATTATTTTAGTTCTAGATTTTAAGTTTGTGTCTATTTAGTCTCGAATTTTTTAAAGGTACCTAATAGATCATTGAACTTTTAGTTTTGCATTTAGTAAATCCCTGAACTTGAAAAATGTCTAGTAGATCCTTGAAATTCAACTTCATAACGAATGAATCTTTTAACATATTCGAAACTAAAAAATTAAAGAAAAAAATTATATTCAATGTAAAAATTAAATTTTGTCTAATAGAATCTTAAACTTTTCATGCTTTGTCTTACAATGAATTTTAGAAAAGGTCAAACATGTTAAGGATTAATCAAATGTAAAATTGAAAATCAAGGGATCGACTAGAAATAAATAAATAACATAGTAGACACTTTTTAAAGTTAAAAAACCTAACGAACACAACTACAAATTTATGAACCTATTGGAGACATTTACAGTTCAAGGACGAAATAGATACAAATACGACTAAACCTAATCGTACAACAATTTTAACTGTTTGGGAAAGATGCAAGCATAACTCTATGAGATCCTCATTTCATTCTTGAGCTAGCTGCCTACAACTATTATGTCTCTAAAGTTGTTATTCTCTAGCTTTTGAGCCTTGACAATTTTAATAGAAGCATAATAGAGCGCAAAGAGTTAAAATCAATTAATTGGACACCTAAGACAGTAAGTTTCCTGTTCTCTCTCTCTCTCTTAATATCAACTCAAATAGATGCATACTTCTTCGAGCTGTATTCAATTATGCTAAAAATTTGTTATCGGTGAACGTAATTGAAAATCTTAGAGAAGATTAAGGGTGTGTTTGGTTTGCCTTCCTAAATGTTTAAATAAGTGTTTCTAAGTGAAAAAGAAAAGGCGTTAATAAGCGTTGAGAAGGTCAATCCAAAAGGATCCTAGCTTAAATGCCTTGGTAGCTTTGCAGTAAGAGTTGTAGGTTTGAGTTTACTCAGAGATGTTGTATTGTTACTTGTGAGAAAACTTCCATTACTTCTCACATGATTTTATCCTTTTTATTAATGGTTGCAGGCACTTCCATTTGTTGGATTCTCAGTGGCTATGTTTCTTTTCTACTCATTAGTTCCTGTATTGCTTCAGGTATGAGACTTGTGACTTGTTTTTTCTATAAGAAAAGGGATGTGAAATTGAAATTTTTGGATCTTGTAAAGTTTAACAATATGTGTCAATAAGCAAGAATACTGTCTGAGAAAATTAAAGGGGAAGCTTCCCTGTTTTATATATATACCAACCAGAAATTAACAACAGCAAGTCAGCTATTACTGTACAAAACGATGCTAGAAAAAAAATATAAAAGAACATGTGAACTCAGCACATTCGGGAGAGCTGGAGGAATTTTCTCTGTGAAAGCCTTTGCTTTTCAAACAAAATCTTTATGCTCAACAGCTGAAAACTTCACTTACCCCATCAACCCAGCCAACCTGTTTCTGATTCGCAGTCTCGACACTAACAAAGCAAACTGTCATGTGCTGCTAACAAATGAGGCCTCAAATTAGAATCCTCGAGTCTCCAATATAGGCTCATCTTGTATGAATTGAGGATTGCTTTCGCTAATCTATGTTTACCATTGAGCATATTGTTTACCTCTTTTCAATCACTATGGACTGATCTAGTGGTCAAATCACAAGTTACACAAGACAAACAATAGTTGAATGAAATGAGTTCGCACTGTCCCTAGAATAGTTTTCGGTACGTAATAAAGCACATAATATACAGTTGAGTAATTCAGTGAAAATGAAGCTGTGTTCTCTTATAATTAATCAGTAGAAAATTGCATGAAGCTTTGTGTTTCTTCCATATTAGATCAATGGAGCAGCGATGTTGAATCTGTCCTTGCTTACTTCAGATATGTGGGCTGTTGTAATACGCATTTTTGCTTATCATGAGAAGGTTTGGTAACATTGAATATGCTGTATCTCATTTTAATACAAAGTTCTCTCCAATGACTTAGTTGTATTATTGAACTATTTGTCTGCAGGTCGATTGGATATACTTTGTGGCATTTGCTGCTGTTGTTGTTGGGCTTGTTATTTATTCAGTGTACGTATTCTACTTTCTTTTTGGAAATTTTTCGGATTGCAGCCTGATATATACTTAAAAGCTTAGATATCGTTTTCCTTCTAGCTTGGTCTTTGATAAGCTTTTTGGTACTATGGATCTTAAATTTTAGCAAGAAAACTTAGGATAACTGCAAAGGATTTTAGTTCTTCATTGAGTTAAGCCAACATGCTCTTGGACGCTTGAACTAATAAAATGTACATGTTTTGGTTGGGGTTTTGTCTTGTCCATTGCCTCTTTGCTAAGTCGTTGTCGTTTCAGATTTGGAACGTAGGTCTTCGTTCTAGATCGAAAGGATTTCTAGAACAAAGGTCCTTTGTTTATATCAAATATGGAACAAAGCTATTGATATCAATATCTAGTCATTTGCATTCGATCTTGTGTCTGAAAATACTATATTGAATGTAGGGCTGACAAAGACGAAGATCGCAACCATGGCAATGTTGCCAATGTAGTTGCAGATGAGGAAGGAGGTCCAAGAAACCACAAGATGGACGAAAGAATCGTCACTGAAGGCAGTAGTAGTAGGCCAGATGGTAATGGTGGTGGTGGCAATGCAAGGATGGAAGGCATTGACAAGAAGGGTGAGATAGCTTTGGTAGAACCAGAATAACTGAAATGGAAAGCTTTAAAAGAAATGTTCCATTAAAAGCTATAATTGGTCAATTCCAAAGTGTAATTAGAAAATGTAGACTATACTTCTGTTGATGCATAAATGAAAAAATGTCCATATTTTTATTTGATACAATTTCATGTTTCTTTGGAAATGATCTAAATTTAAAGTTCATTTTGTGGATAGAAGAAACCACCTTTCCAAATCACTACCTTGACATTGTTCAAGATGTTAAAGCAACGTTCCAAAAAAGTGAGGCAGTTCAACCAAATTTGGTTCTTTAGCTTCCCAATCTAAACGACGTATTCCTCATAATGGAGCTCATAGAATAATTTTTAGCAAGTTAGCTAACCTAAGGTGCATGAACCGTAGGGAAGAACATGGGTGACATTGCTGCAAACCTGATTTCCTCTCTTTTTCTAATTTTCGAGTAAGAAATGCATGAACCTTCTTACAATCTCGAATAAAAGCTCCATTTTCTAAAACCTACATCTTGTGTTTATGCCTTGAAAGGCTACTGACACTTGTGAAGTGACTCCGGGGCAAAGAAAGTGAAGAAAACAGAAGTCCAAGTGGCCATGGGTCAATGCTTTGAAGATATCAACATTCCTAATAAAAGATCGGATATATGCTCCAAGGAGATAATACAGTTTTTTATATAGAGCAATTTCATATTTTCTCAATACCAGTGTGTTCTTTATGCATTGTTGTGCTACTCAATTTTACCTATCAGTTGTCTCAAATATCTAGTCTTACAAATCCAGCAAAAGGATGTGTCCTCATAGTCAAAATCACACACGGTGACATTTCATTTTCATCTCCGGAAATCGATTATGTGACCCTGCTTGCTTTTATTCTTCTTTTTTTCAACTACTTTTAGCAGTCTACTAATCAAGTAATCTACAAGAGGTGCCCGTGGAGGAAAACACACTGCAAGAATTTCAGTGTGCCGACCTTCTCTCCCAACAACCGAAGACTTTGGCATGTATGGCATGCACGGAAGGTATGCTGACTGTCTTCTGGTGATGGTGTTTACCCATGCATGCATCGGCATAGTCTCTGTCGACATGTTTTGTTACATATATTGACACATTTTTGCGTCAGCATTGAAAAAAAAAAACTTGCAGTGACACCAAGGGAATTCGGATATGAAAGTCAAGAGGGTAATACCAAGAAAAAATAAGAGCAGACAAAGAAATCCAATAAAAAACGAGACAAATTATCAACTTGAACCGTACAATTCTCAAACAAAAACTAATGCTATGACGGATTTAAGTAAAAGAAGTCGCCTTAGCTTTGAAATTTATTTCTAGGAACCACCAAATGTCAAAATAACGCAGAGGGCGTTCTAAAAACTGACAGTATCTCTCAATCCATCCCCATGGCTTCGTAGTTTTTTACGACGAGATCGTGGGAACAAGAGTTGCTGAATCTGCTTCTCTGCTGCAGCTTCTGACGTTGCCTACAATGTCAACATAGAAAATGGATAATATACTCAACTAACTAAAAGATAAAACATCCCTGAAGGAAGTTGCCATTAGAAAAACTTTATACAAACGAGAAATCCCCCTATAGACTGTGAATTGAAGGTGAGGTGGCTTACCCTGATTTTAAAGGGAAATCGAAAAGTCCGTACTTCCGTCCCAACACATACTCTCACATCCATGCCAAGACTATCAACTCCGATCAAAATAGCATCCTGAAAAACATATATCACACAGTATCATATCTGCAGAAGTCTAACAAGGCAACTATCTTCTAGTCATGTTTTCTAAAACAGGTAAAATGGCTAAAACTAAATCACTAACGAATAAGTGAGAGGTAGTAAATAGCAAGATCTGATTACTCACAGTAGGCCAATGAACACAAATTTAAACTGTGATCAACTTAGATGGGAAGGTCTTGTAAGTCCTTTTGGGTTGCGGAGGGGACACCTTTTCCCCATCGCCCTTCAGGTTGCAAACCTATTCTTATTGAAATGAAGTGATTGTCATTTCTTATCCCCCACTCTCATCCCGCCCCCTACTAAAAACGCTGAGTGAGTTTATATTATCGAAGATAGTGCAACCCCATACCTTGGTCTGGCAGTCATTATCAGTCAGATCAATGAAAGGTAAGAAACCTAAAAGAAATAAGTTCGAACTATAATGTTTGCCTACTTGAGTTTTTTATCCTACGAGTTCTCTAGCCAAATGTGGTAAGGTCAAAGAGTTATCCCATTAGATTAGTCTAAGTGCGTGTGCTATTTAATTATCTCTAAGTTTCCTTAATAGACCATCCTGAAAATTTCTTGTTGCCTTACTTATCAACACTATTCCAGATTGAAAACGCATTGGCGAGTGACTTGACAAGAGTTTTTTAAGTCCTTCAATCCTTAAAAAGTTCAATACATCTCTTGAATCCAGGAATCTACCTGAAAAACACCGAATGTTTATCACTTTTGTCCTTCATAAATCAGTCATTTAAAGTTGTCTTTTAGTCTTTGTTTTAGCCAATTAGGTTTAGAGTGATAAAAGCTTTTTTTCTTCCATTGTTGACAGATTTGGAAAATGAATGAATTGAGTGGATATACATTAAACTAAGTTTTTAAAAACATTTAGATGCAACAATCCATTTGCTTTTCATTGGGTATAAAAATGATATATAATCAGCCCATTTGCTGGTGAATAAGTTGTCGTATTATCAATGAAAATTAGAAGAAAAAAAATCTGTTGCAAACATAATGACAAAAAATAATGAAAAAGAATTACCTCAACATGAAGACCCCTCTTTTTGCAAAGAGCTTTAAGGGCAATATTGCACTTAATACCCTTCTCATTAAAACGCTCTAGAATTTCCGCAGTAGAGTGCAAAAGAATATCAGGTTCAGCATCTTGAAAATCTTGCAAACTAACTTCAGACTGCAAAAACCCATTAAAAAATAGCAAGTCTAAGTTTCCAATGCCAAATCTACCTTCCATTTTGTGGTTCTTTCTTTATTAAACTTCTCTTTAATATGCCACTATATGATATGATAAATAGCCATTACATTCATTCTTGTCATTGTAATCTTACTGAACCTACGACAGATCAATAGATACTAATATATGAGACCAAATTACAACAACCATCACTGTTGGTAAAAGGAAATCATGTACACACCTGAACTCCATACACAGAGAAGAGCTCAATTCTCATTATCTCCAACCTGTAGAGAGTGGATCTTTGACTGCTTCTATCAATTTTGGACTCCAAGTTTGAGGTTTCGCCTTCTAAACCTGAGATTAAAGATGAGATGACTAGGAGGAACTTCATCAACAATAAGCCTATTGTGCTTAGAAGCTAGAACGTGGAAATATATATTCTAAAACACAGGTAATGAATCAGTACAAAAAGGAAAATAAAAACCGTGCAAATGGGAACCTTCTAGTACTTTTCATAAATCAAACCCTGATTCAAAAAGACAAGAGATTTTGGGTATGTTATTGTAAAGCAAGGATTCGTGAATAGAACATACATCTAGAACTAATAATTGCGGTATTCCTTCTGTTAAAATATATTCTTACATATATACAAAAAAGAGATAATATGGAGGCCAAAAAAAACTTTTCCCTTGGATGTGGTGGAAGGAGTTGAAGAACAATTTTTAAATCACACCAAAAAGGAATATATTCATGTCAGACAAATAAAGGTAATGAGATTGGCCAAATGCTTTCTGAACAATCAATACAGGTAATTACTTCAACCATTCAACCGAATGGTTCGGAAACAGACCCATATTTTTTATTCTATTTCCACTTTACATCATAATGAGGAAGTTACCTTTCCATTCTGTGTTGTAGCCTTCACTTTCTTCGAAGTAAAATAATCTTCTTATATAAGATTCTTCATCAGCATATGCAGGTCTGAGACATCCCAATATGGAAACCCCATTGGAAGGATGCTTCATGTTTCTGTCATATTCCATATTGATAACCTATAGGTAACAAACATTTAATAAAGAGTTAATTGAACTTTCCTAGTTCTAACAAAATTGTTACATCTTCAGTTACTGGGAGCAAGGTGTGATGTTAAGAAGAGATTTAAGTTAATATAATAAAGGTAAAATAAACTAAGAACTAAGATATTTACAACAATATAAATGTATAGACTTGTGCTACATTGAAAAGTTTTTTTCCTTTAAAAACAACAAAAAACAAAAATAACAAAAACAAAAACAAAGAATCGGTGGCAATCACCTTTTTCAAGCACTTAGCAAAATATACAGGATGAACCATGCTAGAAACATCAGGAACTCCCCAGTCAACTGGAATATTGGCTAAATCAGCTTCCACTACCTATAAGACCAATAGAAATGTGGGAACAATAACTCCAGAGTAAGAATATACATGAACAGGAAATGGAAAATCAGAAAACTATGAACTGAAACCAGCAACTAGATGCTTACCTCAATATAATCATAATCAAAAGGAGCAACATCACCATAGCCACTATCTACATCACTATAATCTCCAACTATCCTCCTACTCTCATACATTTGCATGTCCATTCCAATCAAGGCATTCTGCGAGTGAAGAGGTCACATAATACCATAATCTCACTGTCATATGACATATTGGGTAAGAGAGTGAAAAAGAAAAGAGTAGAGAAATTTTAGGAGATCTAAAAAAATAAATGGAAAAAAGGAGGTTTAGAAAAAAGCAATGAAACATGTAGATCTGAAAGATTTAACTTAAATCTTTATTTATTAAACACATTTCAATAATAAATCTAAAACGTGTAGATCCTTACCACAGGGTTGTGTGCTCGCCGATCTTCTAACATGTTCACACTATCAAAAATTTCAAAATACAAATCTGAACAGAACAAAATATTACCAAGTTTGATTCAGTCACTAAGCTATAGAGCTTATTCATACAAATAAAAATTATTAAAAGGAGCAAATCAATGGTATAGTGAAAAGAAAGGAAAAAAAAACCTCCATAATCGTCAGTGACATATTGAAACTCATCCCACGATACTTGTTCATGTGGTTCACTGTGCACAGTTCCAGGAAATAACAGCAGAGCATTGCTATTGACCTAATTGAGTAAAAGAAAAGGGAAAGAAAAAGAAGACAGGGTCATGAGGTGAAAACACGCTTGATTCTACCTTAATGATATCACCGCATTGTACAACAATTTTCATTAGCCACATTTCAGTTTGCTTCTATTTTATACAAAAACTTAAAAACGATCAAGAGAAAACATATAGTGCATCAATCCAAACCTCCACGGCAGTCCTTGCTACTTCTGCAGCAGTGAGTTCTGTATTCCGTACACTTTTGCAAACTTTTAGATCTTCAAGGGGATGATAACCTTTGTTAGTTAAATAACTTGAAGAATCTGGAACTGAATCTGGGTAATCAGCAGCGACTGAAACTTTTGACAAGCAAAGGTCACGTCCCTTAGACAACCAATGAAATTCTGTTGATCCAAATTTTTTATTTCTGCCACTAAAATAACCATGGAAACAAACATTCAATTCATGAACTTGAAATGATAAGTTAAAGTCATAATGTCAAAAGACCCTCGTATTAATAAAAAGCTGCGACTATTCATATGATTTGGCTTCAGTATTTTTCTCTAGTATTATATTAACCTCCACATTCAAAGAAGTCTTAAGCAAATGAGAGAACCATGCACCAACATTTTAAAATATAATTCTACCACAGAGTCTAAATTGATCACTTGTGAAATTTTAGAGTTTTAATTTATATCATTATTCATGTAGAGTTTTAAGTGATAAGACCCAAAGTTTAGGAAAATAAACATAAACTAGGTAGGAATCATCAGAAGCGTGGGGTTTTCCCCAAAAAAGATTAGCCACTAATTATCTCTGAGTCACCCCATCGATACTGCCACAACTCTTTCCTAGAGAATGGTTAGAACTTCAGGATATTGTTCAATTCGATGTTCATCCAAGTGCATAATTTACAGTCTCTTTGAAACCAAATAGAATTGAAATTGATACAGGCAAAGTAAAACATTCCTCTTAAACTCAATTACATAAGTTCATTCTGTAAATTGTAACTCTTGAAATTATGTTTGTCTCTAAACCAAAAGAAATGAAGTGCCATTCTCAGTCACTATTTATGGTTACCATGGATGAGCTGACCATAAAAACTAGTCTTTACAGTATAACTTCACTTTTTGAGGATAGTTATTATTATTATTTTTTAAAACGAAGACAAGCCTCTTAATTTATTATTAATAAAGGGGACTTAAGCTCAAGATACAAAAGTGTTATACTAAGAGCAAGAGAAAAGAGAAAAATTCAGTCTACAGCTACAACAAAAAGCTAAAAAACAAATGCCAAATTGAAGAGATCAAGCTAAACAGAACCATAACCGTAGAATCTAAATACAAAGCATAATGAAAAATTTCTCTCATAAAGAACCCATTCGAAACTAAAAACTTGCCACTATTTCAGCATCGGCGTGAAGGCTTTACTTGCCACCCACATGAGGAAAATCCAAGAAAGACTGAAGTTGGAATAACATCGAGGAGGAATTGAGGATGGTTATTATCTAATGTGAACAGCCTGGATAGTTAACTAAACAAAGAAGAATAAACAATGTTTACATAGTTTTTGGGTATCCTAATGAGTAATAACGTTATTCTCCATCATTATTATCTTCCAAGCAATCGAAATTTTTTTGGTGCAAGTATAAGACAAACAGCACCGAAACAATGAAAGGAATTGCATTCGTGCCTGAATACAAACAGATTGACAACGAGCTATAGTGGATCATAAACTCACCAAACGTCAAAAGAAGATCTATTCCAACTGCTTGTGAATGCGTACGATTTCGAGCAAGGAGCCCCTTCTGTATGACATTAAAAAAGCGGGAAGAGGAAGTGAGGAACAAAACTCAAACCAAATGCTACAAAATGAAGAATTTGATCAAAATGCCCCAATCACGAGGCAATGTCAAAAGAACAAAGCGACTTCCAGATGACAATTCTTTTTTGGTGTAAAGAAAAGATTTCTTTGATAAATGAATTCAGGGGAAAATCTCAAACACCTAAAGGTGGTTACAAAATTCGTACAACAAAGACCTTGAAATTGAAACTATAATAAATTGTCATGAAATAGAGATGCCAATTCACATTAATTTCTTCTCATTCCATGAATTTATATTTTCTTTGATAAAATGCAATGCCCCAATGAATAGTTCACACGAGGTGATGGTTGACAAAAATGGAAATCCCTAGGTAGACAAGCAAGAGCCTCTAAAGCTCAAAAAGCCTAAACTCAGAGGAAAAACCAGATTTCCCTGACAAACACATAGCACGAATTCATCAGTTGTTCATCTTTCTCGATCCAAACAAACAAAAACCCACATCAAACAAAATCAATTCATAACTGGGTTATCAAAAACAACTCAAAAGTCGATGATCGATGACCCACCCTTAAAAAAAACAATCAATTCGTCAAGGAAAACGAAATGGGTATTTCACAAATTCCCAATTCGTCATAATCGATGATCTCACATGCAAAGAAAACATAAAAAAAAGAGGCGAATAATCGCAGTTACCAAAGGTAAGTGAAGAAGCTACAGCAATTGCCATGAGTGAGAGAGAGAGAGAGAGAGAGAAATCAAAATCGAATTTGGGTGTGATGGGTATCGGCTTCTACGAGTAGATCGCAGCAGAATTTGGCCATAAAGACGATTCAAACGTCAGCTAAAAGGGAAAGATGCCGCAAGTCCCAACGTGCTCAGAAATCTCAGTTTAATAAATGTACAAAATAACAAATTGGTCCAACAATATTCAATTCTGTTTATATATATATTACCTACAAAGGATAACGTGATTGTGAAGTGGAAGGCATAAGATAAGACACACACCACATACTTGTATGCTCAACCTCGTACACAAGGTCACGCCATGCCATCACAAACCAAATTTCTGTGAAATGTGAATTTGTGGCACTTTCAACCAAAAACTAATAATTTTTTCCACATATGTGAAAGAAAAAATAATACATTTAAATCAAATTATCTTTCTTAAAATTTCTTTTATTTTGAATTTAATTGTTATATTGGCAGCATATGATAGATGGTATATTTTCCCAATTGGTAAAAGTAAATAATCTAACCTAAGTAGGTTAGAAGATGATAAGAAGTAATTAATGAATGGGTGTATTGATTGATATTTGTTGTATTTCCATTTCTTTAATCCAACTTCAACTGAAAATCTAGCGATGAAGCTCCCAGTGGCGAGTAAGGATGGCTCTCTCACACTTCCACTCTCACACACCGCATCTCTCCGCCTCCAGCTGCCGTCTCTGCCACCGCATTCAATTCCTCGATCTCTCTCATGGCGCCCTTCCGTCAAAGGGAACATCTCTCTCTCCAACAATCCATACCACAAGCCGCTCTCCCGAGTCATGGCGATGTCAGCTAGAATCAACGATGAATCTGTGGTTGAATCTCCAGCAAAGGCTCTCCGGAGGATTCTGGAGATGCCTGGCGTCCATCAAGGTCCCGCTTGTTTCGATGCTCTAAGTGCTAAGCTAGTCGAGAGAGCTGGATTTCTCTACTGCTTTACCAGTGGTTAGTTTATCTCTTGAACGTTCTTTTTTTCTTTTTTCTAATCAATTGAAGTTTATGAGAGTTATTTTTTAGTTGAATTTGTATGAAGAAGAATTCCTCTATCTGGATTTCAAGTATGGATTGTTATTTAAGGATTTGATATAGACATGCAAGGTAAGGTAGTGTGACGTTGAGTTGGACTTTCCTACAGGATTTTCTATATCAGCTGCTCGATTGGCGTTGCCAGATACAGGTTACATGTCATATGGTGAAATGTTGGATCAAGGGCAACTGATCACTCAATCAGTGTCAATTCCTGTCATTGGAGATGGTGATAATGGATATGGCAATGCAATGAATGTGAAGAGGACTGTTAAAGGATATATTCGAGCAGGATTTGCGGGGATCATACTAGAAGATCAGGTTCTTTTATAGCAATTTTAAATGTTCTGCTCTGCATGTACACTAAAAGTAACTATATTTTATTTATCTATATAAAAATCTGGTTTCTGATAAGAAAATTGTTCTGTCCGAGTTTGCTGACATCAGGTGAATTTGTAGTTTATCTTGCTAACTTTCATCTCCCCTTTCTTTTTGTTTGTCCTTTTGATCCAGGAGGGATTGGAACTAGATCCAATCAATATATTTTCTTTTGAAACGGAAATGGAGCTTTTTATTCATTGACAAAATGAAAAGGTGATTAATGCTGAAAGTATAAGGAAACCAAACTAAATTACCAAAAATACCAAAAGGTAAACAAGGGAAAGAAAAGGATTAAACAAGAGAAATAAAATCAATTTAGATCAAGTGGGAAGAGGCTTGAACTTGAGTTGAAATAAAGGGAGCAATCCAAGGAAGCTACTTATCCTGTAAAAATCGTTGAACATTTTCATACGAAAGCTGTAACATAAAAACTTTACTCAACAAGGAATGAAACTTTTCATTAGGGAAATAAAAAGTGATCATTGTTCAAGGTGTAAGCTTTTGAGGTTAGGAGGGGAACATGAATGAACCGATATCACATCTGAATGAGAGGAGTCCTAAGGACATGAAAGTTAGGTTATGAATAACTTAAAAAGAATCCAAAGTTTCTACATATACCAACAAGGTGCACCATCCTTTTTGGTTACTCGATCATTGGAACTCTAAAATTAAGCGTATTTAGCTTGGAACAATCCTATGTTGGGTGACCTTCTGAAATTTTTCTAGGATCCATGAGGACAAAGCAGCTGAAAGGACTCGTGTTGGTTTATGGGGACAACTTGCAATCTAATAAGCCTTTAAGACAAGTAAGAATGATGCTATCAGATCGTAGGAGATGCAGGCGAGTGTCGGGGATTCGAATTCCGAATCCTGGGCCTAGGGTGTTACACAAGGATTCGAACCCCAGAATGAGAGAAAAATCAACAAAAATAACATAAGTAGGCAACAACAATCAAAATAAAACTAATACACAATTTAGAAAATTGGAGAAGTAAACTTTAAACAATTGGACCCACATTCACATAGCAGCTGCAGAAGGGCAATGAAAAAAAAAAGATTTTGTGATTCACAGTCGTTCTAGCAGAGCCAACACCTTGTTGGGGAAGAGATTAATCCATGGGCACTTTTTTGGTGTCTATCATAGTGTTGAGGCAAGGGTGAGATAATTTCCAAAGAAAAAAGTTTGACTTTCTTAGGATAAGGGATGGTCCATAGCTTCTTGCCCAACTGTATGGATAGACTACATCATACTTAAAAAAATTGAAAAAGCTAAGGATTTCAGCTTCAATTCTTTGGAATGGACTCTCTTTTAATGCCCGTGGACCATTGGTTTTGTATACTCATAAAGAAACAATTTGAGAAAAATTTAATATTAGAGCATCCAATCCATTTTCCTTTCAAGAAACTGTATGCTCTTGGTAAGAAAGCCAACTAGTTTATTTTGAAAGTTAAAAACTGTCCTTTTATTTTTCTTTTGATTCATGAAACCCAGAAGTACCTTTTGATCATTTTGATGCATTAACTAGCATTTTCATCCTGTAAAATATTAGCCTTTTCATCATAGAATTTGTGAGTTATCTAGGGAAAATTTATTGCTTACAAGATTTTCATGGCAAGGTATCTCCAAAAGCTTGTGGCCATACACAAGGTAGGAAAGTGGTATCGAGAGAGGAGGCTGTGTTGCGGATAAAAGCAGCTGTTGATGCTAGAAAAGAAAGTGGTTCTGACATCGTCATTGTAGCTAGAACTGATTCTCGTCAAGCAGTGTCTCTTAGTGAATCACTGAGGAGAGCCAGGGCCTTTGCAGATGCTGGAGCTGATGTTCTTTTCATTGATGCACTAGCTTCAAAAGATGAGATGGAGGCCTTCTGTAAAATTTCACCTAAAGTACCTAAAATGGTATCTTTTGATTTCCTTACTAGAAAATACAAATCAAGCAATATGCCCTTTGACTCTCATATAGAAAATTTTTGTTGCATGAATGATTAACGTAAAAGATTTTCCTTTTAACTGTTTCTATTGCAAAGTCTTCAAGTGAAATATGGGAATTACTATACGAATATCAAGTGCATGGCCATGCTGTGGATATTCTTTTTATGCATTTTCATGATATTAGGCACAATTATCAAAAGATTTGGGTTTCAATTCTTCTTCTCATCATTTTTTATTTATAACCTTTGGTGCATGAGGGTAAAGAGATAGTAGCCTAGTTTGGATTATGTAGAGGCTCTTATATTATGATTGTCTTTTTTTTTATTGATTAGACCGTGCTTTAGAACCAAATAGAAGAGTGTGAATGGACTGAAGTTAGAAAAAAAAAAAATTTCCTTTTTTCCCTTTGTTTATGTAAGGACAGAGAACATAAAGGGGCATAAGCATGCAAATAAGAAGAAATGACATTATAAATTGAGGAAGACTGATTAAAGAAATCAAACATATACAAGGAAATTAGTTTATACGGTGAGCAATATCTCTATGATATAAAGGAGATGAAATCCTTTGAAAGCTGTGAGATTCCAACATAGTGTGACTAAATCACATGTTCTGGAAACAAAATGTATATTTTGTCTTATATGTGATTCTCTATTAACTTTACATACATTTAGGATGCATAATATTCATGATATTGCAGACGGTATTTATTAATTGACTGGTATATCTCTTCTACTTTTATGTAGGCCAATATGCTTGAAGGAGGGGGAAAGACACCCATTCTTAATCCTCTTGAACTGGAGGAAATGGGATTTAAAATTGTTGCTTACCCTCTTTCCTTGGTTGGTGTATCAATTCGAGCAATGCAGGTAAGACATGTCTTCACCTACAATATGCACAAAAGCTTTGATCATAGTATTCAGAAAATTTTATAGCAAAATTTTCATTCAAGGTATGAGAAGTTACAAGAAGTTATGACACAACACAACATATGGGAGGATACGTATAGGTTTTGAGATGCATTTTCCAATTTATAGACTTGGGAATAAGTATTTGTTTCTGTAAAAAAATACTTGGATGAAGGTTAAATTATGTAGTTGTCCTCATGTATATTGAAATCCCATCAAAATATGAGGGTGTGTGTTTCTTTAAAGCGGTATGGTGTATGACCAAATCTTGAAGAAAAACTTACAAAAGTGATTTATTGATCTCAAAAGAAAAGGCTCAGCCACTTACTTATAGGCAAGGACCATACAACCTGAATTTCACTAGAGCCAACCGGCTGTTAACAGGCAACCAGTCAGAAGACTAGTAGAACTGTAAAATTAGACTAATATTAGTTATGAGATGCATCACAGTCCAAGAAAGCCTTGTGGAATCACATTCCTAGAGTGATATTTTGGTTAGTATGGCATTAAATAAACACCGGAATCTTTCAAGAGAAAGTAATATCCTTGGAGGAACTAATGGAATCAGCTTTTTTTGTGGCATTTTACTGGTCTAGACCTGTTGCTACCTTAAACAAATTACAACATAAATTTCCTTCTATTCAATTGCAGAAGTTTTTTGTAATCCCTTTGGATGTATTTTTCTTCCTTTTGTATATTTCAAGTAAATAAATAAATGAAATAATAATAATAAATTGACGAAAGAAATTTTTTTGTTATTTAATTTAATCAAAGAAATTATTTCCTATATGAAGTTATTTCTTTAATTATGAACTTTTTCCTGTTTGTTCGTTAAGAAGTCTTTAATTGCAAAATTTAAAAATGGCTTGTAGATATTTTCTGGCACAATCCTGGAATGTTATTGTTTGGAAAATTACATTTACATTTTGAGTGTAAAAGAAAATTGCATTTACCTTTTGAGTGTAAAATGACTAGACAACCTTAGAGGAAAAATCATGATGCTATAGTTCTTCCCTACATTTGGTTATTGCAGGATGCACTGCTTGCAATTAAAGGAGGTCGATTGCCTTCTCCTGGAACCTTGCCAACTTTTGCAGAGATGAAGGAATTATTGGGCTTCAACTCTTATTACGAAGAAGAGAGGAAATATGCTTCTGCTGTTAGCCAACCTTCAATTAAAGGTTTGTAGAACTTCCAATCTGTCCAAGTAATGTGAATCCATTACACTCTTTATGGCCATGCTAGAAGTTTCTTCTACCAGTAAAAAAATTACATTTATTATTTATTTGCTTATTTTTGATATATTCTTTCGTTCTGAAAATTCAAAAAATAAGTTATTGCTCCCCAGTCTCTTCCTCTCAACCCAAACCCTAATTGCTGCCACTTCCTTTGGTGTTGTCACTGTCCTCTGCTTAAGCTGATGGTTGAAGGCAAATTTAATTATATATCACCAACAAAAAGAAATCATAATTGTTTTTCACGCTAAGCATCTCCTTTGGTTTGATTGATTCTAGAAGTATTTCTATAATAGATGAAATGATACATAGATGAACTTATACAAAATGTTCCGAGAAAACTTGTAAAAGAAGAAGAAGAAAACTGCTACCAAATTAAAATAACGAATACAACAGTCCCTAGAAAAGGAAAATATAATTAAAAGCCACGAGAAGACCAACAAAAAACCAGAAACAAGGAACCAAACACCAAAGAAAAGCGAACAAAGAAACCAAAAGCAATCAGATTTAAAAAAGGAAAAGAACAGAAAACCAACAAAGAAGATACTTGATTTGCTTGTTTACTTCACTTGAGGTAGAGTAGGACAATATTGTGACAAATCTTTAGTTTTGTTGGAAATACTAATGAGTTTCTCATATTTTTTCAATAGTGTGATTATACTTGTCAAAGATTTTCTTTTCTTTTATGGCCTAATCTTCTTTGTACCCAACATAAATTATTGTAGTAGTTTTTTGGTTCTACTGTCATTTCATGTAAATTAAGGTTATTTTGTCAGTGGACAGTAGCATAACTAGTCTTCAACGGAGAGTTGAAGATGATAAAGAGAAGGGTCAAGGTTCTCAAGGTCCAGCTGTCGAAGTGATTACTCCTGAGATATACAGAAGCTATGATGATGATGGATCAAGAGGTCCCTTCTCTGGTATCTGGTCCCGGAGATTGAGAGTCAAAATAACCGGAAGAGATGGATTTGAGAGGCTTGATGTTAGAATTCCTGTAAGTATTGAATATAAAATTTCATTTTCAGTGTCTTGTTTAAGATTGTGTTTGTAGAATAAATGTGTCCGTATCATATTAAAAAACAATAACAGCAATAACTAAAGCACCCACCGGAATTATTGCAGCTATGATCATGGTCTTCACGTTGTCATACTATCTTATTACGTGGATTCAGATTTATATAAGCTACTGAATATTGTTGATATTACCTGCCAATTTGGTGAATGTATACATTCCTTCTAATATGGGGTGTCATATAGCTAGGCCCTTGTTGTGCCGTAGTTTTGTTAATTCCATTACTACTTATTAGTTCTGTTTCTTATCAAACTTCACGTTAGTATCTTTGTTTCCTTCCGTTATTACTTAGTTCATTGTTTTGAGGAGGTTTCTATATATATCTATTTCAGGCAGGGTTCTTGGAAGGACTAACAAACATTGTTCCAGGTAGTTTTTACTTCTTTATCCTCAAATTGACCAAAAATTAATCTTCGTTTGGCTATATCTTTTATGACTAATGAAATTGACATATTTTTGAAGCATAGCTTTGGGAGGCGTAAATATCAAAGAACTGATGGACGATGCAGCTGGAGAAGTGGGAGGGAAACAGTTGCTGGATTTTGTTGATGGCATGGGTGACCGAATTGAGGTCTTTTTGGAGTAACTTCATTTTGTTTATTGCAACTGTCATATAAATCCCAGAGCGAATGAAGGTATTTCAATCATAAAACCTGCCTATAGGTTGTACGATCTTACTTGAACTAGGTATGTTTATAGGTTGTACTTATGTGTCCTTGAGCTCTAAAATAAAAAAACCTGCCTGATAACATTTATAAATTGCATTCTTAGAGATATTCTACAATCCTATATTGAAAATTACTAGAGTTCCTCTACCACCTAGTTCTACACTATGAGATTACTTCAGCCGCTAGTAAAACTAAGACTACAAGGTTTATCATTATGAACTTCAGGTTGTAAATTATGAATATGTGAGGCACTAATTGAAGAAGCGTGTTTCTGGTCATGATCTAAATGGGAAAAAAAGGAAGGAAAAAAGGGGTTAAAAGTAATAGTTTAATCCTTCAACTTTTTTGTAACAATTTAATTTAGGATATTTTAAATTTTGTAACAATTTAGTCACAATCTAGTCGTTACATTTAAAAAAAAATTCATCAATAAACCAATTTTGTCATCAAGAAACCAATTAACTAGTTAGAGGCTCAATATTTTTTTGTTAAATACAATGTCCATACTCTACAATATAAATAATAAGAAATGATTAATTTTTTACGTTAGGTACTAAATTGTTACACACTAGTTGTAGGATTGTAGAATTATATTGTTGCAAAATTAAAAGTATAAGACCAATTGTGGGTTTGGATTACATTTTCTAGTGTTTAATTTAGAAAATAAGTTATTTTGTCTTATTTCAATCATTATAAAACAAAAATGCTACATTCATCAAAGTTTAAAGACCAATAGTGGCTAGACCAAGACTTTAACGGGCAAGACATTGTAAATTTGTGATGATACATGGTAATTGAAAACTTGATGATACATGTTAATTGAAAACTAGGCTTGTGATTTTGCCCGAGCATCCATTATTGTAAAAAGTTTCCTGAATTCAATTGGTTTTTGTGTTTTGATGCAAAGAATTGTGTTTTGATGCAAAGAATTGTTTAGGCATTTTCCCTGCGTACGTATCTTCTTTTTGACATCATAGAGACACGTCTCTTGATTTGGTATTGATAGTCCATCAAGAGTTCAGATTCTACATGCCATGAATTTAGAGTCCTACTTCTGCATTTTGACCTCTGTTTGTTTGTTTTGTTCCGTTTTCTCTTTCCCTCCTGCCTATCTTCTGCATCTCTTCTTTGGTTTTTATCCAAATAAAAAAATGCTGTGCTTCTTCTACAACAGCAACTCCGGTGATCGGGTGTGGCCTCAATTATTGAAGCACGAATGTACCGCCAACTGCATCAGGGTGGCTGGGATTGTAGCTATTTGATGCAAGAAAACTTCACATCTTACAATGGAATGGCCATACAGTTGTACCCTTTTGTTTTCATACGTTTGGGAAGGAACATTGCCCTTTAGCAAGACTTAATTCTTACTCTCAAGTTATGAAATTAATTGAACACAAATAAACACCTTGCTTGGATTAAATAGGTCAATTTTGCTCGTATCCGTTTGCGTATACGTAGGTGAATGATATTTCAGGCTAAGTTTGAGAAACTGACCAAATGGAGTAAACGAAAGAAATGAAGTCCACTCAAATCCACCACCTGATGCATCACTCGCTTGCACATCTGGAGAGAATTCGTCTCCTAGGAGACGACGAATTCATCGTCCATAAAATCACCATGTCTCCAACTTCATCTTTCCTCATTTCCCATAGTAACTCCAGCTCTTTCGTTTTCTCACTTTGCTCTCCCTCACTTCTTTTCAGCCGTGTGTTTTGAATAAATATCATTGTGTGCTTTCAGCTACTCTTGTGTTTCTCAATTTCATTGCATTTCTGATCTTTTGTGTAGTTAGTTCATCATTCTCCTTTACTCCAACATGTTGTGTTTCTATCTATTCATTGTAAATGCAGTTTTTGGTGGGTTTTGTATTTACTTTTTACTAATACTAATCTATATCTGTAATTTTGACACATGGAACGAATATAGTATGAAGAAGTTGACATTGTTATTTCTTCTGAATGTCGTGAAATTGACAAAAAACATAGTTCTAGGTATATATGATTTTAAAAAAATAATTTAATTGCAGTTACGATTTCTCCATCAATCAAATTTCATTTTGATTATACTAATTTTCATTACAGTTGGATAAATGCAGCATTAGTTGTACCATCTTTTACCCTCACTTTCTTCGGTACAACAAAATAATATCTTGAATCGTAACCAATGTGTAGTTATCCATGATATATAAATGATGACAACTATCTTCAATGGTATGAAACTATAAATCGTGCTCACAACAAAACAAATATTATACCATTGTAAAACTATGTTGGAGCGTCCATCTTGGACAACACAAATGATATGAGTCATTGCAATCCATGCAGTTGAGCTAATCATACAGAAAATGGACCTAAGTGAATATAGATCAGCTACACATGAAAGATTGGTTGTCTCCAACCCAAAATCTAAAAAAGGGGCTCCAATTCAGAGCCAAAAAAAACAAATGCACCAGCCGGGAATCGAACCCGGGTCTGTACCGTGGCAGGGTACTATTCTACCACTAGACCACTGGTGCTGTTGGTATTAAGAATTACAAATTGATTTCCAAAACCAACCTTATGCTAAAACATTCATTTTAGATTATATCTACTTTCATCTTATTCTTTTACCTCAACTATTATTTTTCTTTCTACTTGAAAAGAAGAAGCTTATCTTTCTTTCTATCCATCTAGAATCGATTAGAATATGATTTTTTCTCACAATAAAATAGTTTTTTTAAAAACTCAAATTTCAAAAATATGAGTATATACTAATTATTAAAGTTATGCTGTTATAGTTTTTGAGTTTTATGAACCAACAAAACATGGATTGTATGGAAACAATATCATATAATTTGATTGCAACAAATTTTATAGTGAAAAAGTGTGGTTTATGCTATATGCGTTGATTGGTTCTAATAGTTTTGTATAGTTCAAATGGACAGTGATCAAATATGAAGTTTAGAGGGTGTTTTGGGGGTAGAGTTGAATTATTTACCATACTCCCTTGTTTTGCAATCATTCACTCGAGAAAGTCACTACTACCTTCATTATATCATCGTTGTACTCCTTTCGTGCATAGGCCACTCGTACTATGCATGATGGTTTAGCACATTTGCTAAACTTGTCATTTAACTAAAACTAACAATAAAAGTGAACTTATGTCAGTAGTGGTAAGAAAGGATGCACAATAATGTCTGATTCTAGGCTACCTATCCCAAGATGCACAAAACCTGAAAGATATAAAACATGAATGAGACAAACTTACACCATCGTATTTTATTCTTTAATTTGTATTCAATCAAATATACAATCACAAGAAAGTGGAAGGAAAATGATAAGAAAGATTTGACCTCATTTGATACACACAAAATTCAAAGCAGAACTCAACCCACAAAGAATGACTAACACAAGATTTGGAAGAAAAAGAAAAATAAAAAGAAAAGATATAGCTTCAAATAATAAAATCTTGGGTTGGATGCAGATCTTTGAATATTTAGTGATGTGTCCTATCTAATCTTATAACCTGAAAAACAAAGCAGAAGCTCTTCCACAACTCTAACAAGATGTCAGATGTCATCGGTAACTGCCGTAAGGTGGCTGCTGGGGGGCATAACCACCACCACCCATCATCGGGTTGTATACACCGGGCATGTTTGCTCGAGGTTGCTGCATTTGGAATCCTTGTTGCCCCATACCCATATTCATTCCCATGCCACCCATGGGTTGATTCATACCTCCATAGCCTCTCATGCCCATCCCCATGCCCATGCCAGGATTGGGGTTCATGCCCATGCCCATTCCCATGCCCATGCCCATGCCCGAACCGGATCCTGACATTGCATTTGGAGGTGGCCTTAGCGCACTAGCACCAACTCGGCCTATCCCAGAACCAGATCCCATAGCTTTACCCATGTTAATGGTAGATACGACTGGAGCTGTACTAGGCTTCTCCATTCTCTTCTCCTTCCTATTGAGGGCTTCAAAATCAACACCAATGTCCGCCATTGGGTTTGCTTTAGCTGCACAAGGACAACTTATTCTTTTAAAAAAAAAGGAGGAATGAAAATTTATTGTATTTTTTAAACATATGAAACAACCCAGTGTGTTCCAAGAGAAAAATCAACACAATCAAGTTAACCTCAGCAGTGTGTAAATGATGTAATGAAATCAAGAAGGGAAGACTCACGTCCAGATATGTTTAAATTGACAAGCCCTCTGCTTAATGTGTCAGACCATACTGTGGACTTGGTCTCAAACTTATTATTCGAAGCTTGGGACGCAGTTGAAAGTGATCCAGCTGGAGGATTTTGCTGAGAAGCCATGGATGTATAGTTTCCTGCTTGAGAATTAAAGCTACCCATAACCTCAGATTTTACCACAGGAAAATTTGAGGTTTGGTAAGATACTTGAGAAGCTACTGAACCCTGTGGCGGATTGAAGTTGTTTCCACTAGGAAGATGAGCGGGAGGTCTTGTAGTTTGAAGCGTGAGATGAGAACTTGCGGGAACTGCAGAACCATTATGATATGTTCCAAAATTGTTGGGCTGTGCATTAGGTCCAGCATTTGGAGGAGCCATATATGATCCATGAGCTGGTATTCCTCCCGGCGCCACAAACATCCCATTGCCGAACTCTCTCCCTGGTTCTGTTTGATTTTGAAAATTCACAGGAGCAATATTTCCATCTTGCTGATAATTCCCCAAGTTAGAATTTGGCTGTGCAGGCAAGCCAGATGCAGCATGAGAATTTGGCTGTACTGGTTGGTTTGATGTAAACGTGGGCTGTGAAACAGCAGCGGGTAAAGTTTCAGGAGGGAGAAGATCAGCCAGTACACCAATATTTTGATGTTGCAGAGTCTCTTCACGAGGATGGTGCAAATTCGGTTGAGGTTGAACAGGGACGTTTGGTGTGGAGTAAGTTGCTGCAGAAAATGATTCCCCACGTTGAAAATATGTTTGATCTTGGACACCAGAGGAAGATATGGCTTTAAAAGGCGAGTCACCAAATGGATCTTCAAAAGTCTGCATGAGCATACGATGTTGCAAAATATTAAATCTCTGCCAACAATAATACTTGATCTAGAATCCAATTTGACAAGGAAGCAATCAACCCAAATTTAAACTTCATTCAAGAAATAAATAAATTCTTTACACCATAAAAATGTGCAACCTTCCAGTATGCTACATCTAATAAAATAATGGTACAACAATCGACAATGCCAGGAATAAATCAATGAGAAAGCATCAAGTTATGGATAATGATAAAATTGCATGCATAAGCATGTTAACAATCAATTCAAAAATCATTTCCATGCTTTAATATTACCTGATTTTGAGTAAAGGATCCCACAGCAGAGCTTGTCTGAACATGACTCTCAGAGTCTGCAGATGATGTTACTGGCCCAACAGGCACTAAGGCCAATGAGTCAAATAAATTTGCCTCCAAATTGCTTGAGGCATTTGGAGCAACTGAAATAAGAAATGGAAAAAGAAAAAAAGAAGAGATTGAGTGTAAAGAATAAAGAACAGAGGAAATCGCCATACCATAAAATAAAAATGATGGCAAATACTTTTATCAACATTGTCCAACCATGAAAAAAATCACAAACCTAAGGCTATGTAATATAATTCTTAATTCCCAAAATTTCCAAAAAAATAAGTATCTCCTTTTGGTATTTTACCACAACTGACAAAGATAAGCCAAAAGGAACTATCCTACTCCAGGAAGTAGTAGCTTCTTATTAGAATTGATTAAAGCATGGAACAGAAAAGGGGGGAGGTGGGACCAGACAGTCATTCCCAACCTAGGCAGCTAAGAAGCTTATATATGGACTCTCAGTACTGATAAAGAGGACAATAAAATTCTATAGTTTTTCATATACATTTGAAACCAAATTCTAACTCATGGTCCAAGACTCCAAGCCATTACCACACCTTTTATTTCAAAAGATCTTCCCAGTTCTCTCTATCCAAACCCTCCACAATATAAATAAGACGGTCTAGATCAGATGAATTAATTATTTTAATGAGGGAAGTACTCCAATTGGAAGAGAAAATCATTCACTGAAAGTACCCATTGCAACCTAACTCTTTTCACAATATGTAATGATGAGGCAAAACATAGAAAACCAAGCACTTCCCATACCTGGAACTGAACCACGGGGGTCAAATTCATCAGAACCATCAAATCCCTGGGGAAGCGGGGATGCAGTGGTTCCATGAGTAGTTTGCTGGCTTGGAGTACTGGGCACGGGTGGAGGAAAAGCTCTTGGAGCAGTAGTTGCTGGAGCTTCTACTTCTCTGTTTACAGATACAATGTACCAACTGAATGAATGGTGAACAAGACTAAAAGAAAATGTGACATCATTATCTTTGAAACAAAATTAGCACCTTTGACTAGGCACAGTGCTTCCAGATTCATTCACAGCTTCTTCATAACTCGGTGGAGCAATGTTCTGTTCTGAAAATTTACGTTCAAGCTGCCTATGACACATTCAATTTTGTAATGCAACATATTGTTACTTCTTAAGAATAAAAGAGATACTTCAAAGACAATGACTCCATCATTGTATAAATATAAAATGAACAATGAAATTAAATGATTGAAAACTAACCTTCCAACCTGAGATGGCTCGTCAGGTCTGGCACCACTGTTGCTGCAAGAAACAGGAGAAACAAGGAAATTAGCGTTTTTCAAGAAAATTACACATATATCAAACTTCATCTGCCGTATTGCAAATTGCAATGTTTAATACATATCGTAAAAGTGGCTAAACTAAAACTAGATAAGCAAGAATATTGTCCTCCCATAGGACAAATAAAAGATCATATTGCAAGTTTTCTTCATTGCAGAAGAATCTATTGATTTAATGATGTTTACAACCCTGAAAATGTAGAAGCAACAAGATAGAGAGAACGTAATTTTCAGTTCCCAGAAAACCTGCATGTCATGGTAGAAAAACAAAATACGTGCCTCATTTGTTTAAAAACAAGTTTTGCAAAGTGAGCACTAAGGGTAGTTAGTTACATAAGGCAGTTAGATGGTTATAAATAGGAAGTTGGGAGGGAAGAAAGGCCTGAGGAATTTGGTGAGGATAATGGGCTGCAACATTCCTTGAAAGAGAGGAAGGGCAGAGGGTTAGGGTTCTTTTACTTGTTTGTTCTTTTATATTGTAATTTCTGTTGAAGATATCAATAAAATAGAAACACTATACTAGTGTTCTATCAGCAAACTGGCAATAACTATAATGGAATTCACTAATATAATGGCTATCTAGCATCAATATTTTACATCTGCAGCAAGTGCCTACCGAGAAGAAACTTGACCATCATCATCATATGCACGTTCTCCATCTCTGTCAGAGCTCCTGCTCCTTGAACCATACTGGTAGTCATCAATGCTTCGACTTCTTCCTCGATAATCATCATCCTTATAACCATCTCTGTTATAGCGTTCTTCATAATCACGGCCATATGAATCTTCATTTCTGCCAGAACGGTCATCTCTAAAACCATAATCTCTTTCCCTCCCATAAGAATCAACATTTCTGTCTCCATCTCGGCCTCCATATCGTCCTTCATAGCGGTCATCATATCCTCCTGAACCTGGTCTATACATACTGCCCATAGATGATGCGCTGCGAAACCTGTGTGACATCAGGATATTCATAAATACTGCTAAAGTTATCCAATTGTTGAAACTGTTGTGTTGCTGAAAGAACATTTTTATACAAAGTAATTGTGAAACATGTTATAAAATAAATCAAATAAATAATTTATCAAAAACAGAAGAAAGAAAACAACTATAAAAGAAGTGTTACAAAATACTGACCATGAAATTTAAAATAGATTAAGCATGGCATATGTAGCGACTTACTTATATTTTATCATTTTATATTTATAGAGCACTAACAAACATGATAGAGAAAAAGAAGTTAAACATTCAGGTCACTTGAATAAAAAAGCACAAATAACTTCATTAGAAGCAAGTGTCTACGAAACAAGATTACTCGAGACTGAGGGTCTGAAATGAAAGATTGGCACAATTAAATAAGATTATTGCTCCAATTTATTTATTTTAATAATTACTATTGTTATTATTTAGAAGAAATAAACTTTTCATTGATTGATGAAAAGGGATCAAATGTTTAAGATACAACCTCCTAAAGGGAGAGAAAATATAACAAGAACCAAAAGAACTAGCAATAAACAAGATATATGAACGGCTTTAAACCAAAAGATTACTTGTGCAATTAATAAGGTCAGGCTACGAAAAAAATGATGAAAAGAATGAAAATTTGACAAAAATATAAAATAATCAAACTTTGCGAGCTGACTCACTTGTCCCTATTAGCAGCAGCCTTCTGTCTGACCTCAATGATCCTTTCTTTATCATTTACAAGGGCAACAAGATTTTGAGATTTCTTTCTAACATTGTTACCTTGGTCCCTCCCATTGGAGTCGATGTATTGAAAATCAGATAAGGTCTGTCATCCAAAAGATAGTCGATTAATTAAAAAGGGTCATCAGAGAGCTAGAGTAAAATAACAGTTAAAGTGAATTGAGTAAGAAAAATGTACCGATATCTGATATGCATGTTCTCTGATGTCATCTATGACACGCTCTGATCCATGACCCACCAAGTACTCCAAAACGGTCAAACCCTGAGATAGATAGAAGTTTGGGTAGGAATAAAATGATAAAATAGACATTCTCTTTTGTAAGTTCTACTAATACAGAAACTTCTTGAAACCGGCAAATAAACTCCACATTGTCAATAATATTTTTTTTTTTGTGGCAAAATGCAGGGCTTTTCTCTTTTCCTTTTCTTTTAGGGGGATGAAAGACCAATTTTTGTTGAGAAAAAGCATGGAAGAAGACAAGGGCATAGAAAAGGAAAGCCCCTTTTATTGTTTCTTTGATTCCAAACAGTCTGAATATTTCATCACGTACTTTTTCCCTGAATAAGTGTACTTAGTTTCTACAAGTTTTCTGTCGATCTTTGTCCTTAAAAGCAGAAAAACAGGCATGTCAACATGAAATCTCTAAAATCCTAAGGGGTGGACATGAGAAAAATACATTTATTCAAATTGATTGAAGTAATAAAAGAACACTGCTTACAGATTGTATTGGTAATGAAATCAACATCTTCCCTTTTGAGAAGTTTTTTTTTTCTTGACGTACATGAGGCAGTACTTTTCTTCTAAAACCCCAAACTCTAAAAAAATAATTTAAAAAAATCTTCCAAAACATCTTCACAGAAAAATGTTTAATTGGAAACTTATTAGAGAATTGTAACTTACATATTCAGGTATTCAGAGTCACAAACAGTAATATTTATCAAAAGCGCTTTCAACTAACAAGGGGAAAAACTATACAGAAGAGGGAATAAAAGCTCCCATATCAAAATGGAAATTTTAAATTTGTTCAATCTCAACACACGATAATCCTAATAGTCGAAAGAAAAGGGAAAAAAACTACTAACCTTGTAGACATGCCTCCAATTCTTGCCAGTATCATTTATCCGCTTCCAGAGTATTCCCATGATCATTTGATATTCATGACTGCATGGACATTTGGAATGAGTTCTTCCCTGGTGTAGAATATTCAATCTAAAAGCATCCACAAAAGCAAGCCTATGCTTACTAATTTCTAGTTGCCTGTGCTATATCTGCAAGAAGGGATCCATGAGGACCCCAAGGCTCATTGCTAGTGGCATCCAAAACCTGGAAACGGGAAGGAAAGGAAAAGGTAAAAACACAGTTTGGAGTCAATAGAATCCATGCTACAAAACTTTTCATGCAGAAGTTCAGAAAGCCTTTTCTACAGTGAATTTCGCGATATTGTTAGTCAAGTATTAATCACAATACCATGGTCAATAACTTTTTTGTTAATTATTTCACCCAGCATCCACAGCTAAGAAACTTCCTCAATCACTTATAAACCGTGCATCAATTAGGTTTCTATCTGACTTGGTGTATATGATCCTAAACACTCTTATCTCATTCTTCAAGACAAAATAATTGAAGCAATACAATATCACTTTGCAATAAGAAAACGGATGAGCTGAAAAAGTATACCTTCTGCTCTACTTTAGGAATTTTGAGCACGGTCTTATTGACCTCTCTCTTTCTGCATTAAAAGAAGAGGGAACCTATTAGAAAAACCTAACGAGTAACACATAAAGTATAGTTTACAAGATCAATGAACAATTGAATAAAAATGAATTTTGATGAAACAATACCACTAATTTAAAATTTTCAGTAATGATTGTTTGACAAAAATTAATTAGATTGCCAAGACAGGTAATCATGTGTCTTTGACTTAAAATCAAGAATTAAAATGATGTGATCAAAGCATCACAAGCGAAGAAGATAGCTTACAAGTCTCTGACAGTTTGATCAAAGGCCTTCTTCATCTTAACAAACACAGCAACAACCAGATGCCCCTAATTCACCTGTTCAATTAAAGCAAAGCTCTTGTTAATCTATGGTTATTCTATTCCACACATACAAAAAGAGCTCAATATCAAATATATAAAATGTAAATGTCCAAACTTTAGAAGAAACATAGCAGAAAGAGTATGATCAGGTAAAATACTGGATGAATGTGGCTATGTTCCATGCTACAATGGATGTTGTAGGGAAGATCATAAATTTTAACTAAAACAAAAACCAAAAGGAAATTCAATCATTAGACCAGGCTAACTGCCTAAGTGACCCTTCAACTTTAGGACTTCATTTACCGTATAAACTTGAATGATTGGGAAAGGTGAGGAATCACTACAAAAATCAAATGCAGACCCAATGCTAATATAGTGGAAAACATGAGAACATACTTTCAGAATTCATAAGATGCCAAACGCATCTAACAATCTGGCAATCATATTTGCATTCGCTCACAATTATTTGATCATGGAGTATCAAGCTCTAAACAAAAGTGTAATAAGCCACATTGCACCCATTGGAAACAACATCCCACCTAACAAGATAAAACCCTCCACCTTCCTCAACAACAAAAAAGACCCTCGTGATTCAAGAAAGTCAGAATATTGTCCCATTAAATTCAATTTTAAGCATATCATGGACCTAACTTACTCGCCTTCAATTAAAGTACTCTGTTTTTGCCCAATACCCTTACATTAAGCCCTATAATTAATAAATAATGTCATAAAAGCAGTGTAAAGGATCTGAATTGGTGGGTGGCTAAATGTTTGACTTTTTTAGATACAGCCCTTGAGAGATTTATACAACCACCAGAAAAATGAATGAATTTTTTTTCCCATCTAGACATTCACAACCTGCAGCTAAAACTTCAAACAGATCTATGAAAAGGATATAGACCTATGAACCAACA
Organism: Cucumis sativus; assembly: GCF_000004075.3. NCBI lineage: Eukaryota > Viridiplantae > Streptophyta > Magnoliopsida > Cucurbitales > Cucurbitaceae > Cucumis > Cucumis sativus. The sequence goes on from NC_026658.2 coordinate 2,240,771, forward strand.
CGAAAAATTAACAAGGAATCATATAAAATCAGCTAAAACAAAAACAAAAGAACTCCCATATGATACAATCATGACCCACAACATCACATGGTTCAAATAATTACGGGGGAAAAAGAATTCTTCTCATGATAAAAGCCTATTGCAATATATACAAAAGGGTGTAAGCATAGAAATCTTACGAGACTAAAGACGCAAAAGAGGTAGCTGAATCAACTTGTTTTAGCAGCTACCCAGAAATTGTAGCACAAAAATCAGCCAGTAAAAAGGTCGAAGTAGATCTGAATCACAACCGAACAACTATAAACCAAAGAAAAACGTAAGAAAACAAGACCCAATTGAAAATCAAACAAAAGGGTCACCTGATTGGATCAAGTGCAATAAGTGGGGTGGAAATTAGAAGCCGGATCTGACGATTGGAAGAAGAAGGTTCAGGACTTCGTTTGAAGCTGCGAAGAATTGTATGATGCCGCAGTTAATGGAAGAGGAAAGAGAGGGATTTCTCTCTCTTCCTCTCTCTCTCTCCCTCTTGAAAATTGAGGAATCGGTGGAAATGAGAGAGAGATGAAATGGGAAAAGAAAGACTATAGAGAAAAAAACAGCGCAACTAGCCGGCTAGAACATCTGCACGCAGGGAATAATAAAAAGCCAAATGGGTTTTCAAATCAATCATACTTATTTTATCGTAATCATATATTATATTCTCAATTTCCACAAAGTATTCAACTTTGCTTCTTACGTCCATCAACACTCTCAATTCATCTCATCCTTTTCAAACTTTCCTCCCACTCCCACAAATCGACCAACAAATCTCTACTATTGTCATACATTCTACTATTTTTGTTCATTATTCCAAAGTTCATCAAATGAATACTTACTATTTTTATTTAATATTAGTTTTGTGGCAAATAATCAATTGAGATTCGATATTACTACAAAATTTTCTCTTTTATGAGTCTATGTCATCTCGTCTATTAGTTCACACATCTTCGTAAAATGAGGTTAGTATATAAATATGTTAATGACGAACATGTATAATATGCTCAAAACCCATCTACCCTATTATACTAAAATAAGATATTTCTATATACTAAAACATTAGATGAACTATGCACTATATATTTTGTATTATTCTATTCTTTTGAAAAAGTGATTGTTTTCAAATTAATATAACAGATTGGACCAAATATTTATAAAATATAGAAAATTTTCAAAATCTATTAGTCATAGACGACACTGGTTGAATGGGGTATAATTATAAAATTTTACTACATTTTGTATATATTTTTAGCGGTTTTGTCATTTGAAATAATTTTCCTTAACATTTCATTAAAATGGCAATCGAATGAATGGCCTGAAAATTATGAAAAAACGTCAAATGACCCATTTTTTTGAAAAAAAATTATTGAATAACTCTTTGTTGACGTCAATTTCGAGTGTAATTACCAAATTATGCTCTCGTGCACGTGGAAAAGACATCTCACTCTCACTTTGACTCGCTCAATCTACCTTTCTTACTCACAAATCACTACTCTATCGCACGAAAATCAGTGTCGCTCTCGCTCAACATGGACGTCTCGCTTGGTGTCACTAGTGTTATCTGTTATAGCCTAGCCGATGTTGATCTTGCTTGGTTGCATCAATGTTGTGGGAGATGTTGTTGGTGTCGCTCGGTTCTCTAGTCATTGAGTCTCGTGGATGGTGCTAGAGAAGTTGTGGTAGAGTTTTGGAGAAGCCATATCGTCGTAGATGTAAAAAGAGAAGCAGAAAAAGAAGATAGTTTAAGAAAAAAGAAAAAAAACCACAAACTATTAAAAGATAATTAATATTATAATTTCATGCCAAAATGACATAATGAAATGGTCCATCAACATTTTTTGAAAAAAAAGATTGGATCATTTATCAAATGTATATCGAGAAATATTGTTAATAAGAAAAAAAGATTGTTGTTTTTTTTTATTGAAATATTTTATTTTGTTTTTCCAATAAACTATGCTTTAGATAGTATCTTTTTATAAAGAAAACATTACCATTAATTACATAATGTAGAAGAAGGACTTTGATCTATAATCAATATATATAAAACAAAATGTTAAAGTGTGTAACAATATAGGAGTTATTATATGTTTATCATGTTGTTATTGTTTTGAAAATAAAATAGAAAAGTAAAGACTACACCTCATTACATTTATTATAAAATCAGTCTCTACAACTACTTTTGGCCACTTTTTCATACCAATTTCATCAAACATTTAATACATACTCATGTTAAGGTGATGATGAGTTGATGCATTTCCTTTTCCTTTATTTAACCATAACCACCTTTGTTAGATTGTGCATCATCAAATCACAATCATAAAGTTTATATTAAAGTTATTGTATTTTCAACGTTAGAACAATGGTAAAAACTCGAACCATAACAAAGAATTTAATAAATGGAAAGGGGAGGGATTTAATAGGTGTGAGACCCCACCTTTAATTTTAGGAATCATTCTCAATTTCTCATTCCATTTCCCTCTATTTATTATTGTGTTGTGGGGAAGCACCACAATTTTTTAAACAATACATTTCACACCATATAACCTATATTCGAACATATTCTTTAATTTATATCAAATATGTTTGAGATAGCTGGAAGTATTTTTATTTGTAAAGTCAATCTAAAAGCGTAAAAGAATCAATAATTTAAACCGATCATTTGAAGGACACTAAAGAGATAATTAGATCATATGGAGTAACTAAAGTTTATAATAACGTTGTGTCATTTAATAGTACCAACACGTGTGTGTTCGACATTGGCAACTCGCGAGAGGCACCTCTCCTTCACCACACGAAAATCTTTTGGTTTTTATAGATATATATCACCCAATTTTTTTCACTTATGATGGATCTTATTCCAACTTGGTTAAATTTAAAGGTAAAGTTAACATAGATATTTGTTCTTGAGAATTTTGTTGACAAGAAAAGTTAAAAAGAATAAAGGAAAAGTGAAAGCATATATAAATATAAAAACCACTTTATGAAGTAAAAAGATGTTAAATTGGAAAGTCTAAAAAAGTCTTAAAAGGACAAGGAATCACACTTCAACCCACAACATCAATGAGATGTTCATATATATATATATGGTAAGAAGACTTAAAAAAATAAATGACGATTTAAACAAATATTTGAATTAAATATGGTTTGATTATATATATTTATAAACATGTTTTAGATTAAAATTTTGGATTGGTTGACATAGATGTAGATAGCATGTGAATTAAAAAAAGTTGAAAATTATAGCATAAAAATATACCTATACAATGAATTTTGCTCAACCTAGCAAAGGAAAACCAAAATGATTTTTGCACACTTGTATGTAATAATAATGCTATTAAACACATCATGATTTTACATTACAATTGTACGTTTAAAGTGTAACAATAATCTCTCATATTATTGTTACACTTTTTATGTGTTAAATGTATATTAGTTAATTACCAAAACATAGGGATATTATATTGGTGGAGAAATGTGAAGAAGATACAATAAATAGTAAAAGGATTATCTCTTTACTCAATCACATGGCCCATTATAATAAAAACCCATTGAGGTAGGCCCATTTTCATTTGTCATATGAAAAGGCCCAATTCTTTCTTTGAAATTTCACTCTTAGATTGATGTTCTAAATATTTTCTTAACCTAACCAAAAGTGTTGTTATTATCAACCTAACCTAACCATGAAGACTAACTTTTAAGATTTATTTATTATTCTTTTGGAAAACTTCTAAAGATTTGTTGGGTGGGATAATTTCTTTTACATCTATATGTGTAGAGACTCAAATAGAGTAAGTCCTAAAATATATAATTATCACTAACTACCATTTTTGTTTTTAAGTGCCATGCCCAATAATTAGTTCTCGCAAATTTCATTATTTTTAAAAGAAATAAAATATACTCGATATATAAGATAGATCTAAATCATGAAAATACTAATTCCAATTATTGGGTGGTGTTAGAATATTACTTGTGTAAATATTAAAAAAACAACTATTTTTTTCACGTTAAGAAAAATGTGAGCTTTCACGATACAAGGGTATCCTCAAAATTAAAAGAAGAAACAAAAAAAATATAGAGTTTTTGAAATTTGTTCATTTACAGCAGTATTAAATTTTCACTAATTTATGTCATTTATTAAATAAAATTAATTAATTTAATCCTTTAGAAATAAAATAGGTATAAAACCCTTTTTCTAAACATATCAAAAAAAGTAACAAAAAATAAACAAATTGGTTCAAAAAAGCCACTTAGGAAAAGTGGGGGTGTAAAAAATAAAAGTAACAAAAAGTAAAACTAAAGAAAGCATTTTGATTAGATAATATTTAAACATAAAGTTGTAAAATTCTAAAAGCAATATCGCTAACATTTGACAATTTTTCTTCTCTAAATATAAAATAAGTAGAGTAGATTAAATAGCAAAACACTAACCAATAATAAAAATTGATAGTTTTTTTATAGATCATAAGTAATAGACATTTTATACAATTTAGAATGAGAGTTTTGATCATGAAATCTCTTATCTTTTCGAAATTTAAATTACCATTTGAGAAAATTTCAAAGAGTTGGTTTATCCTATAACTAATAACTTCTCAAGTTAAACTTAAATTAGTTTTACCATGCATAGATCTGAGTTTAGTTAGTAAAACATTGATGAAAACAAAATAGGTTTATTGTGTTAGAAAAAAAAAGAAAAATTATAATTTATTAAATGAACATATACAAATAAAATATAAAAAAAATATTGTAAATGACAAAAATGTCGAAAATACTTACAAAATACAAGAAAATTCCATATTCTTTTAACGATAAACACGAATAAACAGTTATAGATTTTAAATTTTGTTATATTTTATAAGTATTTTTTTTTGACATTTTCCTATATTTTAAAACATTCCAAAAATATATTATATTTTTTTATTGACAATTCTATCCCTTGTGGACTGTCAAATTGGGTTCACCAGCTAGCAAGAAAACAACATTTTATGATATATATATATATATATATATATATACATAAGAGACTTCAAGCACTGTTTGAAAAGCCACAAAATTTAGGCATGAAAAAGTCTAAAGTCTTCAAAGGTTATCTTAGGGGAAAATGTCTAAAATGGCCTAATATTATTTTGGCTAACTTTGATATAAAAAATAAGAAGAATAGTGACCATTTTTTTTTTTTCAATTTACTTCAATAATTATAAAATTAAATATTGAGAAGAAACTGAAATTTGAGGGGGAGAAGTTCAACTTTTTTTAAAAAAAGATTGATTTGATAATTAATAATTGAAATAATGGTTGTTAATTGAAGAGAGAAAGAACCAATAATGTGAACCAATTAGGGTTGAGTGTATTATTATTATGTTTAGCTTTTCTGAGTTCAAATTGATTAATATTCTATATAATTAGGATTGGTTTATGTGTTTTTCCTCAAATTAATTCATAATGAGACTATTTTGTCCAAATGGTTATAAAGTTTTTGAAATACAATATATATTATAGGATTAAAAACTATCCGTGAACAAATTGATTTCAAATCGGATATAAACCAAATACAATTTCTTTATTAATATTTTTAAAAAACGAGTAAAACTCACCTATAAATTACGTTAATCACCACAAAACTCAAGTCTAAATCTCAAAGTTATTTATTTCGCATTTTTAAAGATATAAGATTGAGATATTCAAATGACTATATATAATATGTTTTGATATAACTAATTGAGTTATATAATTGGATTAACGAGTTTAGTAAGGAACCGTGTTTAGTTAGGTCAAGGGTTAAGTTTGATTTCTCCAAACCAATAATTGAAGTGTGTGTATATATATATATATATTATGATCCAAGCAGACTTGGTACAGCTGTGAGTGTTACCTGCTCCACCAAAATTGAAACAAAAATATATATGAAGGTTCTTATCAAAATTCCTTTGCTCATTATTATAATTACTCCCAAGTATACTTTTTCTCAAAAAGAAAAAAGAGAGTACTATTTTGGGTTTTGAGTGTTTAATGCAATTCATCCTTTTTTGTTTTCAAATGGCAAAATTTTGTTTGACTTCTTCTTCTTGCTTCTCATCTCTTCCATGCCCTATATTTATATAAATTTTTGTTCGTTTTTCTTCAAATTCACATGCATGTTAGGTTGAATTCTTTTAGATTGCATTCTACAATGTGAAATATATTAGGTTTTAATATCATTTATATTTAGTTGTTGGAGAGTTGGTGGCTATAATAAAAAGTGAAAAAAAAAAATTCAATTTGAGTACCAAATTCATATTAAATTTTGTATTTAATTTATTGAGTATATGACTATGACAATTTAGATTTAAAGATAATTGTGAGAATAAAAAAGAAAATAAGCTTTTTGTGGTAAATATATAAATATAATATAATGATAAATGAAAAGCACACTCCTATTTATTTAATTGAACTAAAAGTTGAATTGTTATTTAAATTCATTTATTGACAAGGATATTTCTATCAATGGAGAAGAGTACTAACTAATCTAATAGAAAATTTTGGGATATGGATAGAAACTTTGATGAAGAATATTTGTCCCCGACTAAAAGTTAAGTTAATGAATAATAAATGTGCTGTTGAGTACAAGTATTTGATTTAGGATTAATTAATTTTAATGAGAGTTTAGGTCTATTTGAATTTTCCAAATTCGATAATTATTGTATTATAAAAGTTAGTTATAACGTTTTAGAGTAAATTTTAACTTTTTTATATATATATAAGTAATTAAACTATTAGGGTATAGTTTAATTCATCCAATCTTATGTGTCATTAAACCTAAACTTTATTTAAGATGTTAGAAAATTTACAACCAACAAATGGGATGAGCAAACTTGTTAAAATTACCATACTATTTTATTAAATTTTTAATCTTTTATGATATTAGATTTATTTTTTTTTCCTTCAATTTAAGATATTCTTAAGTTTAGTTACTTTTTGGTAGGTGAAATGTGAGAATTCCTAATGAAATTGAGTTTCTATTAAGCATATCTAGTAGGGGTAAATAAGGAATATACATATATTTATATATTTATATATATTTACATATGTATATGTGTCAGGCTGTCAGTAACTAAAGTAATAAATATCTTGGTATGTAAAGTGTGTGTGTATATATATATAGAGGACAATCCATGTAAAAAAGTTGAATATATTATTGAGTGTTTAATTAAAAAGTAAGTTATTTTAAAATAAGATTAGAGTATTTAATCACCATTCAAAACAGTTTTTATCAAAATAATTTAAAATAGATATTATTTGAATTGCACGTAGATAGATGCAATTATTTGAGACAACAACCAAGTTTTCTTTTTTTGATATCTAGTAGAGATTTAAAATTTCGAGTATCAATAAATAAAAGGATATGTATTTTAATTTTTAGTGTATAAATTGAACAAAAACCACAAAATGCAATAATTATTAAACTTGAAAATCACTCCAACTTTATGAATTAAAACGTACATTTTGAACTTTTAAAAATAATTTAAGATTTTAAAAATTCTTATGAAACAAGTTTCCTTAAAAAAAAAAAAAAACCTCATTGTTTGTTTATTTTGAAAAAGGAAAAAGAAAATAATTATTGATAGATATGACTTTGAATTCACTCCATGTCTCCATGCACAAATTGATTAACATTAGACATGAAAGGAAAAGAAAGGAAAGAAATCAAAAGCTTTATAAAATGATAAATGGATTATATTATATTTTATTGCTTTGCCAAATTATTGTGCACAAATTATCAATCATGTAGAACTAAATAAACATTTTTCAATTCAAGTTTTACACTATGTGGATTAATTATATATATAGAAAGAGAGATAACAAACAATTACCATACCAAGGAGGTCAAATAATTTGCCTCAACGAAATGACAAATCTAAATATATAAAAAATCAACCCACCAATAACATATGTATTGTATGCAGGGTTGAATGTGACGAATATAATCTTTATCTAAATTATGTCTTCACCACAATTTTTGTAGTAGTCGAAAGTATATCCAACTCTATAATTGTGTAGACATCTACACCTACCTCGTAATCTTACCATTATCACATAAACCTTTTGATATTTCTATAACGTGTTATAATATTGTCCATTTTGCATAAACCTCTCATGTACTAGTCATATCTTTTACTTTTTGTTTCATCCAAATGTCTCGTACCACTGGAACCGTTCTCCTTTACAAACTCATGATCATTTTTCTTATTTAGCTAATGGGATATTTCTTTGATCACATTCCTAATAATCTTTCCTTTGAACACAAGACCATCAAACCTTCTTATCTATAATAGTGATCATCTTTCAAAATATTACACTTTGAGCTATTATCCATACGAAGGCTCAACTATATAGTACACATAATCGTCATCTTTCTTGAATTAGACTTGAGAACACTAGCTTGTTTGAACCTTCAACCATAAATAATTCATTGATCAGACAACGAGACCCCAATGTTAAGCATTCAGATATCATATTCAAGTCATGAATTTTAGGGGATTATTCAATTTCATAATTCTCGGTTTAAAAAATATGTATATTTTTTTAATGTGAAAAGAAGTGTGAGTGTGGAGAAAAGAATAAATGAAATGATCCCCCACATTCCACTCAATCTCTCTCACACACAAACCTTACTTCACACCTCACTCCAATTCTCAAGCAACAAAACAAAGATCGTCGCACCCATTCTCTCTCCCACAAACTACAAAACATTTTAGAGACAATGAAATTTCCTCTCCACTAAAACAGACAACTCAGATAGTTAGACCACTAAACATTAAAGCTGACATCCACTTCACTCAAGTTGTGGAGAAGAGAGAATACAGCAAAGAAGAATAGTCCCAATCTCCCAAATTTACTACTTTTTTTTCCCTATCTATTTTGGAAGAGAAACACAAAAACTTACGCCCTTATATGTGGGTTTAATGGAAAAATTATTCAATGTGCTAGTTGATTCTCTCAAGTACGTACTTGGAAGAATTTTCAACTTTACCTTTTTAGTTTATTTTTACCTCATACATGTACACTGTCATATTAATTTTCGTGATGACAGAATCATTAAATGTAAGTTTGACAAAATGGGTATAATTCAACTAAAAATTGAAATAAAATTGTCATCCAGCACGATTTAAGGTGATTTGCTATGATCTTATTGTAAAGGGGATTCTACAATTTAACTCAAACGTACGCACCACAAAATGAAATAAATAACCCAAAGTGAACAAAATCACAAATCTTACACAAATGCGTACTTGATGTATTCACAGATAGATATAAATTAAAACAAATAACAAAAGGCTTTCACAATCAAATCACTAAATAATTAATCATCTTCTGCAACTTTCCAAGCCCTGCCAATTGAACCCTTGAAGCCAATTTCCCAGAAGAATTGAATAATAAGATGAAGTGAAAGATGGCAACAAGAGAAGAAGATGCAATCTGATTCCAACTATGAGTGTTTGAAAAATGCGTTGTTTTCGCAAAAGGGCACTTATTATTCAATGGGCTGAATTCACCACCTCTAATCGTTTCACTAATGAAGAAGCCTTTCTTTATTCCACTTTTGAAAATAAAACCTGCGGGAATATCAATAATTGATCATTAGTAAACTTTGGTAGATGGGAGAAATGAAAAATGAAAACTAGGGAAACTTTGTTTACTTACAAGATTGGTGTTGAGGGTTTTCACGACTTAATAGTGGGGAGGAGGTGGTGGAGATGCGTAAATGTAAACTGGGGGAAGTGCTTTCTCTGGTGGTGGGGGAGATTTGTAGTAGTATGGGGGAGGAGGAGAAGGTGAAGGAGGGGGAGGAGACTTGTAATAGTATGGCGGAGGAGGTGATGGGGATGGTGGTGGTGGAGACTTGTAGTAGTATGGTGGAGGAGGTGACGGCGATGGTGGTGGGGGAGATTTGTAGTAGTATGGAGGAGGAGGTGATGGTGATGGTGGTGGTGGAGATTTGTAGTAGTATGGTGGAGGAGGTGATGGTGATGGTGGTGGTGGAGACTTGTAGTAGTATGGAGGTGGGGGAGATGGGGAAGGTGGTGGTGGAGACTTGTAGTAGTATGGTGGGGGAGGAGAGTATACTGGAGGTGGAGGTGATTTGTAGTAGTATGGTGGAGGAGGAGAGTAGACGGGTGGAGGAGGTGACTTGTAGTAGTAAGGCGGGGGAGGAGAGTAGACTGGAGGAGGAGGTGATTTGTAGTAGTATGGTGGGGGTGGCGAGTAGACTGGAGGAGGAGGTGACTTGTAGTAGTATGGTGGTGGAGGAGAGTAGACGGGTGGAGGTGGTGACTTGTAATAGTATGGTGGGGGTGGCGAGTAAACTGGAGGAGGAGGTGACTTGTAGTAGTATGGTGGTGGAGGAGAGTAGACGGGTGGAGGTGGTGACTTGTAGTAGTATGGTGGGGGAGGAGAGTAAACGGGTGGAGGTGGTGACTTGTAGTAGTATGGTGGGGGAGGAGAGTAGACAGGTGGGGGTGGTGACTTGTAGTAGTATGGTGGGGGAGGAGAGTAGACAGGTGGGGGTGGTGACTTGTAGTAGTATGGTGGGGGAGGAGAGTAGACAGGTGGAGGTGGTGACTTGTAGTAGTATGGTGGGGGAGGAGAGTAGACGGGTGGAGGTGGTGACTTGTAGTAGTATGGTGGTGGTGGAGAGTAGACTGGAGGAGGAGGTGACTTGTAGTAATATGGTGGTGGAGGAGAGTAGACGGGTGGAGGAGGTGACTTGTAGTAGTATGGTGGGGGAGGAGAGTAGACGGGTGGAGGTGGTGACTTGTAGTAGTATGGTGGTGGTGGAGAGTATACTGGAGGTGGTGGTGATTTGTAGTAGTATGGTGGAGGTGGAGAGTATACTGGAGGTGGTGGTGACTTGTAGTAGTATGGTGGAGGTGGAGAGTATACTGGAGGAGGTGGTGATTTGTAGTAGTATGGTGGGGGAGGAGAGTACACTGGAGGTGGTGGTGATTTGTAGTAGTATGGTGGAGGTGGAGAGTATACTGGAGGAGGTGGTGACTTGTAGTAGTATGGTGGAGGAGGGGAATATACTGGAGGCGGTGGTGACTTGTAATAGTACACAGGTGAAGGTGGGGGAGGTGACTTGTAGATAGGTGATGGAGGAGGTGGAGACTTGTAGTAGTAAGTTGGTGATGGAGGAGGTGGGGACTTGTAGTAGTAAGTCGGGGACGGGGGAGGTGGCGACTTGTAGTAGTAAACAGGGGTAGGTGGAGGTGGGGACTTGTAGACGTAGGGAGGTGGGTAGTAAGGCTTAGGCTTCATGCACTCCTTGTAAGGCTTCTTTGGAGCATATGCAAAAGGCTTAGCGTACAACACAACCTCATACTTAGTCTTAGACTTGACCCTTAGCTTGGCGCCAACTTTGCCCCAGTGGAGGTTGGTTGGGATGTTGCACATTGAACCCTTGGGTGGTGCGTGGAGCTTAGCCTTGCAAGCCTTGCCTCCATATTTAGCATAGTCAAATCCTTTCACTTCAATGCTATATTTACCATTACTCTTTGTCTTTCCATATGCAACTACCTCTTTCTTTCCTGCCTTGCAACTCACTTCAACAACAGCTCCTACACAAAATAAAATTAAAAAAAAAAAGTTTAGAAATTAGAAAAATTATACAATTCAAGGTGAATCCATGGACACATACAAATTGAATTAAATTGTTATTGAATAATGTAACAGACAGAAACAATTTAAAATACAACAAAAGTTTTTTGTATCCAACAAGAAAAGGACATCATTTTAGCTTTTTACTGTAGGATGCAATTATTCTAATCTAGAAACTCTTGGCATTCCTACTTTAATAAATTAACTTGTTTAGATTCCAAAAAAATTAAAATATTTATTTGAAATCACCATTATGATCAGTTTTGATGTGTAATAATTGATGCAATGATAGCATCCACATGGACAACGGTGGTATGCTTTTATTCTATTATGGTGGGAGGGCAAATTAGTAAATATGACTTCTTAAATATATATATATATAAATACATTATCCAATTAAAGCCGGAAGAAAAGAATCATATGGAAAATGCTGTGTTTTTAGTATTGTAATCGAATTAAGTCATTTTCAATTGCGAAAAGTAGTGCATGGATAGAATTATTATCTATTTTTGACTTGGTTTTTCAGGTACCCATATTTAGAAAATCACAATCCTAATCATGAAACTGACATTAAAATTAAAAAGACAGAGACAAAAATTCTAAATTAAAAGTTAAAATTTGGGTTTGGAAGAAAATAATCAGAATTTGAATTTGATGAATAGTCAATTTTAGAGGGAAAATTTTTATATTGAAAAATTACCTTTAAGGTGCTTCTTGTCGTGTGATTTTTCAGGGTAGGCCCAATCATAGCATCGGATGCAGTAGACTTTTCCGACCACCTTAAAAACTAGGTGATGGTGGTGTGGCGGGTAGTACGGTGGAGTGTAGGGCTTTGGAGGTGGAGAGTAGTAAACCGGTGGTGGTGGTGATTTGTAGTAAGGTGGAGAGTAGGGAGGTGAGTATGTTGGCGGTGGTGGAGATTTGTAGTAATAAACTGGTGGGGGTGAGTAAGTTGGTGGTGGTGGAGATTTGTAGTAATAGACTGGTGGGGGTGAGTAAGTTGGTGGTGGTGGTGATTTGTAGTAGTATGGTGGAGGAGGAGATGGTGATGGTGGGGGAGGGGACTTGTAGTAATATGGTGGAGGAGGTGATGGAGATGGGGGTGGTGGAGATTTGTAGTAATATGGTGGAGGAGGAGATGGCGATGGTGGTGGAGGAGACTTGTAGTAATATGGTGGTGGTGGGGATGGAGAAGGTGGTGGAGGAGATTTGTAATAATATGGTGGAGGAGGAGAGTAGACTGGAGGTGGGGGTGATTTGTAGTAGTATGGTGGTGGTGGGGAAGGAGAAGGTGGGGGTGGGGATTTGTAGTAGTATGGTGGAGGAGGTGATGGTGATGGTGGTGGGGGAGATTTGTAGTAGTATGGTGGAGGTGGTGAAGGAGATGGTGGTGGTGGGGATTTGTAGTAGTATGGTGGAGGAGGTGAAGGTGATGGTGGTGGTGGGGATTTGTAGTAGTATGGTGGAGGAGGTGAGGGTGATGGTGGTGGTGGAGATTTGTAGTAGTATGGTGGAGGAGGTGAGGGTGATGGTGGTGGAGGGGATTTGTAGTAGTATGGAGGAGGAGGTGACGGCGATGGTGGTGGTGGAGATTTGTAGTAGTATGGAGGAGGAGGTGAAGGGGATGGTGGTGGTGGAGATTTGTAGTAGTATGGAGGAGGAGGTGACGGGGATGGTGGTGGTGGAGATTTGTAGTAGTATGGTGGAGGAGGTGAGGGTGATGGTGGTGGTGGAGATTTGTAGTAATATGGAGGAGGAGGTGAAGGAGAAGGTGGTGGTGGAGATTTGTAGTAATATGGAGGAGGAGGTGATGGGGATGGTGGTGGAGGAGATTTGTAGTAGTATGGTGGAGGTGGTGATGGTGATGGTGGTGGGGGAGATTTGTAGTAGTATGGTGGAGGTGGTGAAGGAGATGGTGGCGGAGGTGATTTGTAATAATAGGGTGGAGGAGGGGAGGGTGATGGTGGTGGTGGAGACTTGTAATAGTATGGTGGAGGAGGAGAGGGAGAAGGTGGTGGAGGAGATTTGTACTCGTACACAGGAGGTGGAGGAGACTTATACTCAGGAGCAGAGTAAGGAGGAGGAGGAGAAGAGTAAGTCGGGGTCGGCGGCGGCGGCGGCGACTTGTACTCGTACGGTGGGGGTGGTGGAGAAGCATAGACGTAAGCATTTCCGGCAACGAAATCTACATTAGCAGAAAGAAGAAGAATGGCGAATGCCATAACAAATTGTGGCCAAGGACGACCCCATGAGGGGTGGCCACGGTGAATCTTCATCGGAAAGTTGAAAAAAGAAACTCAAAGTTTCTGTGTCTCTCAAAACTCCAAATGGATGAGAGAGAAAGGAAGAAGAATAGAGAGAGAAACCTTGATGGTTTCTTTCCGTGATTGTGTTAGAATTGCATGAAACTATAATATATTTATAATCACATTCAAACCCCCTCAATTCCAAGTAATTTCCCGTTTCATTTTGATTAATTCTTTAGATTCCTCTTTTAACTTCCCCCAGCTGGCCTTCTCCATTTTTTTAATTATTCAATTCCTTAACTAATTTCCCATCTCAAACTTCACTCAATTAACATTCTAATTTTATTTTACATATTAAAAACCCAGTCCCCAGCAACTACCCCCTCAAATTAATTATTGTTTTTTTTTTAAAAAAATCAATCATTTCTTCACTTTATTTCCCTCACTTTTTCTTGTTGCAAAAGAAACAACAATTTCTTTTCTCAGATCAGATCTAGTAATATTAATATCATGGGTAATAATGTGGGATTTTATTTTGAACTAAAAGGCTATTTTTGTTCTATAATTACAATTTATTTTGGAGTAAGTGGAACTATTTCCTAATAGACTGACTTTTATTAAAGTAAAAAAAAAAAAAAAAAAGCAGGTAATTGAATAAGACTTTTTTCGTGTAGTGAGTAAAAAAAAAAAAGGTTAAAAATTAAATTAAAAATAGTGGGTGAAAATAAAAGGCCATCACGAGATGATTAGTTGAGATTTGAATAAAAGGCATTTCGAAACGGAGATGTGCATTGATGAGCGGCGGCGATTTCACGGTGGGATAATACGTGGCATAATGTAAGACGTTGGATGAAATCTACTTTTATTTATGTCAAATGTATTATTTTCTTTTAGAATAAAAAGTAACGAAAAAAGAAAAATGATTTGGAATTTTATAGGCAGACATTATTTAGGCTGTATATGCCCTCCATCTCTTCCAATTTATTATTTATTTTCCTAATAATTAAAAAGTACAAACTTTATTTGTTTTATTCATGCCTAAATTGACTGCTAAAAATATAAAATAATTTAATTGTATTAGTTACTATAACTCAAATTCAATTATGATCAAAGTTCATATATTAAAAAAGATTTACCTATTCAGTACGTTTATCTTTAATTAATTTTGACATTATTAAAATTTTCACATATACAATTTATTTGGTGAAATTATTCATCAATATTCTATTTTTTAAAAATACATAAAAAAGAAACGTGTAGATTTGTGATTTCGTTTGAAAGTAATTTTCTATTTCTAGTGTTTGTATAATTGATTACATGTTAATCGAAAAGAAAAATAACATTTTCTGATTTATGGTGATTTTCTCGGTACAATTTATGTTGAATTGTAGTTTATGGTTAAATCTTTTGAGATTAAAGAAATAAATTTATTTTTATCAATATTTATTAAAATTTACAAACAATAATTTACTTTCAATACAACTTTTCTTTTAAGATCGCAATTAAAAAAAAATTATTTTAACAAAAAAAACAATGATAAATCCTAAATAACTTTCTTTTTGTTAAGTGAAGAAAAACTAAGAAAAATTATTCTTTTTTCTTTCTATTTTAATAAAAAAAATATGAAGAAAATTTGTATTTGCATTTGTATATGTCAAACTATAACGAAATACATAACTACGGTTTATTTGAAAATATAATGTGATATTTTGCTTTTCTTTTAAAATGTTCTTTTAAAAAATAATTTATTATCTATAGTTGTACGAACCTTTTTTCCTTTTTAACTAACAATTTGAATTTAGATATAGATAGTGACGTGTGAACTAAAATTTGATTAATAAAGAATGAATGGGTAATTAAATTAAATAGAATGATAAATTATAGTGCTAAAAATTACAAAATTAGATGGTAATTAGAAAAGGTTAAAAGAATAAAAGGGGAAAAGAAAAGTAAAATAGTGATGTGGTAGCTAAGTTTGAAGTGAATTGGAATTCATGCAAGGAATAACTTAGACCAATAGCACTTTTGCCCCCACAAATTTTTTAACCATATGATGATCCTAACAATTCTTATAATTTATGGACCACTCTCCACATCTTTACTTTTACCTTTAAATTGAATTTTACTTTCAACAAATAATTATGGCTAAAAAAATATACATTTATTCGTTTTTAAAACTCATTCAAACACTTAAAATAAGTAATTATTTTAATGAAACATGTTTGAGTATTGATTCGAGAGTCATATTTTTCAAATTAATATTGGTATATAAAATGAATAATTAATATGGTGGAAGAAAATAGAAGAATTTCTTAGAGTTTTTATATTAATAAAATTCTAATTAATTTCAAATTTGGATGGGGGGCTAAATTTGATTCATAAATAATGGAGATTAATCAAAAGGACAAAGTACCTATATATATATATTGACTAACATATTGAGGCACATGGTGTGGTGGGGTTTACATTACAATTTCTTCTTCTTCTTCTTCTTTTTTCTTTTTTTTTTTTTTTTTTTGCTTCTCACCACTACGTACCTTCTTTTTCTTTTTTCCTTTTTTTCCTTTTTCTTTTTAATTTATCCACAAAATAATATCTATAATAATATTAAATAAAGTAGAGGTTCAATAATATTTGTCAATCTTTTAGCTATTTGTCTAATCAAATCCAATAATTTCCCAAGAAAAAGAAGAAGAAAAAAAAAAGATTGTTTTAGAACAAAATATCCTCTACATTGGATTGAAAGAAACATCTCAACTGAAAAAGACTTTTATTCATCTTTTTATGGTAGTGTAATTGAGATAAATCCAAGCTTTTACTTTCTTTTAAAAAAAAATTAAATTACAACTTTGGTTTCTGGGACAATTTGATATATGTGACATGAATTTAAAAAGTATCTCATAATTTTGTTTAAAAAAGATACATGACTTAAGATTTCAAAAAAAAATTTAAAGAAAAAAAAAACTTAAGATACATCTAAAAATTAACACAACTATAAAAAAAAATAGACAAACAAAACTATAAAAGAAATAGGACTAACACATTTTCAGATATTGTAGTTTCTTCCGTGAAAAAGTATTACTATTTATTACTCTATTTTCTTCGTTAAAAGTTACTCTTAATGAAAAATTTTAACGTCTAATTAGAAAAACTCTTATACTTTTTGCCCTTTCCTTTCCATTCAAAACTTACGCTCATGTGCTTATTTTTATAAGTTGTAATCAAAGTCAAAAGAAAATGGTTGAAATAAATGTTGACAATCAAGTAGAGGTTTATGGTTCAAATCGTCGTTTTGGGTTAAAGGTTCGAAATGGAGATAGAAGCTTCTCATTTTGGAGGGGCAAGGTTGTAAAATAGTGAAGAGAGTTGTTGGATGAGAGGGAATATCATTGAGTAAAGGGAATGAGAAGAAGAAGAAGAAGAGAAAGATACATATATGTTTGTTAAGATTATATAAATAAAAATGGAATTGTCGCTGTCAAATGGAGCGGCCAACCGAAGGCGGCTATCTGTGTTGTGTGTGTGTGTGTGTGGTGGCTTGGCTGGTTGGCTGGCAATTGGTACAATGAGTTGGAATATTGACAAATTTCATTTCATCATCTCAACCCAAACTTTTCCCTACTTCTTTAATCAACATTTCTTTTAATTTACCTCCTCTAGACAATTTATGAAGAGAGTCGATAATCGAACTTGATTTACACGATACACATCAACGATCAATTGATTCATAATTATATCTTAATCGAGGAATGTGACAACCCTATTTTTACTGTTTGAGATTTTATCTTAGGTTCTTGTTACTAAGACTAATTGGTAGGTGAAGTAGTTGATGAGTAATCTATAAATGTTCGTTTAATATGAGAGTCTTTACCGTAAAAATAAACATGTTTTAAATAAAATCGAAAATAAAAATGGTGGAGGCTTTCTCTTCCAAGAGTTTGATTCAAATGTATTATAATCATTTTTAAATTAACAAACATGGAGAAAAGGTTTTTTTTTTTATAAAAATAATGTGAAGTCATTTTTGTGACAGTTGTTGGGTTGAAAAAAATGAAATTCCAATCTGTTTTCAATATCAATATAATGAGACCAAAAGACTAATAAAACTAAACTCTAGAAAATCTAGAATGGACGGCGTTTATTGTAAATTCACTTTAATATTAAAAAGAAAAATAAAACCGTAAATATTTGTTGTCAAAACGAACACAACCCACTGACATACGAGTGACTAACAAAATTATGGATATTTCTTCTATATATGTATATAAGCATTTATCGATCCCACGAAGCCATATTTGTATATAGGTTATGTGTGTCTAAACTATATTTCATGATTTTTTAAATTTTAATTATTCTATCGTATTCATCCATAAAAATAAATTACATGTAATCACTAAACATATAAAAAATGACGATATATATGCGTGTGAAATCCAAAGCAATATGAGAACATGAATTGTTACTATAATCATACCTACGAGACTTGATTGTTATGTCATAACAAGGTAAAATCAAATCAAATTATGTCATTATTCTATATGGAAAATATGATGATATTAATTAATTAGTACATAAAGTAAGTATGATATGTAAAAATAAATGATGAGATTGAGCTGCCCCTTTGTATTGTAATTAAGATTAAAACAATTTGGTTTGCATCAACAAGTTGCCAATTTCTTCCATCACCTTTGCCTTCACCTAACACAACAGTTAATTGCTTGTCTTTCTTTGCTTTCTATTCTTTTTCATTATATATATATATATATAATTCCTTTTTTTTTCCTTAGAGGGGTTTGGTTTGTATAGTTATGATTATTTTTCTTGCTCACCAATTGGCCTAATTTATTACTCAATTATTTTTCACCTTATCAAGTTCATACAAAAACAATAATATTAGTGAAAGTGATTGATATTCATATATATTAGACATAAATAACCATGTTGAAAGGAAATGGGACCAAAAACAAAAATCATTCTAGATTCATCTTTTTTACATATTTAATTTCATCTAAAATATATGTTAGGTTTAGATGTGCTTCAAAATAATAACTATTTTCATGATAGAGTCGTTATATATCCATTAAAGAATTATAAATTTATCGTCTTTAGTATTAATCATTTTAATTTTAATTTAACTATTTTCTATTAAATTTACATAAATTCGTTATATTTTGTACTCATAAACATATCATAGATTATATTTAATTTTTTTTAACCATTAGCTAATTAAGGATTAATATTAGTAATTAAATACAGAAATGATAACATTGGAAAGTAAAAGAGAGAAATAAAAAATGTTACCGACAAAGGAGAGAGAACGAAAGATTATATTGTAAAAATGTAAATTATTAGAAAATTGATTAATGATATGATGATAAGATGATAAGATAAGAAATAAAAGTGGAAGTCAAAGGGAAGAAAGATGATCATAAATGATTGATCAGAATTAGTATTGGAGAGAGCAAATAAAAACTATATTCTAAAAATTAAAATTTCGGACCGTTAGATGATAGTTTAATTAATTAAAATAAGATGGGGAAATCAAGTGCATGCAACACTGCGTATTGATAGCTGATCAAATTATTTAAATTTTCACAATAATACATTAAACCAATCTTATAATAATACTTCTCTTAATATATAATTATTTCAACCACAATAATTATGTTCATGAAACTAGTAGTTCTCTTTCAAAATTTCTTTCTTCAATCCACGTATCAAATTTGTCCATCCAAATGTAGTTTAGTATAAACTATGGTTCATTTTTTTCTAAAAATTATACGTAACTTGAAATGTATTTATAATCGAACCTTTTGAAGTTGAAGGATCGAATCTTTAGTTGTCGAAGGAAAAATATATAGGTTATTTTTGATGATCTAAACTCAATTTGATAAAAAGAAAATTTTCGTATATAAAAGAAGAAAAGTCAAACTATTTATCTTCCATCGATCTCTATTAATGATAGAAACTTAATAAATCAATATTTGTAAATGTAGAAAATTTTATAATAACTTATCAATACTTTGACTCATTTTTTATATATAAAAAGTCGAGAACTCAATTTAAATATTTAGTTTTTTTCTCTCTCGAAAAATCAATCTCTCCACGAATATTAGACATTTAGATTGTGATTTGAATTTTTTTTTTTCTATTATAAACCACCAAATATTATTTTTTTTCAAAATCGATAATACTTTATCTAGCAAGTACAATTAATAGAAAGGATTAGGTAAGGCAACAATTTAATTCAAATTTGAAATAATATTATACAAAATTTACAAATTATATACGAGAGGGTTTTTTTTTTTTTTTTTTTTAAATCATAATACTAAATCTACTAATAATAATATTGTATGAGACCACATGCATAGAGGATATGGTGATATTTTTTTATCCAAAGTTTTAGTTAATTATTAACACAAGTGGTCCTTAATTAATTTAATTTTCAAGATAATTAATTAATAATGATTTTCCAAGATCTGAGAAAGTCTTCTATTATTTTTTTTTGTTGACAAATTAATAAATATAAGAGTCGGTGGTAAGTGTAATAAAATAAATATTAAGCAAATCTCATACAAATTTTGTATTAAAATCTATTTCAAACATTTCAATTTTTTCTTTAAATTCTTGTAGTAAAATATAATATTGGATTATATCATTATTGCATTTAATAATGGATCACATTGGTCAGTATATATTCACAAAAAAGAAAAAAAAGTAAAATACACAATCTCATTTGTAAAATACACGGGCCCAGAATTCGAATTAGAACTCGGTACTTAATGATCGTGTGATCATTCAATATAATTCTCCTACATTTTCTTCCACACGACGATGTAATCTATACTTTTCATTTAAGCCACGGAATATAAGTGATATATAAGTTTTAATTTTGTTAAAATTTTAGTAACCATACTTTCACACCCTCGATGTGCAATGAAATCGATAAATAAAAAAAGTAGAAAAATGTGAAATAATATAGAATCGAACCTTTTAACTTTGAGATTAATAATGCAAATACTATACAAGTTGAGTCACGCTCATATACGTAGTAAGTTAAGTTTAGGGTTTTGTATGTACTTGTAGTTGTAGTGTTAGATAACTATTAGAATATAACTCAATTTATTCATCTATCTCTCGTCATTACATGTACGCTTATTTTTTCTCAAATATATATAATACAGTATAAATACCATTTACGAATATGATAGTTCTGTGTTAATTTAATTTAAATTCCATCTTCCTATCATTACTTTTTTTTTCCCTCTTTCTACTTAATCATAAGCATTCTAATATTTTGTTTTAATGAAAAATAAAAGTATATTCAGTATTTTTAAGCCTATATAATTTTATTTTAATCATTATAAAACTTTTAAAAGAAAATTTATTTGAAAACTTTCACCTCAAAACTGTACTAAGAAAATAAAAATTAAAAGAACAATTCCAACCATGGCCTAATTTAAATATTAGAAATTCAAAGTTTGAAACTATAAACACCAAAATCATATTTTTAACCATTAAAAATTTACCACCAAACTCTTATAAATGCAATATGTTTTAAAATTTAACCATTGAAATTTCACAAATGACGTTTACTTATTGAACAAGTTGAACTAAATTATATATTATATAAAAAAATTAAGCTTTGTTTATGGGTTTTGTCAATGAGCAACGGTAAGATATTTGAAATTTTGTATGTGCCATTTGTGACCATTTCAATAACTTCTAATATTATACTTTTACAAAAACTCATTTCTCCACATTTGTAAATTTGTATGACACATTATACTTTTTTTTTAAATACTTTTTTCATACTAACTAGACTTGTTCGTCTGTTGTATACACATATATAATTTTCTAAAATTGTAGTAGTTAATATTTGTTTAGTAACAATGTTTATCATTATCAACAATAAATAATTACACAAATTATATTTATCCATAATTTGGCTTGTGATTTCAAGGGTTGTTGATAATTTTTCATTAGATATATCTTTCAAAAACCTCATTTGAAAATTAATGTATAGGCCACTACAAACATATATGTTCAAACACATACATCTAGTTAGAAATTAATTTATTAATTGAACAAGCAAATGAAGAAAAAAAGTACATATGTAAAGGTTCTTGTTCTTATTAAACAGTTCAATGGATGTACTTCTTTTTAAGTAATGTTCAAGACTAAATCAAAGAATTTGTTGGCTTTTTCAAACTAATATCTACAATTTTTCCTCCCAATATATATGTCAAATAATTTATCAAATTAATTTCATACTATTAGAATTGTTGTTATAGTCAAAAAGCTCGAGGCAATACTAAAAGGTCACAAAAATTATTCTACTCAAATTGTTTTTTAAAAAAAATTTACTCAACTTTCAATTAAATCAAAGTCTACCATCTTTTTATTTTAAAGTCTTCATTATACAATCTTAGATATCCTTTTCTTGAGGAAGATTGATGACAAATGTATACATATATGTATATTTAAGAAAACAAAATTGAAAGATATAAACGAGAAATGAAGAAAGTTTCGAACTTCAAAGAAAAAAGGGAGTGAAAAGTTGGAAAATTTTGCGTTTGATTTGATTGATATAAGAAAATAAGTATCGAAAGTAAAAGTAAATTGTAATTAAATAATATAAACGAGTTTGAATAATTTTTAAAAGTTATTAAAATGTATTTGAGAATTAAGTTTTAAATTAAATAGATACAACAACAAACAAATTTAGAGAAAGTTAATTACAATAAGGACTTTATTTAAATAGGAGGTCGCATCTGCAAATGGATGAAGGAAAAAGAAGAAGAGGAGAAAAAAAATATTTTTAAAATCTAATAATTAAAAAAATTAAGAGAAACAACTTTTTCTTAAAAAAAATGTGTCCACTTTCTATTAAATTTTTGTAGGTAATATATAATTATATTTATTCTTATCTACTCGCTTAAATTTTTAAATTAATCGATAATTTTAAACAATTTAAATGTATTTTTTTACCTCTCATATACCAAAAAATCGCTACGACACTATTTTTTTAATTATAAATATTTTGACAAATTTATTATTTATTATTATTATTATGGAGCAATTAAAAATAATTAAAAGGAAAAATAAGAAACACGTGTTTTTACTTTCTCTAATTTTCATAATTTGTGTAGCTTTTCGTGTAATTTATCTTACCTCATCTAGAAGATTAAAGTTAAATAATATAGTGATTAATTTATACCACAATTTGGACTAGGCAAACAAATTGACATTTTCTTTTCTCTTAAATTAGAAAAAAGATACAAAAGTAAAACATATTAATTATTTGATCATTTGTATAATATTATAGGTAACGACATTTAAATCAAATACATAGGAAACGTGTATATGTGAAATTTAACCAAGCCAACCATTAATTCTACATATGAATGTGCAAATAATAATACTAATTATTTGTCATTTTTATGGCAACCCCTTTCATTAGTACCAATTTAATCCTTAGGAATGTGTGTGTTTTTGTTTGATTAGTGGCATCGGCCCCATCATTAACAAAGGGAAAAATCATGTGCATATATATCTATATATTCTTTGTTTTATTTAACAAAGTTCCAAAGTGCACCATAATCATAGTTTAATGTTATCCCACACTACGTTTAAATTTGGTCACACATTTCAAATAATCTCTCTTTCTTTAATTTGAAAAGAACATCATTTCATTTCAATTAAGATTATAATTTTAAGCTCTCTTAGCTTTCTCATTAGTTTGTAATATTAACCATAAAAATATAATTAATTGCCTATTGTCCTAAATTAATAACTGTAACCATATTTATAAGAACTAATTAGTCTTTCTTAGTTGTAGTTAAGGTGGAGAAGACAACAAAAGTTTTAATCCCAATTTCAAAGTCAACAGGAATGGTTTTCACTTGATCATAACATTTCAAAGATAAATCGGTATCATATTGAATGAGATGAAAACATAGGTCAAGAATTGTAGCTACTACAAATGTCAACAACAAAAAAGTGTACCTTTCTTTTCATAATCAATAAAAACTCTAAGTGTAAACATATTAATTTACTTAGAGCGATTCTATAATGGATAATCTTTTAGGAACCATGTGAGTGATGACAAATCATGTTAAAATAATCTAAGACAAACAAGGATGATATATATTTGCTAGATTGCACGAAAACGTTAAAGACATTAGGTGTTCAATACAAAATTCAAATTGAATACATGAAGAATTACATCAACAGTAAGTATAGCTTTGGAAATTTTTAAAGAAAAATTTCAAAATATATTACTACGTATACTACTCGAGCAATCTTCAATCATTTGATCTTACCACATTATTATAATCCTTTGATTTTCAAATTAGTGTTGGCAGTCTATTAATAAAATAGAACACAATGATTAATGAGTCATAAAACGAAACCCTAATTCCCTGTGATCACTAAAAGTTGGGATATAGAATCCAAAGAAGAAGGTTCTGAGAGTTACATCATTGTTCCTCTCATGGCCACACCACATGTAAATTGATATTCTTCTTTTCACTCACAACAATTAGTATAGAGACAACATGTTAGGCAACCTAACTTTTTTTACAATCATGCACCAAAGTACACGTTTCCTACTTTTCCTTTTTTTTTCTTTCTTTATCCATATTAATTCTATATTTCTTTCCTTTTCTCATTCTTTGACCAAAGAATAACATATATGTGTGTGTGTTTTTTCCTTTTAACTAATTGATCATCTAATAAATTGAACATATTCAACAATGGCTAGAATATGTTTTAGTTAAAATTAGTATTGTTTTAATTAAGTACTTCATTATTTAGTAATTGTGTTCATAGAACTAATAAGCTTAGTTCTCAAATTTAATTTGTGGGATATATAAATAAACAAAAGTTGTAAATAAATTAAAATTCTCTCTATTAGTAGTATCTTTCTTTAGTATTTCTAACAAAATTAAAGGATTAGAGATAAAATTAGAACTTTTATAAAGTGTTAAACACAAGATTGAAACCTAAAACCTACCACTGGTATTGATATAATATTAAATATTCACATTTTCATAATCATCGACTTAAATTTTTAGTTAATTAGTGTGATTTAATATAATAAAGAAATATCATTTGAATATTCTCTAATTTAGCTACTACCATGTTACAAAGTCATTGGAGATCATGCCAACCAACTAAAATAGTTAAAGCATATGGTTGTTAAAAGGCTCAAATTCATCCATCTCATGTTTTCAAATAAAATTCGAAGAAGACACTTACCATAAGATTTAACTTAATCTTTTTAAGTTAAAGCATGTTTAAATTTTGTTATGTTCACAATTCTTATATGATTTAAACCAAAAAAAAAAAAAAGCTATGATTTTATCTTATAAGCATAGGTAGCAAATATTGATTAACTTTTTAAAATCTTTTTGTTCATATTTAGATGTTGTCTCGATTCATTCACATGTGTCATGTTATATATTCGACTATTTTAAACTAAATAAAGTATATCATTTGTGGGTATGACACCAAATGTTTCCCCACCCCTAGGAGAGGCTAGCTAGCTCTAATTTTCTATAACATAAAAAATACAATGCAATTGGAATCCCATTCGTTATTGGCCATATATTTGACTCCAACAACTCTTTTTAAAATTAATAAAACATTGATTCATATCAAAGAGTAAGTTATATATAATCTCATGCATTTCTTTTACATTAAATATGTATATCCATATGCTTTGGTAGGTTTTGAAATTAGTAATTAAAAGTATTGCTTCACTTTCTTTTAGCTACTCATGTAGAGGTCTATTGTGTTTAGTTAGGATAGTGATGGAAAGAAGTTGGCTAAATGACAAAGTGGAAATCCTTTAATTACTATTCACTTTGTCCCCATTAATAACATGCAATCGTCAACTTGCTTCTTATTCAACTTTAATTCATTTGAACAAATATCAACATGGTGAATCATGAATTCTTAAATAGATGTTCTAATTTAATCATCAATCACTAAAAGTACGTGTGCTTGTATATTTTTGTTCAAGAATCGTATATATAAAAAGATAATGCTTAAAAAAATATAGGTAATTTAGTGAAAAAAATCAAATGTAATATATGAATATGAATCCTGATGCAACAATTGGAAGTGATAAGGTGAGCATTGGAGCTATTGCTGGTGATTTCAATAGCAAGACCCTGTTTTTGCTATGAAAAAGTTTCAACGTTTCATTGGTTCTATGGACCTTGCTAAAGCCTTGGCACCCCATGAAGTCAGTACTAAGGCTTTCAAAGCAGACATTATCCTCTAAGGGTTTATATTGATTTTCTTTGATTTTGTGGGATACGTTTTGACAAACTCTGTCCTTTATATTCTAATGAAATCATCGTTAATTATTTTGTATATTTTTGACGTGCTTTACCTTTTTATATCACGATGCTATTATGAAGGCTTCTTTCTTGCTAACATAACTAGAGGACATATATGAGTTGTCAAAGGATGATTTTCTAGTTACATTTAGAGATAACATTTATGCGGCTTAACGCGTTGTCTTAGAAATTATTTAGAGAAAAAGAACACATTTTCACACATTGATGTATTTCTTAATTGATCAAAGTCAAAATCAAAGATACAATTCACGTGGCTACTTTATTTTGTTAAAATACAAAAGTGAGTTTAACTCAATGGGTAGATTGGAATTTGGTATGATCTATCTTAGAGGTAGAAGATTCAATCCACATCCTCACAATCTTTGTACTAAAAAATACAACAAATTTCAATCTTGTTTTAGTGTTTAATTATCTCTCCCGCTATATCGAACAAGTCAATATTTATTAAACAAATATATCATTTTATCATAAAATCACAATTTAAAATTTAAGAACTCAAAAAAAAAGGCTGTCATCCAAATGAAATTAGTAAGCTTATACGTTTAACATACATTGAATTCAATACTAACTTTGTTTTGTTCTAATAAAAGTCCACCACATGTGGAATTCAATCATAGTTTTATATTTCAATATTTTCAGCAAAACCCCACTAATGGTGTTTGAATTTTGTATTTCAATCATAACTTATAAATTTTGATAGAAAACCTTATGGATAAATATTTAAAAAATGAAGAGAAGCCAATCGTTTATATCATTATTGTAATTTAATTTAGTCAAATAAGCAACCAATTAGAAAGCATCAAACAAATTCCTTATAATCGGTGATTATAATTAATTGACTTTCTTAATAAGCAATCTAATTATATGATTTGATGTCAAGAAACAAATTCCTTCTAATATTTTGCCTTTTCTATTGTCGACTTTAATTCATTGTAGTTTTTAATTATATATTTAAAATATTAGTTTTAATCTTTTCTTTTAAACTTTGCTTGGTTTTGGTTCTTATATTTTAAAATTTTCCATTTTTATTATACTTTTAAAAACGATTTAATAAACATTTTTAAATTAGAGATAAAAATAAAAAAATAGAAAATATAAAGGCACTAAATAAGAATATTTTCAAATATCAAACACAAAATTAACCAAAATATATTATATAAAATTGAAATTAAATAAGTTAAGTTTTTTAATAAAAATCAAATGATCATAGAATAAAGGCTAAGAAATTTATCAAACACTTCTATTTCAATGAGATAGAGATCAATTTCTAATTTAAAATTGTAGATAATATTTTTTATAAACAAATTGTTAGTTTTTCGATTTTTGGAATTGAAGAAATTACTCGAAGAGCTTTTAATTTAAATTTGAACTTTTTTGTCTTTACAAATTTTGTTTTTTTTTTTGTAAAAAAGAAGAGCACAAGGCGGCTTTGGGCAATTGGAAAGTTACACGTGGCACGAACCACCATAAACGTCAGCAAAAAGATCCTTTTATTATTGGATGACGAAGCCACGTGTTTCTTATTTCTATTTATTTCTTTGGTAAATATACTTTTGGGTCTCTCTACTTCATATCTAAATTCAATATTTTGAATGTGTTTCCTTACGTCTTAAAGCTGTTTAGGATCTAATTGCATCATATTACATAACTTAGTTGGATTAATGGCTTATTATCACGTAATCTGTGACCTTCTTGGATGATTATTAGTCGGGTTATTTGGCCTCATATTTTTATTTATTGTTTCAAATGACTTGAAAGCCTTCACTTAAGGAAATCTAAATAATCAATTTTTCTTGAGACGAATCTATTTTTTTTAGTTGTTCGTGTTTTTTTTTTTTTGCAAAAATAAAACTTATTGTATATTTGATAATGAAGAATGTATTGAAGTGTTATATATTTTTGCTATTAAAGCTTGAAATTTTAATTTTAAGATTTATCAAAATTATAAAATTTGAGATTATCAAGATACGAGGTTTTAAAAAGTTAAATAATATCCAAGTCATTTAATTTTCTTGTAAGAGTATCTTTAAATTAGGTCTAAACCTATAATTTAGCCCATGTGCTTATGTAGAAAACAATCTCGAGTAATTAAGCCATAGGAAATTAAACAAAATGTGAAGTAATTAAAAATAGCATCTAATTGCTAATAATAAACATTCAAATTTAAATCATTGTCATTACAAGCTTCTTCATTTATACAATGTGGGGGCTCACTCTTCTTATGAATTCAATGCTCTCAACTTCATTTATGGACATTTTTCAAAATATATAATTAGTATTTGAAAGGTCTTTTAATTGGAAAAAAAAATGGCATGATCTTGTGGGGACAACAAACCCATATATTGAAACCCTAAAGTCATAAAAAGGAGTCACCCTCCATAATTGGAATCCTAAGATTAAATGACTAAACTATGAATAGAAACTTCACTGGAGGTTGCTTAGTGATTGATATAATTATTAATAAAATATATTATCCACACATATGTTAATTATGTGAGGAAGGTGTATACTCATTTTATAAAAATTATTAACCTACAAATATCATTCATAATTGACCAACGTCAACTCATACAATCAACTTCCAAGTCTCACCTAAGTATAACACATCATCTTAGAAAATATGAAAATTATTATATACATACGTGATGATCTATTTATTAAGCATGCTACTTAAAGGATAATAAGTAATTTTATTGTTTAAACTACCGTTTCAAAAGTCGATATTTTCGTCTCTTTGATTCATAATCATTGAACTAAACTAGAAAAAAAATAGAGTAAAATTTTGAATCTTTTCTTTGATCTTTTCACATATTATTGAGTTGGATGTACCAAATTTAAACATCACTGATTTAGATTTCTAAGATATTATTTCTGCATATAGAAAAGCATCCTAGGCAATTGTTTCTAATTTTAGATTTGACAATGAAATTAATCTTGATATTTTACGATATTTATCATTAAAAATAGCTATTATTTGTATATATATAAAACTTAAATATAATAAATACATGAAGAATATTCCAAATTCCAAAACCAGGTATCATTTAATTAAACCATTTCATCAAAATTTTAAAATTTTCACCAGCACCAACCATATTTATGAGGACAAAAATATCAATTGTAAATATTAATGTTCAATAAATAAATAATAAGATTAGGTGTAAAATTTTCATTTAATTAAAAAGTTATGTGTAGAGAATTCATAAGTTTTAGTTATATATTTGCAATTTTCCATATTAATGGGAATGGAGATTTTGAAGAAAATTATCTAATACAGAATTTCATGTTTTTTTCTACTTTTATATCATTTGTTGATGGTAATTTCCTAGTTTAATTTTTAGAAACCACCAAACAACAAAGTTAAGAAAATAGAAAAATTCACGTCCAAAGTTTAGATCAAAATGAGTCTAGAAAAAGAGAGTTGGTCCAAGCTAACACATGTTCGACCTCAACCAAGAACAAAGTCAAGTCTAGCATAAAATACCTAAAGAGAAATGACTCGCAGATGCCCCAACTCAAGGGATCATCTTCAACCAAAATATGACTAAGAGAATGTGCACTCAGGCTCGACCTTAATTGAGGTTAACTTTATGGTAAAATATCAAGCATAAGTCACAATCCTCAACTATGAAATCCTAATTAAAGAAAACTTAGGTCAAGTACTATATCTAATATATTTGCTACAATAGATACACGCTTTTTTACTTACACTTCAAAGCCTACGTGTGCCAAACACCATAAATTATGGTTGTGTATCGATCTTTTCCTTCTTACAAGTCACACTCTTTTTCAAACTATAAATTTATCATTCTTATCATATAAAGGTCTTATGCACTTTTCTTTATTCGAGTTTTGATATCAACTTGTTTTATCATTGTAATTAAACTTTTTCAACAAAAATATAAATGAATTTGAGAATTATTGTTGTAATTAAGAAGTTTATATAAAGAGGAAAAAGGAAAAAGAAACATCCAACTATCCTTTGTCTATCACCTTCCATCTTTAAGAAGTGAGAAACATCGATCTGAGTATGTATATAATCAGATTTTGAACAACAAAAAGCCATCAGCAATTATATTTCTTTTCTTTTTTCTTTGTTTTTAATCAGCCAACGAACCAATTGCCTAACTAATTAATGAGAGTTGAATGCTAAAATAGATTGATTGTTTTCTAAGCTAATTAGAGAGTTGGAAATATATAGTTAATCAAAGAAAATGATCTCATGCCTAACTTCATTAGCTTTAATTAACATATAAAACCCTATTATATTGTAGCTTTTTATTACTTTTTTTTCTCTCAAACTTTTCATGAAAAAAAAGTGTCATTATCTTTTTGGGGGATTTGGTCAATTAGAGTTCATTACTAGTTGACATTATTTAAATTTAATTGGGGATCTAATCCCCCAGCAGCAGTAGATCAGAATAATTAAGATGATTTTTTTTATAAAAAAAAGCCAAATTAAGATGGGTATAATTATTTTAATTTATAGATTGTTCATTTTGTTTCCTTTTCTATTTTCTATAAAGTGTAATTTCCCATTTGTTTAAGAATTTGGTTGATTTGAATGAATCGGAAAAAAATATATATAATTTTGTAGAAAATTGTTTTTTTTTTTTAATTTGTGAATTCAATACTTCTATATTTAATTATATAATCACTCTAAGTTTTACCATAGATTTTGTAGTATCAATATCAACTTCAAAATCAACCATTCGATTCTACACGATATTTATAATTGCTTGGTTTAATATTTTTCTGTAAAATGAATTTAAATAATTAAATCTAGCATTATATTTTACCTATCCTTTTCTTGTGAATTTGGCTGTTTTTGGAAAAGTTATTACAAGTTGTAGAGAGAAGAAAAACAAGTTAATTACGTTATACATATTGAATGAAAAGTCTAAGAAATTGATTACATTTTTGCCAATTTTAGTGAACCATTAATGAGTCAAGAGGGAGATTTGAAAAGTTAGATTCGGGAATAAATCAATGCTCAGCTTTGAAGAAACAAATTTTGGAATCACAAAGGACAATATTTTGATTCAAGTCAAAACAGCTGGTTTAATTTGATTGTAGGTTCCTTATAATTTTGGCTCATCTCCTTTTCATCAATTATTTGATCATGATATAATATCATACCATTATCTAAGTAACTAGATGTTGAAAATAATATATAGTGCATACTTTGATTGTAGTTCAAATTTCCGTTTTGAAATGATGGTATAAATTACGAAATTTTAAGAGTTAGATATATACGCGTATTTAGCGTGTGAGCCATAATATATACTATGATGCAACGGATAAAGATATTAGCTAGGTCAAATCTATAGCTAATCGAGAGAAGTTTTATCTTGAAGGTTGTTAACCGAAAAAAATTTCAAAATAATTCTTTTTCTTGAAAAAAAATATTAGTGATGTTCTATTGAGTTTGATGTTAGTTATATGTTATTATTTCACAATTAGTAAACTACCTTTCCACAAATGATCATGTGAGTTTGTGAAGCATAACTAAAATGAAATTAATGGCTTTTGTGTTAATTTAGTAATGGATCATGTAACTCTTTGAGTAGATGAGAAGGAAAAGCCTTAAAGTCTAAACATCACTTCAACATGGAGTTGTTTAATATGAAGAATTAGATTTATTAACGATAATAATTAGATTCTTGTTATCAGTTTATCGTTAGATATCTATAATATAAATTATATCAATTACACTCATCTACTACAAAACTATGATCACTATGTTCTATATATTATATTGTGGCCAATTTTACTCTTTAATCATTACACATTAATTTTCTCTTGAATTAGGACACATTATTATTATTAAAGTGAAAAGCTTTGCATCTTTGCACGTTCATTAGGTACCTAAGTTAAAGTAGTTTTGAGTATTAGATATACCAAACTTTTGATTTCTTTCTTTCCTTTAATCAATAATAATGCATCTCATTATATTAAGTCAAAGTTTGCAATAATAATAATATCACTTAATAATATATTTGTATCAACTCCTTGACCGTTAAGCTATCAACAATGTATTAAAATTGATTAGATGCATCCAAAAAGCATCTTAGATAGTTTTGATCAGTGTCTTAATGATTCGAAGTTACTTTATTTGCCACTCCTAGATAATGATCTCAAGCTTTTCTTTAGTAGTTAGGTGAGGTACGTTCTGTTAATGCAGGGGATGAAATACATTTATTCATATTGTTCAAAGGGTATGAAAGTTTTATGGGGGGAGGTTTCATCTTTTTCATATAAATCCAATATGTTTGTTTAGGTTTAGTACCATTTTGGTACATGACTTCTTTAATAGTATTCATTTCAAACAAGAGACAAACTTAGGATCGAGATATCCAAAAGAGCAAGCCTTACTCTGATATGTTGGTTGAAGAATGTACACAAGGCAATGTTGTAACAAAACAATTGACAAATATACGAATTGAAGATTAATAACTAGTTTGGTGCAACATTGTCTACCCTAAAGGGTAGTGTACGTGTTGGTTAGACTCTTTCTACAATAACTATCGTACAACTTATCTCTTATTTTCTGTTGAGGCTCCGATCTTCCCTAAGTTTGAGATCCTCACTTCCACTAAAAAAAACTTCTCCTTAAACTATATGTTTGAGAGAATTGAGATTCTCTCAAACATATGTATTGAAACTCCAACCTAAGTGTTGCCAATTTGATAATAAATTTGGCTAATATTGAATAATATTTTATTAATTTGTTTTGAAATTCATGGTTTTCTTAATTATTACTCTTTTATCTATCGAGACTTTCTCAATAATCAATTTTTAGTTTTAAAACTTTTAGCCTGCTCAACTTAAAATAAACGTCAATAAATCACATTCGAAACATTTTGGAATATCAGAAAGGATGATAAGTCATACCTTTCAGAGTGGTTGATCATATAACTCATTAGCTATGTGGATCATCTAAAGAAGTCATTTAGATTTGGACGGATGGATACGTTGATACTTTGGCTTCTGCCTTGCAGGAGCTAGTCATTTATAACATATAAACTTAAAAATGGACGTTCAAGACACTAATAAAATTGGTTATAATTACAGTGAGTAGCTGGTGTTATAGTTTGTGAAAGCATACGTTTTGGTTTAGGAGTTTCTTAGGGTATAATAATGATCGGTTTCTTCAACTTTTAACTTTTGACCTAAAAACGCACTCCTAAATCAACTTGAATGAAGATTAGCTTAAAAGAAAACGATAAGTAGAATATATATTAGGACAAGTAACACATGTGTATATTGAACTGAAATTTGATTTTTAACTTTTTATGTAATTAAGATCAGTACATAGTGATGGCCCTGACAGAGGAATTATTCACCAACTTAATAATTATTTTAAAATTAACAAAAACTTCCCATGCATTTCATTCCCAAAAACTCCATGTGTCTATGCTTTCCACAAACAAAAAAGACATTTTAACTTATTAGTTTCAAATTTTCTAACACACACATACAAAGAAAAAGCAAAAGAAGCTTCTTTTATTTAACTTCTTTCCCCCACATGGCATAGTGTTATTAAATCAAAATTATGTAATGTCAAGTAGCATATGGTAAAAGTATAATAATAATGGATATAAAATAGTTAGAACTGCAGATAGAAAGATTCTTTTTTCCTTACACAAAAGAACAGATTTCATAATTATAAAATATAGTGATAATAATAATAATTTATGGAGACAAGATGTTGGGCTGCTAAATCTCTTGATATAATATATCTGTTATTATTTACAGAATCATATGGGGATGACAACTACATCAAAACATATATATAACACACTCTTTGACTCTTTTTTTTTTTTTTGCAAAACCTTTTTGTTTTTGTTTTTGTTATCTAATATTTATTATTATTGTATATTTTTGGAATTGATTTTAGTTATACATAACGACATGTCGATCCGAGAGCCTCGCCTTTATATGGGGTCGTTTTATGTTGGTGTTATGTGTTGTGTTCTTCAACTTTGTTTACTCTTTTTCACTATTTTTTATTGGGTTTTGTGATGTCTAATTTGATTGCTTTTATTGATTAGTTTAAGCAATCATCATTTTCTTTACATTATTATTATTGCTTTATTAACTCTATTTTCAAATTCTTTCTAGTTTCATTTAGAGATTGGGGTTATCTAAGTTTGAGTGTTCATATAATTTTTTATTTATTTATTTAGGTTAAATTTATGTGTTTTCATCTCATGTTTATTGGAATGTTTGAAAAGTTGAATTTTAAAGTGATCCATCTAGAGTTAAATATCTATGGAGTTAATTTTTTAGAACCTTAAAATGTATAATTTTCTAGTAGCTAATTTTTCTACTTTACTTTTTGTTTAATCCTTCCATCATGTGTTTATATTTTCGTAAGTTTTTAAAATTCAACTTAAAGTATTGATATATAATTTATAATTTATTACATGTTGTCATTAATTTGAGGTAGAAAAGTATTATTGTTGTTTTATACATCAACAAATTACAATGAACTTTAAATTAGAGTAGAAAATGTATATGATTGTAATATGTATAAAAAAACCATCAAGATCATGTTTAGGGTTTTCTATGGCATATTACGACCAAGTGTAGATTTAGGTTTTTACATTTATTATTCATGTGTATATATAAAATGGATATGTGAGGTTAAATTTCTTCAAAGTTTTCACTTTGTCGATTTGATATTGAAAAATTGCTAATATTTACGTTACTTATATAGTTGATAAAATTCAAATACGATAAACCCTTGTTCTTGTTAATTTTTTTTTTAGAGAAACTTGAAAATTATAAATGACTGGATATTTGCTTTTCTCTGGAAATTTTCTAGATTAATCTAAGAAGCAATTAGTTAAATGTTTTTAAAAAAAATTGAATTGGTTAGGTACACATTATTATTATGTCTTTTCAAACAAAAAGTATACTAAAGAGAGAGAAATTTATAATAATAATAATAACAATAATAAAAAATTTGATAGTTATAGTGGTTCTTATTTATTTATTTATTTATTTTGGTGGTTTTCTTAAAAATATCAGTTTGAATAAAAACAAATATTTATCTTCCCATATTAATATATTATAAATTGAATAACGAAATTTGGACCAATCACAAATTGCATATATTAAATGATAAAAAAAGTACAATTAATTGAATTCGGGACTGATTAAGAATTGACATGTGTAGTCCCAAATTGAAATTGAAGACGTAAATTTGGTTAATTTCACATGTTTTTATGATGATCATTTGATCAAATTAATTATTTTGGTCAACTAAATATTATTTATTTAGACTAAAGTCCAACTAAATAATAATAATAATAATAAACTTAATTTAGCCCAAATACTAAATATGACTCAAATCTACGTTGTTGAGCCCATTGGTCTAATTTATAAACCAACCAGACCAAAACTTAATTATATAGCAAGCCTACTAGATAACTCTATAAATATAAGAGTTCTTAATTTGTGAGAGAGAAATTTTTACTGTAGAAAGAAGGTGTAGAGTGAATTCTCTCAATTCCTTATGATCATCTTTGAAGATTGAAAACTCCCTAACTCCTAAAGCCGACCACCCTCGAAGATTGAAATTCCCTTAAAGATAAAAGCTTAACTTTCTTTCAAGACTTTAACTTCAAGAACATCATACATCAAACGTATGCATTATTCGACCGAAAGAGAATCAAATGATCAAACATTGGAGGTCGAACTACATACCATCAAATCAACACAAACACAAGTCCAACTCTAAGAATTAAATTTCTCTAAAAATCTTGTGTGAACAATAACAACAGGTGTGATTCATATCAAAATCTATACTTGGAAAGGGTTAAATTGTTTTAGAGAAAGAAAATGGAGAAAGGGACAAAATAGAGGCGGCTATGAAAAAGTGTGGCCTCAAATCTCAATCAATTATAGGAACATACGTACGTGGTCTCTCTCTCATTCATGGCCACACACCATTCTCAACATCAACTTTCCACATCCATACACTTTACTCTATATATAATATGTACTCTTTAATTAACTATAAGATTGAATGTGAATAATAAAAGAAGAATAGTTTATCTTTATCTCTACTTTCATTCGATGTCTTTTCTTTTGAATTCAATTTTATGTACTTTCTCCCACACCTACATCCAAATCCCATGCATTTAGACTCCTCCCTCCCTCTCCTATTCAAACCCTTCCATATGATATTCATTTTCTATTCATCTTTTCTCATTTTTCATGAGTTTCAACCAAATATTCACAAACTAATTTAACAAAAATATCATATTCTATTACTTATACTCAATATTGTTGTTTAACCAAATATTTTATACTTTTTAAGTTTAATAGTTTTATTATACCGTATACTTTTTCTATATTTGAAAATGGAGTTTTTAAAAAATAATAGTAAATAAATAAAAATAAACTATTAACACTATAGCAACAAAAAAAAATTACTAAAAATCAAAATCTACTATATCTTTGATTTTTGTTGTAAAGAGCGTAAGTAATTTGTCCGTTTCTAACATTTTTGACAATTTTACGTTTGAAAATAGAACTACTAGCAATTTTAGTTTAGAAAAATTAATAGGTAACAAAATTCACACCAAACAATCAAAACGTTAAAATTCTCTAACAATAATTTTTTACTCGTGAAAATTGTGATCACACATAATATATATCTCAATCAATTAGATGCGTCTTTTTAAGCCTATACTACAAACAACTTGAATTTGAAAATTGTTAGTAAAATAGCTAAGAAAGAACACTTTTTTTCTTATACAAGTATATATATATAGATCATGTGATCATCTACGTTAATTTATGATTACATATAGTTACAATGACACATTAAACAAGGACAAAAGAAATTTCACAAATCTTGATGTGAAAAAGCACATTTTTTTTTGCCACATAATTTGAAACCATCATTCATCTCAACCCTCTTAAAAGAAAATTTACCATAAAGAAGATATAAACTCAACTCTTGTGCCCTAATTCCCAAACATAGAGAAAAAGAAATAAAAAGGTTTAAACCCCCATTGGGAATTAGGATTATTTTAATATCTTTTTATCTAAAAGAAAAAGGAAAATCCTTTACTTTTTCATTAAAAGAAATAATGAAACTATTTTGAACTTTACTTTATGATCAAAATAATATATGTATGGGACATTGGAACTTAGCAGCCTCTTTATTATAAACTAATAAAAGTAGTTTAGAGAGATTATATAATAATAATCTATTTTCATAAACAAAGATTACACTTTAGTGAAATTTAGTTTTTCTTTAAAAAAAAAATTAAATTGATTTACTTGTTGACACAAATAAGTTTTTGAAAAATAATATTAAAGGATGGTGTAATTTAGGGTCTTATAATTAATTTTTATGAATGCATTACTTTATTTAGAAATTTTGAGAGAAAGAAAAAGAAATGGCTGCTATTGAAGACCACTTGATTAGGAAAGATGAAGCCCACATGATTAACATATCATAAAAAAAAGAATTATAATTTTAGTCTTTTATGTGATTTAATTTCATTTTAGTTTCCTTTTTTGCACTTTTATTATTTTTTTTTTTTGTTCATTTAGTAAGTAATAATAATAATTATATATATATATAAGTATAATTATGACTATGACTCTTTTATTTATGATAAATTATTAGTAGTTGCATAAATAAATAAATAAAGGTCTTGAAAAGCTAATGTTTATTATAATTTGGTTGTGCTAAAAAAAGATAAAGAATAATAAATAAAATTCTTGCAAATCTACTCTTTTTTTTTTTTCTTTTTTAATTGTGTATACATGTGAAGATGTATTTTTGGGGTTTTAATTTATTTGTTTAGCACATGCTTCAAAATATATTTCTTTATAGATTATTCTAATTAAATACATTTTTGGCCTAATAAATTGGCAAGAAAATAGGTCTTAAAATATTTCTTAAAAGAAAGTAGAAAACAAAAATAAGATATTTTATTTCTATATTTTTTTCTTTTTTGTACAAGATATTTTATTGTCATGATTAATTTGTTTACTAATTTTAGATTATATAATTGCCATAAATTATTCCTGTCAATTAATTTTTTAAAAAATATAAACTTCATCTAAACGTAATATATTTTAAATTGCTATATATTGAAGAAGTAAGATCAAAATGTAGGAATCATAGTATTAATTTTAGTTGAATAATAAGAAGTAAATCACTCAACAAGAAAATAAAAATGGACACAAAAGTAGACAACTTGCATGGGAAAGTTAAATTCCCACATGATTAACAACAAAAAGAAATATTAACAAATGATTATAATAAGTTTGATTATTGTGTTTTAATCTACTTTTCATAATTTAAAAACTTTACTTATTATCCCCTTTGTTCTTTGATTTACACTAACTTATGATGTACTGTTCGTAAGAAAGAATAGAATATGTTATGATGACAAATTATTAAGAAGAATTTGTATTTGAAAATGAGAGTCTCAAAAATCTTATAACCAATAATTTACATTTCTTTTATGGTAACTTATAATTTCAAGAAATCGTTTCTGAAGGAGAAGTTCTTATTATTTATATAAACACCAAATCATATGAACCCTATTTTTAATTAACCTTGGGGGATCAATTAGGATACTATTAACTCATTTCAATTTTTAAATCTTCTTTGGATCCTTCTTGTCTTATTTTTGTCCCTACTTTTATGAGGGGTTTCCTAAATTGATTCTCATCCAAAGTATTAGCAAACAAAATATCAATCAAAATTAATTAATTAACTGTGTATTTTTAATTAATTTCTATTCAAAGGAGTTTTAGTAAACACGATATTAAAAATTTTATTCTCCAAATAATTTTCCTTTCCTTGTGAAGTTTATTTTTCACGTTTGAGTTAAATGTTTTTCTACATTAATATAATTTTTCATTTACGTCTATCATTTTGATTGGAATAAGAAAAAGCACCCTTTGTACCAAAAGGAAAGAGTATAACTTCTAATGCTCATATGGATATCTGTATTATTCTTCAAGTTTGTGTGTGTGTGTGTGTGTATAACTTTCACATTTTATGAGTTTTGTATTGAAGAATATTAAAAATGTGACAAACCCCACTTCTTAAATATTATGAGTTGCATATATTGAGCAAATTTCAAATTCACTGCATGATTATGAAAGGTCAGAAATTTGGTTCCTCCATTCTTAACTAACCTAAACCAAACCTAACCCACTTTAACTTTACCATTTCTCCATTTGAGTGTTTGAGAAGTCAAGCCTAAAGATAGAGAAGAGAGAGAGAGAGAGAAATAAGAAGTTACAACCACACAAGGCCAAAAATGCCCTTTGGTTTACCAAACTAAACAATTATTATGAAAATGAATAAGAAGTTTACCATAAAGTAATATTCTCCCATTGTATATATATGTGTGGAGATTTCATTTAGTGACATACATACAACTCCACACTTGAGGTATATAATTCAACTGGACAAGGTAATTATGGTTAATATCAAAACGTTGAAGGTATGAATCTTTACTTTACATATGATGTTGCTACAACAATTTTGGGTCTACACTGTCGATTCTTAACTGGTGTTAATTATATATGTATCACAACGAATTACAAATTGTCATTTTTGTGGTTGTGCGTGTGCGGTCGCTGACAAATTCGTGTTAATGTGTACATCTACGGTATGATGTACTCATCTCTTCTTTGGCTTCGTTCACATGCAGGTGCAATGCAAGGTGATGATGCAAATAGACGTCGTCATGATCGAGACTTTTGGCATTCACGACAGGCGTTTTTAAAAAGCTATAACTTATCCAATGGATATAGAAGAGATGATGGATTGAAAGGCAAGATGAAGAGGACGATGAAAGAGCTCAATAGATCAACTAGTCGAATGGTTGGAGGCATTTGTGAAGACATGGCTAAAAGGAAGTTTGGAATTAGGGTTTATAGGCTCACGATAAGTCTCCCATCAATGGTTTTTATGACAGTGAGGTGTTTTTTGCCATCATTTAGGAACAAAGAGAATACACTACAAACATATAGTTACTAAATTCTCAATGTATGACTAAAATCTCACACACTAAAAAGATAAAAGTTCATGTGCTTTATTCTCTCTTGGCTTGATCTAAAAAAGAATTGATCTATATTGTAATTTAAACTTCGATAGAAATGTATTGTCGTTTTGTTTTTATAGGCAAATCACAAATGTTTGTTGGTCAGTATAAAGAATTTCAAAATATATATCTAAAGTTAACGTGAACATAACTCAACTGACATGAACTTATACTATGAACCTTAAACAAAAATTTGACCTCACATCCCATATTTCTAGAAAGACCATGTAAGCTCAAAATTCTTTTGGAAACGTATAGTGTAATTTAAACTTCTAATTTAGGAGAGATGAAATTTTAATAGTTGAATGATAAGGTAAAGCTTCATTCTTACAATTTAATGTATAGAGAGCTTTCTTAAAAAATGTCATTGCTAACTATGTTGTAAACTTCAAAGTTACAAATTTGATTATCCACTCTACCTACAAGTTAATTCAATACCTTTGTTTAAAAAATAAACTGAAAGGAAAACACAAAGTTAATTTGATAAAACATTTCACATAGAATTATGCTCTACTAGTTTGCAATTAATATATACAATCAATTATTAGGGAAATCAAATCATCATATTACATCCAATAATTTTGATGTAAACTATTGGTTTTCAATTCCAAAGATACTTTTGTACTTTAGATGTGATTAATAATGTGATGATAGAGCAGTCTAAAGTATTGTCAATCATGTTGTTTTGGAAAGATGTTTCTAGTTAAATTTAGCAGTTAAGAACATTCAAATAGAACTTGGAATCGATCATCCCATCTCATTCAAATAATCACAAATTATAAAATTTGAAAATTAGAGCTGTAATTTAACACAAATAAATATAAAACATATTAGTTTCAAACCACCCAGCAAGAAGCCATCACACTTGTCTATCATAAACAATTGAAGTAAATGAATACAAGAAAACCCCTAATTCTTCAAGGATGTTAAAAAGAAATGTATTGAAACTCTAATCAACAGTTGAAGAAACCAATAAAAGAATTTACAATGGTAAAACTAGAAGCACAGAAGCAGTTATTTGCAATCTCTTCTCATAAGGTTTGGTTACATCTAAAAGTGGCTAAGAACATGCTCCTAATTGTAAAAAAAAAAGGTACAGAAACATTCCATTTTATATAAGCCAATTGACACTAACGTTACCAAGCCAAGTGAAAAGTGGGAACTGAGCCAAAGCAATAAAGAGCAATAGATAGTGATGCCTGCTTGAATCATAGGTCCTCACCTCTGCAAATAGCACTCTCTTCATCGTTTTCACCAAGAATATTCCCATGCACAAGGCCATCCATGGCATAAGAAAATAGTACGAGTATTTCAACGATATTCTTCCGATGGCAGCCAGACACAGTCCGGTGAACGCGTATCCAGCATATGCAACAATATCGAGTAATGGTGCCTCCCCACTTCCCAGTGATAGTAGTGTTACTTTAAGCAGCATGACTTGCATAAACCAACCGAGCAATCCTTTGATGAACAACCAACTCAAAGCTTCTGGAGTGAACCTACAATCATTATAGGAAAATGATAGTAATTAATGATCATTATAGGAAATGAATGATTTTGTGTGAGTAGGTAGTTGTAGTTGAGATATGCTATAGATGGGTTTCTGACAAATATGAGCAGATCAAAGTTTGAGAGTGAAACAAATTCGTCGAGCATCCCAGAGGGGGAGAGAAATCATAATCTACTATACTAAACATGCAAGAATAGAAATGATGATTTCGTTAAAAAGAAACATTTGTATATTATATATAGCATACATCGAGAAATCGTGAGAATTATTCCTGAAACTTGAACATTCATTTGGGTTGGTTACTCCTTTTTATATGCATTGATGATACATCTCGTATGAGAATAAACATTAACAGCAGACGTGCACATCACAAATATAATCAGAAACAATCAGTATCAAATTCATAAATAATTGCTGATGACACAGTGGAAATTACAGGATAAGTTACCCAAGGCAATCTGCCTCACCATCCAACCTATTCGAAGGGAGTTGTTAACGACATAGGGTGTGGTTTTTTAAAGACAAAGCAAGAGTTGATGACTGCAGTTACTACTGTCTCTGGATGCTTTGTATTGAAAAGGTCTTATTAAGTCAATTTGAAGGTGGAGGGATTTCAATCAGGGACCTCTTGTCCTCGGGAGCATACAGATGCAAGTTGAATTGAGCTCATGTTGGCCATTTGTGACTAATTTCCTTGAGAAAGAATTGAACTTTTTTTAGGTAGAAATCCGTCCATATAGCATCACGTCCATAAGGAAGGTGTTCGGTGCAGCCCCCTCAGCCCCAAATTGTTGGCCAATGATTTAGTGGAGAAAAGACCATTTTTATCAAGATTCCAAATTCATTTCTCTCCGGGAGGCCAACCAAACTCCATCAAGAACACGAGAGCCATCCATTCTTCAAATTCATCTTCTTTGAAGTTCCTTCTGTAGGTGATGGTCCATGTCCATCCATGTTGTTCATCCCAAAAATTGTTCACAGTGGACTGCTTGTATGCAGCCAAAGTGCATAGTCGAGGAAAAAGGTTCGATATAGGGGCTTCATTGATCCAATGGTTATGCCAAAAAGAGGCACGGTTGCCATTCCCAACTTTGATAGAAACCCTCTCTTCGATAAGGTTTAAATGAGACAGGATGGTTCTCCATGGACCTTCAATATGATCTGGGAAAGAAGTGTTGGGCCAAGAAGAGTCAGTATGCTCACCATATTTTAGCATCAATAATATTTGTTTCCATAAAGCAACTCCTTTGTGGTAGTATCCTGAAATCCATTTAGGAAGAAGAGCCCTGTTTTTGTCTCCAATGCCTTGTATGCCCAGTCAACCATGTGAGAGAGGCTTGATAATTTTGTCTCATCTAACAAGATTCATCCCATTTTGGTTGTTACCCCTTTTTCACAAAAAGGATCTGTATGGTTTTTCTATGATAGTACTAACCTTGGTGAGGATCTTGTATAGGAACAATATGTAGGAAATTTTGTGGCTAGTAGAAGGGTAAGATGACTGCCTTTGGAAATGTGTAAGTGATTCCATGACTGTAGTCTTCGTTCCACTTTTTCAAATATAGTTTAAGGCTTATCAAATAGGGAAGCTTAGAAAAAGCAAAGTTCAAATGTTTCTTCCTTGATCTCTTTATTTTTTAGGTTATAGTTTTTAGTGCATCTAGAATGATCGCTTATGGAATCCTAATCCTTCAAGCTCTTTTGGTTTCTCTTTATAGGGAAGCTTAGAAAAAGCAAAGTTCAAATGTTTCTTCCTTGATCTCTTTATTTTTGAGGTTATAGTTTTTAGTGCATCTAGAATGATCGCTTATGGAATCCTAATCCTTCAAGCTCTTTTGGTTTCTCTTTCTCCATCTTATCTTGTCTAGTTTCTCTCATCCAATAAGACTTTGGTTCCAAGAAGGTTTTAAAAAAATAGGTAATAAATTAAGCTTCCATTGGGAGAAATGAAAGCATAAACAAGGGCGAGAAGAGATAAATGAAGTCTAAACCCGCAAAAAGAATAAATCCAACTAAATAAAAATTAGCTTAATTAAATAAAGTCATTCAAGTGATTCCCACAAAGAGACATTAAATCTTGCAGCCTCTCAATCATCCTCACTTAATCTCTCAGCTCTGTTCTTTTTTTACATATAAGAAACGGAGATGCTTATTCATCAAAAGAACCAAAAAGAACAACCTAAGGGCAGAGGGTTGAGAAAACCCCCTCCCGCAAAACTAAGAAATGAGAGCCCTCCAATGATTAGTTAATAGAGGATTTTAATTACAAAATAATCTTGTGTAATTTCTCCATCTCTCTAAATATCATACTATTCTTCTCAAGACAAATGTCTCAGAGAATAGCAAAAGAAACTAGCGTGCAACAACATTTTACCCTTCTTCCAAAATGAAGAATTCGCACACCACCTCCACCTCCACCGTAAATCTACGCTCTCTACTTTGGCCCCAACATAAACCAAACAAGCTCATGAGTCTCAAGAGATATTGATTATACTCGCAAGCCCAAGGCATATAATCAAGGTTCTCCCCCCTACTGACTACAAATAATTTACTATTGTGAGTACATGGATTGAAGAGTGCCTTCGATGACAATTCATGGGTTTTTTTTCAATAGGAACTACTCCCATTCCAAAAAGAAAATAAGGGCATGCTAAAAAACCAAGTCCCCCCCCAAACGAAAAAAAGGATCCAACTAAGTTCAATACTGCCTAATAATTTAAAATGCCAAACCCCAAAGAAAAACAAACCTCATCAAGCACCAAAGATCACACGGGTCCCTTCCCACACCCCTAAAAGACTTCAATATTATTATCATCCCAAATATACCATAACAGAGTGCACACCCCAGCAAGCCACAAGAACCATCCCTTCTCAAGAAAAAGAGAATTGAGGAGGAACTCCCAATCAAGTCTTTAGCATCCCTCTCACAAGCATGCACCAAACCAAACTCCTCAAAAAAGTGGCTCCACAAAAACATCGCAAACCCACAGCTCCAAAGCA
Source organism: Cucumis sativus (assembly GCF_000004075.3). Classification (NCBI taxonomy): domain Eukaryota; kingdom Viridiplantae; phylum Streptophyta; class Magnoliopsida; order Cucurbitales; family Cucurbitaceae; genus Cucumis; species Cucumis sativus. Next base: position 2,285,661 of record NC_026658.2, read on the forward strand.
ACCAATCAAAGGCTACTTGTGGAGAAGGAGTAGACAAAAAATAATTGCAAGAGAAACCCCTAGAAGGATTGAGGTCCAAATCCTAACACCGCTTCTCCCTAGGAATGCATGTTGATTTTGAACCCCATGAAGTAACCACAACCACTAACCTATAAAAACCTCATTTCATAATCTGCTCCCTATCCCAAAAAAAAAAAAAAACTAACAGTTGGGTTTTTTTTGCGGGCAGGGGGGGAGGGGCATGAAATTATAGTCTCATCTTTAAAATAAAAGGTTATAATAATGGTACACCAAAAACGTATTTGCACTCACTTTCCTTGAAGACCAAGTGAGAAGCCTGCAAGAACAACATAGGTGCCAAAGGCCATGAATGGAATGTACAAGTCTGGTGCATTGATGTCATAAATTGGTGGCTTATACGATAGTCTGCCCCCAATTGGATCAGTTATTCGTGTCCAGTGGCCCTGAAAAAAAAGCAAGACGATAAGGGTATTCTTTCATAGAGTAAGGAGTGAGTAAGGACAACAAAAATCATCAAGGGAGAAATTAAAAGACTGGTACATACCCTGTGTAGAAATGGAAATAGGACAACCTTCAATTTATTTCTAACATACTGGTCGTTCACTTGGAAGTAGTATTGGGGATCTGAAAAGTACCTACTTATCTGTCCATCGCAATAATAATAATTAAAAAATCATAATTAATTAATTTAAATAAAAAAATTAGAAAGAAGAAGAAGAAGCTAAATTCCTTCAGTCATCTGAGAACCAAAAAGTTTAGGCACAAGCTTAAGAATTTCAAAGCCCCCAATTGTTAAAAGGTCTTCATCCTTCTTGCAAGGTTTTAACAATGAAAGAGAGTCATTTACATCATCTTGGAAGGAGATAAAGATAACAGTAATGTATGGGAAGCATAATGATATTTCAGTCTTCTTACTTGAAGTCTCTCTCTTTTGTGCCATTATGGTGTGGTTTTTGCTGTTTGGTTTGGTGTTTTGGCCTATTGGAGTCCTCTTTTCAGTTGTTTTTTTAGGCTCTTGTATTTTTGGTGTTTTGTTGTTTCCTAGGTAGTTTACTCTCTCCATTTGGGAGGTCGTACACCTGAATTCTTTTTTTTTTTTCCTTTTCATCTATCAATGAAAAGTTCGCTCCTTGTTCAAAAAAAATATATACAAAAATTTTTATCGTTAATCTTCCTCAATGTTTTCATTGATTAGGTAAAAAGATAATAATCTTTCCCATCCTCTCCCCATTTGTATTGCAGAAAAACCACCCCAATTGAGAAATAAGGAAAAACGCTACATTTATATTTGTTAAAAAAATGTTTGTTATGCCCTGGTATTCTTTCAAATTTTCACAATGAAAGTTATATTCCTATAAAAATAAAAATAAAAGTAAAAGTAAAATAGAAATCTTGGTTGGTGATAAATTTACATAGGAAATAGTACTCACATTGCTTTGAACATACTCTGAGCTTGACCCAAATATTTTCTCTCCATATGCACCCAATCCACCTCGAATTAGTCCAGATCCAGCACCATAAAATGCATTTCCAAATGGATTTGGCTGAGAGCTTGCTGGAGGCTTCGGAGCTGCGGGCTGGGCTTCAACATTATTATACATTCCTGCATATGAATCGAATAAAAGAATTCCTCATAAAAAAGGAGCACGATACTTGAATCACATAAGAAGTTTTCTTTTTACTTCATTTCAAATCAACGTGATTTATGTATTGAGAAAATAAAGGATGAACCCACATTGAAAAATATATATTTTCACGAACAGGCTATATTGGTGTTAATAGAACTCCAAAATGCAAGCATCATTGCAACTAAGCCTCAACTTGATTACTTGTTCCCTATCATGACGTTAAGAACATGACTCTCAATGGGGATTCGCTTAGAAGTTAGAACATTTGCAGGGAAAAATCATCATTTCCTTCAACCATTTCAAATCCCAAGAAGTCCCCATAACTAATTTCAGCTCTTATAAATGCTAAAATTGTAAAGAGAAAAAATAAGAAAAAGAAAAGGTCCACCAACATTAACCATTTCCAGAACCGAATCAGATCATAAATCACGCCACAGAATTCAATTTCCACACAAAAACTTTGAAGTCACGAGGAACGAATCATTGATCCTAGAGTAATAAGAAGCTGTCCCAACACTAGGATAAGATCTCAATTCTCAAGCTCGATAGGGGAATAGAAACCAAAGGCAAATGAATAGCTCATATCACAAGACGCAAGTAACAATTTCTTCGTAATTTCGCGAAATTAAACACGCCGTGCTTTCCAGATTCAAATAAAAAAAACAATATGATGGAGTACTAAAGAAAAACAAAAGAGGAACCTGTGAAGAAAGACGAGCGAGTCGAAGATCAAGTGGGTGAAGGTTAAAAAAAAGGAAGAAGGGGCGGGGGGCGGGGAGCGAGGGCTTCGCAGTGGAGGCGGTGGAAGAGAGGTCGAAAGGGTTCCGGCGAAGGCCGCGCTTAGGGGAGAAGAAAGCGAGCAAAGCAGATTTTTCCCTTTTTTTTCTTTTCTTTTTTGGAGTCTTTGAATCTGAAGGTGAACTTTGGGTCTACACTCAGACTTGGGCTTCGTTTCCACGTGTCACGTCCATACCTTTTTCTAATATTCCCCAAATACCCTCCTCCTCCTATCACTATTTCAATTTTAACTTCACCACATTCACGGTTCGATTCGGTTTGATTTGGTTTTTATGAACACCAGGGATGTATAAGTTGTAAAGTCAGATGTTTTCGTTTTCTCGGTTTGGATTTGTTTTCATTTCGGATCAATTAGATTGTAAAAAATCTATATTTCATTGGAAAGAGTAAGGTGAAATTGAAGAATGGAAATAGAGAGGATGAAGAATAAAACCCTAAGTTTTGGATTGAAAGCACGTTTATATGTTCGGTAAATTTGGTTTTATTTGGTTTTTAAAAAGATCAAACCATAAAGTGTTTTCGATTAAAATGAAACCTACAAAACTTAACAGAATGAAATATAATTGAGTTTTTCTTTTGCTTTTCAAGTGATAACTCAAGTTAGTAGCATATGAGATTTAAATTATGTTTAAAATTTTATATTGATTGAGATTTAAACAATTTTTTTTAATTTTAAACTTAAATTATTTATATATTAGGGATATTTTGGTCCTTCAGTAAGTTTGATTTATAATTAAAATATTACATTTTATCATTCTCTACAAAATAATATTTTTCTATATTTTCAATTATATAGGTCATGTTTGATAACTATATCGTTTTTATATTTTTAATTAAGTCTATAGAGTATGAACATATTTTATATATTTTAAATCTTCTTATTTTTTATGTCTTTCTTCTTACTATGTTTTCAAAAATTAAGTCAAAAATTGAAAACTAAAAAAGTTTGTTTTAGAAAAATTGTTTTTGTTTTTAAAATATACTCAAAATGCAAAGTTTCTAGTCAAGATTGATATATGGTAGGAAAAATAAAAGAAAATAAGCTTAATTTTCAAAAACCAAAAACTAAATAAGGTCTCAATTGTTTCCATTTATTTTGGTAACCCTATGTAAAATTTAGATGTAAATATTCTACCAAAGAAATGCAGTTAATCTTTACTTGAGATTAATTCTAAATTTGTAATCTGTTGGAGAAACTAATTTTTAAAAGTGGTTATGATGTCAAAGTCAGAAATCTTATAATGGAGAATGAGTAGTAAGTTTGAGCTATTGATAAAGTTCAACATCATGTTTCCTCGAACAATGCTTTACATAGAGAATGCACATGAAATGCATCGTTTTCCTCTTAAAACTGGAATGAACTATATTTTTCCTTATTCGACATAAATCAAGAGTAGAGTTCATTGGATTAATGGTTAGTTGGCCTTACACTTATTTGAGCCTAAGCTGAGTCACTCTTTTCTAACTATTGGCATTCTTTTGTCACATCAAATTCCAGATACAATATGATATTTCATCATAGTTATTTAATTAGTGTTGTCATATTTGTTTACTTTATATTCATTTCAAGATACTTGAGTTATATTACAAAGTTTACAATATAAACCAAAATACTTTTACATCTCATTTTTGTTTAAGATTGATAGTAATTTTTAATTATTTCACGTCTTTCTACACCATACTTTTATATTTTCATAAACTCGTTTTATGTATAATAATAATCATAATAGAGTCCATAAAAAACTAAACCGAAATTTTGTGGTTCAAATTCTCACTCTAATTTGTACTCGAAAATAATAATAATAACAACAAAACTACAATATTATTTTAAAAAATAGAAATGGGAGAGTTGGTTAGGTGTTTATAGAAAGATAAGAATGGACCGAACCGCGGCCCAAACGAAACTAAACCGGTTGGAAAATCCAAACAGTAACTCCACGCAAGAGGTCCACCGAAGCGTATTACGTGTCGTAATCTCATAGGTCTAGTTCTAAAGGTTGACTTTGTGGTTCGAAACTAAACCAATAATCAGACGACACGTCGTTCCAAGCCGAACCCCCATCTTTACATCCTGAACCCGACCACCGCCACCACCGTCTCTGTCTCCCTCTCCTCTCTCCGTTTCGAATCCCTTCTCTCTCCCTTCCCTCTCTCTGCCACTTCGATCAAATTCCCTCCTGATTTTTTTTTTTCAGTAAGTCTCTGTTTTTCCCATCTTTTAGTGATGATGAGTTAATTAATTTGGAATTCCGGTTTTTCAACTCCACGGGGTTTGTGTATTTGCAATTGACATTTTCGTCGTCGTTTTGATTTTGGGTCTTTTTGGTTTGATGGTTTTTGGGATTTGGGAGAGTTTTTTTTATAAAAAAAGTGGGTAATTGTTGAATTGTTGTGTTCTCTCTTTGTTTGGGAGATTGCGGGGGAAAGAAATTTAGGGATGTTGTTTAAATGGAAGGAACATGTGTCTGTAGTTTGTTTCTTGAAATTAATTGTTGTCTCTCTGCTGCAAAACGTGCATGAGAATTGAATGAAACGAATGTTTGTTTTATGGACGTTCGAGAATTTAATTTAATTGTTTGAATCGTTTCTGGGTTTTGTGACTTGGGTCCTGTTGCTTTCCCTTTTCAAGTTACTTTTGTTTATGAAAATAGCATTGGACTTCTGTAGGATTTATTGTTTGTTGCCATTTATTGGAGGAATGAACTCATTAATCAAACAAGCAGAGATATTTTTTTGGCTCAACCATTTAGACAGGGCATGTACTCATCTAATTACCTTATTAGCTTCTGTTGTCTGGCTTCTCACCCTCGAGTGAACAGCATTTGCTTGTATACATGTTTTTTTTTTTTGTTACTTTTTTGTTTCCTGCAAGATCAATCTTCGTCTGTTCTTTTATTTTCATTTTGGTTATGGCATTTTCTTAAAAATGGTTTGATTGTTGATTGCAGTGGAGTTTGGGGTTGATGGTGATAGTGAGGTGGTGGGCAATTCGACTCTGGTGGAGGATAGCAAACCTCTTGATGAAAATGAAACAGGAGTAAGTTCTATTGAAAGGATTTTTGATCAGGACCAGGATGAGAAAATAATTCAGGATTCAACTGGAAGAAATGCAATTTTGGATTCAGTTCCTGGATTGCCCATAGTTCAAGCAGACGAGCCTTATGTTGGTCAGGAATTTGAAAATGAGGCGGCAGCGCATGCATTTTATAATTCTTATGCTACGCGTGTGGGATTTGTTATTCGTGTTAGCAAGCTCTCACGATCAAGACGTGATGGGACGGCTATTGGTCGTGCACTTGTTTGCAACAAAGAAGGGTACAGAATGCCGGATAAGCGGGAAAAGATTGTGAGGCAGAGGGCAGAAACGAGGGTTGGTTGCAGGGCAATGATTTTGGTGAGGAAAGTAAATTCTGGGAAATGGGTTGTCACTAAATTTGTGAAAGAGCATACGCATCCTCTCTCACCTGGGAAAGCTCGAAGAGATTGCATATATGACCAATATCCTGTAAGTTCTTTCTTATACCAATCTTTGCATATTCAATTGGATGCCTTCTTTTCCTTATAATGACGTGCATTAGTGGTAAATTGAATTCTTTTGGAATGATATCATCTGGCTGTTTATTTTTAAGCTTTATTCAGTAACTTTTAAGTGAAAAAGGAAGTAGAGTCGTCAATGCAACAATTTAAATCCAGTTTTTTGTTTGTTGTAGTGTCTTTATTTGAGGCAGGTAGTAGACATCCTCTATCCTCCATCTTCAACTCCCCATTCTCCATAGGGATGTGGACTCAGATAAAGAAAAACTTAGTGTGTTGCATTTTATAAGATTTGAAGTATTTGATTAAATAGGTTTTGGAGAGGTAGAACTCTTAGTTCCAGAAATTGGTCTACCATAATGAATGAAAATTACACAAGTTCTTTAAGAAGGTTTTATAGAGTGCCTATTGTATGGATGATAGATCAATGGCACGGTTTTTTCCTTCCTTTTCTTTTTTTTTTAAAAAAATTGTGTTGTGCTTTTTATCCATGATATCCAATCAAACATGTAGAAGTTTAAAAATGTAGAATTTAGAAAGAACAAAAGTGTATTACTTGGACTGTTATTGGAATTTCCAAATCTGAGATTATTGGGCAAAAGCATATATCTTTTATGGGGTAGCTGACAGCTAGAGTCTAGCATCCAGAAGAAATGGGGGACGCAGTTGAGTGGACTCATTGTTACCTATTCTGGTTTACTCAAGGACCCTTGGCAAGATTTCACTGTCCAAATTTCAGAGAATTATTTTCTGGTTTGGTGTTTAGGTATCTTCTGCAAGCCTGCGAGTAGTTAGAGTTAGGAATTATGATTTGACTATGTTAGGTTATTAATGGTAAACAGAAACTCTCATGAACAGATGATAGAAAAGAGACGGAAACTCTCAAAGCTGATTAGTTCTACAATAATCTCCCCGATCAACAGGAATTGAAGAGACATCATTATGGCTATAAGAGATGATCTATCATTTTGATACCAAGAAAAAGCTTCCTAAAGAATAGTTTTTAAGACCCATCAAAGTTTCTATAAATCCCCCAGGAATGATTTTTTTTATATACAGGAAACGAACATTTCATTCATGAGATGAAAGAAAAATAAAAGAAAAAAAACATTCTCCAATTGGTCATAAAATTAGTTAAACGAAGTTACAATACGAGGAGTTTGATTTACACCAATTAAGAGAAAGGAAAGTAGTAGGAGTGGGATTTGTATATAAAAATGTTCCTTATTTGTAAAAACCTGAGGATTCTGTAAATCCCCTGGAATGATGTTATGCATTTTCCCAACTGTATTTCCTAAACGAAGCCTTCAAGGAATGAACCATTGGTGATTTGGAGGTTAATCTCCTCAAAGATTATCCAGTTTTTGTGTGGACAGTGGAGGGAATTTTAGTCTAGAACATTTAAACTATTTCCCTCCTTGGTCATTGCTTCTTGAGCCTCCCATTTGTGCATTACTGGAAAAGCATGTGCGTTTGTTAATCATATGTTTGTATATATTACTCTGAGGAATTGGGAGATAAGGGGAAATCCTTAAGTGGTTGTCGATGTCTCGTCTAGAAGGTTTACTAAGCTAGTGGCCATGGTTCATTCCTTAAGGAGAGACCTAGAATCTCCATTATTGAATTTGATCTTTGTCACAGTGTTGGGATTGAAAATTTAGAGATTGGATAGCTTTTGACGATTCTGACAGGGATAGGGTGCAGGTGGGGTTTGGCGTCATGTGTATTTTAGTATGTTCATCACCAAAAAGAAAAGGGAAAAAAAAATCTGCTTGGCATTTAGGTTGAAGTTGGCTTCTCAGGTGCTTGATTTGAAAAATGTAAAAGCAATTAGAATATTGTTTTTCCTTGTTTATTATACATGGAATGACTGATGATAACTATTACTTCTCTGATTGAATGATATTTTTTAGTCAAAGTGTACTGATGAAGTGGTAACAAATGTCTAATGTGGTTTCTATGTAAACTTTTATGGTATTGTAATAAATTATTTGATAAACTTAGCATTATGGGTTAGATTGCTCATTTATCACTTATGTACTAAAAGTATGGTTCATATCGTCTCTTTCCTCTTGGAACTGAGTTTTACACATTTGTTTCAATAATTCAATCTCAACAAATGGTTTTTAATAAAGAAAATGGTTGACAGCCATAACTAATTCTTTCACCTTTGCTTTTATAACAATGCCTTAAACAACGATCCCTTTGTTACTATAGCCTTGGTTTTATGATTTTATCCTTCATGATTGGAAGACACTGCTTCACTAGTTTTTCTTTGGGAGGATACCCTCAATCCCCGCTGCCCCTAGACTGTTTTTGTCCTCCTCTTTATGATTTGTTCCATACTTCTATTGTTTCATATTGAAAAAATAAAAATAAAAATTTACTGTTTTATTTGTTGAATGACTTGCCATAAAGATCACACTGGTCTCTGGATCTTATCTTTTCTGACTACTTCAGTAGCTTGTTTTATATGTGCCTGTCTCTTTGACCGTTGTGTACCTTTTTTGGGGGGGGATTTCTGTTGGTGCGTTTAACATGGCTAGAAACTGAGCTTGTGAGTAGTGATACTCTAGAGGAGAATGGAGCTTGCTTAATGTAACCAACTTCTTGCTCGGAATCGACTTCCCAGCTGAGGTCCTTGGCTTTGGTTTCTTCTTTTTAGCTTAATCTTTTGGCTCACAGTGAACATCACACTATAGGAAGTGAAGAGAGATTTGAAGTTGGAATACCCTAACTACTGAGCTGCTCGTGATGGCGCTTTTGATTTTTGTTATAAGTCATGCGCTTATAAAGATAAATGTTGTAATGCCTTGAGTTTGTTATCTCGTGCTTCAAACAACCAAGAGGTGCCTTTTGTCTCTAATAAAACTGTTCTCCTTTTGTCTTCTAGACATAGCTAACACTTTCCAAGCAAACCGCATAAATCTCTATGCCAGTCTTTTTTGCTTTATATTTTCTATTTATCTTTGGTAGTCCATTCTTGACAATTTGTTATTTTCTAACCATTTTCGCATAGGTAAGCAAAGCTTTTGAATCAGATTTGGATTTTCGTAGTCTCTTATATTGTAATTGTAAATGGCGTATACAACAGTGCATGCATTGTATTACTCTTTTAACTCGGCTTTTACCATTTTTGTGCTGCAGAATGAACACGATAAGATACGTGAATTGTCTCAGCAGCTTGCAATTGAGAAAAAGCGATCTGCAACTTATAAAAGGCATCTAGAAGTCATTTTTGAATACATCGAGGAGCATAACGATAGCTTGTCAAGAAAGATCCAACATATAGTAGACAACGTGAAGGAGTTGGAAAGTGTAGAACAGCAGAATCATAGATAGTATTGGGCTATACTTCTACATACTCCCAGTTTGAGATTCCAAAACGAAGATGATGGTATAGTTGCTGGATGAATGAAGAAAATTTTAGTTCAGAATTATTATGATATGTTCCAGCATTTAGATGTCAATTCAGTTTCACAAAAATGGAGTATACTTCCCATGATATTTCATTGCTTGTAAATCGCAATGTATGTCATGTTTTGTACAGCATTCAAACGATTTGTATCTTATCTTTCATTAGTCAGTTTTTTTTTACCTTATTAATTTATTTTCAAGTTATTGATGAACTCGTCTTTACAGACATCATAGATATTTGACCTTCGCATCCTTTCGATTTATCTTCAAAAGGAAATAAGACACAAGAAATGAAAAAAAAAACGATGGATTTTCAGTTGTCCATTGAAAATAATTAGACAGATAATATTACGAAATGAAAGAGATGTGAATTCTTGTTTTGGATTGTATTACACGTATATGAAACGTACTTACATAGCTTAACAGATAAAAACAAGATATCAATCATCTTGAAAATTAATTCATTGATTTTTCTATTACAATAATAGTTAACTAAAAAAGAAAGTTTATTCCAAAACAATATAATAGATCACGTCCAAAGACTAGATAAACATAAACTTTAAAAATGAATGTGAAAAGTTATCAAGTTTGTTTAGAATGACTAGAGGAATAAGTGTATTTTTTCCTCAAAAAATGGTATTTTAGGTAATTATTAAAACATTTCAATTTCTTTCTTTTTAAATGATTTATTTTCAAAACTAATTGCTTCTGGTTGTGAGCTTGCTTAAAAAAAGGATCATTTCATGCTTACGGTCCAAGAAGCATCTGATGCTGTTTGTTTTACTGTACTTTAAAAGTTTCAATATTAACCCTAATGTTATAAAAATACTCTTCAAGTTTCATCAATCATTTTTCCAATAAGTTCACCAATTTCTTTAACAAAAAATTACGCAGATACCAAAGATTTCAATCTACTTCTGTCAAAACGAAGAATGACATGTGGTTGATGAACTGTTGATGGAGGAAGAAAATGAAGATGGCGAAGAAAGAACGTGAATCACTCATGGGTCTTGGGGCAAGTTTTTGGGGTTAGTCAAATCAAGCATTTCTTTCGTGTCAGGTTGGGACGTGCATATGGTTAATAATTACTAAATATGAAAAGAAACTAAGAACACAGCTAAGAAAAAAAAAAGAACTTTTCTCAATCGGATAATATATTAATATTTGTTCAAAACAAGCTCATGGCACTGTTTCTTGGCAACATGATGGTTTATACTTTGCACAAGTGTCATAATCTAACTTAAGAGTAGAGTCTTACAGTTGGCAATCAAAACATTTCTCATTCTACATGTTGGAAGGCATAGAAGAAGCTTATGAAGTGAAGGATTTTGACTCAATTCAACTGCATGCTTTACTTTCCCATATGTGATAGTATCCTGCTTATCAAAGCTTCCTTCTTTCCAGACACTGGAAGATCATGTGCTGTCAAATAATACTTCAACTCCACAACTGACAATTCCTTCAACTGTAGAACACAAACCCAACACATTTTTTGCTTTCATATTGTCAATACTACGAGTTCATAACTAGATCAGATTCATCCTAACTTGTCCTCGGTGGAGTGGGCTATTATATTTATAGCTTACTCAATGTTTGGACCTCTCATTATAGTAGTTTAAGTTCTCAATTATTATATCGAATACTTAGCTATAGTAAAACTATTTGAAAATCCTCGTTATCTATGATGTTTAATATTTTGTTATCATCTTCTCTCCTCGTTTGCAATCCAAATTAAAATAGTCTATACTCCTACCACAACCTATTATAACTTATATTGGGTCGAGACTATCATATCCTATAGATTATAGTAACTACCAACTATAATAACCAACTCAACACCTCAAACAGCCTAGACAAAAACACGACAGATATGAGGAAGAAGAGAAGAAGTTGTTTCACCTTTCCATTATCTGCAAGGTCAGCCCAGTCATATTCTTTACACTTTTGAGAAGCAGTCTCTGATATAGCTTTTCTCTTTTTTGAAACTTCACTCACTTTTCCTTTTCCAGCTTCCTCCTCCTCGTAATTCTCCCCATAAACCGATAGTTTGAATTCTTCTAATGTTTTTACGACCCCAGGTCTACAATAAACCATGAAGAAACAGAATATTTTAAGCAGGTAAGATTAGCAAATAGCAATGGCAATATACTAAACAATTCCGTAGTAGTTAAAGAAAAGGGGTAGACAAACCGCTATACTATAGTCATACCTAGCCATTCCTTCTTCATCAGGGACTGTTTCGTCATTAACCTCAGGCATTTCATCTTCTTCCAAGGCTAAAGCCTGCAGCACTGCATAATGTCTCTGCAAGGCTGAAAAGTTGTCTACCATTATACATTGAGGGTGTCTCGCAACATAAAATGAAAAAAGAGAAAAAAATCAACTTCGTTAGGCCTGGACTAAACTGGTGCTTCAAGCCACGAGAATCCAAAAATTTGAAGGGGAAAAAATGCATTCATTTTGGACGATAGGAAAAAGGTTCCTTATTTCAGTGTTATAATATGGACGTTCAAGCTCCACTATATCTTTTTTTTAGTAAGTGTTACTCGTGTAAAACTCTTCTGTTTGAGTGCTAAAAGAGAAATGAAGCTAGCTTTTCACCAGCTTGAGGGCCGTGATGTAGCTTCCTTTGGAACCACACCTATGTCAAAACCAATGTTCTCCATAATACCAACAAGAAGGAACTATTTATTAATTTAAATGGAATTGCTAGCAAGAACTTCACGTGATATGCAGATGCAATCATGCAACATAATAAAAATACCATTTATTATTGTGACATAATGATAGAGACAAAACATCAGAGAAGACTACATATCGTTCCACATGCTAGAGTTATGTAACATATATAAAAATTCACCAGCCCTGAACTAATGAGGGGTAAAAACTAAAGTACACAACAAGATATCGAAAATAAAATAAAAAATCTTATTTCCATCAATATACTTTGTGTAACTTTTACCATCAAGCTAACTGGCGACCTAAATGAATAAAAAAAAAAAAACATATGCCATCATAAAAGGCAGGGACTCAGGATATGCCTTTTGTCAGCCAAAAGATATAAGTTCTTTTAAAATATTAATTTATTTTGGAAGCAGATGTTTCATTGAGGACAAATGAAACAACCCCCATCAAAAAGAGAGACTACCACAACTATAGACCAACTGGTTACCGTGATAAAGAGGCCCCAATCTAAAATACCAAGATCTTGAGGATAGTTACAGAACTCTTGAGACACAAACGCCCAAAAAGAGGCATTTAAATAAGGGAGCCATGCATTTTAAAAGAGTTATGTTCCAGCCTGACAACATAAAATTCTGCCTTCCCTGTTCGGTAGGGAAGAGAAAGATCACAATTTATAATTCGCTAAGTGCTTGAGAAACTTGGTATTTTCCATCTATTGTTCATATTGACACTTTTTTTCTGTTCATTTCCATTTCAATTTCTGGTTCCTATCAAATTCCAAGGTTCATCTGTAATCATACCAGGATTGGCAAACTGGCAAACTGAAAAATCTTTCAAGTCAATGCGTTTCATTAAAGCAGCAGCCTTTTTTACTTGATCATCAGTCGCTCTAGGTGCAATGTCAGGATTCGGATGAAGCTGCAGCACAGTATATAATTAGCAGCAACTTCAAGAAAACCACTCTAACCAACTAAACATTTTTCTTGCCTCCTCTACATGTCGGATGTCATCAGCATAAGGCAGATATAACATGTTCATTCCTGGCGGCTCAACTTGTCCCGCAGCAGTAATGATCTCGTCCTGTGATGTTTCAAGAAGCCAAGTGCATTAAATTAAGAAGTTAGAACAAGAGACAATTGGTAATATCGAATATTCAATATTTTTGCATTAAGTTTGGTGCAACTTCTGCAGTCGGCTGGATAGTTGATTCCTCTAAATAGTTTAACGTTTTCTACTCTCTTTATAACTTTTGAAGTTTTGTTGTTTGTTTGGGCTGGCTTTTTTTTATTATTTATTTATTTTGATTCCCTTGGGCTTGTTTCCTTTTGAAAACTGAAAGTTCAAAATGCAACAATAAAATATTCCGTTCTGCAGCTTTAAAAAACTTCTCAGCTTTAGTGTCCTGATTGACGTTCATTAAATAACACAAATCAATCAGTAGCCGAGATGAACAAGCAGCAAGAAGAGTAACATAAAATGAATGAGATGCATTAGATTTCAGACGGCCATTTACAGGCAACGCTACTACAAAATGAGTAACATAAACTGTTACAATGTTGTGCAGACAAATCCTAAAAATTGTGAATTCAACAATCTGTCCAGTGCATTTATTTACGATAATGCCTAATCAGTTTTGTGATTGACATAACATCCCAAGGAAAATCGTACATATCATATCAAAACTATTATTTCCGGAAATCCAATGTTCTTATCGATGAAGTTTTTAAATGAAACATAATAATAATGACCAGCACTTTATATGAGGCATTCCTTATTGCAAGGACTTTTGAGTTACGTAGGACAGTTTCATCTTACTTGGGCCACAAGAGCAACTAGTTGGGGGCGAGATGGACTACCAAAAAAAGCAACTGCAAAACTGAGTAAAACAATGGATTAGCACAGAACCAAATATATAACAAAATTACAAAATTTTCCATTTATCAATTACAAATGAAAATTAAACATTCATTTCAGTGACATAAGCCAACTCTTAATGGCGAAAAGATACAGCTCTAGGTGGATACATGGCAAACCAAAAATCACAACAGATGGATGCGTATGTAAATCATTCCGAATTTTTCCAGAGAGTCTTAGGCATGGAACATTTACATGGAATTTCAAACTTAAAATTTATTTCATAGAGGATAAAGTAAGAATGAGATATAAAAAAATCAATCTTCAATCCTAGTTCCTTTTGGGCCTCCCTCATGAATCGTGCCAAAATGAAACTTGTTGTTTTCAGTATGAACTTTATCAAAATTACCTCAGGTAACCTCTCAAATAATCCAGTACATTTCCTTGTTTGTGTTGGCTTCTTACACGTGCAGACATTCATACAAGTTTGACAATGGACAAAATAAGACTTGCTCAACTAAGGACAGGACTGAGCCTAAGCTCACTAACTGGTTCACCCCATTTTAACACCAGAGCAATATCACGACACCTAAATTTTTCTTTTTTAAAAAAAAAGAGATGAGTCACAAATTTTATTAATAAAACGAGACTAATGCTCAAAGTACACGAGTGATATACAAAGAGCACACAAATGAAGAGATTGAGGATTATCACCGCATCTATGTTGTAGTGTCTCGAAAAAGCATCCTTCAATGCACATGTACTCTTAACCCAGCACATAAACTTCTCTTTTCATCTATTTCTTTTTTTTTTATAAGAAACATGTGTATTCATATAACAAAATAGAACAACCTAAGGGCAAGAGACAAGAGGGCCCTCCCCAGAAGAAACTAAAAATGATGGTCTTCCAATTGCCGAATATCATTGAAAGGCCATAGTTACAAAAGTGTTTGGTGTAATTCTATTCTCTTTTCATCTATTTCTTAAAAGATATGTATTTAAAAACTGTGAAATACTCTTTAAAAGTTATTATTTTTGTGTGCAATAATTTTTCAAAAATTTGCATTACCTTATTCAAAATATTATTATCTTTTCATATCTAAAAAATTGTTCACATTTTTCTCCTGTGTTTCTCAAACATACCTCATTTTTCTTTGTGTTTTGCACTTAAGGCCCAAATGTCTATCGTTGACTGGGCGTACACACATACAAAAAAATCATATTGATATATGACAAACATAACAAACTTTGGAACAATGGAGAAAAAATATGGCATTAATTAGAAAACGTAAAGAGGGGGTTATATGTACAAACCGATTGAGCTTCACCATGGACCTGTGGAGAGCAATGAAGATACAAGTGCTACCACTCATTCCCTACAATAAGTAGATCTGAAAGTTAGTGTAACAAAACATTGAGGATCATGAAAACCATCACATGCAGTTCCAGATGTTAGACAATATCCATTCCATTGTTTATGCATGTGGTGGTTTTCATAAGGAAGGAAAGTGGTCCGTGGCATTCATTATAAAGGGAAACAAACATGTGAGAAGCATCAAAACAGCCTAGAACGTGAAAGAATGATAAGCAGAGAGCACCTAACCATTCACAGTTCTGAAAAGCCTAGGAATACAAATAAAAGCACAACAAATGTGATGCACGGGGAAGAGAAAAGATTGAAAGTAACCTCGTCACTAGGATATAAGAATGTTGATGGACGTAAATTGTGATAATCTTTTAAGCAGCTTAATGGCTTGAAACCTAGAAGCTGAAGATGTCCAGCAGATACTCTCTTGATCTCAGATAACTCCTCCCCAGAGAATTTTATTACCTGACTAGATATCAAGCAAAATTATTTCACAGAAACTCACCAAGTAATATATGTATTACTGTACTAGGCCTGCAATAAAAGCATAAATATTTTCCGGTTTCAATATATGTTGCTTCAATAATTTGCAACTTTTCCTAGTCCCAACCACTTCAAAGTAATATGCAATATAATTTGCCAATGAATTATCCTACTTCAATAAAATCAAAGGAAAAAAAATAATTGGCAATGAAAGAAACAATTTAAAGAAGAAATTTTACGTTTAGTATGAAGAAAGCCTAAAGTACATAAAACTTACTTTTTATAAAGCTGAAATCTCTTTGAAGGTTCCAGAAATAGTGCACCTGTATCTGCACAAATGAATGACCTCTCTGTCTGCATATTCCAACAAAAACAAAATTTAACTCATTATCAGTGCTCAGCGTCACCAACAGTGACAAAGTAAGGCTATAAAATAAACTGAAAGCAATCTATTGAAAAGCCAGAGAATATAGCAGGAATGGCATTAATTTTACAGCAAGTTGGTAACTGAGAGGCGAGAGCTACCAAAACCTCCCTTGGCAATGTATTTCCAAGATTTTTAATTAGTCATATATTCCAAAATTGATCCCTCGTAAGTCATAATAAACTTTGGGAGGTGCAGACATACAGATGAGATGATTCATACAGGTCCTTCATACTGAAACATAAAAAACCTAAGGTATGATTGTGTGCTAATAAAGTTCATTCTTCGGAAATACTGAGGAAGTCAGAAGGATTTAGAAGTAAGGTCTGATTCAATTCAGTCTTAAAAGCCATTGAGAAAAATTTTAGATTGATCCTTTTTTGCCCCAAGTTATGATTCAAATACAATGTAGTATCTTGTATAATGTAATTTTAAACTGATCAACTTGCACCTGTACAAAGAGTAGTGAAACTTAAATAGGATACTGTTACCTTAAGTGGACGGTTTGAGATAGAATCAAGCCAAGTGATTGCTCCTGTAAATCAAGATGAGGGAAGCAATCTCAAGTATTAAACCCACAAACGTGCCTAAGAAAATGTTCCAACTAAAATATATTGGAATGCTGGTACCAGGAAGGGTGGGACGAATCAATGCATAACTATTAACGTCAATTGACAATTTATTGGTGATAGACAATTTGAGTCTCCTGACTACACGCTTCTTGAACATCCGTTTCTTCAGTTGATCCTTCATATCTTGTAATCTGAAATTTATGGTTGACAAGAAAACAAGTGAGAGAGACAAGTGAGACAATTAAAGATATCTCATCTTCTCATGACGTTGTTAGATCCTTTACAAGTATCCTCATTTTGGAAAACTGGAAGATCAAAGGAAATGATAGCATTACATGCTAGCATTGACAGATACAAGATAGTTTCCTGTTGGTTGTAAACATGTTGATTAGTTGTAAAATCATAAAGGATTTTATTTTATTCTTATTAGGATACTTTACTTTTATCTATGGAGCCTTTCTCCTATGTAAGAAGGCTTGTATCTTATGGTTGATTTATTGGAATATAAAAATATTTGATTCCATTCAAGCTTAGAACTACCATTTTTCCATTTTCTGTAATTTAAAAATAAACAGCATTTTCTCTCCCATGATGTACACGTCACAATATCAAAATTGTTCAGATAAATACCAACTGCCAAGTACAATTAGGCACCAATATACCTATCTCCTGCTGAAGGCAAATATTGAACAAGATCACCCCCTTCTAGTCCAACCAAATCCTAGAATCGAAAAATATTCAACCAGTTGGTAAAATGATGAATCATTTACATCCTTATGATATCCAACTGGAGAGAAACACATACAGCGTAGAAAAGAGAGAGATTAAACTGCTCATTAGGGCAACTCAGTGGGAAAAGTTCAATTGAAATGCCAAGATCTTGAGCATCCTGGAAAAGAGAAACATATAACTTTCAACGAGCACAATTCCACAAACAAAACCCACATATATCAAGCATTTATAAACAAATGCACCTACCTTTGCTCTCTGTAATGTAGTTCTTATCAAATCAAATTTAGTAGCACCTTTGATACTTCCAAAAGGATCATCTTCATTTGTAAACAAAAGAATCCGCTTATCAAGTGTCTTTGCAGATCTGAAACAATTTTTTTTTGTGTAAACATCAAGATGGCATTTCTCTTTTGTGTGTCTATCATGGGTAGACAGATAGGTAGAGGGTTGGGGTTGATATTCCACCAATTATACAATACTTTTAGATTAGTAAGAATAAACATACAATAACTAAATTTCAACTGTAAATTTGAAATAGCAATGTACTACCCTTTCCGCAGCAGCGCTTGGGCTGCCCATAAAGCATTGTAAAGAGCATTCTCACGAGAACCTGAGACAATACCATACTGACTTCCAATCTCTTTCATAAATACTTCTGCAAAAATATTAATAATTACAATAAAGAATCAGATATACTTTGATTAGAATCCAGAGAAAATAATCGACCATCTAAAACAGCTATCTCCATTCTTTGGTACAATGTAAACAATGAAAAGGATTACTACTAAATATGGAAAAACCATAAGCAGCATCCTCTTCTCTCAGTCATGCTCCCAGTAGTTGACCATTCCATAATCAGCAAAGAGATAACAAAGTTAAATTTCTTGTTTGATAACTGTTTGACTTTAGATTTTTTCCTTTTGAAAATTAAGCATCTAAGCATAACTATCAATGAGTTCCTTTGTTTGGTTGTTTGCTTTTTAACAATGTTTTAAAAAACCAAGCTAAGTTTTGAAAACTAAACAAAAATTGTTTTTAGTAACTTATTTTTATTTTTCGAATATGGCACAAAATTGAAACGTTTCTTTAAGAAATGTGAAAATGGTAAGAAAAAGGTTGTGAGGAAACAACCAAAGTTTTCAAAAACAAAAGACTAAAAACAAAATTGTAATCAAACAACACATAAGTCCTCCTATGTTTTTCTTTTTCTTTTGCTTTTTGGGCAAATCATGTTGTAGCTTTTCAGTATTGAAATAGCTCTTCTTAATTGGACTCCAAGGTATATATTGATGTAGTAGGTTTAGAGTAAATTAGGGTATCTTGGTCAAATCACTATTTAGGCTTATGATTAATTTCCTTGATTGATTACAATTAAAAATAGTTTGCTTTCCAATCTCTATAAATAGTGGAATTGTCTTCTTGTCTTGATAAGATTTGATTCAATGATAAACACTTTGATTATATTATTGGACATTTTCCTCAATATTCTTGTATACGATGGGGAAAATCGGCAATACCAAAGTTTCTTCCAAAAATAAATTTGCACAAATTTTCCTTGAGAGCAGAGGTACCATACTTACTTATATTTCTTTATAGATATTAGCATCTCCATGAATTTAATGGTCTCCTGGTTCAAATTTTCCTTTTGCTAAAGTTACACAGAGAGATTATTTACAAGGTAATAAATTTTTGCAAATGTAAGAGCTTATCCCTCCAAATATAGATGATATCAACAAGCTGACTAAGTAACTAACAAAAGAACAAAACCAACAACCACTAAAAATCAATTGACAAACTAAGTAACAACAAACATCAGCAAAAGTCACAAAGCAAACTCCCATTTCACTCGCTACATCAACTAGTCATCCCTATGACCCAACAAGATAAGTAATTATGTAGTTACCCTCTATGCCATCAATGGTTTTTAGAAGCCTTGCTGTCGGTCGATCAAGATCTTCTCGCTCAGGGACATTAAGCACAAAGACACCATTTAGATCCTGCAAATTCTTCTTTTCCCTCTAGAAAAAAGTCAAATTAGAAAATAAGTACATTAGGCTTCAACTTGTAGCATGCCATAAATAGAAAATTCAAAATACTTTTGGAGTACTTAAGCATGACTACATTCAAGGACATAAGATGCAGCCTGCAGTGCATATTTTCTTAAATTAGAAAGGAAGAAAACTGCATGACACAAATTGGAATGTAATAAGCAAACTAGATGTCACAAATTTAATCCCACATTCCAATTCAATTCCCTATTAAACCATAATAACAAAAGGAGGAAGACAAAACCAAACGCCTGGCGGCTTTGAAATAAATTTGGAGACTAAAAGAAAAAAGTTCTAGATTGAGGTAAGTATTATGTGGATGCATCTTATACAGACTTTCTTATGGACCACAGGACCACATAGAAGGAATAAAACAATGAAAAGGGATGCACTTTTGATAGCTTTTTCGAAAGCATTATCTATCTTGCTATGACTTGGTACAAATGTACATCTTTATACAATCTCTCTTCCCTTTTGACCAATAGGAGAATTCTTTTGTAACAGGATTTTTGCCCATCTTTTGCAAATTTCATACACCAATGAAATTTGTTTCTTATTAAAAAAAAATGGTAGGATTAGAGAGATGAATGTAGCCACTTAGCAAGATATCCTTTAGTGACCCCTCAATTTTATAGGAGCTTTACCGTCTGTGTATAATCATTCTTATCAATGAAATTGAAGCTGTTTCAAAATAAATCCCAAGGTTATGCAACTCAGCCCTTTCCCATTCCCGTTGTACTATTTTGCAAAGAAAGTTCTAAAGATCTTGGCCAAGTTTTCCTTAGATGCCACTTTGCTAACAGGTTTTGGGAACCCTTATAGCAACTCACCTATGGTTTTCACAAAAAGTACCAAAAGTTTTATGGAGGCATCCATGGTCGATTACCCTTTCAAAAAGGAGAAAAAGACTCCACCTACAATTGATTCAATCTTCATTTTTTGAATCATGGTTAGAACGAAACACTAGAATATTTGATGGTTCAGAAAAAGCCATAAATATCTTTCTCGACAATGTTCATTTGTTGGCCTTGTTAAATCATCAATCAACCTAAAAGCTTAAGTTGTTAGGTTGTGGAATTTAATATTATGTCACACTCTAGCACTCTCCCTCACTTGTGAGCATGAACATTTGTTGAAGGCTCAACAAGTGGAATTCAATATTAGCTGGAGGGGAAATGACTTTACACAAGGTTCAAACTTAAGACTTCTAATACCATGTTAAATCGCCAATCAACCCAAAAGCTCAAATTGTTTGGTTATGATAAATTTAACATTATACCAACACTCTAACAAAACAAGCCTATCATGGTGAAAAATATATTCCTAATTAAATAGTTACAGCCTATGTGATCTTCATACTGTTTGATAGAATTTCCCATGATCTACCTTGGTTTGGGATTTGTCTTTCACTCCTCACTTTTTTTCTAATTCCATATCATCTATGAGATCATTAATTTCCCGTCAATATAACCATATTGTCTCTCTTCATGCTAAATTGACTAAAAACTAAGGTAGGCCTCCAACAGGTCAAGTACTCTTGAATCCGTAAAGGAAATTCTAAGTAAAAACAAGTGAGGTTTTAGGCCAACAACATACTGTGTTAAAAAAGCATATGGCAACTTCATCATAACTTCTGTTGATGATTTGAGTCTTCAATGATTGTGAAATGCAGCTCAAAGCAACTTGAAAATGGGTTTCTTCTTTTTTATCTTCCTGGAAGCCAAAAATGTAGTAGTCAACAGTCAGTATGTACTGGATAGCATATTTCATTCATCAATAACACATACTGAATATAAAAAAAAAAATCAGAAACCACGGAGCACTTTCAAGCATGGAGAAAGAGTCTAATAAGAGCTAGACATCAGAAAAGAAAATAACAGCAAAGAGTGATAGAATTATAAAGGAAAACTACAAAACCCCAAACAGATTAAGAGGTCTGGAAATGAACTCCCATGGAAAACTAATACGCAAACTCTGCATACCTCAATCCCCCTAATTCACTCTACCTATTATCATTCTTCATATCCTTCCTTGATAATGACAAAATATCTTCGCAATACCCTAATAATATCACTAATATTTCCCTGTTAACATTCTTAAGGGAAATTCAGCATATTCAATGAATCATAAAAACAACATCTTTGAATAATCACAAAGGCACATCATAAGCTGACTTCTATCATCCTACACCTTAGACCGTACACGAACAGGAGACAATTATCAAAATCCCAAATGAAGAATACTAATAAGATGTTATATATGACAACATTGAAGTTGAGGTAGTGAGAAATCATCAAGCAAAAAAAATCGTTTTTCTTTTTTTTTTTCCCTCTTAACAAAACATCTACTGTCACTAACGGTAATGCCCCAAGCCTAGGATTCAGAATCTAGATTCAGCACTTGATGGCCCCGGTACTCCCTTGCATCCATGCTACGTCATCCTTGCTTGTCTATAGTGCTTCTAAGAGTGAAAGTTATCCCCATAAACCAACAAATGTCCTTTTAGGATGCGTTTTCCACACATACATCCTAGAAAAATTCTTAGTAGGTCACCCAACATAGCTCCAAACTAAGTTTCAATGATTGAACCATCAAACAGGAAGGTGTACCTTTGTTGATATAGATGTAACTTTCAGTTCTTTTACGCATTTCATGATCGTACCTTCATGTCCTCAAGATCAATCGTTCAATGTCATATCAGTTCATTCACATCCCTCCTAAACTCTGGGTGTTAAATTATCTAGAAGAAATCTAATTGTTTTAGAGAATAGGATATATATTTAAACCACCAACACCAGATTTCGCGATATCAAGTCTTTTTCGCCTAAATACACTAACACACAGCGCTCACTTCAAGCTAAAGAAAAATGAATAAAATCCTAATAACTTGTCCAGCCATTACAGAATCACAATAAGCTTCAGCTGGAGGATTGAAACAAAGAGAAAAGGAAAGTAGCAGCCAGCAGTAGGAACAAAAAGAGTGGAAAAAAAAACTCACGGAGAGACAAGTCGTGGTGAACATTTTAGGGGAAGCATCAACCAAGTAAACCGCCAGTTCCTTCGTCGACTCCCTTTCCTGTTGACCAAATAAAGCAGAGAAAAATGGAAGGGAAGTAAGGAAATGGAGCAAGAAGAAGAAATGCATGCATAATGTTATTGTATTGGTATGAACCTGAAAGAATGGATTGTCGGGATCGTCGTCGTCGTCTCTAAAAACCTCATCCGGGTCCAAATCCATGGCGAGTTTGAGAAGAAGAGGTGAAGACTTCTTTTTGCTCGTCGCAGCTACAGCTACAGCTACTGCTTCTCTTGCAAGCTTCGTCTCTTGCAAAGTGACAACGGTCGTTTAAATAGATTGGCAAGTTAGGATCGTCATCGTCCTTTAGTCTCTCTACAAATACCTTCGAAATTGGTCGATGTAGCCTATCACCAATAAAATTAATATGTGTTACTTCTCATAAAGTTCTCTATACTTTGTTAATGGATTTAATACACATACAAGCATATATGTATATTTCATTCAGGTGAATTGAAGTTTGTTGTAATCTAAAAGATTGATATTAAATTACTAACTTTTTTATCTCTTGATCGAGCAAATCTGTGATGAAATTACTTGATGAGTTCATACAGAGATGAGTGCTTGTTAGTTAGACTTTGTTGTCCATGTGTGGAATAAAATGGTAATTTGCTTTTCAAAAGTTTTAAAATGTTGTTTAAATTACAAATCTATTATTCAAAAAGTTCATTAGGTTCTCTTACTACTAGTTTATTACTGTGTGCTTAGTTAAGTTGTATGTCATCTCACTTGTTATAATAGTAACACCTTTAAGACTAACAATTTAGTGTATACCGATATTTCTTTATTTATTTTTTTCTTTTCTTTTTTTTAAAGGTATTGAATTAATATGCAAGTGAGTGAATTGAATATTTTAATCTCAAGATTGATTGATAGTACAAGCATTATGTTGATTGAATTAAGCTTATTTTGATAAATATAGAAAAAAATTGTCATTGATAAACTAAACACCAATTAGTAGTTGAGTTTATTGTTGATAGTCTCATGTTAGCAATATAATATATTACTTATATACTCCGAGAGATAGATCAAAATATTGTTATATCTACAAATTCATTTGCATAGCGTTATGGTTGTTAAATATTTTGGGTCTAATTGCGATAGTTTCAACTACTCTATTCATCCGTAATTGACTAGATAATATTTGATATATAGGTTTAAATTCATGTGTTATTTTTTTAATTTCAAAAGTATTGTGTAGTTGGCCATGGTCGGTCAATTTGAATGTCTCATATTTCTAATGAAAAAAATACAAGAATTTGAATATGTAACTCATAAACACGAGACGATAATAAAATAGACAACTCCTAGGAGGTCATCTGATTACAAAAACGAAAAGTAGGGGTGAAAGTATGTTAGAGATCAGTCAAAATGACAACAAAGTCGATACTAATCAATTTGGATATCATAGATAAACATATTTTGGACAAACTAATTAAAGAAGAGATGGACATAATTATAAATTTGTTGTGTGTATACAAATGGCTGTCAACTAACAACCATATGAAAAATTATTTAAATTCACACATCACTATTTTATTATTTAATAATGACAGGTTGCTAACTCGGTTAGTCAAAATATTGAAAATAACGATCCCTTTTAAGTTAGAAATTCAAATCTTCCTGTAACAATAAATTTATATTGGATGTTTGACAGCTACTTGCAAAAATCTTTTCACCTGTTAAGGGATGTAAAATTTAAAGTGTCTTCAACTAACCCACAAACTGTGAATTCAAAGATTTTCCTAACGTTCCAATCACCACTTACACACCATTGTTCTACACAGCCAACTTAGTATTTAGTATTTTAATCTTACTTCAAGTCTTCCGAGTTCAATAATTGTGTAAACTAGAGAAATAAAGAAAATGGAGTTCTTCCATAAATATCTAAATTTCAATAATATTAGAAATTGAGAAATTGAGTTGTTTAATGCTAACTTGTGAGCCGACTCGACATTGACATTGTGTTCAGTACTCTTTTCTGAACTATGCCGACGGAAATTTTAACTTATGTTAGCTGCCGACAGAGTGCTTTTCTTAATCCCCTCTAAGAGACTTCCAAGGAGAGAGCAAACCAAAAGGACAGATACTAAATATCACTAATATGAAGATACCTATTAATAACCAATAGTTGTTATTTATTCTTGGGCAACTCTGTAAATGATTCAACCCCACCACAACCAAACATGCAAAAAGAGAGAAGATCAAAGAAAAATCATGAAAGGACAAGGCAGATAAAAAATGGCATCAAACACAGAGGACCATGTCGGCAACATAAATGTCGATCAACAAACCAAATTGTTTCACAGTAATACAGATATATTACATACGAAGCGATTCATTGACATCTCAGAAACACAGGAATCCTAGGAGTATAAATATGGAGAAAAAGAATACAGATTATTCAATACAAACATACTGATCGTTCAACTAATTTACTGCACACTTTAAATAATTGTATAAGGATGTCTTGATTCTTACTTGGGCTAATGGAAATTCTTGATGCTTAGAAGCCATAGTGGTGGATAAAATCTCAAGAAGATGAAGCTGGGGGGACGTAAGTTGGATTAAACGGGACCTGCTCGGCACATGTAAGTGTGTCATGAGTCCCAGACTCATCACGACTGAGACCCATCAGATCGAGGTAATATTGGTAATGAGAGATAATGTTGTTCATGGGGTCAATATCGCCCTTCCCACAGATGGAATCGCCGTAGAGAATATTCATGGTTGCGCCGAAACCAGGAACCCTTTTGGACAAGGTGTCGTTCTTGGTAGGCTTCCAATTGCCAACAAAGACATCATGGGGTGAAGGCTGTGACTTCTTCACTGGGTTCATCCACATCCAAATTGCAGTTTGGAATCCAATGGTAGCATTCTGCTCAATATATTCAGGATGATTCAACAGGTCAATCTTCAATGCATCCCCAATCTTGCCGTAATTGTAATTCCTATGACAACAAACAACAATAAGAACTCAGTCAAATTCTCATGGATTGGGGATCAGAATGTTATGTTCATACTTCCTTCGAACCTAACTAGTAATCAACATCTTATCAGATTAGTCCCTAATCTAAACAGACAGAAAAAGGTGCCATTTGCATTTTCCATCATGATATGTTAGATTAGAGACCTGCAAGTGACCATTGATCAAATAGTAGTTAAAGGGATTAAGTGAAAGAACATAATGGACTATGCATAAACAAGGAACACAGCTATAAACCAATGTTAGAAACCCATATTACTAAACAAAAGCCACTGAAAAACGAAAATGGGGATAGAAAACGTCAAACCAGTAAATGGGCAGAGCACCACGGCCATAATATTGAGCACCAGGAGCACAAGGATAAGTGAGCTTGAAGTAGTCATTGCAATAGTCCTGGCTTGGACTCAGTTCCTTGTTGAAACAGAGTCCCCAAGCAAGTGGCCCTCCCGTGACAACTCCATCACCACCTACAACAAGCATTTCACACACATTCAGCAAAAAATCAAGTTCAAGTAATATTGAATTCAAACACTGCACAATCAATCATTAAGAGAAAACCCAGATCCTCAAAAAGCAGAAAGAAGTGTGTTTTTCACTTACAAGAGGTCTTAGAGCCAACATGGCCAAAGAAAGCAGCAATCTCTTTCATCTGCATCTTTTTATCTCCAGTTGTTCCAAATCCGAGCGGCTCGAACTGGGCGGCGGCGAGAATGAAGGAATGGAAGTCCCAGAAACCGACGGCATGAGCCACCGGCGAATTACGCTTAGCGAAGAGATTCTCAAATTGATAGGTCTCAAAGTAGTCGGTAATGGTCAAATTGCAACAATAAGTAGACCAAGTGCACTCCCATCCTCTATCGCAAAGCCTCTTCCCCTTCACAACCTTAACCTTCGGCTTAATCGGGGATTCATCCCCACTCACAACAGACGCCATTACAATCAGCGCCAGTATCAGCAGAAGCGAGTGGTTGAAAGCCATTTTAACCTCTCCCCACTGCAAACCCAGAGAGAAAAAAAGCATGAATTTCAAGGTGATTTAATCAAAATTTCAATGAGAAGAGAATGAACTCTTGTTGTTACCTGAAATGGCAGCAGGGATTGATTGGACAGATCTGAGAAGGGTGTTTGTGTGAAACTTGCAAATGTGGAAAATGAAGAATAAGGAGGAGAAGGAGAAGGAGAAGGAAAAGGAAGAAGCGTTAAAGACAGAGGTTAGATCGAGCGTCTCTTTCAGCTTGTAGACGCCATTGATTGGAAAGCATTTGAGCTGAGGAAGAAGGTAGAGAGGAAGGGGTGAATGTGGACCGTCCGATTGAAGATTGATGGTCAGAATTTCCAGGCTGGACAAGGGACCCACTGGAATGCTGCACCGACACTAGAAAATCATTCAATAAATAAATAAAAAAGAAGCTCTCCTAAATTTAACATTCTTTTCCTTTTTGATTAAAATACCTTATTTATAAACTTAATTTAAAGAAGAAAAAATAGTTATGAGTAAAACCTTAAATTATTTTGGTAGATCCAAATGTAAATAAAATGAACGAACTAAAGGTTTTGGTACTATTTTGTGGCAAATTACAAAAACAATAATACACCTTCAAATTGTTTAAATAATTGATATTGTTTCATGAATATATGAATATAGATATTAATATGTTAGAATTGACCATCTAATTAAAAATACATAATTAGTTTAAAAGTTAATATTTGTGTTCAATTTAATAAGTTGTAAAAATAAAATTAATTCTAAAGATTAATTTAATTTAACATAGAACAATTGACTGTAATGTTAATTAATCAGTTAGTTAATAAAATAAAAGGAAGACCTCTTAACTAACCATACTCAAATTAATAGAACATTTTTTAAAATAGAATATTAATTAAGTATAATAATTTCTTTTAAATAGTTTGTTAATTTTTTATTTTAAAAAAAATTAAAATATTAATTATCAAAGATGAAATTTATTTTATATTATATAGTTAAAATATTTTAATTTATTTTGCTATTTTTTTAAATGTTCTTCAAATTTATGGGCTAACTAATATATTTATAATTAATTTATAAAATAATTAATTAATAATAATAAAGAATTTATATTAATTTATAAATTAATTAAGTTATATATACGAACATAAAAACTTTCAGTTAACTAAATAATAATATTACGTGTAACAAGTGAAATTTTGTAAACAACCGAGATATTAAATATCAATCTAAAATCCTATGGAAAACCTATGAAACGAACAGGCCCTAAAAGCTTAGTAAAGAATGAATTCTCAAAACTTTTGTAGCTGTAGGTATTTGACCCCGAACATTTATCAATAAAAATTGAACCCAATCTGGCAAGCTTTTAAGGGTGGGGTGAATGGTAACTAATACATTCCATAAACCATACTAAAAAAATTGTCCATGTACCAACAAATAAATCAAACAGAATTGAAAAAAGAAAACAAAAGCACATGTAATCGAAAGGTCCAGACTCAATCCTGACACTGCTTGGAAAGAATGTTCCAAAGCAAAGGAAATGAGTTAAATATAGCTGTCTAAATAAATAAATATATCCTAAGAAACAAATTCCATTCACTGATGTATAGCACTCTAAATATATGAACCAAAAATCGATTAATAAACATACCAACAGAAGCTTAAAACTTCGAAATCTCGCATTATATTCGTCATCTCGTTGTCTAGCCCTTGGTGAAAAATAGAATTATTAATTGATAAATAAAATTTTGGAATGGGGACAGAGATATGGCCTCTAAAAACTGCAACAGCAGTTAGATTCTGCTCAAAATAATGTGCTGAATGATTAACTAAAGAAACTGAGAATTCAACAGAAACAAAAATCATTCAAAGGAAAGAACTCCACTACGTTTCTACTAAAGCAATGGGGACACCAGCTTGGCCCAGTCCTTCGACAATCTTACTCTCCTACTGTCAAACCAAATCCAAATTTGTAATCTTTCTTCCTGTGATCAATCTGCATTAACATAAGACTCAGCCAAGTGAACATGTTGAAAAAAAGTGCTTGCTCTATACAAAAATTAACTTATTTCCTCATTAATCATTGTTCTGTTATCTACTTCTAAATAATGTTTTCAAAATCCTGACCCTACTGGAAGTTAGAAAATCCCCATTTTTTCCCAATGGCCTTCATTATTTATGTGGTCATTATTCCCATAGCTTGAACCCATTCAGTCCGAACCTTTTTATAAGGCCAACCCAAGGTAGTTGAAGGTTATGTAAAGAAAAGTATATGACTTAATACCTCTGCGGAAAGGATGAAATTAACGCCCATATTTAGCCGCTCTTCAAGGAAAGCAGCTACACAACCATTGGAATCAATCTTCCCTCTAAGACGAGACTGCAACAACCACAATAATTACACATCTTCAATGACAGGAAAGTATTCAAACTAAACTTGTTTGACGTTCTGCTAGACTGATCATAAGTTATCAATACAATTGTTGTGGGTTTAACCAGAATCGCAAAATCACCCGGTGAAACTAAAATTTGACACACCAATCATATAATCCTCTCGTATAGAGAGTAAATAACGCACAGCAAATAGAACAATTCAGTCATCAGACTAGTCTATAGTCATAACAAGCCCGAAATTCCAGCTAGGGATGCAAACCATTGTTATATCACTGCTTCAGCTTACATTTGGTTGGGGAATTTCAATGAAAGAAAAATACATATTCTTCAACGGAAATGAATGAGATTGTGGAGTTTATAAGTTGACCAAGTTTCATGGCTCTTCATGGTGATCTCTCTAACAATTTTTCTAATTGAACTCTTAATGTTATTGATTCTAATTGTGGGGTTCTTTTGATAAGTTTCTGTTGTACAAGTTGTGATTATTCATAAACGAATTCAGTTTGATTAGGGGTGGTCTTGTTTGTATCTGCAGTTTAAGATTTCCTGAGACATTTTCCTTTCTCTACTTAATGCTAACTTTCCAATATGTAATTAGTGTGTTTCCTTTTTCTAAAAAATTGAAATACTCCACTAAGACTTCTGCACGACGTACACTTCTTCAATTTTTGTATATCACACTTATATATGTCATAAATGCTTACCACTGACTCTATCTTATGCTACAACTCATTTGCCTCACTTGGAAGTATGTAGTATGTACACCCACTTGGATAGGAAGCTAAGCCTTATTCATTTTCCTTGGGGCTTCGATTCCATCCCTCCATCGCAGTTCATAATTATGCTCACAGTATGCCAATCAATCCTTCCCAAGAAAAAATTCTCATATTCTCTCTTTAACTCCCGTGCAGGCCTCCTTGGCAAAAGGTTGAAACAATTGACAGAACTGCATTACTTGGTGTAAAATGACCGTATAAATTAACAAAAATTTCTCCATTTTACCAGCTTAGTTGAAATCTTGAGCAATACAAGATTGGTGAATTATATTAGGGCTGCTGCCAAAAATCAGCTCTTCTAGCCAGCAGCATCACCAAATGATTCATATAATAAATCTTCGATTTTCAGCAATTCTTTTATACCATAATTACAATAATACTATATCATCTGCCGAGTGTAAATAAGCCCAATGATTATCAACAACACAAAATACTTCAATCCCTCCAATAACTATCTCCTTTGCGAATTAGACAGTATTAGAGGAAATAAATTGTAGATAACATATACTTCGTATTATGGAGCATTCACAAAACAGAAGCTACCTGTCGAAGAATGTAGTCGTAGCCAAGACTGGATATTACATCTCTTGACATGTAATTATACGTGAAATCAGTTGCCAATGAAACCTAACATAAGGAATAAAAAATGATATAAGCTATTGCGAAAATTAAATTAGAATGTTTGACGGTTCTATCTCTGTTTCCATCCTCTTCATTGTGAAATATTCTTTTTCTAATACCATCTAGCTTGCTAGGTGGCTAACTTCCCTCTTTTTACGTGTTAGGTAATAATATTCTGTTAATCTACTAATATTTATTGTTTCTAGTCAGCAGAAATGTGCTGAAGCAATTTATTTACCTTCTCAGACACCTTTTGAACGTAGCTCAGCGCTACCATACCTGTGCTAGCAACTTGTCCAGTGGCAACCTGCAGAATAGAAAATTGAACCAGATTAAGGATCGTTGAAGTCAATTTTTATCCTTCTTAGGATCAAAATTTTCCAAAAACAAAACACTAGCCAACAATCAACAAATACAAATTACAAAAATAATAAAATAAATAAATAATAAGTTAAATGCCTGAATACTATTATAATGGCACAAAGTAATCCAAGATCTTCCATAATATATTAATATTTAATGGAAGAATAGTGGAGAATGATTTAAAAACATCTTGCACCCTCATCGAAAAGCATCACTTCATTCCGTTATTTACATATTACATTTAAAATTAGCATATTGCTTAATAGCTAGTCTAGTTTCTATTAATTGTTAGTTAAATTACAATTTTGTGGGTGAAAGCTTAAGTTCTCCACCCAAAGCACAGCATTCAAGAATCAAGATCTAGGAGAACATATCCAAACTGTCACCTTCGACACCACCTCTTTGGCTAATGGTTGATTTTTCATAAGTTCGATAAAAGAAATGAATATTTCATTATTAGAATCAAGTAAGTTATTCTAATGCTTTTTTATTTAATTATACTAAATTTTTAAATAATTTAATCAACATATAGTAGTGATTAAGGTATTAAAGGTGAAACCCAGGAAAAAAACTTTGTTTGGATTCATATGGGAATAAAATATTAAAAAAATAAAGAAAAAGTCATAAAATGATGACAATAGCCATACCATCTTATCAGTGTTGTATCTTGCAGCATAACCAATACCAGACTTTCTATGCTGACCAGCCCAAAATACTTCACCACCCAATGACAGATGAGGGGATACACTCTGCAAAACAGAATTATTATCAGCATAGTCTCTTTATGTCACACAGTTGAGAAGAGAATGGGTCAGGAAGAGTTAAAACATGAACAAAGCTAATAACAATTGCCCAAATTGTCGAGGAAATATGCAAGAATGTCAAGACAAGCTCATCTCCATCTCTATTCCTATTGAGGACAGTAGAATGTGAACATCTCCGAGGTTGGGGGACATATTCCACTACGTCAAGGCAGTATGTGCAAAATGAAACGTGCCTTTTCTTTTATGAATAAAAAAGAAATGTATAGTTATGGCGAAATAGAAACCAAGTAAACAAAAGGGTCAAGATTAGTAGCAGTGGAGTGCCAAGACGAACAAGAGTGAGGTATGGTGGCTCTGAATGAAGGAGAGTGGATTGTTATCAAAATAAAATCAGATCATTAATACGCCTACATCACCTAGATGTGTAATTTTGTATTATAGTGAGCCAAAGTGCAAAACTGTAATTGTATAAGTAGTATTTGCACCAGGTGAAAAAGGATATGATTCCTTATCAAGTACATTCTCGAGCAAAAAGGAAGGCAGTCAATTAGTGAAAATAAACGATTACCCCAAAAAGGTGTAGTAACAAAGTAAGAGGAACCACAAAATGAGTTCAATCTCCAATTTAAGAAATTTTTAAGTAATTGAAAAATTCTCCCAACACGAACTAAACTCCAAAACTTGTAGAATGCTTGAGCAGCCATAAAAGGACAGGATAACATAATAATATAAACCAATCAGTACTGTACCTGAATGTAACTGGCTCCAAATAAGGCACCGTTGCCCAATTGAAATTGAGTTCTGAAGTCTCTGCCCTGATTCAAACATAGTTTCAATTAACGAAAACAAACACATTAATTTCTAACTCCTAAGCTATAAAAAAAAAAATATACAAAAAAAGAATAATTTGAGTTGTCAACTAGAAACCACTAGTTCAATTCCAAAAGATTAACCATCAGGGTTAGCCTAGTGATAAATAGAGGGACATGACCTTGACAAAGAGCCAAGAGGTCATGACTCAAACCATGACGGCCATTTACCTAAAATTTAATATCCTACAAGTTTCTTTGAGACTAAATGTTGTAGTGATAGGTGGGTTGTCCGGTGAGATTAGTCAAGGTGTGCATAAGTTGGCCCATATACTCACGAATACTAAAAAAAGATTTTAATACAGCCATTGAGATTGAGAAACCTGGCTCACACACTATAGATTCTATTTTGAATTACACATTCTTTGACAAAAGCCTGATTTAATTTGCATTGCTTAAGGTTAAGGTTTTGAAGCATATATCCAAGTCTTGATGGAGCTCTTAACAACCAAATTAGACTGTCATACTGTCATAGAATAATAGCTGACATTATTCCCCAGCTAAGATTGTCAAAATATTTGTTTAGATATAATTGTATAGTTTTTCAAAAAATAAATTCACTAAGACCTTAAACATACTTGCTAAGGAGAAAGATGCTACACTTTAATAGGAAAGAGTAGCAACTATAGCATATAAGTCATACTCGTAACAAACATCAATCACTATGCAACAAAAATAAGCAAGATGGTGGTAAATCTTTAAAAATTTGATAACCTTATAATCGAAGTTGACCATTCCATGTGACATGTGTGGCTCATTTGTCAGCTGAAAAAAAATAGATGGCATCAGCTAACAAAACCAAAGGAGAAAAAAGTATGGCATTGCCTGATAATTAAACGATAGAAGAACCCATGATCACCTGTGCATTGGCCTTCAAAGTGAGATTGTCAGATAAATCACACTTCACTCTTGCATTCAGCCTACCATCGGTGAGTATCCTCCCAAAAAGCATCAACTACATACCAGTCGGCAATGCCATCAAGTTGTGGTCCATTATGACAACGAAACAAAAAAAAAAACATTCAGCAAGTGACTGTTACCTTCGGATCTATAAAATTGGCACCAAACTCGTAAGTGGCAGTAGGTATTTTGATGGTTTCGGCAGATTGGTTAGGAATCTCAGTTGGTCCCATAAACACACTGATCAGTCATCGATGGTTGATAACGCATAGTTATCAGCTAAGTCAATTCACTATGTGACCCAGAAGAAACGATAAAAGAAGGGGAAAAAAGTCTGAAAAACTCATTACCAAAGCAAAACTACCTGTGGCTGAGGGAAAACTTTTGATTGAGTCCTTTAGTGAAATCAAATCGCATCCCTTCAAATAGTTCCGGCTTTAAGGACACTACCAAAGCAAATCAAACATATAACAAAATGCATCAGTTCAAGAAACCAGAACTCACATTCCCACTAAAAACAACGAGGCCGACCAATTCTACAAGCATTTCACACCTCAAGAAAGATAATCTTTTTCAAAAACAATAAAAATGAAAACAAAGCGATCTCGGATGTCCTCGATACAGTAACAATAGCAATGAACAAATAATGAACATAGAGCTAAAGGAGTAGCTGAGAAAAGAGAATTACTGAAAGCTTCACGGTGAATCTCCTCGTAGGGGATCGGACAAGGGAGGTTCAAGTAATCGACCTTCTCATCCTCTGTCTTCTTCGGTGGGATGGGTAGGGGATAAGGCGCAGCCGTAGCAGTGGCGGCGGTCGGAGGAGCAAGGCCCGCCATTGTGTATAATCAACAAAAGGAGATAGCAGAGAATCAAGTGTAGTAATGGCGAGGGGACGATCGGAAAGGAAATGGGAATGGGATTGATTTTAGTTTCAAGTGTAGCGATCAGAGACGAGAGAGAAAGGGTGGAGTTTAGGGTTATCTCTCTCTAAACCCCAGAGAGAATGCTCTAAAACCCTAAGTTCCGGCTTGAAATATTTTCTAAAGGTAAAAAATAAATCATTTCTTATGTCTTTTTTTTCATTTTTAAATGTTTGTTTATTGTTTCATATGATCAAATTGATCAAATTGATCAAATTATTTATACAATGTAGCAAATTTTTGTGATTTTTTTTAAACTTTAAAATATAATAATTGAGTGTTAATATAAAAAGTGGATCTCCATTGATTACTTTATTTAACATAAATTTTTTTTATTAATGTTCGATTATATTTTTAAATTTTTAATTTACGAAATAAGCCCTTTATAATAAATCCTTACAAAGGAACTTGTTCTGTAGTTAATCTATTCTTAGATAAAAATTCAAAATTGTCTTAATAGTTAATATTTTTCTGTGTTTAAATTTTAAATTTGTCAAAATGGTCAAAATGTTATCTACCTCACTTCCACTATGTTGTTGTAAGTATCGTCATTATTCATCCAACTTTAGAAATTATCATTGTATGTCAATTACATCGTTGCTGCCAATTAACTCAAATGACTATTTTCGCCCAACATCGTCACCATCCAACTGCACCGGTACCATGTGGTCAGCTCGTGATCGATTTGATGGCCATTTTTAAAATTATTACTCCAAATTATTTTCTTCCACTATGTTGTTGTAAGTATCGTGATCTTTTACAATAATTTGATATTAAATAAAAAAAAAATAATAAAATAGATAAAATATTTACATAACGTCTTTGAGTAGTTTTCATACATAGGGTAAGTAGTTTGATTTTTTAATTATTTTTTAAGAAAACTATGATATTTTACCAGTAACAAATTAAACAAGTTTGAAATAAAAATTCTTTTGGAAGAGATTTGTCAAATACATTTTTTATTTTAAACAATTTTTAAAAGAAGTGTGACTAAATCAACTTGACTTCTTGAAAATCATTTATTTTAAGTTAATTCAAATGGATCTTTAATACAACTTACAAATAGTTTTTATCAATACATATAATGTTTTTATTAGATGTAAATTCGATATCTATGGATTTTGTAATTTTGATATCTATAATTTATGGTTTATAATTATAATTTAGTCCTGCAGTGAGAGTAGCGAGACTATTTTGTTTTGTTTTTTGTTTTTTTTTGTTCTTTTTCTTGTTTTTTTTAATTTTAGTTTTGTTGTTTTTCATAAAATGAAAGAAAATTCAATTATGTTATTTTATATAAATCATGGAAATGCGATCACATGATACATCTTATTGAAAGGAGATTATTGTCATTGTTGTTTAACCAATTTGGATCGTAATTAACTTTGAAATTAGTATTGTTGACATCGTGTATTTTGAAAAAGAATACTTAATGGTGAAAATTAAATATAGTTTCATTAAAGTTGAAGTCGTATGAATTCAAAATATTGAAAATACATTTGTCAACGTCAATGAATGAGTCACGCAGGAATCAAGAGCACGTGTCCCCTCGAATTGCGGTCTTTGTACTTTTAATATAAAGTTTTAAGTAATAGCAAACGATGTTAATTAGTAGATGTGTTTTTGCTACCGAGATTCCCATGTGGCTTACTGGTTGAGGTGCATATCTAGGTTCATGATTATAATCATAATACTTAAAGATCAAATTTGTAGAGCGTATTTACTAAATAGCATTTGTTAGCCTCAAAGTCTTTTTTTTGCACATTCACTTGTAGACAATTTTTGGGTAGACTTGTACATAAAATGGTCAGTGTGTAAATTTCTTAACTTAACGACCGTGTAAATTCGCGAATGGTTGAATTTTTTTGGTTCAACAAACGTATTTAAAATTTAAATAGTACAATTACACTAGCATGAAACTCAAAATACACAAACCAAAATAATACTGTAAATGACTATTACATAAATCATTGTTGTATTAAAAAAAAAAAATGTTGACGGTCAAAATAAGTATACTTAAGTAGAAAATCAAAACACGAGCCATTAACCTAGAGGTCAAATATTCAACTTTCAATACCTCTGGTCCGCAAGTTGTCAGGATTATAGATTTATATAGCATGCTCATATAAAGACAACATGTATTGAATGAAAATTAAAAATAAGGTGAAACTTCGACATACACCTTATAAGTTTAGAAGAATAATTAAATGTATGGATTAAATGACCTTCTAAATTTTAATGTCTATTAAATATAACTGTGGAAAGGGAGAGATTAAGCATTTGACTTATCAAAATGGAAGTTATGCTAATATCATTAAGTTAAGCTCGTTTTGTTATAATATTATAAATATTATGTTAGCAGTTAATTTTAACATTAGCAACTTAGAGAATAGGCGAACACGTTGTGGACTAAAAATGAATGTCCTTGTATATTCTTTATCTATATTTGTTCACTTGCATAGTGTTATTTTGGTTAAATTAACATAACAAATCTTTTGTTATAGAGATGGTAGGTGTTACATACTGACTAAAATAAATATTTTGAAAGTATACAAATCACTGTTCAAAATAATAAAAATTAAAGTTAATATTTTGAGAGTGGACGAAGATAAATTGGAGATAAACCTAAAACTAATTCTATTGTAATTTTTCACTAGAAAACAAAACTAGAGTTGTTAAAAGCCTTAGATTGTTATTTTATGTTTTCAGTAATTCATATTTTCAATTGTTATTTGCACTTATTTACATGTTTACGGGTTGCATGTCACATTCATAAAAACAAATTTATCGAAATGTAACATATACTTAAAAAATGTTAAAAATGAACGTCATAGTTAAATGAATCAAGAACAATTTGTCTTACGAAAACTATGATGATTTGGTAAATTAAATATACAAAATTTGTCTATTGGATTTAGAATATGAAATTTTTAAAAAAAGTTTCATAACACTAACTACGTAACTCTTACCCCAAACACATTTTATCATAATACTAACTATTCATAACCCAACACTTCCCCCAAACAACCATATGTCTCTCTACCTTGTAGTCATCTCTCTGATTGCAAAATACACAGTAACATCACCACCACCAACGTAGACATCTTAGGGGATATTTGACAATTTACATACGATTGAGTTGGTGCCTTGATATTCATGTTACTCACATTTATTACCGTATTTGTTAACTTATATTTCTCACATACTTATTCATGTCAATCTTTTACCGTAGTTATAAACTCAGTTTTTTTTTTTAAATAACTTTAACCAAATCCCCTAATCCATTAACAAAATCCTAATCGCATAAACTAAAGTGGACACTATTTCAAAGTTTAGGTACCAAAATAACATTTCAAAAGTTATCCAAAAGATAATAAATTTGAAATACAAAAGACGAAAAGGATTTAACCCTACAAAAATTGTCATTGTCATTTTTTTCCAAGAACAATAGAAAATAGATAAATTTGAATCAAAGTTGGCTACAAATACTATACCAAGTGGAAAATTTTCTAATTACACACCAACGTGTTACATCAATTGCTTATTCAACATGTTGTTAAAAGTTCGTTTTGATCAACTTAAAAAATATATGTTTTTAAAAAAACTCGTTTTTCTAAAATTTGTTTAAAATACATTTAAAAATTATTTTGAGTGACTTTCAAACACTTTAGTTTTTTTTCAAAATAACTTATGTTATAAACTAAACACTTGAAAATGTAATCCAAACACACAACAAATAGTTTATTATCATGATTCTTTAATAACTTTTTAGGGGTGAACATGATAGACCGAAAAATCGAGCCAGTCGGTCGGAATCGTTTTCATAAAGTTTCAAATCATGAATTTTTAAAAAATATTTGTAAGTGTTAAGTCAACCCAACAGAATCCGACCGATCAAACCTTACTCATAGATGTCGAAGTCGATTTGAACATTTACTAAACTGACTATGGTCCGTTTAATGACAGTTTTGTAAAAAAACTAACTCCAACTCCAACCGACTGATGATCACCTCTAAACTCTTTAGATTAGAAATGAACATTGTTAAGTAAGAGTCGGTTTTTCGAGTTGATCGGTTGGTTTTAAGTCTATAAATTTTAAATGTTATTGGTTTGATTTTTTTATAAACAAATATTGATTAAACCTCTCTTTATCTTCGATCAATCAATTTTGTTAACGAGTTTAATTTTTGAGTGTATCATTATCACTGGTGCTTTATATGGCTAAAAACGAATGGAGTCGTATAAACAATTAAAAGGTTGTACTAATGCAGGATGTTGACATTTAAGCTTCCCCCGGCGATTATGAATGTTAATTTATTAATGGAACCCCAAAAACGTTATTAATTCCAAAACATTGGAAAAAGCTCCCATATTAAATCTAGCAATCAAAATGGAAACCTAAACTAAAACTCAACCTCCCTTACA
Organism: Cucumis sativus; assembly: GCF_000004075.3. Lineage (NCBI taxonomy): Eukaryota > Viridiplantae > Streptophyta > Magnoliopsida > Cucurbitales > Cucurbitaceae > Cucumis > Cucumis sativus. The sequence goes on from NC_026658.2 coordinate 2,324,305, forward strand.
TTATTTCAATAGCTTGAATTCCCTAATAAAACACAAACATTACAACCAAGAAATCTAAAGGATCTCAAATCACAATCACTTTTTCTGCTTAGTTACGGAAGAAATCATAGTGAACGAGGATGATGAAGAACAACAACAACCAGTAGAAGCAAATCATCTGCACTGGGTCATCCACACTTCAAACACTATAACGGTTTCTTCTCAAGAGTTTGGAGTTAAAATTTTGTTTAGGCAGCTATGGTTTCCTCTCAGATGAGGATTGTCTTCGGTCTCTTGACATTTGTCACCGTCGGCATGATCATCGGTACGCATTTTCGTTTCTCTCTGTCGGTTTTTGTTGATTTTATGTGTATGTGTTTCGTGTGGCGTGTTTTTTACTCATTCGATGCCGAAATGGAGATTAACAAGAACTTGAGTGATTAGTGGCTTTATGCTTTGTTGAGGTATTCGTCAATGTATTTTAAATCTGAGTTGTGATGTTTTTCTTTGAGTTGATTTCTTTAGAGGAGCGAGGTATTCTTTGTTGGTACCATTAGCGAATTGTGTTTTCTTCTTCTTCTCATACTTTGTAATGGTGCACTTGCCGGCTCTGTCAGAGATTGGCAGCTACACAGTGTTGTGTTGACGACTACTTGTAAATGTTAATTTGCTTTTCATTTTCTGGAATTTACCTCTTCCTTGGATTTGATTTAATGGAAATGAAAACACTCTTGACTCTCCTTTTTTGAGTTTTTCTATGATTAAACGTTGCAGTTTTTTATGTTTGCTATGAGTTGAACTATTTGAATGATGAATCTTTGACCATCTGGCTGGATTCTTTGTTCGCATATGGTAACATTTTGGTGACTTGATTGTGTTCCTGTACTTCCAGAGAATTATGCAAAGTTGTGATTCATAAGGTGCTTTCTTGAATGGTAATTGCAGGTGCTTTGTTACAACTAGCATTTTTAAGAAGGCTGGAGGACTCTATTGGTACTCTTCTTGGTTTATTTGTCATGTAGGACTTTAAACTATAATGACAGTATCTTATATTTGGAATGACGATGAGCACTTTTGGCATTGGATTTGGATCTCTTTGAAATTTTCATTTCGATTTTATTTTCATTCATGTCTCTGGGGAAGTGTTGTCATCATGTCTACCTATAACTAAACAGACATGAGTAGACATGATGACAACAAACGTTCATTAATAAAAGCATCTGTAAAATGTCGAGGAAATAGCACATGGTAACAGTCGATATGCAGTATGAGTCAACTTATTTTGCTTCAAACTAATAGAAGAAGAAGTTGTTCATGAACATATTTGAAATCTCATAGAAACTCAATTCTGTAGCATGCACCATAGGCATACAGATGTTGCAAGGCCAAGTTCCATGAAAAAGACAGAAAAATGTTCAGATGTAAAGACTTTCCCGCTAGTATTGTAACTTTCTATTTTCTTCAATTGGACTAAAAAATTTCTACGATAAGTATCTGGATTGGACCAAACACTTGGACTTCGGAGAACATAGGAGATAGTTTAATTTATCTAAGTTGCTGCATCATAACAGTTCAATTTGAAATTCATTGAAGAAAAAGTTTACATAGATATTTTAAAATTATCTGAAGTAGTCGTATGTATCTCACGAGGATTTGAAATATTGTTTGCATACCATAAAACTTATGACTTCCTGGTAATTGTTTGGAAGAATGACCAAACGATGTAGACTCGCTTAGCCCAGAGCTCTTGACGTATCCATGCTTAAATAATATCACCTCTCTTTGCTGACAGCATGACATTTACTGACTGCTGGATGTAACCTATATGTTTATGGGGCATGGTTTGTTTTGGTATTACTACAATTTTTGTATGATCCATGTCTTTGCAGGCACGGAGTTTCTACCTGCTGGAAGGTTACATAAAGCTCAGTATGATAGCCAACATCAATTGCCCCGAGGTTGGAAAGATATTATAGGGTCAACTTTTACACAAAAATTTCCCCCTATTAAATAACATTAGAATTGTTTTAAAGGGAACATATCTTTCTTCGATCATTTCTTTGATTTAGCATGGCTGCAAGTTGTTCATCTATGTTTTTGCTTCAAAAGTGGTTTTTAACGCCTGTTTATTTCATATGATGAAGAAAAGACTTGATGGAAATTTGACTTAAATTACAACTTCCAATTTCTTTAGTCATTTTTGTTCTGTTCTAGATTATTAATATAGGAATAATCCATCTACTGTTTTTTACTGAAAGTTGTTTCCATCTTCATGTTTATAAAAAATTATTATTTCATCATTTCTTTTTATTTGAAAGCATATTATATTTTCATTAAAGGACTATACATAACTTTTGTTTGCGATAATCATCATGAGTTGGCCGCCTGGTGACTATAAAGGATTAGCGACTGTAAAGGATCATGAATTTAGTAAAGAACTTAGAGGGAATCAATTCGATCCATGGTAGGCACATACCTATATATACTACAAGTTTCTTCGGCATCCAATATTGTAAGGTCAGACATATTATCTCGTGAGATCTGTCGAGGTTGCCGTAAGTTGGTCATACAGATATAAATTTTTTTTGTTATTGCCTTACTTTTACTCTGGACCAATTAGAGAAGCTCCTTTTTTATTTTTTATTATTTAAAACCGACTCTGGTTGGTTGTACTCCTTATCCTATCTTTGTAACTGTTGTTTCCTAATTTTAAACAGTTATTTCTTATCTAGAAAGCATCAATTCTTGTTGGCCTATTGGACAATAATACTGACTACTTATTTATTTGTTATTATTTTTTTAGAAGATTGATATTGGTATTAAGGTTCTCATCGAATTAAGTTCATATTAGAATGAGATTTAGCAAACATAATGAAATTGTTCAATTATCAGCATGTTTTCACACTGATTTATTTATTTGTTTTTATTTTGTCTTGATGATTCTCCTTTTGCTAATTTTCAGGCTTTCCTAATTGGATTAATGACAAAGAAGCAGAAATTCTTCGTCTTGGCTATGTATGCTTACTATTTTTCTATTTTGGATCGTCAACGTTTTTTTTTTTTTTTTTGGGATCTTTGAGTGCCTTGTTATTAAAAAAGATAGGATAATTTTATACAAAAAAAGTTTGTTTATCCTTCGTAAACCAAGTAAAAGTTAAGAACCAAGCAGATTGGGGGAAAACATACAATACAGTTGTGTTGAAGAAGAAATGAGTAAGTAGGCTAAAGAATACCATAATTCGACAGTGTCCTGGACACACCCACCCGCACACACAATAGCCTTGGAATCGAGACAAGGGATTAATTACCAATAGCTTGAATAATCATTCCATCTAGAAGCACGAGAGAAGAAAAATACTCGCATATTATATGTATACGCAAGTGCTCAATTCATTCAAATATGAATGTAAAATAATTGAGACATTGTTTCATATCTCATGACATGTAAATATCCATGTGCAAAACAAAATGAGAAATATTCTCTTGAAGAGAAAAAGATAGTCAACTAATGATTTGGAAGCAATTAAGAAAATTTGGAGTATTTCTATTGTGTCTTTTCCAGTAACACGTCTGCTCTTTTACATTGGTGGACAGTCTTTTCTAACATTTAAGTGAATTTTTTTTATCCTGCACGTGTTTTTGGGAATAATTTGTAGGCAAGTTTTCCATGTTACCAATTGAAGTTTCCTGTCCTAAAAGAAAGTTTCCCTTTTATTTTGTGGAATAGGTTAAACCAGAAGTAGTAAGCTGGTCACCACGAATCATAGTATTGCATAATTTTTTGAGCACGAAGGTGAGCATAATCCCATCGGAATGGTAATTCTTATTCTGGATGTTGTCGTTTCTCTGCAGAGTCTTTCCTTTACATAGCTTTGAATATAGAAAAACTTTCAACTAAGTGACTTATATTTGTATATATGTATTATCTATATATATAAAGAAACAATTTATTGATGAATGAACTTTATGGAAAATCTACAGGATTACATAAAGCTTTCCCAATTAGCTAAAAGGGAAGCACACCTGTAGGCAGTAAAGAGGGTTGGCAATTTACCTCAGATTGTGTTGGATTTTTATCATTTTCTCACCAGGAGACCTTTGGATGGCTCCTTACCATGGTGATGTGGTACTCGACTTTTAAAAATGGATCGATTTGTAGGTTAGGGTGGCCTTTGAAGATGAATGTATTTGTACTTCTGTCAGGCCAAAGCCAAAGCTGTACACTTCACCTTGATGCTTGCACTTTGATGGTCTCTAGTTTGGACGAAGTCTTTTTTTCGGTGGATCAACATAGCCTCACAAGCTCTGACCATATCAGGGGGGTCCCATTGGTCTTTTTATATTAATCCAACCTCCGTGGACAGAACCCGGGTTTCTTCTTCTATAGGAATTTCATGTTCAAGTTTTAGGAGGAAGAATCCAACTTCATACAAACTCTCTTTGGTGCATAGGTGGCTTGCTTGTTTTTCATTTTTATATTGGCGGAGGGTTTGGTCCCTTCAGACGCATCTGATAAAATTGGAAGAAAGAGAGAAGATAAGAATGACCCTTTCGAAGGATCACATTTATGCATCCGAGGACGGCTTCATTGAATCGAAAAGGATTCAAGAAGCAGAAACCAACTGCACATGATTTTGTTCCAATCATCATGAAAGTGCTTTATCTACCACAATGGAGGAGTCCCACTGGGTTGAGGCTTGCTGACTGGAAGGATTGGGATCCTCCATAGACATTATTGTTGCTCATGGTTAAAGATCAATTGGATGACGACTATACATGAACAAGAGTTTCTCTATAGGCTATACAATCGTTTCTTTCCACTTTGATGGTAATGACAACAATGTTCCTAACACGTCTGTAAGATAAATGGCCATTTTCAATCGAAGTCTATATAATTGGAAATGATCGTGGGATATTTGCCCTTCTTTCCCTTTTACACAAGATATTTACAAGACTACTTGGTTCCTTGTACTTTTTGGCTGGAAAGGAATTAAGAAATGTAGGATTTTAGAAAGTGGATTAAGGTTAGGAATCTAGGATAGAATAAGACATGAGTTGAGACTTGGGATTTTGTAGTTTTGATGCATAGAAATAAGACCACCAGTTATTGAACAATCATCAATGCCTAGACAAAAGCTGGTAGGGGAGGTTTTTGAAGATTCTAGAAAGGAAAGCTTAATTACCAAATTTATTGAACAATCACCAGCTGGTGGAGTTAAACAAACTGCCAAAAAAAAAAAAAAATTGATGGTGGTTTTCAGTAATTTGGTTGCGAAGACAACACCAGTTAGGCCAGATGCTTAGATTGGAATTCTCTTAAGAACTTGTTCATTTACATTGATGCCAACCGAAGCCAAACACCATGAAATAATTTAATGTGTTGAAGATATTCTATATTTAGTTCGCATTTTGATAATTTCTTTCTGGAGAAGTTGGTAACCTCCAGACATTTGTCTAAAGAGAGACTTGCTTGTAAAACTTCCTAACTTATCATCCAGCCGCTACAGCTGGGTATCATGCTGAGGGATAGGTTTTTACCCTCAAACTTCGTAAGAAAGACATATCCTTTCAGGAATTTCCTACAGAACAAGATTTTATCATTGTGGTTTATTTTTTTTCGCTTTTAAATCTCAATCCCAATGGAATTGCATCTTTTTTTTTTGTTCCAAAAAAATAAATCTCAATTCTAATGGAATTGCATCAGTTCTTTTAGTTCAAGACGCATATATTTGGATAAGAGGGACATGATAGCTTCTGTTTTTACTAATTTATTAATTGTATAGGAGTGTGACTACCTTAAGGGAATAGCACTTGCTCGCCTTGAAATTTCCACTGTCGTGGATACGAAAACCGGGAAGGTATGCACTTTTTCCCCCTTCCTTTGTATGATCACCTGTCTATTAGTTTAATGCATGATAGATAATTACAACGGATAGTGGTTTTCTCTTGCTTATTACTTGTCTATACACTATTTTTGCTCTCAACTTCTATGAATGTTATCTGTTGAAATAGACCCTACTTACTGAAATGAAAATGAATTAACTATGGTCATATATTGATATTTGGTTCTACTCCAATTCTCTACACTTTAAAGTTTGAAGTATCTCTGTTTCATAGATAGACGAAGTAAAAAGAAAAAAAAAAAAAAGAAAAGGGAAAAGAAGAAAATGAAGAAAAAACATCAATGCAGTGTCTGGTGTTTGGTTTAGAAATGGAATTGGGTTTTTGAAAACCAAAATTTTCCATTTCTGTAATTTCTTTATAAATTTAAAGATGTTTCTAAAATGAAAAAACCAAAAACCGAATTTGTTAGCTAATAAACTTCTTTATTAACAACCAAAAAAAAAAAAAGAAAATTTGTTATTTATTATTATGTTTTTTTGTTAAAAAAAACTAATTTGCTATCAAGCTACCAGTTCGTAATGTTTTTAGGATTTGGGAAAAGAACAGATGGTATAGGTAAAACAATCTCAAACTTTCATCTTTCTGGCAATTTTGGGATTAAAACATTGTTTCAACATCAAACATTAGGAAACTACTAGATTGTATACCCCTTTTGTGAATTTCATACATCAATGAAATTGTTTCTTATGAAGAAAACCTTAGGCAAGGATCTTGTGGAGGAGGTATGAAAAGGAAATTGGCCCAAAGAGGTAAAAAATTTAAGAAAGGATGATCATGTCAGCATAGTTTCCCTGGATGATCAATTTTTTTAACAATTGGAAAGCTCTTATTCAGTAGTTTTCTTTTCGTTTTTTTTTTTTGGGGGGGGGGGGGGGAGGTTGTCTCAACCCGTTGCCTTTTGTCTGTTTCTCCTTGTTTTTGGTTGAATACACACACACACACACACACACACATTCTTGTTTCCTATAAAAAAAAAAGTCAGCATAGTTTCAAACCTGAGAGAGAGGAGGACCCATCCAGGGAAATCAAAGCTAGAATGTTGCAAATATTTGCCGACAGTTATGATACAATAAAGCATCACTGTATTTTCAGCAAAGAAAGAAGATAAAATATTGTTGTTTATGAGTAGCTATATAAATATATTGAAATGCTAATACTTCTACATTTAAGGTTACTTTATCTTGAGTGTTTTTTTTTTTTAATCTCTTGATAGATTCTATATTTCAAGATTGTGATTGATAGTTTTGCTTCGTTCTTTTGTAAATGGCATTATTTTTTCGTATTGGAGGACCCATTTATTAATGTTCTTTTGGTGGAATGATATATATATTTTTCCTATTAGAAAGATATTTTAAATATATGTGTTTGCTCTCCCTTGTATATTTATTTTCAGGGCGTTAAGAGTGATTTTAGAACGAGCTCTGGAATGTTTTTAAGTCATCATGAGAAAAACTTTCCAATGGTCCAGGTATTAATTACAAAGAAAGTGTTTGGTATATTTTGATGTTTCAAGTAATGGATATGGATGTGCTCAATAGTAAACTTTATGGAAAAAAAGCTTTCAATTTAGCTAAAGGTATTCTTCCGGATAAATTTACAATTTTGTTCCACTTGTCTTGGACAAGATTTTTATTTAAAGAAAACATAAATGATCATGTACGACTGATTTACAGTATAGTCTATAGGGATGCTAAGCAAATGTATTTCACAAACTTCAAATTCTCATTAACTTCAAAGTTCAAATAGCCAAGTTCAGTCCTTAGAGTGACAAAAAAGAGTAGCAGATTTTAAACTAGTAGTCACTTAACAGTAAATAAGTGTTATTTCTATCCAAAAAAAGAAAAAGATAAAAAGGAAAAGGAAAAGAAAACAAAGAGTAAATAAGTGGCCGACCAAAAACTTAAAATTTACAGCATCAGTTACCCAACATTTCCCCCACGGCCATACACAAGAATCTAAAGATTTATTAAAAGATCTTGGAAGAAATTTTAAAGAAACAGTTCAAAATTTTTGAAAGCAACAGATCGCCTTATTTCCTTCCCTCCAAAGGAAAGCTTGTCCTTGAGTTTTAGGCCACCAAATAAAAGGTTTCAGGAGATTATTTAAAATCCAGCAACATTGAAAGTGGGGTGGATCTTGAGATTTTGAGTTAGTTACTTTATATGCACTGCTACCAAATCTCTTAAGATTTTGAGAAGGCCTATTCTTCTTAGGATGAAGCTTAGAATAGAACCAGAAGAAAATCTTGTTAACTTGTCATTCACAAGTTATCAAATTTCCAAACTTGAACTATTGTTTGCCCTCCATGTTGGAAATTTACGAGATATAAATTAATGCAAAATAAACCAAATTATATCTCAAACTCCCACTTTATAGGTCAGAGCCAAAATAAGTGATTGATCATACAATAACCAATAATAAAAAGTAGGGAAAAGAAGAACGATACCGAAAAATATACTGGTTCGTCTCAAACTCAGAACTACGTCGAGTCTTCTACTACTGCATGTTCTGCTATTATGGAGATTGCAAAGAACCCTCAAACATGCTTACAAATTCTTCTAAATAGCTTAGAGAAACTCACGACCCAACAAGAAATTATACTCTCTAGTTTTCTTTTCCTCATTGCCACACTAAAACAACACCCCGAAATTTGAATAACTTCAAACTAAAGTCTTCAAATTGCCTTCTGGTGCATTTTCTCCACTTCCGGCGTGAAGGACCTCAGGGCAGACCTTCTGCAGTTCTTCAAACACAAACATATATTTATACGTGTGTTGCTGTCAAATAAGCCAAAGCTCAATAATTATTTGGTGTCTCTCTACCGCCCCAAATTCTTCTTTTAAAAAAGAAGTCACCTTTATTATTATAATAGCTAATTAAACAATTTTGCTCACCACTCACATTACCCAGTTAAAAACAAGCTTATGGGTTAGTAAATGAGTTGGATTTGGAGTTTTGCCATTTCCTAAAACTCAAGTAATGCTGCAAAAATTATTCTAACCTCAGTGCGCTAACCACACTGCATTTCCGTGATGTATTTTTACTGCTGTGTCTCACAATGCGTTGTGAAAATGCCAACTATTTGAGATTAAACATTTTCTCAAGGCACCAATTTTTTCCTTAGCCAATTTCGCACGGCTCTTTTATTACAGTTCTTCCTGAAAGTTAACTTACTTTCTTCATCCTTCATATCACAGCCCCAGGTTCTTATTTTTTGGGGTTCTTTCTCTCGGTTGGTGATAGTCTGAGACTCTGATCGATTTCCTGTGTTTTGGAATTTGTGAAAGCAGGCAATTGAAAAAAGAATTTCTGTCTATTCTCAAGTTCCAGTAGAAAATGGAGAGCTAATTCAAGTGTTAAGGTGTGGATATAATTTTGTTTCTGTAAGCACGTGAACACAAAATGTGGTTTGTATTTCAGTTTTACGTCTAACAGTTTAAGCAGTACAGGTACGAGAAGAATCAATTTTACAAGCCTCATCATGACTACTTTTCTGATACTGTAAGATTTTTGTTATTTCTTCAGCCATGAGCCCTAGTATTCTAAAATCAGTATTTATTTTTTTTCTTTAAGTAATGTGATCTCGTGCTCTCGCTGATGGCATGTGTCGTTTCTTCCACGTCTTCTTGTTACAGTTTAACTTGAAGCGTGGTGGTCAGCGGATTGCAACTATGCTTATGTATCTAAGTGAAAACATTGAAGGAGGAGAAACTTACTTTCCGAAGGTATTTACCATTTTTCTTGCTGAATTAAATTTCAGTATTTAGATGGAGTGCTATGACACACGGCAGAATTTAGCATGAATTTGAAAGACAAAAAAATGGCAGCTTTTCCCATTTTAAATCTTGTTTTCTTGTCGTATCAAAGTTTCGTGGTAGTGTCGTGTCCTAAGTGTTCCCTTTGCATATTTTCTTCAGGCTGGTTCTGGTGAGTGTAGTTGTGGTGGGAAGACCGTTCCAGGACTGTCAGTCAAACCAGCCAAAGGAGATGCAGTACTTTTCTGGAGCATGGTATGTACCTCTTGCCACTTAGAATGAAATTAGTACGATGTGAAAATAAAATGATTATGATTTTGACTGCTAAATCAAGAAATCGACACCCTAAGGGATACCTTATGATAGATAAGGGCTTAAGATTTGTTTCAGAGTTACCCTAGAAGTAGAAGTTGTGGCCTAGGACCCCAGCCTCAATTCAAATTTCAATAACTTAATAACTAGGAGATACTTTGCCTATGTTTCATTCTCATTTTTCGTATTTCTTTCCAAAATTGTGTAGAAATTTTGTGAGTAGCAAATTTGAGTTTCTTTTTCCTTGTTTATGTCTCTGGTTTTTCTCTAAAACTAAATTTTAAATTACAGCATTATTTTAACATTCTAGACTTATAAAAGGGATAATAATCAAATAATTAACATAGTTTTTCTTTTGGATATTTAACTTTAAGAACCAATTGTCCCAAACATTTATTACTTTTTTAATCTAAAATGTTTTAGAACAAGAAATGATTAAGAAAACAAGAAACGAATACCAAACACAATTTAGTTTTTCTTTATTAAAAAAAGTAAAAATGACAACAAGAAGATATAAATTAGAAATGAAAAACAGAAACTTCACCAAACAAACAAGCCCTTAAGTTCTTTCTGGACTTTTGGAGTTGATCTTAAACTCAAAGAGGATCAAGAGATCAAAGTAAGAGCGATCCTTAAGTATACTAATAATAATGAAAAAGGAGGTACCCTATTCAAGAACATAAAACCAACCAATGCTTAAAGCCTGTTTGGAATGAACTCCCAATGGAAGTCTGCTGTTGTAAACCAATTCCTTTGATATATAAATGCTTCAGGGGTTAGATGGGCAATCAGATCCAAAGAGCATTCATGGAGGGTGTGAAGTACTGTCAGGGGAAAAATGGTCTGCCACAAAATGGATGAGGCAAAAGAGTACTCTGGTACCATAATTCATACTTTCTAGTTTCATTTGTATTGTATATCACAATTGAATATTTTGTTACATATATCAACTAATAAATTTATATATATAGAGAGAGAGAGAGAAAAAAAAATGGAGAGGCTAATTTAGATAGCGTCTTAACATAATTAATCACACTTAGAATGAATCAATTTATTTAATGAATAATACAGTAGAAGCAACTTCTGATGTTTCTTTGTTCTTTTGTCAAAGTGTGGAAATTCTCTATATTTTTCATGCATGATTATTATAAGGTTAAGTCTCAATAACCAACAAAAGTTTCTCCAAGAACTATTGAGGGGATGATTTAGAAATTGCGATTCACATGTAATGTAACAGAATGTGTGAAGGGTCCAGGGGAAATGTTGTATGATATTTATATAATATGGTCATGTTATGTGGGACTTATTTTTTATTTGGTGGTTTTAATTATATTATCGAACTGAGAAAGCTTCATTCTAGGCTGGAAGTTTGATTCAAAATAATCTCGTAGGTTTTTGTCGAGTTCAATTAATAGATGTTTAGTATGGTTTGTACACAAACGTTTCTAGATTTTGTAACCTAAATTTGGACCATCAACAGTTGAGCTATGCTCACTTGAGAACTACAACTATGTTATATTTATAAATATTGTACTAAACACATTAAGAGAAAAAAAAATTAACTCTTGAAATTTTCAAATTGTTTATTTGACAAACTAAAACAAAATCATAAAATGTGAAGTTATTTATCGCACACTTGAGATTAAGGGCAATAGAACTTTTGTCACATGGATAATATTAATTTTGTTCATATCTTCATCGATACAATTTTGTTTTAGCTAAATGGTCACTCATTTTCATATGTTTGTTCGTGTTCTTTTCAACCATGCTTATAAATCGCTTTACAAAGTTTAAACTTGGAACATTTTTGGTATATGATGTTTTGGTGTTATATGAAGAAACATAGGTAGAAGTGATTCACTTAAAAGGGAGGGGATTCACTTAAAAGGGAGGGGCGAAGTGGGTATTTCACTTGTTCAAACATAATAAAACATGTTTAGGCAAATAGGTCAAATACATTGAAGCTTTTGGGTTTTGGGTTAGTTTTTCATAATTTTCTTTCCAATGATACTTACCTTTCACATAGATCTTCAACAAATCAAATTTATCTCACATGCTCTAGTAAGCAAAGAGTCTATCGTGTTAGAGATGTTTACGAGTAGGGTGGGGTTGGAGATGACTTCCACTTTCCCAACTCTGCTCTCCATTTTATTTTTCATCCCCGCAACATTACTTGTACGTCCAAACTAGTGTGATTGGGTAGGGAATTGAGAAGTGGGTTCCCCATGTTTATTTAAGGACTCTCTCACTTCCTTTCTCTACTTTTTGCATTCACTTCTTCCTCTTTTCTCTCTTTGTTCTCTTTTGATCCTAAAATCATTATGTGAGATGAATCTGAAAGATCATATCTAAAACGAAGGTCAAACTTAAGAAAGATGTTTTAGATGGAGAAAAAGAAGACGAGGAAGATCGAAGAGGGAAAAAATGGAAAAGATCGAGTAAGGAAAAAAAAAAGGAAAGTTTGAGTTTTGCCATTCTTTTTCCCTTTAAATATAAATTTAATGAGATATATGGCCTCAAATTCAATAATTTAGAATTTTATCTTAATCAAAGATTTATGAGTTAGAAAACTAAAAATTCCACCACCACAAAATCAACCAAACATTTACTCAAATATGGAGCATAAAAACTAGTAAATAATAGGAAAGCTGAGGTACAAAACAAACAATAATACTACTAATCCAACACTAAACTATGGTTCAAACTTTAAAGGAAAGAGACACACCTATCCTTTTACAGCAATAACTATAAGCTTTTTAACTTATTGATCAATCACGACCATAATAAAACATTAAAAAAAAAAAAAAAAAACACTTCCATAATTGAACACACACTTCCTCTAGCAATTTGGAGACTTAGAAATGTTGCAACGCTTAGGTAGCTCCATTGCAAGTTCAGGGTTAATGCCAAAAGAAGAAAGAGCTCCCGAGTTCCGGTACGCGCAAAAGCAGTGCAAGTCGGCGTGCGTAAGTGCCGAGCAGCATTGGGTGGTCGGCGGTGTTGGGTTCGGAGGTGTAACCGACGGTCGACATGCATACAAACCCGCAATTGGCATGTTGCAAATGGATTGAGCTTCACCAAAACCGATATTGTTCACAACCATCAAGACCAATGCTAAAGCCACAACTTTCATAGCTTTATCCATATTAATATTTCCTCTCTCTCTCTCTTTTGAGTTGTTTTGAGAATTATTTGAGAGAGTTTTTATAGAGAAGTTGAAGGAAGAAGAGAATGGAAAATTATGGAGAAAATGTGCCCTCGTGAATGAATAATAATGGAAGTTAAAGAAAAGGATAAAAAACAGAAAAGAAGAGACTGTGATTTCACATGTGGGTTTGTATCCAAAATTGTGGTAGAGGACAAATTTTTTACGTACAAAGAGATAAGGATTGGTCATTCTTATACATTATGGTCCATTTATGTTTTTATATGAAAAGTTGTATGAACTTCACTTTATTATAAACAAATAAAATATTGATCATGTTTTTTATTTTTCTGAAATTTAAAGAAAGTTACTACAAAAAAATAGAAACTAATTTTGTTTATATTTAATAAGGTAAAATTATGATTATTGTTCTTGTAACGTTCTCTCGGGTTTGTTTGGTAAATCTATTCATTTTGTTTTTGTGTTCTTTGATTTTTAGTTTTAAAAAAAATGAGGGTATAGATTTGACAATTCACTATTTGTTTAAAAACATATTTTTGATTGGATAGTGATTATAAAAATACATATGTGGTTCAATAATGGAAGAAAATGAATTGCTTTCACAAATATATAGTTTTAATATTATATTATAATAGTTCATAATAGTTGCATATGACAATATATCTCAAACGGTTATCATACGTATTTTAAAAGTTGAGAGATCTTAAGTTCAAATTCCACCCTCAATTTGTTAAATTAAATTTTAAAAGAAACAAAATGATTCGGTTCATCAAAAGTGACAATTAATAAAAGAATGCTTTATTTTTTTAAGAAATATAAAAAATAGAGTAGCTCAGAAACAATTACAAAAATAGTAAATAAAGGAAAACTATATGATGATTGATCTTAGTCACAAGTTAATTAGACCAAAATTTTTCCCATCACTAAGTTTGATTTGAGCAAACCCTTTTGGCACTCTTTCTAGGGTTTGTAGATAAATGTAACCCCACACAGAAACAAAATAGAGATCACATCCAACAAAATGCATAGGTCACATGCAACTAAGTTGGACCTTTCAATTCCTTTATGAGTTAGGCAGGACACAATAACCCCACCTTTGGGTCGAAGATTCAATGCCTTCCACAAAATTTATATCCTACTTATCGATCATCAAATAACTTTTAATATACTTTTTGAGTTGTTGTTTTTAATTAATATAGTTAGATGATGGTCAAATATTTTTAAATATAGTAAAATTTTACGATGTTTATCGATGTTAGACAGTGCACGATAGACGTAAATATATATATATCAATATCTATTGGTAAACATTGATAGATGTCTACCAATATCTATTGTCGATAAAGTGACATTTTGTATTTTTTTATCTCTTCTTCTCGTTCTCTCCTTTTTCTTTTCCTCTCATTAGTACTATTTTTTTCTCTCATTATTTTCTTTATTTTCTTGTCTTTTTCTTTTTTGTTCTTTTTCCAAATATTTGAAAGGAAAAAGGAAAGAAAAAAAGAAGCAAACATGGAAGGCATTCTAGATATGAAGCAATAAAGATTAAATTATATGGTCTAATACATGCCACTAATAAAAGCTTCATTTCTCTAAGTACGTTTGTCATTGTATTATCGTAAACGTTCCAGAATGATTCTAAAATAATTAAAATTTAGAATTAATAAAAGAAACGACTTCCACGTTTACTTAAAAAAGTAGAAAAATGTGTAAAAATATAAAACTAATTAAACAAGAAAAAAGAAAAAAATGTTCAAATATAATAACAAATAAAAAGTAACAGTTATAGACACTAATAGGATTGCATGTGATTAATAGACAATAACATTTTGCTATATTTAAGAAATATATATTTGAAATATTTTGGCCTATAGACTTATGATATATTATTGATAATAGACAATAACATTTTGCTATAGACTTATGACATATTACTAATAGAGAGTAACACTTTGTTATATATATTTGTAAATATTTTGATTCATTTTATTATATTTAAAAATAAAATTTAAATTTTTTTAGTGATTAAAAATGTGTTTAATACAACGATCAAAATGATTTCAACCGTTTTAAAATTATACACTTAAATACATGAAATTATACATTTAAATGGATGGCACATGCATGCATTATCTTTACCCTCTTCAAATAATGAATTAAGTAAACTTTAGTAAATCAAATTTATTTCCATTTAGCATCTTAACCATCCCCTAAAGAGTGTATAAAATAATATTGTTTGGGGCTTCCACAAGCCCTTCACATGGTATACTATGTGCCCAATTCCAAACCACACATTTATTAGAATCATAACTTTCCAAGTTGGAACCCAAGTGTTTCTTTCCAAACTAATCATTGGATTGCATGCATTAATAATTTGTTTTTTTTATTGTATTGTATTTTATGTTAGAGACTTTAACCTTTGCCTTGTATGTCAATTAGTTATGCATGCCTTGTTTGTGACTGATGATTATCCTCGATGAACTGAGAGTTCTATCGTTGAGATGAGTCTTATTTCGTGACAATATGATTGTGCCAGCTAAACTTTGTTTTGTACCTATAATGTTAGTTACATGTATATTTGATTCATTAATTTGATATACAATTTCTTAGTAAATGATATATTATATTTGTTTTCTAAAATAAATAACCATTTATAAAACTCTCAACAACCTATTTATAAAGTTAAAAGGTAAATGAGGTACGGCTAACCATTGTCATGAAGACACAATTATTTGCTTTGCATTAGTTGCAAAGAGACTACAACGATCATCTCAACACGATGCAAAAACTAATTAATAATTTGTTTCAGTAGAATTATAATTTTGAGATACTCAAATTCGATAGAATTCTGGAGTAATAATACTTTATGCTTCTCAAACTCACATTAAGAACAAAAAGAAGGAAAGAAAGGAATAAGAGAATTCTTCAAATTAGAATGACAAATACTCCAATAAGATAAACAAGTTACTAATCATAGGCTTCAAAGAGTAATAACTCTCCAAAATAAAATAAAATCAATACAAAATTGAAACATTTGTGAAATTTGATTCGAGTTGTTATTTGATCCAAATACATCAAACATTTGTAAAATTTAATTCGAGTTTTTACTATTATAGAACATCCAACATGGGTAGTAAGTAAAGGATGGGTGATTGTTTTTGTAGGAACGAATACGACTCAAGTCAAGTTGGTTTTCATGTGAAGTCGACTCAACCTAATTTGATCGATTAGTTTCATCGTTTCATCCCTCCTGTCTCTTTCTCTTTCTCTTTTTGTCGTCGTCTTCTTTACTTTTTCCAATTTTAGAAACAAGAAAGAAGAAGATAGTTCATGAGATTAGTAGCAGAAGAAATTATTGGCTAAATCAAATTTATGTATATTACCTAACCATCTCCCAAAATTATAATCTAATTAACTGTAGGTTGTGGGAAACCATAATATAAAAAAAAGACATATGAAATCATGTGACAAAAAGGACTTTTAAGGGTAGATGAAGAACAAAATGGGATCAGTATATTTAATGAGCTCAATAAAATACAACTCATATGGTTCATTAAAGGATTTTAGGTTCATTTGGAATAATTACTAGTAACTTAGGCTATTTCAAGGGGGAGTTTCAATAATTCTTGAATTTTGGGACTTCTATTAATTATTGTAGTTTTTCATTTTTTAGTTTAAAGTAATGTTTTCAATGGTTTTTTAGGGTTACAATAATTTAGTTAGTGACTATATTATTGTATATGTATAGTATTAATTAATAGGCAATGGACCATAGATATTAATTTACTTACTTTAGGATTAATTTTGATCAACGCTTATATAAATAGTAACTCATGTTGTTACCTTTAGAATTTAGATTTCAAGATTAGAAATGAAAGTTGCATATCTTGTCCAACCTAATTAACTTGTTTATATTTTTGAATCATTTTATTTTGTTCTCGTCATTTTTAATTCCAACCATCTTTTCATTATAGTTTTCACTATTCTACGATCTTATTTTCGTTTCATCTTTGATTACTCACGTTTTCAAATTAACACAAGTAATTTAATTTCAACTATATGTCCACTCTTTGTAAATATCTAAATAAATATGTAAAGAAAATTGACAATACGACCTTAGATTTAGAAGATTTCAATTCCATTGAAAAGTCATCAAAAAGTAAGATTTCGAAAAATCTAAAGCTACATTATGAATGAGTATTATTTATAGTCTTGAAATTAAACTCTACGTGCAACCGAAAGCTTCATTATGAATGATTGTTTTTAAAATCATTCCATCTAAAACTTGTTAATTACCACTTAAAGACCGATAATTGAAGCTCAAGTTAATGTGAAGGAGTAGTAGTATCACTCTAAACTATATGCAATACAATTATATCACTCAATATGATTAAGAGTGTGTTTGGATCGAAATACATATAAATGAGTCGTTTTGAAAGAAAAAGAATTAGGTTATTATTCAACAATCACAGCTCAAAATAACTATTTTAAACGAAATAAAAACAAATTTTTCGAAAAACATTTTTTTTTGTTAGCCTGGTTTTAATTCTTCTAAATATTCTTAGAACATAACACAAAATTCAAAACAAAAGAGTTGAAGGCAGAAAGGGTGAGTTTGAGTGGTCACCACAAGTTTTGTACTAAAAACGAATTGGTTCATAAACAAATATTAGTTTTTGAGAGGTTATATTTAATAATTAAAATGCTTTATATGTTATCATATAAATAAAATAAATAAACATATAAATGATTAAAACCCTATTGGGATTAAATAATAATACTAAAAAAGAAGGTGTTTCTTCTCAAATTGTCTTTGAAAGTTGCATAATAATAGAAACTTTCCACCCTCTCTCAAAAGTTGTATAGTACACAACAAGTGTATGCCAAAGTGCATTATTTCCACCTTTTTACTCACTCATATTTTTAAAGAATATGCATGAACGACTCCACTATATTATTGGACGTTAGATATGAATATTGATTTTGTTCAATTTTAAATTTTGTAATTTTGATTTTGATTTTATCATAAAAATTCATATCTTAATGAACATAGTTATTCTTTTGTATAACTTTCCTTCCTTTCTATCTACATTTTTCATAAATGCATAATATATAGTCAAATTTTTTGTATTGATATCAAAATGTCTATTTGTAAATTGAGCAGAAATTAGAGTGTATAAATCAAAATTTAATTTCTATAATGATCAAATAAAATAAAATAACATTTCATCTATTTTCTTCGTTCCATATATTTTTAAGTGGCTAAATATAAACCATGATCAAAATCAATTCACAATTTCACCATAAACCTAGCTTTTCATATAATAATAACAACAATAATTTTAAAAAGAGATTATTTTTTTTAAAATGTTTGGTAATTGAAATAAAATTATTAAAGTTAAAATTCTTGTCCAAGCCTAAATTTATTTTGTATAAAACTTAAATTCAAAATAAATTACGTTTTTTAAATGATATTTTAAAGCCAATGTGAGTTGAGCTTAACTAATATTATGTGTTTGTAAAGAACAATAGATCTCGGGTTCAAATCGTGCTTCAAGTTGTATCAAATATTAAAGTAATATTTAATTTGGTTAATAATTAAAAGTTAAATATATTAAAAAGTTGGTTTGAGTATAAAATATGGATTTGGGCACTTTCACTTACTCTCTCCTATAAATAAATCTTTCTTTCTCATATAATCTTCACATCTCTGTTTTCTTTCTTACTAAAACAGAGTCTCCTCGGCCACTGGAAATAATGGGCTCTGAATCGAACTCCGGTGACCATCATATCCTCATGCTCCCTTTCATGGCACACGGCCATCTCATCCCCTTTCTTGAACTCGCTAATTTAATCCATCGGAGATCTTCTGTTTTCACCATTACCATCGCCAACACTCCCTCTAACATCAAATATCTACGCTCTGCCGCCTCCTCCGAGGCCAAAATCCACTTCGCCGAGCTCCACTTCAACAGCATCGACCATGGCCTCCCACCTAATACAGAGAACACCGAGAATCTCCCTCTAGACCAAATCCCTGCTCTGTTTCACTCTTCCACCGCTCTCCAACATCCCGTCCGACAACTAATCTCCGACATCGTTCAAAAAGATGGCAAACCTCCGGTGTGTATTATATCCGACGTGTTCTTTGGTTGGTCGGTGGCCATCGCAAGAAGCTTCAATATCCCGATTTTCAATTTCACTACTTGCGGTGCTTACGGTTCACTGGCCTATATCTCTCTCTGGTTGAATCTCCCTCACCAATCCACCACCGCCGACGAGTTTTCAATACCAGGCTTCCCAGAACGGTGCCGTTTCCAACGTTCCCAGCTTCACCGATTCTTACGAGCCGCCAAGGCCACCGATTCCTGGTGCACATATTTCCAACCACAACTCTCCTATGCTTTGAATTCCGATGGATGGCTCTGTAACACCGTCGAGGAAGTTGAATCTTTCGGACTGGGACTGTTGAGAGATTACATCAAAATCCCCGTCTGGGCAATTGGACCACTTCTTCCTCAAAGCTCCGGCCGCGGGTGGGTAAAAGAGAATGATTCCGGCGTGGATTTAGAAAATTGCATGGATTGGCTAAATTCCCACCAGAGAAATTCCGTTCTCTACATCTCATTCGGATCTCAGAACACAATCAGCGAGACCCAGATGATGGAATTAGCTCACGGATTGGAAGAAAGTGGTAAGGCATTCATATGGGTGGTGAGACCGCCATTAGGACACGACATTAAAGCAGAGTTCAAAGCTCATCAATGGCTGCCGGAGCAATTCGAGGAACGAATGAAGGAGACGAACCGAGGAATATTGATCAGAAATTGGGCACCCCAATTGGAGATTTTATCGCACGAATCGGTTGGGGCGTTCTTGAGCCATTGTGGGTGGAATTCGACGGTGGAAAGCTTGAGCCAGGGGGTTCCAATGATCACGTGGCCGATGGCAGCGGAGCAAGCTTACAACTCGAAGATGTTAATGGAAGAACTCGGGTTTGCAGTGGAGCTGACAATAGGAAAAGAGAGTGAAATTAAGAGAGGGAAAGTGAAGGAAGTGATAGAAATGGTGATGGAGGAAAATGGGAAAGGGGAAGAGATGAGGAAGAAGGCAGGCATTGCTAAGGAGAAGATGATGAATGCAATGAAAGATAATGAACAAAAGGGTTTATCTCTGAGAAGTTTGGAAGAATTTCTTGAAATCATTGAATCCAAAAAGGAGAAGACAAATGGGAGAGTGACAGTGAATTGAGTGAGTCCCAATGTTTGGCAACTATGGTGGCATTCACAAGTGCCACAAATGCATTTGTTTACGTCAGAACCATTTCACTTTCTCTCCTTTAAATAGTAATATATATGTGGACGGTATGCTCACTTTCAAATAAATATATAGACTAAAATCTCATTTCTAGTCTTTTACATCTCATCTCGTTTTTACTTTTTAGTATAACAAAAATAATGATGGAAGATTATAGAGACGAAGAGTATGTTAAAACCGACATTAATCAAAACTCTCTTTCGTCAAATTCAAACAAAACAATTTGGTTACTAGTTTTAAAAATGTTCGTATTAAACTTTTGAACTTTCAAATCTATTATAGAAGACATGTTTGGAAAGTCTTCAACACACACAAAGTTGTTTTGGTTTTCTAAACAACATATTTTTGAACTTATAAAAATAAAGTTATTAAATTTTAGGTTTTTTGAGAGTCGATTTGATTGACTGAAATCAACAGTTGTCCAAAAAAACTAAGAACCCAACCAATTGACCGATTTTTATGACTCATGTAATTAATTCTGTCCAAAAACCAATCTATAAGCAATCCAATACAATAATGTAACAATTTTAAATGAAATATAAGCATTATAATGTAAAACGACGATGTATTAATACTAGTGTTTCAATTAAAAAAAGTGTCAAAAATTAAATACTTGGAAATTGAAGAGTGATTGAACTGATGGTTGGTTTTCTATAACAGTTTTCTCCCAAAAGCAACGTACACCCCTATTTTATACCATCATCTTTGAGTTTTATGAGACTTATACTATATCTATCTCTTAACGTGCAATACAAATCGCAACACAACAATAAAGTGAACTTATTCAAGAATAATATAAAGAATTATATTTATTGGATTTATTATTGCCAAAAAAAATATATAAAATTTATGAAATGACATCACGTGTTTTAAAAAGATCAAAATTTTCCATTAAAGGTTGGTTCATAGCTTTTTCTAAAATCCAAGAAAAGTTCCAACTTTTTATAAGGTTTATAAACCATTATTTAAATGAAAACTCTTTATAGCATTTATCTAGAAGCTATAAGAAGTTTAGCATTTTCAAAATGCTATAAAAGTTCTAAATTACAAAATAATCATTCCAAAAACGAGCACCAAAAAAGAACTGTTAACCACTAAAATTATAAACGTTAAGCTCCATAAGATAGGGATATTGTAAAGAGTCACGATCCTTTATAATGTCCTAAATAGAAAGGAGTCTTTAAGAAGATAATATTCTTTGCACCTCGTAATATTCTTTAGGCCTTCATAATTTAATACGAGACTTTCCATTAGAAGTCAAAGTTCGAGTCTTCATCCATTTTCAGTCCCTTCCCCCCTCTTCCTATGGCTTCAGAGGATAGGCTTTCTCTCTAGTAAAGCTTTTTTGTGCAGTACCTGTCCTTATATGCATCAAAATAGAAGTAGCACTTTCTTGATTCTTGTGGCTTCTTCGCTAGTTCAATACTTTTTGAACCTTGTGTTCTTTCTTCTTCTTCTGGATATTTTTTGCTGCTGATTTCTTTTTCTTCCTTTTCTTCTTTCTCCGTCTTCCTTAACAAAAAAAGAAACTAATAAGAATGTCAAATCCCTCTATTATATTCTGGACTCCAACTCAGTTGATCCCCTTCCCCGATCCAACTTAGGATAACCTCTAGCTAAATCACACTCATGAAAATACAAGATACTAGAACGGTAGATTCTATCATGGATATACATAAAGGTGGGAAGATAAAAGACATAATTCTCGTGTGCGGACACTAGTCTGATTAGAAAATCCTTATAGGGTATGTTTTAAGAGCAATTTTAGAAATAGTATTTTTTTTTATAAATAAATAAATAATAAATTAAAAGTGGTTTGAATTTAATGATTTGAATGTTAGGTGTAATACTAAAAGTGAATTGATTGAAAGTGCATATTAAATAATAGATTTGTAAGCGACAAAAAGTGAGTTTACATGTCATTCGCATAAGAAGAGAATATATGGTTTTAATAAGTTTATGCAATACAGAGTGTAACAAAATGACAACAAATGAAAAAAAAAAAAAACTCCTCCACTCACCACTCCTAATACTAAATAAATACAATTTTAAATTCTCATACGTAACTTTGTAAATTTAAATAAAGTTTAAACTTTGGTGGCTAATCCTTGCTATTTTTATTTCTTGACAAATGTAATTCCACTTGAACAATAATTGAGCTTAATTTACGCATACATAAGAAAACTAAAATAGGTTTTAAACTTGTAATCAATCAACCTTTTCTTATGGAAAGCACACTGTCATTCGTCTATAATCTCCAAAGCATGAAATCCTTGATAGACTACAAACTGCCAATCTACATTGTACTTATATATTAAATTCAAATTCAATGCGTAATGTGTTAGATTATTAATATTTTGAAAATTAATTTCCAGCCTCCACTCCTACAGAAATTATACATATAAAACGAGGTATTTATGTTAAATTAGTAAATTAGAAAAAGTGAATAATTTATACATAATTCCAAAATCTATTACACAATGTAATATTTCACACAGCTTGACTTCAAAATTGACTCAGCTCAGATTGCAAAATTTTGGTACAACAAACCAAATCGGAATTATAGGAATGAAACGGAAGTTGGGGAAAAATGATCAAGTGATGAAAGATAATTTGTGGGAACTGATGAACTTTGAGGATGCATTAACAATAACTAGATTTCCTTTTTTCTTCGTTTACGAGTAGGTTGTAAAGGTCCAAAGAGGCAAATTCGCAGCTCACCCTCAACTATCCGCGGGTGTAAGTAGCTCTTGTATAAATCCCAGAATTCATCTCTGCAATATGAATTTTATGAGCAGCTATTTATATAAAAACATTCTCTTCTAATTTGAACATAGATCGAGGAAGTTGAGACAAGTTATATAAAGGAGGTTTTCAAACCTGACTTGTGGAAGTGAAAATAAAGAATATCCCTTGACATCTGGTTGAACGTCCAGCACAATGACGGCTAGTCTTGACAGCCCCAACGCCTCAATGTCAATCAATTTTTTAATCCTAAAATAGACACAGAAGAGTATGTATATGAGAAGAGATAGATCCCGGAAGAATGTAGATAATCAATATAGATGCTCAACAGTACTCCATTAGAAACAAAATCTGGAACTAGAATTCCTGAACGATAAACCCAATACAAAAAAAGCCTAACCTGCTCGGTGTACCACTCGCAATGTTAACACGGTTCTTCAACAGCTGTACCTGCACCCATCATAAAGGGAATAACAATAACAGTTCAAGAGATATGAAAACCAAAACCGACAACTGGATGTTTTAAGAAAAACCACCAAGTAATGTTGCATTACACAGATGGTTAGAGACACAATTGAAATTAGATGTCATTTGAAACAATTTTGCACAATTCAAAAGGATCTTGAACGAATTCAGCAGAAATGTGAACTAGACGGAATTATCTAAATCACAACAGAATAACAAAACCTGGAATTGCCTCATCCCCCCTTTCATCTTGGACCAAAAACATACTTTATGTGGTAATTGCATAGATTACACCCAATAAACAATTATAGGGATCAGACTGACGTGCAATAGAGTTCAGCATAGTATCTACCTCTGATGAAATTTTCAAATTGTCTTCATTTCCCATACTTTAAAAATAAGATAACATAATTGTGATCACCATAGGCAACTGAAAATAATATTGGGAGTTCAGTTGAAGATTTCACATAAAAATAAGAGATCTGTGTCCAAAATGGATGTAAGAAAACAAAAAGAAGAGGGAACGCAAAAAATTTAAAGGAAAAGTTAAGGATGTTAATGATTGTTTGAAGAGGTCAACGGGGAATGCAAAAATGCCAATTCTCTATCCTTGTTTTTTAAAAAACCATTAAAAATAACAAGAAAAATTCAAGTCTAGCATTCATAAGCTCAGAAATGACAACCATGTTATTGAGAAAACGGGATCAGACTGACGTGCAAATAAAAAGTTCGGCATAGCAACTGCATCTGAGAAACTTTTCTAGTTTGTCATCACTTCCCAAACAAAATAAAGAAAAGCAGTTGCATGGATGCACATGGAAACCACTAATTGGCCAAGACACCCAGTTACCAAAAAAAGAATAGAGCCATAAAAATCACCAATTGCTAATGCTGAATAATGTTACTTGTTATGTGTTGAAGAATCAAGAAGCTAAATCACTGCTTGAGCTTTCCAAGCTCATGAAGAGAAGCAGTGTATAACAAACACTTTTCACAAAATTAATCATGTGACCATGAAGATCAAAACTGGAATGAATCACAAAGATAAGATAAGATCAGTTTCAGAAATCAGGAAAATTAAAAGCAAAGGTAATGAAAATACAGGATCAGACTGACGTGCAAACCATTAAATTCAGCAGTGTTTTTGCCTCAGATGGTTTTTTGAATTATCTTCATCTCCCAAACAAAATTTTGAAACTACGAGGTTTTCAACATAAAGAAAAGAATGACTACTTCAGGCCTCTTAAAACATATCAAGAACTCTTCCCACTTGTTCCAGATAGCAAAATATAAACAATTATCATCCACACTCTGTTTAGCGTTGATATACAACAAGCATTCAATTGAAAGAATTGGTAAACCATACAACTTGAAACATCATCAAACAACAAAAACATATGTTACCCCTATCTCAGAATCATCTAAAAGAGAAAATATCATGGAAAGAAACTTCCACCTACCTGTTCCTCAACCTTCATGTGCTTCGAAAATAGCTTTACAGCATGGCATTCTTGAGTTATCGATCGAAAACCCCTAATAAATATAAATGAGTTACACAAAAGCACGCACTTATTTCAAAAACATACTAGCAGAAAAAAATTATCCATCTTACTTTAAAAGTTCAATCGACCTAAGTGCAGATGTACTGATTATAAGAACTGCAGGACTCCCAGGTTCAGTCCGTCCTTCCAAGAGTTCCCCCTTACATAGAATTTCTTTCCACGACGATCCAAAAGCTTCCTTAACATGTTTCACCAAACTTTTATCATCCTGAACTGAACTTTCAGGAGGACCCAGAATGCATCTATCTACAAAAAATTTCAATCATAACAAAAACCAGATAAATTCTCACGCATTCAGAAAAGAAAAAATGGATGCCGAATACAATTAAACACTACAAAACATATTACATTATATTCCATGGAAAAAGAATAAGAATATGACACAGATTAGTAAAGCACCTTTCATGGAATCCAACTCAAGAGAAGAAACCTGCACATCATTAGCCGTTTGGAACTCATTCAGGAAAAAGCTGAAGGGCTCCAATGGAAGTGGCTCTGATGCAATGGCTTCACTACCATTTGTGGTCTCTTGAGCATGGCGATTGTGGTTCACATCGGGCTTTCTCTTCTTGGCGTTCCTAGGCTTATTAGGAGGCCGCTGTTTACGTTTATTTCTAGGGTTTCGAAGAGAAGACTTGTCTGCATTTTCTAAACCCACCATTTTTTCTAGGGTTTAAGAGGACGAAGTGAACGCCAAACTTATAGCCGGAGGAGGCGGCTAAAGAACGGAAATTCTTTGGGTTTTGTGGGCTTTTGTGAATAGGCCCAGTTAAAATAAGCATGTAGCCCAAACACAAGGCCCAATTTCGACAATAGGTAATGTTTGATGGTATAGCCCTCCCTTCTCATTTGGCCCAACACGTTAAGTCTACGTGTTTGGATTGACTTGAAAAATTAGGGCCCATTTGGTAATGTTTCTTTAAAAAAAAAAATGTATTAAAGAGTATAATAATTTAAAAAAATAAAAAACACTAATAAAACTAATTGAAGAACGATGTTGTTGATAGATTGTAAAACTTATTTAAATGAACAAAAGTGAAACTACAAAGACGAACATTGAAAAAACTACGAAGAAGAGAAGAAACATGTAACTTGTTGAAAAGAAATCGATGAGAAAGATCATGTATTCGTGATTTGGATTAAAAAATGTACCTTAGTGATGCTAACGGGTTTCTAGGGCATTTTTTTAATTAACTTTCTAGGTACAAACAATCCAAACAAGGTGTTAGACTTGTTAATTATATTTTCTTATATGGGCATGTAGTCTTAAACTATGTTATCAATTTACCTCACTTTATCATATATGCAATCATTTCCTATTTTGAATCCAAGGTGAGAAACTATATATTCAAGAAATTATTAAGTTTTTTTAGCTGAACATAAATATGAACGACATGAGAAAAATATTCAAAGTAAAGTAATATACTATCTACATTAAAGTTGTTACTACTTACAAAACTATAGTTTTCAACTTTTCAACCATTTTACTAAAAATAAATCAAACCCATATTACAAAACATTGAAAACATTAATTTCTTATACAATGTATTCACAACAACATATTAATTCTCTAACCCTTACCTATATAGGTAGTTGGTAAGGTTGAAATTGATGAAACTCAACCATATTATATACTTATTCCAATATTTGTTTATCACAAGTTAAAAGGCATATGAGATTGTATAAGCATGGGCATAGTCCACTTTGTGAAGTGTTTGACATTTTGTTGAGATTCTGTCTTGCAAAACAAAAAGGGTCAATAAATAAAGAATAATACAAATTTTATAAGTTCTTCAATCTCCCACTAGAGCTTATGGTGGAATTACCACCTATGCTTCTAGAAGTTGACAAACATATATATATTGGATGATTTAACCAAACAAATATATCCTTAAAATCATGATGATAAGACATGACTATAAAGTACATACATACTCTTACATACATACATATATATCAATTTTATGTTTTTAACTCCATATTGTTGAGTGGAAATAAATAAGTGATGTTAGTGTTGTTGGGCTAAACATTTGAATTTGATATATATTAATTGATGTTTTAAATTCAAAGTTGCTAATGTGTGTATTGAGGTTGAATGGTTTTGGGTTGAGATCATAATGGGATATAAACCAACTTAATCATATGTTTATTTGGAGTGAATGGAGAGTTTTGGTTGCTTGGTTTTGTTTATTCCCCCCCCCCCCCCCCCCAAAGTTGATGGAGTATATTAATTAAATTATCACAAAAAAATCCCACGGAACCTTTATGTGACACTAATAGTAAACTTGTGTTGAAGAGAAAATAGTGTAGTAAAAGAGGAAAATTGCACACACCGTACACTTTGATGCTTAAGTTAAAGAGTTAAAGAAATTAGAGAAAGATTCAAGTTACTTCATGTAGAGCTATACAATAATGTATTTTATAGAAAAGGTTGGTTTAGATTTTTTTTTTTTTGTTTTTTGAATATGATGATCTAATAATTTGATCAATCGTATATGAGATTCTTGGGCTCTAAGAAAATGCTAAACACACTTTACAAACGTCGATGGTTAGAAGGGTTTGGTCATGATCTCAACGATGATTTAGGCTAGTGGTATGTTGAGGTGCTAAAGTCAAACTCAACCCTATTGGCTCAATAGACATATGGGTAGTTGTGTTCAAAGATTCAACTCCACTATGTTGACTCGTTATAATCCTAATTTAGTCATTATTCAGTTTTCTTTTAACCTTATTGATTAGGTTTTTTTTTTTACCAAAATCCCTCGTAATTAACAAATTGTATTATTTTGTTTTATCACTAAAAAAATTTGGATCCAACCATTGTAAAGGTAAAACATCAACCTAATCGAACTTTAAGATGATAATTGATTTTTTTTTTTATTTACCGACCTATGCACGATTTGATCAAAAGAGAAATTAAAAAAAAGAAAAAGAAAAAAAGAAAGAAAGCTATATTGAAATGGGTTGTATTCCTAACGTCTAATGGGCCGGGTTACTCAGCCCAACGCACAAAACACATTTTTAAACCAATTTTAATTTACTTTTAATAATAGATTTAGCAAAATTCATATTTCAGATTATCTCTCATAGTTCTCCATAAATATAATCTTTTAATTCTCATACCAATGCCTCATTATAGGGTATGAAAAATAATTTTATTTGGTGAATAATCTAAACATGTTGTATAGTTTTAGTCCATCCTATCATCTTTCAAAATTTTCCTTTTTAATCCCCTCAATTTTGATAAAAATAAAAAATAAAAGGCTAATTCTTCTCGTCTTAATAGGTTGAATATTTATAAATAACTAGATTGAAAATAAAAATGTGGGTATTAAAGTTGAATTATCGTAAATTAAGAAACTCATACCAAACGTAGGAAGAAAGAAAGAAAAAAAAGTAATGGAAGAGTTCTTCACTAAAATATAATTTAAAAATCGAAGACAAATATAATTTGAATAAAAACGCAAAACGGCGGCGTTTGGTTCAGACCTACATCTAGACGCCAAATTAGAAGAAAATTTATAACAACAAAATTTGAAAGTCAGACATAGACTCTTATATTTCCAAAATGTCTTTACCATTTTTTTTCTCCAATTTTATTTTAATGTTATGTGATGTTAATCAATCATGCATGTTAATTCTAATATACTATTTATGTTGACTTTGTTTATTATTATTCATTTACAAAAAAAAAAAATTTAACATTTTAATCCAAAATTAAAACTTATTTAAAAACTAACAATAATTTAATTAAACATTTAAATCTATATAGTTTGACTTAAAATCACTTCTAAACATGTTTTTAATAATTCAAATTTGGAAGATTGTAAAATTATATATTAAATTAATTTTCGATTAAATAATAAAAAAGAAGTTCAACATACTATTTCTAGTTGATATATATCAAAGACTTAATATGTTTTAATTCATACATCCATCCTATCTAAAAAAAAATCCATTAAATATTGAAAATAAAAAGAAAAGTAAAATAATATAATTATTGAACGATATATTTATTAGTATATTTAATAAATTTTCGAGAAATATTTATCACTATCAATATTTATCCACATTTTATTAATATTTTTGTAAAATCAACTATGGATTTTTTTTCTCTACTACGTTAAATTATTTCCACCCTTTAATTCAACATAAACACTAAACAAGTGATTCAATTTCACATAATCATGATAAGTATACAATAGTTACTCTTTGTACACATTCAAATAATACATATCTAATATGATACAATATGAAATCAAAAATTAATTTGACAATCATATAGTATATTATATTACAAATTTATTATCAGTTACCTTCTAACTTTAACTGATTTATTTTTAATTTAATTCTCACTGCTCACTAACATCATTATTTAATCTTAGCCATTCAAATCAAGACTACTATTTTTTTAATTATATACATTATATTTTCCTTAATTGAAACCAATTAAGGTGGCAACCCACTAATGAGGAAGAGAAAAAGAAATTACAATAAATAATTAGGTATTGGGGATTTCTATAAAAGTCAAGGTTTTTGATATACATAAATATTTGTGTGTATATATTTTAAAAGCAAACGTAATGCTTAGGTATTAGGGATGTCATTTTTTATGTTTAAAAAAGAAAATTTGTTTGTCATATCTGGCTTTGTTGGGTTGGATATTTATTTATAATAAATGAGCAAAAGAAAAAATGTGGGAATTTTCAACTAGAAAATTCCAAAAATAGACCACCAGATTAGAAAAAGATTTGACATGAAACTTAATTAGAATACAAATATAAAATTAAATTAGCCTACCAATTTCTACATCTCTCCTGCCCTATGACTCATTGCCCATTCTTTTCGTATATACACAATTACAAATTTTAACAATTCCACTGTTTAAATCCTTTCACACATAAATTTAAATCAATACAAGTATATTAAAATAATTGGGTTGCATCCTAGTTTAAATAATGATTTGAAATGTGTTTGATAACCTATTTATGATCTAAAACTTAGTCATATACTCATTTATTGTTATTAGGGATTAACTACTCTAAATTGAATTTTGTTTGTTGAAAATTTTGTTTAATTCTTATCTTATAATATCATATAATTTTCTTTTTAAAAATTATTAAAGATTAAGTGTAATTAATTTTGTTTTAAGCAGGTTTGTGTAAATAGTTTGTTAGTTTTTTATTTTTTAAAAAAAAAACCCTTATGATTTATAATATATTGTTTTATATATAATTTAATTTTACAAAGACTTATGGATAATATTATTTGGATCACAGTTTTTATCTTTGTAAATAATATTTAATGAAAAAATTTAAAATCAAATCTTAAAAGAACCCAACTAAACAGAAACCACACAAATTTTTTTAATTTGGTTTAGAATAGAAAAGACATATCTCTACAAAATCAACAAAATATACTAATGTTGATTAAATTTAATCTTATGTACATATTTATATATTAGGCTCAAAATGGGTGCTAAGAAATAAGGCACAATAGACTTAATTATATGGTCTGAATAATTTGAAGAAAGCTATTTAATTTGTCAATGGGGTTGAAATGGATGGTTAATTAGGGTCATGTATAGTTTGATGCACCATCATGATTCAATTATTGATTTGGTTTAATATTTGAACCAAAACTAGTGGTGCATATTCTTACCTAAAACCCAAAAATAGAAGTGATACATAAAGTAATTAGTGGAACAAAAAAAAAATGTACTTTTATTAATGATAATGTCTTTAGAGTAAATTTTAATTAATTATTACATCAACCGTATACTATGATCTTATCATTCGAGCCAAGTTCAATTTATTTATTTTCTTTTTTCTAAAAAATCTTATTGGTTAAGGAATGAATTTGAGTTTAATTTCAAGATATGAATACGCTTCAACAAACTAAAATTATAATTAATATATGATTAATCTCTTTTTTCTTAGGCCTTTTATATTATCTATTAAAGTCGAGTAAGTGGAACTTTATTATATATAATTAAGATATTTGTTTTTAATTACAAGTTATAAAAAAACTCAAATTAATAATTAAGTCAACTTAAGATAACTCCATTAATTAAAATAATATTTCATCAATAAAAAAGGTAGGTTGAAGTCGAATTCGAATTCGAATTTCCTTAAATAATAATATTCGGTAAAAAATAAGTACTTTAATTAGACAACAAAGATAAACATTAATGCAGTTTTAAAAAGATAATATTTATTAAAAAAGAAAAATAAAAAGGAAATAACCAAAAGTTTAATTAAGAGTTAGTTTAATTATCATTTTGGTTCTTGAATTCTAAGTTTCATTCCCTATTAATTCTCATACTTTAAATAATTTTATTTAAATCCACTCCTTGTATTTTCAATCGATTTCGAATTATCCTTCCAAATCAATTTATATAAAAAAAACTTTAGTAACAATAATATTCATACAAGAAAATGTATTGTATAAATAAATTATCACAATTAAACATCAAATTTTTTATTTCTTTTATAAATTAACTCTAACCTAAATAAATAAAGTGAAATAAAATAGCTAGAATTGAAGAATGATATTTGAATTTGATAATATGTGTGATTTCTATTTTTTAGGTTTACAATATAGTTTGATAGTGAAAGTCCTTAAAGATCAAAAGTCATGTGAATATGTTATGTCATTTCATATCCATATAATAATATAAGAGAAAAGAAGAAGAAGAAGAAGATTCTCAATAAATTGACAACCCAATTGCCAGCATGATTTCATCTTTACCTCATCCTTTTTTCTATTTTCCCTTTTGTTTCTTTATTAATAATATGATAAATATAAGTAAATCTAATTTAAAAACTTACAAACGTTCGTTATTATTATAGATTCTTACGAGCTTGATCGTCGGTTTGCTTCTCTTGGCATTGAGGCTATAAGACATCAAATCAAGCATGATTAAGTTATTTTTAATTGATGTATATTATTTGGTTTAGTTGATGAGTTCAAAACTCGAGACTTTGACTTTTTTCTTTTGATATATATCTTCTTTTCTGTCATCTCTTCTGGGTTCGTCTAGACTTTGCGCCTATGACAACATTCATCAAATATCACTTTTCTTAAAAAAAAAAACTAAAGTATTTAATAATATGACTTAATTAAATAGTTTCTTATAGTAATCATCCTAAATAAACTAGTAATATGTCAAACCAAGTAGTGTACCACATAGAGAAGATGTCACATCAAGTTTGATTATTTTTACCATATGAATAAGAAAATATTTAGTGTCACATTTTTATTATTCATTAAAGTTTTACAATAAGAAATTTAACCTTACTTAAAAGGTTCAAAGAACCAAAGCTATACAATCTAATAATTTAATATCTATTCATTCAAGTAGCCTTCTATTTTTTAATAGGGCAGGGGGGGGGGGGGTGATCATATAGAAGTGGCTTTATTATAGAAGTCAAGTCAAAATTAACTATTCAAAATTTATTAAATTTGCTTTTACCATGTGATCTAAGAGCCATAATAATAAAAAATACTTTTCCAAAAGACTCATTATTTTGCCATATTTAGAATTAATTATTTGGGTTAATATTTAACTTTTTAAATTTTAGTTGATGAAAGTTTTAGTTAAAGATTTAAAAAACAAATGTTAAGAAATAGTTTTGAAAATGAGAGAGGGAAAAGAAAAGGTATGAAAAGGAAGAACGTTTATTTCATGAATAAAGAGGGAAAAAAAGGTGTTGTTGAGAAATCATCATGATGATCCAATGTTGACATCATATTCATGATTGGTTCAAACCAAAATAAAAAGAAGTTTAGAATTAAAGAAAGAGAGGAGCCCACCTCTCTCTTAATTTCCCCACAATTTGTTTTGAATCTTCATGCGTTGTCCAAACCCAAAAAATCCCCAAATCCGTTTCATATATAAATCCCCTAAATCCTCTCTTCCCAATTCACTTCATGAGATTTTCACTTTCTCCCATTTTCAAATCCCCCGCCATTACCATACCTCCCAAATTCTCCTTCTCCTTCTCCTTCTCCGTCGCAGCCGCCATGTCCTCTTCCGATCACTCTCCCCCTGCCTTCGACCGTCCTCGCTCCGTCATCAAAAAGATTCTCGCTAAACTCCAACACGAAGGTGACGGCGCCGTCGTTCGTCGCGGCATCGGAAGGTCTCTCTTTCTTTCTTCTTCTTCTTCTTCTTCTTCTTCTTCTTCTTCTTCTTCTCCGATCCGTCTCTGATTTTATAATCTAATCTCTAATTCAGGAATGATTTGAAGAATCTAGATCCGTTTCTTATGCTCGATGATTTCTCCGGTAATTTCAATTCGGAATCTGACTGGTTGTTGTTTCTGAATTCGTTTTCTCCGTTTCTTCTTTTACTCAATAATTTTGTTTTCCGATTGTTTCTTTCCTTCATTGCAGTCAGTCCGCCTGCTGGATTTCCCGATCATCCTCACCGAGGTTTTTTTTCCTTCTTCCGTTCCATTGAATTTTCGTTGTTCATTAACAGAATTGGTCTACGAACTCAACTACTACTACTATTAATTATTATTTAATTCGTGTTCTAACTTTAACTATTTTCACATTTTTAATTTATTTATAACATAAGCTCCTGTTTTATAAAATCAATATGTTTATACACGTTAGAAATGATGAATATTCTAATTTTATTTTATTTCCCTCCTTCAAATTCTAATATCAATTCTCTTCTTCTTCTTCTTTTTCCCTTTCAGGTTTTGAGACTGTGACATATATGTTACAGGTAATTTTTCTAATTTCTTTCCTGAAATGAAAATAAACTGCATTTATTTGTTTTATTAAAAAAAAAAACCCCATATATTTATTTGTTTGTTCATGTTCTTTTCAAAGAATTTATTAATTTATTTGTGGATTTATTTATCTTAGGGAGGGATTACCCATCAAGATTTTGCTGGCCACAAGGGTACAATCAGAACAGGGGATGTCCAGGTAACAGTTCAAAATACATGACGCAATAAATACTTGTGTATTTGAAATGCCTTAATCATTATAAGAATTTTCAAATATCAACTTTTAGCGTTCTATTTTCAATATTTTTTTTGTAAGGCTGCATAAGATAATTGCAGTATTTAAACGATGAAGTTGAATGTTTGATTTTTTTAAAATAACATTATTGAGATGAGATTTGATTTGATTTGATTTTGGGGGTGACAGTGGATGACAGCAGGAAGAGGTATAATTCATTCAGAAATGCCTGCTGGTGAAGGATCTCAAAAGGGTTTGCAACTTTGGATCAATCTAGCATCCCATGACAAAATGTAATTCCACACACTGTTTTCCATTAAATTCCTGATCAAAATTAAATGAGAAAGACTGTGATGATTTGATCTCATTTCAGGATGGAGCCAAGGTATCAGGAGATCTCAAGCGACAACATTCCAAGAGCGGAGAAAGACGGTGTGGAAGTTCGTGTGATAGCAGGAGAATCCATGGGAGTCCATTCTCCAATCTACACAAGAACTCCAACTATGTACCTTGACTTCAGTTTGAGACCAAGAGCTCAAGTGCATCAAAGCATCCCAGACACATGGACATCTTTCGTGTACATAATAGAGGGGGAAGGTGTGTTCGGGTCATCGAACTCGTCGCGGGTAGCAGCACACCATGTTCTAGTATTGGGAGGTGGAGATGGGCTAAGTGTGTGGAACAGATCTTCAAAGCCATTGAGGTTTGTATTGGTTGCAGGGAAGCCATTGAACGAACCGATAGTTCAATATGGACCATTTGTTATGAACTCACAATCTGAAATCGACCAAGCAATTGAAGACTACCATTATGCTAAAAATGGGTTTGAAATGGCAAAGTATTGGAGATCTCAGTGATGATTAATATTATTGGAAAAAGAGAGGAACAAAAGTGGTAGCTGAAAAGGAAAGGTTTCTAGAAGATACAAAAATGGTTATATCATTAAAGTTATGATGACGATGGAGTTTGGGGTCAGCTTATAATGTTAAGTCAAAATTTATGTTTTTCATTTTTTTATTTTTATTTTTCTTGCTCCTAAATTACTGTATTTCTTTTCTTTTTCATTATAATATTTTACCATTTCTTTTGTTCGCTAAATATATAAATTAATGTTAAGTGTTAACTTTTCCTTTTTCTTCTTTAAATAATTTACTCATTTTGTATGCACAATTTGGAATATACTTTTAAATGTTTAATTTTGAATATTAGAATTGTGTTTTGTTGGAAAGAGAGAGCAAGTGAGGGATTTTGTATGTTGTTGTGATAGGGTTTGTATATCATAGTTGGTTTTAGTTGAAGATGAGAAATTGAAGTGTTTTGTTGGTGGGATTGGGAGTGTTATGTGGTAGGGTTGGGGGCTTTATATATATTTCTTTGTAAGTTTGAGTTTCTCAATCATATCCAAAACATCCATTTCTGACCTTCCAACCCATAAACAAAAAGAATGTTATTGCTACAACCACTTAATTAGTGTAGAAAAGAAAAGAGAGATAAGTTGTTTTTCATTTTGGGCAAACGATTTCAAAACCCACCTCTTCCCTTTCTCACCCAAAACCCCCCTATATATATTTTCAAAATGGTGGATATAACTCCCAATAATATGGGTCACATTCCAATGCCACTTTTCTACATTTTATTTCATTTTCTTTGCTAATACCTTAACCCATTCCTTTATGTCTTTCTTCAATTCAATTCACAATATATAGTACGAACTAAAGGCTAATTGTCTAGCAAGTATTATATAATGGATTTATTCTCCCTTTCAACCTATTATATAATGTATATTTAATTTAATTTATAAGTGTGTAGTTTGACCTAGGCCTTTTTTCATACGGTTTTAAACTTGTATTAGGTTATTCTTCGACTCATATTAAGTTGGGATCGTGCAAGGGGTGTGTCTCGTTTGAAACTTTTAGCTATATGAACAAGAGATTTGCAATTATTCTTTATCATACTTTCATTGTTATTACATAAAAAACAATTTCGTGAATGTGACCAAAGTCTCACGTATTGAGTAACCAAAGAAAAAAGATAGTAATTAAGATAAATAATAAACGAGAATAATTGAGCTCCATTTCACTAATTACTTTGGAGTTGAATGTTAATTATATGAAATCTTAATATAATTCATCTTATAATTTTCTTCCAAAGCTTTTTTAATATATATTCATTCTAATTAATTGATAGGACTTCTCTTACTGATTTTTATGGTATGGTGTGAA
This sequence comes from Cucumis sativus, assembly GCF_000004075.3. Classification (NCBI taxonomy): domain Eukaryota; kingdom Viridiplantae; phylum Streptophyta; class Magnoliopsida; order Cucurbitales; family Cucurbitaceae; genus Cucumis; species Cucumis sativus. Next base: position 2,360,711 of record NC_026658.2, read on the forward strand.
ATCAAAGAAATTGTAAGGTTTTTTCTTGCTTTCTTCTCTAATTTTAAGATCAACTTGAGACCTCAATTCAATCAATCAGAAAGCAGAAGTGATCACAGCTCATATTCATTGAGAAATATATATCTTAGATTTGAGTTTGGTGAAGTTTCACTTGAAAGCATATATAAATACTAATGATTTTCCCATCCCTTTGTTTAGGTCTTTGAGTTAATTATTGAGTATAAATCGTGTATTGGGAAATTATTGGATTGAAAATCATATGAAACACAAAAAATGTCAAAATCAGAATCTTTATTTCTTTTCCCATTTCAAATTGTCCACATTGCTCCAATTTATAAACCATCTAATTTCTTCTCTATTCATCTTTTAACCTATAGTTTCTAACTAATATTATTAACTTACTTAATATATAATATAGTGGTTTAAATCATACTCTAGTCTGTATGAATCTTTTTCATAAGATGTTGTTTTCGTGTTTCGAAGATACATAGTTAAATATATGAAATTATAAATGTTCGAAATTGTAGATATTTTGACATTATTCTTGAATAATTAGGTATGTTTTTATAATTATTGAATAAAAGTTGAACTTACCTAATATATTTGTTTTTATTTTTAATTAAATCGATATATGAATTATTTTATTTGTTTGTTTTCTAAACCTAATAATATATAATAACTTAAATTTAATTTTGGGTATTTCTAAAAAATAGAAATAATCATGACGTGATTAAAGAAAGTGAAATACATGGTAGATAATATTTATTTTGATTATAAATTAAAATAAAGAAAGGTGAAATTATATTCACGAGACAAAGAGGTTAAAAGAATAAAAAGTTGATGTCCGATCTCTTCAACACAGGAATCCAAAAAATCGGTGTTTTAAGGACATCCAAAATTTTGAAAATACCTTTCGTAATTAGGACATCATAAGATGTCCGAGAATCTCCAAATACTCAAACATCTTACATTGCCACAAAACAAATACGTAATCAAGATGATCATGTACAGTCCATAGAAATCTTAGATTCATTCCCACCAAACAAACGAACCCTAAGATAATTCTCTTTTGAAAATAGGGGAAACTCGTAGGCATATAGTTATTATACATGAATAAGGGTGTGAAAAGAGGTACACATCAATCAATTATATGGAAGACTATATGTGAGTTTAACTTTGTTTGCTTATATTCATTTTGCTAGAATACCTAACAATATTTTTGTAAATGTGTCTTCTTCTTCCATATTTTCAATCCAATAATTAATTTATATAGTTAAGTTATGTTTAGTTTCGTAATAATTTAAGCGTTGTTAGATAACTTATTTTTGTTTTTGTTTTTGAAAATTAAGCCTATAATTAATACTTTCATCAATTAGATCAAATTTTGAAAGCTAAAAAAAGTGACTTTCAAATTGTTATATATATATATAGAATTAAGGTAAGAATTCAACCAATAAATATGAATTGTAAGACAGAAAAAAAAATGAACTTAATTTTTAATGGTTGAATTTATTTTTCCTCTAATTTTTTTGATTTATTATTTAAATTTCTTAATTGATTATATCTACTTTTGACCAAAGTTTTAAAAAAATAAAGAAAAAACAGCTTTCTAGAGATACAAATGATACAAGAAATTGAGAGTATTGTGAATGTTGTCATCTTTTCCATATGAATTTCTTTTCTTATCATCTAAAAGGAAAATAATTAGGTGCACCTCAAACAACACAACTTCCAATTATAATTATTTACCATATATGGAATTCTTCTTACACTTTTTTTTTTTTTTTAATTTTTAATTTTGAAATATTTATTTCATTTTTTGTGTGTATAATAGTTGGAATACATGATGATAAAGATGCATTACTCTATCAAATATATATATATATATATATATATATATATATATATATATATATATATATATATATATATATATATATATAATTATATATATATATATTATATATGATAACAAAGGTTTCATAAATTCCAAAATGGTAGGTAGAGATGTGGTTAATAAAATCTTATGAGCTGAATATCCAATTAGCTCGACAACAATAATGTAATTAACCATAATAATAATTCCATTTAGGCCATATATTTATTATCTCATAGGTTGTGATAGAGCTTTCAATGTTTTCATCCATGGTTAATTTTTTTTAATTAAAAAAATAGTGATTTCTTGATTTGTCACATTGTAGTTAGGCCACAATTTTTGACAAAGTAAAATGAGTAACTCCAAGCTAATACATATATCTATATATTTATGGATAGGTAACTTTGATTTCTTAGGATTCATCCAATAATTTGATGAAACAATCCATGAGATAAATTTAATTTTTCAAGAGATCATTCGTTAGTGAACGGAGGTGTATTATATTCCTATATTCAACCACCTCAAATGGGAAAGTAAGTAATCTTTGTAGGTTTAACCAAGGAGATGTGGGTTAGCTATAAAGCCCACGAGAGGCCTCCAATGAAGCCCAATGCAGACGAGCTTCGAGCCCATTTTTATACACAGTAATTCCTTTTTATAATCTATAAAATAATCAATAATTTGAAGTCTGTTTAGTCATTGGTGTTGAGACAAATCATCCAAAAATATCATTTAGATTATCATTTTTGTTTTAAAACAAACGTGATGGCCTAAAACTATTCAACAACTCATACTATTAAGTTATTGATTTAATTTTCTTAAAGCTACTTTTTATGTAACATCGAATCAAATAACTCAATTAGTATTATTATAGACTTCAATGTGAATAAGTCCCAAAATCTACAAACCAAAATAATATTTATTTTAACTCTTCATATTATTTTTGCCACCACAGTATTACTTATTTCAACTAACCTATTTAGGTTACTCAAAAAAGAAATATATATTTACACATAAGATATTCTTAAATGAAAAAAAAAAAGAAGGAAAAACAAGACTGAAAAATCTGCAGAAAGTTGAAAAGATGAACAGAAAAAAATAGTGAAAAAGAGAGAAGCAATCAATCATTGGAATTATTAGATCCTTTTCATCATATTATGATTTATCTAAGGATCTATCTATCTGTCTATCTATCTCTCACACAACAAAACCCCAACTTTACAAACTAAAAAGATATTCAAAAATTAAATAAAATAATGTTCAAATTTGCTTGCTCTTACAATTTGCTTCAAATAAATAATTAATACAAAAAGTGTTTTCTTTTTCACTGTCTCTTCTTAATTAAATTGAAAGAAATGATTTCTTTTCTATATTTGGAAATGGTCTTACATATTGCATGCATATGTGGAGCGCTTTTGAGTGAAATTTATGAAACAAACAAACACATAAATTTGATTGATTCACCACACCAACCAAAAACAGGAGACTTTAGGAAGCCAACATGGTGAAAATAACAACACTAATTTTGTGGAGCTAAGAGATGAAAAGATAATCAATCACCTGGAACAGCAAGACAAGTATCCTTCTGATTGCTTCGATCCACCGTTGTTCACAAGGCTCACCCGGTTCACCGATAATTCTGCTTTGTATGTATCTGAATTCAGGACCTTCCTGCTCACATTGTTGTATATTTCTCGGATCACAATTTCAAATGCCCTTTTCACATTTGTTGAGTCTAGAGCAGATGTCTCCATGAAGAACAACCCTTCGGCTTCTGCAAGACTCGTGCCATCCTCGACACTTACATCCCTAATGTTCTCCAAATCGCATTTGTTCCCGACTAGCATCATTGCTACAGTTGTATCGGAATGAGCTGCAAACGATTTGAATGAAAAATTGATCACTTAATCAACTTTATAGAATAAATTCAACATTAGAAGTGGAAAAGAGCACAATAATACAAGACATTAACAGTGGAACAGAGATATCAAGCAATCAAGCATGTAGTAGCTAATGATGACTACTTATCAAACCGATTAATTTGGACTCATTAATCACAAAACACCAATTTCCATTGCAAAGGTTGATGATTTGCTCCAATTGATTAAGTAAGAATTACAGGAAGGCCGCTCGATTTTTACAGACAATTTTCCCAGCTCCAACCCGAAACTATTTTTGAAACCAACTCAACTAAGCAAGATCACTGTTGTTGAAAATAATGATTGAAAGATCAGAAAAAGAAAGTAACTGCCATTGTATATAGTAAGATCACTAGTCACAGATCCATCATCTTAGAAGAAATAGCTCTGTTGTTTCTTTGGAAAATAGATTATTTGTGTGAACGTACTAAAAGAAATACAGAACACACCTTTTAAAATAAGAACAGTTACCCAAACTACTATAATTAGAAGAATGTACAAGTAAACTAAAAAAAAAAGAGCCCATATCTCTTTTCACAATATGTTACTTTCATGCAATTCACAATGGGAGACAGTAATTTCCATTCTTAGCATCATACTACAAGAAATACAGAACACAAATTATTTATTTATTTATTTAAGAAAAAAAAGTTATCAAAACTACTAAGTTCTCCCTAAAATTGGAACAAGTGTTATTAAGTATGGTATCCGCTATCCGGAATTCCAAGACAGTGACAAAACCTAAGCAATAGAACAAATGACAGGGAGAGTTTCTTGATGCTAGCTCGGATGTAAATTTGCATCAAATTCATATCTACACAAGGTTTACATCAATTACTATTCACCCAAACAATGAACCAAGAATTACGCTAAATACAATATAAAGATTCACAGCAAGACCCAAACGAACAGAAATGCAAAACCTTAGTGAGCAAATCCAAATAATTCAAAAGTATAAAGACCAAAGTTAAGGGATTCAAATAGGATTTACCCCAACAACTTTTCAAGTGCAAGGTAAGGCTATGAGGTTAGCATCATCAAGGTAATCTCACTCCCATGAAAGGCGACCGAACTTTCGATCTAAATGGATACTCCAAACCAGAAATTATCTTTTCTTTCTTTCTTTTCATTTTTTTTGGAATAATCAGTCATGTAGGAATTGACCACATCTAAATTATGAGCAATTACTCAACTCAAAGCAGTGCCTAAACCAGAAATTTTGTAAGAACAAGTGACACAGGAGAGATTTGTTGATCCAAATGTAAGGCCAAAACATGAGCCGGTAATTAAGTTCTACAAATTGAACTTAATTAAGCCATTCTAAAAAGTAACTAGAAGTTTTCAAGAACAAGTGCATTTAGGTTGGCCAACACCTAACATTTGAAGCTTGAAGTCTGAGAATGAAATTTTCTTGTTCAGAACGGAGGACAGAAGCACCGAATTAGATGCTAATAAGACAAGCAAAATCCAAGAAACAGAATTTCTCATCACCCGAAATTGTACAGAACAAAGACAAAACCGAACCAGATCTGAATTATTTGAAAGATGAAAGAAAACTTAAAGTTCAAGAATCAAGAGTAAGCCATCTCAATCATCAGGATTGAGTTAGTTAAAGTAACTAAACAAAATCTTAAAAGCTTATCAATCCAGATCTAGACATCTCAACCAAAAGACCACAACAAGAACAAGATCAAAAGAAGAGAGAGAGTTGATTGAGTGAGAGAGAATAGAAAAAGACAGGAACTCACTCTTGAGCTCGTCGAGCCATCGGCCGACACTATCAAAAGTGGAGCGACGGCTGATATCATAAACGATAAGAGCACCAACAGCACCGCGGTAATAGGCAGAGGTAACAGCACGGAACCTTTCCTGGCCAGCAGTATCCCAAATCTGAGCCTTAACCTCTTTGCCGTCAATATCCATAACCTGAGTTTGAAATTCGACGCCGATGGTGGCTTTGGAGTGGAGATTAAACTCGTTTCTAGCATAACGAGAGAGCAAATTGGACTTACCGACGGCAGAATCTCCGATGATGACGATCTTGAAGAGATACTCCTCACCGCCTTCGTCGTCGGAGGATGACATTTGCGAAAAATTCAAATGAATAAAAGCAAGAATGTGGACGAAAGCTGGTTAGAGAGAGAAAGTGAAGAAGAAGAAGAAGAAGAAGCAATAATGGAGAAATGGAGGAATGGATGAAGATAGAAGAAGCAAAGCTGGCAGAGAGACAAGCTGCGCATGTAGTGCTACTGCTCTCCTTTCATCATCCTCTCTTTCCCAATTCCCTTTTTCTCTATATAATATATATTCTTACATTTTTCCATCCATATTTCTACCATTTTCTTTTAAATCCATTTTTCTATTATATCCTAATAATCCAATAACTCTCTCCATCATACCTAAATATTTTTACTCATACACAAAAGAGTATAATTAACATATCCATTTATTTACAACTAAAGAGTTTAATCTTCCAATCTTCTTGTTCTATATTGTAATGATATTCAAAGATATATTTTACCTCACCCCATAAATATTTTTGTATTTAAATAACTAATTAAAGATATCATATATCCTAAACTAATAGTGTATAGATTAGAAGAAGAAATTAGAGTTTGTTTGAGAGATTATAATTGGGAACAAGTATAGTGATGCCCCAAAAAGGAGAAAGTAGGGCCAATAATAATGCTATGTTTTGCTCCCCATGTTTGCAATAATCTCATTGCATTATCATAACATTGTTCCCACATTTGGTGTCAAACTATCCCCTAAATCCTAAATATATTTTTCAACCTTTATTATTCTTTAACTTTTTCTTTTTCATTTTAATTTGTAATGTAATCTATCCACATTAATCCCCTTCAAATTCAATTAGTTTCAAAACAAAAGAAAATTATATTTCCCCTCTTATTACCCCATTAAACATTAAACATATATATCAAACTAACAATGCATAGTATCTTTCAAATGACAATAGAAAAGATATATCGAACACCGATATTTTGTGTATCCTTACGAAGATATAGAATATCAAACTAAAAATGAAAGGATCACTTTGGTTTTAGTTACTATTATTCAACCATATATATACACACACATGGTAATCTAAAGCTAGCCAAAGAAATTGTCTAGAAATAATAAATAATTGAATATGAATAATGAAATTAAAAAGGGAATCAAATTTATATGTTTCTCTAATAATATTAGAAAGACAAATCAACAAAATGGACAACCCAAAAGAAGAATTCAAAATTATTTTACATGAGAAAAAAAAAAAAAAAGAAGAAGAAGAAGAATCAAAATAAACTTGAAATATTTTAGGTTACTTTGCATTATGTAACCTAAAAAATTGTGATTAAAATTTGGGAAATAATTAGAGCTGGAGAGCTGCTTCCAATATTATTATGTACAAACCAAAATGCCCTTTTACTCATTCTTGTTTTCTTTCGTCCCACCTTTTATTGTTTCTTTTAATTTTTTGGGTTAGTGAAAAGAACAATTTCTTTTGAAAAAAAAAGGCAAAATTTGAGGTAGAATAATTCATATTTCCAACTCTAATAAATTATTCCAAATGTTATAAGCATTCTTTGCTTCCACAGGTGCAATTCTCAACCTCTTTGTTAAGCTTCTGAAAATGAATAAAAAAATAAGAAGAAAAACAACAAAGTGTTAAATCTCAATAATGAAAGAGTTTTGATTGAATGTGATAATATATAATCAATCACAAGAAGTAAATTTTAGGTTTCTTTGTTAACGGAATGCATGAAGATATGGGTACAATCAAATATTACTCATATGAATAAAGAAAATATACGATATTATAATATTATAATTTTAATTTTAGTTTCTCTAGCTGAAAATATTGGATTTTACATTTCACCAAGTTTAGATTAGATTTGGACCGAGAATTAACTCGATTTTTGAACTTCATGTCCATTGAAAAAATTGATATGTAATATATGTTCTTAAATCACTACTAAACACAATTTATCTTTAGGTTGAATTAAATTATAAGAGTATATGATATTGTAAGTTTGTGTTAATAACGAAGTTATTCAACTTTTTAAAAAGATATATATATTAGATATAAGTTTGATATCGATCTTATATATTTTGTGTATATAAGATCTTTTAGTTGGTTTATTTGTGAACTCTAACGTGACTTTTGATCGAATCTCATAATGGGTATGGTTTGACAATTTTTTTTAGGGTTTAAAAATTGTAGAGTTGTTGAAAACTTTGAGATTGGGATAATCTTAGTTAACAAATTTGAAACTTTGATCTGTAATTAAACATTTGCTTCTCACATGGAAGCAACAATAATATTTATTTTAATTAACCAGACTCAACAATTGAAAAAAAAGAAGAAAATAATTTATGAGAATAAGTTGGATATTAAAATTTTAATAATGAATTAATTGGTGTAAATGTAAAAGATTGTTTAAATTAATACCTGAATTTGATTTTGAAGACCTTTGATATGCTGCACTGCTAAGTCCAACATGTCTGAATAACTTGTTTGCTGTATAAAAAACAAAGTATAAGAACATAAACAATTTATTTACTTACCATATCAATCTTTCATGTTAAAGGTTTGAATTCTCAGTAAACGATAGAAGATGATTGATTGAATAATGCATGGTATACCTTATCCATGTTGGGAACAAGCTCTTGAAGCTTTTTCAATTTTCCACTGATTCTAGTTCTCCTCTCCTGATTATAATTCAATTTTTTTTTTTTTTTTGTTAAAGTAATAAACAAAACAGAATCGTTATCAAAATATGTACTAAAATACACATGCAATGGACGTAAGATTTACCCGTTCGGCGATACTCCGAGGATGAGTAGCACAACCACGCTTGGCTCGAATCTTACAAGGAACGGAGTCTTCAGGAATTTGTAGCAGCCTCTCCACAGCTGCCATTTCTAGAGTTGTTTGTGGCAAGCTAAACTGATAAATTAAGAAAGTTTAACACCGGCTAGAGACTATATGTTCAGTACACTCAAAACACATAACATATATTATTATACGTACTTGAGATTCGAGGCCGGTGAAGAAGTCAGCATCGGAATGGTGCTTGGATCTTTTAGCATGAGGAGCAGCAAAGACAATGGAGTTACTAGAAGTGTCCCAAGAAGAATCCATAGCAAAGGCAGAAGAAGGAGCAAAGGAATGCGTTGAATTGGTGTTGCTTTGAAGGCCATTGCTACAAGAATTGGCTGCCTCTACAAAACTTTCACTAATTTCTGAGATTTGAGAAAGTGAGTTATCTTGCCCATTGAAACTCATTTGACTCTTTAATCTTCCCCCTCCATTTCCACCTCCACCTCCCCCCATTGTCAATGAAAACCCACCTGCTATATATAATGATTTGGTTAACTAGTTTGACGTAAAAGTATATGTAACAAACCATCAACTAGTGTACTAACTTATTCGAATTTAGTCACTCTCACTAAATTTAAAAATTGAACAGTAACTTTGTAAGTCAACTAAAATGAAAAAAGCAATAATTTAAATGATGGAATGGTCCAGTGGGAATGTAATCCTGTGGAGCATATGTCTTTGTATATATAATAAATATCTATACATAGTTCATCCATTTGTGGACCATAATACTTGTAGTACTACAATGATATAAAAGTAATAGTTTTTTTTTCTTCTTTTTTATTATTTAAAATATTCCATCTAATAATGTAAGGCTACAAATTTTAGAATAATTTGGTTCACCATTCACTCAAAACTTTATCACCTTTGTTTCATAACTTTATAATCATTTGTATTTTTCTTAAGAAAAAATTGTTGAATTTTTTCTAAATAATTTTTTTATAAAAAAAACTGTTTATTAGTGGGGGAGTGTTTACAAACTTATTTTAAGAAAAAGAAAAAAAAAGTTGTCAAACAGAATCTAAACTATTTAGCAATTTTCATGTAATATAATGTTATATTTGCCAAAATAAGCAGAACCTAAGTGGCCAAATACTTACCCAAATTTTCAAAAAGAAAAACAAGGTTATATTTATAATAACAAAAAGGTTTAAATTTTGTTTTCATCTTACTCACACTTTAGGATTTGTTTTGTTTGCTCAATTTCAATTACTCCTAATTTTAATAAACTTTAAATTTAGTTATTTGTTAGATAAGTCTAATCATTTTCATGAAAAACAATATGTTATATTTGATTTTTTTTTAAAAAATCTAAAAAAAGGTTAACTTAAACCTTAAATTGTTGGAGTTGTATTAATTTAAACTCTAAACAAATAATTGTATCAATTTAAACCATAAATTTTGGGTTGTACTAATTTAAACTTCAAATTAATAAACTAATAATTATATCAAATTAGTTGTTGGACTTTTATAAAATAAACTAATAATTATATCAAATTAGTTGTTGGACTTTTATAAGTGTATCAATTTAAACCCTTAACTTACACAATTGTATCAATTTAAACTCTCTAATTATAAGAGAGTGAAAGAAGAAAAAGGAAAAGGAAAATTGTATTAGATGACAACAAAATTTAGAAAAAAGTTGTCAATAACACTTTTTTTTTTCATATTGCAAATATGATAGGTAATTAGATATATCATAGGTCTATCTAAGAGCTATTAGAAGACTATTCACTTTTAAATTTGTTATTTTTGCAATTTAGAAAATGTAGTGATATGAGTTCTATTATCATAATTTTTTTTGCTATTTTTGCAATATATATAAAGAAGAAGAGAGAAAAATAAATCCTCAATTTATGTTTTATTTGAATACACTCGTCATAGCTGTGAGTTTAAATTGATATATTTAGATTTAAATTGATACAATTCAAAGTCTAATTTGGTATCACTATTAATTTGAGGTTTAAATTAAAATAACGGTAAAGTTAAGTATTTTTTTTATTTTGCATGATTTAAAAAAATAGCTGGAACTAAATTTAAATTTTATAAAAAAATTAAAACGCAACGTTTAGAAATGCATGGATGGATTAAAATAGAACCCTTTGAAATTAAACAAAATTAAAATTAAAGTAAAAACCAAAATAATAACAAACCATGTTGAAGTCAAATAAAAGAGGAAATTATTTCTGAGTTAAATACACATACACACATATATATATATATGTAAAGCTATAGGACAATTTTGAAATTAAAATGAGAGTAAAATGAATCCAATATTTGATTCACATTAATTTTTAGTGAAATTCAACACAAAAAAGAAAAGAAAAGAAGCTGACTTTATTGATTTAAATGAATGAAAACAAAAAAACAACGTTGGTACCTACTTTTTGAATTCATTCAACCATACACATTTTTCACATTAAAAAAACGACAAATTTTTTTTTCACAAAATCAAACCTACTAAATTAAATCAAATCAAATCAAATCGAGATCGACCCATTCAATCTCATCTAACTCTACCAAAAATTTTCAAAAATATTTTCAACCATCATCAAACCAAACCCTTTCTCATCATCTTACAATAACCAAAATAAAGCAATCCAAAATTGAATTCAGCGTGGAATCATTTTCCTATCTAAAATATATATAAATAAATATATATATAGTGGATTCCATTTCCACCATTATTTAAGATGCTCGAAAACAACGTAACTCCTTTAACCACATTGCCCACCGAAACTACATGTCGGCTTTCACCCATCCGATCATCGGAAAGTAATAATAATAATAATATTATATATATATATAAAAAAAACTAATGGACATCATCATGCAATTGCAATGCTGACAGCATCTTGCACGTGACGTATGACCTGGATTAGAAATTTTAAAAAAAATACAATACTTTTAAATTTAAAATTACATGGAAAAAAATAATTATATCTCAAAGTTAGATTATCAATTTGGTTTTTAAATTAGCCTAATAGACTTATTTTTAATAATTAGTAGATGAGATTTAATGGGAAAATAGTTGAAATATATGCAAGTTGTACTGACACTCACCAATATTAAAAATTAAAATTTTAAATAATGGAAATGTATAATGGGTTTTTTTAATTATTGGAAATACTTGTTTATTTGTCTTAGATGAATATATTGAAATGTGTTAAGACCCAAATTTAATGTGTAATTTAGGATTAGGACAGGATATTAAACATTAAACACGCAAAAAAAAGAAAGAAAGAAAGAAAGAAAAATCAAATTTAAAGAGAGGATTGTAAGCAAAGAAGGGAAAAGGGAGGTTAGTTTGGTAATTTTGAAAAGTCGATGGGTGTATTTTGGTAAATTTCGGTGTATAGTCAACGGCAAACAGAGTTTTGAGAAGAAACGCGGTGAAACCACGCGCCGGTGAAGCGAGATACAACATTTAGAGAGAGAGAGAGTACCGTTTGGTTCGGCGACGGAGAGATGGCCGAGAAATCCAGCTGGAGAGCTTCTCTGGCGAACCAACGGTGAAGAGGAAGAGGATTGACCACCATTACTATTGAAGTTTCTACCCGTCGAGAAATCCCCTAACGCCAAATCATTGAATCCGTACGACCTATTCAAGGCGGCGGCGGTGGCAGAAGACGATTTTAGATCGTTGGAAGTAGAGGAGGACTGAACAACTTTCCTTGAGGATTCGACGACGGAGGAATCGGCGGAGGAGAAGTAGTGGGCGCCAAAGGAGGGCGGGGCACGGAGCGTGGCGGCGGAGTCCGGTTGACGAGTTCCAATCACAGAATCGACTGCTGTTGTCAGGAAAGATCCAGGGGCGGAACCGTAGCGAGTGAGACCACCAGCAGAGGCGGGGGCGCCACCATGGGCGGAGGACATGGATTTTTGAGAGGAAGAAGAGGAAGAAGTTGATTGGTACATAGGATTTGGATTTTGGATCTGTGAGCTTTGGGTTTGAACAAAATGAAATGAAAAGAAAAGAAAGAAAGAAAGAAAGAAAGAAAGAAAGAGATTGATTGGGCGAAAGAAAAGCAAATGAAAAAATTAAAAGAAAAAAAAAACACTAATAACAAAGTACTTTATATAGGTATAAAATAAATGGAAATAAATATTTATTAAAATCGATGCTTTTTTCTTCTTGAGGAAACACCTAAGGCCTTTCATAACATTACTTCAACTTCATTTTTACTCATTCTCAATCATAACACATATAACTTCTCCATTTTTTTTTATTAAATCAATTAGGGTTGAGTTAAGTTTACTTTAGTCTATTTTTTCTAATCTACTTTAATGTTTTTTATAATTTTTTTCTACTTTTTTTTTTCAATTGTTATATTGTTATTTAAAAGATCAATGTTTATAAGCTATATGTAAAATGGTTTACAAAGGAGAGATTCTTTTATATACATGTTTTGTTTTATATATGGATGCATAATAAGTATCAATTTTACACTTTCATTCAATGATATATAACCGTTTGAATGTTGTATCTTTTAAGTTATTTGTTATTTACTAATTGGACATGATTACAACATCAATTCACATATGAATAAAGTATTTAGAGAGAAAAATACAATTAAAAGAAAGAAAAAAATGAAAAAGAAGTTTACACAATATTTTAAATGATTTGATTAGATGCCAACAAAATTATTTTTGAAAATTAAAGACAATTTAGTAAAAAGAATAACTTAACTCTATCGACATTTATATATGCAAAACATTTAAATCGCCCCAAATCATTTGTACTAAAAAATGTAAACAAAAGAAATTAGGTTGATCGTGAGACCATTTAAGTGTATAGGAACAATTTTTTAAAAAAAATTCTATTTTGGTTTTTTGGTTTTAACAATTAAGCCTAGCTAGAAAAGTTTCTTTGACCTATGAATTTTATTGCTTAGTTATATAGTTTTTACCAACTAATAATTATAATGGATAACAATTTTAGAAAGAATAATCAAGTGTATGTATATCAAAGTTTTTAAAATATTTCAAACTAGCAAAATTTATTAGTGATAGAGATTTTTATTACTGACAGACTATCGTTGTCTATTAGTGATATAACAATATTTGCAATATGATTTATCGTTTATAGACTATAACCTATATTGTTATATATAGAGATATTTAAATATTGTTATATATGTTAATCATTTGAATCTAATTGTTATATTTTTATTTGTCTCTTTAATATCAATATTTTCAAAAATCAAACTAAAATGTAAAAGGTAAAAATATAATTTAATTTTTTTTAAAAAATGGCTAAGAATTCGACGAAATATGAAAGAAAATATACTTTTTTTCACCTTATAAATTTATTTATTCTTTTGCTTTTTAGGATTTAGAAAAGAAATTATGTAGTTAGAAAAAGAATAATGGGTAAATAGTTAAGGAGGTTTTGTTAAAAACAATACTAAAATGCATGAAAAGAGAATGGAGTTTGATTCCTTTTATCTTTTCCATTTCTAGTTCCCACTTGACAAAAAGAAATTATTAATTTATGTCAAATTGCTAATTGTTAAATGATATTATATTAGTTATATGTGTATATATTAATATATATGTATGATCTTTAAAATTTGAAGAATAAATTAAGAGGTTTTTCTAAAAATAATTCAAAAAACAAATGACTTACCCTCAAACTACTAAAAGGTAAAATTAATTACACTTAGATAAATTTTTAAAAGAAAATTTATATTAAATATTTTACATTCTTAAATAGCTGTATTTGGATTAATTTTTAAAAATAAGTTATTTTAAAAAAAATTAAAGTATTTGACCGCCACATAAAATAACTTTTAAATTATATATATAAAGTTTAAACTTTATTTTTTTGGGTATTCAATCCAAATAGTCCCTAACTTTGGTATTCTATGCTATTATTCTAAATGATTAAATAAAAATGGATATATATAACGTGACAAGAGGTCAATTGAAAAATAAAAACAAATATTCTATTTATTTTTGATAGGGTTATTTTTAAATATAGTAAAATTAATTCAAATATTTACAAAAAAAATATAATAAAATTTTATATTATATGAATGATGGATCATTAAACATTTATAAAAAAAATTATATTTATTTTTACTTTCGGAAGTATTTCCACCAATCTTATAATTATTTTATATACATGCATAGCTGCATGGGTAACTTTTAACTATTTACTCATGAGTAAAAATTGGAATTTGTAAAAACTTTTAATAAAATTAATTATCCATTTACGTACATGAGGAGAAGAAGTGTTCAAAGAAAAAGTTTAATTAAAAATTTTAATCTAAAAGATAGCTAAAGTGAAGAGATGGCTATTGATTTTTCATTTGGTTCACATCAAACTATAATATTTCTCGGGGAAAAGTTCAACCTCTATGCAACTTGGCAATGTTAAACTCAAATTTAACCTAAGATTTTTATTTTATTTGATCGAAATTTGAATAACATTTTAAAAATATGTAGACTAAAATAAACAACCTCCAAAGTACTTAAATCAATGCAGAAAAAGGAAAAGAAAACTAAAATCAAATTATTATTTAAACTTTTTATTTATATGTGACGATCACAGCTAAAAAAAAATTAAATGTGAGATTTAGATTTCACGTGTTTGTTTGGTGTTTGAAATTTAAGAAAAATAAATAAAATATAAATAATCTCAACTTGATGATTAGTTTTAATGAAATTCAAACCCTAACAAAGCAATATCCAAAATACAAATATTAATAGCAAACATTAACCGTTTAATAAATCGAAAAGTTCTAATCAATTTCAACGCAAGAATCTAAATTTATTTTCTTGGTATTACTATATTTCCATCCATTTAGACTCATTTCATCACAATTTCATTGTAAAATTTAGGTTAAAACTAATTTTTAGAAACACATTCAAATTCCTATAAAGAATTGATTTTTCAAAACCCTACTATCTATCTTTTATACGTTTCAAAATACTCTTTAGCCTTATTAATTTGCTTCTACTTCTTAGTCCATATAAATGTGACAAAAAGTTTAATTTTAGTTTTAGAATAAAAAACCAAATTGGAACCTTTTTCAAGTAGGAAAAAAACACATAATCCAAATTTATGTGAAGAATATAGGTAATAATCAATTAGGGTTAATGTTGATGGTATGTTAAACAAAAACTATAAACTCATTGTTCATAATTTCTTTTAAAAAAACGATATCTAAAATAGAATTATAAGATTCTTCCTTGATAGTAAAAAAAAAAAAAAAGAAAATTGTATTTTTGAAATAGATTAATGTAAAAAGAGATTGTCTTACATGGCGTGGGGTGAGATTTAGAAGAAAGAAGCCAACTTGTTTATTTTTATTTAATTCATTAGTACATATCGCTATTCCCTATACAAAAATACAAACACTGTCCGTACACTTTTACAATTTTATACCCTTATTTATTTATTATTATTGTTTTCATTGGGAGAATCTTGTGAAGAAGATTCAAGATTCAAGATTCAAGATTCAACCATGAAGATATGTATGTAAATTATATGATAATTTAGAAGAAATTAAAGGAGATTATGAAAAATAATTTTGAAGATAATTAAAGACTATGTAAATATGACCTAACTCAACTCAATGGTACGATCTAGTCTCTACTACTACACATATAATATATAGGTTATTGATTAGAAACTCAATAATTGTGCACCCTTAATTATACTCTTCATGTTTAGGAAGAAAATTAAAACACACTTATAGTTGAGCTTATTGTTAAAATCATTTATGAATTGTAATATTAATTTCATTAAAATTGAGATTTATAAAAATGGCCAATGTGATTTTAGTGGCACTATTTTAAAATCACTTTCAAACATTACTTTAACGGTATGTTTGGAAGTGAATTTGATACGTCGAAAATGACTTTTGCTAATATCAAAATCATTTTTATCGAAAATAATCATGTTTGGCCATAAATAAAACCGATTCTTACAAATAAAAAATCACTTTAAATTGATTTTTGAAGTGGACGGGGATGAGGAGTGTCCCTCCACTCCGCTCTGACATCGTTACCAACTCCTTGATCAACTTTAGTGACCATGCTAACCTCTAATCATCATTTTCAACTACAAATTTTTCCCCAACTATTTGTGGCCAACTTCGTAGTGAAATGCTAGCATTTCTTGATGACAAAGGAAAAAATAAATGAATAAAAAATATATTTTATTATAATTATTTGGTTAAATAATTTCTAAATATAAAATATAATTTGTTAATTTTAATATAACTTTTGGAACAATACATCATCTTCCAAAATCAATTTTAAAAGTTTGAAACCTAACAAAAGTTGAATGGTATAGAAATCAATTTTACAAAATTAATTGTACATATTTTTTTTCTTTCTTTCTAATCTAATTATTATTATATATATTTTCCTCAAATAAAAATTTCCAACATAATATTTTTCTTTCTAAATAATGTTATTTTAATAAGTAAGAGCAAAAATAGGGTGAAGAAAAAAATTAACAAAAATAGAATTCCGAATCAAGTATTAGATATATGTACCTCGATCGACGCCTAATAAAATAAATTATGGACTTGATACATAGTTTTAAAATAAAATGAATATTCGGTCCACAACTTTAGTCTCACGTGGCTACTTAAGTTTCTGTATTTTGTCAAGTATTTCTTTCACGTTTTGGATAAGATTCTTATATTGACTACACGTACAATAGGAAAAAAGTCGTGTACGTACTCGATACACAATCATGGACTCTTGCTCGAGGATCACAAAGTTCATGGTCTCCCTCATATCTGTTATTCACCTCCTCTGAACTCCCTTTTCTCTCCAGTTTCTTCCTTCCAGCAGCTAGCCGTCGTCGTCCACTACTCACCACCTGAAGGGTTTTCTTTTTCATTTACATTGTATGATAGTATGAGTGAAAAGATCTACAGATCTAAAATTTCTTTTTGCATGGATGAATATCCCTATAGATCTGAAGTGTATATGAATCAAACCCAAAATAATATTTAAACCTCATCCATAGTCTATGAATATTATCAATAAGCTTCTAGTGGAGAAGGTGAATCATTTTTTATGTAATTTCAGAATCCGTACTTACTACAATTATTATTATGAAAAAAGAAATAATTCCAATCAATGCTCTGAATAATGAACATGTCTGTCTCTACCCCCATAAAATAATTTCTATACCTTTCTAAAAAATCAATTAAAAATTTTTAGACCATTGTTTTCTTATGTATTTTCTCTTTTAAATACTTAATTTCTAATGAAAATATTTTAAATCTCTAACCTATAATGAAATAAACTTTTATCTTAACTTGTATTTAGAATTTGTTTGGTTGATATTTCAACGTTCCAATCTAGATTCATTGAGTTTAAACATGTGTTTGACAAACAATTTAAATTATGTTATTAAAAGTTGTTTTATGATTCAAACCCTACAAATTTGATTAATAATATCATATTTGAATATTAAAAAAAAAGTTTTATCATTAAATTATTAAGAT
This sequence comes from Cucumis sativus, assembly GCF_000004075.3. Lineage (NCBI taxonomy): Eukaryota > Viridiplantae > Streptophyta > Magnoliopsida > Cucurbitales > Cucurbitaceae > Cucumis > Cucumis sativus. The sequence continues at coordinate 2,378,867 of NC_026658.2, forward strand.
GGTTAGTAATAAATGAAATCTAAAGAAAGTTATGAAAAAAGAATATGATATTTTGACTAAAATTTGTGTTCCTCGTAAAGCCTCCATAAGTCTTTTTTTTTTTTTTTTTTTGACTAATCTCAATTTCTGAGTACCAAATTATATATATAATTACACTCTTTTTGGAAATATATGAAAGTAGAATATATTTGTTTTGAAGATGGTGGCTTTTTTAAACTCTCATAAAATAATAAAAATTAAGAACGTGATGAAATATAAATGGTCAATTATCACTCACCTGTCGCTGTAGCAATAAAGTAAAAAGCTTAAAATTATATATTTCTCAAAATTAAATAATAATAACACTATCCAATCTTCGAACATTATATCGTTAACGTGATAGTCTCTTGAGAATATGATACAATTCGTTGGTTTAGAATTTAGCAAACGTGTTTCACTTTTTAAAATACTTTTAATATAATCTTAAATTTGTTATTATTTCCAAACTATTCTTTAATAACTTATTTCTTCTTCCATTTTTAATACTCATCTCTTCTCAACCTATCAAATTCCTTTTCTTACTAGAAAGATGATTTGTTTCTTCGATAACATATGTATTTCTTCTCCCACTTTTAAGATCATAATCATCCTTTCTTTATATGGGAATGGGAAAAACAACTTGTTCTTCCTGCCTTGATCTTGATTTTAGGATATTAATGATACATTAATTGCAATATGAAGTATAATGGTTGCTGATTTGAGTAATTTAACTTCGCTTGTGATTGTTCCCCACTTTCTTCAATGTGTATTTTGAGTTGAATCTAATTTCAAATGATTTTGTTTTATTTTTTATGTTGGTTTTATTTTTGTTTTACTTTTGTACCAATTTTGTATATTACTGTCGTGAAGTATTTATATTATATGTATTAGTTGGTGATATATATTTACTACACATTTTTCATTGTTTCTAATTTTATGCAGTTCATTGTAGTATTATTAAGTATACGAACGATATAACTCAGTGTATCTTATCAAGTATATCAACAATATATTATTAATAAAAATCAACATATTAGCATGGTAAATCATTATCAAGTACTTTACAAGTGTATATCAATAGTATATCAAGTGTATAAGTAGGATTTTAAGCATTTCAAATGTATTTAATCTATTGAGTATATCATTAAAGAATACTAAGTGTATCTGCAGTTTATGTATCAAGTATATCACACGCATCAAGCTATCAAATTTGTTCAATGTACCGATAAAGCATAATCAAGTGTATCAAACTTATCGATAAAACATTATTTAAATGTATCAAGACCTAAAGAATATCAAGTAGATAAAAGTATGTAATTGTGGATGAATGTTCGGTTTAGGTTGGAGAAAGAGAAGAATAAAAAAGGGGATGAACCAAAGATAGAAAAAGAAAAGAAAAATGTGTGGTTTGAGAAAGAGACAAAAGAAGGGAAAGGTTTGAGGTTAGTTGAAGAGATTAAATGAACATTTAGAGATTGATGGATATATGGATGTTTGTTAGCTAAAGATTCAATGAACGGCTTAGGTTTCACGAGTCCCCTTTCTCTTTTCTGCCTTCATTCTTATCCATCATGATGCCGTCTTTGACCCACCAATTCACCACCCAACTTGTTTTCATTCAATACTTTAATATACATATCTACATATTCATTCAATTTAAAACAACTACTTACTACTACGGATGCCCATAGATTCCTTTTTGCAATTAGTTTTTCTTTAATACTATAACCTTATAACCTCGATGATATATGCATAAACAGATTGATTTTATTTGTTTACAAACACACCAAATAATCTTATATATCAAACTAGCTAATACTTAAAACTAAATGTAGCGGAGAGCTCATTATTTGAATATGAAGGACAATATAACATAAGTTTTATAGGTTCATTTTTCGACTCAATTTTAAGTAAATAGCAACAAAAGATTACAAATACTTTTGTCGTTGATAGACTTTTATAGCCTATCAGTGATAGATTACTCTTAGAGACATTTTTAAAAATAGTAAAATAAATTAAAATATTTACAATTAGATTCAAAATAATTAATTATATAACAACATTTTATAAAAAATTCAAATGTAGCAAAATCTGTAAAGGTCTATTAGTAAAAGAATCTATTAATGATAGACTATATTGTAAATAACGACTTATCATTGACAAACAATCATAAAAGTCTATCACTAATAAACTTTGCTATATTTTTAATTTTTTTTTAAAAAATGTTGTTATATATTTAATTATTATTTTTAAAATTACTATCTATTATAATTACCATCGAATTTAATGGTATAAGGTAATTATAATTAGTGGCAATTTTAGGAATAATAATTAACACTATATAATAATATTTTTAAAAAATTCCAAATGTAGCAAAATCTATCACTCGTAAATTCTTATGGTTTATTAGTGATAGACCAATATTTGCAACATGATCTATTGGTGATGAATTTCTATCATTGATAGACTTTGACATGTTTTGTTATATTTGTAAATTTTTAAAAATGTTTTGATATACTTAATTATTTTGAATTTAATTGCTATATTTGAATCCGAATGTTATATTTGGTTATATTTCGGTATGGACAGTACCAAGCTCTAAAAGCTAGCTATCATTCTAGGCTTAGTCCTTCGAAAGGTCCAAATTAAAGTTCTTTAACCCATTCATTAATTGGGCTTGGGTCTTCAAAGTATCCAAGGCCCACCATTGGACTTAAGGGCTAGTGATCTTCAATGAGACTTTATGGCGCTATTGGAACCATAAGCCAACACACACACATGTATACAATCAATTAAAACAAAAATGTTAATAGCTTTAGTGTTGGGTTGGTGGATGTTTTGGTAACTTAGTTCTTATTTTTGTCTCACTAGATATTCTACCAGATAGTCTCAAACAAAGAGATCAAAATTCTCTTTATTACAAAAACTATATGACTTTATGGCTCGGTCTGTTATGATCGACATTGTTATGATTCTTAATTTTCTTTGCATTTGGTTTCACAGGGAATTACTTTTTTCTTGAATAATAAGCATCATATTACGATACTTCATATGCTTTGCTTCTTAGAGTTTGAAGTCCAAACTCTTTTACTGTTCTCCCAACTTTTCCATATTTTGTCTATAACTTTGGCCCAATTTCTCCAAATCAACAACATCATCACTTCAAAAATATAATTCTACTACAAAACGTTTCATGGTATATATCATCATGTCAAACACTAATTTGAGACAACATTCACAAATAAAAATGCTTACGTTGTTGACTTAAAACCCATGTTTTTATTCATGATACTTCAGCCACAGTGTATTTATATTATATATGATCATCATGAAGTACTACACTCTCTCATAACCAGTTTTCCATAGCCGTCATGGTTGGTAGCCGGCGCGTCCAACCGCAGCCTTCTCTGCTGCATGGGGTTTGTTAATATAGTTGCCACCTCGAGGCAGAGCCGAACTCAGAAAACGACTCCCATCCCTATTCTTCCCATCCATATTCATCGTCTCAACTGTTACACCATAAAACACACAAAACTCAAGAACAACTAAAGCTCTAATTTGATCATCTTTCTTTTCTTATAATGGAAATGTTACTTATATATATAAAATGTTAGTCATGTAATTACATTTCTTTAATTTTTGGTTTTTTCCACCATTAATTTTGTGATTGGTTTTGAAATGACTTTGAAACATGTTGATAAACATTTCAAATTAATTAATTTAATGATTGATTTTATATTTTTAAATGTCATAGTACCATTCTACATCGCAAAATCTCTATTAATTGAGATGTAAGAAATAGAGAGGGATTGGTCTTTTTTTTCCTCTCTGTCACCAACTTTCTCATCCTCGATCGTTAACTTATTTAGATTAATATTCCATTAATCTTTTAAAACATGAATGATATTCACATCCATCAAAATTGATTTTAAATTTCTAAAACCAAGTTTTCAAAGTGATTTTGAAAATGAAAAAACTCACTCCCGAATCACTCCAAATGTAATGAATATTTGCAATGAAGAGGTAATTAAAAATAAAGAGAGGAGAAGTAGAATGGCATATGGGGACTTACAATCTGCATGAAGTGAAGTAGAATGGAAGAGTACTCTCCCTGTTGCCATATTTGAAAGAAGAAGAAGAAGCATAACACTAAAAAATATGGACTCTCTCTTTAAACCCATTGACCTCAAACTCTCTTTCTAAAAACCTTTTCTCTCTTTTCGATGAACTCTATGCCGTAGTTTCAAACTTTCATAGGTATATATATAGATTTAAAAACAATTCACAGTAAAAACACAAAAAGAAGTCGTAAAAGCATCTTTTTAAAGATTGTGAAAGTTGTCTTCTTACTGTTTAATCTTTCAACTTCAAAGGAGGCTGTAACATATTAAGATTTTTTTTTTCTTTTGTTCTTTTTGGATAGATTGATTAGTTTTATTTTACAGTACAACATGTCTTACTAAAAAGTTTCATTCAGTACACTACAACTGTGAAGATGGTAAAAAGACTGAATAACTTTCGTTTATTACCTAAAAAATTGTATCAATTATCATAATATTTGGTTAAGAGTTCAAAATGTAACTAAAAGTACTAGTGGATATATATTTTTGTTTTTGGTGGAGATATATATAAAATAATAATAATTAATGAACTTAGTGGACTTGGGAGTCAACCACTGAGGTTGAAATCAATTGTTCACCAAACCCACAATATGGCATAATTTATGGGCAGCAAAGATTGACTGTTTGGGATGCCCATGCCCTACCAATAATATAGGTCATAGGATGATCCACATCTTAGAAAAATTACAATAATGTTTTGGATTTATGTTTTCTGATCCTACCATTCACATTTCATTTACAATCATTCGAGTTTTTTGTTTCTGTAAAAAGTTGCTAGATTTGAGAAACTGCTAACTGCTACCTCTTTTCTCTTCAAATTACTTTTTTCCTTTTCAACATCTATCTCCACATATGTTCTTTCAAGAAAAATTAGGGTGTATATAGTTTGATACATTTGGTTTAATGGCTGAAGACATGAAGGTTAAGAACTTTGAGATGAATTGATGGATTGATGACCAATGTTGCAAAACCATGCATAATGCTTCAGTAAATAATGTTAAGAACTTCAAATATATAACCGGATAATAAAAACGAAACAAGAAAGAAATTATTAATAGAAATTGTTCACCAAACTCAATGTCTATTTCAAAAACGTTTCTTAATTTTTAGAAGCGAGTAACAGAATTAGTGGATTAAATAAGTTTGTTTTTCAAAACAATGAAAAGTAAAAAATTATTAATAGTAATATTTTCCCATCATTTATTAATAGTAATATTTCCCCACACAACACGATCAATAATACACACACTTTCTTAACACCGAAAACAATTTTCTCTAGGACGGAGGATACTACATCATGTCAAGTTTTCTAAGGCGTTATGGTTGGTAGCTTTGAGTATCTCAAAATTGCCACCTCGACCAGGTCGAGCTGTGAGTTCATAACTTTACTTTCCACCATACTCTTTTCTCACCTATATCGATCTTTCCAAATGTGCAATAAAATATTGTTTTTTTTGTTAAATCATCAATCAACTCAAAACTCTAACATGTACATAAATCAAAATAATAAATAAACAACAAACCGTACGCTTATAACTAATACTAATTCGAAAGGTTTTCTTTTTCTAAATTCTTAATATATATAAAATTAGGGCAAAATTTTGTTTCATATTTGTCCCTAAGAAAAAATTAATGAAAACTTTTTGGGTAGAATAAAGAGATATGTATAGGACTTAATTACAATGTGCATAAGGTAAAGTTATGCTTTGGGTGAGTCTCCCTTTTGCTGTATGAAATTAAAAGAGAAGAATCATAAAGCTTAAAATGGTGGACTCTTTCGTGAAACCCATTGAGTTAATTTCTCCTTTTTCTCTTTGGCGATGACTATTAATTTCATGATCATTTTATGGGTATATATTATATACAAGATCAAAGCAATTACGTAGATCTACAATCAATAAATTAAAGAGACACACTTTTGGAAAAGAGAACGAATTTTTAATTAGTTTCATCTTTGAAACACTATATATATATATATACTAGATTTGAGTTTCAAATGATATAGTTTTCTTTTTTCTATACATCAATTTTTTTTTTATAATTAATTCTTTCTATATATTGATATAGAAGAATAAAAATATAACTTATTGATTCTCTTGAGAAATCAATCTTTTAGTTGGACTTTGAATTCATTAGCTTCCATTTGATCCTCTTTATAAATTTAGTAAACTATCAAAGTCATAATTGATATATCAATCTATATCATTATATTGTGTCATGGTCTATTGATATATTTGTAAATTAATTTAAAATTATTGGAATGAAAAAAAAGAAATGTGAAAAATAGATAATGAGAAAACAATATATATATAGTTATATTATACCTAACTTAATTATCATTTAATCTTGTTTTATAATAACTACAAACTCACATGATTTTTTCCCCTCATTTAAGAAAGCTTAGTGGAAAGTTGTGGTGTATAGAAGAGGAAGTGGAACTTTAATTTGATGGCAAAAGAAAAATGGCCAAACAAATATATAATTAACTTCTTCTATTGTCTCTATATCTTTTTATTTTTAGATTTAATTTTTTATATAGGCTACTTAATATAGTTGTAACAAATTAAACACTTCCATTATTTTACTTAATTTCCTACCAATTAAGAAAATTATTTATAAATATTATAACACATGTATACGTACATACATACATATAGTTTATTCATTTTTAGTTATAGTGAGAGTGTGGGTTTGAAGTCAATCACTAGTACTTCTCCAGAAAATATCACTTATACAAAATGCCAAAAGTCCTTTATGCAGCCAACATAGACTTTAGAGAGGATGCCTTTATATATATATTTTGGGTCGAAGAAACAAACGGATATACATTTCATTTAAACATTTTTTTCAATTAAGAAACGAGTGAACTGTAATAGGATAGGTTATATGTATGAACATTTAATCGTTGTTCAACATATATATATTTTTTCGACGAGCTCTTCCCATGATTATGCCAACGATGAACAAGACATCAAACAGATTAATCATAAAACTTCTTTTAATCGTTTGCTTAATTTCTTTACTTCCCAAGTCTTCAATTTGTTATAACTTTAATTTATTTAGAACAATAATAGAGAACAATTTTTTTGGGTTATCATTATATTAATTATAGAATACATCATTATTATATTAAATGATGATTAAGTTTGAAATCATATCCCCTATTTTGTGAAGAAAATAGATATTTCTAAAATTTCAGTCAACTATCTCTGACCATCATTTTGGCAGCTATTATAATTAATGGTCAATTCAAACCCCATTTTCAAGATTTGAACAAGCTCTCAAAAAGTTGAATATTAGACATAAAACCAAAAATAAAATTCTAGAAGACAAAGATTGATAAACCTAATTGGTCAACACCAAAGAAAACTGATATCTAATCATATATATCCTCAAGTTTTAGGCTATTAATATGATCTTGAAATTGCTTTTTCTAATTACAAATATATATATTGGAGAAGATATCATAATAAAAATGGCTTCAAACAAGGACTCGATGTTGTTTAAGGCTTTATTTGTTGTCATTCTCATAATTACTTCTTCCCAATATGTAGCCTTTGGAAGATTGCATATTTCTGATGCTATTCCTCATTATCGATCTGGTAAGAGTCCCAACATTATTCAACATTTATTTGATCTCAAAAACACCTTCTTATGGAGAAATAAAATTGTTATAATTTTTTAGTGTAGTTCCATGTTCTCATAGTTGTAAATATGACTGCAGATCATAAAGATGATAGGGAAAAGGAGAAGACTATTTCAAGAGTTGAACATCTTTCCCAAACTGATACCCCAAGAAAGGGTAACTATGGAGGACGTGGAGAAGGGCCAACAAGTTAATTAAGACAGCTACTAAATTCATGGTTTATTTTGGGGAAAATTATATATATGTTGTCCAAAAAGTGTCCATGCTACTGTCATGATCATTATATAATTTATAGATTTTTCTTTGTTGTATTATTGGTTTATTTTGTATTTGTTTTAGGCGTGCTATGTCATATTGTGCTCACTCTAAGTTTAAACTTTCACTTGTGTACCTTCAATCAAAGTTAGATATTAATTTAAAGTTCATATGATTCAACCAGGCTTCCAAAAGAAATTAGTTTGTTAGAATGAATCTTTTTTTATTTGTATTGATTATAGTATATAGTAAGAACAGTATATCTTGTATTTGGTCATTTGATACTTTCTCTTGGAAAGTAAATTTGTCCCGTAGCTTGTTCTTGATTGTAGATTTATCTTGAGAGCTTTTTAATTAGATCGTTGTTGAAGCTATAATTCTTGAGTTTTGGAAGTCATTTGATCTTTGACGAAGTACTTTTGGTAAAGTGTATTTGATTCATCTCAACAGTTTTGAGAGATGCTTTGCTTTTTGGATTATCTATCCTAGAATATCTTGCAAGAACGTTTTTGAGTTTTTAACTTCAAGAGCTTTAGAAGGGTCTACTTAATTACTGGAAACTAAGTCTTATGAGCTAATTTAGTTTTCAAATTTCTAGAGAACATGTACTTAGAGCTTGAGAACTTTAGAGTTTGAGAGCTTTTGGTTGAAGGCTTTAGAGAAAATTATTACAAATGTTTGATTTTCAGAACATGAGAGCTTTAGAGTTCTGAAAAAACTGGAGAGCTCTTTGAGAAATTCAAATTGATATTTTGAAAATTGGAGATCTATCTCATATATGTATGCCTTTCAAAATTGGACTTTTGAAGAAATGAAACACTTCAAAATTTATGGCACCAACCTACTTATATATTTTCAATTGGCCACATTATTATATCAAATTAATCACAAAATTAACTGTCTTTATTTATAGACTTAAACGAGGAATACACTTAAAAAAATTCAAAATAATATCTCCTAAAAATAATTTAATTACTTTAATAGTTTATAACTTAAATTTATCCGGAGATAATGGCATAGGAAAAAGGAGAAGGATTCAAGAGTTGAATATGATCCCCAAACTGATGTCCCAAGAAGGGGTCATTATATGGAGGAAGTGGAGGGGGGCCATCAAGTTTAATTAAGGCATGCATGAGCTAGTAAATTTTCAAGTTTTATTTTATTTTGGTGTAAAAATATGTTGCCCAAAATGTGTGGCTATGCATGCTACTCTGATCTTTTGACAATTCATAGATTTCTTTTATGTGTATTGATAATCAAACACAAAATAGGTTTTTCTTTTTTAATACTAAGATTTAAGAATGGAAGATTTGATGTTATTCTGCACTATATAAACTCCAAAATGATTCAAAGAAACGTTCATAAACCGACCAATTTTTTCTTTTTGCTTTTGTAAAAAATGAGTGTTGTGAGTAAGTTTTAATTTGTCAATTTGGTTCTGTCATGTTCGTCAAATTGCATGGGTTGCCAGCTTGGGCAACCAACCCCACCACACCACTTGCCACATTATTCTTTCTTTCGAACTATTTTCTAATTAAGGAAATGAACTCAAATATTTATATAATTTAACACAATATTATTAGTAATATTATAATTAGGGTTTATTAAGATTATTAATAAAACAGAGACAAACTATTTACCTAAAAGAAAAACCTGCTGCACACTTGATTTTGTCAACTTTATCATTTTTGACAATTTTCTTATAACACTATAAGAAATTATGGATCTTGAAAGTTCTCCATAATCTTCCGACGCTATATGTTGTGTGTTTAAAGATTCTCTTCTGATGCATTTTGCTAGACCCTAATCCTAACGGACATTTGTGCATCAAGACATCCTTTCTCGACACATTTTCATATATTTTCCTAAGCTTTTGTGATTCGGAAGAGATCTCCTTTTCTTGTAGTATCCTCTTATATAAACCTTATTTTTAACAAATATGTATAAAAAAGTTTAAATGTTTGGATGAATTTGATTTGTAAAATCTTTCATTACTACTATTTAATTCTAAATAGGATTAATGTGGAAATTCTCTGAGCTGGAGAAAATAATTAAAAAAAATTAGTGTGGAGAAAAAAGATAACCACATAAATCTCTCACCAACCTTAGTCACAAAAGCACTCTTTCAAACTATTATACCACACAACTAAACTAAGTTAGTATACTAACTTTAAAGTAGTTCAAACTGAAACAACTGATAACTTAATTAAAAGTAGAAGATACTTTTATAGCCTTTGTCGTGACTGTATTTCATCGAATTTGAGCCTTCCTCTAGCTTGTTTGTACCTTTTTTTTTTTTGTCAATGCAACATTATTTTGGAGTGAAGATATGATGAGGACTCAAAAGGTGTGTTAACCAGCTGGTTTGAAGGTGCATGGACATGTGTCTACTGATCTCTCTGCTCTTATTTCTTGTTAAAAAATGTTGGGGCAACTACATTTTTTAATAGTTTTCCAAAAAAAAAAAAAGAAAAAAAGCTCAAAAGAATCTTTGTCTTTCGCTTTCTGATGTCGTGGGGATTGAAGAAAAAGAGTAAAGAAACAAAATCGTGGAAGTTGGCCCTCGTCTCTAATAAAAGTTTAACACGGCTACAAGTTTGAATTTTGACTCGTCTCTACTTAACCTATCGTCTTGTATATAAATACAAAGCAGCTTAACACACTAACAACAAATAAAGCTCAAAGAGTGATTACATCTTCTTCATTACAAATCATTCAGCTCTTTCTCTCTCATCTCGACTCTCTGTGTAACGACCCAACTTTTCTAAGTAAGTCGAGATCGTTAATTTTTAACAAAATAAAAGACTTTGATTAATGTAAAACAAAACATAAGCAATTTTAAAAAAAAACATCTTCAAGTCAGGCCTGATTTTTAAACATTCAAGAAAACATAAAATAATACTGTTTGCAACAAACGTTTGTAAACTAAATTTCAAATCAATCTTAATTAAGCGGAAGCAATTACACGTTTCCTATGGCATCACGCTTCCTTCCTACCCCTCGCCGGTTTGCTGCCTTTATCACCTTTGCCTGAAAATTAAACATAAGAAGGGTGAGTATTTTAAATACTCAGTAAGAGACCCTCTACTGGTCTCGTCAGGGGAAAATAAATTGTTAAAGTTCTATTGGGACACCCTGTACAGTCGCAGTCTTGTGATCCCGTAGGATACACATTTCAGTCTAACGCCCCGAAGTACGTACATATCAGTCTGACGCCCCGAGGGACGTACATATCAGTCTAACGCCCCGAGGGACGTACATATCAGTCTAACGCCCGAGGGACGTTCATATCAGTCTAGTGTTCTGCAGAAACACATATCAGTCAAATGCTCCCGAAGGTGCAAAATAAATTGGTGATCCCGTGGGACACCTACAAGGTAAACATCCCAATACAACCTAACAATTTATCCCCTCATTCCATTCAACCATCTTTCAGTTACTTCAAATCACAAAGTCCTTTCTTTCAACATCCTAACAGTCAACTTATTTTACTACAATCATCTGTCTGTCAATAATATGCTAATACATCAGTCAATCCACTATACAGTCAAGTCAATACACCCCTCAGTTCACCAGCACAAACCACAGTTCAGTATAATCCACATCCAACCGAAACAAATTCACTAGTTCACATCCAATCTTTATACAGCACAATCTATTAATATCATCATGTACACATAAGCATAATTTCAGTCATTCACATGTATACTTTCGGCAATCCACATCAATTCACACATCAATGTATATATATATGTTTCCAGTCAAATACAACATACACTAAACATTTAGTCTGCAATCAAACATATACATCTTAATCATCATCCATACAGTCCAACACAACTCAAAAACTTTAGGTGAGTCCAGTAGAAAACCCCTTACCTTCAAATTTGTTAAGCTCCTTAACCACGTTGAAGTCTATGAAGAACGAACCTAAACATTAAGACAATTTCTCAATAATTCCCTTCAACGCATCAGTCATTTAAATTCAACCCAATGTGAATCTTTTTGCAACTTACCCAAATCTTCGCGAAAGAAATCGAGCAGTGGCTTTGCGAAGAGATGACGTGCGACGGAGAGACCGTATACAGATGGTCGGAGAGTCGCGCGGCAGTGCAGACAACGGAGGAGAATGAATCGACGGCGGCTGGGCTGAAAACAGAGGAGAAAGGAGAGGGGAGACAGCCGGCGGTTACAGGTTCACGCGGCGGCCTTGCTTCGCGAACAGAGATGGCGGCCGACGGATGCAGCGACGTCCGGCTGGGTTTGGACGGAACGGAGAGGAAAAGAGAAGATGGAGATGGCCGACGGCGGTTGCTGTGCGAACGGATGGGGCGGCTGGCTGCGGCGGAAAGAAAATGGAAGTCGCGACGCACGGCGGAAGAAGGAAATAGGGGTGGCGGTTGCTGGGCTACGACGCAGATCTGGACCGGGCAGCGGCGGAAGAGCAACGACGCGGTCCTGCTTCGCGAACGGAGATGGAGACGGCAGATCGGGCGTTCGGCTTCAGTAGGGGAGACGCGACGGTGAGGTTGGGTCTGGAAGGAGCGGAGAGGAGAAGAAAAGATGGAGATGATCGGCGGCGGTTGCTGCGCGAACGGAGAGAAGAGAGGGATGGGCGTACGGGAGGAAGAAGAAAGTAAATTTTTTTTCATTTTCTTTTCTTTTATTTAATAAAATGTAAAATATATATAATAATAAAAATATAATTAAATACATATATATATATTTAATTATATTAATACATTTTCAAATCTTCTTTCTCCCCTTCAACATATTTTAAAAAAAAAAATCTTGAACAAATCGAAATAATTCTCTCAAAATAATTTTCCTTCAAGTTTGGGGCGTTACACTCTGCTTCTGAAATGGCTTCCAAGAGAGTTTCAATGATTTTGAATGTGGTGTTCTTCATTATTATGCTTTTAATTTCATCTAATAACAATTATAATGTTTCTGCAAGAAAATTTCTTGATGTTAATACCCCTCTTGATGATGCCTTCAACCTTCAAATGGATGCATCTTCATTATTCTGTGAGTTTTCTTAACTTTTTTTTTTCTTCTCAATCTTAAGATGTTCTTGTTTTAGTTTGTTTAAATGAGTTATTATTTCGTTTTCTATTTTATAATTAGGGTTATAAACACTATTCTTCAATATCTAATTCTGCCTAGTATTGTTTTTATCTAATTTTTAACCTATTTTTACGAGTGTGTTTTCAAAATGATCCAAACCAAAGTGCTAGCTAGTAAGTTACGTTATAATTATAATTATAGGGTTTGAAAAATGATGTTAATTTGAATCTGTAATTTGATTTACTTTTATGGCTTTAATTTGTTTCAGATAAAATGAAGGGGGAGCTACAAAGGAGATTCGAGGATTTATTAAAAGCAACCACTGATAATGATATTCCTCGAGGTGGAAACTACTAATTAAAATGGAAAATACAAAAAGTATATAGCAATTGATCGTTAATATCTTTTCATATCTTTTGTATTTGAAATTGCAGCATATTAATGAAATAACTTATGCTACTTTCTTGAGATGAAACTTTTTGAACTTTTTTTTTTTTCTCCTTTAAACATCTCTTTTATGGGTTAACGTTTGTTTGGATTGATTTTTCAAATATTTTAAACAATATTTTTTAAGTGATAAAGAGGTGTGTTTAATCACTTAGTTTAGAAGTTTAATCTAAATAAAAACCATTTGATTGCTCGAAAAAAAGCTTGAAGAATACACGAGGTAATCCTATGACTAAACTACAACTTTGTTTGGAAAGATATTCATATCATCGTCTTTCATTGATCTCCAACTAGAGGATGTCAACTTAGTTGGGATGCTTGAGTGCTCCATTTATTTGTTGGAATATTCGGGTGCTTCTTTTAATCCATCATCGTATCTTTTTATAAAAATGACATAATTAATGTAAATAAAGTAAAGGTATCATTCTTCTATAGAAAATCGTAACTCTAAAATTTTATAAATAAATTAAAAATGAATAGGAGGTTTGAATTGATCTTGAAGTGTGAGAGATTGAAGGATCAAACCTCTAATATCAAAGTCGATAGTACATGATTTAATTGGAAATTTTATTTATGAAAATATATACAATGAAGAGTTTGATTTATTCAAAGATATTCCATCTCAAAATCAATTAATAATAAATGTTTACCGTGAGTAATTTTTTATTAAACCTTAATTAAGAATTATCTCAAATTGTGTATCGGATCCATTGGTTAAGAAGGGTACATAGAACCTAATAATTTCATCAAAGAGAGAAAATTAAATGGCTCAACTATTCATATATTGTCGGATATGTTTGTCTTTTTAGTCTACATATTCTTTATATATTATAAAGAACTATGTTATTCAAATGCATGTGTAAGTTCATAGGTTTTGTTTAATCAAACCATTATTTCATATATAAAAGACTACAATAATGTCACTTTAGTTGACATATATATTTTCATTGATTAATTATAGATATAATAATTAGGTTAATACTCAATTCTAATCCGATATACTCTTGACTTCTACGTATCATGATTATTTGTATAGTGATTTAGTCTCTTAACACTTTTCAAATATCATAAAAAACAAAGAAAATTTTACCTAATTAATTAAACAATCTTGACTATCTAAACCAAAGTTAATAAGGATTGGACCAGAGTTTTATCTTGGAGTTGAGGTGCACATGCAAATCAACAAACTATACGTCTAATTATAAGTTTCAATTATAATAGACAATTTTTAAAAATAGCAAACTAAATTAAAATATTTATCAAGCTATAACAATTTTTTTAGATTGTATCAATAATAACGAGTGATATCCTAGTAATATATTTTAAGTAATTTTTAAAATACAAAGGTAAACTTATAGATCAACATTCTCTTCTACTTTCAGTTTTCAGGAAGTAAAATTTCTCAAATCATTTTTCACCACCGGCCAATTTCTAACTTTGCTTCTTCTATTTATAAACAACTCAGAAGACAAGATAGATTTTGATGATGGTTGAGTTCTTCAATAGAATTTTGGCGAGTTAACTATTTTTCTATGTTAATTTTGGTTACAAAGAGTTCGTGTTCTTCCACAAAATTGAGGCACATTTAAGATTAAAGAGTTTATATAGTAAGACCCGATGTATGGTTCTACAGACAAAAATTTGCTAGTTGCAAAATATTTAATTTTTGGGTAAGTAAGGATTACTGGATGGCTCTAATATAATTATCCAAGCTATTTACAACATAGAATTTAGATATATAAATAGAACTTGTGAATAAATTTATCATATTTATTAACTAGAAAATATTCATCATCTAATGGACTAAAAGTAAAACATGATTACAAAATCGATGGACATACAATGTTTAAATAAAACCGACTAAATCTGTTTAAGATTATAACGAAATTAATTATGAATAATCAGAAATTTTGACATGGCTCTGTTTAGTTTTTGTAAATTGCAATATTATTGCATAACAATTAAAAATTAAATGTTTTAGATGGATTGTTGACTGACCCTTGTCTTTTGTTGTATTTGGGAAAAGAAAATAATTTTAAAAAAGGATGAATTTTAAAGTTGAATAGTCTCACCATTCACATAATTATTTATCAAAATGAAGAGCATGCAATAAGATTAATATTTGTTTTTATGTATATAAATACATATTAAGCAACTTTTGACACACTAACAACAAATAAAGCTCAAAGAGCGATTACATCTTCTTGGTTACAAATCATTAAGCTCTCTCTCTCTCATCTTTCTGCTTCTGAAATGGCTTCCAACAGGGTTTCGATGATTTTGTATGTGCTGTTCTTCATTATTATGCTTTCAATTTCATCTAATAATAATTATAATGCTTCTGCAAGAAAATTTCTTGACGTTAATTTCCCTCTTCTTGACGATGCCTTCGACCTTCAAATGGGTGCATCTTCATTATTTTGTAAGTCGTCTCTCACCTTCTTTCTGCTTCTTTCACTTCTTTTCAAAAACTAAGTTTATAAATGAGAAATTTTTAAATATAGCATAGTAAAATTTAGATTCTATTCATGATGATAGACATTAGAATCGAAAAGTTTGACCATGTTTTTTTTTTTTTGTATATTTCAATAATTTTTCTTTTCAATACTTGGTTTTGCTTAATATTATTACTTTTTTATCTTCTAATTCTTACAAATGCTTTCAAAATAATCCAGACCAAGTTTTGCCTAATAGTTCGAGTAAAATAAAGAAAAAGAAGCATAATTATTTAAAGAAAACACGAAACTAAAAAATGAAATCATGAACAGACGAGATGTTAATATAGATTGTTTATGATTTTATTATTATTTGTAATCATTGAATGTATAATTTGATTTACTTTTATGGTTTTGTTTTTCAGATAAATTGGAAGGAGAGCTACAAAAGAGATTCGAGGATTTATTAAAAACAACCACGGATAATGATATTCCTCGTGGTGGAAACTATTAAATGTAAACACAAAACTATATAGAAATTTATTAGAAATTATTATATTCTATATGCATATGTATGAACTATATACATATATGTTCCCCTTTAATCTTGTACATGTGAAATTGAGGCAAAATAATGAATACAAGTTTGTATAAGTTAAAAAAAGGTTTTTCTTTTTCTTTTTTTTATGTGTAACTTATAATAGGTTTGGATTGACTAGTATACTTAAAATATCTTAAAGGTGTGCGCGATCTACTAGCCCTAACTCGTGCATTTGTATTCCATCCAAATTCCATAGTTAAACATGTTTTGACGAATTAAAAAAGTACTAAGTTTAGGGTGATGACTATTTGAAAAATCAAATTTTCTTTCCTTAAATTTTTTAAAAAAGTAATTTAAGCATTTTAAAAAGTCAATCCGCACACGCTTGTTAATTATTAGACGAATCATCTATTCTAAATTACTATGTAAATCATACTCAAACTCTCGCTTCACCGTCGTATATTACTTTTAATAGGAATGTTTATTAGGAATGGTTTCTCTAATAAGGTTTAATTAAACTCAAACTATATAATTTCTTTAAAAAAATATTATGATACTAATACTAATAAATTTTCTAAATGTATGATAGAAAAATTGAAGAATCATTTGAGAAAGAAGTAATTGATATAAGTTTATTCAAATAATTTTGATAAGAATGTTTTATTTTTTTTAAAAAAATCCTTTTAATTAGTATTATCTTTAGAGTGGTTGAGGAGAGCTTATCGTTGAGTAGCAATTAATTATTTCAAAAGATGTGAGCAAATTAATAATTTTGTGGTTCAACTAAAACCCACCTTTCTTAAAATAAAAAAATAATTTGTACTTGTTTAATTTTTCTGAGTAATTACATATTAAAGAAGTTAAGTACCTCAATTATTGTTCATGTATTGTCCGATGTGTTTTGTCTTTAAAGAATTACATATTGAAAAAGTTGAAGTTTAGTTGATATATAAATAAATGCATGTGTAAATCACAGCTCTTTGTTTGATGGAAGCATTTCATAATTTAAAAGCTATACATTGTCAACTCTATCCCTTAAAAAAACCACAATCTCCTTTTAGTTGACTTATATATTCATAAACTAAAATTTTAATTTTGATGCGGCTAACAATAGGGAAAAAAACTACAATACAATGTTCGAATGAAATCATATACTTGTTAGTTCATATGGCATTGTGATGATGCTAAAGAAGTGTCAACCTAGTTGAGATTTTCAGGTGTATCCACTAATCCCTCTTCTTTTAGTATCTTGTTTTTAAAAGAAGTTGAAATGAAGATTACCTGTAAATCAATAATTATACAATATGAGCGTTGTATGTTTGTCATAGACGAAACTCTAATACTTAAAGTTAGCTTCTAATAAAGAGTCCAACTTTTAGGAGAAAGATGTCCTTATCTAATATGAAAGTTATCATTTTCTTTACATTGTAAGATTAAACTTATCCCTTTTAAATAAGAACTCAATTTACTTCCTATATTTCAAAATCTTACAATTTTTTCTTAAATTTAAGTTTTGTTTTAATTAGTTGTTTAAGTTTTTTTTTTTAGTATTTACACTTTTAATCTTGATTTTTTTACTAATTAAATAATCAACTTTGTGCGTTTGGTGTTAATACTGATTTTTTTGTCGCTTTTAAAATTAAATTTGAGTTGTATTCATCAACAAAAGAAATATGAATCATGTCAACTCTAGAAGTTGATAATACAAGGAATGAGGTAGAAAAAAAACCTTCCAATTCAACCATTTAATTTGTAGATTTGTACACCACAGAGCGGTCATTTAATTGATATTTTTTCAAAGATAGTGAACAAATACAGAAAGT
Organism: Cucumis sativus; assembly: GCF_000004075.3. Taxonomy (NCBI): domain Eukaryota; kingdom Viridiplantae; phylum Streptophyta; class Magnoliopsida; order Cucurbitales; family Cucurbitaceae; genus Cucumis; species Cucumis sativus. The sequence goes on from NC_026658.2 coordinate 2,397,220, forward strand.
GAGTAGATTTCATTTTGAACAAATATATATTATAATTAACTACTGTTGTTGAACTAGTATGCGTTTTGGATCGTTAGGGTATGAAGTTTTTATATTTTAGACATCCTTTTTTTGTTGGAGTTGAGTCTAGGCATCATGTATTTTTTTAATGAGCCTTTTAGTAAGAGGAGAATGTGTTTTCGTGAGGAAGATCCATAAGGTTCTCACATTGGGATACAAAACTTAGTTGGATATATATGTCACTTTAGTGCAGGTAATATTATTGATTAAGGCGTAAGGTCTAAAGATTTGTTTAGTGTGTGTTTGTAGATTTTCATGTGTTGTGCAAACATAATACGTGTATCCATAGTGTTCTACTTTGTGCCTCCTATATGATAAGTTTGGATGTTCGGTTTGAATTTTGTTTATTTGTTGTTTTCAGTGGCTTGGGAACTTCTCATATGAGATTGTCTCAGTCATCGCTTTTTCTTGGGACCTTTTGGAGGTTGTTCTCACCAAATTTGCCAAAATCTTGAAGTCGACCGTGTAAATATGGTTGATCATCGAAGTTGGTCACTAGAATATGTTGTACTCATAGTATGACAGTAGTATAATCGTTGATAGTGACCATTAATAGATGAAACTATTGAAAATGTTGGAGGATGACATATTTGAAGAGACTTAGAAATGAATAGAAAAAAGTAACTCAACTCCACCGATACTTTAACATACAACGACACAACGATAGAAAGTTCAAAGATAATCTACCTCCCATGTTTGTGTTTTGTCTTTAATTAACTTTGGCATAATATTTATTCCAAAAAGAAATTGATATGTAAAGGGTTGGTAGTTAATAAATAAATGTGTGCAAGTTCATAGTTTTTTTTTTATTAATTGAAGGATTACATAATTAAACAGCTAATTAATTAAAATGTCACTTTAAGTTGACTGCTCTATATATTTTTGTCATTTTGGTGAGAAATTTCATGAATTATTTCCAAGTCTTCCCAAAAAGTACGATATATAATTAAAATATTCAAATCTTCATTTATTATTAGTTATATCAAGTCCTTTCCTTCTTTCTTTCTCTCTTTTTTATTTTTGAATAAAAGCACAGAATTACTATAGGAATGAATAAATAATAGATGTGCACTAGCACGATATATTATGTAAATCACTCCAATAATAGATCTTAATTATGTTCGACACATTTATAAGAATTCTTTCTCATGACGACATAGAAAACATTTATAAGAATTCTTTCTCACGACGACATAGAATGAGAGCTGGCAATTTGAACTTGAATTGCTAAATTATTAGGTTGGGTTGGATCCAAGTTACGTTCTTAAAATTCTGAGTTGATTCAATCCAATCTAAATTTCTAATTTTATTTATATATATTGTAACTCATTCACATGCATACATACAAAACCCAACAACCAAACCAACCTTACCTACGTACATCCTAGTTCACCATTCAAATTTCTATAGTTAAGTTTATTGATTTATTTATAATGATAGGGTGGAATATCGTAACTCGGACTTCGAGATGAATAATATAAATTTTATGTTTGTCATATTTTTTGAAAGAAAAATATAAATTTTATGTTCATTTTTTAGCCGGCTATGGAATATTGACTTCTTCTTCTTTTTTATTTTTTTGGCTTTTAACACGAATATTACCTAAATCGTTATCAAGTACTTAACTCTAGACTACCGTGTAACACGCTTCGCCCTAGAATTGTGATGGAATCTAGTGTACTAATATTGGGTATATAGGATGACACCCAACAATCGACATGTCCTATTGGCCTCTAACCTAGAAGTCTCCTCTTCTTTTAATGGAAAGTTAGTATGATAAGTACTTATGATAATAACACCAAAAGTAAATCACAATCTAATGTGGAATATTTTGCAAAATCTTACACCAAAGTCAAGTTAGTGTGGGGCCAAAACCTTCACGACTAAAATTACAAGAGAGAAATATTATCATACATAAATAAACCAAGTCTTTGTAATATATTTTTCCATGACATTTAATTTTTTTCTTCCAAACATTCATATGGAAAAAGAGAAAAAATACATACCCTTTAGGTGTATAAATATATGTGATTCATAATTCAAACTTTAGGAATATTTATAAATCTGTATATCCCAAACATGAATCCCACAATTTTTTTTATAGCATAAATATTAATTTATGGGTTCAATTAAAGTCTTACATATTTTGGTTGCACTTTTACTTATTGCCCTTATATTGGCTTCTAATGTTTCTTGTTCCAGGAAATTGCTTGATGTAGCTCGTAAGTACTCAATTTAAATCCATTTGTTTTTCTCTTCATTCTATTTTGTGTTGATTTGATCCCTAACTCTCGATATGTATATATATATTGAATCCGTTCCTTTTTAATGAATGCAATTTTTCCAATCTAATCGAAATATCTTGTATAGGCTATCATGTTTTAATCCCATCTTGACACTGTGTAGTTATATAATTTTGCACTTTGTGTGTATGTTTATTTATTACGATCTTACTTGAGCCTGATTTACATTGTGTCCTTATATTCTAAAGTTTTTATTTATTCATTTATTCATCTTATTCAGAAGCACCAAGTTATGGACCAGCAATGCTGATCCAGCCCGCTGATGCTCCCTTTGATGGGAACTACTCTTATGGACCAACCATGAAGCCAGCAGCGGCTGCAGCCAGCTGATACTTCCTTTGGTGTGGGAATTACTCTTAATAAATGGTCAAGGATGGAACTTAGTAAAGAAATATATATTTGGTCTTACATTTGAAAATTTATATTAAGAAGTTTGAAATTGTACGTCGTCAATACTTCAATATGGAATTGTGTGTTGTGTTTGTGTTTTCTTTAAATAGATACTTCAACAATAACGAAAATGAGAATATATTACAATCTATTCGTGAGAATATATAATATACAGAGAAATTTTACTATATCTTTTAAATGTTTTGATTTATTTTGTTATATTTGAAAATAGATCTAATAAAAATGCAAATAAATGAGAAACAATCGTACTAGCTAGAAAAGAGCCTAAAGATATACAATAGACCTAAGGCGCGAACTTCCCAACTTCCATAATTGTCAATTGTTATGGTTTGAGCTTGAAAAGAAATTGTGACTTATTATTATTAGGTTGAACTAATATTATTATTAATTTTTCTTTTTGTATATTTAATTTTTTTTAAAAAATTTAAATGACAAAACAATTAAAATATTAATAAATATAAAAAGGTTTTATAGTCGTCTATAAGTTGAAATATTAATAGATATCTATTAGTGATGTTGCGTTGTATTAGTAAATATAATTGGAAGCATCCCTTCAATTTTAGTTCATATACTTTCAATCAATCTTAAATTTAATTAGTTTATGAAAATTGACTAAACAATTATCGTTATCACTATCAATATCATGGAAATAAACAATATGGAAAAATATATTTTCAAAACTTAGGGTGGAAAAGCCAAAGTTCATATGGTATAAGATTTTAGGCTATCTTTTTTTTTTTAAAAAAATTAATTTACAAGACAAGAGGAATCAAATGGTACAACAACACCTCTCAACTAGGTATTCCGATTCATTAACTAAATTAAACCTTGCTAATTAGGTATTTAGATCCATCAATTTTGTATTTTTTTGATATTACGTGATCTCGACGTATAATCCTCATACATGATTGTGAAATATACTTTCAATTATTTTCGTCCTTTTGTGTTTCATTTTATGGCAACAGCCTTGAAGAAAGTTTCACAATCTGATATTATTAGTGTGAAAAAGAAGAAAGAAAGAAGGTATGAAAAGCAACCCCCTTTACTTATTAATTTGCTATTATTTTCCTCATTATTATTGTACTTTAATTCAAAATGGCAATAAATGGTCAAAGTTGTAGGGATATCATAAGTCAATAACTCATAGTATTTTCCTTTGTTGAACCACTAGTACAACATGGGAAACTGTTTCCTATTTCTTACGTACAAATTTGAGATTAGGGTTTATTTCAAATCTTCCCCTCATGTGTCCATACTTAGACCCACTAAAACATTTATATTTCCAATTCTTTTTAAAAAATAATTTCTTCTCACTCCCAAAAATTAAGCAATTTTCCATATACAAAATTAATTTTAATTTTACACTACTTCTAATAGGATCAAGTTAATTGTATTAGAAGATATATCACACAAAAAAAATTACAAATATAACAAAATTTATATACTAACAATATAGTGTATAGTTGATCAATCGTTTAATTAATTAATATCATATTGGAATGATGATGTTTGAATAAAATGTTTAAATTGAAAAGCCAACAGATGGGGTCAACGCAGTATATCATGTGAACTAAAACTCTACACTACACCTTTACTTCAGCTTTTTTTTCCCCTCAATTCTTTCAAAGCACCTAACGCGGTTTAGTACTCATATAAATGGAGCTTAAAAGAGCTCAAGCAAATGCACTCTGATCAAAACAATATATTATATCTTCCAAACTTATATTTCATAGTTTTCTAATCTACCATAAAAAAAAAACAGACAGCTTCTAAAATGGCTTCAATTATTTGGAAACTCTTCTTGATCATCACACTCATCTTAGCTTCAAATTATGTTCATGCAAGGAGATCTCCTTCCTTCTATATTCATCGTAAGCTTTTCCCCCTCTTAATTTCGCTTCAATTGTGCTCGATATCATGCCTTTTAAGTTTACTAGTAACCAACATGATCTTTTTTTGTATCTAGAGATTTAAAGTTTGATTCCAATCTTCATGGTTGTTGTACTAATGAGAGATAAAAGAAGAACACGGAATGATAAAATGATTTTGATTATTAGAGAGTTGATTGTGGTTAAAATTTATTATTTCTTATGGTTATTATAATTACATTATCTTTCCAAATGCTGCAGGTATGGAGTATGCTGAGCTAAATGTTGATACAATTGCTCAACCACCTAATACTCAAAATGATGAAGATGGTAGGGTTCTAAATAATAGGAAACTACTTTTGAAATTAAGAATATTATATATATATATGTGAAAATAATTAACTTTTCATCATTTTCTAACTGTAGGTATGAAGAACAATACAGAAACAAACAATACAACTACTGCTGCTCCACCACCAGCCAAACATGAAGATGGTGTGTGGGATGGGAACTTTTGATACTCAATATCAATGTAATATATACAGTATTCTTATTATCACAATTTGATTCAATTAATGTAACAAATTCATTTACAGCTTATTAATCATTCTTTGTTTTGGAAAGGAAAAAAAAAACTTAAGGATATGGAGTATTTGCTTCATATATGGTAAAAAGCATTATCTACAAATGATCACTAGTTTGCCGATATATATATATATAATTTCATTAGAACTTGGCTTATTCAGAGTTTAGTTTTAATAAAATGCTAACCAAACGAGAAAAACAGGAAGAGCACTAGAACAACATCTCACACCTTCGTAGCATCTTCAACCTACCGTAACCAAAAGCATTATATACATATACATTATATTATATAATTTTAGTTAAATATATAAATAGTATAGTAAAGTTTCATAATTAAAAAAGAACTTGATCCAACTACTATTCTATTTGAGTTCAAATGATCATGGCTTCAAATTGAGAATTACTTTAATACCTAATTTTGTGTGTACTCCAATCTGATACACATGTGCATCCATCGATACACTGACCAACACTTGCCAAGTGGTGGCATTGTTAATTGCAATTTCCTTCTACTCAAAACAAACATCTTCTTTTAACATTTGGGGTTCATGTTTTTTTTTTTTTTTTTTCAAATTGAATATCTCAACTAATTTAAGAGGTTTGTAACATTTTCAATGAATGTAAAGCCTAAAATTACGAATTTAGTATTTGAAATTGACAACTCATAGTAGAGATATCTTGATACATTGGATAAAGAAAATCAGATTACATAGAATCAAGGGCAGCATAATAAATAGAATCAAATAGAAGTATTAGCAGGAATTTAAGCTACAACAAATTAAAGGGCACAGTATCATTCAAGTCCAAAAACAGAAAATCCTTCAGTTAAATCACTCTACGGATGGAAAATTAAGATTTCTCTCAACTACATTTGTGTGTATATATATATATATATATATTGTTTTTGAACAAGTAAAAAGGAAAGGGAGATCAGCACACACACCCAAATTACCATCGGAAAATTAGTACATTGCATATTCACAAAAGGTTGGACTTCAAATTCTTCTAAAGTCCAACCAAAAGTTGATTATTGAATTCATTACGGATTCATTAAGTTTATTGTGTTTCCTTGTCTCTTAATTTTATCAGAATTAGACAACATTGTTAAAAATTGTAATATATAACACCCTAAAGTAAAGGATTTTCTCATTTAATTTTAACACTCAGTCGTTCATACATTTTAGAACTTTGTCCTAAAATTTCCATATCATCCATATTTGGAAAAAGGAAAAAAGAATGAAACAAAGAAACAAAGTTAATAATATTGACATCAATATTGATGACAAAGCGTGGGGAATCGTGAAGTCTTTATTCCTCAGCTTTGTAATATAATTTTAAAATGCAATCATCAATTTATTATTAACTATTATTATAATTGAGAAATTGCAACTATCAATTAACTACCAATGGGAAAAGAAGAAAACAAAAAAACACATTTTGTTATTGAGATTTGATTTATTTAAATATGAACAGTCCATCGTCAAAATTGTAGGGCTCATGAATGAATATTGATTTTTGTATTCAAGTCAATTCAATTCATATGACCTTTACCATTATGAAAGTTGAATAAGCAAACGTTTCTAAACCTTCAAGAAGTCATTATTTCAAACTGATTTTGAATATTTAAAAGTCGTATTAAACAAACTTTTTTCTAAAAAAAATGGGGCAACAAATAGGATTTCTTGAGTGGTCATTTAATTTAGTAACGTGTAATTACACCCGAGCACAATTAATTGTGAAATCATTTGTATATGATTCAGTACATTAGTGCTAGTACGATCGATTGCACTCCATTTCAAACAAAAATTCTCAATCACTAAGAGCAATTTCAAATATTTTTCATTTAAAATAATCGGTTATATTGAATCTCATGTTAAAAGACTAAAGAATCTCATAATCTTTATACAAATAGGTGAATTATACTTATCTTATTGTCTATTATAATTTTTTTGGACGGATATTTTTTTTCTTTCAAAAACAAATAATTAGAATAAGATTAAAAACAGAAGAACCCTAATAGATGCATCATCTTGAGAGATATATGTTCAGACTGCACGTTGAAAAAAATTAATGAATTAGAAAATTGCTTTAACTTTTTCGATTCGGTGTGAGAAGAAACATTACATTATCAAAATAAGATATTAAAAGTTAGAAAAGTTAGAAAACACAAAAATCTGATTCAAGAATGACTCTCATCCACACTCCGTTCTCCTGTTCACATTGTTATTTATAAAGACACATGAACTATATTCCCATTGCCAAATAATTTTGAGTATCATCATCTTTATCTACTATATATGCATTGAATGTGCTATTGAAAACAATACAACTAAGACCTTTTTATTATTATTTCTTGAAAGAATCCTAAGGTCAAGTTGCCAATAGGATGAAGAGAAAAAGTCAATAGATCACGAGGCCATTAAATTAGACCAAAAGCTCTACACTTTCAACTTGTCCTCATTTTTGTCTTTTATTAATTAATGATTCTTTCAAAATGGCTTGTCATCCATTGTATAAATTAAGATTTGAGAGACCTCAAACAAATGGAACTTCCTATTACAATAATCTCTTCCATAATATACATATTTCAACAATATCTCTTTCATTTGTCTACCCAAAACCAAAATTTGATTCAAAGATGGCTTCTGTTGTTTGGAAGAAACTCTTGTCAATTGTTAGACTCATTGTTCCTTCCAAAGCAAATGCAAAGAGATTGAGTTCCACAAACGATATTGATGGTAGGTCGTAATTTCTTTGAAACTTTGTTTAAATATTATTCATATCATTTTAAATAGGTATGCTTTTGTACCGTTCGTTCATGTTTGTTTCTCACACACTCAATAATAAAAGTGTGGTTTTTTTTCAAAAGAATATTTTAACTAAAAATATTGAAATAACAAACATTCATGTATATATTTAGTATATATTAAAGTTGGAGAGTTTAAACTTGAATCCTTTTGTTCTTAAGTATATAGAGGTGCATGCTAGTATATATGGAGCATTTAATTTATTTTGATTTTGGCTTTCTTTCATTTTCTAAATGTGTATAGGTATGAAGAAAAAGAAGTTTCCTCCTCGTCCATTTGATGAAGAAAGTTCTGCTGCTCCTCGCAATGGGAACTATTGATTCTTAAATTGTATATACAATTTTCCGTTATCATTTTTATTATCATGAAATAATTATACCTGTTGTTTTTTAATTTTCAATCTTTTATACCAAAGAATATATATATATCAATTCTAGCTCTAATCCGATTATTTCCTTAATTCAAAAAAGTAAAATTTAACACTTTATTAAGACATAATTATTAGTGAAAAGAACTTACAGAAACCGCATAAATATAGGAATGGCAGAGGGAGAGTTATGTAAAATTATTTTGATCTAGGTACGATATATGTCATGAAATCAACAACCAAACATAAAGCAAAAAAGTGCAGAAGGAACGAAGTTGACACAGATTTTTGTGGTTCATATTAAAACTGTATTTGCTATTTCTACGAGCAGAGTGATATATAAGAATATATTACATAGAGGCACCTCTATGTCAAGAGCTTAACTATTTTTGTAACCAACAAGCAAGAGCAACAAATAAGAAATAAAAATAATAAAAAAAGTGAAACAATTCTCCTTTGACAATCTCATTAAGAATGAGGGGAAGTAAAGTGTCTAGAAAACTTCTTCCTAGATCAGAAAAACAATTAAAAGAGGATGGAAAAAACCCACAGTATCAAGGGCTGGTCCATGGTTTTATTGTAGTCGCTTTGAGGAATATGACAAAAAGTGCTTAACATTTAAAGGTTGTTTTAAGCTAGTAAGTTGAGTTATGAAGTATGACTTCCTAAACATGTTGGGTTAGAAAATTTGTATTTGGTGTGTAAATTTTGTTTAGTATGGAGTTAGAAAGAAAATCTGTGTTTGAGGTTGCAAGTCTGAGTTATTAGTAATAATTTGTGCAGTTTTTGGTAACCTAAAAATATATGATTTGTTGTTATTGTTTGCTTGAATTTATCTTGTTTAACCCTTAAATTTCACATGTATATATATAGTTTCCAAAAAATATTTAAAATTCATTTGAAACGTCAACTTAAAACCTTCACACATATTTTACAATTTTTGCACTAAATCAGAGAACACAATGCAAAATAAGATATACAATAGTTGATCAATTTGGTCACCATCCACTTTCAGAGATTTTTTAATGACAGAAATCAACAGGTAATCAACAATCTGTAATTTATCATTCCGAACGACTATACCTTCAACGAAAACACCAAGAAACTGATGAGAAACCGATGCCTCTAAAACCAAGATCCAAAACCCACCGAAAACCACCTCCTCTGACTGGAAATCAACATGTGGAACAACCACCTCCTCTTAGTTTGGAAAAGAAAAATAAGTCCAATTTCTTAAAGGTATCCTCCATTTAGTAACTATATATATATATATATTCTCCACTGCATATAGACAACACTAGTTTTACTTTCAAATGTCTTCATTTATTATGTACATTTTAATTTTTTTTTGTTTTTTGAATTTGGTTAAAAAATCAACAATACACCTGACAAAATGTAAATTGTAGTAAAAGATAAGATTAAATAATAGAAAACTAAAAAATTGTTATCAAATGGGAAGAAAATATTTATTAAATGGGACTACAAAATATGAATACAAATAATTTCTAATAGATCTTTCAATCAAAATTTCCTCAAAACCCGGAAACACAACGAAAAGTCTTCAATTTTGGATGAAAAAATACAGTATAAAAAGTATGGAAGAGAAATATAAGTATTGCAAATTAAAATGTTAGTTTTAATTAGAAAAAAATGGTGCAGAAGAAGATTGCATTTTATTGGGAAATAGTTATGTTGATTATTGTTATGCTTTTATTGGCTTCTTCAACTGCATCAAGAGATCTAACAAATCCCAAACTTTGTAAGATATCATATTACTCTTCTAACTTATATTTATCACTTTATTTCTTCATTCTTTCTTCTTTTTTTTTCCCTCAAAGTTTGACAGTGTTAAATGATGATAATTTAAGCTCCCTTTGATATGTATCAGACAACAAAGTTAGGAGACTGTCATTTGATGATTCTCATGATGGTAATTACGGTATACAAAAGAGGATGATTATATAATAATTATGTACCCATATTATGTATATGTTCATGTATTTTCATTTTCTTGTTTCTTGTTTTTCATATGTTTATGTTTTTCACATGTGCTTAAAACAATGATATATTATGTGTAATAATCTTCTTTTCAATGCAATATTATATTGTAAAAATACTTGTGATCATTTTCATCAATGAAGCATCATCGAAGTTTCTCATAAAAAATAAAATTGAATTAGATCATTAGGGTTAAAGTCTAGAATCGTGCAACGTAATATTTAATATATAAAATAATTAAAGTAGATTTAGTGATCACAAGTATATAGTTTTTTCTTTATCATCTCTACACATTACATTAAACAGTATGGTTTATGCCTTTTTATTGTTTGGTTAGTCAGTAACGTAAGTTAATATTGTTAATTTTCATTAACAGAGACGATCAAGAATGAGAAAACGAGTACTACAAATAATGTTCATGTTGAAAGTCCTCCACAACCATGCAATGGCCAACGTAGCAGACGACCCAAACGGGACACCCCTTGGTGTGGCAACTATTGAAAGAAACTTATTTTTATACAAAGAGTGAAAACTGAAGAAGTACTGCATTTACATATTTCTTTTAGATATTTTTAAGTTGAAAGAGATCTGCTCAATTTAAAATAAATTGATAAATTCAGTTTAAAGATAGGAACCCATTTGAATTAATATTAATATGCTTTAAATGTGTTTACAATTATTTTTGTATATGCAGAAATGAGAAACAGAATGGTATTTCTGATCTTTTGAATTTATTGTTCTTAAGTCAATTTCTTGTTTGTTAAAAGAAAATTGTTTTAAATAATAAAACTTTTTAAAAATATTCACAGAGATATAGCAAAATATTAATTAAAAAAAAAAAAAAGATGCTTCATTCCCTTAAATCATTCTAAATAGTTTAGACATTAATGTTATGACATTACTTTTACTAAACTATATCGTTTCTTAATGATCTTTATTTTGACTTCAAGTAAACATTAATTACTTTCGAATATTGTTTTCTTTTTTCCAATTCCTATCAGGAATAATCAATCAACTTCTAATTCTTCACTAACCCACATAAAATTATTATTATTATTATTTCTATAATAATAGAATATCTTCTATTTATTTAATATATAAAATTTTTACAACTTTCCTTCTCGAATCACCTAAAATATCTCAAATCAATACATTAGATAACTATGTCTCTAACGTATATGTGTTACGATTCTCTTTCTATCTTAACCAATTTGAAACTTTGTTTGTACATCCAGTTCACTGTTTCTAAAAAAACTTAACCTACTACTAGGTTACCTAAAATTTAATTATTATATCAATACTATGATACATTTTGTTTGTTTATGAATTTAAAATTATCGACGAGTGAAAAAATATTAATAAAAGAAAGAAACGAGGTTACACAAAATTGAAATACAAACATCCTTCGTTTCCACATACCATATATTACTAAATCATAAAGTAAGATTTGTATAAGAGTGGATAAACCTCACTTAGGAAACCTACCTAAATAATTCCATTAAAAAAAAAATTGAGACTCACATTTTTTCCCATATAGTATATTAATATCATTTTAATTAAATTTTCTTTCAAAAATTAAATATAGCTAAATATTTATTTATTTATTTTTGGTAAAAGATGAAATTTTGTTATATTTTGTAAATATTATTTATTATAATAAATATAACTAAAATTACGCTAAATATAATAAAGAACAACCATCAAAATTAAAAGATAGCCTATAATTAAAAACTTGTTTGGAAGATCCCTTTTGATGCCTAAAAATATAACGTATTGTGTTAGTACAAAAAAACAAGTTTTATGTAGAATGATTTGTAAACTCTCTAGCAGCGAATGACGCAGTTCTGTATTTTATAAAACATTTTCTTTAATAAAATTGTTTTTTCTCTACTATATAGCTGTAACTAATTATATTATTCGTCAACCACGTATATGTATGAGTCGATTTTTGATTTTTAAGCTTTAAAGAAAAAGAAAAAGAATGAAAAATATGGATGATATGGGTGTTAGTGGTGGGTGGTGGGTATATCATTTTGGAAATTTCAATATTCAACTTCCACTCTAGTCAACTCTTGAGTGGCCAAACTTTTTTTACTTAAAATCAAACACACTGCACAACTATGATAACATTTTAATATATATCCTTACAAAACACAACAACCAAAAGCAACAACAAATTCTTCTACAAAATAATATGTAATTCTTTGTCCTCCCTTGTTTTGCTTTCTCCAAAAAAGGCTTCTAATTAAGATATCTATCATTTAGCAATTGGTTGTGGTTTTGATGGGTATTTTAAGTTATAGTATTGAAGGCAAGGAATTGGGTTTATACTCCTAAAACTGGTTGTACTATCATCCACTTTAAATATGTTTCTATCTACTTGTTTGTATAATCTGTTTGTTTTTTCTTACATTTTTCAGACTAGGATGTCATGTGAATCAAAAGCATATATAAAAAAGGTTGCTAATAAACCCATTCCAAGGAGTGATAATAACCTAAGGATATATAAACTTGGGGATGGAAATCACTAATCAAGTTGGAAAAATAATTAAAATACATTGGACGACTATGTCAAATTTTCATAACATTTTACTTTATATAATACAATAAACAAGCTTTATTAACCAAAATGGCATGTAGTTTCAATCTATTATTCTATAGATTCAAAATCATTGTGTCATTTAATATATATATATATATGATTATTTTCTGTCCGATTAATATATTTTCACTTGTTCATAGTATATAGATTATAATCGAATTTTATTATATTTATAAATATTTTAAATAATTTTAATGAGTATCTATAAGAAAAATAATAATAAAGATGGATGCTTCTTTCTTTGGATCATTCTAAATAGTTTAGAGATGACATTACTTTCATCATCGCTAATTGCATATATAATAATAAACTATATGTTGTTTCTTAATGATCTTTATTTTGACTTCAAGTAAACGTACTTAGTTTATTTTCCTATATTGTTTTCATTTTTCAATCCCTTTAAGGAATCAATCAACTTCTAATTCTTCACCAACCCACGTAGAATTATTATTATTTTAAATATGAGGATTTCTTTGACCCGCTATATTTTATAAATATTTTGCTAATTAATAAGCTAAAAAAATTATGTTAAATAAAAAATACAGCCAAACACAAACTCCAAACATAATATACAATGTCATATAATAATAAATATACATATAACTATATATTGAAGAAAAGAGAGTACATATATAGGAAACACAAACATACGACATAATATACAATGTCATGATAATAAATATACATATTTCAAAATTACTTATCATCATAACAATACACACAGAAAATACGTCATACTGAAATAAAAAAGTTATCTCCAATATTGCACAATAGTTAATTACAAGATAATGAATTAAACAGTTTATCTCATCTCCAAATTTTGCAACATAATATGATAGAAAACAAAAGCATCGAGTATTTTGAAAATTAAGTAATTTTTAGAAAGTAATATATGACAAAAAGAAAATAACTTTACAAAAGAACTTTGAATATCCAAAATTGAAGGTACATACGACCTATAACAATTGAAATAGTAAAATCTCAAATGAAAACAAATAAAAAGTAGAAGAAAAATTGGAAAGGGAAATCGGTGGAATATGAAATAAAGAACCGAAAAGAAATGGAAGAATACAATTGTATATTGAAAACGTAAACAAAATGGGAGATGAACGTAATTAGTTATCTAATAATATTCCCACAAATATGTGTTTATCTTTTTCAAGAAGATGCACAACACAACTTTGGATGTGATAATCCAATTTAAGACTATTGTATGTGTTTTTTTATATCATATGATAGAATATATAGTAGTATATCAACCATTAATAAATAGATTATGATAATTTAGTCATTTAGAATGATATTAAAAAATTGTAAAGTTTTTTTTCTTGGTTAAGCTCCTCTTAGATAGAATAAAAGTGATAATTAAAAACGTGTTTGAACAAGGTCGTTTTGGATGCTTAAAAATCCATTGTGCTTTTAGTACAATAAAAGTGATTTTTTAAATACTCATGGCTTTAATACCTTAAATTTGCTATTTAGTTACAAACAAAACCAATTACAAATATTTTTAAACTTTGTAATCCTAGTGGTGCAACTTTGTGTTTTGAAAACATTTTTCTAATAAAATTATTTTTCATACATAGTTTATAGACGTAGTTAACATACTATCTTTGTCAATTTAGTAACACTCACCCTGCTACAAATAACTTTAAGTTTTTTTAAAAATATACCACAGATGTTTAGCTCTAGAAAAAAAAATATGTTTTTGTAAAGGAATATGGTATTGGTCTTAGTGGTGGGTGGTGGGTGCCATTTTGGACATTTCTAGTCAAACTCCACTAGGAGTTTTCATTTTTGAGTAGCCAAACTTTTTTCTTTCAAATCATACACTACACAACTATGGCTATATTTTATTATGTAATAAGAAGCTGCTGAGAAATAATCTCTTCAAATTTTTGAAAGGGAAAAATATATCAAATCCCTATTTATATCCTTACAAAACACAGCAAGAAATGCAATAAAAAAAACTTCTTGCTCTACAAAAATTATAATAAGGTTTTTTTCTTTGTCCAAAAAAAATGGCTTCTAAGATATCTCTCATTTGGCAACTGGTTGTGGTTTTAATGGCTATTTTAAGTTGTAGTGTTGCAGCAAGGCATCGGGTTTCTACACCTCAAACTGCTTGTAAGTGAATCCTAAACCCATTTCTTTTGGATAAATATGGATAGTATAAAGTTTTTGCATTCTTAAACATACTTAGTTTAATTTTGTTTTCTATTATGTATATACATGTGTCTGTGTAGTTCCTTCCAAAACATGATGATGAAACTGCAACGATATGAAAATGATTAACATGATGAAATTACAAACACATCATATAAAAAAAGATATCTTGTCTTTGCTTATTCTTGGGTGGGGAATGTTTTTTCAGATTATGTATATGTAATCTAACAATTCGATATAGAACTCAGATGCTCATATACAAAGGTTGGTCCTGGTCGTAGCTAGGTTTAGGTTATTGGTCGCTCTATTTGATCCTTTCAAGTTGATCATATAGTTAATCAATTCAAATTCTTTGTTCAGTCCAACAAATTAATATCATTTCACAGTCTTTTCTTTTTATATGATTCATCTGAATTGCAGCTAAACATAAACAATAGAGTTTATATAATCATTTGCAACCATTTTAGACTATTTTTCTACAAAGTAATGGATCATACTATCTACTTTATTATGTTGCAATCTAATTATCTGTTTTATTTTTTTCTTATCTTTTACAGACAAGGACGCAGTGGGAATCAAAAGCATAAAGAAGGTTTTTAAGCCCGTTCCAAAGAAAGATAAACCTAGGGGTGGAAATTACTAATCAAGTTGGAAAAATAATTAAATACATTGGAGGATGTTAAGTTTTCATAACATTTTTACTTCATAATAAATTATCTTTTCGGTCAAAATGACATGTAGTTCAATTCACATAGCACTTGTCCTAAAAAAAAGTACTCTTGCCACACATATTACTCCAATGAATTCACTTGAAAAAATAATTCCTGCAATCTCCCTTTTAGCTTTTTGTCGAATTCTTAATTGAATATGCTAATCTTTTGTAACCCTAAACAAAATCAATTGTAAAAACTCGAGCAAGATGAACAATTATTAGAGGTATAGTTCACTCTTTTTCACATCCTAAATTGTCATTTAAGATGTAAAGGATTGAGAGAGATTTAAGGGAGGAAAATTTTATTCCCTTTTGTGTTCTTAAAAAAAAATAGGATTACCACTAAATCAAGTTTAATCCATATGTCAATTTAGGAGTTTAAAAGTTATCCTCTACTCTACAGTTACTAAAATAGAGATTCAAATAAGGTGACAGTTGCTAACAAGGCTACTTTATTTTGTTGTAAAACGCTAATAATTAAGGCTACTTTATAATTTATTCACACATTTGGTCCAATGGTTTGTTTGAAGGTTTTCAAGTACAACAACAATGGTAGGGATGTAGATCCAATATCCCCAATATCCCATCTCTAAAATGAGAAGTCAGATCAATTAGGTTTGACGATTTTTTTGGTTCCTGCATAAAAGTTGTTTGATATACTGTGGTTTATTATTATTATTATTATTATTATCAGTTATTGATATTTTCAAATGAAGCAAAAGTGTCATGAGGTTCCAATCATATATTTGAGAATCGATTTTTAAAAATTGTTCTCACTTTTATCATATACAACTGTGCCACAATTTCAAGAACAAAAAATCAGATTTATTGTAACTCTTTTTGCAGAAAATGAGGTATACTTTCAGTATCTTGTAAAAAAAATGCCTATATTTAGTTTTGGTTTTTATATATAAAATTGGTGTATATATATATATATATATATAATTTCATATATTTGATACATTTGAATTTCTTATCTTTAAAATCCATATCCATAAAATAATTATATATACCATCAAACAGTCTCTAAATGAAACAAGAAATAAATCTTGAAGTATGAAAAACCTTTTGTTTTCTGACTTTATTTCAAAATGAAAACAAACCGTCAAAGTTGTAGTGCTCATGATATAAGAAAAAAGGTCGTAATCCATATGGTTTTCTAATTAAATGCTTATGGTATACGATGGAATTGCTTATTTTTCAACATTTTATTATGCAATTTTATACATATGGTTTTCTAATTAAATGCTCTTGAAATATATATTTTGTATGTACTTCAAAATTCATTTTACGATATATTTTTTCTCGATTTGGAAGCTTTCTTCTAACCTCTATTTTCCAATTTGAACATAAATTTTGGTTGTGGTTTGTGCATCACAAGAATAACTTAACTAAAGCGATTAGTGATGCAAACAAGGTCTCATATTTGTTCAAGAAGAATTTTTAATTTTAAAAATTTAACTAACGTTTCTTTGAAAGATGTGAACCACATCATGAAAATTGAAAAAGGATATGTTTGTCAAATATAAGTCATACCAATTCAAATTATTTTACATTGACATGTCCTAAAATTTCACAAATAGTAATAATAAAATGTCAGATTTTATGCCTCTCTATTTAAAATTTTGCTATATTAATTTATTTTTTTATATTTGAAATTTGAAAATCCCTCAATAATTAACCAATTTGGTTGTATGTACAACGAAGGGAGAATCGTTCTAATCATATTAATCATTTTAATAAATGCCACCATCATCAATTTTATACTAATGAGAAACGACGAAAAGTGGGAAACCTTATAATTATTGGATTTTTAGTTCATTTAATATGAACAATGAATATCACAATAATTGTCAAAACTGAAGAAATCATGAACTGAGAAATAAAGTCATAGTTAAGCAAATAATTTAATTAGTAGTTTCTACAACACTTTTTCTACAATGGTAAGTGTCATCAAATTTCTCCCACTTATCTATATCAATACTTATATCTTTAATCTTTTATTGAACTTTTTATTGAGTGTGTCAATTTAAAATTTCTTTTGGATTTTGTTGAATCATCCTGCCTTAAACTTATAATTTGAATTAACTAAATGTTTAAACTTCTAAACTTTTAGAAACGAATTAATTAATTTAGAGATTACTTATTAAAATCATCCATCCATTCATTTTTATTCAGATCCAAACTTCTTCCAAAGGAAATTCTTACTCAGGGTATATGTGATTAGTAGAATTTGATTGTTACTATTTTAAATTAATTCATAGACATCAATGCTAATAATTAAAATTGAATCTTTATTTTAAAAATCAAGGTTAAAAGTATAAAATCTTGAAATCTAAGAATCTGAAATAAAACTCAAATATATCAAGTGATTAAACTATAACTACATCATTTTGAGAAACTAAGGTTTGAATCGAAACCAAATTCACAATTTAAAGATTATTTTTATAAAATCTAAGGTCCCAATTATGCAAACTAGACCTCCAAATTTAGGGCAAAAAATATTCCCTATAAAATATAGGGTTATTGGTAAAGGAATAGCGTTCCCACTCCGTGTTGGCTGGGCTCCAAAGAGAATAGGTTTGAAAGCAGCCAAAATTGAAAGGCAGTGTTCTTGTGTAAAGGTAACACATGTGCTTTGACTTAACAATATTCTGACCTCTAAAACTTTGATTTACAATTTTGAGTCAAGTCAATTATTGAAGGAGGAAGCTAAGATAAGTTACAATTACAAGCCTTATTTCTTCTTATATATAAGCCATTGAAATCAAGCTTGGTGCTCCAAACACAACTATGGCTTCCAATAATGTTCTATGCAAACTAATAATGCTCATCTTAGTTACCATCATCTTTGCCTCCAATAATGTTGCCACAAGGAACTTGCTTTCTACGCCTCATCTTGCTCGTATGTTACTCTCTTGTATTACATTATATTGATTGAATCTTGATGTTTAAATTGGATATCTTTTAAGTCACTTTTAAAGTGTAATTAAAAGTCATTCTAAATATATAGGGTTTTTTCTTTTTATATATATATATATATATATTGGTGGTTGTATTATGGTTTTTTATCTTTGAATTTTGCACCTCATTTAAAAATATAAATATACGTTAGACCACATTGAATGTTTATATAAGCACTACACAAAATTTGGAATATAATGCACATTTACGTATATAGAATCTAGTAATCAATTCATATTGAAAATGAGAACAAAATACTTTAAAAGATGATAACTATTTTCATTTTTTTTTAGTTTTTCATATATTGTATGGAAACATTTGAATACTTAATTAAACTTCAAAAGAAAAAAACAACTATCATTTTAAGTTAATTTTTCTTGTTTATGGCTTTTAAAAGGTTGTTTTCTCCATTTAGAATTTGGCTTAAAATGCAAAAATGTACCCTTTTACTTAAGATCTAATACAAATTATAATAAGAAAACGAAATAACAATAGACTTAATTTTTGAAAAGTAAAATCTAAAGATAAAAGGGTTACTAAACAAAACCACAATAATTAAATAAGAAATTGTGGTTGATTTTGAACAGATGTGAAGCATGAGGAGATGAACAGTACAAGTGTTCCTGCACCCAATCCTCCACAATCACCACTAGACAATGGACCATGGGATGACCCTTGGAGTGGAAACTTTTGAGGATATAACACTGACTTTCTTTCTTTTCGTTTCTTTTAGGTGTAGTCTGGGTGCTTTCATCTTTTGTGCATCCCAAAATATTTCTTCTTTTGCAAAATTTGTATGCGTATAATCAAAAGGTGAAAAGTATAGTGGACAAGTGCAGGTTAGGTTGGTTGTACTTAATCAACGTTCATTGAATGAAAATTTAAACTTTTAATCTTAAGGATAAATATAAATTAATATACTTTTAAATGTTGGTGTAGCTCATGCATCATATAAAGTAGGTCGTATTTGAAATTCTTAACAGTTTTTTTTAGTCATTGTATCGTCCGTCAAGGAATGACTATCTCAAATTGTCATAATATGTGTTTTCATAACAAAATATAAATATCATATATCCAGTACTATTGATAAATAATAAATGTCATTATTTTATATTTTATCACAATATAACTAATTATCATCAGCTCACACATATTAGAGTAATTATCTGTCATTCTTTACGTATTGACGATAGTTATAAAATGTCACGTATTTATATAATTTGACATTTTTTTTCCTGTCAAGAACCTGTCAATCTTGACAATTTTTTTTTAGAAAATCAAATTTCAGATACTCTTCTATTACTACATTTTTTTTACAAGAAAATACATTAAATGACAGTCCCTATTTCTTTTGTCGTCCTATCATTACACAGTTCAATTACAACGTACTTCTAATACAACACGTCCATGTGACAAAACAAACAAATAACACTTTAATATATATACATTATCATACATTTTGTAATATTTGTACAAAAAGATTGACTAATTAATAACCATTTTTGGTAGAGGGTTTACAATAAAAGAATAAACAAAGACAACTTTACTACGAACAAGTTTAAAATCAGTACATTGCAACCAAAATTTTGCTATCAACCCTATAAAAAGTCTTATAAATAAATAAGTTATTCCAATACGCCTTCACCCATCCAACAGATTCTTGCAAAACCTAATTAAGAAGACAAAACCTAATTTTAGAATATGACTCTACGTATCACTGAAAGAATATATAATAAGGTTTTACCCTTTGTAATGCCAACACAGATACCACCCTAGTTAAAAGGATAGAAAAATCAAATCTACTTCACCCAATTATTAGTTAATTGCAATTTAAACTAATACCAAAAAAAACTTATAAGAGTAACATTAAACATAAAAGGGAAATGTATACTAGACAGGTTACGTATATAAAAAAATAAGAAGAAAAACTAGGAGGGAGAAAACAGAAGTCACGATTTCCAAAGACTAAATATTAAGTATGAAGTTCATGCAGTAAAACTGGCAAGGAATATTTACATGAATCTTTTATAATAGATTCATAATTGCATTTACCTTGTAAGAAAGTGATTTACAAGAATCTAAGATAATTAGATTTACCTTTTCATCATCAAAATCCTTCAATTCAGCATGCAGCTGTGCGTGAAAATCATATTAACTAAAAACTTGGTTGTCAATCATAGCTGTTTTGCCCTAAGTAGGATGAGTTATGAACAAAATGCAAGAAATGGGGCCTTTAGATACCTCAATTATATATTTATTTTTTCAAAAGATCATGATTCAACTCATATCTTGATTCATGTTTTGTAAAACCCCTCTGCCCAGGTTAAACATCAGAAAATACCATCAGCTAATAATATTGAACTTGTTTGATTTTTTCAACCCTCTAGCAGAGAGAATTAAGACTGTGTTTTGGAAAGTATCGTTTTCATTAGAGCTTGCATTCTTGACTGAAGCCTCTTGGTTCCAAGAGATGGTGTTTCATTCAAGTCAACCTTCAGCAAGTAGCCAGATGGACCCCTTGGCTGGTACAAGGCCAGTATATGCTATTGCGGAACCTGCATTATCTTCAATCTCCATCGCCACCTTCACCTCGGCAGGGAAAAAAAGGCGAGCTAAGGCCACTGAAACGAAGGAAATAAATTTTGAGTTCTTGATGTGTCATAAAACTACACAAACAGTTGCATTTTATAAGAAATTGTTAGGATCATAAAACCAAAAGAAAATTACAATGCTAAGAAGATAAAATGATGCCATATGTTTCCCATATAAGTAGGCAAAGGAATTAAAACAGGCTAAGTTTGAAATATGAACTTGGCCTAATAAATATTAAACTTGATCAACTGAAATCAATTTGTAGGACTTCCTAAAGTAATATATTGGTCCAGAACCAACCATAGTATCATAATTCACTTTCATGACAGAAAAACCAAAATTTCGATGTAGAGCCCAATAATACACGTAGTTCAACTTGAATCATCAAATTTATGGGTAAACTAAACTTATGGCATGTTTGAGAGTGATTATTAAATTAGTACAGTTACGTTTACTTTTGTTTTTTTTTTGTCTTTAAATTCCACTCTCATACAATAAAATTTGATTTTAAAATTTAAATTATTTAACGCATGCTTCTCACTGATTTTGAAGTATATGAGAGTTGTGATTTTAGCCTTTTAAAAATTACTCCTAAAATGTATTTCTAAAATGAATCCTAATAACTTAAAATGTTTTGTTAACTTTACAAATCACACAAATTGAAAACTAAGTTCATGGATTACAAATTTTTCACCAACAGCAATCAAATACAACAGAATCAATTTTTAACGTTACACAAGGCCATAATCAATATCACGATATTACTAGCAAATTAAATAAAAAAAATATAAATGGTGTAAAAAAAAAAAAAAACTTCTAAAAACCAACCTTAACTACTGATTGTATTGAAGCTATTTGTTATATATATGTTCACAAAAATTATCTTCATGTTAACACATGGTCTCCAAATCCATGCCAGAACAGACACTTCCTCATATTCCTTTCTCCAGGAAGTTCAGCATATAATCTTTCCACTCTTTTCCAAAAGCCCATAACCTTGTGACATCTTAGGAAAAGATAAACAAGAAAAACAACGAACTACATGTTTCAGAGGCCATATGCATTCTTGACGACCTAGACTCTAGAAGCTTAAACACATTGTAGAATTTTCCTTCCTAGAATAGTAATGGCAAAGCAAGACTCGTATTAGCTATCTTATGAGGGAAAAATAGGTAAAGATAAATAAATAGGAAGAGAATATCACCTGTATTTTCTAGATAGTCTAGCATTGGAAATCTGAGTTTCCATTTCCATGCCACTAGAAAAAGAATTTCTACGCATCTCTCTCTCCAGCACATCAATGCATAGATTCCTGTTCTTTTTGAGTCGTCTCATTATAATCCCTAGGCCTAGTCAACCTTCGACAGATTGTAACAGCAGCTTGTCCATCAGCTGTAGGTTCTAATGCAGAGGCTCCCTTGTCCAGAAGAGCTACAATGATTTTAGGATCCTTACACCTTGCTGCAACATGGAGAACAGTTTGTCCTCTAAGGTTGAGATCTGCTAACCCTAGGTTAAGAACCTCCTTAATGATCTTAGGGTCACAATAGGCAGTGGCATAATGAAGAGCATAAACATCACCTGTCGGACTATTTCTTCATCAAAATCCAATGCTTTGTGGAGCCTCCTGCATTTTCTACTCACGGTGCAGATCCACTTCTTCCACAATATCTTGCTCAGTCTCTTGCTGAGATTTCATAGGAGTGATTTAATTTCAGTTGCAATCTCATCAGGAAGCTCTCTCTCTAGAGACACAGCATCAAGGTCCGACCTTGCGACTCTTTGAATCATTGTAATCACCTACTAAGGCTAACAACTGTAAGACTACGATTTAGCGCTTCTTGACAGATACGAGAGCCCACAAATCCATTTCTACCCAGCACCAGCAGCTGATCAAATCCACACACCAGGGTCGTGGGGTCTGAATAATATTGGGGACAAAGGCAATCACATTGTTCTCAATTTTGTCTCTAGTGCATAGTGAGACCGTAACTGACTACCAATGAACTGAACAACCCTACAGTCAAAATAATCCAAGTTTATAATCATCGAGGAAATATTTTCGCTTTGGATTGCTACATTAACAGTGAGCAGTTCGACAATGGGACAACACTTCTGGAAAAAACCCAACTTGCCAACAAGTCTAAAACCTCAAACTGAAATTCGACTAACAAAACAGCACAATCCTCCCGTTTCAGCACTCTTTTGGAGCTAATAGGTAGTAACGAACAAAATTAACCCCATATAAAAAGCTGAAGGCACAACAGAAACTCAGTGAAATCAGTGAAATCTAAACACCAAACATGTATTTAATATAAATTACAATCCGTCATTCTAAAACAAAATTGAGTGGTAAAATGAAATGAACTCACTAAAACTTGGGAACTTGGAAAACGATGATCTCGAATGGATCAACCGTGAAAGAGTCGATTAAGTCATATTTTTAGAACAAGCATTAATTACAACTTGGGAAACGATGTTCCCACTAGGGTTATTGGCAAAGGAGTAGTGTTCCCCTTCCCACTCAATCTGGCTGGGCTCCAAATAGAATGGTTCGAAAGCAGCCAAAGTTGAAAGGCAATGTTCTTATGTATAAAGGGACGTGCATTGACTTGACAATATTCTGGCCTCTAAAACTTTGATTTACAGTTTTGAGTCAAGTCAATTATTGAAGGAAGAAGCTAAGAAAGTTACAACCCTTATATTTCTTCTTATATATAAGCCACTGAAATCAAGCTTGGTGCTCCACACAGCGCTATGGCTTCTAGTAATGCTCTATGCAAACTAATAATGCTCATCTTAGTTACCATCCTCTTTGCCTCCAATAATTTTGCCACAAGGAACTTGCTTTCTATGCCTCATCTCGCTCGTAAGTTACTCTCTTGTATCACATTGAATCTTAATGTTTAAATCTGATGTTTTTTCAGTCAGATTGAAATTATTTTTAGAGTGTACTTAAAAGTCATTTTAAAATATACTACAAGAAATTTGGAAATACATACTATGTATATAGAATCTAAATCAATTCATATATATTGAAAATGAGAACTAAACACTTAAAAGGGTGATAACTACTTTAATTTTTAATTTTCTGTTTTTGAAATAATTTTTCAAACTTTTCTTAATTTTCTAACTGTGCGAAAAATATTTGAATACTTAATTAAATTTCACAATATGGAAAAAAGTACTTGCTACTTAAGATTTTATACAAATTATAATAAGAAAAAAAATAGACTTAATAAAAATTCAAAAGATGAAATGGTTATCAAACAAGATCAATATAATTGAAAAAGGTAACGTAAAGAAATTGTGGTTGATTTTGATCAGATGTAAATCATGATGAGATGACCAATTCTCCACCAACACCACCAAAAGATGGACCATGGGGTGGAAACGTTTGAGGATAACACTGCCTTTCTTTCTTTTCTTTTGTTTTAACTAGACGTTTCCATAACTTGTTATTTCCATACATCTAAAATAAGAAATGAACTTGAGTGTAGTTGGGATGAACAATATTATCTTCTTTCGAAATATGTATTTGTATGGTCAAAAGGTGGAAAGCATAGTGGTTCGATGCAAGTTAGGTTGGTTGTACTTGATCGTGGCTTGTTGAATGAAAATTTAAACTTTCAATCTTGTGGATAAATATGAATATACTTTTAATTGTTGTTAGTTCATGACGTGGTTATTGTTCAAATTTTTTTATAAAAGGTAGTTTGTGTTTCCATATTATTGTTTTGAGAATTGATGTTTCAATATATAATATTTTCATCGCATATGAATGTACTCAAGTTTGAAATTTTATAGATAATATATTTTCAAGAATCTATTTAATAATTTACCATATCATAATTATATATTGATTGATTCCATATTTGAAAAATCGAGGGCACAATTTTTTAGACAATAAAGAAGTTGTTCATCTTAATGTCAATTGATTTTGAGATAAAAACCCAGGTTAACTAATAACCCTTACATTTTCTTTTAAATTGGTTTAAAAGATAGTACTTGTGACCCTTTAAACCTAAAATAATTTTTCTTAAATCAACACAACCTTTATCGACCAACTAAATAAGAGTTTAAACAAATATTTTAAGATGTTATCGTGGTCTTAAAATATTTTACTATTGAAGTATTTTAAGATTTTTGTATGTTCTTGTCTTTACCTGAAAAATATTATTAAAAAATGATGAGTAACTCAGCAAATAATTTAGGTTACGAAATTAAATACATACAAATGATTTGTCATATAACTAGTGGCACGACCTTCATGCTATAGCTTATATTTTACGTTACGACCTTCGTATAGAAGTATTGATACTTAAAGCAATAGAACTAGCACAATAATTAGAGAAAAGCTTCGATCTACTAGTCCAAAACACCAAGGTAGCTTGTATGTCGTCCAAAATCGCACCAGAAATTTTTTCCAACCCCTTGAAAATTCTGTTATTTCTTTCAAGTCATATGGTCCAAATTGCAGCAGAATTTTTCTAAACAATGTATTATTATTATATACACTCGACGTAAAATTTCACTATAAGAAAAACAAAATACCTCTATGAACTACCTGTTCTGATCATCTTAAGTGATCACCAATTCAACCAAAAACTTACGTTGGTGGTTGAAAACCAATTTAATTATATATTACTAATAATTGATATATAAAAAAAGATATAAGAAACATACCATAGAGCACTTGAATCTCCTTGAAGAAAGTGAAATATATGCGTCTCGATCTAATTGTCGACATATTTGTTTCTTTAATACAAACTTCATTTTCCTATGTTATTTGTAATTTTTTCTTTCAACTAGTTAATTTCGAGATAAAAATGGAAATTTATTTAATACAAATAGATCACAAATCTCAAAAGTTTGTGACTAAACTTATACAAACCTTTCGTATATGAAAAAGATCAATTGGTAAAATATAAATTTGATGACATGAGAGAGAGATTTGTATTTGGAAAAAAGAGTCATAATTTTCAAAGAACTTATGACCAATTCTCTTTTGGGTTCAAATATGAATATTCAAATCCACGTCGCCATTATCTTTCACTAAAACCCTAATTAACTATTTATTATTCAATTTTAGTTTTTCTTTATTTACTTTTTTTCAGAAACCCCTACCTATTTTTATTTACTTGGTTTAGATAAAAATAATAATGAAACTCATCCTGTTAAAAAAAAAAATCAATCAAAAGATAAAGAAAACTTCTAATATTTTTCCTTATTAATTCGTTTCTAATTTTTAATATCGTTTACTTCGTAATGACTTTGAGCAAAGTAGTGAAAGATTTATTCATGAAAGTTCTCACATAAGTATATAAATATGATATGTTTTCGAGTCTCTACGACAATATGTATTTTTTTTTATAATGAAATCTCTCGTAACCATTGTTTTGTTTTACATTCTATGAATATTGTGCATATATAAAACATATTATGATATGATATATTTTACACTTTTTCTTTTACTTTATGCAAAATTACTTTATTAACAACAAGATTAGATTTTAAATTAAAATAAATAAAGAATCCAAATAAACAATGTGTACACCATATTTAATATTATTAATTTCTACATCCATTTTTTCCACAAGTCGGTCTATAGTTAGACTGATTGAGACAGAACTTGGAGTCCATTATTTTGATTTTAGGAAAATAATAATAAATAAAAATGTAAAACAAATGTGTGGTTATTGGTTTTTTCATTTATAATTTGGTCCAAAGAAAAATATATTTGTTCAATTCTACGTCACTCAACAGAACTTCCAAATTTTCTATTCTATATTCCAAATGCCACATTAATTCAAATGGGTTCTTTTTCAAATCTTCTATTCTGTTTTCCACATGCCACAATAATTTTCAATTTTTCTAATCTGTTTTCAAACTCCAAAACTCTAACTTGATTGATAGTAGGATATGATGTTTTAGAATATAGGAAATGAACCAATTCAACACCGTTTATTCAACTAATTGAAAATAAAAAATTTCTACCATTCATAAATACTTTTCATAGTTGTACTATTTAAAACAATTTTCTTACTTAAATAAAACGCAACATGCATTTTAAAGCTTTATTTCTAGTTCATTGTGTTGAAAAGCACAATAGTAACGAACAAAATTAACTCCATATAAAGAACTAAAGGCACAACAGAAACTCAGTGAAATCTAAACATCGAACATGTATTTAATGTAATTTACAATCCGCCATTCTAAAACAATATTGAGTGGTAAAATGAAATGAACTCACTAAAACTTGGAAAACGATGATCAAGAATGGATCAACCGCGACTCTTTAAGTCATATTTTTATATAACAAGGATTGGTTACAACTCGGGAAATGATGTTCCCACTAGGGTTATTGGAAAAGGAGTAGGGTTCCCAGTCTAAAGAGAATGGTTTGAAAGCAGCCAAAGTTGAAAAGCAATGTCCTTGTGTATATAAAAGGACATGTGCATTGACTTGACAATATTCTGGCCTCTGAAACCTTGATTTACAATTTTTGAGTCAAATCAATTATCGAAGGAGGAAGCTAAGAAAGTTACAAACCTTATTTCTTCTTATATATAAGCCGTTGAAATCAAGCTTGGTGCTCTACACAGCTATGGCTTCCAATAATGTTCTATGCAAACTAATAATGCTCATCTTAGTTACCATCATCTTTGCCTCCAATAATGTTGCCACAAGAAACTTGCTCTCTATGCCTCATCTCGCTAGTAAGTTACTCTCTTGTATCACATTTAATGTTGATGTGATATCTTTTGAGCGGGATTGAGATTATATTTTAAGAGTACTTAAAAGTCATTCTAAATATATAGTACAAGAAATTTTGAAAAAGTGCATTTTATGTATATAGAATCTAGTATCATTCTAAATCTATATGCATTTTATGTATATAGAATTCAAGAAATTTAAAAAGGTGATAACTATTTTAATTTTCTGTTTTTGAAATAATTTTTTAAACTTTTCTTAATAATTTTCTAATCTTAATTAAATTTCATAAGAAAAAAACTATCAGTATATAAATTAATTTTCAAATTGTTATACGGTTTTTGAAAGTTTGTTTTAATTTGTTTTTAGAATTTGGGTTAAGATGTAAAATTGTACTCTTTTTACTCGAGGTTTTATACAAATTATAATAAAAAAATGAAAGAAAATAGACTTAACTTCTTAGAAACAAAATTAAAAAACGAAATGGTTATCAAACAAGATCAAAATAATTGTAAAACGCAGCGTAAAGAAATTGTTGTTGATTTTGTACAGATGTGAAGCGTGATGAGATTAACAATCCTCCACAAACAGCAGATGATGAACCATGGGATGGAAACATTCGAGTATAACACCGACTTTCTTTCTTTTCTTTTGTTTTAACTAGAATTTCTATGACTTGTTATTTCCATACAATTAAAATAAGAAATTAACTTGGGTGTAGTTGGGATGCACTCGTGTGCATCCCAAAATATCTTTTTTCAAAATTTGTATTTGTATAAGCATAGCGGTCATGTGCAAGTTAGGTTGGTGTTGTACTTAATCGTGACTCGTCGAATGAAAATTTAAACTTTCGATCTTATGAATATACTTTTAATTGTTGTTAGTTCATGACGTGGTTATTGTTCAAAAGTTTAGCGTGACTCAAAAACTACGATTACTAATTTCTTGATAGAAGAGACTACTTTTAAAATAAAAGAAAAAAAATCGAGATGAAAGGTAATTTGTGTTTCATATTATTGTTTTCAAAATTGATGTTTTGAAGTATAATATTTCGATCGCCCATGAATGCACTCAAGTTTGAAATTTTATAGATAATGTATTTTTAATAATTTATTTAATAATTTATCATATCTTAATTACTTCAATTATAAATATTAATATATTAATTGATCTCATGCTTGAAAAATGGAGATAACAATGTTTTAAATAATAAAAAGTTGTTTGTTTTAATGTCAATTGATTTCAAGATAAAAACTTGTGTTAGCTAATAACTTTTATATTTTCTTTTAAATTGGTTTAGATGATTAATTAATTTAGGAGATTAATCCTCAATAAATGTGATTGATTGACGAACGTCCTAGATCAACAAACACTTTGTCAAGACCAATTAAATAAAAGTTGATACAAATATTTTAAGATCTTATGATCATGATCTTAAAATATTTCACTATCGAGAAGTATTTCTTGTCTCTAATCTGAAAAATGTTATTAAAAAATAGTGAGTAACTCAGCAAATACTTTAGGTTACGTAATTACATACAAATGAAACGTCACATAACTAGTGGGACGACCTTTATGTTATAGCTTATAATTTACGTTACGACCTTCATATAGAAGTATTGATACTTAAAGCAATAGAACTAACATAATAATCAGAGAAAAGCTTCGATCAAATAGTCCAAAACACTGAGGTAGCTTGTATGTGTCCAAAATTGCAGCAGAAATTTTTTCCAACCCCTTGAAAAAAAGAGTCATAATTTTCAAAGAACTTATGACCAATTAATTCTCTTTTGGGTTCAAATATGAATACATGCTTAAAGGAAGTTGGTGAAAACTGAAAATTCAAATCCAGGTCGCCATTATCTTTCACTAAAACCCTAATTAACTATTTATTATTCAATTTTAGTTTTTCTTTATTTTATTTTTTTTAGAAACCCCTACCTATTTTATTTACTTGGTTTAGAAAAGAAATAATTAAACTCATCCCATTAAAAAAAATCAATAAAAGATAAGAAAACTTTAATATTTTTCCCTTATTAATTTGTTTCTAGTCTTCAATTTTGTTTTCTGAATATTTTTCTTTTTCAAGGTTTTTCATAAAAGGTAATTGGGTTACTTATACGTGGTATTTTACTTAGCAAAGTATTGAAAGACTTTTTTTACGAAAGTTATCTCGTAAATATAAACATGATGTGTTTTCGAGTCTCTATACGATAATATGTACTTGTTTTTTTTTTTTTCTTGTAATGAAATCTCTATAAGTATTGTTATGAACATTGTGCATATAGAACATATTATGATATGATATGCATGAGTAATGTAAGTTGATATTTTACACTTTTTTTTCAACTTTATGCAAAACTACTTCATTAATAACACGATTAGATTTTAAAGTAAAACAAATAAAGAATCCAAATAAACAATGTGTACACCATATTTAATATAATTAATTTCTACATCCATTTTTTCCACAAGTCAGTCTATTGTTAGACTGAGAGAGACAGAACTTGGAGTTCATCATTTTGATTTTAGGAAAATAATAATAAATAAAAATGTAAAACAAATGTGTGGTTATTGGTTTTTTCATTTATAATTTGGTCCAAAGAAAAATATATTTGTTCAATTCTACATCACTCAACAGAACTTCCAAATTTTCTATTCTGTATTCCAAATGCCACATTAATTCAAATGGGTTCTTTTTCAAATCTTTTAATATTCTATTTTCCACATGCCACAATAATTTTCAATTTTTCTAATCTATATATTTTCCAAATCCAACCACTCTACTTCATGAATAGATGTTTTCAAATATAGGAAAAATGAGAGCCAACTTATGATAGTTTATCATTAATTAAAGGTAAAACTTATAAATATTTAAAAAATATTTTCAATAATTTTACTGTTAAAAATAATTTTCTTACACATTATTTATTTTTAAATGAAAGGCAATAGCTTTATTTCTTCTCCATTGTATTGAAAATATTTATATCTAAGCTTCTTAGTTAAAATTTTCAAATAAAAATAAACTTTCTAAACAATTTTTTTTTTAAGTTTTCAAAACTTGCATAAATTTTTTAAAATATTAATCAATAGAAAGTATATGGCAAAATCACCTTAGGCATGAGATAAGTATTTATAAACCTAATTTAAATATCAAAAACCAAAAGCTCATTTTTGTTCTTGTAGGTTAGCTCAGAATTTAAATATGAAAAATCACCAAATAAGAAATTAAAAAATGAGCACAATTTCCAAAAATTAAAAACTAAAAATGAACACTCCATTTGGTAACCAATTTTTATTTTTGTTTTTTGCTTTTATTTTTTAAAAACTAAGCCTATAGACAATATTATTTTCACTTCCAAAGTTTCTTTTTTAATTATTGTCTACCAGTTATTTAAAAAATTAAATCCAAAATTTGAAAGAAAAAAAAAATTGGTTAAGAATTCAACTATTACACTCTCCATTTTCAAAAACCAAAAAACTAAAAACTAAATAATTTTTGTTATCAAGAGAAGACCAAAATATATAGTAAATGGGACTTTACAAATATGAACACACATAACATTCAAGGGATCTTTCAATCAAAAAATTCCTCGAAATTGCCAAAGTCTTCAGTTTTGGATGAGAAAAAATGAGTATAAATACATTAGACAAAGTTTGGAAGAGAAATATAAGTATTATATTGCAAATTAAATAGAATATAATCTTAGTTTAATTAGAAAGAAAAAATGGTGCAGAAGAAGATTGCATTTTGTTGGGAAATAGTTATGTTGATTATTTTTATGCTTCTATTGGCTTCTTCAAGTGCCTCAAGAGATCTAACAAATCCCAAACTTTGTAAGATATCATATTACTCTTCTAACATATTTATCACTTTATTTCTTCATTCTTATTTCTTTTTCCTCAAAGTTTGACAGTGTTAAATGATGATATTTAAACTCCTTTTGTATAATTTTTTTTTGCAGACAACAAAGTTAGGAGGTTGTCATTTGATGATCCTCACGATGGTAACTACATACACAAAGGAGGATCATGATTATATAATAAGTAATTAATTATGTACCCATATTATGGTTATGTATTTTATTTTCTTGTTTCTTGTTTCTCGTTTTTCATATTTTATGTTTTCTATGTGTGCTTAAATCCAACTATATACTATGGGTAATCATCCTCTTTGAATAATGCAATATTATGTTGTAAATTATACTTGTGATAGAATTATATAATATTAAATTTTAAATTTATCGTTACCAATCGACCTATAAAAGAACATAAAATGTTTGTTTATAGAGACCTCAATATCTTAAAAGTCGATAGTATGTAACATATTAATTTGAAGACTAGGTTTAAATATCAGTGGTATGACTATCTATTTTATTCAAAGTTTATGAATATTTTAAAATTAAATACAAAAATTTACGTCGGAAGCTTTTTAATTTGGAGAAAAACCACGGACAAGAAAGATAAATATTTCATTATGCAGAAGATTACTAGAATGATACATAATAATTTTCTCTCTTCTAGCCCTATTTACAAAATCACTCTTTCAAAGCTATTGTTTCTCGCACTTTTCTCTCACTATCCCCACTAGATAATACAAAAGGAATTTAATTAGAGTTAACACACTAAATTAGCTTAAATTGTTTCTAGCTGAACAAATTCATGACTTTTCTAAACATTTTTTTTAATGTTAGATAACTGTGTTTTTAATATTTTGCCAAAAGACCCAACACTCACCCATTCATTTTAAATTGAAATGATATGTAAAAATTTAATAGAAAGTGTTTAAAAATATATAGCAACATTTTAAAAAATTACAAATATAGTAAAATCCATCAATGATAGACCAATATTTGTAATATAGTCTATCAGTGATAAACTTTTAATTTTGACAGATTTTGTTATATTTATATTATTTATAAAATATTATTATAAATGGTAATGTTTTGAATATAATTGCTATATTTTTAAATGGTTTCTTTTTTCGGTTTCAAGTTTCTTTGAAAATTAAAGTTTTAGATTTAAAATAAAACTAAAAATTGATAACAGTTATTGGAAATAGTTAGAAAAATAAGATGGAAAAAATTACTACATTCTTTATGAGTAATATTATGTGCAATTGGAACGATAAAATAAAATAACCAATTTGTGTACCCAAATTTGGAGGTGTCAAAATCTTAAATGAATTTTTGTGGTTGAGTCTCCAATTTGTTGAAAGAAAATAATATTGTATTAAATTCCTAGGAAATTTCATTTCAATGGGAGAAAAGCAAAGTCCAATTTCATAAAATTGTTCTTTTTTCTATGTCCCCCAAAGCATATCAGTTATTGAACTCTGAAATGATTTTGTGCCCTGTTCATTCAGAAATGCAATGAAATTGGCCTAAATGGGCTATGAAATTAAACTTCAATCAAAGAAACCCAATTATAAAATGATAACAAGAAAGCATATCGAGAACAGTGACAAAATAAACAGAGCAACAACTAGCAACATCTTCCTACCATGCATCATACACCAATAATAAATAGTTGTACAATGTATAGAACAGATCATGTTCAAGTTATGTCACTGCACCTTTATATCAATTGTACGAAGAATGTCATCCAAGTACAATACAACATCTACTATTTACTTCAATTGGTCAGCAGTATTTACAGTTAAACTAAATTCTCAAAGACATAAAGATCCCTTACCAGCAGTTATTTGCAAAGTTGAACATGTCATCATCTAATCCCCAGCAGTTCCGGATCAAAATCTCCCTCGCAGCCAACATGTCATAAATAAAGCCCTTACACTTACTTTATCTCGCAATTGAGAATTTTGCAAATGCAGCCGCTCAAGAGCAGGGCAGGAGCTCAAATACTCATCCGGACCAGGATTTGCATCAATCCTCTGACACGACATGATGTTCAAAGTCTTCAGATTCTCGCAATATGGAAGACCAGCCAGCCAGCCATCATCCATCCTATGATCACGAAGTGTCAATTCCTCCAACATTTGACAACACTGCCCAATGACTATAATCCCACCAAAACTCCCTTCACACCCACTAAGCTCAAGCTTCACCAATCTTCTACAGCCTCGAGCTACAATAGTCATCCCAATATCTGTCACCAAAGAGTTAAAGAACCCATCAACACTCCCAATTAACTTCAGTATTTGAAGATTCTCAAACGCAGCAATTCCTTGGAGAATGCAGTCACTGCACTTATGCAGTTCAAGTTCTTGCAAAAGCTCACATTCCTTAGCCACATTCAATAACCCCAACTCACTACCACCAATAACAAGCCCCAGTTTGCGCAAGTTTGGACAACCAGTGGCTAAAAGCTTCAACCCTCTATCAATCAACACATTTTCCAATACAACATTCTCACCAACATTCGAACAGAGCAAAAATCAAGGATCAATATGCATCGAAAGAAGAAACCCAACACCCAGATACCAAATCCACTGGATTAAGATTAGGAAACCTGGAATTTGTCCCACATCGGATAAAAAAGAAAGGGAATTACTTAATAAATAGGTTTTATCAAAAGTCATTATTGCCGTGGGATAGAGTGATCGGGTCAAAGCTTCTACTAGAAGTTAAACTCAGGAAAGTCCTCGGGCCGTCACCCGTAGAAATACGGATTCGGTAACGAATTCAGCCTTGTGAGCCCATTGGGTGCTGAGACACGTGTGGAGCATTAAAGCCCAATGGGCCAAAGGTTAATTGGCCAAATTAACAGTTATTCACTCAGCCCCTTTGGGGCTACAGAACGGGGCTTACTTCTCACGGCACAATTTTTTTCCCCCTCCTTGATAACTAGTTAAATTTCAGTGAGTGATACGAATTTAGAAGAGATATATATTATTGAGATTGATATGGATTTATATATGATATGGAAAGTGAGACAATAGAGAGGTGAATAATTTAGGAATAATAATGACATCAAATTTCACCATCCCACAAATCTTGAATAGTTTTGTATGGGCTTGTTGTGTCATTTACAAAATATTCTCCCCTCATAATCTTTTTCTCTTCTAATTTCTCAATTTCCAAGCAATCTTGATCGTCCAATTTGAGATCAAGGGCTCCAAAATTCTCTCTAAGACGATCTTCATTGAAGCTCTTCACTATCACACTTGATCCTTTCAACAGTCCCCATTGTAGAGCAACCTTCAACATTCATAAAGAAATAAACAATCATTAATCCAAAAGCTTAGGGGACAAAAGAAATAATAATGAATTAAGGGTGTATTTGGTTTTTGAAAAGAAAAGAAAACCTGAGGTGGAGTTGCATTGTGTTTGAGAGCAATTGATTTGATGATTGGATTCTCAATCACAGCCGTTGATCCCCATGCATTACCTGGCCCTCCCAACGGTGAATATGCACTCACGTGGATTTTACGCTCTTCACAATACTCTCTTAGCTTTTTTTGCCTCCACATTGGATGCATCTCCACCTATATATTATCATTCATTTCAAAACAAAACTACACATATATGTAACATTGTTTTTCTTCATTCCTAACTTATTAGGGTTTTACTAGTTTAGGCAACCGGGTGCTCACAAGCCAAAACCTCGGTCCAATCCATGAAGCTTTTGTATTGGTTCGATTAGGGTTTCAAAATTGTAAGAGAATTAGATCTTTTTAAGTTTATGGTTTAATTTTGCACAATTTGAAGTTTGCATCTACAATCTACAACCAAAGAGAATCGTTTTTAGTATATAGAAAATCGAAAACAAAATTATATATTTGTGATTCAATTTGGCATGAAATATATATATCCAAATCGAACTAATATGAACCTCTAAGTTTAACGGAATAATATAGGAGGATAAATGATTGAACCATCTTCTTCGATCTTAAAAAAGATAATAAATATATTTTTACTCGTTGATTAGATTAATTTTGAATCAACGCTATCCAAAAAAGTTGTTTCTTTTTTTTTTTCTCTAAAACATTGTTCTATTAAGAATTGAGATAGTATTTCCCTTCTATTATGAATTCACCACTATACATATTTTTTAGAATAAAAACAAATTAAAAGACATAACCAAGAGATAGTTCTTTGCAAGTATATATATATATATATATATATATATATAATTTTGGCCTCCATGATGTTATTAATAGTATGATACATTAATTAGTCCGTCACATTATTTTATTAAAATAAAATGACATCAACTTATTTTCCTTCTAAAGTCAAAATAATGTTATTATAATTTCTATGGTTGATGATTTAATCTCTCACTTATTATGCTATTATGTGCCAAATATGTAATAATACCTTCCTACAAATTTTAAAGACTCACAATATCTAAATAATTTGCTAGATATAGTAATTAATTTGCATCTCAAATTTTAATATGCTAGCTACCTGGCTTCTATATATATATACTAAACTTAAATGGTTGACTTTTTATTATATATATATGTATGCTTTCTTCAAATGATATCAATATAGTAGATTGATTATAGATTTTAATCCTTAATACTCCAATTTTAATTTCAAAAGTGGAAGGTATCAAACTTTTTTAAAAAAATATAGCAAAATTAACTAAAATATTTATAAATTATAGCGAAAGTTCATAATTACTGGTAGACTCTAATAGATTTCTATTTGTCAATAATATTAAATAAACACTAATAAACAGTGTCTATCATAGATAGAATCGATATTTTTTTTATAATTTATAAATATTTTCAACAGTTTTGCTATTACTTACTTTCTTGTTGATTGTAAAATGATTTTATAAACTTTTTTAAGTCTGTCGAGCCAAAACAAGAGTTAACCCTAGTTTTCTTTTTACAATATTTTTTTTAAGTGTAATATATACTTAATAAACTATTTACTAGTTGGGGGTGGTAATAAGAGGTTTATATATCTTCAAACTTTCCTAATTCCTTTTCCATATACTATAAAATACATATTAATTAATTAATTGTTTGAAAATTGTTTGAGAAGTGGATTAAAGAAATGTATTAGAGCATACCAACAACTAATTAAGTTTCCTTGATAACTATTTAGTTTTTATTTTCTATTTTTTATTTTAAAATTTTACATTTAATTACTTCTTTTTAACAGTTTCTATATCACCATCTTCATCTTTTCTAACTAAACAATTGAGATTATTTTTGGCAAACCTAAATAACATTAATAGAAGTGAGAGAGAGAGAGAGAGAGAGAGAGAATTGAACCTGATTAACAGCTGGAGGAATGGTAGCAAATTGCAAAAGAGAGTCAAGTTTTTTGGTGGAGAAATTGCTTACACCAATGCATCTACACAAACCCAACTCTAAGCATTTTTCCATTCCTTTCCAAGTGCTTTCAAGATCCAAAGTTTCCTCAAAATCACTTTCCTTGGGAACTGGATAACATGCCCATGGCTTCAATTTGAATGGCCAATGCACTAAATACATATCCAAGTATTCCATTCCCATGTTCCTATATAAACACATATAATACACACACAAAATATTACCAATAATCCATGGCTAAAACCAAACACAAAACCCAAAAATTTAAATCATATATTTTGATACAACCAAAAAATTTATACGGATAAATAAGTAAATTTTATCCTATATATATAACATCTCTATTGATTTAAAACATTCTTTTAAAAAATTAGGGTTTCACCTTCATACATACATATATGAATGAATATTAATAATTGTGTTATCGTGTCGTGGTCAAATAAGTCTTTCTCCGTTGAATTTTCATGAATAGGGTTCAACCCCAAAGAAAAAAAAGGAAGTTTGAAATTTCATACTTACATGTTAATTATTGTGGTAAGGCTATATATATATAACAATACCTTAGTGTTGTTTTCAATGCTGAAACAGGATCATGATGGTCACTTCCCCATACTTTTGAGGTAAGAAAAATGTCTTCTCTCCCCAAAGTTCTATAATTCAAAAACTCATCATTAAGAGCTTTGCCAACAGCCCCTTCTGATCCATATATAGTTGCTGTATCAAAATGCCTATAACCCATCTGCAAAAATCAAAATCAAAATAAAAACCAAAACATAATATATATATATATATAGAGAGAGAGAGAGAGAGAGAGAGAAGAGAGTTTAGAAGTACAAATGATCCATACTTTGATGGCCATATGAACAGCTGATTCAATGGCATTAGGGTCAATTTGATAAGCAAAAGTTCCAAATCCAAAAATTGGAAGCTTTACTCCACAATTCAAATTGATCACTTGATTTGATCTCATAATTTTTTCTCTCTAAATTAAAATTTATGTAAATAATAATAATAATTTGGAGTATTTATATAAGAGAGGAAGGTGATGAAGTCAACCTTTTGTTAACTGTCTCCTAACAGGACATTACAGCTTATGATGAATGAATCATTGATGTTGGTGTTTAAAAAGTTTTAAAAAATGTTTACTAATTAATTAATCTTTTTGTGGGATCTATAATATATATTTATATATCCATGTTTTATGGAACACCCTTGGATTGGCCATTTTTATCTTGTTCATCCAAGGGATAGGATAATTACTTTCATTTTGTATTATGTTTATTAATTTCTCTCCTCCTAAGGTGTCATGGAATTTTCTTAGAAATAAGTCAACAAGTTGGTTATACTTAATAATGAAACATTTAATTTGAAGAATATAATGGCACTTAACACCTATCATCATCTTCCTACCCTTCCCTCTCTCGTTTTATTTAATATATACCAACATTAATGATCATTATTTGGTTTTGAAATTAACAACACTATATGTGTTTATTAAGAAATTGTTTTAAATGAAAAAAAAAAAAAAAAACTAATAAAGAGATGAGTTTTTTTAACAATAATTCAAAAACAAATTATTCACGCTTTAAAGGAAAAACTAAACAAATCATATGGTAAAATAATTAACCATTCAAATTAAGTATGACCTCTTTAGTGTTCAACATTAAACTCTTGGTTCCTATCATCTTTTAACGTCGGATATTAACTGACATTAAAGCAAATTTTGTACAAATATTCACTATTGTCCATCTTCAACAAAATTAATAATAATAATAAGTTGTGTAGTTTATATTTAAGTTTGAATATATTCTCAAATATTTAATTTAAAAATATAAATAATTTTGGACAAAATTAGGATTAAGGAATATTTTAAACCGTTTTTATCAAAACAATTTAAATAAAATGAGGTTTTTTAAAATATATATTTTTTTCAACGAATGCTAATCAACCCTTCAATAAGTCCAAGTGATTATTTTATAAACACTTTGGTTCGTTTAGTCTAATGGTTAGGTTCTTTTTCTTTTCCTCCAAAAATCATTCAGCTATCCAAAATGATATTTTTAAATATGTATAGTTTTTTAAAAATAGAAGCAAAAGAGAAATTATGTTTTTCAAAATATATATATATAGCTCCCAAATCTACAATTGATTTTCCTTTTTAAAGGATCTAGAATTGATATTTAAGATACTTCAATGTCAAATTTTAATTATATTAAGAAAGTTGTGATCTAGGGTGTTGACTTCTCTATTAATACACATTAAATATAAAATAAAATCTTAAATTTTGCTTTGACTAATATTCAAGTCAACGTTTACTTAATTTTCTTTCTATGAAACAAATAAAACAAAATGGGATTATTACTTTAACCTCAATTTATATACCAAAGCCTTAGCTTAGACATCCACTTTGCAATAAGAAATATTAATCCACAGCCTACCAAACACATTTGAGCTGTTTTTGTTGGCTTCATGCATACATATATTGAGGAAATCTTCTTGTTAAATCAAAAATATATCTCTTTCCCTATTTTATGCACCACCCTATGGTCTTCTTTGTTAAAATATAATATATTGAAAAGTTGCAATCGTGACTATATCTCAACTTGTTGGGTAACGTTGGTTTAGTAGTCTCACTCGATCAAACATCTAAACTATAGTCATCATATATATCTCATCCTAACAACGATATTTTCTTTACGAGTATACATCACTTTCTTAGATGGAAGGTTTAAATTCCTTTACCACGTAATACTTCAACACAAATTGAAATGTTGTGTGATGATGATATAAGACAAGAGAATTTAATTTCATAATTTAAAAATGGTTGAATATGATAGAAAATGAATGGAGAAGATGACTTATAAACTTGAAAAGCCAACTAATAGATACAAAATCATGTAAAGTTGAATGAGCTGTTGGACACTTTTTGATGAACTATTAGATGCTTTTTAGAGTTTTACTTTACCTATTGGACACAATGTATTTGTATAACCTTTAGATTTAAATATGTAATTTAATCCATTTTCAAAACATAAATTAATTAATTAATATTACATTTTGTTAATTAAAATTCACTTTTTAGTGATTAAAGTTTGATAGAAGTAACAATTTAGTGCACATGTACTTTAAATTTCGTAATTATTCAGTACTTGTTGTAGGAATGAGTGTGAAACTTAATAAAGCAACAAATTAATTAGAATTCGATAATTTTATAAAATTATATAACAGTAAAAATTGATATCAAATTTTGATTATTTTGTATGTTTGGGATTAAATTGTTATAAATTTGAAAGCTAAAATTATCAATTACCAAAATTTAGAAACTAAATTGATACAAAATTAAAAGTTCACGAATTAAATCGTTACAAATCAATATTTAGAAACTAAACGGTGACTTTGAATATGAAACTTTTAAGACTAAAAATGTCTTTTTAACTTTAGTTGAACTTAGAAGTCAAATATAAGAACGATTATTGAGCATAATTCTAAAGAAATGTTAGGGTTAAATCTCAATACTTTTATTATTTTCCAAATTCATATTAAACGTTTCACATATGTTTTGATAAATTATTCAAAGAAGTCGCCATTACAGATATATCTAGATAGTTTTCTTTTACGGTTAAAATCTATTTTTCTAGAACTACGGTCATTTTTATATCTAGTAGTTATTAGTTAGAAAGGATCCAAGCAAGCAAATTCTTAAATGTTATAAAATAGTTAATTAAAACAGACAGATTTGAATAATTTTATAATGAAACGTTATACATACCCTAATAATATATCAATTTTAATTTTGGATATCATTTGTAAGTATACGTATAATGATATTGTGTAATTTAAAAACACATGGAGACAGTGGTTTGAAAAGTTAAGATCATATAATTAAGACATTAAAAAAACCTGTTAGGAACATGCTGGCCAAATTAATGATTAAGCTAAGATAAGTTCAATTAGTGCAATCATTAAGCACAAGAAGACACCATTAAACTAAATATGCCTTGCATGGCAGACAAAAATAATAATAACAATAATTATATTAATCATAACAATAATAATTTTACTAGCAATTAATTGCTATGTTTAAACATGTTCTCCCTTTGAGCCTCACAAACTCACATGTCATATATAAATTATCCTCTTTCATTTTGACTATATATATTATGTTAATTATGCAGCTGTATGGAGAAATTAGATCTTTATTAAGAAAATAAGGTTGTTTAATCAAATATCAAACAATATTAATAAATAAATTATTGTTGGATTTTAAATCTAAATTCTTGGTAATTAATTCGAAACATGAATGAATTTTGGGTCTCTTTGTTTAAAGTTTTGTGACAATTTCTCAGCAGTTCTTTAAACACTTTCTCAAAAGAGTTTAAATCAAATTAATCTTTTTTATCTATTTACATAACTTTCATACACTAACTCGACATAAAACTCGAGATAAAGCTGCCAAAATGCACTTCACTTAAAGGCTATTGACATAACCAAATAACCTTCCATTCTAGAAGCAGGTTTGATCCTCGTCTCTACAATTGTTCGACTAAGACAGGCATCAAGTTATCAATAACTTCTTGTAAAGTTCTCGACATTCCAACTATCCTTCTATAATTTACCAAAAAACTTGGAATGAAGTAAACAGGGAGATTCTTTCAAACGTCCAACCACTTAGTCTCATAATTCTAAACTCATGTAACAAGATGTACCCAGACCACCTAGAATAAGCAAACTTCTTTAGCTACTCTTAGCAATTGCTGACCAACTTCCAAGAATTCAAACAGAATATCAAAAGTTATCTAACACCAAAACGAAGGCCAAGGTCTATGTTCAAAGGATCAATCCATTGCATTTGTGCATTTCCCTACTAGAAGAACAATTCTTTACAATTCAAATAATCCCAAGTACAATAATTGGCATTTAACATTGCTAAATCATTTAATAATGTAGCTAAACTTTACTATGCTCTTGGAAAATCAAAGTTCTAGCAAATAGGTGAACTGGGTCAGGTTAGTTTCTAAGTGATCTGAAACTAAAATGTACTTTAATTTCTTTTATTGAACATCTAATCTAACCACCTATCTTCATTATATAAACCACTATGCTATGTATGTTTGAGCTAACAATTGACAGTTTGCAACATGGACATTCTAAGCACACCATGTAGCAAGTTCAATCTCATATTTGCTAGAAAAACCTCCCACCTTTCTTTCCCATACAAGTCCCGATCAGACTCGACGAGAGAAGTGATTTTGTATCTGGCCTCCATTTCAAATTCTTAAGAACCGAGAAGACTTCCGAAAGAGCAGGAGAGATGCAGCTATCTTTTATATTCTTACACGATACTACTTCGAGGCTTTGAAGCTCCTTCCACTGAAGAACTACAGACTCCAATCCTTCAGTCGTTAACAACGAACATCCTTCAAGCAAAAGTAACTTCACCCTCCTGTGCAATGAGAAAGAAAACACAAATCAGGTATCTGCTTTGATCAAAATGTTTGATTTCAATTGAAGTACTAGAGTCATCATTCATCAGGATATATTTACTTCAAGAAATTTTTAGCACATTCTTGGCACGTTCAGCTTTAAGCGCTGTAAATGTGGTCTGGTGGGACAAAAGTCACTTTTCCAGT
Organism: Cucumis sativus; assembly: GCF_000004075.3. Lineage (NCBI taxonomy): Eukaryota > Viridiplantae > Streptophyta > Magnoliopsida > Cucurbitales > Cucurbitaceae > Cucumis > Cucumis sativus. Next base: position 2,440,249 of record NC_026658.2, read on the forward strand.
TTAATCAAAGAGAAGCCACTTGAGTGGCAAACCAAAACTAGGTCCACTAGGTTATAATGTCCTCCTTGTGAGCATCGGTCACTAAGCCTTTTTGTAACCGTGATCTAGCTTTAACTATTTTGTTGGGTTTATTTATTAAGAAACAGAAGGAAAGAATACAAGGGCATACACAAAAAAGTAAAAACAACCGCTTTTTGTTGAGTTGGAATTTGTTTTTTAGTTTTCTAGAGTTTCCCTTTTATTTTGTTGGAATGGTTCTTTTATGTCTGTACATTCTTTCATTTCTATCCATGAAAGCCCGATTTCTTACCCAAAAATAATAACAATAATAATAATCATCGATGTTGACCATTTTCAGAAAACAAATATTTCAATTGCGCAAGATATAAATTCTACACTTGTGCTGTAATACTTCACCATGTTCATTTGGTGTTGAAATTGTCAGAAATTATGTCTAGCCAAAGTCCAAACAAACAAAAAATAATATCATTCTCTTCTTATGGACCCAAGAGTTCAAAACTCGACAGAAAATACACCATGATAAATAAATGACAAAAACAAGTAGCCATATATTGGAATGAGATAGTCACATAACACCACCCATTCAACAACAAAAATTATTGCTCATCCTAATTCATGAAATCAGATTTGATCAGTTTTAGAACCATCTATCTGTAAGAGGTTCCTATGTCCCCTCAAAGCATATCAATTATTGGCCTCTCAAATGATTTTGTGCCCTGTTCGTTTAGAAATGCACTGAAAATGGCCTAGATGGGCTATAAAATTAAACTTCAATGAAAGAAACACCCAAAAAAATGATAACAAGAAAGCATATCGAGAACAGTGACAAAATAAACAGAGCAACAACTAGCAACCTCTTTCCTAGAATGCAGCATACACCAATAATAAATAGTTGTACAACGTATAGAACAGATCCTGTTCAAGTAAAGCAACTACACTGATAACAAAATTGATGGCTCGAGTTCTTATTAGCCCTTCATATCAATTGTACGATGAATGTCATCCCACAATACAACATCTACTATTTACTTCAATTGGTCAGCAGTATTTACAGTTAAACTAAATGCTCAAAGACATAAAGATCCCTTACCAGCAGTTATTTGCAAAGCTGAACATGTCATCATCCAATCCCCAGCAGTCCCGGATCAAAATCTCCCTTGCAGCCCCACATGTCATAAATAAAGCCCTTACACTTACTTTATCACGCAATTGAGAATTTTGTAAATGCAGCCGCTCAAGAGCAGGACAGGAGCTCAAATACTCATCCGGACCAGGATTTGCATCAATTCTCTGACACGACATGATCTTCAAAGTCTTCAGATTCTCGCAATATGGAAGACCAGCCAGCCAGCCATCATCCATCCTATGATCACAAAGTGTCAATTCCTCCAACATTTGACAACACTGCCCAATGGCTTTAATCCCATCAAAACTCCCTTCACACCCACTAAGCTCAAGCTTCACCAATCTTCTACAGCCTCGAGCTACAATAGTCAGCCCAATATCTGTCACCAAAGAGTTAAAGAACCCATCAACACTCCCAACTAACTTCAGTATTTGAAGATTCTCAAACGCAGCAATTCCTTGGAGAATGCAGTCGCTGCATTTATGCAGTTCAAGTTCTTGCAAAAGCTCACATTCCTTAGCCACATTCAACAACCCCAATTCACTACCACCAACAAGCCCCAATTTGCGCAAGTTTGGACAACCAGTGGCTAAAACCTTCAACCCTCTATCAATCAACACACTTTCCAATACAACATTCTCTCCAACATTCGAACAGAGTAAAAACCAAGGATCAATATGCATCGAAAGAACACCATGACTCAACAAAATACTCGAATTTCTAGAAGAAACCCAACACCCAGATACCAAATCTACTTGATTAAGATTAGGAAACCTCAAAACCAACCTACCCGAGAGAAGAAATTCAAAATCCGTAACCCTAAGAGACCGTACAAGACGACCCTGCAAGTAAAGCCAACGCTTGCAAACAAGAAAGTTGGAGTTTCGTTGAGAATCAGGCAATTTGGAGAAAACACGAAGAAGAAGCTCGTCCGAAAGCAACAAAGTGAAGTCAATCAAATTGGAAACTGGGGATTTGGGTTTAGAGTCAGGGGAAGAAATGGGAGAATCACTGGACAAAGAATGGAGTCGCATTGAGACAATGACATGCTCAAAGAAGTCCCCTGTTTCTTGAACCAGAACCCTCCAAAGCTCACAAACAACAAAGCAACTTCTTCTTCTTCAAGCTAGGGTTTGGCTATGGCGAAGGATTGAAGAAAGGAGAAGAGGATAAAGAAGCAAGAACTTGGTTTCTCAGCCTCAAAATGACGGTGGAACAGAACAAGCAGTAATTTTCATAATAAAGAAGACATTTTTTTTGCTTATTGGAATTGGAATTGGATTGTGACATTTTTGAAAATAGAAATTTTAGGGATTATATTATTAACCAAAAAGATAAAGATCGATTTTTTATGCCTTTCTTTAGGTGGAAGGGACAACAATTAGGGTTAGAAGTTTAGAACTAGAAGTGGGTTTAGGTATCTTTTTTCTTTTATAAAAAAAAAAAAACCTAAACTTTATTTGGTTAAAAATGAATTAGTTAAAATCTATTGGTATGATCATGAATGAATGTATCATATTTGTTATCAAATCTACTCGAATGAGTTGTTTTTGTTATTTATCTTTCTTTTTTAAAAATTTTAGTTCTAAACTAGAAGATATGAATGAACATTTATAGTTTGATAATTTGAGAAATAGTTTTTTTAGTTCATGAATAAGTTGGAAGTTTAATATAAAATTTTAAATTAGTATATGATATCAATTTTATAATTTATCGAAATCACAAGAATAAAGGATCGGTGATAATATTCTGTTATGAAATAAATATAAATGAAAGAAATGCATTTTTTTTTAGATTGCTAAGTTTGATAATGTATTACTTTATGTGTGTGTGTGAGTATATATAAGAGATGAATCGTTGGAAAGTTTGGCAAAAGCACAAAAAGAGATATTAGTGACCAAAATATAATATTTAACATTCAGAAACTGTAGTAATCTACAGCCGTGCCAGTAATTTCTATTAAGCTTAACAAATGAAGGAAATGATGATATTTCCTTTACAATGTGTCCACTTAAACTAAGAATAGCAAATTACTAAACCAAACTAAATTGGTAAATTCTAATCTACACTATTTCCATGGAGTAGATAACCTGGCAGCTTCATCTTTCCCTCGGTCCAAAACACAAAGATGAAAGCCCAGTTATGTGTTGTCAGCATCTCAACATTTAATTAACAATCTTGACAATGACGAAGACGATTACAGTACGACAATATCTTCGGTTCGAGGGTTTTCATGTCTGTCGTGTGCTTGTGTGATCGTGAACACCAGGTAAAACTTTCATGTCCCATGTCTTTTTGAAAAATCTACCACCCTTCTTTCCCATGTGAGTGCCAGTGAGGCTTGAAGAGAGCAAAGATTTGGTATCTGGTCTCCATTTCAAATCCTTGAATATCGAAAACAGGGAAGAGAGTGCAGGAGAAATGCTGCTCTCTTTTATGTTCTTACACGATTCGACTCGAAGACTTTGAAGCTCATTCCATTGAAGAATTACGGACTCCAAACCCTGTGTTGTTAGCAGTGAACATCCTTCGAGAGAGAGGAATTTCACTCTCCTGTAAGAAAAGTAACTACAAATTAAACATGGATTGAAACATGATGAACAGTTGTTAATTTCTTCAAGTTCAAGGGGAATTTAAATATTGTCAGCAAAAGCTGGATTTCCAATCTGCAAAGAACAATATTGATTCTCTATGTTTATTAGTTATTCAAACTTTTAACTCAAATACCAAACTTTGGCCCCCTTGATCTATTCCAATGGATCCCTAAGAACAAGGACAAACCTAAAACCTAACCAAGGAAAAGTTATTCAAAAGAAGTATTGGAGGTGCATTCAATAATTTGTTTTTTTAGTACAATAGAGGGATTCCAAACCTTTTAGTCGCTAACATATATGCATGCTAGTTGTGCTCGTTTTGGCAATCTAATAATTTGTATGTTCCCAATAACAATATTATATAAATTCAAGAAAATCTTCTCTCTACATCTGATGATGAAAAACTGTAAGCGACATAGTAACGACTTTACCAATTAATTTCTTCTCACAAAGACAGTAAGAGGTTCAATTCAGGAAACTGGACCAGAAAAAAGACGACATGATTCTACTACTAAAAGGATTAAATAGTTAGCCATGGAGAATTTAATTGTCACATCCCAATCACAGACAACATGTTTAGGCAAACATAAATTTCTTGTGTCTCAACATTTCTTTCCTTTTTCTTTATTGCGAACAAAGATGCATTACAGCTTCCCATTCGCTTGTAACCCATTTGAACAGTGAACTCCATTAAAAGCCACAGAATCTTTGGAATAGTTAAGTAAGTCATGATAGAATAAATCGTTTCTTATCCCCAAAGGAAAAAAGGTAAGATAGAATAAAAGGAGAAATTATTTACCAGAAGTGACTTGCAAAGCTAAATATGCCATCAACCAATCCCCAGCAGTCACTGAAGAAGATCTCCCTCGCAGCTCCACAGGTAACAAACAATGCTTTAGCACTCCTTCTCTCTCGTAGTTGACAATTGTGCAAATGCAACCGCTCAAGAGCAGGACAGGGACTCAAATATTCGTCGGGTCCGGGATTAGGATCAATCTTCCTACATGACATGATTCTCAAAGTCTTCAAATTCTCACAATACGAAAGCGCAGCCAACCATCCATCATCCATCCTATGATCACAGATTGTCAATTCCTCTAACATTTGACAGCATTGCCCAATAGCCTTAATCCCATCAAAACTTCCCTCACAACCATTAAGCTCAAGCTTCACCAATCTTTTACAACCTTGAGCTAAAATAGTCAAACCAATATCAGTAACCACGGAGCTATAAAGACCATCAACATTTCCAATTAACTTCAGTATTTGCAAATTCTCACAAGCTGCAATTCCTCTCAACAGATTATCATTACACTTGTGCAATTCAAGTTCTTGCAAAGTTTCACATTCCTCAGCCACACTCAACAATCCCATCTCACTCCCACCAATAAATGCTAATTTGCGCAAATTTGGACACCCACTAGCCAATGTCTTCAACCCTTTATCAATCACCATATCGTCAAGTATATTTTCCTCACCAACACCAGGAACAGGTAAAAACCAAGAATCAACATGCATCGAAAGAATCCTATTACTCAACAATATGCCAGAATTTCTAGAAGACATCAACGACCCAGATACCAAATCCACACGGTTAAGATTAGGAAACCTCAAAATCAACCTACCCGATAAGAGAAAATTCAAATCCATAACTCTGAGCGACCGTACAAGTCGACCCTGTAGATTCAGCCACCGCTTGCAAACGAGAAAGTTGGAGTTTCGCTGAGAATCCGGTAACTTCGAGAGGATCCTGAGAAGAAGCTCATCGGAAAGAAGCAAAGTACGGTCGATTTTGCAGAAATTAGCAAGAAGGGGTTTGGTTTTGGAGTTAGGGGTAGGGATATGAGAGTCCTTAGAAAAGGATTGAAGTTTCATTGCAAGAATAACATTTTCAAGCGAGTTGGTATTCTTCAGCCACACATCAGACCAACGCGGTGTTCTCTTCTTCTTCACCGGTGAGTTAGGGTTAGTTTGAGGACTTGGAACAGAGGAAATGGAGCTTCGTCGTCTTTCACCTTCAAGTAACACCGACTGTTGTCGGTGATTTGCAAACCCCATGATGGTATTACTCTCTTCTTTTGTCTCTGTCTTCTTCAAGATTTAGTCGTGTTGTACCGCATGGATTCACCAATCAAGGCTTGAAATCTGACGAACTGGGGTTGCTCAAATTCATCAGATACTTCACATTCTAATTCCCAGATGGAATTTTTTGGGTTGTTATGCTTTGAACTTTCTTCTTCTTCACTCTAATTTGAATCGCTCGTCTCTTTCACTAAGCATTTTTGTATGTCTCTGTAGCCAACGGGCAAAGGGAAATTGTAGGGTCCTCCAATTCCAAATTTGAACATTTTTCTTTATTTTAAAGTTTGGTTCTTTTTGTTCTTATTTCCCATTTTTGTTCACTTTTTTTTCCTTTTTTTTTTGCCTTCTATGTAATTTCTTACCATTGAATTTACTTTCATTATAGCTTTGCTAAGTTGGATTGGATTTATTATTTGTTTAGGCATGTATATACATGCATCTTTTCATTATTTTACCAAATCTAAATCCAAATCAATCAGATCTAGTCGAGATTCATTTAAATCAAATATTATTTCACAACACATCCGTCGCAATTAGTTTCTTGACCAAATCATCACTTAACCAACTATAATTGATTTAGTAAATGTTCAAACTGATCCCAATCATTAAGGAGTATAAAGTCTTACAAATTTTTTAAAATGATGTCAACAAACCCTCCTTATCTCCGACCGACCACCACCTTCGGTTCAATTTTTCAGTCTCAAATCATGATCGAAAATATGTTGAGTTTGTTTTCTTCTATTCGATATCGAAATGTGTTATTTTCATTTTAAAAGTTTTGGTGTGGAAGGAGGAAGGAAGGATGTTATGCCTTACTTGATATCATCATGTTAGACTTTTACTTAGGTGAATGGATGAAATTTGTAGCAATACAAGAGAGGGAAAACTTTAGTCTCTATGATAAAGATATGCTTTGATTTCAAATATACCAAAGAGGTAGGCATCATGTGAGAGACTATTAGTCTCTTTTTATTACTATTTTTGTACGTGGTCCAATATTATAATGTTTGATTTAGATGTACAAAAGTACAAAAGTAAGAGAAACAAAAACTCATAAATTCAAAAAAAAAAATCAAAATCCTTTAAATTGTTACTTCTATCAAAGTTTAATCACTAAAAAGTGAATTTTAATTATGAGTTCAAATTTCACTGACAAGTTGCTAAAGGTTACTGTTAAATTGATCGTAAATGAAAACCTACTTCAATATAAGTTCCACTAATCGAGACAATATTTAAATATATATACTGCCAACATAGTTTTATACTATTATTTGAACTTTAGCTATATCATACTAAATTATACAATGTTTGAAAATAGAAAGACAATAGATTAAATTTTAACGAGTCATATTATAAAAAAAAAAAACAGAAAGTCATGCATGTCAATATATAAAATAAAAGTGTATGAATATTTAAATCGGGCAAGAAAATTGAATATAAAGAGATTAGTTTAGGTCAAAATTTCATTGGTATCTTCAAGGATGAGATATTAAGTATGGAATAAACAAATTCATTGGTTGCTGCCATTTTACTTCATCATGTAAGCTACTTAATTTATGAACTAAAGCTCCCAAACGTGTATATATATATATACAAGAGGTTCAAATTTTCAAACAAAATAAAATAAATTATTTATTATTTATTACATTGACATTTTATTACTTTGTATTATTACTACATAACGAAAATATCATAAATGTAAAATTTGTTAACATGCGAATATGTTGTAAAAATTTAATATCATCAAGGTCGTATTTTCAATCTAAAAATATGATGATATAACTTGGAATTAGAGTCCATGACAGTAAGAATGAAAAGGAAAGGATAGAGTAATACATATTTTATTTATACTTAAAACCAAAGTTTAGATCTAGATCCAATTATATATATAATTTTCTCTCTAACACATTTATATATCAATTGAGCTATATTCGTTTGAGTTAAATATAAGTATATAGTTGAACATGATGAAAGATATGTTTAAGTTTTGATTTTGTAATATGGAGTAATATGACACATTACTGTATTACTGTTGAGGAGTCGTTAAATCCAAATGTTATTTTTCAACGAATTGGGACCCTAAGTTTTTAATGATTGGAAGTGAAAAAGGAAGAGGAGAAGACTACAAAATGAAGTTCCTATTTTTCATCAACATTATTATTAGAGTTGAAAAGTGATCCAATATCAAATGATGAATTAATTTTATATTTTGTAGATATTAAATTAGCAAATAATTTTTAATATTTCTAAAGTAAGTCTTAAATAGAATGAGTTGAAATTTAAATCCTAATTCTATCTATTTAGGTAAAACAAACTTATCATGAAATTAAGGAAAAGTAATATACTAATAATTAGCTTTGTTAAAGCTTACACCCTCACAAATATATATGTGAGTTTAAATACTATTTTAATCTTTATACTTTTAGCGTAAGCGAGAGGTCTCAAAAACACACATATTGTAGTTAAGCTAAGTTCATGTTGGCAATACTTATATATTTAAAAGCTATAACAATATATTTTTCTAAAAACACTAATATATTTTATATGATCGATGATTTTTCTAAAAACATAGTCGTCGACAATTATTTTAAAAGTTACAACAATCTTAAACAAAATTATACTAAAAAGATCATCAAATCAAGGGAGATACATGATAGGATAGGAGTCATAAGACCTCGCATGAGGTTTTCAAAGAAACGTGCTTGCGTTGATGTTGATTTTAATGCAATGTAGTTCGCCCTCTAGTATTTTGTCATCATATTCTCTCAGTTGAATGTTTGTGCTTGATTTGAGAGAGTGAAGCACATGTTCTTGGGTAGTCGACCGTTAAGGGAGAGTCTTCTAATTCTAATTCTCTCTAAACCTTCTAGAGTAAAAATTTGTCATTTAAGCGAAGAAAACTCATGTGCTTTATGGACTTAAGTTTTATTGGTCAATGGATCAAACTCATGAGTTCAACCACATAAATTTAGATTATAGTTAGCATTTAGACTAAATTAAGCTTATTTTTTTACTCAATTGAACTTTGACCAAAATAGTTAACCTGATCCAAAGTTTAACATCATCAAAATTGGCTAATTAATGTTTCAATTTCAATTTGAGACACATCAACTTTTAATTAGTCTCAAATTCAATTATTTGTATTTTTGTCGTTAATTTGATAAATGATAGAGCAAATTGTGAATGATCCAAAATTTCTCGAGATAATCCACTGTCCTTGCAAATGACCTCAACTATACAACAATAATAAAATGATCCTTACTTATTATCCCCCAAAAAAATACTGTATATATACACATATGTATATAAACTCTATAAATAAATACACATCTGACAATGAACTGAAGAGTCATATGAACAATAATACCTTAGCATTCACATGGCAAAGGGAGCTGAATCAAAGTTCAATCTTTCACCTTCATCTGACACACATTAAAACAAACAACTAAGCAGAAGAACCTGTACAAGTTTGTATGCACCTATTTATACACCATACCAAAATAATTTATCACCCATTCCTACAACTATAAGAAATGTATTTTGAAATTCAAGTATTTTTACTTCTAATTTCCTTCTCTATACTTGCATCATAAAGGCATTCATCTCTCTTCTTTCACTTTTGCTTTTCTCACTCAGGAAGATTTTTCTTTTTTTTATTTCTGTTAAACTACAAGTTTAGACTCGGACTTCCATATTTATGTCTAATAGGTTCTTATAAAAATAATTGGGAAGCAAATAAATTATAACTTTTTTAAAGTTCAAGGACTAATTTGACAATCAAACGACAGTTTAGGAATAAACTTTGATATAACTTTTTTTTCTTTCCTAAGAGAAAAACAGTAAAAGAAATAAAAACAAATAGAAACATTCAGCTCAAAGAGTTTCCCAGAACAGCCACTTCTATTTCAAACCATGCTGAGTAGAGTACTCTCGTACACTAAGCATATACAAAAGAACATTTCTTTAGCTTTCAGCTTTTGATTTTCCTTCTCTACTTTCTCATAGATATAACTGTTAATTCTACAATTCATGGTTTGAACATGGAGAATATACATAAAACAGTGGCAAATTTTCCAGAAGGGTGAATAATTTGAGAATATATTGAAACAAAAGAAGGATGGGAATCATACAGAGATCGCTGAACAGCATTGAGCTCTCATAAATAAATGCAGCAGGAACATCACGATCGAGGAGCTGCCATTTGTTGCTTCTTGATTCTTTCTCCTTGTTTTACCACCCTGTAGTTAAAACCCCAAAACGTAAAGTGTCTCAATACTTCATCAGAAAATGAACTTGTGCATAGTTGAAAGAGAAGTGAGAAATTTGTGCCTACGCAGTTAAATTGTTAAAGATCACATCATTCACTATACCAAGTGAAACTCAAAAGACTTAGTATCTCTGTAATTACCCGATGTCATGAGGCGTGATAAATATCCATTGGGAGCCTTGTGCCAATGCAAAATCCACAAGAGTGTCTAAGCTAATTTTCCGACTTACTGCATCCTGTAAATGTATTGGGAGCTCGTGAAAAGACTTGATTCTTTTCGTGTTTCAAATAGAAATTTTAGACTATTTTATGTGGTGATCCATATCAGAAATATAATTAAACTATAAACAAATGACAAGAATGGAACAATATCTTACCATAAACACATCAAACTCATCCATTGCTCGAAATGGGGCTTCTGTCATCTCGTGTAATGCCAAAGCAAAGCATAGAGTTGAAAATGATCGTTCTCCGCCTAATATCATTAAATCTTTCAGTGAACAAGCTATATAATACATAGATAAATAGAAATTTGGGGGGGTGGGAATCATCCAAACAAATTAGAGGGAGGTACGTAAACATAAACTATTAGAGGTCTTAATAATCAGCAAGTAGGAACCCAGTAACATTAGGTAAAGCATTCAACTAATCCATTTAGAAAAACCGAACCAAATGGAAATGATGCCGTAAGTTTAGGAAGAAGAAACCTGAAAGTCCACGGGTATCACGAACAGAACTGCTGGATGCATCCTGGGGCATCTTCACCTGTCGAGTATTGAAGAGATGCATAATATTCAATTACATAAATCAACATGAAGTTTCTAGATTGGAAACCTTAAAGTGGAGAGAGAAAAGAAAAAAAAAATCCATTTAAAATGTTGGTGGAAAAGATATCTTTTCATTCCATGAAATCCATTAAGTGGGCTTACCTCAACTGAGAGGGTCTTTTCCTCATAATTAACTTTTATATTTCCGCTGATCCCTTTTTTTCTTAAATGGCCATTAAATCTGAACAAATGTATCATAGTCAAGTAAGATCTAACAAACTTTAACTAATATAACCAAATGTTGAAGAAAACAAACTGAAAAAATCTCTACGAGTGCAAAAGAAATTCATACTGCCAAGTCAATTGGCGCTTCAAAAGACTAGCATTCCTTTCAAACTTGTTCCACCGTAGCTGAAGAGCTTTCTGGCAAGCCTGTAATTTAATTCATGAGTAGGTTACAAGTAAAAATGCTTTTTTCGAGACTAATGATTACAAACAAGAATGCTTTCTTGGAGACTATGGAATGCATCAATAGGGTTACTGGTTCATACTGTCTTGAACAGATTAAAATGCAATTTGGCACGTCGCTATCAAATATTAACAGCTAATGCAACTAGTTTCATTTTCTAACATCATTTAAATTCAAACAATAAAGATTTCTGGAAAAAGTTTGCATTGAACTGCAACAAGATTTGTGCTATCTGTCAACCTACTATAAGCCCCATTTCATCCGTTAGCTAAGAAAGGAGATTAAACTCAAAACGCAATTTTTATAGTGGTCTTGAGAATCCCCTTCATAGTGGAAGTGAAGTTTATGATTAAATATCCCACCAAACCCAAAGCAATCAATGACAGAAAAACTTCAAATATAATTCCCTTCTTTTGGCAAGTTTGGTGCTTTTTTCCTCGTATACATAAAGGTCTAGTTTCATCAGATTCTGTAGTTCCTCTCTTTCTTTTTCATCCTTTGAAGAAGAAAAGTGAAGTTTCATGGTTTGATTTTATTAGAAGCATTTTATGGTGTACTTGGTCAGAAAGGAATCGTAGATTTTCCTTTTGTAGAGCTCGAAAGGGATTTCTTTGCTTTTGGGGGCAAAGTAAGAAACGCTGCAGATACAAACTCCATCAAACATATTCTACTTCGATATTTCATCCAACTCCAAACTAGGCCAATTCTGTTCAATAGAACGTTCTCAAAGACATTGCCAGCCTCCTGAGAACCAAAAAGAAAACCAAGGAGAGAATCCTCACACTCATAACAAAACTGTGTCATCAGAAATCATCAACAAGCTGATTGCAACAATATCAACATTTTAGGCAGCAACTAAGCCACTAAGAAAAGGTGGGCATCTAGATGCAAAATACCAGATTTTTAATGTTTGTGCATTTCATTTTAAACGCAACATCTTGGTGCTCTTAATCCAAAACCTTTAAGGATTACTCTTTGGAGGGGATTTTGCTGAACTGGCCAGCCTTCATCCTCCCTCCAATTTGATGTCTTGGACAGCATGTTCGATGGACAGCCTTTTTGTTTCTACAGCATTTCATTTTAAAGTGAGGATCGTTTTACGAATGTCTTTCTTTGTAATTGTTTGTGTTCTGCATGGTCCAAATGGTATGGTTTGATTTGTTTTGTATTGGCTTATATTAGCCTAGAGGAAGGACCATCTTTATTTCTTCATTCGCTTTATGGACATAATGAGGATGTTAAGGAGGTGTCAACCTAGTTGAGATGATCGAGTGCATCTATTGATCCGTCTCTCTTTCGCTCATTGTATAATCCTTTTGTACTATGAGCTTTTGTCTCTATTTAATTATTAATAATAGACTTGTTTCCTCTGCCAAAAAGAAAACTTTGTGCATTTCATTCTTAGTTTTGAAACGTATCGACAATCAGGAAAAAATTGCAATGCTCCTAGAACCACATGATTTATGGAATAACGCAAAATATAAATGTGTCCGTGCATGAGAACATAAACAAGATGTCAAAGAATAAACTATAAATCTCAGGTAGATAGAACACCCATGAAAATCATAGGAGAGACAAACATCAACTAACTCACATCCAACTTCTCTCTAAAACTTTTGTAAGTCTGTCGTTTTCTTATAATTGTGCGCTCCTTTTTCTCATACATCATCCTCAGGTCTTCCAAAGATTCAGAACATCTGGGATGGGCTAAAAAGTTAGTATATCTTAATTATTATTGAGACTTGGCATATTCAAAGTAAACAAGTTAATGTCAAAACCTTCTGGTCTCGTTATTAAGTCTCTGATTTAGCCTCGTTAATTGTGCACTGAGTTGTTCAGGCGTGCTCCCATCCCAATCACCTAAAGCCTCAATTTCACTCTCAGGACATATTATTGAAGCCTTACTGTAACTCTCCTGCAATTGCAATGTCATCATGCCATTGAAATGAACAAAAAGTTAGAGCATGCTATGCAGTAGACTAATAGACAGTATTCGTGCTTAATGCACGATCAAAATTAGAATTACCTTACGATGACGCTCAAGCTCCTGATGTTGTCTCTCTGCCTCTTTAATATCAAAAAGGACCTTATTAGTCATAATACCTTCATAATGATCCTTCTCCTGTGACATTTTTATATTCATATGCATAAATTAACTAATAACGAGCAGCAAAAATTTCAATGAACTATCCATAGATACAGGAATAACCTTTTCTGCAGAATGCAATTTTCTTTCAAGCTGCAACATATCTCTCTCAACTTCTTCAAATGCATCAATTTCTCCTTTTGCCGACTCTACATTTTTTTTGTATGGGAAAAGAAGGGGAGTGATCACTTAATAATGCGGAGAATTATGAAGAATCTGAATGTCAAAATCACTGCCTACATACCACACAGATTTTCAAATGATACTTTAAGATCTTTTGCCTTTGCTTCCGCTTCTTTCATCCTAACTCTAAACTTTTCAAGAAGCATCTTATTCTCTTGTATCTCCTCTTCAATTTTCTGGTAAACATTCACAAGAATACAATGATATTAAAAGAACTGTGCAATTAAGATTATTATTTTCTTCTTCTAGCATCTCCTCGTGAATTATGAAATTAAGAAAATAACATTCACATACTTTGACAGGTGTGATGGTAAATTTGTTTGCCCATATATACGTAAAACACAAATGTTACAAGTAGATCTTACAGAAATTTCTTGGTGTAGCTCATCCACATTTGATGAAGGTACTGAACTAGTTTCAGCAACTTGTGACTTTCGTAAATCTTGCAGCTCCAAATTTTTGGACATTAAAAACCGTTCTGCACTCCGACACCTCCTCTTTAGAAATACAAAAATAATAACAAAGAATCAGATGATGGCATGATAAAAACTCTTTTGCAGAAAAGATACAGAAACACAATCGCATCTCCTGGTTAAATGTGTTTTTGCTACAAAATTTTGTTCATCCCTCTTTTGGCTGGACCACGGTCATACCAAAGAACCTACACCAGGTACTGTTTTAGACACTCGGTGCCCACATCCCCCTTTAAGGATGAGAAAAAAACTCTTGGAGAAAATTTTATTCGTGCTTCTTGCTGGACCCTTTGGCAAGAAAGAAACCAGAGGATTTTCCAGTATAAGGTACAGTTAATTCATTCAACATTTGTTTATTGCTTTTTGTGGGAGCAAAGATAAGCACTCTTTTACTCATTTCAGTGTCATATTCAGCCTCCAATTGGAAATGTTTTTGTTACTGCTTCTTTGCTTTTGGGATTTTCCCCAGTTTCTTATTATGAAAAAAGAAGAAAGAAAAATTTCCAAACCACAACCCCAAATAAAAGAAAAGGTTCGCTCACAGTATTGATAATTTGTAATTCAAGAACGTAAATTCTTATTTAGAAATTAACCTTCAACAAAATGGATACAATAAAATAAGAGAATAAAAAATCTCAAAAAAAAAGAAGAAGAAGAAAAAGACAATTTCATTACTTTAGAATTTTTAACTGTCTTCTAGTCTACTGCAGTGTTGGCTATGATTTTGCCTTGCACCTTATTTTTATCAACCTACGCTAACCTTTAACAGTTAATTCTTTTCTGTCATTGAGAATTTCAAGAATTGGATTCTGGACACTAGAATCAAGCAACAACAGACACAATCCATGAGGTAGAAAGTGATTGCACTTCGGCTACTCCATCTCAAAAACAGAACACAGTGAACCTCACACCCAACCAAACAGGATAAGTGGATAGCCAAGGACCAAACGATACAAAACAATGGTTGCAAACTAGAATACCTTCGCATTGTTTAGGTTGTCTTCAAGATCCCGGAGTTGTTCTTCTGAAACTCTCTTCCTCTTCCTACATTGTTCAGCTTCTTGTTTTACATTCAATGCATCTTTTTCAAGACTTTTAATTTGGTCGTCAAAGGAGCTACAAAGTCTGCCACTTCTGGGCTTTCTAACTGGGGGAAGAATTGTCTGAACAGAACCACGTGAAAACCTATAAAGAAATTATGAAAAATTCTTTCTGATCAATAATTACCAAATGAAAAATAGAAACACATCTCATAATAGCCAAAACTATTGATATAATTAAATTTACCATAACCCATTAGCTTTAGATTTAGGCTAATGGATGATTTAACAAAGTGCCAGAGTAGAAGAGTCCTGAGTTTGAAACCTTCAAAAGTCATTTCCTCCAATTAATATTGAGTTCCACTTGGACACTCAACAAATCTTCAAGCTCACAAGTGAGAGGATAGTGGAACCCAACAAATCATCAAGCTCACTAGTGAGAGGAAGTGTTGCAATATTGATACAAATTCAATTTACCATAGCCCATCAATTAAAGCTATTGGATTAACCGACCATTTAACACAGAGCTTTACATTGGGCTTGGGCTATACAGTAGGAAGGAAACAAAAAAATCCTCAAAGATCAAATGGAGGATTTGGGACTCTACCATTTCATCAATCAATAAAACAGTTTCTTATAAAGTATAAAATTAAAATTAAAAATTAAAAATTGAGGGTATTGAACCACAATTATTACTTTTACTTATTTTTTGTGAAAAATGTGAAATTATTTAATTCAGCATTTGGCTTGCCTCGTCGTATTCTAGATGAACTAATTTTCTGCCCATCAGAAGTTTGGAGCACAGAAAACAGCTCTTGGATTTTGGATACAAGCAAGAATATTCAAGATGATGAAACCATGAAACTAATGAATGGATCTCCTCCATACAAAGCCCTTTCCCTACAGCCTCCTGGTTAAGTAAAACTGAGATATAACTATCAGCTTGAGTCCACAAAGTTCTTGAAATGCAAATCCATTAATTTATGGTTAGAACAGATGCAAACTGTGACTGAACTTCGAACTCTTTGTCTTATGAAATGATTTTGATATATGTAATCACTATCTAAACTCTAGAAATTCATAATTTTGTACACGAAACACGCATCCATTCTCAAACATTCGAGAGTGAAAATGATATAAGCAGAGGTAAAAAATATATTTGGATTCAATATTTCTGCTTACATTTTGTATCCATCTAATGTAAAGACCTCCTTGAGATTTGAGATCCGTTGGTCAAATGCAACTGATTTACCCACATTATAATCTTTAACAAGCACTTGCCTCTCAGCATCACCCTAGGAAGTAAGAATCATGGTTACAGAAGAGAACGAGACATAATTTGTCAATTATCAACAACATGGGGGAAAGGAGGTAGCCTAATCGAATAAGCTAAAGAAAAATATAAAACGTGAGAATTACCTTATCTATCAAAACATTGATGACAGTATGGTTTTCAGAATGAATGACAGAAAGGGTCGTAGGATGCTTTGTTTGAGGAAGCATGTGAGCTGGAATATTTAACCTACAAGAAGTAAAAGCACGGAAAACGATAAACTTAATGGCCAAACCAAAGATCATTAAAAACCAGGGAAGAAAAAGAATCCCATCCACCTACACTGGTCTTGAAAAGTCATAGATGACAATTGGGAGTTGCCTATAATTAGCTTCATTTGCACATCTTCTCAAAAGAAGAGAATCTTGGTGATCAGTCACGATGAAAGCATTGAGCAACCTCCCAATGGCAATTTCAACAGCAGGAGCCCACATGTCACCATTGACCAAATTCTATCGAAAATAATTAGCTCATCAATAAACAGTACTAAGCTGCTGCCACAGGAAGAACAATCTCCCGGAGACAAAAGAACCTCGATAACACACCAAATCTGAAACATGTTGATTATCAAAGAAGCCAATCCATATGATCATGACTGTAAGAAATATGCATCAAATTGTGTCTTTCTGGATAAAGCGCGCAACTTCTTCAGACAAGAAAACTTTTGCAATGATATTGCAAAGTTCTCAATGACTCGCCCAACTTCATCAATAATCCCACCTCTTTAGTTTGCATTTTCCCACCCAATTGTCACAAGGCAGATAAAAAATCCTCCCAGCATATCATCTAGATATCTAGATTAACATTTCCTCCAAACATTTCTTTCTTTAATAATATAACCTAGATGATGGCGTACAAAAACAAAAGATACCAATAATTTAATTTCTGGTTTCTGCTACTAACCAGATGGGAACCAATTGGACCAATGGGAGGTTTCTTGAACCTTTGATGGTGTCTCTCAATCGCACGTAATAATTGAATGACTTTGTCACCTCCAAAAGCTGTGACCTGTCCAAAACATAAGCTATGCCTTTATCATCATTGGAGGCAATAGGTTAAAGTAAGAGAGCATCTGCTGCTTATACATGAAAGTATGTAAGTTACATAAGCGAACAAAGATACAAGCATTCACATGCTAAAATTGAAAACCATCCCTAGTTTGACGGGTATCTAAAACCATAACCCATTTATTTTGCACCTTGTTGGTTTGATGCTGCTTGAGCTCTTGAATTGAGTGAGAAAATTCATAGCCTTTTTTCTCGTAACTTGCAATCTGCAAAACCACCATCATTTAAAAGTACATATGAAACAATTGTATAAGAAAAAATTATGCAACATAGCCCTAATATGTTCTGACACAGAAAGCATAGGGACAGCAGAACCATGGAAATATCCTTCACTTCTTCAAGCATTTGAAGAGAGAAGGTCAAGTCCAAAAGCAACAAGATGATAACACACATACTTACACTTGGAAACAAGAAGCCAAGGTAAATAACAAAGATAATTAAAATCAAAGATACAACAAGTCTAACAATATAACAATTTGAGTAAGAAAAAAAGAGTCTAACAACATAACAATTAGATCAGGAGCTATGAGTAAATAGGATAACTCGTGAGTCATGTGAATATTTCACACGGCTAATACATAAAACTTCCGTTATAATTGGCATGGACCTTGTAAAGCGCCAATTTTCCATCCCAAGTTCATTAGAGAAAAAAAATGAATATTTGGGACAGTAAAAACCAAGTTGATGTTGATCACACCCATTTGTTAAAGTCAACCCATTTTCAACCAGACTCCCAACTTCTAGGAAACATTAATATCATTGATTGCATTATGTGTACCAAGAAATAGTTTCAGTTTGATCCATCACTTATCAACATTTGCAAGTAAGTAAGTTGATAGAATTTATAAATTAATTAAAAAATTTAAAAGAGAAAAGTTCCTCGTTCATGCATGCAGAAAGGTGATGACCTCTCATTATGTGAAGAGTCACACAGTATCAACCATGAGTACTACAGGAAAAGCACAAGACAACCAAAGAGAGGACTCTTTTTCCATTCTTCAACGACACAACTTGCCACAAAATATCCAGTGGGTTGCCATGCAAGGATCCTCATCTTACCTCTTCGGCAATCTTTTTTATTTCATTTCTCCCACTGTACAGACTTTCCATCAAGGCATTCTCCTCCTCTTTCAACCTGTTGATTCAATAAGATATTATGCAGTCTTTTCTTTAAACAAATAAAAAAAGGAGGAATTATGAAGCAAATGAATAGATAACCTCATTACTGTTGACTTAGCAGCTTCAGTCTCGGATTCGAGTTCCTTCAACTTTTCTTCAATTTCAGATTCTTCAGCCTACAGATAATTAACAATCATAGAGATACTGAAAAGGAGAGAACTAAAAGTTCAATGAGAAAATGTATATTATCTACATCACATAACATCAAGAGACATGATGAAATCTCAAAAGATTATTTTTTTGTGAATATTATCAATAGAACTTTGACTAAAACAACTTTTTTAAGTAACTGCGAAGAAGAAACCTAATGCCAAGTGAACAACATGGACGCATCATTTATGGATCCTATATGCAAGATCTGTAATGGCTTGAAGATATAATAAAGGTAAACGCATAATGTTGGAAGGTAATAAGTGCACTGACCATACATATATTAGTACGCAGACTTGCATGCATGCACACAAACATAGCTACGGTAGGAAAATGAGAAATATATTTGGGAAGTAACTAAATGTGTAACTACCAGTACAAATTGTTACAGTAACGTACACAAATAAATAATTCAATATATGACATTCAAAATTAAGACAGCCTAGCCATTTCTACAAAATCCAAGAGAAAGGAAAACCTGGGTATTTTTTATGTGCTGCTCATGAATATCTTGAACTTGTTGCTCAAGCAGCCTAACACGCTTTGCCAGCTTTTGAATGTAGTTTATTTTACGACCATGCTCCTCTTCAAGTCCGAGCTTTTCTCTTGTTGCCTAAAAATTTTGTTTGCATTAGAATATTTATAAGAAAACGCAAAGGGATAGAGATTACTCAAGTTCTCATAAGATATATGCATTTACAAAATAGAAATAATTAAATAAAAATAAAAATAAAACTGAGAATAGCTCAATGGTCTATGCATCACCGCATCGACTCCTTCCCTTGAGGTTGGAAGGTCAAATCTAAAACGCATATTTATTGTAATTGAGAAAAAAGAAAAGAATGGAAGAAAACTATGAGTTACTACACAGCAGCAAGGAGTAACTATTATAGTACTTGTCCATCCAACGGATATCACGGCATTGTTCGTTTGTCTAATGTCATAGACTTCCAAATTATAGATTCTGTGAAATGTATTTTCAGAAATAAAATATGGTTTAATAGGGATTTCATCACAAATTGTTTGACGATGTATGTTCCGTTGACAAATTGATTGACCGAGGAAAGAGTTGGAATCTAACTCATATTACCGAGGTAAGAGTTTCCTGCAGTTCATCCTTCATTCTTCTCACTTCTGAAGTTCTCTCCATCATGCTTGCAATTTGAGTTTTTTTCTCGATATAGCGATCTCTTAATTTTTCCACCAGACCCTACAGCACCATTCAAAAGTTGAATGTAAGAAATAAGATTAAGTAACAACTGTCCCTGATATGAAAGAAAATGAATAGATAGAGCCCAATGGATAATCTACAGTTCCAAAAAGGAGAGATAGCATAGGTTGACATGGTATATCAGAAAAGTTCCCAATATTAAGTTCAACATGAGAAAAGTAGAAAGAGTGATGCATACCATAACCAACATTGTTCATTACTCACCAGCTGATGATCAATTTTTGCTCGACAAATAGGAATGCGATCTTGGAGCTTTCCTATTTTTGCACTTTGCTCCTGAAGCTGCTTGTCTACATCGTATACCCATGACCAAGCAAGCTTTTTCTTTAATTGTTGAACTTGTTGAGAGATTTCTTCTACTTGCTCCATGTTTTTTATTTTTCCTCGCAGTTCATTCAGTTCCTTCTCTACAGGTCGTATGGTAGACTCCAAGTCATCAACAAGTGCATTAGCAGATCTCAAATTATCGAAAATATTTTTCAGCAGATCGTCCACTTGCTGAAGAAGAGTTGCCTTGAAAAAGAACTGAACAATAGGGTGTCACTAGAGAACCATAACACCATCAGACTGAAAAAAACAGTTTGCATTACCTTAAATTTGTCTTTGTCGTTTCCAGAATGCAGGAACTCTCTACTTTTGTCCTGACTCATTATTACACATGGATTCTCAACATCTATCTGCAAAAGATAAAGCATATTGGGTTCATGGATTGTAAACTTCTGGAGATGAAAGATGATGACATTTCATATCCCCTATGTGTTCCAGGTGACAAGGATATGATCTTTTATTAAAATAACTGCTTTCATTAAGAAAAAATGAAATAATACAATGGCATCAAAAATAAAAAGAAATAAATAAACTAGGCTCACAAAAAAAAACCATTGAAGAAAAAGTTTCCAACCAAATACGATATTACCTAGGGAATAATTACAAAAAGTCTTCGAAACCCAAGTCCATATGAAAACAAACCCCACCAAGGACCAAACCTCAGTAGGGTCCCTCCCCACACCACATGACACTCAATTGGTCATTTCCCTCCAAAGATCCTACAATAACAGTCACACCCTCTGAACCAAAAAAACAACATTTCTCTTTGAAAGGCAGATGGAGGAGGAACTCCTCAGTCATCAAAAGTACGCCCCCTAAACTACTCAAAGAAACCATTCAACATGAAAGCCACAAACTGACGCTCCCAAGGAAGGTGGTTCAAGTTTTCCTCCGTCATTTAACAAAGAATATAACAAAAAGAACACAATAATGAAGTCATCTTTCTCAAAAGCCTATTCATCGAGTACACACTTGCCATGTAAAGTACTTGACACTCTTTGGAATCTTAACCCTATATAAACATCAAATACCTATTCAACAATAGGAAAGGAATCTAACAAAATCCTGAAAGATTTACAAGAGAAACGCTTCAAACGGGTAGGACTCTTAACAAAAATATCCCTTCTCACAAGCCTAAAGTCAAAACCCTCAATCAAGAAAAAAGAGATGTTAGCTCTTTTATTTCTCTATTGAACAATGGCCAACAGAAACCGAAGAAGAAACAGAATTCCTCCAAACCAAAAAAGTCTGCCATGCAATTATTTATCAAGAAGGACAAATGAAATAATCAAGGAAACACAAATGAGAGGGGGCTATCCCCTGTGATCTTACCTGAAATATGTTTCTATGAATATGAAAGAAACTGATAGTTAACATGATCCCTTAAATCCCTTAAATTTTGCAAAACCAACTCCACTTAGGAAGTAATACAGCAACAAA
Organism: Cucumis sativus; assembly: GCF_000004075.3. Classification (NCBI taxonomy): domain Eukaryota; kingdom Viridiplantae; phylum Streptophyta; class Magnoliopsida; order Cucurbitales; family Cucurbitaceae; genus Cucumis; species Cucumis sativus. Next base: position 2,462,144 of record NC_026658.2, read on the forward strand.
ACGCAAAAGAATTCTTTAGCTCGTTTAAGAGTTCAGGACACCCCAAAAAATTAATACAACTTAAAAAGGTGCAGGCAGCACAAATTTTTAAAGCATCATGAATGATATATTGAATACAAACTTACACTTAGGTATCAAAACTGATGACAGGTGAAGAATAAATTTTCACATACTTTACCCTTGTTACTCCATCTCAAAAAATAATAATAATAATAAATAGAGAACCTCATGTAGAAAAGTAAACAGATTGCAATATACCAAGGCAGAAACTCACGTTAAAATGTTCTACTAGCTCTCGTAGTTCATCCCTTCGGCTGGCAACCTTTTTTCCTGTAAGATACATATATGTACAGAAATAAATAGTAGCTGTGAACCCCATGAAATTATACAATACTGCTTTTCTACTCTGTAGTCCATCCAATTCAAAATATGATTCACAAGTACGTCATTCAAAAATGCAATACGATTCACATTACTGGACAACTAGTCATAGGACAGTATCTGAGAGGACCAGTGCAAAAGCAAAACGGAATCATAGTAGTATACTGAAAAGAAAAACTGAAAAACATCAGCTAGAACTCAGGTGAGGTGAGTTTGAGAAACAGGACTCAGGTGAGAATTGTGTGACAAATATTGCAGAATGTAGATGTTTTCATTTCTAACCACAAAAAAATTCGTTGAGATGCAAAAATGGTAGCAACCACCTCTCCATATATGTGCACATCCTAAGCTGAATAATTTCTTGTGAAAACAAATTTACAAATAAGACTAATATACCGCATGCCTATGATGAGGTCCATTGGTCTAATGGAAAAATTGATACATAAGATGTTATGTTCTGATTTTAATTTTCTTACATACACACACACACATGCAGATTTCAATTTACCATTGGACCACATGGTGCAGGTGCACATAATAAGCTGAAATAATTTCTTGCATGCCAAGCATGAGGTAAGTATAACTCATTTACCTCCCTTGTACAAACAACGTCAATTTTCAAAACAAACTTACAAAAATGACTAATATACTCTGAAATAATAGACTCGTTTACAGCCTATAGTATTTTTGACAAAAATGTATTTGCATACAATGACCGAAGCATTCCACATGTCTACCCTTATTTGGTAAATTGATAAGTAGAATATGAAGGAAAAAGGTTGAACTTACTAATTGAAACAATTAGCCTATTTTTGACTAACGGAATATGAATGGAATACGAGATTTGAAAAATGTTTCTAACCTTGACAATCCTTTAAAACAATGGCACTAGTGGATTCAGAAATCCTTCTTTCGATGATTATTACGTCTCCATATATTCCATGCTTGAAAGCATCCTCCCCATTATTTTGCAATACAACATGGATGACAGCATGACTGTTAAGATCCAAAACCGTATGTGAATTGAAAACTCAAAACAGATGGTATACATGCTATTCAACTTGTGAGAACTTCTAGGCGAACGCAGTGTAGTTAAAACCTAATTCAAAATATTTGTATAACCTAATCAGCAAAAATTTGTGAGCATGTGCGCGCTTATAAACAAAATGGTTGAAAAATAAAACAGGAAATTGAAAAGTGATTGGGTTGAAGATAGTAAAGGGACTTGACCTCGATGATTGAGTTCAAATCCTAGGTTGCCACCTATCTAATATACAATCTTAGAGTGTCTACCAACTAAATATTTGGGTTGGAAATTATACTGTCAGAGTTGCACAAGTTAAATTACTTGTACTTGTGTGCGTGAGTGTAATATATAAACAAAAAAACGATCGAGCTAGGCCTCGGTAGCTCAAGATAATAAAAATCTTCCAGGTGCATTAACCATACAATAGAAAGGAACACAACTGAACAAACCTGCAACCAGTTTTAATAAAATCCTTCAACGTAGCTGCCCTTTGGGTCCCTTTAGCTCGACAGCCAAATGCAACACACAAAGCAGTCAAAATAGCACTCTTACCACCTACAAACACCAAATTTCCTGACATTAAAATCCCGATACAAACCATAACAAAATTGGGAAAAAATAAAATAAAGTTTCCTCCTTTAAAACGAAAAACAGCACCAATGGATAATCCAAATAATGGGGTTTTGTAAGATCTTCATTCCTAGCAGATGAACGCCTCCGGTAACAAAGTCCTTCAATACCCCATTCATTCGCATCACACTAAACAAAACCCTCAAAGCAAAATGCGTAGAAACAAATAAAAAAAAAGTCAAGTAACTCCAGTCTACTTACTTCCATTCTGCCCAGTAATGAAATTGAGCCACTCGCCAAATTGAATATACAAGTTGCTGTGACACATGAAATTCTCTAAACGGATACTTTTGACTATACCTGCTCCACTGCGATGAGGAAGAGCTCGGGAATCAGCCATGGTGAGGCTTGTTTAGGGGTTCTGCGAACCGTTGAGGAAATGGGTAAGGAGAAATATGTATAGTGTTGAAGAAGAATTAAAATTTTTTGGATTGAGAAGGAAGAAAAGGTTTGTGGCGGGAAGAAGAAACTCTTTATGTCTCTCTTCTTCCGTTTTCTACTGAGAAAGAGTGCAATTACAAGTTGCGCGGGGACTCCTTGAAAATGAGAAGGAAATTTAATAATATTAATTATATTTATTTGAATGCTTGCTTAGGTCAATTCTTGAATCTCCTCCATTACTTTCAAATTGCTCCATTTTGATCTGCTTTCAAGTTTGAACAATAATATTTAAACTTTGTATTTGAATTGATTTTAGTCTTTCAAGTCTTCAATCTTGAAAAATGTCTCCATGATCAAACCACCAAGCACCAATTTCGTGAAATTTAAAATTATAATCTTGATATCAATTAAAGGTTCTAAGTTTGAAGCCTGGAGTATTCAAAGTTTTTTAGGCGTTTCATTTTTTCAGTCTCACATTTTTCTCTCTGAATTGAATGATGAATATTCTCTCTATATTAGGTGGGTTTACGCCAAATCAGTTTATGGGCCAATAATTGATATCGGGATTGGGCCAAAGTTGAGCACTGTCCAATTTTACTTGGCCCAGTAACTCTAAAGGTTACGATATAGTCTATCAACTATAGATTTTGACACATTTTGCTTAATTTGGAGTTTTTGTAAGAATGTTGTTATCTATTTAATTATTTTAAATATAATTGATATATTTTTCACTATTCATTCGATTTAATTTGATAGGTGTATTATTGTAATCAAACGATCATGAAATGAGACAACATTTTAATTTCAATGCAAAAACTTAGTCGTTTCTAATTGGTCATAAATTTAATAAATAAAACAATAACATGGTTGAAGGTTTAAATCGATGTAATTATTATCTTAAAATTTAAAAATATACTGATATTTGCTTTTAGAATAATAACTATAAAAAAAACAACTCAAATGTTACCATAAAAGGCGATAAGTTAGGAAATAATTACACGAAGCATCAGATTCTATATTTATCTTCACAACGTTGAAGAAATTGAACTATCATAATATAAGCACATGATAAATAAGATAAAATACATTGTTTAAACGTGACTGAAATAATACAGTTTGAGTTAAAATGTAAAATCAACGAGTATGACACACTCTCGCCATCAATTTAAGAATCACATTCTCGTTTTTTTTTTTTTTCGATTATCACATTTTCCTTTACAAGACTAATCACATTCTCGGTTTTTATTCCGTAAATTGCTATTTCTTTTCGAATTGTTTTGTTTTGTTTTTGTTGTTTATATGTCATGTACTAAACAACGTATACCACATTTTTGTTGATTATTTTTCAAATTTTATCACTCCTACTTATGTTCATTTATTATTAACAAAAAATGTGTTGACAAACTTTTACTTGACACAACATATTAAATGTCATTTGTTAACTTTTATTTGTCTATATAATCCAATCTTCTATTTAAATAGAATATCTTTATTTGACACGTCATATAAATTGATTTGTAGTTTTATAGTGCAACTTTACCTATTCACTGGACTATTAAAAATGAGTGAAGGATCGCACATCTCGAAATCAAAGTACAAACAAAACACGACAACAACAAATGAAAAAAGATGGAAACTAAAATCAACCAATTACTACTGATTTTGGTTTTATAAACATACGTATTTAAATGGCAAGAGTTAAGTAGATCCATCATAAGCTAAAAGTTTAACGACTTAGGTTTATATTTCGATTTTTAATTATTTATTTAAATTTAATTTCCATTTCACCATGATTTGTTTTGATTTCATGTAAATAAATGAGATGTGGGTTATTATCTATATTTCTTAATACAATGTGATAAATTCAACCATAAAGGTGTTCTTTTTCTTTTTTTTAAATATTAACTAGTGAGTGAATACTTCACTTTACTCACATTGAACACATAGAAACACCCTTCAATTCATAAGCATATAAAGGCAAAATGAGAGAAGAGAGTCCACAAGGACACATTAAAGCTACATAATAACACTACAAATTCCAATGGAAAATAAAATTGGAAACAAGAAGAGAAAAAAAAAAGAAGAAAAAACTTCTCCTATACCAATCCCCACCAATTGAAATTACCCCCCCCCCCCCCCTCCCTCCATACAAAAATATCATATTAACATTCATCTACCGTCTTATGACCTAAAAGGACGTCACCATCGCCATGACGACGGTTGCAAATTATATTATCACTACTATCACAGTTACCATTTCTTTCATGGATGATGTTCCCGAATAATTTTCTCTTTGGTTTAGCCTCTTGTAACATCAAAACAACGTCGCGCATTGACGGTCGGTCAGCAGGGTTACGACTGGTACAAAGCAATGAAATACGAAGCATTTGTATCATTTCCTCTCTAACAGACACACAAGACGCGCCCGCATTCTTATCTAATATTTGACTGACTCCATCCTTAATTTTAATCTTGGATCTCACCCAGTCCACAATACTATTTCCATCGCCAAATTCTGAGTCCACCGATTTCTTGCCACTCAAAATTTCCATCAACACAACTCCGTAACTATAAATATCACTCTTTTCATCCACTTGAAGTGTATATGCATACTCTGCACAAAAACACACATCATCAAAACCCATTTAAAACACAAACTTACTAAACATCACATCAGTTCGTAAACTTAAACAGTTAGTTACAACTTAAAACGAAAACATAGTTGTTACGTAGAATCCTCATTTGTTTGATCTTGGTGAAAATGAGAAAATACACAACTGGCCATGAAATTTAGAGGTGGGGTATAGAGAACGAAGAGATCGAAAAACAAAGGATTTAATTTTGAAAAAAAAAAAAGAAAAGAAAGGAACAAAAGAGGGAAAGCTAAGAAAAGAAGCTTGAGGCACAATATATAGTGTTGGATTGGGTTAAGGAAAAAAAGAATTGCATGTGCCAAAAGAAGGATTGTTTAGTTGTGTCCCAAATTCATTGGCTTTACAATTTTGGGGTATGAAACTATTTCTCACACACAATAACAAGTTTGGTGTGGCCTCACTCATATTGCTTTTTTAAATAGGTAATATTCTCTTGGATCTCCATTCAAAAATTAAAGTTTTAAAGTGTGACACTCCTTGGTTTATGTGCAACATCATTTGGAAAAAAAAAAAAGTAGACATAAAAATCAATTTAGGTTTTTCTTCTCTTCAGAAATTACATCAATATTACCATCAGACTACAGTGATAGTGATAATTACACACTCAAAATCGAGTCTTAAACATATAATTATAGTAGAAATTAGACTTTCAAATAATAAAAAATTTAATCTCGAACTTATAAATTGTAACACTTAAATTTCTTTTATTTATGTACATGAATTTTAGGACATAATTTTGTAACTAGAGTTCTATTTTTCATGATTTTTCCTGAATTTTGTAAAAAAATCAACGAGTAGATATATATATAAAAATAGAAAAAATAAACTATTTACCCAATAACAAAATTCGAAGGGTAAATATTTTTTTTTCTTTCCTTTTTAAAAAACCATAATTTAAGGTATGTTTAAAAAAGGGTATTAGAAAAAAGAAGAAGAAGAAAAAAAAAGGATTATATTTTAAATTTAGTATTGAAAATTTTAATATTGGTCGGTACAACTTTTGAATTTGTGGTTACCAAAGTAAATACGAAAAGTAGAAGATTTATACGAATTTATAGCGACCGTTTTTCAATATAAATAAATACATAAAATATCGTTTTTAAAATATGATTTGACACTGAAAAATCCAATATTAGTAACTCCATTATTTGTTTTTAACTTCTACAAATAATAAAGTAAAAGATTTACACGAATTTATTGTTTTAGTTTACATTTTCTTTTATAAATTATTTTCAAATAAAACACATTTTATAATAATTGAAATTAGAAAATTATCAAGAAAAAAATAGAGAGAGAGAAATAGTAGAAACCTGGTGCAATGTAACCGTAGGATCCGGCGATGACAGACATAGATTCATCGGTCTGGATCAATTTAGCGACACCAAAATCCGCGACTCTGGCTTCCATCTCACCGTCCAATAAAATGTTACTGGGCTTCAAATCGCGGTGAACGATGACGGGATCACAGTCATGGTGAAGATAACAAATTCCTTGTGCAACACCCAAAGCAATCTTATACCGAGTCATCCAATCAGCCCCTAAATTTTCACCCTTGTTTTTACCGTGCAGTAAATCATCCAAATTACCATTAGGCATATACTCGTAGAGTAACATAGTACACTCCCTGTTACTGCAGCACCCTAACAATCTCACTATGTTCCTGTGCCGCACGTTCCCAAGTACATCCACTTCAGCCAAAACCCCTCTCCGCCGTCGGATATTCTCTTTGTACTTCCCCCATAATTTCTTCACCGCTATGATCTCGCCACCTGGCATCTCCGCCTTATATACGGTCCCTGTGGACCCCATTCCCAGTATTTTATCCGTCATTGTCAAACATTCCAATACTTCCTCCGCCGTGAAGTTCAACCGTTGAAAGGCGGTTAACTTCCACGGTCCGATTTCCTCTTCCCCACCGCCGAACCTACGGTTGTAATTCGCCTGAAAACACCGCGTTCCTGCTACTAATATGAACAGTCCGATTCCGAATGCTCCCGCCATTATCCAAACTATTGCTCCTGCCGTCCTACGTGGTTGTTGCGGCCGGACCTCTATTGCGCCGGCGGTTAATGTGTCGGTGTCGCATGGTTTTGAAACAATCTCTCCGCAGAGTCCATCGTTGCCGATGAATGACGATGGGTGTAATGCAGGGAAGATCGTTCCGGTTGATGGAATAGGGCCGGTGAGCATGTTGTATGATACGTTGAAGCTTTCGATTGTGCTACAGTTTTGGAAATTTGAAGGAATTGTGCCTGTGAGGGAGTTATGAGATAGATCAATGGCGGTGATCCCTGGTAGCGTTGATATCTCCCATGGAATAATGCCGGTTAAGGAATTCCGGCCTAAATTCAGAGTGATTAATTTCTCGCAGTGGCCGATTGTCCATGGGATACTGCTGTTTAAGTTATTGTCCTGGAGTTCGATCTTGTAGATGGACCTACAGCTGATGAAATCCGGGATTTTACCGATGATTTTTGAAGAACTTGCTGAGAAAATCTCTAACCTCGTCGAATTCCAGATATTCTCCGGTAAGGAAGTTCCGAAGGCGTTCTGTGAAATGTTTAAGTACTGTAACCTAACCGCATTACCAATATCCGCCGGAATCTCGCCGGAGAAGTTATTGTTGCTGAAATCGGCGAATGTGAGATTCTCTAGCAAGCCGAAACCGTAAGGAATCGAGCCGTTGAGGCGGTTATTTTGGATTCGAAAGCGAATGAGAGATTTGCAGTTGGCTAAAGACGCGGGAAGTTCATGCTCTAATTTATTGGAAAAAAGAATGAGCTTGAAGAGCTTATTTCCATGGCAGAGATCCGGAGGTATCGAACCGGTGAACATATTTGACGATACATCAACTTGAAGCAACTTACCGTTGGAGCCGAGTTTTTGAGGGAGTGGACCTGTGAACGAATTGTTCCATAATCGCAAGGACACGAGATTAGGAAGATCGCCAAGTGCTTGTGGAATTTCCCCACTCAAATCGTTCTCCATCAAACTCAAGTCCGTCAATTCCTTCAGATTATACAAATCCGACGGAATCGTTCCGGTAAGTTCATTCTCAGACAAATCAAGCTCTTCCAACGCTTCTAATTTCCCCAAACTTCTAGGAATTTCCCCACTGATTCGATTCTTGAATAGAAGCAGATTCTGAAGGTTCGTCATGTTCCCAATGTCTTGTGGCAGAGTCCCAGAGAGATTCGCTTCGGCAATATCCAAGTATTTCAGATTCAACAGCAAAGGAAATTTCGACGGAATCCCACCGGAAAGGGTATTGTAACCGATCTCCATTCTCTCTAATTTGTTTAAATACGCAAGCTGTCCCGGAATTTCCCCCTCAAGAACATTTCCACCCAAATGCAAATATTTCAACCGTGATAAACCGCCATAGCTCGCCGGAATATTTCCACTGAAGTAGCTTCCTCCGAGGCTAAGCCATTCTAGAAAGTGGAGATGGGGAAGGTCTTGAGGTAACGGACCGGTGAAGTTATTACTGTAGGCATTGAAAACGTTCAAGAACTTGAGCTTGGAAATCCCAGGTGGGAAAATGGAGCTGAAATTATTGTGACTGATATCCAAAGTTCTAAGGTGAGGAAGCTCAAAAATGGCGGTGGGGAAAGCCCCAACAAAGCTGTTGCCACTCAAATTCAAATGGATCAAGCTGGTCAAGTACTTGATTTCAGAGGGAATATAGCCAGAGAGATTACGTTGAGACAAATCCAAGGAACTGATTTCAGCTGAGTTTCGATGACATTCAATTCCAGACCACGAACACCAAATTGGGTCTTGAGAATCAGCTCTAGTGAAAGTGGGTGTAGGATAATCCCAGTCATGGAAGGTTGAAGATGGGTCCTTAATGGTGGATTTTAAGGAAAGCAGAGACAGAAGTTGAAGTGGTAAAGCTGTTGGAGTACTTACAGAAACAACAACCTCAAGAAGAAAAGTGTTGATAATCAAAAGAACTACAACAACAAACAAGAGGAAACTAGAATAATCTGGGTTCATGACTTTCATTTCAGTTGCTGAATTCTTGATTTGGGCGAGACGAAGAAAGGAAGAAGAAGAGAAGAAAATATAAGGAAATGAAGGTTTTGTTGTTGTTGACGACGATGATGAATTGAAGTAGAAGTGCTTTTTACAAGTGGTGATTTGAGCAGAGAGTGTTTCATGATGATGATGATTGATTTCTCTTCAGTGGGTTTTGGTTGGTGGACATGATCAAGAAAAAGAAAAAGAAAAAGAAAAAAACCTCCTACAAAAACTCTAGATTTCCAAGTAACTACAGGTTCTTGATCTTCATCTTCCTCTTCTCTTTATTTCTACTACTGCTATTTGCAAGTAACCCAGTTTTTTTTCTCTCTCTCTTCTTCATTGCTTGCTTTAAATTTTTGTTTCTCTCAGTATTCTACCTTTGTCTGATATTCATATACTTTTGGTTTTTATGAATTTTCTTTTCTTTCCTTTTTCTTTTGGTTCTACTTTTCATCATTCCTTGTTTTCTTTATGTTGGATATCAAATTGATAAATATTAAGAACAGTACACACTGTCTCTCACAGGATCCAAGAAAGTTATTTCAATTTCCCACCATTCCTCTACCACCCACCCATTTCTTTTTCAAAATTAAACCCCTTTCAGTTTTCTATTTTCTTTCGTTTTTTTCCCCCTTTATTTCATCCAATCTCTGTTTCTTTCAATCACTGGTTTCAACGTTATGAATTTATGAATTGCTCATTTCTATTTTCTTAATACAACGATTGAAAGTGAATGAGAGATTGTACTAATCACAGTTGAACTATATCATTATTTCTAGTTATATGAAAGATTAATATCATATACATACTATCTTTAATTCTGTCTTAAAAACATATCATTCACAGCATTTGCATAATCAATTTCTGTACTTTTTAGTTTGTTTTGCTCATTTATGTAATATGTTTTGGAACACATTTAATTTCAAAGTTATAACTATATAATTTGTGTTATATCATGTATATTTATTTATTTCTCTAAACTTCCTTTCCTCTTTCCTATATGGCAATTGGCAGCTGTAGCAGTTGTTAAACAAATAGAATAGATAAGTGTAGAAAACGAGAGCCTTTTTTTCCTTCAGTAATTTAATGCTTCCGTACTTACTATATATGTATATAAAACAAAATCATGTTGATTGTGACACATTCTACGTCAAACATTAATACATTTTAATATTATTTGTTTTTTTTACACATAAAACAAAAGTGAGTTTAATTAATTGATATACGAACATATTAAACTCGTTTCGAAGTTTGTGGTTCAAATTCTCATGTACCCAATTATACTGAAGTAGAGAAAGACAAACAACCAAAAGTATCATGACCTACCTTTCCAATACTCTTAAACATTTGCTATTTGTACAAACACAAAGTTACGGTGGTTGATTAGATATGTTCACCTCGACAAAATTGTATAGCGCTATTTGCATTTTCGTGGAATCTCAGTTTCGGCATGGAGGATTCTAAACATGCGTCACTCATCTCTCTAGGTGAATTTATACATTCACAAAAAATAATATAATTTCTTGCATGATCACAAACTATCCAATTAAACCCACCTTGATTACTCTTTGACGACCAAGTTGTGTCACTAGGTGAAACAAGAGTGACACATGAATAGATAAAAAAACCTAGTCGACTAATCGAACCAAAGACATTTGATCGATGTTGGTTCGTAAAAAAATCAATTAAAAAAAAACTAAAAACTTAAACTAATTAATTGATAGATTTGTACTGATTAAACATTTAAACAAATTGATTGCTAACCCCAACCTAAGTTTGGCGAGTTACTTTTATGGATAATATTTGTTATATAGCCTTACTGTTTAAGTTTCTTCTCTTATGTTGATCTCTTTAATACTTTTAGGATAAGTACGAATTAGAGTAATTAATTCCTTAATTAATTGTTGTTCGTTATGTTCTCTTTTTACAATAAAGTATTTCTAACCGAAAAAATAAGCATTTATTAATGAACTGATTTGAAAAATTGAACATAAAATAATTTTTGAAAATTAGAAAAATAAAAAATAAAAAGCAACACATGCAGAATCATAAATGAGCACCCTAGACATGAGACATAAGAGGCAGCTTTTTTCATAATTTGTGTTGAAAGAAAATTGCAATTTCATATATAGATACTATAGAAGTCCTTTTTTAAAACTATTTTTTTATGAAATAAATCAAAAAATTCCAAAATCCATCTTTTTTGAATTAAACATATTTTTTGGGATACACCAAAAAAGAAAATTGAAATGAAATTTAAAATAGAATAATGAATATCCCTCTCTCTGTGTTTGACTTGAATAAAGTTTTTGTGGCATGATGTGTGTTCTTGCTTTGTATCATTAATGCTATTTAAAAGCATTTCTCAAGATAACAATAAGGCTTCAAACACAATCATCTCATCTCACTCATTATACTATTTTCATCTTTACTCTTTTTTTTATATATATAATTTTTTCTTTGATTTGTTTGTATTTAACTTTTCTTCACACTAGTTAAAAACATGTATTTACTCAAGAAAAATTAGCACATTGATTTTTCAATTATCAAATCATCTTTATCCCATGCTAAAGTTAATTGGCTACTATTACCCAATAACTAAATAGGTTAAAATCTAGTTTCCTAAGATTTTTTAAAAATAAAATTTAACCTTATGAATATTTTCTTTAACAAAAAAGCTACAATTTGGATACTTGAAAAATTAATTTAAAAAAATATGAGAAAACAAAATTAATTTAAAAAGACAAAGAGAAAAGTAAAATAAAACCTAAACTATTTAGTTCATCAACATACTTTAGATCCACATGTATAAATCTTATTATTTGTATACATTATTACTTTACACACAATGATATATAAAACCCATTTTGGATTATTTTGGAAAGGGTTGTGTCAAAACTCATATTAGCATACTTCCTCCCAACCTTGACTAAACCTCGCAAAATAGCTAATCACATGCTCCTATACAAAAAGACACTCTAGGACGTTACCTCTCTATATAAATATGATAACTTGAATCATACTATCAAACTATTTCATTTTTTAGCTTTTAAACAAATTAAATTCATTTTTAATACCACGTATAAGTTAAGGTCAATTTTAACATCAACAAATTCTAGTAGATCGTGAAGAGATTAATTAATTTGATATTTAGCTCAAAACTTTTTATCTTTCTTAGTTTGATCACATGGTCTTAAAAAGCACTTCTACATTCAAAATATGAAAAATAAAGTTGTTGAAGAAAACATAAAATAAAATACACATTAAATTTTGTTGCTTAAAGACCTACATCAGAACCCATTTCAGAAAGAAAAAAAATGTACTAAGAAGGGCTTAAAAAAAATTAAAAGAAAAAAAGGAAGAGAGAGAGAGAGAGGAAAATATAGGAAATAGAAGGGTCAAATTGTAATAAAATAATTGAGAGGGACAGTTGAATAGTTAAGAAAACAAAAGAAAAAAACTGATAGGAGAAGCCTTTTGTCATTCATTCAATTCAATTCATTCCTTATTCCCTTCTTTGGACCCCAACTTCTTCTATTCCTTCAATTCAGAATCTCTCCATTTTCTTTCCCCATTTTCTTTTAATTATATCAATAAAATAACTTTTCTTTTTTAAACTCAATACAGTGTCTCTTTTCGGTTTACCTATCTTGAATCAAATACGTGTTTGAGATCCGATACCATATTTAATAATGATGGCTCTTTAGATTCATCTATCTTAAACCGAATACTGATTCAAACTTAATGGGGTATGATACGTGATTTGATAGTATGAGGTTCCATATCAAAACCAATTAGCTCATTTATCTTACAAAAATTGTGAATCTTTTTCCTTTCAAACTCTCAACAATTTATAATTTAAGCGTTTATACATTAATATTTACCGATGGGGTAGTCAATAGACTATAAAATGTATATCATAAATATATGACATTTTCATCTTTATAAATACATACAATTTAAAGTATATCTTATATTTTTCTTTTAAATGAATTTTTAAAGTACGTGAAATATCTTCATTTTTCTTAATTTGATATCTAATTATATATCATTTACCTATTTCACCAAACTCTATTAGATATAAATTAAAAGTTTGGAGATTTCATAAATATAAACTTAATGTTTCATTTTTCAAGATAAAAGGTATTACTCGATTGTGACACTAAATTTTAATCAACTCATTAATATTTTCATATTTATATGGTTCGACGTTGACATGAGAATCAACATATTTATGGTATTGTAACATCCACGAAACACATAAAAACAAACAATGAGATAAATATAATATCAACAATATAAACATTTTTTAACTTGTCATAAAAAAAGCATAAAGTATTTATGGATTAATTTAAATATTTATATACATTGAAAAGAAAAAGTAAATGAAAATTGAGGAATGTAAGATTTTAAAAGGTTGTTTGTTGGTGGCATTAGATAAGGGTATTATGGGAATTAAGAGAAGAAAAAAAAGGGTTGGAGCAATTCCTTTGGTCATATCCCTTTTGGCGCGTGCCTAACACCCTTTCCACCGCTTCCTTTCAAAATTGCCCCTACAACAATCATAACATTTTCTTTCACCTTTTTCCCATTTATTTACTTTTGTTATTTAACCTTCTATTTCTACCCTTCTATAATAATTGGAGAATCGTAAAAAAATAATTAAATTTAACCGAAGAAAATATAAATATTTACGTTATATAGTAAAAAAAATAAAAACTTTGAACGTAGAGTTAAATTTTTTATATGGATGGTAAATAGTTTTTCAATTCTTCTAGTTTAAAAATCTCTCTATCTATAAATATTTAGGTTTATTATTATTTCCTTGCGTTTAAACTAAAATGTTGTCACATTTTTCATATTTTTTCTACTGCTTATGTTCATCAAATTAAAATTTTATGTGATAAATTAATATAAGTTAATATTGTTATAAAAACGAAAAATCTAAGAAATATAATATTAAAACAATAAAATATAATTATATTACAATATAAATAAGAAACAAGAAAATTAGAAGTTTCTCTCAAATTTCTATGTTTTCTTCCATTAACTTGGAAACTCCTCCACTTCGGCCGTGTCTTACAATTCCACAAAATGTCACTGTTTATAGATAACTTGGCTGGTAGGATGTGACATTAGATGGTTATTAAGAGATCATATTTGCTTGACATATGACATAAGTGTTGGATGTTTAATGAGATGACAAATGTTGAAGGCTTGTTTGATGGGTATATATATATTAAACAAATTATTCTATATTTTCACCTATGTTTTAAAAGAAACGTTGTTTTTATCATTCAATCATCACACTTTCATTTTGGCATGTCAAATAATTTCAAATATCTTGAAATTGTACAAGACATAGATGTGAATGCCATTATTTTATAGATTGAATGATGTATGTTTATTATTCCCTTGTATTCCAATATTTCTTCAATCTAATCTTGGTGTTTAAAGCACTTCACTTTGAAGTTTCTCTTGCATGTCATCATTTTTACTATTGAACATCAAGTGAAATTGCAAAATTTAAATGATATAAGTAAAGTCTCAAAACTTATACTAACTTATTAGAAATCAAATTTTAGTAAATTGAAAAGAGAGGAATTCATGTAATATTTAATACAATTGAAATAGAAAAAGATATATAAATTACAAGGTATTATTAAATATAACCAAAAAGAAAATGGAGGAGCCATGAGGGGCTTAAAGGGGAAAATGCTTTGGCCCAAAAGGAATAAAATTGAGAGGGAAATTTCAAACTTTTAAAGTATGTTTTGGATGAGAGTGTATAAAGTCTCAAACTTGTGGCAAAAAGACATCATTGCCCATTCTCCATTTCCATTATAAAGTAATTTTGTCCACTTCTTCATCTCAATTACCTAAATACCCTTCATTCCCTTTGTTCCTTAAAAAAGAATTTGTACTTTTTTTCTCCTTTTTCTTTTTGTATGAGAGAAAAAAAAAAAAATAGAGAAGTGGCTTTCCATGTATATGGCTTAAAATACTATTGATTATATGTTCTAGTGAGTAAGTACTCAAATGACCAAAAGTTATAACAATCTAAGTTGTCTCTCGTCTCGAATATAGTTCAATTGATAAGCAAAATGTTGAATTTTGGAGATGAATTAAAGTGAATAGAAGAAGAAGAAAAATAAAAGAATTTGAACGGTAAGATGTGTGAGTGAAAGTACTATCAAACCAAATATTAGCTACTTGAGATTTGTTCGACACAATGTCGATGTCCATTTCATGTAGCTACTTTTGAGCTCCAACATTTATGCAAGTATACATAGGGTGACATAAGATTAGGGTTAGTTAATAAAACTTCTAACCTATCGATCGAAAGTCAACCAAAACCAATAGAAATCCAACCAATCTATAGTATATATAAAGGTCCTGTATGGAGAAATTTTGTTAGTCCATTTTACCCTTTTGATTATAAGTATTCTTACTATTTATTTGACGACAGTTTTGTAATTCAAGTTTGCATGAATAGTGGTAACCTTTTCTCTCCATTTCTCTAACCGTTATGATATTTGATTGAAAAATAAATAATTTTTGTAGAGATGATAATGAATTGAAGAAAGCGTTTTTGTGATATGGAAATAACAAAATTGGGATTGTGACCTAAATATTTGGTAAAGAAAACAAAAGGAGAGTAAATGACAAAAATAGCCTTAGAGAAAGAATAGTATGTCTCTTGGAATCTGTTTTCCCACCTCTGGCTTTAAACGTGAGTGAGGAGAATGAATGAGAGCATGGCATGCCATAGGCCCAAAGAATGAAAATGGGCTAGTGGGCCCAACCTTTTTCTTTAGAAAAGGAAAAGAATTGCTGGGACCCACATCTCTCATTTTGTCTTCTTCATTCCCTTCCCTCATAAAAATGATTCTAAAATTCCAATATAACAATTTTTGTTGATTGGGAAGATTGGATTGGTGCTATGTAGTAGCACGTGCCTGGCACCGCATGACAAATAGGACCCCCCACGGCCCCCACCCCATCAAAATTTCTCACATCATTTCATCACCACCCCCCACCCATCCCACGCCACGCGTGATCTTCTTTCCTTTCTTTTACAATACATACGACGACGCTTTTCTCTTTCCCTTTTCTCCTTTATCACATCTCTACCCAACCCATCCATCTCCATGCATTTTCATACCTCACCTTACGTTACAACAATCTTCTTTTCAAATCAAATCTAAATTATATTTACACCTTACTGTATATATGAGTTATCCACGTTAGTTAATTAAATTTCACCATGCACAAGGAAAACTTTTATTTTAATTATATATGCTTTCTTTTTCTTTTATATCAACAAAATTATTTACACTATACCAACCTGGCATATTCTCTATCTACATCCAATCATGGTTTTCTTAGCTAGCTGGTTCATATGTATATAGCTCGATGTATTGTAATTTACGTGGGTGAGTTTCTTAACGATAATTTAGAGATTATTTGTAAATCAGTGCATGAATGAAATATGTGTAAATGAATAATTTGATTTTTTATTTATTGATTATATTATATATTAATCATCATTTAAATATGCAAACACATATTATCTTGATAAAGAGTTAAAAGAAGTCATGAATTCAATCCATACATTTACCTAGATTTTATTATCTTATATAAGTTTTTTTCTACCATGTGCCAATCTAATTGATAAACGCATATATAATATAGCATCTGTTTTTGTTTATTGTTTATATTTTTTTCCTATTTATGGTATTCAACTTAAATAAGGTGGGACAATTATTAAAAGTAAAAATAAAAAGTATGTTAACCACTTCTTTTATATATAATTTGTTGATAAATTTAAATCTTCTTATGCAAATGTTAAATTAATTCCTTACAAAAAAAATGATATAAATGAATAAACCCAGAATTTCATTTAGGGGTTCCCCTAAAGAATAATATACATAAAAATATTTTAAATTTTTTAAAAAGTGCTACCTTTTTTCCTTAACATTTCCAAGATCAATTGAAGAACTGCAACATTAATGTTGAAAATTGAAGTGTAATTGTAATTGATGTAATTAATTAAGCATGCACGTCATGAAGCTAATTATGCTTGATTAAAACTTTAATTTGGAATTGGGAGAGTATGATAGCTTAGCTCATTAATTTAATTATAAGAAACAAAAGATAATGATTAGTAACTTCAATTATGATTCTTTAAAACTTTTCTTTATGTCATTTAATTAATTTGTCAAACATGCCATAAGCTACACCCCACCAAACAAAAGGGCCACTATTATTTATTTGGATTGAAACAAAAACCAAAAATATTTATTTTGTTTTCCATTTCAATCCAAACAAAAAACCTCATTTCCCTTCAATTACACTACTCTATTTTTCTCTTATTACTATTATTATTTTAAAAAAGCTATTTAATATTCTTTATCAAACATTTCTCCAATAATTCATGGTTGTATTTTACTCATTTTTCATCACTAATAATAACAACTCCTTGATATTATGTATAATACTTAGAAAATGATAATATAATATAAAAAATGTCAAGTACAAAACAAAACTAAAATTTTGGAATACACATCGATAATTAAGAAATTGAGAGGGTAGGTTGTATGATTATATAATCTCAACTTCATTGGGAATACATATAGGTATGTATATATATATATATGTATGTAAATGAAATTAAGAATAGAAAGTTTTGAAAGTTACTTAGAAATGAAGTAGTTAGGAAATCCAAAGGTGACAAAAGAGAGAGAGAGAGAGATCCCAAAAAGAAAGTTAGAAGGATAATTGGTTTCGCTTTAAAAACAAACAGAATGATTAAAAAAGTTTGCATTTTTCAGAAGTATGGGACCCCATACCCACTTCATTCCTTTTGCCCTAAACCTTTGACTTTTAATTTTCCTACTAAATTACATACATACATATATACATATACACGATACGTTAATTAATTTAAATAATGTAAAGATGAATATTAGTAGAGAACGTACAATTTTTTAATATACTAAGGAAATACATAATTTTCCATTTTTCGTCTAATAAACACAAAATTTCAAATTCTAGAATATTTATGAATGGTTTGAAATTAATTGAAAATTTAAGAGACATGGAAATATGGTTTTTTTGAAATGTTAAATGAATAAAGTAAATTATATGATCTAACATTAAATTTTGTAAATTTTATGTCCAATAATATTGTAAATTAGAAAAAAAATGTTGAAGAAGTGAAAGAATCTATCTAATACAAAATTGGCATAAATATAAAATATAAAAGTTGTATAAATAAATAAAAAAATTTGATTGAACCTAATACATTGTTTTAGTGGGGAATTTCAAATAATAAAGATGTTTTTAATTTCTTTTTATACAAAAATATGTTGGATGGAAAAAGGGTATAGGTTTTTTATTTTAATAAATATAAAAGATGATTTATGAAGAAAATAGAATTAAAAAAAGGAGAGTAAATAATAGTATTATTAAAGTTGATGATCTCTATCTTTTTTACATGGTTATTACAGCAAATTAAATAGGTAGTTTAATTTATTGTCATGCAATCAATTTATTATTGTGATATTATTGATTTGAAACAAACTATATTAATTTTAGTAATTTTGATTTGAATTTTGAAAAATCTAAACTGCATGAAAAGATTTACACAATCACCATAAAGTGACTTTTTTTCTTCTTCTTCTAATTTTATGAGGGTTTTATTATAATAATTTATTTTCAAGTGGAAGACCAAATTATGAGCATATTTGAAGGCAAATGAAGTGAGGAAGTGATATAAGTATTGACTATATTGAGAGACATAGATATATATTTTAAATTTGAAATTTTAGATTTTTCAATAATAATAATAAATAACAAAACAAAAACAACAATAAATTTTGAGCTCCAACTATTTTCCATAATTGTAAGCTTTAGTTTGAGTAAATTATAAAAAAAATGTTCCTAAATTTTCAATTCCTTTTTGGATGAAACTCGTTACAATTTTGTATAAAAAATTCCTTTGAATTTTCAAACATTTCAAAAGTACTAAACTTTCAGAAAATATTAAAACAATATGTATCGTATATGTTTAATATTGATCTATTTTAGATAAATAAATGTTAAATAGGTATACAAGAATTAATTTCAACTTCAAAACACAACCAAGCAAAAAAAAAAAAAAAAACTTGTGGAGAAATTTCAAAATGGTTAAGTAAACATAAGAGTAAAAACAATAAAATTAGGTTTGCAATTAAAGCATATTATGATTAGTGGAACCAACTTCTATTAGACTAATTTTAATTGTGGATTACTAAACATAGCCATAAAGTCCTACCATAACAATATGGTCATTTGAGATTAAATTAATTACATATTTTTTTTCTTTTTTAATTTTAGATTTAACCTCATAATTCATAATTGATATTTTGAGATGATAATTAATGGTGCTTTATTTTCTAAAATATGTTCAAATTGAGTAAATAAAATACAACAATTCATTTATACAGAAATGACTATTTTTGTTTCCAAGATGTGTGATTTCACTATGAATTCAATATAATATGTGACTTTGAAAATTTAAGTGTTTGGTTTTTTTCACTTTTTGAATTTGATTTAATCACATTCCCATATTTCTTATTGTAAATTTAAAAGATTTATTTTGGTTTAGTATTGTTACAAAAAGGGACATTTTTTTTTTATATTCATTAAAAAACCATCCATATAAAATTTTAAAATTTGTTGAGATATAAAATTAAAAGGTTAATATGATAAACTTGTAAATGCACCAAACTTAAAATGAATATTTTCAAATATAAAAATCAAATTAAACATTTTAGAAGTATATGAACTAAAATTAAACAAAAAAAAACTAAAAGTACGAGGACTAAAGTAATATTATTAAGTATCGTTTGATAACCATTTTGATTTTTTAAAATTAAGTCTTTAGACATTATTACTTCACTCTTTGCTATCTATTTTCATAATTGATTTAAAAAATCAAGTCAAATATAAAAACGGAAGAAAAGTAGCAACTAAAAACTTGTTATTGTTTTTGGAATTTGACAAATAATTCAACCATTATACTTGTGAGGAATGCAAGAAAATATGCTAATTTTAAAATAGTTACTAACAATGCCTAAATTATTCTAAAATTTTATTTCGGAGGTTTAATTTTGACTACAGTCTAAGAGATTAAATTGATTTTTTTTTCTCCAAAAGATTATTGCTTCTTTTTTCTTTAATAAAAAAAATACTTATAGGATAGTAAAACAAAGCATGTGATTTAAAATTATGTGAAATTTGAAAACTTTTCATTAGGTTTGGTTAATGTTTAAGATATTTAAATAAATCTTGCAAGATTAAGAGGCCCCATACAAAATCATTACATATCATCAGCCAAAATATAATGCTTTTTGCCTTCAATATTAATCAAAATTACCAATTCCACATATATGTTTAGGGCTTGGAAAAAAAATGTTAAATAGAAAACCAAATGTTTTAGCCTACTTATAAATATCGAAAAAAAGAAGTTATAGACAAGTTACAAAGTTGTATATCATATGTAGAAAATTTTTGTATACTTCGTTTTCTAATTTTATACGTTTGTTTGGTTATATCCTTTATTCGTTGATTTTTTTTTAAAATGAGTATATTATGAGTATTATTTTCCATAAAGAAACTGTTGTCTTTGATTGATGTATTATTCTTAAAATATTCTTAATTTGATTACTATAAAACTTAGAAGATATCCCCTCAAAAAATAAAAGTAAAAATAAAAGAACTTCCCATTCAAAAAGCTGAATTAAGCATAAAATTTATGTAGTTTTGGTTAATAATAGTTAATTATTCTTATTCTTAAACTTTAGGACTTCTAGCCATATTATTCCTTTCAACTACCGATTAATTTTGAACTAGATCAATAACGACTTGAAGAAGTTCAAAAAATTGTTTATAACTTTTACGAATCCTAAAGATATGTGATAACATTTTCAATGGTTGAACAACTTTCTTGTTCGAAGTTCTTTTACTCGATCAACAATATGCAAGAACAAAAATTGTATTTAAAATTTTAGTACTTTGATGCTTGACATAACTTTTAAAATCCTAAAATCTAATTTACTATTAACTATAGTTAAGTTAATACACTTTGTTCACATAAAAAGGTGAACTAAATCGTTGGAAGGGAACACCAAGGTCCTCCAAAATCTATGAAGAAAATCAAACTTTATTGTGCTAAAAAGTATTTGAAATAACTTTAAGAATTAATGTTTTCTAATGACACTTTTTGTATCCATGCTTTGAAGGGGGCAAAATATTAAGTACTAGAAGTATTTGAAATGGTTTTTTTGAAGATTTTATATGTACCCAAAGTTGAAAAGTATTACTTACACTAGTGGTGACTCATAGGTTTATTCTAATAAAAACCATAAAAATTTCCCATGGCATTTTGAAAATAAATAAATATTTTTCAACCAACTTTTCTTTGGCCTTGATAATGTTTATGGCAATCATGGATACTGCAATTTGAAGGGAAGAAAACAAAAAAGAATATAGAGTGAAATTCATGAAAGGAATCCAACCACTGAGGCAAGACTCAAAAACTTTCATCATTCTGCTTTAGAAGATGTAACATACTTTATAATGAGGTTTTGATAGAAATCATGGCTAATAAAATAAAGAAATTATATATATATATATATATATATATATATATATATATATATATATATATATATATATATATATATATATATAATAACCCAAAGTCTACATTTTAATCATAAGTTCCATTTCACTTTTTTCATCTTTTTGTTACCTTTTTTCTTCATGCTTTCAGACCTTATAATTTCCTCTCTGGACTATTTCAGGTGAAATGGAGGCCAACCCACAAAACCATGGCATGTGGCCTATGAAAATCATCACCTGTCCTCCTTTGCTCATCTTCTCCCTTCCTTCTCTTCTTGTGTGTGGTTTTTTTTAATATATAGATTGAGGTTTCAATGAGGAAAAGGAAAGATGGTTTATGGATAGAATGAGTAAAAGAAAAACTATGTCATGCTCTTCATTCAACATGCTGCTCTTTCAGAAGTGACAAATATAACGAAGAATTAAACTTAAACCCCACAATTCGGGGTGACACCTCAAACATCTAAAGGTGATTTTAGAAGGGAATGCAAATTGGTAACTAAAAAGGATAAGGTATAATATATGAAAGAGTGCTTTGTTTTCCACTGAGAGAACCAAATCTATAAATCTGCCAAAAGTGAAAAAAGAGTCGAGGAAAAGCCGACTTGAGAAACAACTTTCTTTCGGTGTTCATCTAGCTAAGTTTGGTGTCACAGTAACCAACTTGGGAAAGAGGGAGCAGAACAGGGAGCATAAACAATGTCACATCATGGCATTGTGTAGTAGATTCAGATTTTGCCATTGCTTTTACAACCAAGTGACATTCTAAAGGAAGATAATTCAGTGAGGGTAGGTTTTATATTTACTAGCTGATGGAAGTGCAGAAACCAAAAGGGCATCCTTGTGACATGATAGTGTGAAGAACACATTTGAAAGTAAAAGACAACAAGGGCTACAAAACCAGAAGTTTCGAGTGTTATCAACGAGGAAGTTCTTTTTCTTTCTTTTTTCTAGAGAAACATTTCATTGATAGATAATGTCAGGGAAATACTCCAAAGCACCTAAAGGAAGAAGTTTTACTTGTCAACCATTCTGACTAATTAAAGGATGGAAGAGCCTAGAAAGTAGTCCAGATAATTAGTCATATGTAAGGCTTTTAGAAAAGGGAAAAAGTATCTTTTTAGGAGTGGCCTGCACATTGGCTTTTGTTAGTTTTGGCTCTAGTGTTTCTACTAACAGTGAGTCTTCACAAGGAAATGACAACTACATTTGTTCATACTCTAGCTCTCCAGTGAGAGAGAGAGAGAGAGAACCAAACTAAAAAAAATAACGCATCTTAAGAAGAGAAAATTCACCATAATAAAGATTAAACCACCAAGATCAGATAAATTGCAGTCTCGTGCAAAATTGCAGTGAATAAGAACAATTCAGAAACTCAAGAAATTGATTGCTGCATGCATTATAAATAAAGGAAATATGGTCTCTAGTAACTTTCTATTAATCGATGCTGTTCATAATAATTAAATACTGGATGACGCTTAACAAGCCATGTCTAATTGTGAAAAACAAGTCTATCACCTACAGCAAATACTTCTATTCATTCAAACTTTGGCCAAGGTGTAAAAGTGAAAATATTTTGATACTGGTAATCACACCTCCAGATCAAATTTAGTCTGAACTCAACCAATCTCACTTATTTAAAAAATATATATATACTCAGGTAATATGCCTCATCTTAGTTCACGATCTCTTCAGAAAAGAAATATCTGAATCAAATTGCAAAAGGAAAAACAGGAGTCCAGATGGCAAAATTGATGACAAGATATAATGTACTTATGTCTAGATATCATGTATATTCTAGTTACTTGAGAGCAAAATATAGAAAAGTTAACATTCATAGATTACTGATCAGTAACTAGCTTGCTGAGTTATTTCTGGAAGTTACGAAAGCTTAGCAGTGTTCATTTGTCCTCCTACTGCCATCAATATGTTCTGGATGTTATCCTCTTCGGCTTTCTAAAACTCCAAAACTGATTCGAATCCAACTCTTGGGGATCTTCTGAATAAGTTGACAAACATTTCCCGTTGCCATATCCAAGCAGACAGAAAAACAGCTTCAGTTTTCTAAATGATATCTAAAATAACATTCAGCTTCCCAGAAAATGCATGTCAATCTGAATGTTGACGGAAACGAACAATTTTGTTGAAAAAGGATCTCTCACGGCGATAGCTATTAAGAAAAAAAAAACAGAAATAAAATTTGTATAAAGGAACCAAAGAGCTAAAACAAAAGAAACTTCAAGTCAATGGTTCAAAAAAAATTACTCACATGATGCATAATGACACAAGGAAGCAAGCCAAACCAATCGAAAAATGAAGTGAAAATGTTGACCAAAATTTTTGTTGGTCCAAAAATAATCTCTCTGAAATAAGAGTCAGAACCCCTGACAATAATAAAAATATCCATCCTGACGGCAGGCAGCTGTTGAAGGAGAATGAAGGGTTCTGTAGAGAGGAAAAAATTAGCATTATTTAACGGGAAAAAAATCAAAAGAATGTTGTGGTTATAACCAAAGCATACCTTGAAGTAGCCTTTGATGAATATGGCTGAGTATGTTATCCTCAAAATCATATCTTTTATAATAGTTAAGAAACAGACTACAATAGTTCTACGTCTTCAATTAGTATTTAGTTATTGAGAGTTCATAAACTACTGATGAAATGCAAATCTGCTAAAGAAATATCAGGGTTTAGGGTTTAGGGTTTAGGGAAAGAGTGGTAAAAGGATACTTATAGAATTAGCAAAAATCAAGCCAACTACTCCAGATGACCGGATCAGCAGAAAATTTAGCATGACATAGATAAATGAGAATAGAAGCAATGAGTCATTCGATTTCTTGAGCTGGCTCTCATTTGCAACGGCATGTAGGAATGCTTCTGAAGTACCTGATGTAAGGTTAATGCAATCTATTAGTCGGGAAATAATAGATATGTTTACATTTAGATGCTTGTAGTTGAATTTCTGCCACCAAAACCTTTTGCAGTTCTCTTTTTATTTTTTCTTATGTTCCCAAAATAAGATGTTACAGAATTTATTATAGATCAGCAGGTGATAAGCAATAACACAAATTATGCCCACCCAGCCTATTCATGGACAACAATCGTTCTTTTCTACCCCCCCCACTCACCCCTCAAAAAAAAGGCAAAGAACAAGGATAATGAGATTTCAAAACAGAGTACACCTTTCTCAATATAAATGAATGAAGTCCCCTGCCTTTCCCATTTTTGTTAACATTTATCAATATGCAGAGGGAAAGGGATCAGATGAAAGAATAAACAAGATTACTAACCATTCATAGCCAGCACAATGATATACAGGCAGTAATACCGGAGAGCTGTTGGGGCTTCCCCATCACTCCATTTCTGACCATATAGCAATCTAATGAGTGCATAAGAATAACTTGGACCAAATGCCATAAATATAAGACCTGCATGAAATCATAAAAATCATTTTAAAGATCAACTTAGAAATGAGAAAATAGCCGAGCTCGAGTCTCCATGCAACGCAAATTTAAAAAAAATCCAAGGGTAACAGCTGGTGGGAGATTAGAAAACGTTTCATGTGAGATGAAGTTGATTATAGAGTACAAATTATACATTAATGATGATCAGTATCAACAAAAAAGTAATTCTGAAGGAAATCCTAAATTTTCACTTTTTATTATTTAAAAAATAATCATAGGTATTCGGACCATTTTGTACGCATCTCCATTGATCCCAATGAAACAAGACCGAATCATGCAATATTTTACGTAGTTACCATAGTCTCAAATCAATTCCAACACAATATAATTAATGCCATAACTATTCAACTGAATTTCATATGCTGATTATCATTGTTGAGTACCCTAAAGTAGCTAACAAGGCAACGAACATTTGAAAAGTATATTTGGTTGACTTAAATTTTTCAGTAAAACTGTGTCCAAATCAATTATACAGTAATGAAACTTCAACAAGGATGAAAGTCGGGCTTTATGGTATCCAAACTCGACATTTCTTTATTCGATATCAGAAACTGTGTGAGCTGTCTCACAAAACTAGTTCTTGCGTGGGAACATACTTCAAGTAACAAAAATATCATCAGATTCTGACTGTACGTACTATGCAAAGAAAAAAAGATTGTGAAAATGAAGGACAGTGGAAAAAATTGTTTATATAAACTACCATAATAGAATTAATTGAGATTGCATACCAATCAGCACAACTAACTTGAGTGCTTCTGAAAGGCAGATAGCAAGCTTTCTGGTTTTATCTGGGTATTCTCCTATCAAATAGAAAGGAAGTCAAAAAATGCAAATGAAATCTTTAATGTCATGAATGATGAAGAAAATTAGAAATCTTCCTTCCTCAATGATGAAATAAGTAAAAGGAAGGACCAAGGATAATTGGAGAAAAGAAAGAAAGAGTGGGAGGAAGATAAAATAAATAAAAGTTAATGAACAAGTCCAGAGGCCTGGTTTGAGAACGAAGGCGTGTAACATAAACCCATCTCCTACAATGTTACACATAGTTGTCCTGATCCAATAAAAATGCGTATATAAAAGAATGAAAGAAATTTCTGCTGCAATTTAAGTGAATCTCTGGTGTAATTTTAAGTAAAGGAATAAAGATTAATATATAAACCTGAGGCAGACCTTGCAAATGTTGTGTATGAACTTTCTTCAAATGGAAGAAAAACCAATCGCACCACTAAACTTCCTGAGTACAAGTAAATAACTACTATTAGCATGCTTATTAACTTGGGGATAACTATTGCCACAATATTATCAGTAGAAGTAAAAGAAAAACAACTTTAAAATGACTATCAGACATTTAGGCAATCGACTGCATGCATTCAGAATGAAACTGTACAATGAGCTAAAAAATGCTTACCCAATTTATCTACCAATCCATAAACAGCTTGGTTATATGGTGTATCTAACCACACAAGAACCATCTTTTCGCCTTCTTGAAGAACCAACTTTCTGAAGGATTGTAAAGTAAATAATATGCACATGTTTGAAAGCTTCTTATCAAAATCCTTCATGTTTCCCACTCTGCAAAAACAATCCATAAAACTACTTAATTCACAAAGGTAAAGGAAAAGGGGAGTCCATGACCTGAAAAAATACTTGCTCAACTGAATTGTAAGGTGACAAGAACAAAAGTTAGTATGAAATTTTAATAACTTTGTGCAAGAAATACAGTCCCATTGCACATGTCACTGACCATTATTCCAAGTTCAGTAAAAATGATGCAAACTATGTTTTCTTTGCAAAACTAGTTGCATGTGGTTTCAAAATAGTTTTTCTTGGCGAAAGTTTGTTGAGTCCAAACCAAAAAATAAAATAATAACATAAAATAAAGAAGGAAAAGAAGACATTGTCGTGTATAATCTTCCAAAGCATGCTTGTAGCTGATAAATAAAAGTATTTCAGCAGAGAATTTCCACCCATAGCTAACCATAATAATTAACTTTAAAGGAAATTAGTCCATGATATGTTAAAATAAAATGGTAAGTACCTGAAAGGAAAAAGATCTGACCATTTAAATGCACGAAAATTAAGGAAGTAGACCCAATATCCTAAGAATAAGCAAGCACCATATGCAGATTGTGATAAAGCAAATATAATTCCTTTCTCCTGCCAGTAGCCATTGAATTCAAATTAGTTGCAGCAACTCATACCGAGCAAAAAAGACTAACTATATTTAAAATAGTGAAATGCAGAACATACAATTTGAAAAAAGATAAAGTAATTGTAACAAATAATAAAGCTGCCTAGCTCAAATGTTGGGTTTTCTAACGGTGATTGTCGAGATGTTTGGAGTCCCACATTGGAAAAACCAAGGAGACTTACACTCTTTATAAGAGAGATGAAACCTCATACTATCAAACAGTGATAAAGATGAAATGGTTAAAAATGAAGAAACGGGGAAGTTATGAAAAGTTAAAATTAAAAATTAATTTGACCCTTGAGCTTTTAATGACGACAAATTTTTGCATGTTGGTAGTCCAGTACTACTCCAATGTGAATATTGAACATTGAACAACACTGAACCTTGAACCATTTTAAACAACAGGATAACATTATCATTTTTTTAAAACTGACAGACAGGAACAATGGTTTTTTACCAAGAACATTGCAGAAATCCTAATTTAATAAATAACGCAGGAGCCTACTGTGAAGTCCCCAGAGCCTGGTTTTATGATTTTATCAGTAATAGGCCAGTCTAAACTATTAACACATCTTTACTCTTCGGAGTTGAAATGGTAATCGAACATCGCCCCTTCACCAACTATTAAGCTGGCTTTCCCCCCTAACAAGAAGTAGAAAGCTTGTATATACTCAGAAAACTTGTTTATCAGCCATCATATATTGTTGTTATGCTCTTACCTTTTGCCATAACTTGATTCCTAAAGCTATTCCAAACTCTTTACTGGTTCTGTAAGCTCAAAGTTACAAAAAAGGGGGGTAATTTCTGGGAAACAACTAAGGGGCCATCTGGGACAAATATTATCTAGGACTAGAATAACCACCAATTTCTATAGTAAATACTATTTAAAAGTTTCTAATTAGACACAGCAAATACTATTTCAAAACTCCCAATTTATTACAATTTTTACTATTTGCTACCGTTTTTACTATTTTACATTTATCATTTTTTTATTCTTTATTCCAACGTTCACAATTTTCTTATCAAACTAAAATAGTCTACACACCAAACACATACTATTATATATTAAACTAAAACAATCTACATCCCAAACACAAACTATAACCTAGGACTATAATAGCTCACTTCTTGTCCCAAACACCTGCTAAAAGTTTTCTTAAGGCAACTAACTTAGAGCACTACATTGTATTAAAACCACCTACCAGACCCTTTGACTTCCATTGCAACTGACTAAGAGCCATGCGTCATGTCACAGCTCTAGGACATTTGTCAATGAATACATGACAATCAGATTCAGGATAAGGTAAATTCACACGAGGCCTGCTAGATAGTACTGCATAATTTACAATGTTCCAAACAAAAGCCGACCTTTGAGGTCTGAGGACAGGAGTAGAAGAATGTGTAGTCAATAGGGTTGAAATCTTCGGCTTTTCAGGTTAAATATTAATAACGAAAGTTAAGGGTTTACTAAGTCTTACCATGTTACTCCCCCTCACTAGGAGGATGTACATTGTCATGCAGCGTGAAAATGTAGCCATAGTTTCAACTAGAAGTCGTAATTTAAGAAGGAGTAAGGTTTGAGAAAGAATGTACAAAGGTTCTGCCAACAACTCCAAAATACATGCACATCCTGCCATAAAAGAAATAAAAATTAAACAAAGGTGAACGGTATCGTTGGAGGATTAAGTTAGTATTTGAGATTTTACTTAAAACAAAAATCTCCAATACATAATTAGCGATAAGAATATAGAATCAGTGCTGCAACCTCTCACTTTTAGATGCGTGTTGATACACATATTTCCTAGATTCTATTATTCTGATTCTAAATTAAATGAAGCAGGTTCATTTCTAAAGTCAAAACCAATCTTGCATCAATTGCTTCATGAGAAAAGATTCCATTGAAGGGAAAAAACACAAGATAGAGCATAAGACTATTGGCACGAATATAATACCAATTAATATCTATAAAATAATTATAATGTAATTTATAAAATTAGCTATTTTCCTAACATTTTATTAACATGACACCAGACGAAGAGTCTCACGACACCATCTTAACATTTCTTATTATAGAATAAAATTAGCTATAATCAACATGAGGAAGACACTCCTAATTGTGATGTTTACAAGAATTCAGGAGGTATTGGGCACTCCCAAAGCCTACCACTTTGCATTTGGTTTTACCTCTAATTTGCATAATTTATCAACTTATTGTAGATCCTGATAATATATTAGATGTTTAAACTTCAAATAATTTATCAACAATGCAGTAACATC
Source organism: Cucumis sativus (assembly GCF_000004075.3). Classification (NCBI taxonomy): domain Eukaryota; kingdom Viridiplantae; phylum Streptophyta; class Magnoliopsida; order Cucurbitales; family Cucurbitaceae; genus Cucumis; species Cucumis sativus. The sequence goes on from NC_026658.2 coordinate 2,491,844, forward strand.
ATATGTCTCGTGATCATGTTGGTCTCACAGTAATAATTCTATTTTTCTACTGTTACTCAGAAATACTCCCTTCTACCCAAGAATCCTAATATATTAGGTCCTCATATTATCTTATTCTTCTACTGGCTTCATGAATAGTCTGATGTATCTAAAAATACTGAGACCCACATGAAAACAAAAGAAGAGAACTGAGGTGCACTAATCCAGTACTTAGAGCTTGGATGTACAAAAGAAACACGGTTACCATTAATTAAAATGGCTTGTGCATATGGATTAGACAAGGGAATGTTTCGCCACCAAAGAACCAGATTACACGCAGCGAGAGTAATAAACAATCCAAGTGGGAAACTTAACCAAGCTACTTTAAGTAGCCTCCTAGAATTTTCCTCAACAGATGTGCTGTCACTGCATAATACAAGATTAATTCAAGAGTATTAAGTTTTGTAGCTGCAAAATTAATTCAAGACTATAAATCTATAGCTGGAGTACAATAACAAATAAGTTACAAATCCACATCACAAAAGATAAATGAATCATGAATGTAGTAGTCAACTCTCCTATTCTCATACTATTTTGAAGCATGTTGAGGAGAACAAAAACAATTTCAAATACAAAGCTCTAGTAATAAGAATAAATACCAAAAAATACATGGATATTTCATCAAGAAATTCTATTTAATCAAATAGAAAAACCGTAAACTGCAAGGTGCTAAATACAGTGGTTTGGGGAGTGCATAATACAGCACCAATAATTATGAGAAAAAGCACCTTAGCTCTGCTCGCATGCATGCTCGTCGGAATCCCTCTCGGCTAAGAAACAGAACACATGTAACAAAGAGATGAAATTGTACTGCATAAACCTGCATTTTAAGAAAACATTTATCAAATAAGCCACAAAAATCTAGACAATAGTTCGAAATTACAGACACTTCATTGGGGGGTGGGGTGAGGAATCTTCCAGTAAGAAACTTTAAGGCGTTACACAATAATTGATAAATCCACTTTTTCCTTTTGTTTTAGTTGTGTCTTGACTTCACAATTATCTTCCTCAGGTTCTGACTTACATGGTCATCAGAAACATCAAGATTTAATTCTTCAATGTTAAGTTGCATTGCATGAAAAATATCAACAGGATGTGAACAGAATATAAAAGACAACTCATCACTGAAGCTACTATTAGAGTTTCAAAGCAAACATACAAATAAAGCTTCTAGTCCAAATTTCTGAAATAAAGTAATTTCAAATGAACAAGAAAGAGAAGGAGAGAAAGCAAGAACTCAATGAAAGAAACACATCAAAATCCCAACAAATGGAAGAAAAACTCATAAGAACTAGTACCGCATAATCCTCTTCCGTAAGATGCCTAACGATCCACAAATTGAAAATGAAAGGAATGCCTCTTGACAAGAATTGGGTAGCTGAAACATAATCCAACAGAAAAAACCAAAACAGACGGTTAAAGCACAAACTAAAGCCCCATTGAAAATGAACGACAAGATTCAACCTTTGATCAACCCCTCGACTCCCAAAGAAACAAAATAAAACGTAAACTAAAAAAAATCCTTACTTTATACTGAAACAAAAACATCAATTGGAAGAAAGTAAAGATTGAGCTTTGAACTGACCCATTAAGTATCTAAAAGTCCGAGAGAGATTGGTAGCGTCATTGTCTGTGGCCAATTGAGAATCAGTAGCAGCTTCGGGCTTTGGCATTTGAAATGGAGTGAACTTAATTTATCAAAAATACTTACTTCTGGGTTGAAATTTCTAAAAGAACGAAGTCTAGAAGTAAAGGGTTGGTCGGAGTGGAACGGGCTGTGAGATTTAGAATTTTGAACCAAAGTCCGATGGTGGCAATGGCCAGAGCTTCGTCGAGATACGATGACCGTGAAAAAGACGAGATGATACCAAACCAGTTAGGTTAGTCCGGTTGGTTCGTCAGCAAATGTTTTGACGAACCGAACCGCTTGGTTTATTTTATATTATTTATTATTTCATCTTCTAATTATTTGAGGTTCCAATCCAATTATCGGCTAATAGAGCCATGTCAGTGTATCTAAAAAAGGTTTAAAATGTGAACATAGTGATTGTTTGGTTGGATATATCATAACTTGAGCAGTTAACAACTTAAACTATTTGCATTTAGAGTTAAGAAGTTCAAAAGGTTTGATGAACAAAAGAAAGAAAATAAGATAAAGTCTATGATAAAAGTATAGAATGTAATTTTGAACAAAATATATATACACTTTTATCAACCTCGGGTGGGAGAATTTATATGAAATATTGAAGAAGAAAAAAGTGCTGTAAATGATATCTATTTGAGTTGGGCAACACCCAAGTTTGTTGGCTTACCATCTACAGAAAGAGATAGATAGAGTAAAACCAATTTCAAAGTCGAACATTGCAAAGGAAGTATCAACTCCTTTGTGAAGACGAACTAAGCTAATGCTTAATGACGTTTGTGGAATTCTTGTTAACTTCATGGACATGCGTGCAAATTTAGAAAGGATGTAAATAACTTTCTAATTAAATCAAAAGATAGAAAAATTAATGTGCTTTGCCACAATTTTTTAAAAAATAGAACTTCCATCCAAAATGATAATTGCATCCATTGGAAATATTCTATGCATAATTGCTTCCATTTGAAATAAGAAGTATGAATGATTACAATAACTTATAACTTTTAACAACGATAAAACCAAGTATTTATTATTTAACATTCATATTCCTATTTTAATCTCAAACTAAACAATTTACATTCTTATCCGATGCGACCTTTTTAATAATATTTTAAAAATAACTCATAAATCAAAACAAAGAAATAAAATTGATTCCTATTTTGTTTATTTTTGGTCACTTCTTCACATATGGAATACCAAGTGAAGCTTCCAAAACCAAACGAAGTTCTTAAAAGCTTTTGTTTTCGTTCAACGAACAATTATAAGCCAATTTTCCTTTTCAGCTCTTGATTGATTTTTTTTCAACCGAACACGATAAAAATGGGCAACAATATAGAAGGCTTAATTTTAAAACATATTAAGAACCTAAATTTAATACATTTTTGGACTTGCTGAAGCACACAAGTTTTCTTAATCGCATAAACAAACAAATAACAGATACTTCCATCCAAACCTGTGGGAACAAAAATGGTAACCAGATATAAAAAAAAATACAATAATTGCAATGAACACAAAAGTTGATACTTGGTTTAGTTTAGAAACATCCTGACAAATCTCAATGTAAATTATGAAGTTCAAAACTTTTTAGATTGAAGCAACTTCCACTACATTCCTCAACCAACAGAATGCTCATAATAAAAATACCAAAACAGAAGAAAACAATACCAAAATCAACGGTATCGACGCAGCGAGAGAGTGTTGTTCCTCTTCCAGGTTGCTCGGCGAGAAGGCCTGGCTTTGTGGTGCAAATGTCCTTTTCCTCGAAGACCCCTGTACTTCTTGCCAGCTGATGTGAGTCCTCTGAGCTCCCTGTGCTTGTGGACTGGATTGCAGATCCAGTTGATTCTCGGGTCATTGCGAACCGCATTATGGGCAACATCAACCAAAATCACTTCATAGTATTTGTAGGTAGAATCCTATAACAATTTTGGTAACAGTCAGAAAACGATCCACAAGGATTTACGATGTTATATCCTCAATTTTATAGAAAATTACCTCGTTGATCCAGTAAGAATTTACAACTCTCAAACCACCCAGCTTTCGCCCTGCCCGTTCTTCTGCAACCGATCGCTTGCTGCGCTGGAATTTCAATTGGGTAACACCCTGGTTTGTGGGCTTCCCATACACAATACCCTTAGGAACAGGCCTCTTCCTACCACCACGTCTCACTCGGACCCTGTAAACCACATAACCCTGCAACAAAAAAGTTCACTCACCAATCACTATTGCAGGTGAAGCAAATGATATCAACACCATACTGAGAAAAAAATGAACACTCAACAAGAAATTATAAGAGAGGACTGTGCATATCAGCTCTTTTGTCAAAAGGTTGGTTACATCATAATTATCTTTTCTCCTAGGAAAATAATCCTAATAGGGTAAAACCTCAATGTGTAATACTCAAACCAAATACTAATAACAGAAAATATTCCTTGTGCTATCAAAATGGTAGCAGACGCAGACAACAAAAATTCCTAATTAAAGAGTGTACATTAGGAACAAAATATAACAAGGATACCAAAAATTTCAACGACATATACTGAAAATATGCTGACCAAATCACCTAGGAAAAAAACTCATGAAGGCTTAGATACAACAAACTTTATAAGGAAATGTTAATATATTTTCTTACCTGTTTGGCTTTGTAACCAAGACGCCGAGCTTTATCCGGGCGAGTGGGATGGTTGACGCGGACAATCGATGGATGTTGGCGATATTCCCAGCATCTGACCCTCTGGAGAAACCTCATCACATCGGACTGCTTCTTCCTCCATAGCTCTGACACGTACTTGTACGCCCCTATTTTTCCAAATTACAAATGATGGGAACCAAGCAAAACAAAAAAAAAACATAAAAAGAAGAAACTATTAAATTTTCATCAAACATAAACATACAACAATCTAATATAGGCTCCTGCACAAACAATCTAAACTGAAAGATTTTGAACATAGTAAAAAAAAATAAAGAGAAATATAACATTTAACCAAATGCCGCAAAGAAGCTAGAATAATCAAAATGTGATAAAAAAAAACTTTACATCAAACAAAACCATTATACACTCTAATCAAAGCTCCTCCCTAAACAATAGAAAGATTATGAAGATAGTAAGAACACATTCAAAACTTGGGGGGAAAGCTACTCAAACGCTGAAAATTTAAACGAGAAAAAGAAGAAAGGAAGAAGAAAAATAATAGACATACCCATTGGAAAATTTAAACGAGAAAAAGAAGAAAGGAAGAAGAAGAAGAAGAAGAAGAAGAGACATACCCATTGGAAAGAAACGTCAGGCTGCTGAAGACACACCGGCTAGGGTTTGCGTTCGAAACCCTAGTTTATATATAAATCATTTGTATCATTGTCTCATCTTCACCATCAGATTTGGGCTTTCTCTCAAACGGGCTTCAATTGTGGGCCTAAATCACTAAATGGATCGTGAAAAATTAGGAGGAGGTTCCTAATATATTTTCAAATGTAATTGTTTTTAAAATTAAAGTTTAGAGTTTTTTGGTATTCATTCAAAAGTTAATTTTCAACTCTTTTATAAAAAAAAAGTAAAAAAATTAAAAGTAAAAATGATCCTATAGAAAATTATATTTTTTTTCTTAAGGGAATCCCAACGATTTTTAGTTGAATCACCTCTCCATACAAATATTTGAGATATTTTTCCTGTAAATTTTTTTTTTAACATTTGGTTTCTTTTCATTTATTGATGTTCTATTTGTAAAGTGTGATGGTAGCAAAATCTATAATGATAGACTCTCATAAATGAACCTGAGTTTTATTGTGTAATATTCGTTAATACTTTATACATTGATTAATTGATTCTTATTGTGAATAATAAATTAAATTATAGAAAATTAGGGCATGTTTGGTTGATAATTTGGATTCTCTTTTTCGTTTTATCCACTCATTTCAATGTGTCGGTAGTCACTTTGGATATGGTTTCTAAAATTTGTTTTCATATTGTATGATTCAAACCGAGTCGATTAAATATTTTTATGTTTTTATTGTATCTGGATTTTGAATTTATAATTTTAAAATGCATAATCATATGAAACAAAGATACAAATATTATCTCAAAATGAAAATTAAAATATGTATTACGTTGTATAAAATTACAAAACAATATTTAAATGCAATATCTAAAATAAAACATGCTCATGAAATAGATAATGATAGTTTATTTTTTGTGGGCAACTATAGTTAACTTGATGATTTATAAATATACATAGTAGTTTATTTAAACACATTTGAAAGAATTTTCAAGGGAGTTGGTTGTTGGAGTCGTGAGTTGGTCGTTGGAATTGGTTGTGTAAATTGATCATCGAAGTTTGTGTGTCGGAGATGGTTATCAAAGCCCATAATTACTGGTCATCGAAATTGGTCACATTAAGGTGGGGGAGGGAGTTTGCCATTGAAGGTGGCCCATGGAAAGTGAGTGTCAAGGTTGATCATTGAAGATGATTTTCATCAAAGTTTGTGTGTCAAAGGCAGTTATCAAAGCCCATAATTATTGGTCAACAACACTGGTCAACCTATGGTGGTCGCCAGAGTTTGTCTCGAGACTTCAGAGTTGGTTGTGTGAAAGTGGTTGTTGAAGTTGATTTTCAAAGTGTGACAACGATAATTATCAATGGTGATCGCCGACCGACAAATGGACTTATTGGAAACATTGGAAGAAACGAGTGTTGAGTGAGTTATACCAACTCAATTCGACGAACATTTAAAGTTGATGTGCCAAAACAATATACCAACTCAACTCATCGTGAGTAGGTGAACCAATCACTCCCTACAAGGGTTGTTACATATCAAGTTCATGAATCTCTTACTATTTTGGTATTTATTTACGATTTCCTTTCATACTTTCAAGCCGTCTAAACTCACTCTATGTTATTTTAATACTTTGAAATTTCTTTCTATTCTTTAGAAAACATATTCACTTGCATGATAAGTGTGGATCCTAATATTACCACCATCAAGAAAGACGATATACAAAAAGTCCTTTACAACAACTATCAACATTATCGGGTAAAAACCTATTCCACAGCTAGAAATCAAAGATACTGAATACGTTGTTGTTTCCATAGAAATAACAAAGGAGAAAGATTACACAAGAACTTGACATCCCTCCAACTTCCTTACTAAATGAGCACCTTCACTACACAGCCAGACGTAAAAGTCCCATTTTGACATTGTAAGGATTTGCCCTTCTTCGTTGTGTTCTTTTGTTGGTTGTTCTATCCACAGGCTTTTTCTTCACAATCATCTCAAATTAGTCACTGAATTTAAAAGGGAACTAATATCCGGTGTTACAACAACTCGGTTGCCAATGTCTCCGAGATCACAGCACTGTCCCTCTTCAGTGTTGATTGCCACAACATGTTGAAGAAAACTGCAGTTTGATCCAGAAGAAACCTACAACAGCCGCAAAACAGGACCAAATTGTTAAGAAATCTACTTAAAAAATAAACGGAAAACGTAAACAATAAAAAATTGACATTCACTTGATTTTTAACAGTATATCTGCTAACTTGATTCAAGTGCCTTTTGAGTTTGAGTTTATATAGTGCACTCCTCTAAACCCTACGGTCTAAATTGGAAATAACATAAATATGAATACAACTTCGATTTTGAGGGCTGGGGTCATCTTTAGACCTCGGTTCACTGATTGCGATAGGTCACATTTGGGGTGGCACACAACAAATTAAATGCATTCCAAACACAAATAATATCACAATATATGACATCTAAACTACAGGCGGGCAGCAAAAAAAAGAACTCAACAATGCTTGATATTGGTTGTAGAAAGTTAACGACTTTACTCACATCGTAAAGAATGTCTCCCAGCCTCAACTTAATAGCTCCACTCTTGTATATCAGTAGTTTCCCCATACATCCAGCAGACAGTTTCTTCAAATCGTCGAGATCGGACGAGCTCGTGCTGTTTGAAGATCTTGAATTTCCTACTTTCTCCTTTCCCGTTGCAGTAGACGATTGTTTGGGTAAAGGAAGACGTGCAGGAAGCTGAAAGAAGTACTTAGTACTCTCTGTGTTTTCATCCTGCATCAAAAAACACCACCATATTATAAGTTATAACTAGATTCTGCATAAAGAAATACCAATGTATATATGAAATAAGCCACAGTTCCCAATTATTCACCCACCAGCAACCCGAGATCCAAGGCAGGTATTACAGAGTTCTCATCATACTCTCTATTCATCACATCCTGCCCAAACTCGGCTTCATCAAGTCGTTCTAAATCCAAGAAGAGGCAGGAGAGTTAGCTGAACTACAGAACAAAGTCAGAACGATCCTCCACTAAGGTCAAAAGTTCATTTCATCATAGATGAGCAATCCCTTATATAATGACTCTTAAAAGTCTGCTTTTGTTTTCAAGATTTGATTATAAGCTTTTGCGTGATTAAGTATTAGCTCCATAAAATAGTTCTAATGCTTCAAAACCAATTTTGATTGTATAGATATTCACAGTTCAACGTGTGAAATCAAACATATGAATAAAGACATTGTTTCATAGCAACTTTGAACATGACAAAAGTGATTTTAATTCTTTCAAAATCATTCACAAACATGTCTAAGATGCCATTAAGATCATTTTATATCATAAATCACTTATCAGTTTTCACAAACCAAAAGCTAAAGGTGGCCAATGTGACACTTCTGCTATTCCTCTTTGGGAGAGAATAAAGACATACCAGGGTCTCCAGAGTAAGGCATCCGTAAAGGGAGTGTAGTAGGATAGTAAGAATTTTGGTAATCCTGAAAAAGTATCATGAGATCAGGAAGTTAATCTTTATGTGTGTGTCAAAAGTGAGAGAGAAAAAGAGATTACCCAAGGTTCTTTGTAATCCCTCTTGGTCTTGGTTTCCATAGCCGAACTAGAGGATTCAGTAATTCCATCTTTGGTTTTTTTATCAAAATATTTTCCATCTTCGTTAACATCCCTAGCCACTGGCAAGACAAACTCCTCATCTTCATCAACTTCAGGCTCAATGTCATTTTTTCTGCTACCGTTTTCTACTTTGGGAACTCCATATGTTCTAATAGAAGATGACGTTGATTCAGCGCCAGGACCGAATGCAACTTGCACTGAAGCTGCAGATATGCAAATGAAAATAGAGATCATGTTAAGGCAACAATGGAAACTTCATCTTCCGTTGCTAAGAACTTGGGATTTTCTTTTCTCGTGATGACAAATTATTTAGTCGTTGGAGGTAGATTTAAAAATCTGAATGCACCTAATAATTATTAGATACGAATGTTCAAGGTGCTTTTGCAATTTTTTCCTTCATACATTCAACTCTACAAAATTATTAGCCACATTGTAGCAGCCCACACTCTCTTGTGAATGAAAACAAACCCGTTTACATGGATAATCCGTCCAAATTATATTAAGAAACCAATACAGTGCTATTGATATTAATTCAAAATTTTAAAGTAATACTTCATATACATTTTTTTTCGACCTTGTTCGCTCGTTTTCCGAGATTCTCCTGCAAAGTGGAAAGAAAACCAAATCAGTTCTTACAGTTACATATTAAGGCCAAAGGTTAAGGAGTCAATTGTTGCCCCTTTGCTGTTTTAACTCTTAACAGGTAGTCTGTACTGTCTAACACTAATGGATGCTCGATGCTTTTTCAAATGAGTAAAGAAAGTGAAAAATCAAACAATTGTTTCATTACCTAGCCATCATCGGTGGATATAGTTCCACCCATAGGCTATGTTTTCAAACATGTTAACATATTTTAAAGGTGAATTAAATCGTATTTGATCAAGGAACATAAATCTACAACACTAAAAATGAAACAAAATTATTTCGTATGAAGATATTGTTGAAAATTGTTCTATTTGTGATGTGTACTATTGTAATATTGTTTAAAAAGATATGAAATTTTGCTTTGAACTTAATAAGTCCTTGATAAAATTACTATTCAAGAAAGAAATAATCCATAATAGCGTAAAGAAAATGCTCAAATATAGCAATAGCAGGCCAAAAAACTCATCTTATTCTAAAAAAAGGGACAAAAAAACTCATCTAGAAAACCAAATAGCTAAAATAAAGCACAAACATTTCAAAAAATAATCAAACATAGCGAGTTTAACAAAAGATTGAATATCTAGATTTAACATTTGGTTGGTGATAAAAGTCAGAGTTGAGTTGGTAATTATTATAGGAAAACTAACACGAATAACGAGTTGAGAAATGTAAGTTACATAAATAACGAGAAAATAATCATCTTTTAATTATTGCAGATTGAACCTGTAAACAAAAAAAAAAGCTAAATTATATAGTTACATGCAAAACTAACATTAATAATTTTTTTAAGCAACTAACATTAGTGAAATTGTTTTCTAAAAATAAGAACTTATTTTTCAAAAAATAACTACTGTTTGGTCATAACAAGAAATTTTCTATCTGAGCTCCTTTTAATGATTGCAACAAAATATGTGAAGTTCATAAAGAAAATAAACAATAAATTAATATATATTTGGTGACCGGACAAATTAGGGGGGAGGATAGTACTACTAACATTTTCCAAGTTCATTAAAAGTTTTTTTAATTATTAAGGTTTGAGATTAGTTGATCTCCAAGTTTTGTTATTTGAGGTTTGTAAATTATTTTAAATGGTCTATAAATAAAAGTTGGCAAGTTATATATGACAATTTTTACTAATTTAATATTTTATTAACATACGATCAATATTCAAATAAAAAAGTATTTGAATATTAACTAACACATACACACCAACTAACATATAATTTAGTTATAATATTTAAGCCTTCAAATCATTAGCCCTTTTATTTATCTTCTATAGTTTATATATCTTAGCGATTTTATTTATTTATTTTAGTTAAACAAGTATCAAATAATTAACGAAAATGAAGAAGAAAAGAGAAGTAAGACGATATTAATGAAATAAGGGAATTTCTTTTTTTAGTTGTGAAATTTTGTAAAGTTCAAAAAATAAATTTCCATTGTATTTTTGTCCTCATTTTAAAAATTTAAGTGTACTTTTAAGACTTTTTAAAATTGGAAGATTTTTTACTAAAATAATAAAGTTCACTTTTTTTTTAGGCTAAGACTAACCAAATATTTTAACCTTTAATTTAATTTTTATCAACGAAAAGAAAAGAGAAACCCCAAGCGCTTCTCCAGGAAGAGAAATAAAGAAGAAAGAACGTTGTCCGGAAAACGATTCATTTCCATAAAAACAATTTCCTCGGGAACCAAACGGAAAAGCAGAAGTAGAAGTAGAAGAAGAAAATCTTTTCAAATCATCCAAATTCTAACTGATCAGAAAACCAAAAGTCATCTAAACATCAAAACCAAAACACACAAAAGAATTCGAAAAACCATTATAACAAGAAGAAGAAGAAGAAGAAGAAGCTTACATTGGCACGGCGTAATAGGTAGCGAGTTTGAGCAACATAACCCTCACCATCTTCATCTTCACTGCAGCAATTCCCCAAACAAATTAGGATTTTACAAATTCAAAATGTGGAAGAAGATGAGATTCAGAGGAGTACGTTTTCTGAACCGGTGGTGGTGGTGGCCTCTTGCGCTGTGAGGATTTTGGAGCGAATTTGACCTGCAGAAGGAAAAGGGTTTAGATCTAAATCGAGTTAAAGAAGAAGTTTAGGATATTATTTAGGCGTGATTTGAAAAGTTATTTTGATTACTACCTTTCTGCGTGGAGGAGATGGATCGGAATTCTTCATGAGCTCGAGGTTGAAGATGATGGTGAAGGGAAACGGGACAAAAATGGTGAAAAAGAAGAAAAGGGAAAGAATCGAACCCTAGACCAGGCGGAATGAAGAAATGATGAGATACCAACGAAGACGAAATGTTCACTTAATGCCACACAGCAAATTTAATTATAAATAACTTAACTTTTTAGTTTCTATTTACTTTTGGGTGTTTTGAGTTTCTACTTTTCTTTTTAAATTTACACATTTAATCTTTTAACGTATTCAGTGTGAGCATGGAATTAATTTTCACCATTTCTCATTACTATTAAACTTAAATTTGAAAATTTAAGTAATAGTTATTATATATATATATAGTGAGTATTTATCAATTAGTCGATTAAGTTTTTTTTGGGTTGGATTTGAGATATGAAATAACCAACTTAAGTGACTTGAATTCCAAAAGTATTTGAACCCGACGTGTTTCCATTCTATTATTCTTTTTTTTTTTTTGTTATTATTTGTGTGTTCTTAATCTTAACCATTTTAGCACAATTATTGATAAAATTAAAGTGAAATATTTTAAACATTTTTTTCAATCAAGATAATGATCTTTTAAGACAACCAAGACCCGTTCTTAATTAGTTGAATTATTTTCAAAAACTAAAAACTATATTTGTAGTAAATTGTATAATTAGAAATTAATCTTCAAAATCTTATATCCAAGTGAAAAAGTACAGTACATATTTATTGGACATTAGCTTATGTCCTACGAGCTAATAGCATGTCAATTTGAGCATTGTAGATAAAAGTCACTTGGTACTATTTTCAAAATCTAGTTCAACTTTCTCCCCAATACTAAATATCATTAGTTTAAAAGTACTTAATTAGTCTCATTCATAATGTTCAATGTGTTCCTCTCCGTAAGTTCGCTACTCTTAATTTTTTATGCGATACTTTGCATTGAACGAATTAAAGAAAAAACAGATTGAAAATTCAACAATTTATTTAAAATGGGTCGAGAATATAATTTCCTTTTATCAAACTAGAAAAGGTTTAGAAATACAATCAACATTACACAACATGTACATTTCAATTTGATTGCGGAGGCCAACACCCCTTCAAATTTGTCCACCTATTTAAAAGTGGAAATCAATCATGCGTTCAGTCTTTCTATTTTCTTTAGGCATTCAAAAGGTCGAACCGGCATCCATTCAATTCCATCTTCCCCAATTTATGTAAAAGGAGTTGAACCAATAGATTATTTTGGATTTTGGACCAAGCCGTAAAGTTATGTAAAAGAAGAGTGTAGGGCCAAAAGAGGATGAAAAATTTAAAACTACTACGCAAGTAATAAGTTCAATTATTTGATTATCATGTCCATCACCAATTTCACTGCAGGTTTGGTTAACATCACTTCTCTTTTTGTTCACATAATTTTCAAAACAGGTCTTTAAAACTAATTTCTTCAAATTAATCATCTATCAATGCAGATTCTAAAATAATCTATTACCTTCAGTAGTCTATTGTAAAAACATGCCTAAATTGATAAAACTAAAGAGTGATCTTAACCAAAGTTACTCCTAAACATGTCATTAACCAAATAGCCTGGACTATAATGAACATGACGAAAAATGGATGAGAAAGCAGAATTTTGGTCTATAGAGATGTAACTTCACTGCCAATACGCCATAAAGATAATACAACTCTCCCATGGATAATATCTGTAATTAAAACTACCCTCAAAACACACCACCATACCCTCCTCTAAAAGTATGAGACAGATTTCCTGTTTGAAACAGAGAATCATAAATCAAGTTCTTCATCAGCAAGAATCCACAACCTCTGTCGCAGACTGCGGAAACCACCCAGTTGCACGTTTCTAACATCTAATGACGATTAACATGAGAACTCACAATCATGTTAGTTAAGTCATAAAAAAAACTCAGGAAAATCCTAATCCTAATCCCTCCTACAGACACTATTGCGGAAAACACTTATCTAGGTGAAATAAATAAGCATACGAAACTTTTAAGGATGGAGTTCTCCCTTGATAGATTACTCTCTTTGTTCTTCACAAAACTGTGACCACCGCAACCAACAGGCAAAAGCGATACTTGAAACAAATGGGCTACAAAGAGCATTCTAAAGGTAATCTATTGTAAGAGGTAACTTCGTGTGTCAAGACAATACTAGATAACTCTTTGTCAGAAGGAAAATTGAAACTTTAGGAGAGTAGGAAAAAAGAATTCCCGTCAACTGCAGGACTCGCAATAAAAACCTTAATTGTAGAATCGAATGAATATGCTAATGTGCAAAACAAATAGGATAATAATCTAACATAAGTTTTCCCTGACACAAACAAACAACCAACTATACATGCTAATTTGGCAAAGAACTTTATGTCACAAGAAAAGCCTGTTAAACATGAAGCCCCAACCGACTCAGGGAAGTCCGATGTTATTGAAGCCACAAAAAGCTTTCGTGATTTGAGTAGCATCATTGGTTTCCAGAGATTGTACATGAGACCTTATCATTATTATATATTTATAACCTCTATTTTGTCAATTAACAGTAGTCCCCTGTCACTTAAAATTATAAAGTAACATTTTTTTATGCTTCTTCATGATTCAACAATAGCTTACCCAAGGAATGGGCTGAATGTAAGAATGAAAAAAGCACATAATATATGTTATTCATACATTTGTAGCATAAGGTGACTACAGTTGATGAACAAAATAAATTTTGTATTTAATAATAGCGATCAGGTATATCATAAATGTTCCCTGGAAACCAAAGATGGCACTCAAAAACACTCGGAAACACTTGTTCAGTATCTACAATCATACTAAAGAAGTATCCATCATCCATCAACTAAACTAATCTCTTCATGAAAGGTGTAGTATCACTCTTTCAACTTCACACAATCATAGACTATAAAATATCAGGCAAAATGAGGAGCTAAATTCTGTAGGATGGACTCAATTTGAACTTAGTAATCTACTACTACGTGAACCACTGAACTTGCTCAAGTTGTTAGTCTCTGGAACCCTATCACTATCCAATTGAGTCCGGGTGAATTATTCTGACACAAAATAAATATTGACACCAAAATAAGTTACCTAGCACTTGGGCACAAGCCAACAAATATTTGGCAATCAAATTATAATACACAAACTGACTAGCCTGTGATTTAACAAGTCCCGACATCTTTAACCTGCCATAAGAGAACTAGAAAAAGTGATCAGAAGATATTAGAAACGTGAAGAAAGGATTAAAGACGCTTAAATGAAGATAATTTTTCCACATACCCCCATGCGTCAAAATTGTAAGGCATGATCCCTTCAAGATGGATTGATGGAAGGCACGAAGTATACCATCACCACCACCAATAATACTAAACTAATTTAGAACCCTCAAAACAGAAAGCATATTATGTAGAACAGAAACATGTTAGCCCAAGCAATCAACATACATCTACTAGAAGAAATGTTAAACCAGTTCTTCCATCTACCACACCATTCACATGGAAATAGAGGGCAAGATTACCTGCTGGATCAAATTGATGGAAGGCATCAACACCATGACAATAAGAGATTACTTAGAACGTCAAAACAGAAAGCAATGATCAATAAACTGTTAGGATAAGTAACAAGTACGCATGATGAAGTATCATTACCTAAATCTGTGAAGTAGGTAATAAAGAAAGTAGTAATAATAATAATAATAAAAATAATAATAGAAGAGCAAAAATCAACCAGACATTGTTAGATAGCTAATGCATAAGGAACAGAACCAAATCCTTCAATAATATGCTCAAATTTGCTCCTTCAATACAAGGCAATGTGACAAGGACTTCTAGCCTGAATCTCTGCAAATGTCAAGACAGTACAGCAAGGTTAAAGAGGTGAGTCCCAAACTTCCAACAAAGTCATGGCAAGGGGTAAGTAATCAGCTCCAAGAAACATCAGTCCTGTCAAATTTTACATGATACCATTGGATGGTTAATAAATGCGAGACCAGTAACAAATATGAATCTCCAAAAAAAAAAAAAAAACATTAAGACAACTGCAAATTATATCAATGGGAAAGGTGCGTGCACTTTTTCACACCCAATAACAACAACGCGAGGATAGTAGACCAATTGGAGCAGAGAAAATGACACATATAAGCCACATAATTCTCAATATTCACCAGCATGTTAAAGGAAAACAGATAAAGCAAAGAAAACAGTACGTGCCTAGTGACCCATTTTATCTTGTCTATGCTAAGAGCAGAAAGTGAAGTAATTGCTCGGATAATCTTCCAAGAGTTTCAGTCATACCCCTTATATATTAGTCTTTTAATTAAGTCTTTATTGTCAAAAAACATAAAAATTAACCATTTGGGTTGAAAATATTATATAATTATAATTGGATAAAATAATTCGCCCATAAAATAAAATTGAAAGGAAGATTTATATGTTGAAATGCTTTTTAAGATGAATTGAAAATAAATATTCCAAAAAATCTATTACAATTCTAGATATGCTCCATAATTAAAGATTTTAAAACATACATGCAAAACCTAAGAGAATGAAAACGATGGCAAAACAATTAAAAGCCCCGTGTTTCAGAATAACTTCTTTTAAATAAATAAAAAATTCAGGTAGACAAATAGAAAATTTTTAAATATATAAAAACCCGATATGTGTTCGCAAACAAAAACAATATTTTATTCCTACAGCAGTATGATCTCTCCACATCCAGGGCTACAGAGATAACTCGATCCTGTTTGGCTGTTCAAAAATCAGAACTAATCATACTGGAGTGAGACACATGTAAAAATTGATTAGTATAAAAAAAGTTAAGAATTAGAAAAACAGAAGTTAGAAATTAAATACAAAAAAAAAAACCCCCAAAACAACGTTAGTTTCGATAAATGATTGATTCTCTTTTTTTAACCAAAAAAGTGGATATGAACCCATTTCATAGAAGTTCACCCAGGTTTTATAAATAACAATAAAGAGAATTTAAACATACCTCCTCCAAATTCAAACTATGATCAATCACAACTCGAATCATTTCATATCTGCCATGAACTTTTCGTACTCAGCATCTGCACCTGATGACGTCTTCTCAGCAGAAGGCATGGGAGGAGGCATTGGAGGATTTGTAGCCCAAGGAGCAGCCCCGCTGGGCGGTTGAGGCTGATCCGTAGTTGGCGCAGACATGGGCAACGGATGAGTAGAGACCGCACTATAATAAGCCGAATAACCATATGAAGGCGGGTAAGAAGGTTGAGCACTAGGTGGCATCGAATATAAAGTGTTCCCATATGCCGTAGTTTGTAATGGCTGGCTAGTAGGATTTTCAGATGGCAATCCCGGAGGAAAACTCTGTTGTGCTTCACCTGAAGTCACAGGTTGAGATGGAGCACCAGGGGGAGCTGTCTGGACCTGAGAATACTGGACGCCGTAAGGAGGCATAGCCTGACCCTGAACAGCCGGATAGACGTTAGAACCTGGAGGTGGAGGGGGGTAAGAAGCATACGGAGAAGGAACTGGAGGACCCCATGGAACTGGGGTAGCAGAATAACTTGTGGGTGGAGGAACATTCCCAAGAGGACCACCGGGCATAAACTGCTGGGACGGATAGACACCAACAGGCTGGCTTGAAACGGGGTAAGTGGGCACAGTCGATGCTGGAGGGCAAGGAGGCACAGTAGGCTGTGGTGGCTTCCCAGCAACTCTAACAGCAATCGTTCGGCCTTCTAGACGATAACCATTCATGCTGGCAATTGCATTATTAGCCATCTGAATATCAGAATACTTCACAAATCCATAACCTTTGCTCAATCCGGAAACCCTATCCTTAATGACCTTAGCCATCACAATATCGCCAAATGTTGAAAATAATCTAATCAAACCATCATCATCAAAAGTAGGAGGCAAATAACCTATATACAAGTTTGTATCGTCATATTCCTTAGCAGGCTTCACTCCATTCGCACCAACGCTTGCTTGTGGTGTATTGCTAGCGCTAGTTGTATTGTTAGCCCAAGGAGGGTTGGTTCCTGAAGTGCCAGAACCTATTGCTAATGTAGGGGTCTGCTTGGTTGCTGATTCGGGAATTGTACCTCCTAACTCTGCCAAGAAATTCTGATATTCATCATCCATCTTTTTCCCAGTTGTCCCCTTCACTGGACAATCAATTGTTGGATGCCCACCATCACCACATATTTTACAGAGTACATCACTCTTGAATGTGGATGTCCGCGAAGGGCAAGCATATTGACGATGCCCAGCCTCGCCACACAACCTACAGAATTCTTCATCCCTTATGGTTCCATTCAAGGCAGCAAGTTCCCTAAGTTGCTGCCTCTTATGCTCATTCAAAACTTCGTCAACAGGCTGCAAAAGCTTCTCTACCATTTCCGCCGCAGCTTCTAGTGATTCCTGCGTTTCAGCCTCAACTAGAACATGCAAATCCTCGTTCTCTGCAGGATCATGCTTTAAATCCCTCTTCTGTTGCAATCTACCTTCTTTTACAGACCCTTTTCCCCTAATTACAATTTTTGCGCCAGTTTGTTTCTCCATCCTCTTCTGTGTATTACCTCTAGGACCAATAATCAGCCCAATAAAATTGTAACCTGGGTATTCCTTCATCGGTATATAAAGCTTCTTCTGAAGCTTCGGAGGCCTATAATCTGCTGGAGGCTTAAAAGCAGGGTTCTTCTTGATTATTTGAGAAATAATCTCTTGTCTCTCTGTGTTCAATTTTTCACGAGCACGATACTCCCTAGTATTAATTCTTATTCCCATATTGTCATAAATTGGCTCCGGCGAAGGAGAACGAGCACCTTCAGGCCGATCATCCAACGGCATACCAGATTGAAGCATTCTACTAATTTCTAAAAGCCTACTATTCAAAGCTTGAATTTCAGGGTCGAACTCAATACCTCCCATAAAATCTGGAAGTTGAATTACAGGTTTGGGATCATCATCAGCCCAACGAGACTTCCTCTTGCGCGCACCACTCCCAGATTCACCACCACTCTGTTCATTACTCTCAGGCTGCGGGTCCCATCGGCTCCGACGTCGTCGCCTACTCGTAGTCTCCTCTTCACCACCGGAGAAATCCTTGTCGGTACCACTATGAGTGTTTGTAAATCCATTCTCCGACACCAGCGGCTTCTGAATAATCTCCACCTTCGGCACATAATTAACACCATCAGCCGGTTGGTTTTCCGCATGCCCATTTCCAGAACTAAACCCCGAGTTTTCACCCTTAATTTCTTTTAATAAGGAGTTGGGGTCGCGATCGTGGTCTTCGGGAGTAGAATAATCGGGAGGATAAGGAACAAGGGTTTCAATGGCGGAATTAGGGTTAGGGTTTGAGTTGATAGAGTCCATGTGGCGTTTCTTTTTCTTCGAAGGGGATGAGGAGATCGATAAGAACAAGAAAGAAATCGTTCCGCTATTTGCAAGAACCCTCACTGCAATGCTTAAGCGTGCGTTTCGATTCGACGCGGAGTTGGGGTCCGGTATTTATACGGCTTCAAAAGCCCCTGCATATAATAAATACATAATTAATAGGAAAATTGCCCAATATTATTGTTTTATAATTACCCAAATATGAGGTAACTTTTATTTTTTTCATCTTAAATTTGTTATTATTCTTGGATAATTTATTTATCTTAAGTTATAATTATTTATTTATTTTTATATTAAAAAAATTATTTATTCTTATATAAAAAATTTATTTATTTTCGTACTAGAAAATTATTTATCGAAGTAATTTAACTTCATTTAATTTGTGATTTTTTTTATTACTTTCTTCCGTGTGTATTTTGAGTTGAATCTAATTTCAAATTATCTTTATTTTATTTTTTACATTAATTTTTTTATTTTATTTTGTCTCGTATATCAGTGTTGTGATATACTTATATTATATGTATTAGTTGGTTAATATATTACTATGTGATTTTTATTTTTCAAATTTTATGCAATTAATTAGAGTATTATTAAGTATATAAATGATGTAATTACTCAATGTATCATTATCAAGTATATCAACAATATATTATTAAAACATATCAGTAGAGTGAATCATTATCAAGTATATGATTCAAGTTTACAATAGTGTATCAAGTGTATAAGTAGGACTTCAAACATATCAAGTGCATTTAATCAATCAATTGTATAAGTGAATAATACTAATATATATGCAATGTATTAGGTGTATCAAACATATATTAATAATGTTTTATATGTATATCAAAAGGTATCAAGTGTATCAATAAGTATCGGGTGTATTAGGTGTATCAGACGTGTATAAAGTGTATCAAACGTATATTAGTAACGAAAACATTTGTGACATTTTACCTCTTGATATGTGGACTGGATATCGTTTTTGTCATTTTCACAAATAATAAAGTGTGTGCGCTATAGACTTAATTATTATAAATTATTTTGCCATTTTTGCAAGTGACTCTAATTAATATTAAATTTGTGTGTTATTTTATTCCTAATTTTTATTTTCTGCAAAAAATTTATGATTCAAAATTAAAATTATGGTTTCTAAATCTTTGTTACCTTCGGTTTAATACTGTTTTTCTTTTTAAGTAAGAAATAGTGTCTTTTAAGTATAAAATAAATAAATATTAGGAAAATTGATCTTTAATTAAAACTCATTTTTGCCTTAACCTAACAATGAACCAAATAACTCATCTTTTGTTACTTTCCTTATCAAATTCAAACACACTTTAACATTCAAACGTATATTTGTTTTAAAAAAATAATACAACCTTTATTGAAATCAAAGGTAATTTCTTCTTACTCCCTTTTCCTTTTTCCTCTATGGTTCTCCGAAGACTCTAGATTTAAATTTCACCTTATATATTTATACATGAGATGATATAATACTCTTCAGACTTGCAAATAAACTTGAAAATAATTAGATCACACTGCAGCCACTTGGCTTAAAGGGTCAGTAAACAAGAAAACTTCAACAAGGCATCAAAAGGAGAGAAATGAATTTAATTTTTAGTGAACAGGAATGTATAGAGGCTAGATGAAGTCGTAGTCGTAGTATTGACATAATGAATGAAGAAAATTAGGGATCGGTTTCTTAGACTAAAGTTTTCCAAATCTTCATGGAAATTTCTGAATGTTCCTTCTTTACAGCCACCTATAGAAGGTAAAGGAAAAGCAATCAAACTCAACCCAAGTTCACTCTGTAGAAAGCCATTTCTTCTTTTAACATGTTCGATTCCATGTATAGAGTACATTAAGTATAAATAAATGGCTATAACAGAACTTTTGTTATTCGTAATAACTAGTAAGGAATGTTTTTATATGGTACTACTGCAAATATTTTCGTTTATGCTCCTACCTATTATCTGAATATACCAAGAAAGATGTATGGTCTAATGAGGCTGCTATGAACTATTGGATGTAAAAACAAGGTAGCATGTTAGAAAGCATAAAAATCCAACGAACCAACTGATAAATATGGATCGATTTGGTATTCTAAAATTTAAACTTATACTTGGGTTGGTAAGAGAACATTGAGTTTTGTACTGAATTAGATATTTTTTCAAATTTCAAATTCACGCACTTACCTTTATTAGCGACTGCTGCTCTCCTAATCAAAGCCAATGTTGCAATCATATTTAATAGTTGGAAATACCGAAGCAACGAATTCCAAAAATAAAGAAAGGCACCTGCAAAACATATCCTTTCAATTATAACACCCTCTTCTTCACTTTTCTTGTAAGTATCGGTTTGTAAAATAAATAAGGTTTGCTTAAGTTGACGACTAGTAAATTTAAACCAAGAAATCAGATATGGTTGAGTAGGGGAAAATGCCAATATATGGTTGTTTAAAGGGAAAGAGAACGTGAAATTACTTGCTGACTTCAGGTACATTGCCTTGCGACATTCGACATTTGACCATTTTCTTTACTGCAGCTCCATGAATTTTTGGATGTACAGATGCATGTTTCCCAGGCAAGTAAGGATGGTCTTCAATATTGACCTGCATATTGAGATTAGATTACAATTTACAATAGTATTCTTTTGTGGAAATACTAGATATCTAGATTTGCTTTATTGTTTTCTCTTTTTGGGCAATGCCGGGATTGGAAGAGATTTTTCTCCGTTCTAGGAAAAAGGATACCCTAGCTTGATGCTAAAAAGGAAAGTTATGACAAGGTTTGGATGGAAAAAGGAAAACACTAGGACATGTGGAATTTTAGCTAGGTGGTTGGGCTTTGTTTGGTAAGATCAATCTTGTCTGATTTATTTGCTCAATTTCTCCCTCTTATGTTAATTGAGGTCCAGTATTGAAAGACTTTCTATGTTATCTTTTCAGGTTATGATTAAATGTTAAAAAGAAAACGTTCAGGAGCGATTGAGAACTGTCGCCAGCTCTATCTTACTGTTTTGCCGACATGACTCTGCCTGACATCTTCAAAAATTAGTTCTGGTTGCAAGGGCCTCCCGTCCTGCAAGAATACGTTAACAAAAAGAAAAAGACTGAAAAGATGATGAAGATATGGTATTGTGTACCTAAGGGTAATAATTGTATGGTATAACATGTAGAAATGTAGCTTGCAATTAACTTACAGATTTAAGAACACGAACAAACATTTCATCAGTTATGCCGAAGTATTTATAATTAGATGGCCAAATAATTGAATGCTCTAAAGGTAATCAATCACCTAAAAAATAAATTTCTTTCCAGAACCTTTTCTTCTGTATTTATCATGAAGAAGGATTGTGTCAGGGACCTAGTTAGAGTTGTATGGGATTATTAGTATAGTTGGTTGTAGGATTAGTCTAAGGAGCATTGTAGTAATTGGATAGTTTGTTGGGCAGGGCTTTTTAGTTATATATAGTAGGAAAAGTGTTGGGGAGAGGAGTGAAAAATTTTGTAGAGAGATTTTCTTGCAAGGGAATTGGGGAGAGTATAGCCATCTCCAAAGGTTAGGGTTACTTTGTTACCTGGTATTTTAGAATATATTTCATATATTATCATATTTGATAGTTGTTTAACTGTTCTTGAGTTTAACCTTTGTTCTTGAGATAATTCTTGTTGGGTGGGATCCTATCAAATTACTGAAAGTATGGCAAAAAAAAATGTGTAAAAGGAATATTGATAGTAAAGGATACTTGTAGTTATATCTAACATGGGCTGAATAAATGGCTATCCTCGTTGCACTCTTTCTTTGGGGGTAGATTCTACTAATGGTGAGAGAGTATTGTGAATCCCCGTATCATTTTATATCAATGTTAAATAATTTACTCCCCAACTTCAACAAACGTACACTATAAAATTTGCACATTTAACAAGCAATTTCATATTTTACTCTATGTCGGTTCTCTCCAAACTAACCAACTTTGGACATGAGACATCAACTTCTTAATTCTGACATATTAATTCAAAACTTCAAAAACTCCGAAGTAATCATAATAAATTCAAATACAAGCCACCAAACTATCACAACCATTGAATTTCATTAGAACACGGCCAAACGCTGAGACAGATTTAAGTGCAAACCTCGTGATATCCAGTGAGCCAAAAACGGAAGGTCTGATGATCATTGTCATATCTGGAACGACAGAAGATGGTCAGATAAACATACACCATATAAGCACTTTTTCGTATGAGCCCTCTTACTAATACTATGCCTATAACAATTGAAGTATAATGTCAAGTAATGTACACAGTTAATTATCAAACGAAGGACCCAAGACATTAAAAATTATCTCACGTGATGCTTATGTCGTAAGTTCTTAGGCATATGATATCTTCAGAATCATGGACTACACGATGAGTTGATTCCTGCGTTGCCTGCGAATAAATATTTAGATGACAATCTGAGATACCTAATAAACATACTTGCATATCAATTACTGCATTGCAATTACTAACTTACAGAACATAATTTAATAGATTTTTCCATGTATGGTAATGGTAAATCTTCTTTTTTATCAACAGCAAAGTACGATGGAATTATCGTAATAGGTTTCATCGTGCCTGGTTTAGGCAATTCTTTTGTTGAAAGCAAGTTATCCTCATCCTTAGACTCTGTTTATGGGAGTACAAGATTAAAACAAAATTTAAAAACGTATTTAGGATGGAACAATTAAAAAAAATCAGCATAGATGTGAAATATGTTAAATTTATTTAGCAGACCACTTAGGAGCCGAGCATTATCTTCACCATCGCTGCCAACAATCACATATTCTTCTTTATAAGAGAAAGCCCTTCGCAGACAAGGAGCTGAAAAAGAAGCACAGGATTAGTGGTCACTCTCTATCTAATATTCTCTTTCTTCAGAAAATAACATCTTCAAAATTTACTGTTCTTCTATTTGACAATCTATAACTCCAGTCACGTTAAGAAAATAAAAGGTTATTGCTAATTCTAATGAAACAGAACAATAATCTAGCAACCAATAATTAGCTCTTGGCTAGTGAGAATGCAACTTACTCAAGTATTTTAATTTTAATAACAACAACGTGGGTGTTCTAAAATCGACAAACAAAATAAACAGAAAACAGTAAGACTGATTTACGTGGTTTTTAACCGTGTAATAGCTAAGTTATAAGTAGAAGAAAACTAATTTTATTAGAGATTATTCAACAAAAGAAAGACTCCTCTAGGTGCCATACTATACTTCCTCACTTGATGGTAAAGAACGGAAATACTTAGATCCAAGACATTCCAATAATGAGTTTTTGTCAATCCTTGAAGTTTATGAGTACTTAAAGAATTAAAGATTACACAAGATAACTTCATTTTAAAACCAGTTATCGCTGTTCTCAACAGAAATGGCTAAGCATAAGTAAAACCCCAATACAAAACTTCCAATCTTTAAATACGTCAAGTGCGATTCAAATCCATTAAACTAGAAAATCACCCAGTTTGAACAAAATGGATAACACAGCAAAAAAGATAATCCAAACTGACCATTTCTTAAAATCAAAAACTGTTTGTCAGATGGTAAATTCGATTTCTGTTTGCTCAAATCCCCAGATTCCCTAAAAACCAAAATGAAAGACAATATTAAAAAATTTCCAAGAAAGAAAAAACTACAACAAAATTAACAAAATTAGTGTGGAAAACATAAAAGAAACTTAAGAATAAATGAATAATACCAAGACCAAGAATCGGAATTTCCGACAAGAAAATTGCCGGCGGTAATGAAATCGGCCTCGGTGAAGACGATGGTTTTTTCTCTGTTTTGAGAGGGCAGGCGAAAAATTCCGAACCAATGAACCATATTTTTTCTGTTTCTCAGGGCTCTGTGTAGCGATTGGGAAACTGGAAATGGCGGGAAAGAGAAAGAAATCAGTTTCTTTTTAGAATTTATTATATTTCACTCGTACATGTCTATCAATATAAAATCTAATAACTTGTTATATAGTGTAAATACTTTGATTCATTACACAATAATTAAAAATACCAATATATATATAAAAGAAGAATATTTACAAAAAAGATTGAAAGAATGGTATTGGTTTGACGTGAACGTTGAGTAATTATATAGTATTTGATAGTAGTTTGGGTTTTTGGTGCAAAGACGTAAAACACTATTTATATTGAACATGTAGGAGAGGGTAGCAAAGCAATACAAAGCTGGTTGATTCGGTCAATTCATTCTCATTGCACGTAAAAACTCACTCATTTGCTCATGCGTTGAAGTTATTAGTGTAATAAATATTTTGCAATCCAACATTGAAATCAGCCATTGAGATTTCTATTATTGAATATTGGGCAAATTGGAAAAAGTATGGTCATTAGTTGCAAATTTAACATCAAACTTCTAATTGCAAAATTTGAATTATTAAAATTGTATCATCATACTTACTTACGTAATTGTAAAAATTATAACAACTTTTATAATTTAGGAATTCAGTTTCTAATATCATTGGTTTTTGTTTTCTAAAACTAAAATCCAAATAGTTATCCAACAAGGTTTAGTGACTAAAGATACTTTTAAAGTTAAAAGTTCAAAACTTCGACTACGTTGTTTCAAGAGTGTGTGTCCGTGTATATATATAATATGATAATCATGAAATGAAAAGAAAATTGTCAAGAGTGACCAAGTGCATGGCAAAGTTTTGTACTACAACCAAGATGGAGTGTACTGAGTTTATGTCATCTACTATATATATTTGGCAATTAGATCTAAGTAGCTTATTTTTAAAAAAAAATCATTTTTGAAACGTTTTTAAATATGGTAAAAAATTAAAACTATTAAGATATTGTAATATTTTGTAAATAGTTTTTTTTTTTTTTTTCTATCCATGAGAATTTTTTTCCCTTTTCTATTCTATATTTTCATGATTAAAGCATACTTTTGAGTATATCCACTATATGCAAGTACATATAGGCAATATTTGAAGCCACATAAGGTAGATTCGAGTATAGCAAACCCAACATAACTTTATCTTACATACACTTATACTTGTACATGTGTAAGTCATCAAGAGATCATCATAGTTGTCTTTTGTTCCAAGTTCATAAATTGAGATATGCATATTGAAAGTTTAAAAACTATAACATATATGTATGCATTATGCATGAGCCAGCAACCAATCCTAATACGAGAAGAATGAATACCTATTTTCATTCCAAACGTCCATACTTCAACACTTCACTCCAAATCAATTCCAGCAAACTCTCTCAGCGGAACTCCAACGATTTTCCTGTAGTTATTTTCCCTATATGCCCTGTATTCTTTAGTAGAAAATGGCTTATAAATTCTTGTATTTCCTTCCCCAACAACTTCACTTGGGGCATATAACTCCCTATCATCATCCTTAAATATCAAAAAGAAAGCCAAAGAGAATCTCTTCACATCTTGCTTCAAAACAACTCTATGTTCTGCTGATCTAAGCCTCTCATTACTCCAAGCTTGCAAGAAATCCCCAATGTTCACCAAAAGGGCGTCCTCTAGAGGTCTTACATCCACCCACTCATCTCCTTGTTTCCATTTCATTTGAATACCTCCGATCTCGTCTTGGAATATAATCGTCACACAACTAATGTCAGTGTGCTTTCCAAATGCTTCGATTTCTTCATTGGAGTTTCGAGGTGCGTACCTATTTATTCTTAGGTAGCCATTGCAGTTGCTGAATTCTGATTCGTAGAATTTGTCCTCCAAATTATCTCCCATCGTCTTTAGTAATAGCTTCATTATTCTTCTTGATAGTTCCATCATTATACTTCCATATTCATCAAGTAGTTTCCTGCAAACAAATTTAACTTGCCGAAGATATTTTAAATAGAACGATTCTTAAGCTTTAATCAAATTTGTAATTTTATCATAATAATTAAATCCGGGAGGATTTGAGATTGAAATAGAGTTTAGGATGACCTGAATTGAGTGACGCGTTGGCCGAAGACTTGTTCCGTAAACCCTAAATCGGAGGCATAATCTGAAAAATTCGGGCCCAAAAACTTGAAGCTCTCAATGTAAGGAGACAATCTAAATCTAGGAGTGTACCAAGAAGCTCCTACTTTCAATTTCCCTTCCTTTGTCTCTTCCGGCACCGCCGTCAACAGTTCGTCGGTAACGGCTCTGAGTTTCTGGTACAGCTCCTTCGAAACGCCATGGTTTTTGATGTAGAAATGCCCCCATTCGTTACACGCCTTGTACAGACTCAATCGACTCGATTCGCTCAGATGCTCGCAAGAATTCATGTCCATTACTAGTAATTCTTCGTGCATCTCAATCGATTCTTTTGACATTTCTGTAAACCCTAGAATTTTAGGAATTAAACTGGCTTGCTATAGTTCGTACTACTACCATTCTGATTCTTGAGATATATAGTGCTGATCTAGGAATATACTACTACACGTGATTTGATTGTGGATTTCCTTTTTACATTCAATAATTGCGTCAGTGGGAGCTCCACTATTACTGTTGGGTTAAAACTTCGTTTCTTCGTCTCTTAATTTTGCATGAAAGTAACCATTCATAAGGTGTTTAGGTATGAACTATGAAGTTATGAAATCCATGCACTTTTTTACGTTCAATCATTGTGGCAATGGGAACTCAATCATTAATGGTGAGTTTAAATTTTAACACCTAACGATTGCTTCTTCTTTTTTTGTTTCTAATTTTTTTTACAAAAAAGGATATTTAGGTAGGAAGTTATGAATTCCATCCATCTTGTTTGATACAAAGAGTTTGTAAGCTCTATTGTTAAAATAACTCAATAAATTTCAATAGTTTACAATTTTTCATATTCTATAACTATTTAGTCCTTACTTTTCCGCTTCTTATCCTAAACACTCATTAAATGTTTAAAAGATAAAAGGTAAAAAAATGTTCATTTTGGTAACAAAATGTTTGCTTTTGGTTTGTATATATTTTCACCTTCTATTTTGACCGCGGTAACTATATTTTATAAAATATTCACTTTCGTCATAGTATTTTCAAAATTTTTATTTTAGTGTTTCTCTTTTAGTTCGTTTTGATCCCTTTTAAAATATTTAATTTTGTCTTTATATTATCAATTTCGTTTACTTTCATTTTTTAATTATTTAAAAGTAATTATTTTAATTCCTTCAAAACCCAGTAAATTTGAAAATGAAATGATCAAAACAGTTATTTTTTTGAAATACAAGAATAAATGAAAAAGAAATAAAGTTTAAATTATACAAATCAATATGAACCAAAGTTAAAAGTTAAATGAGTAGCGTATGAGATTCAAGCACCAACACAAATATTAATTGTAATGTCGTAATCAATATTTGGCTTTAATTCTTTTATCTTTTTCACCAAAAACAAATTATATATATATAATTTTTTTTATTAGAAAACTTTAAAACGACACACCTTAACCTTACACTTACACGAGTGACCGAAAAAATCAAGGCCTGTCACCAAATTTCAACATTCAAATCAACTACATTATTTTTCCAAATAAATGAAATATAATAGTATCTTTCATTGACTAATATATTGATGTTGTCATGTTGATAATTTGAAAACTACAAGTCAAGAGAGGCTGCTAAAAGCTTATCATGATGATCAACATCTTCTATAAATTCCATATACAGTCCTTAAGAAGAAGAAACACAGAAGCAATTAAGGTTTAACAATGGTAGGTAGTGGATTTGTGAAGAAGGGCAGAGAAGGTTATGACTATAAGGGCAGGGTGACTTTATTTGTGATACTCTCTTGCATGGTTGCTGCCATGGGAGGCCTTATTTTTGGTTATGACATTGGAATTTCAGGTTTCTCTCTATCAATGCTATCTTCTTAAGTGCATCTCGAAACAACGTTTATATTTTCTACACTCCATTATACTATTTAATCATAATTTTCTACGTGGAAAGTTATTTCATCTTTGTTTATAATGTTTACTATTTCTTATCCAATATCTCTTTTCTTTTAGCCCCAATATTTAGTATTTCTTACTCATACAAAAAATTGTTCGTGCATCGTACACATACTACTATAACTTATAAACTATATAACAACTTGCTATAATTATCAACATGTATCCCAATTGATTATTTCAAATATGAAATGAACTGTAATATATAAATTCTGTCTAGTAAGTTTTGAAGACAACAATACATATCTATAGGCTCTTTAGAAGGAAAACACTTCAAATTTGCTAATGGGTATGACATAAACTATGTAGTATTGACCTCATCATAGGTTCGATTCTCCTAGCGTTATGATATAAAAATCTTAGAAATTTTGATATCTTCACATTTTCACGAGTTGAACATCTAAATGTTTATATTATATCAAAAAAATAATCGAATATATAAAATAAACAACAAAATTTCACTAACGTGAAAATAACGTAAAATAAAAAAGTAATTTAGGAGTTTCTTGTGAATGATGAACAATGACGAAAGTTTGTAACTTGAAGGTGGAGTGACATCGATGGAGCCATTTCTGAAGAAATTTTTCCCAGAAGTGAACAGAAAGATGAAAGAAGACAAACAAATAAGCAATTACTGCAAATTCGACAGCCAACTCTTGACTTCCTTCACTTCTTCCCTTTACATTGCCGGCCTTCTTTTCACCTTCTTCGCCTCCTCCGTCACCAGGACCTTCGGAAGAAAGCCCTCCATTCACATCGGCGGCGCCGCTTTTCTCGCCGGTGCTGCCTTGGGCGGTGCGGCCGCCAATGTCTATATGCTTCTTCTCGGCCGTATTTTGCTCGGAATCGGCGTTGGCTTTACCAATCAGGTTTCTTTTCTCTTTTTGTACTCGAGCTTTCTTCTTCACTCTTTTCATACAAAAATGATGAAGTTTCTAAAAATATTTAGGAATATATCGAAATGTCATACTGATGAAATTTCCAAGTTTATATCCAAAACTAAGGGTCAAAATATTTTGAAACTTGAAGCTACTTTTGCAAGCATTTGGTATAACTTAGCCATATTTTTCTATCAGGCAATTCCTCTGTATCTTTCTGAAATGGCACCGCCAAAATACAGAGGAGCAATCAACAATGGCTTCCAACTTTGCGTTGGAATTGGCGTTCTTTCAGCTAATCTCATCAATTACGGAACCGCAAAGCTCAACAATACCTCAGGCTGGCGAATTTCCTTAGCTTTAGCTGGGCTTCCCGCCTCTCTTTTGACCTTTGGTTCAATTTTCTTACCGGAGACACCCAATAGCTTGATTCAACGCTGCGATGATGAACATCTAACCGCCAAGAAAATGCTGCAGCAGATCCGTGGAACAGATGATGTTGATGCGGAATTCGAAGATCTTGTGAAAGCAAATGCAATATCAAAGACAATGAAGAAACCGTTCGTGAAAATTACTCAACCAAAGTATAGGCCTCAACTTGTGATGGCGATAGCGATACAATTCTTTCAACAAGTAACTGGTATCAATGTCATTTCATTCTATGCACCGATTCTCTTTAGAACTGTTGGTTTAGATGAAAGTGCTTCATTGTTGTCTGCTGTGGTAACTGGGGTTGTGGGTACAGTAGCGACCTTCATTTCAATGCTTATAGTTGATAAATTCGGCCGAAGGGTTTTGTTTACTATTGGGGGTATTCAAATGTTTATCTCACAGATCGTAGTTGGAAGTGTAATGGCTGCTAAACTAGGGGATCATGGTGGGCTGAGTAAAGGGTATGCTTATTTGGTTCTTGTTTTGATATGTATATATGTTGCTGGTTTTGCTTGGTCTTGGGGTCCTCTAGGTTGGTTGGTTCCGAGTGAGATTTTTCAGTTGGAGATTAGATCTGCTGGACAGAGTATTACTGTGGCTGCCAATTTTCTGTTTACTTTTGCCATAGCTCAGAGTTTTCTATCTATGCTTTGTCACTTGAAAAGCGGGACTTTCTTTTTCTTTGGTGGGTGGGTATTGATTATGACTGTCTTTGTGTTGCTGTTCTTACCGGAGACTAAGAATATTCCTATTGAGCAGATGGATAGAATTTGGATGGAGCATTGGTTTTGGAAGAGAATTGTAGTGGAACCGAGTCGAGAGATGACCTTCCATGCCGAGGCACATTGATGTTCTAAGTTGAAAAAAGAAAAAGAAAATACAGAATTAGATAGTTCGGCTCGGTATAGATGAACTAATGTTTACATACACATAATCAAAATTGGTCCCAATGGAATTTCATTGATATCTTTTTTATCATAAGTTTTATTAAAAGTGATGGTTTTGTCACATTTACTGTTACCACCAACATTTGATTCTAAAGCTAATGGGAATAGTGGTGGTAGCGAAATAATAAATTGATAGATTTATAATTTGATATGTTTTACTTTTTTTATTTCGATATATTTTTCCTTACTTTGAAATTTTATATTCATTCAAAATTTTTATTACAATTTATGTTTTAAAAAAGACTTTCCATTACTCAGAACATTTTTAAAAATAATAAAATAAATTAAAATATTTACAAAAATTTTAGATTATTTAAATATTTTGTAAGATCTACTATTTTTAAAAAAATTTCAAACCTTTTCATCTTTAAATTCTTGTAAGAAAATGGTTACTGTTTGTTTGTTTTTTTAAACATTTTCTTAGACGTTTTATTACCAAGAAAACCAATAATTTACATTTTAGTTAATTATAAAGAATATCAATTAAAAGTGACTTAAAAGGAGAATGGTTCTATTGAAGTAAATTTATATACTTTTGCAACATTATCTCTACGTTTTTAGAATATTAGACAAACTTGTGGCATAAAATCATAACTTTTATTTGAAATTCTAAAGGATTTACTCGAACACCAAATTTAAAAGTATAAAAGTATTTCCAAACCAAAATTTATAAAAATGCAAAAACTCTTTTTCCCCTCTACATAAATTCTATCAACAAATTCAAAGAGATAAAATTGAAAAAACTGTTTGGATATCTATTCACTAATAACACCCCATGAATTTCCCAAAACAAACCCCATGAATGGATTAGAATAAAGGAAAGAAAAGGGAAAGTAAGCAAAAAAAGTGGCCATAACAATACAAATCAAAATAGGAAATAATAGTCTTGATTTTTTTCTTAAAAAAACCAAAATTAAAATGAAAAATGAATGGCCCATAATCTTCATTTGTACTCTTACACAAGCCTTTCCCCACTTCCTTAGTCAAGCAAGTCTGCCCCTTTCAGTATTATATTCTCTATTCTCTATCTTCTTCTTCTTCTTCTTGTATCTGTCGTCTTCAAGTTAACTGTCAAAGTTGTGAGAGAGAGCTTGAAGAGAAACTCTTTCTTAATTTGATGTCTTTGTTTTCTCTCTTTAATTTATGGTATAATATATGTAATTATAATTGAGCTATTAAGGGTGAGATTGCAATTAATTTACTGATTAAAGTTTGAGGGAAGAAGAAGAAGAAGAAAGAAGGGAACTGTTTGAAGAGTTATGGCAGTGGGAATTGGAATAGAAAGTGAAGGAGGGCAATACAATGGAAAGATGACTTCATTTGTGGTGTTTTCTTGTATGATGGCTGCCATGGGAGGTGTTCTCTTTGGCTATGACATTGGAATTTCAGGTACTCTTCTCCATCTCCATCTCCATCTCATTTCATTTATTCTCATTTCCAATCTCCATAGTTTTCTTACTTAAATTACAAGTTTAATCTTGATAGACAGAATTCAAAAAGTGTTTCTAAAAACTACTTTAATGGATGTATTCTTTGATTTAGTTCATTTTAATTTTTATACTCCTAAAAAATTAATTTTGATTTTTATATTGTCAAAATGTTCATGTTGGTTATTAAACTTTTGAACGTTTTGGTTCACTTTTGTTGTTGAATTTTGAAAAGCAACTTTTATCTTTTAATTTTTGTTTTGAGAGATAATAAAGATAGAAAAAAGAATATTTCTTGTAAAAAGTTGAAATATCCTTTTCTTTTAATTTTGTAACTAACAATTATGATGAATTTAATTTAAAAAATAAATCATTTTAGAAGAAAAATAGTAATACTTATTCAAATAAAAATGAGTTTCTTTTAAAATCTTTAATTCAAACGAATCAATAATGATGGATACTCCTTAATTGTTATTTAATAAAAATGTGTTTTAACTAAAATATTTGTTTTTCTTAAATCAATTTTTTTTCTCTTAAATTTAAAAGCACAATTGATATTTTTTTTTGTCATCATGAAATTTAAAATTGAAAGACAATAATTATGTAAAGCAGTTGGGTTGATTATTTAGGTTATAATAATATGAAAAGGACTCCAATCACACCATGTGGATATATGTGAAACTATAGAAATGATATGAGGAAAAGTCTTGCGAATATGTGATCACACAAACTTAATCAATGATCCCATCAAAAAGACTACAAATATTAATTACATTAATTAAGGTTTATTTTTAAAAAATAAACCAAACATATTTACACAATATACCAAAATTACATCAATAAAATCTAAAATTTTACTATATATTTTATAAATATTTTCAATTTAAAATAAATCTTCAATTAAATAATTACTTTTCAATCTTCGTTATTGAAATTTAACCCTTTGTTTCTATATCATGTATTATTTACCATTTTAATCTCCTGATTTTAATATTTTCAATAGCTTTTTTTGTTATTTAATTAGACTTTTGTACTTTTCCACTCCATTTAAGATTTATTACAAATGAAAAAAATTAAAATCGAATAAAATTCAAGAACCAAAACAATATTTTTATACTGCTAGTTTGTTTCATACATAAACATTAACATTTGAAGTGAAAATTAATAATAATTTCACACTCACAAAACTTAATTATTATTGATGATGATTATAATGAATTAATTATGTTATAGGTGGAGTGACTTCAATGGAATCATTTTTGAAGAAATTTTTTCCAGAAGTGGATAGAAAAATGAAGGAAGACAAAGATATAAGCAACTATTGCAAATTTGATAGCCAACTCTTAACATCCTTCACTTCTTCTTTATACCTAGCTGGCCTTATAGCTTCCTTTTTTGCTTCATCTATGACCAAATCTTTAGGACGTAAACCTTCCATTCTCTTCTCTGGCGTCGTTTTCATTGCCGGGGCCGCCCTCGGTGGCGCTGCCATGAATGTTTACATGCTCATACTTGGCCGCGTCTTGCTCGGAGTTGGCGTCGGCTTCGCAAATCAGGTACAATTCTCTTTTTTTATCTCTTTCCGAATCCCATTTATCTTTTTAATTTAGTTTTAATATATATACATACGTATTGTCTTACCTCGAACCACTAACACATTTTTGTTGATGTTTATCAATTAGTAGTTACAAACATCTATCACTCTTACAATTTTAAAAAACTAACACTTTAAATTTTCAACTAATGTCCTTAAAATTCTATATTATATTATTTTATGTTGTGAAATTATATATATATATAATTGTTTAATTAAAATTTAGTTCCTAAGCATGAATCAGATCAACACTCAATTATTTTATGGTTTGGAAAATCTGTCTTCTTGTGTTGTTGACATTTCTTGTGATTTGATATTGATACTGATTTATTTATTTATTTATATTTAAGATCCAAATTGAGACTCATTTATAATTACTTTATTTTATTATTTTTATCATACACATCGGCAAGGATTTTCGTGTCTTGACCAACCATTTGCTTTCATATTACTATTGTGAAAAAAAAGTCATTAATTCTAATAATTATATCAATTTAAAATTTAAACTATTACAGATGTATCAATTTAAGTTTTAAATTTGCATGATTGTATCAGTTTAAATGTGTTAATTAAATTTTGTTGTAGTGGTCAATCTTGTTCAATTTGTTCAAACATATTTTTGGTTCTCATCTCAAAAAATTAATCGCGATAGTTAAGCATTTTCTAATGAAATAGTTAACGTGGAAAATCTTACGTGATGTTTCACAATGAGAACATATTTTCACTCTTATTATCAAATCTGTTCCAATCTATACATTTGCAGGCAGTGCCATTGTACCTCTCTGAAATGGCACCATCAAACTACAGAGGAGCTATCAACAATGGCTTCCAATTCAGCGTCGGAATCGGAGCTCTAACCGCCAATTTAATCAACTTCGGCACCCAAAAGATTAAATCCGGCAATGGGTGGCGAATTTCCCTCGCCATGGCAGCTTTCCCCGCTTCAATCTTAACCCTCGGCGCCTTTTTCCTTCCTGAAACCCCCAACAGTCTCATTCAGCGTGGCAGTTCCCACCAACTGGTCGATGAAATGCTCCAACGAATCCGTGGCACCCCTAATGTCCAATCCGAGCTCGCCGACCTAATCAAAGCCAGCGAGATTGCTAAATCCATCGACAGCCCATTCAAGAACATCATGAGAAGAAAATATAGACCCCAATTAGTGATGGCCATTGCCATACCCTTCTTCCAACAAGTAACTGGAATCAATGTAATCGCTTTCTATGCCCCTGTTTTGTTTAGAACAATCGGGTTGGGGGAAAGCGCTGCGTTGTTCTCCGCAATCATGACGGGAGCTGTTGGGCTTGTCACTACGTTCTTATCAATGCTGGTGGTGGACAAATTAGGGCGGAGGGTTTTGTTCATAGCTGGCGGTTTGCAAATGTTTGTGTCACAGGTAAATTAGTTTAAGCTATTGGATTAATGATGTAGATTATATCATGTTAAATTTATCTTTACTCATGAGTTTAAATTAGCCGATAAAATAGGTGATTTAAGCATATTTAATACATGGTGGTTTGCAAATGCTTGTGTCATAAGAGGATATGATATTAAATAAGATTTAAATACTATTTGAATGCCTATATATATGTTCACTTTAGTTCCTATAACAATATGCAAATGTTTGTCACAGGTCATTGTTGGTGTGCTACTTGCAGCACTGTTGGGAGACCAAGGGACTGTGAGTAAAGGCTATAGTTATTTGCTTTTGGTGTTGATTTGTGTGTATGTGGCTGGATTTGGGTGGTCTTGGGGGCCATTGGGATGGCTTGTACCAAGTGAGATATTTCCATTGGAGATCAGGTCAGCAGGGCAGAGTATAACAGTGGCAACAAATTTTGTGTTCACATTCATTATTGCTCAGACATTTTTGGCAATGTTGTGCCATTTGAAAGCAGGTATTTTCTTCTTCTTTGGAGGGTGGGTAGTGGTAATGACTGTGTTTGTGTATTATTTTCTGCCTGAGACGAAAAATTTGCCCATTGAGAAGGTGGAGAGAGTGTGGAGAGAGCATTGGTTTTGGAGGAGAGTTGTTGGGGAAGATGATAATGAGGAGAGGAAGGTGGGGGATTTTCAATCTTCACTTTGAGGATTCAATCTCATACACACATGGGGTTGTCATTATGGTTTTTGTTTAAAATTAAGGCACGTCTAGAGTTCAAAACATTGGATGATGAATGGTCTTCGGCCATTCTATAAAGTTAGATGTATGAGATGTAAATTAAACTTTGTAATTTTGTTATTTATATTATAATGGTAGGAAAATGATCAATTAAAGGACTAAATAGTTTTTGGACATGTTAAAAAGGACAATAATTAAGTTCAACTTTACCCATAAAAAAAATTGACACTTGACATGTTTTTATTAGACAAATGCTTGAACTACACAAAGATAAGTACAACCCATGCAATACCCAAATTTTTTCATAGAATTTTTTTACTCAAAACCTTGTTTAGTTGAAAAGTAGTAAGATAATATCTTATTATTTTAAATGAAGTACAAGTTACTTTTCCAAGTTTGATGTCGTTGGGTTGGGTTGGTTTGAGCATTTTCGATTGCAAAAATTAATGTTTATCTCCATCATTTATGTTGTAATACTTAAAAAAAAAAGAACTTTCAAAACTTTCAAAAGCACCATTGTACTTCATTAAAGAAAAAGAAAGTTTACAATGGGATATGTGACATACAAACTCTAGTATAAAGAATTTCTATATTAGTTTGATTCGACTGAAAATTTGTTATTATATTTTACCAAGGTATTAAACGGTGTGACAAACACCATACTCGTGTGTAAACTTTCTTATCGCATCCTCTTAAACTACAAATTCATCATTGACATACTCAAAGGTCAAATATGTTTTTCTTTCTAGATTTTTTCTATCGACAGTGTGGATCCTTGACAATCAAAGTATTTCTTTAATCATCTGGAGCATTTGCTTTAACATGTATGAAAATTATGTTCAATAACATGATATGAAAAAATTATGATGGATGATATTTAAAATAGTGCATGTAGAGTAAAAGATTGAGTAATGGAAACATGAGAATGTAAAATAAGAACATGGTTGGTAAGTTCCTTAGGCAACAGATAGGCATCAATCTCATTATTGGAAGCATGATCAATTTTTTAATTGGCTTTAACATAGATTTGACCTTATAGTTTGTATAATTGTGTGATGACGTGTTGTTTCAAAAATATATAATAATTTATCTAGAGTATAGAGTATTCATATATAAAAATAAAAAATATAACAAACTACCTAATATATTTGATATACTATCATTAAAAATTAAAAATAGTGATTTGATATATAAATTTAGATTTGGTTTATAATTAAAATTTCCAATAGAATATATCTATATGCTACCGTTTATTTAGATAAATTTTAGATCTTTTTTAAAATAGAAAAAGTGAACAAACTAAAACAAAACTATTAAAACAAGAATATTTTCTATTAATCTTTTTCAAATATACCAAAAATATCTTTCAAAATTACAAAAAATAACTATTTATTTGAGGAAGGTGAAATTAGATATCCGAACTCGGCAACTGTATTTTGGAAACCTCTAGAAATGGTTAAAGTGATTCCACGTGGCAAAATCGTATTTGTTTAAACTCCACTTTTTCTTTGCCACAACAATCACATCAGAGCCGTCCGATTAATTATTTAAAGTTTCCTAAGCAAATGAACTTTGAATTTTACTTTATTTTATTAAATATTTAATTTTAAAAGAGTTTTGGCCTTTGAGAGACATTCTGTTCTTCAGCTTCTACAGCCTGAGCGCGTATTTGCCTTTTCGTAATCGGTGAGTTCTTCTACGATCCTCTTCTCTTCTTCCGGTTTCTCTACAACATTCTTGTGCGATTCTAGGGATTTTTTAAAATTTTTTTTGCTTTGTACCCGATCACGACTTCCAGCTATAATTCTTTACAGGTAGAAATTTCATCATCTTTGATCAATATAAACAACTGAGATTGGTCATCGTTATTTTTCTTTTCCAGAGCTTGTTAGATTGTCTTGATGTTATGTTTAGTGATTCTGCTACTTTCTGATTCATTTCTTGTGTTCTCATGTGAGGAAATTTAGCAGAGAATTAGACTTATTGTTGAATTTCTGATGATAATTGGATGATCTCGTCAGGTAGTCAGTTCTTATAGTTATGATCGAGTAAACGGATTGGTACTTAATTTCTGTTACGGATATGACTGGCTTGTTTGTAATATCAATTTAATCCATCAGTTTTGGCGGATGGCTAAATTAGATTTCCCTTAGATTTTTTCTACGAAGGATATTAAACGAAATACAACTGAGATTATTGAGATAACATATGGTCGTGTATAACTAAAAATGTGTTGAGTTATAGTCACTTAATTTTAGTCGAGAGATTCTGGTTTCCTTCTCAATTTTAGTTTCTATTGAACTGAATTGAATAGTTGCAAGGGATGGTTCGTGTGGATATATTCGAAGTCTGGTTGAACTTTTACAGGCTTATTGGACTTAGTACATCATTTGATATTATTACTTGCTAGCTGCAATTATTTTTAACTTTGATGTGCATTGTTCTGTAACAGGCTTAATCAATACATATCTTTAAACTGAGTCTGGTTTCATGGTTGGTTCAATGCCTACTGTTAACTCTTCTCAGTGGCAAGAGAAGGCTAGTGGTTTTTTTTCTTCGTCAGGTATACTTTTCAGTATATAAATGAAGTTGTTTTTGTTGTTTGCTCTCTTACAGTTCTAATTGTTGTGTTTGCCATTGAATGATGATAAATTGCAGGTGTGAAGCTGAAAGAAGCTGGACATTCAGCTGGAAATTTTGTTGAGGAAGTTGCTAAGGATGCAAAAGGAAATGCTGCTGATGTGGCTGAACGGGTTGGTACTTTGTTCAAGAGCCGATGGGCACTCCTCCAACAGCCAGCTACCAGACATGCTGTGCAAGAACGTCTAATATCTGCTGCTGCTACTACGGGCACATTCTTCAGAAAAGGTGTATCAGAGACAAAGGACAAGGTTGTTGTGGGGAAAGTTAAAGTTGAAGAGGTAATTTTGATCAACATTCCTATTTCCGTTTTGTTTTTTGTTCTTTTGTATATTACTTGGCAGATAATTACCTTTCATTTTCAACATTTTTAGGTTGCAAAAAAGACTGCACAAAAGAGCAAGACAATTTTGACAGATATTGAACGATGGCAGAAGGTAATAGTCCTTCTATACAGTTCTTATCTCTTTATATATTATACCCAACTTCTAACTCCTCTTTGTTTACAATTATGCAGGGGGTTGCCAGTACTGATGGTAAGTTCCTGAATTTTGTCCATTTAGTTTATATAGTGTCAATGAGTATTCTACAGGCTTGAGCTCTCTGCCAAATCTTCTTGCTTGGTTCTACTCTGTATTCTTCTTCTTCTTGTTATTCTTCTTATAACTTTATTATGAACTGTAGTATTTGGAGTTTCAATTGAGGTAACCGTGCAAAAACAACAGTCAAGCAGGGTTATTCCACATATTTTGGTTAGGTGTGCCGATTATCTCGTCTTGTCAGGTACTGAATTTCACAATTACATTGCATCCCTATCTATACACATTTATACATGTAACTTTTTGCATGCAACTAAACTTATTTTTAACATCTGCCTTTGCTTACCCTTTATTTTCATATTTAGGATTAAACTCACCATGGTTGTTCAAATCTGACGGAGATAAAAAGGTTCTTCAGCAGTTGGTGTCTATGTATAATCAAGGTAAAGGAAGTAGTTTATATGATTAAGTTGTGTCTTTAATGATTTACTTTGAATAACTCCAAAGTGTGTGTTGGATATACATTTTTCAGATCCAAATGCTCCCTTACCTGAGGGTACAAATCCAGTTGATGTAGCAGCTCTTGCTAAATGTTACTTGGCAAGTCTTCCTGAACCACTAGTCACTTTTGAGCTTTATAATGAGATCAGGGGTGCTCGTACAAGCATAAATGCCCTTCGAAACATTTTTAAGAAACTTCCAAACGTGAACTACATGACCTTGGAGTTTACTACTGCCCTACTTCTCCGCGTAAGCCAAAAAGCACTTCTCAATAAGGCAGGGACTCTCTCTCTCTTTCTCTCTCTCGTTGTGCAAGCATACCTGTTTGTGCAGTCTTGTTTACATAGGTCCATTTATGAGTTTTTAGTAGTGTATCTCTCTCTCTCACCCATACACATACATACACATACATACACATACACATACACATACACATACACATACACATACACATACACATACACATACATACACATACACATACACGCACATACACATGTTCATGCATTCCTGTGAACACTCTTGATTATATAGGAATGTTTTTTAGTTTATGTTGGCATGTAAGGACATATTATGTGCACTTCAATATGGATGGATACATATAGGTGCATTCGTGTTTATATAGGTCAATTTAAGTGTTACGGTGATCTCTGCTTTATTATGAACTTCAAACCTAGAAAAAGTTACTTGAAGATTTGTCAGATATGATATTTGTTTCAGCAGAGGATTTCTAGAATTGACTATGATCATAAAAGGGATATTTACTATCCTACTCAACATCTAAGCACTACCTAGATTTTAGATAGAAAAGCTTCTGTGCAAGGCTGCAAATTTCATATATTTCACAAAAATGATGTGAGAGTACTTGTTAGTGGTTGGTATAGATTACTAGGATACTGGTAAGGGGTATCATGAGTAGTTAATAAGTGGTGTCTTGGTTATAAACTTATAAATAAGTGGAGTTGAGAACCCTAAGGGAGGGGGATCATTTTGGTGAGAGTGGAACTTTGGTAGAGAGTAGACCTCTCAAAAGGCTTTTATATTGTCCTTTTTAGTGCTCACTTGTTATTGCAACATTGCAACTTTTTACAATGTAAAATGTGCCTCGACTTCACAATATACGACCTTCAGGAATATAAAATTTTTGGTGCTAGTCAAGATTTTGTGCTCCAGAACCTTCTTCCACAATTCTTCTTGTGACGAGGATGATATATTGTCATGCATACCCACTAATGTATGGCTTTGATGTTTGGGGAGTTTTGGGTATTATTTCTGTATTATTCTTCCACTTAGGTGATATGTATGCTTTTAGCTATTCCTAACTTCTTTCTGACTAATTGCTAATTTTCTGCCCTGGAAATTTAACACCTTTTTTATGTAACTTTTTAAGTCATCTTCCAATGTTCAACATGTTCTTATTTGTGTTGCTAATCTCTTTGTTCTTTCTATAGATGGATGCTCGTAGCCTTTCTATGG
Organism: Cucumis sativus; assembly: GCF_000004075.3. Lineage (NCBI taxonomy): Eukaryota > Viridiplantae > Streptophyta > Magnoliopsida > Cucurbitales > Cucurbitaceae > Cucumis > Cucumis sativus. The sequence continues at coordinate 2,533,128 of NC_026658.2, forward strand.
AGATGACTCCTATAATAATGTGGCAAAATGACAGGCGGCCAGAATTCTATCGGGAATATTGGGATTATCATTCTAAAAGCTCTTCTGCAAAGTCTTTAAATAATACACCACCTACTTACAGTGCATGGGACATGCTTTCAGGTAACTAGGCCAATAGTCCTTTCTGTTTGATTGCTTGCTATGTACTTTAATTTAGTGCCACATAATTGGAAATGGATCTCGATTCCTCCCCTTATTGAATGGAAACTTCAATCGGAAGCTTTGGAACAAGAACTACAGTGATCAATTAGATTTTTCATTTACTCTATGATAGACAATCTGCAGTGAATCAGAGAACCTACGACCTCTGTATGCCAGTAATTTTACCTAGTAAAATAAAATATTTATTTTGATTATTGCCTTATATTTCGACGGAAAAAATGTGAAGGATATATTCTATAGTGAAGGTTGGACAAATTTCCATCTTGACCCAGCATCTTAGGAGTTTCAAGTAGTTTACTGTACATGTGCTTGCTGCTAATTCTTTGGTTGGTGCACTGTTTTAGCACTTTGTGGTTAATTTGAAGCTCTTTTAGAGAATATGACTGTTTTTTTTAACCAGCACTTTTCATACATAAAGGTTTCTTTGAGCATTCATGCAACGAAACTTTAGGCTGCATCTGTTTATGACATGAGTAGGGACATTTTGATTCACTTAGCCGTTCTGTTTGTTATTCCTTACCATGTTGTAAAATTGAGAACTCCGCACGTAAATGTTAACAAGGAAAATAGTTTTAGTTAGTTGAAGTTGTTTGAGTATAGTTGGCATACAAATTTGTCTGCTGGAATTGAATGATGGTCCCCAAGGACAATTCTCATCATTTTTATTTTTTGGGCTGCAGAAGAGAGTGATGATACGGATGCTTCCTCTCACATTCCTTTAGATGATGGCGTTCCAGTTGACTTCAATGCTGTCGAGGTCGTTCAGTGCCTCATAGAACATCATAATGAAATTTTTACTGATGCTAACGAAACAATTTGGAGATAAATCAACAACCCTTTTTCTTGAGGCGCCAAATATTCTTGGGTGGATTCTGATACAAGTCTATCTCGTAGAGGAAGATTTATATCTGAGAGTTGTTTTCTTAGTTCGATTGACCAGGTAGGTAAATTAAACTCAAAATTTATTCGGATGTGAACAATTAGCACAGTGAGAGAAACTACACTGTGATGCACAGAATGGAGCACATTTAGGAATGCTTTAGTCAATCTTTTCAAGTTTTCTTTTGTAATAACCTACCAGTATTTGCATGGGTTTCAATTTACTGATTTGAAGATAGATATTTCAGTTGTACATACAACTAGAACTGCTATTATATTAAGTTTGTGAATAATAACTATATTTACAATTGAAGAATCAACATTACTTTACTCTTCTTCCGGAATTTTTCTACGCCCCTTGTTCACACTATAAATTTGCTTTCATAAATATTTGTGTACCACAGTTTAATATCAATGGGTCCCCACCCTGTTTATAAGAGCGTGTTGGCATGGTGTGCAATAAATAGCGGTAGTATGAAAATTGACCTGGTGGTAAGGAAAATTTTCCCTCTTCTTCGTACTTGGATTTCTGTAATTGATCAATGGAGGAAGCCGCAGTTCAAACTTGTATAGGATTTTTTTGTTTTAAAAAATTTCTTTTATATTTATGCGTGTTCAAGCCAGCTTGCACGCACCTCAACTAATTTTACAGGACAATCTGCTACCCTACAACATTTGGATTAAACCCTTGTATAGTATATTCATACTGCAAGCTTTTCTGAACCCTTGTATGCAAGCTTTTATTCTAGAAATTTCCTAATGCTTGACATAATATTTCCCTCCGAGTACCAAACTTGGTGATTCTTATAAATTAAATTAGACACTGGTCTTATCTAACCGTTTGTATTCTTATTTCCAATAATATTTAACCCTCCATATGAAATAACACATTTCTTTCTGAAGATCATTTGATAAGGATGATAGACATATTGACATGTTTAGACGTTTAGAAGATAGCAAAAATGGGAGTGATTTCCTTCTTTTCCAGTTCTGATATTCTATAACAGAATTTGAGTTTGGACTACTATCGTCCAAGTTTAAGGACCCATTATGATGGGAGATGATGAAGTGATTTTGGGTGTGTTTGAACATTAACGATCATCAATGGATCCTTCTAAATACGATGACGACTTCTGTGACTACTATTTCGAAGTATGTCCTAGATTAGCTTTGTTTTATATGAATAAGTTGTTGAACTTCCCATGGTCCTGCTCTCTTTCTCATCCTTAGGACTTGGGCCTAGTCTCTTCGTTGTACTTCATCTCTATGTAGTGTCTATTCATTTTCTTAATGAAGAAGCAAAAAAACTTCTCAGCTCGTGCTGATTTAGAACCGTTTAGTCCAATGATAGTGAGCAGGAAATAAGAAAAAACAGATCAGCAAAGCCCACCAAAGCAATATAGCAAACTAATAAATTAAGACGTGAATGCATTGCCTTTTGAGGCAGTGGAGTTTAGATATCAATGTTTCAAGTTACAATCTTTTGCTTTGTCATGATTAAATGCCTAGTTCAATGAAGGAGGAGATCGATCAAAGAAGTCAAATAAATCAGCTGTGAAATCATCAAAGCAATCATCTGGGGTTGTATAGTAAGGGTTTCCATTCTTAACTTCTAAACTACTTTCTGCTTTGATCTCTTGTTCTTTAGGCATTGAATTGCTCATGAAATGCAGGGAATTGTTTGTTTCCAAAGTCTCACCTGGTTCGAACACGTCTTGCACATTGCACGGAATGTGGTTTGGTGCTAGTCCATGGCAGTCGGGAAACATTCCGATCTCTTGCGAGGATTGAGCAAATTGGGAGAAACAGCAATGAGAAAAAGGGTCAAAGGGTGCTACCATGTGTATGGTTGAAGTTCCAAATATTTGATTTTCATTTTCCATTGTAAGCATATTTGACTGTACTGATAGCGTCGCCATCTTGTGCATCTCTGAGTTTCCTAATTGGAAAGCATTCTTGAAATGATCTTTCCAGGTCGATGATTGTTCATCCGGCTGAGACGAGCTGGAGCTAGGAACCTGCAAATACATCAGCCATACTACCAAAAAATCACCAAAATGATAGTCTAATCTTCATTACAGACGAAGGTTGGACATCTACAAGAAGTTGTAAGTTGGTAACTATTAACTTAAGAAACCAATTATCTTCCATTTAACTTAAATAGAAAACTATTTTACCTCTAAGACAGGCATTTCATGGAGTCTTTGAGACTCTAAACTCCTCTGTTTATTTTTCTGAGATTTCTGTGGTGGGGTTTGCAAAATCTTTTCCAATCTCTTCCTTCGTGTGCTCCAAAAATTCTTCACATCATTATCTGTCCTTCCCTCCAAATACGTTGCGATTTTCGCCCATTTGTTCCCAAATTGTGCCTGTAATTCAATCACCACCCTCTCTTCATCTGCTGTAAATTTGCATCCTCTGCACAAATATGCATATTCTTTACATCACTACTTATAAAGAGAACCAAAACCTTACAATTAGTACAAGAACAGGAAACTAAGGGAACAACTGAGAGCACGTTCGAACAATTTTCTCAAGTGTTCATAAACACTATATGTGCTCTTAGGAAGTCAATCCAAATACACTCTAAAATTCAAATCTTATTACTTACGTCTTCAAGTTGGGTTGAAGTCGATTAACCCAACGTAGCCGGCAGGATTTTCCAGTCCGGGGAAGAAGACCTTTGGATCGAAGGGAGCTCCAGTCTCTTGGACCAAACTTATTGACATAGTTGATCAGAATCTCATCTTCTTCAGCCGTCCATGGCCCTTTCTTCATAACAATCCCTTTTTGTCTTTCCATTTCCAAACACAATTTTTCTCTTCTCTTCTCTGCAACTCTCTTCTTCTAAGTGTAGGACAGTGTCATATTGGAAACTTTCTTTTCTTTTTTCTTATTTTTGCCTCTGCTTCTCTGTGGTTTACTCCATGGAAGTCTTAGAAGGTTAGCCGTTAGATTCTTCATGAGATTTTGACGAGTGGATGAGATGTTATTGTGTTTCGTTTCTGTGCGTTGGGGGGAACATTGGATTATGTCTCTTCCCCACTTTACATTAGTAGCGGTTTTGACGGTTAGTGGTAAAGATGCATTTCCCCGCCCGCTTGAGTTTTGGGTTTCAAATTCGAGTAATTACTCTTGTATCCTTCTCGTGGTTTATTTAATATTACATTCTAATCATGGATTTCTCAGTTTTATGTTTGTATTTACATTTTCAAAAACTTAAAAACTCCATTTTTTTCCTTCCATATAATTATAAGTTCCTTTGAATGTTTAATGCTCGTTTAAGTTTAATTATCAAATTATTTTCTAGCATTACCTCTAAATCTCAAATAGAAAAGGAATATGATTTTAGTTCTTTAAGTTTTGAAGAATACATCTATTTGGTTTTTAGTTTTCAAAACGGAATTTTTAAACATGGTAAAGATCTCTCAAATAATTTATTATTATATTTTAAATAATTTTCTCTCTCTAAAATTGTTTATTAAAATTTTGTTAAAATTTAAATACCTTATAATTATTTTTAAAAAGTTAAGAAAATAACCATTTAAATCTATTTCTAAAAATTTAGGGGCTTTGTCAACTTGAGTAATTTAGGAGAGACGGATTACTTCGATAAAAAAAACGAATCTATGGATGACCAATTAAAGAAAAACTTTACTGTATTCACATTTTTCATTAAAATATTCACATTATCGTTATTCGTATTAATTCTTCCAATAACTTTTCTATAATTACTATCAACTAAACTCTTTTATGGTTAGCGAAGTGTTTCCTACTAAAAAGATATTTTTTAAAAATCCAAAGACTACTAAAAGTATATTTTAAAACTCATGAATTCAAAACACATATTCTTTTCCCTGCCATTTAAAAAACATTTTTTTTTTATAGAAAAATGTGAGTGATAGAGCAAAAAAAATAGATCAACCCTTGGTGAACTAAGAGGATAATCTTCAATCTAGATTTCATTTGAGCAATCATGTTGTGGTTGTCACATTACTAACAGATAAAATCACGATGGTTGAAGGTTCAATTTCTACTTTTATCGTGGTTGTATTAAAGAAATTATTACTAATTTTTCACTATGACTATTTACACGGGTTGAACATGTCAACTCGATTTATTTTATCCATCATTTTTCTAATATATAAAGACTACGACAAAAAAATTTCCCCTCACCATTGGAATGTAAATGATTAATAACTAAAATTATGCTTTATTGTTATTGTTATTAGTTAATTATTTGGAGACTTGTTTGATAACATTTGAACAAATGTCTCTTGTCCAAACTATTTAACTTATTAACTCGTTTTTTTTTTTTTTTTATAATTTGTGTTGTTTTCTAACACCTTGTTACTTTCATTTTCATGATATTTTTGAGCAAAATGGAGACTAGCTTGATACAAAGCACAATGCTCCTATGACTAACATCAAAGACATTAAGTCTACTTTTCTAATCAATTAGTTCAAATCCTAAGTGGCAAAGTAAAATGTAAATTGACCTAATTTTTAAGTTTCTTTTAGGACAAGATGAGATGAAATATTGAGTTATTTAACATGTATATAAACGTCAAGTGATTCATGTTCTTGTTGACTTTTATTTTTTAATTTCAAACATTATTCAGCCCTTACTTGAGATAAGAAATACATATAAGAATATTAATTTACTAGCAACAGGATCGAATTCAAAAGTGACTCGTATAGTGGGTTTATTGTTTATAAGAGTGCATTTTCACAATATACATTGTAATAGCTAGTAACAATGGAGGAAGTGATGAGTTCAATTTCTATAATTCATTAAGATTTAGTGGTCACTTGACCTACTAGATGGAGTTAATAAGTCTGAAGTTAGCATATTTATATAACTTATGGGTGAATGTATATTTATGGGGCTCTTGAAAAATAACAAAAAAAAATTATGATAATAGTAAATTTAAAAGTCGATAACCTATAGTTAGGTTCTGATAATCCTTTGATAGTCTTCTAATTACTGATTTTGATACTCTTATGAAAATTGTGGATTAGTGTATCTCATATTTGTAATATCACATCACATATTCGCAATATGTAAAAGGTGTGTTATAAGTCTTTCTTTTTGTTTTTTTTTTTGTTTTTGTAGCAGAGATTGAAACTTGATTGAATACAAATGAAAGAGGACAAAAATTTTGAGTCCACAATTGTAGAGGAGTTTCAACCTTAATCAACGAGGCACTGAATTTTGTTCGAATCTCCATTCTCCACTAAATGGAACGTTTTGGCCTTGATTCTAAGGATCGGCTTCGAGCTTCCGCCTTGCTGCTTATATTGCTTTTCCTGGTACTCAGTAGAAGAACCCATCGCCGTATTTCTCTATTCAATGCCATTTTCAATTTTCTCAGTTTGGTGTTTGAAACGGCTTAGAATTTTGAAAGAGAATTTGAGAAGCACCCAATTCTTTACTTTAGCGTAATTTTGAACCCCGATTCTTCAATTTTCGTTTCTAGCTGGAATTGATTTGGGAGTTTTCCCATCTCCGGTGTTCTTTTAAGTTCTCATCCTCTTCCCTAAATTCATGCTTACAGGGTTTCACCTGCTTAGTTTCTTCATTGAAATGTTACGTTTCCATTATCTTTGTTGAAGTTTTCATCGATTATTGAGTTATTAGGTGACTGAACGTGTAGCTGGAGAGTCGAGCTTGTACCCTTTGGTCGTAAGCACATGGCCCTTTTTGGAGGCTGTTGAAAGGGCATGGAGTGCTGCTAATAATGGCAATTCAGCAGTTGATTCTGTTGTAGAAGGATGTTCTGCCTGTGAAGAACTGAGATGTGATGGTACAGGTAGGCACTTTTATTTTATAAAGAAATTGACGTGGGTCTAAATGTAGATATTTGTGCTCAAAATGGAGTTTATTGGCTTATCTTTGAATAGATTTGTTGAGCAGTTCACGGGGTGTTTTCTTTACACGGAAAATATATTGGATTTGCCAAAAGTTTTGGATAGAGATGCAATGAGGGTTTTGAAGTAGAGGTTACTTTCTGCAGTTTATGGTAATGTCCCCTCCTGCAGGAGTGTTTAGCAGGAAAAAAGTATGGATGCACTATGTATTTTATATCACCATTTCACCTCAAGATTGTTTTCATGAAAACAATTTTATTGTATTGGTTGGTTCACTTTATTTTCTCTAGTGGACCTGTTAGTAGGATTCAAGCCTGAAGGTCTCACCATCTGTAAGAGAAAAAAAAAAAACAAATAGATCTTGTTGGGTTCCTGAGAAATTCTTGGATTTCTTTCAGAAGCGGATGATTTTTCATCTACTTCCCATGTTTCAAGAATGATTATCATGACATTGAGAAATACCCAAAAAGGCATTTAGGAAATAAATATGATTCAATCTCTGCGCGGTTCGTTTCAAGAAAGGAAGATCCCTAAGAATCAATCCTTCTTTTAGTTGTTGCAATGCTTCAAAATTTTCTCCATAGAAGCACATTTTGCTATTCCGGGTTGGATGCTTTAATATACATCAATTAATATGTGCATATGAAGTCTCTTGTTTAATGTAGTTTGCTATGTACAGTTGGACCAGGTGGAAGCCCGGATGAAAATGGAGAAACAACAATTGATGCCATGGTTATGGATGGGGTAGACCTTCTCTCTTGTTTTCTATAATATTCATTTTCTGTTACTCTGTCTTTGTGCATCAGATTAAGGATTTACTTTATATTTTAATAAGGATATGCCTAGGTGACGATGGAAGTTGGAGCTGTAGCTGCCATGAGGTATATTAAGGATGGTATAAAAGCTGCAAGGTTAGTGATGAGACATACTGAACACACTTTACTCGTTGGAGAGAAGGCCTCTGCTTTCTCCATTTCAATGGGTCTTCCTGGACCCACAGATCTCAGCTCGCCGGAGTCAATAGAAAAGTGGAATAAATGGAAAGAAAACAATTGCCAACCTAATTTTCGGAAAAATGTTGTGCCTGTCAATAGCTGTGGCCCTTACCACTCTAATGGCCTTCTGCTAGTTGCTGAAACGACATGTCTAGGAGATGGTCCAAGAAGAGCCGTTGAATTAAGGTCAAATCATTTTGGTCGTCACAGTCACGATACCATATCGATGGCAGTAATCGATAAGGTAAGTTGATAAGGGAAATTAATTCTCTTTTGTCATTAAGGTCATCTTTAAGGATTTGTTTCTTGGAATAGTTTGGGCACATTGCTGTTGGAACATCCACCAATGGGGCCACCTTCAAGATCCCAGGCAGGTAAGTTCTATTAACTGCCGACACTTTACTTTGTCAGTAAAGCTTGGCTCTTACTTTATGCAAATTTTAAATCTGTCTTGTATATTCACAAATGAAAAATCTATTTTTGATTTATTTAATCCTTTTTCACCTAATCTCTCTTACATGATTTTCAAAGGTACTTTGTGAATTTCACTCTTCACTTTGTTGTGCATTTGTCTGTGTTTGCTCTTATAACAAAATTTTCCAATTTTCGGGTTTAATGGTTGAGAATTCCTCGGCTGAGCTTACCCAACAAGATCGATTCACTTAGTCTTGAAGTTGAGTAATTATCCTCTCAGATTACAATATTTTAGGCTAAATGTTAGCTTTTTTTTTGTCATTAGAAAGCTCGAGTAACTAGATGCCATTGAAACTTTTGGAATCACCTCTCTGAAATTTCTTTGCTGCAGGGTGGGTGATGGTCCTATAGCAGGATCTTCAGCATATGCGGATAGTGATATCGGTGCATGTGGAGCAACTGGGGATGGCGACATCATGATGCGTTTCCTGCCATGGTAAAAACTGAGAATTTTCCATCTAATAAAATATTTGAAAAAAGGGCTGAATTCTGAAGCTAAGTTATGTTTATATAACCATTTCTATCTATTATATATGTAACTGCTTTCATTGAAACTCAATGCACAAGCTTTCAGATGTTTTACTTTTATAAAGGTCTATTTGCTTGTTCAATAATTCTTCAATATTATCCCCACTTCTCACTTTTCCCTCTATTTAACTGAATTTCTCATCTGTCGAACTGTCCCCATTTTGTTTGAGTCTCCAAAATATTTCTGCTTGATTACAGCTACCAAGTTGTTGAGAGTATGCGATTGGGGATGACGCCGAAGGATGCTGCTAAAGATGCCATAGCAAGGATTGCAAGGAAATTCCCTGACTTTGTTGGAGCTATATTTGCTGTTGACAAAAATGGTACTCACGCCGGTGCTTGCCATGGATGGAAATTCCAATACTCAGTTCGAAGCCCAGAAATGCATAGCGCTGAGGTTTTCACTGTACTTCCTTGAAGCTGCAATTTTTCTTCTCTTTTGGTATTATGGTGCTTGGGATGAGTCTCATGAATGAAACACATACACTTGAAAGTATGGTTCTGGCTCATAAGCATTAGAGTTGGAAGTCGATACAAAGACATTACTTCACTGTGGTGACTGCTGATATTGGTGTATGTGACAGCATAATGGGAAGTTGAGCAAAACTGTAGAATAAAATATTGTTGTTATTTCCAAAACACTCAAGAAAAAGGTATGGCCAACGTTGACTCGTAGGAGTTTGGCCAAAAGCACTTAATTTCTTTCAATTTTTATCGATTTGATAGAACTCCAAATTCAAACACGTGCTCCCACTTTGGTTTTTTTGTGTGGTGGGGTGATCCATTAAGAAATAGTTGTTTACCATATGGCAACTATTCCAACCAAAAAAAACAAAAACAAAAACTTAAATTAGAATACATTTTAAGTGTTTAATTTTAAAAAATAAACAGAAAAATTCTAAATGTTACCTCAAGATAAGTATAACTGCTTCATAGTTGCCCAACAAATTGACAATAATAAAAATCTTATCAAAAGCTTACAGCAATTGGCTAAAGAAAAGCGAATAGGAAAAATAGAAGTGTTAATAGGATGACATATCTACTATTGAAGACCGAGTATGTGCGATAAGTAATAAAGAGGGTAAAGAAACTTTTGGAACTCGAACTATTCCAACCAAAATCTTGCATTTTATTGAGCTTCATTATTATACACGATCCACAAATCTTTCACTCTATTTTTTTTTGTTTAGTTCATATATATTTTATAATCTATTAAACAAGTGTAAGCTTCTACTTTCTTTTCTTTTTATTAATGATCGTTGGAAGAACAGCAGAAGAGAGAATTGTAGTGTTAACACAAGTATCTACTAAGATTGGACATTTAAATCTTCCTATGGCAGTTTTTAATAGTTTTCATACCTCATATTTGTTATACTAAAAAAAAAGATAGTAACACGAGAAGGAAGAAAGGAAGGAAGGCGTGGAAAGATTCAATAATGTCAGTAATATCAGAATTTACACAAGTTTTAGTCATACAATGTTGGATTCATCAATCTCAACCCATTCAACAATTTTGTTCATTCCTCGTAGAAATAAAATTAGCAATTGAATTTTCTGTTTAACTGAATTAATTTATGCCTTTGTTCTTGTGATGGGACATGGCAATTAACGATATGAATTGACCACTATATATATATATATATATATCTATAATGCTCTGGGCAACTTCATTGGTTAAATTTTAACGTATTGAACGGGAGTTTTCATCCAGTCAATATGTTTGAATGGGTATTCCATTGGCAACGACTTCCAAAGTCTTCTCTCCAAATTCTTCAATGCTCCGTAAACTCAAATTCATGGTCATCAGTAAGCTTCAAACTTCCACTCCTGCTCTCCAAATTTCTATAGTTCTTTCAAATGTCTACCCCTTTAGAGTAATGTCTCAAATCCCTTTTCCCTTTTCTTGAATTTTAATTTCCTTTGATTTTCAGAATTTTTTTGAGGATTTGATGAAACCCCATTTTGTGTTTTTGGTTAAACTGAGGTATATTAGTATGTTTTGTAATGAGTTCTGTATTGTTGTGTTTAACTTATTTTAGGTATTATCGTTCACTCCCACCTGTGAGTAAACTGTATGGAGTGAGCTGTTTGATGACCACTGCTGCTTTATATCTTGATCTTTATGATCCTGAAAGCATAGATCTGAACTACAGTCTTGTAATTAAAAAGTTCCAGGTAATATAGCTTCACATTGTGGCGCCTATCTTTGTGTAAAAGATGGATTCATAGTTGCCATATTTTTGTTTTCTGAAATTTGTTTTGCTATAACTTCTTCATTCTTGAACAGGTTTGGAGGCTCATTACCAACTTCTTCTTCCTCGGCCCGTTTTCGTTTCCATTTGCTTTTCGTCTCATAATCATGTAAGAAGTGTTCATTTTCATTTTTTGTGCTAGAAGCCTTGAAGTAGTGATAGAATCATTATGATTTTTTCCTAATAATTATGCATTTTGAACATCACAGAGCAAAATATGGTGTATCATTGGAGAGAGGGCCCTTTGATAAAAGAACTGCAGATTATGTGTGGATGTTGTTTTTTGGAGCTCTTTCACTTTTGGTGAGTCTGATTTGGATATTGTGAAAATTTTCTTCGTGATATTTGAATGATCTGGATATCGTTGGTTGTATCATGGATTGTTGCTGTTTTTCTGATATTTGGAATTTCAAGGGCTGCAAATCTTAAATCTCATAAACCAGAACAACGAGAAAATTAGCTATGATTTTGATTGTTAAACTAAAAAAATCTAATATTTGGCTCTTTGATAAGCCTTCAAATTATGATATCTGCTATTACTAATTGGTTATAAACTTATAATTTCTTTTACTCCTTAGGCGATGGCTATTGTTCCATATTGTTGGACTCCATTCATGGGAAGGTCCTTGGTTTTCATGATTGTCTACATCTGGGGCCGTGAGTTCCCGAATGCACGTATCAATATCTATGGTGTTGTTTCGTTGAAGGTTAGCAACACATTTCTTGTTTGACATACCAATCATTTCAATACGTGAGTTCCAAAATGCACATATCAACATAGGATTTGATTGCCTTGTTTAATTCCTGTTTGAAGCTAACTTAAGTCGGAACATACTTCATTGATGAGCTTATCTTTGACAAAACGGCCATTATTTTTCATGAAACTATCAGGTTCATTACATGTATATTTGAGTTGGTTTCTTGCCTCTTTAAGAGCTTGTTTGGAATGATTTTTCAAGTGCTTAAAACAACATATATAAGAACACTTTTTGAATCACTTGAAAATTGCCAAACGGCTCTAAATTTATTAATTTATGCAGTTGATCGATGATTATTCCAAATCTAGAGTTTTCTTATTTTTCTAATTAGGATATTAGTATTCCACAGGGATTCTATCTTCCTTGGGCAATGCTGGCCCTAGATCTAATCTTTGGCCACCACTTGAAGCCAGACATTTTGGGAATGGTCGTAGGGCATCTTTATTACTTTTTGACTGTTCTACATCCTCTTGCTGGTGGGAAATTCATCCTCAAGACCCCTTACTGGATGTATCCTTCATAACTTCATTCATACATACATTCATACGCATACATACGTATATTTGTATACAAACATACATGTTTATATATTTCTCATTCTTCCTTGTTACCTTGGTCTAATATCAAAGACGAAGTGCATGTGATCTTTGACTTCTAATCACTAAAATGATTTTTTTTGTTTGTTTCTCAATTCAACAATTGGAGAGTGTGAGAACGAAGCTTCGAGTTTTGGATGGAAATGATTTCCATTTCAGATTGTCCGTCTACATGTTGAGCTTAATATCATGGCCTATCACGGATGAGAGTTAAAAACGTATTGATTTAATGCATTTTTAGTTTTCTATTTCTGAAATTTATGTTTCTTTCTAGTGTTCATTTATAGTTGTCGCCTTTTTTTTTTTTTATAGAAAGTCTTGAATTTCTAGTTAAATCCTTAAAACAAAAACTTTTGTTTAGTTTGCATTACTTGACATGGTTTTTGAAAACATTAGTAGAAAATGGATAAACTTTTTCTCAACAACATAAAAGAAATTCACTAGAGTTTTCTTGACTTTTGATAGTTATGTCCTTGTCATCTTCTCTGTCGCAAGCATATGAAAATGAAATGAAGCTTATAAATTTCTAAGTTTGGGAATGGAAACTAGAAAGGAACGAATTGTTATCGAAAGCTTCCTTTTGGTTTACGCTGGATTAATTCTTCTGTACAAACCTTAATAGCCTTACAGTCACAAGCTAGTTTCATACTGGGGTGAAGGGATTCAATTTAACTCTCCTGTACAACGTGACCCTTCTGCTGGTACTGCTTTTCGTGGAAGAAGCTACCGCCTCAATGGTACTCGAACGAGCACTCAGGAGGAAACACAAACGCGAAGACGCTCTTCTCCCTCTCCACCACCAGCACCACCACAGCAAGGCAATAATCAGGATGAAGGAGTTGCTTTCCGTGGCAGAAGTTATCGTCTCAGTACCTAAATCCTTATAGTTTGTGTTACTTGTATGATCATATTGTCAAGTGAACCACAAGATGGTTCCATCAAAATTTCTGTAAGAACTTCTGGAGAAGTTTAAAGTCCATGTTTTGTAAGGAAATATGTACATCGGATATGCACAAGTAAACCAAAATTTGAAAAGCTTTGTTTTTTAAGACCCTTTTCTTGCTTCAGTTTGTAAAAGTTAATTTGAAAACTTATCCAAACTTGAAAAGAAAATTTGTTTTAAATGGCAAAATTGTAGCAAAATTTTACTTTATATCTACCATATATCAAGAGTGGACCTAAATAGAAGTTTTGCTATATATGAAAACATTTCATTGAGAGAGAACCGAAAATAAAATCTTTAGAAATCTTTTTTCTCCTTCAATATATTCCCTTTTTGCTGCTAGGGAAGATCTCCAACATCTATTCACTGATTCTGGCTAAGCGATTGCTTGTTGGAAGAAATTGCTATACTCATTTCACCTTCTTTGGGTCTTTGGTGTTTCTTTCAAACATAATGTTCTTCAAATTTAATTTGGACCATCTTTCAAGCCCACGACCCATCTATTGGACCAATGCTGTCAAAGCTTTTCTCGCTGAATTATGGCTCGAAAGAAATCAAAGGTGTTACTACGGTTGGATCACTTTAAAGTTGCAAGAATCAATGCCTCATCTTGGTGTTCTCTTTCTAAGCTTTTTGTAAACTTTTTTACCCAAGATATTTGGTATAAATTGGGGAGCATTTGCTTTTTTTTCTGCTTAATCTTCGATTTCATGATGGTTATCTCATGACTTTTAGCAGCCTTTATTTCTTCTTTTGAGTATTCCATATCCTTATATTTTGAGCATTAGTCTCTTTTCATTATATTAACAAAGTTGTGTTTTCAGTGAAAAACTGAGGTGATTAGTTAGTCAAGAAGTCAAGTCTTAGAGGGATGAAGGAAAGAAAAGGTCAAATAACAATGGTCAAGATGGCTATCTAATACAGTTCAAAATATCAATGTTGGATGGATAAGAGTTGTGATTTGTGAAAAAAGCATGTGCCACATTCCTCTTCTATTATACAGAAGTGATTTAGGTTGAGGGCCCTTAGTTGTAAAAGATGAAGAGAGCACATGGCTTTCTGACCAAAGTGGCAAATTTAATAACCATTTTTGTATAGAAAGAATCGGATCACTGTAGAAAAAAAAAAGTAGAGTGAGGGAATACTTTTTTGTGAGGGAATACTTTTTTGTGGGTATCTGATTTCTCATCTTTTATTTGAGACCAAAAGGGAAATTATTTAGTATATTACTGTTGCAAATAGGGAAGAATGAAAATGAACCAATACCAACTAAAGATAGATCTGTTATCCATTTGTAGCTATTCTTTTTTGGATTAGTAATCTAGAAAACTTAGTATATATTTGAACTGCTAAACATTACCCTTTTTAATCTGAAGCTACTCAAACTTAGAATGCATATATGTTCATCCATCTGCTCTTTCTGTTTAGAAGTTGTGTCAACGTTCTTTTGTTTCTTTCTTGGAAGGTAACTGTGATTGGTAACACTTTTAGAACTAATAATTAACGGTTAGTAACACATTCTTAAAGAATTACAAACATGACAAAGTCTATTTGTGATAAAACTCCGGGAGCTGAATGTGAATCTAAATTTTGTGGTATTTGTAGATTGATAGATTTGTGTTTGTTGATATGATATTAAATTTGTCATTCACCTAAATTTGTTTGAGTAAATTGGTGATTTAAGATGATACTAGAGCAAGTAGTTCAAGGAGGAGATCAATGTTTTTCTACTCTAGTCAATATTGATTCTCACTTGTTTTGTCTTTTTCATATCTCAAGCCACAAGTGAGGAAGAGTTTTAGTTTATGTGATGATAAATTTACTTTCATCCATCAACTACTTAAGTTTAATTGCTCTTAAAATAATAGCTGTCAGAAGGTAGAATGTCAAATTCAGGACATAGTTTATGAGTTGCTCTGAAATACAGCCTTTTGCTTTCTTTTTTTTTTTAAATTTCTTTTAAGGATTGGTTTACTGTTGATTTTGCATGAGCAAGGCTATTGTGTACTTAGGGAAACTTTTCACAAATCCACGATCTTGGAAGAAAGAATAACTTAAACTATTATCAAAAACATGTTTCTTGTAAAACTATATCAGAAGCGAGAATTTTTCATACACTAATTATCTGATATATGTTTTTATTGAATCTTTGTTCTAAAATGCAGAAACCTATTTTGCAAAACACTACTTGGCTTCAATCATATTGAATCTTTTAACAAAAAATTCTTCAAAAATACCCAACTTGTACAGCTTCTTTAGCCCTTCAAATGCCAAAACTTTAGCTTCTTTGCTCCAATGGTATTCCATATATGTACAGTAGAATCAATACCCTCTTTAATCATGTTGGACATGGAGAAGTTAGTTGATCTCAAGAATTATACTGATACCCATTTTTTTTTAGAACTTCCTCCTATGAGATGTAACATGCTCGAGAATCCATATTACGTTCTGATTTCATTGAGCTTCCGTAGTACTTGCTTCATACTTGGTCTAAGAGCAGGAGAAGGAGAGCAACAAGCCATAGCGAGCTGAAAGAATTTGAGAATCTTTTCTTCAGTAACATGATTTCCATCAATGCTGCTATATAGAAGTATTTCTGGATGGAACAAATCTGCAATTCTATGTCCAAGAACTGCATTTCTCATGAAGCTAGGCAGGTAAAAATCCTCATCAGGAACAGTTGGTTTTTCATTGAAAGGTTCCTTCCCCGAAAGTAACTCGAGTAATATCACCCCATAGCTATAGATATCAGTCTCCTCAGTTGCATCCTTCATCTTGATCAGCTCAGGAGCTTTGTAGCCATTGGCTGCTGAAGCTTCAACTACCTCTTGGGCAGATGAGGAATTCAACAGTAAATGTAGACCGAAATCAGAAACATACGGTTCATAATTTCTGTCCAAAAGAACATTTTTTGATTGAAGATTCCCATGGATTGTTGGCTTTTGCAAGCCAGTATGAAGATGATCCAACCCTTTCGCAATACCAACCGAGATCTTGTTTATAACTCCCCATCGGTGCGAGTCACCGTTCCCATCTGCCAAGCGGAATCAAGTTAAGTACATTAGTTTAACAAACATATTATAGAGATGCTTGTATTTCTGTTGATTGGTTCACAAGAAAGATCATTATCTAGGAAAATAACAAGGAAGCAAGTAGGAAAAAAATCCACTTAGGGACAACGACCTCTAGATATCTTAACAATGGCATATTATCCACTTTGGACATACACCCTCGTGATTTTCTTTTTTTGTTTCACTCCAAAAGGCTTCATAGCCATATCACAGAAGATAGTTGTCCTAAAACACATTGTTTATGTAGAAACAGAGAAACAACTGAAAGAGCATGGATTTTGTTTACCTCTAATGAACTGAGCTAGATTTCCTCTTCTATAAAATGGATGAATGAGAAGCTTCTCAGCTCTTGGACCTGAATAGAATCCCAAAAGAGGCACCAAATTTGGGTGTCTTATGGAACCCAAAAACTCAATTTCACTGACAAAATCTTCAAGCCCAGCAGTACAAACTGGCCTCAGAAACCTCAGTAACCTAACTGCATTGCTTCCTTGCAAATAAGCCTTATACAAAGTTCCATGATTGGCTTTCCCAATAACTTCACCGGGAGCTTCCAAGATATCCACAATAGTAAGATCTTGTCCACCTTGAAATCTCACCAATTCTTCTCTTTCTTCTTCCCCTTTCTCCCTTTCTTGTTTCCTCTCTATATCATTGTATTCATCATTATCCTTCCCTTTTCCTCTTCTGTTCAAGAAGATGAGAAGAAGAACCACTAAAACTGCAACTAAAATCACTCCAATGGCTAGATTCATCAACTGGGCCATCTTCTTTTGATGAAAAGTCTCCTTCTTTGAACAGAAAAAAGAGGTTCAATCAAGAGAAGAAGAACCTTAAAAGCCAGAAGAGAACAGTTTCATGGTTTTCTGAGAAGTTGAAGTCTGGTTCATTTCTTGTTTTCGGAGTTGTTTGGAGAGAGAAGAAGAACTATTGCTTTAGAATGAGCATTGGATCAAGAGAAGAATAAGGTTATTATTATTGTTGTTATTGCATTATGGGTCATTTCAGAAGGCAGAGAGAGAAAGAAAGAAGGGGAAATTTTGCAGAAAAGACAGATGTGAGCCATGTGATGGCCATGGCTGATTGACGGCTATGTTTGTGCAGAGACTCCTTGAATTTAATTCCCATTTCAACATAGTGAGAATGTCTCTTTGCTCAATTATGTCTAAGGGCAATGATGAGTTTTTCTTAGATTCAAAACAAACATACTCATTATTACATTGTATACTATATAGTTTTTTTCCCATTCCTATATACATCTTAGGCAATAAAATGAAAGGTCCATTGTCAACTTAACTTACCCATTAAAAATCCATTCGAACATAGTTATCAATATCCAATATCATAACTTCAAATCTCTCACTCCTATCTTAAACTCAAAAAAAAAAAAAAACTAATCAAAATCTGAAGTTTAGAAACATAGATGTATTTGGTGTGTATTTATAATTTAAAGTTCAATTATTATTGTTTTTTTCTTAAACAAAATTATATGTAAAACCTAAATACTTTTTATTGAGCTTTTTTTTTTAAAAAAAAAGGAATTAATTTTTGTAAATCCAAAAAAAAGTGAAGGTTTTATGGATGAAATGCACTTTAATATGCTTTAGACATGTCAAGCCACAAGTGTACTTGCATGCTTAGATGACAGCTAAAGAGATTCAAACATTTCCCCCTTTTTCTTTTTTCTTCTTTTCTTTTCTTTTCTTTTCTTTTTTAATATTTAATATAATTCAATTCTAAAAAAAGATTGATTTTTTCTCTTTTTACCAATATTGTATTACTTTTAAAAATTTTCATTCAATATTCAAATCAGAAAGAGATTTTTTCCATAAAAAAATAATTTTTGAGTTAAAGGAATTAAACAATATTTATTTTCTTCATATTTTTAAGTGGTTATTTTGAAAATAATAAAAAAAATACAAACTATTTATAATTTAGGATAAAAAGAAAAAACAAACTCATTACACTTCATTTCACCATAAAATATAAATAGTTATATACGTATAAAAATATCATTTTAAATAACAAAATTTCTATAAATATTTACGAATATAGTAAATCATTTTTATATGCATTTAGTATTATGGTTTTTATTATTATATAGATATAGTTTTGAAAGAAATGAGAATATTTTGAAGGGATATATATATATATAGTGCAAAGATACCCTTAGTAATCTATCCAAGAAAAAAAAACATGAAGTTCAGTTTCATATAGAAAAAAAATTAAAATTGAATATTATTAAATTGATATTTATTCTCAAAATTCAAAAATTAAAAAATTTAATATTATTAGTCATGTGATTTCTCTCACACACAGATGCATCTTATGTCCTCTTCTTTCTTTTTATTTATTCTAATTACAAATGAGAAATAAACTTATTTAAATTATACTTTATTCTCATACAAAGATGCTCCTTTATTATTTATTATCTTATTCTTTCTTTAAAAAGTTTTTTACCCATATTATTCAATATCGATATTAAAACATATTTTATATTCTAAAAGATAATATCTCATCTATTTAGTCTAATATAAAGAATAAAGACAACTTCTTATATTTTAATTTTATGAGAGAATTGATGGCTTTTGTAATTGGTTTTGGGTGAAATTTTTGTTGATATAATTTAGGCAATATGACTAAGAAGAGTCTGAATTCTTAGAATTTTGGTTAATTAATGACCCACAAAACCAAACTTTAGTCAATGCATAATTACATTAGCAACAAACAAAAAGTAATATGTTCATTGGTCACCATTCCAACAAAACACACACTTTCATTTTCTTACGAAACAATAATTACCAACTAAATCACTATTTTACTTTCTTTTTGTTTCTTTAAATTTTCATTTTCAACCTTTATTGACTAAACAAATCCAAAATGAAATTATTTACATATCAAAAATTTTAAAAATATTGTTTGAATGTAAAACTTTGTGTTTAGGAATTGGAAGTGATATATCCTTTCATGGGTTAAATCTAAACTCATGAGAGAGGAATGTAATTCTTACCCATTAATTTAAGTTTAATTAGTTAGATTTTAATATATTTATAGAATCATTGTCATTTATTAAAAGTTTAAAAATTAGAACCAATATAATGTCCACAAATTTAGGAGGATTAAGTGGTCTAATGATAAAAAAATAAAAAAGAAGTGAAAGACATATTGATGTGATATGAAAACATCTTTGGGTGCAATTCATCTTACTTAGTCAACTTTCAATAGGAAAACCAACATGAAGTTTGATACATTATTTGTCAATTTTGAAGTGTTTGAGAAAAATTACTTTTAATCTCATTCATAATTGCAAAGAAACATTTTAGGGTACCCTACAACTACAAATTTGGTGGAAAATGAAACAATGATTGAACCCTCTTTTTTCTTAATTTAAAAAAAGAAACTGGCATTCTAAAATAATGGTGTAAGAAGGAAGGGATTAGATTTCAAAGAATGTTATTTTGGATTCCAATGCACACACACACCCACACATATATATATATATAATGATAGAACATTTGTTAATTATCTATTACATATTGCTTTCCAAAAATATATATTTAATACACATTGAATATATATTATAAAATAGTTATATTATAGTTTTGCACAATTTAGAGAAAACAAAATGATTTGAGAATACTATAAGTTGTTAAAGCAGTTTGAAAACTAATTAGTTTTTTATTTCAAAAATTAAACAGAAAAATTATTGTAAATGACAACAAACAAAAAATGATAAAAATATTGTGTAAATAATTTGATTTATTATGTTATGTATTCATTTTTTAAAAAAGAAATCTCTATTTTAATCCTCATCCACCCACCAGATGCCTAAAATATAAACTCTATATAATATAAACTGAAACTCACATGGGAAGATATGACTTTATGTGCACTCAATTTTTTTATTCCAAAATTATTAATCTATTGTGTTGTAAATTGCCAGATTTAATTGGTTCCAATATTTTAAAAAAATAAAATTGTAACTGTCAGTTGTTTGAATGAATTTAATTTTTCTCCAAGATGTAAGCAATTAATGGCTATAAATCCCACATCATATATTTTGAATACCTACTTTGTAAATGGTTATAATATCTTTTTGTTAAATATAACAAAATTGACTCTCTTCAAAATATTTAATTTGCATTTTGATAGGTTATAGGTCTAAATAAAAATCATTTAAAAAGAAAGAATCTATTGTTTATATATTTGCATGAAAATAGGAAATCAATTTACTTGTATATGTTTCAATCTTGTCATAATTTTAGTAAACCCCAAAAATAATTTTCACAAAAATAAAATGTGAAGTAGAGTGGTTTGGTTGGTCAGATGTAACTCTCAAAGCAATGAAAAAAACCAAAAGATATTCCATTTTTTTAAAAAAATGGACCTAAAGCTAAAAATGAAAATGGAATTTAGAAAGAAAGAATCGGTTCTTAATGTAATTATCAATCTTTGCCTTAAATTGGAAGGTTGGATGCTATCATTAATGATGAATTACCAAACAAATTGAAAGATATAATTAAATTTCAATCAAAAGAATAAATATAGAACTAAAAATCATGTCATTCAATGATGGCAACATATGAAGGCATTTCTCATTATTTCTTGGCATATGAAATTATATACATATATAAAGTATAAAGGATATTTCTCAGCATTATTTCAGGGGTGTTGTTTCTTATAATTTCAGCATTTTCTTTAATAAATAAATTTTGTGCATTCACTATAATTTAATAGGACTTTAGATCAAAATATTATTTTGGTTTTAGATTTTAGTTTGTTTCATGTAATCCTTTTGATCTTTGTATCTTTAAAGAAAACTTAAATGTTGTCCCTCTTGGTCGGTTTCTCGTTGATTTTTTTTAACACTGCCCTCGTCCTGGAACTGACTTATGGGACAAAAAGTACTTTCACTTTAAATTTCGAAAATACATTCACATAAATATCTCCATTTATGAAAATTATTATTATTATCTAAAAAATAATAAACGAAATTTAAAAATTATTAAAAGTAAAGAAGAAAAACAAAATTTCCATCATAATAATCACTTACATTATACATGATGTAGGATATATTACACAACTGCTTTAAGAATAAACTATTCCATTTTAGGCAATTATACAAAACTTGCCCTCTCAACTAACTTCTTTTCCTATGTGTTCTAATTTGAAACACTATCAAAAGCCAAGAGTTTAACGAAAACATCACCTCAATAAACAGTCTTCAGCTGAAGCATTTAATGGAATTCACTCTGATGATACGAAAAAAAATGGCATTGAACTCACATCCATTTGAACTGAGCCTTACAAGTACTGCCGAAGGCTTTCACCACTCATAGACTCCATTTCCTTGACAATATCTTGTGCAAGAGATTTAACAGAGGGCTCCACATCTTCAAGCAACTCGCCAAGGAAGGGGATCGTCTCGGGTAGAAGTACCAAGTATTCTTCTTTCAAATTCTCCAGAAGGAACTTGACGATTCGTAGACCCAAAATTCTAGTACGAACCTTGTCACTTCTGGTTTGCATCAATACCTACAAAAAGAGTTCATAAGAGAAATGGAAATCAGTAAATTTAAAAAATTCAATCAGCATATATCATGCAAAATCCTAAAAGAAAATGGAATAGAGTGGAAAAACGTGGAATATGATTGTTTTGGAAAACGTTTCGTTTTCTTTTCAAGTATGTTTTTACCAAACATCTAGGGGAAACTTCGCCAGTAGTGTTATTGCTATTCAGGATTGGGTGTTTTTGAAGTTAGTTTGGTTTATGTTATTTGACAATGGATTTCATAGTTTAGTTGGAATTATTAGCACGTAATGTTCTCTTCTGGGTTGGGTAAGGTATTCTGGGGCAAAAAGATTAAAATTTTAGGATGATTGTAACATACATAATATCAAAGCAAGAGGCCCCTTATTTGAACCACCGTAATATTATTTGCTGTTCATTTAATTTTAATTACTACCTGTTGGAGTTTCTACACATTTTCAAGTCCACAGGTTAGTAGAAGTCTCGAGTATTACGTGAATTAATGAACTGTCTGTCTCTACACACTAGAAGGGAACTGTGTAGGTTAAAGTTCATGCTTCTAATTGGGATCGACGGCCATCACGTAGACAAATATATTTAAATCTACTCTCCCATCATATAGAATGAGAATGAACTAAAGAAACTGTTATCCGGAGAAACTTTGTACCAATGAAAACCATTCCATAGAAATTCTAAAAATTTTAAATCATAAGCTACTTGTGTCTAATGCTTATATAACAATTTAGTAATTTGTACATTTGTGTGTTTGACAATTTAGTTGAAGAATAATTTAGTAATTGGTAAATTTGTGTCTTTGACATGCTTTTTTTTAAGTGTTTTTGAATGACTAAAAGTATCTTTTACAAAAATGGGAAAAGCATTTGGTTAAAATTTTAAAGAGACGTAAAATATACTTCTTAACCGACTAAAATCACTTTTTAAAATTTTCAAAAGCAGATAGAAAGTACATATAGTGTAAAGAAGCCATTTAACTAATTTATTTTCAAAAAATAATTATATGATATGTAATCCATAAAAAAACACCATTTCTTTTTTCAAAAAAGATATGTCAGACACACCTACTACTACTTAAAGTACAATTTTACCTCATGATTTAAGTGCTTCCATAATGTGTCGCTTCCAGCAGCCACGGCCATTTGACCAACGCAAATCACCAGAACATCATCAACCTCATTTACAGATGGAACATTCGTGTTCTCATCAAGCATTTCTGGTGGCTCAGACGCCAACTGTGCAACTATGGGTTTGAGCAGAACCTGTAAAGAACATAACCGAAAATCATTAGTGAAGGTATAAACTAATAACAACCAGAGACCAAGGAGACAAACTACGCTACATTAAAATTTCTGTGTCAACCGCCTGTCAATAGGCACTACTTATGTCTGTTACAGGTGAAAAAGACAAGATCCATTAACCTGGAAATTTGCGGAATCAAGGAATTTCAAGCTCCCAGTATCATGGAGAAAGCATTTGTGCAATGATGATAAGACCAACGCTCTTAAATGCCAGCTTTGAAGTGATACCACTCCAGTTTCTTCTTTACTATCACTACTCACGTGCACCTTAGCCTTCTTTCTTTTTTGTATTGAACCAGTATATTTTGCATCTCCTGAATTTGTAAGGTGGCGGACGCATCCATCTACCAAGTACTTGAAGTAGGGAACGAAAAGTGACCTAAATTGAGAGGAAACAGCAACTCTCATTAATAGTAATTACCAGAGTATTTTTAATATGACACAAAACCCATCATTCCCATAAAAGACAAAAGAAATAAACTCGAGTAAATAAAGAACCAAAATGACAGTAATTGCCTTAAAACAAGAGAATGCAAGAACCATCAAACCTTCTCGCCAAAAATAAATTAAAAGATGAAACTCCAGATGTTAACAAATAAATCAGAAATAAGATTGAAATATCCAATGAAGTAAAAACTTGTTTGCTAAAAAGTAGGGTGGTTAATGTCAAGGAAACTCAAGTGAAATCTTTTGGATAAAATTTCAACAAAAAGGGTAAGAAATCGACGCACGTATTAGATAACTTTCCGCGAGAGTAATTGTAAATATTTTGTTTCAAATACTCCCCCTGAACAATAAATAAAAACTAAATAGCAAGTGTATTTAACTAGTTAAGGGGAAAACTATCCATTTATTATGAAAACGTTATACAAAGAAGAGTTCAGGTTTTAAGTAACACACTGCAGATTTAAACCTTCAGACAAAAACCACTTATACAAAATCATAAATCAACATCTAAAATTTTACAAGGAATCCAAACATACCGATGCTTCTCCGCAAGTTTATTTACTAGGCCATAGAATGATATAGCCCTGTCAATACTTGTACTTCCGGCACTTGCACCATCTTCCAAATCCGAATCTGCCCACTCAACACTTCTAATAAATAAAGGTTTAAACATGCTTTCAGTAAGTTTAAGTGTCAGCAAACTCAGAGCACTGATAACACTATTTTCTGCAGCATCAACATTTGTGACAGAAACAGGGTGCTGGCGGCGTAAATCAAGTGCCTGCAAACACAGGTCAAATATCTGTATGTGGTAAGCAGCAACAGATGGCCTATCCATTTTTCCAACGATGTTCGCTAGCAAGTCGAAGGTGATGATCACACTTGAATCTCCAGATTCAACAGCACGAGTAAAAAATTTCATCAAAGGTGGCAAAACGAGACGAACCTATAAAAGATTCAGACATCAGATAAATGAAATGAGAACAATCGTACAAGGAATACCAATCAATGTGACAAACTTTAACACTTACAGAAATTTTCTCTGTCAGAAGTTTCCTTATCGAGTCGGCTTTCAACTTCAACTTTGAATCTGACCCCCATACTAAGTTAGGATGAAGCACCAAAAGATCTAGAATGTCTCCAAGATAAGGATTTAGAAATCCACCCAGCTTCTCCACAACAGCCTCCAAAGTAACAGCAACAGAAAGCATAACAGATTCCTTCAAATCTGATGACTGAACAGACATTTCAGAACTGCATCTTGTACTCTCAACCACACAACTACGAGACACATTTATCACCTTCCCCATTATATTAGGAAGCTCACTCAATGACCTTGGCCCCAGTACATTAACCAGTGTGCTGCATGTTCGAAGGCAGCTAGAAGACAGAGGTAAGTTGTTTGAAGTAATATATTTTGAAATTGGTGCTAGCCAAACATTGATAACTGAATGGTAAGAAGAAAATGCATTGGCCAGAATTTCTATGGCTGAAACTGCGGCTACTTTAAGAGATGTATCAGAAGCATATGTAGAATCATCAATTAAGTGAATAATTCTCAAAGATATACTGTCAAATAATTTAAGAAAATCATCATCCATGTGAAGCCAGGGACTTTCAGAAACTTTCTCTTTCTTTGCCACCTTCTTTGACTTCACCCTACCGAGTTCTTTAACTGTTTCACATAAAAGGCTGAGAGCCTGCAGGAGGTCAAGATAATATGTGAAATTTATGAGATGTGCAATAAACAAATGTTAAATTAACACAATAAAACAAGCGAATAGATTGGCATGACAGATTGAACAAAAGCTTAAGTCATGAAGTGCATTTGGTACAAATCTATTTCTGCTTATAATCAGTGATTGTCGTGATTATTATTTTTTTATCTGGGTTGGATGGCTTTGTGTTTTGGGTACTATTGTGCTACATAAATTGCTCCTGTGTAATTGACACAATCAACCTACTGCAACCAAATCCTGAAGTAAAGGAAAGAATATGAAATATAACAGGATTAGTCCATGTACCTTTTTCCCAACATTTCTATTATTATGGCCAAGCAAATTAATGGTGCTCCTAAAGAAGGCTGAAGGATTCATAACCCTAGTGATATTTCTTAAAATAGCGTTCATATGCTCCTTTATTTGCTTCCTGATAGCCACAGGTATACCAATTTCCTGGCTTCTAGTATCAACAAGTTGGACTAGCAAAACAACCTCCTCCAGTAGATCTCCAAGTATACTCTGCAGAAGAATGTTTGTAAGTCATACAAAGAAAAAAGAAAATAATGCCGATTAACACGTTAATATTTGAACTGCATAAAGTAGACTGTTTAGTGAGTTCAAGCACTAAAACTTCAAAAACATAGCCCAGACAGCAATGTGCAAAACATAAAACTTTATGTTTCTTTTTGCCAAGGGCGACTCACCACACTGATCCCTTGAACAAAAAAAAAAAGATAAGACTTTTTAATGTCTCTATAAATTTTGATAGAAGGTTACTCAAAATTGTGAGGAATCATTTGCCAAAGGTACAAAACATAGGTTAATGTCAGGGCTTTTACATGTCTATGGATGAAGTGGATTAACTTGATTGGAGACAAAAAGTGAGGCAATGCAGAATTGAAGACGTATGATTTAGTCTAAAATTTATACAATGCCAAATTAAGACATTGATATTTTAAAAAAAAATCAGAACCTATTAGACCTCAAATACAATATAAAAAATACCAAAAACCGTATTATAGGATTAAAAGGGATGACCACACCATTTCGCTGGAGAGATATACTATGTAACTTGCTTCATATCTTACAGCTACTGTCCAATTATGCAAAGAAATAAAGCAAACTTGCATATAAAACAAGGTTCAAGTTCAAAATTCAAGTTTTTTTTAGAATAGAAAAACGGTTTTCATTGAGAAGAAAATGAAATAATAGAATACAAGGACATACAAAAGCCAAGTCCACAAAAAAAAATCCCACTAAAGAAAGGGATTCCAACTATACAACATAGTAACAAGCGAATAATCCCATCAAACAAGAGTCATGTTGTTGATCCCAAGTTACAAAAGACTAGCCCGAATCAAATGCTCCTCAAACATACTTGGTGCTACTTGTATAATAAAGTAGTTGGCTTTTGAGTTAAAGAGATGAACCTGCCAACTAACAATTGTTGGCTACGTTAAGCTACACCTAATTCCAAACCAGTTAATGCAAGGACTCTAAATATTTTTTTGCATAAGAGAGATCAAAATTAGAAGAAAAATCAAATTAGGTGAAGGAAAAATGTCCAGCGAATTTTATCATTTAGATAGCAAAGAAAAGTAGAGCTTGTTATGCATGTCAGATTTGTTATGCGATAAGCACAATGCTAAATCAAAACTAGTATGCAGAAGCTATGGCTTATACAAGATTAAGAGTACGAGGAGAAAGACAAACGACTGGTTACTCAAAGATTTTCTACCTGTATGTCATCCGAGTTTTCATGTGATGCTAATCTGAAAGCAAATTCAGGACCCTGTAATTTGTCTAAACAAAACTTTGTTGCCAGAAGCAACTTCTTAAGGGATTCCACACAAAGGTTATCATGACCCATGAGCTTAAACATTGCAGCAAGAGCATGAAGCCAGGTTGTGCATGAATACTTCTCACAGATATGCAATGCAAACCCATACTCCCTTTCTCTGTGTACAACAGACATGAAGCCATCCAGACCATGCAAATTTTCAAAGGATGGTAGTTTCGAAACCAGTGACTGAAAAAGACGCAAAAGCACCTCAGCCAAGCCATCCCATTCCCCCACAATCCTGCACAAGAGGCTGGTCAGGTAGAGTGGTAGAAAATTTTAAAGCAAATTAATGACGAAAACAAATAATAAAAGAGTACCTTAATAAGTGTTGGAATATTTTTAACATTCTATCTTCAGCAATTTCAGGTAGTATGCTAATGAATGTCTGAAATACAAACAGGCATCAGGACACAGTTTAAAAGAAGCACACCTCGAATCATAAAAGTAGACATGCATGACAAGGTCAAGAATTACCTCAAGCAATTTATCCATGTTCTCAGTTTTTGACAGCCAGCATGGAACAACAGCAGCAATTAGATCCTCAAGTACACGCTCTGAATGGATATCAACCTACAGAAGGATAACAAAAATATAACAGCTGACCTGGAATTCACCTAGAGAGCCAATCATATGTTCTCCACATATACCATGCACTTGTCAAAAGAACTTTTAGAAATTTAAAAAAGAAAATTTATAAAAATATACTCCAAGGCCTTTTCTTTAGAGTGAAGATATCAGCATTATGTTCATGATATACCCCACTAATCCTCAAAAGGATTTCATCCAAGGCCAATCAATCTGGGGACTTGAACCAAGACGTTTAAGCAGATTTCCAAATATACCAGTGGAATGCCCTTTGAGGATTAAAGAATTATAGGAGAGTGGAACTATCTTAAGAGATTACAAATTATCCAACCCTCCAACCCAAAGCAAAAGCTAACTGATTTATGCACGACCATCGGCCAAAGTGGCTGTAGATGGTTATCCTTAAAATAATCCTATTTTAGGAAATACCAATAAAAAAAAACCTTTTCTATAAGAAATACCCTCAGGAATATAGATTTATTACCTGTCTGACTGCAGATTCCCCTATGAGAGTAAGAATATCTAGCATATGCTCCACAAGTTTTTCCGGGATAAATTTTGCCACAGAGGAAATTAATGAATAGACATGGTTACGTGTAACTCCATCCTTAGATAAATGAGTACAATCAACCAACAATTTGATATCAATTTCTTTTGTCCACTCAACCTGCAATAAAAAAAATATATATAAAACAAATCATTAACACAAAGTGAGTAAACAAATTCACAGATACAACTACGGACTACTAGATTGTATATGCACCTTTTGTGGGGTAGTAGTCACTACTGTTGAACATATATCTTCAAGAATTATTAAGATTGTCTGCCTTATATAGCCTATTACATTAGGGATGCCCTGGGAAACGCCAGGCACTGCATGGTCTGACTGATCTTCAAGTGCAAGAGTAGCATTAACCCAATCCTCTGAAAAAACTTTTCCAAGCAGCATAAATAGTTGCCCTATAAGAGATTGCCTACAGTAGATAATCATGAATATTAATATTGTAATTGTATCCATACTTCAAGATGACAGTAAGCAGAGTTACTACAACAAAAAAGACAGTACTTTAAAAAGTTTAAAAAAACACCTGTTAGCTATGTCTTTCTTTAAGAGTAAAATATCAAGAACAGAGCTTAATGAAGAGAACGAATTCTCTTTTTTACAAATCATATCATAGGGCGAGCTGGATGTATGGTACTCAATGGACTTCTTTTTTTTCTTCCTATCTACCACACTACCAACAAAACCTTCAGATTTCAACATGTAACCCAGCATCCGGCTGACGGTGGAGGAAGTAATCTACAATATTAAATTTGATACAATGTAAGGTTCTCAATTGTGCAGTACCATGATGAAGATCCGAAGTATATGTCTAAAAGATACTGTAAGATTGATAAATAAGAAAAACAAATTATAAACAAATAAATTAGCTTCTCATGTTCTTCGCCTCGATGCACAACTTGTAAAATACAAATTTTTTAAACATGATTCTAATTACATTCGGTCTTAACTCGACTCCTTAACATTTGAAGTATGAAACAGAAACGATTTTGTTTAAAAAAATTAACTGATGCAAATTTTATATTCCAACAACAAATAACAAAATAAAAAACAATCCTACTTCTAATAAGTATGATATTTTTTTACAATATCAAATACAACTCTCTTCTTAAAAAGAAACTCAACTGTTTTAATCAGCAGACTGTTACTAAATTAATCTATCATGTAATTTTAATTAAAATAAACTATGTAGAATGACTAATGAGCATGCTGTTCTAGAAGGGGCAAATGATAATTTAAGATGCAACAAATTAAAATATACAGTAACTAACACTGATGCGCATAAGGGCTTCTCGGGTGGCAGTTTGCACATTACTGTCAGCATCTCGAAATAACAAAACTAGTTTTGAAAACAAAAATTCCTGCGTCCAAAACAAAAATATAGAAAACTGTAATTAGCAGCTGAAGAAAAGTAGAATCATCAGTAATTGCTGTCAATCCAACAAACTTTGTACAGAAATGCTTGTCCATGAACTAGTTTGGATGCACTAAAATTCCAGAAAAAAGAATGTGAAAACAGAAGGAATCTTCACATGCCGTAATTATACAAAGAAAACCCCACCTTACTGGAGTAAGCTTGTTTGAAAATAATAAATATATAGAATGATATATCACCAGAATAGTCTAACGTTTGAACAAGCTGATCTTAAGAACAGACAATAATCACATCCACTCTACCCAATCAGTTCACGGACTGCGTCATTACTATTAGTGCTAAACCCAGGATAATAATCCTTGGAATCCTCCCCAAAAGAATTCTCTTCCAACAAAATAAAAAATCATTACAAATGCTTATATAAAATTAAAAAAATTTAATTGTTTTTTTTAAAAATAGATATTCGTATCAGAAGGCACAAAGGTCAAGAGGCAAGAACAATGTCTCGACTCTTGTCATATCTCAAGCTCAAGTTGTCTTTTTATTTTCTTATTGTTTCATTCCCATTTTTATGCTGAAAAAGAGTTCAATTATTATACTAAAAAGTATTCACAACGCCATGGTCTTGGTTTAAAGAAAGTCTATGCATCTTATGATTTTACTATCAATCATGCAATGAACTTCTTTTCATCATAAGATATCTTGAGATGAAATGTTAGGTTAGAAAAGTTCGGGTACATTTATCCACCAACATAAAGTTTGATGTGCATGTCCCTTTATATATGGAAAAAAAAAAAAAAAGGAAATATAACCTGCAAATATTCCAAAAAAGCTTATAATTTTTTTTAGTTAAAGGATAAATTCTCATGTGCATACCAATTGCAAATACTAGATTGAAGATCCTAACATATAAAAATATGTCAGTTGCATAAGGTAATCCGAAACATGTAGATTTTTTTTTAATAGAAATTCAACCCATATAGATAAAACAGTTCACAGTAATTGACTTGAAACTCAAGTTGAGAGATGAAGATAACCTGCATTTCATTCTCCATCATGCCATAAATTTGATCATTCAACTTTTGCAAGATAGCTAAAGAAGGACGTGTAATTGCATCTTCGCTTGGAGAGCTACCATTTAACTGGAAAGTAAACAATCAAACAAGCAATAATATCTAAATCTTAACTCCCAAAAAAGAATTAAACAGAAATAGGAAACATAGACAAAGAACTGAAACTTAAGTCCTAAAAAGTTTCTTACTTGCAGTGCCTTCAACAAATAATCTTCACATATGTGCCAATCGAAAGAAGATGGTGTAGCACAACACTGGAACAGCCAGGAAATTTCTCGTTAAGTGCAATTGTCATAAGTAGCAGACATTGCCAAGGAAAGCATCAAGGGTACAATCAACACACCTCCAGCAGAAGACATAAGATAGAAACTTCAATGGATGACAAGCTATGAATGGATCTGTCCAGTGCAAGATGATACCTATTGCGTCTTTCCAAAAGAAGAGATAACAGAGCTTCAACTTCCTTAACATGTAGAATAGCATTTCCCATTGATTTGAACAAAGAAAGAATCCTCAGCTGGAAAATGATGGGATACAAGTACTCAAATTCCGAACATTAAAATAATTGGGGGAAAACATAAGGTAAGACTACAAAAGCCCTACATCTCCATAAGGGCCCAAATATAATGAACAACAAAAAAGGTTATGTAGGCCAAACCTTCCCATAATCAGAAAGCTGTAAAGCATAACCCAAAATGAAAGCCAGAATCATTTCTTTTGTAGCTTTATCAAACCTGAAAGGATACTTTAATAAGTCAGCTGAGTGATGATAAACAAATCAACAAGACATCATTTTAGTAATGAAAGTTTCACTAGTCTTAAAAAAACAGTCAAAGAATGTGATATGCTCCAAATGAATGGCCAAAGAATTGAGAATAAAATCTGCAATTATCTAGTCACAAGGATGAGAATCTGTGCAAAATGGTTTAGTCAAAAAAGCTTGTCTAAGAACCAAAAACAGCATTATACCTAAATCTATTACTAGGTTATGTTGTTTCATCTTAGAATGCCCTTTCAATATCCGCTTGTAATTATTCTACCACATCATTCAATTGTGCTAATTGGAGTGCTTTAAAACTTCGATAGGAAAATTGAGCATTACTCCCACTTCTTTTTTTTCTTTTTTTGTGAAATGGAATGAACACTTCTTATTGATGAAATGAAAAGAGACTAATGCTTTAGAATTATAATGAGATATAGCTACAATGTAGACAAGAATCCAAGAGGACTAGGGGAATAGTAGATGCACAAGGGGATGATTTCATATAATTCATTTTACCTTTTTTGGACAACCAGCCTAATCCTACAACATTTGGAAATCAAGGTAACTCATAGACCTAGTATATTGAATCCTAGATTGGTGTCCACCATGAATTGAATCCATGACCTCTTAACACCTTAACAAGGTCATGCTCCCCCTATCCTATATAGGGGGGCCTTTCACCTCCAAAGAATTTTCATTGATATTTGAAAATTACAATAACAAACACAGAACTACCTTGGTAATATCCCAGTAGCACATGACTAACAAAGCATACAAAAAGAAAATATAAATCGAACCCCTCTGATGTAATTTTACAAAAACCATCTTGTGTTGTGTCATGATCACGAGCCTACAGTCAACAGTGATTGGAAGGCTCTCATTGTATAGTTCGTTTTGGAGGGATGCCCTCAACCCCACCCTAGTCTTTTTTTTAAAGGATACATAACTTGTCATTGAAGAAACGCAAAGAGATTAATAGTGTGTTTGGATTACATTTTCAAGTGTTTAATTTTAAAAATAAGTTATTTTGAAAAAAACTAAAGTGTTTGGAAGTCACTCAAAATAAATTTTTAAGTGTATTTTGAACAATTTTTGTGAAAAAAAGTTTAAACAAAAAAAGTCACTCAAAAAAAGTTTATTAAAAACATTTTTTTCTTAATTCAATCCAAACGGACCCTAATGCTCTAAATACATGATCACAAAATAGAAAAAAAAATGAATATACAACGGAAAATAAGAGAGCAAAGCAACAATACAAAGTACAAAAACCCAAGAGAAGAAAATTTCTGTTTGAAGGGGCTAGGTTTAGTTAGTTAACTAGGAAGTTAAGTGCGATTCAACTCTTATCTCTCGGGTGTCGGGTCTATTTAAGGAACAGCTTGTTTACATGTCACATTCACAATTAATAAAATTTCTCCATGATTCTAGTCTTCATCGGTTAGCCTCTTTTCACTATATCAATGAAAGGTTTTGTTGTTTTTTTTTAAAAGGATACGAGTCTCACTATTAATAATATTGAAAGAGAGAGCTCAATGTACATTAGGGGAATACATAGAGCAATAGGGGGAGGATCAGCAGGCACCCCAAACATCTCAACTAGGTTGATGAAAGGTTTTGCTGTTTCCATTCCAAAATAAAAAAAAGAACTGGACTGGAGTCCTCCTTTGTAGTTAGGGTTGGACTCCCATTTTGTAACAGGGATGGTGTTTTTTTGTATGTTTTTCATTTCTTTAAATGAAAGTGCAGTTTCTTTGTGTGTCTGTGCGCCTCAAAGAAAAAGATATTGTTAAAAGGAAAATTTTGCTTGAATAAAGGTGAAGTTTTAGATACGCACCTCTGTTCAATACTCTGAGGAACTAAAAAGCTTTGTGAGGATGAACCAAGCAAAGTTGCTAGAAGGGAAGGGAGAAAGTTTCTATCCGACAAAATGAGTCGTTTCTGCTCAATCATGAGACCCAAAAGTTTATCTAGAAAGTGATTCCATACAGCATTGTTTCCTGTCATGCAATTGAACAAATTAAGTAAACTAAAGATTTTATTTTTTGGCAAAAGAAGCATTTCATTGATGAATGAAATTAGGGGAGAAATTTATGTAAATAAAAAAAAAAGTAGAATTTTGTAAATTCATCTTATATAGAGAATAACCATTTTTCTTGCAAGACAAGTTGGCATGATCCAGTAATGAAAACATCCCCTCAACACAGTTCATGGCCGCAATCCTGGTATCCTGGAGCAGATTGCAGATGGCATCAACGAAATAAAAACATGTTATGAAACAAAAGTTGAGCTTGGCACAGTGTATTGTTTTTTTAGATGAGAAGCTACTTGTATTGAAACAAAAAGAGAGAGAGAGAAAATAACTAAACTCCCATTAATAGATTGCTTCCTAGTTGTTAAAAATAGTAGAAATGTTGTAACTACAAACGAAAATTCCTGTTTGCTTTTTTTTTAAGTTAACTGTCCAGCCTATTAAATTCAATAAAAGATAAATAAATAAATTCCTGCGACTATAGGCAAGAAGCAGGAAGTTGTCCATTTTTATAAATTAAAGAAAGTCAATGAAGAAGTCAAGTTCAACCAAAAAGTTGTGCCATCTCCAAACCTTTTAAACCCCTAAGTGGAGGCTAGTAAGAAGAAGCAGACACGACCTACCAAAGTGGAGGCTTAGCCTATACTCGAATCTACTCCTCAACAAAATTCAAATTGTTTCCATATCTACAACGTGGATTTCTTTCTTTTTTTTTCGTTTAATTTACCTAGTAAAGCTATCAATTGTGACTACCAAAGTCCTTTTGTTGCTTCTCGTTTTGAGCAGAAATTTGGTGTTCAATGTTTTCTGCCATCTATGAATGAAGCTCATTCAAGCAGTTTTTTTCTGAGGAACAGACTTGACGTGGTAGGAATAGGAATAATAGTTAACTTTAGTAATTCCCTAATTAAAAATTTTAATTTCCTTTTTGTAATTCAGCTCTTAGTTTGTCTATTAATTCCCTATAAATATAGAAGCTCTTTGAATTTTCATTTTATCCTCTCAGGCTACACCAATTTCTCTTTTACATGGCCACATTTTTTTCATAATAAAGATCATTGATTGATTCTCAAAGAGACTTTAGGTGATTCGGCGATATTTCTGATTTATTGTGATTGGAAGTGTTTTCTGCAACCATTCTTTGGCTCAGACGTGCTCTATTTGCATTCTTGTTACTATAAACTTTTGTTTCTTACAAATAATAATAAAGGCATCAGGCAAAAGGATTAATTACCTTATCATCACTGGCCAGTGGGACGAGTATTGAAGGAAACTCAGCAACAAGTTGAACGTGCAAACCTTCTTCTGACTGAGAACAAAGATAAGATAAACAATGCAGACTCCCAACTTGAACTGAAGCAGGAACACCTGGAAGTTTAAGTGGTGAGATCTCATCAAATGCAGATGGAAATTTGCATGGACCAACAAATTCACAACCATTAAAACTATTTGAAGCCAAAAAAGTAAGTGATAACAACATATCAACTTGCCAACTTTTTCATCATGTCAATGTGAAGTTCGTTTAGTCATAAAATAAATATATATGACTTGCTCCCACAAAATTAAAACAGTACCCCTCAAATGTAGACTGACTTGCAACAACCCAAAAAGGTCAGGTTGTTAGCACATGGGATGCTTTATCAGCAGTGTACACTGACCCTTTTTGTATAAAATAAAAACTCTATTAACTTGAAATGGTACACCCCTGTCAGAAAGAAACGATGAAAGATTCTCCAAGGATACCAGGGATAAGGTAGTAGGAATTCAGGTATTATGATCAAATCCTTAATCTATTAGGACTAGGATTAGTTTCTTTTATAAATTAGGATTAGGATTAGCTTCTTTAGTTAATTAGGATTAGGATTAGTTTGCTTTCCAATTATAAATAGAGTGCTTGTCTTTATGATTTCACAACTTTTTTTAGGAAAGGTATTGTAATACTGAGGCATGTGTAGAAATTTTAAAGGGATAGTTGCAAATTTAGCGATTAGATTCAAAATAATTAAGTATATAGCAACATTTTAAAACATTTGCAAATATAGCAAAATTTATCAAATTCTATCAATGATATAAGTCTATCACTGATAGACCATGTTGTAAATATTGGTCTATCACTGATAGACCATATGAAGTTTATCAGTGATATAAGTCTATCAATGATACTTTGCTATATTTGCAATTTTTACAATTTTTTTTAAATGTTGCTATATCCTTAATTATTATTCTTAAAATAGTCATCAATTACAAATTACAATTTCCCAATTCTAAATTTCTTTTCTGAGGCATGGAATGCAAACAAAAAATTTCACAGACAATCATTCAATACAAGAAAATAGGTTCAAACAAAATAAATAAGAGCACCTTCATCAGTAAAAAACTTGGACAGTATATGAACAGGAGATATCTTGAAGCTTCTAACAAGGTAATGGAGATGTTCCTTGAAGACATGCTTAAATCGAGAGTTTGCAAAGAACACAAACAAATCACTGAACATGGAAATCCATTTTTCCTTCTTATCCTGCAGCAAGAAATAATCTCAATATCAACTGTAAATGCTCATCTAAATCAAATTATCGAAGCAACCAAGTCACTGACGACCCACTAACCATCATCATATCAGCATTCACTGAGAAAGTATATGCTTCTAACAATCTCCAAAATATGCAAATTAGAGCACCGGCATTCAATTCATTGTGATCCTCTTTGACTAACTGATCCAGGAACCTTTTGCAGTCCCAACCTAACATTTCTGTTTTGAACTGCCAATAACATGGGAGGACATAAAGTAAACCAAGAAATGGAACAACTTTTTGTATTACAAGTAAGGTCAGTACTATATCAATCAAATCGAAGAAAACTGCAGTACCTTGTCAATAGAAGCACCATAAGTAGACTCATAAACATCCCATTCAATCTTCAAAACTGGGTAAAGAACTTCAAAGAAGCCAATGAATTGGGAGCTACCTACAGTGGGAATTTTTTTAAAAAAATCAAAATAAGAATAAAAGAACATAAACTGATACAAAATCATAGAGAGTCCAAACTGAAGGAATGAAAACAGGAACGCTAGAAAGGCAAACATAAGTAAAATCTGCAGCTGTACAAAAAAGAAAAGAAAAGGAAATATTGAACTTAAGAAAAGGAGAATAAAGAAAGAGATCCCACTATCTTTTCGTATGATAGTTGATTGCAGCACAATGAGGAGGAAGAGTACTCTGGAAGAATCATAAGCTTTGCAACTCTCAATCAGCCAAGGTGCATACTTCTCTGGATGTAACAAGAATGACTTTGCCAAATTATTGACAAGTTCCATATTGATTGAGCTAATGTTGCCTCGCTGCAAATCCTATGATTGCAAAAGATAATCCTGTGATTAAAAAAATAACAAATACATGTACGTACAGAAAACCAAATGTGTGATTAACTTGAGATTGGTACAATGGATTAATGATTAGGACAAGAATGGAAATGTTGGTATCAACATAGATGGAAAGAATGGGCTAAAAGAGAAGGAGAAAAAAACATTGACGAAAAAGTACAAAAATAAAGATCATACTGGAGTGATCATTTTATTATTTTCAAACCCAATTTTCATTGGGGGTAATTATAACGGGAACTAATTCAAGGAATAATAATTAAGTATATAACAACATTTTAGAAAAATTGTAAATATAGCAAAGTTTATTAAAGATAGACTTATATCGTTGATAGACTCTTATGGCTTATCAGTGATAGACTAATCTTTGCAACACAGTTTATCAGTAAAGACTCTATCATTGATAGATTTCGACAAATTTTGTTATATTTGTAACTTTTTTTAAATGTTGCTACATACTTAATTATTTTGAATCTAATTGCTATATTTACAATTATCCCTTTACATTGAGAAAGAAAATGAAAGAATACAAGAAAGAATAAAAGAATAATAATAATAATAATAAATCAAATCAAAAGGAGTCAAACTAAAGAAAAGTGCCCAATCAAGAATGATGATATCTACACTGCACTTTATTATCTCTCCCATCCCAAAGACTATATGATAATGCACAAATGGCTCATTTGATAGATAACTAGACCTTTTTGTCAAAGGCTCATTTGGATGAAGCAACAATCCTCAAACATGGAAGACAAACTATACGTTAACCCACATGATGCAAGAATACACGAGCATGCAGAAACCATCCCAGAAACAAGAGCCCGACTACAAGAAGAGCCTTTAGCTAATACAAAATACAACCTACACGCCTTCAAGCCAATTAGCCATTAATGATACCATAAATCCGGTCCCTAAGCTTAACGTGCCAGAAATTTTAAATCATTATAAGTCAACCTCAGAAAAATACATTAGTTTCTTGTTCAAAATAGAAAATGAAAAAGAAAAATAAATAACTCATGCTGAAAAGACCATAGTTTTTCATAAATTAAAGTCTCCCAAACCAGGACATTTCATAAAATATAAACTCAATATTATACAACTATGGCATAAATCTCCAAAATCTAATTCCTACCATGCAGGAATAAGATTTCAACAATCAACACTTGTTTCAGAAGAACAACGCAGAATATTCTCTGCTGAATATCTGAAAAATCAAAACCAAACTCAATCTAGCACTACTAACCACATCTGTGTTGACACCAGCAAGATTCTGGTAAAAAGGCCATTTGATTTCCTTGGCCAATTCCAAAGCCTTCAAATTCAATCTCTGGGTCTGGTAAATACAGAAAACACAAAAGTAAAAGAACAGAAATAGTTTACTTAACTAGTTACCTAAATTAGTACCACCATATGCTAAAAGTAGTTTCAAAAGCACGATTTTGGCAGAAACACCACAAACCTTGGGCATAACCAGAAGTAAAGGAAATGTAAGAGAAAAGAGCATCTGCAGATAGTCATCATGATCATAGAAATATTCTTTCATACTCTTCAAGCACACAAAAGCTATGTCAGCAGCAAGTTTACTAATAGCTGGCGAACCTGCACGGCCAAACGATGACTCCAAATGATAAGAAAATCAACTTAACGTAAATTAAAATGCATAATCAGGGTCACAAGGTCTATAAAACTTATCCATCGTTGCTGAAAGAGATCCTACTGACCTTTAAAATACAAAATCACAAGAAGTTACTCAACATTTCTTCTGAATTACCATACCTTAAGCATGCATCCATCCGTAGATTACAAAGTGAGGGAGAACAAGAAAAGAAATGACACATTTCAACCTCATACAAATCCTATTAGCTATAGCATAAAATTGAAAGCTGTTAATGCATCATCAGAACCTTGAGAAACAAAGCATAGAATCTGAAATGTTGTCAAGTTCAACCCCATTGTCATTTCTCTTTCTATTTATTCTTCCCTAGAGATTTTCAAGAAGAAGGTACAACATAAAACCAAGCTAAATTACAAAATTTGATCCCTGAATTATTGAAGTTATGCTTAAATAATTCGTGTTAAAAATGGCCAGAACTCTAATATGTTCCAAAACTTCAGAAAATGTTTACTTGGTCTCTAAATTGTTGATTTTAAGGATATTAGAAATTGTCTAATAGGTCTTTAAAACTCTATCTCATAAATAAGGAACCTATTATGTTCTGGGATGCCTTGTACACCATGGCATTAGACGTCATCTGAATCTGTAATAAATTCAATCCTCTGTTTAAGGGTCAAAAACTGTCAATGGTGCAAGATTTACAATCCTATGAGATGATATAAGACTGATGTCTTTAATTATTGGTGAATTGTGGAGCCTTCCTTCTTAGTTTCAACCTTGGTATGCAAGCTCTCTATTTTGGTTTTTAGACAGAGTGAATTTTGGAACAGTCTAGTGTCCTTTAAATAATTTCATGGTTGACCTCTATCTGATTGCAATTATCTCTAATTTCTTGTTTTTAGTATGTTCTATATTTTCACTCCCTATAGATGTTTGTGTCCCTTGAACATTTATTCCTTTTCATTATATCAATGGGAAGTTTTTTGTTAAAGAAAAAACATATATATACATACAAAATTAATGATCTATAAATATGGAGAAAAAGAATACAGATCATTCAATACAAACATACTGATCGTTCAATTAATTTACTGCACACTTTAAATAATTGTAAAAATACAACATAAAATCATAAACCTATTAGATGACGAATTTGGAGCAATATACAGGAGCTATTTGACAATTTTAAAGTTCTTGAATATGTTATACACAACTCTAAAAGATTAGAAACCGAACTTGTAATTTGATCTGAAATCCACAAACAGAATTAATCATAGACTGAAGAAAACAAAAATGTGAAATTCTCCAGCTTGTAATGATGCTGGAGAAATGGTAGATACTTCCCGAAGTAACAATCATACCAGATTTCAAAATGTCAATGCATCTAAAAAGCACATCTTTCAGCGCTTTGAGAAGATCAGAAGAACTCAATATGTCAGAGATTCCATCAAGACTGATAGCTTTCTGAACAACAGTAAGATCATCATCCCGAAGTAGTTTCAATATGGCATCTTGAACGGTCACTAAACTCTGATCATAGAATAAGAAAATAAAAGAGAAATCAGCACGTTTAATACAAGATAATATTGAAGTGAAAAAATGAACCAAGTAATAGACATTAACACTAACAGATCAAGTTATCAACCTACTAACTAAACCTAACTAGTAATTACATTCATTTGGAATCATTGAATTAAGAATACAAACAATGATGAGCCAAAAGCACATCCTTCTATCCAACATGTAAAATATGGATGATGGATCACTACAATCATTACCTGAAGAAACTTTTATCCTACAAATTATAATTGGGGATAAACCTGCCTAACAAGCCCTTTAAACTGTCCAGACCTCATCATTCCGCGATAATAGTTGATAATTTACTAGGACTCAGATGGCCTCTCGAACAAAAACAGAAGCTTACTTAGTTCTTCTCTTTCCTATAGAATAAATTATAGACCAAAGACACTATGAACAAATGCCTGTGAAACGGCATTATCTGAACAAAATTTACTCTCCCCTTTAACGAACCACTAGTTGTTAGGTAAATTATAGAATCAGTCTACACACATGCACTCACACATAACTAACTAATCATTGTACCACGTCCCTTCTCCTAGCATAGATGAAGTGCACCTGGGCCTGCCCATTATTATCATAAGTCAATTTTGGCTCCTTGTTTGATGATATTTTGTGCAGGGAAACAGGTTTTTTTGGTAAGAAACCAGGCTTTATTATTATTTTAATAAGAAACAATTCATTGATAGAGGAGAAGAATACAAGCATCTCAAGGTTAATTACATTAGAGATTTCCAATTTGAAATCAAGAAAAATAGGCTACAGTGAGAGAGAGAGAGAGAGAGAAGGAAAGAAAAAGATTTTAAGCAGAGCAGGTCCACAAATAATCAAATGCAACCAAGCTTTAATTACCAAAATAAAGGAACAATCGAAAGAGAAGGAAAAAGATGTCCGGCCCACAAAAGAAGTCCCAGACCTACCTGCAAAAACGGACTCTAATCTAAAAGTCTAAGTAACAGACACCCATAAAGTTGCATTAAACCTAGCAGCCTCCCAAATCTCCTCCATGATCACTAACCCCTCTGTTTGGCCTAATCTAATTTCAAGGGAAAGAAGGCATTAAGAGTTGAACTAAGCTCGAGAAAACTATTTTTAATATTCATGGAGGCAAATGAAAAAACGTACAGAAGGAATAAAAACAGATAAGCCTATGAAAAGAAGTCCAACACGTTACAAATAGGGCAATGGTTAGATGCAACCTCAGTTGCACCTAATCCCATGCACCCCATTATTCCTAC
This sequence comes from Cucumis sativus, assembly GCF_000004075.3. Taxonomy (NCBI): domain Eukaryota; kingdom Viridiplantae; phylum Streptophyta; class Magnoliopsida; order Cucurbitales; family Cucurbitaceae; genus Cucumis; species Cucumis sativus. The sequence goes on from NC_026658.2 coordinate 2,574,747, forward strand.
ACAGTAAAAAAATCAAATTGTGAAAAAATGTCACATGGCAGATTTTTATTAGTGTGCAGTCTAGGTTCCACCAAGGTTTCTTTCTTCTTACAAATAACCCAATAAACGGATGTCCAAAACAAAATAACTAAAACTAACAAACTACTAAAGATAACTACTAAAAATCATATTGCTACCCCGAAGCCAAATACACCATAAAACAGCCAAAAATAAATAAATAATAAAATAAATAAAAAAGACCTCCACAAACTCTTTCTTTATTTTGAGAAGGAGGGCTTTAGAAGGCTATCTCCATCATAGAACAAGCACTTCTATGGCAGGTAAAACATACTCAAAAATCCTAAAAGATCGACTCTAGAGGAAGAAACAAAGCAAGATGGCCAAAGTCCTCCTATTGCCTGCATTGCAACATTATGGGCACAAGACAGTGCAACAGAAGATAAAAATATCTGTAGAGACGATCACGAACTTGAGCTTTTATTCTTGCAAAGAACTTCACTTTTGTTTTCTTTTTCCATTTTCATTCTTTTTAATAAGAAACAAAAGAATGGAAGTAGACCAAGCCAAAAGAGTAACGAGAGACGCAAAGAACTTCACTTTCAATTTGTTGAATCTCAAAATTTTCTAGTTTGATCAGAAACAATCATAGTGATCTGTTTTAGTTGGAAAGCTCTTACACACAAACAAAAGAAAAATGTTACCTCTAAATGATCTGTTTTAGCCTTCAAATTTCCAGCCTTGCTTAAACTCGAAAGAGCAGCACGACGAACCTCAGCCTATGATACAAAGACAGCACCAAAACACATAATATGTGTTACATAAGATGGTACTTGGTAGAATATCCGTGCAGTTTTTTTCAGGTATTGCACACGATACCTTTACACTGCAAGCAACAATGAAGCATGAGTACATAGTTGTAAAACAGAGTGCTATAATATTATACCTTAGGATGGTGCAAAGCAAACAAAAGTTTTGAATCTGAAATAGGCAATGGCATATCACAACCCCCATCTAAAGTATTGCACACAATCTCATATAGGGAGCCCCCTATCTTACGTTGTACTTTGGTGTCCTGTTAAGCAGATCAAAACAATAAGACATTAAATAAAAAAGAGATATATAGTCACAAAAAGGAAAATAAGTGATCTAGAAGATACCTCAAAGAACTTCTGAACAGCACAACGAAGCTCTGAAGGATAAACTTTATTGACAACAATTAAAAGCTTCTTTGCCCAAGTACCTAAAAGGATATACAAATCTTAGTGGCAGCACAAGTTGAAAAGAATTACAAAATATAGAATAAATATTAAAAACCAAACAGAGGTTGCAATGGACAACAGACAAGATTCTAGTTAACCTAGCTAGCAAAAAGAGCTAGCATACTACTGAAACTTAACCATTCACTCCATTGTTTCTTTAGTAGATAACAGAGGATGATTATGCAGAAATTTATTATGACAATTATTAGTGCATATAATTAAATTTGCTTTCAACCACTAGCTTAAGCTTTTGGATGAAATGACACTTTAATATGTCGTCAGAGAAGGTGGTCTAAGATTTTTGTTAGTAGCATCTATAACATTGTTGTTTCCTTCCCAATTGAAATTGATTTTCATTTGTTGGGCATTTCAAATATTTCAAGCCCACATGTGAGGGGGAAACCGGGAGTGTTAGTGCATATAAATAAATTTGTCTTCAACCACTAGCTTAAGCTTTTGGGTCAATTGGTGGTTTAATAACAATAAACAAATCATTACTTGATTGACGGAAGAAAACTTCATAACTAGCAAAAGCTGAACAGCAGGTGTTGTCATTAAAATATCTTAACTCAACATACCGATTAGGCAAATTCCTTTTAAATGAAAAACTGACCTTCACAATGAAGAATAAAACATACAAAGAAAACAAAACCATTGAAAGAAGCTACCAGAAAATTACATGATTGAACAAACTCAAACTATTGAAACTCTTGAAAATATTAAAAATAAAATGGCAAGAATAATAAAGTAGTTCTTGTTTTTCTTTCTATTTGTTATTTCATTTATAATATTCTCAGGAGTTTGATCGTGTAATTTCTTGGTGGCTTCTTTTTTGCTAGGGTAAAGCTTTGCTTGCTTTTTTTTCTATGTAATGTTTCATTCTTCGTAATGAAAGTTGATTTTTTTTTTTCTTTTTCTTCTCTAGATTTTGTAACCAACCATAACCCATCTTTTGCTGATCGCTCAATATCCCAAAAAGATACATGATTTAAGAAACCAAAGAATAAAATAAGCAGCAAAAAAAAGAACTTGCATACTAAAAATTTTTAAAAAAGGAAAAACTAGTTGAATGAGCACCAATTAATTAGTTTGAGCATATACCTGGATTAAAAGAGCTGGGATTGTCACTCTTCTCTGAACATTTAGAGCAGTTCGCTAAAACCTTGGTCACCATATTATGCATTAAATGCCTTATTGGAACAGTCTCAATCAGTGAGATCAAACCATGTTGGTACAGCTCACTAGAGAAACTGCAGGCAACAAATAATTAGATGTTAAATCATCCATAACATGCAGATGCTAACAAATGAAAAATCATCCCACCTATATTCAACTAAGGAATCCAAAAAGATGGCGAGGAATTTATCAATGTTGAACTCTTTGGATAGTTCCAAAAGGATACCAGCCAAATCCCTTCACATTAAAATAAAGAGAAAGAAATCAATGTAAAATACAAGTAGAAATTGACGTGACCAACAACAAATTCAAAGAGCAGATATGAACCAAAACTAGAAGCAACAGAAAGTGAAACTCGGTAACCAGTATATATTACCTAATCTCCATCAAGATATCCAATACCTTTCTTGGAAATATGTCAACTGATTGAAACTGAAAATTTTAAGTAAAGGACAAAATTAGAACAAACCGAAGTCAAAATATATGCAAATTACGACTTAGTCATGTGTGGTTAAGTCTAGTCAATACAACTGGTTCGGGTTAGCTTTTTGTTGGTTCGTTGGAATTGCTCAGCCATTATTTAGAGAGAGAGAGAAATATGCATCAGTTCTCATTATTCTCACACGATTTGGCAGTATGGCATCAACTTCGAACAAAAACGAGTTTAATCAATGTGCATAAACCTTCAATGGATTTATTAAATCAAGAGAGCTAGCACTAGGGAGGTCACAGAAAAAAAGGCTTCTATTCAAAAACTGTAAAAAAGTAGAAAAAGTATATATATTTAGAGAAAATAATTGCTAAAACAACGATATACATTAAACCATTTTTCCAATGTATTCTATTGTTTATCGCATCTGATATTTGGGCCTTGCCTGATATGATAAGGAAAAACCTCAAAGCTGTCCCTTCCATATAGAATACAGCATAGAATGAAGAGTGCAAATCATAAGACAATTTCAATCAGTTTTTCACCAGAATAATACCTGAACAAGAGTGATTAAAGCCATAAGAGAAAGTCGAACTGATTGCATATCATTTGACTTCCCGGCATCCTCTTTGGCAATCTCAGAGACAGATCGTATCAAACTCTTAACAAGCTTAGGTATCAATATGACTTTGTTGGCTAACAGACCAACAATCATCAAAGCACCAGCCTGTATTTGAAGGAATGGGGAAATATGGTTAAACAAATACAACCAACTTAACGATGAAACATGGAAAAGCATGACAAAAGTGCAATCAAACAACCAGGAATGCGGATTAAAAATCATATAAAATGCCAACAAGAACTTGAAATGATAAATAAAGGGTCTGAATGTAGTCCATGAGGTCAAAGGTAATTAAGTTCCTAAATCAGTTTAAATTTAAAGAAAAAAATTTATAGTGTGAATGCTACAATTCTAACTTTAAAAATTAAACAATGCTGCAGGTTTGAGGCACATACAAAATTTTGTTTTCTAATAAGAAACAGATTTCATTGACATGTGAAATTTACAAAGGAAGGGCTCATACCCAAACCAAAGGAGTTACAAGAGATTTCTCCAATTGAGATACTATTCCCTTTTGTGTATAATTGTCAAAAGGATTGTGTTGGCATCATGTACAGTGTTTTTTAAAGATCAAAGCTGACCAACAGCAATTGTCTTGTGGGGCTTAAGCACAAGGCGCACAAAAAACCGCCAGTTTTTTGTTTGTGAGGTGCAGTATATATAAAAGTACTACATAAAAAATAGAAAGTTGGTGAAATGGGAATGAAAATGAAAAACCCCTATACATAAAGAATTTTGTATTTAGGCTTAGTAAATTTCATTTTTTTTAGTTAATAATTAGTTCATAAAGAAGTAAAAACCTCTAATTACTATCATTTTAAAAAAATGAAAAATGTTCAAGGCCAAGGTTTTGGGCATTATGACTTCATAGAAGGTGCACTCCTTATTTTGTGTGTCTCACGTTTATGCCAGACTTGTGCCTAGAGCTTAAGAGGGATTTTTAAAACATCGATCATGTACTACCCACACTTCGATTGAAACTAAAACTGTATGAACCTCTTTATCCTCCATTGGTAATCCTACTTACATAACTACTTATGTGGTACCAATATTTTTTTATTTAAAGATTGCATCATAATAATTTGACATGGATACTTTCTTAAAACAACATCTAATTAATGTAACCATTTAGCATGTATATTAACTAGACTTTAATTACTTTTTATGTTTTTCATAATTAATGTTTCAAAAAGCTACAGAGGCTTCCCTTCAGGCAAGGCTCTAACTTTTAACATTGAGACTCACGCCTTCCATTGAACTACAAGAGGCTTACATCCTTTGGAAAAGGCACTAATGCTTAATGTCTTTAGGACTCATGTAATGATTAGAGGAATAATACTACTACTTTTGAGTGGCAATTGATGGGTGATTTCTTTCCTTTTTTTTCTTTCTTTTTTTTTTTCTTTCTTTTTTCTTATATGACTATTATGTTTAGCGATACTTAGTCACACACATTTAGGATTCGTTAAACGTTTGTAGTTACATTTGAAGCATACCACCTCAAAGCTTGCCTTGCATCTTAGTAAGAATACCTCAAAGTCGCCTTCAGACTTTTAAAACATTGTTCATAACCCCCAATTTCCGGTCACTCCTTCAAACTTGAGTTGAAAGCGGGTCACTAATTCACATTTCTAGGTATTCTCTGTAAGGATACTTGAAAACCCAATAGCAAGACCAACATCAGTTCTCTTTAAAAGAAGATCAAATATTGGGAAGAGACATGGCTCCTAGCAAGGTTTTAGGCTTCTACTGGGTTAACCTTACCAATAAATTTTATAATTACAAATAATTTATAACTACTTACTAGATATCCTATTTTTTGTGGGAAATCAGGGTATTGGGGAGTTATTGTTAATGCATTAAGACCACATTTACCAAACCGTAATGAAATGCAGTGCAATCATAATGAAATTCCAATGATAGATCAATCATAATGAGTATGAATGCAAACTTAATTAGTTTGCCTTTGATCTCATTTAGTTATAATTATGAATATGTCACATTTACTATTACTGCTATCTTTACTGCTAGACATAATTTATTATGTTTACGAGTGGGTAAAAATGGCCTAAGTGCGGTTCTTAGAGGCTGGTTCTCCACTTTTCACACATGTACATTTGAGTGAAATGAAAAAGTAAATAAATAACTTACAGAAAACAGTATGACTTCCTAACTCACCTTCTGATCTGAAATTCCCTTGGCGTCAGGCTGAAGTCCAGTTTTAACAAACAAAAGAACAATGTTCAACACATTTGGCTCAACGCTTGTAAGAGTACCCAAAACTTCTATAACAACTGCAGTGCAGAAATTCACAACTGGTCTCGATACAGGGATGTTCTTTGATGGAATTGCCTAAAACAGAAATAGCATAGTTATGTATGACTGACATTGCAACTTGAAGTTAAAAAAAGAAAACAAGAAAAAAAACGTTGTAGAATAAATGCTAAGAATATTAGATGGATTTGGTTAAAAAAAGAATAATAACTCACATAATTGCATATAACTTCCAAAACACCAAGATCACGGACACATTGTTGCACTATAACCTTCCGTGGTGGTGGAGCACCTGACGATTTCACACCTTCCAGAAATTTCCATTTACTATTCCTACAACACACGTGGATAGGATAAACATCAAATCAAAAACTTCACGGTAGCTGAGCTGAAACAAAGTAGAAGAGAAATTCAAACCCCAAAACAAGCAGTTGCACAATTCGAACAAATGCATGGGTGTCATGGAATGGCAAGGCACAAAGAACCAAGTCTTCAACATTATGCACGTGAATCCTGAAAAAGTGATTCCCTCATAAAGAGTAAGAAGATATTGACTGGTAGGAAAAGGTAAGCTGTCAAAATGGTCTACTAAGCCTGTCCCTTGGGAGATCAATTGAAAAGGTGCTTACTTGTATCTGCGAATCAAGTACTCTAAAGTCTTAAGAGACGAAGGTTGCTGTAAGTGCCCTGAAATCAGCCTCAGGTACGAACTAATTGTCGCATTGATCCGTTTATTCTCCTCTTCATTCATCAACTCTCTATCCTGCTCTCTACTCTTATAGCCAAATAAATTATTCTTATAATTTCCGAAACGTTCGTCCAAGCTTATAAGAACCTCCAACCCTGAGGGTCAATCAATAAAACAAATTAACTAAGAATATTGACATCCGACACTGCCCAATCAACAAAAAGAAATACAAATGAAAATATCAACACCCTCCACTCCAAAATAAAATCCCAGTAGCTACAAAAGCAAATCATCCGAAAAGCTCAAACCTTGGAAAAAGATTCAGCTAAGTAAATTGGATAATAATCGTTACAGTTGGCAATCAGATAACTCCCAAATCAGATTAAAATAACAAGAGACAATGAGAGATATCTAAGCAAACAAATTCACATTCATCTGATTATAACATCGAAGCAGCTTGTTATGGAAGCATGTCCCAGACTGACCTTGTGAGGCAATGCTGAATATAGTATCGACATCAATGTCGGCAGCTTCTTTGGGGTCAAAAAGAATCGAAGGTCGAGTAAAAGGTCTCTTAAGCGACTCCGAGTCGGCCTGAACAAAGGATTTGATAGCTTGCAACTGTGAGGCGATGGATGAAGCCATTGGTGAAGGAAATGAGAGATCACCCAGAGGAACTCCGGAGTCTGGGAGCGTTTCAAAACCCCGTCGTGAAATGAGCTTTCTGTTTCGGAGGGGTGCCGGTGCGGCGGTGGTTAAGTTTTGGCGGTTTTAAACCTTAAACCAACGTGGTTGTAGTTGTAGGGTTTATGAAATTCCCTCGTCAATAAATACCATCCTATTTTAGTGTAACACGTCACCCCCAGCCGATGTCCACTTTCTCTTTTTAGAGCTCTCCATTTTTTTTACCATGGTTTCAATATTACTTAAGAAAAATAAAACCAAGTACTCTTCTCTTTAAAAATATATATATTAGTGGAGAGTATACAGCGTAAGTAAGTAAATTCTACCCCAAATATTTCTTCTTGGATTGAGATTAGGTTGGATTGGATGAGTAAAAACCCTCCTCTAATAGTTACCAACTCACTTCAATCGAGTATAATAAAAAGTGGTCGTGGTATTTGAGAATAACTTTAAAAAACAATTGATATATACGTGTGTCTTCTAACTCAATAATTTTATCACTTTTTTTTCATGTTTTAGATCGATCTATTGTTGAAATTTTATTTTATTTAGAAATAGTCATGTATAAATGTTAATGATCATTTTTTTATTATCACATACTTATAAGAGTTATTTCTCGATTATTGTTTGTGTAGACTATATTGTCCTCACAAAATATCAATTTGATTATAAATTGCACTTTTTATTTTTATTTTTAATTCAGTCGGTGAATCATTTAATAGGTTCATCATAGTTCAATATTACCTTTTTAGTGCTTAGAGAAATGTAAGTTCCAAACGTGATTTTGATCTAGTCAGAAAATAATCCAAAACAAACTCATGATTGTACACATCCATAATGGTTTGAGGACTCACCTCATGCATTTGTATATAGTTCAATAATTTAAATCAACTTCTGTGTTATAAAAAATCAACAAATAATGTCCAAATATACAAAACAATAATTATAATGAAAAAACACTGTTTTATTTAATGCAAAACAAAGACAAAAACAGAGCTCCTTACAAGCTCGAACTTTATTTATAACAAGTACCTAGTTGAAAAGCAACTTGAATACAACTAAAACCAATGAAATATCACATTTGTTGGAACCGAAACAAATCTACAAGCAAAGAACAAAAAACAAGAAAGAAAAGACAGAATCACATAGTTATTTAATAGCATACAAGCTACCTCCATGAAAAGAGAAGAACAACAGTTAATTCTTCATCTTACATACAAACATAGTTTGAATATAACACAACTCTTGAGCTTTGAAAGAGAGTAGGCCAAAACCGAAAAAATATACATAATCTCAATAGAATAGATTCAATAAACAATATCATCAAACAAAATGATAAAATTCCAAAACTTCATACGTACCCTTGTTTGGAGGAGGGTAAAAACACTTTACCACCAAAACTCTCTTATTACATCCAGCAATCCATAGAATTTCATAGTTATATCAGCACAAAAAAAATGTTCAAGCTGGTATCTTCTCAAAGGCAACTATGCATTTGCATTAAAAAAATTGACTAGGGCTACCAAGTCATAGAATTTCCTTTGATTTGTAGGAAGCCCACAGTTTGGGCATCCCAAATTTGGGATAAGAATATAACAAGCAAATACAACTACAAATTCAAGTAATGGAAATGTAACGCAGCAAAAATGTTTCAACCTTTTCTTTTATGAGGAAAAATTACGAAGCTACATCGAAGCACATTAGCGTGCCAATCATTTATATTGTTAAATTACATCATATTTATCTGTCTATGAGATTCAAAATCAACATACTCTCCTCCGCTTGGCTGCTCGCCGAATCCATACACATCAAAAACTTTATCGCCTAGAGGAATACTGTTGGCTTCTCGTCCTTTAAAACCCTCCATTTGTGAACCCCAAGGGGGATGTGTCATAGGGTTAGAATTTGAAACATCTAAACTGGTTGGATTCTGCGGCGAGTTCCCAGTTGGCCTCCGGTTTGTCGGGGTGGCTGCAGTTAAAGATGCTGATTGTTGCTGCTGCATTTGTTGCTGGTTTTTCATGGGTGATTTGGGCCTAAGCAACTCTATTTCTGGGGTAGTCATAACGAGATGAGACGCTTCTGGGGGTGGATTTCGGCCTCCTCCACCTTGCCAAACTTTCCCATCTTTATCAGAAAAGTTCTTGATATATGCCTGAATGTGAACCATGAAATCATTCAAGTTCAGAGACTAATAAATAGTAACTGATGACAACAGCCAAAAGAACAAGGAAAACGTCGATATGCAAATATAAGCTGCTTTTTTCCGGTCTTATTGCTGTTCCGTTCAAAAGAAGTTCAATTTCAGCCAGAAAATGTGTAAGCTTAGACTTTATATAAACAAGAAATTCCTATTTATTTTTTCCATGCAAATGTCAAATTTCTTATGGGTGTGAACAGAATTTACAGAGGCGTACAAGCACGACAGTTGGTTTGAAAGAAAATCAATGTCTTCCGGGTGTTCTTTTTCTAAGTTTTTTTCATTTAAGATACTTAAATTGAAACGCCTTTGTTTTCCAGCTTAATCCATTCATTGTGATATTTTGTGCTTCTTCTATAGTTTCTACAATTTATTTATTTGTTTCCTTGTATGTTGAGATTTAATCAAACGTTTGGTTTCCTTAAAAAAAGGAGGAAGAAAAAAAAACACGACAATTGCTGTGGTAGTGTGTGCAGGAAATGGTAATTCCCTTATGCCTTACCTCGGAAAGAAAATTAGATGAAGACAGCTCTTTACCAACTGTCAGCCACCCAGCTCGAATATTGTGGTCCTCACCAAAGAGCTCTAATCTCCTGCGGCCAAGGGCAAAATGCTCGATGATCCTGTACATATCTTCGGGCTTTTGGGTTGAACCTTAGAAGAAGTATAAACATAAAACGTCATTGTCCATTATTCATTCATGGAAAACCTCAACGCAAGACAGAAGTAGAAAATACAGGCAGTATGTGTTTGGCTACCAGCGATTTCTTTTAACTTGAAGCAAGATTATGTTTACACAAAGACCCATTTGGAGCTTTTGATACTTTATTAGTTGTTACCAACATTAACTTCAATGCTTCCACACCAAGAAAAAAATATACTCAAAAAATCAAAAGTTAACCAAACACACGGCAAAGCCATGGAACCTAAAGAAGACACTGACCATAAGGAGGCTCCTCGGCAATAATTACATCGGTATCAATGTTTGCATGGATTATATGACCATCAGTACTGCGACGTACAGTTCCTTTAATGCCCATCAGACAATGCTCCTTCATGGAGACAATAGAAAAACACTTGTAAGTGAGAAGGATAAAACTCAAAAAATGCAGTGAAAGACTCAAGAATCCAAATTAGGTTTGCTCAGACTTTTATTTTTTTCCTATGGTGGAAAATTGAACTAACCTTGGAGTGCTGGAAAAGAGTGTGGGAATCATGCCGTAAGCCTGGAGTTGCATTACTTTTGTTTGTCTTCACCCAACAAATATCTTCACATCGTCGGAACCCCCACTAAGCACACCCCACCCACCAAAATGAACCATTCAGTAGCAAATTTTAAAAAATGCAAAACTAAATTTTTACATCGCCATAAGCAATAGTTAAAGTTACACACATTTTCTAGTAAGAAGGCATAATCATTTTTACCTTTTTAAGACATTGACGGCCCTGCTCAAGGCCGACACCGTCGCCAACCCATAGGAATATGAAAGAAGGTGTATCAGCTATCGCCTGAAAAAATTATTGTGGAAGATTTGATAATTGATAGGAAGAAACTGTATGGGAATGGGAAAACGATGGGGATGGAACTGTTTCCAGCCCTTGCTTAATATTAGTGCTAAAAGGCAAGTTTATGGTAGAATCTATCAAAAGAAATTACCTCAATTTTAAGGTTCATAATTTCTTCAAAAGTCCAGTATTCCATGTGATCAGCAACACCAGGAGCACGATGAACATATTCTTCCCATGGGGGGTCAATTAGAATGACATCAAACTTGGTTCCAAAAAATTCTGGAGAAAGTTCAAAGTCTCTCAGATCACATTTGTAATACATAGGAGGAGATGCAGAATTGGCTACAATTTCATCCTTTTTTTGTATAAGTTCTCTAAGCTTGGGGTAGTCTTCTACTACATTTGTCAGTTCAAGCTCCCGGATAAAATTTTGCGGTCGCATTCCCGTGTCAACAAAATTTTGAGAATAATCATTCTGCTCTCCTCTTGAAGGTGCCTTACCAGGAGGACCAATACTTTTCTGGGCAGCCCAACCACTAGGGTTTTTATCAGGTTGAGTGGCCCGCCCCACAGGTCCAGAAGTATTGAAACCTGGCCCAGCTACACCCGAAGAAACACCTCTTCCAGAGCCTGATTGATTAAAATACATGGCAGCATTTGGTGGTGTCCCTATAGTTGGAGGAAATCTAGGTCCTGAAGGTCCTGGTGGAACAGCTAACATATTCATATCCATACCACGAGCACCAGGCCAAACTGGAGGGGAGAATGGTGGAATAAAGACACCTGGAGATAGTGGTGGGCCTGGACCAGGTGACATGCCAGGAGTGAGTGGCTGCATTGGTCCTGGCGGAGGAATTCCTAGAGGTCCAAAAGGAGATCCTATCATTGGCAATGGAATTCCACCCTGTTGACTCTCTCTGCCAGAAGGTCTTCCCCTGCCTCCTCTACCTACTCTATTACCTTTCATTCCTTGCTGTGCAACTCGGTTGAAGGATCCTGGTTCTTGGTTGCCATATAGCTGTTGCGAACCACTGCTAGAACTTTGACCACCAGCAACACGACTGGAGTTTACACCTTTCTGGCCTCTTCCCTTCCCTCCATGAAAATCAAAGTCATCCCTCCATGAATTCTGATCTTGTGCTGTCCCACCTTCATCTGCATATCTTTCCTTCAAATCTCCATCAGATTGACCAGGACCATAGTTATCACTCCTCCTTGCCCTTCCTTCCTGCTGATGCATCCAATCACCATCACTTGATGCAAACTTACCTTCAGATTGTTGGCCAGCTTCCGCCCTCCTAGCGAAGTTTCCAGACTCTACTCTTCCATAATCCAAAGGTTTGGTTTGGATCTCTATCACATCATAATTCTCATTCAAAATGCCAAAGTTTGATGATGTCTTCACTGCTTCACTTCTAATTACCTCTTTCCGATTACTAGATCTACCATGAGGCCTTTCGCTATCAATCCGCTCACGGCCATGTCTAGGAAGATCCCACTCCCTACCATGATCATACATATAATCCCCTGATTTTGTATCACTGTCTTGGTTTCCATGTTGCCGTTTTTTCCAATTGTCGACATTGCCTTCCCGATCTCGATTCCGATCACTCCAACTATCATCTCTGCCTTTTGATCTATCATCCCTGTAGCCATCTTTCTCTAGTTCCTTTCTCTTGTGGTTAAAACCTCTTTCATACTCAACATCTATGTAGTCTTCTTGATGCCTCTCCGTCCTCTCAGGACTTTTGGACTTGTCGACATTTCCAGCATCTCTTGCAGTTTTATCTCTAGTCCATGTTCGCCCATCGTCATCACCAACGGGTGCCTTCTCCCGACTATTTGCAACATCTCTACTTGTAGAAACTTTTTGCTGCCTATATTTTTCAGATTTTTCTCTACTTGATTTATCTTCACGAGAAACTGAGCTCGCCCTACTACCTTCTTCCTGTAATTCTGTCTTAACTCTGCTCTTCCCTCTCTCAACTTCAAGTTTTTTATCCTCCCTGTAGTTAGATTTTATGCTCTTGTCATTGAATAAATCTAATCCCTGACCTTTACTCTCACTGGCTTCATTTTTTGATGGCACACTTTTCTCTCTAAGACTCTCAAACTTCAAATCAGAAGTCTTACCACTTCTAGCCTCAACTTTTTCAGAATAACTTTCTTCAATCTTCTTGACAGTATCTGGTTCATCCCATCTTCTCCGAGATCTCTTTGCCTGCTCAGAAGATCCATGACCTTTCTCCCGGCTACTGTGTCTCTTTTCTGAATATCTGGAATCTCGATCCAGTGTCTTTTCAGAATCTCCATCGTGAGATCTTTCTTCTTTGTTTTTGCTTCTACTCTGAGAAGTTTCATGCTCGGAGAACTTTGAAGTCATTTTTCTTTTCTCATTTTCATCTCCTTTGCCAAGTCCCCGACTGCCTGACTTCTCCCCAACATCTTTCCTATTATCCAATTCTCCATCCTGGTACCAACTGCTAAGTTTTTCCAAGGTGCTCTCCTCTTGTTTCTTTTTTGTCTGTTTTGAACGTGATTCTTTCCTTGAATCATATTCATCTTCCTCGCTATCTCCTCTACTGGAGCCTCCTGACCTTTTTCGACTGTCACTTCTATCCCCGTATGTTTTTTTTCTTCCACTGTTGTCTAATCCATCAGCATCTTCTCCATTGCTCGACTTTCTTGACCTACTTGATCTGTGTTTTCTTCTATCACTGCCATCCCACCCTTCATCATCTCCCGCCCTATCATTCTTCACACCCAAACCATCTTCTACATCTCTCTTTACATAATTTCTGCTGGATTCAGGTGAATCCATTGCTTGTAGATGCCTTAATTACCACTTCAAAACTGGTAGTTATGCTTCAAAATGATCCATCTGCAAAGAAACATGGAGACAATGAGCCGTCGGCAGAGAAACATGGAGAAAAAACCATGTCAAAGTTTAAAAGGGTAACCATTTGTGAATCAACATAAATCCTTCCTCCCCAGCCCAAAAATAAAATGAACACACTTATATGCACATGGATTACAAAGTTCGAAAAGTAAATATATATTTTTACAATAATAATAAGCAGCAGCAAAGGAGAGCTTACATGACAGGACATAGCAAAACCCAATTAAGCTGGATCAGGAAGTGAGGAAGAAAAAGGTATTTAGACCATTCAAGGATGAAATCAACGAAGAAAAAGGTATACAGGGCAACTCATGCGTTCTAAGCTGCTGAATCCAGAAGATTTGAACAACAATCGGTGCCCTTGATTCGAAATCAAAAGGGGAACAAGAATGCCAGAACATTCACAACTATCACAATTCACAGAGAATAGTACAGAGGAATGAGAATGGACGTTTTGCGAATCCAGCATTGCATTAGGGGAGTAGCACGCCTAAACTAGAAATTAGTGTAATTCGAACCATAAACCCCTCGACCCTTAACCTAACTCATTATTTCCAAAAACCCACAACCTCAACAAAGCCTCGCAACCCCCAAACATCTCAAAACCCGTAGCATTTCATCTTCCTGCATTATCCCACCCCCTTCACTTCCTAACCCTCGAACTAACAGAATCTCAACAGTGTGAAAAAAATTCCAAAGCTAAGAAACAACATAAACATATATGTGGTTAACCATCAACTTACAAGCTTATACCTGGGAGAAGAGCTTGAGTAAGAGTCGAACAAGAGTGAACCGGCAGTCAGAAAATTGATGTTGAAATACAAGAAGACGTTGAATGCTCGAGCTAAGGGCGATATTCAATTATCGTCAAGGTGGATACTGGGCTGAGAAGAATGGGAAGAGATAAATCTAAAAAGGCCATAGAAATCCTTAGAGGTCGGTCATAGTCGGCTTCCTTCGTGCGTTAAACGGAACGAGGCGGGCGATCTCTCGTAAAGACGAAGCAGTGGGTTCTGGTAAACCCAATAGATTTTTCGTTTTCTTTTTCTTTTCTTTTTTGTTTTTTTAAATCCCTGTGGTTATTTCAAAGACACCATTTTGTTTTCCTTTTCTCGAAAATTATGATTAAAATTTTAACATTTTTTAAAATAATAAAATAAGTTAAAGTATGTATGTAGCAACATTTTAGATTCTATTTATTGTAAAATAAGGTTTACATAAATAGAAAAAACCAAATTTACGATAATAAAGTACATGTCATAACATTTTCTAAATTTATAAAAATAACAAATTTAATGGTGATGACACTCTTATTACTCTATGAATAACAACTGTCAGCTTTATGATTACGTTTGATAGCCGTCTGATATCACTAATTTTGTCATATCCGCAATATATAAAAAAATTGATGTCATAAGATATTTTTTTTCTAAATGTTTTTGTCGCAATTTTCCATTATAAAACTTATATCAATGTCACTTGTAGAAGCATATCAGTGTTGAAATTTTATCATATGTTGTAAATATTTTGTCAAATTTGTTATTTTTGACAAATTTTCATTAGAAAATACTAACTTAAAAACAAGTTTTAAAATTTTGTTACTAAATTATAAAAATCTTCCATCAACTATGTGGTTATGTCAATTTAAACTTCGAAAAATATTCAAGACTAAGATTATCATATGAAAACGGTTAAAGTTTTATTTAAAAATATAGACTATTGAAAAGTTTCATAAATACTTTTAAGCTTCAAAAAGTATTAAAATATTCTCATTTGTCCAATTTTTACACCATACTTCTTAGCATCTAAAATAAAAACCAAAACGTTAAGTTAAGACCATGTATAAATTTAAATTTCTATCAATATATCGGTATTTTTTTTATTGATTTGTTCACATTCTCAAACGATTCAATATCGATCAAAAGATTGAATCGATATTTTCATTATACCGTGAAATAATCTATGAATCACAAAAGATAAACAACACTAATATAGACGATCCCAAAAGGTAAGCAAATATCTATAGCAATTGGCCACCAAACTAAGTAGTTCTTATACTAACTTAAACACTTTAGTGTACTTGACTGAACTCGATGCTAGTGTGGGTATTACTATACATGTTACCACTAATGATGTGTCTAAACCAAGGGAAATAGTGGGTTGAAGGAGTTCTTGAAGCCCACATGTGAGTTTTTGCACAACTTATAGTACAAAATACAAATACCATATATTAGTTATGTTAGTTGCAAATGACTTGGAGCCATATAGCTTCTTAAAAGCAAATGCATTATTTAATTTTTGCTAGTTAAAAAGAATCACAATAATTTAGGTCGTATCTAATCGCATGTTTTCCTTTTCATTTATTCACACACAAAATAAAAGTTTCTTCAAGTTTTTTTATTATTATACAATTTTTCATTGAACCATATGTAATAGATATGAGAAAATAATTGCAGCCAGACGTTTACTCTTACAACTTTTAAATGGTATTTTTGGGTATGAAATTTGATGACTAATTTAAAACCAAGTCATTGGTTCATATATTCAAAACCAAGTCATCTAGGTATAAAAGAGTGAACAACCTAACAAATATCAAACAATATGTGTAATAACAATTTAAATAGGTATTTTGGAATGGTTGATTAATATGAAGGAAATGAAAATTTTGATTAAACTACACTTGAGTGCAGAGAATGCGGATCAAATACGTGTTAAACTTAACCCTAACTATAAATATGGAATTTTGGACAAAATGATATAATTGATATTTGATGAAGTTCATAAGCAATAAGCTTATAGGAAAGATGAGACTCGAGCTAAGACCACACTTGTAAGTCCCGTATGGTTTTTAAAGGAGAAAACAACCTTGCTCACCGTAGCAAAGGTTAAGCTTTTATTTTGAAATGTTGTTTTGAAACTCAAATCTAATTACTTATGCCATACTTTTTTTATAAATACATCATTGATAATCTGTAGGTTATTGTAATATATGGGTTACAATAGTTTGTATATTATTATAGTACATGTTTGAGGTGTATATTATTATAGTCCGAGTTATTATAATATATGTTTGAGAAAGTTAATAATGGTGAAATGGGGAGTGACGAATAGTGACAAATGAGAAATAAGGGAAAAATATAGTAGTATTAATCCTAATTATAGGACTATGATAACCTCTGGGGCAAACATGGAGCAAGCTAAGCCCACTCCACTCCTTCTCCTTCATAGTTTGAGGGCCAAATGCCCTAAATCTTTCGTGTCGTTTTATTATCTGATTTGAGTATTGAGATGCAGGGGCAAATAATACACCGTTATATAAGTTTTCTTCACTTTTTTTTTTTTTTTGCAATATTGCTCATCTCTAAAGAAGTTGACAATTGTTATGCAAACAACATACTTTTTTGACATAAATTTGATATCAACACTAGTAAATAAAATTGTAACGTCGTAGATCTCACCTTGGTTGTCACTTGTCAATGAAAAGAATGAATATTTGTTTATAAAAAAACAACAAATGAATAATATGAAAAGCGTAGATTCAACTTTATAATTATTCATAAAAAAACCAGGGTTTGATTTGAGAGCTGAAATATAATTAAGATTATTGAAAATTAAAAGGATATTGAAAAGCATGAGTAACAGAAGGTAAAATGAAAAAACATCATAAAGCTTAATCTAAACAACGAGTTTTGAATTACATTACATTACAACTTCATCCTATTATCCATTGGAGACCACAAAACACTCCTTAATATTTAGGATAGTTGTAATAACAATTAGACTCAAAATATTATCATATTTATCAATATTAAAAAAAAGCTGTGAATATAGCAAAATATATCAATCATATAAGTCAGGCACAAATAGACTCTGATGCAAATATTGATTTATGACTGATAGACCACATGAGCCTATCAATTAAGGGTGATAATTGATTGGTCGGAGTTGGCTTTTTGACAAAATCGACCATGAATCGACCATAGTTAGTTTAGTAAAGTGTCAAACTGACCTCGAATCAACAAGTAATGGTTGATTGGTTTTGTCTAGTTTGTCGATCAGCATGTTGGTTTAACACTTTAAAATACTTTTCGAAAATTCTCGATTTGAAACTTTCCAAAATCGACCTCGATTGTTCCCTCTCGTTTTTCGACTAATCGACTTCGGTTTGGTTGGTTGACTCGATATTTCGATCTATCATGTTCACCCTAATATCAACTATAAAAGTTTATTATTAATAGACTTTGCTAATTTACAAAAAAAAAAAAAAAAAAATATTTAAAATGTTACTATTTATTTGAATATCATGGATATTTAAAAAATATATAAAATGTTGAAACTATTTATAAAATATAGTAAAATCCATTAAATTCTGGTAACATATTTAAGTTTTTTTTGTTTCCACGGCTCTTAAAGAGTTTCAATAATTTACTATCTACAATAATTCCTCTAGTTATTATTTATAAAATGGCTACATATTATAATTACCAACCATTCCTCTAATTTTTATTCATAAAATTAACGCCTATTGGAATGTGTAATGGTTTTTATTAATAATTATTAATTATATAACAACATTTAAAAAAAATTACAAA
Organism: Cucumis sativus; assembly: GCF_000004075.3. NCBI lineage: Eukaryota > Viridiplantae > Streptophyta > Magnoliopsida > Cucurbitales > Cucurbitaceae > Cucumis > Cucumis sativus. Next base: position 2,593,080 of record NC_026658.2, read on the forward strand.
TATAACAAAAAAGAAAAAGTGAGATGTTTAATAAACTCTTATAGTTTAGGGTTTATTAGACCAAAAATTGCAAAATAATCTATCGGTCTTATCATTAATAAATTTTGCTATATTTGCAATCTTTTAAAAATGTTGTTATATACATAATTATTTTAAATCTAAATACGATATTTGTAACTATCTTTCATAACACCGACTAATTTAATATAGGTCAAGGGGCTCTAGTCCTCCTCAACTTTATCGTATTTATATAATAAGTTTAAAGAAAAATATTATATTTTTAACACTTCTAATAACTTAGTAGTCGATTGTTGGTCTCATTCCAATTCATGTTTAAATCTATTACGTTATTTAACTTTATTCATTTTATTATTATTATTTTTATAAAACTTCACAAATTTTAAGTTTGTTATTTTATTTATATCTTTTAGTTTTAATATTTAAAATCATTTGCCTTTCCCAATAAATTTTCTGAAAGCATACTTCATAATTAACTTTTAATATTTTTTCATATCTTTCCGTGGCCACCCAAAATTTATTTATTAATCTTTCTTGTCACGCTGATTCAAAGGCAAAGCTAACTAGTCGTGAATAATATACATTTTAATAACTTATTAAATTTTATTTTGGACATAAAGACTTCATTGATTACACGCCTATTTCCTTTGACATTAATTTTTCTAAGCCCTCGAAATAACGCTTCTTGTGTAGGAAGCATCCATTGTGGTGGTCAATGCCCAAAAAATTGATCAACTTTGAGCATAACCATAGCCATATAAATACTCGCAGCTTGTAATTATATATATGTATATATAACTAACCATCCGTCAATTAAAGGTTAGAGTTTGTTTAAGAGATTTTTGATCCACCAATTTCAGAAGTTAAGTTAATATTAAATAATCTAATTCATTGATGAAATTTAGTAAACACTTTATCTTGAGTACAAACTTTATACCTTCAACATATTAACTCGAAACTTTATAATAAAACTCAATCCTAAAATTTCTTAAATTTTAAAATAACATGTTAATTCTAACGCACAATAAATGTTTGTTTTTTTCTTGGCTAGTTAGAAAACCGAAGAGATGTTGATTTGATTTTAAAAAAACAGTTTCGTAATTAAAATAGTAACAAAATTTTATCTTCCTCTTCCTTCACCTTTTCATTTTCCTCTATTTTAATCAATTTAAACGATTATAATTAGGTCAAACTAAAACTAACTCCAAACCAAAAATGGTTTAGGTAAAAGAAACAACTAAAAGATAAGCATAGATAAGATTTAGAAACCTATAAACTAATTATAAACAAAATCCAAAATATATAGAGCAAAAATGTATTTTCCAAAAACAGTTAAATGATAATAATAAAACAATTCAATAACTAAAATTCTAACATTGTTATAAAAAAAAATGATGAGGGTGAATTTAATAAGAAGAGTGAATTCCACATATATCTTACCTTACTATATATAAAAATAAAATACAAAAAAAAAAAGGAAGAAATTTTAAGTTATCAGTCTGTCTTTTCCAAGTACTTTGCAAATTATCCCTCACAACCACACCTTTTCATTGTGTCTGCTTGCATTTTATTTTCTCCTCTCCAAACCCTACCATCCATATTACCCATTTATATTTATTTTTATAAAATATTTATAATACGTTATATCAAAATATAAAAAGAATATATTGCTAAGAAAAACACATATAATAATTTATTTTAATTTAGAGCCATATATAGTAAATAGAGAATTATATTTTGGTTAATTTTCATAAATTTAATAAAATAAAAAATCACATAATAATGGTTAATTTTTTTAATACTTCAAGTTTTTCTTTTCATCCATCTTTCTTTTTTCTGTCAATTTTTAAAAATATTTTGTCATTACTTTCCATTTTATTTCCAATTTTTCTTTTAATTTCCATAGTTTTTTTGTTTGTTCTTCCTGTATTAAATATAAAATTATATTAATTTATTTTCAAACCATTATTTGATTGTTTAAAACGATAACCGTGAATAAAAATAGATTGTGTTAGTAACATTTTTTGTTTTTGAAATTGTTTAAATATTTTATTATAATTTATATATATATATTGGTTCATCCCACCAGATTTGGAAGATAATTCTTTACTTTATGTTTCTTGTAACTCTTTCAAAGGCATCCATCAAATTGGAAATTTGATCGATATTTTTGCCTTAGCTCTAAATATACACGTTGAAAGAAGGAAAAAATCAATGAGACGCTGAATAAAGAATTGAAACCGTTTGGCCCGTGCGTGTTTCAATTAGTTTAATTCGCTTTCAAGTTTTATCTTTCGTCTCCGGCTCATCTCGCCACAGTCTCAACCAACTCTTTGCTCCCCTTCCATTTCCATTTCCTTTCACCTTCTCGCTTTTACTTTTTCTCTATCATTTCCCTGAAATTCACCCCATTTTCTATACTTTTCATCTTTCGATCTTGCGTTTTCCTTTGATTTTGGACTGTTTCCCCCCCCCCCCCCCCCCCCCTGTAAATGCTCCTAGTAATTGAACTGATTGCGAACGAGATTGCCAGCTGAATTTTTCTATGGAAAACGGCGTTTCTGACAACGGCGTCTGCTCCTCTGAGTCGGTGAACGGTGGCCAAGATGTTTGGAGCTCTAAAGAGAGTGATTCTCTCTCCGCCGACCATTTTGTTGTCATGGTCAATGGCATAATGGGGAGGTTGGAGTTCTCTGCTTCATTTTTCCTTCTGTTCGTAATGTTTTCTTTATTGCCAATTTTTACTATTTGAAAGATGTTAACCAGCCGTTAAGAATCTAATTCAACTGCATTTGAACAGGGTTTTTAGGTTGATTAGATTATTTTGTTTCTTCAAATTTAAGAATCAACCATGATGTGTGGTGCTGTTGTTGAATCTGGGCTTTATAATTCGTTTGGTGGTTTTCTAGTTTGCTGATTTATGTTCCACAACACGATTGCTTGTTATTTGATCAAGTTCTGAATGTACTTTTAATGATATTCTTCCATTGCCAAGCTTACAACTGTTCCATCTGGATGATAAATGAATAAAATATTATATGTACACACCATGCCAACTTTGATATGTATCATCTTTTTGTCGGTTCTATGCCTTGCGATTTTCAACCTTATCTTATTTATTTCTCTGGAATGTTGTATCTAGAGGAATTCAGGTCATAATTGAGGGAAGGTTCTGTAAACTTTTAAGCTGTTTTGGAGGGTAATGATTTGATTTCCCGAAAATGAAATATCTACTTTAGCGTTGCTTGAATTGGACTGCTCAACCACTCGGGTGAAAGCTGTTTTTAATCCTCTGTTTCGAGTTAACTATCCACCTCGCATTTTATCACAAACAACCTGTCTGCATAATTTTTTTCATTTTATTCAAATTGTTTCGAACTTGTTTGTGCAGTTCCACAGATTGGCGGTATGCTGCAGAGCAATTTGTTAAAAGGCTTCCTGACAAGGTTTTTGTTCATTGTAAGTAGAATGAATGTCCAATTCCTGATCTTATGTTGTAGGAACAAAGAACGTACAGAGGTGTACATGGGCTGGCTGAGTGAGATGAAGTAATGTTATGGAATCAACTTATTTTTCTATCTAGTGACCATATTTTCTATCTAAAGTACCATAGTAGATTCATAGTTAGGTGATTATTGGTTAGGTCATAAATTGGAGACCCTTCTTCTAGGATGCTCCCTTTTGTGGGTTTATTTATTTATTTAATAAGCCCTTGAATTCTATAGAAGTTGGTCTTTTACAAATTATAGAAAAGAACACATAGCTTGGATGATAAATAGTTATTTCCTTCTTTTCTTTGCTTTGCCATCTTCTCAGTTGAATCGTTTTATTTTGTAGGTAGTGAGCGAAATGTATCTAAATTGACACTAGATGGCGTCGATGTGATGGGTGATCGATTGGCTGAAGAGGTCAGGTCTAGGCTTGACATTTTATCTGCTTACAGATTACGGTCTCTTTCTGTTACATTTGAACCCAAATCTGATGATTGTTTATGAACATTCTAGATTCTTGAAGTGATTCAGAGAAAGCCCAATCTACGGAAGATCTCCTTTGTTGCTCATTCTGTGGGAGGATTAGTAGCAAGATATGCCATTGGCAAACTATATAGACCGCCTGAGACTGAGCAATTAGAGGCGCCATCTACAAATGGACAACCTCAAGAGTCATTTGGTACAATAGGTGGTCTGGAGCCTGTCAACTTTGTCACTGTTGCCACACCTCACCTTGGTTCAAGGGGTAATAAGCAGGTATCTAGATAAACGTTTCCTGGTCTTGCATTTGATACTTGAGAGATAGTTTATTTATCCATTTTAACATTCAGTGGTAACTTGTGCATTGTTTCTGGATATGCTATTAACGAATTGGGTCTTTAAGCGCCTTAATGGATGACTTTGAATTTTTTAAGAAGTTGAATCAGTCTGTTGGCAGCAATTTGAAAGGTAAAAGAGTTTAATTCCAGAATTGCAAGCTTGTGCAAATTCTATAAACATACTGTTACAGGAAGTTAGCAACACCATAGTTGGGGATTGCTATGATTCAACAAATCAACCCACGGTCTGATTTTTTATGGTTACCTTCGGATTATAGTTATAACTATTGACATAAGCAACAAATAAAAAAGTTTATTTCTTCTCTTTCTTTCATGTATTTATTATGATGATATGTATAATTCACATTTCTCTCAAAATAAGAAATGGTTTTTGTTCACTTTTCATTGACTTGTTTCAATTGCCTTTGTTTGATGTGTTTGACCAATGAGTTTTGTAGTTATTTGTTCTTTTCTTAAAAGAATATCGAAAGTTGAGATAAAAATTTATTTCTAAACAGGTCCTTTATTTGAAAACATTTTATCCACAACCCTCTCATACTTTGTTGGGATGGGAACCTTGAACAGTGCAGTGTCCTTAGGTTTATTAATATCAGATGTTGATCATTTTGGGGAGAATTTTGGAAAGTAAAATCTTATGATTGATGACAGTTATCCTAGTTTACAAAGATTGCTAGCTTCTTTCTGTAATCACTCTCTTCTTCTCCTTCTGGGAAGGGCCTTTGTTGGGTCTTGAGCTATTAATTTTCTTAATCAGCAGTATCCATAGTGGCGGTTGCTCGTGGTGTTCTACAACATCTGTTCTCTGATTTTGTCAAAATTTGTTATGTTCTTTTCTATTTTCTGGCTGTGTTTATTTGCAACAAAAAGAGCTATTTCCATAATTGGTGTATCTATCAAATTTTCACAACAGGTGAACACTTATTGTCAATTTATCTCCTACTCTCACAAAATCTCTATGCTAAATAATGTATCATAAAATCAACACAAGGGAAGCATCGTGACTTGTGAGACCTTGCAGATGTCTAAACTTCGAAGTTCAATAAACTCTGTTTCTTTTCTTTGGCTTCTTTTTTATGTTTCAGCCGTTGACATTTCAGTCAATATTCATATTTCATTATTTGTTTGCAACACAACTTTTCATGTCTATCCTTCCAGGTACCATTTCTTTTTGGCCTAACTGCCATTGAGAAAATTGCGAGTTTGATTATCCATTGGATACTTAGAAGAACAGGCGAACACCTTTTTATGACTGATGATGATGGAGGAAAGCCTCCACTGGTTCAACGCATGATAGAAGATCAAGGCGAATACTATTTCATGTAAATATTCAACTCTGATATTCAATATGATCTTTCGGGTGGTGAAGTTCTTGGAATTCCAGAGTAGCATCACAAAAAATTTCTATCTATGCAGGTCTGCATTGAAGTCTTTCAAGCGCAGGGTTGTCTACTCTAATGTTGACTATGACCGTATCCTTTTTGTTTTTCCTTTTTGCTGCCATCTAGCCAATATCTTTTCTTCTAAGGTTGTCAATCAATGTTCAATATTTTTTGTTCACCTTTACAAGACCTTGCAAAGATTTTGTTGGTTGGAGAACATCATCAATTAGACGTATAAATGAGTTGCCAAAGGTACTTTTCTTTACTTCTGTAGTATGAGATTTGATATTATGGTAACCGATTGGTGAACTTGGAAATCATGATCACTAACCACTCCTTTTCCATATTATTTTTCAAAATTATTGGATTATCAGTGGGAAGACGCGGTCAATGAAAAGTATCCTCATATTGTTTATGAAGAACGCTGCAAGGGTACCGATTCTGAGAACATTGAACCCACGTCAGCAGAAGTTAGCTATCCTGATAGGCTGGAAGGTTTGTTGTGTCTCATCTGTTGTGCAAGCTACATTTCAGGAGCATAGTTGTCTAACATCCTCTATTTGTTCACGGATTTTGTCTTTTAGAGGAACTGGTGACGGGTCTATCTCGTTTGTCATGGGAAAAAGTAGATGTTAGTTTTCACAAATCAAGACAGAGGCTTGCAGCTCATAGCATTATTCAGGTAGCTCTCTCTCTCTCTCTTTTACACTCTTTCTGGCGCTTCCAACTCTAAACATGAATCTCATGATTCATTCAATATCTTCTGATGGTCAATCTTATTGATCCACAGCAGCTAACACAGCTTCCATTTTTTACCATAGGGCTGATCTTTGTCAATCATAATGGCTTAGTATTTACACTTCATAACTGTCTGGTTTCCTTTTTTGCTCAATTTTTACGTTTCAACGGATCATTTTCTCTTGAAATACATAGGAAAACTTTGAAGTTTTTTTTTTGGCCTGATATATTACACATCATGCACAATATAATTATTTTCTAGTGTATTCTGTGTTATACTTAGTTCTAGGCATAACTAGAGTTGTATGTCATTTCTGATTTCAGAGACTGGAAATTCTTTTCCCCTTGTTTCTTGAAAACGTTTCACGCTGTTCGGTAACATCTTAATTTTGGCGTTAGTGGTTATTTGCCATTATTTTTCTTTGCCTGTAAGACACTTTTTCAAAACTCTTTTTTAAATTAAAAAACATTTAAGAAACAAAGAAGAAATAAGAGTCTACCAAGTAGTAAATTGTAGTTGGACAACTATGTGGGCTGGCCGAGATGCACTTCATTCGGTAGTTTTCTTTTTACTGTTCGAGTTTGGCTGAGACTTTAAAAGTGTTTTTAAAATGTGAATACTAAATAAATAAGAAATGGGTATGATTAGTCCATTTCATCTCCAGCATTATAACCCTGTTCTTCTGGTTCTACAAGTGTGTAGTTTCTTACTTTATAGATTTCTTTTTCTTACTTTGTAATTTGTATCATCAACAGGTGAAAGATCACACTGCACACATAGAAGGAGCCGATGTCATAGATCACATTATCGATCATTTTCAAACTTGATGACTGCTAACGACCACAAACCACAATTACATATTAGAGATTTCGTTGATCTTGGGTAAGCTTTTAACTTCGATGACATTTCTCTTTTAATTATAAGTCCACAATATGCAAGGTGGAAACTCAAACCTTTTGATCCCTTGGTCTACCTTAGTTAACTTATAAGCCTAGATTGACAACAACAAATCTATATGTTTAAAGTTACATTTTAAAAAAAACTATGAAGTGTCGACAAGATTTAATCACTAAAAAGCCTAGTTGCCAACCTCAACATATATCTCAGTTGGTCAAGGGACTATACTATCGAATAAAACTTCAGAGGTTTGAAAGTCTCCGATTTTACTCTGCTAGTGATCTTTAACTCTACCATTTCGCTGCTTGCAGATTGCACATGCTTTTGTGAGAGGACTGATTTCCACGAAACCTATGATTGCAATTTAATGATGTCGCTTCATCCATTGTATTTATGAATTGTATATGCATGGATATGCTTAAGGTTCTTTAGATAATCAATGTAATTGTAGTAGTAACTAGATTAGTAATATGGTCGGTGAAGCAAGAGCATGGTTGAAGAAAAAAAGTGCGCAACTAGCGTCGTTGAATTGGAACCCGCCAAGTACATGGTTACTTATGAAGTATATAAGCTAACATTTCTAAGGAAAGTATATACTTGCGTTAAACTTTGTTTATGCCAACATTCCCTTGGTTTGTTTTGCTTGCAATTTAATATATCATGATTCTTTGCGATGAACTTAAATTAAAATTTTGACATTTATAATTCGAGTTCTCAATTGTGTAAGCAGATCGGTAAATGAAAGTTATTCAAATGTGACAACTATTTTAGATATAATACCTTCAATTCAAAAGTTTAAAGTTTGAATCTCCATCTTTAATTAAACATAAGAAAACATAAGAATACTAGTGTACACATAAATTGTAACTTGCCAATAAAAAGTATGATTTGAATGTTATTAAAACGTAGAGGGAGAGAGATAATGATCTAATCTTTTATTGATATGTAACTCTAAAGTGTAATTACCAAGATAATGCATCGGGAATAACATGTCAAACTAGCCAATATCAATTCATCACAATACGCTCTCTTAATAAACTATAATTAATAAACATGTTGGAGTAAAGAGACTACAATTAATATAAAATGAAATGAATATGGCTATTTGATTATCACAATATATAACAACTATAATTCGTCGTAAACGGCATCAAAATAGTTACTTTGCCTCAACACATGACGTTGAAGTGGAAGACAACATTAACTATTTCAAAAAGTTATTTAAGTATCTACAATATAATATAAATATGTAAATATAATTTATCTAGAAGTACGTTGAAGTGTGAAAATAAACATAAAAGAAAACTCAAGATTATGTTTTATTTCGGTTAAGGAATTCGGAAGCTCCTTTGGATAAATCAAACTTATGAACATACAAAATAATTAAAAGTTTAGAGATATTTTTACTCGAACTTCAAATATCTCACACCAATAAGTAGGAGGTTGTAGTTTCAAACTAAACAAGCAAGCAACCACGTAAAAAGAAGAAGTATGCAAAGCAAGTGTGTTCTCAATATAGTTTAAACGAGAATGTTTATTTCTTCGACACAAAGAAGCAACTAAAGTTTAACAAACTTACTAATATTCTAATCACTATGAATATAGAAATTTAAAGTTAAGAGTATTTAGCAATAGCCATATTTTATATTTTTAGGTTTTTTTTTTATAATAAGAGAATCAAATATTCAAACACAGCAAAGATCTATTGAAAGGTTGTATTTATCACCATCCTACCTATATCAAATTGTGTTTTATGTGTGCTCTTTTAACCAATAATAGACAATAGTGTATGAAATCTCAACTTTTTTTAATCAACCCAAATCAATCGAATTTAGAGAGTGCCATTTCTTTTAATTATTAAAACTATTTATAAAATTGAGTAAAATTCATCAAACCATTTATAATCATTTTAAAATTGTTACTATATTTTGTAAATAGTTTCATTTTTTTTTGCTATCTATAATATAAATAACAAGTACTCTCCACCATAAACTTTAAAAAATATTTACAAGTATAACAAAATATTACAATTCATTGTCGTATCTTATTGTATTTTATAAATGTTTAAGTTTATTTTGTAATATTTGAAGACATTTAAAAGATGTTTTTTAAATATTGAAATAAAAATATTTAAAAAAATATAGTAAATTTTCAGATTTTATGAATGATAAACATTGATGGACATTGCTAGACTTTTATCCGTTTTTATCGATCACTCAAAAAGACTATAGATTATAGTAGGAATGATTCATTGGTTGATAAGTCAATTTTTTTTACCAAATCACCACAAAACTGACCATAGTCGGTTCAATAAATGTTCAAATCGACCTCGATCATCGACAACATCAATTGGTCGGTTTAACTCTTAGATTTTTTTTTTAGAAATAAACTATTTGAATCTTACCCAAATCGACCTCCCTAGTTCTTCAACTGACTAACTTCGATTTGATCCATAGATGGCTCATTCTATAATACTCATCCAATCTAAAATAAGTAAATATTAAACCTCGACACGTGTCACATTTTTTTGACAATAACCAACCACTATATAATTCGCTATCCAATCCCTCGCGGCAAAAATTTTCTTCCATCGCTTCTAAAAACAAAAAAGGAAAGAAAGAAAAAGAAAACCATTTTTAAGTGCCAATGCTATTTCTTCGATCCGGTAACTTCCATTTCATTGAAACGAACGCTTTCTCCTTTGCAATTCTCTCTTTCGATGAATTTTGGAGTTTCCACTTCCATGGACGTTGCAGCAATCTCCATTCCATCGCTTCACTTCTCCATCAAGTCCAGCGCTGCGATCTCACTTCAAGCTCCTAGAAGCCGAAATGCGTGTTCCGTCAGCTTATTTTCCGGTTTTCGCCGGTTTGGGCTGAGGATCATCTCTGTCAAAGCTGAGCAGGCTTCTTCTAGAGTCACGGACGATGATTTCATCATTGAAGACGTTCCTCACTTGACTGACTTTCTTCCTCACTTACCGGTACTGCTCAAGTGTTTTTTACACAGTTTGCGGTACTACTTTTCTGGATTATATGGTCAATCAGAATGATATTATGCTTTAGTGTGTGTGTATCAGGTAAAATGATCATGTCATTATACCTGTAATTCGATTTGCGCTTTGTTCGGATTTCTATATCGTGTTGTTTTGTTAGTTTATTGGCTGTTTGTGGCAACTTTGAAGTTTAGATTCTCAATTTCATTCGAAATAGGCACCGTTATTTATGTATTACATTGACGTAGATAGGTTTTGAATATCTCAGCATGGCTTATTTTCGAATGAACTATTCTGCAAACAAGTTTTTGGTCGGAGTCCTTAGGAGGTGTCCGATTGTTTGTTCTGAAAATTTCGTTACTCTCTGGTGAAGATTGTGTTGCATTCATAACCATAGATTTGGAGACGCGAGGTCCTGGTAGATCGCATCTCCTGGAAATTGAATTATTTTATTTGTAATCTTGGCCTTGGAGTCACAATGTTATTTTTTGATGTCTGACATAGTTTGGACTTTGGACTTTGGTTTGAGTATGAATGATGATTTGATTGGTCATCACTTATCAAGAAGAGCAGTTACTTCTTAATCCCACGTCAAGAAATTTATTATAGTACGGGAATCGAAAATTTAAATTTCCTATTCCCAAGGTATTTGTTTTTTGGTTGTGTCTTAGCTTGAGTAAATGAACCATGTTCAAATTGAGATGTCGTGCGATTTGAAAATAGGAGCTACACGATTGCAGTTTACTTCAATAAAAATGGATATGGATTTATTCCAGTGCTATTGTCTAATTATCAATTAGGATTATACGAAATTGATGATGAATTGAATTTTTTAGTTCTAGTTGGTTGACAATTAAAATGCATTGGACAATACTTAAATACTTATGGGGCATGGTCATATACCTTTTTATTAGCCTAGTGATTCCTTATATTAATATCATGCATAAACCTTCAAAACCACTGATTTAAATTTGTTACCCTTTGCTTTTTTTAGTCATATCCAAATCCACTGAAAAACAGTCAGGCTTATGCAATTGTCAAGTAAGTGCAACGATAATACTTTCAATTAGTCCTGTATTACAATTTAACATGCATTTCAGTCAAGCTTTCTGTTTCTATTTTGGAACCCCATTTTGGTTATTATTTCTTAGGCTTGAAATATTTCAGGGAAACATTTGTAAAGCCAGAAGATGTTGTTGCACAAAAGGTATGAGAACTCTCACCCTTTTGCAATTCTTCATTCTTTTTTCTTGTTATTTAATTTTTTTTTTGATGATTTTCTTTATCAATGCTATATCTCTATTCATTGTGGACTGGTTCCAGATTGTGGTTACGAAAGATAGCACTAGAGGAATACATTTTCGGCGAGCAGGCCCTCGTGAAAAGGTACCTCCTTATTTTGATCATGTTTGTTGAACCTTGAAGGATGAGTTGAGAACTTTGTGATGCAGGTTTATTTCAAGCCAGACGAGGTGCGTGCTTGTGTAGTAACATGTGGGGGATTGTGTCCTGGGATTAACACTGTAGTTAGGGAGATTGTCTGTGGCTTGAACTTTATGTATGGTGTTAATGATATACTTGGAATTGAGGTATGAAAAATAGTTTTATTTATCTGAATTTTCATTAACATTTTTTAACCCAATTATTATCTTTTAATATAGTTTGTTATGACTTATTTCCCATGGATAGTAATAATGACTAGCAGATTAATTATTTATGTTGATGGTGTTATAGTTGTAGTCCTTTCCAACTCTTGTAAATGTGCAAGTTCGAATTTCATGAAGTTATCACAAGTTTCAATTCTTCTTCTTTTATCAAGTCCAAAGACTCCAAACCTACAAATTCATGATAATTTTTTTGTTGATTGATTTGAAATCTGAATTTTCCTCTGCTGTAGAGGGTTACTTCCATTTACATTCTACACACATCCTTGGCCAGGCGTCACTGCTTGTACTAGATATGCATATTAAAATGATGAAAAGGTTCCTTTCATTTAATGAAGTAAGCTGTATGTGTAAAAAGAGAGTATGATAAGGTGCTGAGGTTCAACCAACAAGTTCATTAAGATCCAAAGGTCGCTAAACCCCTACTGCAAGAGTTAACAGAAATATAACAAAGAAAATAAAAGAAAGCAATGGAATTAGAAACACACGACTTAGCGTGGAAAAACTCCAAAATCTAACCACAAACCATAAATATTCCACTATGTGAAAATTGAAAAATTATTACTATCACCTGAAAATCTCTCATTGATCTTAATTATAAGAACACCTCTCGAAGTATTATACCACTCATAAAACTGAGTTGATAGTGTTAAGTACTTAAGCACCTTGGAGATCCACCCCCAAAAGTCAACTATTGGGGTGGGAGATGAACCCTTCGCCGGTTCTATTCCGGAATGTCAACAACTGGCTATGATAACAATGCTAGATACTTGAGCACCTTTGGATAACCACACACCAAAAACCAACTATTGAGGTGGGAGAGCCAAGCCACTTAAGTACCACATTGGTCACCCACTCTAACTAATGTGGGACAAAGACAACCCATACTACCTTGGTTCCTGTGACATATACCAAACGTAGAGTGTTTCAAATTGAGATGATTTGATTTTTTGGAGCCTATTACTTCCTTGAAGCTTTTAAATATGAGACAATTACTCTGCTAATGTGTTGCTAAATTCCAACACATTGAGACAAGTAGGCGAGCCACTCGTTGTAAATTTTATCTAGACTTCACTATCCTCACAGAGACCAAGCAGTTCATCTCTTAGAAGGTGGTTAAAATCTCATAGAGCTCTGTAGATATTGTTTGGTCTGCTCTGGAGTCTGGATGCATCTTGCTTTTTCTGTGTATCGTCATTTTGTGGAAGGATGATTCTATTTTTGTTTCAGATGTCGTGGAGGGACCTTTCTCCGTTTTGGTGGCATTTACCATGCATGATGCTTTTTTTTTCAATTTATTATAACTTCGATTTGGGCTCTCTCTCTTTCTCTCAATTCTCTTCTATTCATCTATTAATCTCTTGGGACTTGGACCACAAATATAGGATTACATCCCAAACTAAACGTAATCTGGTTGAATCAAATCATAAGGTTCCAAAATTTTGTATTTGATCATGGAATCTGCCAACATACAAAAAAAAAAAAAATGCATCGTGATTTAGAGCTGACATATAGTTCTGCATCCCGTGAAGTTGGGTTCGTCAGTTGATTGACCAACTTGATCTATTTATTTATATTTATTTTTAACATATCTGTTATGCTATTTTATATCATCAGGGAGGATACAGAGGGTTTTACTCCAAGAATACACTAACATTGACACCAAAAGTTGTCAACAATATCCACAAACACGGTGGTACGTTTCTTCGTACTTCACGAGGAGGCCATGATACAAATAAGATTGTTGATAACATTCAGGATCGTGGAATAAATCAGGTATGAGCAAAAGGCTAGATGTCTATCTGTTTCAGAGAAGTGAGAGAAAAGAAAAGAAGAAGAAAGAAGAAAAAGAAGAAAACAATAAAAGAAATGGTTCAGAAAAAATTGACGTCTCCCTATGGTCTAGGTGTATATCATTGGCGGTGATGGTACTCAAAGAGGAGCAGCTTTAATTTATCAGGTATTAACTCTTCTTATAATTTCATAATTGTTCCTTAACAATTCATTTGTTGGACGAAAGTAATGTTCCTTTGTTCTTCTAAAGGAAATTGCAAAACGTGGTCTTCAAGTTTCTGTTGCTGGGATCCCCAAGACGATTGATAATGACATTGCTGTAAGTATCTTTCTGGACTTTCAGAAATGCCCGAAGAAGTGTAACAACCTCATCTGTTGTCAATATTTTCATTATGTAGTAAAATATTCATTTGCGATATAATATATGATTAATTACTTTCCCTTGTACATCACATGGGGAAATTCTAGTTCATCTTTACTTTCAAAAAACCTATGGACGTCTATTCATTTGCATTTTCTGGTTTCGATGAAATTTATTACAATTATGCACTGCATAGTGTATACTGAGCAAATTTGACAGTGTTGACAATCCGATGTTGAAGGTCTCAATATTCTTAAGTGATGAAAGATACATTTATACGGAAACAAAATTTTTCATATGGATCTTTGTGCACGGTTCATATTTCTTGATAATAAGACTAGTACTTGGATAAATTTGTAGTTTGATAAAAAGTTTCCAGTGACTTGAATGTCTAAATATCTGCACATCTGAAGATTTTATCTTTAGTTCTATCAATGGAATTATAAATAGGACTGTGTGGATATAGTACACCTAAACTTAAAGAAAAAGTTGGATTAGTAGTAGGGAAACACTACAATTTAGAGATGATTTAGTAATTATTTTTTAAGGCCTTTCTTTGCAAGATATTTGTTTAATTTGGGTTAGTTTTTTTTTCCTCTCTCTCCTTTTGGGAGTTTCTATCTCTTGATTATTAGTCTCTTTACATCTTTTCAATATGAAAGTTTCATCCCTTGTTCAAAAGATAATTAAAAGTGGAGTGAGTAGGTTGGGCGGTTTTCATAAGGTAGATTTTAAATTTTAGGAAATGGTTTTCGGAGAGAAGTTAGCCTCTCAATTTTTATTACCTTTGGCTCCTACCTCTTCAGATTTCCTGTTTCTGTCCCCTATTAATTTGTTATGCTTTTCTTCCCCTGTTCTGATGATTTAGGTGTTAGACAAGTTCTTTTATTTAATCTTTTTGGTTGATGTAATTTATATTGGCTCCTGCCTCCTATTTCTTTAGATTTCTTTTCTCTGCCCTTATCAAGGAAAATACTTGGGTGTAGCTTGTCTCATCTCCAGCCCACCTAAAACCATGCCTTGTGGCAAATTTGTTCTTTTAAAATTAAGTTATTATTTTATCTCCGTGCAATAAATGATGGGCTACATGAAGATGGGTGTAGGCTACACCCATGTATTACTCCGCTATTAATTTGTTAAGTTTTTTTCCCCTGTTATGATGATTTAGGTAATAGACAAATCTTTTGGGTTTGATACTGCGGTTGAAGAAGCTCAGAGGGCCATTAACGCTGCTCATGTTGAGGTTGGAAGTGTAGACAATGGAGTTGGAATAGTTAAACTTATGGGTCGATATAGCGGTACTTGTGTCCAAACCTTTACAATGACTCATCACTTTTTCGTTATATTGAACACCAATATTCTTTTCCCTCATTTTTGTGTTTTATGCTTTCTTATGGCAGGTTTTATTGCCACAATTGCAACTTTGGCTAGTAGAGACGTGGTTAGACTTCATTCCTTTATTAATTCAATTTGGGTGAAATTTTGTTTTATTGTTCCACGGTTGTTTTTCATGTAGTAATTTAGTCAACGACTTTCTGGAAAAACTGTTGTTAGCCGTAGAAACATAAACCTTGTGAGTGGAAGATTAATTTCAGAATTACTAAATAAAAAGGTCTAGAATTTTCAACCAATATGCGAGCTACTAGTTCTGAGATTTAAAGATATTGATAATTAACGTAGTCTTAATTTTGGATTAAACTTTAAACACTCTTACAAAGATAAGTACCTCAACTTACTATTTGGCATGGGTTTGTTATATTTATCAAAATAATCATTTTATTTGATACATATTTCAAAGTAACTAATCAAATGAAATGAGTCATGCATGTGACTTTTCAGCTCGATGAGTTATTTCATGTTTTGGAGTTTTCAATGTTAGTTATATTGTCCTTATTATTATTAGCATTAACTTTAAAGAGATACATTTTATTGATGAATAAAATAAAGGGAGTTACTAAACCCCCAACCACCAATAAGTGGATTACAAGAAAGCTTTCCAATGTGAAAAGAAAGTAGGGCAAGCATTAAAAGAGTGTTATACATTTACACCGATAAAAAGCATGAAGTAAAACCAAGACGGTGAGCAAGGAAGGTTGGCAGACTTGTTATATCAAGTTCTTAAGCTGGTGTTCTGCTAAAATGGTTTAGGAAGCCTCATATCTATTTTTTTTTTTTGGAATGGTAAAGTGAGTAAAAATGTAAAAAGAGAGGCCGATATAATTGGTGATATGATTTACGACCAAGATGGCATTTTTTCCAATCCACAATTTCAAATTCAGAATCAGGCTATTTTTTAGTTCATATAATCAAATAGTACATAATAGGGTCAGGGATTTTGAGGGATTTGAGAGACTGGGAAAGCTGTTCATCTTTTCTCCTTTGCAAGCAGGAAGATAGTAGAAAGGAAGCAGGGTCCAGAAATAGATTTTTGAAGAACTAAAATGATCTTACAACTTTTTGGTGTGCCCATCTCAATTTTGAGTTAGATATAAACCTGTTTTCCGTTTATAGAAAGGAAACAGTGTCCAGAAATAGATTCATAACGTTTGGATCTAGTTTGTTTGTCCCCCTAGGGATAGGATTTTCTCCTTGAATGAGACGCAGGCTGGTGTTATTTTCTTTTCTCTTTTTCCTCTTTGTTGGCAATTGGCGTTAGACTCTTTGTTTCTGTGAAATGTGAATCATCAGTAACAAGTACTATATTCTGTTTTATATCCAGTTGTACTCCCTGTGTGTTTTTCTTTTTATGTACTCTCATCTCACTTCAATGAAAGCTTGTCTTTTTACCTAAAAAGAACTCAGTTGGTTCTTTAAAAATAAAAGTAAAAATGACATGGAATGTGCTTAATTGTTGTAATCTTACATTTCTCGGTAAATTAATTTCAAGTTTTTGTTTAGTATATCGATTAATTGCTATGAAATGTGGCAGGATTGTTGCTTGATTCCCGAATCACCATTCTACTTGGAAGGGACCGGAGGGCTCTTTGAATTTATAGAACAGCGGCTTAAAGAGAATGGGCATATTGTTATTGTGTTAGCAGAAGGAGCAGGACAAGATTTTATAGCTCGAGACATGCATGCAGCTGAAGAGAAAGATGCGTCAGGAAATAGATTACTACTCGATGTTGGTCCGTGGTTATCTCAGAAGATTAAGGTGTGAGATGCATGGATATTTTCTCGATTATTTGGTGTTATTTCTAGCCTACTTCAAAATGGAACATTCCTTTTCTAGTAAACGAGTCCTATATTGCTGACTCATGACCATGATTTGAGAATTCTCATAGTATTGCCAGAAATTCACCGATATTAATATTTTAAATGCTATAAAATGCAAAATTTAAACTTCTATTGCACTTCACTGAGAATTGTCGAAAGTGACATATTTTGAAAATGGTGTGCGCACTACAATTGCAAACATCGAATATCAGCCTTTGCTTTTTTGCCTAATTGTTTATTTTACAGTTCCTTTTTGTTCGCCAATTTTCTCAGGGATATGTAGGTTTTAGTTTAAGTTTGTCAATATTTTATGTCTATTGATAAATCTCTCTCTTACAGGATCATTTTACGAAGGTTCAGAAGATGGCAGTTAATATGAAATACATAGGTACGTCCAAACCTTTTGTTATTGCCTTTCTCTAATTTCTCTTTCTCGTCTCATTACACTCTTCCCCTCTTCCTTCAATCACATACTCGATTAAAAGGTAGTTATTTATTTTTATTTTTCACTCTCGTCTTTCTGTTCCCTCCCCACCTTCATCTAGTGACCTCCACTTTTTGTTCACCCGTTTTCTCTCATTCTTCCTTTTCCAACCCCTCATTCCTGTTACTTCTTTCTCTTCTTATCCCTTTTCTCTTTGCCTAAATCTCTAAATCGAATGAAGTCGCTTTGTTTCAGAGGTTTCAATGGAGAAAAAAGGAAGAGGAGAGGAAGAACATAAGGTGGAAAAAAGAGAGAACAAAGGAGAAGAGAGACGTGGGAGGAGGGGAAAGAGAAGAAAACTGAATTTTTTTTAGGGTGTTTTGTCCAAGGAGTTGGGGAATAGGAATTGGAGAGTGGTGAACTCCACTTCTTGTTTGGCCATAAAGTTCATGACCTCATGACTAAAAACATCAATTTTGTCTTATTAACTCTGGCTCCAGAGTTCTCGCAACTTCGCTCCTTTCCTCAAACACTCTTTTGAAGAGTTCAACAGTTATTATTGTTGAACTTCTTGGGTGAGTTATTTTAACTAACGAGTTTAATAACCATAACCCATGGGCCAAACAAAGAGTTAGTTGAGTTAAAAAACTCTGCTTCACCCTCTCCTTATTCCAAACACCCTTATACTTATTGATAGAGAGTTTAGTTATTGCTTTATTGCATCATATCATTGCTATTGGTGCTCTTGTAAATTTATGTAACTTTGTCCCTTGTATTTGTTTCTAATCCTTCTTCCATTGCAGATCCTACATATATGATTCGAGCTATTCCTAGTAATGCCTCAGATAATGTTTACTGCACTCTTCTTGCTCAGAGTGCTGTCCACGGTGCCATGGCTGGATACACTGGCTTTACTGTTGGACCTGTAAATAGCAGACATGCTTATATTCCAATTGCTGTAAGAAATTTCTTTCTTTGCTCCAAGTTTTTGAGTTTCTTGAGTTATGTGTCATTTTCAGCTTATCCGCTCATAGTTTTTCTGTCAGCCAAAATTCTCTTAACCTCTCAATTCTCCTTGGATTTAGAACTTGTTATTATTATGTATCGCTTGGTCTTACAGACATTTCTTAGATAAGAATGTAGCCGGAACAATTGATGTACTTCATCTTATACATTTGGGGGGGGGGGGGATATTAGAACACCGACCGAAGTAGAGTATTATTCAAAAGATAAATGGAAGCAACTACAAGAGATTGACTGGTTATCAATCCCTAAATTACAGCAACAACTAAATGCAAAGACAAAATAACAAGAACACTACCTACCCCTCTGCCTTCCTATCTTTCAAGGAAATGACAAATGACACACAAATTTCATGTCCTCCCTCACCAACCTCCCTTGCTATTTATACCTCCTCTCACTCCTAACTAACTGTGGGTCCCAGTATTAGCAGCAATTCTACCCATTACACGTGCACTCCCCTTATTCCCCTTCCTACTATATTGCCATACGATAGGTGGTCTAACATATTTACTTACCAAAGTAATTAACTTTAATCATAGCAGTTGTTGAAACTGCACATTTGTGTTCGTAAGTTAGAAATTAAGACCCTGTTGATATTGTATTAGTTGGTAACCAAGGCAATTGTCAGAAAGTTTGTCATCTTTTCTATTTTCTGGGATACTCACCAGAAGCTTGGTACAATTACCCATCATACATCTTTTCTTTCCTTCTGTCCATACATGTCTAACTCTAACGTACATTACCCTTCTATATTGCCTCGACCAACCATCTGTTGAGTATTATATTCATCCTTTTTTTACATTTATGACTCTGCTGTTGCTTTTCCATTGCTCCACCTTTAAGTTACTACCTAATCTTCAAGCTGAAAATATGAGTTAAGAAACTGAAATGGGGACAACTGATCTCGAGGTGGCATTTGATGAGAAAAAACCCTTCCATTGGATTAGGACTTAAAAATCCCTGTCATTGTGCTCAGCTACATTAACCCCTAACCGTGAATTGGATGTCCTTAAAATAAATGCGTTGTGAACTGGTTCAAAGGGGAAAAGTGGGCTGCGTGTTGCTAAGTGCTTTCTTTAGCTGTGGAAGATGGATTGAACAACCCCTCTGTTAACTTTAAACTGGTATGCTACCTTTTCTACATATTCATGATTTAGGATGGCCATGTAATGGTTAATTGAGCCCTCAAATCTCACATTCACTACATTCAAACTGTCTGTAGATACAAAGCTTCAAATTATACCCGGTCTTTACATCAAAGTGAACACCTTGTTGCCGCTGATTAGCAAGAACAGACAATTCACTGTTGTGCTTTAGCCAAAGTGAAGGTTATTCAGCTTTACATCATGCTTTGTCAATAGCGGGTCTATGCTAATAACAATCAAAGAATCTGGAGTATAATCAGAATAGGTGGAGGAATGAGAGGGGTTGTACTAAAATTTTGAGCATGGAAGCCGTCTAACCAAAAGTTGGCTCAAGTACAGGTACAATGGTCTTGACATGTTTAAGGCATTGGACGGTATTCTGTTATCCCTGCACACAGAAAATATAGAAACACTTCCAAGAAAGACACCCAAACACCATCAAAACAGGGGATATCAGCTTTCCTGTATCTTAGTATCAGTTATCAACAGATAACACAAAAGTTGAACGATTAGCAAGCCAAAATATACCAAGAACAGAGCAAGAACAAGATTAGGAAAATAACAAGAAAGCAAAGAAACCGATCAGCTATTTGAGAGAGCCGTCTCTCCTCCAAGTTAGCTCTCACTCTCACAACATTCCCCCATCACATTAAATTCTAGAACTTCAGATGGTCCCCACAGGTACAATATTCTTCAGCTGGTCCCCTCCCCAATTTCTGCTTGTCAAATTCCCGTTGTTACCCTTCTTCTTTTCATAAACTTTCATAATGGAAGTCTCGCATATTTCTAACCTCAAGTGTGCACAGACATTGTTCCATAATTGTTGAGTGTGGTTCAAGCAATCAAACCGGTTGGTTTTAGATTTTTAATAACCCTGCATCCCTAAAATGCCTTTTCTTTAGGTTAGGGAAATTTTATCATAGCTCCATGTTGCTGTCATTTTGTACGAAGGTACTATTTAGTCTTTAGCATTAGCAGGCAAATTATTGATCAAGGTGTTTAAGATTGTGGCCAAATGTCTGGGAATGTGACTCCAAGATTATATCATTTGTGAAAGATTGAAAAGCTGATGGACATTAACGAAATTTTTTTAGCTTTGTTTAATATTTTTGATGCTTAATCCCCTATAAGGACAATGATGAGATGTGTCAACACTTTTGAGGATACTCAAACTTGTGCTTTAATGCATCTCAATCCTCAAATAGAATGTTTTACCTATCCTAGTCACCTACATGAATTAGGCACCCATTTCAAGGTCAAATCTCATTTCATTTGTGCCACAGTTTGGATCTGATCTGACAACTTGAAACGTTAAGCATTTTTGAAGATTTGAAAAAGAACTTTCACAGGCACCACCTAATCAAATTTGAGACGTCACACGTCAATTGACTGCTTTATTGCATATTGCATTCACGATAGGATTCTTATGATCTAAAACTGGATTTAGCGTAGCATTGGCTTATCTCTTGATTCTCTTAAGCTTTTTTTTTTTTTTTTGATAAAAAAACAAACATTTCATTGATAAAATGAAATAAGGGAAAACCTCAAGCACCTAGAGGTGATTACAAAAAAGCACCAATTGGCAACTAAGACCGATAAGCTAAAGTTCTTAAAAGGGTGCCCAATTTTGCACGAATAAAAAGCCGTGAACAATACCATGTCAAAAAAAGAACTAAAAGATGAAAAAGAGGCTTGAAAAAGACGCCTATTATGCTTGCCCCATAAAGTCCAAAAGAAAGCCCGAAGAACAGCCAACCAAATAACCTTCTTGCAACCAATAAATAGGTGACCCACCATAAGAGAGTTGAGGAATTCCAAAATGTCATTGGACAAAGCTAGACCAACCAAAAGCCTCCAAAATGAGATCCCAAAATTGTCGAACAAAAGGACAATGAATAAAAAGATGAGCAGGGGTTTCAACATTAGTACCACACATAATACACCAAGAAGGAGAAAGAGACATGTAAGGCATATGTTGCTGGAGACGATTGACAATGTTCATTGCTTTATGACCAAGCTCCCAAAGAAAAGTATTAATTTTCTTTAGGAAGTGATCCATCCAAATGATCCAATAAAAATCTCTTTCAGAAGGCTCGAGAGCACCTGTCAAGTCATTAATCATAGATTTCATAGTGAACATAGATGAGGAGTCAATAGTCCATCTTCAAGAATCAGGCATCATACAAAATCTGCTAGAAGACAAAATAGTAGACAAAGATACCAATTCCTGAATTTCATGACCAGTAAAATTACGTCTAAAGTGCAAGTCCCAAGTCTCATAATCAACAAGCCACAACTTTCGCAACATAAATATCAGGAGTACAAGAGAGACGAAACAAACGAGGAAAAATCACAGAGAGAATACCACAATCATGCCATCGATCTTTGCAAAAAGAGATAATGTCACTCAAACCAAGGCAATGCTGAGTCCTAGAAAATACAAGGTCAACGGTATGGCAGATGGAGCTCCACTGGGACTTTGATGACCTTCTAACAATAGTTGGCCAAACACAAGAAGGATGATAGTACTTAGCCTGAGCTGACTCCACAGAGCATCCTACTCATATAAAAACCTCCGGATCCACTTCGCCAAAAGAGCAGAATTTCCCAGACGAAAATTGTAAATGCCAAGACCACCAAGAAGCTTAGGGGCTGAGTAGTAATCCAATTAACGTTATGCATACCATTTTCATCACATGAACCATCCCAAAAAAGCCACGAATCAGTTTCTCCAAACAATTAATCACATAATTGGAAGGCAGTCATCTCTTTTACTTTTGTATTAGTACTATAAGGAAAGCTAATATCAATAGAAGTATAAATATTATTGTGTTGTACTTGTACAGCGTGTTACGGAGACGCAAAACACGGTGGAGTTAACTGGTAGAATGTGGGCAAGACTTCTTGCGTCTACCAATCAACCTAGTTTTGTGACAAATAGTGAGGAACTGAAAGAAAAAGCTGCTGATATCAACAACGTCGATATTTCTGCTCAGATTTAATGGCCATACAGTTAAATACAATTTGTACCAGTCTCAAATTCAGATTCTTTCATGTTGTCAGACAGTTTGTTGGTATGGCAATTCGGAATTTTATGAGGTATATCTACTTTAGCTTTATTGTAGATTATACAATGTTAAATTTACTCCAAGGGCAAGCTATTCTCAGTTTAGTTATATTGTTAGATGATATAATGTTAAATTTACCTTCACCTTATCAATTTAAATTTTATTGGATGACAGTGATGATATTGCCATGCACTTCTATTGCAGTATTCTTTGACAACACAATCCTAGTGGAGCTTTAAACAACGACAATTGGTTCTTGCATCGTCTCCCTCAGCACTCCCCTCTCAATGAGACGGCAGGTATACTCACTTGTTACTCTTTTCAAGCTATAATAAATTTCCACCGCCATTCTATTCTATTTCCTTAACTCAAGCTTCTAGGAAATTCATAATTGATGTAAAAAATATGATTTTAAATTAAAAAATCCTAATATTGAGGTTGAATAGGGAGCTTGTATCTTCTTTTTCTGCGTCGATTAATATTTTAAGAAAAGTTTTAACATTACTTCAGTAAGTCATAAACAAAAGATTTAGGATCTATAGGAATAGAAATTATGTGTAGATACTCTAATGTAAGTAGTCTTTTGGGATCTGGCTTTCTTTAGATTTAAGAAATGATATCCAAATATGGATATAATATATTGAGAAGTGAGAGGTAAACATAAATGAGGAAAGTCTATTCTTATCTAAAAGGTACTACGATAATACACTTTTCGATTGGTTGGATGCGAGGGTTAGGAATTAAGGATTTTTAGAAAAAGAAATGATTTAACTTTCTACAGCGACATGAAAGTTTAATTATTTATTTATTTTGGGAAACACAAAAATCACTATTCAACTATAGTTGTAGTTGTAATTAGGCATTTATTAAAATTGAACTCTCAAACTTGTATGGGGTTAAAATTAAACTCTTTACAATTTAGAGTTTTCTACATTACTAGCCTAGTTAAATAGGTCCAGTTGTATTTATTAGCTTAAAGTTGACCTAATATTTCTTAAAAGTTGGATCAAAATGTCATTACACCCTTGCACATCTAATCTTACTGAAGAAAGAAATATCAAATATATGGAAAAGAATTTAAACATTGGAAAAATAAAGAAACACCCACGACGACAATGGCTGAATTTTAGCATTTCGAATGCTTTCATTACTATTGTGGGACAAACACAATTATTATTCTTAAAGTAGGCTTATATATATATTTTTTAAGAATTATTTTTAAATATAGTAAAATAAAACAAAACATTAATCTCTTCCTCTTTGATAGTTTATAGTTTATGATAGATTTTGGTATTTTACTACATTTATAAATATGTTTTTGGAAGTTTTGTTATTGGAGATGATTTTTTTTCAAAGGATTGTTATTATTATTATTTTAGTTCTAACAAAAAATAAATTTTGACCTCTTATTTTTTATTTTTAAAGTATGAGTGCATATATCATAAGCCAACTGAGCTACTTGCATAAATATGCCGTGGTGGGTGGTAGTAAAGTGGGGTACGCATTTACATTGCTAAAATAATTGATTGAATTGATTTCGCTTAATTTTTTGCCATTACCTATGCGAAGAAACAAACTCTTTTGTCTAAAAAATAAGAAAGATAATTGGCATTTAAAAATTTTAAGCCAATTGAGCTGATCACTAGGAACCAAAAAGAGAAGAGTGAAATTGCTTTTTTTTTCTCTCTCTCCCTGGAAAGAATTGGAATTGAATTTGACTATAATATTTTTAGTTTTAAAATTGTCAAATAGCTGGATTTTTAAACTGGATTGTTAGGAAGATTTTTATATTTTAGCTCGAGTTCAAACTCCTACCCATAACTTTTTTTGAGATTTTTTTAGTTATATATAAAGTCTTCTCTCAATAAATTTTCTAGATCTGCTACTTAACTAAATGTTTGAAGAGACCTCAACTAACTATATTATGAAGATTTAACTAGTTAAAACATGTATTTGTTCTAGAATTTAAACAAAAGTTTGAAACTCAATCCTTACAATTTAAACAAATGTTTGAAATCCAATCCTTAATGTTGAATTATGAAAATTTTATATAAGAACGATTTTTAATTTCTTTTGGAGATGTGAGCTATGGTTTAACTCAAACATTTTGTTTATTTTTAGTACAACAACTGTGAAGGTGAGAAATTGAAGAATTACATGTTTAAATCTCTCGACGGGATAAAGTTTACTTTTGATCATAATTACATTTTTATAGATTTGATATAGGTACGACACTTTCATTATACTTAAAAAAGAGTAATAAAATGTATCTAACATAATATAAAAAATAAACCTTTTAACTTGTTTGGTGTAAAATTTGATTTTTTTTTTTATTTGTTAAGAAATATCTCTTGGAAGGGGAAATAATGGTATTTAAAAGATAACCCAAATACCTTTTTGTTTTAAAAAGGAAAAACCCCAATTACTTTTTTATTAGCTAATGTTTTGTGTATTATATTTCAAAGAATCTCTGTAGCATCTTTTCGCTCTAAACATACCCCACCTATTATTCAAAAGATTTTGTATAAACAAATCGAAAATGATCCTTAGCATGTACTTGTAGGACAGAAACTAATTCTAAGAACTACAATAATTTAAGCAATTATTTTGAGAATGCTTTTATATTATTCTTAGGATTAATTGTGAAGGAAAAAAAATACTTGTGAATTAATTTTAATCTTAAAATCTCAAATTTTCGATAAATGAATTTTAATTTAAATAAATCGTTGAAATTTGTTACTTTTCAAAATGAAATCAGAAAAACGATCAATATGATTTAAATCATATGATACTCATTTATTAGACATTCAAGAATACACTATAAAAAAGTATTACTTAAACCTGACAACAAAGTCAACAATAAAAAATAATATGAATAGAACACCGCATACCTAAACCCAATTGAAAAATGTAGAAATCAAACATGGTCTAGAATATTGAATAACCACCATAGGACTAGGAGCCTAGTTGCATGAATATAACCAAAGTAGTGTATATATATGCATGTATGCATGTCTATGTATGTATGTATCCACCATAAGAGCCTACTTGCATTTAATCCAACCAAAGTAGTGTATATATGTATATTTGTATGGTTATGTATTTGTTTGTACAGTTTGTGTTGATATGTAAGGATAGATATATATTATATGAAATACACAAATATTTTTCTAAAGGATTTGTAGGCAGCCATTTGGCAAGGACATATTCTCCTATTTAGTTTCCTTGTTGCAACGAATGAGATTTCCTGTCATTGAAAGTGTCATCACAAATAAATGACACAACCAACTCTCATAGAACTCTTCCAGCTTCCTTTTTCCTCACATAGTCAATATCCTCATATATATTATTGTAATCTTCTTTCTCTTCAACTTGTGTGGTTTGGTTTGATTTGGTTTGGTGTTATCCATATCCATTCATGCATCTTCCTTATGCGTTTCCAAGGGACCACTCTTTCTTTCAATATGGACAATTCTTTCTCTCTATGTATAAGTCGCTTTCATTCTTTTTTTTAGGGACAGGGCAGCTGCGAGGTGAGTGAAAGGAAAGGGACAATTCTGGGCCAATGGAAGTGACTCAACTTCATCCTTTTTATTACATGTAAGGACAAGCGCAGCCTCTTTTTTGTCTTTTACTTCATTTAATGATTGCTGGTTGACACTCAGATTATAACTACTTCTTTAATTTATTTATTATTTCATTTATTTGTTATGCATTCTTTATGACATTATAAGTCATAATACAGATATTTTGCTTCATAGTTATCAAGTCCATTGACAAGTAGATTTAGGGGAGGTGTTTGGTCTATGAAGTTAAGAATTAGTAGACCCCTCCCTTGTTTCTTCCCATGAGTTTGTCAGCCTCATACCCTACTAAAAAATATCAATTTTGTGTTTGGAGAAAACTTTTTCCACTCTTATGGTAGAAATAAACAGAAGAATAACAGAGATATTAAAAAAACAAATTGAAAACACAAAATTAAGGTAAAAAACTCCAAATTCGAAGAAAAACCATGACTTACTAGAAAAAAAAGAATTGTACTATTATATTCACATCGAATAATTCTCTCTCAAGTCCCCTTTACAAGAACACTGACCATTCACACAACTACTTAGTAAACCTAACTTAAAGTCATATATGTTTCTATCCGAGACAATTTAACACTAAATACATAGACTTCTTTTATAGTACTCTTGAAGCGCTACTTGAATCTTTCAAATGTATATAGGACAACTATTCTTGTAATATTTTGTCGTAGTTTAATCTAAACACTCGATGGGCCAAACACTATTGAAAGCATCAACTCCCAAAAACATCATGGATCTCACAACTTTACTACTCTCCATAAACTTCCCAACATTTCTAAGATTCAAAACTCCACTATTGCTACAAACACCCTTGAGATGTTTCAAAGATACAACTTATCAGAAAAAATTCATGTAGTAGAAGAAATATTAATATTCTCTTTCATTTATTGTCCATCATCATGTCAACGTTAATTTTTTTAAAAATTGAAGTTGTGTCTAGTCTACTAACATTTTGAAAAAGTATTTGTAAAGAGAACTCTAGTGTAAAATAAATAGAGTATATGTTACTTTCCGCCATGCTATGAAGCTTCCCTGACTTATCAAAGGGACATTATTAGCTTTCTTTATGACAATCAATTCTATTTTAAGACACAATCTAATAATGTCTAACTACTAATGTGATGGTCTAGGAGGACGCAATGTCTACACAAGTTGGTTTCTCTTCAACAGGAGAGAATATAATATATACTGTTGCTTGATTTTGACCATTTTGATTGTGTGTGGTAGTGCTGTTCCAAAATAGTTTTAGAAAATTTGGTTCCCCCATACAAATTTTGTTTTTCTATTCTAATGGTCATTTGAGATTTTTTGCAACAATCTTTTATTAGGTGGGAAAGCAATGAAAATTTTCACAAAGAAAGGTAATGTGACTAAAGGTAATATCTCTGATTGATGAGGGAATTTTTGAGTTTAGTTTAAATATAAAATAATGAAGCTTAGCTTTAGGTTTTAAATGGTGATATTGTATTAGGGTGTGGAAATAAATAGATAATTGAGTCATGTGCTAAATATTAAATTGATTAATTCTATAGGACTAAAATTATGTTTTGTGAATATTTTGAATAGGAAAAGGTTAAAATCACTATCTAATAATATATTAAATGTTGATTAAAAAATTAGATGATTTTGTATAGTGGCTTTGTTTCATGAATAATGAAGTTAGCTATGTGGGTCTACGTAACTCTATTGGACAAGTGGGCATACTTTAATTAGACATTGTTGAAAGGGGAGGTTTTTGATGTAACATTTGTTTAGTAATGTTTAGTAACGAAAGAAGGTTGTTATTATGAGTGTAAATAAAATTTCACGATTAGGAAAATTAAAGAAGTGATCACGAGTACATAACTAAGGATAATATTTTCATTGGTGAAGCATTTTTGGATGGTTTATAAAACAAAGCTATATGGGTTTGTGCTAAAAATAACAATATCAAACCATTGTAATAGGTGGAGGTTTTGTCATCCTTTATCTCTTGATAGAGAATGAGTGTTTGGAGCAACAATCGAGTAACAATTAACAGATAAGCTAACTGATGGAGGAAGTAGATATTTGTTTGAGGGGGGAGGAAGATTAATTAAGGGTGCAACAATGGGTCGACATCAAGTGTATTCCACAAAAATGCTTCATAGTTATGTTTTAAAACTTTGCAACTAGGCTTTTATAAGATTAAGCTTAAGTAGGTGATCAAGAGTAAACAAACGAGGGAAGATTTAAGGCGGTACTTTGCTCAAAGGGAGCATTGTTAATAGTGGAAACAAAAAGGTTGATGTTGGTGTCTAGAATGATCATGAATATATAAGTGAACAGTTATCTCCATAGATACAAGACCTTTCGTGTGGTTCCAAAAGAAAATCATAAGGTTTGAGTCTAAAGTTGACAATATCCTATCATTATAGAGATAATTGAATATTCTCTTGTTCTTTATCAATCATGTTTCGTTAGTGATAAAAAAGAACAAAAAATTGAAACCAAAAAATTCAATGAGGTCCATATTAATTTAGTGTGATATAAAATGAAATCAATATTAGTTCTCTCATAATATGAGAAGGGTTAAAGAGGCAAAAATGAGAGTATAACATCAATCAAGTGCGTTAGGTTTCCTATGATGAGTTTGTGAAGTAAATGAGAACAAGTGCCAACATTCATCTATGAAAATGGATACTTTTCTATAATCCATATAAGATTTGTTCAAAGTATTCAGATCTCCAAAAAAATCAGACTTCACTAAAATTTTTGCTCGATGATACAAAGAGACTTTTCTAACCATATATAGTAGGTAGTTGTTGCTTCAAAAACTTTTATCTAATAGGTAGCCAATTATGATTTTGAAAACTGTCAGTTGAACGATACTGAACTAGTCCTGAAGCATCCAATCTAGACATCTAACTTGTTTATTTGAATTTCGTGTCACATTCATGTTAAGCTACCACAAACTCGGTAGCTAAGGGAAACCAACCAAACAGTAGTTGGTTGAATAATCATTTACTTTAGCTAAAAGTTCAATTTTTTAATTCACTTATGTATGGTTTGGTTGTATTAGAATAAAAATGTGTGATGAGAACAAATAGATAATGTTATTCTAGAGAAAATAAAAAAAAAGTTTAAGATATAAATGAAATCTAATATTAGGGAAAAGTTGAAGCCACATCAATTATTTGATTATAATTTGGATAGCTTTTCTTTTAATTTAGATTATTTTTAGCTACAATCCATTGGACTAAAAGTGTATATATTTGTCCATTTCCCGAAAAAGATTGGGAATGGATAATATATCATATATGTTATGAAAACATACTATTTGACATTTTAAAGTGAGAAAAAATTAAAATATAAAGTCGGTGAATTTAAATATCTCGTCCCTTTTACATTTCTTTTATAAGTTAGCCGTATTCGATTTGAAAGAAATAAAATAAGCAAAATATAAATGAAACAAATATATGAAAAAAATTTAGAGGTGAAAAACTTTAACACTTTTATTTTATTTTTCTTATTTGGGTCATAGACCATAGAATACAAGTAACAACTCGATATTTACATAAAATTAGCTAGGAAATTAGGTTTTAGATTTAATTACTAAACTTAGCTTAACGTTAATTAGTTTGACATTTCTTAACGAGGTTGAAAGTTTGGTCCCAACCTCAAAGTTATACTAACATAAAAAAAAAGAAAAGAAACATTTAACTTAACCCAATCACAAAAGATAGTTCATATCTGATTATTGTTTTCAATTTAATTTCCCATCAATTATTAGCATTCACTTTTCGTTTGTTGCCATCAATGCCTTCGGAATATTTCTCCATTTCTGCCCCCTCCCCCTTTTCCGGTCAGCCGCCGCCGGCGGGTCAGGTTCTCCGGCCTCCAATGGAAAATTCAGAATGGCTTTCCTCCCTCTCAGCCTGAACGCCGCACAGTCATAAGCCTTAGCCGCGTCTATGTCACTGTCGTAAGTCCCCAACCAGACCCGGCTCCCTTTCCGGGTCGGGTCACGAATCTCCGCCGCGAATTTACCCCATGGCCGTCGCCGTACTCCCCGGAAATGCCTCCGCCCCTTTCCGCCACTCGCCTCTACCACGGCGACTTTCGTCTCGGCCCCGCAGGCCTGTGTCGACATGTCGGGACGATGATCAGGCAGCGTCGATGGGTCTACAACTTTGCCCGGCTTCGTGTCGTTGCCGGAGATCTCTGGCGGCGGCGGTAGCGGCGGAATTGGGGAATCGAAGAAGAAATCTTCCAGTTTGATGGGGTGGAGGAAGGGGGAGTCTGTTTGATGATCTGAGAAATCTCCCAATAGAAATTGGGTGATGAATTCTATGGTTAAGAATTCATCTGAGGAATCCATTTTCAGAGAGAGATTAAAGGATTTAACTTTTAAGTCTTAAGATCAGATGGGTTTTGTTTTTTTTTTTTGAGGTTTATGAATGATGAATTAGATATATATACATAGGGAGAGAGAGAGAAAGAGAAAGTTTCAAATTGGAGGTAAGAGACAAGAACTTGCCATTCCCAACTGTATTTTGAAAGCAATAATAATAATACTAACTATTACTGATTTAAACCAAAAAATCCAATCCAATAGGATCCATTTTTCTAAAGTCATGTAATTCACAATCAAACATAGTTAAAAAGAATCTAGTAGTACAAAACGAACCAAGATATTTACATGGTTCACTTAGCTCATGCGTTTAGGAGTGATAGTTAGAGGTGACGGTTTTAGAAAAAGAGAACCCTTAAAATTGATTTTAACATAAAAACATAATTTCGACCATCTTAAAATTACTCCCAAACACACTTGTTATAGGATTAGGTACGCCTACAAAAGCAAAGGAGAGATGACGGTTTTATTATTGGAGAGACTTTGTCATATTTCTTACTTATACAAGTGTGTCTCTAAGATTAAGTTTATATACAACATTTCTCTAGACAACAACATATATATCGACTTGCAATAAGGTCTTACAAATTAACCATTTTAAAAGATAATTATTACAAACTTGTCAAAATATAAAAATGTAATTGATATTTACAATGTAAATAAAAGAGAGAAAGTAATTGATTATTGATAACCTTAATTTATCTTTGTCAACCCACCCACATCAATCATTAATTAATGTAAATTATTGATCGAATTGTAGGAAAAAAAATGTTAATTAGTGATTACTCTCTTAAGCGGGGAATGGAAGAAGTGAAAACAAAATTTCCTATTGACTTATTATTGTTGTCTATCATCGTCTTAATTTTTCACCGAAAAGTTAGCTATTTAATTAAAACCTTTTAGCATTTTTTAAATTTAATTAATTCTTTTTATAAATAAAACAGAAAAAAGTTCTTCATCGTAGTTTTGATCTCCACAAATTTATTAAGGAAGTCTCGGGTTTGATCTCCACAAAATTAAATAAATGACTAGGTGAAATTCTAAATGCTAAATCCAATCTAAAAAAGAAAAAGAAAAAGAAAAAAGAAAGTGATTTGACTTAAAAAGTTAATATTTTGTTTGTGATGTTCTTATTTTAGAAATGGAAAATTGCAATTTTTGTCATTAGTTTATTGAAAAAATATTTGAGAATAATACAAGGCAATCTAATCAAATCCCTTTTGTGGAACACTCAGATTTAGTTTGTGTATAAGTAATATAATTAATAACTTGATAACCACATAAGTACTTTTTATTAAAAAGAGAGACACAAAAAAGTACTTTAAATAAATAAAAGTTGCCTTTAAGAGATATAACTAAAGCAGTTTTAGTTATTCCTACTTAAAATGTGTAAACCTTAAATCTACATTTTCAAATCATACAAAAATATATACAAATGGTAACTAAGTATGATCAATACAAAACTATTACAAATCTTTTTATTATTGATAGAATCAATATTAATATTACAACTCTAATGAAAAGCATTTTTAATAGGCTAAAACAAATAATTTATTTTAACCTCTCTTAGTGCCTCCAATAAAGTATATAGAAATGCTTTACTTCAGTGATCATGATGGTTACAACCTACAAATGAAAACAAAATACAAAAAACAAAAGATTAATTAACTAGTTGAGAATAAATTAATTTTGCATTTTCAACCATTTAATTTAGTTGATAAGTTGGTTTTAGAGTAAATGGAAAGTTTAATTTTAGTTTCTTTTTAAGAGAATATATTATCTAAACTTATACAAAATAGGTTAATTAATTATAATTAACAAACTGACCAAATATATAACAAAATAAAAAAACCTATTAAGCTGAATATTTTTTAAAAAAATTCCAAGTTTACCATTTTTTTCATTTTTCCATCGCCTTTTTAAAGAATAAAATATAAAACTATTGGGATTTGACAATTCAAATTTAAATGATTCGTGTATCAAAACATTTTTAAATCTAAACTAGCCAAGTGCAATGATTATTCCTCAAATACTAAACTATTGTTTTCATTGTTCGGTAATATTTTGTCGTTTTGTAATATTTTTTAAAATACGTAGCGTACGATAAAATGTTTTTGATAAATCATCAATATATAAACTTAACAACTAAATTTAAAATGGATGAAAAAGTATATATACTAAAACAAAATATTTAAAAATAGGAATTGAAAATAGTGTTAATTGAAATATTGTTGGTAAGTTTCTAGAAAGAAGGATGGGCGCAGCCCCAATTTTGGCGATTGTTCATCAAACGATAGCTTTAGTTGTAGAGATGCATTGCATTTAGGGGAATTCGTATACATCATTCAATGATTTAAACAAATCAAACAAAATAATGTTACAATCCAATAACTTACTTCTTCCCCCACAAATTTCCCTTACATAACTCTTTTCTCATTTCTTATTTCATCTTTTTCGAATTTAATTCTTACAAACAAAATCGATCTATCAATTTTATTTTCAAGTTTTCAATTTCGTTTGAATAGATCATTTCAAACACTATAACTTAGTTGACGAACGGTTGGGATGTATTAAATTCGGTATGTGTGATGCTACGAACAACTTAGTTAGAGAGTCTCGTTAACATACTATTAGCCATGGAATCATATACGATTTAATTTCTTTACGTTTTTATATTTTTTAATTGTTGATTTGGTAATACGAACATGTTATGTAGGGATCGTCTTTCTCTCTTTTCATTTATTGAACTTAAAGAATCGTAATTGTTATTTTGGTAAATTATGTATAGGTATGTAAGCAAAGTAATTATCAGTTGAATCTTAGTATGTTTTTCATTTTCTTTAGTTTTTTCAAAGCAATTAATGACATAACTTTGGCCAATTCTTTTTTTTTTTTTTTTTATCTTTTTAATTTGTTCAAAAATGAACAACAAATTCTAAGCCTATTTTTAAATATAACCAAAACAAAAAAAAAAAAAAAAAAACTTTTAGAAAAAAGCAAAATATTACCACAATAGATCGAGATAAAGTGTATCATGATAGATATAAATAATAGTCTATATTGATCTATTGCAGTAAATAATAAATAGATCGTAATATTTTGTTATATTTTAAGAAGTTTTTCTTTTAAAATATTGTTTTAGTTTTTTATTTATCAAATTAATGTCACTCTAAATGTTATAAAATTTCCAATTGAAATAAAAATCTGACCTAACCTGGAAAAATAGCTTGAAGAAGAGAAAAAAAAAAAGTTCTTAATTCTTAGATTATTACCAAACAAAAAAGGGTTATTTAGTAAAACAAAAATAACTTGATGTAAATATAGTGTTGGGAAATAATGCGATTACAATATCTACATTAGCAAGCAAGATAATTAAGAAAAAAATGATGAATTTTTGAAGGACAAAATTATTTTCAATGATATGAATCGAAACCTTTTGAATAAAACCACGAAATAACTTAAACCCAAAACAAGACGATATCATACCATTATGAAAGTACATGTACATATATGCAAATGTGCATTGCACCCTTAACAAATGGTATCCAATGATTAGATGACACATTCAAATGCATTTCAAAGAGATTATATTTGAGAGGAAATTAGTGGTGCGTTTTTCAAAGAGAGGAGGATTATTGTTAATGAGTATACAAAGAAGGATAATTATCTCGAATTGTATTAAACATTCTAGATAAAACCAAAAGAAAGTAAAAAAGGATTGTTGATGATAAAATGGACAACATATATATATATATATATATATATATATATATATATATATATATATATATATATATAACACTATATCGATGTGTAGAGATTCATTGTCCTAACACACACACACTTAATCAATTAGACAAAGTAGTATTTTCAAAACGTTTGAGATTGGACTCACTCCACTCGCACACATTTGTCAAAACAATCAATTTTATTGCATAAAAAGGTGTAGAAATAATTAATGACGAAAACACAGAGGTTGTACACAGCTACTATATGTACTATATGATCTTATCGTTGGAGGGTAATAATTTTTTGTATTGATGTGTGAAGAATGAGAGTGATGTGTTGAATGCATAAAGACATTATTGGACATGAAATAGGGTTACCATTTTCTCAAGTTGTGTGCTTTCTTTCGGTAGGGACCTCTTTCTTTTAACTTTGTTTTCTCTTCTTTTTTCTTCTTACTCCTATATTTTCTCACATACACATTTTCAAGTTTTAGATATTTTCAAAACGTTAGATAAAAATAAATAACCGAGACATTTTCAGATTCTATTGATGCACTTATAGACATTTTATTGATATCTATCAGTGTCTATCATTAACACAATATGAATTTTTTAAATTCATAGTGTCAATGTTAATTTGTTTATAAATAAATTAAAATAAACTAATTGGCAAAAATAAGACTTATTAATGTGTGATAAATTAATAGGGAAATTTGTAAATTGAAATTAGATTGAGACTTTAGATTTTTTTTTCCCTGTGGAATTAAATGTTTAGTATGACAAATTGATAAAAGACTAAAACAAACTGAAAGAGAGAGATCTCCATCTCTCCTAAGTCCTACCTCATAAATAATTTACAAATTTATATTAAAAGTCTCTAAGACTAATTAAACACTGAGTTGGATGCTTGGCGACCATTTCTAACGAACAAGTTCGAAGTGTTGGTTTCAAGTTTGTCAAAAGGTGCAATGAAAGCCAAAGCCGTATATGTGAAAATCTTTTCTGTTTGATTTTCCGTTAATTTTTTATCTGCTGGACAGTTTGAAAGTTGTTAAATCTTTTGATTAATTAGTTCGTCTGAGGAAATATCAAGAGTTTGACAATGTCTCTTTTATTTATGTTCATCGGTGGAATGTGTGTTTGCACATTTTTTGACTTCTAAGACGTTGGAAGAACAAGTTTTTTCTATTACGTCTTCTTGAGTGATTTGAGTATTTTGTACTTTTAAACAAATCTATAATGGTAGTTTATCTCGTTTTTCTTTTTAAGAATAATTAAAGTTTTGATGTATAAATTATTTGAAGTTTTAGTTTTGAAAAAGAATTAATATATAAAAAAAGTATTTCTTTTGTCTTGCTCTAGAATTTTAGTTCAACAAGAAAAAAATTGGTATATTTCTTAAAACCTTTTTACATTATCATTACTTTATTAATCATGAGAAAGAATTTTGATTAAACTCATTCAAACAGATCAATTAGAATTTGAAAGAGTACAAATTTTAAAACAGATTTTCGTCTTATATTTACCAAATTTACAATATAAAAAAAAGTGTTATGAGGTATTTTTTTTCTAAATTATTTTATTATCTAAAGTAATTTTCTTTAAAATTTTATTATGCATCATTGTCATATAAATTTTTAATGGATTGAAAATTGTGAAAGTTCACCTAAGTTTTGGGAGATTCAAAATTAACAGACAAATTTAGTTAAACCTTTCTAGGATAAAAAAAATGTAAAATAAAATTCTACTTAATTAAACGTTTAAATATTTTGAACTTCAAATCATAAAATGTGTAATTATATTTCTTTATTTGTTTTAGACACTCAAATTTCTTTTTCTTAATTAAATTAAAATATTTATAATAATTGTACAAATTTGTTAAACATATAACAAGTTCATAATTTTGTTATTCATTTATATATAGTTTTATATTTAACATAATTTTTTTAAGTTATTGCGAACTTAACATTAATAAATTTTTATAATTGAAAAGAAATTATTAAAAAAAGAACGGCAAAAATTGTAAAATTAACAAATATTTATTAACATATAGCAAAATTTTCAGATTCTATTATAAGAGACGTTGATAACCATTGATATGCTTCTATTAGTGACGTTGATAGAAGTCTATAAGTAACTATTACTTAAATTAAAAATTTTGCTATAGTTGATAAATAGTTTAATTTATTTTACGGTTTTTAAAAATGCTCCTTATTAGAACCCCATTTAGTAATTATTAATGTTTTTTTTCTTTTTTCCACGTTTGAGTCTATTTTCTTCTCATTCGTACATTATTTAAAATCTTAACCAAATTTTAAAAAACAAAAACAAAAAACTTTTTAAAATTTTGACTTGGTTCACTGCCACATTTGTAAAAAAAGGCTATTCAGACTGATGATCAAAGAGGATTTAATTTTCTATGATATGGACATCTTTCGAAATTTGTGAAGATCTAACATCACTAAAAAAATGTAAGTTCTTCATTTGTCCCTTATTCATGAATGTATTAACACAATTGACAATCTACAAAAGAGGCTCCCAAGTATGAATCTTAAGCCTCGTTGATGTGTTATGTGTAGAAAAAATGAGGAAGTCAGTCACCACCTTTTTCTTCCTTGTTCTTATGTTGCTGCCTATCTGGGGGAAATTATGCTTGATGCTTAGCTAGAAGCTAATCAAAACTATGTTTTTAATTGTATTTTAAACCATTTAAAAAAAAATTAGTTTAAATAAAAATGAATTTCTTAAAAAATATTTGTTTCTTAAGTCAAATCAAACGGAACCTATATAATTATCGAGACTTAAAAAACTACTAAATTAGTATTAACACTGTATACATACATATACATATATATCTATTAAAAAATAATTGTCATATTTTAAACAGAAAGTGGTTAATTTTTATAAATCTAACAAACATACAAAATATTTACGGTCCGTCTAACAAAATGGAAAAACCTATTAAACTACACATTTTTTTAAAAAATATTCTAGGCTTGCACTCTAAATTTTTTATTTCCATAGTTTTTATTTTATTTTCTTTCTACTGTATTTTTTTTTTCAAACTATTATTTGGTTAGCAAGTATAAAAGATCTATTATTTTAAAAAAAAAATTCAAACAATGTTTTTTGTTATTCCAAATATAATGACCGTGAAAAAAAACTGTTAAAATTTGGCTACCATTGTCAAATCCAAATGATTGTGTATAAAAAAAATTAGCAAAATTTAAACGATTAAATCTAAATGAGTACCAAAAAAATTATAAAAAAAACCTCTAAATGAGTTACCAAAAAATCTAAAAAAATTGTTTAGATTTGACTTCAAATTTAAATTTAAACGATCATTTTTCAATATATTATGCGTTGAATGTCAATTAACCACTTACGTTTTTTGTATTTCCCATTATGAGCTATGCATTTTTTCCGTTTTGAAATTGTTTGTAAATATCTTACTAATTTGTTATATTTTTAAAAAATATGTTAAAAAGTATAAACTATTATTTATTTAAAAAAAAGAATTAAATTAAATGGAGAATAATTGGAAAATTGACTCTTCAATAGATGAATAGAATTTGTCCAAAAGAAAAAAAAAACAAAAAAAGGATGAAAGGAATTGATTGAATAATTAAATTGGGAAATTGAGATTGGGGCATCCCTTGTCTCCTCCTCCTCCGGACATATCATTTGCTTATCTCATCAAATTCCCTCACCCTATATTACTAAACATTATTATATTTCATTAACTTCACTTATTCTTAATTAACTCACGTTTTATCTTAAACAAAAATAGTTTATATCACACTACTAAATAAAAGAGATATAACATAATCACATTTGTTTGTTTATCTTTACAAATAATAATAATTAAAAAAATTCCTTTTCTCAAAAACCATTTATATTAAAAGATATATAAATAAGATTGACATAAAAATAAAAAATAAATGGTCATTGATTTCTCTTCAAAATTACTTCAATAATTACTCGTATTGAAAATGGGGTCAAGGTAAATTGTTAATGAGATTAATTCATTTTACTTTAATAATAATCCAAAGTATTAGGAATCAAAAAAGTTTCTATGATGTGGATGTGACAGAAATATAAAGTGGCCATTTATTTATATTTAAATTTAGAATACTAAGTTAAAAAGCTTACTATTTTGTTGTTTTTTAAATTCATGTAATAATTAAATTAACTTATCATTTTTTATTAAACTTAAAAAATGTAAAAATATTTGTTGTTATTAATTTAAATTTTTAATTTAAATCTATTTTAAATAAAACTAATTAAAAAAAAGGAAAATGCGACACGTCAGGAATTGGGATTCCCACGTGGGTACCAACTACAAATTATGGTTTTTGTATATATCATTGCTGATTTTTGCTTCAACAAGAAATGCAACAAATGAACTTATACAATTTTTGGATCAGAAGATTTTCATAAATGAATGGTTTTGGTCCATAACTTTACATTTATTTGTTATCATATGACATATTTTATTAACTCAAAATTTGAAACCAAAGCAACCATATACAAGCATTCTTCGATTTAATACAAAAATTGAAATACACTATAGAGTAAAAGAAATTTTGATTGTTTTACAAGGATTAGGTGCTAACCAATAGCTGCCCTCCTAGCCGAGACTCTAAGCGGCGGAGGGTCATCAGAGGCAATGCGCGCTGTTAGGGAAGTTAAGAAGGGCCTTAGAATCGCGCATGTTGATAGCGGCTCGATCGTCAGCTAATTAAAGCCGCATCCTCAGCAGTTCCGTAAGTGCCAAGCCACACACATGATGCCCCATTCTTGGCCGGATCATGAATCTTCGAGGCGTATTTCCCCCAAGGCCGGCGGAGGGAGGGAATAATGGAGAGGGGAAAGGCCAAAAACGACTGCGTGGTGAAGGGAATTGAAGAGAATCATGTCGTGAGAATGGTCAGTTAAGGAAGAGAAGAGATTGGAATAGATTACTGATGGATCACCAAATTATATTTCCATTTATTGGACTTCCATTTTCTTTATTTTTTGAACTTTGAAGATAAACACAAGGTTAATTGGTGTTCATGTTTTGTGGGTATATGCATATTTATAGAGGATTTCTTTTTTCTTTTTGAGAGATAGGGTGAGGTGAGGAAGAGAGCAATAATGGACAAGAACAAGAGGACTCACAATTTTACATAATATTGTCACTTCACAAATTAAATTGGGTATTAAATAAATCTTCTTTAATTTTTTGTTCGAGGATTGAACTTTATTGATTTTAATGAAAGTCGCTATTCAAGTTTGATATGTATCGAAAATTTTCATTTTTCATAACTATTATCTTACCAACATAGACACATCTAACTCATCGTATTAACTCAAACTTTACCACTAAACTCAAGGTCATAAAATGAGTTTTTATTGGATATGTGCAGTATTTGAATTTTTAAATATATGTTCTTGAAATATTTTTTTGTTTGATTGTTTTAAAAAATAATTATACCATATTTAAACTTTAAAAGAAAAACAATTTAAAAGAAAATATGATTTTTAGAAATTATTATTCTAATTTAAAATTTACGTAAAAATATGATGATATTTGAAAGACCTTTTAATTTTTTTTTTTTTTTAAAGTACGCATATTAAAGCTGAAAATTATTAAGTTTTAAGAATAATTAATTTTTATGGCCTGCCCTTTTGAGGATGAAGGTTGGGTGAGCTTAAATTAATCTCTTCTTTGAAATTATGTATGGGGTTTTAGTCAAACTGAGTAATGATTAATATAGGAAAGTGAAATAATCCTAAAAAAAAGTGAAATATATGAGAGAAAGTACTCTGTTTTGATATCATGCTAAATTGCCCAATAATTTAGGAAATTACTTGAAATATTAAGTCAAAATTTTAACATTAATATAAATAAAACTATATTGGTTTTATACCTAATTATAAAGTATTATTAGCCATTTTTTATAGCATCATTTAGCAAAAAATAAACTACCATCTAGGTTTATAGCAATACTATCACAGTCTATATATTGTTGATATACAATATACTTTTTGTTAAGCTAAATATATATTTTTTAATTTTTCTAATATTTGAAAATAGCCATATTATTTCATTTATTGCAAATTATATATATATATATATATTACAAATTAGTAAATTTTGGAAAAAAGGATTTTGTGCTCATAAGGAATATTCTTGCACTATTCTTATCTTAACATAGATTCATTTAACAAGAGTGCAAGAAAAGGATTTGGGTTGAAATATAAAGTCCCTTTTGAAACAACCACTTTATATGTATATATAAATTCATTTTCTATTTTCTAATTATATTTTTCATGATTAAAAGAAAGAAAAGAATAATCATTACCAAAACCTTTGAATCTTCCTTTCTTTGTTCTGTTTCAATTGTCAAACTATGTACAGAAGGAATATACATTAAATTCTTCACATCTATATATATAGCTAGCTAATAAAAGAAGAATGAAGAAAGAAAAGCAAATCAAACATTGAGATTATTATGGATGATAATATGTCATATGATGATACTACAAAAATAGATGAACGACAACACGGTATATTACTACTTCAAATTATTTTATTATATTGTTAACTTTATATCCACTTCTCTTAGTGTCCAATATTTTTTTCGATTATGTTATTTGCAACCTAAGTACACAAGGTTTGGCAAACTTTAGAAGAAAAGAATAATAACCCAAATTATTTTGGTTTACTAATGTTGATATTATTTAATTTAATTTGCATATCTTTTTTTTTATGCAGAAATTACAATTAAATCGAGGAGGGTTGATCCACCATCTCATTATGCATTTCAAATTGATTCTTACTCGGTGCTTTCACAAATTGAGATGAAGAAATGTGAATCTGGAGACTTTGAAGTTGACGGCTACAAGTGGTAAATTTGGGAACCAAACTTATAATTTTGAAAATACTTTATATTTTAGATTGAAATTAAACATGATTTAATATATCATATCAACTAGGGTTTAAGGCATCATAATTAATTAATCTCTCTATTTCTTATATATATGTGTGTGCTAGGAAATTAATTTTATATCCAAATGGAAACGAAGAAGTGGAAGATCATATTTCTCTCTTCTTGGCTGTATCAACTAATGATAATAATCTTCCTCTTGGTTGGGAACTGAGGGTAATTTTCAGATTCTTTATATTTGATCAAATCAGAGATAACTATTTAACAATCCAAGGTAATTTTTTTCATATTACTTTTCTAATTATATGGTGTTCTTACTGATCTTGTTGTCATCTGCATGTTTCTTGTTAAAAATATTAAAGGTCGAGAGACTCAGGCGAACCTATAATAAAATAAACAAAACCCTAAACCCTAGAAATATGTATTGGTTTTGCAGATGGGAAAATGAGGAAGTATTCTAAAATGAAGAGTGAACATGGATTCACTCACTTGATTTCTCATAATGTTTTCAATAAAGCCTCCAGTGGCTTCCTTGTGAGTAATTGTTGTACATTTGGGGTTGAAGTTTCTATACTTAAAGCCTCAAACAAGGGAGAGAGATTAACCATTTTAAAAGAGCCTCAACAAGACACTTATTTTTGGACTCTATACTCATTTTCTGCTTTAAAGCAACCATTTTATATCTCAGAACCCTTCAATGTCAAAGGAAGAAAATGGTTAGTGAAAAAAGCTCCTGTAAACTAATCTTTTGTGTTTTATCTTTTTCAAAAACTACCAATTTAAATGCTTAAAATTTTAGGAGTTATGTATCAAATTAAACCCTAAATTTATTTTGTGGATGCATCAATTTATGCCATTGATTACATAGTTTAGAAAAATCTAGCGTGAAAGTTTTGGTTTTGAACAAGAAACTAAAAGGACGTGATGAATCAATTTATAATTCATCAATGAATGAATGTAACTTTTCTAAGTGATCTGGATTCCCTTGAATTAGTATAGTACAATTTGTAAAAATTGACATTTAAAAAAGTATGCATTTGTTTTGAGAAGTAATGTATTAATAATTTTCAAAGGCACATAGTACTGAATGTATGAAAATTAAAGAGTTTAATTGACTAACTCAAAAACTTAGGATTTAAAATTTATACAATTAATATAACTTTAAAGTTTAAGTATAAATTGAATCTTTACAGAAAAAAAAAAAAAAAAAGTCTGACTCCTTATCTTTGTTTTGATTTATTAGGAGAATGGAGGTGTACCCACATGGTAATTCCTTGGGAAAGACTTCACATATATCTCTTTACTTGAAGTTGGATAGTTCAGAGACCATTCCTTTGGGGAAGAAAATCTATGCAAAATTTATCCTTGGTGTTTATAACTTTTCAGCCAAAAAATATATTGACAAATCATGTAAGGTCTTTTAATTGAAATTAATTTCCAAATATTTTTTTCTCTTTAGGTTCTTATGTTATGTGACATTATTATTATTATTATAATTGGATTTTGCAGATGAACATTGGTATAAAACCCCAGGTCATGGCAATGGTTTTGATGAGTTCTTGTCCAGAAAAGAAATTAGTACTCATTCGCAAAATGATGCTTTCTATCTCAAAGCTAGAATTGTGGCCATGTCAACTGTGGAAGAATTTTGATAATTCATGGGCATCATTTATCTTGAAAGTTTACAATGTCGTCTACGCTTAGACATTATTACTGCACATGATATTGAATTGTGTTTAAAGTAATATAATGTTGGTAAATAAATAATGGACTTGAGCTAGATGTTAATTATTTCTCTCCCCCTCCTTATCTTGTTTCCATATATCTATTCTTAAATAATGAAGATGAATTTTTCTTTTTGTAATAAACAAAGGGAGAGACAATGGTAAGAGTTTAGAAACACACTCCTGTTTGACTACAAGAACTCTATGGTATGCACCTCTCCAACAGAGTACAACAGTTGCATGCCATTATCTCTCCAATTGATATTATTGACGACGTACAAAACTGTGTTTTATTTCTCTTGGACGTAATTAAAAGCAGACAATGCCTAGTTTAGAAATGACGAACTGCAGAAACTGTTGACAACAACGGCTGTCTTCTCCAATGAGTATTGTGTTACCTTCTGATCTCCAGGGTCTTAAGAGAGGGGATGATGCATAAAGTTGGGTGCGTGGGAATGAGAGAGAGAGGAAGAATGAAATTAGGTTTCTAATTTTTTCAGTTTT
Organism: Cucumis sativus; assembly: GCF_000004075.3. NCBI lineage: Eukaryota > Viridiplantae > Streptophyta > Magnoliopsida > Cucurbitales > Cucurbitaceae > Cucumis > Cucumis sativus. Next base: position 2,636,983 of record NC_026658.2, read on the forward strand.
TTCTTAATTTTATTTGTACGTGTTTTTATATTTATATTTGTTTCATTATTCCATGTCGTTAACGTATTTGGTCCTTATTATTTGTTAAAAGTTACTATTAGGTTCTCGTACTTTCAAAAGTAATGAACAATTTAGTTCTTATACTTTAAATTGATTACGATATTAAGTCTTTATCGTTGAAGGTGATATTAATATTTACCAGAAATTTGATGTTGCTACCAAATGAATTCACAGCTTTTTGCTTAGTTTCAAGTTGGGTTGGTTATTCAAAATTGAACTATTCAAATAAGAAAATAAAACAACAAATTAGGAAAAATTGATATATGAAAATTACCACTTGCACGTAAAATTGTTGTGAAAATAGGGCACAATAATCGAAAAATATAATATATAAATAAATAAACAAACAAAATTAAGGAAATTAGTAAAATCTTTCAAATTTATTTTTTTACTAATTTATGTTCGATGTAAGTGCATCTTACAACTTCACTAAATGTCACTATTTATAGACAATTTGACAAGTATGAGGTGGATTACATGGTCATTAATATTAAGTATCTTATAGACACATGACATGAGCGTTGGATGATTAATGAGAAGTCATAATCAGTAAACATACTAGTGAATATCTATTATTAATAGTATGTAAGATAAATGTTTGTTATTTATTTATTTATTTATTTTGCTTTTAATTAATAAAATCCCACAAATATTTTGTGTGAGTTTGTTTTAAAATTTCGAAAAGGTTAATTTTAGAGTGTATGGTGTTGAATCATGATGGGCTTAATAGATCAATTCTCCTAAAGCCCAATAACTCCTCTTTCAAATTGGCCCTTCCACCATTTCCTTCTCAATAAAATCTACTCAGGAATTTTGAATTCATTTTTTCGGGATATTAACTCAAAATCTTTTATACGAATATACTTGAGCTAAAACTCTTCTTGATATTTTAAATTTATCTTTATATAGATAAATTCAAACAATTTTTTGAAAATTAATATTGATCCTAACGTGAGCTCTAAGATATAAAGAGACATTACCGTTATTTTTATAGAAAGTTTAGAGTAAGTTTGGACCATGAACAAACTTTAAAAAAAAAAAAGAAGAGAAAACTAGGGATAAACAAAAATAAGTAAATAAATAAGATGAACCCAACAATAACTATAGACTGAAAAAGTACTCATATATGGAAAACAAAACTCAAGATTAACTCTAATGAATATTGGAACTATGGAAACAAAACTCAAGATTGATTTTAATTAAATAACGGAGAGAAGAACGAAAATTTAAGTAAAAAAAAGTTCATCTGCTAATTGCCCATGACCTCAGGCCAAAAATTCAGTCTTTTATAAATACCTAAACGTTACATTGTAAATTCTATATTTTCAATATTTGACAATGTTAACCAAACTTTGACACCAAGGAGTGAAAAAGATAAAAGAGAACCATTGCTAAGCTAAAAACCTACACTGTCTTTGTAAATAATTTTCAGTGATCTATTTATTCTTTTGCAAACACTTCTTTAAACTACCCTTTTTCTGTATAATCTAGCTCGAAGAATCTCTAGATGATTGACTCAATTCAACTTCTTCAAACTAGATTCAATTTGATAGGAGAATGAAAAATCCTAAGATCAGAACGTGCCTCATCTTTCCCTCATTTTATACTTGGAAAAAAAATAAACACAAAAAACTAGAACCTGCCTGCCTTAGAATCGTAAATTTCATCCATATAGTCTTCTCGTTACTTTAAATCAATATATAGTTGCATTGTCAAACATACTTGTGTGTGTGTGTATATATTCAAAACACCTTAGACCAATGAGATTGGAGAAATAAAAGTTTGACTTTTTAGTAATTAATTCCCACTTGAACAAAAAGACTCTATATCATAATAAATACACAATTCAATATATAATATAAATAATAGATATATCAATCAAATCATAGAATGTTTATACACTAAATTAAGTGTACTCTTTAACATCAAAATTTTATTGACAATATATTAAAAATGTGTTTGAAAATATATTGATAAATGTAGTAACTATGTATATCAACTTCTATTCAAGTATCATAGATATCTAACATTATATATAACTATTGCAATATAATATAATAAGGATCCTATGAATTTTCCCCAATTTCAAAAGAAAGGATGATATAGTTTTGAGGTGTCAAGAAAGAAGGCACTTGGTTTACATGCAAATCATGCATAAGAACGTTCACGACACGTGCCAAAGTACTCTTCAACACGTGCTACTTGGCCACCCTCCATTTCTCTCTATATTTACACCACAACCCTTTTTCTTTTCTCACAGTTATCACTATATTTCCATCTTCTTTTTTATATAATATTTTAGATAATTTTAACGCTTTTGTTTTCTCAATCTCTTCTTTTCTTTCTCCGATGGCCGAACATCAGCCGTACCAGCAGTCCCACCAGCAGCCCGGTTCTCAGCCGCGCTACCAAGTTGTCAAGGCTGCCACCGCTGCCACCGCTGGTGGCTCTCTCCTCGTTCTCTCCGGCCTCATCCTTGCCGGAACTGTCATTGCTCTGACCATCGCCACCCCACTGCTCGTCATTTTCAGCCCGGTTCTTGTCCCGGCTGTGATCACCGTTTCTCTTCTTATAATGGGGTTCTTGGCGTCCGGCGGGTTTGGGGTCGCTGGCATTACTGTCTTTTCATGGATCTATAGGTAAATTTATATATATATAAATATATATTTGTTCCTTTTTATGAATAATGTTATTAGTGATATTTTACTTTTTTTTTAAAGAATTAATTTAGTGCATGTTAGTGAAATCTAATGTTTAGGGATTATGAAGATGAGATATTATTAGCGATGTAAGACTATTTTTTTTTAAGTAGTTGTCGAACAAAACAATAATTGATATTTATAATGCTTATTCACTACCTTAGGTTTAGTTTAATAGCCCTTTGGTATTTTGTTTATGTTTTTAAAAAAAGCTGAGCTTATGAACATTAGCTTCATCTATGATTTTCTACATGCATTATGCTATTTAGAGATCTATAAACACTTTAGAGGACGGTAGCCATTTGGAAAATATTTACAAATATAGAAAAACGTGAGTGTAAATAGTGATATTTTGCTATATTTATAGATGTTTTGGTTTATTTGGCTATATTTGAGAACAACACCTAGAAGAACATGTCTTTATAATTTAGGATAGTTTTGAATTTTTTTCAAATTTACCTTAGGGTTTGAACATTTTTCTTCCTTGGAGATGAAACCCAATTTTCTATTTGAGGGATCTTATATTTTAGTGTCATTTTTGCAAAATAGAATTTAGTTTGTCCAATTTTAGTCCCTATACTATTAATGAATTGTTTTGAACAGCAAAAATGTTGGTAACCAAAGAAGGGCTGAAGTGTTATAATCTGAAGTATATATTTTCAGAATGAAATCATCCTTGCGCAGTCCTATTGACTATTATGTATTGACTCTTTTTATTTTTCAATTTTAGTCACTGTCAGTGGAAATATCTTAATATTTATTGTAATGTGATTACATAATAATGTAGGTCATTAGCTGGTTGAATTACGAGAATCAGTATTTTAATTAAAGTACTAATTGAATGTGTGTTTGAACATTGTCCTATAGGTATGTGACAGGGAAACACCCACCAGGTGCGGATCAACTAGATCTAGCTCGACACAAGCTAGCGAGTAAAGCTCGAGAAATGAAGGACCGGGCCGAGCAATTTGGACAGCAACACACTTCTGGCCCTCAGACTTCTTAAAAGAACAAAGACATAACAATGGGTTTGTCTTCCCCTTTTTTTTGGTTGTGTGTTTTCTCTTTGGAAGTGTCTACGTTAATTTCTATGTTAAAATGTCTTCTTCTGTACAGAAAGCTATTCAATTAGCTTTCTCTTTAGTGTCTTTGTAAGGGACCTTTCCTTTTCTCTTCCTCTCTCTTCTGTACGTACTCTCATTTGGTTTTTTTTTTTTTTTTCTGATGATCGAAGAACTGAAATGGTTGAGTACTTCTTGGATTTGAGTTTGAATAATATATAATGTGTATTGTTTCTCAATTCAGATATAATTATTGCACCAGTTAATTGTTATGTTTACAAGTATTGGTAGAACTGTCCTCAAGTTTTCGTTTTCCTGTTGGGAATAATTTAATATCAGGAGTTAATCCAGTGTCAACAAAGTTTGCTTAGAAAGTATTTTTTTTTTGTTCCAATTTTGGCTTTAAGATTCAATATTGATATTGCCCGGATGCTTACAAGTATTTTTCATTGTAAAGAGATGTTTATATTTGGGTCTATAGCGATCCATTTCAATTTTTATAAAAATTGAACTAGAAATTGCTTTGCCACGATGCTCGTGATAGAAGTCGAGACTAATATTACTTTTCCAATTAGTTACATTTAGATATGGTGTAATTTTTTCTCAGATCAGATCTTAAATAATATCAGGAGATTTAATCCCCGAGATTTGTATTTTCAAAAAAATAAATCCTAAAATCTGTGATGTGAGCCCACGAAAGACATCATTCTATCTGTTTTTATTTTTTACTTTTGGATAATACATTTCTATCCTTTTTGTTCTGATCTTTTTTTCGTTTTAAAAAAAAAAAATCTTCGCTTTTATCTTCAAGCGAAATTTTAAAAATTAAGAAAATAACTTTGACAAAGTGGTTTTTTAAGAATTTTATTTAGTTCCCACTGTGAATTTGTAACTATTGATCGCACTATAAACATGTAGTTGGCCGAACACTTGGATATAATTTGTTCACATTTTGTTGATCTTTTTGTGCTTGCTAAGCAGTGATTTGATTCTACGAGCCCTTTCCGGTTCCTGGAATGACCTTTTGAGTCGATCCTTCTAGATATATAGTCATATTTGACCATAACATCATCTATCAGTATATTAAGAATTATAGTTCATGTTAGGATTCAGTTTTGATTTCTTCTAGAGTCCCTAAAAAGCCTTTGTTTTGGCTGGGTCTCCCTCTGTCTTGTTATTTACTAGTTTATCAAATTCGAAAGAAAAAGAATGGAAAGGAGAGGTGGATCAAATTTTGAATCTCTTCAAAATCCAAAAAGTTTCTAGACCTACCTCTTTTAGTGTACAGAAAAGACTCTTTTCACAAATGTTATCGAGTATGAGATCATCGAGCATGTAGAGAAGGTAGGAACCTTAAAATATATTTTGATCGAAGTGCTATAGTTACATGTACATTAAGTACAATATATAGTGCAAGCACTACAAAATACGTACCTTCTTAACAAGGTCTAAGCAAAGGTAACGCTTTTGATGTCCCGATCGAAGCCCTGAAAGCCACTTTTGGGGCAACCCTTCGATGAGTTCAGTCTCATCTAGCCCTCTCGTGGCTACCCACCTTTGATATTCAAAACTACGAACCCTTTTCCTCAAATATAAGGGTAACTGTTGCCTCTTCATCCACCACTTCATATTTCAAAACTGTGTTCTCTTTATTTGTCGTAACAGTTTGCAAGAAAATCTACATTACCAGAAGAGGAAAAGAAATAAAAAAATTTCATATGTATGTAAAATATATAATCCCAAGATCAAATTCACGAAAAAGTGTGTTCAATGAACTTTCTTGTGATTTAAAAAAGTGTTTTTGAATCACATTGAATGAGTTCGGATCAGCAAGTGCACCGAACATTTTTACATTTTTACGGGTGTCCTTCGGAGTCCATTTTACATTGTTACGGGTGTCCCTCGGAGTCCAATAACAAGTTCGGGTCCCAAATGGAGATTCAAAATTATGCTTGGAAATGGGAAAAGGATTTTTGGTTTCCAATTAGATTTTCCATTTATTGTTTATTGTTCTTTATGTTCTCGAATCAATGGGAATGTAATTATATATACATTGGGGCTGTTGCTTCGTAAATGAATGAGAGGAAAATCTGGGGCAAGATAATTTTATCCAGAAAGTATCAGAATACTCAAACCCTATATTTATGTGGAGATTTTTTTTTTTTTTTTTTTGAGCAACCAAAGGTCATGTTGGGTTAGATTAGGTTTTCAAGTTATTATTATTATTTCTTATTAGTCTTAATTCATAAATTTATCTAACAATACATGTTTAATAACTAATGCTTCATCAAAATGTGTACTAAATATTAATTATATGTATTACAAGTTTTAAACAAAGAAAATACTAAAAGTCTACAAATGCCTCACTCTTAAAACACATAAATAAACATTCATTGCCAAAGGAATTGGATAAACACAATATAACACCACAGTTAACAAATGCTTACGATGTGTTTGAGACCAAAAAGAGCCAGTACATGGGGTTAAAAGTTACCTTAGCAGGTTCAATAGACCCCAGAAGACAGGATATAGAATACATACAGCTAGACAGTTGCTTGAGAAAACCAAAAGAATAGGCTCAAAACTTCCATATCTAAAGGGTTTTTGACCTCCAAGCATAAGGACTTGATCTTTGTCAAGTTATTGCCATGGGAAGCCCCCTTGTAATTGCTAGCTAGATCGTATGGAGCAAGACAATGACAAGCAACAGCATGTGCGTCCCACACGAGGACTACGACTTGGAAGAAGACGATAAAGGAGGATCGGCTGAATTCCTTAAGTTGATCCAATTCACTCCTTATCATTTCTTATGGCCTTCTCCTCTAGAAGAAACTATGGAAGGCGTAGAAGGCTCCTAACGACTTGTTTATGAGGCTTCCACTTCTGACAACCAACAACGCCGTCGACGAAACTGAATCCATACGTGCCAAACGTGCACCATGTCCATATTATTACTTGAAGTTTCAATTTTTTATATTTAATAAAACTCATACTCCACAAATTTTAAAAATCGCAGTTTCATTTTATTCCTAAAATTGACAATTTCATTTTTTTTACCAAACATAAATGAGTTCACTTGCAAAAGTAGCACAAAAAAAAAATGTATCATAATAAGTCTTATATCATTACATTTTCTAAATTAAAAAAATAACAAAAAAAATAACAAATTTAAAAGTCGATAATCCTATGATTATCGTCTGATATCACCAATTTTGTCTAATTCATAATATATAAAAAAATAGATAACATGACCTATTTTTAAAAAATATTTTTGTCACTTGATGCAATTTCTTATATAAATTTAACTTCGGTTATTTAAAAAGTTGTAATATTACCTTCGAACGTTTATAAACATTTTAAAAATATTCTTGAAGTAAAAAGTAGGGATATTTTTAAACACAACAAAATATATTAAAATATTTACAAACTATAGCAAAAAGTTTTAATTCTATCCATTATAGTCACTGATAAACTTATATCACTTCTTATCAATGTCACTAATAGATGAAAGATATCACTCACTATCAAATGTTTCTTATCGAAATAATCTCAATTTTGCTATAACATGTAAATATTTTGCTAAATTTACTATTTTTGACAATTTTTCTAAAAAGTAATTGAGATGGTGTAATAGTAATCGACATAAAACAAAAATTTAAATCATCTACGTCATTCATGTCATCACCACAACTTTAAACCATTTATACTTTTGCAAAAATAGTTTCAAATCCTTTATAAATGTTAGAAGGATAATATAGCAACTTTTTTGTTTTTTGTTTTTTAAATAAAAGGTTGAATATGGTGAATACAAATCAAATACAAAATGATATAAATAGGATTAAATTAGATGTGCAATTGTGAATGGTTGAATGATTGTAATTTTAGGTGTAAAGGGTTATATATGTGTGTGTGTGTGTGTTGTGGCGAGAAGTGGAAGTTAAGGATGGTAGGTGGGAACACGAAAATGCACGGCAGTTTGTTTAATTTGTTGCACATACACACACGTGTGAGCCAAACAAACCCTAAAAGGACAATGAATTTATTTTCTATTAACATAACATTTATATATATATATATGACCGTTTCATGCATTCAATTTTTCTCTTTAATTAATTGATTTTATGGATTCTTATCTCAACTCCTCAACTTCACTTTTTGTTTTTGCCTCTATTACAAAACTTCAATTTCTCTGCTTTTAATTATTACATCTCCTTCCTAGTTATGAATATGATATCACGTTACCTTTAAGAGAATTAGGAGTATTTGGTAACCTAAACATCTTAACTATTAGGTTCATATATATCTTTACTGCTTTCGTCATGTTCTCACATGAAAAGAGATACATTTAAGCAATATAAGATAGAAGTAAGATATATTCAAACCACGGGTTGGAGACCGGAGAGAATCTAGCTCTAATGAAAGAAATATGAAAAATAACAAAAAGCTAGGAGAAAAGTCTTCTAGTTAATTAATTAGAGCACTTTATCATTATATCTTTGTATATATACTATTGTTTTAGATTAATCTATCTAAAAAAATTGTTGTGTGTTCTAATGACTACTAAAAGACACTTCAAAAAATTGTTAGTGGACTTCATTCTATGTTTAAGAAAAAAGCATGTTGACCTAGTACACACTAATAAATAGAGAAGCTATTACTTGTGTGTGGTGTGCCTATAAAATTGTGCTTATAGTAATGTTTATTTCTATCTTGTTAATTATACCAAGTTTGTTAACACTATATATATCCCTAAAAGATTATACATAAGGAAAATTGAGAGTATTATTAGATGATGAAAAACTTTAGGCTTACTAATTACCAAAAGATACCATAAACTTTGCCCTTCATTTTTTTAATTAAGAAAAACATTTATATTCCTTTATCTCTTAAGTACTCATCTTTTTAATAAATATGTCAAATGGAGTAGGAAAAATTATAATAAAGAATTAATTTTGAATTTAATTAAGATTATTCACAAAAGAGAGTATAATATGACCTAAAATCATGGGTACTTAGTACATGATCGTCAAAGTCCTTAACATGATTATGTACGTTTCAACCTTAGCTTCATTCAATATCGTAAAAGTAAATAATTTATGTGATTTAACATGTACAACATTTGTGTTTTTTTTTCTTCTTTAGAAAGGCAATAATTTGTGTTTATTTAGTCCATATTATAATAAAAATAATATATTATATATTTTTTACATTTATCTACACATATATTTTTAAGTCACATGGTATCACACACTTTTAAGTTATGTTTTAATTTAGTCCACCAAAATTATTAAATAGAAGCATAGCATTTGAGTATGACCTATATATCTTTTATTTAAACTAATAACACATATTCAAATATATAATATGTGATTTACCAAATAAGCATATATGTGTGTGTAAAATAAAATAAGTTTGATTGATCTATCTATTAATTATATAGGCTTATTTCTTATATATATATATATATATATATAACTTAAATAAATGAAAATTCGATTAAATTTGTTATATATTTTTACTATTCTTTTAAATACCAAGCAAATATTTTTCTTTTGCTTCCATTATTCCATTACTAGTGGGTATTGTTAACTTAGTCCCCTATTTGATATTCACTTTCTTAATTTAGCTCATCATCTCTAAAATTGTATCATTCCAAATCCTACTAATTAAGGTTTGATTTTTCTTATGTTCCTTCCCTACCCATTAGTGGTACTTTTAAGAAATTGTATTCTATATCTTAGCATCAATTTTTATTCTTTTCTTGGTAATGCATTCATATATGGACTCAAAAATTTAAAATCTCTTAATAAGTTATATATAAAGAACGTTAAATGAATTAATATATGAGTCGAAAAAATCAAATATTTAATTTGAAAATTGGAAGTGTTATGCTCATCTTTTGCACAGAAACTTAAAATATATATATATTGAAAAAACTTCATAAAAGAAGTCCCAAAAGAAATCAATCAACAAGTAATTGAGACATAATCTTTGAGCATCAAAGAAATCTTTACATATTTTGATTTTCTTTTTTTGAAAAAAAAAAAAAAAAACAAAGAGAATAAACCCCAAATGCTTTTCTTATTATTATTCTTTATTGAATTTACTTCAACAATTCGGATATCCATTCAATATGCGGCAACTCCAATTCCGTCACATCCAATCCAAAACTCCGTTCATTTTTCCGTCCGCTGCCGCTCACCCTCGCCGGGATTTCCAAAATTCCGTCATTCTTTTCCTCCGGCGGACTTTCAATGGCATCCACCGCCACACGCTGCTGGTGGGCACTAAAACTAGACTTCTGTTTGGTTTCTGGCCGAAGTTCCTCCGGCGAGTGAGCAAAAAAACAAACTTTCCTTTGACAAAATCGGCCGGCATTACAGGCCCGGGTCCGGTACCGAGCCGGGTGAAGCCAATACTCGAAAACCCCATGAGCAAATTCACAAAAATCCCCCTTCGGGCAGCTCCCGGACCGAAAAGCCGGGCAGGCCACAGCAGTGTAATTGAACTGCCGTGGGTCACGGCGTTGCGCCTTCTCGCCACGGTGTGCATACGGACATTCCGTCCAATCATGGCTGCGGTTTCTTGGACACCGTTGGATCTTGTAAGAGTACATCCGAAATTCGTCGGAGCTGAACACCGCCGTGTCGTCTGTTTTCTCCGTTAAGTTACCGACAGTGAGTTCCGGCAGTGACACGACGGAGAATTCGTGACCGTACACGTCATTAATCCCAAAAACAAACCCTTGAAACATTTTTTTTAATGAAAAAATAAAAATTAAATATACAAAATAATAACGACTGCCTTTTTTCTTTTCCAATCAAGACATGGTTTTACATACAATAGATATTACTTAATTCACCTGCAAGAAGAACAAATCACAAATGTGTTATTTAATTTTTTGAAAAAAGTGAAAGTTTGGGAAAGGAATTCAAGGGAATTAATTGAATTGAAAAATTAAGAAATGGGGTTTTTCAATTTTATAAAAAAAAAAGAAAGTAAATATACATTATATATATATATGTATATATATATATGCACTGATTATTCACCTGCAAGAAGAACAAATCATAAATGTATTAATTAATTAAAAAAATTGAAACTTTAGTAAAACAGTTTGAGGGAATTCATTAAAAATAATAAATTGAGAAATGGGGTTTTTTTAATTTTTTTTAAAAAACTTGGTAAAATGGGCAACATAATATATGCACACTAATTAATTGGACTGCAAGAAGAACAAATCACAAATGTGTTGTAATTAATATAAAAATTGAAAGTTTAGGAAACGGATTTGAAGGGAATTAATTAAAAATATGGAACTGAGAAATGGGGTGTTTCTACAGAATTTTGTTATTATATATTTAATTAAGGTATACCTGAGAGAAATTATGGATTGAGGAGGAGAGAGAGAGAGAAACACCATTGTTGAGAAAAGGAGAGAGCTTGAGGGAAAGGCTCAGGTTTCAAGGGGAATGAACTAAGCACAGAGGAAAAGGTTGAATTAGAGTGGTCTCATTTATAGAACAAACAGTACTACAAGGGTTTAACATGCTTTGTTTTTTTGTTTTCTTTTGAATTATATCACCAAAACTTTTACATTTCTCTCTTTCTTTTTTCCCCTCAAATTTTGTGTTTAATGTCTAATTGATTGATAAAAAGATGGTTTGTTAAGGTTAATTTTGTGTTTATCAAGAGTTTTTAAATTTAGAGAAATATATATATATATATATAAATGGTATCTAACTTTTTAAACGTTGTGGCTCAATCCTATTTGATATTATCCTCTATTAAACATAAAATGAAAAGATTTGTGAATATAGTCTCCACTTTATATTTTTAAATAAATTTTAAAATTAGTCTTCATGTTAGTTTTTGTACATAAAGGTTTAATATATATAATTATTTTGTTATTGACATGGCTACGCAAGTTATCATCTTTATTCCATTGCATTGAACTAGCTTGTATTAACTAGCTTGTATTGATGTAATTTCCTCAACTTTGAAATAGTAAATTTAAGATTTATTAGAAGCAATTGAACTAAAATAGAATAAACTCAAAACACTGCCAAGACCTTAAAGTCTTGAATATGTTAGATAGGTCGTTAAGAAACACAGGAATAAAAGGTTCAGTAATTTATGTAAAATCAGATGTTAAACATTCAACACTCTTTTAAAGTTGATAAACTGAGGAAACACAAATTTGAAAGTTCATAGACTCGAACAGTGTGAGTTAAAAAGTAACCATGGTGGTGGGTTAAATCAGAACCCAAGGTGGGAAGATTGGAGTAAGGTTTTCTTTGTGCATATTTCCAACAGTAACGGCCGTGTAAAAGAAAGAGGGAAATTAATGAATAATGATGGATTTGATGCATGGAAGCCATTGGAGAGGCTGAAGACACTTGCCTCATTGACAAGCCACTTGTTGCTTCTGCAACACAGTATTCTAGCCATCTGTTTTTCTCTCTCAAACAATTACTCATCCGGTTTAATAGTTAACTAGCTATTTACTTATTTAAATCTTTAAAAAAATAATTAGACATATAAACATCACTTCTACGTATTATTTTCTCTATCCTTTTGTTGTGTTTGTTGTGTTTACAGGTTAGAAATCTTTTCAAAATTAAATTGTTTTTTTTTTATAAATTGAATTCAATTTTTTAAAGATATAATAATATTTAATATTAAAATTCCGTTTAATAGTTATTTAGATGTTGTTCGTTTCATAACCATTTTACTCTTTTACTTTTTTAAAAAAATAATTAGATGTGTAAACATCACCTCTATACATTGTTTTATATATTGTTTGTCGTATTTAGATTTTAGAAATATTTTCAAAATTAAGTTGCTTTTAAGAAAAAAATTGAAGTTGGCTAAGAATTCAAGTAAGAAAGTGGTAGAAGACAAGAAATTTTTTTATTAAAAAATAGAAAAAAAAAAAAAGAGTTACCAAAATAGAGACTATTATTATTTTTTAAATTAAGCTTAATTATGAACTTTTTTTTATGTTCAATTTTAACAATGTTTTCAAAAATTTTATCAATTTTTTTAAAAAATACAGGAGGTTACTTTTTTTAATATTGAAATTTAAAATTTAATTACTAAAGATAAAGATAAACATTAATATAAATGAATTGTGAGAAATTTAAAATGAAATGAAATATTTGACATTAAAAAAGTTTTCATTGCACTAGGTTTAATATAGAACCTGGGTTTATGCTTTTATTTTAATAAAAAGCTAATAGTATTTTCGTCATGCAATTAAGAGATTAGAATACTAATTAACTTCCAAGTATCCATTAATTTATAAATTTTATCCTTATAATTTTAAAGAAAAATTGAATTTAGTCTTTAAAATTTTGATATAGAATCTTACAAGTAGTCTTTATACCTGAAAAGTATCGTAATAACTCTTACGGACAAATACTATTTGTGAAGATCAGGGATTATCAAACTTAAATATAAAGACTAAATTTAAAGTTTAATCACGGGCACAAATAAAACCCAACAAGAATATGTAAGACAATTTCAATAATAAATTATTATTTTGTTCATATTTTTAAATTTATTTTTTATTAATCAAAATATTTTTGAATTAACCAAATTTCAAAACTTTATTATATGAACCATTTAGACTGTTTTATAAAAGAAAAAATAAGTGAAGTCTTAAATTATTTTAAGTGAAAATAAAACACAATTTTAAACTTTAATTTAAAAAAGAAAATAAACTTATAAAACAATATATATTTTTCCATCTAAATGTATTATTACGTCCATAAATGGTAAAGAAGTTTTAATTAGGTTTTCTCAAATATTGTTTTTTTTTTGAATCATTTTCAAATATAACAAAATAATTGAGACTATTTATGAAATATAGTAAAATTTATCGAACTATCTCTAATTTATTTAAGTTTTTTACTATAATTTATAAATAATTTTAATTTTTTCCCTATCTATAAGAATTTCTTTTATTCAAACAATCTATATTTTTTTCCTATCTAAAAAACTTCTAAAAATATTTTAAAGTATAGTTAAACATCTCAATTTATTTGTGATTAATAAATAAGATCTAGATTATTATTTGGGTCTATCATGATACAAATAGATAATATAATCTATCGCAATCTATTGTAAATAGCAGTGATATTTTAAATATTTTATTTTATTTTACTTGATTTAAAAATAACCCTAAAAATAAATAATAATCATTTTTTACGTTAAAGCTTTATTTATATGTTCCTTTCTAAACTTTGTTGAAAAGTGTCCCTTTAAATAGGCATACGTTTCTTTTACTATTTTTGTTCAACTAAAGAAAACTACAAAAAGATTCATATGATAAATCCTTTGGAAATTAAAAAAGATAAAGAAAGAAGAAAGAAGAAAGAAGATAAATCCAACAATAATTAGTAATAAAAATTAAAAATATTTTTATTAGAAAAAAAAAAAAAAGGAAGGAGATGTAATGATTTATTTTTATTATTCTCACAGCCTATGTTGATGTGAAGTATTAGGGTAATGAGAAGTTAAAAGAAGAAACAAAACAATAATCGAACATTGATTTCTACTTTTATAAAGATAACCGTTGAGGTAAGACAACAAGACGACAAGTTGTCGTTTTGTATTAACAATATTCAACTTAAGGTAATTTCGTTTTAAAAGTTTAGCACGTGTAGTATGGTTTGTCGATTACCATCTTCGATGATATGTTTGTAAAGAACAAAATTGACACACGAACTCAAATCTACAAAAAGAATTACATCGCGACAAAAGTAATGATCAAAATATGAAAAGATATTTAATGACGTTATCAAAGCAAAATCATCTCGCACCTCAATCTTGATTTTGTTTTTGGTACAATTATTTAGTAACGTATATACTATGCTAGAATGGAAAAAAGTTAACTATTCATCTATCATCGGACAATTATTTGATTGTCCATTTTTAGAAAATTAAGACTATAAATACTACTTTCATATATAATATCTTTATGTTATTATCTTAATTTTAAATTGTTTATAAAATTCAGATTAGATTCTTAAAACATAAGACTTTATTTTATTTATTCATAGAAAATGCAAAATTCATAGTTAAAAGAAAAATAGAAAACTATAGAAACTAATTATGAGTTATTAATGTGAGGAAGAGTCTTCAACATAAATTATTATTAAATTAATAAATTAAATTAATTATACCATTAGTACGACTACAATTATGGTAAGAAGAGATCCCACCTCTAATCTCAAATACATTACAACAACGTAAATTACTCTTATACTATATTATAGAGAGAATTACATTTTTAGTCTATAGGTTTTGATGGATACGTGAGTTTAGTCATTGAGTTTTAAAAATAGATTTTTTTAGTTCCCATGTTTAATTTATAAGAATAAATTTATTTGATCTCGAGTTTTCAAATTGTACCTTTTGTTTTTAAATTTTTAAAAATTAGAAGAATAACTTCTAAAATCATATTCTCTCTAAAACTATTTTTAAAAATTTTAAATATCAAAAACTTTTAGGAACTTACAAACCTATTTTTTTTAACCCTTATGAACTAAAAAGTTTCAATTTTAAAACCCGAGATCAAAAGCACGTACTCCTCAAAACTTAGTAACTAAAAAGGTTGTTTTTCCTATATTATATTATATTTTATACGTGCGTACATACATAAATATACATATACATATATACATACATACATATGTATCTACATTTATGCACATATATACACATAAATACATATATTTTCACTTTTGGATAAACTCTTCCAAGTATTTATTTATTCATTTGGGACAAGTCCAAAAGAATATTATGAAAAGTGACTCAATCACTTATGAGCGTTCCTTGCTTCCTCATAAAATGACAAAACTAAACATAATTTTGGTAACCTTTTTCCCCTCCAACAAGTTTAACTTTTGAAGACTTGCAATATGGCATGTCAATCACCACCTTTAACTGCTCATTTAGATTGCATATATTATTTCGTGAATATAAAAAATATCTCAAAGTTTCATCATTTTGTTTTCTTTTTTCAATTTTATTTGTATTGTAACCCTTGTTTGTAAGCTTCTCACCTCCTAATCAACATATATTCAAATATTTCCGTGCTAATTAAGTTTTTAAAAATTTATTTTAAATGAAAGAAAAACTTTTAAAAATATTTCACAAATATAGTTAAACAACGTCACAATCTATCTGCGACGAATAGATCAAGATATAGACTATTGTACTTGTATAGCATAATACAAATAGATAATAAAATCTCTAGAAGACTATCGTAAATAACGGTGATGTTTTGAATATTTATTTCATTTTGCTTGGTTTAAAAGAAATAAATAATAAACATTTTTACATTAAAATTCTTATCTATTTTTATGTTCCTTTCTAACCTTTGTTGAGAAGTGTCCCTTCAAATAGGCATATATTTCTTTTATTATTTTGGTTGAACCAAAGAAAAGTACAAAAATATTCATATGATAAATCCTTTGAAAGTAAAAAATTATTGAAAAAAAAAAAAGAAGATAAATCCAATAATAATTAGTAATAAAATTTTAAAATATTTTGTTATTAGAAAAAAACACATAAGAAGATATAATGACTTTTTTTTTCTCAGCTTATAATAATCATTTGTGATATATTTGTGTGAAGTATATTAGGGTAATGAGAAGGAAAAAGAAAAACAAAACAAAACGTTAATCGGATATTGATTTCTATTTTTATAATGATACCGTTAATGCAAGACAACAAGACGACAAGTTGTCATTTTCCATTAACAATATCAACATAAGGTAATTTCACTTTGAAAACTTAGCACGTGTAGTGCATTTAGTCGATTACCATCTTCAGTCATATGTTTCTGATGAACAAAATATTGACATATACTAAATCAAATCTACAAAAGATCGCTTCGCGACAAAAATAATGATCAAAATATGAAAAGATATTTAATGACGTTGTCAAAGGAAAATCAAAATTGTTTATAAAATTGGAAGTTGATTCTTAAAATCTAATACTCTTTTGAATGAGGCTTTGATTTTTAAAAATAATAAGTTTTTGTTGTTTATTTTACCTTTTTTTTTTTAATGTTTTCTTAAATAAATGTAAAATTTATAGTTTAAGGAATGATTAAGATTTAAGCACAATTTAAAAGAAAAAATAGAAAATTATAGAAACTATATAAACAAAGGCTATAAATCAATCCTAATTATCAGCTATTAATGTGAGGAAGAGTCTTAAATTAATAAATTAGTACGACCACGATAATCCCTTATACTAACGAGAGATCAAACCTCTAATATCAAATACATTAAAACAATGCAAATTAACTCACAAGTTTATTTTATACTAAAAAAATTACCTTTTTAGTCTCTAGGTTTTAATGAGTAGGTGTGATTGATCGTGAGTTTTAAAAATAGACATTTTTAGTCCACATGTTTAATTTATAAGAATAGACATTTTTAGTCCTTAAGATTTTTAAAATAGGTTTAAAAAGCCGTCAAATAACTTTATACTTTTAGTTTAAATAATTCTTTGATATTTTAAATAATTATTTACACTTCGTAGAAAAATTAACTGTAATAAGTTTCATCTTTTAGTAGATTTTCTCTATGAGACGTAAATAGTTTGTTTTTTAAAAAGAAAAATCCTTGTAT
Source organism: Cucumis sativus (assembly GCF_000004075.3). NCBI lineage: Eukaryota > Viridiplantae > Streptophyta > Magnoliopsida > Cucurbitales > Cucurbitaceae > Cucumis > Cucumis sativus. Next base: position 2,654,452 of record NC_026658.2, read on the forward strand.
CGTTCATTCATTTATTTGGGTAAGTCTTCCAAAAGAATATTATGAAAAGTGACTCAATTTCTTGTGAGTGTTTCTTTCTTCTCCATAAAATGACAAAACCTAACATAATTTTGGTAACCTTTTTTCCCTCTCCAACAAGTTTAACTTTTGAAGACTTGCAATATGGCATGTTTATCACCGTCCGTTTAGGTTGCATATATTGTTTAGTGAATATAAAAATTATCTAAGATTTAAAAGTTTCTTAGAATAACATTTCGCTTGTCAATTTTGTATGTTTTCACAATTATTTCTAAGTTTCTCACCTTCAAAGAAACGAGTATTCAAATCATATTGCACTAAAATTTAAAAGTGAAATTAAGTTTGTAGGAAGCTAAAATCCCTATGAAATCACTCTTTTGGCATATGAGAACCTCTTATTCTCAATCTAATATCCTCAATCAATATGACTTAGTTAGACACAGACTGCACTAAGATCAAAAGAGAAAAAAAAATCAAAATACTTGACTCAAAATTTAATTCGAACACTCCATAGGGTAGGATAATTGATCTCTATCGCAAATTTTAAATTTTAGATGAAAAAATATATACACGTACAAAATAGAGTTTGAATTTTTGTTTTTAAAAAAATACAAATGTATCAGTTTACACTTTTCTTACATTTTGTTTAAACAAACTCTTGTATGAAACTTATAAGTTTATATTAATTGAGTTTCAAACTTCCAAATCCATTGACTCTGCTCTTAATTTTCTTTTTAAATCCTTCAACCATCTATTCATCAACCCATTTTGTAAAATCGAACATTAAAAAATGTCCAAGCAGATTAATGATTAAGAATTAATGCTTTAAACTGATCAAAAGGAATTATCTAAATTGATTGACTTTTATTAATCTTCCTCAAAGAGATGCATGATCATTTATTCACATAGTTCTAAAAAGATAACTCCTGGTTAGTACTTTAAAGTGAACTTAGTCAAGTAATATTGACATGATCTCCATTATACACAAAACTGTTATACTCCCCAAAAAATTACTCAAACTACAAGTTTCACAAGATATTGTTCAAACAAAATCTAGAAAATGGACACAGGTAAGAGTTAGAATTGATTTAATTGTTAGTTCAAAATTAGACTTTTTAGTTCTTCACGTTATATTTCTAATTAAGCTCTCCATTATTGAAGTTGAAGTGATGCTCATAAAACATGACAAAAGCACAACCAAAGGAATTGGATATTGCACTTTCAAAAGGACAATGAATCTTTTAAATAATTGGTTATTTGCATCATTGCTTCTCCATCATAGAACTCATCCTTCTGAAGTCCACGATGATACTGAATCAATTTAGAGTTCAAAATTGAAAATCGACGTTAAAATCAACCAGCCAGAAAGAACCACAAAGATCGAAAAAGAACCAACTACTGCCCAGCATAGTCAATCAATATTTGATTTGTTTAATTCGACATTAAAATCACCAAACCGACAAAATCAACCCAGATAGATCGGGTTAGTCAGATTCTTCGGTTTCGAACTTGAACCCCTAAAAAACGACAATGGAATTTCTTTGATTTGTTTAACACCGATTTGCAGCTGGGAAATCTCATACCAAGCAAGGTTGGGTGCATGAGGCCAAATCTTTTGTATTCCAATTTCATTCTCTGGGAGTTTCCAAATCCAAAGTACATGATATCTCAACATTTCATAAAAAGAAACAATGATGATAAAAATAAATAAATAAAGGGACAAAACGGTCCTGTAGCATAGAAATACAACACATTAGACAAAGGCAGTGAACAAATACCTTCTCTTTTCACCAATAATCTTGATTTTCAAAATGAAAATGAATAAATTTGGACTCCTTAGATCAGCTTTTAGGATCCGCAGCTTCACTATGTATTGTTTCAAGAATAATGTTACAACTGTTCATGGAGTTTGCATCAAGTAGACCATGGTTCCACAACTTGATCATAAACAATCTCCAACACCTGCCAATTACCCCACAAAAGTATGTTCAAAATATAAAAGATGACGTCAATTCGTCAACGGGTTTTTCAGATATAGAGTTTACATGAAAACGGGATTTAAGTATCTCAAATTATTCTCCATTTCATGCAAAAACAGAGGGAGAATGTTATAGGATTCACACAATGTCATGTGCTCATATAATAATTTAGTTAGTTGATGTGATTATGCAATGCACTACATTCTCCTCGAGCAGGACAGGAAAAAGGCAGTATGATAACATCTCTAGGCACAGTAACCTTCGTGAAGTGGTATTCATGTTCAGAAAGGATTTTTTGTAAGGAAAGATTGAAAGAAGTTGAAGAATTTGTGGTTCATAACACCACAAAGAGATGAGAAACTACCATAGTAGAGCTGGAGTTTTGACAAGGTTTGGTCCGTGTAATTGTGAAAATGCCTCGCAAGCCCAAGGGATATGGCCATCTGCCAGCACCCTATAAACGGATAACACTATGAAAATTAGTCAAACAACAATACTATATATCCACGTATAGCATATATAGCATATACATCCACCATATTTCTTAAATATTCCTAGAAAAAAAAAACATATAGAACTATATGTTGTAAGCCTCCTTCCAAATTTTAATGTAAATTTGGACCTACTTTTTTTTTAATCTTTTTTGAGAAGAAAAGATCCATGTTTATTGATATAATGAAAAGAGACTAATGTAACAGAGGAAGCAGAATTTGGGAGAAAACTTACTGACTGCAGTAAATTCCTTTATTTCTGTATGTGAAAAATATTTACATCAACCAAGCTTGGTATTTATAGATGCTTGGTAGCAACTAATAACTGTCTAACAAATTAACTAATACAACTAATAACTGTCTAACAGATTAACTAATACAACAGAAAATAACAGTCTAACTACTTTTATTGTTAATACTCCCCCTCAAGTTGGACGATGGATGTCTTTCATTCCCAACTTGGATATATGTCTGTTTAAGGTAGATGAAGGTAGTGCTTTAGTGAACATATCAGCTAGTTGTAGGCTAGTGTTGATAGGTAAAACCTTTAGAAATCCTTCAACTATTTTGTCTCGAACAAAATGACAATCAATTTCTATGTGTTTTGTCCGTTCATGAAATGTCGGATTCGAAGCAATAGCAATGGCTGCTTGATTATCACAGAAAACAGTGGTTGGCATCAAGGTCTTTACTTTAAAATCAGTAAGGAGCTGTGTGATCCATACTAGCTCACTGGTGACTGATGCTAAGGCTCTATATTCAGCTTCAGCAGAGGACCTTGAGACGGTTGGTTGTTTCTTAAATTTCCAGGAGATGATGGAATCCCCTAGGAAGATACAGAACCCTGTGATCGATCTTCTAGTGTCAAGGCACGATCCCCAATCAGCATCAACGAAGGCTTTTAAGTGAAACGAATCAATAGGTTTTATTAAAACACCTTGTCCTAGGGAACCTTTGAGGTACTTCAATAGGTGATGAGCAGCATCTAGGTGATGTTTAGTAGGTTTGTGCAGAAATTGGCTTAAGCGGTGAACAGAGAAGCAAATATCAGGTCTGGATATTTGTAAGTATATCAGTCTGCCAATTAATCTTCTATAGCAAGTGGCGTCTTCCTCAGTCAGTTGTTCTCCTTCAGATTTACATAGCTTCAGATTAGGATCCATAGGTGCTACAACTGGTTTAGAATCAAGAAAACCAGTATCTTCTAGGATTTGAAGACAATATTTTCTTTGGGAGAGCATAAGTCCTCGTTCAGATCTTGATAATTCTAGACCCAAGAAGTATCTTGCTTGCCCTAGGTCCTTTAATTTGAAGTGTGCCTTCAAAGAATCTTTGACTGAGTTGATATTCGAAGGAGATGGTCCTGTTAGTAATATGTCATCAACATATACTAATAATGCTACAAAGGTGCTTCCATTCCCCTTAGTAAATAAGGAGTAATCAGCCTTGGATTGGATGAAACCATGTGAGGATATTGCTGCTGCAAATTTTAGGAACCATTGCCTTGATGCTTGTTTAAAACCGTAAATGGACTTATTTAGGTTACAAGCCAATTTCTCTCCTTTGTCTGGTACTTGAGATTGGGTAGGGTCATGTGCATTTCTCCAAATAAGTCTCCATTGAGGAAGGCATTATTTATGTCCATTTGGCTAATGGACCAATTATAGGATGTGGCAAGAGCTAAGAATATCTTCACAGTGCTTATTTTCGCCACTGGTGAAAAGGTATCCAAAAAATCAATTCCCTCTTGTTGGTTATAGCCCTTTGCTACAAGTCTTGCCTTGTATCTATCAATGGTACCATCCGGTTTGCACTTTACTTTGTACACCCATTTGCTGCCAACGGTGTGATGATCCTTTGGAATGGATACAATTGTCCATGTATTGGTTCTTTCCATGGCTTCTATTTCCTCAGCCATAGCTTTTCTCCAAGTCTGATGTTTCACAGCTTGGTGATAATATGTGGGTTCATAGATGGAGGTAACATTGAACATATAGTTCTTATGGTGTTGGGAATAGGCATTATAGGAGAGGTATTGGTTAAGGGGAAAGGGAGTTGAATTTTGGGAGGTGAGGTTGCAATGGAAGTCTTTTAGGTAAGATGGTGGGTGGTGTGGTCGGGAGGATTTTCTGGTCATGATGGGAATTGGTTCTTGGTCAGTGTTACTGGTTTCTTCTGAGTTACTGATATGTGGATTTTGATCATCAACACCATGGCTGTCTTCAGGGGTATCATCTGTCGTAGGTCTTGCATCAATACTATCTTCCTTTTCTAGGCAATCAAATAGAGGGCATGGTATGACGAATTGCTCAAGGAAGTCATGGGAGATGGAAATGTCCTTTTCTTTGATAAAATGAAAGGGAAATAGTTCTTCAAAGAATAGGACATCCCTAGATATAAAGAACTTTCTCTTGGCTATGTCATATAATCTGTATCCTTTGATGCCTGGTGGGAACCCCATAAAAACACAAGGTTGTGCTCTAGGATCAAACTTAGATCTGTTTACTGAGGGGGTAGAGGCATAGGCAAGACACCCGAAGGTCTTAATGATGTTGTAATCTGCTTTCTTCTTGAATAGAGCAGCAAAGGGAGTGTTATTTGATAGTAATACCATAGGCGTTCTGTTGATCAAGTATGCAGCACTCAGAACACATTCTCCCCAAAAGATAAGAGGAACCTTTGATTGGAACATCAATGCTCTTGCTACGTTAAGAAGGTGTTGGTGTTTTCTTTCCACTACTGAATTTTGTTGAGGAGTGTAAGCACACGAGAATTGATGAGTTGTTCCAGTTTTGGCAAAAAGATCCCTGAAATTCAACTCAGGAGCATTGTCAGATCGAAAGACCTTGATGACTTTTGAAAATTGGGTTTCAATTAACTTGAAAAATCTAGGAATAACTTGTAGGATATCACTCTTATGTTTCAAAAGATATACCCAAGTGTATCTAGATTTATCGTCTACAATGGTGGCAAAATATGAATGACCAGCATGTGTTGGGGTTTTGAAAGGACCCCATATGTCACAATGTATAAGATCAAATATATTTTCAGCAATGTTATTCAATATAGGAAAAGAGAGACGTCTTTGTTTAGCTAAGGGACAAATATGGCAGACTTCTTTACAATTTGGAAAGTCAGAAATTTCTATCATCTTAGCTAACTCCTTTATTCTGCTGATAGAGGGATGTCCCATCCGTTTATGCCACATAGAGGCCGAGACTTTACACATTAGTGCAGTGTGCTGAATGCAATTAACTCTTTCATTTTTCATTCTGAGTAGGTAGAGCCCATTAGTTAATTCAGCCTTCCCAATCGTTTTCAAAAGCCACTTGTCCTGAATAAGACAATTAGAATCAGCAAATGATATGGCAAATTTGTCATCCTTGAGGAGAGTACTTACTGACAGCAGGTTATACTTGAAGTCAGGAATATAAAGTACATCTTTCAGGACTAGATCATTTGATATGAAAACATCTCCTATATGCTCAACCTTTAGACGAGTCTTAGTGGGCAAAATAACAAACATATTCTGGGCGCTATAGAGATTTGTAAACATAAACTTGTCATGGCAAATATGTGAGGAAGCACCAGAGTCAATGATCCATGTTAAGGGATCATTGAGTGAGTTAGAGAGGCAAGTACCTGCTATGTGTGTAGTCTCATTTTTGAAATTCTCACCATTTTGAGGTGTGTTGAGATGAGTTTGAAGCATGCCCAGAAGCTGTGTATATTGATCACTGTTGAGACTAGCAAAAAAGGCAGATTGATTCCTCTTAGAAACTTCTGTCACTTTGTCATTTCCATCTTGGATTGTGTTGTCATGTCTTTGATGGACAAAATTATTGTTGTTGGCAAGTCTATGTCCGGGTGGGTAGCCATGTAACTTGTAGCATTTGTCAGCAGTGTGTCCTTTATAGCCACAGTTGGAGCATATAGGTCTTGTATCTTTCTTCTTGGATTTATCAGAAGAAAATCTTCTTTCAGAGTTAGCCATCAATGTGATGCTCTCAATGGAGGGTGAAGATCCAATGGATCTTTGTCTTTCTTCTTGGATGATTAGAGAAAAGACTCTATTTATGGGAGGTAAAGGATCAATCAACAAAATTTGGGCTCTAATTTGCGAATAGGATTCATTTAATCCCATGAGAAAGGTCATTACGAATTCTGCATTCAAGAAATCGATCATTTTCTTTGATCCTTCACAAGTGCATTCATCCATAGGACGATATTCCACAAGTTCCTGCCATATAGTGGTGATTTTTGCATAGTATATTTCAACTGATAAACTTCCTTGTGTAGTGGTTACTAGGTCCTTTCGTAACTGGTATATGTGAGGTCCATTGGACTGTTTATACCTTTCTTTCAATTCATCCCACATCTCCTTTACGTTTCCATTATAAACGAGGCTTGCTGCTATCTCTTTTGAAATAGAGTTGATAATCCAAGAAGCTATCACATCATTGTTGCATTTCCAAGCGGATAATAGATTACCTTCTGAAGGTTTCTTGATCAGGCCGGTGATGAACCCAACTTTGTTCTTTCCAGATAAGGCCAGCATCATTGCTCTACTCCATGATGAGTAGTTATTCGATCCTGCCAATGGTGTAGAAACAAGGTTGGTGGTTGGAGTGATGGAATGATGAAGCATGAAGGGATTTAGTTGGGCGTCAAGATCAGAAGAGGTAATCGGAACTGAGTGGTTGGAGCTGCCGGACGTCGAACTCTCAGGTGTCGTCATTACTGTAGACTACACGAGGGTAAAGGACGTTCGGGTTTTATTCTGCAACTCTTCTTTGCGGAAATAGCTCTGATACCATAACAGAAGAAGCAGAATTTGGGAGAAAAGATTACTGACTGCAGTAAATTCCTTTATTTCTGTATGTGAAAAATATTTACATCAACCAAGCTTGGTATTTATAGATGCTTGGTAGCAACTAATAACTGTCTAACAGATTAACTAATACAACTAATAACTGTCTAACAGATTAACTAATACAACTAATACAACAGAAAATAACAGTCTAACTACTTTATTAACAGTCTAACTACTTTTATTGTTAATATAATGCTCGGTGTACAATATTAAGAAACAAGGAGAACAAAACACAAGAAACGCCAATCAAACCCAAAACAGCCAACAAGGACAACCTACAAAACGAAACCAAAAAAAGAAAAAAACTAAATGAAACAAACAAAAACAACAATACATGCGAAAAAAACAAAACAAAACAAGAATAACAACAATACATGCAAAAACTGTTATTTTTATTCTGACGATAAAAGCCGAGAACAGTGTCCATTGAATTAATTACCTTTGCTTCCTGACAAATGAATTCCACATATGCATCATTCGCTTCTCATCCCTAGTTACGTCAACAAAATCATCGAGCATCTACATCATTGCAAAATCAATTTATGTTTTCGTTATATGACTAGGACAAGGACAAGGAATCAAAAGCTATTTTATAATCTCTCCAGAAAGTAACGAAGAGACCAATGGCAAGAGGGTCTTTGTGAAAATTAAAACGGATTTTACTTCTAAAATAAAGCAGGACAACACTAAATGATCCCTAAAACCGAAAACAAAAAAACGCACATGACTATTGCTACAAACGATCACGTTGTCACACTTGCACTATTGGCCTCGCCCATTCTCCACAACTCCCTCCATATTGACCCACAACTGGTCTCGAGTTAATTTTAACACATCCATACAATCTCGACTACCCATTACCAATGGATTAAGGAAACATAAACCACAGCATAAAGGACTTCCTAGGCAAATGTAAGAATCTAGACAACGTACAAATACCCTTAACATCTAGTGTAATACTATCATTGAGCAAAACACTACTAGAATAAAAGAAAGAAATAAAAAAGAGGACCTCGTGAGAGAGAATCACATCATTACAAGGTAACAAACCCCTCTTAGCTATCAGATATCATCAAAACTTCAAACCTTACCCGCCTATCTTCTAGATCTGCAACATCATCATCAACTTCATCTTCGCTATCTCGATCAGATAACACTTGTTCCAATGCCATTGGCTTCAAGTACGTCATTAAATATTGGAAAATAAATAATTAGACAACTAAGACTCAGATATGCATCAAACAATAGAACAAAACTAAAGATCTAAAAGAAAAGAATTCCAAATGACTAACACATGACATGTAAACTCATAGAACTTAGCAATACCTACCTTTGCAAGAATCCCATCAACTCATGACATACTTAAGGAGACTGCAAAAAGTACCAAACTTTTCCAAACAAGCCAAAATTTACCAAACTAGACAGTCAAGAATAACATGTAGATATTAAAATCTAGAGATAGGTTATCTAAGGCCTAGATCAGTAATATAACATAGTACAGTAAGATACAACAAACAAAAGAGTGCAAAGGAATTTTTATGATTGAAGTGTATTGAACAAGTCATCATGCCAGTCATACCCAGGTGGCATGTGCAATAATGAAGACAAAGCTTATAATCCTGTGAAGGTCAGGTAGTTCCAATCACTCATCCTCCATCTGAATGGTAGCTTACACTGCCACTTAGTTTGCAGGAGGCTAAAATTGCTAAATCATTAGTCAACAAAACAAAGGCTAATGAGTTGTGGGTCCTGATACATCTCACCATCCGACTATGGGAGCCAGTAATGCAAAAAAGAATTGTGTTGCACAAAAGCCCGTCTATTAACCACATTATTCTCAGGAAACCTTTCACTTCTTAAATTCTTCACTATCGCCTTATTTCTACTGTAAATAAGTAACATGAAATAAAATAAAATAAATTTGTTATTTTTCTTCATGAGTTTAAAAAAAGGAGGAATGCACCTTAATGTGCTTCACTGCTTCTTGCTTCAAAAGCAGCTACACAAAGAGAACTACAAATGAATATTTCATGGGTTACCTATTGAACCAAGTCGATAAGATAAAATCTTCCTTATCTTGTTCCCATAATCCTTAGTTTTAGCATATTCAGCCGTGTCTTATTAGCTCAGTAGCCAAGCAGTCGCCCAATAGAACTTGTTCTATGGTCAGCCCTCATTCAAGCATTTTTAGGATACTTTGAGGCAAAAGAAATGATCGCATTTTCAGAGCTACTTTCTCGCTAGATTGTTTTGTGGATAGAGTTTTTCTACAGCATTTTCTTGGTGTAAATATCAACATGTTTATATTATGATCTAGCTTATTTAATCTCAAATTTGGGAGCTCTTTTGTAACGCACCAAGAGGAGTTGGGAGTTTTTACTCCTTTGTTTCTTATTCCACAAAAGCGCGCGCGCGCAAGAACAACAAGGGTAGATCGCCCAAGCCATGCTAGCACAGCATACTTATATTCGAACCCCACAGTCCAACTAAGCTTCTCCTCAGATGAAAGGATTGAGGTGAACTCCTATGCAACTTCAACTTTGCTTTTTATAATTTCATCGATCAAACTTGACCATCACAATCACTAAAGGACTTGAGAATAAAGTATTTAAGACAAAAAAAAAAAAAAAAAAATAGGTTTCAGATATCGTCTAGAAATTAGGATAATTTCTAGAATTTTTTTAAGCATATATATCATCAGAATCCAGGTACGAAACTAACAAAGGAATGCAAAAAGTGGATGGAAAAAGTAACACAAAATACAGATGGGATACAGATGCACAAATACTTCCCATCTGTTGTGCACCATGAAAATTTTACACATCAATAATAAGATAAAAAGGGAATTCACCTGAGCTCTGTGAGAATGAAAGAACTGTCTCTTCCTTAGGAGGGTACAGCTAAAAAACAAAGAAAACAAAGATAAAAATCATATCAAAGTTCATATCTTTTAGCTACAGAACAAACATGGTAACAAAATAAGCCTTTCAAAATAGTTGATCTAAACGGAAGTACAATCAATTCCAATCATCCTCAACTTAATGGGATAATAATGCTCTTAATAAGCAACAGAAATTGATGTCAGAACTCAGGAGAATAAGGGCTGATCAAGAGCAACCTAAATGTCAAGCCAAAAATAAACCTAGAAAGGAAAAGGATCAAATATCCTAGTTTAAGAGCCATTCAAGCATCTCTACTCAAAGGTCGAGATCAATTATACTTTAAATTTTTGTTTCCAGCCACTATCTCTATTGGGGGATTACTTCTCTTGAGTCATAAGTTCAAATTAATAGTTTGAAACGCCCCAGGCCCAAGATTTGGAATCCAAATTCAGCAATTGATGGCTCGGACATTCCCTTGCGACCCGGTTATGTCATCCTTGCTTGTCTTAAAAGATCCTTTTTGTTCTTGGGCATACAGAGCAAAGAATTAGCATGATATGAGATGGTTTTACCAATCAGTAATACTTTTTACTAGCAGGATCTAATGTTTTAACGAAACTGAGTACCACAAATAATAGTTGTGCCCTCAGCACATCTCTAACATTATTCTTGATAGGACAATCCATGCAGGCGTAATATAAAGAGTTATAATCGCGTTCATGCACAACACAAGCAATCCGTCCATGAAGTTCGGTCATGAACAAGTGGCTCCATGATTTTTCTGTCTTGAATGTTTCTAAGAGTGAAAATTGCCCCCGAAAACCAACACCGATCCTTCAGCATGCTTTGTTCTCACTCACATGCTTCCTAAAAAAGTTCTCAAGTCACCCATCATAAGATTGCTCTAAGCGAAGCACACTTATCTATCAAGTTTTTATGATTAAGCTAGCAAAAAAAGGATGGTAACCTAAGTCTTTCTTGACCATACTTTCATATCCTTTGGATCCTTCTCATAAGGATGTGGCTCGATTCATGTCCCCTCCTAAACTTGGGTCATTACATGGTTTTATTGCGTTCATTAACAAGATTTAACTACCTTTAAAGAAGATGCACAAAACTAAAAAATCGAGCAAAAACAGTCTATCCCCCCCCCCCCCCCCCCCCCAATCTCACAAGGTGGCATTAAACCCCATGACCTCTAGCTCCGAAACCTTCTTTACCCGATCTCTCTAAAACCTCTATCATTTCTCTCAATCCAAAAACCCAATAGAAAGAAAAGAAACTCGATAAAATAAGTAAATTTCAAGTCATTTTAAAATTATAGCAAGATTTCCTCATTGAACCAAAGTTTAACCTCCCATTATATTTTTCTTTATCAAGGAGTCAAATTTTTGCCTTGATGTGGAGGATGAAAATTTTCAAGGTGAAATCTTTTGTCTAACTGGTTCCCCATGGTAGGGTTCACCTTGGACACGTTAAGGAAAATGCCTAATTTGATGAGGTTGTGGCGTTGAATTTTGTGTAAAATGACTATTGAGTACCTGGATTATAAGTTTTGGGGTCTACTAAGCCCATGTTTGTGTTGACTTGTTTCTTTTGATAAGTTTGGTACTGAGTTGGCTACACATAGTGCTTGTATAGAGATGATCAAGAAGTTCCTCACTCACTCCCTTTGAGGAAAGAAGGAATGTTTCTCTTTTCTTTTTTCTCTTTTTTTTGTGATTTTGTGGGTTCAAGGAGAGAGGCATAATAGAATCTTTAGAGAGAAGGAGCTTAATCCTTCTGACATTTTGCCCCTCGCTAGATTATATGTTTCTTTGGGGGTCTCAGTTACGAAGTCTTTTTGTAATTATTCTCTTAGTTTAATATTTCTTCATCAGAGACATTTTTTGAGGGGAAGAAAGGTTGTAGGTTATGCAAGATTTCAACTCGAGTGCATTGGCTAAAAGGGAAGTGATTGTCTATGATGCTTTCACACAATAGAAACTCAACATGAATTCATATGAATCTTAATAGAACTTGCATCAAGATAAAATATCTGCAGTGGCAGAAAAAAAACATGTAAAGCATACTGTCTCGGGTCTGCACGTTCAATCGATAATTTTCTCGTCTTGGCAAATTGAAGCATAGTTGGTGCGACATTGTGCCCTGATATTGATTGTACGCAGTCAGGATCATAGGATGAATGCAGAGTGGTACTTAAAAAACCTGCAATATTAATGTTATATGTGACATTATCTAGAAACATTAAAACGTGGATACCAGCATTCGATGGTGGCATTCTCACCTGATATTTGAGCCTTTTCACCTTTGCTAGATTGAGCATCTGAAACAAGAAGGTGGTTGCTCAATAATGATATCTGTACAAGAAGGAACTACATAAAATCAAGTGCCAGAGGCGGCCAAGCTAAGAAACTCTCTCCAAAGCCCTTTTTCAGACTTGAGATAGAATTGTCAGAGGGTACTATTGGAAAAAAGATCTCAACGACAGTTTCAAACAAAAATAATTAAGCAAATTATCCTGCCAAGAGAACATCCATTTACGTGTAAATCTGGTCTCACCATCCTCAAATCAGAACCTTAAAGGATAACTGATACAAAAGTCAAGGCTCAGGTTTCGTGAGCTCCAAAGATGCATATATATTAGGCTAAGCTCTAGAACATTCTCCATATCTATGTACTTCATTTCAATAACACAACTGAACTATAAAAGGTGCATTAATACTGTTGACCATTCTAACATTTCTTCAAATACCCTTACTACTAAGTAGGTGGATGGAAAACATTTATCCTTACCCCATCATTTCCCTCTTCTATTATCTCTCTCTTCTCTCTCTCATCTGCTTCAAACTATGGCCTGACACTTCTACTTCCAATGATTTAACAAAACAAAAATCAATGATGACAAACTTGTTCCTCATCTAGTTCATTCTCCTGATAAGCTCATAGATATAATTCTCACGATTACCAGCATCTCCTTGTTCAACACAGTAATTCCTCTTCTTTTCCAATCCACCCAAAGGTGCCTTCACTTAAATGCCCATAGGAAGTTATTTGCCTCTTTAAAATGCCAAAGCCTGCTCCACAATGGAGTTTAGCTTTCCATAACCCCAATCTCTTAAACTACTTCCCTTCTTTTCCATTCTCACTTACAAATCCCTCATTCTTATTTCCCTCATGGACTACTCCGGGCTATTCTGGTCCTGTGGTTTATGAAGATGTGAAGTATTATTAAATCTAGAACTTGGTATACGAATTTGGTACCATGGAATGACGAACTAGGTTGTTTTACATGCGAGAACTATATGTTAATAATCTTATTTGTTGGGTATCATGCTATTGTTGCATTATTTATTGTCAATAAGATCAACTCACATTTGTAGAATGTGAAATTTGAAGTCATTTTTCATTGAAGTTTTTGTTTCCTTGGGAAAATAATTCTTTTTTTTTAGGATGAAAACACCATTAATTGAGAAAAAAAAAATGAAAGAATACAAGGGCAAACATAAAAAAACCAGTCCAAAGAAGCAACCCCATTAAAAGAAAGGGGACCAACTAAGTAAAATGTTTCCTACAGAATAATTACAATATCTCTTTGAAATTGAAGACCAAAGAGACACATGAAATATAACCAAAGACAAAATTTCACTATGCATCCTTTCCCTTCCCCAGAACACTCGATCGTTCCTCACCCCCAAATGTCCCACATGACCACACACACCCCGGCAAACCAAAGAAAACCCCTTTTATCTCTGAAGAGCGGATGGAGGAGGAACTCCTCGATCGCCGCTTTGACACTCCGCAAACCAATCAAACTAATACCGAACTCCTGAAGGAAATAATATATTGACAGTTAACTTGCCATACTATATCCATTTTCACCCTAAACTATCAATCTAATCAGATCTTAAAGTATCTTTTATATTTGGTACAAGTTCTGCACATGCATCAACTAATTTTAAATGCAATGTGGAGCCTCAATAGAGCAGAGGTATTTGGAACTGAAATTGGAAGAGGGGAAGAACGGGTAGCTTTAGAGATTGGAGAATGGAAGAAGAGGACTAAGAGGGTATTAAAGAAGAGAGGGGAAAAAAATGAAGAAATAGAGAGTTTTAGGCGATGGATTGTAGAAAATGAGAGGGGAAAGTCAGGAAATGGAAGAGGGAAAGAGAGTATGGATAAACTTTTTCTATCCACGTACTAAACGGCAAGTGTACTTTAATTTGTTGAAAGGTTGGGGGCATTAATGGGACCTTTTAGGTTTTAAGGTTATTATTGAAATGAGGTAGAAAATTCAAGACTATTTTCTATTATTTAGCCTACAAAAAGAAGCATTTTCTCTGAATTAAGGTTTTAATAACAGGAAGCTAGAAACTATTTATTGAAATGATGAAAGTAAACAAAAGAGAGTAGCTCAAGAGCCAAGTAAAAACAATTTTAAAAAAATGTGTGCGGAGTTTCAAGAGGAAGTTACAGAAGTGGCAATCTCCTAAATGTTTTCTAAGAAACCCTTGGACAGCCCTGATTACTTCTAACAAAATTTCCCACAACCTTTAAACTATCAGCAAAACTCTAGGACAGAGCATCCCCTACCAGGATACGCTTCAAACAAACCATTTTCCTACCATTTGAAAGACATGGTTGACAAGGGTGATCACTGCTTTTGCATGTGAAGATAGCTATCAGTGTAGACAGGATTAAAAGCCAAACCAACTAAAGGAATGTAAAGAGGATTCTGTGCTCCATCACAGAAAGTTTTCTCTTGATGGAAATGGTGTAATTGCAACAAAAATTGGAGACAAGGTAAGTAGGTCATATAACCCACCTTCAATTGGTACAAATAATTGCCAAATCAATTTTGCAAAAACGACTACGATGGCTCTGTTAGAATACTTTCTAACAAGAATCAATATCTGAAATATATTGAGACTTAATGAAGAAGTACAATATGATCCATGTTTATGGTACTTGGGACCCTATCTTGAGAATACTACTCAAGACCTAACTATTCAACAACCTCCTATTTTGTAACCACTATTCTTAGTAACAGCCTAATTATCTAATTACCCTTATATCCCTAACCCTATACTAATCTTGGTATCTAACATTACCCCACCCTTCAAAACACCTTGTCCTGAAGTTGTGCTTACAAACATGATCACAAAATTGGGCAACTTTTTTTTCTCTACCAACAATCCCCAGCAGTCTGCTCTTCAATGTTGGAAAAGAAATCCTTCCCTTCAGCTTTGGAAAGCTCTTGGCTCCAATTAGTTCCATTGACTTCAGCCCATAGTCCAGAATCATCTTCCTTCAGCCCATAAAGCAGCCCAATATTCTTGAATCTTCTCTTTTCCAAACACATTGCCATAGTTAACCCTTTGCATATCCCTAGGTGTTTAATTTTCAACCTCTTCTTCTCTACTGTGCTAGGCCCATAATCAAATTGTTGTGCCGAACTCCTGTTATCTTGGGCAGCACACCTTTACCCTCCTTAAAAACAGCCATGAGCTTCCACCAGTACAAACCCATAATCAAGCCCAAAATCATACCGTTGCTGGTTTCATTCCCTACACCCACCTACAGGCACGTTTTTCTTCTCTTCCATTTCTGGAACTCACCACCCTCTTCATCTACAAAATGCTGGGCCTCCAATGTTTTATTTAGAATAAGTTGAAGCCCATTCGAAATGGTAAAACCCAAGATTTTGGTGTTAAATTATTTTGCCCTAACCCTCTTTCCTATCAATTTCCACCACGTAATTGACCCCATATCCTGCTTCTCCCACCTCTACACGCATTTCACCCCTATTCCAGATCACCTTCTCAGGCTTCTCCTGCCATTATCAGCGTCGTCGACTGCCGTAACTCGGCATTGACTGCCATGACCAACACTTCCACTCTCATCGACTTCCCCTTAACTCCTTCTGGCATAGTCAACAGCAATTCAATCTGCCGAAGTCTTCGCCATCCCAACCATTGAACTGCCGACGTCTTCTTTCTTCAAAACAGACACCTTCTACTTCTTTGAGCAACAACTTTTTCTTCACTCGAGTCTTCATTTCAGGCCTCACAAGCAATTGTCGTCGACCTTCCTCTATAGTTCCTTCTCGGTCACTCTTCACCAACCTCTTCATCATCTCTATACAGCCATTGCAACCACGCTTTCCTCAAGATTTTATCTTCCACCATGCTAGTTGTCGCAATTTTCTCTTCCTGTTGTTCTGACACATCTCCGCTAGTGTTAGGTATTTCTTTATAACTTTCTTTTCAACTGCCTATACTATTTGAAGAGAGATCGAGATCTTATTGAAGTCTGAGGGACGAAGAGACAAGCATGCTCACATGATGAAAAAGAAAACCAAGCGCGGGTGGAGGAAGAAAGTTGTAAAGAAATATCTAACACCAACAAAGGAAAAATATCCAAGTCTATGGAACTTGATAAAAACATCCGCAAACTTGGATCATATTTTGTAAAGAAGACAACGCTCAACAGAGAAAAACCAAGTGCGGGTGGAGGGGGTCCCAAGTACCCTAAACTTGGATCATATTGTAGTTCTTTTTCATCATGTGAACATGTTTATGGAACTTGGGACCCCCTCTCTTGAGAATACTACACAAGACCTAACTACTCAACAACTTCCCCTTTCTTCACTCACTAACCTCCTATTTATAACCATTACTCTTAGTAACCGCCTAATTATCTAATTACTCTTGTACCCCTAACCCTATACTAATCTTGGTATCTAACAGGCTCCACCGAAATAGCGATCCAAAAAATTGCAACTCCACACTCTACCAAAAATAGTGGCACAGAATAAGCCTACAAATCTCAAAAGGTAGTACAGAAGAAAATATAATGAAGGAGAAAAAATAACGAAGAAGCACATACCATCCGCCTTGTCCGAATATTCAGACTCTACAACAAAAGGATGTATGTGCTTTGCACTTTGAACTGCGCTCTTAGCCTTTTTACGTCTGAGAGGCCTTGAGCTGAAAAAACATATTTAGCGATAAAAGCTTCTCATTAACATCAAGGGGTTAAGCATCATAACTTATAATATCCAAAATTTCAGAGTCCACATGACTTACCAGAAGAAGAATGTTTGCTGCTTTGGATCAATGCCATCTGCGATGATCTGATAGAAAATCAACTACTGTCATTGCCAAGCCAACACAAATAACTAGACCTTACTAAATACTAAAGCGCCTTCTTTCAAACAATAGATTATTTCTTAATCTGAAAGACTGAATCATTCCCCCTGTTATAAAGATACTCCGTGTCCTTCCAACAATATATAAGGCTACCTATTATCCATCAGTATAGGAGGAGGGCAATAACGTAATTGAGGGAGGAAGTTAGTTATGCATGAGTGAGGAACATAAATATTATGTAATGATGAGGGGACCACGAGAGAGGTTAAAGCGTATTTTGGGGAAGGAAAGGGTAGTATAAGTAGCTGAGGTTGTGTTCCCATTTTCTTTTAGCTGGGAATTAGTCTGAGACTCTCACAGTGAGAAAGGTTTGTAGTCTTAGGGGTTTTCTTCATATCAATAAGAATTTGTATTGTAAGGGAAACCTTACACAATAGGATACAACTCTTGGCGTATTTAGCATCAGATTCAGTTTTATGTGCCTTCTTTGTTAATGAGGAAACAGAAATTTCATTGATAGGATTCAGTTAATGTGTTATCCACTGTAAAGATAGAAGTTTTTACTTGAGACAGCAAATACACATGCTTGCACAATATTGTAACTTTACCTTTCCAAATTATCTCAAATCAAGGATTGTAAATGTGGACCAATCTAAAGTAAATGAAGAAAGAAGTAAACAAGTCCTAGACCAGTAGATGTTATATCGAAGAACTGACGTATGCATGTTGGTAAGAGAAGTACTCAAATAATACATCTGAAACTGTTCCTACCTCAGACCTCCAAACATCAGTCTTCATGGAAACGTTTACAGCTTGGTACTCTTCGGTTACCTACCAAAACTTGATCAAATCAATGTTTACGCACCCACAAATAGATGATTAAAACCTATTTGATATTCAAGAAAGTTACTAACCCAAAATTCAAAGTTGAAGAGATCGTGTAATGATAACAAGTGGCATCTCAAGCCCTGTAAAAGAGATAGAATGAGTTCTTTAACATTTCACATTCACAAGATTTTTAACATTTTACATTCACCAACATAGTTCTGCTATGTACAGCCTCACATTCATAGAAAGAGACAAAATTACCTTAAAGCTTGCACATTTGATCAAGCAAAATGGACAGGAAAAGTCTTCAGTTACTGCAAGTAAAAATGCAACGTGAATAAAGTCAAAACAAGCAACATAAACAGAGGATAGAAAGGAAACAAGTGGTGACAGGCAGAGAAGGAAGAGAAATTTTTTTCTAAAAGTAGCATCATTAATTGAAGAAATGGTAGTCTATCATTAATTGAAGGAAAATCACAGAAATAAACAGAACAATAATAAGTCACCCCCATAAGTGATAAAAGAAAGTTTCAAGATAATTTTCCAACCCCCTCCCCCCATATCAAAATAAAATAAAAGCACCCAATGTAACTAAAAAATAAAACAAAGACATCCATCTTGATAAGGCTAACCCCGTAAATACCTGATAATTGGAGAGGGGAAAAACAAAAAATGAGACAATTGTAAGCAAGGGAAATACCACACCTTCAGTTTTCTGCAATCTGTTGTTGTAGTATCTATAATTAAAAATAACATTTCCTGCCCTCAACCTGAAACATAAAGAACAAGAAAGCAAATGTAATGTATACATTATTCCATAAACATAAAACCATTTTGAATTATGATCTGATCAGCAGCAAATAAACAATTTTTGGACAAAAATTGCCACAACAAATTTTGAGACATACAAACTAAACTAATTTCCTGAGAACCAGATACAGATATTACATTTCAATGTCCAGACCAGATTACAGGCACGTTGACTAATCTTACGGGACAACCAGCCTGACTCTACTGCATTTAGGTGTTAGTTAAGGAAACTCGTAGGAAATTAATTTCTAGGTAGGTGGCCACTGGCCACCATGGATTAAACTCGCGACCTCTAATTTAGTTATTGAGACTAATTGAGACTATGTCTTCTTTTTTACCATTAGGTCAACCCATGATGGTTAAGACCAATTTATTCAATCATTAAACTCTCAGCTAAATTCCTAGGTGAATTGCTTAGTTGTTGCAGAGGACACTATATTGTGCAGAAAAGTAGGGGTAAATGAACTTGGACAACTTTTTCAACATTCCTGATGAAACTTTTAGTTCAATTAGGAGTTCAGTTCTATTTTACTCCCAGATAAGTTGTTAGTTTGTTTAGGAGTTTATATTAGGAGTCTTTAGTGTCTTAAAATCCAAATTTGATAGGGTCCCAAATTCTGATTGGAATTCTAGGTTTGCGATTTTTTTTTATATATATATTTATACATATATATACAAAGGCATCCAAAAAGGCAACCCAGAAAAAGAACTCCACTAAAGAAGGGGTTTCCATCTAGGTAAAATATTTTCTATAGAATAGAATTCAAGGACACAGATGTACAACCTATAAACAGATCCTGTTCAAGTAAGGTCGTAAAATATTTCCTATAGTGTAATTACAAAAAACTTTCGAAGCTGAAGCCCAAAGAGAAACATGAGACCTCACCAAGAACCAAACTTGACAAGGGGTCCCTCTCCACACCCCAAACACTTTATTGATTTAATGGAGGTAATTCTAAGTCTGCATTTGAATCCAATGGGGGTCCAGATAACTTCAGTTTATTCGTTCCAAATTTTTAGTTTGATTTTCCATACAGGTAGCCAAAAAATCTGAATGGATCAATAGTTGTGAAACACCCTTCATCCTCTTTTTAAACCCCAAGAATTTGATACCTTAAGAAATCCCATGTGCTCAAATAACACGCTCAGAGGCATAAAAAAGATATTGACTACTGCCGTTGGATTTTGTGGAGTGCCCGTTTGCCCATTCTCTGCGAAACAAATGCTTGAGTTTGTTTGGGTTATGTTCAGCTCTTGATGGAGAATGTTGCATCATGATTGATGCAGTGCACCTGTGCTCGTAAATCTCCCATTCCAAGATAAAGGCTAAGTTTTTTGGCAGACTTGTTTCCTTACCGTGTTGTGGGGAATTTAGCTCAAAAGGAATAGGAAAATTTTAGGGAGGTTAAGACTTAGGAGTTCGTGGGAAGAGGTTGGGAAGGTAGCTAGGTTTAATGCATCCATGTGGGTTTATTGTTTATTATCCAACCTTCTGCAATTATGACTTCCGTTTGATCCTTTTGAACTAGTCTGTTTCAATTGTTAGTGTTTGAACTTCTTTTTCATTTTTTCTCAGTGAAAGCTCAATTTCTTACCCACAAAAGTAGTAATAATAATCTTAAGTTAACTTGATTTATTTCCTACCACTTTCCTAAACCTGAGAAGAATGGTCAAAGAAGTAACGATACTTTTCTTTATACTAAGAATTAAAATTGCTTTGAAATGATCAAATATACAAATGGAAATATCCTAAAGAAAACACCAAGAGAGCTACGAAAACCCTCTCCAATTGGCACAATCTAAAAAAACACCATAATTATTGATTAGTAAAAGCTACATGGAGAGAGAAGATCTTCAAAAGAAAGAAACAAGAACAAAAATCTCCCCCACATCAACCCCTTGAAGATCGTTCAAAAATGAAATTTTCCGCCTAGCAGCAAGAAGCTATAAAAAGTTATTATAAAAGCTCCCTGACAAAGGTAACCTCTATGATAACTGTGGTTCTTGATTTTGGTTTTTGAAAATTAAGCTTAAGACACCCCTTCAGTAACTTTTTAAAGTTGTTTTCAATATCTAATTCGAATTATCAATTCTAAAAATAATTAAGAGAGAAAAGAATGGTTATTAAAACTTGTTCCTGTTTTGGGAATTTAGTCACAAATTCAAGTGTCTTTTAAGAAAAATAAAATTTATAGCAAAAAAATGACAAGGCCACAATTATTTTTTTTTTTTTTGAAACAGAGACAAGCATCTTTATTGATAGTAAACTCAAAATACAAGAGAGTTATCCAGTGAGAGTAATAGAAAATCCTAGAAAGGGGAGAGAGAGAGGATCAATAGGTGCACCCGAACATCTCAACTAGGTTGACTCCCCCTTAGCACCCTCATCATATCCAAAATAAAATAAAGATACTAAGGTCATGCAAAGTTATCAAACAGCCTTAAATTACAATGATGTTAAAAATAAATTGATTGATTGATTGATTTTTTATATTAAAAAAGGTAGAAGGAGGAGGAGGAAAAAAATAACCAAACAAAACAGAGGAAAGGGTAATACCGAATCACATTAGACAGTGATGAGGAAGGTTTTTCGTTGTACGTGTATGAATCATATGGAGATTTATCCCTAGAACCAAGCTCTTCTGCAGATATTGTTACCTGTACTTGATGTGCTGTATGCTTTTGAGACCCAAAAATTAAAAAAGAAAAGCAAAGATAAGTGAAGCGCTGAAAATACTTGATATCATGAGTAGAATAAATTAAAATTGATAGTCAAAACAGACCATAGAATCAGAATTATATGGAATTTGAAATCCTACACACTTCTCTCCATCGACGCAACTTGTCTGCAAGACATAAGATAAAAACTAATAACATAGCAAGTAGTGAATAAGAGATTTGAGTGTTATCGCCAGCTAAACATAAGTAAGCAGCAAGCAATGAAATGATATAAGAATAGATTTTAATGGAAAAAGAAAAAACAAACAAACATTTGATCAAACCTTCACAACACAAGAGCGCATGTCAACGCTTGACATAATCTCAGCCCTCTGTCCAAGACCAAAATTTGATGAATTCTGCCATGAAATGTAAAGTGACTCCAGAGGTATCTTGCCCCATAAGCAGTAACCTGCAACCGCTACCTCCAAAGAAAAGCAATTGTAAAAATTTCAAACCCTTACACACATCTACAAATTCATTGTATTTTTTTTATATAAGAAACAGTATATTCAAGAAAACAAAAAAGAACAGCCTAAGGGCAAGGAATGAGAGGGCCCTCCCCGAGAAGAACTAACATATAAGCTTCCAGTTGTTGTAAATCATAGAAATGGTATAATTACAAAGGTGTTTGTTGTAATTGGTCCTTCACCAAGAAGCTGCATGTTGAACCACAGTCCAAAAAGAATCAAAAAGAATTATATTTATCATCAAAAATTTACTATTTCTCTCATTCCAAATGCTCCACAAAAGAGATCGATTAGTGCATCTCCACAGGATGTTACCCTTCGGACGAAAAGCTTTGCTATTGACCCCATCAAGCATCCAACTAGCAGTCTTGCTAGGAAGACAGCAATCCAAATTTAAAATTCTGAACAAGAAAGACCAGCCTTTCATTACAAATTCACAATGTAAAAATAATTGGTCCAAAGTCTCCTCATTTCTAAAGCAAAGGCAGCACATAGATGGATTTAGAGTGGCATAATGAAGCTTTCTTTGGAGCTTATCATGAGTATTAAGACTTCTATAAGATAGGGACCATAAGAAGAATTTAACCTTTTTCGGGACTTTAATCTTCCAAATAGTGCACACCAAGACAAAGGCGATAGGAGATCTTTTGGTTAAGTTAAGAAAGGTAGACTTCGTAGTGAAAATTCCAGAAGCATTAAGCTCCCATTTAAGACTATCGCACTCACCATTCAGACCGAGCAATGGAGACTTTCCAGAATAACAGCAACATTCCAAATTCACTGTCCGACAAATTTCTTCTAAGACCCGAATTCCAGGACTGGCTGGCGGTACACCAACTAATGTTTTACCCATCTCCCAACATAAAAGCTGCGAAATTGAAGGATATTTCCCTATGCTTAAAAATACCAGCCCACAATCTATAAGACCTTCCCATATTCGGCAATTTAGTAGGCCACCCATTCAACTCCAAACCATAAATTGCCACGATTATACGCCTCCATAGAGCATTGTCTTCTTTACAAACCTTCACAGCCATTTCGTGAGGAGAGCATTGTTATTTTGACGAAAGGACCCAATTCCAAGACCACCACAACAGATCGGGAGTGAAGCAGTGTCCCACTTAACAAGGTGGACAACCAGCTTACAAGACCCCCATTCCAGACAAAATTCCTAACCGTCTTTTCATTCCTATTAATGACACCAACTGAGGCTTGCATAAGAGAGAAGAGATAGCAAGGAAGGCTATTCAAAACCGACTGAGCAAGGGTCAATCTACCACCTTTGGAGAGGGAAATACTTCTCCATTTATCGACTTCAATCTGAACCACTCCTCAAAGAATTCCAAACATCCTTAACACTGCAGGCCCCGCCCATAGAGAAGCCTAAGTAGGTGAAAGGGAGGGAATCCACTTCGCATCCAAACTTAGTAGCAAAAACATCCAGCTCCACGCTTGCAAGGTTAATACCTATGATAGAGGTTATGGACAAACCAAACCCCTAAAGTTAACCACAGTCCACCAAGCCTCCAAGTTTCCAGCATCCCAAGAAGAAAAGAGAAATGTATCATCCGCATACTAAGGTGCGTTAATTCAAAGGGAGAATTTCCAAAGGAGAACCCCTTGATGGTCCTCTTCTCATTGCAATAGTGAACAAGGCTACTTAGAGCGTCTCCTACGATCGTGAAGAGAAAAGGGGCAAGCAGATCTTCCTGACGAATACCCTTTTTGGCTATGATCTTTCCCCAAGGTCTACCATTAACAATTATCGAAAAATTAGTCGACGAAAAACAGCCCCAAATCCATCTCCTCCACCTTTTACCAAAACCTTTTAGTTTCAAAGCCATATCAAGAAAAAAACCAGTCAACCCAGTCGTAGGTTTTCTCAAGGTTGAGCTTCAAGAGGGCTCCTTTGCAGCCTTTCAAAAGCCATTCGTCCACTGCCTCCAAGGCAGTCAAGATAACATCAAGAATTTACCTTCCTTCCACAAAGGTCATCCGAGTGTCACTAATAATAGAAGGAAGGACCTTTTTAAGTCTCATTGCAAGCACCTTAGAATGATTTTATAAGGAGAAATTATAAGACTAATGGGTCTGAAATCTCTAACACGGACAGCCTCTTTAATTTCTGGTAATAAGAAAAACAGATGTGTTTTCTTTCTGGGAGGCCCCTGATCATTTGCAAGAAAGAAAGAAGGGCAAGAGAGGAATTCAGCTAGGTCAAGGAGATTGAGGTTGTAGGGACCATTGGGTGGTTACGTATTTCAGCAAAGGAAATTCTATGGGGACGACGATGGGAAGTTCAAAGAGGGTTTATAACGGAAGAAATGGGAGTGGAGAAATTTGGCTACAAGGCTGAAGCTAGAAAAGAATTAAAGGCTGTCTCGAATGTGCTTCGGTATTTTATGCTTTTTTTATTGTGTTTTCTGTGCTTGTGCATTTTCTCTGTTCCAAGACCATCATTGCCACTTGGACTATAGTGTTCTAATTTCTAGAATCGTCAACATATCAGGGAAGGCTAATATTCCCATCTATTTTGGATATAGTTGGGTTTTCTTGTTTAAAGAAGATCTAGAAACCTAACATTTTTTTCTTCTTTTTATCTTTTTTTTTCCTTTTTATTTTTAATAAGATAAACTCATATACCTAGACTTGAAAGATTTCTGCTTGATTAGAAACAGAATTCCGATTAAGATTAGAGGGAAGAAACTGAGGACCACAGCAAATTTTTTAGAATATTTGGAACAGCTTTTATCAAATAAAGTTAAGATCATCATGTGGGGGATTTTTTAACAGCATGAACTCTCATCATAAAGTTCAAGAAAAAAAAACTAGAGGCGCCTCTCCCCAAGTTGATGTACTTCATGCAAGATCAATGAACAAACTCAGAGTACCTTTTCATCGCCGCTCAATGGCTCCTAGGTTTTGGTTATCCCTTTTCAATGTCTTCAGCTGGCGTAGTATCTTTCCCAGTAATTCCATTAGCCTTCTACATAATTGTTTTGATGTTCATCTCTTCAATGCTGAAGCTAACTTATAAGGATATATCTTATTAGAGCTTTCTTTGGACTTTCAAATTGGAAAGAATCTACAGAACTTTCTTGGAAGCCAAGAGGTTCCTTGCTGTCTGGGAAAATGAAATATTCGCTTATTTGGTTTTTGCTTATCCAAACAGTCTTGCAACCAAGGGTTTAGCACTGTACTCTGTGGTTCCAATAGTTCCTCATCACAAAAGTAATAGCACTTTAAAAGCAAAGAACATACCAAATGGTTCTTAAGTATCGCTTGTGGCAAGGGTAGCATCCCATTTTTATCGTACTCTTTTTTTATATAACTGATTACCAAATTACTTCTAACTTTAAGCCCAATAAGCGCCAAAATTTTAGTGCTACCAACAACAATGGATTATATTTTGACTCACCAAAATCAAAATAAGATGTGAAATCATATTGGACAGTGAATTTCATAAAAGAAGCAACTCAATGGAGGATAAGGCATACCAGGAACAGATCTCATGTATAAAGGCCCATCAACTGAATCTACTCCAGACAAAGTATTTGCAGATCCAACTGCAAGTTATAGACCAAATATAAAAAAATTCATTGTATAAATATGGCCACCAGTAAAAATTAAAATATGAAGACCTACCACAGCTGACAAATAATATAGCAAGTGACCCAGATTTTGCCTCCACAGCTAGCTTGTTAATTTCAGGAAGGATGAAATTAGCTATAACTTGAGAACTGCATTCCACTCTGTTAATGCCAGTTAAGAGGCAAGCTCGATTGAAGCGATATACACCAGAGAACTATTGGATTAGAAAAGGAATGAAGGAAATTTATAATTAGATACAGTAAAAATATAAAACAAACAATAGGATGCACAGTAAGCACCCATTTAAAATTCAGGATACCACCTAATAACCAATTTGCAGTCAATGATCAAACAGAGCTGAAATTACCTCAGCAACTGCAATATCAGAGACTAATCTTCCCAAGATGACATACATAGGAAACAGATTTTGTGTCTGGCCACCTACACTTGAAGTCCTAGAGATTGAAATAGTCATCTGGATCCTAAAGATAACAAATTCAAGAGATTCAGCACGTAATAAATTCAAGACTCAGAATCTGTTGTAAAAAAAAAAAGAACAAGCACCGCTAATGAAATAGAAAGAACGTAATTGACAAGAGACAAAGCCAACAATAGAGGCATAGTGCTTCAAGTGGAATACCAGCACACCAATCTAAACAAGGGGGCAAGAAAGACTTCATGCTAAAATGAAAATTAAACAAGGTTCTTCAATGATGTTTTGTTCTAAAAAAATAAAGCAATGCCATTAACTAAAGCAACCTAACTTGCCGAACAAAAAAGTCCAAATCTTTTCTTTTCGTGAGGCTTCTGTTTCTGTCACCCTCACTCAGACAATTGCCTCCCCTCACTGAAGCCACAACCTAAACAACCCTTAAAAGATCCCTCATTCCTTTAATTTATCTTAATCTGATATTTCACAAAACTAAATCTTTAGCATACCAATATTCTTTTTCTTTTTCTTTTCTTTTTTTCTTTTACATGTGCGCCACACATAACCAAAAAAAATATTAGTGAACACAAAAATAGTGAAAATGATAACCAAAGGACTAAATGATATTAGCCTAACCAGTGCTAATTCTTCCAATGGTTTGATGTAGACAACTTTTAGAAATAGAGACAAAATTAACGGCCATTACCTTCTCTTGTGTTTTGTCTCTATTTTGTACCTCAAACATCTTTGAAGAAAGAGTGGCTACATACAAACAAAAAGCAAATATTAGTACAAAATAGGCAAAACAATGTAAGTATGGCAATCAAAAATTTATTCAAGATAAATGAACATGAGATAGATGGAAACACCATTTAAGACTATCTGAACAGAACTTTCCATATTGATGGCAAGTTGTTATTTCGGGTATTGCCACATTATATCCATCATCTATTAACTATTAATTGGGGAGAGGAAAAAAAATAGCTAAGACGTTACATTTCTAATAGCACGGCGCTGAAGAATGTTATAGAGTTCAACTGGCTTGCAGTAAAGTAAGAGGCTCTCTTCTGCAGCAATTTCCTCTTCTTCAGATAGATGAACACGAGATTCTACACGGCACATCTGATCTGCGTTTCTGGAACAGCTGGGAGAGCAACTAAAGATTACTAATAAGCAAACAACAGTGACAAGGTTGGAACAAGAAGAAAGAAGAAGAACAAGAGCAGCCACATAAAAAGGTAGACAGCCAGAAATCATGGAGAGATGCGAAAACGAAATTTACACATCTCTCTAAAGCATATAAAACTTAGGCACTGCAGATTCTTCTCCCAAAATCACAACCCTCCCTGACACAACAACTTCTTACACTAGTTCTCCCATATGTGTTAGTGCTTGTACCAGCAAGGAACTATGATTTGAAGCTACGCAGTACATCCGGCCGTAAGAAGTTCTAACTTTTACAGCTCATCTGAATTTCGAAGAAGTCAAAATAATTCTCAAATGGTATATCCTTAAAAAAAAAAAAATATCAAAGCTACAAACAAATCTTTCTTCATTTACATTTCATTAGAGAACTCAAGTTGAAATGACTAGGGGAAAAAATAGCACATACGAAGTTTCACGAGCCACGAGAGGTATGCCAGGCATTCTTCTCCAGCAATTCCAATTACAATCTCATGGCAACTATAGACTCATAAGGCTTGACGCCCCCAACACATGCCCTTTAAGCTTTTACGCATCAGCAACAGAACACTGCAACATTTTAAACGATAAAAAGAGAAAAAAAAAAAAAAAAAAAAAAGGACAAAGCCTCGACACTAATTCAAAATATCACTACGCAAAAAAAAACAAACAACACAAGAACCCCCACTATTCGCTTCGCCACTGACTTCCATAAATTTGAGCTCGGATAAACTGATGTGAGCTTCCAAAGCTCAAGCATTTAGAGTGTAGGAGCTTCTATTTAACAAAACGGGGAAAACCCAGTTCTCAAACAATTGTATAAGTTCAAAGTTCGAGGAAGAACACGTTTGAACAGAAAAATCAAAACTACAGACATAGAATTAAGCTGGAGGTAAGAAATGGAGGTGCAAAAATGGGGATAACAAGTGGAAAGTTTCGAAGTTAAACATGGACGTAGCTCCATTGATAGTAAAAGCTTACCTACTGAAGCTCAGAGTTGTCGACGTCGGTTCGAGCAGAGAGAGCGAGGGAAGGAATCGGCGATTGCAATGAACGAAATAGATAAAAGTTGAACACTACATTCGCGAAACTGGGCAAAGTAACATTTTACTTTAATTGCAAGAACGCCCTCCCAATTTTCATTTTATGCCAACTAACCCTAATTCCTTTTTTGTTATTAAAAATTATTACATTATAGACCAAATAAATCAATTTTGATCCTTATAGTTTTTTTATTTAGATATTCATGGAATCCCCTCAATGGCAAAGGAAACAAGCCACCAAAAATTACATTTGGAGGAAAGATTTAAAATAATCGAAAAATAAGCAAAAACACAATTAAAAAATAGATGTCGTTGATCCTACTTTCCGTTCTCATATTACTTCTAAGGTAGTTATGTAAATATAGACCATCTAACATCCATAAAAGTAGAGGTAAACCACTATTACTTAACTAATGTTTGTCTTCAAACATGCGAACATCATAGGTTAGAACCTTGAGCTTAAAGTACTTATGCAATTCAAAGTAACTCAACTACAAGTGAGGTAACGTTGAAGATAACAAAATCAATGATTTAGATTTACTCTAAACAACCAATAAATGAATGTAGTTTGACTAATGAATAATAGGAGGAATACAGAACAATGCAAGTAGATGGTTAATGAATTCAAATACTGAAACGCATTCGTTTGTACTAGCACTCAAAAAGATATCTTCGTTTTTTTTAATAGGATTGTAAAAAATTGCATGATACGGTAACTTTTCATAACATAATCAAGTCAAGTGTGTTTTTTGTTCTTTATTGATTTTTTTCGTTGCCAAATGTAAATGATTTTTATTATTATTATTAATGTTAAAAATAAGTCCATTTTTTCTCTCTCGTGTGCGTTGACACTAAAGCGGTATATTTAAGCGTTGATTTTTTTAGAACGAACTTGTATAATCAACCACAAAACTGTAATTGAATTTTTAATTAAATAAAAACAAACATTTATTTTGTCTCATACAACAATTAAATTTCATACACTTTTAATATTTATGAGAACCGTTAAACATTTTCATAGATGTGTGTTCACATGAGATTTTGAATAAATGTAATTCGTGGAATTAAACTTTGTATATCGATAAATATTGTGGATACAGTTTTTAGTATTTACTAATTTCATGTTTTATTTCGAATACAAGTTAAAACTTATAACTTATTGGTATTTGGTATTCATAATGTTGTAGTTTCAAGTTGTTGATATCGAGATTGTAGAAGTTTGAATCTTCAATTATTCATAGCTTCAATTATTCCTTCAACCAAAATATTTTTCTTAGATGAGTGGCAAATGTCTGTACTTATTGAGAAATTTTATGGGCTTTAAGGTGGCTTGGGTTTGGGCTCATTTACTTGTTTGGCTTGAGCCCAATTGCCTGTTTTGTTTGAGCCCGTTTTCTTGACAGGCTCAAACCCCCTTATTTGGCCCGGTTTTTTATTAGAGGTTTGCATTGAGTTGAATATGAGAAATTTCTCGCTCAACAATGTGTTATACATTTAGAGATAACTGTGAAAATAGCAAAATTTAATATAACAAACTTAAAAATAGCAAGTTTGAAAAATATTAAGAATTTTGGCAAAACTAGTAGTTACAAAAATTTTTGGATTTTCT
The DNA here is from genome assembly GCF_000004075.3 of Cucumis sativus. Lineage (NCBI taxonomy): Eukaryota > Viridiplantae > Streptophyta > Magnoliopsida > Cucurbitales > Cucurbitaceae > Cucumis > Cucumis sativus. The sequence goes on from NC_026658.2 coordinate 2,684,527, forward strand.
TTTATCCGTTTATACTCTTTAAGTAGGATAATAGGAGTTTTCAGATACAGTGTATTTTTCAAATAACACACAATCATAAATACAATATATTTGCAAACTACAATTAGTATTGAAAAATATTAACTAATTTGGATTAACAAGATTTTCCCTATATCCCCAAATATATGCCTATAATTCATAACAAAATTTTGAATTTTTAGTATTTAAATCAAATTAATTAACATTTATTTATTTAATTCATGTTTAATAAAAAATTTTCCTACAAAATTGTTAAAAGAATTTCAACTGTTACTCATTCGTTAGATTTCATAGTATTTTGAATTCAAATATTATGAAATCTAATCCCTAAAACAATGACAATCACTACTTCGTTATTTTCATATGATGATAAACCGTACCTATGGTTAATAAAAAAAATGGTTATGAGAATTTCAACCATTCCCAAATCATTATATTTCATAATATTTTGATTTCAAATATTACATCATATCTTTAATGACAAACATAAATTAAGCATTTCGTATTATTTATATTTCAAGTTATTTAAAAAAATTATCAAATAATACATAGTACACATGATTAATAATAATTTAAAAACAAAGTTTTATCATCACTACAATCGTGCTGATTATGATTATACACTTATTTTGATTGATTTTTAATAAAAACAATTTATTGTGCCTCTTGTATCGGATAATTATTTTTCACATCGCGTTTTTTAATTACATTAATATTCATATTTATTTTAATTACATGTTTTATTTTGTATGTGACATTTTATTTCTAATCATCATTGTTATGTATGTGTAATCAATAAGTATAATACGTGTGTTATATCTATTTATGTAGGATAATACGTGTTTTATGTGTATTTACATGATACAAATAATTAGATCAAATATTATATACTATATATTGTATTGCAAACTTTTGAAAAATATTAACTAATTTAAGATATTTTCGAGATTGACAAGATTTTCTCAATATCTCATAAATATATCTATAATTCATGACAAACTTTTGGATTTTTAATATTCAAATCAAATTAATTAATATCTATTTATTTAATTCATAAAACTTATGTTTAATAAATATTTTCCCTTCAAAAATTGTTAAAAGATTTCATCTGTTCTCCTTTGTTAGATTTTGTAGCGGTGTGAATTCAAATATTGTGAAATCTAATTCCTAAAATAATGAAAACCACTAATGATTTATATTTTAAATTATTTTAAAAAAAATTATTAGATATTACATAGTCATTTTAATTTATATTTCAAATTGTACACGTATTTTGATTGGCTTTTATTTAAAAAAAAATTAATTTATTGTGTCTCTTTTATTAAAGAAGTGTATTTTGCAAACAAAGTCTTGGTAAATGTTAATTAAATTTGCTATTTGTTGCTAGATTTATGCTAATAACTATTTTCAAATTTATTATATTTTAAACAATTTATTAAATAGCACTTAATATATAACTTTTAACAAATATTTGAATTTAAATTTTAACCTATATTTTTAATAACAATTTGAATTTAAATTTTAATACATATTTTTAATAAAATTTTGAATTTAAATTTTAGGATTTAATTATACCTCTATGGCATTTTTTTAAATTATTTGAATCTTATTTTTTATGTTTTATTAGAGAAAATAAAAGAAAGAGATTGAGAGAGGCAGCCAATAAGAGATGAACACAATGTGAAATATATTTTTTTTTATTGCAAATAAGAGAGAAGAGCTCAAATGAATCTCGAATGTATGAAGAACTCACCGATTTGAGTGGACGAACTCACCGATGCGTATTTTGCATATAAGTTTTCAATTCTATAGTATAATTCATGATTTCATCTTTATTGTAATATCAACAATGCTCCCCTTTTCAACTTGAAGCTTTCGACTATGGTTGTTCGATAGGAGTAGAGCCAAACCATTTGATTGAATGTGTCTCAATTTTGCAATTACTCGTTTCAAATGAATGACATCTTTTAGACATTGAAATATATTTTAAATTTTGCAGGCATGAGGTGAAGCTTTTCATTAATGACAAATTTTATAATCTTTATGTTTTTGTGGAAAATTTTTATATAGAATGTGTTATTTCAATTACACTGTATTTTGGGTTTAGGTAAATAATTGTATTTTTTATATTGGATAGGGGCATTTGAGAGATTGTTTCATTTATTTCTTTTTCTAATTTATATGTTTTACTATTATAATAATTTAAATTTATTTTTGCTATTTTTCCAAAGTAAATCTCATAATTTGATACTGTTCTGGACAACCCTACACATTTATGTTGGGATTTGTTTTTTGTTTATCGTTTTTTGATATTAAATAACTTTATCATTGAGTTTCAAATATTAAAAAAAAAAAACAAGAAACAGTAGTAGTTATCAAACATAGTCTCGTTTTTTATTACAAACAAAAGAAAAAACAAGAAATAAGAAACAAAAACTGGAAACGTCCCTTAGAAACCTATTAATCACATCTTTAAAAACCTATGGTACAAACTTACCATTTAATTTAAACTTCCTACAAATGTGCTATAGAGGAAGTGTGGTTCGATAACACATGTGTTTACGACATTCTGACCAAAAGAGATGCATGTTCAAATTTTCTAAATGTAATTTTGAATGCATTGATATATGATATTTGTATCCAACTAAATCGTCAACGGATCAACTATGATCAACTTACTAAATGTTCAAACCAACCTTCACTGTTAAGGACTACTAGTCTGTAATTTGGTTTAATTTGATTTTTGTCGGTCTATTTGGTTTGGTTATACTCTATATAACTTTTTTCGTTTGTTTGAATTTCTCCCAAACTAATGCTTACTAGATCATTCCTATTATCTAGTCAACCAACTTCCATTTGTGTTGATTTAATTTTTCATTCCAATACAATAGTAAATTAATGAGATGTCAATGCTTTAAAATTCTGTTGCAAAAGCAATACATTTAATTATATTACAATATGTAATTTATACCAAACTACAAACAATTAGAATAGACAACTAAACCAAACCAATGCATTTAATTTCATCGCCACATTATTTTTGTAAAATTATGAACAATTAGAATAAACAACTAAACTACCCATGCAAATTGGTAGAATATAGCTTATGTGTATATAAAGTAAATAAAGTCTAAATTTGGTATAGCAAGAGTAAGAAATTAAACAATAAATTTCGTTGCTAAATAAATGTTTTACATCACTTATAACAAACGCACAGTTATTGTAAATGATAAAACCGTTAAAAATATTTATAAAATATAACAAAAATTCATATAACATAAGTCTATCAATGACAAACGTCAAATTTTACTATATTTTAATTTATTTGGTAAAATATGCGATAGTAAAAATAAAATGAACTCGACTTTTTAAATATTGTTCATGTGTAGTGTCATTCATAACCGTACATTTTTATATGGCAACACAATCAATTTGTTTCCCTCGCTTTTATCGAATAATAGGAGTAAAAGTTTCGTGCTATCCATAATTGTCAAGTTCGAAAACCAGATTTAAAACGTAAGTTTGGCAATGTTAGCTGTAAAGACATTTCGCTAATTCAGTAAATACCAAATATGTTTTTATGAACATTAACTTTACAACCATAATTTTGTTCGTATAGGCGAGATTATTGTGTTTTCCAGTACGGCTCAGATTGTATATATACAAACACGTTTACATACATGCAAACGTCATATGTGTGGTTTTCTCCCTCTTTTAGAAATATTTTTAATGTTTAGTTCTAGTGTTAATCCACATATTTTAGTATGATTTTGAACATGACCTAACTAGCACATTTTCATGAAATGAAAGTCATTAATTTTCTTCCTTCTAAACTTGTAAAAAATACAATAAATTGTTCATTTGGAAAATAAAAAATAAAAAAATTTGCTAAAAAAATGTTTTGGTTTGATGAGGTGTAAAAAACGTTATTCTCACACTTGTAATTGTAATAATTATAATTTTAAAAAAACATGATTGTGTTTTTGTTATTATACATAAATACACACCAACATGAAATGGCAAAAAAAAATCCAACTTGATGAAAATTAGTTTTTATTTAATCAAAATTAGTTTTATTTAATTTGGTATTAATTTATTTCTTAATCAGCGAAGAAAGCATTCTCTCAATGATAATTATTTTGAGTAAAATTAAAAGCAAGACTACAACTATGATTTGAAATATTTTAGTTCCATTTTCCATATTTGATCTTGTTATTAAAATTGAGATTAATGAATAACTATTATTTATGTAAAAAAATAGTTTTTCTTTTCTTTTCAACAAAATTAAATACCACGTTGGGAATTTACATAAATAAATAAAAATATCGATAAATTTACATAAATAGAAGAAAATGAAAACGATCCATTTTGAGCGTAGGTTAAAATTTTAATTATCTATTTTGCTTAAAAGTCTAAATTAACTTTTATGTTTTATAAATTGAAATGGTTAAATTTAATATATAATATTATTTATAAAAAAACAATTAATGTTATAATTTGTGTTTTTATTTTGATTTCTTGTATCAGAACATGAATGCTTAGAAAATGGTATAGTTATGTATAGGTCATTTTTTAAGATAACATAATAAATTAAAATATTTATAAGGTATAACAAAATTTTAGATTTTATCGTTTATAATCTTCTATCACTATCGCATATTAATGACTATCAATAATATAATTTGCTATAAGTTGTAAATGTTTCGTAAAATCTATTTTTTTTTAAAAAAATTCCCATTATCTATTTATATTTTGAAAAAAAAAAAGAATTCCAACAGGAAACTACAACTCTTATTATAAAACTCTCATAAGGAAAGCTATGAATGAATGTGAAAATTAATCTTTTAAATAGAAATTTCATAATAAAATAATTTATAAAAAACACTTAAAAAATAAATTTATAATTTTATATTGTTTATGAATCTAAGTTATTTTTACAAATAAAAAAATCCCACTAAATAACAAATTTGTTTAAAATATTTACAAAATATAACACATTTTCAAACTTAACCAACGATAAATATCAATAGACTTCTATCAACATTTATAAGTAATACAAACTGATTCAATAATGTTAAAATATATTTTATCAACGAAGATATAAAATGTTCGAGTTTCCAACTCACTTAAATTTTAAAAAAAGAAAACAGAAACTAAAAGTGGATAAAACTCATGTACTAAACAACATTTTATTTGAAAATGAGGTGTTTTCGAGGATAGGATTAACAATATCCAAATAGAGGATAGAGAGAATAAAATTAAACTAAAAAATCAGAGAAAATTTTGGAAAAAATTAATGGATTCACACATATTTGACGTAAATATCACCTTTCAAATATGGAAAGTTGAACTTTGACCATTTTTTTTCCATTTTACTCTTAAAAAAAATCAATTTTCCATCGGTTATTTTCCAAGAAAATTCAACAAAGTCAAAAAAAAAAAAAAATAATAATAATAAAATATAACAAATAGCAAAATTTTTAGATTATATCAAAATAGATTTTGATAGTCGACTCTATTAGTAACTATTATCGATAGAAATTAGAATCTCACTATTATTTTAAAAAAATATCACTTATTATAAAACAAAAAAATGCAATTTTCTGGTTATCAAAATTGGTTTTGAATAACAAAATAAATTTTAATTATTTAAAAAACACTTAAATTTATATGAAGTCTGGGAGTTAATTAGGATATAAGTTTTGAGGTAGAATCACAAAAACCATAATCTAAGGGTTATTCTTGCAAATTTCGTTCCCAATTCCACTGAACGTCAAGTACCGAAAAGCTGCAGACACGTGTAAGATTCCAATTGGGGGAAAGAAGGACGAAAAGTCACCGACGTTGGAAGAATATATTTTAGGAAGGGCAAAATGGTAATTCAATACAGGGAAAATTGGAGGAAATGGTAATATCACCACGTGGTATTGCAGTAAATGGAAACCGAGAGCCTATTTATACGCAAAGGCAAACAAAACTCATTTCACAAACAAAAGAATAATTAGAGAGGGAAGAAAAAAAGAAAGAAATAGAAAAAAAAAATAGATTATAGATAGAGAGAAGAGAAAGAGGGAGAGTTGCGGTTTGGTTAATCAATCGATGAACAAATTGCCTCCGATTCAAATTCTCTTTCTCTTTCTCTGAAATTTTTGATCGAGAAAGGTAAAAAAAGAAGTTAATTCCAGTTCTTTTAGGGTTTTAATTTTTGTTTTGTTTTGTTTGTTTGTTTCTCGGGAAAAAAAAACAATGGTGAGGGAATCGCCGAGAAAATGTTCGCATTGCGGATTCAACGGACATAATTCGCGAACATGTGGTAATTTTTCGAAAGGGAATAGTAATAATTATTATTATTGTGTGAAGTTATTTGGAGTTAATTTAATGGAAAATAGAGATGAATCTATGAGGAAGAGTTTGAGTATGGGGAATTTGAATCTTCACTCATGCAATAATGTTCTTGATCTTAATAACACCACCACCGTCAATAACGTCACCGGTGATAATACCGCCGCCGCCGCCTCCACCGATGACGCTGGGTATCTCTCCGATGGCCTTATTCATAATAAGAGACGCAAAGCCGCTCATGAGAGGAAGAAAGGTTCGTATTAAACCCAATGTTCTTTTTAATTTATTTTTTCCGTAGAGATGCATTAATCATTAATTATCGATTATTGTGTTTTACCAATTTATAGTTAGAAAATTTATCTTATTTTCAATGAATTGTTAATGCAATGTATATTTGTTTTTCTTTTTTCCTTCTATAATCAATGATTAACTCGATTGCGTTCCATTGGTAACTTTGTTTCAAGAAAATCATGCACAACTTAATTGCTAAAGTACTCTAATCTCTTTTCAAAATAAGTTTGTATATCTTTAATCCAATCTGCAACCGTTGGATTAAAAATCAAGTCCTCGTGCAACATGCATGCATGACAACTCAGTTGCTAAAGCATTGATCATACTCTCATCTCAAAAAAAAAATCATCCGATTCACAATTGTTAGATTAAAAATTAAGTGAAGGACTTTAATGAATTAATAGAGATATCTTAGTTACTAAGTTAAAAGGTTGGCATGTTAGAAAGTAACTCTAAAATGGTCGAAATCATTTATTTATTTTTAAAATCAAATTTAAACATCTAATGTATGTTAAATTTAAAATTTAAAACAATTTAAGAAACCCATCAATAGCATGCACTCAATTATTAAAAGCCAAGGATGTTTAACCATGTTAGTCGCATAAATATTATCTATGCAGGAAAGCCATGGAGTGAGGAAGAGCATAGAACATTTTTGATAGGTTTGAAGAAGTTAGGAAAAGGGGATTGGAGAGGAATTTCAAAGAATTTTGTGACAACAAGAACACCAACTCAAGTAGCAAGTCATGCCCAAAAGTACTTTTTGAGGAAGATGAATGCAAATGATAAGAAGAAACGCAGAGCCAGTCTTTTTGACATACCTGAAATCAAAGTAAAATTTTTAATTTATTTCCATTTGTAGAATAATACTTCTCTACTCGAACCAACCTTTAAATTTTGTGTCAATTTTTTTTTAAACACAGAATAATTTTTCTCGAGATTGTCCGGCTTCTGGTGAACTTCCTTCTCAAATTTTGCTACCCAAGAACAATAGTCCAGACAATCAATCACAGGTAAAATTTAGAATGTGTTTGATAACTAATTGATTCTTTTTTTTTAAGGTCTATTTTTTTTTTAATTTCATATTTGTTTAGTCCAACTAATTATGTGTTTGGGTCTATTCTTAGATTTTATGCAATCTATAATTTTTTAAAAATAATATACTAATATTCTTTTAGTGTAATTTCGGCATTGAATTTGAAATTTTAAAGTGAAAAATTATATTTGAAATTTTATAGTATTTTAGGGATAAACTCAAAATTTTAATTAAATTAAAATACTTATTTTATATGATATTACAAAATACTAATTATACAAATTCTAGTCAAATAATCATTTATATTCAACCTAATACTTGGTAAATAAGTATTATAAAAAATAATATTTAAAACAATTATTTAAATTATAATTTAAATACTAATTATGCAACCAAACATATATTCATAATTATATAAAATATATAATTCTAAGTATATTATTATATATAACTAAAAGGAAAAAAAAATGCTAAATCATATTTCTAAAATTTCTATCCATTATAATTACTTTTTATGAAATAAAATCGTGGCATCTAACAAAGACGAACATGGTTTTTTAAAATCAAATAGTCTTATTCGATGAAACTTTAATTTTTATTTTCGAAAAGAATAATATTATGTTGGTTTTGTTGTAGGTGAATAATTTAGGAACACAACTTATAAATCGATTCCCTCATCTTTGTTTGGATACTCCTCATTTCATTCCTCAACAAACTAATGGATCATCTTCACCATCATCAATTCCTTTTGTGGTAATTAACAACTCTCTCTTTTTAAACCTCTAATTTAAATTTTAAATTTTGTGGCTTCTTTAGATCTTTTTTTTTTTAATTTGTTGGATAAACTAATATTGTTTATCACAATTTCTCGCAGTCGTATGATTAATATAAAGGATAAAAGAACAAAGTTATAATATTGAACTCGAACCAACGATAAAAACATAATAATAATTTAAGCTTTGGTTTTTTGAACTCTTTTATGTGATAGCTATTTGGTCCTTAGTTTTAGGGTTTGAAAATAAAATTCATATAAATATACTAATTTTGATCCTCCAACTATCATGTTTCTATATCTTTTGTTTATGCTTTTAAAACGTGATGATTTAGAAATTCGAAGTGTTTCTAGAACATATATGAAAATTCATATAATTCAACAATTAATTAGATTGAAACAAGTATAAAATTTAAAATAAAATAAAATCATTATCAAACAGGATGCTGATAACTTATCATTGTGTCTCTCGACTTTGGATATTGGTGGAATTAACCTTATTTAGATGAAAGGAAAAGTGAACCATGCAACACATAATTTAAATCGTAAAACATTTCAATAAATTAGTACGATTGTGGGATGAGGATCTAGATTTAATATATAGATGTCAACCGATATTTCTAAACAAATTATATCTTTTTCAACCTTTTGGCTATGATGATCAAACGGAGATATTATCAGAAAAATGATTAAATAAATATTTCATGATTTTAAAACTAAAATTAATGACATGTTTATTGCTTACATTTAATATTTTGTGATATTTTTGACGTCCGATATAAAAACGTATGTCCACTCATCATGTCAATATTGAATCAATAGTTCTATAGTAATATACTTCATGTGTCAATGAAATTCTATACCACGGTTGAGATTGAATCATCAATTAACTTTTGATCAAATGATCATTTATTGAGCTACACTCCCAAAATTTGATTTATAAGTAAACAAGCTTTATGACGAGTAATCAGAAGAAACACGTTATAGGGCTAAAAATCACATTTATACAAATATTTTTTGAATAACATAGCTTCCTATCGTTGATAAACTCCTCTTATAAACATAATTTATCGTCCATAAATTTCAGAAGTTTAATCTAAATATTGTTACCATTTGTAAATTTTTTGCACTTATGCTATATTTGTTAATACACTTAAGACGTATATAGTAATTGTTGTAGATGTAATTACCCGTTTTGTGATATTAATACAATGTATTTTTTTACACTGAGTATAGGTGGGAGTTTCCCCCAACAATAACAATAACAATATTCCATTGGTGAACATTGGAAGATCAAGAGTAAGTCCAAATGCAGCAATGGCTGCACATCCATCTGGGATTCCTCATTCCCCAAGATCTTCACCAACAAGAACTTTATTAATGCAGCCAGGTGCTTCTGCCCTAGCCATGGCTGCTGCTGCCTCTACTTTTGATCAATCCGCTGATGCCCTAGAGCTCAAAATTGGCCTCCCTCAATCTCCACAGCCCAACAATCTGTCTTCTCAAACTCCTGGTGCCATTAGAGTTATATGAGCAATAAAATAAAAACAAAATCTTATTTAAAAAAGAAAAAAAAAAAGAGAGAGTTGTGGTATGGTCATATTTTGTTTTCTAAGAAGGTTAATTAATTTAGAAGAAGTTTTAAATTTGCCCTTTTTCTCATATCCTTTTTACCTCTATGTAAAAGGGTAATGAAATTTTCTTCATGAATAACAATCTTTCAATAGACCTATATACAATGGATCTTTGCTTGGTGATCTTTTTATCGACATCAACGAGTTTCTCAACTAGTTTGCGACATTGGTATGTTAAGAAAATTCGTAAAAAATTAGTTTCTAAGTGTGATCTTAGAAAATTAAAAAAATAATCATTTTGAGAGAGAGGACTTTACAAAACTATAGGGACTATTACTAGATTCTAACTAAAAATCATAGATATTAAATTCTAACTTTCTTCAAATTATAGATATCAAAATTACAATTTAACCTAATTTTAAGTTTTGTTTGAATTTTACGAGAATAGTTACTCAATCGCACCTGTTACTCGAGCATGACATTTTTTTAGTGGAAAAAAACTTGGGTGCAACTAAGAAGTAAAAGTTTCCACGAGATAGTTGGTTGTTTTTAAAAACAAATTATTTTGTTTCTATATATAATGAAAGAGATAGCATGAACGTTAATATCTATATTGAATTGAAAATTTGAAGCTACACATTGGAGAAACCTCATGCTGTATTTTCTTTAATCTAATGTGAAGTAAAAAGATTTGGCTTGGTGATTTTTTTTTTTTTTTAAATACGTGATTAACAAGCCAAAGATTGGAATGTTATAACAAATTGAATAATAATATTCATAAATATGACACAATATCACTGTCTATCGGTGATAAATATTGATAGGCTATTGTTATTTAAATGTATATAAGTGTCTATTATCAGTAGACTGATATTTTGTGATACTTAAAAATATTTTCAACAATTTTACCATTTAAAATGGTTCTCTGTTAAAATTTTTGTCATAAAACTTATACTTTTGTAGTTTAAAATTACACTCTATTCAGTAAAGTTGTTATTGAGAAATTAAAATCAAATTGTTAATTGACTTGGTTTAACTCGTTAATCTTTGATTGTTGAAACCTATGATCTATAGGTCTCTTAGGTCATTTTGCTAGCTCGTGTGAAATTAACTTAGAACAGTATGTTGAATTAGTTTGAATAGTCTGAATTAGGCAAGAAGAGAGAAATCAAGTATCACTTTAGAAAAAGAACTTTATATTTGAATATGATTTGAATATAAAAAATATGAGTGCAAATTTATATTCAAAATCTAGAAAATGTTTAAAATAGTCAAAGATGTAAAAAGTCAAATAGTTGACTGTTGACTTTGAAACCAAACTTTGATCGACAATAGATTTAAATGTAATTTGAACTTCGAGAAAATGAATGTAGATTCATGCTCAGAAGGTTAGAATTAGTCGAAATAGACAAAATGGTAAAAAGTAATGTTGACTTATAAATTGAAGAGTCAATGTTAGACTTGAACTTGAATGGTAAATAAGCATTTTATGTTTTAACTATAGTTAGTAGGCCATGTTGAGGTTCATGATGATGACATAAAGCTCACTAGAGAAAGTACATTGTTAATTCCACTAACTCATAAGTGAGCTAAATGGAAGTTTAAGATGCATAGACTATGAAGTTAGAGTCCGATGAGTTTAGACATGCAATAGTAATAGTTACACCTAATTAATCTATTTAAAGACTACTTTTTTAAATGAAAAAAAAAAAACTTTTGGCAACTTTTAGTTTATTGTTTCAAAAGTTAAAAAAAAACTCACAAAAAATTATTCTCTCACGTCTCAACCCAAGTCCAACCTCTAATTCCATCTCTCAAATTCTTCACTCTTCAAAATTGTAAGTATGAAGAATACACGGGTCAACACTAGTGGGGTCCAGTTATAACATGGTACAAAAGCTTCGAGTTTAAATTCCAATTAAATCATAGTTTGATCTTGAAGCCTTAACGTATATTTCATTATGCACTAACACATCTATTTGTCATGCACTAACTTTGCAAAGCATGTGGCTAAAAAAAACCTTAATTTCTCATTTAAACTTTTTTCTTAGAACTACAATGTTATGTTTTAGCAAATATAGTTCGACATTAGGATTTTAGGATTTATCAAAGAAAACTTAAGCTACAAGGCCATGTTTAACCCAAACAATCATATAGAGAGCATTTTAGAATTTATCGTAGTTATGTTCTTCATCCTCTAAGCCTTTTTCACTCTAAACACACAAACAACCTCTTAGCTCACGGATCACAAATGGCTAAGTCTCAGTCAGTGTTTCCAAACTACTCATAAGTCCAACCCCCTCGATCGTGCACATTCATTAAGACCTCTATTAAAATACTAAACCACACAAGTTTTCGTTTTACAACAACTATGCTCAATTTAACAGGACGTCCATATACCTTCAAAGCCATTGAACTAAAAAATGACCCATGAACACCAAAAAAAACACGCAAAATATGAGCATTCTTACGCTCTACTATTCGCCGTCTAAGATCAGAAACAGAATGGATCCAAGAATTTCCAATACAAATATTAACCAGGCAAATAACCTGAGAGATGACTTTGAACTATACCTTTTGAAAGTTCCCTACACATAAACTCAAAACAAGTATTGGAAAAAAAGAAAGAAAAAGGAACACTACTGCTTTAGTAATACAGAAAGGTGTAGAGTTATAGTTCAAGGTCTAATTGAAATGAATGGGATATCAGATATACTTTATAGAGAAAGAGATTCAAATGCACTTTGATATTTGCGCATAATGCATACAGAATATAAGAAAGAACCAACTAAGAGGAGCAGCATCCACCCTTCTGGTTAACGGGTTGTCCCTGTAGCTGCACTGTTGGTGGCCTCGCGTTGTTTGCAGGCTGACTTGCCATCCTGTGAACACAGGCAAGAAAATTGGTAATTAGGGAAATATCTGTCATCGACATTACAAGCATTTTTGCATACTAGCACAAAGATGGGGGAAGATATACCTATTTTTAATGTCAGCAGTCATGGCCATAAATGCCTGCTCTACATTGGTAGCATCTTTTGCACTTGTCTCCATAAATGGAATCCCGACCTCATCAGCAAAAGCCTACGGAAAAAATGTCAAAAGAAATTTCACTCAGCTTCTCATACCTCCGAGGCTTTCAGCACCAATTCTGTCAACAAATGAACAATGGCAGACTATATAACTTTTACCTTTGCTGATTCGTAGGACACTGCTCTATTAGGGAGGTCACACTTATTGCCAACTAGAAGCTTGTTTACATTTTCACTTGCATAACGGTCAATTTCATTTAACCATTGCTTGACATTTTCAAAACTCTCCTGGTCCGTGACATCATAAACAATCTTGAACCAGCAAGAGAAACAAACTCAGAGTTTTGTGACTAGAGAAAATTTGCTACACTGAAAGTTAAGAGTACATCAAGCTTACGATTATGCCATGTGCCCCACGGTAGTAGCTACTAGTGATGGTTCTAAAACGCTCCTGTCCTGCAGTATCCCACTGAATACTCCAATAATCAGATAAGAAAACTTACAGATCTGTTAGCTTTATCAATAAGAAAGCATATTCATAGAGAAAGAGAGTTTCTCACAATTTGAAGTTTAATGGTCTTTCCATCCTGTTCCACAGTGCGTATTTTCTAGAACATCAAAATCTTTAAGTGATCAGTGCACATGTACATCAGAAAAAATAGAACCGGGTTGAAGTTCTAGGATCACTAAGAAAAGCTTACAAAATCAACTCCAATGGTACTAATGTAACTATCCAGGTATGAGTCATCCTGTATATAAGATACAAAATCAACTAATTAGTTCAGTTTATTAATGATGAAAATTCAAGAAAAACCAACTTTCATAATTTTTGGCAAAATGGAAGATTAAGACAGCAACTTCTTCAGTATCACGACAGTGAATGAGAAATAAATATTAGATACTGAAAAAAATAGATCGCATGCCATGCCGCTGATACTACAAATGTGAAATTGTCAACAGTGATTCCTAACTCTCCATCCTCCGTTTGAAAAGAACTTTTGAAACATTCCAATTCAGACATACATTTCATTTGCTTCGGATTGCTTTGAAGGTACAGGTTTTAAATTGATAGATAACAAGCCAAACATCACGTGTCTACATTCAATAATTCCCAATGTAAGAATCTAGAGGTAGTGGAAAGTAGAATTTAGAGGAGATTAAGTGCATTATAATGAATGGAAAAAGTGGTAAAATAAGTTGAAATATTTTCTGCCTCACGTTGTCACTTCCCTGCTCCAATTCCATCGAGTTTAGAGAAAGAAAACAATGAAGGTTACTTATTTATTTTTCTATGAAAAGCAGTGAAGGTTATTTGCACAAAGACAACTTTATTGATCACCTTTGAGATCAATGAAAGTGAAAGAAAGCATATAACCTAAGAATTGTAAATGTAGAACTGAAAATGGAACAGTTATGAAACTTACAGCAAATCTCAACAGAAGACATGATTTCCCGACTCCAGAGTCTCCAATAAGCAAGAGTTTGAACAAATAGTCACTACCAGAGAAAACCAGATCGAAAGATTATTAAATAAAAGAAGAAAAAATCCTGAATGTTGAGGCCCATTTGATAAGCATCTGCATTTTTTGTTTTTTAAAATTTTAACTTGTAAACAGTATGTCTATCTATAGGTTTCTTTGTTTTGTTATTAATTTTATAAACATTTTTAAAACCTGAGTTTTAAAAACTAAATATAGTAGTGTTCAAAAACCAAATGCTCATCAAAGGAGGCCTAAGAAGTCAATTACTTCACACGAAGGGATGTTAGATCAACAACAGCAATAAAAAAAATACTCATAAACATCCACAGTCTGCAAAGTAAATTTATCCGGGCAACTATTTTGCACATTCTTAGACAGCCAATAAAATTAAAGAAATCAATATTCATACACACACAGTTGCAGAATTGCATGTGAGTATTTAAACAAAACATTGTACTGCCCTAATTTTATAAACCATCAACTTGAAGAACTAAATGTCAAAGCAAGCAGTGGTCCAAACTCGACAAACAACATTCATAATTAAAATTGTTAAGGCACTCAGTTGTAAAAAACAATAGGTCTGACAAAGTTAATCATATCATTGGGAAACCATAACTTTTTTAAAAAAATTCTTTTATTATTTCAAAATACAATGCCCAATGCCCTCGAATCCGAGAGAACAAAAAATCCATATCAATAGACACAACAATGAAAAAAAAAAGAAAAAAAGAATGCCCAATCCATGTAGGGGGAAAATTTTACATAGATCATCTCAATTCCAACAAATTTAGGGAGACAAACTGGTTGAAAAACCAACAAACCATTAAGTAATTTAAGAAAAACTACAAGGACCGCGAAATCGCCCCTTCTTCCTTCGCTACGAATCGAAGTACAATTCGTCTTAAACTGAACAAGGACTTTGAATTAGAATTGCCAATCAATCCAAAACCAATCAGATTCATCAACCTCAACAACAATTAAAATATATCTATACATGAGAATTACAGATCCAAATAATCCTTAAATTGGGTAATGGTTCATCACAACAATAACGACCAAACATCAATCGAACAAATGAAAAAGAAAAAATGAAACCAACAAAAAAAATTAAACAAGGAAAAGGAAAAAGAAGATTATCAGGAACGGGCATTGGTTGAAAACGATTCGATCAATAAAGCGACTTACTACTCAGGATTCATGATTGGTGGCGAAATGCTGATCTAGAATAGGGGAAGAGCTCAACCGGAGTTGAACCGGTCAAGGAAATTCAGACCGGCCGACGATCCACAGGGGAAGAACGAGAGAGAGAGAGGAAGGAGGAAGAGAGTAAAGAAGTGAAATAAAGAGAGAATGGGAAGATGAAATAAAAGATCGTAAAACTGAAGGAGGGAAATTTTATAAAATCACGTTTTTCACCACTCAATTTATTGAAATTGCATATTTGTTCTCGAATTTCGAATATTCGATAATAAATTATTAAATGCAAACTCCAAATTATGATTATGATATTAATTACAATAACCACGTCATCATTTATACAATATTATTGTTTTTTTTCTAGTTTGTTCGATTTTAATTTCACCCAGAAATATTTACAAATATAATAAACTATTCATTATCACTAATAATTTTTAATAACTACTCATAAATATTTGTAAATATTTTCACTAACTTTTTTATTTATAACTATTTTCCATTTTAGTTTATGTAATTGATTAATTATAATTTTCCTATTTTTATAAATCTTAAATTTAATCTCTAATAACAAATTCAAATTATTTTGAAAAATAAATAATTTAGTAAAAACAAAAAACATTATTCTTTTTCTTTTTCGTTCCAATTTAAATTTAAACTTCAAAATTTATGTTTTAACAGTAAGTTTAAAAATACATTAATATATATCTTTCAATTCTAAAAACAACAAAAACGACAAAAATGACAATTTAATATTTTCAAAAACGTGTTATTATTTACGATATTAAAACTTGACCGTCCAATGTATATACACTAAAATAGTAAATATCAAATTTGTAATTTTACCATATTTTGAAGTTTTATTTTTTAGTTTATTTTTGGTAATGGAAGATGAGTGGACAAATAGACTTTAAGAAAAGGCAAGTGAAGAGGCTCGTGGACGAGATATGAATCACATCTTGAAGTTTGAATAAACCCAATTTAATGTCTTTACTTCTACCTTTTCATTCATTTGTTTGTTATATGTAAATAACATTGTAGTTTTATCTGAAAATTTTGATTCATAATTAGTTTATCTCAATTATTATTTGATAAAATATATTTGGAAAATTTTGAAGATTTAGAATTTAAGAAAAGCCCTAAGCTATTTAGTAATTCATTGTTTTTTTTTAAATATAACAAAATTGTATATATTTTTTTGAAATTGTGATATCAATATTTTCAATAATTTTTTTTTTGTTAATTTACCATTATTTTCTTAATATTTTTTTATTTTTATTTTTATTTCTAGTAAACAACGTTGATTTTTCTCGCATCTATAGACGCAATCACCGCCCTGACCATACCACCGGCTTCCTTCTCCTCCCGCACTACGTCACCGGACAACTCTGCCATTGCCGGTTGCCTGCACGCCTCCGCAGGAACTTTCTTTATTTCTCCGTGGTCACCGTCACGGTGAAGACTAGGATTCTTTACGAGGTAAGAAGATTAAAAGACTATGTGTTCTCAAACCTACAAGAAGTTAGAATCCAGCTTGAAGATTGTTGTGTTTTGTTTGAATTTCTTGATTATTTGTGCTTTTTTTTATATAAAGAAATTGTTTGAATTTGTTTTCAGGTTAAAGAAATGAAAGACCAACCTGAGTTATTGATACTGTATGCAACTCAGACTGGCAATGCACAAGATGCTGCGGAGAGGCTAGGCCGAGAAGCTGAGCATCGAGGTTGTGTTGTGAGGCTTCTTTCAGTTGATGAATACGATGCTGTAAGTTTTTATTTTTCTATTATCCCATTTGTTTTGTCTCTTACAAGATATTAGAATCATGAAATCATAGCCAATTACATGTGCATTTGTTGTTCAAGTGTGGTAAGAAGGTATTATCTCCTCAAAGCTTTATTTGTTTACAAAAATTGAAATCATTTTCGTGTAATTTTGTGTATCATTATATCCTTCTTCATACAACTTTCTTTGTTATATATTTTCTCACATAGGCACCGTCACAAAATATAAGAACATTCAAAACAGAAATTGGAAGGAGCATTGGAATAAATAAGTTGAATAGGATTTTCAGAATAATTCTTGCTAGAATTAAGGACTCGAAGTCCTTTATTCTCAATATATTGAGTTCGAAATGAAAATTAAATGAAATTTGGGAATAATAAGTTTTTTTTTCTCTCCTGAAAATGCACTTAATTAGCCTCAGGAAGCCCAAAAGAGCCGAAGTCCCCCATCTTTTGGACAGCCAGTTAAAACACTTATCGGGAGTGAATGTTAAGGGATTGATGTCAAATTAGTTTCAACTTGTAGGGATACTTAGTTTTCTTCTAGATACCGTGTCTACTCTTTCTTCCACATTCTGGTTTAATTCCTTTAAGACATTAATCCCTCTTTCACTATACTAGGAATTGTCTTGTGTTTTGATATCAGCTCATGCATCAAATCGATTGTATACCTTTGTTCAAGGCAATACTTTGCCTGGTCTTGTAATTTTCTTTTTACCATCTTGATGTGTAAAAGTAATCTGCACTCATTTTTTTGTATTTAACATCTCAGAGTCATTTACCTCATGAAGATGGTATTATTTTTGTCGTCTCTACCACAGGCCAGGGTGAAACACCAGATTCCATGAGGGTTAGTAAGTTTTTATTTTTTGGGTACAGAAGACATTCTTTCTATTATTTTGTGATACCTTTTCTTTTCTGTCTTTTTTTTTTCTTCTTTTTTTCCTCTATCAGGTCTTTTGGAAGTTCCTTCTACAAAGAAGTTTAGATCAGTATTGGCTTAAAGGAGTACCTTATGCTGTATTTGGTCTAGGTGATTCCAGTTATCAAAAGTATAATGTAATATTTCTTTCGCTTTGCTTTGGAAGTACTTTCACATTTTTTCTACACTAGGAAGTTTATTTCACTCATGCATCTCAGACGTAGTAGGCAAGGAATTGATTATTAGAAGTTGATTGCATCATGAGTTTGAGGTATTACATGCTAAGGACCTGCTATTGTATGCTACAGTTTGTTGCAAAAAAGCTTGACAAAAGACTTTCTGATTTGGGAGCAGCAGCTATTCTCGGAAGAGGCTTAGGTGATGATCAACACCATTCTGGGTAGGCTTCCTTTAATACTAATCTAGTTGAATGATTCTTACTCCTTAGAAAAGCTATTTCTGTTTCTTTCTGTTTCATGATCGACCTTCCCTTTAAGAAAATCCAGTCACGATTCTCAAAGCAATTTTAAGTTCCATTTGAAATTGGTTTGATTTTTTGGTGACATCATTTACAACTATAATTACTTGAATGTCTTTTATGTCTTCCTAAGCTAGCGTTTTTCAAAGATAGGAGGTTAAGTGAACTGAAAGATCAATGCTCTATGACAGGTATGAAGCTGCTCTAGATCCTTGGATGTTATCATTGTGGAGCTCCTTGAATGATATTAATCCAATGTTTTTTTTGAAGGGCACTGATTTTGTGTTTTCTATTGACACAATAATTGATCAACCAAGCGTTCAAGTTGCATATTACAATGTGGGGAAGTTGGATTCACAATTAACCTCAGGTTTGCTAGTTTCTTGAATAGTCTCAATTGAGAATGGAATGGAATAACAGTCATTTTTCTCATGAAAAGCTTGATTTTTTACCAAAAGAAATAAATGCAATTCAATGGAATGACAAAGGATGAAGGTGTTTTTTCTACTGGTCCTCTAAATGGAGATTTCAAATGTTGGCTTTAGTGGAATTGAATCCAAAGTATAGAGACCAAAATGGTATTTTAACCTTTGTTTTGAGTCACTCAATTTATTGACCAATTGACATTACAGACATTCCTTGTGTCTCTCAGATTTGAAGTACATGGAGATAATTGAGAGAGCTCGCTTGATGTCCCCCGGAAAATTTTCTCATGGCAAGAAAAAACCTGATTGCTTTCTGAAAATGGTATTAAACCTTTAATTGAGCATAGTGTTTCACTTCAAATTCTGACATCACTCAATATACATAGATTTTGTTGTATATGGTCGTGATACAAGTGCGATTGGGGCCAATCATGGGATGGAAACTTTGATAGACCCCTTTCCCCCTGTTATGCGTTTCTTTGTCAATAGTATTTGTCTTCTCTTAAGCATTGTTTTATTTCTGATTGTCTTGCTTGGTTAGGGAGCTCAATTTCTTTTTTTGTTTGGCTTTTGTTTGTCGGCCGTCACTAAGTGATAGGAAAATGATAGAGGTTGTCTCTCTCATGACTTTGATTGGCGAGTTTGACCTTAGGCTTGGGAGGATGGATGCTCATGTTTGGTGTCTCAACTCGCTTGAAGGAAAGAATGCTAGATTGATTCTGATCATCAGGTGGTGTTTTTTTGCACGCATTGTCTCATTAGCAAGAAATGAGGCACAGGCAGTTCAAATGCTCCCATTTGACAGAAGAAGTACTAGAGATGACGTTCCTCAACAGATTAGATACTGACATTCAAGTGGAAGTGTTGTGCTTTGAACCCCAGGGCTGGGGGACCTTATAACAGACAAGCTCCCTGAGAACTAATTGACTAATAGACTCTTGTTGATAAGCTCTGAACTAATTGAATAACAAGAATTAACAGCATGTGAAACTAAAATACTATACCTAGATCGGTTACTTCACAAAGGGCTTAGGGGTGAATTGTTGAACTGATTCACTCAGAATAACTTGACATTAAAAGAATATGACTTGTACATTTTAAATACTTGCCGTATGATTCACTTGTTGTTGCAAAGAATGTTATATCTCATGTTTACTTTATCTCAGAAAATTTTATTTCTATATGAGAGTTGTTAGCAATATTTCCTTGTCATATTCCAAATTCTCAATTTGTTTTTCATGCAGATAAAAAATCAGCGTCTGAGTAAAGTAGGCTCTGGAAAGGATGTGCGCCACTTTGAATTTGAATTTGTTTCTTCGGTAAGTTGGTAATTTCCACATTTTTGTTACTCATTATTATTATCTTTTTTTTCTGTTTTCTTAATATGTCGCAATGACTGCATTTTGAACTAATTTTAGGTAATAGAATATGAAGTTGGTGATGTCCTTGAGGTTCTTCCTAGTCAGAGCTCTGCTGCAGTAAATGCTTTCATACAACGTTGCAATTTGGACCCTGAATCATTTATCACGGTAAGAGTTTGTTTTATCAGTTAGTAAATTCTTGATTAATCTTATTTCAAATCTTAGTAAATACTTCTCAAGGCTTCTTTCTTCATTGTGTGTGATGCACATGTGCCAAATATATTAATTAATTATATTTCATCACTCTCAGTTGAGTATGAACAAAATTGAAATTCTATGTTCTCTCGTGTTATTTTGAAAATAGTGCAACAAAGTTTACATAATTTTTTAGTCACCTTTTCTACACATCTCTTTTTTCTTGGTGTAAATTCACTCCACTTTTTAGTGATTATAATCATACATTTTTTATATCCCAAGGAAATAGCATTATGTAATCTCTCACAGCACTAATTGCTCCTTGTAACTTCATACCATAATTCACAATGAATTATGATTTAATGTTTCTCATAAAAAAATGCTCTTTTGTTGATTATTCCAGAATTTTCTTCCCTAGTCTTAGTAAGTCTTGAAGGATTTATTTATTTGTTCTTTTATTTCTAAAATAATAAGTTCAACAATTTTTAAAGTTCATCTTTTATATGAAGCTGTTGCTGTAATCTTCTCCGTACCAATTAACATTTTTTAATTTCAGGTTTCTCCTAGAAATAGGCGCAAGCAGGATCCCATTCTAGCTGCTGAAATGGGCCCTGTCAAATTGAAAACTTTCATTGAACTTACAATGGATATTGCGTCTGCTTCTCCTAGGCGCTATTTTTTTGAGGCAAGTCCTTTGAGCCTTTTGTTATTTTTCCTTCTCTCTTTTTTTTTTCATTGATGACTACTGTTGTAGTATTGTTTAACGGAGAAGAGAGTTAAAAGAACGATATTTTTGTTACTCGTGCATTATGCATTCAATACAATCCTGTTGTACACATGGGTTGTACATACCAAATATAGAGACAGGAGTTAACGGTAAAGAGACTAAATGTGGCCACCGATTTCAAGATTGATAAAGGAAATAATAATGTCCAAGATCTGCATTCAAGTTAATTATGTTATTTGCACTTGTGTGTGTGTTTTCTCCTTTTAATTCCTGTTTAAACTTAATCTTGCAGGTTATGAGTTACTATGCAACAGCTCCACATGAAAAGGAAAGACTTCAATATTTTGCCTCACCTGAAGGAAGAGACGATTTATATCAGTATAACCAAAAGGAACGAAGAAGCGTCCTTGAGGTAATTTCAAATATTTAAATAAACGCATGCTGCAATCATTGTTATAACTTAAAAGATTTGATAGGAAAATCAATTTGATAGTCATTTTTCTATTGCAGTCCCAAAATATTTGTGCTGCATTTTCTTTCCCTTTTTCTGTAGCTTAAAATACTCCAAATTGAGAGTTAGAAAGTGAAACTATCCCATTTGCATGTCTTTGTACTACAGGTATTAGAAGATTTCCCTTCTGTCAAAATGCCATTTGATTGGTTGGTGCAGTTGGTTCCTCCATTGAAAACAAGATCATTCTCCATATCTTCTTCTGCTTTAGCTCACCCAAATCAGGTGCACTTAACTGTAAATGTGGTATCTTGGACGACACCGTATAAACGGAAACGATCGGGCCTCTGCTCAAGTTGGCTTGCTGGACTTGATCCTGAACAATGTACGTGGAATAGAACTTCACATCCATTATTGTAGCACTAAATTTGATTTACTTGATATATTTTGATGTGTTTAATACAGCCGTTCATGTTCCGGTGTGGTTCCACAAGGGTTCGCTTCCCGCTCCATCCCCATCTCTTCCCTTGATTCTTGTTGGACCTGGAACAGGTTGTGCACCCTTTAGAGGATTTGTAGAGGAAAGGTCCATAGAGAATACCTCTATGGCAACTGCTCCAGTTTTGTTCTTCTTTGGTTGTCGAAATGAGGATAATGACTTCCTATACCGAGATTTCTGGTTATCACATTCGAAAAATCACGGAGTACTATCAGAGGAAAAGGGTGGGGGCTTTTACGTTGCATTTTCCAGAGATCAACAGCGGAAAGTTTACGTGCAACACAAGATGCTAGAACAGAGTGAAAAGATATGGAACTTACTTAGGGAGGGTGCTGCTGTATATGTTGCAGGCTCATCGACAAAAATGCCCGCAGATGTATGGTCAACGTTTGAGGAAATTGTATCGAAAGAAACTCAGCTTCCACGGGAATCCGCTGTAAGATGGCTAAGGGCATTGGAGAAGGCAGGTAAATACCACGTCGAAGCCTGGTCTTGACCTCACTTGTCTAATTGTTTGATAGCTGATAGATAATTCAACTTGGAAGAGAAGGAAAGAAACTTGACAAGAAAAGGGGTAATCAGATACCCATTCTTCAATTTGGGTTAAACGACTTAGACTCTTATGTTGTATATTTAGTAAAAAGAGAAAAAAAAAAGAATAATTAGTGCACTTTTTAGGTTATTGGTTTATTATTTGCATAATAGACTATCCTTTTATTGAAAGAAAAAGGAAATGTTTGTGAACAATTTTTAGGTTGATTCATCCCAATTCACATATATTGGATAATGTTATCAAGAAAAAATGATTTTTGCAAGTTGTGTAGTGCTTTAGTTTTCTTTAGGAGATCTTTATGCTCTCTTTTTCATGATAATAGAAGGTCTAATGAAAGCTAATATCAAACTCATTGAAAAAAACTACACCAAACTTATGAAAAATATGGTAAAACATTTGCTCAAACAGGAAAAAGTTACAACCTTGAGTTTTGGACCAATTAATTGAGTTGAGAAATATCCATTTGATATGTACTTGATTTGGCTTCGGGAAGAACTCTAACATCGATAAAATTATACATATTCATAGGCGACAATAAGAGAAATGTGATTCTAAATAGTTTTGTTTAAGAACTTTAAAAAGTAAATTATCTTCAAATGAAACTTTATTATATGCTTACCACTATTAGAATGTAATTCTAAATAGTTTTGTTTATGCTCTTTATATTATATATATATAAAAACTAAAATTATACTAATTTCAAAAGTTAATTAAGTGGCAAAACTATTTCTCAACCCTCTCTATACCTAAGTTCAAACCCACTCCTCGCCTGGTTAGTGTGGAACTATAGACTTTCTCTATTAATGTATGAGAGGAACCCACTCCTCGCCTGGTTAGTGTGGAACTATAGACTTTCTCTATTAATGTATGAGAGGCCTACAAACTTTCTTTAGATTTGTAGTTTCATTCTTCTTAACCAGTGACACAATTTTCTTAACATTTAGAATTAGCAAAATCTAGCAACAAGAACTAGAAGCATGTAAATAATTTGATTAAATATGTGTTTATCGAACAATTTGTATTTATCTTTCTTTCTCTCTAAAGAAAAATAGTTTTGGATTATGTGATGCAAACAATATCAATATTGAAAACAATACTTTTATGTGTTCAATATAACTAGATTTTAAATTTTGAAATTTAAAATACAGAAGTTAAAATATCATTTTCATCTTTACACTTTTTACAAAAGTAATTTTCATTTTAAATCAATTTTAATTTATTTATTTTTAGAAAAGCTCAAATTTACAAACAAATAGCCTAATTCACACTTAAAAGAAACACAATTTGATTATTTGAATCGAGAGAAGTATAGGAACAAAATATCTCAAATTAAGATAAGAAAAAAAGAAAAGAAATTGTGGCTGCTGGGATTCGAGCCCAGGTCTCCACGGCCACAACGTGGAATTCTCACCACTAAACTACAGCCACATTCTTATTTGAGAAACATTGTTTTAATTATATCATTATTGCAAAGATGAACTACGTACTAAGTAAACAATCGCAAATATAAATTAGTTGGATCATTGTTATTTTATTACAAACACCTTAGTCATAAATTTTGAAGCCTTTGTCTTAGGACGTGAAATCCTTTTTAATTTTTATGAAGATCACTACCACTAACGAAAGGACCATATAGAGAACCTAACTTTTTGCAAGTCTTAGTTTTCAAGTAGGTTAATCAAACTAACCATAGTACGAGTTTGATGAGATTGGATTGACGGAAAGAAAATGTTTTTTCAACAAAATTGTTTTTGTTTAAATTTTTTTAATGAAACTTAAAACAATGAAAGTATTTAAAAACTACTTTTGTGGTTGATAAAACACTTCAGATTTCATTTTTTAAAAATTGATTCAAATGGATCATGCATTTAAGTCACCACAATCAAACTTGCCGCTCGACAAACTAAAATTGAAATATGTGTACAACTTGTTTGACATTAAACCAATCTAATCTAAGTGTTGTCCAAAAAACTTACAAATCTTTTATCATTAATGTAACCATTATTTTGACCGTTAGAACAATACAATTTCGTGAAGAGGAATCAACAAGGTTAAAAACAACAACTAGAAACAACTTTGATCATTAAAGGTATGTTTGGTAGTGATCTTGTAACATTAAAAAATATTTCAAAACATGATTTTAATAATTCAAACTCAATGTTGATATATAAAATTAACATTTAACATTATTAAAAGTACTAAAATCAATTTTGATTAAACAAAAGTATGTTTTATAGTGATTTGATTTTGAATATCACAAAACATATTTTTAACAATTACTCAAAAAAAAAAAAAATGCTAAGAGCAAACAAGGTCACAATTTTCACATAATAAGGAAGAAGAAATGTTAGATAAGTTGACAATATATATCAATATCAATAGAAAATACAACAATTTAATTAAAACAAATCATATATGAATCTAACCATCAACATAACCCAAATCTGATCAGATCACATTGATATATGAAAAAGCAATTCTTCAAAAGGCAAATTATACACTAACCACAAGCAGAAGTATACAAGTGATGTTGATTACCGTCTAAAAGCATTGGCTTCAATCTGAGATTTACCCTGTGAATAATATGTCCTACGGCGAATACTCTCCTCGATCGTTGAGCTTCCTCCCTTCTCAGCACTGTACATGCGTTTCTGAGCCATGTCCAAGAAATTTCGACTCGAGGGCACTGCATTTTGTTTGGCTTCCAGTGCATCATCCTCATCTGCCTTCTTCAAACGCTTGAATCGTTGCTCTTCATGTAACTCGGCATCTTGCTGCATTTCACGCAGTCTAGCAGCACGCTCTTCTTCTGAAAGCTTTGTGGTAGGCCTGCGATGCCTGTGGCGTGACTCGTTAGGAGTTTCAGAAGCATTGGATTCATAATATCTCAGTTCCCCCACTCTTCTGCTGTCCCTATCATTGGTAGCATAAGAATCTCTATCTCTCTTTGATCTGTCATGATATCTATCTGCTGCAGAATCATGAGGATTGCTTTTGAATGTCTTTCGATCTGACTGATCATAGCTTGTTCGTGCAGCATATTTTGAGCCTCTATCACGGTCCCTCTCGTTCTTAGTTTCTGCTTTGCTTCTTCTATCTTCTGAATGAGAATGGCCATCATGTCTTGAACTCTTGTCATGATCATGTTTCCTTCTCTGCCTTTCAGGGCTGACATCTTCAGAATCATAATCTCTTTCTGGAGAAGAATCTTTATGGCGCTTAGACTTACTATGGCGGTGCTTCTTCCGTTCTCTCTTGTCATCAGGATTTTTATCCTTGTGTTTTTCCACTTCGACCTATGATTATATATATGAAGAAATAATTAAAAAACAAACCCTCAAAATCTATTTTTCAAATCAAACAAGAGAGCTTTCAACATGATACGATAGTGAATTAAATTGAGATTCAATCACAACTCAACAAGAACATTCTTTAACATGGCAGTTCGTCATTTGTCCTTTTGCCACAAGTGACTAGCCATGAAGATATGTAGAAAGAAACTTTCTGATCAAAGATTCATCTTTAGCTCCTATCAAAAGGGTGAGAGAAATGAAGAGAAATCCATCACATCAACTCAAAAGGAAAAACTTAGAACTTAGATAGGCCACCGGATTTCTCAACCACAAAGTAAAGTGTCCATGAACAAACTAACAGTTGAAGTTCAGAAAATCTCTCTACAAAATAATGAAAGGAAGAAAGATGTTTCCACAAAATTTCCACAGCCCATGTTGTAACAATAAGGAGATTAAAAAACACTTACAGTTTTGCGAATCATAGCCATCTGAATAGGATTGTTTTTAACACGAGCAAGAGCTTGTTGCTCACGCTGTCGAATGATGAGCAAAGGATCAGAATGGAGTTTCCTCCATGTATCATTGGCAGAATGAGGCTTATCCTCAAACAGAGCTCCAGGGACAGCGGCTTCCTGCATAAACAACACAAGAATCCAACAAACATCATAATTGAGCATACAAAGTGATAGCCAAAGCACACAAATCAACGAAAAAACGAAACAGTACCTTGGAACTAGATGGTTCAGTGGCAGCTGCGGCGGTAGATGAACTAGGTAGGGTTTCAAGGCTTTTAAATCCATCGGAACTGCTAGCTTTCCCAACTGCCAAACCCGATTCATAAAGAAAATCCAATCTCTCCTGCTTCCTGCATATTGGTCAAATCAATCGAACTAATTAAACCCTAGCCATCGCCTTGGCACAAACCCTAATCTACGAACGGTTTCAATCCCCATAGAAATCGAATCAGATTTTGAAATTCACAGAACACAAATAAAATAAAAAGACGGAAGATGAAACATACGGAACGAGGCCGGCTTGTTCTTGAAGAAGACGAAACTCCTGGCGTTCTTTCTCCTCGAGGATCTGTTTGCGGAGCTCGTCCAACTTCTTCTGTTCGGCCTCATGCTTTTGCTCCGCCTTCCATACGTTCTCTATGTTCCGGAGACTGCCAGTATGCCATCCTTTCTTGTTCAAGAACTTCAACGCCATGTCTGTAACAGAGCTTCAGATTAGGGATCGGATGATGGATTTTCAGCAACCGGCGGTGTGGTTTTGTGTTGAAGAATCCGATTTTCAAATCTAAAAACAAAATTATGAAAACAATTATTTTTCTTTCTTAAACTATGGTTTAAAATTAAAATGTGATTAATATTATATTTATAAATTAGGTTTTTTAAAAAAAATATATAACTTGCCATCAAAATATTTACACAAATAT
The DNA here is from genome assembly GCF_000004075.3 of Cucumis sativus. NCBI lineage: Eukaryota > Viridiplantae > Streptophyta > Magnoliopsida > Cucurbitales > Cucurbitaceae > Cucumis > Cucumis sativus. Next base: position 2,712,390 of record NC_026658.2, read on the forward strand.
TTAAAAAATGACCAAACTATATGCCCACAATCTAAAATACCTAAATCTAAAAATATGATCGATTTATTTTACATGTTACATTTATGAAAATTAACTTTTATAAATTTAAAAATAAATATTTTTAAAATTTAAAAAAATGACAAACTATTTACAATGCCTTAACAAAACCATCGAAAGATTTATTACATGTCAAAATATTTTACCAAATATTCTATTTTTGATAAATTTTTAATTTTTTTAAACTAATGTTATTAATGATCCAATACTAATTAATGTAACAATGTTAATAATTCAAATATGAACATCTTTTAGGTTTAAAAATGGTATATTTATCGCCTTTTGTGTTTGGAGTTGTTCATTTTTCTAAATGCTCAAGATTTGGATGCGCACTCGCTAGCTAGGTTGGCTATGTTTGGCGTTTTGCTTGCTTTTTGGATAGCAGTAGGCCTTCCTCGTTGTCGAGAGACTAGAGCGTAGGTGTTTGATAGTAGTAGGCCTTTCTCATCGTCTCGAGACTACTGGAGCACAGGTGTTTGAGGGATATCTCCACTATTCTTGATGAAGGGTTGTAGTCTATTGTTGCGGTTGCAATCTTATTCCAAATTTTTTTGTATATTTATTATTTCGTGGTATTGTCTAATTTTAAACAAAATATTTACTCTTCTTAAAACAAAAATTGTTTTCTAATAATTTTTTTATAGAGTGTAAATAATTTTTTTTCTATTTTTGAAAATATCCAAACAAAACAAATTACCCAAACATGATATACCCATTTTATCTTTAATTAATATATGTTTTCATTTTAAATTTTAAAATTCAAAATTTGGATACCTTATAAACATAAAATCATTGTTTTAAGTACTTTGTTTATTTAATTGAAATCACATCATTTAAAACTTTAATTCAAAGGGCAAACCAAACCTATTTTAAACAACTCTATCAACTTTAATAATAACTTTTTTCTATTAACACTCTATTATTTAAATAAAAACACTTTACCATTAAAACTCGAGAAAAAGTAGTTACAAATTGAATTGTGGTGTACTATAGTAGTACTATCAAAATTCAAGAGAGATGAACGTGAGTCTTCTTATTTTGTTAGGAAGAGATCAACAAAACTCGTTGATATCTATTAACCCAATAATTAATAAGTCAAGATAATGATAACATTACTAAAAGTGAATTATCTAGTTAATGATATGATTTTCATACTTATTGTCAAATGTAACTTGAAAACTAATGAGCCGTTTCGCTAATGTTTGTTACATCAAACATGAATAACTAATAAAATGAACGATACTGTTACTAGAATGCTATATTTTCTTATGCATAAACTCAAAACAAAAACAACATGTTCGATATATTTTAATTTACTACCTATCTACATGTGTTTTCTTGATTAATATGATATATAGTAGAGCATTAAAAAAAACAACAATTTAAAGAAATGAACTTTAGTCCATGGAGGAGGGATGAAACATGATACCAGTATATCACAATAGATAGTCAATAAATGACTTTGTTGTATATACTAATATAAAAATATAATGAATGAACTTTATGGGCTCAAAAATCGTTGAGCTTATAATAAAGTTAATTTAAACTCTAATCGAACCGATCATATAAAAATGGTATCATGAAGTCTTGAAGCGTCGGAAAAAGGTCCATCGAAAGTAGGAAGAGCCTCCGTTTGGGTACTCTCAAATTCTCCTTCGAGTGTCAGGCTCCTTATTATGCCCGTTGTTGTTGCTCCTCTCATCTCCACATCTACTTATGTCCACACAGAGTAAACACAAAAAAAAAAAAAAAAAACTCAAACAGATCAAAACAATCATAGAGAACATTGTGTACATCAAATTAACTAAGAATTCATTTATCTAAATAAAATATTTATGAAAGACTATGTTTTTAGTTCTCAAGATCCGTTGAATATGTGCTTTTGAAAATTGAATATTTTTAGTCTTCAAGTTTATAACAATAGATCCATTAGTTCATCGAATTTTCAAAATGTACATTTTAGTTTATAAGTTTTAGAAAATAGGATTATAAGATCCTAAAATATTGGATGTTTGATTTTTTTCAAATGATTATATGATATTTAAATTTTTTAAAATGTTTTTTTATTCAATGGAAAATGAAAAATAGTATTGTCAATCCAATAATCCTTTTCATTGTTTTGTTATAAACATATAGATAGTTAATTTGCTATCTCATATATTCCTTAATACATTTTCCATTTTTCTTCTTCTAAATTTACATTCAACTTTAAGCTAATCTTCAAAAGGAAAAAAAAAAACACTTTTATTAATTTTCTAAAAAAATAAAAAACTTAAAATTTGAAAAGGTTTACAACAATAAGTAAATAACCAAACAAATAAATTTCTATTATAATCTTACCCACCTTTTGTAAAAAATCAATTTTTCAAGAAAAAAAGAAAAAGAAAAAAACATTAAACACTAATTTTGAAATTAACTAGATATAACCTCTAACATTTAAACATAAAATTAAAATTTTACCTGTTTAATTTATAAATATAACAAAAAGAATTAAATAATTTTACAATTTAATACAATTATGTCTCAGGTAAATTTTGAAAAGAAAATTTACATAAATCGAAGAAAATTGAAAGTAAATAAAAAGTATTTATATTTTATAGAAAAAAAGAGATATTTTGGAATTTTGTTTGATTAAAATTTTGCTACCCTAAATAGTTTCAGTAAAATTTTTAAATTCTACCACAATTCAAAATTTTTTTGCTATTTTAAAAAATATCATTTTATTTATTTATAAAACTCAAATTTATTTATAAAAAGAGATTTTTAAGAAATTTAAAAAGTTTGGTAAATATTTTGTATTTTTGACCAAAACCTGAAAATTTGAGAGGATACACTTGTTAGCAAAATAACAGGTATGTAACAATTTTTAAAGATTATAAATATAGCAAAATTTACTAAATTCTATAAATAATATCATAGAGCAGGTTGTAATATTGGTCTATAACTTATAGACGATAGTTTTGCTATTTTTTTCAAATGTTGTTATATTCTCAATTATTATTCGTACAATAGTCATAAATGATAATTACCAAATTCGAAAATTGGATGGTGTTATATTTTAATATATTTTGGTTAATTTGGTAGAGTTAGGAATATATTACACATTTATTTACTTAATTTTCAAGTCGGTATATATTTCTGTGTTATGAGAAGTGAAAGTGATGAATTAATTTGTTTGGATTAGGGAATTAAGTTTGAGTTAAAAAATGAGGGAATTTCCATTCAATTTTCATGAAAATCAATCATCAATGGCGGGAACGCAAGCTTCCAAGAAGCAAAATCATTACCATTACCATCTTCACTTTCACTTTCACTTACCTGGATTGGAGAAGAACCACAGAACAATGGCGCAGATTAGCAAAACGAACGGAATCACATGAACAGCAGTTTCAGCAAACTTCACTCGCGCTTTCTCTCGCTTCACCATTTCCGACACCGGATCGTTCGTTGGAAGTTCATTATTCCCATGATCAAACGACGACGATAGTCGCAGTGACTGCCCTGGCTTCGAGGACGGGGCCGAATGCGAGTAGTATTCGTCGGAGAATCGGTTCCAGCTCACTGATCGGTACATTCTCTTTTTCCTTTTCTGTAAAATTCTCTTTCTCGATGAGGAGATCTGAAGAACATGGAAGAGGCTGAGGAGTGATACTGTTTGTGTGTTGGTGCGTGAGATGTGGTGGTAACTGCAGGGAGAAAATTTTGCCGAAGCAAGAAGAATCGGCTTTTGATTTGCAACTAATCTGTTTGATATGTGGCCGGGAAATGAAGAACGTGCACTTCAATTGGTAAATTAACTTGACTTTTCTCTAATCTAAATTTGTATAAATTTTGCATTCATTTACTGATAATAGAACTTAATGTGCTGCGTTGAGAAGAAATATATGAGAAACGTATGGATTGGATTATGACTATTTTTTTCTTGAGTAAAACAACAAATAGGAGTGTGAATTCGAAAATCTAACATTTTAATCGATGCACATTTGCGTGTAGATTACATACTAGGGATATAGATGCACATCTACTGCTCGTAAACGTTAAGTGTAGATTTCTAACTATTCAAATTATATCCAAATCGATGTCATTTCATAAATCCCATTAACTACGCTTAACATTTTTTCTACGACAACAATATTTATTTGATGTGCAATTGAAAATAGAATAGAAGGAATTGAATAAAAATCAAGTGCAAATGCATGTGAAAAATACATTAGTATTTATATATCATTAAGAAAGAGTGCAAACATTCCTTATAACATGTGTGGTGAAAACAGAAGCAATATATTGAAAAAAAAACATCTAACCCGTGAGACAATCCCACTACAAATTTCAGACCCCCATAAAAAGACAGCTTTGTTTGTTGCGCAAACACAATAAAAGGGAGGAAAAGATGTCCAATCCTATCAAACACAATGGCTAAAGTGAAACACTACTCTTTCTTATTCTTTTTTGTCTTAATTTCTACCATATGCAATCTAATTTTATTGTAAATGACTATATATCATTACCTTCATAATAAAATAAACTAATTTCAAACATTAGTCTAAAACCTGAACACTAGTCCTGGAGCTTGAGTGTGTTCAGGAAGCTCTTTCCTTCTGCTAGATCATTGCTGGAGAGAAATTTGAGAAAATCATTGAAGCTGCTGTCTTTATACTTTTTAGGATTGTGTTCATTCACAAGTTCTTCGGCAGGTTTCATTTTCTCGTCCATTCCCAAGCTATGCAGACTTGTGATGGAGATTCTTGTTCTCTCCGAATTGACAGTTGCTCTGTGGACAACTCCTTTGTAAAGGCCATTGCTAAGAACTTCCACATGATCGCCCACATGGACCTGCAAAGCACCATCAATCTTTGGGACCATCTTCCATGTCCCATCAGCTGGGTCCATGACTTCAAGGCCTTGGCTGCTTTGAAGAACTGTGGTTATGCAACTGTAGTCTGTATGTGGTGGCAACCCGAGTGCGACCCCTGGCTGTGGACATGGGGGATAGCAATTTACTGCCACTACTTGGACTCCTTCAGCCATTTTGCTGCTGAGGTATGTTGGACTTAAATTCAAGCTTTCATTTATTGCTTCCATTATCTCTAGGCTCACTTTTCTCACCTCCTTGGTGTATCGTCCCATCTTTTCCCTGAAACGGGTGTAGATATATATTATAGTGTGTGTGTCTATATATACACATACATACATACATACATACATATAATCACAAGGACATATTTCTGAAGAAAATATTTTCTTATAGCTAAAGATTAAGTAACAGTCTTTTTTTTTGGGGGTGGGGAGGGGGAGGGAGGGGGAGGGAGGGAGGGAGGGAGGGAGGGAGGGAGGGGTCAGTGATGTATTTTTATTTTTTTAGAATATCCGTTGATATAGATATTTTCATTGGAGGCGTCGATATGTTTGTTCGTATGTGCATTGCGACTCTTGTCATGTTTTGATTGTCATTTAATGGTGTGCATTAGGACTCCCATATTTATGGTTCATTGAAGAAGTATCCCTCAATATCTTTTGCTGCGTATGCATTAGAAAAATTCTGACTCTTCGACCATATTAAACGTTAGCATAAACTAAAAAAGCAACATTGGTTAGCTGGAAATCTGGTTCAAAGGCGGCAGCATATGTATAGCGGTGCTTTTCTTTTGGCGGTTTAATGGTTTCATGGTATCTTCGAGTTGAATTTCCTTGAACCGCCTTCTAGTGTAGTACTAAAATTTTCATATGGTAATCAGGAAGCGAAAAATAAGTGCGGGATGGAAAATTAAAATATTTAGTTACCTATAATTACGTGGATTGGTGGGCCAGGAGTCTATCCAATCTTCCAATGGATGAGCATAGTGTTTGAGGAATACTCTCCAAAACTTTATTTTATCAACTCCATCTTTCAAGCTTGTCCCATACCTGACTGCTTTGCAAACATCATCTGATTTATACTTCATCTTCTCCTTCAGTGGTAAGTTGAAGAATTCGTTAGCTTGGCTAAGTGCTTCCTCCATCACTGTTTCAGTGATTCCATGATTGATTATCTGAAGAGAAAAAAAGATCTAATTGGTTAAGAGATTTAACTGATCATATAAATCTTTCCAGTTTCCTAGATCAATACGAAGAATCGAACCAGCTAGAATTAGTATTAACAATGCCTAAAAGATGACGGTGCATAGGTAGGTCGGTTTGCTTGAAACTTACTTGAAAGAAGCCTAGGCTAATGCAAGCTTTTCTGAGCTCTTCAGTGGCAAGGGACCTTTGAACTGAGTCACTTGATCTTAGAGAAGCCATGTCAATGATAGGAACAATGGCGATCTCAGGCGACATACTTGGGCGGTGTGGAGCAGGAATCACATAAGCATTAGGGACATAACTTAAACCTTTCTCTTGTGCAGTCTTTCCTGTAGGAAATGTGCCTGAACTCTCACCATTTAAACCCATTGTCATAAGAAAATGAATTTTCAAAGAAGTAGATGAATTAGAAGAAAAGAAGAATAATGTGGTTTGTGATCACATAGTTGGGTTTATATAGATATCATTGCAACTTTTGTTGCTTTGAATTCAGACCATAAAGGATTTTCATTGAAAAGGAGGTCTTCGAAGGTTTGAGCAAAAAACCAAAGTGTTACTTTTAGCATAAATTGTATCTACTTGATGGATGGAAACAAAAACAAATTAAAAGGGATGATAGTAATTCTCTTCCTTTAGTTCTGTCTTTTCAAAATTTAGGTTAATTTAAAAATCATAGAAGAAAAAAATTTGATATTGTTGACTCTATCCTTGTACCACGTGGGTATTCATTTAATAGGAGAGAAGTTTAATTTAACCCTTCAATGATATGCAAGTAGGGTTTTCAACATAATATTACTTTCTCCAGGTCTCCTTTAGTTTTCTTGAATATGCAAATGGTGTTTGAGATAAAAAGTTGAATAGTAAGAGTTTTAGTGTCTTGAGAGCTGAAACCTATAGTATAAAAAATTGATAGCATATAAATTGATGTTTTTTAGTAGTGTGACTCACAAACTCTTCGAACCAAACAAAGAGTGAAGTTTATATAACTCCATATTTTTTTCTTCCTACTCCCAAAATCCTTGTGCCAAAAAACACCCTCTGAAAATTCTTCCATAAAGGGTTTCATGTATTTATAAGAGAAAAGTATTCTTCCATAAAGGTTTTCATGTATTTATAAGAGAAAAGAATTTCAAATTTATATCCCATTGTTGTTATATTATGCAAACTAATAAGTATTATGTGGTTCATTATTACACCATCATTGAATATTTTATTTTTTTATAAAAAAATTAGGTTTGACTTTTCAAGATTGATTTTGTTGTTGAGTTTATACTTTTTATAATTTGACTTTAGAATACTCATAGAAAAAAGAAAAAATAAAACTCATCCAACCAAAAGAAACGTCCACAATGAATTATAAAAATGAAAAAAAAAAAACTATGTTAAGAAGAAAAAAAATAGTATAAATTGAAAAAGAAGTTTGTAAATTGTAAGGTGGAGTCAAAATAATTAATGATAATGGTAAGTATTTTAGTAATATATGGGAATGAAAACAGAAGAACAATAATGAGAGTGATAGAAAAGTTCGGAATTGTAGTTAAAGGGAAATATTAATAAAAAATAATTATGTCATAATAATAATAATGTAAGCTGTAAATCTGGGAAGGCACCGCTAAGGAAAGAAGCAAGTTGAGAGTAAAAAGAGGAAGGGGAGAGAGAAATAAAGATTTTATTATATTAGTATTTGGAAAATTTAAAATGTATATATATAACGCGTAGAAGAAACAGATTTTGATATTGTGAGGCCGAGTTTTTGTCCACCTTGATGCTTGTGTCCAGGTGCGCCTCCAACTACCACCTTTCTCTTATTATACATATTATCTATTATGGGGGGTTGAGGACTCTGAAGTTTCCTTCTTCTACTATATGTTTCTGATTATGAATGTCTTATGGTTATATCACTAAATTGGTACTTGTGATTTTATTTTGATTTAATGTGGTCTTCATGGTTTGGTGGCATATTTCCATTATCTTTACCCATTAGTACTTTACTATTTTTTTCTCTTTAATTTGATACAGCTCACACCAAATAAGAATCATTATTAGTTCATTTTTGTTTATTTTAGAAAAATGCATTAGTTCATTGTTTCTTTTAGTGTAGGGGCCAGGATTTGAATTATATTAGTTCATTGTTATTCATTTATGGTATTGACTTATTATAGTAATAGTAAAAATTTCTGGGATTTTTGGTTCAAACTGACTTGATTGTAAAGGGTCCATGTGTAGTTGTACAAGTAGGATCTTAAACATGTTTAGTGCTTATTCTTTGGACACGTTTCAATGCTTAAATTAAGTATTAAACAAGAATGATGTTGAGGTGAGTAGGGTGATATTGCTTGTCGTCTCTTATTGTTAGGGATTGTTCTTCTATTTATACCTTAGTGGTGTCTTATACTTCTCTAGTTTTGGTAGGTGGTGGGGTTTGTTAGTGTCAATGGGGAAAAGGACTAGATCAATCTTTTAATTTGAGTTACAATTATCGAAGTTTACTACCTCTTTGGAGGTTACTTCTCGGCTCAACTATTAACTTTAGGAATCATCTTTTATTTTAGCAATACTCTATTAGGTCACTTGATCACCTGCCCATTTGCTTATTCGATATAGCTTAATTGATAAGATGTAAGTCCTAAAACCAAGATCGATTTCTCCCTTTCATTGACACATGGGGTCTATCTTCTCCTATATAAACTTATTTGATTAATTTTGCTTTCATTTTGATCATTATTACTACTAGTATTAGTGTAATTTTATTGTTATTGCAATTGAGATTCTAAATTAATCTATAGAAAGAAAAATTATTATCAATATTTATTTATTTACTTAGAAACTATCTTTAACTAATATGAGTCTTCTAGAACTATCTCCATTCGAATCAATTTAACGTAAGAAGAGAATTGTCTTTCCGACGACAACTATAATAAATAAGGTGTCGTAAGAATTCTTTTTCGTCGAGATGAATATGCAAGATAGCCATAAATGATTTTTAGATAAGAAACATTTTTATGAATAAATGAAGTAAGGAGACATCTATAAACCATATGAAAGGTGATTACAATGAATATTATCAATTAGAAAATAAGATAAAAGAAAGATTGAAAAGCTAATACAAAGCTATAGAACCAAAACCATAAAATTTTCAAAAGCAAAAGTATAGAACAATGAAAAAAAAAAAGACAAGCAAGGGATTTGGAACGTTATGACTTTGATACATAGGACACTAGCTAGGATGGAGAGATGTTGAAGACGATCAACAATAGTAATCTCCTCGAAGACTAAACACCCATAAAAAAATTTTAATTTTCTCAAGAAAATAATTCATTCAAATAGTGAATGATTTAAGTGTTTTCATCAAATCAAGTGAAATTTTTGTATCGAGAACGATGAAAAAAAAGTAAATAATCCAAACTCATGAATCAAGAGAGACAAAATCTAAAAGAGTACCACAATTGAGATTACAATGAAGACACAAGTCGTTTGTCTTATAATCCTCAACCTACACATCAACCACTTGGATGTTATGAAAACAACCAATCTAACCAAACTCGAAAAGTTTACGATAAATGTTCATAGATTTTTATTGAAAGACAGTTTGATGAATTAAGTTGAAAAAAGTATTCTCATGTCTCTGTCTGATTTACTTATTCTTATTTAATTTACATATTTTTATTTTCTTTAATTAAAAAGTTTATTACATTGATTTATGATATGTAAAACTAGCCACAATATATACAATGCTTTGGAATTATGTTAGCATCCAATAGTAACATTAATATATTCTACCATAAAATTAAAAGATCAACTACTACAAACAAAGGACACATCTTTTTTACTGATAAATTATAAACCCCAAATATTAAAACAAGTGAATTAATTCCATTTTTAGAAGAAAGCAAGATTGATAAAAACAAAAAAAAATGAATAAGAGATCATAACCTTTTAATTAATCATTATACAAATTAACAATAAATCTTACAAAACTTATTTTATTTACACTTTTTTAGATGTGGTTTTTGGTGCCTGAACTTAGTCTAGAAGATTTAAAAGGCTAATTTACCCACTAAACGTGGATCAATAATATTAATATGATGTTAATTTTTTTTTATATATGTTTTATGACAAGCACAAAATTGAGAAGGAGCTAAGAATAGGTAAAAGGAAAAAACCCTCAAAGTAAAAAACACATAAAATCAAATAAAAATATATATTATTCTTTGTTTCCTAATATATATATAAATATATTATTCTTTTTTTGACAAAATAATATATATATATATAATTTCTAAATCTTATCCAACCAAATAATCTTCTTTATGAAAAAAAAAATCTTTGTTCACATTGCCTCCATGGACTTGGACATGTTTCTTACAGAAAATTCAAAATGATACTTTGTGGAAGAAAAAGAGAAGAAAAGAAAAAGGAAAAGGAAAAAGGAAAGTGGAAAGGCTTTGCTTTGAATAATATTCATTGGCTTCATTGCAATGCCCTAATTTCTGCTCTCCTCTTCCTCTTTCCATTTTGACCTTACTTCATGCCATCTTTAACATTTAGTCTGGCACTGAAAACTTTGGTATAACTTAATATTATAAATATACGTACTCACAATCACCGATTTATCCATGACGAATTATTAGTTTCGACCTTTCAAATTATAATCTTTTATATTAATAATTAGAGTTGACATATTAATAAATATGAATTTGTATAAATTTATGTATTTGGATAATTCATAGATAATGTATACATACATACAAAGTATTTAGTAATAAACTCTTTCAAATGCTATAATACGAAGCCGCACAAATATTGTTACATCATGAGTCAACTCAACTTTGATGTGTATTACTATTGAATACTTGAATTATGTAATTAAAATGTATGTATGAGTGTATTTTATCATGTTTGTTCAATCTCAATACTTATCTAATTTATCGTGTATATGATATATATCAATACTTCATTCAAATATTGATGAATATGTGTATGTGTGTAATCTATGTATACAATTATTTCTACATACATACAAAGTATTTTGGTGATAAACTCTTTTAAATATTATATATTATATATTTAAGTCGTAAAATGTTACATTGTAGCTAAATTTTGTCTATATTATTATCAAACTCAAATGATTATGCAATAAAGAAGTATGTGTATATATACATATTTACTATGGTGTTCAATTAGTGTACATTTGTACATACTCAAAAAGTTAATAAAATATCCTTACTAGTTAATTTTTTTTTTAAAAGTAGTAAAATATTAAAACGGTTTAAAAAATATAACAAAATTCATTCCTCTTTTTTCTTTTTTTTTTTCTTTTTTTGCGATATTTTGTGCTTTCAGTATAATTCTTAATTTAGTATTCATAAAATATATATGCTTTTAAGTATTTGAAATAAAAATCATTTGTGTTCGATTGTTTGATTTTTTATTTTTAACCATCTTTACAAATTCATAGTCCGTTTGGATTGAATTAAAAAATAATAATTTTCAAGAAATTCATTTTAGTTTGAACTTTTTTTAAAGAATTGTTTAAAATATGTTTTGAGTCCAAATACTTCAATTTTTAAAAATAAACGGTTGAAAATGTAGTCCAAATATGCAATTAGTTTTAAAAAAATTAATTTTTGTATCAAAATGGAAAACTCATAAAAAGTGTTTTTTAAAACTTTTTAATATGTATTTTAATTAGTTTAAAAACGTTAATTGGTTTTGATTATTAAAACCTATAAATATTTTATGAGAGGTGACAGTGTTTGTTCAAAGTCCAAACTCATAAATATTTATAATTATTTAATTAATTTATAAATTATTTGTTTTATGTTTTCTAATTTGACCATGCATATTTTATTTATAATAAACAAAAAGAAAATATTGACCAAATTGAGAAAAATAGAATATTGAAAATAAACAAACAAATAAAACAATAATTTCACTAGCTATCAACGTGATTGATCACTAATAGAAAAATATCAGTATCTATCAAATGTTTGTTATTTTTGATATTTTTCCTCTTATCTAACTATATATTTTTGCAAAGAAAATTGTAGTTGGTTAATTGTTGTTTTTGTTCGTTACAAACAAAAACTCTTTAAAAGATTCAAAAAAAATTAAAAACATAAAAAAAAAATGCAATTCATATTTTATTCAAAGATAAAATTATTGAAAAAAAGTTTCAAAATAAAAATAATAATCACAAAAATAAATTAGAAAGAATTTAAGAAACAATATCAGATGTCGTCTTTAACATAAAAGTTGAGTCATACGAACGCATGCAAAACAATTATGCACCCTTAAACACAAATATTTGAATCTCCAAAGATATATACTTTCTAGACATATAATTTTCAAACTCGTTATACTCATCAAGGCTACAAACAACTCCATAATCCTTGCAACCTATAACTTTTTAAAACATTTTTATTGAGATAACTATACCGTTAATATTTAGACAAAATTCAAGTAGTTGTCCTATCTTATCAATTCCTTATCATTTGTTTGTTTATTTAATTTATCATTAGTTTTTACTACCAACAAAGTGCCTCAATTAAATAAGTAGAAAAAGACCAAATATGTTTTATTATTTTTTAATAATAATAATAATAATTATGATTATTATAATAACAATATTGTGATAATTAATTTTCTTTTTTTCTTTATTTTGAATTAATTGAGTTAAATTTCTATTTTGAGCATTTACTTTTACAAAAAATGGAAAATTCAATGATGTAATTAAACACTGAAACACTCATATTATTACATGTTTTATTGGATAAATTTTATAGAAAATTTCCACAATTATTTTTAAATTTTATAACTTTGTATTTAATAAACTTCAAACTTAAGTAAAATTTAATAGAGAAATTCCTATGCATAAATGTCATAGAAAAAAACAATGAAATTCCTATGGATAATTCAAAAAAAAAACTCATGGATGAAAATATGCTTGTAAGTTTATTTTTTAAAAACCAAACAATTACAATAAATAAAAATATATTTTTAAATTTAGTAGAATGACTTTTAAAATATAATACAAAATGTTATTGTTTAGTAGTAATAATCACAGTGATATATCGATAAATATTTATCAATATTAAATTACATAACAAAAATATCATTAATTGGATTTAACATTTTTGCTATATTTATAAATATTTATAAAATTATCATCTAAAAAAATTGTCCATATAATATATAATTATATTTAGAAATGTAAGAAAAAAGAAAAAGAGAAGTTCCCTCGAAATGGCAATGGCAATTCACAACAATTTCTTGAAGAGACTGATCCCTTGAGGAACAAGATTTTATATTCCAACACGTCTTCGTCTCACAATGCTCAAATACTTAGCCTTACCCTTTTCTTCTTCTTCTTCTTCTTCTTCTTCAACTCTTCCTTCTCTGCTGCTTCCCATTTCCTCTTCTCTCTCAAAACCCACTCCTAATTTCTCCAAACCCTTCGTCCAATCCAATTTTTCAATCAAACCCATCTCTCCTTTCCCCAAAACCCATCGACCCATTTCTTCAAAACCCCCTTCCATGAATCTCTTGAACAAGCTTGGTTTCGGCTCCAAACCCTCGCCGGAGATGTCCGCCATTGCTCAAGGTCCCGACGATGACATTCCTGCCCCTGGCCAGCAGTTTGCCCAATTTGGGGCTGGTTGTTTTTGGGGCGTCGAATTGGGGTTTCAGAGAGTGCCCGGTGTGACCAAAACAGAGGTCGGGTACACTCAAGGGCATGTTCATAATCCTACGTATGAAGATGTTTGTACGGGGCAGACCTATCACTCTGAGGTTGTTCGGGTTCAGTATGATCCTAAAGAATGCAGTTATGAGTCTCTGCTTGATGCTTTTTGGGCTCGACATGATCCCACTACTGTTAATCGCCAGGTTGGTTGGTTTTTTTCTTTTTTCTTTTTAATCAATTTTTTTGATGTGTTATGGTTCATGCCTCAATTCTGGGTTAGCCTTTGTTTGGGTAGTTTCTTTTGGAATTTTTGAAGTTGTTATATTGAGATTTCGCTATCTTTTTTAGAATTGAAGCTTCGATGTTTACCAATATCATATTTGAGTTCAATTTCTCTGTCGTGGATTGTTTAACGACTTGGACTGGTCAATCCTTATGTGTTATTTGTTTCAGGACTCGGGAGGAAAGCAAGCTTATCCATGCTTATGAAATATATACTAGTAACGTAGAGGAAAAATAGTCACTGAGTTAAAAATTCATGAAGGGATGTTTTGTTTCTGTTTATGCCTTGTTACTTACAGTATTGTACTTTCATGGCCATACCGAAAGTTGCGAATTTTTCCTTCTGCTTTGCTACACATGAATGGCTCATGTATTGATATAGTGTTTCCTGGCTTTAAATAATGTGAATCAGATGAAAGATGGCTATTTTAATAAGTATTTACACATGAGTATATGATTAAGAAATGTTAAGCACCCGCCCCGTGGGGAGAAGAGTTGCTTTCTTTGACTTGCGGGTGTATGTGCTATTTTGTGAGTTTTGTAGGTTAGGAGGAATAGTAGGGTTTTAGAGGTGTGGGCAGGGATCCTGGTGATGTTTGGTCCCCTGTTTGTTATTATGTTTCATTGTGGGCTTCGATTTAAAAGGTTATTTTTTGTAACTATTCTGTAGGAGTTATTTTGCATAGTCTGTGTCCCTTTTTGTTGTAGGGTGCTTCTTTCTTTTTGTGGGTTGGTCTTTTATTTTCCTTTTATTATTTCATTTCTCTTTTCTCATTGAAAGTGGTTAATCTCATAAAAAGAGAAAGAAAGAAAGAAAGAAAATGTTAAGCTCATATAAAGTAGGATGTTAGGCAGTTGTAAACATTCCTCAAAGATGCATGCTCAGAGTATCAACTATCGAGTGAAATAAAAACTGTTGATGGTTGGTCACCTACATTGGATATGCTAGTTTGTGTCTCCGTTGCCACACTCGTGTTACATTGTGCTTCTTCAATTGGAAGATAAGTTTTTATTGAAGAAATGAAATTGGCAAAGTAGTAACCTCTTAATTTCAATAGAGGGTACTTTGATCGTATATTAACTTTCTTATTCATGTCTCTTTTGGTTTTAAGATTTAAGGGTAGAGCATTTGATGATGGAGTTTTGAAGAGGTTGAGCATTTAGTTGAGAATAATGTTCCTTTTTTGACTGAGTGGCTGTAGCATTTTTCCTTGAAACATTTTGAGGGCTGTGAATTTATCTGAGAAGATTGTTTCTATTTTGATCGATTGGCTGTAGTATTTTTCCATTGAACTTTTTGAGTGTGGATAATTTAACTAGGAAGAATGTTTTGTTTTTTGACTGAGTGGCTACAGCATTTTCTTTTTGGAATTGATACTGCTTGAAATATACAATTGCTTTTACTAATTAAAAAAAGGAGTTCGTTTTTTGGAACCATCATGGGTTGTTTTCTTTGAAGGAGACGGCCTCTTTATTGATATAGTAATAATGAGACAAAAGCTCATAATACAAAAGAATTACACAATGAGCATGTAACCATGGATCAAGGGGTGCACTTGGACATTTCAACTAGATTGATGGAACCATCATTGGTTGGTCTTGTGGTAAAAAAGGAGACATACTCTCAATAATTAACTAAGAGTTCATCGGTTCAATCCATGGTAGCCACATACCTAGGAATTAATTTCCTACGACTACTAGACTACTAGTTTTGTTGAACACATGAATGTTGTAGGTTTATGTTGTTATCCCAAAAAAGAAAAAAATAATAAAATAATAAATAAATGATTTTTTTTTAGCAAGGACATCATTCCAATGGTCGAAGATCCTATGTGTTTTGAAAGGCACTTCCCTGAATCTTTAGAAAGCTATTTCTCAATGTTTGCCTTGTTTTATCATATATGTAATTATCAGTTGTGGATGTAGCTAGTGCTATTTTAGTATAGTTGATTGACATGGTTTCCTTGGTTGCGTTTTCATTTGTTTGTTGGGGGTGGGGGTCAAATGTGAAATTCTAAAGAAAGTTGAGTTCTTCTTGTGGCTCCTTTTGCTTGAAACAGTAAACACCATATACAACCATGTACTTTTTCCAAAGGTTTCCCATTTTAGGTCTTGGTCAGAGACTTGTAGTGATGTGTTCACATTTACTCTAAAGCATGCTTTTAATCATATTCTTTTATGATTGGAGATATGAAAGTTTCCAAGCTTTTGAATCAGTGATTTCAGGGGATACGGACCCATACTTGATTAGCATCACAGGTTACGTACTAATCTCCTTCCAACCAACTAAGGGGAAGAAGAAGTATTTTTCAAGGATTACAATAAGGCTAATTTTTTTTTTTTTTTTCTTCTCTTTTAAAGACCATTCTTCAGTTTGAGCTACTTATTTATTTCTTATTCCAAAAGATATATTATATATGATGTTTAGCTCCGAGATAACTTGTCATTGTTTTGCATTTGAATCTTTTCTGTTCATCCTCTTCCCTAAATGCAAGTAATTGTGATCATAATCTTTTGGATTTACAGGGAAATGATGTGGGAACACAATACAGATCTGGCATATACTTCTACACTCCTGAACAAGAGAAAGCTGCTCGAGAATCAATGGAACGCCACCAGAAGACATTGAACAGAAAGATTGTGACCGAGATTCTTCCTGCCAAGAAGTTCTACCGAGCGGAGGAATACCATCAACAATATCTCGAGAAAGGAGGTCGATTTGGCTTCAAGCAATCTGCTTCCAAAGGCTGTAACGACCCAATCCGCTGCTATGGTTAGTTAAGTTCTTAGCAGGTAATGTTGGTTTGAAGCTCAAGATTATAGTATTCCATATGCAATTATGACTAGATTAGACGAGCTCTATCAGACATACTTGTAATAAGAATTCGAATGTGTGTATCTATCTGTAATTGGTTTGGCTTTATCAATAAATGAATACGTGGTTGCAACTTGCAAGGATGCTTTCCCTTAATTTCTTGGTCAAAAAATCTTGTGGAAGCCACATGGGTTAGTTCATGGTAGTGCTGGTTCTGGTTTTTTGGTCTTGAAAGTCAGGTTCTGATGTTTCGTGAACTGCATTAGTCTACTGAAAGTTTGGTTATTGTTCATTAATTTTATTAGATTTTGGACCAATTGCAATAATCACCGTAGTTGTAATTACACCCTCGTACTTTCTAAGCCTTCACACTTACACAAGTGTTAAAATTGGGTCATAAACTTATAATAATGATAATGGTTGTATAAATTGAACTCTCAAATGATTTAAACTTATTTGAGAGTTTAATTTTATTTTTCCCGTTTGGAGATTTAATTTAAAAACTTGCAAATTTGAGGTCTAATGTTTTATCAAAGTTAGAGTGCAATGATTTTTTTAAAATAGTTTGTTTTTTATTATTATTTAAAAAAATTTCATCATGCTCATGACTTCTCTAATTTAGTTTTAGCAACAAATATAGAAGATGAAAATTTAAATATTTGTCCGAACTGTTTGCCATTTATGTTAGAATTTTCTCCATGATAGTATGGTAGTAGGAAGTAGAAATTAAAAAGAATAATACAATTGATTCATAAGGATTTTCTCCATGCCATTCTCTTTGAATAAATTGACATCTTTTAGGCATTGTTATTGATGTATGCAATTGTTTATTGCACCACTTGCTACTACTTATTGGAGGTTTTGTATTGTATTTGCTTTATGTTAAAATAGGGGGAAACAGTCAAATATTTTATGACAATGACAAAAGAAAGTATCTCTAAGGTGTTTGGTGTGTCAAAATACCCACCACTCAAATCAAGCCAAATTATTTGTTGTGATGAACACAACGAAAACTTTAGTCCATACGTTTTTCTTTTCTTCCCTTTTTAATTCTTCTCATATGTCCTCTTTTGTTCTTTGGAAACAAAATTGTTTTCGTCTCATTTTAAGCTTTTTGTTTATGAAAGTAACAATTCTTACGCTTTAGTTGCTTACAATTTAGTCATATACTTTCAACCATTTGTAACACTATTTAATTTGTTTCGTAAACAATATTAATACCATTTAAAGAAAAGAAATTAAAAAAGATAAGGTCGTTTCTTAATAAAAATTGACACTTAATTTTTATATTTTTTTAATTATTATTTTAGAGATTAGTGTTACTTATTTCATTTGAAGAATTCAATTGTTACAACGGTTACTTAAGTACAAAAAGGAAAGGAAAAAAAATCCTCCTAGTCCTTGTACTAAAAAGGATTTTTCGCCCCCATTCGATTTAGGTCATGCGGGTGGGATAAAGTGTCACATCTTTGA
Organism: Cucumis sativus; assembly: GCF_000004075.3. Taxonomy (NCBI): domain Eukaryota; kingdom Viridiplantae; phylum Streptophyta; class Magnoliopsida; order Cucurbitales; family Cucurbitaceae; genus Cucumis; species Cucumis sativus. The sequence goes on from NC_026658.2 coordinate 2,730,761, forward strand.
TATCATTGAATAAGTTCAAGCAATATTACCTTTGTTTGTTGGTGATAAAAAATTATTCTTCTTTCATCAAAACGACTTTGAATGCTAAGTTTAGTTAAAAGTTACATGTGTTACTTTTAGCAATATGTTTTATTTATTTTTAATTAATACTCCCACTAACAATGCTTTAAAGGTAGAGAGAAGAACAACAATCGAACGACACTCTCAATCAAACCTTTTCTTTAATACAACAATTGAACTAAGGAGATTCAACTCAAATATTTTGGTGACTATCAATACACTTTAAGCTTTCGTTGGCAACAAACGTTTGAGAGTATGTAACCAAACTCTCTTACCAATACAATACAATCACATGTGTATGTGTGTGTATATATATATGAAAAGATTTAAGAGGAAGGAGTGTCGGTGAACAATTAAGTGGAAAAAAATGTTGACCAAGTATATAATTTAACTTATTTATTTTTTGGGGTAAATGAAATAATATTGAAAATGCTGAAGTAATACATTACACAGGTAGGGACTTAGGGCATCCCCCACACCTTTCCTTTTCAACATGTGAAGCACAAGCATCGCGGCCGACACGTCGTCGGTTCACTTCCCCTCTTCTCTAATTGTCGCCCTCCACCTATCTTTTTTCTCTAAATTATGTGATTTTCCTTCTTTTTCTTCTTTTTTTTTTTAAGAAAAATTGAGTGATTTTCAACCATTAGAAGAAAAAAAAACATGACTATAATGTAAAAATATTGATCTCAATTTTATGAATAAAATATTGAAATGTTATTTTGATTTTTGTAATACTTTTTACTCTCAATTTTTAACTATTAATTTCAAACCTACTATTTTTAATAAATCTTAATTTTCATGTCGAAATTGACTTTAAAAAAAGTTAGACTAAAAACTAAATTTATGGTTTGGGACTAAAGTTTAAAACGTGGCAGTATAAGCGCCGTGCGATTGAGGTGAAGCATGAGATGACCACTCGTGGGCATTCATGTCAGGGAACAATCATTGAGTGTTTCCATTCCCAACCATGAATTCTTTTTTCTTTACTTTCCAATTTCGTTCTTAAATTTTAATTTTGCCAAAAACAAAAAAAACACAAAAGGAAAAATCACTTTTCTTGTAAAGGAAATTTGAACAAAAAAGGAGAAAAATTAAAGTGTTTCCAACCCAAATCAAAGCTAAATTTGAAAATAAAAAGTTTGGTTCAATTAAATTATTAGTAGAACAAACAAAAATAAAAGAATTAAAAGGAAATGTATAGTTCACTCGTGAAAAGTAAGCCTTTATGTAGCTAAATCATATACAATAGAGTTATACTTACGGTTGGCTCAACAAAAATTATACACACATAACCATATGAGAATTGAGGTCTTAAACGGCATGCATCAACGAAAATCTTAACTCATTAGGGTAACAACATTTCATAACCAAGAGATTTCAAAAAATGCTAAATCAAATTCAATTCAAAGTACAAAAATTTCAACTTGATCACAGAGTTCAGAAATATCTTTAAACGTGACAATGACCTTAATAAACTTTGTACATCTATCGCTACCATCTATATAGTTTTTCTTTTATAAGTTATTTATGTTTTGAATAAAACTTATATTTCTATTATCAGTGAACGATGTAAATATATTAAAAAAAGAAACTCTAACTTTGGGGAGATTACACCAAGTAAAAAGTGCACATTTAGCTTTCCCATGTCTTCAAGAAAGCAAGAAATTAGGGTATGGTTTTGGTATGATGGTTGGCCAAATCAATCCCCTCTTACCAAAATCTACCATTTATTATTTATCTCAATTCATCCTAAATAATAAATAATATATAAATATAAACTTATTAAAGAATTATCAAATTTAATTTTTTTTAAAGAATTATCAAATTTAATTTTTTTTTCTTGAATTCAACAACACGTGAGAAAATGATAGATTTAAATCTCTGACCTTTTAACTAGAAGTATATATCTTAAGAGTATGATACTAATACGATAAAATTCTATATTACAATAAAATTGATCTACTGAACAATACTAAACACTTGATTTTTATATTTTAAAATTTGTCATCCTTATTAATTTCAAACATAATTAAATACATAGCTTTTCATTTATAAACGAAAAATTACACAAACATATTAAACATTTACATTTGGTAACCGACATAGAGATATGTCCTCAATCATATCTCATATAAATTGTCACCTATATGGTCAGTGGATACTTAAAGTTAGGCGAAAAGAGGGACTAGGGGCCTTGTCTCCACTTATTATTTTGTGCGTGTGATTTTGATCGGGGACCCTCATTCGAAAGGCACGTTACTATATAGTTACCAGACAAATATAAGAATGTCAAAACGAACATAATTTAACTAATATCAAGTATGTTCTATCACTTACGAAACTAGATGTATATATAAAAGGATGAAAATGGCGTTTTTAGCCATGAGGTGAATAGAATAATATATAGTAGTTGGAAGGTGGGTTATGTGTTCACCTTTGCTTGTTGGAATAAAAGAAATGGAGTGATTGGAACCTTATAACAAATACTAAATATTTATGGCACCAATTTATTTTAGAAAAAAGTGGTTTTAGAAAAAGTGATTTTAGAAAGAAAGAAAATCCAATAAATTTGTTGATAGAGTGATGTGTAGATCTAAAGGCATTAAGCACGTGACAGTGTGACATTGCTTCTTAGCTTCCCAAAAATACAGCCTGTAATTTCTTTACTTATTCTTATTTTTCTCTCAATCAAATGAATTTAATGATTTTACTTTCAATCATTTGCATTTCATTTCATTAATTACTCTACAAATCATTATATTTGTTTTGTTTTAAAAAATTGATTTGATATATAATTACGATATTAAAACCTAAATTTTTGTGGACACATACATACATCAACGATCAAATGTCTTCCAAAATTTAACATATTTTCCAAACCAAAACCCACGTAATGGTCATTCAAGATTGGATTATCTTCTATAAATTGCCACTTAACATCAAGAAATTTGTCCATTATAAAATTATTGATTCAAACTATTATAGTAACATAAATCGAAAATGAGATTATTAAATTTTGAAAAGATTTGAAAAAGTTACTTCAAACTCGAAAATAACTACCTACGATTTTAGTCTTCGTCTTAATCAATTGTACAATGAATTTTTTCAAATTTGAAAATCGATCCCGATAAGAAATGTCCAATGAATTCTACAAACAAAGAGTGTGCTAACAACTTGGCTTAAAAGAAAAAGACATATTCTATAGGGCTATATCGACAATTCCTCCATTAAAGCAAAGAAAAGAAAGAGAGAGAGAGAGAGAGTTAGTAATTGATCCACACCCACAACCAAAATAAAAATGAGAGTGAAAGCACTTCTGAAATAGGTGACGATCGATAATATTGAATGGGAGAAAAAGAAGGAATGGTTGGGATTCCCAAAGTCATAAACTATCTATCCTCTGTTCTACAGAGAGTTTCAGATTCCAATGACAAAGAAAACAGGATGATTACCAAAAGGAATAATTCAGGTTTTGATGGAATATCAAGACCAAGCATTTCCATACAAAGTTATTTAGAGAGGATCTTTAAGTATGCAAACTGTAGTCCAAGTTGCTTTGTTGCTGCTTATGTTTATCTTCATCGCTTTCTTCACAATCATCATCCTTCCAATCTTCATATTGATTCCTTCAACGTTCATAGACTTCTCATTACAAGTGTTCTTGTTTCTGCCAAGTTCTTCGATGATCTGTAAGTTCTTCTTCTTCTTCTTCTTTCAATATTTCTGCCAACTTTCCTCATTATCTTCTTCTTCTTCTTTCTTTAAACCTATCATGTTCGAATGTTTATTGATTCATTCCATAAAATCCTTGAAATAGATGAATTAATTGTTTCGGGATATATATGTAATTTTCTGTTCAGGTATTACAACAATGCTTACTATGCAAAAGTTGGTGGAATAAGCACCATGGAAATGAACCATCTTGAATTGGATTTCTTATTTGGTTTGAGATTCCAATTAAATGTATCACCAAACACATTTCACATTTACTGCTCTTATCTCCAATCAGAAATGCTATCAACAACACAACCCAAACTCCAAATCCAAACACCTATAGAACAGCTCCATTCCTTCCCAGAAGATCCAGAAGCGCGCTTGACGGTTTGAGCCATCTCGGCATCTCGAAATCATTTTTGTTAAAAGGGATTGTTTTCAAATATAGGAAAATGAGTTAAAATATTTATGAAGGTAACAAAACGTGGTTGTTATTTCATAAATATTTTCAACATTTTTGTCGTTTTAAAACAATTTTCTTTCCTAAAATCACTTTAAAACATGTTTTTGTTCAATTCTATATTTTTATATTTGATTTTCGTTTTGAATAATTAAAAGCATGTTTTATAGTGATTTTGAAAGTGATAAAAGTGATTTTAATCAGCGTACAGTAGATGATTAGAAAGTGATCATAATTGTAATATGAAGGCTTTTATTTGTTGAGTTATGAACCTTATTAGGGGCAAATGTGGGAGTTCCTTTGAAAGCATTTTTCTTTGGGCCAAAAGAAGAATGAAAAGTTTATTCCCTAAATGGGTTTCTTATTTTGTTACCCTAATTTGCTTTCTTTCTTGTTGTTGGACATTTTTGCCCCTTTTATGTGTATTGTGTAGAGTTGTATTTGGATGATTTGTAAGATGTTATGAACAATTATTTGTAAGGATAGACATTGTAAGTTGTTTTGATTTAGCCAAATAAATAATTTAAATGTTTGTAAAAGTTCAATAAATTTAAATTTAATAAATAATTTTAACAAGATAAAATATAAACACCGACAATTTTTTTTTTTTAATTATGATTACGTTACGTAAAATTATTTATTTTGGTCGATTCTTATCATTTTTTCTCAAGTCAAGATAGTGATAGAATTTGAATGATATTAAAACAGTTGAATGTTTTGGGTAAGTAAAATACACATTAAGTAGCCAACATGCTATTCTATTCTTCTCCTTTATTTGCTCAAAATCCTTGAAAAAGTTTAAATATATATTTTTCTTCTTCAAATAATTCAAGAAAATGGAAAAATAAATAAAAGAATACAATTTCAAAATTAAAATGTATTACTATGTTTATTTCAAAATGCTATAAAATGTAATTAAATTCATTTAAAACTTAGATGCTAAGTAAATATCATATCTTAAATAAAACTATAAAACCTTATGATTTTATACCATTTGATCTATGTTTATGGATGAATGGTATAAGTGATAAATGTAGAAACCAAATTATATTACTACACTTTAATTTGCAAATATACTCCAAATTCATCTAAATAATATTTTGTAAAAATGGAAAAGGGAAAAAAACTATTTCTCATAATTTATTTTGAGGTGAGGAAAAAAAAAGGCAATAATAGCCCATGTTAATGAGGAGTGATTTTATTTGGGCTTAGGTATCCATTAAGCATGGCCCAGTTGACATTGGGCAACTTGGGCTGGTTAGTTAGGTCCATTTTCAGTATATTTCCCCCAAAAAACAAAGAAAATTAAATTTCAATACGAGAATGTCTCGGTAAACCAAATAAATCAAAATATTTAAAAAATATAACAAAATTTTATATTCTCGCCTAATAATAAATTTTTTTAAAAGTTTTGTCATTTACAATAGATTTCTATTGGTGTTTATTGATGACGATATATGGTAAAAATTGTCTCGTTTTAACGATCAAACAAACTCTTATTGATTTTTTAAAAATTCAAATATATATCAAATAAATATTGTGTTGTTTATGTCAGTTTAGAAGGTTGCTAATTGCAAAACAACTTTTCGTATGTTTGAAATTATTTTTATTTTTCATCGTAAGTCCACTGAATTAGTTTTTTCAAGTACAATAGAAAAAAGAAAATGTTGCTCGATCTTGCAGGATTAACTCAGCTGAAATTAATAGCTTCTAACACCTACCCATGAATTTACAATCCAAATACCAATAATATTGGTTGATATTTATATGTGTGAATAATTATAAGGTTTGTCCATTATTCAATTCTCTAACTAATAAATTTATAACACATTAACAATTCATTTAAATTTCATCAACATTACGACGAGACTAATCTTTTTTTTCGAGTCAACAAAATGCAATCCATAATGAGTTGATATCTTATCAATTTGTTGTCATTTAGTGGTCAACCTGATTTGTGAGATGATTTATAATTATTTTTCAAACTTCAACGATCAAAGTGTCTACTCTAAAATTTTAGGGACTAAATAGACATTTAACCTTCTTTATTATATGATTTTTTTCCAAAAAAATCTATATTAATTAACTTAAGTAAAAACTAGAATAATTAACTGTTTGCATAAAAGTTTATTACGTAGTTTTTACATACTAACATTAGTACGTACTCATTTTTTAAATTCAATTATATGATTTTTTTTATAAAAAAATTGGTAAGTATATAACTCTAAATGGTTGCCGTATGTGTTATATTATGCTTTACATTATTAACCCCACAAGGAGGGGAAATTTTATACTAAAATACACAAGTCATCCCCTACTCACATAATTAATAGCTTCTAAATTACACAAATCCATTTATCTTCCTTTCAAAATAATGATTTATTTTAGTAATTAAGAAAATGAAAAGATGAGAAATGGAAAATTGGAAAATATATTTTAGTCTCATTATAAAGTTATATAATACTACACACTATAATATATGATTATAAGGCTGAGTCTCATATATATGGGAAAACTTTAAACAAAGCTTACAAACCATATATATTATAATTAAAAGCGAGCTAGCTTGCTAGGGCTAACCATATATATTCTCACCTTTTTATCACCATATATCACTACACTTTATAACATATATTCATTCACATACATTTTTTCTACCCTTGCCTGTTCTTGTCCCTTGTAGTCATTGGCGATCGATACTCATCACCACTCGGACCGCCGTATCCGCCACCACTACCGCCACCGCCGGAGTTACCGTAGCCACTTCCAGACCCATATCCACCACCATGAGCACCACCACTCCCACTTCCATACCCATATCCCGACCCGGACCCAGATCCCGACCCAAATCCATATCCATAACCTTTTCCAAACCCGGTTGGAGAGCGGCCCGAACCGGAACCGAAACCCCAACCGCTCCCAGGGCTTGAACCCCAACCCCAATTGTAGTCCCAATTAGGACCATGGCCGGAGCCATAGGCCCCAGTGGGGTTCCCATTCCCACCACCACCTCCTCCACTGGGTGAACCCCAAGACATGTCAGGGAAATTGAGAAGTTTCCGGGGAGTAGCGCCGCAGCTGACGGTGGAGGAAGATGTGAGTACAAAGAGAAGAAAGAAGAGAGATGAGAGATGGAATTTAGATGGTTCTTTCATATTTTTAGTGAGTTTTCTTTTATTCTAAGAGAGAAAGAGAGAGATTTGAAATTATTATTAATTGGTTGAAGGATAGAAGTTGTGTTGTGTAGTGATCATTAAAGTGGCTTTTATAGTGGGGGGAGTGTTGGTGGGTTTCATCTTATGACATGATTAATTCTTTTTTTGAATAAAGATTAAACCTGTGACGACATACTTTTCAACTTTACTAATATTATTAAGTATTATAGTTTATATAATACAATAATTAGTAATTATTATATAGTCATATTTTTTCCCTTTGTGAGTGCACTTGTCCATACTCCACAATTTTACCCCACAAAAACACCAAAACTTCACATAAAAGTGACTAGACGGTGGAAACAAAATCCCTATTACTCCTTTACGTTATAAGATAATGCCAAAACAACAAAATAATTAATTAGGAAAAAAAACAACAAATCTTATAAGTTATATCAATCAAATCGAGTTGGTTTGATACATTCATTTGGATAATATATGTAATTAAGTCGGTTTTATTAAATTCTAAAAAATTTCAAGTTGATCTAAATAAATAATTTTGATTTACTTTTTAATAGATGACAATTAACATAATCTCACATATACTACTCTACTATGTTATTTTATAATTTATTTTTACATCAATCATTTGATAAACTTTTTATTAATAGATACGAAAAATAATGAAAATATCTACATAGACCCAAACAAACAACTATTCAGAAATAGGATCAAACACTACTTCACATATCTCTTTTACTCTATATAGTACAGTATAGTATATTCATGATAGACCCTAGCAGGGCACTAGAAAATAAGCATGCATGCAAACAAATTTAATCAAATATTTATCACTTATATATACTCACTTCTATATTTTATTAATTTGATATATTAATAATAAATCAAAAAACACAATTAAAAAGAAAACATCTGATAGTTTTATCATTCATAAATCATATAAGAAAATATAGAAGGTTGTCGTTATCTTTAGGATGAATTAAACTTAAGTTTGTCATATATGTTGGTGCCTCTTCATCAAAAGCTGGTTTTTTCAGTTTGTCTTTTATTTCTTTCCAAAAATGGGTTTGTTGCTTATATATAATATATATTAATCAAGTTGTGTGTGGTGATAAGGTCAATTTTTTATGGAAAAAAATATCTATATAGTGGAGGTTTGAGTAAGGTTGACGTAATATGAACATTTTGTGTGTAAATGTGTTATGTAAATCAAAATCTATTTTATTATGATTAGCTTGTATTGTATTTCATGTACCACTAAATGTTCAAAATAAAAATGGAAATGCCACTATTTTACTTCATTTTATTTTATATATATATATATATATATAGAAAGTGATAGTTAATTAAATTATATTCTCTATCTACAAATATATATGTGTGTGGAATCTGTGGATTCAAATTTAAAATTAATAGAAAAATTTAATTATCAAGTGGAAAAATTGATAAAAGAAAAAAAAAAAAAAAAAGAACAATAAGCTAGAATAGTTATTGAAAAATTAATTAGGAATGAGATATATAGAGTGAGAAGGTAGAGCAAAAATTGAAAACATTAATGACGTCAATAAATAGTTATACAACATTAATTTTAGATTATAGTCAAAGCACATTTAATAAAAGGAAAAAAGGAAAACCATAGATTATTTAGGTCTCCCATTTTAGATGAGAGGATGATATCATCATTTCCATTTTAAGCTCTACATTTTTCTTTTTAATCTTCTAAATATGATCATCTAAAATAAAGAAAATTAAAAAGAAAAAACTCTATACATACAAATTAAAAGATCTTTAAAATACTTTTCTCCTAAAAAATATTACTCTTTCGTCCTATATTTATCCCGCATATGTCTCAATTAAAAGTAAAACATAAATTGGTGAATTCTAATGATATCATATTATTTAGTTGAAGCTAAAGTTTAATTTAGTCGGAATGCTAAATATGACATAAATCTATATGGTTGTGGTTGAGTTCATGGGTTTGGTTCAAGACTATCTAGCTTATGAAGTCGACCATTCCCTCCAACTTGAAAAGTATCACGTGCTTCACTTTCTCAAATCAAACGTAAGAATCCAACCAAAAGAGAATCAAAGGATTTAATATTAGAGATCAAACCACATCATATCAAATCAACATAAATACAATATCAACACAAGTTCAACTCCACGAATTAAATTTGTTCGAAAATCTTGTGTGAACAATGTTCTTTTAAAGTAACCACGTAAATCTTGTTATGTGCTATTATTAAATGTAAGTTAAGCTAGAGGGTGCTTGGATTATAGGTTAAGTTTCTATACATTCTTTTTCTTTAGATATATATCCTATTTTGATTGGCTTTCAAATTTGATAATAAATACATATGGCCATGAACTCACCTACCTTTCTCCTTGTTCCCAAATAATCCTTAAAGTAAATGAGATTGAGTAGTTATGCAATTATTAGATGGATTTATACCAAATCCTTCAACTAAACTTTCTCATACAACTATGTGAAACGTTCACTTTGGATTTTAAATTGGAATCAACAAAGTTGGCATTGTCTCTTGAATTTAAATGATGTACGTTTAACTTTCTTATTTGCTAAAAATAACGCATGATTATGCATGCATGCTTTGTTAAAAATATTACAATTTGAAGTGCATTGTCATGTAAGGTAAAAGTAGAGAGTTGATTAAAGAGGGACTCAGTCCACAAAAACAAAGAAGAAAAACGTGAAGATCATATGAGTCAGTGAGATCATCATCACACTCAAAACAAAAACTTCTAATAATTTTAAAACTAAAGATTTTTAGATTTTTTCTCAGAATTGAAATGGTACCTCAAAGAATATTTATATTATATTAAAGAAATTGTAAAGAAAAAAAGACAAATATAAATTTTTAAAACTAAAAGCTAAAAGCTAAACAATAAGCATGTCTTCTTAATGATTTATATAACATTACAATGTCCAACCATATTATTTTTCCTTTTTGTTCTAAGATTAAAGTCATGTATATTTATTTTAGTCTATGTCGAATTTCTTTAATACACTACTACAAGAATTTTGATCATGGTTGACGTAGAGAAACATAGATAGATTTTAAGAAAAATTTGGACAGAATTTCTGCTGATGTTAATTTTGTGTAGACACGCTTTGTAGCTGAAACGCTGTTGTCTTTTCCTTTGTCCACATTATTGACGTTACGTCGGCAGAACTCATACCCGTGAAAAAAATAATAATATTTACTCTTCACAGTTTTACCATTTTTGTTTTCTACAAATTGTAGGCTACAACAAATTATAACTATCACGCATCTCTTTTTTTTCCCTCTTATATTTTCTAACTTCGGACTAAATGACTTTCAAATCGCACCAATTTTGTAACGATGTTAATTAATGCTAGTTTGATAAAAAAAAAAATCTTATTTATAAAAATTATTTAAATCTTTTTCCTTTTTTAAGCTCAATTCCTTGTAGGCCCTTTCCAACTAAATTCTCTAGAAATCTCAGGAAATTGATGAACTCTCTTTATCAAATGAAGAAAGAAAAGAAAAACAATAGATAAACTAAATAAGAATTTATGAATGGGGACACTTTATTTTTTTACGAAAATGCCAATAAAAATATTGAAACTTAATAAAAATAATAAGCAAAAAACTAATAAATGTTTTTTTAATATATATATATTATTTTGTAAGCAAGAAATTTGTGAAATATTTAGAGATATTAACACCTCATTTTCTGTTAACCGACTAAAAGGGGTGGTGGTGGGCACCTTTGGACTTTAACAGCCCATTAAAGGAAAGCCACGTGGACAGAAGATGAAATAGAATTGGACCGTGACGGAATTTATTAGGACTGTTTTTTTTCTTTTCTTTTGTGGGAAGATAATTTGTGGCGTGAAGTGCTGAGTGGAAAAAGAAAGATAACGACTTTGACTTCCACGTTCTTTGGTTGGACGGTTGTGATTATCTTTTATTATTCAAACTTACACCTTTACTATCTTGCCACGTGTACTCCACTATTTATTGTTTTTCTTTTTAGCTTAAGAATTTAGGGTTTATATTATTATTTCTTTTATTGTGGTCTAAGTGATTCTTCTTCTGTAGAGGTAAATTATTAATCAATATTTTACCTTTTATTTTCCTTTTGAAAAATTTTATCTTTCTTTTTTTATTTTTATAATTTTACCTTTTATATTTATCCAACACCTTTATCTTCTTATCTTTTTCTACATTACAATTCTATTTTATTACTTTTTCAAACGAGTACATGTACCACAATTTTAACTTTTTTTTTTTATTAATTGAATATAATATTTTAAGGAAACGTTACATTTTTTATTTAGTTATGGTTTTTGGACTAATTTTTATTTGATCTTTTACTTTTCAAATATTATACTTTTTCTCTGTAATTTTTGCTTATAATTTCAATTTAGTACTTATTTGTCAAAACATTAGTATTTTACCATCCAAGTTCAAGTTTTGTTTGAATTTTATTACGTGGAATTAATTAATTTTATTAGAAATAAAATTTTTTAAGTTAATTAATAAACACTAACACTAGAGATCAAAACGTGTATTTAATGGAAAATCAAAGCTAGAGATTGTAAATGTTGAAGCCTAAAGACTAAATTGAAAGAAAAAAAATTCAAATCTTGAGAATAAACTTAAAACATTATAAAATATAAGAACTAAATAAAAAATAAATTTGAAATTTAAAAATAAAAGTATAACATTCTCAAATTTAGGCTAAGACTAAAAAATCATTTTTTTTTTCTCCTTTTTCAGTAAGTTGATAATAGCTATGATAGGTTAGTAAAAAGAGAGTTGGGTGATGTTTATCAAAAATTGATCAAAATTGTTCAATCATTCATGTTCAGTTGATATGATATGATAATTAATTGATACTCCTGAGTGTACTCAAGCTGGTAACAACATCACAAAGTATAAACAAATACATGTTATTTAATATTAACTAAGCATGTAATTTAAACTTGTAAAGTACCTAAATAACTTTTTTTTCAAAAGTTTATGAACAACATAGATACAAGGTTTGAAACACAAGAATGAAATTTGCAAGATATTTTTTTCTTTCTCTAAACACTATTGTAATTTAACTTTATTTGAAAAAGGGCAAAGGTTTGCCTTTTGACTTATTTGAATACCCACTAGATTATGTAATGATGAGTTCTACATGTTTTTAGCTTTGATATTTCTCCTGTTGTTGGGGACAAATTGTTTCTTCTTTTTTATAAAAAGATGAAAATAATTAAATCTCTCTTAAAAAATAATAATAAAATGAAATGTATATAAACAAAATTGACTAAAATGATAGGTTTTCTTTTAGTACAATAATTATAAGGATAGAAATCGAAGTTACGTTGACGAAGAGAGATCGAAAATATATGTCAATTACTTTGAAATTAAACTCACTTTAGTCGCAATCTTAGATTTGTGAATAGTTATTTTAATATACACATGAAAATGAATATTTACAAATTAATTGATTATGTCAACATCAACGTGAATATGTAACTAATACGATCAATGTTTGGCTCACCAACTTCATAAGTTTGGTACTAAACAAATCAACTTCAATAGTACAAATTAATCGAACGACTTCATTTTACAACTCTACATTCCAACACAAATTTCTCATAAAAAATTATTACAAGTACATAAAAATATCTCCTCAACCCAATTACAACACTCCCTCCAAGCATTTGTGATGATTTGAAACTAACGACATAGGCTCTTATTACAATAATGTTAGGAGTCCATCACTTCTTTAAACATTTCATATGTGTGACAATTACTATTAGACTTTCCTTGATTTGTCAAAACACAAAGCAGTGGAGTGATCTCGACCAGAAATGTCAACTAGCAATGAAAATAAGGGTATAAATTTGATAAGTATCTATGATTGTTTTTAGATATGGAAATCCCAAATCCCTACATATTCACATAATATGATATTATACAAAAATATCTTGTTACACAAAGGCAAAAGGAATAATAGAGCACTAGAAATGTTGAGAATCTAGGGCACAATATTTGAAATCATGGCCAGAGAAAACACATGCCCAAGACTTGAGTGCCCAATTCAGTTGGTCCCAACTCCCAACTTCCAAGAAATATCTAAAGAGGAAAAAAGAATAACATACACACATATATATATATATAATGTTATAAGTATGTATGTATTATATTAATGTAATGTAATGCTTTTTCTTAGGGCTAAATCCATGTGGGTGTCCTCTAAATTCATCCACTTGACCCATTTTCCCAACCCATTAAGTGGGGCCCATTACCCTCTAAGGCAATTTGCAAATTTTACTAATGGGCCCAATTCATTTGCCATTTCAAACGAGAACTTGAGTTCCATTAGGGCCCAAGTCCATGTGCAACACTTTCCCAACTATACTCTTCAATTCTTATATATACATATGCATAAATATCTTCTTTCTTTGGGTTGAGTTGATTTTTTCAGGTCTTTTACGTTTCAAAATATTAATTTAGTTTTATTGAGAATGTTTATAAAAAAATAGTAAAAAAATGTACGATAATAAGACTTATATTACTGCATTTTCTAAATTGCTACCCCTCTAAAAATAACGTGGATACATCTAATTATTTGTCATATTTGTAGTATTTGCAATATGCAAAAGAAATATGTTTTTTTCTAAAAATTGTTGTTATTTGATGTAATTTTCATTTTTCTTATTTTGTATTAATTTTTGAAATTGCAAAACAACTATGTTCTATTTATGTTATTAATATATAAATATTGTTTCATAGTTAAAGGGAAATAATATATTTTTTTACTCAAGTACAAATGGAGATATATAAAAGATATATGTATGTCAATTATTTTTTAGTTATGTCATATTTAGTGCATGAGAGTTGAAATCACTTTATAACAAAAAGATTTTTGTTGGTAATTTATCTCATGTGCATAAGTGTAGCCATGAAATCTATAGGGAAAATGTGGGGAACAACAATATATGGTTTTAACCTTTTATGTTTTTTAGTTCATTAGTTTGAATGAGATTAATGGTGGATTAAAGGTTTCAATAAATTTCAAGTAGTTAATCATTAATAGATTTTTTTTATAGAGAGATTGTTAATTGAAACTTTTGCAAGGTCATTCCAAATGTTAATATATACTACCAATCACAAAAACGTAAAGCTTTGAATTCTCACATTAGGCCAAATGTTGTTATTCAACTAAGAGCCTTCCTATCATTTAATAAACATTTCAAATTAATTAATTAAACAGTGAGACGTGTTTCTTGAATATATGCTATTAACCTTTGTTGTTATTGTTATGGTAATAAATTTTTGTTTTCAAATGTGAAATTTTAATCTTTTGACTTCAAGAAAAGAAGTATATGTCGATTATCGTTGAAATTATTTGTATTAAGCTTATATGAAAGAGTATCAATTGTGCATGTTACTTTATGTATTGTGAATCGTAAAATATTTTAGAAAGGACTCCAATATTTTCATTCTTTCTAAATTAGTTAATTAAGGCAGAAAGGGGAGATGAAAATATAAAGAGAGTTAAAAACAAGTCTAATTTTTTGAAACAAAATATACATAGAGAGAGATAATTAAATGCCTTTTTTGCTTATGTCGTTGATTAGGGGTATTAATTATGATATCATTTTGGTTTTTGCCATGAAGATTGCCATTGCTTGTCATAGAAGGTGGCTTCTTCAGCTATATTCCTTAAGTTCTCAATATCTTCACTTTGCCTAAACAGCAACACGCCAATGACAGTTAAAAAAAGAGCTGTTTTGCATATGAAATTCCCGCTTTGCCCAACTATTCCAACTCCTGTTAATGCATCCACTGCATACCCCATGAAGAACCCTATCATCGCTGCCCTACCTTCATCATCATCATCATCCATCAACAAACAAACAAACAAGAACAACATATCAATTCAAAACGTTAGTTTAATTTAGTGGATAAGACAGACAGTTATTGATTAGCTGCTTGTTTATTTGTTTTTGAATCATACCATTAAGTAGTTCGGCTTGTGGAAGGTAGGACTTGGTGAGCCATACCCACCAAGGTATAATGGAGCTTCTGAAGACCACAGGTTCTTGATTTGTAGCTGCTTCTGGATGTATTTCAAGAAACTTCCTCCTCTTTGCTTCTACAATGTGTACAATAATTTATAACGCTAATCCAAACTTCTAATTCACATTATGAATAATACTTGATGACATATATAAAAGTAGACTATGCTATTAATTAAAAGGTTGATAGGCTATAATAAATTTAATCGTTCAATATATGGTTTGTAAGATTATGGTTAAAAATTAATACTTTTGGTTTCATAATTTTTATGAATTGTCTTAGTTTAATTTGTAAGAATTCTGTTAATGTACTTTTAATTTTGTAATAACGGTAACAATCTTTGTGATTTATTAAACACGTTAAAAAGAAAATTTAATAATATTGTTCATAAATTACTAAATTGTAATATTAAAGTTGCATGAAGTATAAAATTGAATAATAAATCAATTTTGAGTGATTAAAGGTGAGTTTTGAAATGATTAGGACATAATAAAAGTAATTTTAACAATTTACCTTCAATAACTAATTAACGAGAGGTATTTACTATCCAAAAGTTTAGAAATCGAAATCGAGTTTTCTTCTAACTCAAAATTATAAAAATGAGATGCACTCACCTTCAACAATGACACCTTCCCAATCCATCTTACCATTCTGTACAAACATATTGAGATCCCAAGTTCCATTTTTCCATCTCTTATCAGTAAATCTTTCACCATTGTTATTCCAATCATCATTATTATCTTCCTCTTCCTTAACCACAGCTGATGCAGCATTTCCACGACGATACTGCTGTGCAGCACCATCGTCTCGGTTCACGACATCAAGAGTACTAATTACCTTTGGTGTTGGGTTTTTCGTCGTTGAGGAATAGCCGGGTTTAGCTAGATGAACACGTTGTTTTTTCTTCATGGAGACATGATTTGAATTGGATGCTCTTGGCAATGAGGCAGAGATAGCAATTGAAGCCATATTGTTGCTTTTGAGATTTCTAAGCTCTTTTTATTTTCACTTATCTCATTTTATTTCTAAGTTTTTCTTTTATCTTTGTCTCAATTTTCTTATGGACTTGTAATAATTAACAAAAAGAGAGAAAGGAAGTTGCCCATGCTGTGAAAATGAGGAAAAGCTTATCTTGTCATAAAGCCCATGTTTGCATTGCAGGTGAGGTTTATGGGCATTTGCCTCATCCCATGTCTTTCACACCAATAGTTTGATAATAACCAAAAGGCCTAAGCTTACCTTATTCTTGAAAGATAATGAATCGGTCATAATGAAATCGAGAAATTTGCTTCTCCAAGAGCAAGTGGTTTATTAAGGTTTGAAAAGCAATTTTCGTTCCTAAACTTTCATGAAAGAAACAATTTAATCTTTGAGCTTTGGTTGGTGACAATATAGTCATGTACTTGTTTATAGCTGTAACAAATTTAGTCTCTAAGTTATATTAGATTAAGGTACTTAGAGGTTGAAAGTTTGAAAGGAATTGAAGAAAGGTATGGAGATAAACGAATCACTAATGAGAATTATTAAATTTTCATTGCTAGAATAATAATAATGTAACAACTATAGAATTGAGACATTGTACACACTACAATCGAAGTTTCAACAACTTATGCAAATCCATCCTCCTATGTATGCTGCTTTCATAAGTTGAAGAAAATCAAATAGAACAAAATGCTAAATAAGAGTTAAAATTCCATCTTGAATTGCTTTCTTCCATGGTGATATTAATAAGATTCTCTTTGATATGGAAAATCATCAAAATCTATAAATTAAGCTTCCCAACCTCTGAGAAGTGTGGCGCGTGCCACACGGTTTACACCCAACGTGAAAGCGCCCATCCGAAGGTTGCAATCGTGGGTCTTGCACATGTTCTTTATGTTATGAAATGCTCTAGTCATGTACCTTTGAAGTTCAGTGTTTACTTTGTCTTCATCCCACATGAAACCTTGAATGTTCTGCACATTCAAATACAATAATCATATGTTAGTTAAACGTTTTTAGTTTTCTATTGTTGAAAATCATGATTGTTTACTCACGATCTCCTAGTAAGTTTTGCTCGTTTCTTAAAAATACATTTGAATTCTAAGCTATTATTGGTGAGTTTATAAGCTTAACTTTCAAAGACAAAACTATTAGGAAAAACAAGTTTTGTTACCTGAACCCACTCGAAGTAGCTCACGGTGACTCCACCAGCATTCGCATATATATCGGGTAGAATTACGACTCCCTTCTTAGATAGAATCTGCAACAATGGAGGATAAGAGATCAGAAACTAATTCTTGCTTGTTTATGACTTGCTCATTTGTATCCTGTTTTACACAATAAGAAAAGGGTTTGTCACTTTTTTTTTACCTCATCTGCCTCTGGATCTGTGGGGTGATTTGCTGCCTCAATTATGAACTTGGCTTTCACTGAACCAGCATTTTCCCTACATAAAAATCAATGACACATTTATAACTATATGGGTATGAACATTTTAAGATCAATGTTTTAAGGATCATCTTTCATGAGATTTTATTAGAAAGAAGGACAGAACAAACCTGTTTAGAACTCCACCTAAGGCACAAGGGATAAGAACATCGCAATCGTGTACAAGTAGCTCATTTGGATCCATATCGTCTGCACCTTGAAAGTTCACAAGGCTTCCAGTACTTTCTTTATGCTTGTAAAGTTCTTGAATGTCGATACCATTTGGATTCGTTACGGCACCAGTGATATCACTTACAGCAACAACCTTTCCACCTTTCTCATGAATAAGTTTTGATGCCCAATATCCCACATTTCCAAACCCCTACAAAATTTTCAGTTGTGAAAGGTCATTTTTCTGTGGTTAAGAATGCAATATTCAACTAGGAAGACAGGAATGAAACTGTTTCAAGTACCTGAATTGCAAATGTCATGTTCTTGATCTGTTTTCCATGCTCGGCAAGTAATGCCTCTGTTGCGAAAACAACACCACGCCCGGTTGCAGCTTCTCTACCAAGTGATCCACCCAAATCCTTAAATTTCAAAGGTATAAAGTTAGAGAGAGAGCAAAAAAGAAACAATACTTGAAGCTTGGGAATTCGTAAGATTTTATTATCTTAGAAACATACTATGGGCTTCCCAGTGACAACGGCCGGGGAATGACCGTGAAATTTTGAGTATTCATCCAAAATCCATGCCATAGTCTGCAAACATTACCTCAGAATATAAGCTAAACATAATAAATTTGAGAGTACTTCCAAAGCAAATTCAAGCCCATGAAGGAGCAAAACTCTGTGAAGTGTGAACCTGTGCATTGGTGCCCATATCTGGAGCTGGTACATCAGTATGAATTCCAATGAGATCATGAATTTTTTGTGTAAAGACACGAGTCAAACGCTCGAGCTCGCTATTGCTTAACTCCCTTGGGTTGCAGCCAATGCCACCCTTTGCACCACCATATGGGATATCAGCAACAGCAGTTTTCCAGGTCATTAATTGAGCCAAAGCATTAACTTCATCAGGATCAACCTGTATATACAAAAAAACCATACATCTCAATTAACCAAAAAAAGTAATGAAGTTCAAGTATACATAATGCTCTTCTTAAGGATACAATTATCAGAGGAGAGAGATTCGAAACCTAGTAGTACATTAAAACAATTTAAATTTCTCAATCCATCATCGTTAGAGGATAGGTTACAATCCATTGGCAAGATTCTTGCTTCATATGTAACTTTAGTAATTAGAATTGGAATTTCAAGAAAATCTGCCCATGTAAAAATGCATACAAGAAAGACACCTTGACCCACAATCAAGAGATCCAATGTTCAAACCCACACACCCCTACAAAACCGATTAGAGCATTGATGCCGAAGGTATATATTGACAACTACAAATTTAATGGCCATAAATTCTGAAGCGTACTTCTATGGTAATTAGCAATAGATTCCAAACGTACAAATTTAACCAACCCTCAAACAATATCAAACATTATCAACATTGTTGTACACTTTAAATATATAAAATATATAGTCTATATACAAAATTGACATTAAAATCGGCCCTCTACTTTCCTGTTGAATGCCAAGTTTTTTTATAATTTTTTTTAATAGACAAAACAGAAGGGTGGACAGAAAAAAACCATATCAGATAAATGACATTGACAACATATTCGTAAACCTTTGTGAAATCATAATCATCCTTTTTACAAATTGGGTCTATTCTAAACCAAAATGGGCCGGCCCAATCTCACCTCACCAAGCTAGAAATCCATATTCTTGAAGAATCAAAGAGAAAACAATAGTTCTAAAATCAAAATTTGTTGCCTGTAGCTAGCTACCAAATTAACAAAATAGGGATTGTAAATAAAGTTGAAAGCCAAATCCATCGAGAGCATAAACGATCTATTGTTAATTGAAAGGAAATGGAAATAAAACCTCAGGATGGTATCTGATCCCTCCTTTCATAGGGCCACGAGCATTGTCATGTTGTACTCTGAACCCAACGTAAGACACCAAGCTTCCATCGTCTTTGGGAATCGTACACTCAACCTAATAACAATCAAAGCCCGAAATAAATAAAACAAACCCAGAAGTGAATAGATCGAAGAATGGGTTTGAAGGAGGAAGAGTTTGAAAAAGCACTCACCTTGATCTCACGGAAGGGAATGAGAAGACTCTTCTCGAGTTTGGAGTCTAAGCCGAGAATCCGAGCAGCATGGCGGAAATTTCTGTTGGTAGCTTGAAGAGCATTCATGGGTAGAGAGAGAGAGTAGTGGTGGTAATAGTAGAGGAAATCTGAAAGAAGAGAGATTGATGGAAAATTCAAAGGGATTGATTTGTGATTATGGAGAGAATAGAAAAATGAAAAGGAGTTTTATAGGCTGCGATTTTTGGGAAATCTGAGACGACTCCGATTAGGACAAGGAATCCCAATCCACTAAGGAACACCCAATGCTCAATTGCTGCGAATAAATTGGATTTCTCATTAATTTAGGGCCATTTTCTTCATTTCTTTCCTTTTTTTTAATAATATTAATAATATGATTTTGATTTTGATTCAATTTTCTTCGATTTTGTAATTTAGTCAAAATGCTTTCCATTCTTCCAAAATATTTGTTACATTAAAGTAATCTTAAATTTAAGCTAATTATTGATTTGTTAAGAAGTTGTTCGTTAGCTATGAGCAATTTCATGGTAAATATTTGGAAACATATTGTTTTAGTATATTAATTGTAATCAAAATTTTTATTCATTATATTTTTGGACGTAATTTGGATGTTGGCATTAAAATCTGCAAATATTCTGGCGCCCAAATCCGGATTTTCGGATTTTACTTTTTTTCTTTAATTCATTTTTTTAAAGAATTGGAAACTATTTTTAAAATAGAGAAAAATAAAACTTAAATAAACTATATTTTTGCTATATTTAAAATATGTCTTATTTTAACTTTTGATCGATCGTCTTTCTAAAAATTGAAAGTAAATGGCAACATAAGTACTTTTTAGTCTCCATTGACTAATTACTTAAATCTCTTTTTTTTTTTGGTGTTTTTGTTTTTACTTTACATGTGTTTCTTTTAAATTCTAATTATAATTTTCACCTTTAATGAATAAACATTTTAATTTTTCTAGAAAATTAATTTCTAAAATTTGATATAATTTTAATTGCATAGAAAATTGTATTTTATCTTTCAAAAAAAAGAAGACAAGACACAACAAAACGTAACGTATATTTTTAGTAGAATTGTATTATAAGCTAAATTTTTTTAAGTCAAAAATGCTATAACGAGCTTAATTTTTTATTTTGACTTTTTTTAATAGTGCTTTTAAAATACAAGCTAAAAGCTTGTTTTAGAAGTTTAGTTTTTTTGTTATTAATGAGAATCTAATGGTTATTATACCTTTCTTCCAGCTATATATATATATATACATAATAATAATTTCACCACAATTTTAGGTCTGACCCAAATCACTTATTTGTTCTCACTTAGTTGTGTTTGAATGTTCTTTAGTTGGCATTGAGGTGTTGTTTAGTAATATTGAATTTGGACTATTGTTAAATTTGATTTTTTTAAGTATTTGAAAGTGGATTTTATTAAAACATATATAAATAAATAAATGAGTCGAGTTGATCTCGAGTTACACTATTTTTTTATATTGTAATTAAAGGGAATGCACAATATACATGAAGTTTGAAATTGTACCGCCTCGACCCTCGATTTTTATTACCTTTTCAAAAGTATTCGTGTATTAATTGTCAATATTGGACTCTTTGTTTTACAAAACAAAGTATTAGAATAATTTCACAAACAATTTTGAAGAAAAACTTTGACTAATACAAATCAGTTTTACATGATAAATAGTATAAATTGTGTACTTCCAAATGTTTTGAATTTTAAATCAATAGACCCTTTATATTTTTTTATGACAATAAATAAATTAAACCAATTTTTTTTACATTTAAAATCCAAAAAGTCAATCCATACTATAAAATGGAAATAAAAAGAAAAAACAAAATAATTATCTTCCTTATCTTAGAATTTTTCTTGCAAAATAAAAAATGTTGTGGATAGTTTTGATGTGTCTTCTAAAACTTTTCTTTTTCCTTCATTTATTTAATCTATCTTTTAGACTAAATGAAATTCTTCTTCTTATTCCCGCTCTTCTTCTTCTTTTTTCTCATTTTCTAATCAACAGGCTTTTGAAATAAAAAACAATCATATTGTTTTTGTTATTATTAAGATCAGGTGAAAATTAATTATAAATTCATAATAATATGTCATGATCTAAAATTTAAAGATAATATACTTTTAATTTTTAATTTTTCACAATATAAGATATTGTATTTAGCTATTTGCAATATACATGAATTATTAAAAAAATTAATAAGCCATGTGAAACTTATATTATTATTTTATTTATTTTACAATTTGAGTTGGTGAAACATTTATATTAATTAAACACAACTCACGTTTTAATAATACGACTTTGTTCAATGTATTAGGAAAGAAAGAGAAAATTAGTTTCAATTTCACTTTTTAAACTTTGAAAATTATCCTTTTTTTTCTTTTATTGAAAAATTATGTGGATGTAAAGCTGTTGATTAAATATTAATAAAAAATAAGTAAGTAAGAAAGTGATTAGGAATCCTTTGTGTTAAGCAAAATAAATAGTATAATTAACATAAGAGAAGAGATAAGAGAAAGATTAAATATGTTTGATTATATATTTATGAATAAAGATGTAAAAAAGTTGAAAAAAAAAAGAGTTTGAATATGGAAGAGAACAAATCCGTTTGGGAGCCGCCACGAAGATGGGTAGTGGGAAGCCAACCACTAGGATGCACGTGGCGATGACAAATCACCTTCCTTAGTTATTATCCGTAAAAATGCGCAACACGATTTCCAATCACTTTCACTAAACTTTCATATTTTAATAGAAATAAAAAGCAAAACCCGTTTTCAGATCGCTGCATAGAGATGACGTGGCCACACACCGCGTTTGAATTTTTTTCTTTGCAAATCTTCAATATTATAATTTTTATATAAAAAAATTGTTTTAAATGTTGAAAATATGTGCATTTGTTTAAATAGCAAAATATAGTAAAATGTTCGCGAGATATAGCCAAATTTTGAATTCTATCGGTGTCACTCATAGAAGTATATCACTCTCTATCAATATCTGTTATTAATAGAATTTGAAAATTTTGCTATATTTTGTCAAATTTGTTATTTTTGACAATCCTCTATAAAAATATTGTAAAATATTTATATTAATTAAATAGATTGTGATATTTACAAGCTATATCAAAAGTTTTTACGCTATCAACGATAGAAATCGGTAAACTTGTATAGTCTAACAATATTACTGATAAAAACATATTATTGTTTATCAATGTCTATTATTAATATAATTTTTTTTTTTTTTTTGATATATGTTATAAATATTTTGTCAAGTTTGTTTTTTTTCTTTTTACAATTTCTTGTAAAATTAATTATAATAAAATATCATAATCTATCGGTTGCAATAGCCTACTATCGAGAAGTGACCTATCACAAATGAAAAGTAAAATTTTGTTATATTTGTAAATATTTTGAATCATTTTACTATACTTAAACAAAATGTATAATTTCATATATTATTTTAAAATTTTAAAGGTCAATTTCACTAAAGTTAATATAGTCTAGTCAAATTTTTATCTACTTATAATTTTAAAAGTATGAGATTCAAATGCTCGTATTCTTTTAAAAATAAAGAAAAACAAGAACAAGAACAAGAATCGATCAAGGTGAATGAAATTTCTTTAAAATAGCATCTAATTGACAACATGTACCATCCATGTATGTTCTCAGTATTGAAATCAATTGTTAACTATGAGTTATGCATATTACCTTTTGATATTTTGTTGACTTTATTGAGCTATATTATTTCGTAAGACGTTAATCACATGTTAGTCATATTCATACACAACAAATTTTGTTAGTACAATTAGAAGTGTATCAGACCTGTTATTGGTGAATTTGTTATTTGAATTCAACAATAGAAATATACACGTGAATTTGACAATTTGAAAATTTAGGTTGGCTGTTGAAAAAACCCACACATAACTACGACTATACACCACATAACTAGTAACTAAAATCTCATAAATATCGACGAATAAAATCCAATTTTTTTTTGGGTAATAATATGTTGTAGTTTTTTTATAAAATAATTCTCAATGTAAATATTAATTAATATTTGATTAAGCTTTGAACAATGGATAGTGTCTCTTTGAGTTTTGAAAAGCTAATTTTTTTTCTTTTATAAAAAAATAAAAATCAAAAGCCAATTCTAATACTTCTCTACCAAGAAGAAGAAAAAATGTTTGGGATGAAAAGAAAAAAAAAATTAGACCTCATTTTAATTACAACCACTTTGCTTTTTTCTTATCATTTATTAAAAAAAAACAAAATAAATAATATTTCTACATATGATTTTCTTGTTTTATTACATAGTCTATAGTATATTTTTAAAAAAATATTGAAGTTAAAGTTTATTTTTAGCTAAAACCAACTTTTAGGAAATTTGGAAATAAGTTTTATTTATTTATTTTTTATAAATGAAATGTTAGGTTTTAAACGCGTACGTAGATCTTGAATTTATCCACCTACCCACCTAATTTCTTTAGGTAGGATCGTATCATTATTAAGCTATAGTAGGTTATTTAATTTTAAATCGACCTTTTTTTAGCTAATATAATTGCGAGATTGATAGTCAAATTAAAGTACTAAACAAACTAAATGAATTGATTGAAATGCAACAACGACAATTAAAAAAATGAGTCCAATCTCAACTAAATGTAAGTCCAATCTCAACTAATCGTAAGTCATTCCAATAAATTTCGATTAAGTATAGATCATGTGAATGACGTAATGAATATGTATGATTTAGTTGAAATTTTGTGGTAAGAGTTTGGCTAATGAGATGAGTGTCAAATGGTTGCCTAATTAATTTTATTTCTATTTTCTTAATACTTTATTCATTGAAATTATAAATTATAAATTATATTTTATTTTATCTAAATATCGTAATGTTTCAAATTTTGAATATCCCTTTAATTTAATTCCAACAAAATGAAATTAGAAATTAGATATTAAGTTCCTATTTTCTTTTTCTATACATTTTATTTTCTAATTTAGACATTTAGGTTAGATGTTTTTATAAATGACTTAATTTTGTTTAGAAACCTATTTTCTCAAATTTTGTTTTTAAGTGTTATTCTTTAAAATGAATTGATTTTAAAAAGATATTATCAAAAGTTATCAAACACTTCAATTTTTTTTAATGTTTTTTTTTCAAATTTAAATATTTTTCAACGTAATTCAAAAACACCTTTAGTCGGTTTTGAAATCTTGGTTTAGATTTTGGAAACACTCAATAAAATAAAAGAAATTAATAGATGAAAGTAATTTATAACTTAATTTTCAAAACCAAATGATTAATAAACGGATGATTTTTTTTTATATATAATCTTTTTTACTTTACAATACTTGAAAATTAGCATAGACTTTTGGAAATGTCCTTAAAAAAACCAAAAACAAAAAATCAAATAATGATTTAGCCTTAAATAGCTATAAAATTAACAATTTTTTTCTTTATTTAATTTATTTTTATTTTAAAATAATCACATTTTGCATGGATTGATAAAATAAACTAAAAATTGAAATTCAACTCCCTAAATTTATTAAAGTTTACTTAGTAAGACATAAAAATCTCTTAATATTCAAATTCCAATAAAATAAAATTTCATAATTATCATGTGGATTATACTATTGTTCTAGATAAGAACTTAAAAAAAAAAAAAAAAAGTGGTATAGATGGATACAAACCCCTACTTTGCTTAACATGACATAATTTTTATTTAAAATTAAAGGGTTCTTTAATTCTAATAAAAACCAAATTGCTTTAAACAAGTTTTGAGTGTATATATCAAATTCAACAAACAAATTTTTTTAAAAAAATTGATAGCAAACTTTATGAGAAATTTTTGTATCACTCTTCGTATTAAACAAGAAATGAAATTCATCTCAAACCCAAACACGTATGGAAAGGCATGAAAAATATGATCATATCAATATCAAATTTTGTATGTATATAAATATATATTACCTTTGGGACTTAAATGTGAAATTTGATTTTTGAATTAATTTTGTGATGAGATTGTTAATTTGGGCAAAAGTGTTTTAGGGAATTTGATTATGGTTTAAGCAAATAGTGATGTGAAAGTCACACCCTATGCATTGGAAGGAAGTTTGATTTTGGTGGTTTAAGTAAAACAAAATGGATTTCAGTTAGAACAACATATCAATTTTGTCCCCTAAAGTACTTCTCATGTTGTATTTTTGGATCTTCAAGTGTTGTAATTTTAACCATCAGCTTAATTTTAGCTAATTCAACTACTAAGTTTAATTTAAAAAAAAATAATGGAAATTATTCTTCCAAACTCACAAAGTTTTTCTAAAAAATTAGATTAATCAACCACAAAATTCTTTAACTTTTCTTTTAATAAAAAATCTAATTTTGTTTTTATCTTGTAAAGAAGTTTTCGATTTTATATCCTAAATGTTCTATATAATACATTAAATGCATATGCAAAATCTTTTTTAACGATAACTTATTAAAGGATTATAATTACGAATGTGTTTTAAAGTTTGATTTGAGACCAAGTTTATACACCATCAAAACTTTGGTCTAAAAAACAATTTTTTCCTAAATGATTATTTCTTCTTTTTGTCTTCTTTGTTTCCAAAAATTAGTGGTTTTGTTCTAAAGTTTTGAAATTTAAATCAAAGCTAGTTTATAATTTATTTATTTTATTTATCATTACTATGGTTGAGAACTAATATTGGAAAACATGAGAATTTTTCTTATTTTATGAAAGACGAGAATGTAAGAAGTGGATTGAGAGAATGAAATTAGTTGAATTAATCACTTTGTCAGTGATTCATTTACTCTTTTTAATTACGTTATAAAAATATTTTAAGCTACTGTTAATCCAGGGAATGAAATTTGTATTTGTTTTGATTTATTCTCTAATATTTGGAAGTTTTTCTTCCTAATACTTCGTTCAATTTGGGATCGAAATCAATCCCTAAAAAAGGATTGATAAGATTTTTATTTCTCGAATTTTATTGATCTTACATTAACTTAAACCCAATTGCTTAATGGATTTGAATTGAACTGAACTTTAGACCAAAGGGATTTTATTACTCAACCCGATCCAATTTACAATTTCAAGTAATACTTCTTTTATATAGGAAACTAAAACATAGAACTACTTTAAAACCTGTGTATCTATTTAGTCCTTAAATCAACTTTTAATCATTTTAAATACATTTCTAACTATTTAATTTTTGAACTTAAAACGTATTAAACACAACCTTAAAAGTTCATTAGCTATCTACAAAGACAGAGCAAATCAAACTATCCAGAATTGAATTGTTTTACTTGATGTCGCATTTGATAACTATAAGCAACCCTATAAACATATTAATCTAACAAAGTACACTCATTCTATGATTCACAGCAACTCTATATTACAATCACCATCTGTTAGACAAAAACTCAACATACTCAACTATAATAAGAAAATTGAAACAACTAAACAGGAAAATCGTTATCAAATGGAGTCTAAGAAATTGGTGAGACTTCAATTGACCAATATGATTAACTACAACAAAAAGGTCCTTAGATATTTTGGATTTAATTACTCACTTTTACTAACCTTAACTATAACAAGAGTTTAGAAAACTATATGGCATCATATTGTGCACTGCTGAAATTTCCTATCAATTGAAAACAAACTGCATCAAGAGAGTCATTAGACTCTGTATTTCTAGTAAACACATCACTAACATCATTACCTTCTTCTATACAGCTTCATAATCTTGTAGCCTATTTCTCGTTTTGGTTTTACATTTTATAGAAACGTGGTCTTTGAACAAAAAAAAAAGCATGCTTTTAAATGAAATTTCCATCTTGTTTTCAATACAACAAAGAAAAAAGTATCGAAATTTGAGAAGTAATGTCATTTCCTGCTCACTTCTGCTAAAATTTTTCAATATATCAACATCTCACTTCTCTTCTCTTCTTGTCACTCCATTACTTTTCACATGTAGTTCCCTCTCTACCTACATTCAATTTCCTCTAACTCATCTTCCTAACAAACATCCCTCTCTACTTCTCTGATTCACTACACTTTGACCAACTGTTTTTTTCTGTTCTTCTGAATCGTTGGAATTTAACAGATAGTTAACCATAAAGCAACAATCAGCAAATATAACATACCTATTAAGTTATAACTTGCAAGATGAAGTAATGAACCAGCGCATTAATGTAACCTGCATCCACTGCACTCCTTAAATGGCATACCAGCATCTATCTGACAGAATTGCCTCCTCAGCAGCAGCAAATTAGTTCACGAACACTCTTAAGGACATGTTTGTGAGTGGTTTTGGATTGGTTAAAATCGCTTTTAATATGTTTAAAATCCCTTCAAAACATGTATTCTATCATTCATGTTTTATTTTGCATTTTTAAATGTTATTTTCTCACCAATAAAAATTGATTTTGAATGATTAAAAATTGATAAAAGTGGTCTAACCGTTTCGAAACTACTCTAAAACAGGTAATAAACATCAATTTGAAGATTGGGACTTTAAATAGTTTACCAAAGAATTTCACCCAAAAAGTAATAGTAAAAATGAAGGACTTGTTGGTTAGGGAATGAATGAGCTGTTTCTGAATCCGCTCTGTGTTATGATATCCTTACAACCACCTTGTTCTTCTTTCCTGCAGATAAAAGTAGAACTTTTCCATCAACAATGTCTACAGCTTCAACCCTTTTACTCTCGGAATCCACTCTACCATTATTCAAATAAAGTCCCCCTTGCTTCAGTAACCGACGGGCAGCCGACTTGCTTTCAAGCAAACCAGACGTAACTGAGAGATCGACAACCGAAAGGTTCAACACTTGATCATACTCCAACGAGCAGCATGGAACATCCTCAGCAATCCCTTCAATAGTCTTCCAATCCAACTTTGTCTCTGCTCCTGGTTTCAATGCTTCAGTAGCCTTAAGGGCCTCACGTAAACCATCTTCACCATGAACAAACCGAGTAACTTCTTCGGCCAGCCGCCTCTGCGCAGTGTTAGGAACATACCCAGGTTTCATCATTTGGCTTTCCAAGTCCTGAATCTCCTCAATATCCAAAAATGTGAGAATTCTAAGAAACCTCACCACATCAGCATCAGGAACACTGAAGAAATACTGATAAAACTTGTACGGAGATAACATTGACGGCGAAAGCCAAATAGCACCGTCTTCGGATTTACCGAATTTGGTGCCATCACTCTTCAGAAGAAGAGGGAATGTCAAACCATAAACGCCATCAGCTTGAGGCAAACGTTTCCTAATAAGCTCTGTCCCAGCAGTAATATTCCCCCATTGATCACTACCTCCAATCTGAACAGAAACACCCTCGTTTTGATACAAATGAAGAAAATCATACCCTTGCAAAAGCTGATAAGTGAACTCAGTATAACTCATTCCTTGCTCCGATTCCAATCTCCTCCTAACACTCTCCTTAGCAATCATGGATCCCACTCTCGCAAACCGACCCACATCTTTCAAGAAATCCAAAAACCTAAACTCCTTCCACCAATCATAATTATTCAGAATCACAAAATTAGGGCAAAAATCAGAATCCGACCCCGAATTCCCCAAAATTTTAGTGATAATATTAGTAATTCCGAGAGTATTAGCCTCCAAGGTTTGGAGGTCGAGTTCGGGCCGCTCGAGGCTCTTGCCGGAGGGGTCTCCGACACGGGCAGTGGCGCCGCCGATAAGAGCGACGGTGGAGTGGCCACATCGGCGGAACCAAGAGAGGACGATTAAACCAAGAAGATTACCTAAATGTAAGCTCTGGGCAGTGGGGTCGAAGCCGCAATAGACCTTGAGAGGGGAGAGAGAAGCGGAGCGGAGATTGTCGCTGGTGATGGAGTCGAGAAGGCCGCGTTGTTCGAGGATTTGAATGACGTTGGTGGGAGGAGAAGGGGTTGGTGAGTAGTGAAGAGAAGTTGGAGAGGAAGAAGAGAAGAAACGGGAAGTGGGTTTGAAGAAGAAGGAGGAAGAGGGTTTGGATGAAATAGTGGAGAAGAAGAAGGAACGTTGAGAGAGAAGGAAAGCTTTAGAGGTGTAACAAGAAGATGAAGAAGAAGCAAAAATGGCCATCACCATGGATTCAATTCGGTTCAGTTCTTTCTATCAGAAAGAGGCTCTTTGGCTATGGCTAATCCAAAAATGTGAATTCAATCCCCACACCAGAAATGAAAAATCGTCAAAATGAAGAAATTGGACGTCCCTGATTTTTCTTTTTTCCAATAGATTATCATATAGTAATGTTTTTCTATTCCAATCATTAAAATTTTATACAAACAAAGAAAAAACATAGTAATATTATTTGACATTTCAAAATTGAAGTTATATATATATAAAAAAAAATCAAAATTAACTTTAGCAAAAATGATGTTAGTTAAAGTGACTTTGTGATATTAAAATTTAAAACTACGGTGATCATTCAAACCATAAAGACCGAACCAAAACCAAAATTGAACTAATGCGGTTCTTTGGTTTCAAACCCGCGGATGGGATTAAACTTTAAAGGAAGATATTTTATCTATAAATTTATAAAAAAGTTAGAGGTACGTTTATGACTAAAAGAAACTATAAGAATGGGTGGAAAATATGTATAAGAATATTAGATCACTGGTCAAGTTTTGAGTTGTGATGAGTTTAATTAAAGAATAAAAATGTATAGCATAAAATTAATGAAAAAAATGAAAGAGAGATATTGATAATTTGAGTGTAAAACTGTCAATTTTATTACATTGTGAAAAAAGACTTAGAGAAATAATATTTATTAAAAAAACAAAACTCACTTTCAAATACCATAAAATGTTTAAATTAAATGTTTTAAATTATTGACATCAACCTCTCTATATTTTCGTCAATTGAAGTAAACTTGAACTATAATACTATTAAAACATATTCCTACATATCATAATCAATAATATATATAGTGGATAATATTTACAAATATAACAAAATGTCACCGTGATAAATAAACATAGTAAACATCTATTTGTGTCTATCACCAATAGATGATAATAATCTATCAATATACATCATTAGTAAACAATAATATTTTGCTATATTCACGTTAGCGCTCACTCCCACCATACCTACTTATAGGATTTCATGCTGCTACAAAAAAAAATGTCTAATATAGATGGAGATAAAAAGATAGTCAAAGACACTGCTTATCAATGTATTATCTATAACAGCCAAACATATAGATAAACCAAAAATTTTAAGGATTCTTAGCAATATTTTATCCCAAAGTCATGCAGATCTTCGTCAAAGGATATATTACATGAACCCATAAACATGGATGTCATGTCGCTCGTCTTCATGAACATGCGAGAGAGAGATTTTGAACGACCTGAAGTGAAGGATAACTCTTGGAAAGCTTATGAAAGGCATCATCTTTGAACTTTAATTTTCACTGTATGCAGATTTTACCTCATGAGCTGCTCCAGCATCCACCCTAGTTTTGACTAATGAAACCAACTACGTCATACTTCTTTCCTGTCAAACACACAAAATAAGTAAATGAAAATTTGAAGGTTTAAGGAAGAGGTGTGTCTTCTAACCTAATAAGTAGAGTACATTGATAACTTAAGAAAACAAACTATATGTTATAAATTACATGTTTTCTCTTTCGTCGATCAATTCCTGCACCCTTCATGTCGTTCTTTGGAAGTCCAGGACCAGGTGGAATACCATACTGGATGGGAGAAAGTGCAGGTGCAGCAGGTGAAGCTGCCATATTGGGGGCTGAGGTTGGAGCCGGTACAGCTGCTTGAGGTGGAGCAGTGACTGGGGGTGGTAATGCTGCAGGTTCAGGAAGAGGTCGAGGCAAAATGTGTTTCAATCGATTGTTCCTATAGTTCTTCCAGAAGTAAAATTGCTGTCTGTGTGCCAATTCCTAAGAAATTCCAAATGATGCAACTGTGTTAAAATACTAAGAAAAAGGAAAAGGGGAAATATCACATATCCGCATATGAGCAAACCATTTGGAAAGAAGCAACAAATATCTCTTTTGAATAGATGGACATGGGAGACAGTTTAGATTTTTTCATCTCACTATAAACTGAAATGAAAATATATAAGTCTACTGAGCATTTATCAGAGATGTATGTGCATAGTCGTGATCACAGAAAAAATTCACTATCCAACTAAATATTTATTCTCCGATCTCGAAAGAGAAGTTGAACAAAAAAGAACAGAAGCTAACCTTGTTGCCAGGATGAGCCATTGCATTTCGGAAATTTGAATTTTGTAGAAGTTCAAGAAAAAAAAGACAATGAGGGTACCTAGAAACAACATTGAAGTCAATACCAAAAGTACAACCAGTTCTCATTCATCAGTTCAGGGAAAGAACTGACTCACATTATAAACTTGATATACTCTGGCCGTTGCCAATATTGAAGGTACTTCAAGTAACCAATAAAAGCTTCATCCTCAAGGTAACGATTCTGCGCCAGATCTATATAAAACTAGATGATCAGCAACCAAAACTGAGAAAAGCATTTGTTCGAACATTTCAATATCAATTTGCAAATACATCATTCATTAAGAAGAAATGTGTACGTGAAGATGACTATCACCAAATATGTAAGTGCCAACTTCAGAAATGTACTTCAGTAAGACACTGTAGCATATCATCAAAAGGATAAAATTCTAGGAAATTCACTATATGTAAAAATTGTACAACGCCAGTTTTTCTCAACAGGCAGAAAGATCAGACGAGCACTGATCTCTGGTAAATTATAAGTTGATTTTGTAGTAGAAACAGTAGGTTGCTGCCCCAGTAGTAGTCAGGCAACCAGCATAAAAGAAAAAGTTTCATCTAGGCACTACTCTAACTCAAGAAGATGCAATTGAATGAATTTTGGTTCTAGATGTCAAAATCTGATCTTTCATTGTGACTTCCTTCTTCACATTGGTCAATAAAAAATCACTTCACAGGAAATGCAACTGAGAAAATCATGTTCAAAATTCAAATAAAACAGATGGTTCACGTGAGATATTATATGATAAAAATTCAAGCCAACAGTTCTTTTTCTTTCATATCCTGGATGTTCAAGCTAGCTTGTTAGACCTCAACTAATCGAATGGAATAACTATAACAATACTATACTGATATTTGTTATCAAGGAAACTCATACGGTATTAAATCATTGGTAGATGGTCGTCGTAGATTGAACCCACTCCAAGTGATTATTTAATTTTACATTAACATTTATTATACACATATGTTCAATCCACTTTATCATTAGAAGAAATACGTAGAATTTACTTTCGTCTTGGTTGCTTTTCATGTAAAGCACACTTTCATGTATAGTTAGCTCATAAGAAATCCAAATTGAAACTAAATTCAACTGAAAAAGTTCGAAAGCAAATCTTAGGATAAACGCTGAATTTTCGAAACTCATTTTGGAACATCCAATAGCTTTGCCCACCCTTCAAGCTGAAGTTTCAAGGATAAGAAATAAGCCTAACCCCCTATAAAGAAACCCTAAATTTTACAAAAAACTTACAATGAATGTAGGTAGGATTGGCAAGGCATTGAACAAACTCCAATTCGAGCAAGAACCGCTGCCGTCCGTCATCGGGATCTTTGTAAACATTGGTAGGCCTGGTAATAATTAACCAAACAGAAAGGGAAAATTGATCAATTCACAATGAGCCCAATAAACCAATCCCTCAGCAACGGAACAAAAATGAAGAATTGAAGCGATATACAAAATGAAAGAAGAATTGGGTAAAGAGAGACGAAGGAGGGAAAATGATAGAAAAGGAGAATGAAAAAGAGAAACAAACTTACGATGATGGGTTATCAGCTTCTTCTTCTTTTAATCCATGATTGGACGCCATTGAATCTGGCTGCCAGTCGAAGTTCAAATTGAACCCAAAAATTAAGAAGAAGTTGCGAGATTCGTAGTGGAGCGATATGGAGATACCCTTCAAAGCTCTCAACAATTGCTACATTCAACTTAGAGCAGCAAGCGATTGAAATCGATGACCCAACGTAGAACAATGAAATATGCCCGCGCTACCAATGCTATAAAAACCTCAAAATACTTTTCAATCACTCAAAATTAGTATAATCTTTTTCTTGTTTTCTTTACATTTTTAAGTGATAAATTGTAAAGAATAGATCGAAGAGTTTGGTAATAACAAGTAAATTTGATGTATATGACATATATATAGTAAAATGTCTTTATATAGATATTGATATATTACTACCGTTTTCTATTTTCTATTACTAATAGATATTAAAATATAATACTAGATATTAAAATATAATACTAAATTTCTATGGATTCGATAATTTTGTCATTTTTTATTTTCTATTACTAATAGATATTAAAATATAATACTAAATGTCTATGGATTCAATAATTTCGTCATTTAAAAAAACTACATTTTCAACCAACCACCAACAATTTAATTAATTTAATTTAATTAATTTTAATTGAACGAAAACAATAGACCCAATTTGCATGCAAGATTTCATTATATTAATTTCACTATATTAATTTCACCCATATATATATATATATGATGAAAGCGAAGAGTGAAAATGAATTTTCACTTTAAGAATATAAAACAAACTTCATTTTCTAACCCAACTTTTTCAAGATTATAGACAACATCTTTTTAAGTTGAGATTTAACCTCTAACTTGTTCATCAATACTATACCGAAAAACATGTTTCTCATTGTATTATATTGTACCTCTCGTTTTTTTTTTCCTTGATTAAAATGGGTATAAACCAAACAAGAAATTTCATTGCTAAACCCATCAAACTGGAGAGAAGACAAAAGGTAGGATAGTTCTACATATCATCATATCAACTTATAATTACTCCTCAAATAACAAAGAATTCTACATCCTGATCAGTTCCAATTCATCCATACACAAGAACATGTCCTTTAATTTCCTTAATTTTCTTTCTTCCAAATTCTCTTATGGTTGATAACATGGTTTTTTCAGCCCTTCCAGAGCCAACAAATTGTTAACCAGTCCACAAATCTTTACCTCCTCAAAGCTACAAACTGCTACCAAGTTCATAAGAAACTCAAGTGGGACTGTTGAAACGTCAATAAAGTACAATGTTTTCCACACCCTCCAAGTTATAGAGATGGTAAAAACACCATTGAGTTGAAGGAACCTAGATCCCGAACAATAACTTTGCAGTAGTACGAGCATTGTATCTCCTAGTAGGGTCTGTACCGCATCGGCCGCCTGAACCTTGGGACCCTTCTGCATAAAGTAAGAAAATAGAAACTCGCATTATAAAGCTGGAAGTGAAAGGAATTGAATTTTCAATTAGAGGTTTACAACATTCCACTAATCTCTTCAAATCAGTAAAGAGAGAAGAAAAGAAGTGGACAGTCAATCCTCTAATTCCCCTTCAACAATATGCATTTAGAAGTTGATCGTTCTAAAATAGTGCAATTTGTCTCTTACACCTGAATGATAATCATTTTTAAAAAATTTAAAAAAAATGCAGCACAATCATGATTTAAATATCCAAAAGAAGAAATGGTAATATATATATATATATATATATATGCAAACTAAACTATTTTGTCAAAATAGTAGAATATTTATGACCAATTGGCTTGTCATTGAAATTTGTTTGTAAATTTTCACAATTGAATCGCATGTATACCATAACAAAACAGGAAACATTGGGAGAGATTACTTATTCCTAAATACGATATTTTACCAACATGAGAAGACTTCTTATATTACATCCTATGTGGAGCAGGAAGGCAAAAAACTATGACCTCTCAGAGGGGGTGTCAAGAAAGCTACACAAATACATAAACCTCCAGGCACGATACCATGCCTTACAACTTGCATACGAGCACTTCAAATTCTTCGTCATACCATAGAGTGAGAAGCAATATAGTAGTTTAGTGCTTACCCATAACCATATGAAGGATAAGGTGCGGTGGGAATGAAAGGCCGGCGACCTCGAAACCCAAAAGGGTTTGGCCTCCTTCCACGGTATTGCTTCATACCCGGCACATTTGTCCTTTTAGCAGAGACCTGCAAAATGTACCAAAAAAGTGGCCAATGGTCAGTGATAGAAGTCGATATTACGAATCCACAAACAGTGTACAAGCTTGGGGATATGCAGAAGCTTCTACTCTCCGAAACCTAGTAAACTCGACTAACCAAAAGCAAATGCTTCCACAGATAGTTTTCCCCTCTATATACACCTTCCACTCATAAGTCAGAACTTCTCTTATCCCCCAAAGTCTTCCTCCGGCAAACATACATTATCGGCATCCTATTAGTGTAAATCATTATTGATAGAAAGTTAAAGTGTGTAAAACTAAGTTCGAAAAACCTTAAGTTGACGACCATGCAACTCTGACTCATTTAACAGCAAAGCATTCTGGACAGCATCAACCTCCACGAACTCAACATAAGCAAATCCCTTCGGGTGACCAAATTTGTCCGTCAAAATTGTCACTCTATTCACTGTCCCACAAGATTGAAAATGCTGTTGGACCTCTTCAGGAGTGCATGCATAGTCGACCTGAAGTAAAAAACCAGGACAGAAAATAAATCATTTTGTATTGATATGATGTTGGCAAGCCATGTAAAATAAGACGAGAGGAAAATATGCCCAAGGAGAAATGACACGTCAATCTGCCATCCACCTAGCTAGACCTAATCAGACTAACAGAACTTCAGATTTCGATCATGTTAAAAGAAAAATGTCTTTAGATCTAGAATTTCATTGATAAAATATTATTCCTATTTCCTAGTAGTAGCTGATGCTGACTCAACACACGTAATATAAATGAAAAATGAAACAATGTAAAGGTAGTTTATGAGAGAAAGAAAGACTGGAAATGTGTGTAGCCCTTGGTGGGAGTAGACTGGAAATGTGTGTAGCCAAGTACGCGGACTAAAACACTGAATAGAAAACGTCACAACAAGTAAAAGTTGCAGGATAGAGATGGTGGGAAAAGCTCCTTTTGGCAGGAAAATACTGAGAAAGAACTAATGAGTGCAAGAAGCTCGCAAGGATGTGCAGCATCAACTCATGAAGGGTAACAAGAAGAAATCAGGATAAGTTAGAATCGAATAAACTTTTTGGAACTTCATTGCTAGATTAATGCAATGCACCCAGGAAGGGAACAAGTAATTCTTAGGACCATTTGCCAGTAGAGTGCAACAAAGTGGATAGATTACAGAAGACGTTTCCAAATATGACTATAGAACCTGGCTGTTGTTTGCTCAGTATCAACAGCCATTAATCTCAAATTCCTCTTGAACAGACAATATGCTGAATTTGGTCTCTTTTTCATTCCAACTCCCGTAAAGACTTGTGACTTAAGTAACCTGAAAATAATATTAACTACTTGTTGCATGACCATAGACTTCAATTTTTATATTAAATAAAATTTAGGAAAATTCTCAATTTATACCCAGACTTTGGGGTTTGAATCAATTTACATAAACTTTGAGAGTTGTGTCAATCATAATTTCAAACTAATAATTGTATCAATTTATACTCTAAACCTTTACAAGTGAGTCAACTTAGACTCTGAACTTTTATAAATATATCAATTTGAATGCTCCATTTTGTTTTACTTGGACACTCTTGGGAAAGTAGAGGTCAATGATGCATTTATGAAAGGTTAAGATTTAAATTAATACAATTATTAGTTTAGGGTTTAAATTGATACAACCTCCAAAGTTTAGGGTTTGAATTGATACAATGGGTTTAAATTGACACAACTCCTAAAGTTTACGGGTGTAAATTGATATTTGCCCTAAATTTTAAGAAAAATAAGGAGGAGGCAGGGGAGTACGGGGAGTAGGAAGAGAGAAAGAAAGAGAGCAAAAACATGATGAATCAACGCGAAAAATACATTTCTTTGGGCAAGAAAGAAATAGGACGCTTGTCTATGAGAAGAGAATGGGCTGGGAAGAGGTTCCTGATTAAGCTAACTAATGGGTCTTTTTGGCATGGACTTTCTGTTTAATAAGTTGTGCCAATAACGTTATAATTTTCCAAAAAATAGATGGCATTCAAAGTAAAAAGAAAAATTAAGAAAAAAAGTTACGCATTTTCTTTATAACCATTTTACTTTTAGCTTTCTATTTTTAAATTTACACTTGTTTCCTCATCATTTTGTTGGTAAGCTTTTCATCTTACCTAAAAACAGCTTTGAATTCAAAACTAAATTTCAAAAACAAAATCAAGTTTTCAAAAGCTACTTTTTAGTTTTCCAAATTTGACTTGGTCTTTGAAAGCATGACTAAAAAGCATGTATTGCACTACGTTAGATAGTTAGAGTAAAAAGTAAAGGTGTAATACTAAAAATGTGTACTGCAAAACTTCAATATTAAAATACACAGTGGGAGGAAAGGGGTGATAAATCTCACATTACCAACATATACAGATCGAGAATCTACTTCCTCCTTTTCAGCCTGTGTTGCAGAGGTACTGGATGAATCTTCTTACATGTTAAAAGGAACACAAGTTAATTACAAAAAAAAACTACATACTGTAAAAAGATGGTTAACCAAACTAGCGAAGTATGAGATAAGATTTCCACTAATTAATATTTTCTCACCACCAAAAAATAGATAAAATGATGACGAGAAAAGGATCAGTCTCTTTGCTATATAAAAATATCCTATAAAGTATGTATTGAGCAGACATGCATGCCACATAGAACACATGCATCTGCATATTCCACAAACACAAACTGAAAGTTAAAAGGTTTTGAACAGCTAGAAATGCAATATACCTACGATTGCCAAGGACATGAGGTTACATTAAAACAATTGATTTGTCTCATTGATAAGTTAAATATAATAAAAATTTGGCAATATTAAAGCGACATAATTGTTATACTCTTCCAAAATTCAATTCTTTTTTGTTCAAATAGAATACGTAAGAGAAAACTTAACTTCCATTAAAACCAGATAAAGGACAAACATATTATCCAAATATAAAAATGGTTTGAACTCTCTGGTTGATTGCCAGCAAAAGAACTAATAACGTTTTACACCTATTTGACATAACAATCATAAATAAAAACTCACAAAGCCTCGGAATTTTCAATATCTAACTATCTTTTGTTTTATTTTATTATGTTTTTATGAGAAAACAAATTTGAAGAAGTTTGTGCATCCAAAAACAGGCTTCAATTGTTTAGGAAAAGAGACGTAAGAATTATTAAACTCCCTGATTACACCGTATGGACACTAGAGATAGTTATGGAAGTAGACCAGCTACCAAACTTCCCACCAGGGACTCTTAATCCACTAAATAACTTTTTGACAACCTCCGTTAATCACAAAACTCTCCCATTTTCCTCCAACATCCCTTCACTGCAAACCACGCCAAATTCTAGACTCTCTGAAACTAGAATACCAAAAACCCACCATTGCATCCTTCGAGTACAATACAGCTAATAACGATTAAACCCAAACAGCTCTTAGAACTTCACGCAACCTGATTCAAGATTCGGGAAGCTATATTCAATCCTTCGATATGAAAACATGTTATCAGTCTTAAAAGGTTAAAACTAGGTTTTTCCCCCCCCTTTTTGGTATTGTCCTGTAAAGAAAAACAGCTACAGAGCTAATTCAACAAACCTAAATTCCCCTCACAAACATCAAGAACATAATTCAATAACCAACTAACTGAATTACAAAGATGAAATAAAAAGATACCTTGAACAGCACCCATCTCCTTCTCAACTTTAGCCTGCATTTCCCGAAGGGCACCAGCCTCCTCTTCGATCTCCTTAAGCCTCCTCTTCATGTCCTCCAAGTCCTAAATAATTTTTTTTTTTAAAAAAAAAAGAACGAAACCCCCATAGAGTCAATCAGAGACAAGAGTCGATGAAAAATAAGAGAGAAGAAGTCGAAAAGGGTACCTTGGAGTTAGCGTTACTAGGCTCAGCGTCGTAGCCTTCTTCGTCGGCCCTACCAGAAGACATGTCAAGGTCGGCATCCAACTCGGCGTCGTCGGGAATATCCCCACCGTAAACTTCGTGCTCGTGCTCGTCGTAGGAATAATTGCGCTCCATCTCCGTCTCCGATTCCGACTCCGGTGGCCCCTCGATCGATGGTGGGTAAGTTGTGTATTTGGTTCCCAATTGAATGAAGATTAGGTTTCGGATCCTGTCTCCGACTCTTCTTTTCATATTATCTTTTTTTCCTTTTCTTTTTTTTTTTCTTTTTTTTTTCTTTTTTGCTACTAAATAAATTTTAAAAAATCCTAAAAAATATAATTCGAAAAAATAACAAATTTGATATTTTAGTGATGGTTCATTTTTTCTATTTTTAGAGAACTTCAAATATTTAATTATATATATATTTGGAAGGTGTGATTTTAAATTTAATTTTAAGGGTGATAAAATTTAAAATGTAGTGAACTTTTTTTTAAAAAAAATTATATCAAACAAGACTTTTATTAACTAGAGTTTTTTTTAGGGTTTACCTAGTGAAGTTTAAGTCGAGTTGTTAAGTTTGTGTGTTTTTATCATGTAAAGTTGTGAGATGAAGATTTCCGATAAATATAAAAAGATTGAGAAATATAATTACTTGATAAATGTGGAAGTTCTAAAACACGTGAAAACTACTTGATAGACATGCAATCTAAAAATGTCGATATCTTATAAATTATAGAGTAAATTGATATCTAATTTAAACATTATAGATGAAAAGTGTAACATTTTGAATAATATAAAACTAGACAAATAAATACTAATTTTTCTTTTTTCTATTGGTATGGAATGTAACTGTAACTATTACAAAAGTCTAAATTTAACCATCTTACAAATTTGAGAACCTATGTTTATCTCTATTGATGGCAACATCATGACTACATGTCCATCTAAATAATCAAGAGAGGCTCTATAAAGAGTGAGCCCTCCACACCACACCATGTTGTTCAAGCAACAATACCTTAACAATATTTAGTAGTGTTAGATTTAGTAGGAACCAAACGTTGGTGTTTGTTTGACTGGTGTGTAAGGAGTGGATTTATTAAAGGGTTGGGGGTATGTGCCTCCTCACATTCTCGTTTTTTATATTATAATATTAATTTCGAAATGTTAGATTACAATATATGTTAAATAATATTTTGTTATTATTAAATTTTGTATTTGATATAGTGGTTGTGCTCCATTTAAAACTTCAGGTTTGGGTTTGAATCTTATATATGATTTATAGATGTGTCACTCGTTGTGTTACTTTCAATGGCTTGATCATACATGTGACCTCCAACTAGGGGTGAGATCGGGTTGGGTTAGGAGACATCCTCAACCCAACCCATATTTTTCAGGTTATTTGGATTGGCAACTCGAATAACCCGAATTTAGTTTATAACTCAACCCGTAAAATATGGGTTGAGTTGGGTTGTCAAATTGTATATATAATTTGTTTATAAAAAAAAAAACCCGTTTTCTAATTTCTAATTTCTAATGATTATAAACATTTGAAATTGTTACATTTAAATTTCAAACATACACAATTCAAGCTTTCATACAATAAATTCAAGATTTATATACATTTAATTTGTTTTTTTATTAAAATAATATATTTATATATTATATTAATTCAGGTTTGGTTGGATTGAACCAAATTTTTCAACCCTCCAACCCGACAACCAACCCAACCCAAAAAAATTAATTTTTTTTTAACCCAACCTAACCCATATTTTAACCTAACCCAACTCAACTCTTATAATATAGGTTGTGTAGTCCGGGTTATTCGGGTTCAACCCATATTTATACACCCCTACCTCCAACAAACAAATTATACAATTCAACATCTCTCCCTCGATACTACCTATATACTTATAAATGTTCATAAGGAAATTTTCATTTAGTTTTGAAATGACCGAGAAAATTTTGGAGTATTTCACATATAAAAAAATGAACTAACATATTTACAAAATATAACTAATTTTTATATTATATTAGTGATAGATAGTTCTATCAACATCTATAAGTGTATTGACAAACATTGATGGAAGTTTATTAATGTCGATCATTTATATAATCTAAAATTTTGACATATTTTTGTCATTTGTAATAAATTAAAAAGAATCTCATATTTAAAAAAATATTATTCTTTTCGTGCTTGTCTTAATTTAGTTTGAACAAAACAATTACTAGTTAGTTAAAATATCACTTTGATCTCAATACGTTGAAACTGTGTCAATTTTAATTTATATACTTTCAACAAATCTTAAATTCATTATTTCAGTGTTAATTAAATAACATCAATTATATACAATAAAATATAATCGTTGTGTGTGATATATATTTTCAAAATCAATTAACACGATAAATTAAAAATTGCCTATTAATATAAAAGAAAACAAAATCTTAGAAAACATTAATTTAAACTATTATCATCCAAAATTAACAAATAACTAAATGTTTTGAAAATTTGGAAGCAAATAAAATTAAAAGTTCTTAACAAAAATAATTTAAAACTTAAAACGTTTATGAGATATATATATATGTTTCTTAAAAACGAGAGACTGACTGTCCTTTTGAGTGGATATCCAATATAATATATATTCAAACGAGAGAATAGGAAATTAGAAAAAAAGACTATAAATTTTATATTTTTAATTTATTTGAAAATTTTATATAATCTACCTTACAAAATCCATGATAAATTAACAAATATGAGATGAATTATATAGTTACGATTGATATCTTTAAAATATATGACAAAAAAATTTAAACGAGAACGAGAGTAGCACGTGACACGTGACAATATATTCCAAGGAGAATGGAACATCTATTTTAATGATATTTACGTTTATAGTAAAAATTAAAAAAGAAGGTAAAAACAAACTGGGCTGGGTCGAGTATACGAAGCCCAGCCCACGATGTTGGGCGTCGGCTTCTTCTTTCATAACCATTGTCCAATATGCAGGAGCAAACGCACAGTGACACGAGCAAAACGGATATGGCCGCATCTATCGCTTTGCCACCTTCCACTAAACTACACCAAAATCAACTTCACCATTCAAGCTTCCGCGGTAGCCCACTGCCACCTTCTGCTACTCCTTGTACCTCAATTAAGCAGGTATTCGTTTTCTGTTGCTTGTTATTTGTTTAATCTCCCGTGAAATTTCATTTCGATACATATGCTTGGTTTGATGGCCATTTCTATGAAAATTGTTCGAACAAGTTGATGGAACTCGGAATGTTTGTGCGTCTTTTATACATGTATCTTTATACGTGTTTGTATGTCTATGTATGTATGTATGTACAAAAGTGCTAGAACATGTTGCTGGAGCTTGAACTGTAATCTCTCACTCGTTTTAAAATGAACGTGACTCGAAAATTGGCTATGAGAGTTGAATAGGGAGGAGATGAAGTTAAAAAATTGGATGATAAGAAGCATGGGAATGGATACGAGACACTGGTATAAAAAGATACGGACATGCACGGCACCATATAATTTCATGATAATCTAGGGCAGAAGCACAACGAGTACACGTTTTTTTAAATTTATATCAATTTTATACCCGAAGAATGCTCAATTTCAAAGTTTATTGATCGTGTTTGGATGCTCGGACACGGACACAGACACTTTACCCAAACTAAAGTTTTTGTGCGTCTTAGTAGACTTATTTAATCCTTTATGTACGCTATAAACAGGCATATTAAGTTTAGATAAGTAATAATTAGTATAGTATCAGAGAGAGAGAGAGAGAGACAAAACTCTTCAATCTATGTTCTCTTTGTTTGGTTTTGGTAGTTTACATGTGACTTCTTGTGCTATTGGCAGTGTTATGAAAATATTGTAGAGATTAAATTTAATATTTTGGAACTTGTCTTGAGAAGTTTTGAAATTTTCATCAGCAAACCTTTTGATGGAATGAATACAAGTGCGGCTAAATTAAGCTCGAACTTTGTTTTTTTTGTGTGGGGCAGAAACAACATGGTTCAAAGACTTATCTCACCAAAATCAGTGCGAAGTTTGAACTGAAGCCTCCTCCATATCCTCTGGTATGTCAGCATGTAATATCACTTGGTTCAACTTTTAACGCTCTCTAGTTTTTAGAAAATAGTAGCTGTAAATGTTTCCTGGGTTTTAGTTGGAGTTTACTTGATTTAACAGCATAATGCCTCTACGATGTTCTTGTCGAGTCTTTAGATTTTAGGAACACTTGATCTTGTTATCAACCACTTTTGGATAATTTCCCTAAGCTTGAACTTAAGATTCAGAAGGTGTTCCTAGATTCGACGTATTGTCAGTTCTTACCTACAGAATCGCTCCTCGAGGACTCTAGTTAAATATGAAAAACGATACACATGATCATGAATTTGTTATTTGTACCAGTGAACACTACAAGATTTGCATCCCAGCGTAACTCATCATTTATTTGAGAATAACGGCCATGAATAAAATCATCTGCCATGGTCAAATGAATTAACTCTCTAGTTTGGTATCTCTTCTTGATGTATCACTCGTTGGTTATTTCATTTGCTTCTGTTCACAACAAATGTACGATTGAAAG
Organism: Cucumis sativus; assembly: GCF_000004075.3. Lineage (NCBI taxonomy): Eukaryota > Viridiplantae > Streptophyta > Magnoliopsida > Cucurbitales > Cucurbitaceae > Cucumis > Cucumis sativus. The sequence goes on from NC_026658.2 coordinate 2,775,415, forward strand.
TTCACCATAACCCAAAAACTTTAGCTTGGTACAGTTGAAATTTAGAAATGTAACAAAAAAGAAAAAAGAAAGAAAGACGCTTTGAAGATTCATCGCTTTACTTGTTTGCATTATATGTACTTGTAAATAGGACTACCTCTTTATCAAAAGAGAGTAAGACTACCTCTTATTTCTACAAAGTGTGCTTCATAGGATGCTTTGGAACCACATATGAGTCGTTCAACCCTTGAGTATCATTGGGGAAAACATCACAGAGCTTATGTGGACAACCTTAACAGACAGATAGAGGGAACTGAGCTGGAGGAATTATCACTAGAAGATATCATAATGAAAACATACAAAAAAGGCAATATCCTTCAGCAATTCAACAATGCAGCACAGGTACACACCTTTCACATAATTACCAACGTCTGTCTCATCGGTTTTTCACGAGATAGTAATCTTACGAGTAAAGAGTGAATTGTGGGTTGGCGATTGATGTTCTTTTATGGTTAAAATAATTTTTTAGTTCGTGTATTTTGTTGGTCCCTAAACTTTCAAACATTATGTTTTGGTTCAAGAACATTGTATTGACTATTTTGATCTTGGCTCCTTGCTATAAACATGTATTTTATTAATTTAGCTAATGAGTGGATATCCACAGAAATAAGCGTTCAAAGCTATTTGAAGTAGGTTTGATGTTTAGTTTTCAAATGTATTTATATGTTCTTGTTAAGTGCTTATTGAAAAATTACGGACAATTGTTTTTATCTCAAAGTTTAAGGAGCCTATGATAAAGTACAAAAAAAATTCAATCCAAGGAATATACACATAGAAGTCTATAACATGCCATCATAACTGCAAATTTGTAGATCTGGAACCACGATTTTCTCTGGGAGTCCATCAAACCTGGGGGAGGAGGGAAGCCAACAGGGGAACTCCTAGAACTGATTGAAAGAGACTTTGGTTCTTTTGAAAAGTTTTTAGAAGAATTCAAGTCCGCTGCTGCAACGCAGTTTGGTTCTGGTTGGGCTTGGCTTGCATGTAAGCCATATATTCATACTACTTTTGGTTATTTGGATTGAATTTTGAAGTGTTTAAATAGGTGTTTCTAGGTGCAAATTTTTGTAAGCACTTGAGAAAAGCAATTCAAACAAGTCATTGGTCTATTTATATGAATCAATTTTGCTTGAAATTATTCTAAGTTGGGTCTCATTTTCTGTTTTCTAGATAAGGATAACACGGTTGACCATCCACGTCCATCAGAGAAGGACAAAAAGCTTGTTATTCTAAAGAGTCCTAATGCCGTTAACCCACTTGTTTGGGACTATGCTGTGAGTACTGCATCATCTCTTTATCGCATTAACATAGAGAAAAAAGGTATTGGATGTTAAATAGAACAATATAGTATAAACAGAGGAAGCATAGTTTCAGTTTGGTTTTAATTTTGTCCTCTATAGTTCAGAAGTTTCATAATGATCTTCCCAATGGTTTTTTTAAATCTACCAAAAAAAACTTGTTATTAATAGATGCTAACGGTGTTCTTACATCTCAAAAGGGACAACGAGTTGACCTCTAAAGGTACTTAACTTATTTGAAAGTTAAACGCTAGCTCACCATTCCATTTTATGCACATCAGCAACTTCTTAACTGCTAGTAGAGCCAGTGGAGACATGGATGGTTAATGTCCCGTTTGATAGCTTATGTTACTACTCCTATCTTTAAATTTCTTTGTTTTGGTATTCATTTTCAACCGTGGTTTTAAAACACCAAGTAAAATTTTGGAAAACAAGACATAATAAATATTTGTTTTCATTTTTGAAATTTGCCTATAATTCAAAGTTTATGTTTATTAAGAAATTTGAAAACTGTGGTAAGAAAATGGGAGCCCCCAAGCATAAAAACAGAAAACTAAATGCAAAATTGTTATTAACATATGGAGGAAAAGCAATTTAAACTTATTTTTACTCTTCCATGTTTTGCAGCCACTTCTTACAATCGACGTTTGGGAGGTAATTTATAATATTTACCATTTTGTTTCCTTTATTTTTCGCGTCGGGTTTCTGGGGTGGGATTTAGAGTTATGTTTGCTTTTGAGAAAAAGAGGAATGACCTTTCTTCAGTACTAATGTTGTGGTTTTTTCCCCGTTCTTTTTTCTCCTTTCCCTTGGATTTGATCTCAACAGCATGCTTATTACCTAGACTTCCAGGTTAGACTTGATCTCATGTCTTATCACTTTGTATTATCTTGTTCTTCTGTTTTCAATCTCCATTCTTCTGTCCTTATAACATCATTACTCGTTAAAACCGTCCTCCTTGCAGAATCGGCGACCTGATTATATATCAACTTTTGTTTCAAACCTCATATCATGGGAAGCAGCAGACTTGAGGCTACAGAAAGCCAAGATTGAAGCTGCTGAAAGAGTAAAGGAAAAAGAAAAGAAAAAGGAGAAGAAAAAGGACGAAGATAGCGACGAAGAGGTGTACGTCGACAACAGTTCAAGCGAGTCGGATTCGGATTCTGACTAACATTTGCTTCTCTCTTCTCTGGGTTACAGTCTTCATAAAGGTGCATACCATATTTTATTTCTATGCTCTAAAGTCTTGTGGTTTGTTGCTGTGATGAGTTCGTAGACTTTTGAGTCAATGGGTGTAAAGTGAGGATGAAGTGTGTAATTTTGTAGTTTGAGAACATAGGGACTCTTACTTCCACTTTATGCATTATAGAATGCTATGGTCCTTTTGGGAAAAGTATTGGATAATTACATTATATTTTTAGTGATAATAACTTAAGTATATCTTAGGTCGATATTATATTATATTCAAATGTTTATCAATAAGTACAAACAATTTAGGTATATTCACATCTTTCAATATAATATACATGTGTTTTAAACAATCTAAAGGGAAAGGGACAAGAAATTTACTAAATTATTGTATAGTTCTAAATAATAAAGTAGACATTATTGGACTCGTTTTAAAAAGAATTGGTCATGCGAAAAACATCGGCAATTAAATCCCAAACCTAACCCAACTAATGACGCCACCCACTATATGATAACTAATAAAAAAACAAATAAATAAGAGAAATAGCGTATTTGTATGACGATAGAAACACGATTTAGTATAGGTTTGAACCTCTCCTAATTTTATGCTTAATGTATAATATATATACCAAAATTTGAAATAGTATTAATACCAATATTGTCTTTCAACTTCTGGCCCACATTTAACATTTTTTTTAATATTACTTTTATTGATTCAATTGAGCTTCTATTAACAAACTTTTTAAATCTACGCTAATTTAAGTTGTCTATGTATTTGTAGAGACCCACTTCGTACCTTTATTATACATAAAATGGGGGAGGGGAAAGCTTTTCTCTCCATAACTACATTGACTAAATGAGAACGAGGTCATTTTTCCAACCCTAACTCCACTTTGATTCCTCTTTCCCTCGTTTAATATGTATGTTGCTATTATTGTAATTGTTTCTTGATTTGTTTTAAGAGTTTCACTTCATTTATAAATTAGTTTTCTTTTCAAAAGTAGAAAAAAATTGACAAACTATTTAACTAACAAAATTGTTAAAAGACAAAATTTATTATATTTGATTTTCTATGAATGGTAAATATTTTGTCAAATGTTCATTTTTTTTTTAAATTAAAAAATTAGTAAAAGTGGTAGGAGTCCTCACCCAAGAATTTTGTCAGAATGTAAGTCGAAATAGAGGTGAGAACGAGGAAAGTTGCACCATCCCATTATATCTCTAATTGACATCATTATTAATTAGAGATATATAACAATGCAATTTTATATAACTCCATATTCTAATATCATCAATCAATTTAAAAGTTTAAGTGATGGATAAAGATAAATTTAACATTATATCATCTAAAACTTTTGAACTTTAAATAAATTAGTTGCCGATGGAATTATGGTTGAATTGGATATAATTTTTTAAGTGTAAGACGCTTTAATTTTGAAAAATCTTATAAAAGGTCGATGGCATTACAACATTTGAAATAATAAATTTAATTTTAAAACAAATGACATAATTTAGAGGTTTCATAATTCACCCATTTGAAAATTAGATAAAATCAAAAAACCACATCATTCTTAAACTATAGTAATTGTATCGATTTAAACGACTGGAACGAGCTTAGCTTAACTTAACACTAATAGATATTAAATACAATACAATTTGACACTATGAGAGGAAAGAGGTTTGAAGGTTCTTAAAATAAAACTAAGTCAAGGTCAACTCTTCCTCTCTCCTCCCTTTCCTCCTTCTCCTCCCACACCTTCATTCTTCCTTTCCCACCAACAATTCCATTTCTCTTTCTCCTCTCATCTTCATTTATAAATTAAATTAATCCCCCGTTTTCATTCTCACTTCCGGCCGTTTTCCGGCAGCTGAGACCCCCCCCCCCCCCCCCCCATTTCAACATCCACCATGATCCTCATCAACTGTTCCAGCTGCCGGACCCCGCTTCAGCTCCCCACAGGCGCCACCTCCGTCCGGTGCTCCATCTGCCGCGCCGTCACTTTCGTCGCCGACCCCCGAGGCTTTCCTCCTCCTCCGCCCTCGCCGACGCATCACAGTTACTTTCCCTTCCACCGCCACCACCACCCCTCTCCGCCCCCGACGCACAGTTACTACCCCTCTCCACCCCCGACGCACAGTTACTACCCCTCTCCGCCATCGCCGCTGTACCCCACCGGTGGCAGCCGAAGCCCGAAACGGGCTGTGATTTGTGGGATATCGTATAAAAATACACCACACGAGCTTCAAGGGTGTATTAATGATGCTAAATGTATGAAGTATTTGCTGGTCAACCGTTTTAACTTCCCGGATTCCTCCATTCTTATGCTTACTGGTAATTTCTTCTTCTTCACATTTCTATGATATCGATTAGTATATAAGTGTTGAATGTATACAAGATAAGATGAAATGGTCTCAATTCATTAGATTCTCCCTACCGATTTCGTTGGTAGTTTCCTGTTTAGTGAAAATCATGCGCGTTTGTTTAATTCTCAATTCGAGGAAGATGAAAGGAAAGGTAAATTATTGTAAATGCAAAAACTATTTAAATTTTTTACAAAATATATGTATTTCAAATTTTATATCGATGGTAGTGATGATAGGAATCCATCACTGTTTATAGAAACCAAAATATAATTCTTCTTAATTTTTGAAAAGTATGGTTATCTTTTTCGTAATTTGTTGGCACTTTTTCATGGTTTTTCAAAGCAAGTTTGAATTCTAAGCAAAATTGCAAAATCAATATAACTTTTTCATATTTTCATGCATTATATCATATTTTTTGTATACTTTTCTTACCGATATACTTGTTTGATCTAAATTGTGATATATTTTACATACTTTTATGCATTATACCATATTTGCATGCAACCATTTGTGTTTAGAAATATAAGTAAAAATTGACTACAAAATATGGAAACATATATAGATGGAAGTGTTTCAAAATCAAAATTGCTAGGTTAGAATGTTATTTTCAACTTAGTCTTATAATATTCTCTTTCCAAGAATAACAACGTGTCAAATAGTTAATATCGTGCTCATGAACCTAAAGATGAACTCTTTCCTTATAAATAATCAAACTATATAACGGGCTGAGTTAGTTAGGATCTTAGTTAGGATCTATTTAAACTGGTTTTTTAAGTGCTCAACAAATATTTTGTTACACTTTGAAAGTACTTTTTAAAGCATTTTAAGAGCCGATCCAATTAAGGATTTAGTTTGGAAGCTAAACAAAAATAGTGTTGACAACTCCTGACACTTGAATTGGGATTAATGTAGATGAAGAAACTGATGTTTACAAGATTCCAACAAAGCAAAACATCAGAATGGCGATGCAATGGCTTGTGCAAGGTGTTCAACCAGGAGACTCTTTGGTGTTCCATTTCTCTGGCCATGGTTTGCAGCAGAGGAACTACACTGGGGACGAGATCGACGGCTACGATGAAACGCTTTGCCCATTGGATTATGAGACAGCGGGAACGATCATCGACGACGAGATCAATGCAACCATTGTTAGGCCTCTCCCTTATGGTGCTAAGCTCCATGCTATCATAGATTCATGCCATAGTGGAACTATGTTGGACTTGCCATTCCTGTGTCGAATGCACAGGTAAGACTCTATTCGATGACGATTTCATCTTTTCTTCAATTTATATTGCCTTTCCTTCTAGTATTTTTCACCATTTTTAGATTCACATGAGAACTTTTCGGTTTCTTTTTTCTTTCCTTTAATTAATATGGTTTAATAGCATGAGATTTTATGTTCAGTTTTCTGAAATGTCATTCTCTTCAACTAATACTTGACTATTTCCATTTATTGATATATTCTTGAGTGACATTAATATGAAGGAGGAGGGTTAAAGCGTTGACATTATTAAATTTACTACAAGCCATCATCATCTTAAGCTTTCGAGTCAATACGTGATTTAACACTTCAGAATACAACACGATGAATCCAAATATAGAACAAACTTTCGTTAAAAATTAGGAATGATTGTTTTATTAAAGTTATATGTCATTGCTTATCTAGTTTTCTAAAATAGATGAAGGCATGTTTGAAAGTGCTTCTATTCCTTCAAAATCAATTTCAATACATCGAAAAATGTGATTAAACATGTAGAATGAAACACATTTGATATTTGATTTTTAAGAGGAGAAATGTGTTTCGAATTATTTTAAACATGAAAAAGGTGATATTAACAATTTCGAAATTACTCATAAACCAAAGTAAATTTATTTTGAAAACTTTTGGATAGGAGTGGAAGCTACAGATGGGAGGATCATAGACCTCCATCAGGTGTATATAAAGGAACAAATGGTGGAGAAGTGATCTCTTTCAGTGGTTGTGATGATGATCAAACTGCTGCAGACACTCAAGTAAAAACTCTCTTAACTCTTTTACATTTTTTTCCTTTGTTCATCTCTCATTTTAATAGTTCGAAAAGATACTAAATGCAAAGTGATTCTGTACATTTCAAAATGGAGAAAAAATTACTTTTATTAGGTTCGAAGTATTAATCCAAATGGTTTTGGTTTTGCTCTATTACTAAGTGTTTATATGTAAACAACTCCAATGGAAATCAAATTTACTATTTGCAAACTGCATATACAAACATACTCAAAGTTATCTAACAATTGAATTTCGCTACGATTGAACTAGCTTTGATTACAGATTAGTAAACGTGAGTTTAGTCATTTAAAAATCACTTCTCAAACGTGCTCTCTAAAAGAAAATAAACTAAAAGACGAAAATGTTGATGTGAACAGGCTATGTCAAAGGTTGCAACCACAGGAGCGATGACATTTTCTTTCATAAAGGCCATTGAAAGTGGGCAAGCAACTACTTATGGTAATATGTTAAATTCAATGAGATCCACCATTCGTAATACCGACCTTAACCCAGGAGGCGACATCGTTACTAGCCTAATCACTATGCTTTTATCCGGTGCAAGTTTTTCTGGACGACTCAAACAGGTAATACATATCAATATCACTCTAGAATTATGTGTTAATATCGAAATATTAGCAAATCAAAAGATGAGACATTGATTAAAACTAGGGAATGTCAAATAGAAACATAAAAAAAAAGTATAATCTATAATCTCAATGTGAACTAGAATTTAAAATAACTTTATTATTCATTTCGTTATCTTTGGTAAACTAGTATGAGGGATTGGGTACTCGAACCTCTTATTTTTTGTTGAAAGTTTATATTTTATATCAGTCGAGTCATGCTTATGTTGCCTCGAATATCAATTTAACTTTAGATATTATATTTATTAAAACATTTTGAACCATTAATTGTATATATCAATTAAAACATTAAATTTCTATTAGCAATTTCATTTATGAGTCATTTTTAGCTATTTCGCTATCATCCTACTCTATGTTTTATCACTCATTCATATGATTAGTTCAACTCTCGTAAAAGTTATATTATCAAAGATAAAAGAGATTCATTTTCCTTCTCACTTGTTGTAAAAAGAAATGATATTACCGTCATTAATTTGAGATTTTGAATCGATACGATTTCACATGTTAAAACTTACGTCTATAATCTTGAAACGTAAAATACTTATTTAATTTTATTTTGTGCAGGAACCACAGCTAACTGCCCATTCAACATTCGATGTGTACAGCAAACCATTCTCCTTGTAATAAATTGTATATTATTGTGTATTTATTACAAGTTTCATCATTTTTTTAATCCTTAATTTAAAACAATCTCAATCTTTTCTTACCCTATAAATGGAAGTTAATAATAATTTCTTTTGCTAATCCAGTTTAGTTTAGTTTCAATTTAGTTTTTAACTTAAATACTATAATTTTACTTTTGAAATCTTAATTTTGTTTGAGTTCTGTCTTTGGATTTGAATGTTACACTCTTAATCTTAATTTTCCATCTTTATCGTTATTGTCTATCAAGTTTTTAAAAATAATTATAATGAGTTTAGTTTTAAATTAATTAATTAAAAAAATCAAAATATATATCTTGAAATAACTAAATTGATACCCAACTTATATATATTTTAAGGATAAAATGGTAGTATTTTGAAACTTATACTATATATGAGACGTACCTCCTATATTTCGGTTCATAATCATTTTTCGATATTCATTATTCATTATTATTTTATTACAAATTATATTTGGTTTATAATAAATAACAATGAAGACTCATACACTATAGCAATAACCACAACAACTATAATCACTTGAATGACTATAGTTACCACGATAATAGCCATAGTTATAATTATTACGTACATCTTGACTATCTAAACTCACTTCCTCCATGCTTGAAAAAAGTGAATCAGCATCACCATGTGTATCGTCTACGAACAAAAGGTTTTCTTATTACTCGAATTCATGGTCTACTAGTGCGTCACGGGGTGGAGTATGGTCAAAGTCTTTTTTTGTGATTTTTCAAATTCAATTTATTTATTGAAAATGAATTCCATAGATGGAAAGTTGGAAAATATGAAATTGAAAAAGGTAGCACATTGAATAAAGAAATTATAAGATACGATGCGACCACACAATATCTATGATATTTTCATGATAAAATCCAAAATATATCGCAAAATTTTGAGAAAAAAGATACTCCCAATGTCTTTTATTTGATACACAATTTTATTGATACGATCAATATATCACGTATTTCTAAATCAGTACTTTTGCAAATTTTCCGAAATTCTATTAGGTTACAAATAATCCAAATATTATTCTTTTAAATAATAATAATAATAAATTTTATAGACAAGATATAATTATAGATATAGTTTTGAATTTAAAATAATTAAATATATAATAATATTTTTTAAGAAAATATTATAAAAAGGACAGCCCAAATAGATATAACAATTACTGGGCTAACCCAAATAGATATAACAACTATTGGGCCAGCCCAAAATAGAGTATTAGCTAGGGTTTTTCTACAAATAAATTAGGGTTCCGGCTGAAGAGGATCCAGTGGCTGGAAGTCTGAAAGAGAAAGCTCACTCCGCCGCGTTGTAAGTTTTCACCACCCCTCGAGTCTTCCGGTTTCTAATCGATTTGCGCTCTTCTCTTGATTGAATGCTTTGATACCAATGGCTTTTCATCATTGCAATTTGGTTACAATTTGCAATCTGAAAAGTTTTGATCTATATTCGGTTGTCTGTTTATCGAAATCTTCAATGCAAGCGGCTGGTTTTTGTATTGTTCTTTCTTAGCAGTTTCGCTGCGGTAGTTGAATCCATCATGCTTTTGTTTTTTGTTTTCAAACTTTTTCTGGAGTTTCTGTTTGAGTTTTAGAAATACTGCTGTCTCTTGATCTGTTTTATCTCTGATTGGTTGAAGTAGATAAAGCGGATGGTTCTGATAGCACTACGTTTGGTGTAATTGTGATTCATTTGTCCTCTCTTCATAACGAGCAAATGGGTGATTGCTTGTTTTTTTTTCCAGCAGTGATTAGATTATGAATCTTTGGTTGTTGTGGGCTAATGATTTTGATTTCTAGAAAATGCATTTATAATGAGTTTTATACTTGATCTGGATGTTTATTCCTAACTCCTCCCAGCCTCCAATTGTTCTTTTTTAGCTGTTGAGCTTCTTTGTAGTGATGGATATGTTTACTCTAAACATTAGGCAGTTCAAGGAAAACTCATGTTTAAGTTACTTGCAATATTGGTGATTTAGGACGTTGTGTATGGTTAATCCAATTAAGTTGAGTTTTTGGTAATTATTGGTAGAAATTCAATGTAACTCGTTCTATGTTTTTTTAAATTGTTTATTGATGGATTGGGTTCTGTCACTACTACTTCTAAAACATGTTCTTATGTTGTAGTACTCTTTTCTTCCCAGTTTATTGAGTCAAAATGTATTTGGTTGGATGGAATCACTTGTGTTTCTTGTTCTTCTCTTTGTTTTCCTTCAATTGAATCTGTTTACTTCTGGCTTGTTAGAGGTAAAAAATGAAGCACAACAATGTTATCCCTAGCGGCCACTTTAGGAAGCACTGGCAGAACTATGTCAGGACCTGGTTCAACCAACCTGCCCGGAAAACTAGGAGAAGAAATGGTAAGCGCTGTTTTTGTTTTGTGCTCTAGTTGGTGTTTTGTTCATCTGTGTAGCTTAGATATGTAACTCTAACTATTGCCATGATGATTCTACAATTAGCTCGTCAGGAGAAAGCTGTGAAGAACTTTCCTCGCCCAACTGCTGGACCACTCCGTCCCGTTGTTCATGGGCAGACATTGAAGTACAACATGAAAGTGAGAGCTGGTAGAGGCTTTTCTCTTGAGGAGTTGAAGGTACCCAGTTTTCTCCCACTCTATCTATAGTTTCATGTTGCCTTCGTAGAGTCTTGGCGTTAGGGTTTTATAGTTTCCATTGCCAATGAGTGTCTATTGGTTTCTAGAATGTGCATTTTAGTAAGATGGCTCACATTATGTTGATCACTTTTGTTCTCAACCTGCATGTAATGAAACTTAAACTTAGCTGAATATTTTATTCATCTAGATTTTATGCTTGGTCAGTTTGAAGGTGTCATTGTCTTTAAGAACTCCAGGTTATGATCATTTATACCGTATATTAATTATCCTAGTATCTGCTGCCCAGGCTGCAGGTATTCCCAAGAAACTAGCACCAACAATTGGAATATCAGTTGACCATCGCCGTAGGAATCGATCTCTTGAAAGTCTACAGGCTAATGTACAGAGGTTGAAGACATACAAGGCGAAGGTGGTCGTCTTCCCAAGACGTGCTCGTAAATTTAAGGTCAGTTCGTCGAAAATAATTAAACTTTAATTGAATTTTATCATCTACTTTGGTTTCATCTCAACATGTTGGCTGTATGAATGATGTAGGCTGGTGATTCTACTCCGGAGGAGCTTGCAAATGCCACCCAAGTCCAAGGACCATACCTGCCTATTGGGCGCGAGAAGGCATCAGTTGAGCTTGTGAAGGTCACCGAGGAAATGAAATCATTCAAGGCATACGACAAGCTACGTGTTGAGAGGACAAACGCACGACATGTTGGAGCTAGATTGAAGAGGGCAGCAGAGGCGGAGAAGGAAGATAAGAAGTAGATTGCGGTAACGACTGCTTAGAGGTGGTTGTATTTTCTGAATTTTGGTATTTATTTTTACAACATTTTGGACTTAGACATGTCTTCTGGACTTAATTTGGTAGATGAAAGGTATGAGTTCATGGATTCAACCAGTTAATTGACCTTTCTTTTTGGTCTTGTGTAGTATTGGCACTTCGTTGTGGTTTATTATGTTTTACAGCATCCAAAATAGCTTTTTGCAATCTTTGCTTCATTTGGTTTGATGTATTCTTTGGCTGGGTTGGAACCTCAACGCTAGAACTGGAATTAGCTCTAAATTTGAACACAATTTTGGGTGGTTGATAAGAGTTTGGTTTTCTTCCAATCACTTCAAAATAAACATGATTTCATTTTTAACACAATCTGTGTTTTATCTTTGAAAGATTCTTAATTAATTCATTTGTTTCAAACAAAGAAGTCTTTGAAATGATTGTGTTTTAATTTTTGTGTTTGGACTGTTGTGGAAAATGAAAAGAACTTCAAAGAAATTACTACTAACTTAGTAATTTACTTCTAATTTTAATGAAATGCTTATAACTTTGTTTTCTTTAGGACTTAAAATCACTTATAAACTACGGCATTAAATTGAAATCTTTCAAAATTATGAGGTTGTGACTATGTCTTTAGTTAATTATGGTGAATTATAGGCAAGCTTTTCACTTTTGAGAAAGTGTTTGGAGCATCTCTTTGTAAATGATTATGATATTTTTCATTTCATAATTGTTAAAGTCAAATCAGAGTGATTGAAGTTGTGTCTTGGACTGATTTTTAATATGACAATCATTTTTATTCTTTTAATTTCTGTTTAAGGGTTTAAATCTAGTTTTTGCCAACTCTTTTGATGCAATTTTCTTACAAATTATTTCTCAAATGTCCATACAAGAGGTAGGATAGAGGTGACAGATTCAAACCCTAAAAATCATACTATTTTTTATATTCAAACCAAACTGAATATTTTTTAATTATTATATATTTATTTTAATATGTAAATATTAGAAAAAAGAATGATCAATGTGGAATTTAAAATTGAACCAAAGAATAAAGTCGAATTTAAAATCAAGCTAAACTAAAAATATATTAAAAAAATTTAATAAACATTTTTAAAATAACAAAATAAATTAAAATATTTAAGTTATAGCAAATTTTTTTAGATTCGAATATCATATAAACTATTATGTGCCAGTGGTTTTTTTGATATATGACTATTTTAAAACATAGCAAAATAACAAAAATATTTAATAAACTACGACATTCTTTATAAAGTATTGAATATTTAAACCTACTTTAAAAATTTAGAGATTAAAAAAATATACCTTTCCCAAACTTAGAAATGAAATGGATCTAATAATGATGTAAACATTGAGATAAAATACATTTTTGAAAGGTAGAAATAAAATGAATTTAAAAGTTAAAATTTTCCTTATTTCTATTTATTTAACGAGTGAGGGTATAAATGTAATTTGAATTGCAAAGTTTTTGTATTTTGACACAATTTTTATTATTAAAGGGTAAAAAAACTAATCTCTTTTAGAGCTACCTTTTGCAATAATCCACAAACCGCCGGCGGGTACTCCTTCGCGGAGGCGTCTTCTTGCTGCCTCGTCAATTTGACATAGAAGCCTTCTCCTCCTCCTTGGACGGACGGGGACTATCCAACAGCAACTCTCGATATCTTCTCCACATATCCACGCCGGCGCCGTCCTCCTCTCACTGGTACCAGTCTAACGCTTCCTTCCTATACACATTACCGCCACCTCTAGTTTATCCTTCTCCGATAGAGGAATAGGTTTTCAATTTGCTTAGGTCGCAATATTTTTGTTGCAGGCATGTTACGTTGTTTTGGATTCTTGTTACAGTATTGTTTGAAGTAAAAGAAGCTAGCGGTCGCTTTAATTAACTTCATTGTCTTTGAATTTGTCGAGTGCTTGATGTTTCATTTGGATTAGAATTTCTGGTTAAGTTTTTTGTCATTTTTAGATTCATCTCCTTTGTTTGCAGCATGAAGATGCATTCTATTTTCTTGCCAAAAGCGTTCATCGTATCCTCATTTGGTGGAGTATTTTCTGACCATTTGTTGCAACGAGGTTCTAGTAAATGCGACGGCAAGTACATGTTTGATGGTGGCATAGTGAAGTTGTTTAGGAATAATTCCCTAAATTTTGCCAGTAAAGCAGTGGTAGATGATAATTGTATTATTAGCTCAAGGTGGCATGGATGTATAGATGAAGAGGAACTATCGAGTGAGTCGTGCAACCGTTTGATTCGTGACTATTGTAAGGTAGGTGATGTTGATTCTGCTATGTCTCTTCTTGCTCATATGGAGTCTGTAGGTCTTCATGCCACTATGACGTCTTACACTTATTTGATTGAAGCTCTTGGAAACGTTGGTAGAACTTTGGAAGCTGATATCATATTCCAGGAAATGATTAGTTTTGGCTGTAAGCCAAGAACAGTTGTCTGCAATGCACTACTAAGAGGGTTTTTGAGAAAAGGCCTTTTAGATCTTGCGTCTGGGGTTTTTGTATTGATGAGTGATTTAGATATTAAAAAAAATCAAGAAACTTATGAAATTCTCTTGGATTATCATGTCAATGCTGGACGGTTGGAAGATACTTGGTCTATTATTAATGAGATGAAACGAAAAGGTTTTGAGTTGAACTCATTTGTGTATAGTAAAGTTATTGTTATATATCAAAACAATGGCATGTGGAAGAAAGCAGTGGGAATTGTTGATGAAATAAGAAAATCAGGGATTTCTATGGACAAACACATTTACAACAGCATCATAGATACATTTGGGAAATATGGCCACTTGTCTGAGGCCTTAGAAGTGTTCAAAAGAATGCAACAAGATGGGGTAGTGCCTGATATAACAACTTGGAATTCATTGATACAATGGAACTGTAAATCTGGGAACCTTGCTACTGCTCTTGAGTTATTCACTGACATGCAAGAACAGGGGATGCATCCAGATCCTAAGATCTTCATTACTCTAATAAGCTTCTTGGGTGAGCAGGGAAAGTGGGATGTGATCAATCAGAATCTTGATAGTATGAAGCTCAGAGGGCACAAGAATAGTGTCCTAGTTTATGAAATTTTAGTAGATATTTATGGGCAGTATGGTCAATTTCAGGATGCTGAGAAGTGCATATCCGCTCTGAAGTCTGCAGGGCTTCTAGCATCTTGTAGCAATTTTTGCATTATAGCAAACGCTTTTGCTCAACAGGTTGGATGCCCATCTTTACAATTTTTTTTTTTTGAGCTACCAAGGTTGACTGAATTTTCATGGCCCTGCTTTGTTGTCAGTTCTTTGTTCTCTGTGAAGAGAGGCTGCGTGTTTTAAATAGAAAAAGAAATAATGGATCGTGATTACTAATTTATGATAAGGGTTTTTCTTGTATTTTGGTAATCCAATACAGGGGTTGTGTGAAGAGACAGTAAAAGTGCTTCAGCTCATGGAAGCAGAAGGAATTGAACCAAATCTTGTAATGCTGAATGTACTGATCAATGCTTTTGCTGTTGCTGGTAGGCATTCGGAAGCGTTAGCCATTTATCATCATATAATTGAAGTCGTAAGTCTTTATGTTCGGGAATGCAAAACCAGAAGATTTAGTTAAAGCCACATGCAATCTAATTTCATCTTTTCTTTGTGTTATCAAGATAATTCTATGATTCATCCTTCTATTTTTCTTCTTCTTAATTTTGTCATATTTTTCTGAGAAGGGTATCAGTCCTGATGTTATAACCTACACCACCCTTATGAAGGCATTTATTCGTGCAAAGAAGTTTGCTAAGGTGCTTATCTCTTGACCGAGTAAATTTTTGAGCTTGATCCAAACGACCAAACCTTTAGTTTACTAGCCATTTGTCCTTATTAACACTGTTCATGTTGAAATGAGTCTTACATTCTTGTATGAAGTTATTCAATTCTTCTTTGTGAAACCCTGCTGATACCTTCTAAGTTCCATATTTGGCTAGGTCCCTGAAATATATAAAGAAATGGAAAGTGCTGGCTGCACGCCAGATAGGAAGGCCAGAGAGATGTTAAAATCCGTAACAGCTATTCTTGAACAAAGGCATTGTAAGTTCCACCCTTTTTGTACTTGTATTTTGTATTTTCTCAGCCAGAGCAGTCCTTGCAAAATTGTTGTACAATTCTTCACCATCTAGGCAATGGTAAATTTAGAACGTCAAGTCATAATTTGAAAAGTTCATACCTGGAGAGTGGTGCATTATGCGTCCGACAGAAAGATTCTGCTTGCAAATATTGCATTGTGTCAGGCTACAAGTTTTATTACAAGTATATTGCTACCTATTCCATAATCGGTGGCTTAGATAATTTATGTCATTTGTCAAGTCAAGTTATGTCAACCTGTAAAGACATACAAATTTTTGTCTTGTTGGCAATTATGAAGAAGGATCAAAGGAATAAAAAAAGAGGTACAGGACGGCATATTCCAAATGGTAAATGCTCATTGGAGCCCCACATCTAAATAGACACCAAAAATATGGTCTTAGGGACTAGGGCTTTTTAGGGGTTGGATTTGTAATTGATTAAAAAAAATCACGTAAAAATATTTTTTAAGCACTTAGTTGGTCATTTCAAACATGGCTAGATCGGTGGTCTTACTAGTGAATTAAGTTTTGATGCAGCTGAGTGAACGACCAAAGTGGGAGTAAATTTTCCGGTGCCTTTATTTTGCAAATGATGAATACTGTAATCTACTTTAGATCTTTCAATAAGAACCCAAGGAGAGCATAACCAGCCCCCTAGTAGTTTATATTATATGCCCTCTCCCAGCCTTCCGATTAACTCGTGGTTTGGGAATAAAATCATTGGTTAAAAAACATTGTTTCTTATACCTACGGTCACATTTCTTTGTGTGTGTGTTTTAATTAGAGAAAGACAGCAACTGATACTTGCTAGTGTGGAGTTCTTGAATGTTTGGATCTTTTTCTTTGAAAAACAGACAGATAAAAAGAAATTAGCAGCCTTCTAAAATATTGATTGAGGAAGTGATACACACCAAGAAAATAGATCATAATGCCAGGTAAATCCAACCCTTTTGTCTTAGGTTTGATGTGAATTTATGGATATTCTGATGAAGCAGTATTAATTATACGTCTTAGCAGTTTATGACGATATCAATGAAAGGCCAACCTTCAATGGATCCGGGGGAACTAAAGGAATATGGCAGTTTCTGGCGGTAAGTTTGAAGATGAAACGAGGTTGATCTTGCTTGTTGTAAATAGTAATGCAATTCAACCAATGAAAAAGCTCATCCAAATTATAGAGCTCTGACACAGTCAAACTTGAACGAACAAACTGTTGAATTGAATCTTACCTGTCTTTACTAGAGGTAATTACTCATTTTTTTACTTTATTTTATTTTTCAATTATTTCTTCAATTTAAATAAAGAAAATTACTAAATAATAGTACAAATATTCTTATCTCATTTGGAAGGATATTATCTAATAACCATCTATGATTGTTTCTGTCTGTAGCGTAACCACTTGATGAAATGGGGGAAGAAAGTGGGACAAATGGCCAAGACAACTGCAAGGCTTTCTTATTGGATAATAGGTACTGTAATTGATATTCTATGTCGGTTTAGTCATCATTACGATATTCTATGGTCGGTTTAGTAATTGATATTCTTTTATTTTTCTTGATGTTGTTTGAGTATGAGAATCGGTTTAGTAATTGATATTCTTTTATTTTTCTTGATGTTGTTTGAGTATGAGAATCTTATTCTCAAAACCCGGGGGAAAATTAGATGCCTACTTAGATAAGAATTGAGAAGTAGTCTGTTTATTCCTCAATTTTTCATATCAAGTGAAGTTTATACTTCCTTCAACCATCCTTTTAGTTGAAAGAAAAATAAAAATAAAAACAATGTTTTATTGATAAACAATAGATTAAAACACAAGGAACAGATTAGGACAAGGGTTGTGCAAAGAAAAAATAGAGGAAATAAAGGAAGAATAATCCAAGTTAGGAAGAATAATCCAAGTTTACTTTGTTAACATTTCTACTCAAACCATCATGCTTTGGCCTAGTGGTAAAAGGAGACATAGTTTCAATAACTAACATAGAGGTCATGGCTTCATTCAATCCAAATGTTGACACCCAATTGTTGTAGGGTCAAACACCTATCTAGAAATTAATTTTCTATGAGTTTGCTTGACAACCAAATGTTGTAGGGTCAAGTGGTGGCCACCTACCTAGAATTTCCTATGAGTTTTCATAACACCCAAACATTATAGGGTCATGTGGGTGTTCCTTGAAATTAGTCGATGTGCATGTAAGCTGGTCCGAACACTCACAAATACAAAAAAAAAAAAAAAAGACATTTCTACTAAAAAAATATAATAACAATAGAATAGGATCAAACTTCTCTTCATAGAGCTTTATGAAATTCCATTGCTTTAGAAATCTCATTAAAGGTCGGGGTACTTCTTTAGGGAAGTGGATTATGTAACACTAAAAACTCTTACCTTTTTCATTTGCTATATACTGTTCTTACTTTTGCCTCTTCAAAAAATGATACATGAATTTCATGTTTATATATAGTATACTATGACTACATACTTTGAAATATATATGTGTGTGTATTTGAGTATGTTTGTGTAGATCAATAGAAAGTAAAAAAACAGAGCGCGAAAAACTTCAAAAAGGACATTCAAAAACCCTAAACTTCTAGACGTTAAAACCACTTTTGTCGTGTCTTTAAACATTAAACAATATCCTCTCCCTTTATGTGGAGGGTTTATATCATACTTTTCAAGAAAAATTATTCTGAATAGATGAAAATAAAATAGAGTGAAATTTCATATTTTATTAAAAATAGGCACTAGTAAACTTTTATTAAATTCTATTAATTTAAAATTAAATATTTTGGTTCAGTTTGTTATATTTAAAAAATGCCTTTACTTTTAGTCGTATGTTTAGTATTTGATTTCAATTTAAGTTTCAAAATGTTTGAATTTCGTATCAATTCGGTCAACATGTTTTAGTATTTAGTATTAAAGTTTATAACTTGATTTAAAACAAAAGCGTTAACAGTTAATTGTTTTTTTATTACTAATAAAATTTATTAACTTATTTTGGAATTTCCACTAAAACAAAAATGTAAACTTCAATAGTAGAATGGTAACATTATGAAACATAGAACAAATTGAAATCTTCCAAACTCAACTTAGAAAGTACAAAAGAAACTTAGAAAGTACAAAAGAAACATTTGAAATATACGTAAAAAGTCCTTTTAAAAATGTCCTTTTCAGAAACGAAAAAAGAGACTCGAAAAAATCTCCATAAAGTCTTATACTGGAGGATTATTATATTCTTTTTGGCCTCCAAACTTAGATTTCTCATTTCAATGTTCCATTATATCTAAATTTCAAACTTTCTCATCCCAAAATATTCCACTTCACACTGTTCCAATTTTGGTTAACTCAATTTACTTCTATTTAAGTTCATTTTAGTTTCTTGTATTTTGGAAGAGTTAGGAAAGTTAAACTAAAAGTACTCAGTGGCCGAAGGTAATATTTTACCTTAAATTATTATCACTTAAAAAAGGAGCCATTAAGCTTCAAGTTGGAAGAAGAAATATAGAGCTATAAAAGCACACTATTTTGTATAGTCAAAGAAGGGCACAAAAACATCCAAACAACGTAATATAGTTTGGTACAAACACTATATAATAACCATTTGCTTTTTAACCTTTTACAAAACAACACAAAGACTCCAAACACTTAAACAAACAAACAAACCTTCTTTATTTAATAACGTAAATATAGTTTGGGCTGCTACTTCTTGACTAATGTTTTGTGGCCAAAAGTAACGACTCTATAACCCGTGGGGCTTCTCCGAATCCTCCAGACTTGTTGGTCGGAACCAAGCTTTTTCCTCCTCCACAGCGGAGTAGTTGCCACCATCGGCTGCACGGTTGGCTGCCGCCGCCACTGCAGCAGGATTGTCTGAGGCCGGTCCAAAAACTCCGGTTTGTGGATGAGGAGCCCAGTAGTTGTCAGCTGCTGCTTGAGGTTGAATCACATCATCTGGGACTATGGATGGTCGAACTTGCTCCTCTGGGTTCTTGTCATACACTGAGGTGTGAGCTGCTCTCCTATTTCAACATTAAAAGTGTAAAGGCATTAAGCATAGAAAGATCAATTGAAAAACATAAACAGTGAAGAATCAACACAAAGATTTACTTAGTATATAAATTGAAGAAAGAGTGGTCGATTGCAAGAGAACAATTCAGATTTAAGAACACTATCGGAAAATTGTAAATAAGGAAAATATAACATCATATCGATCTAATTTAATGGTGAAGTATATAAGATCTTGAAATTCATGGATGAAATAAAAATTAAATTTAAAAATTCCTACGAACGAAGTATAAAATATGGAATCCACGAATATATATATATATTACAATAATTAATTACTCTTGTTCAAACTGAGTGTATGGATGATTTGATCATTAGATATGATGTAGGTAAAAGGTCAACTTAAAGAAGAATAAAAAGAAGAACCCAAAAGCATGCTTGAGAATCAGATATGCTATCGAGAAAAAGTAATCGATTATATGATTGGCTTGCAATAACAACTAACATAAATGATAAGAACAGTCCCACCACATACTGCTTTTTCATTCTACTAATAATTTAGCTTTCTCATTAAAAAAGAATCATTTTCTTAAAGTTATTATCTAATTTTTATAATGCAACGAAAAATCTAACTTTTTTATAAAGTTATGATTGAGATGATATGTATATACCCACACACTTCAAATATTTGTATAATAATTCAGTTAAGTTCACAATAAACAATCAAAATAACATAACTCAAACCTACCATGACCACAAGATAGGGAGGTTCACTCTTCTACACAACCATAGTATTTTCTTTTAATGAGAATAGGAAATTTGACAATCTTACCTGCTCCCACAACTATTTGTTTAAAAAAAACATTAATTACATTTTAACAATTGAATCCGATAGTATTTATGGATTTCTTTAAGCTAGTAGTGGATGATAAATAATTAAAATCAAATAAACATTAACTCAAAGAGAACAGTAGTTTAATAATAATAAAAATAATAGAAAAACAATAACTCAAAGAAAATGGTATTTTGGAAACATTATTAAATAAAGACTTTGATTGAAAACTACTGACACAATTAACTTGGAGAAGAGGCCAAGAATAGTAACAATCAGACTGTAATGTATATATATAATTGAAGGCACATCACATCATCCCATCCCACTAGACCCAGATAAAGGTTGGATAGAGATGATGAGATTCAAAGCCAAAATTCATCAAACAGAGCTAACGTGAAGGGGAATCATGGTCTTCTCATCCATGCCGTAAAGGCAACGAAGAGATATTTTGAAAGAAAGATACAAAAGAAGATAAATTATTTGAGAAAATTGTCAAAATATGGATTAGTTTTATTTTATTTATATATATATATAAAAACCCTTATTTATTCAATTATATAATACACATGTATTTAAAAATGTCTAATATTTCTATTTTTAATAAATCTTAAATTTAATCTTATCTTACTTTTTTTCATTATTTTAAAAACGTCTGTTATCTATTAAATGTTTTCCTTATACATCTGCAAGACAAACTCATATCTTAACTTGCATCCACTAGAAAATTATCATAAAATATTTTGTCAATTTAAACAAAAAAGTTAATTTTGAAGGACGATATTTAAGATTAATTTAAGTTAAAACAGACTAAGAACGAACCGATCAAAATTGAAGAATTCTAGAAGTAGGAGATGAAAACAATATTTAAACCATAAAGTTTCCAATTCCAAGTATCTGGCGATCAACAATCGGATCTTATGGGAAAAGTAAGATAAGAGCCAGCTAGGCGTAGGCCATCAAAGGATAGAAACAAATTTCATTTGACACGTGTTCCACGTTTGAATGTCGAGCACTTTTAATATATTTTGAAAAATTCTGAAATTATTTTGGTTTCCAAATTAAAGGAAGACTATAATCGAAAATTTCATTCAATATTTGTAGATGTAGTGTTCATAAAATCAAATTCAGTTTTGTTTCTAATACAGCGAAATGAAAGGAAAAATTCAATTATCATTATGTATTGAGAGTAGACAATGATGGACATACGCATTGTACTCTATTTGTAAATATTTTTTTGTCCTAAGAAAATATGTTTAAGAGGGAATTAAAATTACTAGAAAAGGAAATTTTCTAAAAATGGAAAGAAATCACTAATAATGTCATAAGATTTTGTGGGATTTTCAAACCAAATAGTATAACAAGTGTGGTTGAGTGTAAACAACAAATAGATTTTTCATTAAAAGAAATGTAATATAAAACTACTCTAGATTAATATTAGAAAACTGTAAATTTTCTTAAGAAAATAAATATTTATAATATATTGTATGAATGTAAATGAAAGCAAGATGATAGGGTTATGGAGAAAAACTTTTTTCCATCACTTTTAAAATTTGAATCACAAAGAAAAACAACTTCAAATATATATTAATTACAATACATTTTAAAATTAGACATTCACATAAAGTTAGTTGGATGGTAGTGGTTGCTTTGGTTGGTGTTAAATCTTTATTTGCATGTCAACAACTTATTCCCAACTTGACATTCTTTTATGGAGATTTCTAGTATATCATAGATAAATCAATGCACTATGACAAAAATATTAATAAACTATCACCCATGTGAAATGGCGCCTAATAAACAAAGCTCAAAACTATTTTACAAGGATGGCCATTTTTTTTTTTGTAAATTTGTAGATCTTTTATATTAATAATAATTGAAAAATCTATCAACATAAACATTCTATCAAAACTTACGTTTGATATTTTGATCTAGATCGGTAGTTTAAAGCTTGGAGTGTTAGCAAAGGCTGATGAACTAATGACCAAATAAATATTGTTTTTAATTTGACAAAGTGAGCATTAAGAAAAGACGCGTAGGATGAGATGGAGATGAGAAATCCCTACTTAGTCCCCTCTCTTACCGACCCAAATTCTATGGTATTTATTATTCAGACCATTTAGTCACAATCCACGGCCGAAGTAGAGTCGGATTGAGACAGAAATTCAAGGAAAGAATTGAAAAAAAATAGTGAAATCAAAATGTCAGCTTAAAATGAGTGGATGAGCATAAGGCCAAATCACATCACTGACGCTTAGCATTAACTGTGGATCCACTCACTCTAATATCTTTAGGCTTTAGACTTGGGAGTTTCCTTTTTCAGCTTTCATAGCTTCAAATTGGGGCACTAAAGATGCTTACACCAACACCCTACCCTACTCATCTCTTTTGCATAGGAAAATGGTACAGTTTTAGTTTTTTAAGTTTTTATTTCTAAATCTAAATATTTCATTTCTAAATTTCAAAATAACACTTTTTTGAGTCATTATGAATTATGAATTATATTTTGTTTAGTCTTTTAGTTTCTATCTTATTTTAAGATTTGGATACAGTTTCAACTTAATCATGAGTTATAAAAGTTTTCTTTTCTATAATCTTATTAACCTTGACTTTCTATAAACAATAAATATTATCCGTTAATTCAAAATAATTTAAAAGTAAAATTTCAAATTTAAATCTACCCTGTTCATAAAGCTCAATTAATTATTATAATTCTTCAAAATCAAACAATAAGTATTAATATTAAGAACAAAATATACGTATCTAATAAAAAACCAAAGTTAAAATATAAATTCAAAAAATTCAAAATATAATGACAAAATTGTAGCACTTTAAGTAAGGATATGGAAATGAAACAAAACCAAAAACAATTCGGAAACCAATAGGAAGTTAGACCTCATTCAGATAAAAAAAATATAATTTCAACTTTGAAAAAACATTTCATCCTTTAAATACTAAAATAATTAAAAATATTTTCAAATATAACAAAACCTAAAATAACAAGATAAAATTATTTTAATCAATTTCTATTATTTATATATAAGTTCCATGAGAAGAGTCATAGAAAGAAAAATCCTCCTGGGATGATTATTTGCTTTTCTAGGTAAGAGGAAAAGTTTTTAGAATAGAATAGTGTAAGTGGATAACTTGAAATGAGAATTGAGGTTCAAATACCCACAATTTTCCATTGATTTTTTTTGTGAGTTTTCTACTCAATGACCAGTTTTAAAACATTTATTAAAGAACTGTGGAATGGAAATAATTTTAGCGAAGTGAAGTCAACGAATCTATATATTAATTTTTTTAAGAACTAATCTTTACATTAAATATTTTCACACCTAATCAATATATTTGTCAGCACTCTTCTATTCCTTTGGAAGTATATATTTATAAATTAGGCACAACGTGATAAGTTCTTATATTCTATTAAATATTTTGTAAGAAAATTCATGTTTTCACTGGGAACTATTTTCTTATTTTTATTATATTTTTGAAAAATCTATCTCCCCTCCAATTGAATTCCTAGGCAAATTACAAAAACAAATAAAAAATTTTAAACACTATGTTAATCTTGATATTAGGTATTACTTTGGGACCATACTAAATTACAATTAATATTAAGTGTTAAAATCTTCATAATTTAGTTTGTCGCTTGATCAAACTAAAATAATTGTAATGCTACAAGTATTAAATACCATAGATATTGCACCAATAAAGTCTTGTCCCCACTAATTTACTATGTCTGACGCCATATGCAATTTCAAGGTTTGCATAAAGTTGAAAAATGCTTGAAGAGGAGATAATTAAGATTAAAACGACTATGTTTAACTCTACCCTGGATTATTATCTCAGCATAGATGTAAAGTAAAAAAATTAGTAAATAAGCCAAATTCTAAAAATGATACCAACAAATAAAATGTATAACAGCTCATAATATCCACTTTTTTTAAAAAAATAATAATATTGACTGACCTTTTTGTTGGAAAAAATTAAGTAATAAATCTTATAATGGATGACTTGTTTATTATATTAAAAGATAAATTAGTTTACTAATAATAAGAAGAAAAAAGAAAAAGTAGTTATTCAATTTTTATATTCACGATTTTGGACAGAGTAACTTTCGAGTTTCGAACCCCGGATTTACTCCACCTACGCCTCTTCCCCAAATTTCATCTGAGTTTCAAAGGAATAAGAACTCGCACTCTCTAATTCCAAATCTTCTTCCACACAGCAAGCAGAATTGACAAATCAACAACGTGAACGTAAAAACTAGTCTAACAAATTTGAATAAAAAAACGACGAGGAAGAGCGGAGGAAAAAGGCAGAGTGAGGAAAGCATCATTTTCCAATTTCTACGCAAATTGGGCGTAATATTGGATATGGCGGGAAAATCGAAGGGAAATTAGAATCCTAAAACCTTATTAGTAGAAGAAACGACCAAGATCAGAAGGAACCGAGTATCAGAATACGATCAATCGAAGAGATTCTAGTCTAGGAAGGACCTAAAAGTTACGTCGTGAAGAAGACGTTCAGCTTAATTATGCGTCAGTGAGAAGTTGTTAAAAAAAAGGCAATCAGCGTGAAGAAGAAGAAATGCAACAACATTCAGAACAACTTTTCAAAGAAAGTTTCGCAACAATAATGCAATAAAGCTATTTACCAAAGAATAGCACAAACAAATTAACAGCACTACAACTTCATGAACATTCGCACAAGAAGAAATCAAAGAAAAGGAAGAAGAAGAACCTGAACTTCGGAGCAGAGGAAGAGATCACAGAGTTACGAAGTGGATCGCAGGTCCAGATCTGGTCAGTGATTCGTTTCCCCAAGCCGGCGATCGCTCCTACGCTCCTCGAATTAGCGGCCATACAATTCAGGCTTAAAGAGAGAGAGAGATGGAGAAAAAACAAAGAACCAGAAAAAACTGCACCTAAGCAGAGAGAGAGAGAGAGAGATGATGAAGAAGAAGAAGAAAGAAAATGGCGATTAATCGCTTCTGATCTCCAATCGTTAGCGGTAATTTCGTATTTATAATCCACCTATACGTCGTCGTACCCCAAAAGACGACAAAACTAGAGAACCTTTCTCATCCGCAACGCAAATTGCCTTCTCCGTCCGTCCGCACCTATTTTCATTTCGCGTACGGAATTTCCTTTTAAATTTTTAACTTCCTATTGGAACACGTGGCCTTCCCTTTCTTCACGGTCATCGCATCTTCTCTCGTCTCATTAGCATATTCTGTTTGCTTTATTCCCTTTCCCACCAACAGTGGTTAAGTCATGCATTTTTCCTTCTCAAATAATAATAATAATAAAAGGTCTGCGCATTTTCTCTTTCCCCAGCTACCCCTAACACCGTCAGTTAACGCCTTTTATCCTTTTATAACATTAAAATAAAGTCACGTGAAGAGATTTGAGACTTTTGAATATCGAATATTTAAGTCACATTGTTTTGGTATCTACCTATAATATGCTTTTTGAAATAATTATTGGTTTTTTTTAAACAATAATTCTCCTATGTTTTCATCTTTCAAACACAGTGACTTTGAATATGAAATTAAATATAGTTCGTCTACTTATTTAGATTTGTTTAATAAGAAGTTAGTTTTAAATGCGCGATCAAGTACTCATGAAGATAAAGTTAAATACAGTTGGTCGGTTTGTTTAAAAATTTGTCAAATAAGTTAGTTTTGAATGTAATACGTATTCGCTAAGATAAAGTATCCCATCTAGTAAAATTTGATATATAAGTTAGTACAATTCAATATTCCAAAACATTTATGAGACAAAGAGTCAGTTATTATAGTTTGTATTTGAGGTGTAGATTGTTTTAGTTTGCATTATAATAGCATGTATTTGTGGTGTAAATTTGATTTATTCTGTTGAGGAAGTTGTAAACACCGTAGCCGACAACGAAAAATAATAATGTCAAATTATAAAAGCTATAGCAAATAACAAATATGGTTGGAAATAAGACGTTTTGAAATATTGTTATCGTCATAATACTCACTCCAAACGTACCATTAGAGAGAATACAATAATCACTGTAACATAGAATCATTATAAATATAATAAGATTGAGATTAAACACTCAAAATTTACAAGTTAGAAACTTGATTATTTGATCCTAAAATTACTTCTAGTTGCAATTGAGAGTATTTATTAGAAACAAGAACAATAAAGTGTCCAAAGAGGTGTTATAAGCTGGGCTTAAATAAGGAGCAAGGCCCATAATAGCTAATGGGCCGAGAGAATTGCAATTAGGGATGGACATTGTAATTGTAAAAGAAATAAAAGGAAAAATTGTCACGTATAGCATTAAAAAAATTGAAATTCTTTACCACAAAAATTCAAATCAACAGTTGAGAGTTGATGAATTTTGCTATAAATTAAAAAAACAAGCCGTAGATTTTACAAAATATTTATAACTTATAATAAATTCTACCACCGACAGACATTGGTATGTTATAGTGATAAAAATTATCGTTTATATAATCCAACATTTTGCTATAACTTGTAAATATTTTAATTTATTTAGCTATTTTTAAAAATGTCTCTCGATATTAGAGTGAATTAGACAACTAATACCAACTGATAGAACAAGAAAACAAATACATTGTATTGAAATGAACGAATTATTAGTCTGCACAAATACAATTGTACGAAAAATAAAAAAAATCAAACAACAAATTTAAACACGATCAACTACACAAATACCTCGTAAAAACAACCATATACCTTGTATATATTTGCACCGAAGAAAAAGCTAAAACCGTATAATAGCTTCCATGCTAAGGTAAATCAAAGTTTATGATTCGAACTCTATGGCTTCCTATCTATAGTGATTTATAGACACCGATAGACTTATTGTATTATTAATAAAATATAAAAGTTTTGCTACATTTGTTAGTATTTTCTAACACTTTTATCCCTTTCAAATAATTTTGCAAAATATATTTGGTTATTAATATTTATGTCAATGTAGATATTTGAATTCATACACAAGTGGTTCGATAGAAAGATAATTATTATTTGTTTTGTTGAGTTGAAACAGTACTTTTAGAAAAAGTTAGGAAAATGGTAGAAAATATTTATATTTTACAGAAAAATCAAGTGTAATTATTGAATTTTGTATAAATAATTTATCAATTTTTTTTTTATATATATTTTTGAAGTTTAAGTTTTACCTCTTAATATAATGTATGTTTTAAATAATACAATCTCTTAATCCATATTTTTCATTACACGTTTCGAATTCGGACTGAGGGTTATAATTTCCTAATATAATATTTTTCTAATAAAATGGAAAAAAAAACGTTTTAATCCTTTCCGATTCCCCAAAATCTAAGCAGAGTACTCTTTGTTATTTCTTTTTTAGTCTGTCCTTTCCTCTACTCTATTTGCTCTCAACACTAAACCACCCTTAACTGCGGACGAAAACCAAAACCAAAGCGCTTTCCGACGTTCCATGGAAGAAAACAGTAGCGAAAAGCGTCGGACTGGGCTCAAGCGCCACAACCGGCGGTTTCTTGAGCCCGAAGAAACTAATAGTTCCTTGCAATTTTTCAAGATAATTCTCCCCTCTTCCGTTCGTGAAGAAAAGCTGGTAATGTTCCTACATTTACTGCTTCTTTTTCTTCCCCCCTTTTTGGAAGAAATGATAACAAGAACAAGTTAGACTCTGTTTGTGGATTGCTCTGTAAGCTTTTCTTTTTCTTTAGAGATTTTACCGAAAACTTGAAAAAGTAAAAGTAAGATCTCGTTGTTAGTTTTCTCTTGTTGAAATCGATGTTTTTTTCCTTTGAAATTTTTAGGCTTCATTTGATAACTATTTCAACTTTTTGCTTTTGCTTTTTCTGTTTCTTAAACTTCGATTTTTTTATATTAGTTCATTAAAAACAAAAAACAAAAACTTGAAACTGATTTTGTTTTCTGCTTTCAACAAAAAAAATGTATTTTTTGTGAACTTTTTTTTTTTTTTTTATCATTTTCAAATTTTCTGGTTCAAAACAATTTATTAATGGGGCATTTTTTAAAATTTTTAAAATTTAAAATATTAAAACTATTTACATACATAGATCAAACTCTTAAATAATTTCTTTTTTTTTTTCTCTTGGAAAGAAAAAATAGTTATCTTACACATTTTTTTTATTAATTTTTTTAAAAAACAAACTTTATTAATTTTAAAAAACAAAAAGCAAATGTGTTACTAAGCACTCTTTTTCTTTATTCAATTTTCAGAAACAAAAAGCATATGAGTTACCAAACTGAACCTCAATTAATAGTTTTTTTGTTTTGTTTTATCAAAGAAGGCTTTTATCTTTGTCAAAAGAAACACTTGAATTACTAGTAAAGTTCAGAAAACAAACACATATATTTTTTAATTTTATTCTAGTTATCATTTGAAAGAAATAGTAGATAAGGAGTATTATAAGCTTAATTACTGTAAACTAAAAACAAAAATTCCAATAATTATTTGTGTGTAAATACTCTTGGTTTTTCAAAGTAATTTTGAAATAATATAACTACCGTAGTGTAGTATCACCATTATAGTTCTATCGAACTTCCATTCTGATTCTAATAATACTTTTTTAACGACGTTAGAAAGAATATGAATATTTGTGGCTATGAGTATTTCTTTAGACAGGAATTTTTTGAGCAAGTGGGGTTGAAGAAATTTATAACTTTTTGATCAGGTTGAAAGTGGCACAAGATTTTACTTTTAATAATATGCTTAGATTAATATGAGTAAGTTATGTTTATTAATATAAATCTCTTTTTTGCTTTACAGAAAATGCCCAGTAAGTTCATTAGGATGTTTGGCAAAGAATTATCTTCTAGTGTTGTTCTTATTGTTCCTAATGGTGGTGTTTGGGAAGTGGGATTAGAGAAATTCAATGGCCAAATATGGTTTAATCATAGTTGGAACAAGTTTATTGATTATTACTCTATAGATTATGGTTTCTTATTGATCTTCAAATATGAGGGAAATTCCAGCTTCCATGTTCTTATTTTTGACACAACTACTTTTGAGATTCAATATCCACACCATGATGGAATGAAGCTTGAAAACGCAGTTGAGAAATCTGACTATGCTATCTCAATCTCTTCCTCTCATGACTGTTCCGATCAATTCATTGATGATAACGACGACGATAATGAATGTCGATATGAACTGCATACTACGAAGAGATCCAAAATAAAGTTGGAAAGTTGCGACCACGAGTTCATGAGCAAAAGGTTTAAAGTTGAGGACTGTATAGCTGTTGAAGATATTGATGTAGTGAAAAATCATCGAAGGTAAGTTCTAGTCACTTACATGTGAGTTGTGGCCCTTAGTTGGATGACAGACTTAGACGTGATTTTGAAAGGGTTAGAGTCACTTGATTCAATATTTGATTTTACAAATTTGAATGTCTATTGTTGGGTTTGGGAGTATGCAGTTGATCGACGAGAACTATTTTTCTTGATTTAACAGACGAAAGCTGGCTTCAAAAACTCGGTCGTCGAGAGGACAGGAGATGGCGATCTGTGAAGCGAAGAAAAAGATGATGAAGACTAACAATCCTTCATTCATGTTGATCATAGAGGAGAGAAACATAAAGAAGAATTATGCGGTGAAGCTCCATACACTTTTACAAGTTGTTTAAGTTAATAATACATTACAGCAAAAGAACGTTGTGTTAATTACCATCTCCATGGTTGTTTGACAGTACATTCCTTCAAGTTTTGGCAAAAAGTATCTGAGCAGGGAGGATGAAATCATTGAAATTCAAGGACGTTCGTCGGAGCAGGGAAGATGGAAAATATGGTGCAAAGGTGTGTCGGCGAAGCGAATGGGAGTAGGATGGGGTGTGTTTCGCAAGGAAAGCAATTTGAGAGTTGGAGACGTGGTTGTGTTTGAGCTTGTCAAGATGAACAAGAACAGAGTGATGAAATTCACTGTGTTTTCTTCAGGTTCAATTTGAAGCAAAACGATGAAGTGATTGAAATTTGAGGTTTTGGGTGTGATATAATTCAAAATGTAGGGTGTGATTTTGGGAGCTTAGTTTGGAACCATTTCAACACATTTGCTCATATTAATACGTCCTTAGATGTTATATATTATTAGCATTATAGAAATTTGTATTTTGATGGAACGCTTCAGATATATGAAGGAAGAAGGAAATTCCTTTTTTATCCTTGAATTGACCCTTAAACAAGTTCTAAATATTATTTCTATTACTTTTCACGATAGATTGATAAAGAGACCGTTAAACGTAAATCTAACACATTTTTCTTTCAGTTCAAATGGACTGTTGTTAGGTTAATTAGACTCATACTGGGGTGGGGTTGAATATGCAAATGTTGGGACACATTACTCGATTAATTGATTGGTTTTGTGGGCTTTTTAGGATGAGGTTTCAACTATGGTGGGATAATTTTTTTGGTTGGATATGCCAATTTGTTGAAGCCAACACTTGTGATGGCTTTAGAAGAAAATAAAAAGGTGTTCAAACTTGAACAAGTGGTCAAAATTAGTTTAGCTTATCTTGTTGATCATTATGAACGCCAATTGTGCGAAACTCTTTTTGATTAGAAAGAGTATTTGAAAACTTATTCACAATCTTCTTACGTATGTTATACATAAAAGATGATGAGATAAATAGTTTTTTTAAAAAAAACAAACACTAAATATTCTAATTATATTAATATCCCAAATAACGTGATTGTTTCCACATTATTTATTTGGGTTTTTCAAATAAGTACAAATAAGTAGAAAGCCTTACAGAAAGAAAGTACAAAAAACCAAGAGAAGACTATGATTTATACTTCCGATTAGTTTGTTTTGTCTTTTCGAGAAGTATTCGATTGGCTTTGTTTGTCAACATCATCTGGGTTTTTAAAAAACAATATATTTGCTATAGAAAAATATAAAAAACTATTTCTAGCTCTGAGAAAAATCAAAAGAAAACATTTCAAATACATTTGTTGAAATATTTAATTCCAAGCAAAGACTTATTGAAGAAGGAAAAATTAGAAAACGAAGTATTTTTTATGTTTCTCTTAATTTGAACTCAAAGGTTAGTTTCCAGTTTGACGATCTGTCAGCAAGTCTTAATGATAATTCCTATTGGCGCAGTGATCAAAGGTAAAACGCCGTCGTTTATTGTCCACCGCCACATCTTCCTCGCTACTACCATCCAAATTCCAAGTACTCTATGTCCTTCTTTCTTCATTCATAGTACGCAACGTCAAAATTTCAGCGCCTGTCATTTTCCCCTCAACTAATTTCCTCTACTCTCTTCCTAGTTTCTTCTCCTTCCCCGCCATTGAAATACTCGTCCTTAATACCAACCTCCACCCGAAACTCTCATCCTTCCTCTTTCCTTTTTTTTTTTTTAATTCCAGTTAGTACTCGCCGGAGATGGAGAGGAAGTCGGCTCTGATGGTTAAATATGTGGTTGCTATTTTAGGGATTGTGATGATCGCCACTGGCTTCGCCGCTGAAGCTACAAGAACTAAGGTGAAGATTCAATTAATGATTACTGTTTGATCGCGGGGTTTTTTTTTTTATTATTATTATTTTTATTTTTTCTGTTTGGCTGATGAGATATTGTGTGGGAAAGAATGTGGAAGAACAGTTTTGAAGTAGGGTTCGTTTTAAATTGGGTATGTAATATGGTTGAATTTGATTAAAAATTATATAGAAAGAAGGTGGTGGTGAATTTTAAATACAGTTTGATTTGGATCTGATTTTCTTTTTTGTTTTGGCTTCTTCTTTTTATCATTACTTGTTTCCCAAGCCCTGATCTACAGGTTAATTGATTAGACTGATGGATTGGGGGTGTTATTATATCTAATCATACTTTTTTTTTTAATTTTCTGTTTTCTATTTTTGTGTGTGCGTGTGTGTGCTTTTAACTTTTTAGTATAGTAAAACTTGAGAATGATGATTTGAATCAGATGGAACGGTACTTTTCCTCTAATTTCAAGTAATTTGTAGGAGTTGGTTTGATAATGATTTTGTTTTTAATTTTCCATTTCTAGAGTTGACAAATTTGGTGAAAGTTTATTTTGTTGAGTGTTAAAATTTAGTTGGTCTCTGAAACTCACATATCGACCTAATATCTAATTTGGTTCGTACAATTTCGAAGAAATTTTCATTTTAATCCCTTGAGTTTTTACAAGTTACCGGGTTCTGTTCATGATGCCTTTGACGATACATCTGATGAAACAGAGAAAGTGCTCTGGATCAAGGAAATAATAGTTCAACTGGGGCAGATTAATAATCATCTAATGAAATTAGATCTGATTAGAACATGCTTGAGAGTGATTTTAAAACAACCACACTTTTTATCTTTCAAAATCAGTTTAATGTTTGCTTTTAAACTTTGACCAGGGATTTTCATACAATCAAATTTTAGAAGCACTTTTAATAAGCATGCCCTTGTTGGTTTTGAGACTTATGATTACGAGTCCACACTTTTTGATCACTATAAGAGAATTTTTCACTTTAAACGAAATTTCTATGCTAACCCAAATCATCATTGGCTTCTTTCTCTTTCCCTTGATATATGTTGATCTTGGTAACATTTCTTTTGAGTTTAATGTGGGATTGATGCATTTTAAAGTTTGACACATCAATTTTGTTCATTTGACAGCGGAATCAAGTCACTAAAGTTGCTCCTGATTTGTGTAAATATCCCCGAAGTCCAGCGTTGGGCCTTGGTTTGACAGCCGCACTATCGCTTTTGTTTGCTCAAATAACAATAAAGGCTTCGACGGGATGCGTTTGCTGCATTAGAGGTCCTCGGCCTCCTGCTTCTAAATGGAGAACAGCTGTGATCTGCTTTACCATTTCGTGGTATTTTTCGACCTTTCCTTTCTCATTCTAATTTGCATTTAGTTTATGGTTTGCTGTGTTTCTGTTGTATCATGAGATGAATTATAGGAAAATCTATTGAAACCAGAAGAGTTCTTGCGATTTGGTTTTCTCAAGTATAGGAAGAAATTTTGAACTCGCCTAGTCGAAATAAAGGTTATTTTATTGTGATCGATTAATCAATCTTCTGCCCCGGTTCTTGATGGCCCAACTTTACGTTACGATATTGTTTGTGATAATATAATTTTCTTTTTTTCTGCTTTAAAAACAGTTCCATGTTCTTGTTATCATCTTTTTGGCTTTTTCTGCCTTGTTAAGTCGTTATGATTTTTGTTACTCTTGTTTTTATCGAACATCTTAACCAAGAGAAGAGACTTCCTGATGTGACCTGATCCATGATCATCATAGTGTAAATGATCGATCTATTGTTTTGGAGAAACGTTCTACTTTAATTTACAACTAAAAGAACAATCGATGCCTTCAATTCTGAATGAAAATAGAACAAACGTAGATTCTCATTGTACTCTGTTTTAGTCCCATCATCACGCCTTTGTCAACCATCATGGGTTTAGTTATTAGTAAATAAAAAACATGCGTTTGAGAAAAGGTCAAGATTGAAATGTGTTCAATCCATGGTGATCACATATTTAGAATTTAATGAGTTCTCTGCGGTTGTTTCATAAGGTTAGTTGAGGTGTCCATACTAACAAATATGAAGCAAAGACCTATCTTGAGTCTGAATTTTCCTTCCCTTTCCTTGTACCTACACCCTCAGCTTAATATCTTCTGCAGGGTTACATATGTGATAGCATTCCTCCTGTTCCTCACCGGTGCTGCACTGAACAACGGACGGGGCGAACAACGCAACTATTTCCGTGACTACGACTGCTATGTTCTAAAACCTGGAGTTTTTTCTTTTGCCACCATTGTAGGTATGGCAAGTTTAACTCTGGGAATGTCCTACTTCCTCATATTGAACTCTGCAAAGAATGACCCTTCTACTGTGTGGGGCCATCCTTCCGTTCCTCCTCAACCAAACATCGCAATGGCACAACCCCAGTTCCCAAACCCTCCTCCACCACCACAGAGAACTGCCGACCCCGTATTCGTTCACGAAGACACGTACATGAGACGACAATTCACGTGATCGGGAAATGTAGGTTGACACCAAATGCGTTTAAGAAACAACCGCGTAACTCATATCACTTGATTGATGTATCTTTTTAAACCAGGGATTGAAGGTGCACAAATACATTGGCTCTATAGAAAATAGCTGTTTTGGAGCTGTGTAGGCTCTCTTTCATAGAATTGATTTTGTGAAAGAAGGTGTCATTTTATTTCCCTTTGATCCAAAGGGAAGTGAATAGATTGTAATGTAATAAAATGTACATCCTTGATTTGTTGTGGGAAGTAGTTGTTTCATACTTTTTGAGGTTTACAGAGTATTTGTTTATATATTTCAAATCACAAAGCCTCTCGGTAAATATCAATTCAACTATGCTCTTTTATTTTGTACATTTTCCCCATTTTATTTTTAAAACAATGCATTCTCAAGTTAATTCTAATTAAAAAGGAAAAAAAAAAAAAAAAAACTCATGAAGCATTTAAACAATTTGAAAACAGATATCTATAATTATTAGAAAATTGACTCAACAAATGAAATTTTAAACCACGTACTTTTTTTTTTTGTTATTAATACATACTATACATGTTACTATTTTTTAAATACAAAATATTAATTAAAAGAAATAGTTGGATAATATTAAATCAAACGGATTGATAATAAATATATGATAAATAGGTTTGTTTTACATTGTTAATAGTTTCAAAACATTAACTTCTCTAAAAAAGGAAAAGCTTGGGAATTCTTTTTTTCGTTTTTGCTCGAATGATTAATTAATAGTCTTTTTTTATAGAAAAATCCTCCCAATTTTGGGTACATTTTAGGCATTATAATACATTTAAAGTTTTAAACTAAAATCCAAAACTCTAGAAGTATGGATATATATATATGGATATTTCTAATTTCAAGCCTATAAGTTTTTTCATTTTTCATTCTTTTTTAAAAAAATTAAGACAATAAGTTAATCAAATCCTAATTATGCTCCTTTAATTGTTCTTTCCTAATCAAATCCCATGTTTCCAAAATTTAAATTCTTAAATAAAATGAATCTTTTCAAACCCTATAACAAAAAACTTGACTATTACTAAAATTTAAATTTCTCACATAATAGTCTGTAAGGATACGCTTAAATGGAATACACGTTTAAATGGAATACACGTGACTAAATATGACAAATTGTAAACACTACCCATAAACTATAAAGTAGGTAGATAGTTGAAATTATATCATTAAACTTTTAAAATGAAAAAAAAATTAATCTCTTTAAACTTATTCAAAATTTAAAATTAGACCATCAAGCCTACATAATTGTATAAATTGTATTGATTATATAAATTTGAGTATTTAATTTTCATCACTGTAAACCCATTTTAACACCCCTAAAAATTTAGAAAACGAGTTGTTATTATTGAAAGTTTAAAGATGTAATTGCAATTATCCCGATATTTTAAAATATAACTAAAGAATCTATGGAAATATTAAGTAATTTCACAAACTAAATGTTTTAATATTACGGATTTCTAAGTCCATCAATATTCTTGTTCAAAATTCTTACCTGACAACTGATATCAATTTTTGTTCTCCAAGACAATATCATTTTCATTTATATGGTTCTAATTGTATATTTTATTGTTGGTGATAATTGTATTGCTATTAACATTCGAATATTAATATCATAGACACCGTCCAGACTCACATCATCATGACATAAGATAAAAAGGAAAATTTTTATATAACATAAAACATC
Source organism: Cucumis sativus (assembly GCF_000004075.3). Lineage (NCBI taxonomy): Eukaryota > Viridiplantae > Streptophyta > Magnoliopsida > Cucurbitales > Cucurbitaceae > Cucumis > Cucumis sativus. The sequence continues at coordinate 2,811,710 of NC_026658.2, forward strand.
TAATCTTTATTTTTTAAAAAAATCAAGTCATATGACAATAGTAAATTTTTCATATAATAAAAACAATACTCATTCTTTTCCATACGTATACATAGATACTGTTAAAAATAATGAACAATTTCTTCTTCAACAGAGCTCAAAATTGATATGGATACTATGTTTTATTTATACATCATAAAAAGTTATATTTTTGTTGAACATTACATGATGGATATGAATATGGAAAGAATATCACATTGGAGAAAATAACACTCATGAACACCAAAAACCCAATTATTATTATATTATACTTCTTTCATAAGTGCATGAAAAAATAATAAACAACAAATTATTTTATTTTATTTTTATTTTCATTACATTTTATTCATATAATATATATGCACACATTAATTTATTCCAATTTATTAAGCATTGAATTTAAGAGTGAGTGATGTTCAACAAATGAAAATGTCTCTCACTCGTTTCATCAACATTGTAATGAACAATGTGTACATAAGGACATCAACTCCTAGAGAAGAAGTCGAATTTTGTTGTCAAAACGTTGAAGAAAAGGTTGAGCGTGTTGTTCCAACGTACATTGACTTACCAAATAAATAATTAGAATGTTAAATTTATGACGTAGTCATTTTTTAAAAAAAAAACATTAATTATTATCAAAATCTGAAAATTATATTAAAATTATGTTTAAAATACATATTATATATATTAGACTAGTTAGTAATTTACTTACTCTTAATTTACACATTGTAATAAAAAAAGTAAAATAAAAATCTCATTCACAAAACAAATACAACAAAAATAAGGGTTGTTTTTCTACAACTAGTTTGGACTAAATTAAATAATTAACTCAATCCCTTACCATATATACACACAAACAATTAGTTGATCAATTATAAATCAAATCAGTGGAAATAATTAGGATTAGAAAAATTATGTAAAATAAATGCTCCAATTAAATGCTAAAAATTAAACTTATTTGCTAGTTTGATATAAATACCATAGATTTTAACAAATTCCTCAATTAATTATATTCCATTGTTTTATAGTTTCATTTCCCACTATTTTCATTAAGGATTTTTTTAATTAAACAATTATCAATTTCTCAAATTTCCCTCTTGTTCATCGACCTTCCTTATATTTTTGTTGGAGGTGATAGATTATATCGTGGGTAACGATCAATCTTCGAATATTAATATTATAGTATAGAGTAAAAATGACAATTTCGATATAACATAAAACATCTAATTTCATTGTCATTATTTATTCTTTTACGCATGCATGCATAGACGCACACAAATAATACAAATAATTTTTATTTATTTGAATGTAACGTTGAAAACCTCTACCTGAGCCATTGCTTCTTCAAAAAAAGCTCAAAGGAGTGAGGATTTGAGAGGTGATATAAATTAGTTTTTAATTAATTCATAATACTATGTTTTATTCAATATGTTAACTAATTAATACCCGTAAAAATTTAACTATTGATTAGATAAAATTAAATGTTACATAAATTCAAATTTTCTATTTCCAAATCTACCTTGAAGCTTTTTTAACACCCCCTCTAAACCTATACCTTCTAAGCTCAAAATTTTTATATATTTTTTCTAAACTCAAACTTTCTAAATGTTCCATTTGAATGTATTGCTCCATCGATTATCAATTATACTAAAGAAATTATAATTACCTTTAAGTTAAAAAAAATGAGTGAACAACATATATATATGCACTATTAAACCTCGTGAAGAATATAAATAAATAATTTGTTAACCTATTAATTAATTAAAAAAAACACGATTACATGAAATTAATGTCTCCATAATTTGCCTTATTTGAGCATTTGAATACATTTCAAGCAACACACAAAATTCTCCAATCAAATATTCCATCCAATTTCCCAATTTTCCTTTCCTAAATAGTTAAAAAAAAAATTGTGGGTTTTTTTAATTATTTAAAAATAAAAAATCAATTTCATTTCACCCATAATGTTCTCTATATTTAAACAATGCCACATCCTCGTCTTTCACCATTCTTCAAATCAATTTGAATATTATATATATATACAAGTTAGATACTCAAATTAAATGCATATTTCAATTTTGCCATAGTCATTTCTAAGACCAATAAGTATTGTTTAAACGTTATTAGTGGTTATTCATTATTATTCTTATTCTTTTCTACACAATTAAGTTAGTCAATTTAGAATAATAATAACAAATAAAGTATCTTATAACTGTAAAAGTAAAATAAAGAGATAATTAAAATGTTAAATTTATGAGAGTCATGATTTTTAACAAAAAGAAATAAATGTTAATTATTACAAGATTATATTAAATCCTAGCTTCTTTAACCTCTACACCTTAAAACACATATTTTCAAACAAAATTTTTCTAAAGGCATAAATTAAGAGCACATATATTATATATATATTACATTACTTAAACTCATTCTACTTACTCTTAATTAGCATATTGTACTAAAAAAGAAAAAAAAAAATCTAATTCATGAAACAAATACAACAAAAAAAAGGTTTTGTATTTCTACAATTAGTTTGAATTAAATTAAATTACTTCAATCCCTTATCATATATACATACAAACAATTAGTTGACTAATTATATACAAAATCAAATCAGTCAACATAAATAGGATTTAAAAAATTGCCTCAAATGCTAAAAATTAATTATATTCCATTGTTATATAGTTTCCTTTCGTATTCTTTTCATTAAGTATTTTTTTGATTAAACAATTATTAATTTCTCAAATTCCTCTATTTGCATTCTCTATTTAAAGAACGTTGTTTTCAATCATTTCTCACAACATTCAAATTTTGAGTACGGATCTCTCATTTCTCTATCTTCTTACTCTCTAAATTCTTCACTCATACCATAAAAATGAAGCTCCTTTCAGCTGCAATTTTCCTATATTCCATTGCTATTCTAAGCTCATGGACTGTATTGGGTTCATCTGATTTCAATGTTCTTGATTACGGTGCAATTGGAAATGGCAAAACCGATGATTCAAAAGTGAGTAATTTAATTTACCCACATTGTGAATTCTATTCATTTTTATCAAAACACTTTCTGTTGTTTTTTTATGAATATCAATACTCTTATACTGACTTGTTTTCCTTTGTATTTTTCTCTATGACAAGGCATTTCTGAAAGCTTGGAATGATGTGTGTGGAGCAACAGAAGAGAGTCCAACATTACATGTACCCGATGGAAAAACTTACCTCTTGAACCCTCTCAAATTTCAGGGTCCTTGCAAGTCCAAACAAGTCATTTTTTATGTAATAATTCTTTATCTTACTCTACATTTTCAATAAATTTGTTTAATTCATACCATTTGTTACAAAATGGTAACAGAAATTAGTTTTATAGTGATGATATCACATATGTTTTAGTAATAACTGTGTGTGTGTTTTTAAGCTTGGAGGAACTCTAATGGCTCCAACCAAGGATGAATGGATCAGCGATGGTAAAGGCCAATGGATCCAATTTTTTGACATAGAAGGTTTGAATCTACAAGGAGGTGGAAGATTTGATGGTCAAGGGTCTTTATGGTGGAAAGATTGTGATCATAAACACTGTAAACGACCCACGGTGTGTTTTTTAAATTCATTTTGAAAAACTAGGGTTTGATGGTTTACTATTATTTTATAATGTTGATAATGATATCATTAATAATTAAGTGTATGATCTTTTTAGGCTTTGTTCTTCCACAATTGCAATGGGCTTCAAATGAAAGGAATGAAGCATATCAACAGTGCCAAGAATCATATATCTATAAACATGTGTCATGATGTTATTTTCTCGCACCTTCATATTAGTGCTCCCGAGGATAGTCCTAACACGGATGGAATTGATATTTCTGAATCAACAAATATTTTTATCGAAGATTCTTTCATGGCAACAGGTAATATATATTCATATTTTTTATTATTTTTTAAAATTGATAAAGTTGAATCCATACCTAATTAATCATTATTATTTATTTATGTAAAAATGTAGGTGACGATTGTATTGCTATTAATAACGGATCTTCTAATATCAATATAAACGGTATCACTTGTGGCCCTGGTCATGGCATAAGGTAACAATATATTACATTAATTATAGTTATATTTTTCAAAAATTTAATTTTATTAAAGTTTTTTTAATTCATTTTTCAAAATTTCATTTGAAATAAAAATATGAATGTAGCATTGGGAGCTTAGGAAAAGATGGTGAGTATAACGTGGTTGAAAATGTGCATGTAAGCAATTGCCTCCTACGCAGCACTCAAAATGGAATTAGAATCAAGACTTGGGAGGTGATTATTCATTGTTGATTTTACTTACATACAATATGTGATATACATGAATAATACTCGATATTTATTTGGATTGTAATTTCAGGGTGGATACGGATATGCAAAGAACATTACATTTGAGAAAATAACAATGAAGAATGCAAAAAATCCAATCATTATTGATCAGTATTATTCATCTTACGCATACTCAAGAAAAATGAAGGTACATATATGTAAATATACATAAGAAAATTATAATATTTTGTTTATATTTATTTATAATATTGCTTTTCAATTTTAGGGAATGGATATAAAAGTAAGTGATGTGACTTACCGTGAAGTTAATGGAACATCAGCAAATGAAGATGCAATTACTTTTAACTGTTCGCAAGCTCGTTGCTCAAATATTATATTGGACAATGTGAACATAAAAATGACGAATCCAGGAGAGAAAGCCAAAGCTGTTTGTCAAAACGCTGATGGAAAAGTTTTGTCAGCTGTTCCACCCGTCTCTTGTCTATCAAAATCTCATTAAATTTTTTAGATGTATTTTGATAAGTGATGGGTTGTAATAGGGAAGATAGAGATTATTTAGTGTTCGTTCTCCGATCTAACTCTTAAATCTATCAAGCAAGCAATGTTATTTTAAATTTTGAAAGTTCAATTTACTCTATAAATCTATTCTTCTATTTTTATTACGTGTTCCTTCCCCACTCTCACTTTGACTCCCAAAAGAAAAAACTCAACAAAGAAATAAACAAATTAAAACCCTTATAAAGTAATCACATTAACTTTTGTTAATTACTAAAATATTTATTATGACAATTTACTAATTCCATATTAAGCTTTTTTCTCATTGTCTCTAACCCTAAAAAAATAAATTAATTTTTCGATTTAAAATTAGTTAAATAGTTATCTTCAAAAAAAAAAATGAAAAAAGAAATCCTATATATATATATATATATATATATATATATATATATATATATATATTATATACACACACTTATAGGCTCTTTTTTTTCTTCTTTTTCAAACCCATAATCTTCTTTTAAAATATAAGTTTTTAAATATTGTATTTGCATTATTATCCTTTTTTATATATCTATATATACTATGCATAAACTTAAATATCTATTTATATGTTTTTAATTCGTTGGCTTTTATTTTCTTTTGAGTGGAACAATTGAAAACTTCCTCTTGTTTTTTTAAGTTTCTTTTGTTTGTATTTTATTCTGGCTATTTTATCTTATTTTGCTTTTTATTTTTATACCACATTGTTCCACTTATTTTCTTAAAAATGTCTTTTTTTTTTCTGTTTACATTATATATATATATATATATATATGTATGTATATGTTGAACCAATTTTTTTTTTTCCATTTAAACCAAAAAAGTTTCCATTAAAATGTTCCTAATTTGGGGTAGGATTTCCATGTAGAAGAAGAAATATTAGTGAATTAAAAAAACTTTTCCCTTATGTTGACATTTTAGTTAATGCTTTTACGGTAAATATAGTTTAGAAATAACAATTTTCTTATTTAATATTCCATAAATTTTCATAAATAAAAACAATATTAAATTGAGATTTTTCTTGTTTTGTTTTTGTCACCATCAATGATCATAAATTTTGCAATTTGTTATTGAGATACTTTTTCTATAACATATTTAAAGATTTATATTTTTAATCTCAATTTTTCATTAAATATTCTCAGTTTTTGACATTAATGTCACCTAATCAATTGGGTTGTATTCTTTCATTATTTCTATATTTAAATTCAAATTTTCACTTCATACAATGATTAATTGGTATTGGTATCAAAATTTAGAGTGAGTATATAGTAAAAAAATGATTGATATATACATATATATGTATTGACTACTAACACATAATAAAGTTGCTTCTTCTTTCTTTAATTAGTGTACCCATAGTAACAAACAAACCAAGAGTAAAATGCAACAGCTAGAAACTGTTCTTGGGAATGACAAACAAAAAAGGGGAAAAAGTTTAATTAGGGATCGCTAAGAATTTTTTTTTTTATTAATTCTAAAAGTTAATACCAATTAATTCTAAAACAGTTTCTATTTTAAATCTAATTATTATTCTTAGAATACTTATTATTTTAGCATATTTTTATGGATTTGGTTTCTTATTTGAATGCATGTTTGAGTTGGTAGGTTATGTTAATCTTAAGAAGCAACGGACATTTGCGATTTAATATGAGGTCGTGTCGAATTTTGTTTTCAAAATCATGATTCGTCACAACACAACGATGATTGACATTTGTTTTCAACGGATGAAATAATTAACGTGAAAAAGTGCATAAAAACTCATAACTATAATATAACATGTACATAAAAAGTAAGTTAAAATTGAAGGGCAAGATGAATGAATTTAAAAAAAAAACAACTTTATAAAAAGTAGAATAGCGTTAGAAAGACTAGATTGTTTTTAACATCATATATCAAACTCGAGTTATTCCATTCTAACAACTCTTAAGTAGAAGAGTTGCATTCTTAACCAAACTCAAAAACCAAACAAGTTTTTAGAAACTATTTTTAAAATTTTAAAACTTGACTATTTCTTTAAAATAGGAAAAAATATACACGGAATAAATGTTTATAGACACAATTTTTAAAAACTAAAATTCAAAATCAAAATGAGTATCAAATAGGTCTTATAAATTGCTAAAATTCAATTTGTAAATTATTGGTTTCGTTAGTTTTATGTGAACGAAATATAACTATTTTTATCGAGATGAAGGCAAAAGATGGTAAAATTGATGTATTTTTTTGTAGTGAAACCTACAACCCTTTAGTAAAACAAGGAGCGGAATTTCATATCTACTATCTACTTTTCGAGCCAAATACACTCTGAGATGAGAAATATACATACATACATATATATATATATACACAAATACAATGTTTGATAGATTATGAAATTGTGATATATTTTGTAATATTCTTTTTAATAATTTTGTCAATTTAAACAAATATCCATTTCTAATTCTCGTGACAAAGCTCTCTTACTTCTTCCCTTTTTTTCTTTCTTCCCTTTTTCATTTGTTTTTCGTACGGCACATTCACTCAAGTTCTCCCTCTCTAGTCCCCCCGTCAAAATGAAGCTCGGTATTCAGCTCATCTTCAAAATTATAGAAACTTTCAACCATTCTAATGCATACAGCAAATTTTGATTTCTCTTTTTCACAATACAATTCAAGTTTCATTCTGCTCTAGATTTTGTGTATGCAATCCTAGATGAACTGGACTAGGAGTTCGCGTTTTTGGTCAAACACTGTTCGCAAATGCATCGGAGAAGATCGTTGTGCTAGAACCTCGCTTTGGCCAGTGCACAGGATTGCGCCTGGGTATCGTCATTTCGGAAGAAGGATTCAGAGTGATGATAGTCCGCTCATAGATAGGAGCTTCCTGGCGAAGCTATGGGAAGCAGATAGGAAGCTGGAAGGTAGTAGAGAGAAACGGAAACGACATCGGATTGGTAATTATGATCGAAATGGAACACAGAATCGGATTGGTCAGTATGATCGCACGCCGTTTGGGAAACCCACATTGGATGCTACTTTTGTAGAAGGGAAACCGTGGAAGCAACCACCTCCAAGTCAATCTGTCTCTGGTTTTCTAGAGCCACATTCTCCCGAAGAGGTTAGCTTAGATTTTAAGTTATATGCTTGTGCTTTGAGTCTTTGCTTTGTTATTTTCCGTTCATAACAATGAAACAGCAATATCTGTTCTCGTTCCTCATTAGTTTTAATTTCATCACTAATTTTTCATTGGCATTCCTGTTTGGCTCATTTCATTATATGAATGATGTAGTTTGTTTGTTTTGTTGTATCTTCTGATGTCCTGTACTGTAATTACTCTAGGTTTAGTTGTCTTGCTAAACAGCTTTGTTTCGGTGTAATCTCGTTTTCAGTTGAAGGCTGTTCTATTTCTCGCTCTGAAAATGAGTGAAGAGCTAGACATTTGAGTTTTAGTCAAGTAAATCATAATTCATTGCTCTGCTGTATACTCTCTTGAACTTCACTTCTTTGTGCTAAGACTAAGAACAATACTTCTTTCCGCATTGAGATTCCAGTTGAGGGAGTGGATTAGTTGAGATTTAGTATTAATATTGTCCACCATGGCTTATGGTAAAAAACAATATTACACCTTGAATCAAGATGACGTCAAATTTCTGATGAGCAGAGTACAGTTAGTATTGGGGTTCCAAGCATGACAATCGCTTATGCTTACCTCATGACCCATAATCGCTTGTGTTCTTATCTTCGTGTGAATTTTATAGTAAAATGCTTGCTTCTTCTGCCATATTCCCACTGAATTACACTGACGTGAGTGTTTCCTTCATATCTCCATACTTTAGGTCCGAGTTGCACCTCTTCTTGCTAGATCTAATTTACTCATTACCAGGGATATAGAGTGGGCAAATCTGGTTTTTGGGTTTGAGCAGGTAACTCTTTTCCATCACTTGTTTTCTCCTGGTTAGTTATTCATGTGCAGATTTCTATGTCACGGTGTTTACAGTGTCCACCTATTTAGTATACCTTGAAAATTATGAAGGATTAGAATGACACAATTAAGGCCCTTATCAACCAAACTCCTAGCATCATCTTAAGAATGCAAAGAGTGCTTATGTAATTTGATAGATCCTTTTATTGAATTGTGTTTCTAGCCTTTTAACTTACCTTTTTTTTAGGAAAAACCATGTCGATGATCTAACACACTTTTTTCATTTAATGGTATATTGGCAACCCCTCCCCCTTCGTCTTTTGCTGCTAGGTTCTAATTGGTTTATTTATACATTCTATCTACACGTTTTGAGCAATTGTGGTGGAATGTTATGGATCAAATTATGTTTATGGAAGTGTTAAGAACTTGACTGCTTCTTGTGATGTTTGAAGAAAGAAACCTTCAATAAGTAGTCACTAACACTTTAATAGCGTTACAAATCTTTTGCTTGTTTATCATCAAATTCTTGCTCGTATTCCTGTTTCTTTCATTTTAAATCCTAGGTTATGCTATATCACCACTTTAATTTGAGAAATGCAGGAAAATCGTTATGCTATAGTTGACGTCTGCTATCCCCAGTCAGTAAGTATCCATTTTCGTCTTTTAGTCACTCTTATTGTTTTCCTTTTCCCTACTTTTATGTTTACCATATTCTTCTTTGACTTTACATACTGCAATTTTGTGTAATAGCCAGTTGGGTTAATTCGGGAGCAAAGTAGCATCATTGCTAGACAGGTATAATATAACTTAAAACCTTTTACATTACAATGACCAACTTAACTACAGTAACTATGACAATTCTGATGTGAAAATATTAGACTAAAACTTCAAATCCTGGTTGATTCATTTTCTTGCAGTTGCTTCGTCTAAGGCGCCCTTTTGTGGCATATATTACGGATGCAATGGGTAATGAACTTTTCAGGGTAAGCATTTTAATGTTTTCCTTTTCCTTTTCAAGCAACAATCAAATATGACTTTCAGATTAATGTATACTCTTAGGTTCGGCGGCCCTTTTGGTGGATAACCAGTTCTATATATGCTGAAGTTGATGGTAAGGTATGATGGTTCAGTTATTTTTTTAGTGCATTCACAAAGAAACTCTTTTACCTTGTGGCACTCTGGACATGTTTTCACATTAGAAAAACAACTCTAGGAAATTGGTGTGGTCCATAGACGGTGGCATCTTTGGAGGAGGGTGTATGATCTGTACCTTGGGTAAGTTTAGCACAAACTATCTATATTGATTCATATTATTGCATCAAACTGATGCTGATTGAAACCTTGTTTAGGCATGCACGTGTTTGTTGAGTAATTATTCGAGGAAGTTGGCACAATGTAGTTATAGTTTGACTCTACATCCAAAGGTTTAGAAGGGGGGCCACCACGGTTTGGCAGTCACATTGCATAATTGTTTGTGTTTGAGGGTTAAATTTCTATTGTTCCTGTTATGGTGTTCTAGGGTCATAATACATCCTTTTGCTCATCTATCTATTGGAGACAGTAAGAGGCTGTTTGGGTATATATTCTAAAAATTGTTATGATATAACCTTTTAAAACTGTTTTGGATTGTTAATAAGTTTTAGAAAAAGTTTGTGAAGATTTATTTGTTATTGTTGTTTCATTGATTTTTTCCCTGTGGTAATTTTAAATACAACAAATTCGAATCAAATTATACTGAAAAATAACTATGCCAGTTCAACAAAACACAAGAATAATTTACTTTTGAGTAGGTTTTATAATTGAAATAATATACATGATATCAGTGTGTCATCCTTGATGCACTATTTGCTTTTCTCTATCATGTTTATGGTTATCTTATTTGCATTTAACTATACGAAGTCATGATGGAATCAACTGCCAATTTTGTATGAAACAGTTTTAGTTGTGACTTGTCAAACTTAAATTGTAACTTTCAGGAACAAGCAGTTCGCAGTTGTTGAAAATCCTGGATTTTGGAGTTGGACCTTTACATTAAAGGACATTGATGGAAAAGTGCTTGCTGAGGTGGATCGTGACTGGAGAGGTTTTGGCTTTGAGGTAATTTCTTTTCCCTTCATGCAATAGCTTTAGGATAAAAACCAGTATTTCATACCAACGAGCATTTTCTGTTTAGTGAAATGTAAATTGTGGAAATGAAGAGATTTTCATAAACTTCTTCCCTCAGCTTCTCAGTAGCAGTGCTTCCAAATCTGCCATGACCCTGAGCCTTTTGCCATTCTCTCTTATTTTAATAGGATATTCTTCAAGGAACCTCTACTCTAGCACCTACACAAGCCGTACAAAAGAAAAAAAGGGGGATTGGAGTCTAAAGGATAATTACATGGAAAAAAAATTCTAGTTAAAGATTCCCCAAGAGACACATTGATTCTGGCAATGGACCATATCTCACACGAGCTGTCAAACTCATATGAAATTCTTCTATTTATTTTTAACCAGATTGTTATCATGAAAAAAGGTATGAAAGAGTACCCTTCCATCATGTAGGACTCTCTGCTTCGTCCAATCTCTCACCAAAGGTCTTCAAAAATGCCTAAATCAAATTAACAAAAGGACAACTCCAAGGAATATGATCCAAGTCCGTTGCCACCCCCTAACAAAAGTTGTTCCACTACAGCCTAACACGATAGTTGATAGGGAAGAAGTAAGAATTCAATTCATTAGGACTCAATTAGATCGAGAATATAAATCAAGACTTGAGTGCCTCATGGATCTCCAAAATCAAGAATTTTTTCCCCTCAATACAATTAAATATTTAGCCTTTGATTGTTTCTGGATTTCATATCGAAGTTTTTTGAAATACAGTCAAATACTTGTGGGTCTGCCAGATTGCTTGTCTATATAACTGTCCAACTTGCCGGGATATTGATTTTTTGTGGAATCTGGTTATCAAGTCGTTACCTTTTTTCATATATGATTAATTTTTTGTCGTTGCCTTAATTTTATGTCATGGGCGCCAAAACTCACGCCGACGTGATTTGCATCTTCAGTTCTTCTTGTCTACATGTTATCATTTCTTGTAAACTTTTTTACTCAATTATCTCTTTATAGTCGATGAAATTAGTTCCACAGGGTATATATTTATTGGTTTTTGTTGTCTAAACTATGATGCAGATCTTTACTGATGCCGGTCAGTATGTCATTCGTTTTGGTGCTTCTGACCCGGTCTCAAGGACTGGTGCTGCTAGAGAAGTAATATTATTTGATTGATGTTAACATGATTTTAGTTTTCATATAAATTACTTTTTCAATATTGTGTGCTGTTCATGGTGATAGGTTCAAGAGCTGGAAGTCGCCCGGCACCTTACTCTTTCAGAAAGAGCCGTAGCTGTTGCTCTTGCTATTTCACTTGATAATGACTATTTCTCAAGACATGGTGGCTGGTAAGTGGTAAACACTTCTTCATAAAGCCTGCACTCAAAGATCATAAGTTGCATCATATGTCTCGCTAGATTTCTACTCCATAAAATTGTAACATCATCGTGTCTTGTTTTGTTTGCCCCAGTGAAAGTCCGTAACATATAATTATCTCAAATCTTTCATTTTCTTTCTGCATTATTGAGTTCTAAGATTGACAATGGTGATTAGTTTGTTCATTTTTTATTTTCAATGTCTTGTGGGGTGGCATAAGAAATTATTATAGGAGATTACCACATTGTGGGCAGTAGTTTTCCAGAAAAACGACAACGTATTTCAAATTTGTATCTTATAACTAATAAAGGGCTTTCAAATTCCAACTATATATTTAAGGTTGAGGATGGAGTCATCATAGTTTTAACTCAATAATTTTCCATCAAAGCAAACACTAATCATTGATTTACATATTCTTCATCAGGGGACTTCCTTTCGTTGCCGTTGGTGAGTAGATTTGGTTTGCTGGACAGACTTCTCGATATCTGGGGTTTCTTAGGTGTTACTGTACACCACATCTTATTATCTTGTGCTTTTCATATTGATAGAGGATTATTTTCCTCCGAAGTTCCACTTATGTAGGGCATGATATTTAAACCTTGACCTCTTGGTCGAAGATACTCTTAAGCTCAATTGACCTATGCCCATCTTGTCATGTTTTTTATACAAATTCTATCAATACTAATGAAATCCAAATTGTAGTAAGAATGTGGAAAAACAAAAACTATTCACACAAAAAAAAAAAAGATAAAATTTTAGACCCGGGTGTTCTTTTTATCATAACGACGATTCAACTGCTATGAGATGATGGTTTTGGTTGTACTTAAAAATGGAGGTTTAGGATTGTTTCTGTTGCATCATTGAATGATAAAGTGAAGTAATTTTAATTTCTTTTTTGAAAATTCAATCGTTGTTGATTATAAATCAAAATTTTAGTAACTATTAGTGTTGATTTTTGTTATTCTTATGAAGGAATGTTTGAATTCAGTTAGGGTGTGTTTGGTTGAGATTTTATAGTGTTTAATTTTGTCAAAAATGGTAGTGTTTGGTAAATTAAAATAATGTATTTTTTAAAAATTCATTTATAAAGTAATCTATTTTAGAGAAATATTTATTTTTTATCTATAAACAATTATAAAAAAGTCTAATCAAACAAGAGGTGTTTAAAATTACGAAGAATGAAGAAATGAATAAATAGCTGAGGACATGAGATTGATAGGAGAAATCTTGTGATAAGTACAAATCATTGATATGTCATATTTTTTTTTATCTTTTTTTGTATGTATATACTTAAATTTGTTCACATAAGTACATATATATAATTGAAAAAAATAATAGACCTAAGGTTGAATTAGTGCTTTGAAATCTCGAGCATCAAAAACATTTTTTACACCTTTCATTCAACCATCCAAATGTAGAGTAAGTAATCTCTGAAAATAAATGTCTCATCTTATTTCTATCGTATGAAAGTGTTATAAGTTATGACATAACTCAAAAGTAAGGGTGTCCAAGTGAATAATTTCTTAAAAAAAGTACTAATTTTAACCTAAAATCAAACATTAATGGCAATTTAACATTTTCCCACTAACTCAACTCACTGATTTATTAAACTTTTCAAGGCTCTTCCATTATAGGGGAAAACAAATTTAATTATTTATGGATGATTTATCGAAAGAAAGTTAAAAAGAAGTTGAAATATTTGATAACTCTTTAAAATAGATTTTCTTGCGATACTTTGAAATTTTATTTTAAATAATTCTCATTAAAAGATTTAAATAAAATGACATTTAAAAAAACTACCTTTTTAAAGAGTTAATTTAAATAGACTTTAAATTATTAAAAAAAATTGTTTACTTTAAAATTGGCTAAATTTTAATTATAATCTCAAACTCTTAACGTTTTTATTTTATTTTAATTTGAAATTTAATTCAAAACAAGAAGGTGAGTTTATATTTACAAAAGTTTATATGTGCTTATACCAATAAAATTAGATATGTACGTGAAAAATAAATACGATTGATTCATAACTATTTTCATCTTTTTCCTTTCAATCTCACATCCTCCATTTTCTATTTTTTTGTTTATGATTTGCTTTTGTTAATTATAATCCTCAAATTTATTTCTTCACTATCTGAAATGACATAAAGATATTTAATTTTTAAAAACTAAATAACTATCGCTAATTATTTTTTAAATATTGAAAATTCCTTTTAATTTGTAAATAGAAAAATTGAAAGATAAGTGTGATAAATTTTTGTAAATAATTTCTTTTATTTATTAGATTCCAAACGAAGAGCGGATTCTTGGTTAGACCCTAACAAAACCTCGGGGCCGTATAACGCTCTCAAGGCTCAGGAGGAGAAGTGATTTTCGAGAGAAATGAATCGTCGGAGTTTAATCTCAAGGGCGCCGGCAGGTTTCCGGCAGCTCTGTACTTCATTGAACGAGTTGATGCGCAGTCCTGCGAATAATCAACGGGGGCTCTACCCGAGGTTGTCGGCCCTGGGTGCTACTGGCGGTAGCGTGGCGAAGACAATAAACCAGTTCATCATGGAGGGAAATATCGTCAAAAAATATGAACTCGAAAAATGCATAAAGGAGCTCCGGAAGTATCGTAGATATCACCATTGTCTTCAGGTTTGTTCTTTCTCTAGAAGTTATGTTAATGAAGTTGCCACTGATGAGATGCTATCAGATTTAATTGCACGAGGTTTGTTCGCTGAAATTGGTGTGAGAAACATAAATGCATAAAATTACTGCTTCTTTCCATGTTTCTTCATTTTCTGTTGCCTTCTGTCAATTGTTGGTTGAATTTTTCCTTGCTATTTTGTTGAGATTTTTATTGGGATGACCCATCTTCAGCCCCTTAAGTGATCAATGAACTACCTTCTCCAATGAAAACAAACCTTTTGCTTTCACTTCCGTGGTTTATGATAGCGCCTAAATTGATGGCCTTGCCTGTGGCAATTTTCATTTTTCTCTCCTCCACCGAAAATGGTGAAAGAACAGCAAAAGCAAAGTGTGAGAGAAATGAAGATCGCTATAGACGTGACCAGTGCGTTAGAGCTACAATAGACTTGGTCATCCCTAACTCAATACCTTTGCTTCGGTTGCAGATAATGGAATGGATGGAGACAAGAAAAATTAACTATTCATTCACTGACTATGCCCTGCGTTTAGATCTTATATCAAAAGTTAATGGAGTAACTGCTGCGGAGAAATATTTCTATGATCTTCCACCATCTGCGAAGAATCGATGTACTTATGGAGCCCTTTTGAACTGCTATTGCAAGGAAATGATGGAGGAAAAGGCTTTGACTCTTTTTAAGAAGATGGATGAGTTGAAGATTTCTACTAGTTTGTCCTTTAACAATCTTATGACCATGTACATGAGAATGGATCACCCCGAGAAAGTACCTCCTCTAATAGGTGAGATGAAGCAGAGAGGCTTTTATCTTACTACGTTCACATACAATGTGTGGATGAACAGTTGTGCTTCCTTGAATGACATTGGAAAAGTTGAAGAAATTCTTGAGGAGATGAAAATGGAAGACAGAAACAAATTTGATTGGACGACATATTCGAATTTGGCTTCTTTCTATGTCAAGGCAGGGCAGTTTGAGAAAGCTGAATTAGCTCTTAAAAAGTTAGAGGAAGAGATGAAATCCGATAAGAACGATCGTCTTGTATACCATTGCTTGATAAGCCTCTATGCGTCGACTTCCAATCTGAGTGAGGTGAATAGGATATGGAATGCACTGAAATCAGTTTATTCAACGATGACTAATATAAGCTATCTCGTCATGCTTCAGGCCCTAAGAAAACTAAAGGATATTGAGGGTCTTAAAAGAACTTATAAAGAATGGGAATCAAATTGTCGCAACTTCGATTTGCGGATAGTTAATGATATCATCGGGGCTTACCTACAACAGGACATGTACGAAGATGCTGCAATGATCTTTGAGGATGCCACTAAGAGAAGTAAAGGACCTTTCTCTAGGGCCCGAGAAATGTTCATGGTTTACTTCTTGAAGTTGAAGCAAGTGGATTCAGCATTCAGTCATTTGGAATCAGCTTTATCTGAAAGCAAGGAGAAGGAATGGCATCCATCACTAGCAACGACAACTGCTTTTCTAAATTACTTTGAGGAAGAGAAAGATGTTGAGGGTGCTGAAGATTTTGCTAGGATTTTAAAGAGACTTAAGTGTCTAGACGCAAGTGGATACCATCTGTTGCTCAAGACTTATGTAGCGGCAGGAAAATTGGCCCCCGATATGCGAAAGAGATTGAAAGAAGACGACATTGAGATAAGTAGTGAGCTTGAGGAGTTGCTCGGAACGGTTTGCCCCCAATAAATACGTGGTCGCCAAAGATATACGTACCACTTATTGGAGTTCT
Source organism: Cucumis sativus (assembly GCF_000004075.3). Taxonomy (NCBI): domain Eukaryota; kingdom Viridiplantae; phylum Streptophyta; class Magnoliopsida; order Cucurbitales; family Cucurbitaceae; genus Cucumis; species Cucumis sativus. The sequence goes on from NC_026658.2 coordinate 2,828,335, forward strand.
TTCGAATTCATAAACATTTGTTTAATAGGTCGTAAAATGCTATTGTTACAAATGGTATTGAGTTTTAATGGAATGTCATGCATATGCAAATTGATAAATCTAGTGTATTATTAAATTACAATGATTGACTTATGAAATTTTTCATTGTAGAGGTTAAATTGTTTTACTTTTCGTGGTATAAAGACTAATTTCCCTTTTTTATAACAATTGTGTTTTTGAAAATTATGTTGATAAACATTACTCCCATATTGAAATATCTCTTCTCTACTTTTACTATTGTCTTGAAAATTAGACAAACAGTTTTCAAATTTGTATATTTGTTTTCAGAATAGAACTAATTTCAAAAAATGAAACTAAAAAAAAGATTATTATCATACATGTAAATATATAGTCTAAACTGTAGCTTTCTTAAACATTCAAACCTTTAAAATATTTAATTATCAATTTATGTTCGTGAGTGATTTTCAAATAATCAATCACTTCTAGACATATCTTCAATGTTTCAAAATCATTTTTTTATTGTAATAAAATTAAGGGTAATACTCGAGTGCATCCACTCATTTTTATGTATCCATTTTCATCATTCATCACAAATAGACAATAAAATATTTAGTTAGACAAATAAGAAGAATTTATCGCAAGGTATAATTTGATTGTCCAATTTGATAGAGTGAACAAAATTAGGTGATATTCGAAGAGCACCTAAGCATATTTAATCACTTACTCAATTGATTTCAAACTACTAAAAAAATGTTCAAAAGTAATTTTAAACACAAGTAAGATGATCTAAACAATATTAAAATCACTAGTGAACAAACCCTAAATAGAGGTAAAAGAAAACAAATTTTGATTAAGGATAGCTATTTTAAAAAAGTAAAACTATACAGTCAAGATTTAGGGAATAAGTTATGAGTAATGTGTATATATATTAACATAGAGATGGGATTTAGGAAGTGAAAGTATAATAAACATAATAAATGATCAAAAGCTACTACAAAGAGAAGAGTTTGTTGAAGGGTTTAGGTCAGGGTGAGTGGTGAGAAATGCTTTGATGTGTTTATACATTTCTTTTGGCTTCTCTGCATTGATGGCATGTCCTGCTTCTTTTACAACTACTAATTCTGCATTTCCCCCCAAGTGCCTGCATCATTCATTCCATCCTTCAATCAATTATTCTTTGTCTAATTCTTTCATTTCTTCTTCAAATTTTGGGTTATATAATTCATCCCATCATCTAAATTTAAGGGTTACTATTTTAGAGATCGACTTAACATGGTCAAACATCCAAATCCTTCCATTTTCATACTTTAGAACAAAAAAAATTTAAGGTTTCATTTGATAACAATTTTGTTTTTTTTGATTTTCTGCTTTTAATATTATGTAATTATTTGAGAAAAAACTTTGAATTCTTAATCAAGTCTAGGAGAAAAAAACGTTTTTGAAAACTAGTTTGTTTAACGAAGATTCTCGTATATAGTAAATATTTATAAAATATAATAAAATTTTAGATTAATCAAAATGAATTTCTATCCATAGTTTTCTCACTTATAATGATTTATAAAACTTAAATGTGACTCGAATAGTTTATAAGTTTAATTTTCAGAAACTAAAAAACTAAAACAGAAAATAGAACAGGTCTAATTTCCTTTTACGAGTTTAGTTGATTGTTTTCATTCCTAACCATCAATGAGTGATATCTTTTACTAACAAATTTCTAATTCTCAAATCATCCATTTCTAACTTTTATTTTAAACAAACGAATCCTAAGCTATAAATTTGGAATGGAAATACCTTTTTAATCTATGTGCCAACTCCAAAGGAAATACTCGATCCTGTTCTCCCCATACTATCAACGTTGTCTGCAATCGCAATTTCGAAGAAGTATTAATGTAAACATTATAACTAAATCAAATTATCTATTTTACTTTACTAGAGATCCAATTTACCTTTTAAAATAACAATATATGTTTACAGATTAGAAGGTATTTCAGTCTTTTTTTTAGAAAAATAATAGTTTGAATTGAATTACTTCTCGTTTTGTTTGGTATTTGATTTTTAAAATCCAACTAGTAAACACCACTTTTGTTAGTCTACATTTTGAGAGCATTTTGACATATAATAATATAAACTATCTGGAGTTTTTTTTGAGGTTAGGATTATTTACTTTAAATACTATAATCTATTCTCCCATTCGTTACAACAACACTATTTCTAAATCTCCAATTTCTTACTATTATATTCATCATCTTTTATTATTTGTTACAATAATTACTATTTCGTTCTCAACCTAAAATAATTTACCATTCAAACATATATAGTTATAACTCAAACAAAAATAATTTATAGTTATTATAATCAAACAATAATAAGCAAGATTAACATTGTCAAAGTTTTTAAAATTAAAGTTAAAAGATGGCCGCATTTATTTGATTTCAAAGTTGAAATAGAAAGTTGATAACTAAGGCCTCATGAATTGAAAAAGAAAATTAATTTTGTTTTCAAGCTGAACTAAAAATTCAAATATTCTACCTAGATTCTTATCATAGTAAAAATTTTAGACAGAATATATTTACTTTCGATGTTACGGAAGCCGAGACCTTGATTGTCCAAATTTAATTTTTCGAAAAGTAGAAAAGGTATTTTCAATTATACAAATCAATTCAAATATTTATAAAAAAAGAAAAGCAAAGTTTTGAATTGTTTACCCATAGATTCTAAAAATTTTGCTTTTGAATTAAGAAAAACATTACAAAGCATTTTTAAACTGAAATACTTTTGACAAACAAAGAAGCTACAAAAGAGTATATATATATATTCAAACCTTATCGATCTTAGGAAGATTTGCTAAGTTCCTGTCCTTGAGTATTTCTTTAATCAACTCTTCTTTTTCTTGCTTGTACTCTGTGCACATCACCTATAATCAGATACCCAATTGCAAGATCATAAATAAAATTATTAGCAATCCAATCCACCTAAAATATGTAGAACACACGGATTTTTGCATATGAAACTGAATAAAAACAGTTATCGATTTGAAATTCAATGGATAAGTGTTAGGAAACTGCATTGTTAATGGATTTAATTCCATTTTGTGAGCTAGTTTTTCAAGTGTAAAATCATTCCCAAGTTTGAATAAACTACGATCGTCGTTCTTGAATAATGTCATCAATTTGACAAACGGACAGAAATCCTAAGGATTAAACAAGAAAAAGATTCAGAGCCACAAGAATCACTCACATCGATGAAATCGTCGATTATACAAGTTGGCAAAATCCGAGCAGGCTTGACGAAGGTGAGTCGGAGGAGTTCCTTGAGCTTCGCCGGCGTTTGAGGCAGTAGAATACTAGCCGCCTCATCGACGTTCTTCACGACGAACATTCCGTCCGCCATATCTTTCTCTTCCAAGCAAACTCCAGCACAACACAACACCAATTTCTCCAATCGCTCAGGAAATTGAACAGCCATACTATACGATACAAATCCACCGTAGCTAATTCCAACGACATTCACCTTCTGAACACCAAACGAATCCATTAAACGCATCATACAACGAGCTTGAAACGACTCAGACCTCTCCGGACGAGTCGTGTAAGAATTGCCAAAGAAAATTAGGTCAGGAACGTAAACATTAAAAAACCGAATCAATGGCGCTATGAATTCATTCCATTGCCACATTGCGTTGGCTCCAAATCCATGAAGGAGAAGCAAATTAGGTTTTGTCTCTCTTCTAAATTTCGGCGCCCAACAGTGAATGATCGTTCCATCGCCAAGATCGGTGGTGATGGATTTGAGGCCAGCCCTAGAAAACGAGTAACGGAAACAGGAATCCATGGTAGAAGAGAAACTAAAACAAGCCGCCATTATTGGATAAAATTCAAGAACTAGAAATCCGCAAGAAAATTGTATGAAAATGGAAGAAATCTACAGATTTAAAAGTGGAAATTGATATGGAATCTGAAATAGGAAGAAGGCAAGGATTTCTAGTTGCTTCGAGAGAAGAGAAGAGAAGAGAAGAGCCAAAATTTCTCCCCCACTCAGGGAGAGGATCTTAAAAACCAAAACCCAGATAATGGTGAAGCAAATCAATATTAAATAACAATTGAAAATTGATGCTCAAACGAGGAGGAAAGCCATGAAAATTTGTTCATTCTCCAACCACAAAGGTGTTCATTCTCCAACCCGCCTCTCAAGAAATGCCATTTGTATTCCTTTGGCTTTCTTTTATTATGGACACCATTTGTTTGTTTGTTTCTTCAATATAAAGTTCGTCTTTGATTGATTAGGTGTAACCATTTATTTACTTTTAATATGTAACCCTTTCATATTTTATAAATAGTTTAGGTCAAAGAGTATATTTAGTTTTCTCCACATCTACGAATATTTCAATTTTAAAGGAACGAGGAACAAATTCTTCAGTTATATTAAAAAAAATTATAAATAGTTCACGAAATTTTATAAATCAACGTAAATTCCAATAACACTACGAATATTCATTACTTTCACTTTTATTGAAGAGGGAAATAAATTTGATATTCCATGTTGAAAGATAGATGCCAAGTGCATGAATGTTTGGAATTTATTGTAATAGCAACTCGTTGATTATAGTTTGATAGAAAAATTTGAGATTGAGTGTGACAATTCAAATATTAGAATATTAGGTTTCTACACGACACTATATGCAAAGCATTATAGAAACATCGTGGGTGATGGTGGCAATGTTATGTTGCAACAAAAAAATTGAAAATCATAGCAAGTAGACAAAATGCAATTAATGAAGAAACACAACATACAAGAGTGAGGCAACATAGAAATGTAAATAAGCAATTGCTAACAATTAGAATGCAAATGCCTATTAAATAGGTTCATTGATGGACCTATGTCATATTTATTACATCTATTAGTGATAAATACAAATAAAAATTAATATAGAGTTATAATGGTAAATTATTATCTTTTATCTTCCTATCATTGCTATATTAAATAAAAAATATAGTATATATATTCATAAAAACGAATAAAATGTCCCTCTTTAACTTAACTAGTTATCCTTGAACCAAACTAAACCGAACCAATCCAATTCAATTTGGTTCAGTTTGATAATATTATCGATGAAATCTAGTTCAACCTGAACTGAACCAACATTCAATTTGAATTCTTTTGTTCATGTGTGTGTGAGGGAGTGGTTTGATCCACAAGTTTTTGAATGGTTGAACTAAAAAAAGTTGTTTGTTTTTCTTGTGCGATATATATAATTTATTTTACATTTTCTTAATTGCATTTGTATTTAATTTTAGGCTTCCCCTAATATATTTGGTTATTTTAGTACACTTTTCTATTAGTTCTATAGTTACTTTGACGACAGCATTAACCTTTCACACTATTACACCATATTAAGATTTAACTAACTAAATTGACGGATTTTATCTAAGGTCAATTATGTCATCTTCTTATAATACTTTTTCAGTACTTTAGTTTAGCAGCATTTTTATCATTTCAATACAAATTACAAATAGTAATTACTTGTTTTGACATATAATTAATTGTTGATTAAGGAATTATTGGGTTTTTATTTGTATTAATTGTGAGAAGTGGATTAGTTTTCTAATTAATTTGGTTCTTTTCATATAATATAAACAATTTTTTCCTTCCTTCTCCTCCGTTGCCACAAGAACACATCTTATTCTCTCCCTTTTCAAAAAGAGAAAAAGAAAACTTATTCTACCATGGTAAACCTTCTTTGATGGAGAGATCATTCAAAGTTTTTCTAGATGAAATTCCCTCATACGTGTTTCACTTTCATCCAAGTCATGTACCTATTCAATACATTCTACGTATCTATTTTCACTTAGTCTTCCAAAACAAGTTTAAATGTTGTGAGGCAACGCTACGAAGCCCTTCAACCTTCAATGCTTCTTTTTTGAATGGTGATCCCCATAATTTCTTCTAGAGTTGATTGAAAGAAGGCTGGATTTTCCATCTTGTAGTAGAATAGTTTTTTGGAATACTCCTATTAGTTCCCATGGCAAGTTCTTTAAAAACCATGAGTGACTCCTGATTTTTTCCAGCGAAATCAGGAGGAAGAAGAAACATTTCTTAGAAGGTAGAAATTAGGAGCAATAAAATGGAAAATCAAGATAATTACAAATCGTTCAGGAAAAAGATTATAAGAATTCTCAACATAAACAAGATACCCAACGCTGCAGAAGCATCGAACCTCACATATTTGAGGTTTTACGGTGTACTGATGATCATGTTTGCGGCCATTTTTTTAAAAAAAGTTTTTCGTTTTGGCCATTTGTTCAAAGTTTTTTTTTCTTTCTAAAGTTCAGGGGTGGTGATGAAACTTTTTGAAGTTGAAGAATAGTTTTGGAATTAAACATATACAAAGTGAGGTATCTTTTTACAATTTAGTCAAACAAAACAAAACATTTTTTAAACCAAAAATGGAATATATTGACATTTAGAGGCAAAACCCATGTAGAGCTTAATGATCAATGATAAGTTCACTAATTTTCTTATAAGCAATAAAGACCCAGTTTAAAAAATCAGTTCAGATAACAATTTACACAGCCTTTCTTCAAAACATTAAGCAAGTACAGCATTAGCTTGAACCAACAAGCACGTTAAATTGGCAATGGCATATCTCTATCTCTACTTCTATAAATTTCAACACCTAAGTAGTCAATGGGTCCACCAACGACAACATCGGGCTTAGCAACTTTTACTCGAACTGCAGTTACTCGGTCGTACTGAATCATGATTTTTGAAGAAATTTCCTCTGCAGCTGATTCCAGAAGATCATGTGATGGTCCAGTCATAACTTCTTTTGCTATGCTGTCGAATATTAAAAGCCTCTCAGAAACACTACACATAATAATATATCGGTTGAAGTTCATTGTCCACTAGATTGGACAAGTTTTTGTTTTGAAAAGTGAAGCATGACATTGACTACAAATAACCAAGAAAGCATTAACACAATATTTTTCATGGGTCAGTATTTAAATTCATAAATTGTTGGTAGATGATAGGATCTATGACTTAACCAGTTCAACATCCTTAAATTGGCAATGTTAACACATAGAACCCAAACTACCCATGAAAGATAAGAAAACGTTCAAAAATCCCCCAATCCCTCAATCGTCTTCACAAATCATGTACAATCGTTTTCACAAAAGTCACTTTTGTTTTTGACAAAAAACTAACTTTAGTCGAATGGAACAAGTAAAACAGAGAAAATATTGGACCTTTACTTCAAAAAGCCAGAATTCTAGAATACAACAATGATCGAATAATTGTTGTACTTTGTACGCTTTCATTGACAAACAAGAAAGAGTAATGATCAAATAATTGTAACATCAACTGGAACTTAAAAAACTAAAAATAACATCCATGATGCAGATAGCAGACCTAGTAATAGAAATTAATCCGATTATCACATAAGAAACCATAACGAAAGAGCCTTAAATAAAGATACTTACCGATAAATTGCTGTATAGCTTACAGTATCACTCAAGTTGTCAGATTTTCCAGCTGCCCGGAGATCCAACCAAGCATCCACATCCACCAAAAAAGTTTGCCCTGTTTCCTTTTCTCGGAGATGTACTCCATGATAACCGTGAAACTTTAGACCCCTTAATATGAGTCTATCCCCCTTTTCTATTTTAAAACTGTTTGTACTTGCTTCTACTAAGGGCCTAATAATGTCAACTTTATCATCAGCCATACCACTGAAATGAAGCCATAAAAAAGAGAAAATTAAATAAGAATTCAACAAACAAGATATAAATGTAACCTAAATTAGAAAAAAGGAACGAATTATCCAAAAACAATCAAAGCAACTACCCCCGTTAAAATTTTCAATACCTAAAGTCGGTTTAATATTCAAAAGAAAAGTTTGTCATCTTCCCACACACCATCGTCCAACCATTATATGGGCACGTATAGTTCTGTATCAGTAGCATGAAAGTATATTAAATTAGAGTGACCAATGTAAACACTTAAGTCACACTAAATTTGTATAATATGTGGCATGATGTGTAATGCAGTTCTAGCCAGGATTTTTGCTTAAATGTCAATTAGACTTAGCGAGCATGCCATTCTGACTAACTGCATCAACAAGAAGATTAATTTTCCCTGTCTTTTTTTTTTTTTCCTTTTTCCTATCACTAGACTAGAACAACTTTGTTTTGAAGTCTCGTCTACAGGAAATAAAGTCATCCTGTGAAAATAAAATTAAACAATAAAATCCCGTAACCAAACATAGACAAGTCCATGTGCACATAGCCATGGTAAAGAAAATTAAACAAGTTCATGTAGTTATTTTATCACCATAACAAAAACTACTAAATTAAGTCTCATGATTCTCATTCTGTTTCTAAGCATACACAAAGCAATATAACAGAAATATACGCATAGCAATATAACAGAAATATCCCCATTCACAAACACAGAAATATATCCATTCCACCATAACAGAAACATAGAAACTCTACCTTAAGTTCTCACAAAAAAACAGCCATTTACCTGAGTGAAGGAAACCCAATAGAGATTTAAGAAGATGAACGACGAATGAAATCAGAAGCAATCAGCAACGCCAACTTGTAAACGAACGACTAGTAAGCTTATGGAATTAACGACCGCGACTTGTAAGATTCAAAAAATAAAGAATAAAGAAGTTAAAAAACCCGCAGAAAACAAAGCAAAGAGATCGAAAAATACCCACAGACAACAAAGCAAAGAGATCGAAAAATACCCACAAACAACAACAAAGCGAACGAAGAATGGCCGACCAACGGAGAATGGGCGTGAACAGAAGACGGAAGGAAATCTGAGCTGAGTCACCTGACGAACGGAAGGAGGAAGACGAACGAATGGCAAGGGAGACGAACGGAAGACGCGAAGGGAAATCACCAAAAATGAATAATTTTTAAGGGTATAAAGACTTTTTCACAAAAAAAATTGTGTTAAGAAAAGTCTATATTGCCCTTGAATTAAACAAACCTTTAAAATCAACATTTTACTATTCTTCTCATTTTCGGCTTGTGATTTTTAGTACAAATTGAGGGTGAATTGTCTGAATTCCCTTCCCTTCCCTTCCCTTCCCTTCCCTTCTTCTCTCTCGTTCTTTCTTTCATCCCTTCCTTCCCTTCCATGACATTCTTATTTTTTTCATCCATCAAATCATTCTTTTCTCACAAAGGTAAAGACAATTTTTTCCTTTTCATCATTCTCTACCGTGTCTCTATCTCTTTTTCCTCCCCTTCATTTATTGCCTTTTTGCATTTTTTTTTTTGTAGGATTCAACGGCTTAAATTTTTCAATGGACATTTTTGTTCAATTGCATATTTCTTTTCATATTTTTCCTTGACTGAAATACTTTTACACTTCTGTACGGAATTATATACCACTCATGCATGCAAATGTCAAAGTGGGAAATCTTTGCATATGACTTGGCTTGCCTTTTCACCTTGTTCCCTTTGTTAGTGGCGATAGTTTTGATTTGTTAGGGATAATTATTATTCTATCGTATTATTCTTACAGTGAAAAAAGCAGTTAAATCCGAGAGGGTTAAGGCAGGTTGCTGTGGAGAAGCTTGGTCAATGCAAAAAGGTGGGGAGGAGGAATTATAATTTTAAATAGGTTAACGTCACATGGAGATGAAATGGCTCAAAGTAAAGCAAAACAAGGGTTTACATTTTACACTCAGCACTACAAGAAGCACTTTTAGTCTACATTTTCACTTGTCTTTTGGCTGACTGCTTCCGATCTCTTTTTGTGATAAATTATTTTGAAAACATTAGCATCTTTGTTTGTATCTTTTTTGACATATTAAACTAATAATTTATACTTGTTCTTCTTTTAAAAGAGTGTACTGATGGCCTACTTGTTTTTGTATTGAAATTATAATATGGGTCATGATTTGATAAGTTAATCGTATCAACATGCTAAGTAATCGAACTCCAAATAGTATTTTTCTCTTGATCTTTTATCCATCATTGCAGCATGATGTTTCTTTTTTAGAAATAATATACGAGAATTACGACCTAGATTCATCTAAGGCTACAATAAGATGCATACGTGATAAAATATAAGGGCCTAATAGACTTATTAAATATGCATATAAACACACCAAATGACTTAGGAGGGGTTGCAAGATACTTGCAAGATGGTAAAATAAAAAAAAAATAATTGTAACTAAGTTTTGTTAAAACATGTTAAAAATCACTCTAAATCGCCTAAAACTTAAGTGCCAAAGAGACTTATGAGAGGTAGAAATTCGATTTTGGAACACATATTAAAATTTTGGAATGTCCAAGATGAAGGTTGGAATGTGCGAGATGTATTCTTACGTATTAGTACCCCATATACAATACATTACAATATTCCTAAGCGAAATTTTAAATACTTCAAAGTAATCAGATATCAATGGCTTTTAAGTATATCAATTCTATTTATATATATATATATATATATATATATATATATATATATATATATAACTTAATTAAAAACTTCACGTATTAACTTAAGTATTGAATGATCTCTATTCAACCACGTCGACACACAAAGTACTATTGTAGGGTTGCCTAAAAAAAACATATCAAAACCAGAAGAACCCATGGAAGATTACTAAAAGCATGTTTGAGTTTTATAATGATCAAAATATCCATGTTTAGTCAAGGTTTTACAAATTATTTTAGTACCAAACTCTTTGGTATATATTAATATTGATATGAATGGGTGACAACTAAGTTAGGTAGTGAAAATGGAGATATACAACCAACAACCCAATATTTGAGTTGGTAATCATGTAAATATTGACCACTAATAGTAATGACCATATAACAATTATAATGCCTCCACTATTATTATACCTCTTTTACCTTCCCATTCTAAATTTCCCTTTTCTTTCTCATTTTCACTTTTTCTCTTATTAAAATTTCTTTTCTTTTGCTTTTTAATTGCCTAAGTTTCTTTGAGCCTAAAAAAATAAATAATAAACTATATCTTAACACCTTATTACTAAATTATGTTACGACGTTCTTTAATTTTCAACCTTTTGTTTAGGTTGGATAATAAAAAGTAAGTTAAATTATACAAATTACATTGTAATTGGCATAAAATTTTATTTTCATAACCAAGTTAGTTATGATACCAATCATTTTTTCTATAAGGGGAGGTTGAACCAACTATAACAAACAAAAAATATGACTTTTTGTAATAAAAAGTTGGATTCCAACCTTCTTTAGAAGAGTGGAGTTAATCGAAATAATTATTTAATGATATTGAATTGGAATAAATTTCAAATTTGTTTCTCTTGTAAAATAGTTTACGTTCTATATGAACATTGTTCATGATTTAATATTTGATTTTGAAGAAAAGTATTCTCACATAGTTGCTTAAAAAGATTGGAAAGAATCGGATGATTAGTAATCTCAAATTAAGTTTTTTTTTTTTTTTTATCTAAAGATTCTTAGCTTACTATCTAATGTTAATCTTAAAGCATAGTTAAGGAATAACACCATTTTTTAATAAAAAAATCTTGTTTTTTTATTGAATTACTTTTATTTTATGGATATTGGATTTGAAGAAACAAATTCTATTCCTAAAAACATAATCCATTGCTCAATATATTTCATTAGAAAATAGTTTTATTGTTGTTAAATGAAAAGTGTCATTAACTAATACTCTCACTTTTATTTGCGATACAATGAGATTGAAAATATTTTTGGCAATTTTTTAATATCTCATTTTAGTTGTAAGTGAATTCAAAGATTTTATCAAATAAATTAATAAGATGAAGTTTTAACCTATAATTCATTTTACGGTTAATTAATGATTAAGGAAGTTGAAAGATGATGTTAAAAGAAAATTATTTTTAAATATTGCAAAATGTATCCAAATATTGTAAAATATTATTGTTTATTGGTAATGAATTGTGATAGATTAAGACAATTTCTACGTGACACAAATAGTAGTTTATCTTGATCTATCCTAATACTTTGTGCTAATTTGTTAAATCATAAATATTTTATCATTTAAAATAATATTCTACGTAAAATTGACAATTTAGTTTATATACTTTGCACTGTCAAACAATTTAGTCTCTTCTATACTAAATCTTATCAAAGTCAAAGTATCAATCAAATAGTGTTAGAGGGCAAAATTTGGAATACATCACATGATGAACTCCAAAATTAAGTCATTATATTTTTTTACCTTATAGATTAAATGGTAAGAAATTATAGTTGATTAGTTTCATGAAAATTCATAAACCAAACATACAAATGATATTTAACCAACCCATTTTCATTTTATATCCTATATTATTTGTCATGGACCTCTCATAAAATTGGTGATGGGATGAAGTGTAAGCATATGAATTGGTCTATATATATTATTAGATATATAGTGTTATTTTAACTTATAATATATTCTTAGATATGTAATTAATTTTTTTATGATTAATATTTGGGACTTAACTTTATGCATTTAAATCATGATTTTTTAGTGAGTGATGAAATGTGGACTCTTCAAGCTCCAACCCTTTCCAACTTGGAACCACTATTTTTGGCCTTTTGTCACATGAATCTCACTAACCATCTAATTATTTATTTATTTAAATATATTATGCTTAACTCGAGTATGACTCTGTACTGACTGATAATTTAATTTAGACAACATTTAAATGAAAATGATAATCAAAATAGTTATTCTTTAAAAGAATAAGGACAATATTTAATTTGGTTTCGAAGGTACATCAATCAAAACAAATCGAAGTTCAATATATTCTAAACGACTATATTAATATTATATGAACTAAAATTAAAAAGAAATGAAAAAGACGAAAATAGTATAATTCAAAGTAGTTGATGATTTTATAACTATATTTTGATGCCCAAAAGGCATAAACTCTTTAAAGCCCTTTTTCGAAAGATACGATTTAAAGTTATTGTACAACAAGAAAAAAGGAAAAAGAATGAGTTATGCTTATCTCTTTATTGAAACTAACATAATATTTGAAATAGAAGTACAAAAACTAGGTAATAAAAAAACGGTTAAAAAAGAAGTCGTTGTCTCTCTTCATTTCATATCAAAATATATTGTCAAAATCAATTACAAATATAATAAAATATCATTTATAGACACTCATGGATATTGTATATTAATTTCTACCTCAAATAAACAATGAAACATCAACTATAGGAATGAAATTTTTTACTTAATTAAAAAATATTTTAATTTAACTTAATAGTTACGAAATCTTAATCCTAAAATATTTTCAAATTCTTTCAAGGATATGTTTGAAAAAGAAAAGAGTTCTTAAAATGAAAAATTAATTAGGAGAAAAATAGGATATAAAGAAAAGAGATGTAAGATGAAAGTACCACCAAAGGGCTATAATTAGTATTAAAAAACAAGGATAATCATGTGTTCATGCGATGCTTTTAAAATGTTAATTAAGTGTAAGTAAAGGTTTTAATTTGGGAGCAAATGATTGAGGTTTGGCCTTTTTAGGTTGGCGTGGAGAATTTGCTAACAAAACTTCTCCCTTGGGGCAAGGTGTGATTGTAATTATATTGTTGGCAATTCAAATCATGCATGGGATTATTTGATACTAACAACATCAATCATATACCACATTTCCCCCAAATAAATTAGTTCATTATCACCTAAAATGGGTTTTAAATTTAAAATTAGCGTTCAACCAAAGTGACCAGATGGATTCGTTTTTCAAATAACCAATCTCGATTAACTAACAAATGATCACCACTAAAATAAGTATGTAACACAACTTACTTATTTAATCTATTAACTCTTAGGTTTATGTGTTTATAGTCTCTTTATCCTTCTTTGTAATATAATACATCTTTAAACGTTCAAACTTTATATATATATATAAATCTTTAATTTTGAATTTTTTGTTTGATCTATTCAATTTATTCGAACATATGCCAACCTATCAGACACATAATTGAAGGTCGAATGATATATCCTATCACATAATTGTAAGTATAGAAAAAGATGTAAATGAACCGACATCACATCCTAATGAAAGAAATTTTGGACATATAAACAGTTAATTGTGAAAGAATTGAAAATTATTATTTCTACCTTGTTGTACGTTTTTATTTGACAACCTTACTTAGTTTGAAAGTAAAACCTCCAATAGAAGTACTACATCACTTTTTTAAAATTTAGAAATCAAATAGATAGGAAATCATTTAAGGCTAAAAGTTTTATGGTTTGAATTTCCATGCAATAATAGAATTATATTACATTATTTATTTTCAAATAGTTTTTAATAAAGAAAAATAAAGAGTTTTAAAAAAGAGTAAAAGAAATTTCACTTCCCCATGGTAGACACGTCAGACGACTCGTATTTAGCCACGTAGGAGCTAAGTATAGGATAACATAACACATCCGAATAAGAAATTTAGTTAATGAAAGAAAAACGAAAAATCAGTCAACCGGCCGTAGGTCCACACACCTTAACTGCGGGGGCCACATAACTGCCAGGTCAGCATCTCGCCAACATGAAATGGACTGTAAATTAAATTAAAAATCCATTGAAAATTAAAAAGAAGAAGAAGAAAAAAAAAACCCTTATTTTCAAACTTACCTTTTATCCAAAAAAAAAAAAAAGAATAAACAAAAACTCCATTAATTAAAAAGCTAACTAAAGGACAGAAGAAGAAGAAGAAGAAGCTTTAGCAATGGCGGAAGAAGATTTTCTGAATGTGCAGTAGCTTCACTCAAACTAATTGGTTTCCACCTAATATTCTGCTTCTCTGAGCTTCTTCTTCTTTCTCTTTCCTTGTCTCTTCTTTTTAGCTTTTTTTTTTCTGTTCTTCCGCTGTTGATTTATTATTATAGGTCACGAATCTTCAGGATTATTCTTCTGTCCCTCTTCACAGGTACTTGTTTTGGATCTTCTCTTATTCACCATCTTTTCATATCTTTTTTCTTCCTCTTTATCTTCTGGAGTTTGTTGATCTGTGGTTTGATTTTTTTATGATGAGCTGTTTGTTTCTTTCGTGTCTTTTTGGATAAAGCTGCGTTGAGTGTGATTTCGCTTGTGGCAGAGCTAAGTGGTGAACTGTTGAGAAGATAAGAGTTGGTCGATTGGTTTGATGAGTAGTTGGGCGGTGGGAAAATAATTTGATTTCGAAGTCCAAGGATGCGTTTGGTTTCATATTAGTCTTTGGGATTTGGTTTGGGAGTTTCGGAAGTACTTCGTTTAATTTGTTTTCAGAATTAAAAAAAAAATGCGTTTGGTTTGGTTTTGTTTCATTTTAGTCTTCTAGATTTGGTTTCAGAGTTTGAAAGGTACTTCTTAAACGAATTTTAGAAAGTCGCAATTTAAATATTGAGAGTAGAAGATTCACTTTATCATGAATTTTATATATTTCTGGTACAATATTACATAATTTTAAATATTTTGAAATATTGGATTTTTAATTCACTAAAATGTTTATTATATCGATCAAACTCTTTAATTGTTGACTAAGCTTTTGTTTTTTGAAGAATGAGAAAAAATTAGGGTGGCATGAATTTTGAAATGAAAGCACGATGTACTTCCAAAATGTCTCATGTTTTTCCATCAGGTGCTATTTTGAGAAATGTGATTGTAATTCTTCGTGGCTCTTATATATGAATTTAGGCTCTCCTTATTTGGTTGTCGTTCTGGTTACTACTTCGTGATCATAACTACAGGGATGTTTCTTTTTGGGATTTGGTTAGTCTTTTTGCTTCTACTTGATATTCTCTTTCATTGTTTTTTTGCTTTGTTGTAATTATAGACACAAACTAGCTCATATTTATACCAATTGGGCCTCTTTCAATATATTTGACTGTCAATGGATGGTTGTCTTTGCAGATATAGCATAGCAATGGCTCTATTCATCCTTTTTGCATGGATTTCATAACGCCGACCAATGAAAATGATGTTGGTTAGGATGGGAGAAGTCTATCTTCTAATTCTAGTACTGGCTTGCTATAATTATCTTGCCCTTTCTGATTTTCAAGGTATGGATTGCATCTCTAGATGGTGTTTTAAAATTGAGACGTCTCTTGTCATACTGCTGCTCATAGAATTGTAGCTTAAGCGTTTGGTCTGTGATGTGGAATTAAAAGTTGCCCATCTCGTTAATCCTTGCGATGTTTGTACATTGTTCTAGAGTGGAACAAATAAGATAGAGATTAAAAAATTGATTTCTTCTTCTTGATTGGCTTGGACAAATATTGCATATTCAAGTTAAATGCACATGACATGCTTATGTGTAATTGAAGTTTACTTTTCGCAACTGTATACATGTATCACTTAGAGCTGACAAGTGAAATGTATCTTTTTATTTTTTTTCTCCGACGTTGTTTTGAAAGCAACAGACTCATTTTCTTCTACTTGCTATTGTACTGATATACTCGACTTGTTTGACTGATTGATGAATGTTGTTCTGCTCTCCTCCAGGTGATGCACTCTATGCATTGAGGACTACATTGAATGCAACAGCAAATCAGCTCACAGATTGGAACCCAAATCAAGTCAATCCATGTACTTGGTCCAATGTTATATGTAGGGGAAACAGTGTGATCTCTGTGTAAGATAGACTTAAATGTACTCTTTTCCATAGTTTTCTCTTCGATGTTGTTGTATTCTACTTTTACTTGCCATTATAAAGTTTCTAAGTCTGGTTTTTACTTATATTGTGTCTAACTTCTCAGATCCTTGTCCACAATGGGATTTACTGGAACCTTGTCTCCGCGAATTGGAAGTATAAAATCACTTTCAACTCTGTGAGTAGTGTGTTTGTATATATAAAACTTACAGCCCTGAATACTTCATGTTGCTAGATTTTAGCTGAAAGTTTGATTATACATTTCTGGATTTTATCTTGATTTGTACTTTCTTTGTCATATATTTTCCGTGAGTAAGTCCTAATTCTTCAAACCAGGTGCTTAGACTTGCTTAAGGTTGATAGAAACTTCTTTTTGTTCGAGAAACAGAATTTTGTATTGCACGTATTTGTAGTGTTAAAATTTCATAATTGGAACATTCTTTTTGGTCTTGAGAGAGTTTGGGAGCTGTTGGTAAATAAAACCAAAGCATCATACTATTACCATTAAAGCAGTAAAAGTTAACGACTGCTGAAGTGTATTCTTAATATTGAAGGTTATGAAATTCACCAAGCCTAATATTTTACTGTCTATATGGTATAATTGCTGGCATCACGTGGTTGGAAAGTTTCTTTTATGTTTGTAGTTTCAGGAAAGGGTTAGAAATTAGTCGTGACTTGTGAAAAGCATATTATGATTTTTTTTTTCCTATTAAATTTGTTTCTCTAAACTGGTGTTTGAAGAAAATCTGCTTATTAGCGATGAACAACCAAGCATCTTCATTAATATAGATTCGTCTGCAACAGCATTTTGCAGGGAAATTACATAAGTGGGGAGATACCAAAGGATTTTGGAAACCTGACAAATTTGGTTAGTTTGGATTTGGGAAATAACAGCCTAACTGGCCAAATACCATCATCCCTGGGTAATCTTAAGAAACTACAGTTCTTGTAAGTAATTCGCAATGATGTCAAAATTTGAAGATATTTCACGAGTGTCTATAATGATTACGGTTTATTCTTGAGATAATGAGTCATTATTATTTTTCAAGCAGAACTCTGAGTCAAAATCGTCTAACGGGGACTATTCCCGACTCACTTTCAACCCTTCCTAGCTTGATTAATCTGTAAGTTTTCCACTGATCTGGGGCTAACTGTAAATCTTCAGTTTCTGTTGACGAAGTGTATTTCATTTCTTGATTTCTTGATTGTGATTCTCCTACAGTCTGCTTGATTCGAATGATCTGAGTGGTCCAATTCCGCAGCAGTTATTTCAAGTTCCAAAATTCAAGTACGTAGAACTTTTGAATATTACCAAGGTAGATACCTAAACACTGTGCACACAAACCCACTAATTAGCCCTAGCTTGTGTTGGTCCCTTTTTGTTTAATTTTGCATCATGTCATTTCTGCTGTTGATGGGTAATTTTATAGAATTGAGAGTAAGAAGCCTGTAGACTAGCATTGCTAAATTGAACATTCAAAAGTTGCTTTGAAGTCAATGTCAAGGATGGTATAATTATTCTTTAGTTGGATTCCTCTTTTCATTATTCTCATTGTAATATTTCATTCTCTATGAAAGCTTGACTGTTTGCCCCAAAAATGGTTCCACTGCCTTTTTCTGGTCGATTAGCTTGGTCAGGGAAAAATTGATGATTAGTTCCTTAGGTTGCTCATACTATTTTCTCATAGGATGTTCAATTGTTTTGTTTGTAACAGCTTTTCTGCAAACAAGTTAAATTGTGGTGGAAAGTCTCTTCACGCCTGTGCTTCAGACAGTACAAACTCAGGTTATTGGATCACATTTACCTTGGGCTTAGAAAAATGCTTTTCTATATTTTTATTACACAGTCACCCTATGACTAGAAGCGTAATCAAAATGTGAAAGTTTCTCTTCTTGTCAGGTTCTTCAAATAAACCCAAGGTGGGCCTCATAGTTGGAATAATTGCTGGGTTCACCGTTGCTCTTCTTTTGGTCGGAGTATTATTTTTCTTGTCCAAGGGTAGATATAAAAGCTACAAGCGCGAAGTGTTTGTAGACGTTGCAGGTAAACTGTTGTGACTAATTTATTTATACGGATTTTCCAAACATTTCTAGTGAAGGCTAGCTTGCAAGTATATCATATCAATTTAAAGTATGATTTTCTGTTGTATTCTTGCCACAAACTTTTGTAAACATTTTGTGGTATTTTCATGGAATAAGCACGTATCTAGAAAATCAACTGTGTTGTTTCTGTTTGAAATTTGAAGCATAGACAATCTCATGAATTATTATATCAACCAGGGATCCATGTTTATATGGGTATTTGAATATTTCATTGATCAGTTCTCTTGGTTTCTATTTTTTTATATATTTTGAAGTAGTTGAAAATTAACTAATGGATCGATTCATTAATAATTGGTATATGATATTTATATATTACAATTACATACAAAATAAATTCCATTTTTTTTACTCGAGGTTACATGCCAACAAAACTTTCCAATTAATTTACGTGACATTCATATGATATTTATATATTTTTTGAGCTATGTCCATGTTGGTATTTAATTACAATTAATTTACATGATAAATTAACCTGCTACTTAATCACATGATAAATGAAGTATCATTATATTGAAACTAAGTGTACTTAGATTGCCAACAAAATTAAAATTACAGCTCAAATGACATGAGCTCTACGAATGCTTCTTTATCATTGCATACGGACTTTTGAAGCATCTTCCAGTTTGCACACACAAAAATGGTAAAAATACTCCTGTAATGAACTGGAATTTTTGTTTATACTTATATCCAGTGTTGTGTTTCCCTTGAATTTTCCAATTAGGTGAAGTTGATCGAAGAATTGCATTTGGTCAGTTGAAAAGATTTGCCTGGAGGGAACTACAGCTAGCTACAGAAAACTTCAGTGAAAAAAATGTTTTAGGACAAGGAGGCTTTGGAAAGGTGTACAAAGGGGTGCTTGCAGATGGCACCAAAGTTGCGGTGAAACGGTTGACTGATTATGAGAGTCCAGGGGGAGATGCAGCGTTTCAGCGTGAAGTTGAGATGATTAGTGTAGCTGTCCATAGAAATCTGTTGCGTCTCATTGGATTCTGCCACAACTCAGACAGAACGCCTATTGGTGTATCCCTTTATGCAGAACTTGAGTGTTGCCTACCGTCTTCGAGGTATAAGGTGTTTTCGTTATTGTCTATATTACATTTGCAATAATTGCTCTTGACAATATGTTTACATAAAATAAATAATGCTATTTGAGAAAATCATTTCGTTGTTTACGTATTACATAATGTTGTTTAGAGCACGTTTTTGGAATATGATCATGAAAAAACGTGCATGATACTGATACATAAGTAAATAGTAGATGCAGGCCCACTCACACATTTAAGATCCTTTTGTCTACTAACATTTAAGTTCATGTTGGATTTGTAGCATGCTAGTAATCTGTGCTAAAGTATTAATATAATTAGATTTATCTTAATTCATCAGTTAAAGTTTTTAAGTTGATTGGTAATTTAACATAGTAATAGAGTAAGATGTCATGTGTTCAGATTCTTATACTGTCATTTGCTCTTCAGTTAGATATTTGTTTTCACTTGTTGGATGCTATGCAAACTTTCAACTTCGGTGTATCCTTATGTGGTTAAGTCTATTTATAATTATGCATTAGGTTTGATTTTTCTAAGTGAAGGTCGTTTTTGTTGTTCCTTTGTACTTTCAATTGTGTCCATCATTCTATCCTGCTTTCGTTTAGTCAAATGCTATTCTAATTCCACGCCTTATGACGAAAGGAAAGTCGGGTGGTGTAAAGTGAAGATTAAGGGAAGTAGAGAAAAATTCCCTTCAAGGGTATTCCGAAGGTGTAACCTAGGCAACGAAACTGTTAAATACTTTGCTGTTTTTCCTCTGATTTCTCCGGTATTTTCAATGCAGAACTAAAGCCCGGAGAAGCTGTTCTAGATTGGCCTACTCGAAAACGGGTGGCATTGGGCACAGCTCGTGGTTTAGAGTATCTTCATGAACATTGCAACCCAAAGATTATTCATCGAGATGTTAAGGCAGCTAATGTATTGCTTGATGAAGATTTTGAAGCAGTTGTTGGCGATTTTGGCTTAGCAAAGTTGGTTGATGTTAGGAAGACTAATGTCACTACTCAAATTCGAGGGACAATGGGTCACATAGCACCGGAGTACTTATCTACTGGAAAGTCATCCGAAAGGACTGATGTTTTTGGTTATGGTATCATGCTTTTAGAACTTGTTACAGGGCAACGTGCAATTGACTTCTCACGCTTAGAAGAAGAGGACGATGTTTTACTACTCGACCATGTAAGTAAATCTCGTCAAATCAATATCTTTAAGGGTTTGTTTGGGATGCTGAGTTGGTTATTACAATAATTTGTGTTTGGAGTGTAAACTATTTTGGTATAGGTTATAATAGTTTGTTTTAAAGTACAGATTATTTTAGTTTAAATAATAAATAAGGAAAGATCATGATTATACTATAGTTTGAGTGTCGCTAAGTCTGAGTATCATAATGAGGAACTTCAACTATTGTAATGGAAGGGGTTGGAAGGCCAAATATTAACGTGCCATTATTATGGATTAGAAGCACAAACAAAATAAACTACCAAGTCTGAATTCTCCTAATTTTTGCCTCATTTGTTATTCCTTAGCTAATTCCCAATTTCACTTGGCTATGAAGGTTAAGAAACTAGAAAGGGAGAAACGACTCGATGCCATTGTCGATCGTAATCTAAATAACTACAACATTCAAGAGGTAGAGATGATGATTCAAGTGGCATTGCTGTGCACACAGCCATGCTCGGACGACCGTCCAGCAATGTCACAAGTCGTTCGGATGCTCGAAGGAGAGGGATTAGCAGAGAGGTGGGAAGAATGGCAGCATTTGGAGGTGACTCGCAGACAAGAATACGAAAGATTGCAGAGAAGATTCGAATGGGGAGAAGATTCAATACATAGACAGGATGCAATCCAATTATCTGGTGGAAGATGAGGTACCAAATTTACCTCCAAATCTCTCCCACCTTTTCATCTCTCTTGGCTATGAAACCATATGGACATGGCAGTTATTGTAGTTAGGTAAGTTTTATTGGTTCCAAATGTTCCCGAAAGCCTTGCCTTTTCATCTCCCAGTTTGTAAATTTCCGTTGGCTTTTGCTTTCTTTTTGTAATCCTGTTTTCCCCCAATTTAACATTTGTTGTGGCTGAACATTGTAATACAGCCAATTCTACAAAGTCATCATATTCATATTTGGCTTAACATTTCTCGTGTTATATTGATCAATTTTCCCCCCCTTTTTGGATTTTAAATATATTGTTTACTTCCATATAGTTAAATCCTAAATATGGTAGTTCAACTTTGATAATTAGATTCGTTTAGACGCGTTTGATATTCGATAGAATTTAACATATAAATATTTTTTTTTGCATTTATTGAATTTTTTGGTTTGTTGTTTGCTAATGTAGGAGTGTTTTCTAAATCAAAATATTGAAAACTGATTAGAAGTATGTTCGTCTATTAACGTTAAAAATTTTCTTAAATAGTTAGTATAATTTCTTTCCACGTAAGAATTGCTTATTGGTATTGAGTTGTTTATATATGATTTATTAATATTTTAACGGATTAATTTTAACTTAGGGAACTCACATTTTCACCCCTTTATCTAGAATTATATATCAATATGAAAATGAAATGTAAATACAATTAAGAATTATTGTAAGTTTTAGTTTGTCAACCTTGAGCTTGTGGTTAGTTTTAAACTTTTAATATGGGTCAATAGATTTCTAACATTTTCACTTTTGTATCTATGTAAGAAGTCTCTCCACTTCAATTTTGTATCTAATAGTTTTTAACAAGCTCTAAATTTTAGTAAGTAGTAGTTCTTTTAGATATGATTTTAAATTTTATATTCATCGGAGAGGTTAAGGGTTAGTTTCGAAAATTCAAAATTTAAATCGACAGCCCAAGTTTTTAGATTAAAAATACAATTTTGTGAAAAGTAATGTAAATAACCGAAATCATAATTGTAATATGTAAAGCATGGAAATTAGATCAAATCAATCAATAACAATGAAGTCACATTAACGTTCCTAGAAGACCTAATAGAAGTCAAGTTTTTTCCTTCATGAAAGCAAAGTGTGTTTGTGCTCTAACTTAAACAGTACAAGCAATCATTGATGTCAGTTTAAATAATCAAATATGTTGATTTAAACACACTCAAAAACACGCTTACCAAAACCAACAATCTTTTTAATTATCGTATGTAATTTATGGTCTAAAGTAATGTTGAAAATGATGAACTAGATACTGAGAAGATCCTCAAATAAAAACGGATAACTTTATTTAAAAGCTTACCGCTTCAAATAACTCTTCATACCATACAATGGAGAAGGAGAGAATATACAAAAAGAAAACTAGCCTTCTTCGTCACAAGGACATGGAGAACCCTATAATAGGCTATGCTACAAACTCCAAAACATTCACTTGAAGGGTATGAAAAAATTTATCATCAATAACATCCAAAGCATTAGATGAATCTAAACAATCATTGTGAAAGAATCCTATGATCTTCAAATAATCCGACCCAACCTCCAAATGGGACGATAAATCTAAAATTTCATCTTTTTGTATATGTATCATAGCTTGAAAATCCACTATAGAACCATCTTGGGTGAAAGATATTTGGATAGGACCAAAGTTATCACATGATAACAACACTTTTGTACATTTATTAACCTAATTAATAAAATTTTAGGTAAAAACTACATTATAACTCTTTTTTTTCTTTTCTTTTTTGTTTTTGGTTGAAAGGTATAAGTTTTGACAAAGTCATCATTAAATTATGTAATAGTTTATTTTTTACTTAAGCTTTGTTTTAATAAAACTAATGATTTAATGAAAATTCTTACTAATTTTTAATAAAATAAAAATTCAGTAAAAGTTGAACTAAATGTTTTACTTTTTTTTAAACAAAATTTTATCATTTAAAATAAAATTTCAAGAACAATAATTAATTAGTCAAAAGAATTTGAATAAGAACAAAACACATATGAAAAGGAAACACCAAAAAGGGTAAAAATGAATAAATTAGTGAACAACCCACAAGTGTATGTCCACATGCCATCTGGATCTAACCACCACTATGAGATGAACTCATATTGTAAATTTGTAATACACATATTTACATTCATATTTCCTTTTGGCTTCTCACCAAAATCACTTTTATATTTAATTTCACACTTTTGAATATACTTTTTATCACCATCAAATCTAAACATGCTAGTTAGAGGGTTTTTAAATTCAAATTTACTCTAACAAATATTGTATTTGAATGGATATAAAAATACATATATCCCCACAAAAATATTTTATCGGATTTTATTTTCGTTTATAGAGATGATTTTTAGTTTTTTATAGTAAGATAAATTAAAATATTTAGAAAATTTAAGATTTTATACTGATAAAAACTGATATATAGAAAGACCTATCAAAAGTCTGTATTAATAGAATATTACGAAATTTTGTTGTCAAATTTTCCATTTTTGATCATTTTTATGTATATATATTATTTTGAAAAATTAATGGGAAAAAGGAGTGAGAAAAAAGATATAATTATTAATTAATGTTTTAGTTCATTTACATTATAGTTACTTTGAAAGGTTTCTAATGATATCTCATAATTAAAAAATTATTGTACTTTTAGTTTAGTCTTGAGAGCAATGATTGATGTTTGTGAATGACGTTAATAATGGATAAATATTATATTCAAAATGTTTTTGTATAAAAAATAAAAGAAAAAAAAAGTTAAATTTAAAAAGTAGTTATCGAAGATCAATGGTAAATGACAAAACTCATCATCCCACATATTTAGTACACACGACTCCAAAATGTAGGAATGAACCTTCAACCTCTCGAGATAGATGTCATGCCGATACCACTAAGCTTAGTTTACAAAGAGAAATCAATATAGATATATATTTGTTGTTTATTATTAGTGCAATTGATGTAGAAAGATTTAAAAGAGAAACATTCTCTAAATAATGCTTAACTGAATTGAAAGTGCATTTTATATTAGCACAAAGTTGTAAACGTTGATTAAATATTAGAAACATATATGTTAAGTATCGGTGAAATGTTCATAAACATCGAGGAAATTTAAAATTTATTAATATATAATCGATATTTGGGTCTATATAACAATATGTTAATCACCAAACTCAAGTAGGATGGTATAATTGGTTAAAATATATACTATCAATTAAAGTAGCAATTTGTTTCATAAACTTAGAATTTTGTTACTTGCTTTCAATTTGGTAACAATTTAGTTCATATATTTTAATACGTAACAATTTAGTCTTGGTACTTTCAAATTTATAACAATTTAGTACGTAGAAAATATTAAAACTAGATGTTATTTCTAGACTATGTATTTTGTAAAAGATATTAAGTTTCGGTTAGTTTATTGATTTTAAATTGATCCGTATGAATTCGAAAATGAAAGATTTAAAGATTAAATTGTTATAAAATTATAAATACAAGTTACAAATAAATTGAAGTTTAGATACTAAAAGTAATTTTTAATTTAAAAAAATTGAGAAATGAAATAACAAATGAGTTTTTTTGAAAAATAGAAAAGAAGAACGATCTAAAAAAGAATAAAAGAATAAAAGAATTCTTTTACATTTTATTTTTATAAGCGTAAATAGTTAGTGAATTTATATTGTATTTTAAAGGTTTTGTTTTCCAGCTCCAAGCCAATAACAATGGAAGACAATGAATATAAGCAAGCTCTTGCTAGTGGCGGAAGGATGATTTGCTGAATGTGATGCAGTTCCTCTTCAGGCACCACCACCACTCTCTACAATTCTTCTTCTCTGAGCTTCGTATTTCTTAACCCATCACCGCCCTTCTTCCTCTTTCTTATTACTCTCTCTTTTTTTTTTTTTTCTTTCAGGTTTAAGAATCTTGAGGATAATCTTTCTCTTTACTCTGCCCCAAATCTACTTCTCCTATTCCCAGGTACTTATTTTGGTTCTTCTTTAATCTTTCAGTACCCTTTTCGATTTAATCTCGTTTCTCTTCTGGGTTTTGTTGATTACTCATTTGCTTATTGATTTTAATTAGCTACTTCTCTCTTTTGTTTTTTTGTTTTTCTCATTTTCTAGGGTGATTTGGTTTTCGTTGCAGAGCTAAGTGGCAGAGATTTTATAGAAAATTGGAATGTGGAAATAAAAGAAATGGTAATTAATTTATTTACGAAGTCTGAATTTTTTTTTTAGTTTCCATTTTAGTCTTCTAAAGATTATAAGGATATTGTGATGTTTGAATATCGAATGCAAAAAATTCAACTTAACATGACTTTTATTTTATTTTATCCTGTTTTGAGTGATAAATTTTAAATGTATGAGAAAGTCATTTATATTCATCAATCTCGAAGTTCAACCTGAAGGTCAACTTAAGAACATTTGGGAGAAGTGTGAACAAACTAATGAATTTCAAGCGCCTTCCTCCTTGTGGTATTTTGATGACCACGAAAATTTGTGTTTTTTTTTTTTTTTTTTTTTTTTGAGTACTATTCTTCAACCATCAACCATCAACCATCAGAGCCCTCTTTTCTAGCTTAGTTTTTAAAGTTGGTTAGATTGATAAAGTCATTCAGCTGGTTTGTGTTAGATTGCCACCAAAGTTCTACTTAGGAAGGGAAAAGATATATGGTACACAAGCGAGGACAATAATCTCTCAAGAGGTATAAAAGATATTTTGAGTGAAACAAGAAACAATGTCATAAGGGTTATACCCAAAGTGACCATTGTGGAGATATATTTGAGAGTTTGTTGTCCCTAGCAAAGGGTATGAGAGCCACGCCTCTTACATTTAGTTGTGTAGTGCGTCTGGATGACGTAGTCAATTGTGATCCTGGTTGAGCTAATCAAATAGGGGATGGGCTCTAGTGAAAAGGAGTTATTTGGGTTAAAAGTGATTGTCGAGAGTGCTCATGGATTGATGACTATTCGAGGGGATGCCAAGAAAGTCTTGCTTATTATTGTTATTAAATTCTTAAAAATATTTATTTAATTTTAATATGTATAAATTGACCACATATATTTTTGGTTTTTCATAAATTTTTAATTCTTTTTTTCAAGTATGAGTAGAAAATTATGATAAAAGAAGAAATTTTGAAATAAAATCACAAAATCATATAGTTTTTCCTAATTCTAATATTTTTCCACGAAATCAATAATTTAAGAGCCCTAAAAAGGTAATTCAACGTACACCAATCAGTAATTAGTTTTTAGATTATACTTTGTTAGATTGGAGGCAATTTTTAAAGGTCGCCTCCCTTTTTTATGTGTTCTTCTTTGAGTTTTGTTATTTAATTTCTTCTCAATGAATGTTTAGTGTATTCTTTAATTTTTTCTCCATGAAAGTTGCATTCATCATATTCTGATTTTACAAATCAAGATTGGTGCCTATAGCTATTGTTCAAATGCTCTAGAACTGCTATGCTAGTAGTCTGATCCATTCTTTTTAATGTGGCCTTATCTTCTTCAAGGATTTGTTGGTAGACTGTGGATCATTAGGTATCTTGTACCAAATAATTTGGGACTTATTACCATGCCAATATATTTGACTAAAAGAATGGTTGGTTTTGCAAATATGGCAATGACTCTATTAACCTTTTTTGCCCAGATTCTTAACATTACGCGATGAAAGTGATTTTTAGCGGAGATGGCAAAACTCTATCTTACTGCTCTAGTTTTGGTTTGCTTTCATTACTTTGCGGTGTCTGATTTTCAAGGTATGAACTGCATCTCAAGGTAGCTTATGAAAATTGAGAACTTACTGTACTGCTGCTCATAGTCTTTTGTATAAACATCTGGTCTATGGCAAAAAGATTGTCCATCTGATTTATCTTCATGATGTTTGAAACAGTATGTAGTTTTGAATAGAAATTGAAATTCTTTTAGCATGTTTGTCAGTTTTAATAATATTAAAAGAAAGATTATGGAAATCACTTCCAAAATGACTTTTAATAATTCAAAGTCAGTTTTAATAATATGAAAATTGTATTTGAAAGTGTAAAATTATAACCAACTAAGTGTATTTCGTATTGATTTTGAAGTGATTTTAGCAATTTTAAAATCAATCCCAAAATACACATTTTCATTGGCAAAGACAGTATTAAGTGTTTCTAATTCTTTCTTTTTTTTGTTTATTTTTCACACTATCTTTGGATATGCTACAAGTCTTTTGTCACATGGAAGATACCTTTTCCATCAGTTCGTCTTTTTGCTCATTTCTTGTGAGTTGGTAGAAAAGCTAGTCTGAAGTTATCAACAAGTGTGAAAGCCTTTTTTCCCTTGTAAAGGGATACAAATTTGAAAATTTTGTGAGATTAAATCATTAAATAATGTAGTTTTCTTTTCAATTTCTGATTGCTTCCAGTTGCGCAAATTTACCTGGAATTACTATTATACTGATATTCTCTAATTGCTTGATCACTTGATGAATGTACGTTGTTCTTATCACCTTCAGGTGACGCACTCTATGCATTTAAGAAGGCATTGAATGCAACAAGTAGTCAGCTTGGAGATTGGAACCTAAATCATGTCAATCCATGCAGTAGTTGGTCCAATATTATGTGTAATGGGAACAACGTGACAGCTATGTAAGACATAATTAAATTAAATACACTCTTTTGCTGATCTTTCTATCCATTTAGCAATAATCATGTCACTTGTGAGTGCTTAGATGCTCTATATAAATGACTTATTTATTTCATTGTATGAAATATTTTACTTGCCAATATTAAAGGTTTCAAGTCTGCCATTACTTATATTAAATCTAATTTTCTCAGAACCTTGCCAACGATGGGATTTACTGGAACCTTGTCTCCAGAAATTGCTGTCATAAAATCTCTTTCAACTCTGTGAGTACTGTGTTATTTTGTGGACGAGAATTTGCAGCTCTAAATACTTGATGTTTGTGCAATTTAAGCCGGCTTCTTTTATTATTATACTCCAAATTCTGGATTTTATTGATCATAATATTCATTGTTGTCTTAAAAGTAAGTTTTAATTCTTCAAGTCAGGTGCTTGGCTTACTTAAGGTTATCTATTCATGTTGCTCGAGAAAGAGTTCTATTTTGCACATGTATATATAGTATTAAAATTCCATAACTGGAACTTTCTTTATACTATTTTTTTCAAAAGATTGTAAATTAGAAGATCACCCACTAATACCAACTGGGATAAACTATTATCAACAAAGAACTAAAATCTGTTTTCTTATGATTGGAATTCCTGTAATTTACTAAGCGCAAGACTTCGTCCTCTTCAGAGATCTAATTTTCTCACATCCCTTGGTCGGATATTTTCTTTTAACCTTCTAGTTTCAGGGAAGTGTTGGACGTTAGACATCCGTATATCTGAGATAACCTTAGCTTTGAAAAGCATATTATGATTATTTGGACACTAAATTTGGTTAACAAAACTGGTTTTTGAAATAATCTTCTTATTGGCAATGAGAAACTTAATTAATATATATTAATCTACTGCAGGAACTTGGAGGGAAATTACATAACTGGAGGGATACCAGCGGAGTTTGGAAACTTGACAAATTTGGTCACTTTGGATCTCGGAAATAACAGCCTAATTGATCAAATACCATCGTCCCTGGGTAATCTTAAGAATCTACGGTTCCTGTAAGTAATGGGTTTCAAATTACTCAAATTTCAAAGATACCTTATGAGCATTTGCAATACACCTGGGTTTTAGTTGAGATAATGACTATTGACTCCTTATTCTCATTGAAGCAGAACTCTGAGTCAAAATCATTTAACTGGGAGTATTCCTGAGACGTTGTCAACCCTTCCTAGCTTGATCAATCTGTATGTTTTCAATTATGCATAAGGCTATTAATGGAGATTTTCAGATTCGGGGATCTGTGTTCTGTTCTCAATGCCTTGATTGTTACTCTCCTACAGTTTTCTTGATTCGAATAATCTCAGTGGCCAGATTCCGGAGCAATTATTTCAAGTTTCAAAATTCAAGTACGTGGAACTTTTGAATACTATCAAGGTAGATATTATCATACCTATATATCTGCTATAACATGGCATTAGGAAACCAACACCAATTCCTAAAATTAGTGATATTAGGAAACACATCTATCTGATATTTATGGCACGATCATATAGCTCAACAGTTTAAAGCATCTACTTTTTTTTGAGAATGAAGGTTTGATTCTTTACCTTAAATTTTAGTTTCTAATGAAAGTAAAAAAAGACAATAATTAACTTAAATTTTTGAAGCTAACATTCAAAATCTAAAGCATCACTGATCGACAAATGAAAAGGAAATACCATATGTTGCTTGGACATGACAAATCCCATATCCAAAATTGATTTGGTCAAAAGAAAGTAACCAAAATTATAAAATTTAAACACTTGCTGTTAAGAAAAATTTCCTATTACTACTGTCAGGAGAAAGCAGCAAATAACGGAGAACTTAAAAGAAAGCAATAAAGATTGGAAATATAAGAATTAACGTGAATAACTCAAACTGAAAGAAAAACCGTGATCAATCAAAAAGAAGTTCACTATGTGAAAATTATTACAAACACATAGAATTCTCTTGCTGATTCCAACTCCAACACTCTCAAAACTTTTATGCTACTCACACCCTTTTCTTTACTTTCAAACTAGAAAATACAGAAAGATAATTCAACTAGAATTAGGTCACCCAAGCTTTTAGAGTGCTTGGAGCTCATCGCTCTCAGAACTTTTTTGATGTAGAATTGTTCTCATTTAATAACTTGTCAAGAACCCTACAATCACAATCTCTATTTTTCAATAGATCTTACAGTGCAATGTAATTTCTATATTCTTTGTCATCCGTTTATTTATTTTTCACCTTCCAAATATTTTTTTCACAGCTTTTCTGGAAATAAGTTGGATTGCGGCAACAATTCACGTTGGTCCTGTGATTCGGACAGTACAAATTCAGGTTATTGGATCGGATTTGCCTTAGGTCCTTAGGCTTGTGGAAAATCTTTTCCTCCGTTTTGATAACTTAGGCACCCTTTAGCAGAAAGAGAAATGTGAAAGTTTCGTCATTTTCTCAGGTGCTTCAAATAAGTCGAAGGTTGGGCTCTTAGCTGGACCTATTTCTGGGTTAATGGTTACTCTTCTTTTGGTCGGATTATTGCTTTTGTTGTGCAAGCATAGATATAAAGGCTACAAGGGTGAAGTCTTCGAAGATGTTCCCGGTAATTGTTATGACTATCATTGAATTTTCAAAATGGATTATGCAAGCATCATTTATGGTGACTAGGTTTCATGGATATCGATATCAATGTAAATATAATTGTTTTCTCGGTGCAACCTTTTTTGCCAATTCTTAGTAGCGTTTGTACGTATTAGCACCTATCTAGAAATACAACTGTGTTGTATTTGTGATTTTTGTCTGAAGCATAGACTATCTAGATGCTACTCATCTAGAGAATTATTCCTTAAAATTTGGTCCTCTACTAGCATATTGAATTGCTCGAGATAATTGATATGTGATTCGTAGTTGCATAACAAAAATATTTTCCCAACTGGATTCATGAAGAGCTTGTAGAAATAGTTTCTCATGTTTCTAA
Source organism: Cucumis sativus (assembly GCF_000004075.3). NCBI lineage: Eukaryota > Viridiplantae > Streptophyta > Magnoliopsida > Cucurbitales > Cucurbitaceae > Cucumis > Cucumis sativus. Next base: position 2,859,618 of record NC_026658.2, read on the forward strand.
CTCTTTGATGTAAGTTTTTGTATTACTTGTCAAGTTAACCATCTTATGTCTTAAATGAAATTACTGGATAATTTGAGGTATAGTTATAATGAATAACAATTTTAAGAATAATAATTAAGTATATAATAACATTTTTTTAAAATCGCAAATATAGCAAAGTCTATTAACGATAGACTTCTATTGCTGATAGATTCTTATGATTTATTAGATATGGTATATCAGTGATAGATTTCTATCATTGAGATTTTGATAGATTTCGACAGATTTCTCTATATTTGCATTTTTTTAAATTTTGCTATATACTTAATTATTTTGAATCTAATTGCTATATTTCCAGTTATCGTACTTTGAGTCATTCATTAGTAATTTTATGAAACACGCAATAATTTCAAATGTAATCAAGTCACAAGCTGGAAAAGGGAATCAAAATTCCATATGCCTCCACCCCATCTCACCCGCACTAGAACTGAATTTTTTGTTCATGGAAGCGTGTCTAAATGTTTTTTTTCCCTAATCTCTCAATTAGGTGAAATTGATCGAAAAATTGCATTTGGTCAGCTGAAAAGATTTGCATGGAGGGAGCTACAGCTAGCTACAGAAAATTTTAGTGAGGAAAATGTTATAGGACAAGGAGGCTTTGGAAAGGTTTACAAAGGGGTGCTTGCTGATGGCACCAAGGTTGCAGTGAAACAGTCAACTAATTATGAACGCCTTGGGGGAGATGCTTCTTTTCTGCGTGAAGTTGAGATGATTAGTGTAGCTGTTCATAGAAATCTATTGCGGCTGATTGGGTTTTGTACAACTCAGACTGAACGCTTATTGGTGTATCCCTATATGCAGAACTTGAGTGTTGCCAACCGTCTTCGAGGTATTAAATCATTTGCTTGTTTTGGATATGAAATTTGAAAAAAAAAAAAAATCTCACAATTTCTGTTTTCGTTTGAGCAGAAATACTTCAATGTTTGCATATTACATCATATATTAATGATCTGTAGATCTTGGTTTGGGCATAGGGAAATGAGAGAGTAACCAAGAAAACTTTAAAACTAAGGTCTAAGAGATCAATTGAGTGTCAGGTGCTTGAGTAGATCCTGGTTTGGGCAGAGGGAAATATTGGCCATGGGCTATTTCTTTCCTGTATCTACTTTTTTCATTTTTCGTAGTACTTGCTCAACCTTCAAATATTTTGATTACGGCCGACTTTTTAAGTCTAAAAAAAATATACATGAAGGCATTGTGCCCCTGTCATGTCCTTGGAAAGTAGCACCATTGTCTTAGTCCAGAGAACAACAAAATTTTCTACTCGTTTGTATTTAGTACTGAAGAAAGGAGTCCTCCAGCCTCTATAGGGGCCACTAGTTGGAAAATGACTTTTTGTGAGAGGGCGTGGTGGGTGCGGATTATCACATTCTTGAACTGGAAGGTGGTCTCAAGATCTTTCCTGGGGCGGGCTGCGGATAGGTGAAATTGTTGGGTAATTTAGCTAACTGGTTGCTACTTTCCCGTTACAACTTGAAGCTTTATAGAATATGATTGTTGTCAGTAAGTATGAACATCATTTCGATAAGTGATTTATAGGTGAGTTTCAACTTTCATTGTTGCATAGAGAGAAACAACCTTGATAAGTCTTTGGATAGTTGTCCTTTTCCGGTTAACTCCTTGCTCGATTGCTCTGTTCATCACCTTCCTGCTCTCATCATTTTATCAGTTAGTCTTTTTCTTTGTCGTTTTTACTTTTACTCTTCTCAATGAAAGCTTATGTAAAATAGTCTTGCAGGATACTGAGCATACAAGTTACTCATTTAATTCACAAGATGAACTTTGGCCAATTGTTATTGTATTGCCTTACTGATAAATAATTACTACCCCTCTAGCTGATTTCTTTTGTAATCTCCTATGCCAGAACTTAAGCCTGGGGAACCTATTTTAGATTGGCCTACACGAAAACGTGTGGCATTGGGGACAGCTCGTGGTTTTAGGATATCTTCACGAACATTGCAATCCAAAGATTATTCACCGAGATGTTAAGGCTGCTAACGTCTTGCTTGATGAGGATTTTGAAGCAGTTGTTGGTGATTTTGGCCTCGCCAAGTTGGTTGATGTTAAGAAGACTAGCGTCACAACTCAAGTTCGGGGGACAGCTGGCCACATAGCACCCGAGTACTTATCCACTGGGAAATCGTCAGAAAAGACTGATGTTTTTGGTTATGGCATTATGCTTTTAGAACTTATTACAGGACAACGCGCGATCGACTTCTCACGCTTCGATGAAGATGATGATGTTTTACTGCTAGACCATGTAAGCAAATTATATCAAAATCAGCACATCTCCATTTGAATCTATTCCTTCTTTATGCCAACTTCAATTAGCTCTACTATCATAAATATAATTTTGGCTTATTCATCTCTGTTTCTTAAAGGTCAAGAAATTGGAAAGGGAGAAGCGACTGAACATTATTGTGGACGAAAACCTGACTAACTATGATATTAGAGAGGTGGAGACATTGGCTCAAGTTGCGCTACTGTGTACGCAGCAATCTTCGGCTAGTCGGCCAACAATGTCGCAAGTCATTCGGATGCTGGAAGGCGAGGGACTCGGAGAGAGGTGGGAGGAATGGCAGCATTTAGAGGTGATTCGCAGACAAGATTATGAGAGAATGCAAAGAAGATTTGAATTAGGGAATGATTCCATTTATAAACAGGAAGCTATTGAGTTATCTGGTGGAAGATAAGGTAGCAATTACCAAGCTTTTTGATCCTCATCTATATGTCAGTTTTTTTCTGTTAGATTAGTTTGATTTGGGGGCCATCCTTATGAAATCATTGCCTTCTCATATCCTACTTTTGTACATTTCATTCACTTTTGTTTATATTTTTTTGGCTGTGCTTCTTTGTGTAATCTTAATTCCCTCAATTTAACACGTGCTGTGGCTGAAGTTTGTATTTGTAATACAACTGAGTGAATAGAGTCGTTATTTTCATACTTGGCATTGCATTTGCCAACATTGTAACTATAGAATAATTATTGTTTGAGCTTAAATAAAATTGTTCTTCGTTTCTAAATTGTTCTTGGTTCTGTGCTTGCTTAATAAGCATTTAAAGTTTTAATTTTTATTATTTTTTAAATAGTTTGTGTAAGTTTCAAATTACATATTTTAATTTTGTAATCTAATTATATATCACATGATAATGTAACATTTTTCATAGGATAAAATTAACCATATAAAAAAAAGAAAATTATAATATTCCCAAAGGCTCACGTGATTTAGAGTCAAACATTTGCAATGACCCTTCAAATTCGTCAAAAATGGGTTACTGAAGACTAACACTTTTCTTCTTTCTTTCTTTACAATAATATTGCATTTTAAAACAATGATGAACACAACATCCCTTTTGACCTAATTTCCACATTTAGAAAAAACAAAATAAAGTATATATTTAATTTATTTATAAAAAAAATAATAATTTCCTTTTGCTATGTTTGAGTATGAGCTTACATATTAATTAAATATTGAGTTTACAAGCGAAAAGTTAATGTAATTTTTTTTGTAAAATTATAGTTTACCTATTGTGGTGTATATATTATAAAATATAAATAATGAGTAAAATTTTAAATTTAATTTCAGCCTTTGATTTTTATAAATTAGACTTAGCAAATTTTTATTATCTATCACAATAAATTTCAGATAATATCGATCACTTTAATGATATATATCAATATATGTCTATTTAGATATATTGTGGTGTATAAGATTTTGTTATATTTATAAATATTTTCAATCATTTTACCCTATTTCAAAACAATTTAGTTCCTAAACTTTAGTCGGTGAATGTTTAGTCTCGATACTTTAAATTATTATTACTAACAATTTTAGTCCTTAAACTTTTAATAAAAAACATAACAAAACCTCCCCACTTAGCTTTGATAATACCTTTTAACTTTAAAAATCTACATTTTTTTTTAAATTATTTGAAGCTAACGTATTTACAAAATATAACCAAAAATCTATAATATATCAATAATAGGCACCGTAAATGCATATATTAATAAACTTTATTGATGTCTATCAATGTGCCTATCATATATAAAATACGAAGTTTTGTTATATTTTGTAAATATTTCGTTTCATTTTACTATATTTTAAAACATATTAACTCTAACATCTAACCAAAACATTATGGAATATCTTTTTGAAAAAAAAATTCTAAATGAACCAATATACGAACAACCATAATTAAGTTAGCAACATTATCAGATAATCAAAGACAGAAGAAGGAAAAAAAAAATCAGATAGTACAAGAGAACATAACATTCCTTTGATCATGATTCGTTGTTTTGGTCATGGACTCATGCGTGTCAAACAACAATACATATATAAAAGTAAAATTCAGAATGTGAACATACATATCTATATATATATAAGGAAATAATACATTAAAGTTATTCTTCCAAAAAATAAGGAAGATTTTTTTGTGTATTTGAAAGGTAAAAAAGGCGCAAAGTTCACATGAGATATTGAATGTTTTTTGTGTCCATAAAGTTGGTATTTATTTGCACAAAAGAAGCAAATTATTTGGATGATTTCATGTATATGATTGCATGCATGACGAAATATCTTTTAGTTTTCTCTCTTTCAACCTATGGTCAAATTAATCACATACATATTTTTATGGATGGATAGTTACTAATTAATTAAATGCAAAACTTTAACTCCATTTATATATATATATATATATATATATATTCAACCTACCACCTTGACTTTATTTAGTCAGTCTCTAAATTTCAAATAAATTATAGTTTGAGATTTGTTTACTAAGGTAATTGTGATAGGTAGTTGTATATATAATAATATTTTTTAAAAAAATTATAAATATATATACAGTAATCTATCGATCATAGATTTATGTTATTGATAAGTTGTTATATGGTCTATCTTATTGGTGACAAACTTCTATCATTAATAGACGATGACAGATTTTGTTATATTTGTAAAAAGTTTTTAAATGTTGATATATATGCTAATAATTTAAATTTAATTATTATATTTACAACTATAATCTTGATTGGTGATGATGCATACTTTAACTAGTTGAGTTGCACCCATGTAGATAAACACTATGGTCTCGACCTTGATATCATTTGGCTTGATAAAAATCATCGGTGTATCCCATGTTTGGGAGTGATTTTTATTTAATCACTTTTTTCATATTCAAAATTACTTTGAGATGTGTTTTGAATCAATTAAAATTAATTTAATATTTAATTTCACACCTTTTAAATACTATTTTCATTTCATCAAAGTTAATTTTAAATGACATATAATAGCTTTAAACCTAAAAGGCTATCAATATAAGATGTAGCAAATCAAGTTATCCACTCCCCTTGGTTCAACCTAAATGGGCATACCTATACACCATTGACCTCGAGAAACTAAATTAGTATTTATCTTAAAATTAATCGACAATTAATAGAAGAATTACCTCATATACTATATAATTGTAACATCCACACTTTTTTCAATTTGAGATATTCATCATGTTTCTTTAAGATAACGTACCTTTTTAGTTTTTCATCATGACCGAATTTTCACATTGCCTTCATTAGAATAACCAATACCTTATATTAAGAAAAATAGATTAGAGTTCTATCTTAAAATTAATGGACAATACAAGAAGTAATCCACCAAAAAGTGAGTTTGATTTAGTGGTATTGACAGGACCTATGAGAGGACGGAGGTTTAATCCACCACCTCATAGTTATTGTACTAAATAAAGTACAAAAAGTATTAACTTCAAACGTTCCACCACTAGGACGTAATGACCGTCGTCATAAAAAATAAGTAATTAAAAAAAGGAAGAAAAGAGATCACTAGCTCACACGTGAACATCACACCCTTAAATTATAACTTACCCTTCAAAACCCTAAATGAGTTCCCAATTTTGAACAACCTTTTTCAATGTTTGATTCTTATGGAGCCCGTGAGTCCTTATTCATCATCTGCCCTTCAAAGTCTATCTATAAATATCCCAAAATCATCACTTTCCAATTCTTCATCAAACCCCAAATCAACTTTATTAACCTCAGCTCTCTACAAAAATTCCCATAAAACATATATCCATATATCTATATCTTTGTAAAGCAAATTAGTACACACTTCTGTACTATAGGTTTTCCATGTCGGTTTCCTTGGAAGCTTTGGCAATGGCTGGGATTGATTCCAATGAGTGGGCTATGGACGCTGAAGAATGGGAAAGAAACGAGATCGACGTTGTTCCACCACATTTATTAGCCGATGAAGAAGATGACGAGGATGGTGATGAACATGTAACGACGAGTACTATTAGTAACTATTGCTTTCCCGTTGATGGGTCATTCGAGGGATGGCGTGGGAGAGATTGCAAAGCTGATGGTGGCCATGGCCATGGCATTTTGGGGATTTTTTGTAGTCTAAGCAAAGTCATAGAGAAAAGGGCTTCTAATGGGATGAGTTCAGTGAGAATAATAGTCAGAACTATTTTAGGGTTTTTGATGGTGATGACCATGAAGATAATTAGTGCACAAAGATCCAAGATGTAACAAATTTGGTGGATATATTTTGCAAGAAAAAGTTGATATATATGTTTTTTTTTATTTACATTCTTTCAGAATACATTATGGTAATATAGGAAGAAAGAAAGCTTTCGTTTTCATCTGCTGTAGAGAATTGAATTACGACCATTTTACGTGAAGATGTTTTATGCTAATTGAGTTATACTTATTTGTTAAAGAATGATAAGAAAAGATTCGTTGAAATACTTGAGTTTTCTTTTTTATATCATCGTAAGTGTTCATTAAGGATATTAATTATGAAAGTTTAAACTTAGATAATAAATTAATTGTAGTTAACCCAGATAAAAATATAACATTTTAACCAAAATAATATAAAAATGTTTTAGAGTTAGTATCAACTTACTAGCAATGATAATATGCACTAGATCCTATATCATCATACCCTTCACTTTTAAATACGTTTAATTTTTAGACGAGAGTAAGTTTTAAGTCGAGTGATCATTTGAAAAATCAAGTTATAACGACGAATGATATTATTTCATAAGAAATCAGTAAAACTTAACCCTAGGTTGTTTCTAAATTATTATATATGTGAACAATATATTTTGTTGAAAAATAATATCCTCTTTAAAATATCGAGAAAAGCTATTTTATAAGTTAGACCTACTACAATGTGATGAATATTCATAATAACCGTGCAAGGATAGTATGTTTGTAGAAGCATCGTAACTTTGGATATTTTTCAAATAGAAAAAAAATTATCCGATCATGTCGATCTCGTTAATTAAATCCAAATCAAAGCGTTCTTTGTCACAAAACAAATGAATAATCCATCTTTTTAGTTCACGTATGTTTCTTCTCTACGTAAAGTAAAGACGATATGTACACTCCGTCTGTCTCCTTGAAATAAAAGAAATAACAATCCTGCTTTCAAGAACACGATAGTTATAACTTTGATCACACACATATATATAAAAACTAAAACAGTAAACCTTTTGAGTTAATAATTAAGTACATTGTATAACATTTCTAATAAATTACAAACAATATAGCAAAATCCATATGTAACGGACTCTATCATTTAGTAGATAACTTCTATAAATCTAAAAAAAACTATATCTAAGATTTGGTGCATTATGATTGGTATTATTTGAAAAGGTGCATAAAAATTATGGATATAGATTATTGGAGATAGTTCTAACACACACCTATACATCCTACGATAATGAAAGATTAGAAGCCATGCCTTTGGCTGTCTCATTGAACAATTTCTCTATCCAACCCTCAGCTCGAATAACCCTAACAATGTGTTGTGCATGTAACCATCCCTCAATGATCCTCCATGTCGTCACTTCGAGCTAACCACTTAGTAAGTTTAATTTTCAAGATTGGCGTACCGAAGCTTATAGCCAAATTGCATCATTTGCTCACGAGAAAACCACCATTTTAATTATTTACCAAGCCAAGACCATTCAAACCCTAATCTGTTCTCAAATTTGAATAAACTTTTTCCAATATTTTGATTCTTATGAAACTCGTGAGCTTAATTATTCAACCTTCTTCACAAAAACCCACACATCACCTCTAGCTCTTCAAATCTCATTTATATATATATATATATGTTTGTATATTATCATTCATCACATTCAAGAAATTAGCCCATTTAATCTCTCAATATTATTCCCAAATTATCAAACCTCTCTGATTTCTTATTAACCATGAGGGTTTCTTTAGAAGCTTTGGCAATGGCGGGGATTGATTCCAATGAGTGGGCTATGGATGCTGAAGAATGGAAAACAAATACTCATCAAATGGAGAACGACGACATAATTCCACCGCATTTATTAGCCGACGAAGACGAAGAAAATATAGCAGCCAAGGAATTATGCATTTCCGGTCACCGAAAAGATGACGGACTGGTGGTGTTTTGTGCTTTCCGGCGATCATATGCAATTTTAAGAAAAATGATGGAGAAGAGAGCTTCCTAATGGCCTGAAATCAGACATTATACCCAATTCTTGAGAACCCAATATGTATATTTTGCTAATTTACCCCATTTTTTAAAAAATGTAAACATACCTACATATATATAACCGAATATATAATAGAAGATAAAACGGTCGAAAATATTTATAAATATAGTAAAAATTTTTATTTTACGATTATAGATATTGATAAACTTCGATTTATAATCTATGATTATACTATTTGTTATTACGTGTAATCTAAAATTGGCCATAGTTCACCGTTGTGTCATATGGTCATGTTTTGTAATAAAAGAAACTAAGTTCATCATCCATTTCAAGAGTCGATGGACCTCTTTTAAGGCCAATGTCATCACAAGAAGAAGAAGAAGATGATGGAGACCTTCCCATATTCTACTTTTTCTTTTTCTCTCTTATGTTTTTATTTTTTCTTCCCACTTTCTTCAAGATCAACTTAAAAATTTAAGTTCATGTAAAAGAAGTATACTTAGCTTAGATGTTCTATTTTATTTTATTTTACTTTTTCAAAATTTTAATGGAAGAAAATGGTGGCTTCCTACTTGGAAACAAAAATGTGTTTGTTTTTTGTTGATCTAAATTGTGGATGCCCATTTTTATCTAATTTTCCACAATATCAACTGCATTTCTATTTTGGTTAAGTTGTTTTTTTCTTCTTCTTTTAAGTTGATCTTAAATGTGTTTGGATACTCTTTTTGAGCTAATAAATGAAAATTATTGCATTAAAAATTATTTGGTTTTGTAATGTAGATTGTTTTTGTCACTTCTTCACATGCATGTTTCCTCTTTTGTATCATTGTCTATATATTTTATTGTTGGTTGCATTTTGATTGGTTTGGTTTGTTGATTGAGTTCATGAGTAAATTTCTTAATTTAAGTTTTAAGTTCATAGGAGTATATTATTTTCATAAATTACGTAAGGATAATTATATTAAATAAAAGGAAAGGAAAGGGAAAGAGAGAGGAAAAATTCCTAAATTTTGTCATTAATTTGTTTCCAATAAAACACCCCAATTTGTTATTTTGTTAAAAAAAAAGTTAAGACTCGAAACTATTGTTGTGGAACAAAATTAAGTTGGCACACAAACACCTTCTCGATGTTCTAATGCTCCTAATTTTCATCTAACAAGTTTCAATTTTCATCATAGTCATTCTAACAAATGTTTATTTCCTATGAGTTTTGAAACATTTACGAAGACTAACAACAATATCACAACAATATAACAAGTACAAAGTTTTGAAATAATAATAATAGGAAACACTTGTTCAACTCAAGAAAAACTTGTTGAAATATTTCAAAGATTGCACTCCAATTTTAATCATCTATTGTAATTTTGCACTTTTTAATCGATAAAAATGAATTGAACTTGTAAGGACGATTAGGAAATCTTTTTCTTGAAAGAAAAAGAATGAGAAGATGTCACTCTAACCATGCTTTTTAGTTTGTTGTTGTTTTAATATAAATATTATGGGGTATAATCGATGACAACGAGTCAAACCATGATCTCCTCGGAGGCATTCGTTTCCTCTTAATTTTTTTAGGCAGGAGGTAATATCGACGGATACTTGTTAGCAAACGAACAAGCAGACAAATGAATATGTTGCTTTATACAATATTTGAGGGATGCACCAAAAGCTTTTGGCTCAAATTTGGAATGCGATCACGAAAGCTTTGGCATGAGTTGTTGGGGATCATAAATCTAAAGGAATGGAGACTATTTCTTGCCACTAAAACGTGCATTGTCCTTCTGCATATCGGTTTTGGTTCTCTTTGGAAAACTTTGAGTTGGTTGGTTGGTATCATTTCCTATATCCATAATCTATGTATGATCTTCTGACATCTTTGAGGAGAACGAAATGACAACACTTTCAAGAATGTTTCTTCTTCTTTATAGCTTATATCTTTCTTCTCGAACTTCATGTTCGTAACTTACATATAAGGTACTTGGTGTTCATTTGTTCCATGCAATTTCCAAACCTTCCATAAGCATAGCATTCATTAGATGAAAACTCTTGAGACATATATCAGTTGTGCTTATGATCACCCCTTTGATTGAAGAACTCTCCAATACTTTTTACTCATCAAGTCATCATAGTACATCAAAATTTGAGACTGCTACAAGATTCAACAAGCATACATACAGGGGCAGAAAGCCTACAAATCATGTTTCCAGAACTAATATTCAATTTTGAGACAATGTTTCATTCAAAATCATAGTAGTCTAAATCTTCATGGTATGAAAAGAAATGACAATCATATTCCTTCAGGCAAAGTTATCAAGTGGCTATAGCAACTCACTCGAAGGCAGCAAGAAAAACAGCCAACCCAGGAAATATTTTTTGAAAAATCAACCAATTGAAAGGGAGAGAATTTACTAGGATTCCCAGTTTTGTATACACACAATCACAGCAAAATCAACTACTTGAAATTCTCTATGATGCATCCTACTGCTCTATTAACCAAACAAAACCTTGAAAGAAAACTTGGGATTCATCAAAAGTAGAGATGAAAAACTTAACTTTCAAAGGCTTAACCTTCTGTGGGAGAGATTTTGATGGTGTCAATCCGCTCATCCTCCGGCAAAATCGACCAGTTCGGAGACGGCACGGCTCGTAACCAACGAAAATCATCTACATTTTCCCAATTCCCTGTCTCCACGCCAAGGGTTGCATCTGTGAGATCTTCTTCAATTCCTTCGTAGCTCACACGATAGGGAGCGAATCGCACGCTGCTACTATCTTCAATGATCGGCCTACTCCTGACTCTGAGATAGAAATCGCTTTTCTTAGCGTTGTGAATCCGGATTTGATGGGAGGCCATTGCAAAGGTACATTCCTCAACATCATCAATTAGAATTGAACCCATTACAGGTCCTGTGTAAACTTTGCAGTTTCTTAGTTTGTGAATAAATAATGCCCTAACACTACCGATCAACTTGACCTCACAAGAACTAAGACCCGAGATAGTGAATTCCCCAACATCTGATCCCTTGAAATTCTTTACCAGAATCTCTCCGTCCTTGTCTCTGATTCCTGGAGAATCCCGCGCGCTGTAACTCGCTTGCTGTTGCTTGTTCATTAACATAGAATCAGCATTTTCAAGCCCTGGATCTTTCGACTCTGATTTTTGGTCTTTCTTCGTGGCTTTGTTTTTGAATGAGAATTTCTTTTTAGGTAGCAACTCAGAATTTAAATTATCGAGGGCTTGTTTCAATTCCGAAATGGATTTGAGTGAAGCTCGTACCTCGTATGAGGGCAAAGAGTAAGAGGATTCGGCAACGAGCTTCTCGAGGTCGGAGATTGAGGTGGATATCCCATCGAGGTGAGATCTGAGTTGAGCGGGGTCCGGCGGTGTGAGGCGGCATTGGGCGAGTGCCGACTCGATGGCGCGCTTGGAGTCGGAAAAGCGGTCGAGAAAGGAAGAAGTGGAAGAGGTAGAGGAATCGGATTCCGATCTGCGAGTTATGGAATTCTCTAAGCGAGTTTGATTGCGATTGGCTAGGCGTTCGATGACTGAAGCATGCTTCTTTTGGAGATTCGCGTCTGAAGGATCTGAAGGAATAGAATTAGGGATCGACGAAGGTTCATCAGCGTCCGCCATTAATGGATGCTTCGGTTGCAGCCGCGAGTTTTTTAATTTAACGATGACGGAAAATGGGTTGCGTTATACTTCAATTTTGAAACCAACCTTATTTTATTTAATATATAGAAAACAAATCTATCTTTTAATTTTCTTTTATAAAATTTCATCTATACCCTCATCCATGAAATTCAATCATTGCAAAACTAATTATTATGAAATTTCATTATTCTAAATTTACTACAAAAATTAAATGCAATAAATTAAATAAAAGTGGTTATAAATATTTTGAAATTCTATAAAATATATGTATATAAATTTGAAGGTTTAGCATAATTCCGAAGTACACAAGCTCTTAAGTGAATTGAGAAAATGGAAATACAAGTAGGCTTTTGTTATTAGAAGAGTTTTTATGTTACTTGATAGTTGATTTTTCGTAGGAAGCTAGCTTTGGTAGAGCTCTCATCTCTTATGGTAAAATGGATTTTGACAACTAATTAGGCAAAATCAGTTATTTTAATTGTGAATTTTAATTTTATTTTCTTCTATAATTTTGTGAGTGTTTTTCTAATGAGAAATACGGAAGAGGAGGGAGAGATAATGTAAAAGTGAAGAATTTGGAGAATATTTTAATGATAATTTTTTTAAAAACATATTAGTTTTAAAGTCGGAAGGATTGTTGGATTGTTTAACAAGATCATCTAAATTTGACACCCTCGTATTACATGGATAGGTGATTTAAGTAAAATTTACTTTGGTCTTAAATTAGGATATAAATTTTACGGTACTAATATTAATAATAATTCTAAAATATTAAAATCAAGTTTTTTTTAAAGAAATATTTTAAAACATGATAATTAAAAAATAAAATTTAGATAAATGTTTAAATAAGTTTTATTTAAATGATAGAAAAGAAAAACTTTTAAATAAAAGTTGAAAGAGAGCGCCCATCTCTCTTCACTGTTTTTTTAAGACTCGACCTTTCTTTTTATTTATTTTTTAAAACAAGATTCTTCCTTCTTTTTTTTCTTTTTCTTTTTTTTTATTTAAAAAAAACGTAAAAATCAACTATATTTATGTAAAATATTTCGAAACAACATTATTTTGATATAAAAATATTCAATTCAATAAAATAATAGTATAAGAAAATATTAAAATGTATAGCATGGTATTACACTAGTAGTTAGAAGTAGTTAATGGGCTCAAATTTATATTAATTTTTGCAACTGAAATTCATGTCTTAAAGTTACAAAAGAGTAAACTACGTGGTAGACCTATTTGAATAAAAATAGGTAGGTGCATTACGAACATCACTCATAATTATACACCCTTTCTTACCACTAAAATATATTTCAAAAACCAATGCATAAAAATTAGTAGAACCAACAATCCCCTATTTAGGAAGGCTATTTCATCAACATTTGTTACGAGGTTATGAGGTTACTATCACCTTTCATGTTTGAATATTTGACATAACAGATGCTCGAAACGACTCCTCATCTCGTATCAGAGGTGGGATACTCCACGATCCAAACCGATGTGCTGACACCTTACCACCTGATTACATGTCAAAATGATTTGATATGTCTTCATATTTCAGGAATTTTGTGCTTTAAAATGTTGGACCAGTTACCTTCTTTAGTGGCCTCTTCACATCTCCTTTGGTAAAGTGAGGATAAATGAGGATCCAAAGCTTTTAATAGTTCGTCATACTTTTCCTCAGCCTCGCTCACATATTTTGCCTGAAAATGGTTACCACACAAACTTAGTATTAAGAATCAAAGACGTGGTACAAGCTGTATATATGCCGGTTACCATGAGTAATCTGTTGAAAAGGATTATGTTTTGTTCAGTTACAAATTTAATCTTTGAACTTTGATCTTGGTGTTTATTTAATCTTCCAATTTTAAGCTTAACACCAAATCTCTTCTATGTAATTTGGAGCTGCTTCAGAAATCAAATGAAATTAAAGCTACCTCAAGCACTCACCAGCGCTGTTGGAGCTGAAGCTCCATACATCCGGACAAACATCCGCAGAATATTGAAATTATTCTCTAGTACATCATCCTACATGAAGATCATAGCTTTTATTTGCAGCTAAAAGGGTCAGAAAATATATTAGAGAATTGGTAAACTCACCTCATAATCAAACCTAACAGAAAGTCAGTGAGTCAACCCAGCATCAAGGGAAACCAGTGTTGTGCTTGCCAAATGATATTCAAATTAATTATTAGTAGACATCAATTCAGGAGTCAAGCAAAGCTATTGCCTATTAGCAGAACTCAAAATGGGTGATTGTTCAGAGTGCTTGGAAGCAGGAGGAGAGGGAAGAATACTTACAAATCGTCAGCTATCTCAACTAGCAATTCTGAGATTGATAGAAATTCCATGTGCAAGTCATTAACCTTCAAAAAAACTTCAGCACGACATAATCAAACTAACAAAGTAAGGTGGATAGCAGATCAAAAACAAATTGCAACGCTAACACATCAGTTAACAACTTAATATAAGAAAAAATAGTAACAAACACAGTTAAATCAGAAGATTGACAAAATTACTAAAGAACACAAGAAGGTAAGTCCATTAGGCTTATAATTCAACCACTGGAAGCCCCCAGATATTGTCTGTAGGACTAGTACATATCGTAATGTATTATCTCTAGCAAGTACTTCATGAAAAGTTAGATTATTAAGCTTCTAAAATGAAATATTAAATGGCCAAAGCTGTAATTGACATAACCTTCTATCCTAGAAGTGGAAAGTTCGATCTCCTATCCTATTATTGTTGTGCTAAAAGAATGAAATATTAAACAAGAAAGAATTACCTTCTTTCCTCTCAACTGATACAAAAGAAGGTTCAACACTCTATAATCAAAAGATTTCAGATGAATAGCCCGCATTACATCCTCGATAGAGACCTAAACAAAATAGTTGGGATCAGCATGAGCACAAGGAGTCCCAACAAGAAATAAATAAAAATAAATTAAGACTACAACAACTACCTTCCATTGCTCGCCAATGCACCACATAGGTCCCTTTCCAAGGCCCAATACTCCTCTCCACTTCTCAGTTCGTGGACCAATCTAGGCATTGGAACAAACAAAGAAGTCAATATTGCCATTCAAAGTAAGTCCCCAACTTCTCAAGTGGAAAAGAACATGGTTTGGAGCAAATCATCAGACCTGTCTGTCAATAAGCCATGTGATTTAAGGAGATTAATAAGTGGTTGAAGTGGATCAGATCTGATAGCACTTAGAATCTTAGTGCTCTTTTCATTTGTTTCCTAAATCTCAGTGGAAAAATCATATGAAAGTTCGTCAGCTAAATGCACAAGTGCTTAATTGCCATGTTTCATCTTATCCAGTATTCTATTAACACCTGAGATTCTCCAAAAGCAAATCCACCCAAAACTATCTTCTCATTCAAAGTGTCCAGCTGCAGCATGAAGATAAATTCATTATGCACAAACAAAACAGAACCCAAGGTCACTGAGATCATAGTAAAGACATGATTGGGTTATAGAAGTGGCCAAGTGGGCATGAGCATCAAAAATAGAAAAGGTGAGCCATCTGATTTACCAACCGAACCAGCTTCAGTAAGTCGACTTAATGATACATCTTGATTTGGGCCAGTTGCTAAAGCCCATCAAAAAAATTGTTTTAAAAAGAAGAATAAATATAAACAAATAAATAAACGTGTGTTTTGTGGCAATGTGTTGCTGCGGCTCCTTAGGAATAACTTCTTCCTATTCTCGTGTCTCCTTTCTCCACCTTTATTTTCTTCTCCTTTCTCCACCTTTATTTTCTTCTCCTTTCTTCTTCTTTTCTTTCTTCTTTTCTTTCTTCTTTTTGCTCCTCTTATCTTTCTTCTCTTCTCTTTCTAGCTTCATCTCTTCTTTCTTCTATTCTTCTTCCTTCTCTTCTCCTTTTCTTCTTTTCTTCTCCCTCTCTTCTTTTTAATCTTCTCCTTTCAGTACTTTTTTCGTTCATTTCACCAAACAATGAACCTCTTCAAAACTAGTTAGCTGAACCCAAAACTGACACCGAATGATCAATGATCTCCTCTATATAGATGTACTACTTCAAGAAACGTGTATTTATATTCACACCACACTCGGATGAAGTTTCTTCATTCTGTCAAAGTTCATTTTAGCAAAAGATATTCAAATATTCTCCATCCACTAATTCCTGTAGTTGTTTACATTGAGACCAAAGCAAAATTCAAATTCATTTCTTCTTACTTTCTTTCTTTCTTTGTGTTTTTCTTAATAAGAAACAATTGATGTAACATCCTCCAACCTTCGTATTAATCATTGAAGAGTTTTTTCTCTTCTCCCTCTCTCTTTCTCTTTAATTTTTTTTTTTCTTAACTGCAACATTATCCTTGAACCTTTGTACATCTAATTTTCCACCAAAGACAACTAAAGAAAAGAGTAGGACATAACCTGATATATGTAACTTTCCGTAAATGACAGAATGGGAAAGTATTTGAATACAGATTGAGGTTTGTTTGCATCCATTCCGTGAAACATGAAATAAGATCTGAACTGCAGAATGAATTATAATGTCAGCTTGTTATATGGCAGAATTGTCATAGCCTAAGTTTACTAATCCAAAAGATTCTAGACATAAAAGAATTATTTTAAAGGAAAAAGGCCTAAAATCCGAAAAGAAAATCATGACAGTAATTGTATGCCTTGAGACCTGAATTAAAACAAGAACCGAGATTACAAAATGGGGAGAGGTGATAAGACATCTAACAAGCCCGTAATATGACTGTTAAAAGCGGTAAAGTAAAATAGACACTGAGTTACATGGAAACCCAAGTACCGGAAGAAAAACCACAATTGGCTCTCTTATTAATTTCTCATATTAACAAAAGATACAAAAGGGAAGACTTATGATAAAAGGGATAGGAAATTAGGGTAAATCCTTCCTTGGGCCAAGCCCATTAATTCTAACAATGACTTACAACAGCACGTAAATAAATAAATAAATAAAACCTTCCCAGTTTAGACCAGAAGAAGAGGAAAAAATCAATAAAAAGAAAGTCCCTCAATTGAACAAACTAACCACTTTGAAGACAATGTTTTTAAATCCAACCGATTCCAACTTCAATTTTGACATGTTGTACCACTCCTCAATTTTCACTCCATGTAACCACCTTCTAAACTAAGAAGCATAGATACGAATACAACACACACATAGGACACGACACAAACATCATGACACTTCATTTTTTAAAAGTCTAGGAAAGCATTACAAAATATACATTGTTAAAAATATATACCATTTTAATATAAGGAAATACAAAGTTAAAAAGTTGATGCATTTGTATGCTTAAAAAATGAATTTGGTGCATTTTGTTCCCAAAATTTATTCGAAGTTAAGTGTTCTAGACATGTCTGACAATGTTGGACCTATATTGCCTTTGTATAACTAGTAAGTGGTAACTAGCACATCCACTGCAATAACAAGTGTCCAATATATGTCCAGCAAGTATCAGAGTGTACAAGTGTCTAAAACGTGTCAAACACGGACACCCTAGCCAAATCAAAGTGTCTGCTTCTTACTTCTAAACCTGAGATTCCAATGTGTTGGAGAGGAAATACCAGCAGTTCGTCACAAAATCAGCAATAGTGAATTCTTCGGTGAGCACCTCCAAGTTCCTCAGTTAGACCCACTAACCCTAAAACCTTAGCTTTTCTCCATCAACTGATTTACTAGTGGAATATTGCTACAAAAGAGTCCTGCACTCAGCTAATTTGAAACCCCTTACTTTGGAAACAAAGAGGGGACAGCAAGGAAGAGACTGAACCAACCCAGCCCAGCCCATCCACAGGTCTGAACCATATATGCTGCCGATACGACCATATGCCATCAGAGGTATTTGCCAATGGAAGTCCCCAAAATATTTAATATTCAATCAAAGATTCAAAACAAAAATAAAAAGTCTATACCATGCACTTACAAAATCTTCAAGTGTAGAATTTGCACGCTGCATTGCATCCAAGCCAACCATAGCCATTTCCCCACAATAGTTCTGGGAAGAACCAAGATCCAGCTTATTGTCACAATAAGGCTGCAAAGTGTTTTCCATCTCCTTTCCCCTATAGTCTGAAAACAAATTAAACCATAGCAACCAATCAATAGTAGGGCCACTACCTCCGCAACAAACAAATAAAATCTCTCTCCAAGATTAAACATCAATATATAACCCTACAACAAATACCAATAAACAAAATCATTCCACAACTTTCCTTATTTTATTGATCTACATCTACATTTCAGTTAGATCATAAGAATAGATATCAAAGCAAGCTTAGCTAAGTTGTAATTGACATAACATTCCATCCTAGAGGTGGGAGGTTTGAATCCCAACCCCCAATTGTTGTACTTAAAAAAAAAATCATAAGAACATAGTACCTCATCATCGCCAAGCAGCAATGATACATCGCCAAGAAACTCTTCCGAAAACTGTAGAACAAAAGAAAAGTTGATGGGCAGGAGTCAAATGAATCAAAGTCATCAGTGGTTTAGCTTGCACTCACCTTCAGGCATGTATTCAGAAACCAAATCGAATTTATCGTCAAAGTCAAGCTCTCCACATGGTTGCACCTAACATACAAATACAATTCAATTATGAAACAAACTCACATCAGAACAACGATTCATCAGCACCAATAAATCAAGCTGCAATCAAGAAACATACCATTTTACTAGGGGAAGTGGAGGAATTGAAATGTTCAAATTGGATGAGGAATTTAGAACGTAAAGCAGAGATGAAGTTGAGTGAGAAAGTACCAAAAGGAGAAGGAAATTGGCAATGAATCGATTGGAGGAAGAAGAAGAAGTGATGGGGATTCCGCGGGAGTCCATTAATGTAATGAGTGTATGTACTTGTTCTAGTTTCCTTAGTTCTTCCATTGTTTTCCCTTTCTTCTCGTTCTCACCCACAAATTTGATGACTCGCAATCAACTCGTCTTTTAAATTTGTTTTCTGAAATCTGAAACAATAATATATATATACTCCACACTTCCTGCCCACCTTGAATTTCATTTTCTACTATTCAAAATAAATTTAAGGTAATTATAATATGCAGTAATATTTTTAAAAAATTATAAATACAGTACTGTCTACAATTCCTAATAGACAATTATTTTAAATATAATTGTTATATTTGCAACTTTCAAATAAATAATGCTGGGAAAATTTAGAGATTAATTTAAGGAAAAAATAAAGTGTATTTAGTGATACCAAAATGTTCAAAAATTGAATTTTTATTTAAATAATTGTTTAAAATGTATTTATTTTTAAAAAATGGTTAAAAATATAGTAAAATATTTACATATTTAATAGAAAAAAATTAAAAATAAATTGAATTTATAATTTGACATATTTAAATGTTTCAATTAATTTTTGTTTAATATAATCTTGTATTTTAAAATTTGAATATAATGAAAACATGAAAGATATTGTTTATGTATTTGGAGAGTTAGAATGGTAAAATTCAAAAATAATTTTTGGAAACATATTTCATATTGCTACACAAATGATATTTGTTGAAGTGAAACATACTCTAAATATTTCCATTTTTTAAAAAGATTTTTCATTTAGAAAAACAGATAAAACTGTGTACTCTAAATTGTTTGTGTATTTGTACTCTAAATATTAAAGCTTAAAGCTTAGATGTTTAATACTTTAGTCTATCCCAATGAGTAGGGAGAATTACGGGTGGAGTCTCAATTTTTATTTCTAATTTGATATTTTCTCTCAAATAATAAACTATTATTTGTTTGTGTGTGAATATAATTAATCTATTGTTAGTAAATCGTAGAACTTTAGTTTGAATTCTCCATTGTTATTGTTCATCAAAAGCATGTTTAGAAGTGATTTTAATAAAATTATAGTCTCAAGCATTTTTTAAATTTGGTTGTCATTCATCTGTAAATAACGGAACTTTTACAATAGATACTTCTCCTATACTGATAGTAACACATCCCATCAACTTAAATCAAACCTGTGTGAACAAATTTTTACCATATACCAGACACAAAAAGAAAAAAGAAAAAAAAAAAAAAAACCTTTGTTTATATGATCACAGATTGGCCATTCACTACCCGACAGTTCCTTCTCACTTCCCCGGCCGGCCAGATTGCAAGTCGCCCATCTTCGACATACCTTCCACAAATGCATCAAAAAATGCACTTTGATTTTTGCTAAAGAACCTCACGTACTTTCTAGTTTCACCGAATGTGTAAAGAGTTTCATCAGAATTCAACAAACCCTCCCACCAACCAAGTCCTTGAAGTACTGATTGTCAAAAACGTAAGGTGTGGAATCAAGGTTGAGTGTCACATTTTCATCCACGCCATGAGGGCATCGCTTGAAGAGCTCTTCTCTGAACCTAGGCTCGATTGCTGGGTCTGGTCGTCCTGTGCCGGATTGGTTGTAGAGTCGAAACATGATGGAGAAACATCGGCCTTTGCCAATTGAGTGCGAACCTGAAAGAGCTACCAAATCTTTGACGGAGAGGTTGTATTTGCTGAAAAGGTCAATGAGAGAAGTTGCATTGGCTCTTGGACTTGGCATGATTTGGTCCGAGTCCTCTTGGCTTGCTGTTAAACTGTCCAGCCGTCCCAGTTCTACTGGCCAATCAGGGCCGCCTGTCTGAATAAATACAAGTTATGTTCATAAAAATGTGAATTTCATCTCAAAATTAATTATAAATTAGAGAAATAGCTCATAACTTCATCCTATTATCTTATTTTTGTTTTCAGATTGAATATATTCCTTCAGACTTAATGAATTTATTTCTTTCTTGTTTATGACATATAAGTGAAAGATCGAACATTCTAAGTTGATAATTCAAATGTGAATCGATTGAGTTATGTTTATTTTAGCTTAATGAATTTAGATTCGATAGGGTTAAAAACAATCAATAATAAAAGTGGTTATATTTTGATTTCTTTGGACGTGAATTCTTGACAAAATGAGCAAGAGGATGACATTTGGAAAAGTAGTTGGGGTGGGAGGATGGGGATGGACCAGTTTGTTATGAATTTTTGGCAGGATTGTTGGTGGAGCTTTTAAACCATTGGAAGTTACTTGCTTATGCAAGGGTTACTGTCCAACTCTGCTTTATTAACAAGCTACTATTATTATTGGGTACCTTACTAATTCAGTACAAGGTATCAATCCCACTTAACTCTTTTCAAACAACTTATGAACCATACAAATAGTTGTGATACTTTTCTCATCACTTACACCTCATTTCGTAACTCTTTGAATTTTGATTTTTTAAACTTAAGCTTATATACATCATTTCACAACCATTGTTTAGGACGATGTTTGATTGTCTATATTTTAGGAGTATTTTTTACTAAGAATGAGAAAACTATGAACATGGAATTAAGAGAAAATGAACCCAATTTAAAAATGAAAATAATAATTCTACCCCATCTTAGATCGACTGAATTAGGAAACATGCATGAAAGTTGATTTCTCTCTTTCGAAGATAAAAAAATATCATATGCTAAAAATATTCTCTCGTGTGTTTTAAGTTGAAAAATGGTGTCACATCATGTCGGTCTGATTTTCTATGTCTCATACAACTTTCTTTTGTTGTAGGGTAAAAGATATAACAATAGTTCGATTTTTATAATACATATATACACATTACTCCGCTCTTTCTTATACGGTAGAAATACTCTCTGATTCTATAAATTCTTACTTTTCAATTCAATGTTCTACTTCTTATCCTAAATATTTCTTTTTAAATTAAAATCCAACGATTATCACGAAGTATTCAAATTCTATATTAAATCGTTTTAAAAAATGGAGTTCACTCAAATTTGGACTGTTGTTTGGTAGCAAAAATTTCAAAACAATTAAGTGGAATTAATGGAACTGAAATGTTAAATTGAAAGGCAGTGTTGGTTGATTCGTTCCTCTTTCTTGTGTTTTCGGAATTTCGATTTGTGGATTTTAGGAGAAGGATTGAGAGTGAAAAACGAAAGCAAAGAAGATAAACATCAAGAAAAACAAATCTCAGGCTCCAATAAGAATTTCATAGCACAAAAAACAGAGAGGTAGAAGAAACGGAAGTACTCACCAAAAAGACAGCGTCTCTGGATGCCATAATTATGATATCTGCACAAGAAACAATGCCAGGACAAACCTTCTCCAAAGTCTCTTTCACTTCATCAACGACTTCGTAAGATCTAAGCGAATTAATGTTAGCAAGAGAGAGTTTCTCTCCAAGCATCGTCGGCGTATCATCTAGCAACATAGAAGCATCACAGCCCTGAATTAGACAAAGGAAACGCCGATTCAGAAGCCAAACAGGTAAAGAAAAAAAGCAAAATCCAAAAGAACGAACAGTTGGGGGGATCAATTACATTAACAAAGCAATCGTGAAACTGGAAACGCATAACGGAGGCGACACTACGAGGTTCTCTGATGAAAGCTTTGTGCATCACAGAACGGACTATGGCTTCGGCCTGAGGGCATGAGTTGGAGTAGAAATTGAGCTGGAGTTTGGCCGGAGAAAGGGATGGAAAGTGGAAGAGGAGGAAGAAGAGGAAGAGAGGGAAGAAGGTATTGGCCATTGGTTGCGCGTTGGGAATAGAATTCATTCAGTATTCACTAAAAAAGTTGTTTAGGTTGGAAAGCTTTCTTATAGCAGAGCACAATAGCAATGGCAATGGCAAGTTATAGACGACAAAGGCTATATGGGCTAAGGATGGCCAATAATTGCCATTTCTTTGGTCCTTGCCTCCTTTCATGCATCAACTTTAGCTATGACAAAATTAGGAATATTAGAACCTGCATATAGAGCTATTGGAGGACTAAAAATAAATTTATGTACTTTTAAAATTATTTTTATAATTTAAAAATGTAATGAAGTGAATTTTATTATCATAAATTTTTTTTTTTTGCTATTTTTTGCAATGTCCCTTTTATTTAATTCCTAAGATTGAGGTTACAACTTTTCTACCAACTTTTTCATATTTTGATTTTAATTTAGTTTTTAATAAAATTAAAATAGATGAATTATAAAAAAAAATGGCAATGGACAATCTATTTAAATTGCATAGTAAATAGTTTGGTCATTTTTTAAAATAGTAAAATAAATTAAAATATTTATAAGTTATAGCAAAATTTTGGAAAATATTTCGTCGAATTTACTATTTTTTACTATTTCCTCGTTGTACTTTTTTATATTTTTTGAAAAACTCCACTAAAATATTAGACTTTTATTTTTACATTTATATTTTGTTTCAATTTGGTTGAATATCTACGTTCTTAACCTCAAATTTTCACTAAATATTTATTAATTTTCACTAAATACTTATTTTTGTATTTACGTAGGTTAATAAATTTAAAATAGTTAGAGTGATGTTTAAATTAAATTTCACTATATTTCATCACTTAAAAGTAAATTTGAAATTGTCATTCATAATCCTTCTAAATTAATAAATAAACATAGACATTTGTTTGAAAATGAGTAACGATAAATTGACTAATTGAAATTTAAAATATAAATAAAACTATTTCCTATTTCCTATTTGACACATTAATGCTTCATTCCTTTTATGAAAGTAGCAAATTAAAAATTGATAGTTTTTTATAATCTTATAACCATTTGATATTACTAATTATTTGTCATATTTGGTAATATTTACTTTGACTGTTTTTTTCTAAATATTTTTGTCAAATAAATTAATAATGAACGCGTGTCGAAGTATGAGTGGTGAATGGGGGCATTATGGAGATTCCATTTACTTTTCTAAAATTGTAAAGTAATTATGGGATTGATTAAGCTTTATTATAAAATGTTAAGTTAATATTTTTGTAAGGGAAATGGAAGGTGGGAACCACGAGTTTAGGATACATATGATTCCAAATGTTGACATATGGTTTAGTTTGTGTAAAGAAAACTTTTAAATAGGCAATTTCTTCCTCCCTCCAATGAATGAAGGTCCTAATTTGGGTTTCTGTTGGAAAAAGGCTTAGGCCTGGGTGGTTTCTTGTTTCTTTCAAAAGGATTTTGTTTTCTTTCTTTCTTTGAGATGTGGTGTGTGTGTGTGTTATTGGGGGAGAGATTGTGAATTTGAGCAATGATGGAGGAATTCAGAGTTTTGGAGTGGGGTGTTACTTGAGGTTAGATAGTTGTTGGGAGGGATGCATGTAGTCTTGTAGTAATGTTTTGGTGAATGCGTTGGTTCGTCTAAATAGAGTAAGTTAATCTATGTACTTGTTTTATTGAAGGAACGAAACGAAAGCAATGGGAGATCTTACATTAATTTAATTTGAAACTTAAAATTATTGTAAATTGTTAAACAATTGCATAAACAAATTTTCTTATAATTTTAACTAAGGTTAAACATATGTTTAAACAAATTATAGATTAGAGAACTATAGAATAGAGGAATTTACTCTTGACGACGTCTCTGAATCTACAAATCACCAAATTTGAGACATTACTCGTCGGAGACCTTTATATCCTCTAGGTTGAGATTGGTTTGTGAGAATTCATTAGAATGACAAAAAGTTTTGAGAGAATTTCTGATACAATTTGCAAGCAACGACTTAGGTTTAAAAACTTGTTTTGTATTTATAACTCACTCTTCTAGAGAATCAGAAGATTCCATTAATTTAAAAAATATTAAATTAATAGAAATATCAAATTAATTATTAATTATATCATATTTAATTAATATTCTATTTAAAACATATTTAATGAATATCTCTCGTATATTTTATAGTTTTAATTTAATTAATTTAATAAAATTAAACAAAAACATTAATTGATCCTTCAATTACTAAATTAAATATCTTATATTTAATTTTACTCAAATTTGAATCATATCCAAATATAAATTTCTCTCTCGTTACCAATAATTTTAATACGAATCAAATTCACATTAAATTAATAGTTCAACTCATTCAAATATTTTATCTCTTATAAATTAATTAGGAATCATATTCAAAATTAAATCTATATAATAAAGTTTAATTAAAATATAAACTTTATATTATAATGTATCACCATACAATATATTAATTCCTAAAGTAAATTTGAACATTTCAAATTACAACCAATATAAATAAATTTCATTACCCTTTACGAGCTAGGAAGAAGATCTAATGAACCTATAGATCAGAAGTTAAAACGATATAAGATTAATTGGCTAAATTCATTAACCACATTAATCAATGTTCGCTAACTGTGTGTACACTAGATTCACATTTGAACTCTTCTTACTGTAGATATATTTTTGTGTCAATGCATATATACCAATAACAGTAAGTTAGTCATTCACGAGTGTTCGTAACACCAACTGGGTCAAATTACTATTTTATCACTAAGTTACTTCTAGTCCTTAAATACCAGTGCTCCTCTAATGAACAACCTATTTATGGTTCAACTAATAAACATAAACCTCTCTCGTGCCATAGAGTGGATAGACCCTTTTGTTCAAGTCCTAGAGACATCATTTAAGGAAACACTCATTTACTTATCCTAAAGTCGGGAAGAAGTGAATTCCACCTTGTGTGATTATGTTCTTAGCTCCCCACTTGGTCTTGTTCTCAAAATGATAAGCATATTAAGTCGACAATTTGGCCTCTCTCACCCGTACAAATCAAAGGACAATCCCTCGCGAACAGGAGTTCATAAATACACTCAGTACTAAAATTAAGTTACCTAGGTCATCCTAATAAAATAAAAACTCAACTAGTTAACAGAGTTACATCTAGTGGTTACTATTTCGTGGTTCAGTCTTATGCAAACTCATTGAATAAGATACCTTCACTCACATTTCACCTACACGAACACATTAAATCATTGCATTTGTATCAAATACAAAGTGAGTCGTATCCATAGTGTTACTTGGATAATCTACCCAACTTTATCTCTATACTATAGACCCTTTAAGTTTATCTCGAACATTGATTCATGTATGTCTCTACATACTGTTCAAGACTCCTCAAACAACTTAGGATGTTAGTTTATTTGATTTAGGTTATTGAGACAAAACTAATAATATAATCAATAACACTAATTGAAATTATAATAATAAAATTTTATTAATAAATAACGGTCAATTAATTATATTTACTATCTACGAATTTTAGGACAAATCCCAATGGTTTTGGTGTTGCTTCTTGGGCGATTTTGGAGGATCATAGAAAGGTGAATAATTTCATCTTGGTTGTGCTTCCCCATAGTATGGTGGGTAGATTTATAGTTATTCCTTTAAAATTTCATGGGATGTGGTAGATTTTGTTCTTTGTTCTATTTTGGTTAGGGTTGATGTGCAATCCATTTAAAGAACTAGGATGGGTTCCAGATTATTGGTGTTGGTGTTACGACTAAGTTTATCATTGCTCATTTGTCTAGATAGTGTCCTGTGACAATAGGTGTGGTGACTCAACGTTCATGTTGTGTATCACCCTAACAAAATGGGAATTGATTTGGGTTTGATATCTTGAGAAATAGAAGTGGTAATTTGGTTGTTGCCTAAACTTTACTTTTGCTTTGGGACACGTAGATGTAGAAGTTAGAGAAAAAATTTGGCCATTCCGATCGAGATAGGTTTGTAGAGAAGATTCACTTTTATGTGATTTGACTTGTATCGATGTTAATGGTGTGGTTAAAATCTTCTCTATGTTTCTTTCTCTCATCCCTTCCTATTTTTGGGTAGTTTGTGCTAAAACTTATTCTTTGCTAAATTGTGTTTGTGGCCGACTTGAGTTATGTTGTAATAAGGTGGCCTATAATTTGACCTACTATGTCTTTCATATTTTGATTATTATCATTAGACCAGTGATTTTGGTATTGCTTCTTCTTATTTTTGGAATCCACTCATTTGTTTTAAGAAAAAAAATTTAACAAAAAAGAAAAATAGTTCTAATTGATTTATCTTTTGGTAATGGTGTGATACTGTCAACTTCAGGTATAACAAATCCTCATGGTCATTTTACTTTTGGTTTCAAACTTAGTTTCGAATCAAAATATCTCATACTAATGGAGGTATTTGTATGAGACATTTTCATTTTCATTTGCCAAATTTATCAAAGAGTAAAATTGCTGACATTAATTTGAAACTCAAGGTATAATTTGATAAAATTAAAACTCGTGTATTTGTTCGAGTTAAAAAAGTCGTATATGTGTACATATATATTACAAAAATTAAATCTAGAAAGTTGAGTCATAGAAGTGTAAGAAGAAAGTGAAGTTTGTTGTAACTTACAAGTAAAGGAAGCCAAGCATAGCCAACCAACAAGGCAAAAAGAATGAAAGGGGAAGTGGGAAGAAGTAGAACCATAATAATTCACACTTCATCTTAGGGTTGTGATTTTCACTTTCAACGTTCCTTTTTGCTTTATCACTACTAGGTCAAACACACTCACATCAAGAGTCTATTTATTGTATCTCACACTAATGTATTTTTTAAAATATGACGATATTAAAATGAAGTCCACAAATAATATTTATGTAGATAAAATTATAGTGCTAGAAAAATTCATCACAAGTAATCATTCCCTCTACAAGTCCAACCTCCACCCATTTATATGCATATATAAAATCACAAAATGAAAAATATATTCATATATATAAAGGAAATTTCATACGTGACAATTTTTAATTAGGCATGATAGTGAAATGCACAAAGATAAATACAACGCAAGATACGCTCGTATTTCTTATAACATATCCCTTTATTACATAGGTGAGCATGCAGTAACTGTACCTTATTAGAATATGACAAGAGAAAAAGGGCACGCCATAAACTTTTTGTATGATAATTAATGAATGGAGGTCGTATGAAAAGTTGTTCATACAATCTAATACTATGAATTTGTTCACGAATGGTTGACTTGAACAAATATTGAATAGTTAGAAGGATTGTAGATTAAAGTTTCTTTCCTCTCACTTTGTATTGCAATATGAACTCGAAATTTCCTTGGTCCATAAATCACACACCTCTGAGAGGAAAGTACCAAGAAAATGCATATTTCATTTTATAAATTTATCATTGCTATTATCGTAACCGAATTGATAATTTTCAACTTCACAATTAAATTGTGTTTGTTGATTATGTATTTAATTATATACCCAACGTTTTATTATGACTACATTAGTAAACTAAACAAACGTAATAATCATCTTGTAAACAAATAACAAATGTAATCAACATGTGTTTGTTATTTAAATTAATTTTACTAATTTGCCACCATCATTATGCCTAAATGGGCCAATGTTGGGCCGTTGGGCCGTGAAGTGAAGTAACTTTTTAAGGGCCCAACAATTCCGATTCTATGCAGTTCTACGCATCGAACGAGGAGATTTCTAGAAACCAAAGCGGAATTGTGAGCGAACGAGATATGGAGGAAGAGGAGCACGAGGTATACGGTGGAGAAATCCCAGTTGAAGGGGAGATGGAAGGAGACGTTGACATGTCTGCCGGCGACGACGACGCTGTCAAGGTTGCCATTTGTTCTTTCTCTTTCTGGTTCTCGTGCTTTGGAGAGAATCAGAAGAATTACAATTGTGATCGTTTATGTATTTCAGGAGCTTGACGAGATGAAAAAGCGCTTGAAGGAGATGGAGGAAGAAGCAGCGGCTCTTCGAGAAATGCAGGCCAAGGTTGAAAAAGAAATGGGAGCTGTGCAAGGTTGTTTTCTCATGATTACGCATTATTGTTTTCGTTTAGAAACATCTAGTCATGGAATCTCTTGAATTTGGATTGTGATGTTGTAAGCGATGATTTGGGGCTTGAAATTTTTGATGTGTTGTTGTGATATATTTGCTAGTATTACCACATATCTGTTTCGTTTCTTGCAAATTGCTAGCATATTACCACATAGCTGTGCAAGGTTGACAAAACTCTTGACATTATGGTTCGTAATTGTTACTTTTAAATTTTAGAATATGTTTAAGCTTGTGTTTAGTTTTATGTAACCTAGGGGAGTAATAATCGTATGTGATTATGGTTTTAGACAGAAACCAATATTGAATTATGCGATCATGTTGGTTGAAAGTTTCTTAAACTGGATGAATTTTAAAGTATGGTATTATAGTTAGTTTGTTTCTATAATTATTCTCCAATTTGGCCTATCTTATTTTACCTATTGTTGTTATGTTTGATGCAGATCCTGCTGGTACATCAGCTAGTCAAGCAGGCAAGGAGGAGACTGATTCACGATCAGTATTTGTTGGCAATGTGAGAAGAAAAATGTCCCTACTGATGTTCTTTAGATTTGAGAAAAACTTTTTAGTTATTTGATCTGTGGAAAAATGTTATTGAAATGAGGAATTTCTGCAAAAATTCAAAAAGAAAAAAAAAAGAAGGAAGAAGAATAGAAAGAAAGAAGAAAACTGTGAACGATGGTTGAAATACTGGTATAATGGGAAAAAATCAGTGAGAAAAAGAAAGAAAAAAAGAAAAAGAATCTGAAACATCAAAAACCATTAGTGAGTTGTTGCATTTAGAACAAAGGGACTGTTGCTAGTAGAACTTATGTTGCTGTAAAACATGCGCTTTGGAGGCTGGGACCGTTAAATGTGGAATAATGATGTCGATGGCTCAACTCTAGGTGACAACTCAAATGTCTCCGAGGAAGCAGAGGCGAGTCAAGTGCATGCAATTTTAGTTGCAGAGCCTTGTCAATGCTCGCAGTATTATCGTTTGTCTCACAAATGAGCTAAAAGGTGGAGGCGAGGGTGTAAGATAAACGCTTTTTTGTGGAATTATTTTTCTAGTTTGTGCTTCATTTGACTCGGTTAGACCAAATGTTGGATTTTAATGCATGCATTTCACCTTAACCAGGTGATCTTTGAAAGACTATTAGTCCTTTTCTTCATATTAGAAAATTTTACTAGATTTATTTATTAATCTAGACTTTTCCTTTTAGTTAGAAACTCAACCTGTCATCTTCCGGCAGAGAGTCTTCTAGTTTCATAGTGGTAATTTTATTTCAAAACTATGTGAACTAAGATTAATGTGAGAAATCCTCCATGTTGAAGAATAAATACCTCATTCTCAATCATATCTAATGTGGAACTGTTTTCTACTACTTATAATTGATCTATTAGCAGAGGGAGGCATGCTTGGACATGCATCTGCCATGTGAATCTCATGCCTCTGATTGACTGCTACTTCTACATATGTTCATTGAACATATGAGTTGGATTTTCGTGGTGATTTGGTGATTTTGTTCATAGTTAATAATTTCTGATTCACTTCCCATGCCATTGGAAGTTTATTACTTCTTAATGTTGCTCTGGTGTATTTATCCCCAAGCCTTGTTGATTACATGTGATGAAGTTTGCTTTTCTTTTTTTGTTTTTGTTTTTGTACAAAGCTTCTTAGCGTAAAACTTTATTAAGAAACCAAACAATTAAGTCACTGAAAAAGTAAGTAGTATTTATATTTATATTAAAAGCTAAACAACAATCATAAGACTTTTTTTTTAAAACATACTAACTTAATTATTGCTGTCTGATGTGTTCTTCGAACAGAGAACACTAGCTTTGTATTCACTTTTATAGAACTTAACTATTTTATGCTCAAAGCTCTACTTCAACAATCAACGTCCTTGTTTTGAAGGTTGACTATGCATGCACACCCGAAGAAGTGCAACAGCATTTCCAATCCTGTGGTACTGTCAACAGAGTGACTATTTTAACTGATAAATTTGGTCAGCCGAAGGGCTTTGCCTATGTAGAATTTCTTGAAGCTGAAGCTGTTCAAGAGGCTCTCGTTCTGAATGAATCTGAGCTACATGGGCGGCAACTGAAGGTGAGTCTTCCATTCTCTAGGTTTTCCATAAAAAATAAAAAGGTTTTTCGTTCACAAAAAAAAAAAAAAAGGAAATTTCTGGAAGGAGAAACCTTTCTGGTTCACTGGTTTGGTTTGGTGTGAATAGATAGATATAGGTTAAATTTCAAATTTGGTCGTAGGGTTTGAGTGATGTTAGTTATGTTAGAATTGAGTCGTAATGGTTCGTAATTAATATTTACTCCCTACGGTTTCATAAAACCTTCACAGATAGGTTCAACGATAAAGACATTTATGAGAATTTTATCAAATAATAGGGACTGTCTGTGAGGTTTTGTCAAAACTATAGAGACTAAATTCTATCTTTACTCTAACACTTCAATTTCACAAACCCTAGGAACAAATTTGTAATTTACTTCAACCAGATAGATATCATGCAACGCTTGGGAACTTCAATATCACTCTGACCAATATTGACATTATTTGCTTGATTACACCATTCCAGGTTTTGCCCAAGAGAACAAATGTTCCTGGTATGAAGCAATATCGTGCACGTCGCTATAACCCGTACGTGGGATTTAGGAGACCTTATGCACCACCATATTTCTATTCACCTTATGGATACGGGTACAGTTTCTAGTTTCCTAATCTTGCATTGTCATGGAAATTGTTGATTCTGCCAGTTTCTTGATCCTTCAATATCCCAATGCAGGAAGATGCCCCGGTTTCGTAGGTCCATGAGGTACATGCCTTATTATTAGATGATGCCACATCATTGTTCAGGTTTAATAAGTTTGTCCTGAAAGAGTTGGCAGTTGCTTTTGATCCTCGAGAGAATAGAGAAAGGATATATGTCTATATTCATGTTATATTGTTATCTGTCTATTGCTTTTGTTATCTTGGATATAAATTACTTTGCCGTTTCAATAAGTATATATATATATATTTTTGCCTAATTACTCGTTCATAATACACTGATGCTGTCCAGTTTTAAGGGGGCGTTTTAATTAACCTTTTAGTGTTTATATGTGAAAAAAAATGTTTGTAAATGCTAAAAAAAAAAAGTTTATAAACACCAAAAAGTCGATTCAAATGGGTGCTTGCGTTTGATAATGATTCTTCTCAATAATTGCTGGAAAAAAAGTTAGGTTATCGTTGCTTCTACTAAATTGCATAAACTCAACGATATTAAAAAAAATTATGGTTCAATTATAGAGTACACTGCTACATTTTCATCGAGAAAATTCATGGAAAAAAGATAATTTGATCTAAATTGGGTGATGATGCTCTGTTTTAGGACTTCGCTAATTGATCATATACTTACCTTTTTATCTATTTTGGAATCTCTTGTCCGCAAAATGAAATCTCTTCCTCCATTTATTTTCTCTTAAATCACTATCTTTTGTCTGTCTAGTGTTGCATTTTAGTTTTTGGTCTTGCTTTTACACTTCTCTCTCTTCCACATTCAAACTCCTTTGGTAATACAAACTAAAAATGAGGGAGTTTTAAAAAGAAGTTGGGGGTATGGTCTAGGAAGGAGGGGGTGATTTGGAAAAGGGTAGGATTAAAAAAAAATTGAGAAAGATGGATGATTTGAAAACTATTTAGCTAAAATTTTGGCTTGATTAGAATGCTTCTCTTGAAAAGTTAGTAAGGTGGAAGAAGAGACTCAAAAAAGCAAAAGAAATCAGAATGTATTTAATAGACGTGACAAGAGAAAGAAATTTAATAGTTACAAGAGAGTTGATTTGACAAGGGAGAGTTCCTTTACTTTCCGCGATCCTTCTCTTTTTTTCTTC
This sequence comes from Cucumis sativus, assembly GCF_000004075.3. Lineage (NCBI taxonomy): Eukaryota > Viridiplantae > Streptophyta > Magnoliopsida > Cucurbitales > Cucurbitaceae > Cucumis > Cucumis sativus. Next base: position 2,892,343 of record NC_026658.2, read on the forward strand.
CGTAAAACTTAGCTTGTAAATTTACTTGTAACAAAAGAAAACTCCCTAATATATTTCTTCAATCTTTCATCAACGTTTCCTTCACAGCCGCGCAACTTCACCTTCAAATTTCATCCATTTTTTCCTATTTTTTTTTAAACTACCCCTTTTCCAAATCACTCGAACAAAAAGTGAGTAAATTTAAAACTTATAAAAAATGCATAAGGTAAAATTTGAACAAATTGTTAAACTCACAAGCCAATTGATGAAGCTGAAGATGGGGAAATTTGATATAACTTGAACTTACTCCAATTAATAATTAAATGACTTTGTTAGGAAAATTAGAGACATTTTGTTGATCATGCAACTTTAATATATAAAATTGGATAATATATTGAACGAAAGATTAAACACCTTGCTTTCAAATTCGATAGAGTCATGCTCATTTTAGCATACTTTAGTTATTCAAATAGATAATCTGATGATAGCTTCGATATTCTCGTTTCCTCAGATGCTTCAAAATCGTTCCTGTGTTTTGCTATAAGCGCCTGAATCACCAAAATTCTCCATTGATGGTAACGATGCTCTAATCTATCTTTGTTCTTCAGAAGAAGCTTTGGAATCTCTTCAACAAACTCAAATTCTTCTCTCTATTTCTCTACAAATGTTACTGCCTTCTCAAAATCTCTTCAGATGTTCCAACCGTCTGAAGCTTTGTTCCTTCACCAACTCCCTTCCCAGAAACAACAATCACTTCTGTCCCTCATTTTCATCTTTATCCCTCCAAAGCCTCAATCGTTTCCACTTTCATGCACATAAGTTACTGACCACTCATAACAATTCAACTTCCCGCCACCGGATTTATTGCCATTACGGCATTGGAGTTTACGAATCCGAAGACAATGCACGGAGTGGCGATTTCAATTTAGAATCGGTTCTTTTGCTTTCGGAATTCATTTTTCTCTTCTCTTCTGCTGTTTTCTTGGTTGTTTTTGTTTTGAATTTCGTGGGTTCTAGTTCGAAAAAGGGGATTTTGATGTTGATGGGTGATAGGGGTTTAGTGTGGGGTTTCCTCTGCTGGTGGCTACGGTTGTTCTTAACTCGTGGATTCGAAGGTTGCAATGGAGACGAATAAGTTGGGGGAAAACGAGTGATGGGTTGAAGGTGAATTTGTTGGATAGGTTTGAGAAATTGGAGGAGGATTTAAAGAGCTTGATGATTGTGATTCGGGGTTTGTCTCGGAAGCTTGAGAAGTTGGGCATAAGATATATGGTTACACGAAAAACACTGAAGGATCCAATTGCCGAGGTATTATTATCTCTCTCTTTTTTGTCTATGATCTGTTTTGATACTTGCAACATGTTCATGAAAGATGAATTGAGTTGGTTTTATTCTCCTTCGGGTTTAAACCTTTTCAATCCAGTCTCCTTGAAGAGAACATGATATGTATAGCCATTTTTTGTTTATCTAAACCTGAAATGCATTCAGCATTTCCATAATCATGCTGAATTTCTGTGGGTTGTAAGCAGAATTCGAGAAACTGAGGTAACAATATGTAGGATGAGAGATGGAAATTGATGTATGAGCTCGTCTATTTGTTGTTGAAAATTAAAACATGTTTTTACTCTTGATACATTATACATGTACACGAGCGAACATTTAATCAAGTGTATGTGTGTATAGTTTTGTAAGATAAAAAATCATGAAAGAATACTAGGGCATACAAAAATCTAGTCCACCAAAAAACAAGTCTTTTAAGATGATTAATTGTGGATATATGTAGCCAACATGAAGCATAATTCACTTGTTAACACTTGCTCTTTTCCTTGGGGTTGGGGTTCAAACCCCAAACTTCACATTGTTGTAGGCAATATAAAACAAATGTAGGTCAATGTATATTGATACATGGGATGGGAATTATTGTATGGTTTAGATTTTTCATTGTGCTCCCTAAAAATTGTAGGGTTTCTTTGTTGGGTTTGATGCAATTATGTGAAGAACAAGAAAACAAAAGACAGTTTAAAAGAAAGTGGTGAACTAAGTTTGTAGTATGTTGAAAATTTTCAATACAATTGATTTCGTTTCCTCTCATTTCTCAAGTAAGTTTTATTTGATTACTTTTTATGAGTTCACATGCTTCCAACAGTCGCTGTGCCCAACTTCTATGAAACTTTGAGCGGATGTTTTGTTGTTATTTTGTTTTTTGTGTGTGTTCATTTCTTTAAGATTGAGTGTGAAATCTGACTTTTAACCCACTATTTTCCACAAACCTCTAATCATTTGCATGCTATTAAAGACTGCAGTTTTAGCTCAAATAAATTCTGAGGACACTCGAACTTTGGCTGTGCAAGAAGATATTCTTGAAAAAGAATTCCTTGAGATGCAAAAAGTCTTGCTAGCCATGCAGGTAAAATTTAAAATGATTATTATAACTGATAAACAGAACTCTTTAATTATTTTCAAATTAATACCCTCTATGTGCTGTTTATTGGATGGATGTTTGAGAGGGGATGAAGGCTGTTTTCACAATTTAAATTAACACCCTCTATGTGCTGTTTATTGGATGGATGTTTGAGAGGGGATGAAGGCTGTTTTCACAATTTATAGGCAATTGTAGACAGGCTTCTATGATTTGTGGAATTCTTGATTTTGTTGAACTTGTTTGATTACAGAATCTTCTGATACATCTTTATGCTCTTGTGGTACTCTTTTTTTTTTTTCCCCTTGTGATCCTGAAGTTAGCTTTATATAGAAAGACGGTGATTTTATTAAGATTTCATTGTTTGTTAAAAACTGATGGAACTTGCTGTAATGAGTTAATGTGTAGGAACAGCAACAAAAGCAACTGGAACTGATTGTTGCTATGGGAGAAAAAAGGAAACTCATGGAAAGCAAACAAACGCGGGATCAAGAACAGACAAGAATTGATGGACAAAATTCAGCCAATGTGGAATCAAAAGAACTGGAAGCTTATGAAATCTGAGTTAGGATCTTCATTAAAAAATTTCCATTCATTAATTATTCACTTTTTCTTGTGATTTTGATCTAAAACCTGACTCTTCCTTAAGCTTATAACTGAAAGAAGTAAATAATTAATTAATATCTGTAAGGAGCATTCAAAACTTATTAGGCTTAAGTTTTCACTAAAACCGAAGTGGACAAAATTTAACGGAATTGTAGCACTTCACGGCTGGTGGTTATGGTGTTGGTCATGTAGCTTTCACTGGTAAACAAGGATTCTAGCAGGGATAACATATATATATATATATATATATATATATATATATATTATCCACGACCCTTCTTTTTAACCAACCCAAAAGACAATCCCTTATATGGGAAGTTAGGAAGTAGTAGATAAAAAGAAGGGTTGAGGATTCACTTAAAAAATAGAAGGGTTTTGATATATGCTGCCAACCTCTGGTAGGGACGTTTCTTAGTTTGAACGAATAATGCTATCTTTTCTTATTTTGCTTGCTGACTACATTTTAGATATGTAAAAAACTCATATTTGGATGATTGGATCTAGAAAGCACTTAGATATTCTAAGAGCAATAAGCACAACAATAATATAATAAATTCTTGGTATAACTTTGACGATACAGGTGTGTCACAAAGGATTTTGTTGATGAAACGAGACTGAAGTGGAATTTCTACACAGTAAGGTGGATTGTTTCTGTACTTGTGATCTTGATTCTTGTGGCTGCTGTTTTCAAAAAATTTTTATTTGGTAGTTATAAAGCTGGATAAGAATGCTGGAGATATGAAGAGGACTTGAGCCTTTTTCAGCAATGGTATGTATGGAATTTTGGAATATTCATAACATAATGAAGAATTTGTATTGTCTGACAGTCATAGTGTAGATTTAGGCGAATTTAGAGTCAAGTTTTGGTTGATTATGAAATGAAGGATGTAGACAGCCTCACAACCACCTATATTGGAAGTGACGGAACCAAAACGCAGGAACCAATGATAAAGAAGAAAGAACAGTTCCGGAAGCCAATTCGAGCCTAGTTTAACTAGTTTTAACACAACCAATCGACCAAAGGGTCAAAAAGAGTTGAATCGTCGCCTCTACTTGTTGAACTAATAAAAGAATTGGTGGTGAGAGGAATTGGAAATGCTAAAGACTTGTTAGATGGCTCCTCTAATTTTTGGTAACATAATTGTACCACCAGCCTTAGAAACTGATGCTTGACGTCTTTAAGGTTGATCCAGTCGACAAAAACATAGTTTCATCTTTTGAAATTAACTCATCTTCATATATGGGAGTGTTGTTAAATAGATGGTTGATCAAACTAAAGATCTAGCAACAAATAAATATAGTGGTTTATAGACTAAATAAGTTTAGTTCAATCATAATTGATTTATTCGATGTGTTAGTTGTGTTTATTAGCTGTAATTTTAACATTTGTGAAATAAAAATTGAAACATAGTTTATCTGACTAATTATTTCTTTGTAAATATGCCTAAGTTTGAAGAATATGGAATCACACCTCCTTTTTATTTATTTGTTTGTTTTTTTATTTTTTGTCACACACCTTGAGGATAAAGGATTATGTTAATAATCCCTGAGCTTAGCTTAGTTTGGTAATCTAAAGGTTCATAGATTAATAATTTAACTTAATGAATATGTTTGGTAACACACATGGTTCACTTTGAAGGGGTTTGGATAAACCTTAACAATTTTTCAACTAGAAATTCAATCCAAACCCATAAAAAGCATCTTAAACCTTTTCTTTTTCTTTTTCTTACTTAAAACACTTTTTTATTTAAACTTTGTAATATTCAATTTTTTAAGATTCTTGAAAGTGTTAAGCTTACGGAGTATATATTATATGCTTGATATTTTTTATATATATATACTTTGCTTTCATTTTCCTAGACGTACATTTATATTTTTTTGTGGTATTTATCCATTCTTTATGTGCATAGGAGTACGTGTGGGTCCTATGTACAAAATTAACTTTATTTATAAATTTAATTCCAATATGAACATAAATGAGCAGTCATGGCAGAAAGAAATTATTTGATTTTTGGAATTTAAGCATATAAATACGGCTTTTATAGAAAAATATTTTTTTAAAAAAGAGAATCTTAATTTATTGGTTTCATTTAATGTTTAATTCTTTTAAAAAAGTTTTTTTTTATTGATTTTGTTTAACTATAAATTTTAATCAAAATAAGACTTGTTGATTGAATTAGCGAGTTTAGTTGGGTTGCATGCGTGTTGTAAGTATGTTAGGGTCGTATTCATATAGCTAATCTAAATTTTATTCGGGATACAATTAAGTCAAGATGCTCGAAGTGATAGCTATTTGTAAAAATTTTGATTGTATATTGACTCTATTAATGTTCAACTTCTCGTTATGGAATCAAATTGTTTAGAGGTTATTAATACAGTGAATGATGTCTCTTTGTAACTCATTGTAGTTTTTTCTTTCGTTAACGAAACAAAAAAGTCAAATACGATTAAGTTAGGTGAGGTGATGCTGGTATTATTCTAATAATGTTCTAGCATACTCTTTGGTGTATAAAGTATTAGGTGATTCTCTTCTTTACTCTCCTTATCCTAGGTAGTTTTTGTTTCACGTGTGCCTTTTAATGTAATTCCTTAATTTGATCTTTTTGTTGTATGATTCCTTTAACATTAATGTAATTCCTTAGTTTGATCTTTTTTGTTGTATGATTCCTTTAACGTAAATAAAAAAAAGGCATAAGGCACAATATTATGTGCTTAATAGTCCAAGACATTAAAGGTGTTCAAAAAATTCAATAATCAGAAAAGATCCAATGCATTATGTGTAGTTGGGATTAGGTTATTGACTCATCTAGATTAGATTTGGTTCAAATAAACAAAAATCTTACAGATTGGATTGATAGTTCACTAAAATAACCCAAATTCAAATCCAAACTTAAATATTATTTAATTCCATTAATATTTATCCAAAAACTCCTAAATATAGTTTTTTAACTGTTCGAAAATAAATTTAAAATCAATTTTTTTCTAAAACTAAAATTTAAATAAATAATCGAGTAACTTGATCCAACCAAACTCAATAAAATTTGTAAGAAACAATCGAGTTTAATTCTATTTATGTTTTAATAAATATTATTTTGATCCACAAAATTTAGTGTCCAAGCAAGCAAGTTGAACCTAAAAATCTTTCAACTCAACTCATGAATACTGTATTTGTAGTACACCATTGTTCAATAACACCATCGATTACAATAAAGAGAGCTCCCCACGTTGTTTCTTTGCTTTTCGAAAATTATAATTATAATTTGTTTATTTTCTTTCTTTCTTTTAGAAAAACTAAAACAACAAACGTCATTCGCGTGTGTCTACGGAAATAATAATTCAATTTATTATTCGTAAAAGCGCGTGTTTCACACTTGCAATCCCGACCCACCGTTTATGCTCTCCCCAACCGCCATTGATTTTCCCTTTTAACACCATCACTCCAAAACACAACTCACTACCCTCTCCCTCCCTCTCCAGATTTCATTTCAATTCCTTCTTCTTACACTAATGTCTTCCCTCCTCCACCTCGCTTCATCTCAGGAAGATCGAGAAGAAGGTGGTGGAGGAGGAGGAATAATCCAGATTATTCCACCCAACACTATTCTTCTTCCTTCTCAAACCTTTCTCTCTGCAGCCGTCTCTTTCAAGAATCAGGTTTGTTTTACCTTTTTTTTCTTTTCTCGAGCTCCCAAGCGTTCATGGAAACGGTGTTGATTACACTGGTTTTTTTTCTCTCTGCTGTTGAAATTTTGTTAGGTTGTGGAGCTTACTTGGAAACAGAGAGGTAACGCGGATATTGGAGTTGATCCGACGGTGTATAACGGCTTACTTGGGACGGCGGTAACTTGCCTGAGATCGTACGAGGCCACCGGAAACCACCAGGACTTGGTATTGTGTTCTGATATTGTAGATAAATGTACGGTTCTAGCACGTGCCTCTCACAGGTGATCATGTGACTTTTGCTTTCCCTTTCTCTATCCAATGATATGATTTATTTGGTTTGTTGCCTTTCCAATCATAAAATTTAAAACGTGAAGTTCATAAAATAGACGTCCAAAATTCAAGTTTTTGTTTCCAGTTTTTCGTTTTACCTAAATTTAGTTTTTCCTTTGATAATCTAAAATGAATTTCATAGGAAATGGTTTTTTTTTTTTTTTTTTTTGAAAATTCAAAGTGATTTTAAATCCATTTTTACTTTTAAAAAAATCTGATTATAATAGGATTTTGCAGTGTTTTATAGGATTTGGATGTTATTACTTAGTTAACTTTCTCAATTCTGTACAGCCCTTCCATAAAATTGTTAGATCTACTATCGACCATTGAACTTTTTGATTTTTTTAGTATAAGGGTTAGTTTTTGTGGTACAATTTGGCTCCAATTTATTATGGAGTTGTTCTTGCATTTTTACACCTGGGCCAACCATGAATTGTCATGTGTCAATGCATTATCTTTTAGTTTTCCCATCAAGCGATGACACCTCTTGGCTAGCAATGAAGAGTGAGTTTTTCCGATAAAGTAAAATCATCTTTCTTTAAAATTCTCTCCGTTTGTACTAACTAATAAAATTGTTCCAAAAAAATATATAAAGTAATTAAAAAAAGAAAACTCAGATAGCAACGGAATATGTGATTAGATAATTTTTTTTTAATATTTCCACAAAGCTTCTGGACCCAGTTAGACCTGTTTGTGATTAAAATAATAAAAATCATCATATAATAAAATAGAGCAAAAAAACGAGTGCCACAAATATTGAGTTTTCAGAAAAATTTCAAAAGAGACAAACTTCTTTTGTCATATAAAAAATATCTCATGACCAGGCCTCTGGAATTATTTTTCCCCTTGATTTTAAATTATCTGCTCCTCAAACCCACTTTGAAAAGCAGAAAGTGTACTACTAAAAAGTAGTCTTCTTTTTTCTCATGATTTCTTTCTGTTTTTGGCGAAATTTTGTTGAATGATTAATGAGTGAAATAAAATCGTATTTTGAGACATGATATTATATAAGGTGGGGCAGTTCTTATGAATTTTGTTTTCATAATCTTCATTTCTTAAAAAATATAATGATGAAATTTATAGTATTAACCTCCCGGTTAAGTTCTTAGTTTAGTTCGTAAGCTTTCAAAAGTATTTAGTAGGTATTTGAAGCATAATAAGTCCTTTCAAAACTTTAAGTCCTTTTGATAATTGGTCTATTATATGTACCTTTGGATTTTGTTTCTAATGGAACCTTAAAGTTTCACATTGCAGAGGTATAAGGACTTATAAATACAAAATCAATAAAATTGTACGCGATAATTTTTCATGAAGATATTACCTTCCTGACATCTGAGAGATGATGGGTAATTAGTAACTGTTTTGCTAAAAGAAATAAATAAAGAAAAGAAAATAGGTATTGGAAGTATGGGATAGAAGTTAATGCTTATTTATTATTGTTGTTGTTTCCTTTTTAAAAGGAGAAATTATTGGTTTTAGGCATATGTTCTTTTTAGTTAATATATCACTTGGAAAGAATGTGGACCATATAGTTCTTGGAAGAGTTTGATGTGAAATAATTGAATATTTTGTTACTTTGGTATGGGCAGGCACTTGACTTTTCTTTGTGGTAGAGGAGGAGTTTATGCTCTTGGCGCCGTGGTATCTCATTACATGAGGGACCCTCAAAAGCTTGACTTCTTCTTCAATCTTTTTCTTAAGGTCTGGTCTCCACTTTTGCTGGTCTAATTATATGTTAAAATTATGAAGTTACATTTTTCTCTCATATAAATAAATAAAGTTATATTTCTCGGTATGCAGGCCTAGGTTTATATTTGGTTGCATTTGGATCATTAGTTTTTAAACTTGATATTTGAACTTTTTTGGTCTTGGTTAGTTCTTGAAGTTGACTTACTAAACATATTTTCTTTTCAAGTACTATAGGTGGGGGATTCAAACCACAAACTTTGTGGTTATGTCAGTTGAGTTATGCTCTCTTGGGCTGATATCAGTTAAATATTTTTTTAAAGTTGTTTAGGAAAGATATATCAATTATTGTTCTCTTCAAATTGGAAATTTTTTTTTTCTTTATATATGTTTTCCTTTTTCTCTTTTCACTCTCCTTCACACTGCCTGCCTATTTTCTTCTTCTTTCCTTTCCTTTTTTTTTTCTTATCCAAACTTCTCGTTCTTTGGTCCTTTGAACATTGTCACGTAGGAGACCTGTTCCAGATATGGAGTTGCATATCTGGAACATTGTGTTGTTTAAGATCTTGCATGTCTCATCAGCGCTATACCAACAAGATTAAAACCACTTGGAACATTTGGTTTAGTTTAAATCTCAAACTTCTTGGTCGAAGATGTAATATGCCTAAATATATTCAGCTACTTTAATTCCCTAACACCAATAGGTAGTATCTGAAAATTTAGCACCACCGAGCCAACTCTCACTGGAAATTGGCACTGCATTAAATTGACATGTTTTGTTTATAACCAGTGGATATTAGTTGGACACCTGAAAATTGCGAGTAAGGTTTGGTTTTGACAATTATTTCGGTTTGGGCGGTTTTCTTGTTCACCCCTAGTAAAAATCTTTTAAAAAACCTCCCATATGTCACCTATTAACACAGTTGTACTGAGCCACAGCAAATCGGTAAAGGAGTAATTTATCATTCTTGGCAAGTTTGGGGTAGGAAATAAGTTTCGATAGCTTGTAGACGATGTTTATTCAGAAATTACGTGTAACTGAATTCTTAATCAGCTCCATATATAAGCTTTAAGAATTCAAGAAGTCTGAACAAGAAACTGAGTTGAACAGAGAATGAAAATACAATTTTCAAACAGACGATGGATATCTAAAAGTGTTTGAACTCTAAAGATAAAAGGTAAAAATCTTAAAAAGGTACCACCAAGAATTTGGTTAAAACAAAAAAACACTTCACAATTACTATTATTATTATTATTATTATTATTATTACTATTTAAGAAGCCTAGGCATAAAATGGCAATCCATTGGATTCTCAGTTTCTTATTTACTGTTTATGATGTTTCAAAACAAGTGCTCTCCATGTTTACCGTCTTTGGTGGTTTGCGTATATGCATATCAAAATTAAAGCTGAAGAAGACAAAATTACTCTTGATTTTATATTTTATATTTCATGTGAAACTTTGGAGTACAAGAAAGAAGAGTGTAGCTAAATCTATGCTATATAACTAAAACGAGAGAAAAAGAAACAAATATAAGGTACGAGAGTGTCTTAAAATGTCCTATAACCTTTTATAACAGGCAGCAGAAGAGAAAGCACTCCCTATTGGACCTGAAGAAGGAGGTTTTGGAATGTCATATGATCTCCTGTATGGGCGAGCTGGGTTCTTATGGGCTGCCTTATTCATTAATAAGCATCTTGGAGAGCAGAGAATACCTCATGATCTTCTCATGTCCGTAGTTGATGCTGTTTTAGCGGGTGGCAGGGCGGGTGCATCCGACAACCCAGACTGCCCTTTGATGTTCAGATGGCATGGGACGAGATATTATGGTGCAGCCAACGGCCTGGCTGGTATCTTGCAAGTACTTTTGCATTTCCCACTTTCAAAAGAGGACACTGATGATGTTAAGGGGACGTTGAGATATTTGATGAGCAAAAGATTTCCACACAGCGGTAACTATCCCTCAAGTGAAGGCAGCCCAAGGGACAAATTAGTGCAATGGTCTCATGGGGCCACTGGCATTGGCATTACCCTCTGCAAGGCTTCACAGGTTGGTTCATTCTTTCGTGTCTAACTTTTTAATGTGGCTCAATGCTCATTCTTTCGACTTCAATATCGTCCTTCTATTAGGCATGGAGGTTCTAGTATCTTTTTGTTGTTCAGTGTAGGGGTGAGGCAGATTTCTTAGTCTTGTTTATCCAGTGGAACACATATAAAACAAAAATCACGAAATCATGTTTACTAGGAAAGAAGTTCTTGGCCTTGATGTTTTAAGAAATTTTCAGATTTGTTGTCAACCATAGACCACAGCGATTAAGGTTAAGCTTCACTGGGAAAGGGTTGGATTAATTTAATAACTTCAATCTGGGATCTTTATTTTTCTATCATAAACTGCATAGTAAAGACTTACATTCCTGAATGAAATACATAAGGTGGTTACAGGAGTTCTGATTTTACTCGAATTTCAGGTTTTCCATGAAGACAGGGAGTTCAGGGACGCTGCAATTGAAGCAGGGGAAGTAGTATGGAAAAATGGATTGGTAAAGGAAGTTGGACTTGCTGACGGTGTTGCCGGCAATGCATATGCCTTTCTTTCCCTTTATCGCCTTACCGGAGAGAGTGTCTATGAAGAAAGAGCCAGAGCATTTGGAACCTACCTGTATCATAATGCTAGCAAGCTTGTTGCTACCCAAAACCAGGTTGGAGGCGACCGTCTTTTCTCTCTTTTCCATGGACTAGCTGGAACTGCATGCCTTTGGTTCGATTTGCTTGAACCTGAGAAGTCAAGGTTCCCAGGTTATGAATTATAGTTGAAGCTCAACTCAAAAGCATCCCCCTTGGAGTATGAAGTTGTGTATATTATTCCACTGATGTCTTGATGTTTGGATCTTTTGGTGTGATGGACTCGTTAATAATCAATTGTACAGTGCCTAAGATGTGTTACGATAACACACCAATTGAAGTTCTAGAATTGGGTTTTCAAGAATGAAAACAAGTCAAGGCAGGGGTGTTGATTTCTTGACCTTGAAGTTTGAAATCACATTTCACGTGCTTGAATAAAAAAAAAAATTAATTGATTAAAAGAGAACTCACTGTTAATTCTCTGTCGTGGTGATTGTTTAATTATAAAAGGTAGGTTAACATTTGATACGTGGGAACTATGGAAGAGCCTATTGATTCTCACATTTTTTTAAAAAGAGGAACACTCTGTTCAAAACGAGTTTCTTCAGTTTTTATAATTTTAGCTATAATTTCTTTCATCGGATAGTGTAGGGAACTGGAATATCTTGAAACCAGCTAACACAAACTATTCTCATTTGATTGAAGAAGAAGACATCTTTAGGCACCAAAAAGAAAAAAGAAGAAAAACCACATAAATACACAATGTAAACTACTTGTATGAATTTACAGTTTTACAAAAAGATCAAAAGAAAAAAAAAAAAAAAAAATCAAAACTGCATTAACATCACAAAAACTTCACTCAGGTGATTGTTCCTTCTTTCTGTTGAAAGCTCCTCCTCCTCATCAAAAGATCCCAAATCTCCTTATCAATGCCTTCTTCTTCCTTGAATTCCTATCTCCTTCTAACTCATCCAAATTCCCTTCTTCCAACTGATCCAGATCCTCACCATCAAAATGCATCAGCTCCCCATCTTCACTATACTGAGACAACGATGGCCTCCTCTCGTGCAGCCTTGCCGAACCAGGTGAATCAACATTCTCGTCAAAAATGGACCCTTTAAGCGTCTCCTCCATTTCAGGCTCTTCATCTTCTGCTTCTTCTTCCACCTCCTTCTTCTGTGGTGAGATTCTCAACTCCAAGAAACTAAAACTGAAAGCTTTCCCTAACCTTTTCCCAAATGTATCCTCCTTCTCGGCTGGACTCGGACTTGGATTCTGATTTGGACTTGGACTCAACGGCGGTTTTGATTTCGTCATCTCCACTTGCTCTTTTCCTTCTTCTTTGTTCTTGCTCTCCTCTTTGCTCTTGTTCTCCTCTTTGCTCTTGCTTTCCTCTTTACCGTTCCCTTCTTTCTTGGTTGCTTCTTCTAGCAATTGCTTCAACTCCTTAATCTCCTCTAGAGCTGAAGCTTGGCTGACTTTTAGAGTCTCATTCTCAGTGCTAACAAAATCCAATGCATTTTCCTTCTCGACTAAACAATCTTTTAGCTGTGAATTCTCCTCTATTGCAATTCCTGCAGCTTCCTTGGCCACAGTAGCTTCATTTAAGGCTTGTTTTAGAATGTCTCTTAATTTCTTGATCTCTTCTTTTGATGTCATGTTCTTGAGATCGGCTAGCCTCAGCGAATCCATTAAGCGGCGATTCTCTTGTTGCGCATTGTATCTGTCATCTTCAGCTCTTCTTATACAATCCACTAAGCTTGTTTCTCTTCCACTCCATGCTAATAGAGATTCTTCTGCTTCTAATCTCAGCCTATCTACTGTGCTTTTGTATAAATCAGCCTCTTTTCTTGCCTCTTGTAACAGAGTTTTGTTCTTTTCTTCTATGGTTTTCAATGTTGTTCTCAAGTTCTCTGTTTCTTCCTTTCTTTGCTTTAATTCCTCTTCACTTGTGCTGTATTTTCCTTTGAAATGATTGGCTTCTGTTGCTACTTCTTTTAATGCCATAGCTAGATCATCCATGGCCTTCTTGTTGTTTTCCTCTGCTTCTGTGGCTAACTTTAGCTCGTTTTTTAGCAGAGCCAGATTTTGTTTCGTCGATTCGAGCTCGAATTTTAGGCTTTCGAATTCGTGGTTTCCTGGAATGTTGTGGTTGTCATTATTGGTGTTGGAAGAACATTTTTGGAGCTTTTCATGAAGGGATTGGATTTCTAGCTTTGACTCTTCGAGGGAAACCTTTGCTTGTTCTAGCTGTTCTGTTTGTGCTAATATTAAATCCTTTGTTTTCTCCTCTGATTCTTTGGAAATTCGGTACTTTTTCTCCAGTTCTTCGATTCTTGATTCTGTTTGTAGTTCAGAATTTTTCAAAACAGAGAGCTGCTCTGTTTTCTCTGCCAATTGAAGCTTTAATCCCTCAGCATTTTCCACGGCGGAGTCTTTGTTTCTCTTCACAGATTTCAATCCCTCAGCCTTTTCCACGGCGGAGTTTTTGTTTCTCTTCACAGATTCCAATCCCTCAGCCTTTCCTACGGCGGACTCTTTGTTTCTCGATTCCAACTCAGAATTAAGCTTTGTATTGATCTCATTCGCCATTTTCTTCACATCTTTAAACTTTGGAAGCTCTGTTGAATCATCTTCTTCCACATTGAATTTCATACCTACCTTCTCCATTGGTTGATGTATTTCATAAACTACGATCAAATCCTCTGTTTTTAAGGAAAAAGAAAGGAAAGAAAAAACACAAAACACAACTGACCCCAACAAACAAAAGCAAAACCCAGTTTCTATAACTATGGAAACATTGTTTTTAATATAACAAAAAGAATGAAAAATTGAAGAAGAAGATGAAGCAGAAAGGGTCAATTAGAGAGGAAAGAGAGAGAGAAACTTACAGAATCAGAGTAAGTTGGAAGAACACGCAATTCCATTGAGAAAAAACGAAAACGAAGTGTTTGTAATTTTTGGTTTTTTGGAGAAAGAAAAAGAAGATCAGTAGAAGATGAATTTAGAGAGAGAAGAAAAGAGAAGAGAGGTTTGAGAATGAAGGAAAGTCCGAAGATGGCGGATGTTCCATTAAAGGAATCAATGGGTTTCATTCGATCTTTGTCGATTTCATGAAATGTTTAAAATTATGTTAATCAATTAGCCATTGGATTTGACGATGTCCATTTTGCCTTTTTCTTTTATTACTTTTTTAACTATAAAACTACTTTGGTAGTTGCATGGATTATGGTTTTAAAATACAAATACAAATTAAAATCTAACACTAAAATTTCAATTTTATTGATAATAAATATTTATAAATAAAGTTCCAAACATTTTTAAAAAATATCAAAATAAATTAAAAAAATTTAGTAAAATTTTAGATTCTATTATATCACCTGTGAATTTAATTTGTTATAAGTTGTAAATATTTTGTAAAATCTACTATTTTCACAAATTCCTCAATTTTATTTATATATTTGTCTCTATCTTTATTTTTTTATATAAAAGAAACGTATAAAAATTGTGGGTAATATGTGAATAATTAACACATTGTTTATTTAAATCCAATACAAAAATCAAATTGATCATAAACTAAAACGGATTAGACTTCAAAGTACACACACCAAAATAAAATTTTAAGAGAACTATTCTTAGTGATTGGAAAGTTCGATAAAAAAATGAAAAACTAAGAAAAAGAAGAATTTAATTTTATGGTGGCTAATTATGTCTATGTTTAACCAATACACTTTTTTTTTTTACTATCAAAATGTTGTAGTGTCAAAGATGTTATGTCGTGAAGTCGATAGAGGTATGTGTAAGCTGAAGACATAATTTTTTATGAATCTTTGGATTGAGAAAATTGGAATGGAAATAAGATATCGTAAAAAATTATAATTATATATATATAGATGGAAGCGGCCGGTCGGCAGAGAGTGGTGGTTAGATGGCAACATCTAACGGCCGTTTAACTAATTTTCTTTTTCTTTATTTGAGCCGATTGTGTATATACGTATATATGTGTATATGTTTCCATCCATATGTCCATAGAATATATTATAAAATTAAAGTATGAAAAAACTAAAATATTTACAAATATAACATTGTACTATTTGTCATTTAATTATTTAATTATTAATCAAGATATATTTATCGTTTATGGATAAATTTATTTTAATACATTTTTAAATATTTTTAAAAAGATTTGTTAAACATAATAATTTTCTTAAAATTAAGGATAAATCAAGATTAATTTTAAAGATAAGTTATCATTTGTGAATATTTTCAACATATTTATATAAAGACAGTTACAAAATATTTTGAATAATATCTTTAAATTTGGAAAAGATGGTTTTTCAAAAATAGAAAAGTTTGACGAGTTATTTAGGGCTCATAGAACAAAACCACTCAAATACAAAATTTATTACGGTTCGATTTTTTTCAGATTGGGTGTAAATATTTTGTCAAATGCTCTATTTTTGACAATTTTCCTATTTTTTTCAACTATGGTACGGTTACCTAAATAATTCAACTTTAAGAAGTTCAAATTACTTATTTTGTATTACTAATTCTTTTTTATCGTTTTCAAACATAGTATAATTAACCAAAATATTTAAAAAGTTGTCGTTTACAATAATTTTTATGTCTATGTTCTTATACAAACGATAAATGATGGTTTTTTTAACACTTTTTGAAATATCACAGTATTGTTAAAAATTTTAAAAGTTAAACATTTGAAACGATATTTTGCTAAAAGCAAAAAGAACCTAAACTTTTAAATGAATTTATAGGTGAAAGAATCATTAACAAGTCAAAACGTAGTCTAAATCAAAGGTTCAAATTTCTCACTTTTCACGCATATTTTGAACCATATGCAGAGAATAAATAAAAGAGTTGCGTCAAATTTTTAATTACAAATTAAAATAAAGGTTTGTTTAGAAGAAAAAAGATTCAAGTTGGGCTGCAAAGAATGGTATTGTTAAGTAGGGAGAAAACGATTTATTTATATTATCAAATGGAAGGAAGAACTTTTCAAGGCTGCAATAAGGAATTTTCTTCTTTCAAAGGAACCATCTTTGATCACCAAAACGTTTATTCCATTTATCAGTTCTCAATTTCTTAATTTGTTGTTGTTTTTTCCTTTTTTTGGTTCGTTTTAATTCAATGGTCTTGTTGTAAAGTGACATTTAGAGCTTGTTTATAGTTCAACTATTTAAATAATATAGGTACACATATAAGAATTGTTGTCAATATAGACTAATTCTTCTCAACAATTTGACTTTGAAGAAAACAATTCAAAGTTTTTTCGTTCTTTTTCTCCAATAGCAACGACTAAAACATTACTCGATCAAAAGGATAGAAGTTAAAATCTTTACATGAATTCAATGAATATAAATAATTTTGATCCATTAGATACAATTAAAAAGAGCTTGAAAATGCTTTGGCCAAATATTTTAGTGATCTCTTTTGCTCTGATAGTCCCATGGGAGGAGGATTAGTTGGTTGAATTTAAAATTAGTGAAGGTATGAATGAGAATGTCGTGAGAGATTACTCTGAGATGGGGATTAAGGGTGCAGTATCCTGAATAAATCTTCCCTGTAAACACCAATGTATTGGCAGAGAAGAGAGAAAATAACGAGGCTGCTGTTCGTGAGATCTAGGGAATGCTCGACTATCTTCGACAGATGAAATGGAGGCAATATGGCCCTGTTGAAACTAGTTGAACCTGAATGGAGAATTTGGGTGTTCGTGAATCAGGATGGCTGCGCTTAGTTCTTTCTCATAGGCTTTTTCTAATAGAACGACCCACCATTCTCCATCTTATTGACGTTTGATGAAGGGTGAGAGTGGGGCTTCTTTATTTTGATTTGTTACCTTTAAGAGTGACATTACTAAGAAATGTATTTTAGGCTTGAGTTGTTTTAGAGAATGAAAACATCAGTTTAGCAAAGAAAAATTAGAAGCTTTTCACCCGAAGATATATATAATTATCGCAGTGACAAAATTAACTTTCAAAACCCAAATGAAAACTTGGAATGATGAGAGAAATGGTATAAGAATGAAGAGAACAAGTGCGGGTTCTGAATGGATTCATCTTTTAGGCAAAATCATAAAGCCAGTAAATATAGCAATGATCTGATGTCCCTTCACTCTACAACATTTTTATATCATGAACATAGCATAAACCACACGTGCAGCTGATTTAAAAAGTCGAGGATAGTAGCCAAATGATAAGAACGAATTATAGATTTAGGGATGAAGGCGAAGATAAAACAACAGCACACCATATCAAATTGCAGGAAGAATTACGTTGCATAAAGGAACATAAACATGAAACCACACATTAGCAGGTGGGAAAAAAATGATGAATCGAGACAAATCTGAACTACAAATTAGATATGATAGGTTTAGGTTATCCAACAAATATTAGTTTGGCTGCAATACCCCAAAAACACAATTCATCAATGGAAATACAGAATTAAGCTCCTCCATCCTTTTTAAAAGAACAAAAAACAAAATCATCCACAACTAAACATTAACATGCACAACCAAAAGCATTATGCCTTTTTTACCATATTCACTACAAGTTTTCTAGTATAAAACTATACTACCAACCCTTGCTAAAAACAAAAAATAAGAACCACCCCCATCATCATCCCTTCATCATCATCATCAATTAGGTCTTTTGATCACCTCCTTTGCAGCCAATACCATTCACCAAACAACAATACAACATCTTCTAAGCACGTTCACCTCGGATTCTCCGAGCCAACTGGATATCTTTGGGCATTATCGTCACACGCTTTGCATGAATGGCGCAGAGATTGGTGTCCTCGAACAATCCAACAAGGTAAGCCTCGGCTGCCTCTTGCAATGCAAGAACAGCATGGCTCTGGAAACGCAGATCAGTCTGCAACACACAATGCAATTTTATACATCAGCTTTGATCTATCATCAAACCCAAGAACATATCTCAAAGCAGGTAATGAAAGAGGTTGCAACAAACCTTAAAGTCCTGGGCAATTTCACGGACCAACCTCTGGAAGGGCAACTTCCTGATCAAAAAGCTCAGTACTCTTCTGGTACTTACGGATTTCACTGCACGGATCCACAAGGAGCCAAAAAGTTATTACCTTTGCTCAAACCAATTGAACAATTTCCACCTACTAAAGCGGAAACCTAAAGGAATTAAACCGTGCACAATCTTACCGAAGAGCAACAGTTCCAGGACGGTATCTGTGTGGCTTCTTCACTCCTCCGGTGGTTGGGGCGGACTTACGAGCAGCCTACAAAATTCAGAAACAAAAAAATGCATAAATAAATAGAAAACTCGAGAAAAATCAAATCAACTCATCCACAAAATTTCAAGCAAAAAAAACTTGAACAAACCTTTGTAGCCAACTGTTTCCTTGGAGCCTTTCCTCCAGTAGACTTACGGGCAGTTTGCTTGGTACGAGCCATCTACAGAAAAACAAACCCCAACTCCAACTCAATCACAATTCGACATCATCCAACACAATTTTCATTCTAGGAATCTTTACAGAACGCCTACACGAGATTTCAGAAAGTCGAACGGCACTACCACACAAATCCTCCTATCTAATTAATACCCAAATCTATTTCCTAATCGCATGCACTCATAAACTAAAAAACATACAATACAAAATCACTAAAGACATTCAAACGGGAGAAATTCGAAAAGGCATCCGAACTATGTAACCCAGGGAGATCCAGAAAGCCCTAATCTCTCCTAAACCTAAGCCCAGAAACAAAATTGAGAGCGTTGAACGACGGCAAAGAAATAAACCATAGAAGAAAACAAAAAGATCTGGAAACAAATTGACTACTTGAAAATCAATCTAAAAACCTGGCCGAATTTCAGAATAATGATGAAAGAAGAAAAGAAGAAAAGAAAAAAGCGAGAAGAATTAAGACAAACCTGAAGTCGCTACGGCGGTTCTTCTCTCTCGAACAGATCCTTCTCTTCGTCAAAGAAGCCAAAAGTTCAACGATAAGTGCAGTTAGAGCATATATATAGCGTCATAAAAGAAGAAAGAATCTGAAGGATCGAACGGTTAAGAGAGCATATCCGTGTGTTTTTTAGGTGTACGAATCTAACGGTAAATGAGGGATTGAGTTGTGTTTTCTCGAGTACAGTGAACGGCCACGATGTGATAGTGAAAGGGTAGACGAGGATCGTGAGAATACAATACTCGTTTCCTATTGGTTGGAATCGCGATAAATCTGTGGCAATTCCTTTATTTTGGGTTATTGGGGGATTAGAGAATGAAACGTGAGATGATTACCCTTTGCAGGGCAGTTTAGATTTTGAATTTGTCAACAAAAAGTTTCCTATTTCTTTTTCTCTGTTTTTCTTTTTCCATTGGTGGACTAAAAACTGACCAATCAACTCATGCCATGTAGGATTTATCCTTTTTTAGGAGCTGGAATTTCAATTTTTTTCTTGCAAACATTTCTTTAAAAATTATAATTATCTGTCTTTCTTTTTGTCTATATAACAGAGTCCTAATATTGGTGATTGAAAATTTGTGAAATGTTTGCATATTTTATATGTTAGGTGGCAGATCGAACTTATTTGAACTCTTAATTATCAGTATTTATATAAATAGACTAATAGAATCCTTAACATTTAAAACTTAGTTATTTGGTCTTTTTAAGGATTGTATCAATTAAATTCCAAAACTTGACTTTCATAAGTAAATCAATTATAAATCTCAATTAGCATTACTTATAAGACCCATCCATTGTATACATGTAAGAAGTGTTGCATTGAGCTCGAGATCAAAAGCTTGATTCTCCCCAGGTGAAACGAAGCTGAAGCAAGCAAGCAAACATAGTTTGAGAAGAAGTTCATGAACTTGGAAAGGGTTCCATATAATAATTGATAATTCAAAATCGAACAAACTCAAGTTACAAAGTGAAACTTCTAAACATCTGTCACTTTAGTATAAGAGAGAGAGTTCTACAAAGGAACCGATTTTACAATCCCGATCTGCCACCATTTCCAGATAAATTGAAAAGATGCTGATTTTGCCGGGTTTGGAGAGGGAGACGAGTTTCATTTTTTTCATATGAATTTCAATTCCAAATCTTTTCCCTTCCCTTTGTTTTTCTTTTTACAGTAATAAGCAAAAAGAAA
The DNA here is from genome assembly GCF_000004075.3 of Cucumis sativus. NCBI lineage: Eukaryota > Viridiplantae > Streptophyta > Magnoliopsida > Cucurbitales > Cucurbitaceae > Cucumis > Cucumis sativus. The sequence continues at coordinate 2,912,791 of NC_026658.2, forward strand.
GAAAGAAAGAAGAAAAGAATCTTCAAAGCTTAATAGAAACCTACAATAAATTATCACACTCTCGGCTAAACTAAACACTAAACCCACCTTCAAACTTAAGAAACCAATAAAGATGCCGACCACCGTATCACACTACCAGTGATTCATGACACCAATTTGTGAACTGTGATTATACTTCGACTCTTGAGAGACCAATGGTATTATGTTTGATCGTGGACTGACCTTGAGAAGGCAGACTTTGAACACGAATCAGGTGGGTGGTCGGCATTCACAATATCTAGACTGTGATTACACTTCGTGAAAGTTAAATAAGTCAGCGACATTAAGGTGCTTTGCAAGACGGCGAATTGCTGAGCTGACAACTCCAGAATTTGAAGAGACGGAGTCGGGAAGACAAGGCAGGCAAACAGGAAGGTCGTCGTCTTCTTTAGTGTTGAAGAATGATAGCACGGATCGGCAGAATATAAATCTGCAGATTATGGAACAAAAGAAAGAGAATTGTTATTTACATTAACAATGGCTAGAACATAAGCTTCTGTATGTATTAGCATTGCATAAGTAATGCGAGCAGCGGGAAAATACCTGAGAATGAGACGGCGTAAAAAATGATCAGACAAAACTTGGGCCCAAACGATATTTAAGCTAGTTGATGTACAAAGAAATTATTTCCCAATCGGAAAATGCAGAGGAGAGTATGGTATCAGCATCGTTGTAAACATCCTATAAAGGAGAACAAGTTGTGGATTAAATGGAAGTCCCGAACATATATTGAAGAGCAAGTTTTGATCTTATAATTAACTTACTATATCCAAATTGGCCGAGGACAGGCCAACCATTTCGCAAAATGCCGGTAGAGGTGCAGTCAAGAAAAAAGTAAACTGACTTCCTGATTGAATTGTATCAACATTTAAGGGATTCTTGAATGCAGGTCTCAATGGTGAAAGAAGTATGGCGGCAGTTTCTCCTCTCTCTGCCCCATGTAGAACCTGAAAATAATATAAATTGACAAATTGAAATGACTTCTTCTTGGAAGAGTGCATGTATTAAGAACATATTAAATTTTAACGCGAGACCAGACAGGTCTATCAACAAGAAACTATCAGTCAGATACTGCCGAACTAGCTTTTGTTGTCTAAATGAAAACTTTCATAGTGAAAGTGCAGCAAGAAAGGTCAACGCAATATTCTCCCTCAAAACGCTGTTGTTTTGTATGAGAAAAACAAATCAATTAAAGGCATCGAATGGCCTTATCTATGTCATCTCATTCTCAAAGCCAAGTAATCACATATATGATGATACTCAGACGAAAAATGAGAAATATCCACCTATTAAAAGGAAATTTAATTTCCAATATAGCAGAATGAAGCAAACCATTATGACCTGGCAACACTTGTAAAAGTTTTGACAAACCTGCCTTGAATGCATGGCTGTTGTTACTGTCAACTATCAAGAAAACAGGTCTACGTGTAAAAGGTATTATATCACCAGGGTATAAAACGTTTGGACCTGAAAATTAAAGATAAAAAGAGGTCCATGTCATCAATGAAATTGGAAACAACAGAGAGTTGGAATGAGTAAGTATCCACATCATTCAATAGCAAAGACCATTGAGAGAGGGTATGAGAGAATTCTGTACCTCCACTACCCCTATGCCCAAACCACAAATACTCATCATAAAGGTCACTTGATCCTGGCTTCTCACTCTTACAAGATTCCGCTAGAGCATTACAATTTTCTCGTGAATTCTGGGCTGTGACTTTATTTTTCAAGGATTTTCTTGATTCCCCAACACTCGCCATTTGATTGACACTGTTTTGACAGCACTTCCCTACACCAGTTATCATTGAATGTCAATAAACAATATTAAAAATGAGAATAAGAAACTAAAATCACTTTCACTTTGTTATAGGACATTAACCTGCTGCAGACAGATAAATTCAGCATGATACTATCTGGGAGGAGCTCCTCACAAACTGTCGCCATGACCTGCTCACAAACCAAGAAGCTCAATTATAAGTTCTTCCAATTTTGAAAGCCACACCAAGCACCTATTTTGCACATATAGAAGGTGATGGAGAGTAGAACATAATGGGTTGGGTCTTGGCAGAAAAAGTTCGGAAGGAGTGGATTTACCAAGCCAACAGAAAAAACAGAGCTTAGAGGGTATTTTTTCAGTCTAAATTCTTTGCAAGTGTGGAAGTTAGTGCTATCATTTCAACTTGTTATGTCAAGCATTACAACACTGAGGTCAGAAAGGGCTAAAGTTGTATGGCTGGCGAAGACTTTTATACCCAAATATAAGAAGTGCTTTCTATCTCATGATATGGATACCTTCAAGTCACAATGGCCAGTGAGAAGATATTGGCCGTATCCTAGTTCTGTAGGCAAATGATAAAAGTACCCTATCTACCGTGTATAAATAGCCACTGAAGTCACGTTGGCCACAATCATCATTGAATGTCATCTAAGCTCATAGATCATCACCGAGAGGACAAGGTAATACCCAAGTAGCAGGCATTGGAAGTTATTAACCAGTAACCACTAGGCCAATCCATAGTGGTTGGTAGTTTTTAGTGTTTGTTAGAGGAGATTGTTAATAGCCAGATGGAACCATACACAAAGGAAGAAAAGAGACTAGATAGGTACATATTTAAAAACAGAACTATTGGAGAAAGATCCCTCTATACATGCTATCAACCTTTGTATTCTCCTTTACTCTAGTAGTATATATCGGTTCTTACCATTATTGGATCACATGCAAAGCTATTCAAAGCGAAAAGTGCAAACAGACTCAATTCATAACTTCAGGGCATTCTATAACATGTAACAAGCTATAAGGCATAACTCGTAAGTCCTAACTAATTCAAACAAGTAGTAAAGCAATATCTGGAGACCAGAACATCCAAAGAAATAAAATGCCAAAATTGTCCAATTAAAAAAATAATAATTAAAACACAAATACTCACTAAAAGAGGGAGAAAAGGCTGCAAATTGAATAAATAAAAAACTTTGCTATGCAACTGAAGCAGAAAGAATGTTGTGAATAAATTTAATTAAACTTACAGCTATCAAATGAGTCACAGAAGGTCGATGGAGGATAGCTTTCTTCGGATTTGGAGGTAAAGATGGATCGGTAACATCAGTAGCTAAGTTGATATCAATTATTCCAGATGCCCCAGAATGATCAATGCCAGCTCCATTTTCATTTGGTTCAACTGGATGCTTTTGGTAGAAGAAACCAGGCTCCCATTCTAAACATTGTAGCATTCTATATGTGTCCAAAGTAATTTCCGCAAATTTAACCTGAAAGTAATGGTACATATAGTCAGACAAATTTATTATCATTCATGATTAATAGCAATAGATGGGGAAAAAATTCATAATTAATTCACCTCATTTCGGTGGTAGCTAGTTAAAACAGCATCTCGAAATTTAAGAACCCTCTTTGCATGGAAGCGTCCAACAAATGGAAGGGATGGTGGATGAGAATCAAATGCAGTAGAGTAACGTAAAGGTCTGACATTTGTCGAGGCTGTTGCTATATTCATGAAGCAGAAAATTTCTTGCACAACTAGCCTCCACTCCTTAAAGTCAGTAGCCTAAAAGCAAGAGTTAAAATGCCTCAGTTATGCAAGTAAAAAGTTGTATTAATATGCACTTAATACTTTTTTAGCAAAGAAGATATCTAGGCTTTCTAATAAGATAAAGTAAAATAAAAGAAAGTGCTAATTATGGGACCCCAAGAAGGGGCATTAAATCATTCTCATTCTTCCAAGAATACACATGAAACTCTGTGAAATATGAACGTAACCCATGTTTAAAGCAGGAGATCCGGACAAATCTTAAATGCAACCAATCAAATCATGATTCTAAAATCATCTCTGGAGATCTCATAATGATCTCAGGAGTCTTAAAAAGAAATCTTTCAAGTCTCATATATTGGTAAGTTGAATTTCAAAGTCACCCACAAAGCAGCCAACACAACTAAAGATGAAAGAAAAAGTTCCCCTTCACTGTACAAATTTGTTGTGAGCGTGAGTAAATTTCCTTTCTTTTTTTTTTTTCCTTTTCTTTTTTTCTTTTTTTCTTGTTTTTTTTATTTTTGTTTTTGTTTTTTTGTTTTTGTTTTTTGGATAAGAAACAATGTGAGTAAATTTGTTAATACAACTCTTTCGAATATAAATTATCTCAAGGACATAAAGTGACAAACAGTGTAAGTAAATCATAAATGTTTCTCTGCTGTGATGGGTTTGGCAGCTGAGAAGAAACCAAATGAAAAGGGAACATATAAAATTGTTCTTCAATTCAACGGATGACAATCGAGTTTTTAAATATCGTGAAGAATTATGATAAATAACGAAAAACAAACAAACAATCATAAGTTATAAAAGGTCTGCACAGCATTCATTCAGAAGCCAAAGAAAGAAAGAAAAAATGCTAGGGATTGTGAAATTAATAGAAAAGTTCTTCAAAAAATAAATAAGCCGCCAAGAAAGTCCATCAGCAAACTGAAAATCTTCAACAGAATCCGAAAATTCAGTTATAATCATGGAAGAAATGAGAAAATACCCGAAAAGTGGCCTTGCTATCGTCGACCAGAGCCTTCAATCGTTCGGCAAGAACCTGAACAGTATCCGTACGATTCAATAACAATGAAACCAGCAAAAACCTCGCGTAAAACCTCAGTTCCTTGAACCTCGCTCCTAGATCCTTCCTCGAATTCTTCGATCCCTCAAAATAGCTTCGGTTGAGAATCGCTTCATAGAACACATAGGCTTCAATCAAGAACCTAGCCTCACTAGTTCTCATATAATGACCAAAGTAAAGCTGACCGATCCGGCTAGCGATCTCGCCAATTTCCCAGCGGTTGAGACCAGATTCAACAAGCTTGGCGCGAAATTCCTGCTGATACTTCCAAAGACGCATATAAGCCTTGAAAACCTTATGAAAATAGTGATGGTTGTCCACACGCCCATAGGCCGGGACGTCTTGGACCCGAGCGAACTTCCGGTTGGCGTTCTCCACCATAGCTCGGAAGGTTTTCGCTTCACAGTCGTGGTCGGTCATTCCGGAAGTCTCAATTCCCCGACCGGCAGCCACTATCTCCGGCTCTCATCGAACAAAAAACAGAAAATTCGAAACCGCAAATAAGTTAAACTACGAGCGAGCTGAGAGTGAGCAGCGCTCGAGTAGTTCTTCTACAAGCTCATACGATTCAGAGAAACACAGAGAAACAGAAGGGTGTTGCGTTGGACTTATTTGCTTGGGGACTCGTGTGGAGTTTGGTTCTATTGTAGCGTCATAAATCAACAAACAAACCACTTTTTCTCTTTCATCCTCGTTGTTCTTCTTCCTCCTCCTCCTCGAATCTCCCCCCTTCGCTTTTACTTCGTCGTATGAAAGTGAATTTAGATTTGAAATCCGGCAAAAGCGAAGGTAGTTGCAGTGGCGGCGGAGAGGAAGCTGGAAATGGCAGGAATTTTGGCGGCTATGGCGGAGAAAGGAGAAAGGAGAAAGGTGAGAGAGAAGAAGTGGGGAGGGAAGAAGGAGGAGAGTGGAGGGGAGGTGTGTTTTTCTTTTTGCTTATATTATGTCATCTAAAATCGTAGCCGTTGATTGAATGATCCAAGGGTCATTTACTGAACCGGAGTTTTGGGCCTACTATTTCCCACGTCCTTTGTTTTCTTCCTCTCTTCACTCAATTTCATTACATTGGGTCACCATTTCCCTCTCTCTCTCTCTCTCTCTCTCTCTCTCTTCTCTTTCTTTTCTTTTCTTTTTCTTTTTCTAAATAAATAATGACGGTTCCTATTTTTTTTTTTTTAATGTTACTTTATTAAATACATACTTACACTAAGATATAAAAAAAAAAAATACATAGTATTAATTGTTTCTACATCTTCAAATATAACATAACAGATAGACAATAAAAAAAAATATAGGACAAAATAAATGATATGAAACCATAGTAAAAAAAGAGGCAACATAAAGTCTATTTTTGTTTACTATAATTCTTTATATATACACACACCACACATAATATATGTTAAATGTGTCACATCCGTTGGAGAAATTTGAAATTTTACAGATTATTAGAAACAAAAAATGAAAAGTTCCATAACTCATTAAGATAAAGTGAAACCCAAAATAAACATTAATCAATATCGTTTTTTTGTTTTTTTTTCCTTCTCCGAGTATTAATTATGAACATTGTTTGTGTTGTTAATATGGGGAATTTGGTTTGATGAGTAGAAAATAGAGAAGAAAGTGGAGCATATTTTAATGAGAAATAATTAGGTGAAAGTGAGAATGGTGGGAGATAAAATATTAAATTAATATATAGTAAAGAAGTGGTATTAAATTTAAAATTTGATGTGGGAATGAGTATGATTAAGAAATTATTTCCACGAGATTAGGAAACCCAATTTCATGAGATGTGTTCTTTATTTTATAAGTGTGAATTAATTATAAAATAATCCAATTGTGAGTAGACAACAATTACATAGTGGAGGACGTGACTTAAAAGTGTGTGTGTTGTATACAATTGTTAGGTAGGGTGGATATTTTAGATGCAACTAAATATTTGACTACTACTGATTTCTCCTACTTGTTTATTTTTTTCTTAACCATTTTAAGCTCTTCTTTATTTTTCTTAAATACTCATTTTAAAGGTGGACTCATTTGATTAAATTTGTTGTTGTGTTATGATTTGTGTTTTACAATTGTAACGAAACGTGGGGGTGTTTATAGTCAAATTTTTAATCAACAAACACAATTTGATTGAAAATCGCTAAGGGGATCAATTCGATTGCATTTGAAAATTATGTGAGATGATTCACTAGCTTTTTAAGGGAAGTATCAATTTAAACTCTAAACTTTGAAGGTCAGATTAATTTAAATTATATAAATTAATAATGGTATCAATTTAAACTCTAAACTTTTAAAGTTGTACAATTTAAACTCCAAACTAGTAGTTATATTAAATTAATCTCTGAATTTTGATAAGTGTAGTGTATCAATTTAAATCCCCAATTACAAGAGAGCGTAGGAAGAACAAAAAAAAAAAAAAAAAACCATTTATGTTTTATATATTTGGATACACAGCTGTGAAAGTTGAGGATTTAGATCGATACAATTATTCGTTTAGAGTTTTAAATTGGGTTTTTAATATATGCACCCGTTCTTTTATATACTTTTGAACAATTTCCAAAATTTTGTCCTAAGATACCATTAACGTTGTCGTTTAAAATTACATTACTATAAGTACAATAGGAGAATTATGAAAAAATAGTGAGACCAAGCTAATTTGGAACTATCCTTCTTTATGATAATTTGAAACAACAAACACTATACGTAACTTACTCGATCTTTAAATTTTGTACGATTGAATTCAATTTATTAATATAAACAAATTTAGGCAACTGATCCAACTTCAACTATCACATAGGGTATAGTAGTGCATGATACTAATTAAAGAGCATTTTATCATTAACTACTTTTCTTGTGATTGATTAAGATATCAATATATGACCTTAATTACAATAAATCACACATTATGACTTTATATTAAAACATTTGAAATCAAATCACACATTATGACTTTATATTAAAACATTTGAAATCAAATCACACTGCTTCTTTTCACAAAATTTCCTCCAACATTAAAGATAAAAAGGCCTAGTAGTTTTGTAAAGTGTTTTTAGGCTTTTCATTTTCTAATATTATTATTGTTATTATTTTGAATGTTAGGGGAGAAACTGTAATTTTGTCTTTTTATATTTAAAGTTCAAATGAAACATATAGAAATGAATGCTTAGATGAATTAATGTGAATAAAAGGACTTGGATTCTTTGCAGCTGGCAGAGGTAGACATTCCTATGGTTAGGGGAGAAATTAATGCTACCAAAAAAGACAATCTTAATTATTTTGAGAATTGGGCCTTTTTTTGTTGATTTTAATTTATTAAATGTAACTCAAATAATTAAAAAGGTAGTTATGCAACCACTCAAAAATATTGCAATTACCTTAAGAGTATGGTTGATGGTATTATGGTGAAAATTTTCTTAATATAGAAATGTATTAGCAAATGGGTTGTTAGATACTATGGTTTGGCTTTTCTTGGATACTTCTTTTCAACTAAACTCAAGATCAAAAGAAAGAAGAGGTAAAATTTTTGAATGAGACGCACAAAATAAAGAAATATTGTTGTTATTTGCAAGTTAACTACAATACATTAGTGTTATCATGTCTCTCATCTACAATATATTGAATTGTAAACCTAACCCTTTATGATTTTCTCGATCATTGTCGCATGGGTGTTGAGCTTGCAAGGGTTTTATTGGAGTTTTCCACGAGGAGAAACTATTGAATTTGAGATGACCGATTTGAATCTTGATTGAAGTTGCAAATACTTGTGGAAGACTCAACCCATTATTGCATTGCATCATCTTCTTTTCAATCAGCTCCAAGGCTCATTGAAGGGGGCTTTTCATTGATGAACTTTGTATGTGTTGGAAATACAGTGGTTGCACTATCTTCATATATACTAGAAACAACCCTAAGATTGATCAAGAGAATTAAACACTATAATCAATTCCTTTTTAAGAAAAAAAGAAAGATGAGAAGTATATATATCATAGAAGTTGTAAATAGAGGATGAGGGCTTTCTAGATCTTTTCACTTTGCTAACAATTTCATATCACATGAATCTCTTGTGCAATTCTACACTACGTTCTTGGACGATGAAAACTTAAAACTTCCAATCATATATCTATATTAAGTTGGACTTAGAAGAGCTCCCAAACACGTCCATAATATGAATACTTTGATCATCTTCATTAGATATCTATATTTACATTAATTAAAATAAAGTGAAAAATTGATCATACATATGCATGCAATAGGGATTGTAACAATAACAATGGTCGTAGTTGTTTTCTTTCAAATTATTTTTTTGGAAGAACCAAATCGAATTAAATACAACAAAAATATGATAGAAAGCATCTTGGACGATATGATATATATACAAAATATAATGAAATACAATCAAATAAATACATTATGATATATATTATATTATGATATGAGTGGTTGATTTATGGTCTCATGGGTTGACAGCAAATTTGAAAAATGAAAAAAATAAATAAACTGATTGGTGGGCATATGGTACAAAACAGTTGGTATAGTTGTTGACGAGAGAATACAATAATTGAAAGAGAGGAGAAATAAAGGAAATTAAAAGGAAAAATGAACTGTTCATGTTAGGCTAAAGTTGAGCAATAACTATATTATATACTTTTAAAACTAATTATCAATATTGGCTAGTTTTGAACAAATTAATTTAATAATGTAATTAAGGGAAAAAAATGTTTCAATTAATGATACATTTGGGGTCATTTTGATTTGATTATGGAAAGAATTCATGAACATATATTACATAGGTTTGACATTAACTTTTTTACATGTGTGTCAGTGTGTGACGAGGTATATATATGTATGTATTTTAAAGTATTTGTCGATATTTTGATGGATTATAATAATTAAGTGAGAACTAGTCGGTAGTATTTTTGTTGATGATATCGACTAAAGTTTGAATATGATTTGTTTTTTGTTTGAATTTCTAATGTGAGTATCCATGAGAAAAGTTGGGATCAAATAATTGATTGTGTGAAGTTCTTGGTCTACCCGTGTGGTTTTAAGTATTTTTAGCATGATGTCGTTGATATTTACCACGAGCACGTCTCCAACATTATGTTATATATATGTTTAGTGATCTTATTATAGTTTGAAATGTTTGTTTTTATATGAAAAGTATAAATTGGAATTACTTGATTTACGCATAAATCAATCAATTAAACCATATTCGATGTTGAATCAAGATGTTGGGTAACAGACATGAAGATAATATTCTATCAAAGGGATATTTGATGTTGAATCAACATGTTGGTCGATGGTTCATAAAGAAATGTTAGAATAGTTAATATGCATTAGAAAAGAATAATTGTTACGATAGTCCAAAATTAAAATATTGAACTAAAACGACGTTTAACCAACTTTCTAAAATATAAAATTTTTATCCTTCTCCCAGTTATGTCATATATATTCGGGTAAAAATACCAAACGAAACAACACACAAGCAAATTAGGCCTCCTCATCTTTCCTTACTCATAATCTTCTCTCTCTCACTATTAGCTCGTTAATTTTTCTCTTTCACAATGATAAATCTAACCCTCGATCCATCGTGATTTTCTTTTGTTATCTCGAGTCTATGCAACCCCACTCACACGTACAATTCACCTATCCCACACATGCTAGCAAAATCCCCACAACACATATATGAAACCTAAAGGAAACAAAAATGGAGAATGAGAAAATTTGAAAAAGGAAAGAAAAATAAGGAATATATTTTAGTAATAATGTTTGGTATATGAGATTAAAAGATATAAGCAAGAAGAGAAAATTCTAAAATTTTAAAAAGTGAATATAGCCAAAACTATTTTGTAACTATTATACAATAATAATCCCAATGTGTGTGTGAGTGTATATTCAATAATTGTGGCTTTGTTAAGACAAATAATTATCATAGGTTGACTTTGGATGAAGGGAAAAGGGAGAGGTTCTTTTGGGCACATCACTAATCCCCATTAAGATACCATCAACAAAGTTCATCATCTCCTTCCAATGTGAACATAAGGTAGGTCATGACTATCATTTTGTCAAAAAAAAATGGAAAAGAAATATCCTTCTAATGCGTACTATAAAAAAAAAACGAGAGACTATTCAAGTATTGTAATCGTAGTTTAATTATTCGTATATGTATTTGGAGATGAATATAAATTTAAAGGCTACGTGTATTTAATTTAAGAAAAATTTGAATACCTCGTTTGAAAAATTTTATAATAAAAAGATAATATTCTTTAGAAGTTTATCTAAGAGTAAAAGAAAAAAATATATCATCCTTATATTTAAAATGTCAATTTCAAGTGCTAACAAAAATATAATTAAAATATTGGTTTAATGGATTTTTTTAATAAAAAGGTGTAAATTGTAATAACAAGCCATGTTATGAATAGTTAAAAAATTAACATTTTTATTATTATATTTATATTAGTAAACAATTAGTATGTTTCGTTATTTTGTTGTATGATATAATAGAAATGTCGATATCAAAATCATAGAAATATATAAACATTTAGATATCAATAGAAACGTAAGCCACGTTTACCTCAACTTTATACTTGATCTCATGTGACACATTCATTTTTTGACATATTTACTGTTATGGTTATAATCATAAACTACCATAGTTTAGTATATAACAATAATGTTAAATTTGATAAAATTCATGGTTTTAATTAAATACAATCAAAGTGAATCCAATTAGGTTAATTCATTAGAAGTGGTAATTAATAACGTGTTAGATTTGAATGATATAAAAACAAAATGAATGGTGGATGAGGTTTTGAAATTGATGGAGGAGTCATTTTGGTTGCACTTTATTAGGTGGAAGCTTTTTCTCTACTCTCCCAATTTTGTTACCATTTTGTGGGACATCTCTCCTCTCTCTCTTAAATTATAATCACTAATCACTCTCTCTATCTATTTCACATTCTTAATTACACCAATAATATTATTCCCTTCTATGCTTAATAAACATTTTAATTCTTTACCTAATTCCATTTCATTAATGTTTAAGTTTCCAATTATGCTTTGTTCTATTTTTCTTAATAAAAGCCATTTTATCTTTTGTTATTTACTTTTTTTTTTCAATATTTACTCAAATCAAAATAAGTATATTTTAAACCATTTTTATAAAAGTGAGTTTTTTGAGAAAAAAAATTCTAAGTCTATAATTTTTAGATTTTGTTCTTTTTTTAAATTGTGTTTTTAATTTAACCATATATATTTGATAACCTATTTACAAATAAAGTCTTTTTTTTTTTCATTTTTAGTTTTCTTTCATAATTGAAAAAAAATCATTCTTGTTTTAAAAACAAAAAAAGTGAATTAGTTACTAAACACACTTATTCTTTGAAAACTAAAAAACAAAAGTTGGGTTACCGAATAAGCCGTGAATGAATTGTTTTTAAATATAGTAAAATAAATCAAAATATTTATAAATGTGTTGTGTGTGTTGTGTCATGATTGACACATATAGTAATTTATCTCAATTTGGAGCTTAACGGTAGTTTTCGAAGATTATGATATTTTTAGCATATATAGTACACCTTATAATCATTTACAATAATTTTTCTTTTTAATAAAAAATTGTAGGTCTAAAATATTTAGCGGTTATGAAGGTTTAAAGATCAAATCTAAGTTTGGAATAATATGTATTATTTTATTTTATTTTGAAAGAGGAAACCTTCCTTAAATCACATACTTAGTGTTATTGTTAATACTTAATATCAATTCTAAACTAAAAACACTATAACTATGATGTGTATTACATATTTATATATTCTTTTGTCATGCAACAGTGCTAAAAATAATTTCTTTTAATAGATATCTTTAAAAGTACGTTAGATTTAAAGGATTATAAAACCTACGATGATCTTTTGGTCAAGATATATATCTTTTAAGTCTTAATTAAATATATCGAGTTATTCTATCAATAAAAATACAATCAATTGACTCAATACTAAATTGGTTAAATTTGTGCAATCACTTGTTAAAATATTGTGTGAGTTTATTTTGCTCGAGATGATCCATCATAGTTGTATTTGAAAAATTAGACTAGTAGGTTTCGAGTAGGTCAATGATATTGGGATCAAATTTGGTGATCTAGGTTTTAAGAGACGGATTGAAACAGTGGCAGATCCAGAAATCATAGGTAGAGGACACTATATATAAAAAATGTAGATGTAGAAGACAAAAATTTGAACCTAGAACCCTGAGGTTTGAAAGTAGATACAACCATTATACCAGAAACAAAATTTAGTAATAATTTCAAGGAATTATCGGCTATAGGTACCTACTAATAATCAAGTAACATATACATATATAAAGGTCGTAAAAGAAAAGTGTCTTTTTTTTAGTAGTAGAAGTGAGATCGTAGATTCAAAACTCATAACTTTAAAGAATTAAGTTTATGGTAGGTTGGTATAAAAGGTAAAGAGAGTTTATTATGACAAAGAAAATGACATAAAAACATGGCTTTAGCAAATGCTTAAATAAAGAAGTTGATAAAGAAGTTGGCAAAGTGGAGGAAGATGAAGTTGAAGCCACGTGTGGCATAATGATTGTGTGTGAAAGAGAAACAAATGAAGAGGAGCCTAAAGAGTTGAACTTTGGAAAAGAAAAAGAGTGGATGAGAACCAAAAAAGCAATGAGAAATGCCAAAATGAAAGATCCTATGCTTTCCACAAAGAGAAAGTGGGAAAAATGGAAGCCATTGATTCCTCATTTGAGTTGAGAATCTTCCAATTCCCATATCTTACTCTCTTTTTTTATCCAATTTGAGAGTCCAAAAAAAAGAGTATATGAAAATTTTGGAGCCTTCATTCACCCCACACTCTAAAGAAATGAAGAGGGCCTTATCTTAATCATAAATGATTGTGAACAAACAACCTTCTAGTACACAACTTTCAAATATATAAACCACATATATGCTCATTTGGATGTTGTTTTGAGCTACTTATTTGGAAAAGTGTGAGTTATAGCAAAGAAAAAAAGAAAAGTAATGAAGCAAGATATATATGTCCTACAAATAAACTTTTGAAAGAGTTTATTTTCATATATGTTTAAATCTATGAAGGATTGCTGTAAGCAAATCGCCTAGAAGAAGTGATGCGTAGAAAACTTTGATGGCCTAGACAAAACACGGCTAAAGGTAGAACGGCAGTGCTTACTTTTCCTTGTATCTTCGGCATAACTGTGGTATGGTATCTCGCTGGTAAGAACCTTTACGTTCACTTGCGTAATGAGTTGTTGGTATCTCGCCTGGTAAGAACACCTTCTTCGTTCAACTCGTTGTCAATGGTTAAAGTCACCAAGTGACAACTCGCCTATGAAGAGTTAGCCTAATTGCTGCAGAACGACAACTTGTCAATTGCCACTGTCAATACAAGAACTGTTAGAAAGTGACTTGAGTCATGGATTTCAACTCTCTATAATAAGAATGTTTTGCAGGGCTCTGCTCTTTGTGCATATAGTTTAGATTGCAACCAGTCGACGCCCCACGAAATGTGCCCCACCCCTGAAACTAATTGAAATTCTCCTCATGTTATAGTGAATAGATAATTGAACGAAATCGTCGTTCCGAGAGAGATTGCAAAACTGGAATTGATAAATACCATTATTTGAAAACGGTTTTTGATTTTTGGAAAGTTGTAATTTAACCGCAAAAACATTTGGAGATATTGACAACCTACATTTGCCATCAATCTCCTCACCCCATTCAATGAACTTGAAAGTGCCCTTAGGGCCCAAATCCAATGAATGAATATATAAATTTATTAAATGAGTACTCCACATTTCTATCTAAGTCAATGTGAGAATGCATGGTATAAATTAAAATGATAAAAAATATATTGCTGTACTTGCGAAGTTTTCATTTAAACAAAGATAGTGTCCATACTAAAAGAAAATGTTGCTCAAAGAATAGAGAATAAGTTTGGTAGATTAGAGAGTATTGTCTTGGTCGTGAATGGTAAGCGTACAGCAATGAATTGTCTGTTTGATAATCGATGCTCCTATCCCCAAAATTATCTCTAACATCACTAATCCTCCCAAAATTCTCATCATAATCTCAAAATTCTTCCCATCACATTTATTCAAGCAATATCAATAATCTAAGTTGAGATCATGTATAGATAGGTTTTAAACAAGAATCACTTGTATTCGTAGTATTATTTCATGATACTAGATAAAATCATATTGATCACATATCCTCACAAACTTTCTTACTTGAAGAAATAACCTACTAAGAAATGTAAAGTTACACTTGTATTAAGACTGTGTCGCTCTCATGTGAATATTTGGACTTTGCTGTAATATAATTCCTCGTAAATTCTCATACAACGATCTAAGATATAACAATATGATATACACATGAAATATGTTTAATTTTTAGAATAAGTGGTTAGATTGTATTATACATCTTTAAAATTGCTTGTGAAAAGAAACCTTGTAAAAGCCCAAAGTGCCAAAGTTACATGTGAAAGGGAAAAATCTTTTGAAAGTTGTTGAAAGGTCTCATAATCTTGGAGTTGTTGGAGTAAGTAAAAAAAAATATACATTATTAGATTGGTCCATTTTGGTTGCTTCCAATTTACCAATGACTAATTATTTTGTTTATTCAATTCCAGATAATTTGGACTCACCGGCATAATTAAATATATTAATTAATATTTTTATTGATAAAGAAGATATTACCGAGAGTATACGTAAATCTTATTACAACCTACAAAAGAAAAAGAAAATAAATCATTAGTGTTTTTTTTTTTAACTACTTTGGTTTAAAAAAGGTTAATATATAGTTGATTAATAAAAAAATTCAAAATAAACTTGATGTTTAATTTTACATTTTCAACCCAGGATTTTTCGTATAATAGTTTTTGTAGTAATTTCAAAAACAACAAAACTCATTTAATATCAAACATGACGTAAATACCGAAAGGCAGTGATTAGATCGATAAAAGTACGACCCTAACACCATGTGAGCAAGAGGTAGCGCTAGCCTATCGTGACCTTCGGGCTTATTATGACGAACTATTGGGCTAAACCATAAAGCCCACTTGTGCTTTGAAGAGGCCTCAAGTTATCCACTCAAGAATCTCTTCTTTTAAGATATAGCCTCTTTGTTAAAGTCACAAAGAAAAGGAAAGATAATAGATGACAGTTTCACCTTTTCAATTGGACATGTTAAATGATTTTAAAAATTACGAACATTATGGTAGTGTCTTATACTCCTTTCCATATTGAAAATCTTACTCATCCTTATATATTAATAATATATATATATAAAATCTTTACAATTCCTAATGATTGCTCTCACATTTTCTAAAATAATTACTATATGTAACTATCATGTCAATAGATTAACACAATTGATAAAGTAGTGTACTTTTTTTGTAATATAGAATATCATTTAAAATCATCCAGGTATAAAATACCGATATAACAACAAACATTCACTATCGCAACATTATTGACATCGTGCAATCTATCGTTTATTCTCATGATTTCTGGCTCACAAAAAACAATGGTTATGTTTTCTATATATTAATCACATTGTTAGATGAATTTTTTATCCAACACATAAAAAGGTCCACCAAGTAAGCCACTCACAGACGGAATGCTAAATCACACCCCCATATGGGAAAAAAGTAATAAGAAACAATGGTTTTTCTAATGAAGAATATATATATTATATATATATATAATCCAACAGATGACCCCCTCATTTCCCAATTTTCCAAGTTTTCAAGTTTGTCTTTATTTATTTTGCAGGTCTCCAATAATATATTGAACAAATTGAGTCGATTTTCCTAATTCCATGAAAGCAATAAGTGGGGAAATTAGGTGTAATTTGCATTAATAAGATGTTTGACTCCTTCGTACCCTTTGTTCGACAAACCAAACCTTCTCCATTGGGATATCTGCTTTTTTCCTTTTTCTTTTTTTTGAATTAATTGCAGAGAACAACATCTTCTTCTTCGTCATGTTGTATATATAATACATATATATAAAGAATAATGTAAATTCAAGAGAAATTGGTTGAATGATTAAAGAACAAAAAAGAAAAAATTCTAATTTCATTTTACTAATAAAAATCTCATACAATGATAAATACAACATAAAATACAGAGCTTTTGGGCGAGGCAACAACCATTGACCAAAACCAAGTTTCTTCTTTCCTTTTAACGCCAGCGCCGGTGCCGCCATCGGTAGAGATCCTAATGGAACCGGTCTTCTTCAGCTTCGTCCGCTAACAATCAACCCGCCATCGACGCGTGTGAGCTCCAGGGACGGAACTCAGGAGGCGTTACGACGGTGGTGCGGCGGTGGCGGCGGAGAGGAATCGGCGGAGATAGAAAAAAACGGAGGAAGAAGAAGAAGGGAAGAGAAAGTTGATTGAGAAATACGAATAAATTGGGAGATTGATGAAAAATTGTGAAGCTTTTCTCGAAGACAAGAGGGCAAATTCCGGTAAGAGATTGTGATTTGGGTGTGCTCTTACATTCTTGGCCGAGTCCGATTTCCCAATGCTTCTTCAAACAAATTGAATTGATGTGTTTTCCCTCTCCTGTTTTCTTTTTTCTTCTTTGGTTTTGTTACCTTTGTCTCTGTTTAAATGTGAATTGGGGATATAAAAACAAGAGACAGGTGTCGTCCGTGTGAATTGGTTAAATTTTCTTTTTTTTTTTTCTTTTTCCTACTTTTCCCCCTTTTTGGATTAACATAAAAGAAAAATTGGTTGGACATATATATTTTAATTTTTAATGTCGGTCCTCGTTTTATAAAAGAAAAAATAAAAATTTTTATCTTATTAAATGGGGTCATTTATTGGTATCTCATCATGTTTTGACCCTAAAAATAGTTTTTCCTTCAATTCTGTCTTTAGTTGAGTTAAAAAATTTATTTGTAATTTTTCACTTTTCCTATTAAATTTTTGTATTGTCATTTGCCTTTTTTTTAATGTTGTTTTTGTTTTATGTGGTAAGATTAAACGTATTGTTAATTAATTTTAATAATGAAATTTGGTGGTTGTTGTTTTGTTCTAACAAATTGTTCATGGTCTAATGTTATCTTAATTCATATAACAATAAATAATCAGTTTAAAAAAGGTTTGACCATCTCTTAATTTTTAGTAGCATAAAGATGTTACGTGCTTGGGTGGCAGTTGAGCTTAAGCTCTCGATACAATGTGCATTGAATAAACAACAAAGAAATGTGCAATGATCTATGATGTACAAAGTATTGTTTAAATTAAAAATTAAAAATATAACTACGTGACAATTAAGATACATTAGTATGATGGTATTTACTATATTCATAAATAATGTTAGATCAATTCAATTATATATGAAAATAAACATGTTTAATAATTTTTTAATTACAATATCATAAATTATTTACGCACTTCGTTCCTTGAAAATTTGCAATATGAATGTATAGAAAAAATCATAAAACAAATAGAAGTGCAGAGGGAAACATGCTACTTATTAACTTTATTCACATAAAAATTACAATATTCATCAACACAACCACAATTGAAACGTTGACCTAATCATGATATTTCTAAAATTGTGAGGTTGTATCGATTTAATTAACTTCACACACTTGTAATTGTTTCCGATTAAATTTAAATTACATCGCCCTATATTTGTGAGAAGAAATGAATGAATATGAAAGGAAAAAAAAAAAGAAAATGCGGGATTTAAAGAAGGATGCGCACGAGGTGGGGGGAGGGATATATGGAGAATCGGAAAGAAATATAAGCTTAAAAGAAATTAGGGAACATGTACGAAAGACGACGACCGTCGCCGCGTTTCGAAGACAAATGCAATGGTTTTAACACGTGGGTAGTGCCTTCACTGTGGAAACAGTCTTTTTATTTATTTAATTTATTATTAAATTGTTAATAAAAAAATAAGCCGCGTAAATAATAAAGTTGATCCAAATTTGTTTTATTGATTGTTTTTGTTAATTGTTCCTTGCGGTCATCCATGTCTCTATCGTACATTTTCTTATATATTTCTTCTTCTTTCTAATTTACTCTACTTCACGTTCTATATAACTAAACAACACTTCTACACAATATACGTAAGCATAAATAATTGGTGCACTAATTTACATGCATTGTTTTAAATTCTTTCTTTATATATATTGTGAAAATAGACTGGCTGATAAACATCAACAAAGCAAGGAGATTTTTTTTCTTCTTATTACGCTAGAGATTAAGTCTTAGAAAAGATTGAATAAACTTATATATTCAGTCTTCTTCAAAGACTAAAAATATGGCTGATGGCAGACACCTCGCGTTGAAAGGTGAAACCATTTTTTATTCTTTATCATTATTATTTAATTTTGTTTTCCCTCTTCCTAATAATTCGTAGTATAAAGGAAAGGATCAAATTTGCTTTCACGTTCTATTGTTGTTTGGCCGCCCTGTTTCATTCCTCCTGCTGCTTCTTTCTTCTTATTATTATTTTTTTTTCTGGATAAAATTGATGTGCTCAAAACGAAACACAGAAAAGTGAAATGGAGTAAAACGCCCAGTCGTTAAAAGGACGTACGAGACAATTTTTAGCAAAGCGAAAATGAAGAGGATCGAGGAGGAAGTGATCGAGCTATTGAAGCTACAAACACAAAAAAAAAAACAAAAAAAAAAAAAAAAGGGAAGAAGATCAAGAAAAAGATCAGAAAACAGCAAAAGGCAAAACCTAAAGAAAATAGCATAAAATCTTCTAATAATTTTTTTTAAAAAAAAAAATGAAAAGAAAGTTTTTGTTCAATCGAAGGAATTAGGAGGAACACAAAAAAATAACGAATAAAAATGGTTTCACAGATCAACTGATACAAGCTCGCCACATCAATATATTTAGTACTTTGAAGAAGATTGAATCTATACAAGTGTGTTCAGTATTAGAGAAGAGTGAATCCTAAATAGGACAAAAAATCTCTATGCTTTTGCAATGATTTTTTCGATCGACCACTTTATTTTGTAAAAACCAATAGAATGGTCAGACGAATTTAGTGTGAAGATCAATAGTCCAAAATAATTTTATTGTTTATACTAAAAAAGTGTGGGGCTCTGTTATAAATGAAACAATAATAGTTTGAAAGAGAAAACAAAGTAGTAATTAATCACACTATGATTTGAAAGTAATTATAGAAATAACCAGAATAATATATTGAATACATTCATTCATCAACAAGAATAATTTATATAATAATTCATCTTTATCTTATATATACATCAATATATGTGATGTATATTTAACATGGACTTCTAAATCAAGTTTGAGTTGTAAATAAAATTAACAATTAAAATTTTCTTAAAATAAATGGGTACACTTTAAATGCAATAATTATGGATGATACAAACTTGATTTCTCTACGTGGGTTATTACGTTAAATGCAGCGATTTTGAGGAAAGAATATAATGTCTATCAATTCAAAATTGAAGATATTTTCAATGTAACTTTCAATTCAAAACTCATAAAATAAATATTTATACATAATAATTTGAAAATACTGATTTTAGGGGATAGATATTCTAAAAGAATTTGATATCCTATAATAAATTCCAAATCCAAATAATTTGTCCAAAATTTGCTTAAAAACTCATTGACTTCAAACGAAAAGTAGCCACGATTATTGATGTCATTGTTATTGGGACCGATATAAACTAAGCTTCATGGTGTCGCTCCTTGAAAACCAAAGTTATCTTTTTAAATAAAACAATGTTTGTGGGTTTTTGTGTTAATAATTATATGTTGCAGCCTATATGTGTGTATGTGTGTTGAGTGTTTGAAGTGCTGAGAAGAGGAATGATACTTTTTTGTATTTTATTTTGTGTCAAATTTAAATCATATTAATGCCTTCAATAAATAGGGGGTTTGAGGTATGTTTATGATTATTTTTGTCATGGGTGTTTAAATTCTATATAATTGACTCGTTGCACTCTCTATTAAACCACGCCTTTTTTCTTTCTTTCTTTCTTTTCTTTTTTTTACAACATAATTAAGACTGCTTCGAAATAATTAGTATAATTTATTGTTTGGTAAAGCTAATTTATCCACATCAATTATTTGTTCGTGAAACCATAAAATTAATGTCAACCTTACCTTTGAGTTACACACTCGATCTAAGCTACATATGTTTTCATTATTTTGATTGATCTCCTTTAAATTGAGACACCATATTTAGTCAACACCGACATTTTATTTGCTATCGTTACCATTTCTTCCTCTATTCACGTGTTAATTAAGGAACAAAAACTGGTTTTTAGAGAACAAACAAATATTCACCACTTGTTACAAATATTTATAGAGAGATAAAAACCTACTTTTCGCTCAATGATCTAAATTTAACAACGAAAATTGCTATAAAATGGTCTTCCCTCGTTTTCTCATACGATAAAGCCATAAGGGAAAAAAGTAGGCTTAATTACTAAAAGATAAAACTAAAAAATGGCAAAAACCATTACGATTGTTTTCTTTATGTCCATTGTTGTGGTGGGATCACTGCAATTCTCTAAGGCACACATGACCGCTGAAAGGGATGCTGAGATTGAGAGGAAATCTAATACTTTGTTTAACGAAATATCCAATCTAGAGCCTCAATACAAATCATGTGTAGAAACGTGCAAGAAAACATGCACGACAAAAGGCGTTGCTAACGATTTGTGTGATCCTATATGTGATAAAGATTGCATGAAAAATGAAGTTGTTGGTATTGTCTTCAATCTCTGGAGAAATGGTTTTTTTTTTTTTTTTTTGTTATATCAAGACAATAGTTAATTTTATTGTGTGTGGTCAGTTTTAGTTGCGAGGCAAAAATTTCATGTGTCAAAATTTAACGAAAATTAAATTTAGTTGTTTATTTCTTCCAACTTTTATTTCTTTTAATCTTTTTTTGTTTTCTTGTGTGAGTTATTTTGATTTTTTATGTGTTTGTACTGCAGAAAAACTCAAGTCCAAACTAGGCGCTTGATAATTGACCAGGAATTTAAAGTTGACAGCTGGAAAATGGTGGGATCAACTATAAATGATTTGATTAATTAACATTTTAGAAAGGAAAATCTAAATTCCCTTTCATTTTCTTCATTCAATATAATTTGTTGTTTCTTTATACAAAGGTTCTACCTTATGTGTCGTTGGGTGCTTCTTTCGTCATTATTTTCAACAACGAGATCAATAAAGTTTATTTACGCCTTTTGTGTTTATTCACATAATTATTTATGCGTTTTACATTTATCATATAATCCTACCGTGTAGAAGAAATTTTGTGAATATATCACATTATTATTCAAGTTGCGAGCAGTTTTGTCACATGTGTGTTTGGTCAATCTCCCTCGATAGTTTTTGATATATTATAAAAGAGATGAAGTTTGTGGTTATAGATATGTTTTATTGCTTTTTTTTATAATTACAATTATGAGATAAGTTTATTTTGAATTGGTATTTCAGATTGTCAAGAGAAAAATTGTGTTTGGATGGGAAAAAAAGAAGAGAAAATGGAGAGGAGGAGATGGGTTGAGAAAATTAGGAAATTGGTGAGGAATATATGAAGGGAGAAATTTAGAAAAAATTGAACAGGTAGGGTTAAGAATTCATTAGTTTATTCAATGGGGGTTTTGCAAAAAAAATGTATCATCAAACAAGACATCTCTTCAATAATATATTAGGATCAAATGCTAAGAGGAATTTAGAAGAAGATGAGTTAATGGCGGACAATGAAGGAGCAGAGGTTTGTTTATATTTTAGATTTGATTTTCATGTTTTTGTTTTAAAATGAATTCATTAATCAAAATTAAATTATTTTAACACTGTAAATTAGAGCTTGTTTGTGGGTATATACTGATGGTGAATGGGAAAAATAGAGAGGAATGAGAGAGAAAGTGAGTGGTTTGACATTGAAGGTAGAGAAAGTGATAAAAGAGTTTAAAAGAGAATTCTATACTTAATTATAATCTTCAGACTCATAACCGCATTGAGTGCGTCTCATACACACTCATCCAAGCTAGTCTAGAGTCTCAATAAGAGTTTATATCCAAACAAGGAATTTAGTTACAGAGGAATTACAGTCCACTAAGAGATCTCTCAAATACATGCCATAATGTTACAATCGCTACTTCTAACCACCCCATGCTGCAATATATATAAAACTTAAGTATATACATTGAAACTGTTTTTCTCTATTTCTTTTAGAATTAAAGCTCGTAAACATACTCTAACAACTGTTTAAATAAGGAATCGATAATGAATTAATAATTGAAACGTCACTATCACATATTACGATAAATCGCAAGTATTTGCCAACAAACCAGTACCATATGAGGGTCGGCCATAGCAGAGCGCCTAAATATACGGTCGAGATAATAATAGCTCGCAAACGATCAAGAAAAATCACGTGGCAAAACAAGCTCGAGTACATTTAGTACTTGCCACAATAGCGACATCCATCCAACCAACCATGGTAGAATACTAAATACACGACCGATAATAGCTCACACGATATCCATATCCACAAATAAACACGCGACTAGACTAAGCTCACGCATATTTAGTATCTGCCACAGTAGCAACCTGCATCCAATCCAAGCATGATAGAATACTAAATACACGGTCGAGAATAGGTCACACGCGATCCATATCGACAGGAAAACACGTGGTCAAACTGAGCTCATGCATACTTAGTACCTACCGCAGTAGCAACCGCCATATCTACGCTCCTATGTGCACATAGAGCCATCCATCATGTGGGTTGAGCTAGGCTAGAAGCCAATCACAATCCTTCATCCACGTCCTCACCTATTCTCAGGCTCCTGAATCTCTGGCCACGACCTCTTTCAGCCTTGAAATCCCCTAACAACCATAGGTGTGGCGCTACCAAAACACATTTGCATAACTTATGGGTAAATCACCAACATTCATTAAGATCACATATTTCATGTTTAAAAGTCAATCATGGTCAGAAATACATTTTCGTAAAGTCGTTTTCAGTCCTGAAAGATCAGACACATACTTTTAGAAGAGGCCATTCAAACCATCCAAGTTTAATTACAGATCAAGGGGTATCCTTTTAAACCAGTTGTCATTTAAATCATGATTAATAAGTTCGGGTTCACTCCAAAATAATAGAGTACATGGAAACCAAAAGTCATATTTTAAAATTATTTCTAACATGTAGTTCAAGAAACACTCATATTGGAATTTTTTGAAATCATGGCATACTATAATAGCATACATAGATTAATAAGAAAATACTTGAAAATAACCCACTCCCAGTCAACGACTAAATTCTCCAGGATCATAAGCTTTCCCTACTTCAGTTTGATATGAAAACAATGATTTATGAGGCCACTAAGTTATCCTCACATGTTCAGATCATGACATAACTATCCCCAAAGCGTTCTATAATATCAACTCAAGCTATTTTATGTTTCAGTGACCCTGATCCTCCACTCCTCAAATTGAACTACTCCCAAGATGCCTTATTTTTAGCATAGATTTTATCCTACATCCCTCAAGCCTTCAAATACAAAATTTTTACACAATGGGGGTACCCGCAACTTAAGCCAACCTTAAGTCGAAAAGTCACTTCCAACTCCAATTAAGTATCACAATTGAAGGCACCATAAATTTACGCTTTTAAACCGTAGGACAATATGGTTTTTAGTCCCTTGAAACTCAACCCTAACATCCAAAACAAATTGAGCATCCACAATTTGAAACCAACAATTGATAGGGATTAAATACAACCTTACGTACTTGCAAAATCTCAACAAAATATATCCAAAGCTTTCTCAAACACTATTTCAATTCGAGCGGGCTAGACAGCGGCTTGACCTCTTCCAAAATTCAAATCTGACATTAAAATGTAATGGCACTACTACAAAAACAACCTTACTTGACCCCTGCAGTTTTGTTATACTTGACAGTTTTAATAAATTTTTACTTTGAAACTATCATTTTTAATTTTTTTTTAAAAACTTTCCTTTCTTTCTTCTATCCTTTTTTGGTTGGTGATGGTTTTTATTTATTTTCTTATTTATTTTAACATATTTTTCTTGCATGCACAATATTTATTATCATGTAATATTAAATTCATGAATATTTCTTTTATGCTTACCAATATTGCCACGGTATTTTATATCAGTTAATTGTTCTTTTTTCTTACATCATATTTATCTTTACATTTTACCATTCTAAAAGAAATTCGACGATGCAATTAAAATTATCTGGAATTCGTTATTTCAATATTCTTGAGGTGAGAGAATCGTTTCTTTGGGAGTCCAAGATTTGATTCCCAATATTTTTTTAAAAAACAAAATCTTATCTTACTTGCTTAATTCGTTGTATAATACATTTGATTTCATTGCGCATTATTTCCTATTGACCTAATTTTGAATCATTTCTTAAATTTTCTTCTTTAGCCGTTTATAAATTTTTACTTTGAAACTATCATTTTTAATTTATTTTTAGAAAAAAGTTTAAAATATAAATTTATACTTCATAAGTCATCCTAATCAATTTTTTTAGCAACACACTTTTATTTCGCTAACAGAAAAATACTATGAAGGAATCTAGGAAATTTTGGAGTCCGATTTCCTAGAATTCTTAAGGTGAGGGATCAATATCTTTGGGAGTCTGAAATTTGATCTCAAGAAAAAATGGATTTAATCAATATTTTAAAAAAAAATCTTTATTCGAAAACTAGCCCATGATATACTTTGAGAAATTGTAATAATTTTTCTTTTTCTTAAGGTGAGAAGTTTCCTTCAATATACCGACTAATTAAGGGAATATTATTCCACTTATTTTATGAGATCATTGCTTAAATATTGGAGTAATGAGGGGTAAAATAAGACATTAGTTTTAAAATAAATAAAAAATTATTTTCAATTCGAGATTTGAAATTTGCCCACCGTTTTCTAAATGGGTGTTGTGGGGTGCTAATACCTTCCTCACACACAAATGACTCCTGAACTCATCTCTATTTTTACGCAGACCATATTTTTAAAATTGTTTACTTTATTTTGATGTCCAATCACACCGTAAAAAAGATTGGTGGCGACTGTTTTTTTTTTTAAAAAAAAACACTAACTCTTTTGAGGACATCGGTCGCTCCACGTCATCTCGGGCACGTGGCGACAACCACTAAATCATTATTGGAAAAATTCGAAAAAACCAACATATTTAAGCCAATACATGTCTATTTCTTCAACAATTCGAACAAGCCAAGGTTTGAATTGTTGCATCCGTACTAAATAAAGAGTCAACCGATATACAGAAAGATCTGAAGATGGAAAAATTCTACCTTGAATGCATTGTTTAAATTCTTAATACGAAGATGAACATGGAACATTTACATCAACCACGTGGTAGTCAATATATTGGAAAGATCCGATCCATCTTCCATCGAACGTAGTCTTCACACGTTGTAGTGCCATGACACATAACGCTAAATAATAACAGTAAAAGAAAAGCAACTCAACCGTAAAAGAAAGTCGTAGGCAAACCCAGAAATATCCTGCCAAATGAAAATAAAATAAAATATTAATGTAATTAAAAAAACAACGTCCCATAAAAATCTTAATTTCAAGTTGTTATTATGTTAAATGCACGATTTTAGGGATGAATATAATTCTAAATTCAAAATTTGGAGATATTTCAACGCAAATTTTCAATTCAACTCATAAAATAAATATTGATGACTATAAATAATTTGAAAATATTGAATTTATGTTAGTCATGATTTTAGGGGATGATATTCTAAAAGAATTTGATATCGCTATAAAATTCAAATCCAAGTTAATTTGCCAAATTTGCTTAAAACTCATTGACTTCAAACCGAAAGAAGCCACGATTATTGATGTCCATTGTATTGGGACCGATATAAACTAAGCTTCATGGTGTCGCTCCTTGAAAACCAAAGTTATCTTTTTAAATAAAACAATGTTTGTGGGTTTTTGTGTTAATAATTATATGTTGCAGCCTATATGTGTGTATGTGTGTTGAGTGTTTGAAGTGCTGAGAAGAGGAATGATACTTTTTTGTATTTTATTTTGTGTCAAATTTAAATCATATTAATGCCTTCAATAAATAGGGGGTTTGAGGTATGTTTATGATTATTTTTGTCATGGGTGTTTAAATTCTATATAATTGACTCGTTGCACTCTCTATTAAACCACGCCTTTTTTCTTTCTTTCTTTCTTTTCTGTTTTTTTACAACATAATTAAGACTGCTTCGAAATAATTAGTATAATTTTATTGTTTGGTAAAGCTAATTTATCCACATCAATTATTTGTTCGTGAAACCATAAAATTAATGTCAACCTTACCTTTGAGTTTACACACTCGATCTAAGCTACATATGTTTTCATTATTTTGATTGATCTCCTTTAAATTGAGACACCATATTTAGTCAACACCGACATTTTATTTGCTATCGTTACCATTTCTTCCTCTATTCACGTGTTAATTAAGGAACAAAAACTGGTTTTTAGAGAACAAACAAATATTCACCACTTGTTACAAATATTTATAGAGAGATAAAAACCTACTTTTCGCTCAATGATCTAAATTTAACAACGAAAATTGCTATAAAATGGTCTTCCCTCGTTTTCTCATACGATAAAGCCATAAGGGAAAAAAGTAGGCTTAATTACTAAAAGATAAAACTAAAAAATGGCAAAAACCATTACGATTGTTTTCTTTATGTCCATTGTTGTGGTGGGATCACTGCAATTCTCTAAGGCACAAATGACCGCTGAAAGGGATGCTGAGATTGAGAGGAAATCTAATACTTTGTTTAACGAAATATCCAATCTAGAGCCTCAATACAAATCATGTGTAGAAACGTGCAAGAAAACATGCACGACAAAAGGCGTTGCTAACGATTTGTGTGATCCTATATGTGATAAAGATTGCATGAAAAATGAAGTTGTTGGTATTGTCTTCAATCTCTGGAGAAATGGTTTTTTTTTTATTTTTTTGTTATATCAAGACAATAGTTAATTTTATTGTGTGTGGTCAGTTTTAGTTGCGAGGCAAAAATTTCATGTGTCAAAATTTAACGAAAATTAAATTTAGTTGTTTATTTCTTCCAACTTTTATTTCTTTTAATCTTTTTTTGTTTTCTTGTGTGAGTTATTTTGATTTTTTATGTGTTTGTACTGCAGAAAAACTCAAGTCCAAACTAGGCGCTTGATAATTGACCAGGAATTTAAAGTTGACAGCTGGAAAATGGTGGGATCAACTATAAATGATTTGATTAATTAACATTTTAGAAAGGAAAATCTAAATTCCCTTTCATTTTCTTCATTCAATATAATTTGTTGTTTCTTTATACAAAGGTTGTACCTTATGTGTCGTTGGGTGCTTCTTTCGTCATTATTTTCAACAACGAGAACAATAAAATGTCACTATTCTTCATTCTCCTGTTTCACTATTTTTCATTTTCTAAACGTAGATTATAATAACAGAGACTATAATAATTTGTATTTGAAACACAAACTATTATAACCGACAGATTATAATACGTTTGAAATGCCGGGTAGACTTTATAACTAGGTACTGTTGAGATCAAAATTTGTGGATACTGATGTTGAATGGAAAAAAATAGAGAGAAAGTGAGTGTTTTGAGTTTGAAGATAGAAAAGTGATGTAGAAAAAAGAGTTTAAAAGGGTGACGTAGGGGGAAACCCCATGACATTTGGTTTGGCAATTCCAATTTTTAAAGCTTCTCATAAAAAGCAGTAAGTTGTGAAGAAAGTAACCAAAACCCAACGCATTTTACCCTAAACCCTACTCTCCTTTCTTAATTATTACCTCCCCAACCCCCAAACAAACCAACTATACGGTGCCATCCCTCCAGTTTACTCTTTTATTTATTATCATTATTATTCATGTCGTTCTTATTATTACTTTTACAATACATAAATGAAAATCTAACTTTCTTTTTTCTTTTTCTTATGGAGAAGTTTCACTGTGTTTTTTTCATGGTCCCTTTAAAGGCCCTAGTCTTCATATAGCTTATTTGATTTATTTATTTTTTTCTTAATTACTAGACTCTTTTCTTGATTCCTATCAACTCCACTAACTTTATTGTTGCACCTTTTGAACTTATCAAACTATCGATAACATAATAATAATAATAATTGTTTGAAATAAAAAAGAAAATGAATAGATTTGTACAAATTGCTTTGTTTTGTAAGAGGTAATGTAAGCATGTAAAAAATCACATCCGTAGATTCTGGATTCAAAATTAACTTCTTCCTCCCTCATTCATAGGGATCCGAGCCTTCTCCCCTTCTCTACAATTACCCTCAGCTTCTTCCAATTCCCCCAAATCCCATCTTTTTCCCGTAAAATATTAATACTCTTCTCCTTCTTCTTCTTCTACTGGACAACCTCTCTCCCTCTCACCCATCCATAACCATGGAGGAGAAAGACAGAGACCACCACCACCGTCACCACCGTCGCCGCGACTCTCCCACTCCGATGAAAAAAGCCCAAGTTTTTTACTATATCTCCAGAAACGGCCGTCTGGAACAACCCCATTTTCTCGAAATCCCTCTCTTCCCCAACCACCCT
Organism: Cucumis sativus; assembly: GCF_000004075.3. Lineage (NCBI taxonomy): Eukaryota > Viridiplantae > Streptophyta > Magnoliopsida > Cucurbitales > Cucurbitaceae > Cucumis > Cucumis sativus. Next base: position 2,942,061 of record NC_026658.2, read on the forward strand.
CTTCGTCTCAAAGGTACGCTTCTTCTACTATTTCGAACGACACGTCGTTTTGGGTCTCATCGTATTCAATGTGACGACAGATGTTTTGGATCGGCTCGCTGTTCTCAGGGGCAACGCCATGCCTTTCCTCTATTCTTGGTCCTGTAAAAGGTATAAAAATGAAAAAGAGAAAGGAGGAAAAATAAAAACAGGGGGTTCTCTGTTCTGTAAGACGACATGTCGTTTAGCGAGTCTCAGGGTTCTTTTTATTTTTATTGTTTGGTTTATTTTAGGAACTATAAAAGTGGATATGTGTGGAACGACTTGTCGGAAAATGACGTGGTTTATCCCGCTGAAGGTTATGAATACGTTCTCAAGGCATCTCAACTTGTTGATCTTCATGCCTCCTGTGGTGATTTTTTGTCTTTATATCTATCTATAATTTTCTTCATAAATGATTTTGCCAGTTTAAATTTAATATTCAAACTTTACATATATTTAAAAATTAATTGCGAAGAGATTACTATTTATTATTATTATTATTGGGAGAAATCACCATTTTAATTTGTTATAATTTAAATTCAACTTGCTTTTAGTATGATCATGGGTTGTACGAATGGTGTACATTTGATCGGTGAAATATGATGGGCAAAATGAAATTACATGCTCATCATCATAGAGAGATTTTGCAGATTCATAATTATTCTTGAATTAATGAGTTCATTTGATTCTTGAATTCTCATTAATGAGCTTCTTTTCTTTTGGTTAAGTGTTTTAAAAGTAACTGAAAATTTGAATGATGTGTCAAGCTTTTAAATAATGTTTAATAGGTCTTTCAATTTTTAACTCATGATTGTACTATAATAATATTATATTTGAACAGTTTTATTTGCTATAAAAATTAAATTCAAATTTATAAAGTTATTAAAAAAATTTAAAAAAATATGAAATTTTGGGCTACCAATTATAAAACAATTTGTGATGTCACGGAAATACTGTATCATAATTCATTTCAAAATAGTTTATATTATATTTATTTCTCAGAAAAATTGCAGCAAGTACACATACCCAACAACAACCCAAGGCAACCGGTTCAAGAACCCAACCTCCCAACTAAAACTCGGAAACAGCAACTCGCACCCACTCCACTCCCCCACCACCCACATTCCGATTTAGAATACGACGAAGACGAAGATTACGAATACGACGATGGCGATAAGAACGCTGGGGAACCCCCCGGGACAACTCAGACTCCGACCGAGTCGGCTCGATGTTCCACTTCGAAACGGTTTGCCTTGAATAACGACGACGAACTAGGGATCGAGTCGGGTCCGAGTCGGAATTCGGTTCTGATGCAGTTTATAGGGTGTGGTGGGTCAGTGGGTTCGAAGGGGAAAACCGTGAGAAGAACGGAGAAGGGGATAGGGAAAGGGGTTGTGTGTAAAATGGGGGGAAATATGATGAGAGAAGAGGAAATGATAAAGTATATGTCAGAGAATCCGAGGTTGGGGAAATTGCAGAGAGAGGAGAAGGAGTATTTTAGTGGCTCCATTGTGGAGTCCATTAGAGAAGATCGGCATGTCATCCCACCTATGCTCAACAAGTCCAACTCCTATAAAGAAGAAAAGTAAGTACGATTTTCCATTCTTTTTAATACAATAAAAGTCCTATAAAAACAATTTTAGATAAATACAGCAATTATTAAGCATTGCCTAATTATTTTATTTTTGGTTTTGAAAATTAATCTTACTTTTTTTTTTGCATTATTATTCAGGCTGAAAAGGTTTTTTTTTTTTTTTTTTGGCTTTCGACTTTTAATTTTGCAAAATTGGGCTGTAGATACTATTTTTAACTATGAGTTCCTTTGTTTACTTAATTTTTTGGGTTTTTCTTAAAAAAAATTGGTAAAAAAGTCCAAATTATTTAGGACTAAAATCAATTACACTTAATTTTTTTATAAAATATAAATATTTTGTCCATTTTTTTACAATTTTTTTAATTAATTTAACTTTTTACAAGGTCAAAAACTTTGAAAGAAACATGTAGTTTGTAATTGTTTTTAAATTTAACCTTGTGATTCATGAAAATCACCTATATAAAAAAAAGACTTTGATAAAAAATCGAGTGGCACCAGTCTTTCGTGCATTTTGACTAGCACTAAATAGGAATGTGTCAAACAACATTATTTTCAAGTGTGTAAAAGAGAGGGAATGATAAGATTCGGTGTATCCAACCATCGTTAATAAAACAGTCATACCATTAAAAAAAATTAAAAACAAAAAGAACAAAAGAATCTATCACATTTTCTAAAACTAAATTATTGATATTGATGAGTACCAAAATTGTTATATAATAATAACTATCAAAATGTCACAATCATATAGGTTTGTTTAGTATTTGTCCATTTGAATAGTTATGAAAATGTTGAGAATATTATGAGATTTTATATTTAGGAGCAAAAGGGAAGAATTGGAAGAGAAAAAAGATGAAGATGAAGATGAAGAGAATGAGAATGAGAATGGTGGGATCAAAGGAAGGTGCCTTCCTCTCATGATATTGACCTCAACCTCATCAAAGCAACCCAAGAAGCCTTGAAACTCACTTCCATGCAAACCCCCCACATTGCTTTTGTTCAAGTTTTGATTGTAGTTAAAAATTTTATGGTGAGCTCCAAATTTTGTGTTTTCTAAGAGTTTGTTTGTTTTGCACAATGCTTGCTTCTTGACTACATATTTTGTGATCTCGTGACAAAAATTTGAAGGGACAAATACATCTTAGGTATAAGGGTTTAAATGTTTGCTGTTTATATGTATAATGTACTACTAACAACTACAGTATACATACTTCTATATTTTTCTTCATTAACTTTGAGTTAAGTTTTAGATACATACTTTAAACGATTCTTTTAGTAATTTTTATTTCTACTTTTCATTTTTTTAAGAAACATACATGTGTGATAACCATTTCTATTTCTTGTTTCTAATATTCAAGATACGTTTCTAGAAATACAAAAATAGAGAAACTAACAGGTTCAATTTCCAACTTTCATGGTTTTTTTATTTCTTAACTTGTTTTATTTTCTTTTCTTTCTTTATTAATTTTTCGTAATTATAGGTTAATTTTTCATATTTATACATTTAATATCTCTATTTTTTCTTTATTTATTAATTTTTATATATGTTTAATATTTTTTAATTAGTTTTTATTTTAGAGAATTTACATAAATAGAAGAAAATAGAAAGTATTTACATTTTATAGCAATTTTTATTTTTTTTTATATTTTAGATTTTGGTTAAAATTTTGGTTATCCATATTAAATTTGGATTAAAATTTTGCTATTGACAGTAAATAATTTGTCAATTCTTCTATTTTTAAAAATTAACCATTTTTTTTTCTTCACTTAATATTTCATAATTGTATGTTTAGTAAATAATTTGTCAATTCTTCTATTTTTAAAAATTAACCATTTTTTTTCTTCACTTAATATTTCATAATTGTATGTTTATTTAATTTTAAATCTTAAACTTTTAATATTTAGATTAACCTATTATTTAATTTTAAATTTTATATCTAATTTTTAAAATAGATTTTAACATGCATATTTATATGTTATTTAAAATTTTAAAATTATTATTTTTAGTATATCTTAGAATTTTATATTATATAAATTTTTTAGTAAGATAATCATTTCAATTTTCTTTAATATTTTACAACCACCCTATTTATATAATAATATAGCTTAATTTAAATTAACATTATTAAAGATAAATGAATTAAATGAAAAAAAAAATACCTCAAACCAAATAATTTTGAACGACATAATAAAAACTATAGTATATTATAAGTTATTAATTTTGCAAAGAGGGATTTATGAATATTTGATAATGTCAATGTTTTATAATTATCTTTTATTTATATATATATATATATTAATTTGTACACAATTAAATTATATTTAAACTAGAAAATAAGTGAAAATAGGAAAAATAACACAAAAAACAAGAAACGATAATTATCGAACAATTCATGTTTTTATTTTTTTTTCAAAAAACGAAATTTGTTTTTTTTTAAACATAGATTTATTTTTTGTTATAAAAAAAGAAGAAACAAGAACGTTATCAAATCAATCCTAAATAACAAAACAAATTGAATGGTGTAAGCGTGTATAAGTTTAGTTTTTAAAAGAAAGAAAATATAAAAACAATTATCAAATAGGGCACAAATAATTTATTAAACATAATAACTGCAGTAACTTGTTTGAAATCAACCTTTGAAGCACCTTCCAAAAATTATATTGTGAACCTCATCTTGCAAGTCTCAAACCATATATGAAAATATATAAACCCAAGGGCCATGTTAAGAGTCGACCAAACAAGTGAACCAAGTTGAGTAGGAATGAAGCCAAGTTCAGTATTTCAGATCAATACACCCATGGGAGTAGTGTATATGGTTTGATTAATGTTGATGAAAGACGTTATGATAAAATGTTGTTAGTAAGGAGTAAGGAGTGCATATATATTACAGAAATTAAAATACCTGTCCCAAAACAATCTCAGCCATTTAGAGTTGGAAGATCTCAACTCGACTGTTGGATGGATAGAAAAATAAAAAATGTGAAAAGGGGAGGAGAGGACAAGATCCGTAGATAAAGCATGGACTTCTCTCACTTCAATTTAAAGTCAACCTCCGACTATTCCTCCATTGGATTGTAAACAAAGAAAAATGAAAGAAGGGGCATGTGAGTGTTGAAAAAGTGATGAATAATAGAAGTTGTGAGAATATGCGGAAGAGAAGGGAAAGAGCACGTTGTAACATTAATGTCTCACACAAATCCAAGTTCCCAATCTTCAAAACTCCCCTTTTAAATATGAATAAACCATTGGAAATCTGAGACCTTGCCCCCTTTAATCTTTCTTTTCATTCTTCTTCCTAATCATGCCTACTTCTACTCTTTTCAAGTTATTGATTGGTGTTTGTTTTCTCGTGCTTCTTCACGGCCTTCCTGCCTCCGCGCAGCTTTTCGTCGTCAATGGTTGTGTCTACTGCGACACTTGTCGGTGTGGTTTCGAGACAAACGTCTCCACTCCCATTTCTGGTAATGCTTCTTTTATGTCTCTGTTTGTAATGCTTCTTTTATATTTCTGTTTGTAATGCTTCTCTTTTATAACAAGTAATGAAATGGACGATTGTTTTACTAGAAAATTAATCAATGAAATGAAACAGGTGCAAAAGTGAGGTTGGAGTGTAGAGATAGAGCCACATGGGTGTTGAAGTTCACCAAAGAAGCTATTACCGATTCTAAAGGAAAATACAAAATCAATGTGTATGAAGACCACAAGGATGAGAGTTGTAAGGTAGTTCTTGTGAGTAGTCCTCATCTTGGGTGCAACCGTCCCGATGTAGGTCGAAACAGTGCTACTGTCATTCTCACCAACAACAATGGCCTCACTAGCATCTTCCGCTATGCAAATGCAATGGGCTTCCTGATCCGACGTCCTCTTGCTTTCTGCCCCACAATTCTCAAACAATATCTCGACTTCGATGAGTCGTTGTGAAAGCGTTGTCTTTCGCTTAACGGTTTCTAATATATATATATATCTAGCTATTAGAAATAGTGATTTGAGAAAAATAAAGTTGTTAAGCTCACTACAAAGGATTGGTTTTTCAGGGTTTGATTTCTTTGATGCATTGCGCTATAGTTTTCTTTCTTCTTCTTCTTTTTAACTACTTGTTGGAAAATGGATATGATGATAATAATGTATTAACCTCTTGTTAAATTAGCTTGAGTTCCATGCATTTTCTTGAAAGCTCGAGTATTTACTTTTTAATGTTTTACTTAGTTTGAGGTTATGTATTTAAATTGTCCAAAGCATATAAATTCAATAAATAGTTTTTTTTTCTTCGTATGGTCATAAATCTTCTTGTCCTTAATTCACGTTATTCACACGAGATTTTTTGAGAAATTTAATTCGTGTAGTTGAACTTGTGTTGATGTTGTATTTATGTTACTTTGACGTGATATACTTCCATCTCTAGAATTTGATCATCTGTTTCTCTCTCCGGTTGAACGTCTATACTTGATTTGGAGGAAGCAGAGCACATGATGTTCTTGAAGTTAGAGGGGATGGTCGGCTTCAGAAGCTAAAAGAGTCTTCTAGCTTTTAAAAGAATTTTCTTTAAGATGTGGAGTAAAAAAAATTCAACTCTTTCCAAATAAGGAGAACTTTTCTATTATAGAATTTTTTGGTGGAATTTGATAGAACACCAAATTGAACCACGTAACAAATTTCTTTTATTGCTTCAGATTCATAAATTAATACAAGAAAATCGAATTGAGGAGATCTCAATTCGAAAGTCTCTCTCTCTATTCTGCCTTCCTATCTTCCAAGGAATTGCAAGAATACCTCTAACCACTTTCTAACTGCCCTCTTAACTCCTAGTCTTTTCTGAACTTAAGCTTGGTCCATGGGCTAGACCATATACTCAACCACATGGATTTGGATCATATTTAACTTTTGAACTAAATTAAATTTATTTTGTTTAGGACAGTTGCAAATTTAGCAATTAGATTCAAAATAATTAAGTATATAACAACATTTTAAAAAAATTACAAATATAGCAAAATTTGTCAAATTCTATAAATGATGAAAATCTATTAGTGATAGATCATGTTGCAAATATTGATCTATCACTAATAGATCATACGAGTCCATCAATAATACAAGTCTATCGACGATAATTTTGCTATATTTGCAATTTTTTAAATATTGTTATATTCTTAATTATTATTTTTAAAATAGTCGTCAATTACAATTACATTTTTTTTACTCAATTGAACTTTAACTCAAATAAATAATATTTAATTGGACCAAAATAATTAACTTGATCTAACGGTCATAATAAAATTATGTGGCAGCATCAGAGTTGATCATTTTAATTTGGACGGATGTCAATTTTTTAATTAGTCTCAAATTTAATTATTTGTATTTTTATTATTAACTTAGTAAATATCATGAGAATTTGTGATTAATGTGAATGTTATATTTGAAATTTTACAAAGAATTGACCATTTTTTTGGAAGAGCTAGCACTATTTTACTTTCAAAACACCCATAGTCTCTCACTAACTCTCTTACTCTCTTTTTGCTTGTTTTACTTGCTTGGTTCCGTTTATAAATGAAGACACAACCTCTATTTGTATAGAACATGTGTGAAATAATGGTTGAAAGAGAACATGTGTGAAATAATCCTTGAAGCATAAGCAAAAAGACTCTATGATTCATATAATCCAAATTAAAGTTGGTAAAAACTGGAGAAGGAAGATAGAGAATAAAAAAGCAATAGATAGGGAGGAAGAATGAAGAAGTAAAAGGCCATCACACGTCCTTTTTTTTTGTTTGTTTGTTTGTCAATTTAAAGAAGAAGATTGAACAAGACAATCTCAACCTTCAAATGAATTCGAATTCGAAGTGCACCCAGTGAAAGAATTATTTTCTGTCCTTCCAAAAAGTGTAGTAATAAGAACACTCTTCGTAATAAATAGATATATCCAATACATTCAAAGTAAAAGATAACATTATATTAGTAACAAAATAATCCATTTCCGACTTTAATGGAACACACTACTAATAATAGTATTAATATGAATCATAATCATAGAAATCATTCTAATCATAGAAATCATTAATGATAATGGAAGAAGATTAAAGCAACCTCAGTATTCAAACCTAAAGTCCAATTAACTTCTACCCCAAGAAAAGATTTAAAATTTCAAAATTCAAAACTTCTTCAAAACTAATTTTTCCGTTTGAAGCATCAAAATTGAGATATATAAAAGGGAGTGATTGTTGATCTTCATTATTCTTCAGCTCCCCAATCATATCTCAAATCCCAAATGGAAGTAGAATCTTGTTGTTGCCCACTCAAATCCTCCGCCGGACTCGCATTCAAATCCATATTCCAGTACCCACTCCCGTAATCCTCCGCCGTGCTGCTCCCCGACCCATCTCCAGCATCTTCTATCCTCGCCTCCTCCCTCCCCGCCTCCGCCCTCCCCAGCTCCCAGTTCATCCACTCCACCACGCTCTTCAAATGCGTGTCCATCGATTGCTCGTCCGAAAATTCCTCTGACCTCTCTCCTCCGCAAATGCACTGTGTCTCATGCTCTGTTCTTGCTTTCTTGTCCATAAATCCCATTACCGCTTCACTCTGCGGACACCATTGATTCTGGCAAGGGTATAACAACGATTCCAATATGGGTTCTTGTTCGAATACACACTTTCGTTTCGTCATAATCTCATCGCTGCTCTGTTTATCTCTGTTTTTGTTGTGTTCTTCTTCTTTGTCTTCTTCTTCGTCGGTGATTCTTAAGCTCTTTTTTGTTAAGTTCATCAGAGCTTCTTCTTGATTCACAACTTTAGCCCAGGTGATTGTCTCTTTCGCTGTCATTTTCGCTTGTAAATTCTTCGATTGCCTAATTAATTTCTTCATGTTGTCTAAATCAGGCGACATGTGTTTAATCACCGCCGCCAAGACACTGATTTTCCACGCCTTTTTGAGATCGTGGGGCTTTTTATACGGCGGAACACCATGACCACCGGCGGCGCCCTGTTCACCCCACCAAAGCTCGTTACCCGTCGGCCACCATGGCGGCGCTAAACCCTTTTCCAGTGGGAATTTCCTCTGTGGAGGAATACAGTGCTGCATCAAAGCGGAGAGAATGGATCCCAATGTTGTGTCCTGTAAATCGGTGAGTAAATGCAAAAACGAATTGGGATCAATCCCTGATTCTTCAATTACTTTGGGGAGAAATTTCGCTATAGCCATTGGAGCATCTTGTTCGAATCGGACATCATCTTTCCACCATTCACGGAGGCTCTCGGAAGAGCCAGTGACCGGCTTTCCCTTTTCCGGAACGATTCCATAAACAAACCCTTGAGCTTTACAAGCTTCCATGATTTTATCCATGCACTTAAGAATGGAATCTTGAGCTCTAGCCATTTTCTTACGGCGAGAAGCTTCTTCTCTTGCAGCAGATTCAGGCTCTTCTTCATCATGCCTCTCCTTCATCTTCTTCATCCGTTGTCGATCTCTCCACATTCGTTTCTTGAGATCATCGTAGCTAATTTCCTCTTCTGGTTCTTGGTCTCGGTCGTCTTCATCGTTATGGGATCGGATTTCTCCATGGAACTCCACCATCATTTAAAGTGAGATGAGGAAGGTAATATGTAGTTTATAAAATTGGGGGGGGAAATTGAGATACAGTGAATTGGGTCCATTGTTGGGAAGGGGTATATATATAATGGGAAGAAATTGAGAATGGCGGTGATTGAAGGTTGGAGACAAAGTTTGCCATTAAGGAGGAGTAAATTTGACTTTGGAGGTTTTTGAAAGAGAGGAAGAAGAGAGAGGAAAAAGAGAGAGAAAGAGATGGTTGAAGAATGGGTGTAGGGAGCTTGCATGTTGAACACATATGCCATTTCATTACATCACTAACTTATCGTTTTATTTCTTTCTTTTTTACACAAACCAACTTAATCCTTCTCTATATATTTTCTTTTCCTTTTATATTTGACCAACTATTGTTTTTTCCATTCTTACTATGTCACACAAAATAATACTTTTTTTTATTTTTAACTTTATCATTTCCAAAATATATTAAATCTACTTACACATATTCTTTTTAATATTCGTTACCCATTTACAGTAATTTTTTTAATTTATATTTCTTTTTAAAAATGATAGTTTTGAATTTTAAATTATGCACAACATTTTTAAAAAAAATTAAATTGTATCTTAACAAATATTTAAAAAGTTACTGGAAAATGAAAAGATGTTATATATCATTTGTTTCATCTAAAATAATCATCTTTAAATCATTAACTAAATCAATTTTATTACCACCTTAATTTATATAAATCATTTTGTGAATCCTATTATGTATGCATTACTAAATTCAATCATTTTGTGAATGATATTACCCCATCATTGGCAACCGTTTGCTCATTTTTTTTAAACTTTTAAAAAGTAATAATTTAGTTGATTGATTTAGTGGTTTAAGTTAACTTTTGCATCATTACCATCACAATTGTAGAAATAATAATTAATTGTATAGTAATAATTTTTTAAAAAATTGCAAATATAATCAAATATAAATTTTTCTATATTTACGTGGATGATTTAAATTTAATTACTATAATTACAACTATTCTTTTATTTGATTTAGTAATTATCTAGTTTTTAGTGCAACTAGAATTCATGCATGTCAATTTTCATTTTAATATTCATTTTAATAGAAGTATATATTGTATAAAGGTATGTTTTCTATATTAAATTTTAATTTTAATTATGGAATCAAAACATTGCATAAGTGTATATAAGTAATGGAAAACAGTGACAAAGGATGAATTTGAGAGAAAATTGAGTGAAATTTTATAACATAATTATGTTGAGTCGCTAGTCATCTATAAGTTGAAGCATGCTCCATTTATCAAAATGAGAGTCTCTAGTGTAGTTTAAATAACTCTCATCTCACTCTTTATTTATGGCAGTGGAAAAATAATAGATTAATGAAAATTAAAAAAAGTATATTACTTTGAACCTGTTTACTACTATTATACAATTATATTTACATCTGGCATTGTTTATATCCAAATCTTTAATGAAATAACACAATGTAATTGGTGAGTTATAAGAAGGCTCAATTTGATTATTACATCTAAAAATTATGTCCGATCATTACCATTATCAATATATATATAGTTAATTACAACTGAACATTTTCAATTTTGACATCTTTACAATTACTATTAATGATATCAATTTTACTTAACCCTCAAAAGTAGAGATAAAGGTAACAATAACAGTAAATTTGCAAAACTTATAATAGAAATGGTCTAATTAAGTTTACGATTCAAGTCATTTATCGTTTGTCCATCAATGAAACTTTGGTATGATTACTTCCTTCATGATTTTCATGATTTTAGATATTAAAAAGAAAAGAAAAGAAAAGTAGTTTTGAGTTTTGTAGATGGTAATTTGAGAAAACAGTAGTAGGAGTATTATTTGTAAGGAACTAAAGTTTAGGTCAAATCCACAGACTTTGTATATTAAATTATATTGTTTACCCTCACATTAATTGTATATATATACCCATGATGTCACTTATGTCGTCGTCGAAACTCATATATTTCTACCCTTTCTTAATTTCTTTGAGACAGTGTTCCAACATCCATGGATGGAGTCAGTTCTTTTGAACCGACTGAATAATTAAATTATTTTACGTAGCCTTAAGAGTTAAGCAGCTTCAATATTTATGATTGTTTTTGTTTTCGTTTGCTATTTTATTGCTTTTTATTAATTAGAAAAGGCCCCTAGTGTTACTGTTAAGAGGGCTGGTGAAGCTTTTTGGTGACACTCAACAGCTGAGTGAAGTTGGTTTCTTTGATCTTAAGCGGTGTAAACTTTTGTAATGTTATTTAATTCATTCTTCATAGATAAGTTCTTATATTATATTTTCCTCCACTCATGCATTAAAATATTTGTAAGATGCCACTTACTAATCAGAAAGAGTTACGTAAGGAATTTCGTGAGTCATGCATGCATATTTGATTACTGCATTTAGTTGCTGGTTTTGAAAACTTAAATTAGAATTCAGAACAGTAACGCCATGACTTCATATACGACTATTGTAACCTTTGAAAATATAAAAGGATGTGCATTTTTAAAGCAAATGAAAAAGGATTTTAGGATATTATTTTATATAATTTAACCAAATTTGTATACTTCGTCCAATGTGAACTTTGATGATTAAAAACATGATATAATTATTGGTTCTAAAAGGTTATCTTTGATATGGTGCTTTTAAGAAACTAGATTTTATTAACGTTTTAGTGTTAATAAGACTCAATTTTTGTATAGGAATGTAGGTGATATATGTAGACTAATAATGAAAAGAATTAGAATGAATAAAAGCAAACTAAACTATGAAATTAAACAAAAAAGAAAATATATCATTGTTTAAAAAAGCTTCCCATTTAACTATTTGATTCTAAAGATTCAAATGTAAACTAGTTTTATTAGAAGGAAAAGTATATAAAAATTTCTGAAGTAAAATTAATAATAGCGGTGATACAATTAGTAATTGGAATACAATTTAAATTTTTTCTCTATTATAACATTTATGACTTTCTATCTAAACTAAAATAATATTCACATCGACAAAGATTATTAAAACGTACACATATATATATTAACCAGTTTCATAAGTTATATAAGTGTTTAAAACTACGTTACTCGACCAAAAAAACACTTCAATATTCTTTGCTCAAAGTTGACATTTAAATATAGTCTCGTGATCTACTTTGCCAAGTAAAGAATATTACCACTCTCTTATGGCACAATGTGCCCCACACTTAATTAGTCACCTCTTTTCTCTTCCATTCTTTCAAAAACTATTTAATTAGACCCCATTTTGATAAAATGATTGGGAGTTATTTAATTTGTTTTTAATTATTATATTACAATCTATAGATTAGTACGATCCACATATGCTGTAATAATCACTAACTATCATAATTAACTTCATGTCTCTCGTGTTTATTGGTTTTTATTTTTCGTTTGTGAAAATCAAGCCTATTTCCTCTCAACATATTACAATGAATTTTATTTTCATAAAGTAAAAGAGTTAAATTATTTAGTCAAATTTGAAAACTAATTTTTTTTTTTTGTTTTCAAAACATGGATGAATCGTTAAAAACATCGGTAAAAAGTAAATATAACTAAGCGAACATTTATATATATAAACTTAATTTTAATTTTTTTTTTAAAAAAAAAGAGCTAGGTCGTTATTAAAGATGACCTAATCAATTGTGATTGGAAATCAAATCATTAAGCTTGTTGCAATGATCATATTCAATTAACTATGCTATCCTTTTTAAAAAAACATATATTCTTAAAATAAAAGATTGGTACAAGCTTGAGTATCTAATCAAATTAAGTTTGTGAAATATTAATTAATTTTATTAAAATGGATGTGAACTGAATTAGAGAAAAGAATATAGGTTGGTTATGGATTAGATCAATGAAACCACATTCTACTTAACATCGGTAAAGCATATATTGTTTGAACTAAACAAAATCAAACTATTAAACTATACTTGTTTGGATGAAAAGTATTTGAGAATATTGTCTCCTCCCTTTCAACTCAAACATGAGTGGAATTGGAGATGAGGAAATCATTGCTATTATCCACATAAAGTTGAATCCTTTCCCAAATTGCTCTTAGTCATTTTTTATCACGTGCATAGCAAAACATATGTTTAAGCTTTAACAATAATGTCTTTCATCAACAAATTATTTATGTTTCCTTTACATATATATATATATATATACATGTAAACTTTTTCTCTATACATTTGATTTGTACTTTAGTCTTTCATTTTGAGAGAAATAGATTCAAAATGTTTGATTTTTTTGATTTAGAGTATAATCTTAAGCACTAGGGGATGAGGATTAAATTGATTTATTTACCCTTTCCTAATAATTTAAAATGTAATAAATAATTACTATTTAAGTATTATGTAATAATACACATCCTAAGAACTACATTTACACGGTTCAAAAGTAATCCATCAACAGTAATGTAAAGAGTGGACACCAATTGATTACTTTTTGTTGTTTACTTGTTTTTTTTTTTATATATATAATCTTAATCAAATGTGGTTTTTGAAATTTGTAATCAAATTCTATAATTTGATTGAAGAATAAAAGTTATATCGAATTGAAACGGAAGATTACATGAGATTCACTATTTTTATTGTTACAGTTACAAATATTGTTACTATAACAATATGAAAACTATGAAATTGTCATGCTTAATTTATTGTTACGGTTATCGTTATTGTCGTGGTCAATCAATAACGGTAAAGGTAACAGTAAAATGTGATAGATGTATATATTTCTAGGTAGGTAAGCACGATTAAAAGCAATGCATTCATTCCACCAAGTGTGGTCTAACGGTAACTTTCTTACGCAAAGATGAAGAGAAGAAAGAGTTAGACTTTGTTGTCTCGCTATGAAAACATAGTCTTTTACCTTTCATTCAAATGCCAACATTTCTCCTGCTAATGTGAATATGAGTTCATATATGATCAATTAATAGAACGATAATTTTCAACAAGAATTTCAACCGTGACTTTTGAAACAAGAACTACTTTCCTGTCGACCACTACTAAAACAAATAGATACTTCTTCAATTTTATTTTTAATGAATCTCATTTCGACTACAATGCGGTTTGGTATCTAATTCTAAAATAATTTTATTTTAAAAGTTTAAAGTGATGATCTTTGCAATTTTCATTGTTGTTTCTTAGTTTGAAATTCAATAATTCATCAATCAACACACGACTAAAATTAGGAAGCGTCATAAGATACCCTTAAAAGATGGTTAAAAACATTCATTAGATTTCAAAAACATTTATCCAAGTTGTTTAAAAAATGAAAATTTCTAACTTAGCATGATCTTTTTTTTTTTTTTTCTGTTTAAGAAGAGTTGTATAAAAGGTTTTGTTTGTAAAAAGATTGATTTCAATTTAATATTATTATTATTAGTAGTACAAAAAGTTTTCATAGAACTTCGTAACAATATAGTTCTTTTTTTGTTTTTTATTTATTATTTTAAAGATTTTACGATATAGTTTTTGAATAGTTTAAAATAATTTGTAATATTTAATTAATTATTGTGTACTTTTAGATTCTATGAAAATGTTTTTTAACGTAGAAATCTTTGTCAACCTAAAGTATTGTGTTCATATAAAAAAAAATCAGCATTAGAAATATTTTTTTCTTAAATAATACGAAAAGTGTCTTGCAAAATAATAAAAACAAAAATTAACGTGATGTCAAGCTACCAATATTTTGATGCCTAACTCAAAACAATAAGTATGTGTTTGGAAGAGGGACACAACTATTAAGAAAAATGATTGTGATAATCTTAGGATTATAATAATCCTAGTGTTATGATAATACGTGTTTGAGGTTAGAGTTATTATTGGTAGTGTTATGGTAATATTTGTTTGAAAGAAGCAATATGAAGGATAGTGTTACGATAATATTTGTTTGAGGAAAGAATTATTGTGGTAGTATTATGATAATATGCGTTTGGAGAAAAATTTATAATTGTAGTGTTATTATAAGATGTGTTTGGAAAAAAGTTATGAGTGTAGTATAATAATAAGATGAAGTAGGAAAATTTGTAGTTATGAGAAGATAAAAGTAGGAAAATATATAGGTTTATTAAACCCTAATCCCAAAAATGTAAACCGTTTGCCCAAATAAAGTTTGGATCATAACTCTTTTCCTAACCCCTAAATTCCCACCCCAAACACACCCTAGTAGATTACTAAGTAATTTTATAGCAAATAAGAGCATGGAATTTTTTGTGTACCCATGGTGATTGCTCTATATATATATTATTGCTTATATAGTGCTTACCTTTAGGTAAGATAACACTCAAATTCATCGTTGCTCTCTTTTTAATTTTTAGAAGTATTGAGTTATTGGTTGAATGATTGTCTTATGTCACTACTTACTCTAATAACCAATCAAATTATGTGTCAACTCAATTCTCAATGCGGTTTTTTGTTATGAATATATATCGTTGTAAGGAATTTGGACCAATAATTGTCGGAGTTCAACTAGTCACTTGGTCTGACAAAGTGTAAAGATAGTCTCTAGGTCTTGTTGAGCGCGCTCCAACGAGACTAAAGGTCTTCCCTAATTTTTTGCAAATTCACCTGGATCGATCTTTTAAAGCAATGATTAGCTATGAATTCTATCAACCTTGGCTCATCCATTTTAGCTGCATCTTAAGAATGACACAAACTAAATTTTTACATGCTAATTAAATTATTTGCAAATTCACTTTGCACTAATTTATAACAGTGTTAGAGCAGTTTGATTTCCATGGAACAAAGAAACTTCTTCAAACATTTCTTGACATAATTTTTCTTCTTCTACTTTTGTTAGAGATTGTACATATATATAGAGCATAACCAAATGAATTTGAACCAGACTATATATATCAGTGTGGCTCACAATTTATTGGTTTGACATTTGATGATCCATTAACACGATTAGGTCAAAGACATGATTCTTATAACACTCCATGAGGTAAAGGTTTTCACAATTATATGATATTATCTATTTTAGACATAAGTTTTAACAATATCAACTAAATTGATACATATTAAAGTTAATAAGCTATATATTTGAATGGATGGGGAGATGATATTGGAACTTTTGATCTAACTAAAAGATTTTAACCAATAAAACAATGAAGAAGTTGGCTGGTGGACTGAACTAAAACTTTGTTAATTTTTGATGAGAAAAGAAAAAGAAAGAGATCAAAGAAAGAAAAATGTATCATAAAATTTACACAAATCTTTATAACAAAGGAAAAAGTAAACATTCCTTTCCATGTCACTAAGTTGTCATCATGTACCAAAGATTCTCTGCCATACTCAAATTTATACTAAATTTCCAGACTTGATAATCTAAATTTTGCATATTATTAAATAAATTAGATCAAATATCTTTCAAAACTTTCAAAAGAAAAAACCTTTTTCATTCAATAATAGAATAAAAAGTAGAAAAAAAAAAGAAAAGAAAAGAAAAGAAAAGAAAAGAAGAAGAATATTCAAAATTCAATTTATCTTATTTTCCCTTTCTCTCTCATTCCACTAAACAGAGAAACAGAGCAGTACAGAGAGCTCCATTAGTGTAAAAATGGCGAAGTTAGCTGGCAAAAGTTGCTACAAAACAAAACGCAATTTCCCTAAAAACCGGATTTTAAGGAGCCGTTGCACTTTCTCTTGTGAAAATCAAGGGCAATTCCGTCATCTACCCATCTTTTCCATTAAATGTTCTCTCTCTCCCTTTTCTGACACTAATTTCCTCTGTTCTGCTTAGTGTGAAAGGTTTTTGCTTTAGTTTTTCTTTCATTTTCTTTTGTCCTTCCCATAAAAAGGAATGGCCATTATAATTCTTTAATTGAAACAGTGAAGTATGAATGTTTTCTAATAACTTATGTTTTTTCTTTTGAATTTTTTTGGGTGAAAATCTACACATTTTTCGAGGAGTTTCTTGCCATGGTGATTGTGTAAGCAGATTCCCACTAAGCTCTCTCTTTCTTTCCTTCTTAGGTTTTATTGATCTCCATTTTGCTTCATCATTACTGCCTTTCCCTCTCTATTTCTGCAAAAATCTTCGTTTCAGAGGTTCATTGAATACTAATAATCTCTGAGATCGTTTCGTTTTTTCTCTTTCATTCTCTTCAAGTTTTGTATTTGATGGGTTTGAATTTATGAGCTCTTGCTCACTGAACTTTCTAGCTTTGCTCTCTTTCGTGCTTCAAAACAAGGTAATAATCCTCTGTTTTCTTTTGTCATATTGTGAAATGTAATGTGAAGAAAACTCTGTCTTCTTAAGCACATTCCCTTTTGTGTGTCTTGTCCTTTTCTTTACAAACACGCTTTCCTGTAGTGGGTTCTTGATTTCGTGCTGAGTTTTTGAGTTGTTCGTTGAAAAGAGGCTGCTCTGTTTTTCTATACAGGTTTCGCTTTGTTTTGCTCTGTTTCTCGTATTCATCTCGATGCTCTACAATGTCTGATGCTGGTGGATTTCTTTGAAAATCGAGTCCGGAAGCCATTGATTACAAAGTGAGTGTTCTTTTAATTAGTATTTTATGGCTTCGACCTCAATTTCATGACCTGGGTAGTGAAAGTTTTGGCGAGAAATGGGTGGTACGAACTCCAAAATCGAGAACAACGAAGCCCTACGCCTTTGTAAGGAGCGAAAACGGTACATCAAACAGGCCATCGATTCGAGATACGCTCTAGCCGCTGCGCATGTTTGTTACGTTCAGGCCCTCAGAAACGTCGGCGTTTCTCTCCGACGATATGCCGAGGCTGAGGTGTTGATAGAATCGTCTTTGTCAACATCGGCTACCGAGATCGACAAAACGCCGTCGCATTCCTCTTATCCGTCTCCATGTCCGTCGCACACTGCCGATGCTTCGGAGTCTCCATTGCAGGAAAGCCCCATTTCTCCGCCGATAGCCACTATTAGTTACATGGTCGCCGGAGGTGGAACTCCTCTTACTGTCAAGGTCCGGCCAAAGTAACCATAGTTTTGTGTATGAAGAATCAGTTGCTGATTCTTCCCCATTGCCTCCACCACCCCCGCCGCCACTCCACGAGTCAGGGCCGTCTTGGATTACTTTGATACCAATGATGAAATTGAGAGCTTTAGGTTTTTGGGGACTGGTGGAATGGATGTGAGCTTTGAGGATGAGAGAATGTGGAAGCAATTTAAGGGAGAAATGATTGATCCCACCAAAGATAAATCTCATGAAGGAACTTCAAAGCTAGAAGCAGTGCAAAAAGCTGGTGATAATGGTGAGAATTTGAGTTCCTTTGAGGCTGTTGAAGAAAGAAATTTGGAGATGACGAGACGGGAAGATAAAGAGGTTAATTCGGCAAGTTTATCAAACAAAGTTGTGCTTGAACAATCTGCTTCGAGAGGCGGGATGGAGTTGGAGAAGAGATTGTGTACTGAACAAGAGGATCCCTCAGAGTTTATTACTCATAGAGCTAAAGATTTTCTTTCCAGCATTAAGGAGATCGATAATCGGTTTCAGAGAGCTTCGGAATCTGGGAGGGAGATCTCTAGAATGCTTGAAGCCAATAAAATCAGAGTTGGATACCTTGAAGAAAACGGTACATTGAAGAAAAAATGTCAATTAACTGACTAATTTGCTTGAGTTAGTTATAGCTGTTCATATGTGTATTTGATTAGTTCATTAATTTCCACTGTTGTATCTCAACTCTTGCAGGAAGTATATCCGGTTTTGCTTTTCTCGACCCTTTACGTCGATTACGACTTGTTTGTTGTCCTGCAAAACCTGCCCTCTATTCTCATGGTAAAGTTCTTTTTGGATGAAAGAGATAGAACCCTTGAATTTAATATTCTGATATAGCCCTTTCCTTGTTAAGCCTGCTGTATTAATAGAGTCATAATGTATATGTAGAAGAAGCTCATAAGACAAAAGTGATTACATGGAAAAGGTCAACATCAACTCGGTCATCTTCATCAAGGAATCCTCTTGCTGCCAAAGATGACGATGACAGTGGAAGTGAGTTTGTAGAAGAGTTCTGTATGATCTCTGGAAGTCATTCCTCTACCTTGGATCGGCTTTACGCGTGGGAGAGGAAACTCTACGATGAAGTCAAGGTACGTCGATGATATCATGGTGAAGTATCATTGGCAAAAGTTTATCGTATAGATGATATCTTGAGCTCATCATTTCAGTAATTGCATTCTAGCTTAAATCTTATAGATTGATGAACCATTTTTATGATATACAAAATGGTGAAGTATCATTAGCAAAAGTTTATCATACAGATGTTATCTTGAGCTGATTGTTTAGGTTATTGAAATCTTGAATAAGATTTTGGTGATCAATTTGCATTTTGACCTCTTTTTTTAATAAGATTTGTCTTTTCATATCACTCGTGCTTTTAGGCAAGCGAATCCATTAGGAAGGAGTATGATCGTAAGTGTGATCAACTCAGATATCTATTTGCAAAGGATTACAGTACACAAGTCATCGACAAAACGAGGGCAGTTGTCAAGGATCTGCACTCCCGGATACGAGTTGCAATTTATTCTGTTGATTCAATATCAAAACGCATTGAGAAAATGAGGGATGAAGAGATGCAGCCACAACTTATTGAGCTCATTCAGGGGTAAGAAGGGATCTTATTTTCCTCTTCACAACCGAAGTGATTAGGCGATATGACTCATTTTGTAGCCGGTTATTATAGATTGTTTGCTGTTTTGTCAATACTTTTTTGTTTTCGGTGCAGGTTGATCAGGATGTGGAAGGCGATGCTTGAATGTCATCACTCACAGTACATAACAATATCATTGGCATATCATTCAAAGAGTACTGCCATGGGTACACCTCGAGCAGATGCACAGAGGCAGATATCGATCCAACTTCAACAAGAAATCGAATGTTTTGGCCTAAGCTTTGCAAACTGGATCAACAGCCTTGCATCGTATGTTGGTGCTTTGAACGGCTGGCTACAGCATTGTATTCAGCCACAGGATCGTTCAAAGAGCAGAAGGCCATTCTCTCCTCGCCGTGTCATTGCCCCACCTATCTTTGTCCTTTGTCGTGATTGGTTAATCGGAATTGATGACCTTCCATCCAATGAACTCAGCAATGCCATCAGAGCCTTCTTGGGAGAATTGAACTGTTCAATATCCCAACAAGCTGAACTACAGAGGAAACAGAAGCTTGTCGAAGCAAACACTGGTGAAGAACTAGAAGGGAAGGCCGACGAAAATGCCACATTCTCTTCAAATATAAGTTGCATACATTCAAGTTTAACAAAAGTTCTCGATCGACTAACGAAATTTTCTGAGGCCTCACTCAAAATGTACGAAGATGTTAGACAGAAAAGCGAGGCCGCACAATCAACATATTTGAATTATAAGCCAGTTAGATATTAACCATGTAATTAAGGGGAAGTACAAATATGTCTCAAGTTGGGCTGAGATGGAATATTTGTATAGTTTTGAGGAATTTGTTGCATGATGATGATGCTCATTTTATTCTGCTTCCAGAAATCCTGTTGATTTCTTGAAAGTCAAATTCTTTTCTTTCCTTTTTTCTTCATTATTGTGATCTTAGGCAGAATCTAATCAATTTAGGACCATTGAATTCTAGGAAAGGCGTTCTAGTTCTAACTAAAGGCCTCAATATCTGTTAGGAATTCCTATTTGTACAAAGTCAAAGTCCATAATCAAATTCTTGAATATGAATAATGTATGTTGAGAAAAAAAAAATGGTTGAGACCATGAAAATTTAACACCTTAATCGAGATTGAAAGCATAAAGTGCTTCTCGCTTTAATTCTTCCTTCAATTTTTCATTACATCATCATAAAGCATGTTTTGATCAAAATTGTCAACAAAAATTTAACACCCTTAATTGGAACTGAAAGTATTAAAGTGTATCTTGCTTTATTCTTCCTTTAAATTTTCCATTAACTAATCATTAAGATGTAAAAGAATATAAAACAAAATAGTAGAAGAAAAGCTAACATTGAGTAACAGTTTGGCCAAACTTCTTTGACAGAACAAATCCTTTTAGATAATGTCATTTCTTAACGTAAATATCAATTGCAACCAATATTTAATCATTGACATTTCTATCAACATCTTATGATCTCCATATTTTATGTATCAATACATAGGAGAAAAGACACCACCATGACAATGGGTATACCAGAATCATTTGAGGTTTCAAGAATTGGCAGTCAATGATTTGTATAAGTGATAGTAGAACTTATCGAGGTTTTAGAAGCCTAACCACCCCTACTAATCGCCTTCAAGTTTGAATACGATTTGCGTGGGTTGGCAATCAGAACCCGACGTATTGTGTGTATTGGGAGTAAGCATTTGACTGCATTGCAATGGGAGCCCGAGTTACATGATCTGGAAGATCAAATGCATCAACTAGTTCTTGTGCAACGTTTCTCACTTGAAAACATAGATATTCGGTGAGCTTGTGAATTGCCTGCAGGGCAGAATGAAAATTAGCAGACGAATTCAACTCGAGGAAATGGGAAACAGTGTATGATATTTAGTTATTTATACACCATTTGATGCTGGCTACAAATACCTTTGCTTTGTTGGGAGCTACATAGTCAACATTTCGGTAAGTTCCAATGTCGTTCCATATACGATCCAAGGCGTAAAGATCGCATACGAGTTTCAGAGTAGCCTGTGTATTCGCATTGGGACATCTGATGTAAAATAACAATTTGTTAAACTCAAGAACAGAAAACAATATGAAGCAACTACAGGTGTTGGAATGAGAGGAACCTTTGTATAGCTTCAATAAATTGAGCAAGGATTACAGACTCGATATGAGATTCTGCGAAGAGTTAGAAGGTGATTCAGGCATCTATTCCATGCGCCAAAGCCACCAAGGGTTTTAGTATGCTTGCGAAGACGAACAGCCACACTTTGAAGTAACGCGAGATGTTCGATACTGTGAGATGAATATCATGAAGAATAAGGACTCTGAGTTTGAACATTAGAAGCATTTTCATTTTCAGGAGGCAACTGTTATTGATACTACACTTGGAAGGCATCTAGCTGAAACTTAGGATCTCGCAGATGGTCCGCACTTTCCCAGCGTGCAGTGACGGGATTTGGCTGAGACAGATATGTATTCATGGATTCTCGCAAGTAGTTCCATGTAAGTGCAAGTGTCCCACCTTGAAATTTCTCCTTGTATTGCTTCAAGAGGTATGCTGCGACCTATACAAAAAGAGAAAAGTTCAGCTCTAGTCATCCAACGGTTAAAAATTATTAGAAGTTCTTTTGCATCATAGAGATGAGCCTAATAACTAATAGCAAGAACCCAGAATGAATGAATTGAAGAATAAATATACTATCATCTAAGGGAAAACCAATGGCCAACAAGCAAATGATTATGTTAGCAAAACCTGTTGTAGAAGAACTGTATTGTCCCCTTCAAAAGTTTGAAAAATATCATGATCGTTCCTAAGGGTACCAAAAGCGATTGACAGCAGCATATCCATGGCCACCACAGGCTTCCCTGCAGGTACTCAATGACTTCGCTGTGTATGAAGTAATGTAAGCCTTAAGCCCCGCTGATAATGCATGCACATCTCCAACTAGTTCTTCATCATGAGTCTTCTTCATCTGTGTATACTTCTCCACTAGTTGTATAGTAGCAAATTGGAAGGCGTATGTTGATGCCAGCATTGGCATTAGCTTGTGTTGTTGAGATTGGTAATCCAGAATACTGACTTCAGCCTGCTTTGGAGGACCGAATTGCTGACGTAACAGCGAATATCGAATTGCAATTGTAGAAGCAATCTTAAGAACACTAGCTGACGAATATGCCAGGGCAACTCTTCCACCTACAAGTTCTCCTAACGTGGCTGCAAATCTTTTATTGATCGATGGTAAACTACTCTTATACTTCCCATCTCGGGAAACCTGTCCAAATCGATCAAGGAGATTATCTCGTGGAATTCTCACTGAACGGAATCTCAATGCTCCATTATCCACCCCATTGAGGCCTACCTTGTGGCCACAATCGTGTATTTCAATTCCAGGAAGAGTTTTATGAGTCTTAAGATCTCTTATTGGAACAATGAACGCATGAACACCCATATCAGCAGTCTTCTTAGAACCGTGAGTTGGCAACACCAGCTTAGCGAAAACAGTGGCAAATTTTCCATGAACTGCAGCATTGCCAATCCACCATTTGATGGCTCCATCATTTGGTGTATTGATAATGAATTCATCAGTGATCAGATCAAATGTAGCTGTTGTTTGTAGACCCTGAACGTTTGAGCCTTCAAAGAAGTAAAAGGAAGAGATTCTATATCAAAATGCAAACCTATAGTACTGAACAAGATCTGAAATAAGCTCACAAGATTTAATTAGATTCCCTAAAGTTAAGCATCTAATTAATATTACCATATAAGTTGTATAGCATACAACATAAAATGAGGTGTGAACTTAGTGGAAAACAAGTTCTTTGTGCTACAGATAAGGCTAAACTTCTTTAAAAAATAAAAAATAAACAACAAAATTCTACATTCTAAACTTACCATGATGAAGTTCAGTCATAGCAAAACATCCAGGATAATCCACATTGTCAATACCATCAAAGAATTTGTCTCTGTGCTTTTTGGTTCCTAAATTGAGAACAGAGCCGCCCCAAAGACTACAAAATGAAACATAAATATGCCAAATTTCAATTAATATAGCATAACTAAGCTTAACTCAAATTCATGGTCAGCAAATTTTCTTCACTCTAGAGAAGAAGAGCTCAAAAGTTTGGAAGAGAAATTCCAGTTAAATTCATGGTGAGCAAATGTTTTGGTCAAAAGGATTTTCCTGATTAAACTAATCCAAATTAAAGATTGAAACTTAAAACACGCTACCCAAGAAACTGTAGTTCTTTGTTAGAACTTACATCCAATATATAAATTCTCAAATTAGTTCCAACATTGAGAAACTTATTCTCATATGTTCTCCAAGTTTATTGCGAGAATCTAGATAATATGTTTTATTTTATATTAATGAAATATTGGGTACAAAAAATTATAGTAAAAAAGGTCTAAAGAAACTGATATGGAGAAAAACAGAATAACTCCAAATAATATTTGAAGTGATTTAGCTAAAGCCTAATTAAGAAAGAAACAAAACAATTTGATCCAAGATTCAATATTCAAGAAGGAGATGATATGATATGAAAATAAAGACGACCTGAACTGTACACCCATTTTAATGGCAAGAGAGACATCGACGCTTCCAACGGCTTCCATAATGGCGAAATATTTACCAGGATCTTCATTGACAAACAAACTAAACGGCTTAATTCCGGCCTCTCTCACGAGACCGATCAATTGCTTCATACAAAGCTCCCGATGATCGTTCATAGAGATCTCTACCGGCGTTTGCAATTCAGGCCTCGAATTGAAGTAGTCAAAAACGCGCTCTTGAATCTCCCTATGTTTCCCCCTCATAAACACTGATAAACTTTCCATGTCGACATCCATTCTGCCCACCTTGGAATTTCCGGCGCACGTTACGATTTCCATTCTGTACGAATCATCTCCGGGAAGGGGAATCATGGGAGTCAGGTGCAAGGACAGACGCTCGATCCGCCGGGAGGCTGCATGAGATTCATCCTCGGGCGCCCGATTTGATTCTCTTGGTGATGCCATGTCTTCGGACGACGATCGCAAACACGTTGAGAAAGAGATAGAAGCTAAGGTACCGGAAGGCGGTTGGGGGATTGATTAAAAGAGGAAGGGGAGCAGACGTGGCGTTCGTTGAATATATACGTGTCGAAATATGATTGGGAGATGTGGGTGCCAGTTGAATTGGCGCGTTTCTCAAAGCAGTTTGGATAAAGGAAGAAGCTTTTGGACATTCACATTTCACATTTTATAACATATCTTTACTCTTTATTTACCAATTTTCAATCTCTAACTTATGAAGGAATAGACTTTTTTATTTCTGTAATTTCATTCAATTTTTAGTTTTTATATTTTAATATATCTTTACATTATATATTTATGTTGAAGGTCATATTTTTCGGTTTTCATTACTTATTATTTGTTAATATTAAATAAATTATTAGAGTTAGAAAAATATTGCTATCAAATAAATTCAAATTTTATTTTCGGTTAATAAATTAAACATAGGACAAACCTATTTAATTCCTATTACGATTTCCAACTGTAGTGAACAAAATCAATAAATTAATAATTTAGATTATAAATATAAAAGAAATAATACAATATATATCCAATTGATAATTGTTATTATTGGTAAGTAAATGGTATTTAAAATTTTAGAAGGGCCTTACCGTGTTTTACTCATCAAAATTTCCAAATCAAGGGACGTAAATAGGATAACTATAATGAGACATTCAAATTGACAATTTCCACTTTCAAATTATTATGATAATTACTTCATGAAAATGTGGTGCATTGGACAATAATCAATCATCAGTCCCTCAAATTATCTCAATCTCGAATTTCTATTATTTCCATGATCTGAAGTAATGGCATATGATAGAATCTCAATAACGATTTTCTTTCTTGGACAATTCTCTATCAATGGCAAAAAATTGGATATCTAAACCCCTGTTCGGTGTTCATTCACCTATTCTTCTGAGACTTTGAAAAAAGTGTATGATAGAATCAAATTGTTTGATGCCGTCCATTTTTGGGTCAGTTTCAAACTCAGGATCAATATAGAAGAACACCTGCAGAATCAGGTCATGAACCATATGATTCCCCTAAAAACTCCAACTACAAAAATGAATTTTATACACTTACAGGCATGTCGATCTGCTCCCCGGGAAGGAGACGTTGCTCTTCAAAGCAAAAGCATTGTATTTTATTGAAGTAGATTGCGGCCTGTAACAAAGTTCAAGTGCAAAAGAAAAGTTTCAATCTTCTTTGTTATTTTGATGAGTTCTATACAGAAACGAACATTTGTCTATTTCCTGACAGCCTCAAAAGTTTGAAACAACTATTATGTTATGAAATTGATAAAGTAAGATGGATAAGGAGGCATAAACAGTAAAGAATCAGTCAGCATAGAGGTTTACGAAACTCACTAATCGTGTTTTCATATGCATTTACAGAAGGGACAGAGGGAGAATGATTTACTATTACAAAGAATATTACAGATCATTCATAAAGTAAGAGTTCCAGGTGCAACTTTGATTTTGTTCATTCGCGTTGATGTATTAACATAATTTTTTTTTCCATTCTAAAATTAAAAAAGATAGGCAACAGTTTTAAAAGATCAATCTACAAGCAGTTTCTAACATTTTTTTAAAAACCAAGCAAACCCATGTAGATTGTTAACCCTGGATAGAATTTACTCTTAACAAATGAATGATAGAACAGCGCAATGAAAAGATCAGTGACTTGAGAAACAAACTGAAAAAGCCAATGAAGATCAAACTTCATTGATCATCTTAACACTTCACAATTCAAGCACTAGCGAGATTTCCATAAATAAAGCCAATAATCTCCTTTACAGCATACAATAGTTGAAATTTATTAAAATTGTGGTTTCTACAATACAATGTAGGGAAACTAGTTACCTTCATAGGTGTAACATTGTACGTAGACACACCAGTAATTGGAGTTGAACTTCTATTTTCAGCAGTATAGAATGCAAGTGCACTTTCTCCAGGTTTTACCCTTACCTACAACAGATGAAGTTAGTTTTTACTCCATCGAAAGTATTGTTCCTTATGGAGCGTGCATATTTGTGCCTTATTGTTTCTTGTTGATGGAATGAGATGCCAGAAGTTAAGGACAAGTCAACAAATGAATGGCATTAGAACAGAAGTGAATGCAAACATTCCTACACGCACACAAGCAGAAGTATCAAGATTAAAACATTTTTTCGCAGAGCATGAGCGTGTGTGAGTTATACATGCATATGCATAAGGAAACACCTCTCTCTGTGTTGGAATAAACTTCCAAGGCATTCCATCAGCTACGTCAGCATTAAACTGGACAACAATATCCCTGGTAACAAAATGAAAATTTATCAGGCATTGAGAAATTAGACTTTTTTTTTATATATTTTTATTAATACAACATGAAAGAAAGGCCAACCACCTAAGGTTAGGGTGTAGAAGAAATCCCTCCCACACAAACTAAACCATCAAACCATTCCAATCATTAGTTATGAGACTATAATTACAAAAAAAGGTTTGAACGCCCACCAAGATGTAGAATCCTGTTCACTACACCGAAAATTATCCACCAGGGTGGCACAAAGAAGGGTCTTAAAAACCACAAACTTTGAAGCCCAGAACGCAGAACCAGCAACAAATGTAAAATAGCTACAACGTGGATTGTTCTAAGTAAAAAGTGATTCAGTAAATCATTTTCTTTGTAACAAATGAAACTTCAAGTATCTTTCTTACAGATAAATTCATTTAAACCAGATCGACTCTATTAAATTGTGGTTGTTCCAACTCTTCAGGCTGATTGACTCCTTCTCGAACACCTATAGTCCATCTTACCTCTCTCACAAAAAATCCTTTAAGTTTTTCATGCTTTAAAGCCCGACAAATTCTCTCCACAGCCAGTATCAATACATCCAATTTTAAGATGCCATCCAGGAAAAAAGCAACGAATTTTGAGTGGCAAAGAACTGATATCATAACAAAAACTCGGAATAACCTTTGATTGTTGAAACAATCAATAATAACCTACCAACAACCTATTTGAGTTAACTTTAAGACTAAAAGCTCTCTCTTGAAGAGCAACATAACCTTGAACAAATTCCTTATCAATTCCACAAAGGGAAGAGCAAGGGGTCCACTCCAAACTGACGATTGAAGATGATTAACAAAATTTTGGTCTATGACAATAATACAATCTTCTATGACTGGAGTGCTTGCTTATTCAACAATTAACTTAAAGCATTGTTGCAGATCCTTAGAAGGTTGACTAACGTGTCCATTTAAAAGTACAAGCAAGAGTAACCTTCTCCAGCATGTTGCCCAAAGTTATACATTTGGTGGATACATAAATCTTTAGATCATTCAATCTTGCAACATCGAAGAAAAGGAAAGACTCTTTCCTTGAGACCATGTTTACTTTTGAAAGGTAATTATTTTATCCAAATATTGTGAGTAGCTACTTGTGCTTCAATTTTTCTTCAAGGATATTTTCTATATAATAATAATAATATAAATGAAGAAGAAACTATGATTGTTTTGCTTGCTAAAAGTATTATTGATGGTAAGGCATTGCAATCTAACGACAATTGAAAAAACCAAAGGCAGTCAAAATATTATTTCATTTACTGTCCTAATTTATTCAATTTCCATCGGCTTCTAAACGTTTGCATCTATGCCTCACATTCTGCAACAAACCAGCTTGCAACTGCACATCTAATCTAGTGCAAACATGAAAAGATACAATGCACAAAAGTATTGCAATGCTTGTACTAAGGTTTAGCAGGACAATTAGTTTAGCAACAAAATACTTGAAAAATAAAACCGTAACTAATCCAATCATTGCTTCAAAATAGAACTACATTAAAGAGAATTGAAACCTTGTAGTTACTGTTCCATCTTTAGCATGGCGAGCAATTTTTTCTTCAACACTCTGCATAAAGGAAATCCTTTCTCAATTGAAAAGCAAAGGTATGAGGAATCTGACACAATAACAAAAACTAAAGAAAAATACCTCACGGCGCTGAACAGTGCCCCCATAACCAGTAGCTTGGCAGAACCTCCTATAAAGAGGAACAGCCGCATAACTACATCCTACCATGGTAAGAACCAATGCTACAAGGTAGAAAAGCATATTTTTGGACTTCCGTTCAATAGCAGCTGTAGAGTAGCTGCGCTGAATATTGTGCAAGGAAGAATACCTCCCAATATAACGAGTAGAAAGGGGTGAAAACCAATGCTTTTGAAATGACTGTGAATGAAAGCCGCGTCCCATTTTTAATTCACATACATCTAAACCAGTACCTCTTTTATAAACATTACAAGTTCGACTTAAACTATAAGTTGACTGCAGTAGAAAGTTGGATGTCAACCTGCATCCAAAAAGCATAGAGTGAGCATCTGTCAACAAAATCAATAACCAATCAGCAATGTGATAGTGGAGATAGATTAAAAATATACTTTCTGGCAAGCACGAGTAATCAAATAATTCTAGTCAGTAAGTCACTCATAATAACAAAATACCCTAAGTTAAGGATCATACAGGATTAGCCAAAAACTCATATAACATATGAGATCCAAAGATGTTAGTTCTCTGAGATTTAGAGATAAACGAGGTGTACTGGTTTGTTTGAGGACATCGAGTGAAACTGAAATCAGGAATGATAAAAGTGGTGTACTGTAAGCGGGAAGGAACAATTTTAAAATTAGTAAGAATTCCAGGTGTATGAAATATTAGTATAGTCCATAGGATATTTGATTAGATAGAAATAATAGACTTGCCAATGGAAAAGCTAAAAAATTGAAGCAAGGTGTTCAACATAGCAAAATTCCATTTATCATCTTTTTTTCTTTCTTTCTTTCTTTCCTCAAATTGGGGAGCGCTTTCTGTAGAATTCTTGGTTCGCTCCAGTTTCCGATTCTGTTACGTGGAATTTTATTTCACTTTGTAGCTTTTCACGTAAGAATGAAAATTTTGTTTTGAAATTAGCATATATAAGACAGATACACCATTAACAATTATAAACTGTCATTGACAAATCAGACCACCTGCTTATATGGAAATACTAGAAATTTGATTCACCAATCACTACTTTTATGTAATTAATAACTTGGATTCCATATCATAAGTTCTTATGGGGCAAGAAAAGACTTGTCAAGAAAGAACAGGACGAGTAAGTTTTAAAAGCATTAACTATGTATTAACACGTCAAATCAATTATAGTGAGAAGAAAAACTCCTCAACTATCAGCAAGTTTAATGAATTAATATAACTATCTTAACGGTAACAAACATTGAACTGTATCTTTCATCAAGGGAAAACCATAGTCCCAGGAAAAACTTACGATGCATGAACATGTGAACTGAGATTACCATTGCGAGACCAGATGTAGCTTGGACACTGTAACCCATGATCAGCCTCATAGCAGGATGCTGCTGTTGCAAAGCTCAAATGTTCTGGCACGCCATCTCCAAGAAAAGCAAGTGCTCCAAAGGACTGCATCAAACAAGAAGATCCAGGTTGATCAATCTTTGAGAAAGGTTGAGAAAGATGGAACCTTCATTTACAATCTAGAGTAAATTAAGATAGCACAATTTCACAATTTTGACAAAATATTGCAGATTTGATTTGTCAAATGAGTTCTCCAGGGGAAAAAGAAGAAAAAAAAGGCAACGTTCTTACGGTAGACTGGGTCTTAAGCTTCCTCCTTAGTAACTGCCCGATCATTCCTCCACCAGCCATTTTAGTAAGTATTCCATAAGCTGGTTAAGAAGCCAAACAAAGAGTTTAGAATAATAAAAATGAAGATAAATAAGCATTTCAGGCATAGCTCAAAATAACCATACTTCATAATTAACGTAAATAGCCTTAGCTTGTTTCTTTTAAAAGAACACTTTTGTTTTCTTCTATGGGAGCATGTGGTTCCAATATACGCATATTCCATTACCAACCTCCAGAAGGCCATCATACAAACACAGATTCAAAATAAATAAATTAAAAAAATAAGAAATACAATCGCTATCAAAGGACTGAAAGGTAGTAAGAAAAAGTTTGCCTTCACATTACAAGTTCAACTATTTAAATAACTGGTGCAACCATGTATGGTATACAACTTCTAATTGGAGTGCAATCCACAAATCCTTTAGTAATATTTCCTCTTTTATGATTATTACTATTTAAAATAAGAAACAAAACTTTAATTATCAAAAAAGAGGAGTACAAAAGAAAAGAGATGGGGTATCCCCACCAAGCCAAATGGATAACAAAAAAGGTTTCCTATCCACACCCCGATTTAGGTTTTTCCCTCTAACCTAGATCGTGGCATGGAAATACTTTTTGAACACGACCTTTCAATCTAAAAGACAAGCGAACAAGTTTTATAAAATTCTATAGAAAATTCGACAGCATCTCCCCTAAAATATGGGTCGTTAGCCAAAACCTGAAAAGAGAGGAAAACTACACTTTTATATATATAATCTTCACACTTATATTAGCATCGACGGTGTCTCACCACAAACTCATCCAAACTAGTCCAGAGTCTCAGTTGGAGTTTATATCCAAACTTGTCCCAAACAAACTTAAGTGTGGTGAACAATACTTTAGAGTTCTCCAAGTCTCGACTCTTCTATTCAAAACATTGTGGCGACATTATTTTCATGTCAAAACTAAATGGGCATTCATGAAACTTACTAAAATTACCCAAAATCTTACTAAATACTCATCAGAGTAGCCTTAATTCTAATGGATAGCACATAACAACCTTGTAACTTCAAAGTCTAGCATTCAACATTATGGGCTATTCAATATCAACACTAAAGTTAAATGGGTACTCAAGACCCAAACCATAAAGCTTGAAATTTTACACAAATTTGTGTCGATCACCCAATTTTGAACTTCCTGACAGCTAGACAGCGATTAAATTCCCCTCGAGAACCCAAATCTAACACCAAAATGTAATGGATAATGTTTAATTCAAGCCAAAACTTGGTGGGTGTTTGAAAGTTTACAAGAAACACGATAGAATATAATAGATCTTACCCCAAAGCCAAAATTTAGCGCGAACGGCGGAGCCACGTGGTGTTCACAGCTGCGGTACAAGACAAATATGAGACAAGACAAGTAGTGGCGATTTGGTCGTCGTCCGGCGAGTCAAGCGGCGCAAGGGTGGCTGGGTGGTGGCGTCGACTGAAGGAGAGGAAGAGAGGGGTTTTGGACTTGTCGACGGCAAGCTACGCCGTGGCCGGCGTGCGAGAGAGAGATAGTGAGCGGAAGAGAAGTTCAAGAGAGGGGAGGGCTGTGCGCTCGAAACGTGTAGAAGAAGTCTCCCGCCCTTCTTTAGTTGGGCTAGGGGTATAAACGGGTTACTAGCTTATAGCAAGTTGAGTGATTTATGATCGGCAGAAACTAAAAAGATTCCAAATAGATACAAATTAAATAGTCATGGATATAAAGCTTCAACTGAAATTAGCAAGAAAATCTGTTGAGAAATGTGCTGACAAATATGTCACATATTTCAACAACTACTAGCTACTGATCCAAGAAGATTAAACAAAATTCACTTAGAACCTACATTTGAATAAGAAAAACTATAACAGCGGGATTGCGCCAACTTCTATTAATTCATCAAGTTCATCGCATTCATAAACACCAATTTCTAAAACAGAAGAAGCCAACAACAAAAACACCAAATTCCAAAAAACAAATCCAACAAATTCAAAAAATGAAACATGCCCAAAAGGGACAGCTTGCCTGAGTTTCAATCTCACAAACAATCAACAAAAATGGGTCTTAAACAAAGGTAAGATACAGAAACAGAACCCAACCCTGAGAATAGGCCAAAAACTGGATGAAAAGAGCGAAAAACAATATGGTAAGATAAGAAAAAGAAAGAAGGAACTAGATAAGCCTCTGACCTGAGGTTTTAGGACTCACGAAATAAATCCTAATCAATATACGAGAGCAGAAAATCCAGAAGCATTCTTCAAAATTGCATCAGGGGGGAATTGTGGAAGAAACGATTCGAGCAAAAAAAAACATCAAATAAACAACCCAACCCTTGTTTAGTTGGGCTGGGGAGGGGTCTGTATTCCTCCAAAATCGACCCAACCCAAATAGCCACGGTCTGTGTACGACTGAACCGAACCGAACCGGGTTGGGTGGGGGTTTCTTTTGTACAAATTCACATAGAAACGAAGATTTCCTTTTATTTCTTCAAATCTTTGTTATTATTGAATGTGAAGAATTTATGGTTCTTGATGCCTATGAGTGTTTAATTATTATGAGTTTGTTTTCAAAATTGCTAAGCGATATTAATGTTTTTCCTTTCACATTAAGGAAAACGTTTAGACAATTCAGCCCACGCTAACTTCCAAGCAAGAGAAAGCCCAATGCTTGATATGTGCTCCATGAGCCCACTATTCGGCTAAATCATTTTCCAATATGTGACAAGATTTTGGAAAGAAAAAATATATTAATAAAGCAAATTTCTTTGAGTATTTATTATTATTATTATTATTACATCAACTAGTTTAATACTATTATATATTACTAAAGCAAAAAATTGTCTTTAAATTGTAATATTATTGAAAATATTAACAAATATAACAAAAATATCATCATCTATACATATCTATATAGTAGTCTATCATGATCTATCACAAATAGATGGTCATATTTTACTATATTTTAAAATATTTTTGTTCATTTTACTGTATTTAACAAGTCTTTCTAAAACTTTAACCATGAGAAGAGAAGAAAAGAATGAACAATATTTTATTATTTTATTTTTCTTTAAAAAGGTAGTTCTTCAGAAATATAGTTTAAAACAAAAATATCATTAACAAACAAATACAATTTTCAAAAAATAAAAAGAATAGAAATTATATCAAAATGGACTGAAAAAGAAATTTTAAAAAAATCTGCCTTTGAACACTAACATTACATTTAAAAAAAGAATAAACAAATATGTAGTAAACACACATATACTCAATTTTGAGAGACATGAAAACAAAATAACAGAAGGACTAAATAAAATAAATAGAGATTTATTATGAATATTATTATGTTTTTGTTTTTATAGAAATGCATTTTGGCATTATTCATAATTACCAAAAAAGAGAATTGTTGGGTTGTAGAAAATAGGGTTTTGGACAAATATTCTTGAAAGGATGGAGTGAATAAGACATGGGCAAAAGAGAATGCCATATATGATTTTGACTCTCTAATCTAACCCCATCCCTTTGATGTTTACATCACAATCCCAACCCACTCTCATTTACTACCATTCAACATGCCCTGCCCTGCCCTTCCCTTCCCCCCCCCCCCCCCCCCCCCCCCTCTATCCGTTCCAGATGCAACTTCTATCTCTTCGAGATGCAAACCTACTCTTACATCATTTCGAAATAATTTCAATAGATGTGTTTAGTGCATGGTTGAGTTAAATGGGTAATAACTGAGTTTACTTATCTATAGAGTTTATAAAACAACTTGTTTGGAATGCATAAAGTTGAGTAAGAAATTATTATATACAACGCGATTTTTGTAAACTAAAGAATTGTGATTCTTTTGTTAGCTAATCTTTATTTGTTTAATTTTTTTACATATGGTTCAATCATATGTATTTTTCTATATATTTTCGACACTCGATTGTGGTATCAATAACATAAAAACTTCACACGCGTTGTATATATTAAAACTTTATGCATGTAACTTTTATATCTAAGGTAAACATACAAAACACCTACATTTTATAACGATAGTAAAATTGCAATGTTAAAATCGTGCATAGTATAATAAGCATACATTACACACATGCACGCACGCAAAATATGTACTCTCACATGTGTATAGAATGTATGAGTGAAAATGCATAGAAAAATAAGTAATTATAACTTGGATAGTTTTAGGTTGGTCATCAAGGTTTAATTTTTTGTGTGACATTTTGTATCAACGTAAATTATGGTTTATTATGTATGTATGTGTGTCGTTGGTTTGTTGATTTATAATATTTCTATCTAACATACACGTAAACACATAGGATAAAATACTGCAGAATTAATGCATAATTTGGAGAAAAAATACATCTAAAAATGCATCAATATTTAAAAATTTATATGTATTATATAGTTTTTTCTTTTGAAATATGAAATGTCCATTTCTCCTTTTTAATTCTTTGGTTGCACATGGTTTTGGGAGTTGTTGAGACTTTTAATTCGTAGTTAGGTTTTGGATGTTATTAATGTTGATCATTGTCATCATGGTTCGATTTCAAGGTTTTATAAAGTTTTCTTTCAAAAAAAAAGTCTCTCCTATGAAAAATAGATAAATTTTGAAAAATATTATGTCTCTACTATTAACTTTTAATGTAATTTTTTTATCATATATGTAAATTGATAAATTGAATTAAGAAAGCAAATATTCATAAGAAAAACTAAGTTGTTAAATAATAAAAGATGTTATACTTTCGTGAGATTCTCATGGGTAGAAATTTAATTTGTTTAAATTTTTTTCATTAAATAGAGTGCATTACATTTTTAAATATAACAAAATAAACTAAAATATAATAAAATTTCAAATTTATCAATAATCATAGAATATAAAATTTTAGTATATTTTGAAAATATTTTTAATAGTTTTATCATTATTCCTATCATTTTTTTTATTTATTTATTTTTTAAAAAATAAAATGGATTACATGTAGAAATTGAAAAAGTAAACTATTACAAAATAAATAAACAACCATTGAAATATAATGATATTTTCTTTTATTGAAGGTAAATCAGGAGGAAAACAATGCTTTCTCATAGATTTTTTGAATTTGAGGCAAAACTAAAGGACAATTTAATTTGCTCTATTCTTTTCTCATTTCCTTCACTCCTTTTAAGAGGCAATATTGTGATGCATTCAAAATTTTCACATAAAGGGTCAGAAATTCATAAAAATTTAAATAATTTAAAATTAGAAAAAACCAATACATATATAAATACGTGTATTGTAAATTTAGAAAAAACAAGAAAAATCAATTAACCATACCCCTACCACATGCCAAAGATCACATAATTTGATCATTTGAGAAAACAAAATGTATAAATATATATTAAAGACAATTATTATTCAAGGACCCACCGTGATACGTTCTAAATCCGCATGAGAAGTCTTTCTAAATGGAATATAAAACAAAATCATATAGAGATATCGATATCATACCATTGTGAAATATTAGAATCGAAATAATAACCTAATTTGTCTCTTTTTGACCAAGAAAGAATAACAATTAAATTAAAAACTATCTTTTTCCAACTTCCAACAAATTAAAGAGTGGGTTTTGCACATAATCTAGTCAACACTGACTATACTCTTCTACCCCTCATGGACCCCAACTAAAAAAAATTAAATTTTATATATTTGAATACATTCAATAAATATGTTTTGATTATAATTGATGAGTTGGGTAAATTTTGTATTGTTGTGCTTTTGGTTTGGAAAGAGGATTGGTCAAAGGATATGTATATATAAGGAACTATAATATTGTACAACTCTTTAATGGGATAAGTTATTCACCATTGTAATACAATAAATATCCAATTACCTAACACTTCAATTAAACTTAGTTTCATCCATCTTAATCTATTTCATTCACTTAACTTCCAAAAAATAAAAAAAATAAAGAATCTTATATGTGTATGATCGATCAAACATTTAGTGTATTTTTTTTTCTTTCTAAAGTTTGTCATTTTTCCTTTTAAATTATAGTAAGTTAATCTTTACTTATTATGTTTAATTGATAGGTTATTATTTTTATGGTTTTTGTATACCTGTGACGTCTTAGCTAAGTTTTGAAACAAAAAAAGACTTTTCAAGATTGAAAATTTTGGAGGATAAATTTAAAGTTAAAAAATGGGTGTATTGTGTGAATATACATGAACCATATTTTTGAAATGAGAGGGATCATTAATAATATTATTGTTAAAAATGTTTAAGATATGGAAACTATATTATAAATGATAATGAATAAAAATTAAAGAAAAAGAAAGGTTTAGGTAGCAAATTAATTAGTTTGCAAAATAATGTTTAATATTTGAAAGTAAAATAATGATACAAAATAATATTAATAATAAAATGAGGTGACCACATGCATGTTTGAAATGGAAAGAAAAAGTCTTAAGAAGGGTTGAAAGAGGTAAAGATATTCAACCTTTGAACGACTCATCTCTCTATTCATAATTGATTGAATGGTTAGTTTTTTGAGTACACGAAATGCTTTCTTCTTCTCTTTTTTTTTCAAATATATCAACATGGTTGAATGTATTTATAAAATTTAATAAAATATCACAATCTATCAAATGATAGAATTACGAAAGTTACTATTATTTATGTCTATATGTATCATGATAGACACAAATATATAGTACGTAGTTTATCTGGTCGTATTTGTAAATGTTTTTAGAAACTTTGTTATTTAAAACAATTTAATTTATCATTGTTGATTTTTTTACCATTACCAACTTTTTGTTAGTCGTCAATTTCAAATCTTAAATGTTGTCTCATGATTAACACAATTTGCTAGGGATTGTTTCCAGAAAATCCGATTTGTTCGAAACAACAAAACGTCTGTTTTTCTGTCATTAGAAATTCAATAAGCTATTAATATTTTTCTTCTAAAAACTTCATAGTAGTTATTGATTAGATTCATGAAGTTGCTGTAAACTAATAATTTTTGGGTGTATTTTGTATTTCTATCGTGATAAATCACACAAACCATAACTTTTAATGAGACAAATATTAGAAAATCATGTCATCCAACATAATTGAAGTCTATATTCTTAATTAAAAGATGAGAAGTTCAAATTTCTCTAACCTCAATCATAACGTGGTAAAAAATTAAAAACAAAAATAGGTTTAGTTTTGAAAAACCAAAAAAAAAAAAAAAAAACACTTATCATCAAACAAAACTTTAGATTTCAAACTGGAACGTTTAATCAACTCGATCGTATTACATATATATATATATCCACCATATCGCTTCAATGTTACGTTATTTTCTCGTAGTACACAGTATATATAGAATGGCATGAACCATATATATGTTTGTAAAAGTGTAGTAGATTTGTCTCATTCTATACAATATTCTAGATTTGTCTAATATATTATGAGAATGACCAATATCTCAAAAGAAAATGTATTTATATAATATGTTTTTACTACGGCCTTCTTTTGTTTTTGGATAAAAGTATTCAGTATGTGATTCTCAATACTCCATTTATAAACAATCCATTAGAGTGTTTTTCATACCACATGGTATTGTTTTTCAAATAAATTTTATTCATTAACCATTTTATAAAAAATTACTCATACCATATAAACTCAACCTAAACATAACTCAAATGACTTAAAACATAAAAATAATCTAAAGGTTTAAACAAATATACCTACTCATTAACAATATAAAACATGCCAAACTTTTGTTACGTGTATTTATTTAGGTCAAATATGTGACTTTGAATGGAAATATGAATAACTATGTATAAATGTCAGAGAATTCCACCACAAAAATAATCAAGAGAGGTATCTAGCTACCCTCATTTCTACATTTAGCTTAGAAGTTGGTATCTTCATTGTCTTTGGCTCTAACTTTTTGTTTATCATGTGCATATGACGTATACAATGAGCTAATGTCTATGGTTTTTCCAAAATTAATGTTGACCACAAAAAAGAAAAGGTAGAAATTAAAAAACACCAAATGAGACCCAAAGAAAATATTCCCTTCTAGAGCTAACTAGTTATTTGTTTAGTAGAGCATGTGACAAGGTGTCAAGGACAATTAAGTAAGTTGGTATCTTCATTCATATATATATATCATATTTTGATTTTGATGTGTAAGGCTATGTTTGATCATTATTTTATTTTTTGTTCTTATTTTTTAAAATCAAACATGCATATTAATTTCTTCCTCATCTATCTTTCTTCGATACAATAATCTTGAAAAAAATAGTCAAATTCCATAGACAAAAATAACTTTTTTAGTTTTCAAATTTAGTTTTTAGTTTTTAAACCATAAGTAGAATATAGATAACAAAGAAAAGAAAGAAAGTTATAGACCACGGTTAATTTTTTCAAAAATAGAATGGTTATCCAAATATGCCATGTACCAACTTTTATTTTAATTTCAACTTATTAATGATTTTGGGCTTCAAGTACATATACTATTAATATGTCAATATGAACATGAATTTAAATCAAAGAATTAAAGTATAAAAGTAATATAGTAAAGACAAATAATAATTATATTTTTTAAAAAAGTTTAAAGTCCAAGTATCATTTTTTTGAAAAGGTTGAAAAATAAGATTTTGAGAATGTGTGTGTAACATAAACATAGAAAGTTGGTATTAAAGTTTCAAAAGAATATAACATAGTCCACATTCTCCAAATCAATAGCAATCAAATATACAACTCAAAGATTTTGAACCAGATGTTTGATTGGAATATTACTCTTCAAAATGATCAGCTAATATATATAATCAATAATCTTGAAGATACGTAAAGCTAGATGAAGACAATTCGTATTCATTTCCCCAAAAGTGCTCCCATGTACTAAAGATATATAATTAATCCAAATCTTATAAGAGATTTGGATCTATGGGCATGGATTGTTGGAAATGATCTATAAAAATACATGTTAAAAAGAGAAAAAACAAAAGGCTCTCTAGCTTTTCAAAATATAAAAATATTTTTATAAAAATAAAAAATACGACCAAATGTTTACGATGGAAGAATAAATTAAGGTAGAAGAATTCAAATCACATACCTATTGATTGATAACACATATCGTAAATTAGTTAAACTATATCTAATTTAATAGTTATAGAAAATTTTGATATTAGAATATAAAAGCAATGATTAGGTACAACCTAATTCTTTTACTTTTATCTACTTAAAAAAGTTTAAAGTGTCACATGATATAGTTTTACTAAATGTTAGTCAATCTATACAATGTCGAGATAGTCCGACTGCTTAGCTTGTTCAAATAATTTTTTAAAACAAAGTATGTATTATAATAGTTGAAAACGTGAGGAAAAGATGAAGAAGAAAAGTATTAGGAGGAGAATCATGGCCAACTTGGAAGAGAATCCCAAGTCAAAATGTTCATTTTTTTGTTTGTCTTAAGAAAAAGAAAATTATTATAATCTCTCTCTTGAATGGAAGTCACTAACTTTTTTTGAAGGGTCATTATAAATCTTGACCCTTTTGTTTTTCACTTTATTATTTATCATTGCCAACCAATTAGTTTCATTGTATTTGGACTTTCCTATGGGAACTTGATAATAATAATTGGACAATCAATGAGTTAATACCTCCCCACTTTCTCTTCAATGTGAAACTCTATTTCTATTTCTCTCTCTCTCTCTTTCACTTATATAGGAAAATTGGCATATTTTTACCCTTAAATGATATATATAATCATATTTTGTTTAGTTTAATTGTAGTTACTATATTTTTATTTTTATTTATATATATATATATTTAAAAATATCTTAAATTTAATTTATTAGATAACCAAAAATATAAAGATTAAAATTAAACAAAGGAATCGTATATTCATTGTAGAATCCTAAATTTATATATATAGTAGTTTCGATAGGCACGTTGTTGATATAATATCACGAAGTACTTTTTGTTCAATGTAATTATTATTTAATTAGTATCTACTCATCAACCATCATTTGTTTTTTTGACTTAGTTGGATTTAGTCATTTGGATGCCAATTGTTCTAAATGAAGCATCAATTTTTAATTCAATGAGTGATCGTTAACTTTAAAAAGATAGTATGGATGAAAAATATATATCTATACACTAATTAAAATCAAAACTAAAAAGCTTGATAAGATTAGATAGATATATCGTTGTCTAATTAAAAAGAAAAAAAAAATACTAATCAATAGTTATAAAATAGGTCGTGAGCATTTAGGAGCCATTTGAATATAGTCCACTTCATGTCTAGAGCACAAAATATGATAACGACGTTTGTAACTGACAATTAAGTATAATCAATATCATATTAAAATCTTGCTCGCTAAAGTATTTATTATCTTTTACTTACACTTTTTTTTATTATGGTGTTTAATATTTCACAATCAAACACAAATATTTAGTTTATATCTCAAACACAGACTATTATAATTAACTTAATTAAAATAGTCTACACTCCTAATACTAACTTTTATTATCAACTAACTACAATGATCAACTAAGTGATTCAAACACCTTTTTGTATCTGGAAACAAATTTTTAAACACTTACTGGACGTTTGAGGCGAGAGGCAAGTTATAAGGCGTCTTAAGTTATTATCGTTATTTTGGATTAAAATAGCTTGTGTTTAAGAATGTAGATTGTTTTAGTTTCGATTGTAATAATATGTACTTAATGTATAAACTATTTTAGCTAGTTTAAAAATAACATAGTAATTAACCACTATAGCAAATAATTATAAAAATGATAAATGTAAAATAGTAAAAACGGTATCAAACTAAGAGTTTTGAAATAATGTATATGTGGGTGGTTGAGAACACTTAACTAATATTTATT
Organism: Cucumis sativus; assembly: GCF_000004075.3. NCBI lineage: Eukaryota > Viridiplantae > Streptophyta > Magnoliopsida > Cucurbitales > Cucurbitaceae > Cucumis > Cucumis sativus. Next base: position 2,983,461 of record NC_026658.2, read on the forward strand.
GAAATAAGAGAGGATTATTAGATAATCAGTAGTATTATAATTATTTTCATAAGGCTCATCACTATTTTTTCTCTGTTTTTGGTAAGTGCTATTTTGTTTGAGATATGGATCCATTAATCAACTTACCATTTTATTTATCTCTAAATTATAAATCTCCATTCAAATGAATCTTCATCACTAATGAATATTGTGTAAAACCAAAATTTAAAATCTCAATATCAGCAAAATTATTCAACTCTCAATTCCTACGTGGATGAAAACATCAACTACATTATTTTTATTCAGTTGCTTACTTTATTTTTCTTCTTTATCTTTAGTAACAAATAATAATATGTCAATGAAAATTAATACATGAAATATCCTCATAACTTTTTTTCTTTTAAAAATATGATTTGACCCGAGATAATGTAAGGGAAAAAAAGTGGAAAATATTGAAGTTAAGATTGGAGGATTAAATAAAGAAACAAAAAAAAATGACATATTTAGTTAATTTGAAATTGGGATTATATTATAATAATGATGATAGGGATGCCGACAACGTGGAAGTCCATCATATCTATCTGGACCTTACTATGAAAACTCTTCCTTTTCTTTTTCTTTTTAACTATTTTCAGTTGCCATTATTTTCTTTTTTTCTTTTTTCTTTTATTCAAATATCCAATCAACCTTCTTCCTCATTCCTTTTTCCATCTTGACATGATAATACTAAAAGGAAAAGAAGAAAAGAAAACTACTTTTTTTTCTTTAATTGTATTTTTCTATACAAACAGATAGAGAGAGAGGAAAAGAGACTTTTAATGAGATAGATGTTTAATTTTTAGAATGTGGCACTAAATAAACCCATATGCAAAAGGAACCACTCCTTATGTTTTAAATTTCAATCTGTTTATTTGCATGCATTGTTTAAAAATTTGTACATACCGACCTGTATTATTTTTAAAATAAAACATTTTTGGAACTTGATTTTCTTTTTATATATTATAAAATTTATCTCATTATCTTCAACTATTATACCAAGTTTATGAATTTTAAACTATGGGTTGGTTATTACCTTTACCATTTATATTGACAATGATACTCCAACAAGGTTGATAAATATTTTTATTTTATAATTCAAAATTGGATGATACATCAAATGAGGTTTATGGTTTAACTTTCTTTCTTTTAGTTTTTTTTTCAAATTTACATGTCACTTTTTAAATGGATCATAATCTCAACTACGATTTCATATTAGATAAACATACAATTTAATCATAAAATCAATTAACATTCTATAAAATGGACAAAAAATCCTACTGAAACTGACTTTTTGAGTTTGAAATGACAATAATATCTAAATTTAATTAGTATGTGAGTTTTTATAGAAAAGAATGATAAAAGAAAAGTAAAAGAAAGAAAAAAGAATGCGATTACACGAAAGGTTGAGAGATTGATTCGCTGGAAAAGGGGAGAAAAACCATAAGCATAGACGTAGACATGAAAAGACATTGTTTTCAAATTTTTTGACACAATTTTTTGATGGGAATTGCCGACTGTCATCATATGTTAAATATATAAACTTTTTTTTTTCAGAGAGATAAGAATTTCAACTTTTTGTTTATTAATAATTAAATAATACAATGATAGAAGTACCCAAATGATGGATTTAATTAATCATATGGCCTCCCCCTTTTAAGCTACCCATCATAGTAAACAATATATTGTAAAAGGTTGGAAATATTGAAATTTATAATAGTATAATAAGTAATAGAAACATATCAAATTGTGATTTGAACTCTTTCAAAAACTTTAGAGTTTATTCTAGTTAAAGTATTTAAAAAAATAATTTTTTTGATGCTCGAACAGTCTCTTACTAAATTAGGTATTGGAGGGTTGTGGAATGTTTAGACATTTTTTGTTTTGTAGTTTACATTATTTTTTAATTTTTAGTTTATTGTCAAATTGAAAGTTTAATTGTGTGTTTTCTCTTGTCTAAATTTTAACATCAATATTTATATAGAGAAATATGTAGTTACACTCTACTTTTATTTTAAATTTCAATTAAAATGAAAAAAAGAAAAGTGGTTGGTAATTTCTTTTGAAATAGAAGGGAAATCAACGTTTCATTCAAAACCTTTTTAATCACTTCTAACGATTGGTAATGCTTGTATTTCAATATGAGAGGAACGAAAAAATGGCATAATATAGTAAAGACACTTATTTGTAAAAAGACAAAAAAAAACCAAAAGAAAAGAAAGTTTAAAAGTATGAAGTTTTAAATTGTATCTCAATTTCTCATGGTGAGATTAAATTAAAGTCTCTAAATCAAAATATGATAGTTATTCAACTACGTTAAAACGTAGTTTACATATAAGATTTCTATCAATATTACATGTCATTTGATTACATGTAAATCTCATTGCAACAAAGTTAATTATTTTTGTTACGTAGATACGGACAAAATTAATCCTTTTATATTCGAATCAACTTTTCAAATCATGACGTTATCCAAAAACACACCATTAATGTGTGGATGCAGAGATTTGAGAAAGAAAAAAAAGATAGTTTAATTAGTGTGGATGGAGATGAATTCTTTTCCTTAATTATCATAGAAATATAAAAGATATAGGTTTATAAGTTGTGGGATATATCTACCCATCATCATAGCCTTTCAAAAAAGGGGAGATAGAGGAAAGAAAAGATAAGCTTATAGATTAAAAAGAAAAACAATGGATAAAAAGGAGGTAAATCCAATGACCTCAAGGGGTTAATGATAAAAAAAGACAATCATATGCTGCCAAGTTGCTTCAAAGTGTGCCTCATCTTGTCAACATTATTATCAATACTTTTTAAATCCTTACAATATGCACTTTTTTTTTTTTTTTGCCCATTTTCTAATAAAAGCATATTCATAATTCTAACATTAAAGTTTTGCTTACCCTCTAAATTTCGAGGTTAAGAAACATCAACCTATGATATAACTGTTAGCAACTTTCCACCACATTTATGTATATCAACCGGTCACTAGAATTTTTACTTAAAACATATATACTAACTTAGATTTACATGATGAGTAGTTGTGTATTGATGACAATATGAGTATAGTTCAATTAAATCTAAGACATAAATTTTTATCGAAAAATAGAAGGTTTATATATATATCCATGCTTACTTCCATACATACTTCCATACATTTTACGTACACGTGAAAGCTTTCACAATCTCTTGATCATCATAATTCAACAATGGCATAAGGTATTTAGAAAAGTTGATTCCAAAATGAAGCAGGTATGATTTCTGTTCGCTTAATCATTTTTAAATATATTGGCACGAAAGATTAAATTCTCAAACTCATATCAAATTTAGAAGATAATATTCCTTAAAATATGTCAAAAATCAAAATTTATAAAGAACATAGAGTTGATATGGGATTCTTTATCATATTCTATATGATAATGTACAAAAAGGCAGTATATATGCCTCAAATCTTAAAAAATCAAGCAAAAGGATTCAACAAGGTTCTTTTGAACATTTATACACAATGTCTACATAGCTTTCGGTGGAAGAATTGAGCATGCAATACTGCCTAATGAATCAATCAATTTGGTCATTTTGCCATATGGTAAATCTCAAAATCTAACCTACCACTTATACCCTCCATAAAAACTCAATTTCATCCTCCAGTGATAGATACTCATGACATGCACTATTAAGCAAGTGATAGATGATAGTAATCCATCGATGTTTATCGCTAATAAATCATTACATTTTACTAAATTAGTAAATATTTTGGTCCATCTGATTATATTGCTCGTTCAAAATCTATTTAAATAATTCATTTTGGATTAAAAAAAGTTTGAGTTATAATATTATTAACATGTAGAATAAAAGTATGAAGGAATCGTGAACATCATCTCTAACATATTGATGCTACATATATTTACAGAATTGAATATAACAACTTGATTTACAATACCAAAAACAAAAGAAGAATAATGAGAAAAAGGAGGAAAAATAATAATTATATATATAAAAAAAAGGGCCGGGAGAGATTTGAAGGCAAATATTTAAACTTTATATATAGTATTTGGATTTTTTTGTATTGAGGTCCCATCATAAACCGACCCCGATCTCAGTCTCTCATTGGTATCATTAGAATATTCTCTCAACAATTTGCTATGAAAAATAATATATATATATATTATACACATATATGGCACATGATTCTTCTACACACATAGGTTTTCGAATTGGTCAAGCAGACCCATTTATAAAGTCAACATTATAACATTTTAAATTAACATTATGAATGTATATAGAATCTCATATCTCATTCTTTTTTTTTTCTTTATTTAATTAATATATATACATATGTGGGTTCATGCATGCATTTTCATTTAGCTTTAAGAATAATATCATACATATATATATATATCAAGAATTTGTATCCTAACGTTGAATCATCAAATCTTTATTTATTTTGAGAAAAATAAAAAGAAAGAAAATAAAAGAAACGAAAAGGGGAATTTAACTCCAAATAATTTATTGAGGGAGGAAAAATAAAAATTGAAAAATCACAAACTTTGAAGTCATTGGGTTTGACATGAAGATTCTTTTGGAATCTATTTCCAAAATCTCCACATCAGAATATATTATAGTAAGTCATAAAAATGATCCCAATTCATTTCTAAATGCTTTATAATTTTACTCATATGAAAATTCCATAATATTATTTAACTATACTTGTTTATCTCAAAGATCCATTTAATTAAGAGTTGATGAGAGTTGGTTCATATATTGTTTTAAAACTAAAAAAAAAAAAATGGTTTTAGTGTGAGAGAAAAAAGAAACAAAAGAAGATGGGGACAAAAGGAGAGGCATATGGACTAAAAATGTATAGTAATTAAAAGGGAAATAAAATTAAAAAAAAAAAAAAGGAAAAAAATCATAAATAGAAAGAAGAATGGAAATATTTGTAAGTACGTATGGAGAGAAAAGGAGATGGGGGAGTGGGAGTGGGAGTGGTAGGAGCCACCGAGGATAAGGTGAAGGGCGAAGGGTGGTGGAGGTGGGGAGGGGAGAGGAGATGAAAGATCAAAGACTGGTGGGCTCCCACACGTGTCGCACATCCAACCAACCAACTTGGTACTTCGGGGGGTGGGTCCCCTCCAACGACGCGTGGCTATTCCTCTTCCGGGTCCCATCCCTTTAGTAACCGAAAGTTCCCGAGTTTTTTTCTTTTATCTCTCCTACTCCAACTTCCCTATCTACAGTTGGTTGGATGACGGTTAGTTTCCAAGATTTCCTTTCCTTTCTTTTTTGCTCAACAATGTAATTTTGTCTATGTAGGTGCCACTCAAAGGATGTATTCTTATTCATTATTTAACTACAAACAAAATGACTTTTATAAACACCTAAATCAAACCAATGCTACAATTCACTCAAACCATCTCAACACTACTTAACCTTATTTCCAAACCTCTACAACCCATTTTTCCTTTCTCACTTAATAGATTGACTTAAAAGAGAGGAGGGGAGATCATACAACCCCAACAGCACATAAAATCCTAATAAATATCACAATGCCTTTTGCAACCTCCATTCTACCAAAATCACATTCACAATATTCATTTATTCATTATCCTTATTATTCTTTTTTCTAAAATTTATACATTCATTTTATTCGTATTACTTTCTACTATATATTACTCTTTCTACTCCCTAATTATACCAATAACAATTTTAGGTTTATTTTTTATTCTTAAACTTTGGTTACTTACCTTGTGGAAATAGTAGTAAAAAGACGTTTATATTGTTTTAATTTTGATTAAATATTCAATTCAATTAGCAAATCTTTCCATGTAATTAAAAAACAGTGCTTAAAAATATACATTTTTTATTTAAAGATAACTTACTATAAATAAACAAATAAAATTAGTTAAGGGATCATATTATATTAAATTAAATTTTATAGAAAAAAAATCAACATTGAAGAAAGCAAAGCAACATTGAAGTAACCTCAAAGTTCTCATATGGAAACAAGCAAATTGTAGCCATACAACATATATAGTTGAACGTTGTTGAAGACAAAAACAAGGTTTACTCACTTATTTGGTTCAATATGATGCAATTTGATAAAATACAATCGTAACAATTGTAGATAGACATGTGTATAATAGATATTTCTTTTTAAAAAAATGAGGGTAAAGACTTTTAGTATATGCTTTAAACTTTTTAAATATCATATGTTGTTGATTTTGGCTGTTTCTTTTAAGACGAACCAAAGAAGAGAATGAACGTAGGTATGGCTATAGGGTTGCTCTTGATGTGGTTATAGCTATGGATTTGCTCTTGTTTGTTTGGATTGTTGTCGTGGTCAAAGTTGTTGGAAGTTCATTAGACTGTTGGATGTTTTGTGTTAATTTGGGTTCTCAATGGTTGTTTTGTTTTGTTTTGCCTTAAAAAATAGCCAAAGTGAAGATTGTTATTGAGGTTGGGTTGACTTATTATAACAAAATTGAAGCTTAATTTTATACCTGTTAATACCTATTAATAAATATATGGACAATATTTATTAATAAAGATATTCAATTGTTAATAAAACTCTTTTTTTTTTTAGTTTTGAGCCAATATAATTATGTGTTTTTGTAATTGTTCTTCGTGTTATTAAATTTCAATACAACAAACAGTACAACAATAACTAATTAAAGGTGTGTTTTTTAGTAGAGAAAATAAATAAATGAAATAAAATATAGAGTTTAAAGGGAAGGTTTTTGGGGAGTAAAATGAGAATTAGAAGGAAAATAGTATAAAAAACAAAACAAAAAAAAAAAATTGGAGTGATTTTGTCGAGTAGTGTTTGGCTGCATGTGTGAGTGTATCCCGGAATCGGAATAAAGGGATTACTATTTTTCACGAATTGGATGTAGACTCAACGAGGAATTGGTCAAACTTTGTTCCATTTTTATGTGTTATGAGACTTATGGGTTATGAGTAGTTTAATCAGCTGATTAAGACATAAATAATTCTTCATCATTAATAATTCATTTCTTTCCTTTTTCTTATATTTTTGTCTAATCATTTAACCTTTTAAAAGTTTTGTATTCATTTTTGTTTAATTATTCTATCATATATATACACACGCACACGTTGTTATTAAATATTAATTCATAAATAGTGTGTTATGCCTCCCTTCATAAATTAACGTGTTACAAATTATATAACAAAAAGAAAGAGGAGACCTAAGTATTAAATAATTTTGTTTTTTCTTATAAAAGAAAACAATATCTTAAGTAATTAATAGAGTGGTGGTAACGTCCTAAACTACTATATGATGTCTACGTCAAATAATGTAAATAATAATAATAATAAAATGGTTAAATAAAAGAAGAGCTGATTTGTAAAAGTTAAAAAAAGAAAAGTCTGTTGAGGATTGAAAAGGGTTAAAAGAAAGAGAAGGTGAAAAGTAGAATATTGATTCAAAGGTCACCATTGTAGTGGATGTAGAACGATAGGGTTGGTTTAGCAGCACTAGAACACTCCGATGATGTACACTTTATCTTTATCATTCTTTAGATTATTTATTGTTTATATTTAGTTATTTTGATTGTTACATTATCTTATTGATTTATGCTATATTTCCTTCGACGTTTATTCTTAGCCTTGTGAGTTGTTGATTTGAAGTACAATAAGTGATATGTTATTAATAGTTTAAATTTTACTGTTTATCCATAAGCATCTACCAATCATTTACAGAAAAGAACCAAATATTATTCATCACAACAATAATGTTATCTCTTTCTATTAGGACATATATATGGTATGGTTTGTACTCTTTAGGGATAGGTGTCATTTTTATATAGATAGGACATTGGTAAAATTAGCAATAGGTCTTCCACGTGATAAATCTACTTCAATGCCTAGCTAAGCCACTATTTCGAGGTGGGGACATATGAGTTTTATTATATATCAACATATTTAACTCTTCTTCTGGAACAAACAACGAACACAATATTACATGGGGTATAAACCAAGACTTCATGCTCTCAAATCCCATGTTAAATCGTTCATTAAAATTTAAGTTGATAGATTAGGATATAAATTCAGTTATAATTTTTTATCTCTTTTTTCTTATTTTTTCTTTTTTGTATGAGGGTAAGAAAAAATATTGAAAGAGTAAATTTACGATTAGTATGTAGGTGTACTTAATAATATTTTTTTAAACATCGATTACTTTATGTCAACATTTAAGAAAAATAGTTGTGAAAAAGTTATCATTTGTGATTTAATGGTTAATGAAAATCTACTTATAACAATTTTTTTTTTTTTTTTTGTGTGTAGAGAAGAAAAAGAAATGTTGGACATGTATAAGTTTCTTATCTTCTGATTAATATTTTAATCTCTAAACATCGAAATAAAATGTTTAAGTTTTGGCACCCTAAATTTTATTCTACTTTAATTCATGAATTTTCATTTTAAATCTTTTATTTTTAGAAAAATAATGCATCCTCTTCTCAATTAGTTTTCAATTAATAATTTTACAGTGATTCTTGTCTTTAAATAAAACAAGTAAAGCATCGAAATAGAGATAATGACGTTTAGATAAGATTTCAAATAATTCGCTTTCTTATTTAGAATTAGAAAAAGAGGTGTTGATTTCCATCCATTACACAACCAAAATAAATATATATATTAAAAAATTTTAGAGATGAAAAATAAAATTAAACATTTAATTAACTTCTAGATAGGAAAAATAAAAGGAAGATCAAAACGTCGGCGTTTAGTTTTAGGTTAGTCTCAATCGAAAGTAGACAAAGGCACATGACAAATGGAAATGGTATATATATATATTTTCTCTTTATTTTGAATGGCTATGAACCAAATACATCCACTTAATATACTTCGATATTTGATTAACCATCTTTTCAAAAAAGATTCAAAATTAGACTTGATTAGCCATCTATCATTTCAATTTAAATTAAAATTCCATACCCATACAAAAGTATGAGATTCTTTTTCCACAAATTAAATCCATCTTTTACCTATAAAATCCTACAATGTCAACCCTCTATTTCATTTGTTTTTTATTCACTTACTTATTTGTAACCCCAACAAAATAAAAATTCCTATAATCAATTTTAATTTCATTTAAAAATTATTAATAAACCCATTATTATTATGAATAATAATTATTATAAAACAAAAATCAGAAAATATAAAATTTGAGTCTAATCAACCAATTCAAGTGCTCTCTAACATAATTTTATTTACTCTAACGTCTTACTTGTATGAGTACATGTCTCCTACATTAAATAACATATTAACTTTCTCATCTAAAAAAAATAAACTAAAGTTGAACAAACTTAAAAATATATATATATATTTATAAAAGAAATTTATAGACTATGTGTGGCCGTTTGAATAATTGCGTCTTTTATTCAAGTTGGTTATTTTCGAGAAGATATGTTCATTCACAAAACAATGCAAATCTATACTAATTCGGTCACGTACTATTTATCCCATCCCACGTTAACCATTAAAAAATAACTTTATTCAATCTCGACAAAAAAAAAAAAGTAGCTATAAGTATTGTTTTTTTTCTTTGAAATTTTATCAATCTTGCACTCTTCCTATGTCTTTAATAATTTCTTTTTTATATCCATAAATTTTATGTCAACTTATATGCACTTCGACATAATCGACATATCCTAGCGGACAACCCATCCAAAAACTCTAAAACAATTTAATGTAAAAAAAACTCATTAAACATCAAGTTTTTGGTGCAAGAAACTAAAATACATAGAACCCTTATACTTTAGTTATTGTTTATCCATCTTTATCAACCATACACTAAGAAGTAAATTAAAAAGAAAAAAAAAAAAGTAGAGAAAAAGAGGGAATAGAGAGAGGGGCAGAGCAATTGATGAGGGGTGAATCATACACGTGTGTTGAAAGTCGTCATTAATTGACACGATGGAGCATCCAAACACTCTCAAATTATCTTCTATTTGTGGTGCCCTAACCACATATTGCCTTTTTTTTTCTTCTTCTTTTTTCTCTCTTTTGAAAATTAATAATATTAATTTTTGAGGGAAAATTTTGTTTGTTTTGTTTGGATCCTATCCAGTACTTACAATTTTATGTAAATGTTTATTTCAAATATGTTAAATTATAACAATTTCATCCACTATGCTTTAATTTGTATCTATTATCTATATACGTTTTCTTCATTTAAATAGGAAAACAAATTGGTTATAATTGGTAATATTGTAATAATAACGTATATGATCAAAATATAGTAGTAATTACAATGTGCATACATTGTATAAGTTTTGAGTTCATGGGATTTTCAATGCATCTACCGCCCTTATCACATTAAAAATTAAGCTTTTAATGTTTTAGTGGATTTTAAATATTTATAACATAAAAACGTTTTAACATTGCTAAGATTAATCTTAACTTGGTTTAAAGAGTTCTGAAATATGATCCTTTTTTCAAAAAAAAAAAAACATTGTATTTGCATAACTATGATAAAATTTGATACCTACCATCCTTTAGCTAGTTTTGATGGTAATTTAATTAAATTTTTTATATTTAAAAATATGTCATCAAAATTTAAGATTAATCGTTTAAATTTCATGTACTTTGTTCTTTCATCTTTCGAAAAATTCTCAACTTAGACTAGACTAGGTTGGATTAGATGTTTTTTATTTTTTTTATATGAAATAAAATAATAATAAGTCAATTTAGTAGAGAAAAATCCTCCACTTAAACACTGAAGTTGAGTTTGTTTGTTGTAGGTTTGGTATTTGTCATTCTTGGAAAGACAGGTATAGTGAGATAGTGAGATCTTTGATTAATTTCAACCTAATATTTTATAGGTATATCATTCTAGAAATCCATACTTTTTTCTTTTATCTTTCAATTGTTTTTTTCTAAAAAAAACCTTTTCGTGCGTCATTATTTAATTAGGTTTACATATATATGCTAGACTTTTAACTATGATTGAAGAAAGTTAGTAGATAAAATGTATATTTAATTTAACCTTTGATGTTTTGACCATGCATATAAACATGTGTGTATAATAATTTTGCATTTTGCCAGACGAATCCTTGCTATGAGTTGATTAATTAACTTTTGTTTATGTTTATGATTGTTCTTATTTGCTAGTATATTTTAATTTACTTTTTCAAAACAAAATAAACGCCACGTAAATGTGGTACATTAGTTTGTTTGAGGATATATTTGAAAATGGTGGCAAGCTAGTATACTTAGATTATATACTTATATAGTTATCATGCATATCTTTTCTTTAATTTTTCTCCAATATGTTAATTTATGTTCAAAAGATGATTGTACTGTTTTAAAAAGTATAACATGTTTACATATTAAATTAGATTTTAAATATCTCTTTCTTTAGTGATGTTGAAAAAAGTATTCTTAAGAAAAGTAGCTTGGAATTTATAGTGGCCGCAAGAAAATATTTACATGATTGCTCATGAAAAAGAACATTAAAATTGATAGATTGGAATTTGAATTGGATTTCAAGTATTTGTTTTCCAACCACAAAAGCTACTTGCAACTTCTGATACTACACATGAGCAAAAACATACATGTTGCTAAATGTACCCTTTTAATAACAAGCTGGCCACATTTTGTTGGATACAAATAGTGACGAATGCATCACTAATATAAATTAAATGACACACACATCGTGTATTACTAAAAGATAGGTTTTAGTGGTATGTGGTCAACATGTCCCTTATACTTATCACTACACGACAACAACAATGGATACGACAATGTGCGTCGAAGCATTGTTAGTACTTTCAAACTTTTTCGAGCTTCCAGAAACGTCTTTTGCAAGTTACTAAAAAGTGATTATTCTTATACACATAATTTTATAGATAACTAATCTAGTACTTATTTATGCACCAAGCCTAAAGCTTTTAGGCAACTTACTTGATATACACATGCATGCTTATACTCATCGTTTATAATTCTTTTTCCTTTATTTGTTTATTTAACTCCACGTCTGACGAGTCATGCATCAATGACTAGACAACAATTAAGTTATACTACAAGTACTATCATAGTCAACTTGAATATTACTTCATATAAATAAAAACATAAGAAATTATTCTTTGAATTGAAGGGTTGGAGCACTCGATCCCTAGTTAGCTTCGATCTCTAGTTAGGTTTGTGGTTGTAAGAGAGAAACAAAAAGAATCTCAAGAGTTCTAAGAACCTTTTGTGCTGTCTCTTTCTCCTTAGGCTCTGCAATCTCAAGAGAGAAGAAAGAATGAAAGAAAAGAAATAAAGATTGAAGAAGGTGGTGGGTTTGAACTTGAAGGGGGCTAGATACAAAGAATAGAATGAATGAAAGCTTTAAGAGGACGACTTGTCGTTTCATCTTTTTTAAGTTTTTAACCACATGCACTTTGTTTCCCTCTACTTTATCTCTACTTTCTCTCTAATTATGTCTATATATATTTAATATGAGACGACATAAAGCCAACCCCTTCGTACCAAAAACACAAAGTAGTTTTAACTAGCTTAGATGCTGCCTTAAAAACAAACTTTTGTGTTGTCACATTATTCATCATTATTATTATTTCATATACCCATTCTCATTTTGTCTATATATACTTACTAATTAAGAGTTCGGTGTATAAGATTATCCCACGCGATAATGGGTACTTGACTTTGAATCATATATTGGTTAAATAAGAGGGTAAGTACATAAATGCAAGAGGAAAAATGTTGGAAATGGAATCAAAAGTTTCATTAGTCAAATAGAGCGAACATCCAAATATAGTATATAAATGTAACTAACTCTCTCTAATGATATGAAACATTTTAGATTAAACTAAACTAAAAGCTAATTTATGTATTGTTAGTCTAGTCAATGGGTTATAATAGTCTATGTTGTTTGATATACATGACTATTTTAGATTAGGTAGGAAATAATAAACAAGGAAAAAGAAGAAGAAAAGAAGTATGAGTATTAAATAGTAAACATGGTAACAAAAATGAATTTGAAATAGTTATACGGCGATTAATTATAAGTTACAATAGTTGGAGAGACTAACTAGATTATAATTGGAGTGGCTAATTAACATGAAGTGAATTATGATAGTGCACTCAATCCACTTGAAGTTAGGTCGAAATAATCTAAAAAATTTATATCAATTATTAAAGTGGATATCATACTATATTGTGAATATATTTTGTTGGGTCATTATCTTTACCAAAGAAGAAGAAAAAAAAAAAGAGAAACCTCAACTCACTTAATTGGTTTTGACAAATGACCTATAAAATCCTAAGAATGGTTAGTGTTAGATACCTAGACTTAGAGATGTGACCCATGAATTATTGATATATATGTGGTCTATAGATATAATATAATTAATATATCATGAAGTTCATATTATATTAGGGTGTGATAATTAAGCATATAGTTGTAGTTCCATACTTCACGAGGAAGTGTTATATTATAATATATTTGGATTGGACTTAACTAACTAATACCTTGAGTGTGTAACACATAAGGAAAGTCACTTAAAGGATCAACTATAGGTGCATTATGTTGAGTGTATGAGTTTAATAACATAGTCTTTCTTCTTCTTATTTGGTAATGATGAGTTAAACATAGTTTAAACAAAGATATGCATCTTAAAGTGTGGAATTGAGTTTTTCACAAATAATTTTTTTTTCTATTTATTTATAATTAAATTAAATTAATTATAGAAATATTTTGATTGATGTAAAAAAAAATAAAAACAATTTACATAAAATGAAATAAAAATAAAAACTAATAAAAAGACGTTGAACTTCTATCAACCTATATCAATGATAAACTTGTATCAATTTTTATCACGGATAATATGAATGATAGAACTTCTATCAGTTTTGCAGTTAATTTATTGAGGAGAATCTTCGAGAGATTTATTTTTCTAATGATTCAAGTCATTAGATAAAAATAATGCTTTGAAGTGAAATATAATAATAGATATAGTAATAATAAATTAAAAATAGAAAATAAGGTGAAAGAGAATGTAAAATGAGACTGAACATATGCATTTGCGACCTAGTTTCTATTTAGTTCTCGAAGATGTTTGAAATTTTTTTTACTTTATTTTAGAGGCGTAAAAATTGAACCCAATATAATACACATTTTACTTATTATCAAAATATCATTTTAATAAATAAAAAGAGCGATAACGTAGCACCCTTAAACAAAAAAAAAAAAAAAAGAGAGTATATTATTAGTTAAGAGTCTCTCATATACCATCCCGAAAAGGAGTATTTTTTTTTATTGATAAAGAGAAAAAGAATAGATTATATTAATGAAAAACAAAAAGGCAAATGAACAACAATAATGAAATGAAAGCATGGACGGAATCTATATGTAAATTGTGATTTGGAATGATTATTATTAAAAAGAAGAAAGAAAGAAAGAAATTAAACAATAATATAATTAGTTTATGTACATAAAATAAAATGCAAGTGGTTTTGTTTAAAGGTAAAAGAAGAGAAAGAAGGGTGTTTTGAAGTCCAAAAAGAGAGAATAATAAAGAAGGTTTTAAATTGAAAGGGAAAAAAATGGGCAGCTTGTTTTGGCGACCAAATTACAAGGGGCGTTTTTGTGTATTATTATGTTTGAGAGAGAGAGAGAGTACTTTTGAGAGTTTGGTAAAAGATTTTGGAAGTGACTTAAATAAGCAATGTGTTGAAATATATATTGGCTTCAAATACATACCAAAAGCCACAACAAAAAAAAGCCCCCCTCTTTCTTCTATATTCCCCAACTTTTAGTGGAAATATACCTTCAACTAACCCATTCATTCACACACACCCTTCCTTCTCCTTTACCATGACACTTGTAAATACTTTCAAATATTGTTGACTACACTCGTCTTTATGTATTTTTGTTGCAATTTACTTGATAAATCATAGTAGAATCTAACTCACTTTCACTTTTAAAAACTTTTTTCTTTTATTAAAACGGGCTGCACTCTTAATTATAAAATCGGATTGTAATAAAATAATATAATTTCAAGGATAAGTATGATGTTTAAGGAAGTTTTCACCTCTTATTTGAATGTATTAATCAATATTAGAGTTGAGGTATAATTTGAAACTGGTGGAATTTGAGGAAAAATAAGGCATCCTGATTACTTAGAATTGTGAAAGGATATTTAGAGACCTAACTTAAAATATAATAATTTGTGGTTTGAAGTGCAATATTTATTATAGGTTACTATTTCTTAGGTATCATCGGTTTCCATTTTTGTGAGAGAGAGAGAGGGAGAGAGTTATTATTGTTTTTCTAGCGCAGCACCAAACGCCACTAAAATATTTATTTGCTTGGCATATTTAATAAATAAAAATGGTATTGATTTAAATTTTGGACATAAGAAATTAAAAAAAAGAAGAAAAAAAAGTCACTATCGATAAAGTCCACGCGGCAAGAATGTAGAGTAAGTTGACTGAGACCATGGAATGTCGGCCACGTGGATTTAAAACTGTTAAGATGCGCCGGTGAGGAGGTGTTACGGTGACGGCTTTACCACTCACGACGGCCGTATTACGGTGGTAGGGCCGTCTGGATTTTCGCCGTTATGGACCCCACCCTCTTCCCCCAAATTCTCATCTCCTCCACTATAAATCCGCCATTCACCTCCCTCTCTCTCTCCACCATAACTCTCTCTCTCTCTCATCTCTTCCATCTGTTTTTCCCTTCTCCAATTCTCCAATTCTCCATTTCTCCATTTTCCCTTTCTCCTTCTCCACTTTCCATTGCCTTTTCTTTCTTCAGCTTTTCTAGTTCTCAATTTTAAGGAAACTCTTCCAATTTTTAATACAACGAACAAAACACACAGTATTCTAATTGCGTAATTGGATATATGACGAACCAGAATGTGGTAGTTTCCGATACTAAATCCGGCATCAAATATGTCCATCACCGTCGCTGTTTCTAACTCCTCTATCTTCGCCACCACCGCTCAAAAACCCCCACCTGCTCCTGCCGGTGCTGCTGGTGGCGGTGGTTACATCTCCATTTCCCGTAAAAAAATCCTTAAAGACCTTGATGTTAATGGCGGTTGGATTGAATCAATGAGAGCTTCCTCTCCTACCCATGTTAAATCTCTCCCTTCATTCTCTGCTTCCGACGACCACCGCCAAAATTCTTGGATGGTGAGAATTAAAACCAACTCTCTTCTTCTTCTTCTTCTTTTCTTCTTCTTCTTCTTCTTCTTCTTCTTCTTTCATCCCATGTCTTACTTTTTTTTTTTTTTGTTTTTGTAATGAAAACAGCATCTTCATCCTTCTGCACTGGATATGTTCGATCAGATAATTGAAGCTTCCAAAGGGAAACAAATTGTTATGTTTCTGGATTACGATGGAACTCTTTCTCCGATTGTTGAAGACCCCGACAAAGCCTTCATGTCCGAAGCTGTAAGTACTCACAGATTTCATTTTTCTCTTAACTTTCCATTTCTTATTTCTCTCTGTTTTTCACTCTGTTTTATCATTTCTTCCATTTCAGATGAGGAAGACAGTGAAAAAGCTGGCTACTTGTTTTCCGACCGCCATCGTAAGTGGCAGATGCAGAGACAAGGTACATTCAAATTTCAAAAAACTAATTTTCCTTTTTTCATTTAAATTTTAAAAAACGAAAGAAATTAACACCTTTTCTTTTGGGCGACGAAATTATAGGTGTATGGATTTATAAGACTGGCGGAGCTTTACTACGCCGGGAGCCATGGAATGGACATTAAAGGTCCAACGAAAAGCTCAAAATTCAAGAAAGCTGTAAGTTACCAAAAATTATAAAAACAAAAAAAGAAGAAGAAAGTATTAAAAAGTTGATAAAATTAATTAGCGAATAAGTAATTTAGTATGACAACGTATTAGTTTAAAAACAGTCGTTTTCTCCTCAATCAAAATATATTTGATTAATCCGAGGTTGCTGTTTTGTTTGTCTTTGTTAGGTTAATCAAGGTCTTCTCTTCCAACCAGCCAGTGAGTTTCTTCCTATGATAGACGAGGTTAGATTTTATTACTTTTTAATTTCAACTTTTTGTTCAAAAAATAATACTCAAACTCAAGTGTATTATTAATCTCTTTTCTTCCCATCAAAACAATAGGTTTATCAACAGCTGGTACAGAAAATGAAATCAACTCCAGGAGCCAAAGTGGAGAACAACAAATTTTGTATCTCAGTGCATTTTCGATGTGTTGATGAAAAGGTAAAAATAAACAAGTAATATATACATATCCTTATAGTTGCATTACTATTATTATTAGTGTCATTATTATTATATTATAATAATATCACACTCACCCTTTTTTCTTTTCTTTTCCATTATTCTCCAATTTCAACTCCAAATTAAACTTTTTTTTCTTTTTGTGTGTATTTATAGCAATGGAATAATTTGGCCCAAGAAGTGAAATCAGTGCTTAAAGAATACCCCATGCTCCGACTAACCCAAGGAAGAAAGGTCTTTTTTTCATCTCTTTTCTATTTACACAAACATTCATATAAAAAGTTGCAGTAGTCAAGAAACAATAACATTATAACATAACTTATGATGTATTATCTCACGTCACAGGTACTCGAAATCCGTCCCACTATCAAGTGGGACAAAGGGAAGGCACTCGAGTTTTTGCTAGAATCACTAGGTTAGTTATTTTCTCCAAACATTATTTGATATTATTGTTACAAATGTACGACGTACGACAATATTTATCTTCTTTTTTTAACTTTATGATCTTTTTAATATAGGATATGCAAATTGTTCCGACGTGTTTCCTATTTATATCGGAGATGATCGTACGGATGAAGATGCATTTAAGGTATCCTATGTTTACTATGCTCGTTATTGATTACTCTAACGTTTATATGACAACTTGTATTTGTTTTAAGGTTGTAAAGTTAATTAGCTTTTAATAATCATTTTTGTAAAGACTAGCTATAGTGGAGTTTTTAATTTCTCTTTTAATATAGGTTCTAAGAGAAAGAAATCAAGGGTTTGGGATTCTTGTATCCAAAATTCCTAAAGACACTCATGCTTCCTACTCTCTACGAGAACCTTCCGAGGCAAGTTCATACATACATGATTTTATATTTTATCCTCATCATTATTATCGTTGTTGTTGTTTTCTTATGAGTTTTGAAATATTTGTTTTATTATAGGTTATGTACTTCTTACAACGTTTGGTGCAATGGAAACGACCATCTTTATTAAGAAGAAGACATTGCAGGGTTTGAAATTAGTAGAAAGTGAGGGAAAGAATAAGAAAAAAAAAAGGACACCCTTTAAAAGGAAATGTTTTGTTTTGAGTGTGGGGGTGAGGGGAAATTCAGTGAATTATTGTTGTAATTTCCTTTTTCTCTAGGGACTATTAGTTTTTAAAAAAAAAAAAAGAAAAGAAAAGAAAAGGAGAAGGGGAAATAGGAAACAAAAAAAATTGTAACTTTTTCCTTGGCCCGAGTGCCCTCTTCTACTACACATATCTTGTAAACTAACTTTGTTTTTTTTTTTCCCTATAAAAAAGTATTGTAATTTAGCAACCTTTCTTTCTCAACTTCTTTGTCTTCATACAAGTCTAATTTCAAAATCAACGGGATATAATGGGTAAGGTAAAAGAATAACAAATTCATTTCTTTATGGATCAATTACATTACTCCAAGATCTTAACTGTATGTTTGAATATTCAAAGTAATTAAGAATTTGGTTAAATATTCGTGTGTTGAGATGTTGAAAACATCCTTAATAAGTTAAGAAGTATGTTTGGAAAATTCATATGAAGTATAATGATGTGTTAATCTTTAAAAAGGAGAAAAACGATATTTGAGTCTTGTGGTTTTGATTTTAATATGGAACTATAATAGAAACTTCACTTTACTGGCATGATATTAAACGATAAATTTGTAATTTAAAAAGACGTGATAGAACGGTGGAGATTGGAAAGGTTTAGGTGTAAAGAAAAAGTTGGGTTTATGTATTTGGAGGTTTCTGAAAAAGAGGCATAGAAAAGAAAAGAAGGTATGTTTGATGGGCTTACAAATATTACTTTTCCTTTGGAGAAAAGAAGATGCACTTTTCCACACACACAATATGATCATATGAGTATTTTTTTTTAAGAAAATGGAAAACAATTATTTTCTCCTCCTTTCTATCTACAAACCAAAATACAATGATACCTTTTTCCTATGATTTTCATGTGCTTTCTTTTCCTAAGTTTATTATCTTTTTAAATGTCTTTTCTTTAGCTGGTTTTAAGAATTATTTATAGTCTTTTTTAGTATAAATATATAATATAACGCGGATGATTTGAACAAGAAATCATTTGGTATTCTATGCATGTATTGGTATACAGTTGAGTTAAGTTTTTTTTTTCTTCGCTTAAGAATGATAGCTAATGCAAGAAGAGTATTATTTCACTATTTTTTTAAAAAATGTGTGATGTGAATATCTCAAGAATTCCGTATTCAACCTAATAATCTTTGGATATAGATTTGAAATACTTTCACGGTTTTTGAACTCTAAACTCTCACATCTTATAAATTGAATTGTAACAAGAATCACTCGTAATAGTCTCTTCTTTCTCTAGTTTAAATTTACATGAAAAACTAGTAAGAATATTAAGCCTTCGGTTTTCTTAATCAATGATTTGTACATTTTTAACCCACCAAGTGTTCGATTGACAAATTATTATTTCCATAGATTGGATATAGAATAATAATTTTGATATGACCACCCTAATTTAGTTATATATTCATTACAACCAAGGTTTTAATATAATTGTGTATTAAATATCCGTTATTAAAAGTGTTTTCAGCTTCGAGATTTAGATTATCACCGATGATGAAAAAGAATATCTTTCTTTATTAAAAAGGAATTTATACAAGAACACCCTAAATATAGGTTTTTTCATTTGTTCTCTTTAATAGTAGAAATGGTGGACATCATTAATCCATTAATAATGGTATAACTATGGAGTAGAATGAGGGACCATATAATAGTAGAGATTGAGTATGAAATTCCATGATTTATGGAGAAATTCTTAATTGATGCAACATTGATATTAGTGATTGATATATTTGACAAGTTGTTGTTGGTTTTTTGGAGAATCTTGGTACGAAAGGATTCCTCATTAATTGGCTTGCATTTAATGAGGCTTTGTTGGACTAACAGGTTGTTCTTGTTTTACCCACGTTATTATAGTGCCAAATTTAAATCCGACACACACATGTTTGTGTTCCCATTACTATTACATTTTCATTAGTTCGATTCGATCACATGAATCGGTATTCTATTATATCATTAAAAAAAAACGACAGCTACATGAAACACAAAAAATTAAACATAAATATAAAGTCTTTTAAAAAGTAGAACACGAGTCTTTTCAAGTAGTCGTTTAACTTAATGCAGACTATTCTAGTCCAAACATATTTAATTGGAAAGTTGTTATAAGATATATGGTGTGTCAATGTTGGGTATGATTGCATTTAATATAATAGAAAGAAGAGGTATATTTACTCATTTGGAAAAAAATAAACGTGTTTAATTATTAATTAAAATTTATTTTCTTGATTATACTTTTATAACAGTTTTAAATATTTCCATCGACATATATATCCTACAAATCTTTTAGAGGGAATTTAGCCGAACTATAATTGAAATGTCTTTGTCCTTTGAAGTTAAAGGTTTAATATTTCATGCTCACTGTTATCGTAAAAGAATGCACACTTAGTTACCATTATTCTTAAAACATAAATTTTAATATATGAATATAACTCAAATAACATAAATTTGTTTACTATGATTTTTTAATTCTACCTTTTTTAAAAGAAAATCTGGAAGAACTTTATCATTTTAACAAATTATACCTTTTGTTCATGCAAATTGAGCACAATATCTATTTAGTCTAGAAATTTTAAAATAAAGTGTTTAATAGACTAAGTGTTTGTATTAAAATCTCAATTCTAAAGGCTTGAAATCTGAATATTTTTCTTTGAGAATATTATACAAATTCAAATAAAGTGGTAAAGCCTCAAACGTATAGTAAACATGCCAACATGTTTAATTATATTGAATTGCATTATTGGTTAAGGTTCCCTTCAATGATTTGGTTTTTTTTATTTTAATTTTTTGAAGATCGTGTTTCTTTTTGCTCACAAACACTTTGTTTAGCATGACATGCATCTTTCTTTTATCAAAAGCATTCAAAATTTTAAACAAGTTAAAAAAGTTAAATGAAAAAAAGTAACTTTTCCATTTTTGAAATTTAACATACATTTTGAAACCCATGATTAAAATTAGATAAAAAAAAATAAAGAAACTTATCAAACATAGAAGTATTATTACTAATAAGCTTAATTTTTCTAAAATAACCATTAAATAGGACTAAAATGAATTTCAAATCTAAACAATTTTAGAAGGAGAATATAATAAACAATAAAGAAAAGTCAAAAACAGAAATAATAATAATAATAAAAGCATATCACATGTTTCACTAGTACAATTTTCATATAAATATGTCATATGTGATCAAGTAGTTAAACACATGAAATGTATATTATTTAACCCAAGTTGGGGTTTAGAAGTGAAAAAAGCGGCACCCAAAACAAGAAATGATATTAATTAATAAAGAAACAATCAGAGTAGGGTCTTTATATATATGTGTGTGTAGGATGTAACTTATTGGCTATGCATCAAATTATTGGAGCCTATCATCAATTATATATCATACTAAACCTTCTAAATTATATCATTCACTCACATTCATATTGTATAATTATTGGATGGATCGACAAGTTTCATATAGTATGTATATAACTTTTTTATTGTTTGAGTTATTGACAAAAATAATAGTTAGACTTGACTAGAAATGTTATTTTGGTGCAACTTTGTTGATATCGACCACGCTCATTTATGGATAGAAGAGAAACAATATATTTTTTTAAAAGTGATGAAGAAATATGTCCCTCTCACCTACTTGAATATTGTACTATTTGGTGTTTTGAATGACTATATACGAAAATCATGTTACTCGTATTTATCTTGGATACATTTTTTTAACAATCTTAATCACTCTAGACTTTTTATGAGGTTACTTGAGACTCGTATTTGTGATTTTTGATTTTCTAATACTATAGTTGTGTTACTTGTTGGTGGAAAAGGTTGGAGCTGATATTTGGTGACCATGATATTTTGCTTCTATTTCTTTTAAATTTTGGAAGAAGTTTCTCTCTAAACCTTCTCCATATTATTACTCTACTCTCTAAATAGACAAAAGACAGTTAGATGTATCAAATTTTTATATAATATAGGGAAGAAAAACAGTTATACGAGGGAGGGCGCAAGGCATGCAGTGTGGTAGTTTTGAGATGCAGTGGTGCTTCTCAAATCTCAAGCTTCACCAACTCCAATGGACCAATTATTGGTGCCAAATTTCTCACTTTACTTTTCCTATATTTTTTTATTGCCTCCTGTCTCTGTTTATTGGATCTTTCTCCATTCTTTCTTAAATTTGTTACTATATATAACCTATTGGAACTACAACGTTTGTATTTGACGTGTGTAGTTGCAAAATGAAAATTTTCGATATAGTTATTTGGTACTCATTTACGAACCTAGTCATAATTGAACCTAACTTATCTACTCCATCAAATGTATCTTTTAAATTTTCAATTGTGTTTGACAAGTTGTTTCATCCATGCATTTTAAATCTATTTTTCTAAAAAAAAAATCATAAACTTAGGTCGACTAATCTAGAAAGATGTATTAGTTACAAAATTCAAAATTTAAGGATATAATATATAAAAGTCGTTTAATATCTTATTCATCCAACACAGTACTTCTAGCTTTTTCTTTTTTGTTTGAAGAAAAATATAGTAACTTTTAAAAGTACAACCTAACATTAATTTTTACTCTTATTCTTCAGTCAAATCTTCAGTTCTCTTTTTTATTTTCCCTTTTCTTAATGTAAAAGAAATACTTTTTCTCTGACAATTAATAACTAAGACACATTTGAAACCCTAATATCAACTTCTATTCCTTGCAAGCAAATTGGTTTTAACGCGTGCTTGCTTTTCATGTCAACAATTTATTTATATTCATGTTTATAGAGTTTACAATAAAGAGAAAAAAAATCGATTCACGATAAAAGAAAAAAGGTAATCTATTAATGTTATAATACTACAAAATCTCTCCTTTTTTAGTGTCGTCGAGTCTTCAAAGATCGATATACATTCTTTTAAAGATGTATCGATTCTTTTATGGTTCTGACAAAATCATGTAAGATGAATGTACGACTAAACTCAAAGTAGATATGATTTTAAATTGAGAATGTAGGTTGATTAACTATTGTGTTCCTTTTTGTATTAGGATATTTTGATTGACAATTTTTTTTTTTTTGTAAGGAAACAATGAGACATTATATTTTGTCTAAAAAATTTATCCAACAATAATTCCCCATCCATTAAACCAATGTACAAATTAAATCTTCATCAATTGGATGGGAAATGAAGAAGCAGTGTCCTCTTTTGTGGACAGCTGTGAAGTACTAACTCCTAAGGTTAATTATTCAATAATTAATGAACACTTTTGTGGACAGTGTATTATGTATTAATTAAAGGCTATTAAATTAAATATTCCCATTTGCTTTTGTTTTATTCTATTTGAAATTATGTGTACGAATCAATTAAATTAACTGAATGGGATCTGCAAATCTACTCGAAGTACATAAATATTAATACAATAGAAAAATTAATAATTAATTAATTAGCATGGCTTTTGTTATCTAGGAACTAGTTTGGAAGTTGGTTTTGATATCAATTTTTTATTTATGTACTATCATTTCAAGACTTGTAATTGGATTAAGTTAAAGGTGTAATATCAATGTGGGTTTTTTTTTTCTTTCTATGGTGACTTTATTTATTTTTGCTAATAAAATATCTTTTTTCAAAAAATGGTTTTAGTACAAACAAACTTCAACTTCAACTATTCTAACTTGGAATGATTTCAAACTTTAGTTATATTTTAATGTCTATTAAATACCCATTTTGTAGTTTCAATTATTTTGTTTGTTAGATATATTATTAAAATGATCTATCAATATGAGTCATTATCATTCTCACAAGAGAGACAAAAATAGATTTTTTTTTTCAAATAAACATACTATCATATCCCAAATTTAAGAGATTGAGAAATTAAATGTATGACCCATATTTAGGAAGTAGATTAGCTATTACATTAACACCACTTGATGCCTTGTGGTGTGGAGTTGAATAATCATTGACAAAAATAAATTAAAAATATCAAAATTCAAGAATAATAATTAAAAAAAAAAAAACCACAGCAACAAAAGTTTATTAGGCAAAACCAAATCTAACCTAAAATTCAAAAAGTAAAATTTAATTTCAGATTATTAATGGCCCAAGGAATAGCTGTAAGACATGCACTATAATGCATTTGCTTCCTTTCTTTGAAACATAATGGGAAATAACATAATCAATAAATAGTTCTTTTTAAAGTTTTTTTTTTTATGTTTAAATTTTCAAGATACCTAAATATTCAAGTTCTTGAAAAATATGAGATCAGTAGGCCGTCCAATGTTGAAGGGATAAAATAATAATAATTATTATAACAAACAAACAAAAAAAAGGTGGGAAAAGAGAGAAAAAGGGAAGTAAGTGTCAAAATTATATGTTTTATAAGATAAACTTTTGACTAGGTATTTATTTTATTCTGCAAATAAAAGCTGTTTAATTTGTTGTAGAAACAACAAACATGTTCACAACACCATGGGAGGAGAGAGAGAGAGAGATAGCAAAATTATTACACCTTCCATCTAAAATACGATCCCACATGCAATGCAATGCAAGAGTTAGAGTATTCTTAAATAATGTTAATGGGAGTCACGGCTAAATATTCTAAATTATTTGTGTGAATTATATTGCATAAACTATGTTCAACCTCCAAATTATTTGACAATGAATAGTGTTTAAATTAATAGGAAAAGAAAATAGCATTCAAGAGATTAAATAACACACATCCTCTCTTACTTATTCTGATATATCATGTTAACTTAGTGATTAATTCATAAGTTATAGTTGATGGGTGTAAAAATAACTTTAAAAAATTGTATAAACACTCTTAATGTACAAGGTAGTCCACATACATATGGTTGAGTGTGGAGGGGTTGAGTTTACTATTATCATTCTTATGTTGGATCGTTTCATTAGATTATTTACCACTCGAGTCCAACTTATATAACTATGTGTGTGTATATATTGAACAAAATAGAAAAGAAGTGAAATTAGTTGATGTACCTAGATATTTCGATTAGAGGTTTAAGACATTCACAAGTTCCTCATACGCTTTAGTCCAATCTATATGTAAATATATATAGATATGGAAAATATAAATTTTTGATATTTAAATATCAAGGGGGTGAATCATTTTGATATAGGAAAATATGAATGAAAATGATTAATTGATTCATATGTATGGGACAACCCGATATAAAGATTTGGAGTAACCCCACACCTAAGGAATGGAGGAATCTAGTTGATTATTGTTAAGTATTATTTTTGTTTGGCTTTTATCATGGGGTTTCTTTGTCACTTGGTAAGGAGACTAAGCAAAAAAAAAGAGAAAATGTAAAAAAAAGAAAATAAAAAAAAACTAAAAGCTTTTTAATGTTTTTGGATGGTTTTGTGAAAGGGAAACCCACCATAGAAGAGGGGAATCTATGGTTGAATGAGGAGTTGGAATCCACTTAAAAGGAGGGAGTTTTTTTTTTTCTTTTTTTTTTTCTTTTTTTATAAAACAATAATATATAATTTAATTTATTTATATAATGTGTTGAAGATAAAGAAAGAGAGATGAATTTTGGTGTTGGAATGGAGACACAAACATGGCTCCAAATCATAATTAAAAACATCAATGTCTTTTGGACGTGGAAAGATGGAGTCCACTTGATTGGAAAAAAAAAAAAAAAAAACCCTATCATTGATTCAACACACACACAATTTAACCCTAAAATCACTCTCTAAATTTGTCAATTATTGGTGTCATGCATGTGAAAAAGACAATTCTCCCATCCCTTCCTTTCTCTTTCTCTTTCTCTTTCTCTTTCTCTTTCTCTTTCTCTCTCCCAAAGAAAAAAAAAACCCTAACTCTCATTTCTCACCACCCAATTCTTTCCTACACTCCATTTTCAAACACAAAGATCTCAAACACATCTTTGTATTATAGATATATATATAACATGGTCTCTCATATAAACATATCTATACAAAATTATAAACCTATGCCTTACAAATGTGGAGATCCTATACATATATATAGAAGGGTCCCCACTGTATGATTTCTAATTCCCTTACCATATCTTTCATCTCATGTGTGTGTATACAAAACTCGGATTTATTGATTCATCATATCTTTTAGATTTTAGTGCTGTTCATGTTTGTTTTAACCCATCCAAGTATGACTCATTAGATATAAGACATCAATTTATAACGTGAGTCTTTGCTCATGAGGGATTCCACATTTGACCAAATATCAAATGACTTCAAATAAACCTTTATAACATAGATAATTAAGAATCCTTCTATTGCACGCATTTTGGCGATGGAACTCGATATTATCTAATAAAGATAGTTGTAAATATAGTAATCAAGCTTAAAGTATTACCAAGATGCAACACAATGCAAAAGAACTTGTACACATTGATAGAGTCCATTAGTAATAGATTTTGTTGTATTAGCAATTCTTAAAAATGTTGATATACTTAATTATTAACACTAAAAGCATTACTCATTGTATTTAATATTTATACCCTATCTTTATATGGTATCGTCGTAGTTCATAAAAGTCTAAAAGATTATTATGATCTAAAGGCAAAACCTGATCATACTCTTTAGTCCAAACAAACGTTTAAGAAAAGTTGCCACTGGGCACTTTGTGGTTGGGCCATGGGAGTAATGGGAAAGGAAGAAGAAGAATGAGAGGTTGCTTGTCTGAAGTTTAAACCTAATTATTCTTTCTAACTTTGGGTCTGTTAAAAATGTTGTCACATCTTGTTTTTATTTGTTAAGTTATATAGTCTTAACATTATTAGACATCAATAATACAGAGTGTGAGCTTCATGATGTTTGCCACATTTAAAGCATTATCACAAATATATTGTCCAATTAAGCTAATTCTATAACCAACTTAAAGCACTTATGATCATGTGAAAACTCACTTGTTGAAGACCTACCTCTGTCATATATAATCCTAAAGCAAATAGTTTTGGATAAGTTTTGTGGATAATTTCAACAAATCTTACCTTTTTTTATAATTCAATTAAGTGTGAATTTGATCACTTTAAAGTTTAAAGTAAAGCTTGAAATAGGCAAGATAAACCCAAACACATAGGCCCTCTTCAAGATAACTTGGGTGTGGATTATTATAGATGAATCATTTATCTTATCTCTCTTCTTTCTAATTAAGTAAATAAATATTTTCTCCCATATTTAGTCAATGAAATAGTTTTATTCAAAAGGATATATCAACATAGTATTCAAATAGACCTTTTCTTTTCTTAAAAAAGAAAAAGAAAATTAGGGTTATTTAATTATCACCCTTTAATTTCATGAAAACATTTTTGAATTATTTAACTACATTTTTTTTTATTTTTCTTAATTTTTTGAGAACAAGATACAAAGAGGATGATATCAATTAGTCGACAAAGACATCTCAGTTAGGTTGACATATCTATAACACATTTATCGTACACTAGTCATTCATGGATCATGAAAAAAATACCAAAAGAGCTAGAGATAAGTCCAATAGTCAATAGTGGATCGATGTACAATGATATATTTTAAAAAGTTCAATCTAAATTTTGAAAATTGTAAGTTGGATTTGGTAACCATTTGACTCTTGGATGAAAAGAGTTTAATTTGTAGTGTTGTATATTGAAGATTAGGTGGCTCTAAGAAATGGAGTCAACCTTTATTGGACAATTGCAAATTATAAGTTTCTCCTTTTATGGTAATGTTAGTGTTTTTCATTTCTCATTGGGGGAGTTTGGCCGAGTTATATATATGTGTGCTTTAGGAAAAGCTACATATATAGCACTATTGGAATTTTTTTGATTGAGCAATGTGAACACATATGGAATATCTACCTAAATAGATAAAATGGAGTTATATATAGTTGACCTATAACTACTATACAATAGAATTGGAAAAGATAAAGCTACATATATAGCAAGACTTTTACAAGGTTATGACTGACCAAAAAAAGCTTCATACTAGAACAATAATGGATATCATATATAATTAAATTAAATTTATATTTTCTAATATTAAATAAAGTATATACATCCATAAAGTTGATTTTAGCACTTATAGCATACTATTTCAAAACAAAATTCTCATACAAACAACTTCGAGACGAAAAAACAAGATGTGCACCCCATATTTTAGAAATATTGGATAATATATATAATATTAAATATATCTCCAACATTTAGTTTAAGTTTTTAGGTTAACCTTCACGTGCATTTCAATTACTATTGATTTTCACTCATTAGGTTTTCTAAATATCATCATCTATATTCGGCTGTCATAGAATCGACTGTCAGAAAATTAGTGAAATTCTATTTATATAGATGCCCTAAAAATATTATAAACAAATTAAATTCTTGATACATGTGATCGTTTACAAATGAACGTAGAAATTTTCTTCTATATAATATTTGAACACTCTAGAAATTACTGGGAAAATATTAAATTATATGCCCGGATTATTGGGCAAAATGGACTAAAGCAATTGTGAAGGAATGAATAAAAGAATTGGAAAAGAAAGCTATATGAGAAGATTATTACTAGCCAAAAAAACTCTAAAAAAAGAAGAAGAATACATGTTCTATAATGAAAATGTTTCTTCTTAAATGAAGCATATACATCAACATAAAAATATAAAGTATAATTAACACCACTCCAAGCTAAACTAATTTGAAGATAGATGTTATGAAAACAATAATAATATACCAACATGTTATAAAAGTAGCTAAATTTCATGTAGTCTACACAAGTGTCATGGAATGTTACAACAAGAATATAATGTATGATTGTTACTACCTAGAGACGACTGATATAGACTAAAGTGATAGCGAAGAAACCAACACGTCACCAAATGGGACCGAGATTGAAGAGAAGGAGCCATGTGTTAGAAATTAATAAGCTAGATACATTATGGATAACACATTAATAGATACATTTCTAGTTTCAAGATACATATGCATTTCTAGATACATGTAATTATTCAAGTACATGAATGGTATGTATTCATGTACTTCATTTATTTTGTGTCTTTTAGGAAGTGTCTCTTGAATACTATATATAGAGATCATTTCCTTCATTTGTATACAAAAGATAAAAAGAATCAAATCAATAGAAGCAAATTGAGTTTTAGAAAGTAAGTGAGTTTCAAGAGAACAACATTCTTCTCTTGTGTGTTATTGAGTTTTCTAAGAGAACAAATTTCTTCTCTTAAAAGTTTGTGAGATTTAGAGTAAATTTAGAGTGGGCTCGTCAACGCCTCCAACAAAGTGGTATCAGAGCAAGGATTGAAAGATGTCATCTAACATGTTGCAGCCTCAACTTCCTCGTTTTGAGGGAAAAAACTATAGGCGGTGGAGCCAGCAAATGAAGGTTCTTTATGGATCTCAAGATCTTTGGGATATTGTTGACATCGGATATTCAGAGCCAGAAAGTGAGAATGGTCTTTCAGCACAACAACTCAATGAGTTGAGAGATGCTAGAAAAAAGGATAAGAAGGCATTATTTTTCATCTACCAATCTGTGGATGAAAATATTTTTGAAAGAATATCAGGAGTCTCTACTGCTAAAGCAGCATGGGATGCATTGCAAAATTTGTATGAAGGAGAAGAAAAGGTAAAATTGGTCCGATTACAAACACTTCGAGCTGAATTTGATACAATTCGAATGAAAGATTCTGAAACTATTGAAGAATTTTTCAACCGTGTTCTCTTAATTGTTAATCAATTGAGATCAAATGGAGAAACAATTGAAGATCAAAGGATTGTTGAGAAGATTCTTAGAAGCATGACTAGAAGATATGAGCATATTGTTGTAGCAATTGAAGAATCCAAAGATTTGTCAACTCTCTCTATAAATAGCTTAATGGGATCTCTTCAATCTCATGAGCTCAGATTGAAGATGTTTGATTCTAATCCTTCAGAAGAAGCTTTTCATATGCAGTCCTCCTATAGAGGTCGATCCAATGGAAGAAGAGGTGGACGTGGTGGTAGAGGCAATGGACGATCCAACGTTGTGACAAATACAGAGTCAGAAAGCAGAGACAATCAATTTTTTTCAAATAGAGGACGAGGAAGAAGTTCAAATAGAGGAAGAGGTAGAAGTGGTGGTCGTGGAGATTTTTCTCACATACAATGTTTCAATTGTAGACGTTATGGACATTTTCAAGCAGACTGTTGGTCTAAGAAGACTAATTCTAATCAAGCAGAAACCACACTAATGCATGAGCAATCAAATAATGATCAAGGTCTTCTCTTCCTCACTCACAATGTTCAAGAATCAAGCACTGAAGAAATATGGTATCTTGATAGTGGTTGTAGTAACCACATGACAGGAAGAAAGGATATTTTTATATCTTTAGATGAATCTCATCAAAATGTAGTGAAGACTGGTGACAACAAGATGCTTGAAGTCAAAGGAAAAGGAGATATTCTTGTCAAGACAAAAATGGGAGCAAAAAAAATTACTGATGTGTATTATGTTTCAGGTCTCAAACACAATCTTTTAAGTGTTGGACAACTTCTCCTAAGAGGACATGATGTTATTTTTAAAGATAACATATGTGAGATTAGAACCAAGAATGGAGATCTCATAACGAAGGTTCGTATGACTCACAACAAAATGTTTCCAATTAAAATATGTTATGAGAAGCTTGTTTGTTTTGAGACTTTAGTAAATGACACCTCATGGTTATGGCATTGTCGATTTGGGCACCTAAGTTTTGACACTTTGTCTCACATGTGTCAACAACATATGGTGAGAGGAATGTCAAATATTAAAAAGGAAGATCAACTCTGTGAAGCATGTGTTTTTGGAAAGCATCATCGAAATTCATTTTCGACTGGAGGTTCTTGGAGAGCATCAAAACCACTTGAGCTTGTTCATACAGACTTATGTGGACCTATGAGAACTACTACACATGGAGGTAACCGTTATTTTCTCACATTTATTGATGACTACAGTCGAAAAACATGGATTTATCTACTAAAAGAAAAGAGTGCTACTTTCGAATGTTTCAAGACATTCAAAGCAATGGTGGAAAATGAAAGTAACTTGAAATTGAAATCATTGCGTTCGGATCGTGGAGGAGAATATATTGTTTTTGCAGATTTCTTGAAGGAAAATGGAATCAAGCATCAGAAGACCGTTCGAAGAACTCCTCAACAAAACGGAGTTGCAGAGAGGAAAAATAGAATAATAATGGAACTTGCAAGAAGTATGTTGAAGGCAAAGAAGCTTCCTGATCAATTTTGGGGAGATGCAGTAACTTGTGCTGTTTATCTCCTAAATAGAGCTTCAACGAAAAGTGTGCAAGGTATTACTCCTCAAGAAGCATGGAGCGGATTGAAACCAACCGTTAGTCACCTAAGAGTGTTTGGGTGCATTGCTTACTCTCACATTTCAGATGAGAAAAGAGGTAAGCTAGATGATAAATCAGAGAAATGCATTTTTGTTGGGTACAGTGAGAACTCTAAGGCCTACAGACTATACAATCCGATAAGTAAGAAAGTTATTATTAGTCGAGATGTCAAGTTTGATGAAGCAAAATTGTGGCAATGGAATGCACCAAATGAAGACCAAAATCCATTACATGTTGATATGGATGGAAAAAAAGATGCTCGAGACTTGGAGCTTGAAGTAACTCAACCACTGACTTCACCTTCTTCATCACACTCCACAAGTGATGAAGAAACTACTCCAAGGAAGACCAGAAATATTCAAGAGATCTATAATACTTCAAGAAGGATACTAGATGAAGAACATGTTGATTTTGCTTTATTTGCAAATGTTGATCCTGTATACTTTGAAGAAGCAATTCAAGATGAAAATTGGAAAGATGCAATGAATCAAGAGATTGATGCAATAAGAAGAAACGAGACATGGGAGTTAGTAAAATTACCAGAAAATAAAAAGGCTCTTGGAGTCAAATGGATCTATAGAACAAAGCTAAAGCAAAACGGAGAAGTGCAAAAATACAAAGCCAGACTCGTTGTAAAAGGTTACAAACAAAAGTTTGGTGTGGATTATGAAGAAGTTTTTGCACCGGTAACTCGCTTGGAGACTGTTCGTTTGTTGTTAGCCCTTGCAGCAAAAAATAACTGGAAAGTTCATCAAATGGATGTAAAGTCAGCATTCCTAAATGGGTATTTAGAGGATGAAATATATGTTGAGCAACCCCCGGTTATGCAAAGATTGGAGAAGAAAATAAGGTGTGTCGATTAAAGAAAGCCTTGTATGGGCTAAAGCAAGCACCAAGGGCTTGGTACAGTCGCATCGACAATTTTTTCTTAAAGGATGGTTTCAGAAGATGTCCATATGAACATGCTCTCTACACCAAAGAAGATGAAAATGTTTCATGGGCATCAAAGAAGCAAGATGTTGTAGCATTGTCCACAACAGAAGCTGAATACATTTCTTTGTCTGTTGCTAGTTGTCAAGCACTTTGGCTAAGAAATGTACTACATGAATTGAAGTGTCCTCAAGAGAAAGGGACCATCATGTTCTGTGACAATCAATCATCTATTTCACTTTCGAAGAATCCCGTTTTTCATGGAAGAAGCAAACACATAAACATCAAATATCATTTCATCAGAGAATTGATCAAAGATGGAGAAGTATATATCAAGTATTGCAAGACTCAAGATCAAGTTGCAGACGTATTCACAAAAGCATTAAAGACAGATTCATTCTTGAAAATGAAAGAGAAGCTCGGAGTTTGGGAAGTCTAGCTTAAGGGGGCATGTTAGAAATTAATAAGCTAGATACATTATGGATAACACATTAATAGATACATTTCTAGTTTCAAGATACATATGCATTTCTAGATACATGTAATTATTCAAGTACATGAATGGTATGTATTCATGTACTTCATTTATTTTGTGTCTTTTAGGAAGTGTCTCTTGAATACTATATATAGAGATCATTTCCTTCATTTGTATACAAAAGATAAAAAGAATCAAATCAATAGAAGCAAATTGAGTTTTAGAAAGTAAGTGAGTTTCAAGAGAACAACATTCTTCTCTTGTGTGTTATTGAGTTTTCTAAGAGAACAAATTTCTTCTCTTAAAAGTTTGTGAGATTTAGAGTAAATTTAGAGTGGGCTCGTCAACGCCTCCAACACCATGAAGGGAAATGGATTTTTTTTAACACGTTTGGTTGGTCCCTGCAGTAGAGGGTGGAGCCACGGCATGAAAGCTTTTGTCTTTTTAAGATTTTCGAAGAAGAGAAGAAAAGGGTCGGAGCCATTAATGGACCATAGCGAATGAGAGAGGTGGGTGCGTGATGGGTCCGATAACCCAAAGGCCCACCAGAAATCACATGGACTCCCACGTGACCCAGATGCCTTTGCAACCGGGAACAACCGTCACTTCTGCTTATGTGCTATTTTCTCATTGGTTGCTATTGCCTTCCGTCACCGTCAGTGAGCCCATGTTATGATTGAGAGAGATGTTGACTCCCATTTTATTTTATTCACTGCATCTTCAACTCCTACTACCTTCGGTTTTAGCTCTTTATTAGAACAATATTGATCTTATATTTAATATGTTAGAGAAAGTGATGAGTAGATGCCTTTGGTTTTAATCATCCAAACTCAGTTGTGTGACTGTGGTATGATGTTTTAAGACTCTGTGCTTTTGTAATAGAGATCGTCACTGAGGGATTTGCATCTGAGATTTCAACAAACTACAATCGTTTGTGTGTAGTCAATGCATGCAAGTGTGTCCAATCTGATCAAGTTGTGTATTTATTTTTAGAAATTATATATTTTGCTATTTATGATTGTTGAAGGGTATGTATTAATCTAAAAATAAATAAATTATTTATATGTTTATTACAGAGGAAGAAACATTGGAGATTCTTTCTTTTATGTTTTCTATTTAATTAATATCTTTAGTTTTAGAAGAATATCGTACCAACTATGGAGGTTTCTCTTCAAAGATATAGTACTCACATTCAATGGTACAAAATTATCTCAGTTGCGGTTTATACATAAAAATTCTCTCTTTGATGTTTTGATTTTGATAAGATGTATAATTCTATTCGTTTCCTTTTTTATGTGTACGTGTTTGGTATTACTTTCATTAGAGTGACAAGCTGTTGATACTACTTTGAGTGGAAAGTGTTTGACGCTAAAATTCGGATATAAAAAAAGTATAAGAAAGGGAGAAGAAAGTGATCTACAAAAAGAGAGAATTTGTACTTAACGTGGTGTTTGCTCTACACACTCTAATACTTAAGTCGTGAAAGAGGGCAAAGACTAAAAAGTTTATAAGATTAGGATTCAAATAGTCTTATACAATCATATATTTATATAGAGTGTAGGTCTTCATGGAAGATTAATCATTTAACTTATCGAATTGAAAAATGTCATACTTCATATTTAGTTACGATCGCTGTATATATGCAACCTTGGCCATGGCCAAACATCTTCTATTAGAATTATGCTTTGAGTCGTGGTTGACATGCATGAAATATATTTCAATTAATTATTTTGTTTTGCCTCGATCTCAGTCTTGTTTGATGTTGAGGTTGATCACATTAATTTGAGTTGCGACACAAATCACCTCTTTCCGTCAAAACAAATTTGAGACCTAGGTTGTGGTCTTTAGATCAAACTTCTTTACATAATTGTAGAAAATATAAATATTATATATAAGTTTAAGGGTTCGATTTTACCATTTGAGGATTTAATTTTTACCACAATTTTAAGTTTGAGAGTTTAATTTTAACACGTGTATATACATGAGATTCAATTTTTCCTATTAAAAGTTTGAAAATATAATTGCAAATAATTTCTAAGTTTAGGGATGGTTTTGTACCGTTCCCATCCATTAAATATAAATACTGTTCGCATCCTTTAAATATAAACACTGTTCGCATCCTTTAAATATAAACACTAGTCAGTTCATTATTTTAATTAATTTAAGAATGTAATTTGAGATAATGGGTGTTAAAACTTTTGTTGATAAAATTTATAACTAATTAAATGTAAGAAAATCGTTTAATTAATACATTGATTTAACATTATTAATATTATTTAATATATAGTTAAATTAATTAATCAATTAAAATAAAATAACAAATACATTAGAATCGACTAAAAGCAATATGACAACTTGTTGAATAGACTTTAATTAAACCTTTTCTATATATATTCGAACTTAAATTAATTAGATATTTTAAATTTTAAATAATAAAAATAAATTGATAAGAAAAAGAGTATTTCAAAATGTAGGAAAATAAACTAAAAAAATTATAATCTACAATAAAATTAGAAACGGATAAACTTCTATCACCGTCTATTAATTCAACTGATAGAAGCATATCGATGTTTGTCAATGTCTACTATTGATAAAATATGAAAATTTTGAAAAAGAATAATTTATATTAATTTATTAATTAATTAGGTTATTTTTTTTTTACCTTCCTAATTCCATCGGACACATTGAACCCATCAGAGAAACCCCAAATTTGGTATGTGGTTTTTTAAAACAATTGTGATAAGTGTTAAAGTTTGGTGAAAAATAATATGTTAGAAATTTAATTTAGAACAAAAGAAAATGTTTAAAATTTCATTGAAAAAATAAGTAGTCATAAAAGCTGGATACATCAAGCAAGCAGAAGATGATATTATATTGTAAGCTCTAAAGTATTCAAATAGTTAGGTTATAGTCATTCAAACATAGATTTGACCCAAAATTTGTAAATTTGGGAATAATATAGTAAGAGCTTTAAAAACAAATCAAGAATAGCTTAAAGTTCATTGGCAACTTGGTATATATATATTTTTTTGATCAAGTGGGGATTCTCCATTATAATAATTTGAAGATTGTGGAACCCAAATATCAAATCATTGTAATTGTTTTTTTTTTCCCTAAAAATACTTAATCTTTAATGTATACCCAAACACCTTAATTAGCGAAGTTTCTAAATTTAGAAAAAAAAGCATTTAAATTTTGTGTTATAAAGGTTATTCTTAGGTCACTCCAAGTTGCAAAAAATGTAATGAAAAGCTATAAAAATCCCACTTGCAAAAATGTAATCAAAAGAAATAATGAAGATCCTTTTAAGTAATTTTAATCACCTTCAA
Organism: Cucumis sativus; assembly: GCF_000004075.3. Lineage (NCBI taxonomy): Eukaryota > Viridiplantae > Streptophyta > Magnoliopsida > Cucurbitales > Cucurbitaceae > Cucumis > Cucumis sativus. The sequence continues at coordinate 3,019,886 of NC_026658.2, forward strand.
CTATATATCTATATAATAATATTGAACTAAGTATACTTATTATTGGGTATCATTCTTATTTAGTTAGCTTTAACCTCTTGTTTTGGAAAATGAAAAGTAGTGTCGCAATGATGCATCAATGACAAAAATAAATTTTCTTTTATGTGGGGGATCTTATTTTTTCTTATTATATTGTTCCTTGAATGTTATACACATTATTCTATAATCAGACTTATTTTACTATAAATAATTTCTTCAACTTTCCAAAATAATAATAATAACGAAAAAAAATACCCTACTGTCAATTTCGTCTTTCTTGACGCGCGCAAATTTTGATTTCTTGATAGTTATAGCAAATGATCATCATAAAAAATATTTTTCTTTGCATCAAGAAAAGTTCCCTTATTTTGTTGAAGAAATACGAAAAATGGTAAAGTTCTCTTAGTTTTATTGATGATTTACAAACATCAAGAAAATATTTCTCGATGGACAATAAACATCAAGGATAACATATTGTTGACTAGTAATGTCCATCGAGTTAATTGAATTTTTTTATGGACGAGATCCATCAAGGAATGAATTTTCTTGATTTGCAATGATCATCGTCGAAAAAAAAGTATTTTTTTTTAATTTCTTGATGAGTTTAGAGTTTCCTGTTGGAGAAAGACCAAAAAAAGATCATGGACAATGTGCATCAAGAAAAGTGATATCTCGATGGGCAAACTATTTTTCATGAAGCATGAAATTTGGACTCTTGTTAATAGGCTCAGAAAATACGATATTTATCAATAATATTCTTAAGTTTTTACTATTATTTTTTCTAATTATTACTTTCTATTCATCAATAATATAATATTATTTTTTAAAGTTAACTGTTATAATTATAATTAGATTGAAATACGCGACTTTATCAAAATTAAATTAGTTATTGTGTTCAACTTTAATAAGTTGAATTAAAAGTTTGTAATTTAGGGTTTTTAAAATTTGTAGAAGCTGTAAAAGTTGGTCAACATGAGTTTAGTTCAACTGACACATGTATGTACATGGATAAGAGGTCATAGAAGTTGTTTTCTTGATGGACAAAAACCATCAAAGTAGACATTTTTTGATGTGTTTTGCACTTCAAAGAATATTAAATTTGTAGTAGTGATAATAACATCCACTAAATATTTAGAAGTGATTAGTGAAGTTGATTTTCATATAAGCATTCTAGATAATAATGCACCAAACCCAATTATCATCCCTTTTGCTGGCTATTACTTACAAATAAATTAGTATAAAATAATAATAGAAAGACACTTTAAAATATAAAATGTTTAGTAATTATATTGAATTATTTACTTAATAGATTCTCTTTAACATTTAGTGGCTCACATTAGTAATGTATTCTTTAGATTTAACTTAGGCTTCTCATAAGTTTGAACTTCTCTAACTTTTATGTTAAATTTTTTTCAAGTTTTGCATGTATCCCTTTAGTACAACGTTCTTAAGCTCTTCTTTAGTTTTAGATTCCCTTATCTTCATAAGTAAGCTTTTTTCGAGTTTCGATGGAGTTTTCCTTAATACAACATAAAAAATTGTCCTAAAATCATATTTACTTCATATTCAATGGGCTAGACATCAAAACTTCTACAGAAAGCTAAAGTATAAAATATACAGTACAAAATTGTTGAAGTCTAGAGAATTTCTAAAATAAAATTATATTGAAGGAAAAGGAAGAAATGGCACGTAAAGAGAAAAGGAAGGCAAACCACAAAATCTACATTATACATAACATTATTATTGTCTTTCACATTATACATAACATCTTCACTTATTTGTTTCAAGTTAATCTAAAAGTCCAAAGTGGTTTGCAAAATTATGGACTTCAATTTGTGGTTGTCAATTGGGCTTAAAAAAGAGGCACATTGATGCGGCCCATATGCGTTTGTTTCACAATGCCAATTGCTACATACTATGTGTGATCTCGCTACCTGGAGCTCCACACACACTCTAATACTAGCAAAGCTAAGCCCTTGTTCGACGAGGCTCGAGCTTCTTCCACTGGAAGTCCCCAATTGACAAATGAGTAATTTTATAAGTAGTTTTCATGACACGCTACCATAATATGAGGGACAAACAAAATATGCACGGGAATCCTTAACTCGAATATCATGTGTACATCACGACAAACAAGAAGATCAATGAACATAATATGTGCACCAAAAGAAGTTGAAAACTGCCTCTTTAGTACTCAAAGACACAGATGTACGACATACATAATAGATATTGTTCAAGTAAGGCCATAAAGGAAACCGCCTTAGATCGACTTTTTCTACATCAACACACATATCATGCAATGAAATACCATCTACATTAATTAGCATGGTAATCATCTTACGAAAAACATCATAATAAGTAATTATGCATTGCATGATGCATCACAAAATCATGCCTAATTTTCAAATAGTAAAGGTATAGATTGATATCCATCCAGTCATAAAGTTGTCACCGGAACAATCACTTTTGTGGAGTCGGAGTTATAATATCGGTGCACAGAGAGTAAGGCTATTGTTTTGGCCGGAGTTGAGGTTTGTTTATGAGATGATTTTGAGGTTAGGTAGGATTGGTCCCTTTTGTCTCATTTGATTGGTGTGAATGTAATGCTAATAGAGTGACTCATGCTTGGCTCGTGCCGCGGTGTCCTTTGCTTATATTGGGTTGGTTTTTATTGTTGAGATTTCTTCTTCTTTTCTTGAAGAAGTGGTTAGGGTTTCTTTGTAATATCCCGGATTCAATCTCATCCGCTTTTTTTGAGGAGGCGTGCAAATGTGGTTTGATTATTAAAAATTTGATTGTTGTATGAACGTAGAGGGGCATAATGTATAATGTGGTTTGATTGTTAAAATAAAGTTAAATTTAAAAAAGAAAAGAAAAATAGGAAAGATGATTAAACATAATTGTGATTAATTATGGAGAGAAAAAAGATGAATTAGAAATTGAAGGGAACGGCTACATAACTGATTAGCTGTCATCATAGAGAAAGCAAAGGTCAACCAACATCCTCAACTCAACGTGTTGTCCTCACCCCTCACCTTCTTGTTTCTAAATATTCTGAGATCCTTATTCCTTTCTACGACCGATTCTTCAGCTCTTCTCTTCTTCAACTAATTCCTTTTTACAAATTCATATCAAAACCCCCCCTACTCTTTCATTTTTTTGTTTTCCTTTTTCCTCCTTCCTTCTTCCCCATTTCCTTTTCTTTTCTTTTCCCGATTAACATACACACATCACTCTGTTTCTCAAAATCAAAGCCTCTCCAGGGAGTGCCATGCAAGTCACCTCCTGGGGTTAGGCCCATATCTATTACTTTTCATTACTCTTTACAATTTCTTTTTCATAACATGGCCTTCAAATTGCATTCATTAATAACAAAAACTCTCTCCTTCATGGAACATTCTCTTCTTTTTTGATTCTTCCTTTGGAGTTGGGGCCGCCGTGCTTCTCTAAAATGGCAGACGATATGTCCGATAAGAAATCAAGCTGTGGCTTATTGAACGCTGTGTTTGGCCGCCGTGGATTTTGGCCGAGAAGAACTGCCTCAAATGCCTCATTGTCGACTATGAATTCAAATAACAACGATTTTGTTAAAACGGCGAGCTCCCAGAATTCAAAGCGCCGACGTGGTGGCTCTGATGAGGGGGCATTCATTCATGTTTCAGCAGTCGAGTCGAAACCGAAGGTGGGTCCGAATCAGCAGACTCAACAGAGGGTGGTTTATTCAAATCAGAATCAGAATCAGAATCAGCAGAGAGGAGCTGCGTCGAATATCCAGAATGTAGGGTGTAAGATTGCGGCACCGCCGAGCAGAGTGGCGGCGTCGGCGGGGAATGGGTATGTGGACCAAGGAAGAAGGGTGCCGAAGGAAGCCATCGGTATCTCCGGCGAGCTCGAGCTCATGATCGCCGATCACCAGAAATCGAAGGGGACTAATGGGTCGCTTGTTCGAGCCTCCTCCAGCAATGTCATGCTTTTCGGAAATTTGGGTAATATCCTGAAATTATAGGGACTAAATTGGAACTTTTTAAAATGAGGAGGACCAACAAATTAAGAACTAAATTTGTAGGATTAAAATTTTTATTGTTTTTAAGGATGAATGGCACTATTTTCACAGGTAACTTGAGACAAGGAGGGAATGGCGGAGGAAATACATACAATGTGGTTGATTATATGCCCAAAACAGCAAGAGAAGAAACTCAAGTACCAAATGGTAGATACCAAAATGGCGTTGTGGGGAATGTTGGAAAGGGTCAACCGAAACAAAGCGTAGAACAAACGGGTTCTCTTTGTCGTGTGTTGTCGACTCGAATGGATCCCGAGCAATTGAAAATTATGGGAAATGAAGATTACAAGAATGGAAGATTTGCAGAAGCCTTAGCTTTATATGAGGCAGCAATTGCAATAGACCCGAATAAGGCTTCGTATCGAAGCAATAAAAGTGCAGCGTTAACAGCTCTTGGCATGCTTGTTGATGCAGTTTTTGAGTGCAGAGAAGCTATTCGGATTGAACCGCATTACCACCGAGCTCATCATCGACTTGCGACATTGTATCTTAGGTATTGGCAACACCTTAAAACTTTATTTAGCAAGTTTTCTATGGTTTTTTGGTAACTTTTCAGATAAGATTTCTGTCATCATTTTGAGAAATTGAGGGTGGATATCTACATTGTTCTTTAATTGAGAGTACAGATTAGGAGACACAGAAAAGGCAATGTATCATTACAAACAATCGGGACCAGAAGCCGATCAAGAGGACTTAGCAAAAGCCAAGGCTGTTCAAGCTCATTTGAACAAGTGCACCGAAGCACGACGATTACGAGATTGGAACACCTTGATTAAGGAGACTGGCTTTGCAATTACATCCGGGGCAGACTCCGCTCCACAGGTGCTTATTTATTAGTCATTTCGATCATGTTATTGTTATAGGATTGTTCATTTACTAATCGACTCTTGTGGATTGTTTGCAAAAGATATTTGCTTTGCAAGCTGAGGCCTTTTTGAAGCTTCACAAACACCAAGATGCTGATGAGGCCATATCAAGAGGTCCAACCTTTGACGTGGATTCCTGTACTAAGTTCCTTGGCCCTGTTGGTAATGCCAATTTACTATTGATTCGAGCTCAGGTCGATTTGACTGCAGGCAGGTTCGTGTTTAAATATCAAACATTTTGCAAACACTATTTAACTGCTACTAGCTGCAGCATTAACGTTTAGGACTAAAATATTAGATACTCTTGTGCATATGAGAATAAATCAAATGCTTAAGAAACAATTAAAAGATGAATAGATAAATGCTTAAGAAACAATTAAAAGATTAAGAAGTCAAATGTTTGAGTCTCCAATTAACTTTCATATCATTGTTCATTGGCTTAAAGAACGTTTAAAAGGAGAAATGCTTAACAACATTGGCATGAACTTCCCTGTTGTGGTGCTACAATGGTTCTCAAAATGGTGTGTATCTACAGGTTCGATGATGCACTGGAGGCAGCACAGCGAGCAGCTCGGCTTGACTCAAACAACAGGGATACTAATGTAGTGATGAGGAGAGCTCGAGCTATTACAGCTGCTCGATCAAATGGAAATGAGCTATTCAAAGCATCTAGATTCTCAGAGGCGTGTCTTGCATATGGGGAGGGACTTGAGCATGATCCCTACAATTCTGTGCTGCTGTGTAATCGAGCTGCTTGCCGGTCCAAACTTGAACAATTTGAGAAAGCAGTTGAAGATTGCACAGCAGCCCTTAATGCTCGCCCGTCCTATAGCAAGGCAAGACTGAGACGAGCAGATTGCAATGCGAAGGTACCCTATATTCTTCCTCCCTTTTATCATCATTTTGACCAGAGAGAACAAAAGTTAACGTAAATAACTAGCCAGTCCCACGAACAAACTCCCATTCCCATCTTTATGTACTAACGTGATGTCATGCAGTTGGGAAAATGGGAATCTTCAATAAAAGACTACGAAATCTTGCTCGAGGAAACTCCCGATGACAAAGAAGTCCGCGAAGCACTTGCCAAATCTCGGATGCAGTTAAAGAAGCAGCAGGTGTAAAGTATAGTGAACAATTTGATATATATTCAATCATAATAATGTATCAATGAGGCGCAACCTTTACGTAGATGTTAAAAAAAGGGCACCAATTGTGGCCAAGAACCACCAGGAGTTCAAAAATTCAAGTTTTAAAGAGAAAGGGAAGGCCACAAGTAGTAATACTGAATATTATGACCTGTAATTTCTCAGCAAAAGTTGGTGCATTAGGATCTGGCTTTGCCCAAAATTATTTCTTTCTGTATAGAATTCTACTTGTAGTTTTGGCTATTCTTTTTTAAGTTTGATTAAATGGGATGGAAACTCTTGATTCACCTACTTTTTCTTCTTCTGTTTTGATTTTCCCCCCCATTTTTTGTGGAGCATTTGTACAACAATTGTGTAATAAGCACATTTGTTTCTGTTTTCTTCGACAAGAGTGTATTTGGTAACTTTTTCTATTTGTTTTTGTATACAAGTTAAACAAAATTGCCACTGAAGAAGAAACTCTCAACATACAGCAACAGGGATTCGAAAATCTATTATTCAAAGTCCAGTACAACCACTTTCATTATAACAAATCATCAATACATTTCTTCATAGATTAAGATTGAAAATGAACTTCAAGACCAAGAAAAAGAGATGGCTTATATATGTATATATTATGACCCATAGGATTTTAGAGAAAGAAAAGGCTAGAAAAGCTAATTGTTGGGCACCTTATTGGACCTAGAGATTAAATGCATTGCCTTCATGTGGTGAATTGCAGAGGAAGGATCAAGGCTTTTGGGGCAGTTGGCTGTGCAATTCTTCACAGTTCTACATCTATAAAGCTTTGTATCGTCTTCGGCTATTGCTTGCAATCGTTCCTTCTTGAACTCATCTCGACTATCATTTTAATCAAGTTTTTTAAAACTCACATCATCAATCATAGACTAAGGTAGTTGAACTTAAGATCTATAGTAAATTGGGATCGAGAAAGTTGAATTACCTATCAGAGATCCATCTATAGGCATGGAGCAATGCAGCAGGACCAAGAAACTCTTCTGGATTCCACCAATATGGAGGACATGAAGTACTACAACAAGCACAAAGAATACACTCGTACAACCCATCTAGTTTCTTCCTCTCTGCCGGAGATTGCCTGAACTCTCGCCCACCCTCTGCCGACCTTCTAGTCTTCAGCCATGGCTCGATTGACCTATATACATGCATCACACTACAGTCAGCTTAGAGGAAAAGTAAAATGTGATGATTCTCGCATACAATCAATCATCTTAATGACAAAACACACATGCATTTTATTCAAACATCAAGATAGTATCATTTCTGGGACGCATGTCAAGTGTCTTCGAATTCATATTAGTTAAGCATGAGTTTCATCTAAAAACCAATTTGTTTTTAATGAAAGAAGTAACAGTATCCTTAGATGCTATGAAGCATCTGCCCAGTCTCGTGTAAATCTTATAAAGATTAGATACTGTAACATCTCTTCATTTTTTCAAGAGTGGAATCCTCAAACATTTCTTATAATTTTATTATTATAATAATTGAAAATTAATACTTTCCATAAAAGGGAATAACGTTACAAAGATTTGAATGATAGCGAAAAGCTTAAGGTCAAGAGAGATTACTTGTATTGTTGGTAGAAGTTGGTGAGATCAACAACAAGATCTTTGATGACAAACATATGGGGAAGAGGGGTTATAATGGTGGGTTTGGAAGTGTCAGCATCAATAGGTTTGAGGCAAGCAACTGTGTTAGCTCCATCAATGTTCATGCCACATGATCCACATATTCCTTCCCTACAAGATCTTCTATAGCTCAAACTTGAGTCTTTTTCTGCTTTTATCTTCTGCAATGCATCTAAAACCTACAACATCACCATGCGAGAAGAGTGAGACCACTCTTAAATATAATCTAGTGGTGAGATGCCGGACACAAATTCAAGATACTTGTAAGTTGTATCCAAGTATGCAAAACTGTGAACACATTCTGACATTACAGGTCATCTTGAATAATTTCTTGAATCAAAGGCAAAAACTATCGTAACACTCAAACTGGTCAACGTACAAAGCTAGAAACATCCCAATCAACAGTACTAATCACCACATTCGAACTACTTTTGCAGTTTTTCTCCCAACACATTCATTCAAAAATTGCATTTCCTGTTAACCACTAACCACCAACTTCATGATATAAATTCGAGGTACTTTTGCAATCTCCGTACATTATGTAAATTCAAAATGGCATGTCATGATAACCACTGACCACAAAGTACAAATTTAAGGTACTTAAGGGGAGTATTTAATTTACCTAATAATATGATTCAATTATATTTGGGATTAATGACTCGAATGAGAAATAATAATGCAGATTAAATTTGAGCAGCATTTGAAATGCTAGAAAACAATAATTATATTGTTTTCGTTAATAATTGACATCGGAACTCATGATATAGTTATCAAACAAGTTTTTATCTAAATTTTCTTAAATAGTTATTGAACCATGTTGGTGTAAACAAGCAACAGAAGATCAAAACAAGAAAGAAACCAGAAACAGAAACGTTATGAAAGGAGGAGAGAGAGGGGGAAATGGAATATATAGTGTACCATAGGACCACATTTAGAGAGATCGAGAAAGAAAGAGTGAAGAAAAGGCTTGTGGTTGGGATATTGAGGATTCCACCTATATATTTTGAACTCCTTTCGATTATTAAATTCATCAAGGTTGCTCTTTATTTCACCATGAGCTTCCATGGCTTCTTCTGCATGTTGCTTAGCCATAGGACGTGCCTCTAATACTCCAAACCTTTGCTTCCACTCCTTGTTGTAGCCATGGCGGAACCACCTTTTTAACATGGATCCCTCCTAGTTTACTTTTCTTTTGAATTATTTGAAATGAAGAACGAAGTGTTTGATTTGGCGTTTCACAAATTTAAGCACTTTTGCATGCCATAAGTATATGTGTGGGTTATTGCTTTGAATTACACGTGCTCTACCCTTCCATCACACTTGTAAATTAAATATGATGTGCACTTACATAACGAAAACCATAATGCAACATATAACACGTATCCTCAAATATAACCGAACAATTTTGATGTTATAATAAAATTTAAATCTAACTCTCATCCTCTGTCAATCATCAATCATATTTTTTATCAATCATGAATCATATTTTTTATATAATTATGTTGTTAGTAGGTGTGATAACCGTCCGATATATCTAATTACTTGTCATATTTGTAATATGTAAAGAAGATATATCACATATATATATATATTTTATCCTCGCATGCAATTAAACATAGAGTGTAAAAGAAAAATTTTCACACAAAAATGTCTAATACAAAATTAGTCTTTCCATGTTTCATTATCACTTGTTCTATAGAATGGGCTTGGGCCTTGGTGTAATGTGATATGGGCAAAAGCCCATTTAAACATTGGGAAACTATACGATGGATTGGAAATTTCAAAATCATTTGTTTGGGCTATTTTCGGAGTAATAGTTACACATTTAGCCATTAGATTTAAAATAATTAAATATATAATAATATTTTAAATTCTTTTTGTAAATATAGCAAAATTTTTCAAATTCTATTAATGATATAAGTTTATCTCCGACCGACCATGTTGCAAATATTGGTTTATGACTGATAGACATATGAAATCTATCAGTCATACAAGTCTACCAGCGATAGCTTTGTTATATTTGTATTTTTTTAAAATGTTGTTATGTTCTTAATTATTATTGCTAAAATAGTAATTTTTCTTTTTTCTAATTTTGGAGATAGTTGGAACAATTAGATTTAAAAGAATTAGATATATGATAATATTTTAAAATTATCCAAAACTATTTATGGTTCAATCTTGGTTTTTTTCTTTATTTTCTTCTTATTGCCATTTTCTTATTTATTTATCATTTTATATCTTTTAATACTAATATTAATTACACACAAGTAATATTTCCCATATATATAATTTAATTATATATTTTGATAATTATTTTAAATAGTGAAGCTACTAAAAAAATATGTATAAACATACCAAAATTAGTAATATTAATAGAACTCCCCTTCAATTAAAAAATAAATGATTGAAATAGTAAAATATTGTATTTTACCTATTTAACCTTCTAGACTTTACAACCACCATTGATGTCATGAGTTGAAAGTTGAAATTCTTTAAAAACAAAAGGTAAATAAATATGGCTCAATTACATTTTAATAAAGCTGCCAATTTGACAATTCTTCCTAGAAGTAAGGCACAAATATGATATACCTTTTTAATTCAAACATCATTTTCAAATTAAAATTTTTACCCTTCAAATAATTCCTCAATATTAATTTTCTATAATCTCTCCAAATACTTCATACACCAAAGTAAGTCAATAGAAAAGGTACGTGAAGACTCTGTCTTATGAATATAGACTTTACAATTTAAATGTTATAGTAATGTATATATTCTTGATTTTATTTTAGTTACATTCTCAAAAATTGATATTTAATTATATCTCATCAAAAAACTGAGTCTATCAACAATAAAATTCTACTATACTATTTAATAATTGTCTTTAATTATTCTTAGATTATTATAATGATTGATTTGATATTTTAATTTTAACAATGTGAGAGTTTAAAGGTATACACAATACATTAATTTTCTTTTCTTCCAAAATAAAGGGATTGTTATATATCTCTTCTATTTGTCACGTTTTGAAATAATTAATTTCTTTTTGCCAAGTTTTTTCTCTCGCTCCCTCCTTGTCCTCTTCTTTCTTTCTCTTTTTCTTTTCTTCTTTTCCGTTTAAGTTTCCTCTTTTCTTTTTTACCTTTTATTTCTAATTTCTGGTCAATGTATTTTCTAGCAATATGAATCAGTTCATATTCACTAGTATACTTGATTCTACAGTATTCGAGTATGAAAAAAGCTTGCAAGAAATTAAATTTTAAGTATGTATATGTTTAATCAATCCTTAAACTTTCTCCTTTTTTTTACAGTTAAACGTTGAGATTTTCTAAATGAATCTCCTTCTTTTCTTATCTCATCTGATTTAATTTTAATAACTTAAATATATAAGTATAATTAAATTGCATATGGTTATAGATTTGTTTAAAACATATTTCTAAATTTGTTTTTAGAAAGCTTACTGAATTTAAATTGAGTTAATCTGACTTATGCTATCAAATTGATCATAAGATCACTCTTACTCTCATTGTACAATGGCAGCCAAGGTGCATGGAAAGGGACTCTTTTTAAAGGCAATATATAATTGACATTTGTCCCATGAACATATGACTATCCATGCATGCACCCACGCCACCCGACACCTGTCTTCTGCCATTTCATTGTTTCTATAAATAATTCATATTGTACATATAATTCAAAATTTGTGATCGACTCCAAATTAATTCTAATAAACAAAACAATCTCTATACGTCGTCCTATAAATAACTAATAATATATTTTCATTCCATATGTATACATCCTATACAATATTCCCGTTGAATATTGTGTGAATATATATTTATTATATTCAGTAATTGTAACTTTCATAAAAAATTTAAATATATCCGTCGTCCATTCTTTGTCCATAGAAGGCTCAACATCTCTCATTTATGAGTATAAATACTACCTGCTTTTTTAAAATAAGAACAAATGAAACTTCAATATATTTATGTTGTTTTATGTTTTGAAAAAATTAACATATTTTAATCTTAAATATGTGCATAATTACGAAATTTTGAGAAATAAAGTGCTTTGGAAACTATGCAACATACTACACATAATAGAACAAAGAGAGAAAAAAATGAAAGATGAGGATGTGACATGTTGGAAGTAGTAGGAGAAGCAAAAATATATTGACCAAAGGTGAGGAAAAGGAAATAAAACTAAACATAAAAGATAAATGAATAAATAAATAAATAAATATATATACACACGAACTTTTTATTTAAAATAAATAAAAAGTAGATCATGAAAACACGAAAAGAAAATTTATTTGGACGAGGAGCCTCAAACACTATTTTGGTCTTTGTTGAGTTCACACAACTTTTAATTATAGTTAAGCTTATGATCCAACTTTTACATTTAAGTCATTATATTAAAGTTTGAATCGAGTTTAAGCTTAATTAGGTCAACTTATTGGCATAATCAAAGACGTATAAGTATCTATAATTAATTTTTCTTAGATATTTACGTAATGTAAATGTTGTTAAATTGATTGAATTTTTATTTTTATTACTTTTGTTGGATAATATTATTCGTACTATATAAGGTTTCAATTGGTTTTTCTTAATATATTAATTTTTAACACTTTTAAAAACATTGTTTTTGGCCGACAAAATATCATAGTCTAAATTACAAAATTAATAAACTTAAAATATTAAATAATTTACTCCTTCAACATAAAAAAAAAATAATACAGTACATTAAGAATTGACATACATGGACCAATAACAAGTTTATTAAGTACTTTGATAGATTAATTTTAAATGGCCCAAATGAGACAGGTAGGTCAATTTAGTATTTAAAATGGTGATCCTCATCCAATCTAACATATATAAATAGAATTGAGTTAAACCCATATTTAAAGTTTGGATTTGTTGATAAGATTGAATTAAAATAGTTAATTTTTTTAAAAAAAAAAAGTTGAAACCAACCGTTTGATCATAAATGCTAAATCAAAACTCTTAAAACTCACGGTAAAATTTTATTTGTTCTATAAACATAATTTATTTCAAAGTATAACTAAGTTTAGATTTATAGTTCATTTCGATTTAATTAAATAGTAACTACGAAGAGATCGTAAATAAAAAATATATATATAAATATGAATATAAATTAATTATAGTTATTTTCTACGAGTTGTTAGTATAAAAGCTCATGGAAGGAAAAGATGTTAATGACATTAAACTTACGTTCACTTTAAATATGAATTAATTTTATATTACTCAATAATTTTCATCCGATAAAATGAAAATGTTATACTTGTAATTTTTATGTAAAAATCCATCTTTGCCTTTTTTAAAGGAAAAAACTCATTTAGTTTTCTTTTTATTTTTAGTATCAAAACTTTTACTTACTTTTACGTTTTTCCTTCTTTTGATATGAACGAATATATACTTTAAGAAGCAATTCACATTGAAACCAATAATATATACAATAGAAGTTTAAAACATATTCTTACAATAATAATTAGAATGAGGAATTTTTTTTTGAGTAAAAATAAAGGTAATAACGTAACATTCCTTTAGTACGTATGAGATAATCATGTGAAATGGTTAAGCGTAAAGTGAATAGCAAGTAAAACAGTTAGAAAAATAGTTTTAAATATGTTAATGAGTTAAACATGTTTTGGCACGATAGTAATGAATGGTTTGTTAGATTGAAGTGTCGAATGTATATGAATGTTGATGAGCAAAAGATTTTGGTTGTTTGAGTGACAAACATAAGCAAGGGAAGAAAGAAAGAAAATGATAGCCAACAACATATGGCTCACCACTTTTGTCTTTTGTGGATGTTGTTGAGCAAAAAGTTTTGGCCTATTATTTGTTTGCTTTTCATTTTTTCTTTTTGGTAAACTACACCAAGCCCTCACATTTCCCAATGACAAATAATTGCTTTCCCTAATTCAACCTCATGTCAAAAATCCATCAAACTAAAGATTACAAGATTATGGTTAATTTATTTCATTAATTTTCAAATTATTATGTTTGTACTTTCATAATTTGAAATATCTTTTATGGTTTTCATTTCATTTACATGTTTTTTTTTTCAAAGATTCTCAAATAATTAGTTTTTGAAATACTTGCTTCCCTTTTCTCACATTTTTAACCATGCCTTTCTTTTCACATTGTAAAAATTAAAAATTGAAAAGAGTTTTAATTCCAACTCAAATTCTAAAAATAAAATGAAAACCCACTTTTTCAAACCGGTTTGGTCTAATAATTTGGTTTTCTTATGGTTGAAAATTAATTATGTTACTCTTTAATTTCTTAAAAAAAACAAAAAAAAATATTACTAGAAGGTTGATAAAAAAGAATAACCAATTTATTTATAAATATAACAAAATCATAAATAAAAAATTCATTAAACCATATAAACTAAACTACTTTATTTATATATATATATATATTGGGTTCTAGGAAATCAAGTTATTTTGTAACCATTTTTTTTCTTTTTCTTTTTAGTTTTATAGTTGAAAACGTCAATGACCATTTCATGAGATGGGGACCTAAAGGACTGCCCCGGATCTCATCTAATTGTTCTCCTTTTCTTTTTCCTTTTCTAAGTTCTTCTTTTTATATATTTCACTTAAATCTAGTTTTTATTCAACTAAACTATACACACTTAATACAAAACCTCGTTTTATAATAATTATAATACAAAAATACATCAACTTGAATTGTCCAATTATTAAGACATATGTGTTATTGGTTGAAATTTTGAACAATAATTTTAATTTATTAGATAACGTGAAAAAGTTTTTAAAAAATAGTATTTAGGAGAATAAATATTTTAAAGAGAATAATTTTATGTGTCGGTTGAGTTGTGCATTTTGCCTAAAGAAAAAAAAGGTTAAAAGAGAATAAAGATAAGAATTATTCTTTGTAACTTCGTTTTTTTTTTCTTTCTTTACTTAAGGTTCTTTTTATTTAACTTTTTTTTATTGTCAATGTCGGTATAGTTCAACAATAAAGTAGTAACATAACTTAAGTTCAAATCTTTCGATTCTACTAAAAAACCTCTCTCTTTACACTATCTCTCATAAAAAATTACAATTTTCATTCTAAAAACATATTTCTATATCTATCAATCTCTGAACTTTTAAATCGTTACTGATTATCAACTTTTATATTTTTAAAAATAAAGATTGAATAGGACAAAAAACCAAAAATAGTATTGTGAAATGGAGTAAATGAGGATCAAAATAAATCAAACAAGAGAAGATCTAGATTTTAATTGGACTCTATTTTTTTTTCATTCATCTTTAAATTATAAAATTATTTGATTTTACATCGAGAGAGTCTCTTCCCTATAAGATGAAAAATATTTGCTATTTTTATTTCGTTTGAGTTTGACATAGTCAAATTGAAAAATATTACCCTTAAAAAAAATGGTACGTGCAAGAAATGATTGCAGTGATTTTAGTTGTAATGATAAAAAAAAGAAAAGAAAAATGGAGAGTGAAACAAAAAAAAGATGAAAAAGGAAACAAATCAATTCATTAATTGAGGAAAAATATGTTATAAAAAGTGTGGTATTGGTAATTGTAAATCAATTTCTTTCCTTCTAAAAGCAAATACCTTTGATATATATATATAAAAAGAATCTATTTTATTTCTTTTTAATTTTCATTGTATTTGTTTTCTCTTTTATCTTTTTATCTAGTAATTTTACAAATATTTATCTTTATTTAACTTCCCAAAAAAATTAAAAAATCTAAAAATTATGGCCTATTTGTAACTATCTTCTTTAAAAAGGTAAAGAATTGAGTCTACAATTTTACATCTTTTTTGACTAATTTATAAATAATAAAACAAAAAATGATCTTTATATATTACAAACAAAATTTTCAAAATTTAGCCATAAAATACAGAAAATAAAACTTTTATTTTCTTCCATTTCTTCACCATTAATGTGTGTACTTTTAACGCTTTAAATAATTTATGTACTAATAATAATAATAATTCAATTTAATTTTAGTATGTAACTCTTTCATTCTTCAATATTTTAAAACACTTTATAGGCTTGTATATATTAAATTTTCAATATTAGACTTAAGCGGCATATTATGATGCAACAACTTTAACTTTTGTAGTTATTATGTAACACATGTACATCTAATCTCTAATCTATTTTTGGATCTACGTATATAATAAATTCAATAAAAGTTCAATATTAGTTTGATCAAAATCATTACAAAAAAAAAATAAAAAATAAAAAATTATGTGCAAAATTACATATAAACTTTATCGTCTAAATTATTACAAAATTGAGACTATCCGTGTCATTTTAAAGTAACCATTAGGAAGTAATTAAATTGGTACTTTAACTTAGGGAAGGAACCAAATTAAAATTGTATTTTTTTTTCTTTTATAATAATTTGATTAGGATGTAACTTTTGTATACTATTTGGAATATGTACGTAATATGTATTTTGACTTAGGAAAAGGGTAATGATGGATGAGTTGAAAGTTGAAACTTTGTGAAGATAGAGTCAAAAGGGAAAAAATAATAATAATTTATATAATCTTTTATATATATATTAAAAAAAAGTCTATTGAAAATGACATGTGTGACCCAATATAAAGTTCTTATTGTTTGAGCCCAAGAAGGGTTGCAATATTTTTATAAAAAAATTGCATGTTATTGTGTTATATTATGTCCAACAGAAGTGACTTATCATTGATATGATTAAAGTGAAACAATGGCATTGAAAACATGTAAAGCTCAAGAACAAAGAAAGAATAATAACAATCATAATAATAATAAATAATATATTACCCCTTGGTCTTGTTTTTTAGGTTAAAGAAAATGTGCCTAAATACTTTAATAATTAATTTTAAAGGAAAAATTTTGAAAAGTTTCTTCATTGCCCCTACATGAAAGGAAAGTAATAATGTTTTTCCATAATGTAATGATCATACATAAAAATGTAACTTGATGGTCAAGGAATATGTTTGACAAAAAAACTAAGGAGAAGTAATTTAAATTTCCCAAAATATATTATAAGCTCAATTTTAGAGGCTACATAAAGATTTGTCAGATCACATTCTTTAGAGGGCTTTATCCAAACACTTTGAGCTTTTTGGACATTTGTGAATGGGTACTACTAATATGATTCAATAAATTCAAGCATCAATAATCATTTCATCTAAGAATCGAGTGTCATTTCAATGTCTTTTGTTTGAATATAATGTCTTAATTTCTTTTTAACAAATGGCAATTGCATATGGTTTTTTCTTTTTCTTTTTTTTCCTTTTTTTTGGGGGGGGAGGGTGGGGGGAATATATCTACCATCAATTGGAGCATTGAATTAAAACCTTAAAGATCTAATTTTTCTAAGTGGTTTAAATCAAAATGAAGTTGTTCTTGAAAGTTTTGTTATATTCTCTTCTTCTTTCTCACTTTATCTCCTTTGAATTTAGGAACTTGGGAATGGATTGATACCACCTTCTATGCCGTTTTTTTCAACATTAATTACTACTTTGTGTTTCTGTTCCTTATTCTTCTTCTTCTTCTTCTTCTCTTTCTTTCAAACGAAGCTTTCTTGACCCTCTTGCCATTTGGTTTCACGAAGAAACACAATTTTCTATAAATAAATAAAAGAAAAAAAAGTGAAAATGGTGAAGTGTCGTTGATTAAAATATATTTAAATTCAATCAAAATTCCTGCTAGAACCTTCATACAACTCTTTTTCAACCCTTGTTTTGATTGCACTAAATTAATTGATATAATAATAGCTTAGGCGAAGATCCTTATGATAATCTGGTTGTTTTTATTCATATATTCTTTTACTTAATTGGTTGGGCCAGCAAAGTATTTCAATCATCATAGATAAGACTCTCTAGTCACATCTAACCAAGTGGTTAATTAAAGCATATATATATATATACACACACACATTTAACAAGACGTGGGCTGCTGGAATCCCAACTTTTGATTACACAGTACAAACATTATCATTTTGTAAGCTTTTAGTTCAATTGATAATTTAACATGGTATCAAAATAGATAGATTTAGAAAAGTCATATATTTTAAGCTACTCTATCGTTAATATCTATTTTCATTCAAGCATTTAGATTAAAAAAGAAAATAAATTTTCTTTTGCATGTGCCGCTACACTTTGAAAATCACAACTATCGTTAATAAGTTGTGCGTTTCAAAATCTTATCAAAATTATAGGAGCTAAATTTTAACAAATTGTTATTTAAGCTTTATTATATATTATATGATGAATTAAGGTTGTAAGATATAAAAATCATAATGTGATTGTTTGATACAAAGGGAAAATAT
This sequence comes from Cucumis sativus, assembly GCF_000004075.3. Classification (NCBI taxonomy): domain Eukaryota; kingdom Viridiplantae; phylum Streptophyta; class Magnoliopsida; order Cucurbitales; family Cucurbitaceae; genus Cucumis; species Cucumis sativus. Next base: position 3,037,954 of record NC_026658.2, read on the forward strand.
AATATTTATAAGAGTAGGTAGGTAGGAAGAATAGTAGAAGCTAAGGTTGACTAGGGAAGAAGGAGCCCACATTAAATTTGTTTGTAAGTGTTTTTATAATTTTTATGAAAAAGAAAAGAAAATATGTTATGTTTCTTAAGAATTTAGTTGGTTAGGCAACAGAAACTTCTTCTAACTTATAGTCAGCAGCAATATGCAAAGTATTGTCCCACAAATAATAAATTTCAACAACAAAATCATCAATTTCAATAAGCCTAGTAAGACACACACTCACATACATATATATTTTGTCATTCCTATCATTTGTTTTTAAATTGACCAAGCACTTAGGATTCAACATGGCTATGTGTTAGTTAAGTAGAATAAGACAACGTCATACTCATAATTTTGTTCAACCACAATTCATATATACTTAGTTGGGTGAGGTTGGAGGCTTCAATTTTATTGTTTGTACAAAAAAAAAAAGAATTAAGTGGTATAGTATATGATTACCAACCTATCTATTAGCTTGTTTATGGACTTTAATTAATATTCTAAAGTTTAATAAAGCTTTCTTATCACAAAATTGAAAGTTTTAAAGATAAACATAATTTAATGACTCTCTTATATGTATCTTATATGTAACATTTGAAGGAGCTATAATTGAACTTAAAATTTTTAATTTGGAGCAAATAATATATGATTTTAGTGTTGGCACCCAAACCAGTTTTAGAAACTAGAAGTTGTAAATAATCCCCAAATGAAAACATAAGTAAGAAGAAGCCAAAGTTTGAGTTATGATTAAAATAGATGGCTCATCACAAATTAATTTTTTCTAAAAAAGAGTAGTAAAAGGCAAACTATTTTTGGTCCACTAAATATATTATATATGCTAAAGGTCAAACTTCTACATAATAATCACAAAACTCACAAATATCACAAACAATAAAGCCAAATGTGTGTACATATATATATATATATATTAGAGAAGAAGAAAAAAACCCCATTTTGTTTCAAACACATATAAGTCACATAATCCTCAAAGTCAATTGTCCAAAGTACATAGGTAAAGTCACACCAAGAAATTAATACACAAATCCACTAAACCATAATTGGGGTAAGGACTTCCAAACTTCATCCCAAACCAAATCCACAAAACACACAAATTGAAAATCTAATTTAAACAAACCCCATCATCTCCTTAATTTCAAACACATAAGTCAAGTAAACTCTTTACACAAATTGCAAGTCAATTCTCAAACAAAACTAAAGTCATAATAAACAAACATTATTAAAACCCCCTCTCCCATCCACCACACCATAATTGATGCCAAACAAAAATCTCCATTAAGAAAGAGTAGTTCATAAATGAGAATAATTCAAACTACAATTAAATAATATATATTAAAAAAATTATCTAAATAAATACTTATAAGTAAATCACTATTTCTTATTTAAATATATATATATATATATATATATATACTTATAACTTATTTATTTAATTTTTAGTCACTAAATGAACTATTAAATATTAATTAAAAAAATTAGAGATGGTAAAGTGTGCATAGAACTTAACTCTTGAATATAATGGATGTATTAGTGATTAAAAGAAGATTAAAGTCAAAGATTCATTTTAATAATTTTCATATAATAGGGCATGTTCTGAGAAAAACGAACAAAATGACTTAAATGTGTCTATCTATTAGTGAATATGTAATTTAAAATTGATTTTCAGATCCTTTGAAATTACTTTTGCAACAAGTAGAAGTAATTATAATATATATATATATTTGTGTTTGATAAGATATCTTGAGAATAAATCCATTAAAATCACAGTTTCATTTCACATCTATTTCTATATCATCATCCCACTCCCTTTTAAATTCTCCTTAATCTTTATATTTAAAATAATTAAAAAATTTATTGTAAATAACAAAGTTGTTGAAAATTTTTATAAGTGTATCAAAATATCAAATCTATTATGATAAATAATTAGATTATTTAGACACTAATAATTGATTGGTGTCTATAATTGATTGATTAAAAAAATTTATTTTATTTTACAGACGTTTATTGTAATTAATATTTCAATTTCAAATTTTCATTAAGTTGAGTGCATTCCTTTTTTGTTTTTTTGGCGCACACACATCTTCAAATAATAGGATTATACAATACTCAATCTTTTTTTTTATATATAAGAAAAGTAAGGTTGTTTCCATTTAAAATAAAATATAAATTATAATAAATAATAGAATTATTTTCAAATATCCTTTTGTAAATTATAACAAAATCATCAAATTATTGGTAGTTTATTTGAGTTTTTCTTTTTCTATATATTTGGTAAATAGTGTTAATTTTGTACTATTTTAGTTATTATGTCTAAAACAAAAGCAAATATTGTAATCTATTTGAGTTAATAAAATTGTAGAATTGAACATTATTTAAAAATGAAAATGGTTAGAAATAAATTTAAAAGTTAGGAGTAAGTTGAAATGAGAGGTCGAAAGGGTGCCTGTGAAAAGAAGGGGAGATTGTCACTTGAAATATATGATATGAGTATGAATAAAATAATATATGGATAGTTACTTTTTGTATATATTAGTGATATGAGTAAGAATTATAAATTATATATACAAAACATGCACACCTAATGATTATGAGAATAATTCACATGCTAACACACCACCCCCTCTCTTGGACCCACCCTTAAATTAAAATTTTGAAATTATAACCTAAAGTTTTTTTTGTCTATGTGTTTCCATTAATCAATTTGGGACAAATTTTTTAAAAGATTCTAATCCTATCTTCTACCTAAATTTTCATGTCTATTTAATTTTATTTTGGTCCCTCAATTGTAAGTTTTTCTTTTTATTTTAACCTTTTTCATTAATTAAAAAAACAAAAAACAAAAAACAAAGGTATTTCAATCTTTTTCATCACCACAATTCACATTACCTAACATAACTTTTACTCATTCCATTTTAGACTATAGTGTGGCCATGACCTTGATTAAGGGTTATATGAATTTCAAATATATTAATTTAAATAGTACCAATCACATTCTAAAACCATTTTTATATGCAATGTTTTGGAAACTAAAATAGGATATTGTTTAAGAATTTAGAGAGGACATTAGCAAAGACATGTATGAAGAATTTTCTTTTATATATATAAAAAAAACGCAATTTCATATTTTGGAATATAAAAACTTCTTGAATTATTTTCAAATTCAGAATATATATATATATATATATGTATATGTTGTGATTTTTAGCCCTAATATTTACTCCTCTATATCCAATTTCATGCTTACATCAATCAATGAAATATAATGAAAGGGAACCCATTTATGCATAGTGAAACCTCAAACTACTTTCCAATTTAGAATTACTTTTAAATTACTCCCGATGTTTTTTTGGAATATTAAAAGAATAAATTATAATAAGATAACAAATCAACCACACATAAATTAATGCATAAAAATCTCTAAACGAGATAAACAATTACACATAAACAATTCTTCTCTGTTTTTAAAGCATTATTGTTCACGCCATTTAAATTCGTAAATCAAGTTTAGAGTGCTTCAAATTTAGATGACTTGAATCTAAAGGCATAAGAACATTTTATCATGTTTAAAGTCATTATATATGAAACAATTGTTCTTTTAATATCTTGTCAAACAACAAAACCTAACTCTATGTTTATTCTTAAAAAAAGAAAAGAAAAGTTACATCTGATATTTGTGTATGAAGTATAAGGTGTATAGGGATGTAGAACATTTGTATGAAAAGAGAAAACACATACCAAAATGGAATAACCTTATTACAAAATATATTATATACACACACGTATATATAACTTTGGGGATGCAACGTGTATAGAAGGAAAAGTGAAAATTTTAGGATGGTTACTTGCTAGGGCTAGGGTTTGGTTTAGTAGTGGGTAGATAAATAGTTAGATCTAATATAAACACAACTCCTTTCAATTTTTTTTTAAAAAAATGTTCTTTGTTTCTTTATGGGTTTGATTGTTGCAACAAACCAAAGATGTAGATGAACTGAAAATTAAATTAAACTCATCTTACCTATTTCAATAAAGTTTGACAGAATCTCCAAATCTTCTATTTTCATTTCCTTTTCCTTTTCCTTTTCTTTTCTTTTCTTCCAAACACCTTCAAAAATTATAGTGGCAAAATATCCAAAAATTAAAAAAGAAAAAAAAGTCGTCGTCATCATTTCCCCTCAATTGCTCCATGATAGATTCTCCATGGTTCTACCATCATAACACTAGATTTTCTTTCATTTTGACTAGTTCAATATTTTTTTAGGTAAATTTATTCATTTTTAATTGAGCTATATTCAAATTGATAAATAAATTGATTATAGGTAGATAATATAAAATTAGTGAAGTATTTATTGTATTAAATTGCAATGAAAAGGAAAGTTGCTATAGGTGGGCTATCATTAACCTAATCTTGAAAAGAAAAAGATGAGAGGGGATAAAATTGTTTGCCATTTAATTGAATAATTAATTAATATTAAAATAGTGTTTATATTTATAGATGAATAGTGAATTAATTTAATCTATGAGAGATAATACGTTTAGGAGTTTGGTTTAATTTGAGATAGTGGAAGAAGAAGTAATAGTGACGAATGTTATAGTCATCATTTTAGTAGCTTTATAGTATATAGTAATCAACTACCATCTACTCTAATTTTCTTTCTATTTTTAAAAACCAAAAAATAGTTTGCTACAGCCCACCTAATTTAATCTTTTTCTTTCTTAATTAATTGTCCCTATGCTCTTCTTCATCTTTATTATACTTATTTTCTCCTTTCTTTTCTTTCTTTACAAAATATTATGTTTTACTTGTTATTAAACTTTCTATTTCGGTATTTAAATTTATACGTCTTTTCTATCATATTCCTTCTTATATATTAACCGATGATTCCTACTATTTTAAGTTATATGTGTCGAATTTTGTACATCAATTCAAGTATATATATATGTTTTGAAATAAGGTATTTGTTATATTTTCCTAAAGTTAAATGTTCGATTCTTGTTCTATATTTATCGAACTAAAAGATGAGTTTTTTTTTTCTATACTAAATTTATATATATTCAGTGTAATAAAAAAAACAAAAGAAATAGAAGAGAATAAACTTTTTTTTTTATAAAACATTTTAAAATGTATGGAGAAAATAGAATAAAAGAATTTAAGAGAAGCAAAATGGTTTAAAACTTAAAAAATGAATGATGGATATGGGTGAATGAAGTAGGTTTTAAATTCAAGTTTTTGGTCCATATTTCCATAATATTATCTTCCTAGCTACCTCTCATACCCCAATTCCTTTACAATCTCATACGAATATTGAATTGACATGTCATGTCAATCTGTATGTATTAAATAGTGGTTTAACTGGAATTTACTTTAAAACTTCATTTTATTTCTCACACAATTTAGTATATATTGATCTCTATAATATAAAAAATTCTAAAATAAGTTCACCCATAGAAACATTTCCCAAGAAAAATATTGAAATTGAAAGTATTAGGACTAAATAAAACATTTTGCTTCTTCTCCGAGAGGCTAAACCTAATTGAAATATCTTTGTATACATCTATTAACTCTAACTTTGTATCTTTCTATATAGATTTTAAAAAAAATAGATTGAAAATGAAACGCTAAAATAGAATGAAACGAAAGTATAGATCAAAATAAACTAAAGTCGAGAATACAAAAACGAATATGATAAATGAAGTTAAAAGTAGAGTAATTAAAATAAATAGAGAAATTGTCACAAATAAGAAATTTGACGAAATATTTAGAAAGTAAAATTTTTTGAGTGATTTTAGAAAATGGTGGATGTAATTATATAAATAAAAGAGAGGACGTAAAAAAAAAATAATAATTGTAAAAATGGTGTTTGATTTTTGAGATTGGGAATCAAAATCCGTATACTAATTAGATTGACCAAATTGATCACTCATCGTCTCTCTCCCTTCAGCTACCCCACTCTCATCCTTTCTTTTTTATTACTATTTTTTTAATTTAACTCTCCAAATAAAAAATCAATCTTTTCCATTTTTTTTTTTTTAAATTTCTTTGGTTTATTTATTTATTTCATCATCTCTCTTAAATCCATTGAAAAGCCTAGAGCACCCTCTTTTTTTAATTAATTTTTTTACCTTCCTTTTTCCATTGTCTCTCTCCACACACAAAAACCCTAATCTTTTATTTGCCATTAAAAACCAGGAGAAGAAGAAGAACTTGAAGATGAATTTTCTTTATCATTTAACTTTTTAGAAATTTCTTGAAGGCCATCAGAATTAATCCCCCCATATTTGTCAGTTGGGTTTCTTCTCTTTTTCTCTTTTCCTCTATTTTCAAATCCCAAAAGCAAAAATAAATCAAATTTAAATTGTCCTTTTGTTTTTTAGATCATCACTGCCTTTATTACTCAACCGAGTTTATTTATTGCCTTTCTTCACACCCCTCCTTCAGTTATCAGTTTTTTCCCCCACTTTTTTTTTTTTCTTTCTGTTTTCTCTCCATGGATTCTGGGAATAGTGGAAGTATGCAATCCTCCAGCGGCGGCGACGATGAGTTTGACTCACCCTCCGACTCTATCTCCGCCTCCGCCGCCTTCACTTCTTTCCCCCAAAACTTCCATTCTCAATCCTCCTCTGCCGCCGCCATCTTTGATCCTCTCTCCAATTTATTTGATCCTCGATCTTCACACCTTTCTAATCAAAACCCACTCCTCAATCTCGATATGCTTTGGTCCCGAACCGTCAGATCCGACCAAATACCCTCCGATCTCCACCCTCCACCTCCCAATTCTGCAACCACCGATCACAATTTATCCCCAATTTCTAATAATTACTCTGCCGTCCACAATTTCAGTCACCCATCTGACGCTACTAATTCCTTCACTCCCTCTGATCACACTGATTTGCAAAACATTCCTAATAATTGTGCCAACGCCGGTGCCAGCGGTGGTGGTGGTGCGGTGAACACTGGTAGAAACTCCAAGAAGCGGCCGAGAGCGTCACGACGAGCTCCGACGACGGTGTTAACGACGGATACGACGAATTTTCGTGCTATGGTTCAGGAATTTACCGGAATTCCAGCTCCGCCGTTTACAGCTTCTTCATCTTCTTCTCCGTTTACGAGAAACGCTGGGGCGAGATTTGATCTGTTCAGTGGTGGTGGTAGTAACAGAACATCATCTTCTGCACATTTAGACGTTGTACCTAATTCCACACAACAGACTTACCTTCTCCGACCATTTGCACAAAAAGCGCCGTTTCTTTCTCCGTCGCCTTCGACTTTTCTCGCCGGCAGCAATTTGCAAAACCCAATTTTTGATATTCAAAACATGTTTCAATCCAACCCCAAATTGATTCCTTCGTCCAATGAACAGAATCTCAAAATGGGTATCTTCGAGGAGTTCGGTTTAACTACCCACGGTGGTCATGGCCTCTCACCGGCCGGTCAAGGCTTACCCAGAAGCAACGGAAACCACAACAACAACAACAACAACGGCAACCATCATACTCCGGCGAACTGGGTCATGGGCGGCGGCGGTGGAGAACCGAATCAACAAGGTATCAATTTAAGATCTAGTAACGGAAATCTGAACGGGAAATTGATCAGGTACGCCGCCGGTGGTGGAAATTCGTCGGGATTTCTCGGTGATAAAGCGGTGGAGAATTTAAGAGGTAGAAATGAAGGTATGGTGGAACCATGGATTTGTTCTTCTGATTAGTTCAAAAAAAAAAGAAAGAAAGAAAGAAAGAAAGAAATCAAAGAAAATTGGAAGAAAATGATGAAAAAGAAAAGAGAGAATTACAGTAGAGAGAGAGAGAAAGAGAAATAGAGAATTATCTTCGTTAATTAACAATCCGCCATTATCAAACATAATTGAAACACCTTCGTTTTCTTCCTAACTATATTTATTATTATCCTGTAAATAACAGAGATCTATTTTTAATTATTTCATCATTAATTATTCATATATTATTATTATTCAATCTTCATCATCATCATCATCATCATCATAATTCAATATAAATATATGAAAATAATTTAGATTAGAGAGAGTGATTAGAGGCGGAATTTAGGGGTCATTCCTCAGCCGCCATAATCTCTCCTCACAATTTCATTATTATATTTTTCTCCTTAAACTTATTCATATTGTTCTTAGTTTTCTTTTTTATTTTTTGTCCAATTTTCATCATTTGTGTTATTAACTTTTGTGAAAAGGATATGAAAACAATCACATGCCTTTTTTTTTTCTTTACTTTTCTTTGTCTTTTACTTCCTCCCATCATTTTTACATTAAATTAAATCTCCTAGTTTTTATAGGTTTAAAAGTTTTGATTTTTTTGGTTCTTTGTTATTATTATACCTTTTGAATTTCTTTGGTAACAACACCAATTACTCACAAGATGAACTAACTTGTTAAAATGGCCGGAATTTAGTACATTTTTCTTTTCTTTTCTTTTCTTTTCTTTTCCCCAAGTAAATAATTACTCCTATGGTTTATATTAAATCAAATTATGACTCAAATTAAAAATTTGAAAATCAAACTACCTTTAGATGAATAAAAATGTAAGTAATTGTAATGAATATGTTTGATAATCTTTATAAAAGAATATAGTGATAGAGTCTATCACCATTCTTTAGGTTTATAAAAAAAAGAGAAAAATTGCATGGTCTTCATATTTACTAATACTTTGGACTTAATTGTAACGTACCTAACAATTTTCCACTTGAAAACTTGAGTCTTGAATGATTCATTGTTAAATTAAACTCCTCCAACAAGAGTTATCAAATGTGAAAGGAGTATAATGATCAAATTAATCAAACTACTCCAACAAAAGTTATCAGATGTGAAAAGAATAATAGAAACTAAACTTGATTTTATGGAATGCCATTCTCTCCTAAAAATGAATAGTTTTTCCATTTTGAAACTTCTTCATGAATAATAAGGTGGTCTAGAAAAAAGAAAATACTAAAATATAAAGAGGGTTTTTTTTCTCACTTTTATTTTTTGGATTACATAGAAAGGGGATTATTTTTCCTTGGGATTTTGAGTTATTGGGAATGGAAAAGGGCCCTCATGTCCATCTAAGATTCAAATGTTAAAAGAATGGAAGATGAGAAAAAGAGAAAAAAAAAAAAAAAAAAAGTTAAAAAGTGAGGGTTTATGCAGGCAGTACTCTTCTCTCCTTTGACACTGTTGCTATTATATATTATCAAAATCAAAACTTTATTATTTGTTTGCATGAAATGGAGGGGATACCCCAAAATAAATGCCTTTAATCTCTATCCTTTTTATGTATAATTTTTATTGTTTTTATATTCATTGATTGATATATGATTATCTTTTTCACTTCAATCATACCCATCCTCTTCACCTTTCATATTAATTTTTAGAATCCTGAAAAGAGGAATCATCACTTACAAATGCACCTCTCTACTACTGCCTCTCTTCTTTTCTTTTTCCCTTTTACCTAAAAATATAAATAACATTTTTAAAAAAAATCTTTTTATTGATAGTGAGTTTCCATAATTTTCACTTTTGAAACGTAAAATATATAACACACATGTTTGTTTGAGAGTTACTGTTTTTAATCATCTTTTTCCTCTAAACTTTCCATTTTACGTTTACTAAAATCTCTCCAATGTTTCCGTTTGATAATTAAAAGTTGTCAAGTACATCCTTCCATCAACTTTCAATTCTATGTTAGGTAATTAGTTTTAAATGTTTCATTTTTGTCCAATAAATTCTTAAACTTTCAATTTTGTTTAACATTTCTTTAAGTTTGTTTAACATTTCTTTGTTATATGCCACACTTTTTTAAAATTTACAAACTTATTGGATACAAAGGTTTGGTTAATTCTCTCTTAAACTTTTAATTTTTTTTAAAACTATGTTAAAAGTGTTAGTAACCTATCAAATACATTTCTGATTTTATTTTTTGTTTTTTGTTTTTAAATTAATAGGCGATTAAAAACTTGTAATTTAATGTAGAAAAAATAGCACATATTCTCTATCTACTTATTATTTTTTTAAAATTTGAGGAAAGTCCAAAATGAGAAATCATGTATACTTAGGCTCCAAATAACCAACATCATATCATTTTTGAGAGACATAAAGAGTATATTATTTGGAAGAGAAAAAAAAGTACTCTTTAGGATAAAGAAAAATATCATTCAAAACTTAAAAAGAACAACTTTGACCCTAAATTTGTCAAGTTATAGACAAGTGTTGCAATCCCAATAAGTTATTTTCAAACATATATATGATAACAAAATTTATTTTTTTAAAAAAAGAAATTGCATAGAATGATATTGCATGATAAGCATATATAGGTGTGCACATAAAGTTGATATCATTTAAATTTAGTGAATTCGCATAAAATTAATTTACATTGTTTTTCTTCTTTTGGTTATGGGTTCATTAATTGCAGCAATAATTTCTTGAGTTTAATTTGATTGTTTTTAAAGTTTAAGATAAAAAAAGATATATACAACTATAAAAATTAAAAAAATTGAACGTGAATACGAAGTTAATTATGTTAACAATTGAGAAGTTAGAATTTGAATGAGGATGACTTGTAGAAAAGGAAGTAACCTTTTGATCACAACTTTTTCTTTGAGAAATCTCAATCCTTCTCTTTTTTTTTTTTTTTTTTTCTCATAAAAACTAATGGTAACATATAGAGATGGGAATGGGGTAGAATGTGTGTGTGTGTGTAAGGTTTTCTTTTCACAAAATAATAATGGTGAGAGCAATGATGGTGTTTTCTTTTTCTTCTATAAACCCACAAACCCACAAACCCACAACACACACAGATTACACATACATACACATAAAGATAGAAAGAGAAAGAAAAAAAAGATGATATAATGTCAAAGGCTGAAACAGTGAGTAGACAAACTGGCAAAGGCAAAGGCAAAAAAAGCCAAAGGCCAAGGGCATTCATTGTAATTGTTATTATTATTTGAATCAAGGAAAAAGAAAAAGAAAGAAACCCTCCAATTTTGAGCCTAAGTTTTTCAAAAGATACACAACTTTTGTTTGTCCCCACTTTAAATACAATGGCCTTGTTAAAGCCAAACCAAAGAAGGAAGATGACAAAGTTTTGAGATTAACAAAGGGAAAGGAGAAAAACTCTTATCCCTTTGTGTGTATATACCATTTCCCTATAAAAAAAAAAAAAGAAAAGAGAATACTGTCTCAAATTATGGCCTTAATTATATTCCCTAAACCCTACTCATAATATCTAATTTCAATAATCCTCTCCCTTAATCACCCATTTCTCTTCTTTAATTTCAACACACATACCTACCTATACTCAATTTCCTTTCTTCAACCTTGTTCAAAAACCCAATTTAACTACTACGGTTTGAATGGAATTGGAGTCCGAATAAATTAAATCTTAATATATATTCATTGGAGATGACATGAAATATAATCGAAACAACATAAACTAATTATTATTAATTTTACAAAAGTGTGCTTTCTTTTATTTATAATTCAATTATGTATACATATATTCATTTTCAAATCTATGTAATCCTAATTTATTCTCCAACTAGTCCTAAAAAAATTCAACACAATTTTCATGATATAAATTGAAATTGAAATTGTGTTGTTTATCTTTATTTAATAAATAAAAATTATATTAAATTAATTTGGTCATTTTCAAATATAAAAATATAAGTTCAACGATATTTATAATTGTAGTAAAATATCTCAACAATCATATTTTTCTATATTTGAAAATAATTTCAACAATTTTGTTATTTAAAATAATTATACTAATTTTTTTTTATAAATTAATATATTTTATTTTTACTTTCTAAAAAAATTAAATAAATTAGTTGTGTAACCATAATCAACCCAACCCAAATGTTTGGTGTTGGTTTGGATTGAGTTCATTGTTTAATAAGAATTATTTGGGTATTGAAAAAACTTACAACCCGAGTAGTTGAGTTTGGGGTAAAAAAGTGCATCTAACCCAACCAACGCGAACACCCTAAGTTTCCATGGGTTTCCTTTTCCTTTGAAAGTTCAGAGAATTTTCCTATATCCATATCCATATGTATTCTTGATTGTGATTAATCTTGTCTTAATTAAATGTATATTATTGACTATATAGTATGAAACAGTGTTAGCTTTAATTTTTCTCACATTTAATTTTCATATAAATCAAACATTTGAGATTATAAATTATTGGAAAATTAATTATATGACATGGCAATAGTTATAAGTTGCATTGATAGCGATTTTGTGCAAGAGAAAAAAAACCACAATCCAATACTAAAAAAAATTACAATCCAAACTTTATAAACAGCAAACCACAACAAAAATGTGTTCAAAAGTATATAATCGGATTTAGTCTTGCTAAGAATAATATTATATCTAGCATAAGTTATACGTTTTTTTTTTAATTGATAATTAAATTTGATATTAAATATAAAAGTGGTAGAACATTCAATGTTATTGACTATTATGAATTGACCTAGTTAGTAATAAATAATAGTTAGGAGCATCGTGACCCTAATAAAAAGCTAAAAAAAATAAATGAGTTCAATCTACGGCGACAATCCTTGTCTAAAATCTAATATCATTTGAGTTTTCTAAGACACTACATGTTGTAGCTAGTGTCGAGTGAAATATCTAGTGAGATTAGTCGGCATGTTTAAAGACACTTACTAATATTCAAAATTATCATTTTTCTTTTTCTCTAAATAATATAAATTTTCTTAACTCAATATTGATAAGCTTTTGTTAAAGAGGTCCTAGCTGAGGCACCATAGTTAAACACAAAATTCTAATAAAGCTAGCTTTTCATATGTTACTGCCTTAAACACATGCATACAAAAATATTAAAATTTCAAATTTATAGAAATTAGTAGTTGATATCTAATGATATTATAAACATTTATTTGAGACAAGAATTACGTCACTTACAAAAGATATATACATGCAAATCGGTGTATATACACACTCTCTCTCGTAAGTTAGAGAGTGAAAAGGTGCACTGAGCACATAAGTTTGAGAGTCAAGATGTCCTTATTTTCCTTCCGTTATATCCTCCAATCCATTTTCAAACCATATACCAATATCAATATGTTTTTTTTAGAGAAATCATAACAACATTCATAATTTGATATTGTTTTCTTCATATTAACACCTTAGTGATATATTTAGCTGATATACGTTAATAGTTAGATGGAAATGATTGATTCAAACTAAACAGGATTAGAAATAATATAGTAATTAGGTTAAGGTGAAAATATTGATTACTTATATATTACATGAAGAACATGGCTCCTACTAATATTGACAAATCCACATGATCAACTTAAATGACACAAGGACCCACTGCATTGGGAATAGGAGTACATTCTTTTCCTTGTGGGCATCCACTCCAAATGGGGTGGAGAGCCTCCAATTGGGCAGGGAAACATGGTGTTAGTGGCAAAAAAAAAAATATCTATAACACTAAACCCCAACATGAGAATATATTCTTCGTCTCCGCTCTCATTTGCTTTATCTATATTATTGATATCTTTGTAATGGTTACATTTAGAACAACATAATAATGTGATATCAAATCAAACCTAGCCCACACAAAAACAAAAACAAAAACTAAAGGAAAATTTTGCAAAGAAAAAAGGAAATCAAGTGAGGGAATAAAGCATAACAAACTCAAAAATAAAAATAAAAAGATTGCATGTTAAAGTAAATCACAACCTCATCAAACTTGATGGAGCCATATATATATAAATTTATATGTTTTTGGCATGTGTTGACAAAAGCATTAATTTTAGAATAATTGTATTTATTTATTTTATTAATGAATGCTGATGAAGATCACAAAAAGTAAAATTGAAAGAAAAAGAAATGGTTATAAGTAAACGACAAAGCTTTTTAAAACAAAATAGTCAAGCACAAAATCATGATTAAGAATCTTAATTATTGGAGCCTTTTTAGAGTAAGGATGAGCTAGCAATAAGTGACTTTGATGTAGGTGAGGGGCTTGTCCAAGCTATAGAACGTAGAAAAACTTTCAAAAATATTATGTGTAATTCTGGGATATAGCACAAATTTCTATGTCATTCACTTAATTCTCTAACAAAAATTTATCACATGCCAAATAATTTTTTATAAATAAAGTTCAATTGTTATTTTATATATGTAAAAAAGAAAAATCAAAATGGCACGAAAATAGATGCATCCTAAATCACTCCTTTTTTTTTTCTTTTGATAAATTTATATTTTAAACTAGAAAAATTGAATTAAATAATAAAATGGTTAAAAATATTTATGAGTATAGTATAAAAAAACTATACTCTATATTTTAAATGATATAGTAAAAGTTAGTATGGTAAAACTAAAGAGAAGCAAGATGAGAAGTCAACGATTTGTTATGATGAAAAGAAAAGCAGTGATAAAAGAAATCTCCTTGGGAATGGATACTTTAAAATAATGAGAAATGTCCTTGAAGTCATCAAATTATTTAAATATATAATTGGACAGATAAGGCATTGTTCTTTTTATTTTTTTCTTTAAAATAATTGGTGTTCCAAATCTTAACCCAAAAAAATGTTTGGTACAAATGTATATAGATCATTCATGGTTTACCTTGGTGAAGTCGCAAAATATTAATAAAACATAAAATTAATCTAAATTGTATATGATGCACAAACCAAATTCAAATCTCCACCCTTCCGACTCAAACTATCTTAGCTAGAATAGGTACGTGGCACTCAAAAGATTCATGATGTGTCTACTAATGCCATTTTCTTGGCATGATTATAAAATAATGCGTCTGGTGCTATTGTGATTTGAACTTTTTTCTCACCTACAACAATATTTACTAAAGAAAAGGAACATTTATTATTTACTGAAACTATTTCCAAAAGCCCCTTAATTTTACTTCAATTGCAAGCATTAAAAATAACCCATGATCAAAATTTTAGGAGTGTTTGACAATAAGCAACTATATATGGAGGAATTGGGTTCAACTTTGACATGATTGAAGAATATAATCCAATTAAAATTGACCTTAGAACCTACACAAACAGGGCACTATTTTACCTACTATTAAAACATTATATATACATATATATATATATAACCCTTTTTCCCACAAGAGAGAATAGCCATATAGAATGGTAGTGCCTCTTTGGGTAGCTTAAGCACTCTAACTATTTACCCAATGAGACATCTTTTGTGAAAAGGGTTATATATGGCTATTCTCTCTTGCGGGAAAAGGGTTGTATACATCCTATATATATAATTGTTTAAATAAATAACATATTTAGATTATTAATTTTACAATTTTTTCATCAATTATCATAAGGGTATTTAAGTAATTAAGATAGAAAGAAAACTGGTGGACAAATTTAGATGTTTTTAAAAAGATACCATAGAGTTGACTGTTGAGTAGATGCGATACAATTTCTCAGAAACTTTTTCTTTTAAAATTCATGATAAACTTTGTCTGCCTCCTTCCTTTCTAGTGTGCCTAAACCCTAAACTCCTACACTGCTCCATCGCACCAAGAAAAAGAGATAACATCTTATACAAAATACTCTAATCCCTTCGTTGATTTCGTTTTATATACGTTTCTCTTTATTCATTTAATTTATGTTGTACAAATTTCAAATCTACCTCTACCTCCACCTCCACCTCCACCTACCTTTTCCTTTTCAAATTCTTAATTAATGGAAATTAAGATTTTGATATATATACTTACTTATACAAAATTAACCAACATAATAATAAATTAATACAAACCCAACTTTTAAATATATTATATATATATATATATATATATATATATATATATATATATAATATACAAAATTTCATTTGCAAGTTCCCATATGTACTCCACTACACATTGGGTAGTGTATAATTCTCAATTTTGAATACATTTTCTTAAAAGTATATGTATAAGAATTTAGAGAATAAGGGAGTGCTAATAAAAAGGAATTCTTATTCCCCTAATATAAATCTATATTCCCAAATCAGAATTTTCTCGAACAACCACTCACAAGAATATATATATATATATATACTAATATTTTTTTAAATGGTTTTTCTTTTTTTATTTCTTTTTTCTTTTTCATATTATTATTCTATATTCCAATAATGTAGAATCCAAAATTTAAACAAAGCTACACTTTTGTACGAATTTATATGTATACATGGGCTGTATATCATTAATTTTGAGATGCGTATTGTAAAAGCAAGTATCCAAATTAAAGCTATTTTTAGGAGTATATAATTGGGAATAATATTATATATATATATATATCAAAACAATTAATATTATCAAATAGAGAGCTACCAACATATCCTTTTGAGTATGATTACTGAGGTGAAAGGAATATCAAATATATATACATTATATTAAGATTTTCTATAAAAATTAATGATGCATTTGTCATGGTGTAACGTTGCTAGAGATGTGGAACCTCAAGCCTCATATACATATATAACTATAAGAAAAAATCATGATAGAGTAGAATGTTAAATACTCTACTGATAACCTAAATGCATATCTTAATAATAAGCATTATATAATATAATGTAAAGTTGTAACTAATTTTGAAAATTCTATTAAAAAAAATCTATAAATTTACATTTAATTTAAAATATCATATAAACATGCATATTGCAAAATTAAAAATTAAAAATTAAAAAGTTATTTAAATAAACATACTAAATATTTAAATTTGGAAGATCAAACATGCTATTAAATTTAAATATTGAACAATTTAGAATTCAAAACTAAACTAAACATGTAAAAAGAAAAAATAAGAAATAAATATGGCTTAATAGAAAAAAAAAGAAAAAATTTAAATTAAATATGAAATTTGAAAATCAAATAGTACATCAATATAAATATTAAAAAATTAAAAATTAAACTAAACGTATAAATATGATTTTTTTTAAAAAAGGAAATAAATAAATGTTAAACGTATGTATAAAAAAATTAATAATGGAAGAAAAAATAAAATAAGTTAAAAAATATTAAACATATAAATACGAAAAATTAATAAAAGAAGAAAATATAAGAAAAATTGATAATCTAATATAAGAATATGATAAATATGACAAGTAATTAATGATATCAGGTGAAATGATAGTAAATTTGTTATAATTGCAATTTAGAAAATGTAGTGAATGGTTTATTAAATTTGTTACCTTCATAATTTTTTTTACTATTTTTGCAAGTGTCCTAAAAAATAAATTCAAACTCGCTTGCCATGGAAATCGAACCCAAAACGTTAGAGGACAAAAATGGTTAACAAACCATGCCATCGTAGCAATTAGCCAACTCATAATTTTTAAAAATACAATAAATGGAATTACATTTATAATGATTACTTATCTAAAAGTGATTTCAAATCTTTAACTTAAACCAACTTATTTTATAAATTCATATTTACAATAGTTATTTTGAACGTGGATAACAAAATTTTCCAATTTCTCTTTATAAATGATTATTTTAAGAGATAGTTAATCGATTGACAAATTAAACCAAACACATGTTAAAGCTAGTAGCTAGATGATTTATAATAATGAGTAGCGAGAGTATCTCAAATACCGAATGATTTTTGTTGGTATATTGATTTTATCCTATAATTTATTGCTCACATCTTTAGATAAAGCATTGAAATATATATGTAACAAATACTATATATCAATACCAATAGAGTATCTTATAAAACATCTCTTTATCTTGCACGTTACCAACACATTCATATAGCATATTCCAACATTTAAATTAATTAATTAGTAATCTCAATTTTAATGTATAAACTTATTTTCACTTTTTCCTTTTTGTTCATACTCTTAAGAATTTAAAATTTGATTATTATTATTCTTTCTCATTTTATAGAATTTCAAATTTAGTTCATACATTCAAATTTTAATGTAGCATTTTATCCAAATGTGATATCTTAGGTAGATTAAAGGGCTAAGTTTGAAAGAACTTTATTGTTAATTAATCACAATTATGATAGTAATTAAGAACTAATTTCAATATAGTTAAAATATAATATCGAATTTCAAAATTCATCTACCAAAATTCTACCTGGTTTAACTTTTTTTCTTCTTTCTATTAGAAAGAGTCTCTTTAAAGATGGATTCACATTAAGTCTAAATTAAGACTTAAAAAAGTTGATTGTTTATATATATATATATAAAGAGTATGCAAAAATCTTAATTGGAGTACAAAAAATCAAATTTAAGCCTCATAAATTTTAAAAATTTAAGAACATTAATGGTGACATTTACATTATCGAGATAGTGACAAAGCACAGATGTCCTTTATATAAACAAAATTGAGCAGAGAATGTTAAGTTTAAATAATATTGATGATAACTAAACAATCATTTCCTTCTTTATTAAATCGATGAAGATGTGAAAATTTAAAGATAATTGAAAAAGCTATTTTAATGTTGAAGCCATGAATAGTCGATTATATTTAGAATCTTGAAATGTTGAGGATGATTAAGAATATTAATTAATTAGCTTATAATTAAGCAAATTTGAGTATTTAATACAAGTATGATAAGACATCACTAATGTTGTGCTATTATTCTTTTTCATAACTTTTGACTTTGATATATTTTTATACTTCACGAAGTGTGTATATATACATATATTCGAAGTATTTAATCATGCATATGCTTTCATCTTTATCTATACTAAACTAAAGCATTAGGTTAAATCTATATTAATGTCATTTAAATTTTCATTAGTTAGATAATATTTTAATAAAGAGGTAAGGATTTAAAGATCAACTATGTTGTCTACGAACCCTTCGATGTGATACTACACAAAATATATATTTGGTCTATATCTATCTTAACAAAAGATTCAAAACATTTTTATACGTTGTTTATTGTTTAGTTCCATTTTAAAATTTTAATTAAGTTTAGACCCTTGTTTCATTTTTTTCTTAATTAATATTATTAATAGTAACAAAGTTTTAATTCAGGGATAATGGTTAATATTGTTCTCCAACTTTCAAAATATCTATATTTATATGTAAACTTTAAGTTTAAATCTCATTTTATTTTCGGTATATCATTTTGATCTTTAAAATTCAGACACATGTATATTTCATTTTAGCCATTGCATTTTCTATAATTTTATTTAAAACCTCGTTAATTTGGAGTGTTTTTTGTTTTTTTTAATGAAAACTAATACGATAATCATAATGTAAAAATTTTGTATTTTTTCATAAACTTTCAAAATATTTATATTACTCGAGCCTAAACTTTTCAAATATATTATCTAGTTTGGTCCTCCAACGTAACTTTTAAAATGTCTATTTTAGTCCTTAATTAAACTTCGAACATTTTTTAAAGAAAAATATCCTATTTGAAGGCATTATTATATTACTTCATCAAAAGTATGGTTAAATAGGTTTTCTTAACACCCATGATATCAACTTAGGTAGGTACGTTTTATATATATATATACTTTTAACTATGTTATTATTTTGTTGAAATCAGGGTAAAATAATTTTTAAGAAAAGGATTACATTTTAAAAGTTAAGTATTAATATAAATGTTTTAATATAAATGTTTTAAAAATCCATGAGTAAAAATAGAAGGAAAAACTGAAATTTGAGAGACTAAAACAAAATATATTGTTGGATGCATGCAATAGACGATGGGTAGCCATGTGTTGTTAGAAGTAATGTGATGGAGGCTATTTTGTAGACTATTTAGCTTCAGCAGAAGGACATAGAATATTCAAGGATTCAATGGAGGGTCAAGCTAATCGTTGGGAGAATATCAACACTTTAGCTGTTGATTATTGTACAAAATCTAAGTTATTTTTGTAATTACGATGTTCAACAATATGATCTCTTAACTAAACGGCTTCTCTCCTGATCTGTATTCCCCTAACTTTTCAACATTGAAAGCAATATTCTTTTGTCCTTTCTGTTTCCATAATTAAAAGTATCTATATTAGCAACGATTTGAGGACTAAAATGAGATAATTCAAACCTAATAATTACAATATATATTTACATTCAAAGGCTGACAAAATAGGTGAACGTCTTTTTGACAAAATTCACAAAGAAAAAGTAACCATGAACTTCCATCACAGAACACAAACTAACCACAAAAACTTAATTACAAGACAAAAATATGAAATATTATAGTATAGTTTGGTTTTTATTTTTGGAAAAAGAATGTAGTGTGGGACCCAAGAGAAACAAAAAAAAAAAAATTGAAATGATGTTATATTGGTTTTGACAAGAAAGTTAAATAGGAATAGAACAAGTCCAATACACATGAGACATTCCATCGCAGCAAAGATATGATGAAGAGATTGGGATCATAAAACAGCATGCTGCTCTGCTGGCTGTTGTTGCTGCAGTTTTTGTTTTGACAAACAAAAGTATCTATAAGCTTAAGGATTTTGGATGAAAAAATAGAAGATGACATGAAAGTGAAGACAGGAAGATGAGTCCAAAATTAAAATTCTTGTGTGTGTGTGGAAATAATTAACTTATACCTTCTTTTGACCATGAAATATAATCATGACATATATATCCAACCCCATTTTTTTCTTCTTCTTCTTCTTCAACTTTGTTCTTTATTACAACTTCCATGAAGAAATTTTAAACAAAAATCATGACTTTGTTACATGATCAGTTTTTCAGGGTCAAGATATTTTAATATATAGAAGATTCCTTAGTTGGAAAAGACAAACTAGTTCAATTCTTTCTATATGCATGTTGGTCCACTTGAATATATATATGTATATAACACCAAGCAATATTATTCAACCAAACTGTCAAAATAAAAGGTTCCCATTATACTTCTCTTAATGACATATGATCGTATGGTTATTGATCATTGCAAAGTTATTCTTTTTTGTTTTTGTTCCAAATTGAGTATATGAGAAAGGGGTGAGAGACAATTAACTAATTTTGCAAAAATATGATGATATTCACTGCAAAAGAAAAAAAAGTGGGTCTATTTCGACCATATTTTATAGAAGATAATAGAAAAACAATATATATTTATTGGACCCACTTGTGACGACTTCTTTCTCATGGTTTCAACTTTAAAAAAAAAAAACTATCATCCTTTATATATATATATATATATGTTTACTCATAATTTCTAGTGTTTAATATAGTTTCATTTTATTAGTTTGACATTTATAGAACTAAATTTGATTGTAGAAGCAAATCAAAGAGACTTGTACTTAAAACATCCAAACTAAATATAAATTATACATCACTTTTATGCACCAATTTTTTTTTTCTTTCTTCTAACAAATTAAAATTAGATAAAATTATCGTTTTTCATTTCTTTAAATTCTTCAAAAGAATAAAATAAGTTTGGATACATGTAAAAAAAATCTCATTTTAACTATTATGTAACTAACTAAAAAGTTTGATGAGAAAAATGCTACAAATTTGTAAGATTTTAGGCTCAATTTAATAATGGTTGAGTGTTCTAAACTTCTTTATTTACTTATTATAAACCTATGCTTTAATCAATTCACCTACACATAAGTTAAGAAATTAGTTCAATTAATTTATAAGGGGATGAAACAAAATAATTGTGGAGATATCAATCTTCGTCCCATTAGTAGAAAAAACTATCTTAATTAAAATGGACGCTTGCAAAAATAGCAAAAAAAAAAAAATTATGATAATAAGAACAATGTGATGACTCCATTTTCTAAATTGCAAAAATAGTAAATTTAAAAGTAGATAAATCTTTGATAGTCCTTTAAAAGTTCTCTAATAATCGTTTGATATCATTAATTACTTATCATATTTGTCATATGAAGAAAAAAAAGAAAGTTAGTAGAAGCTATTTTTTCCTAAAATCTTTTTGTTCAATTTTTCAAAAATAACAATATATCTTATACCCAAACTACTAATCATAATTTAGACTATTTTAAAGGAGATATATTGAAGAGACTCACTACACCCTACGAATTGAAAGTCTTTTCATTGATTTTGTAGTGTGTCCAAAGTATTTCCGAAACCATAAATGCATCATCATTGTATAGCAAACTTGAACCTTTTTATTAATGTTTCCCACATCTACTTTTTTTTTTCTCCATGTATCCCTTTGCTCTCTACATTATTTAATTTATGTTTGTATATCTATGGACTTGCAATGTGACTTAGAGATTGGTACGACTCAAAAGTGTACAATATGGAAGCCTTCATTCACCATAAGTATTTCAAATCCAACTATCAACATTTTGAGTCCTAATCTAATTTCATATCTCTCTTTTCTATTTCATGCCTTCTCATCCAACTAAGCATGATTCGATTTGACGACGAATTAAGTATATTATAACATTTTTAAAGATTTGCAAATAAAATATGATTGAAATACCTTAAATTTGTTATGTGGTGCTACAGGCAAGCAATCAACAAGAGCTATATAAATGTGTGTATCGATTTCTATATATATATATATATATATACTTGTATTAGTTAATGGTTGATTCCATACCAAAAAGTTAGATATAAAGTTTATGTAAATTTCTTTACATTTTGTACATTATATATGGTAATAATTAAGTTATTTGGCCCATAAGACAGAAATTCTTTATTTTCATGGAGCAAAAAGGGAATGTAACAAAATGGGCCTAGGTTTCTTCATTTGTAAGCCCAATCCAATATATATAATCTAAGTTTGGGCCTCTTTCTTTTTACTCTACTCCATGAACCTAAATGTAATTTTGAAAAGTTATTTTGGGCAACCAATGTCATTTTTATAATATTAAATAAAATACGAAGAAAATAGTAGGTCTGATAGTCATACCTTAAAAGGACTTTTCGGAAGGTGGAGAGTGCATACTCCAACTCAAAAACTAAATGAATCTATTTTAATAAATATAGAGATTAAAATGGTATATTTTGGAAACTTTTTTAAGTACAAAAACAAACAAATTCTTCAAAATTTAAGGATTGAAAAGGTAATATTATATATAATACACTAAGTTTAATAGAGAGTAAAATAATTGAAGGTACAAAATGTGATTAAAACATAGGTAGTTCAAATTTGTTTAACTTAATTAAACACAACAAATAGTTAATAGCGCACCTCGATCTCATCGTTCTCTCAACTGCAACGCCAATGCGTATAGGTTGGATTTCCCAAATTGAATTTTCATAAATTCACAATCCTTCTTTCCTACCTTTCCCACTTCCTTTGAATTCTCCGCTTTTCTTTCACTTCAATGGCTGCCACTTCCCATTCTCTCTTCTCCTTCACCAATTCTCAATCTCTCAACAAGCCCACTTCCCTTCTTCCTCCCACTAGCTCTAAATCCCTCTTCAGATCCCCCTCTCTCTCTTTTCGCTCCAACTCTCTTCCCGCTATCCGCTGTTCTCTCAACAATGCCGACGATCCCATTGAGAAAAGTAACCTCCTTTCTCTCTACTTTCAAATGGGGTTTTGTTCTTCTTACTCTTTCTGTTGCTGATTTCACTTTTTTTTTCTCTCTTCTTTTCAGAGTTTGCATCGTTTCCTACTGTTATGGATATCAACGAGATTCGTAAAATTTTGCCTCACAGGTATTTGTTGAACTTCGTGTGTTTTTGTGTGTATGGGGGTTTGACGATTTTTTTTTTTTTTTTTTTTTTTTTTTTTTTTTTTTTTTTTGGTTTCTACTTATGCATTGTGATTTATGTTGATGTAGGTTTCCGATTCTTTTAGTAGATAGAGTTATTGAATACAATCCTGGAGTCTCGGTTGTTGCTATTAAGAATGTCACTATAAATGAGAGTTTCTTTCCAGGGCACTTCCCTGAGAGACCCATCATGCCTGGTGTTCTCATGGTTGAGGTATGTTCTTAAGCTTGAAGTTGATTTTTGTGGACTGAGATGATATTGTCGAACTGTTTACTATTTATTCAAATGAACTCTGAATGAATTGTTTAATTAGAATCACTGGTACTAACACCAGAAAAAAAACAATCAAAGTTAACAAATTTATGATTTATATGGATTTTTTAAAATTTTTATTTTTGTTAATAACAACTTTCATTGAGATAAAAATGATAGAATACACATGCATAACAAAAAGGAGTGGAGCTAAAAGAAGGGACTCCAACTACATAAAATAGGAACTATGCATTTATATGCTAAAAAAATAAGTGATGTGCTTTTGTATCGTACTTGTTTTTTCCTATGTTATTTTGTGTTTACATAGTGTAAAGATTTAGAATGAGGATCTCTTTGCTTCATCCAAAGGGTGACAAACAGATGAGATTAAGAGTAATGAAGCGATCCTATGGGAAGACAACTTCCCATCCAAATGCTGCCATCATGTCATTGGCCTGGTCCCAAGATACATATTGATCAGGTAATATCGAGCTTTGAGGGTTGTGTCCTCATACTGGAGGAGGTTAATGATAGAATGGGTCCATGAACTTTGGGCAAGTAAACCAGATGGTTATTAACTATTAAAAAAGGCTTCGTCTTGATGAATAATAGGCTTTGCTGATGAAAGGAAACACACCTCGGTTGGAATAAATCCGCTCAAAGTCTATTTTTTTTCCATTTTCCCCCCAAATTCATTCTGGTTAGGATCTTGCTCGAAGTTTCAAGAAATCCACCAGACATCACTGTAAATTGTGAAATTACCTAACCTACTTATTTGAAGTATACTGTAAGGGAATTAATAGGAGTTTATGGCTAGGAGTAATATGGTATTAGTAACATAAGGGTAGTTAGTAGGGACTTAGTGTATCTAGTTTTAAATAAGGGGGAAGGGGATTGAGGGAAGACAAGCAATTGTTGAGTGATTTAGGGCTTTGGTTAACATACTCAAGAGGGGGACGTTCCAAGTGCCTTGATTTATTTTGTAGTTCTTCATCCTATATGTTTTGACATATTTCAGATCTCCTGTTAGGTGGCATCCTGAAAAATACTTGCACGAGTTTCTCGTCTCAAGCTCTAGACAAGCTTAGAAACGTTTGAATTTTAACATGAAACTAATTCTCTTTTAATTTCTAATTGACACCTATCAATGGTCATAGATTATTGCATTGCAATTAGGACTTTTTGGGAGTCAGAATTTCTCAAACGTGGTTTGACTATGCAAGGATCTTTTTGCTAGTTTTATCGTCTATCGAGAGGAGGAAGCTTCTCAAACAAGATTGGAAGCCATGGAAGGATGGAGGATGAATTCCTTTTGCGTTTGTTGACTACTTCAATGAAGAGATTAAATCCTATTTAGCTTGAGAATCTTTTTACTCATGGAAAATATTTCATCTACCGTTGCCATTAATGAATAGTTTGTGAACTGTGAATTCTTGCCAAATTTGGAGGATTGGGTTGATTATGCATGGAGTTTTCTGATAGGTTGCCACTAGACTTCTTTAGTGAATTAGCCAATATGTTGTTGATTTGTTGCTTATTAATACATGATTGGGATTCTTAAGTGTTAATACTTCGATGGGGCATTTAGAGAACTGAATGATCAATTAATTTTGGTTATTTCAAATTTTGTAGTCCTGCCATTGATGAAAATGCCCAACATCAGGTAAATGTTTTAGAGCTGCTTGTGCGTTACCAGCTTATTGCTAAGTTGCAAGCTGTATGAGATGTTCTTTTGCTCTTTACCAAATTGCGTAGTTTAGGACGTATAAATGAGTTGACAGGGTATCTGCAGGTCTTACCAAAATTAAGGCAATGGTAAAGTGAACCTCCTAAGTCCCAAGGACATGATTATTTTGGGTCTTATAGGCTACTCCTGCATGTTAATTGCCAAAGATTGAACTGCAGCTCTGGCCTTGACCAAACAACCTAACAACAATAGCTTTCACCAAAATAGAAAAAGTGGGAGCTGCAATTTAGAATCTGAAGGTTGCTAATGAGCCTACAAGCACATATTAATGCTTTTCAAGGTACTAGACTAGGGGCTGTGTTGATGCAAGGACTGACCTTGACATAATATAACTGCTTTCTTACCTTGAGATGAGACATCAATTCTCATCCTATGAGAGCGAATTGATGACTATTGTGTGTTAGTTCAGGAATGGAACCCTTATCTGCGTGAGCGCAAGTTTATCATCTGGAAGTTTGCTTGACCAAGGTACTATAAAGTGGAGACTAACCGTTGGATTACAAAACTGATGGATTATGCTTTTGACATTCAAGGCAGACTTGGTTTAATAACTTAAAAGGCCAATTTCATTGAGGACAAAATGAAAGAATACAATAGGTTAAAAAAACAAAGCCCCACAAATGAGCGCACCCTAAAGAAAGAGGCTATAAATCCAGCAAAAGAAGTCCTAGTGAATAGTTAGAAAAAAAAAAACTTGTCATCGATGCCCAAAGGGAGACATTAAATCTTCCAAGGGACGAAAATGCTGCTGATGCTTTATTAAGACATCTTGTTGAACCAAAATACAAGTTCACTGTTAATCTCGGGCGAGTAGAATGGAGAGATTATAAAGGTTCCTATTGATGAAAATGAGGAGCTTAAACAAATGAAGCAATTTATTATTAAACATGAATAACATATTTCTTGGCTTTCATTAGGCCAAAATCTTCTCTAGTATAACGGTTGGTTAGTCCTTTCTCATGCATAATAGTACACCCATTTACTATTTACTTCTCAATAATTTTCACAAGATCTCTTAAAACTGGAACGGATTTTTTTGTCATTGTGATACTTAATAGTCATGTTATAAAGCTCTATCATTGCTTGGTTTGTAGGCAATGGCTCAAACTGGCGGTATAGTTATGCTGCAACCAGATGTGGGAGGCTCTCGTGAAAATTTCTTCTTTGTCGGTATTGATAAAGTGAGGTTCCGAAAGCCAGTGATCGCAGGAGACACGTTGGTCATGCGAATGACTCTTGTCAAGTTGCAGAAGAAGTTTGGAATTGCCAAAATGGAAGGAAAGGCATACGTTGGAGGGGATGTTGTCTGCGAAGGTGAGTTCTTGATGGCCATGGGCAAAGAAGAATAAAAGTATTTTTCTACTATATCTGTTGTTATGATATGATGCTCGATGTTGTGATTTGTTTCTTATTTTTTTGGGATAAAAATTTGAGAGTTAGGATTCTGCACATCTAGGAATAACTGTTTGATATTATGCTTCACTATTTATCTGTGGATTTCATTGAGAAGCAGCAATCAATCTTATGGTCTTCTTCATATCTGTTTTTTTTTCAAACTTCCCTTTCCCTCTCTTCAATAAACTTAAATTTATGAAAACATAGCTTCTAAGTTGAAACTAAAAGTTAATATATAAGGACTAAAAAATAATAATTTAACCCCAAAATTACAACTTGAGGTAATTCAACATTTTGATGGGAAAATATCCCTTCCACAAAAGTCAAGATTAGTTAGGAGATGTGAAAAAAATCAGAGTTATTACAATTAGTGAAGCTTTAGAATGATTATGAAATGAATTTTATTAAAATGTTATGATGCCAATGGTGTCACATTCTAGTGATAATCCAAGGGCCGAGCCCATCATTTTTGCTGCTTATTTTCTTTGTGTTAGAAAATGAGAAGGAAAAGAAAAAGCAATTTTGACTTTAGAGTTTAGACTTTAGAGTAGTTGCTTTTACGTGTAAAATATTGAAGTATTGTTTGTTGTGAAATTGATTTAATTTTTATGTTGACCAAAATTGGATGTATTTCAATTTGTTTTAGTTGAGATTTTCTTAAAGATATGGCTCTCTTATTTAAATCAATTCCTTGAGTTGGATGGTTCTAAACTTCATTTTCCTAAGGCCATTAATTTAGGGGTGTTCCCTCAAAAAATTGATTGATTCAATTTTTGATTTGGGTTGGGGATGGTTCAAGGGTTCATTCTATGTATTATGTAACACTAATCTGTCCAAATCAGCTCAAACTTATTATTAACATTAAAATGTGTATTTACTGTTCATAAAATTTGAAATCTTCCGATATTTGTAAATATTTTCATCCATTTTTCTATTTATAATAACTTTGTTTATGTTAATGAAAATAGTTCAATCAAATTTATAGGCATTAACATGTTACTTTCTTTTAGAACAAAATTTTGAACAAGTTAAGTTGGGTTGAATTCATCTTTTAATGTGTCATTTAAGTTGAAAAAATTTACAAACTCGAACAATTAGACTGGATCTAAAGAATATTTCAACTCAATACACGAACTAACTCCTATCTGTTACTATTTCATATCCATTCCCTCTATCAAACAAAAGGGAAAGAAAAATATGGATTTAAGACAATCCTCTGAAT
This sequence comes from Cucumis sativus, assembly GCF_000004075.3. NCBI lineage: Eukaryota > Viridiplantae > Streptophyta > Magnoliopsida > Cucurbitales > Cucurbitaceae > Cucumis > Cucumis sativus. Next base: position 3,066,228 of record NC_026658.2, read on the forward strand.
GTTTCTAATAATACCAACAATAATAATATTAAAATTGAACCATCATTTGGACAAAGATTGGAGAATTATTCTGATATGAAAATATAATTAGATATTTGCATCTAAAATTATATTTTAGAAAGAAAAGAGGTAAGCTATCTATTTTTGTCTTCATACTTTTGTTGAATATATCATTGTCCTCAAACTTCAAAACTCTTATTCCCATCTCCATTCTTTTAGGGGTTTTTAACCCATTGAGCAAAGCTTATTAATTTAAGTAGAAAAAAGATGAAATATGAACATAAAACTTAGGAAGTGTATTAATTTTCATTTTTTTTTTTATCAAATTTCACCTATTAAACTTAAAAAAACGTTACAATTATTTTTAAAAAGTAAGCTATAAAACATATGCACAAGCTTACAAATTAGATGAATTAGAGGGTTTAGTTCAAAATACATTAACTAAAACCGAACATTTTAAAAAATAAAAAAGTGTTGAAACTATTTACAAAATACATTAAAATTAATCCAAGTTTTGAGTGACAATTTAAATATTTTGCTATATTTTGTACCAATTCTCCAACTAAAATTGCAATTTTCCTTTAATTATTTTGAGACTCTCTTCCTCTCTCTTATTTTTACTACTGATTATTTAAAAAAAAAAAAATTAAGACAAAATATATCCTTCTATTCTTTTATTAGATCTAATCCTTTACTAAACTAAAACAAAAAAAAAAAACCATCGATTTAATTTGCTACATTTTTTTTAATAAAATAATTTTATTAGATAATATATTTAATTAAAATTGGTCTATATTCCTTTAACAAAAAGATAATTTAATAATTTTTTGACTTCATAAATATTTTTAGTTGATTTTAATATCAAATATATTATAAAATAAAAGGCAAGGCTATCTATTAAAATAGTAATGAAATACATACTATTATTTTTGAGTTGTTTTTCATTATAATAAAATGAATAAAAAATTTTACAAAATAAAGTAAAATATATAGACGAAAATAGACTATTCTCAGTATCGTATCATGATAGACATCCCATTCAGATCTATCATAATCTTTACATATAAATTGTGATATTTTATTATATTTATAAATATTTTAGAAAAATTATCATTTAAAATAATTTCTCTTATTATTTTCTTAGGAGGGAATTGTTATGGATAGCCAAAAAAAAATGAAATTATTGACAAAATATAGGGAAAAAAAACTTAAATAAACTATAGAAAATTGGATGGATTTTACTAAATTTTATAAACAATTTTAATATTTTACTATTTTTAAAAATACTCCTTTTAACTTTATTTTGACATCATTTAGTAATACTTTCTAATTGGTTTAACCTAATTAGTATATATATATATTCAAATTTTCATCACATATGTATGAAAGAAACGTATCGGAACAATTTAGGTTGCGAACATGAATTGAATTAAATTGATAAAATATATCAACTCATTCCAATTTCTTCCTATACATTTTGATTCTAGATTATCACTCTAAACTTGTGAGGTGTATTGAATTATTTCATATTGGATCCACAAAAGCTTCTTAAACATACCTTATTGTTTAAATATTGAAATAAAATATGAACACAAATGTGAATGAGTAGAAAGTTGGAACATGAAAGAAGAGAAAACGAAAGCAAATAATTAGAGGAAAAGAAGAGTATGATATTGATGGATGAGAATGGTGGGAGCCCAGAAGACCACCTAGTTATATAGGGTTGATGTAATATGAATTGTCTTATTACCTTAATAATTCCAATTTATAATCTTTTGAATTTTTTTTCCTTTTTTCTTTTTTTAAAAAATTAGAAATAGACAATATGGAAGGTGAGAACATTATTGATAAATTCATTCAATATGTTTGAGTTTCCAACCCCAATTGAAGGGACCCAATAATTGACTCAAACCCATACCTAATAATTGCATATTTCCATAATTGGAGAACACTACTACAAAACTCACCTTTCATCCCATTCTCTATTCCTTCAAATAATACATTCTTCCCTAAATTTTTTTATTTTGTACCTATTTAATATTTTAAATTTTAAAGTCATTAACTTTTAAGAGTTTTAGTTATCCAAGCATTCTTCCATTTGACTGTGTCATCATTGTCTAAGTCATCAAATATAGTATTTAAAAAGATAAATGATAAATGATGTGAAAGTTTACTGCAATCAAATAGTTAACCATATTAGAGAGTTATTATAAATATTCAACACAACCTCATTTAGTTTAGATGATCTTGGATATATTATAAGTTGTCTAAGACAATATTGGGAAGTTAGAGAGAACAATTTATGGGGAAAAAAAAATACATAAGAAGATTGTAAATCAGGGAAGAAAGAAAGAGCAACGTGACACAAATGTTATTATCCTTTCTAATGTAAATCAATGACATGGATGATATGTCATGGCCATGTCATTGAAAAATATGCATAAATTGTGATAGATTAGAGCTGAAAATGATGGTGTCTCATCTCTTCACTTTTGAAAGAAAGAAAACTATTTATTTGAGGAACATATTTTGGACATTTGGCATTGGAGATCAAGATTTGAACACTTCTCAAAAGAAAAAGAAAGACTTATTACGAGCCATTTTTTTTTAATAGAAGATGTTAAATTCTTATTTTATATAGCTTGATAATTACCTGTTAATTCAATGAGGAAAGGATTAGATTTGAGCTTTTAATTAATCTCTAGATTGGTGATATAATATGTAATATATAAATAAATAAGGTATTTGACATATATCAACATTCAAATAATAATATAAAATGACACACTAGTTAAAACTAAAAATTGAAAGTTGAACTATTACATCAAGATATACAATTATGATTAAGTGATTACATATGTATTTAGAAAATTATTCTAAATAAAAAATAGTTAAAACATATATAAATATAGCAAAAAAGATTAATTTTATATTAGTGATAGATGCAATAAACTCATATAGATATAATTGTTATCTAGATCTCCGTGCAAAATGTCTATAGATCTCCATGCAAAATGTCTATACAAATCTATCAAAGTTTTCACTTATAGAAAGTAAAATTTAGCTATATTTATATTATAAAATTGCATCAAATGATAAAAATATTTAGAAAAAAACAGCTCATACTACTTATTTTTTTGTATATTGCGAATATGACAAAATTAGTGATATCAAACGGTAATCATAGGACTATATATCAGATGGTAATCATAGAATTATCGACTTTTAAATTTGCTACTTTTATAATTCAGAAAATATAGTGACATGAATTCTATTATCATTTTTTTTTTGTTATTCTTGGAAGTGTTCCTATAAATAATTTCACTTATCTTGCTATATTTTAAAATATTCATTAATAATTTAAGAATAAATTTAAAGGTATTGGAATTGATTTTCTTTTAAAACAATTTATTTGGATTTAATAATTATATCTAATAAGAGCTTTTATTTACAAAATATGAAAAAGAAATAACTACATAAAGTTTTACTTTCAATAATTCAAATAAAATAACTATCCATCCAAACACTCAGAAAACAATTTAAAATTGCAATTTTATATGGAAAATGCAATGTAATTATGTAGTATATAAAATTAAGAGATGTGGACTTGCCTCCTATTCTCATCATTCACTTTTCTTTTAAAAAATAAATATTAACTTATCATTTTAATTCCAATAAATTGCCTATTGTTCTCAATATATTTGTTAATTTTCTTTTTAAAGAGTTAACTTTTACAATAATAACCTTCCCTTATCTATTCAACTATGTTTATATTAGTCAAAATTAATATAATTCAACTGATAATATATGATTGAAGGTATAATTTTGTACTATTTCAATTCATCATCTCAATAATAAAAAAGATTTTTATTATTGATCACCATATTTACATAATTAAAGAGAAGCTACTTTCCTTAACAATGTATAGTTGGAAGTTTTAGCTTGTAATTTCATATTTAAGATAAAATTATAAAAAAATGTCCATAAATTTTGCTTCACGCCTAAGTTCATGATACATTTGAACTTTAAAATAATTTTAAACTTTCAAAAGTTTTCACAATAATCTTTAAAAAAATTAAAATTATTTTTAAACTTTCAAAAAAAAAAAAAAAAAAAGACTTCCTAAAGATTTTTTGAAAACCCTTGGGCTTTATTGCTAATATATGTGCATAAGCTGTTAATACATAGTAACAAAAATATCTCTAAAATAAAAAAAGAAAATACTTCTATTGTAAATAATACAATAATCAAATTGTTTAAAGTTTTTCTAGAACCAATTTAAAAACAAATTATATATAGATAATTTCATTGTCTTTTATGTACATATTCTCATTTTTCTCTTACATGTTCAATTAGCAATAAAAAAAAAATCGAGTTGAAACATAAAATTCTTAAGATTCCAAAATTAAAATCTCCTCCCAAAATACACCCGAACAATAAAGAATCAAATACAGAGAAAGAAAATATATTTGGCTATGACATGTACCACAACAACTATACGTACAATTTTTTTAAACATTCTATATATACTTTAAAGTGATAAGATTAAGATATACATGTAGGCATTTTAGCAATGATGTATTAACAGTGTAAAGAAAATTGAATAGACTTAAATTTTGTATACAAAATTGTATAGACAAAAATATTTTTAACCCAAAGTACAAATTTCAAATAGATTATTTTGTATAATTCAGTCCATCATTTTTCATTCTGGTTAAACATTTCTACAAATTTCCAAATCGATGGGAAGGATATACTGTATTAGTGATCATATAATCAAAACCACTAACTTAAAAAAGTTGTGGGATTCTTGGTGGATTGATAATTTTAACAAATTCAACCTAACATAGAACCAAAAATTAGACTTACCCTTTTTGTTTTTATTTTTATTTTATTTCTTTATTTTATAATATCATTCACTCTTCATCTTCTGTTATTCCCAACCGCTCCTTCTCTTTCTCTCTAAGAAGACGATATGATGTTACTCGGGAAGCGTCCACGAGGCCAAATGAAGAGAACGGCCAGTGTATCAGGCATCACCGTAGATCTCAGCCACGTCGAGGGTCAACAGCCGTCTGAAGATCAGAATCCGACCACCGGAGATATTCCTAAAGTCATCTGCAGCACCCAAACTTTGGATAGTGATGTAATGAATTATACGTTATCTTTTGTGTCACCAAGAGGCCGCAAAAATCTCTCCCCCGCCGCCAGCTTTAACAAAGACTCTGACCACCGTTCTTCCGATCACTTTCTCCGTAGTTGCACCTTCTGTCGCCGCCGTCTATCTCCCGGCCGTGACATTTATATGTACATGTATGATTTTCTCTCTTCATCTCTTATCCTCCTATACTGTCTTTTTTAGTTGAGTTATTTAACTTCTTTTTCATTTTTATGCTTCTTACAAAATTATGATAAGAATAATAATAATTTGTTGCATCTACTTATGTTGATCTCATATCTTTTTTATTTGGAACGATACACGTAGTTTATACCTGAGGCAAATAACTTGTGTACTGTTACTAGTAGCTGTTTAGTTTTTCTTTTTTATTCTTGAAAATTAAGTTTACATAAACTCATTTCATGTTTAAAACAAATTAGTCAAGCTTTAAAATTAAACTAAAGAAAAAAGTTTTTGTTTTCCAAATTCAACTTAGAATTCAAATCTTAAATCAAGAAAAAAGACTTTAACTTAAAGAAAAAAAAAATAAAAAAACCAAAATCATCCTAACTAAAGTGGAAAAGAAAAAACAGGGATCAAGAAAAATATTTTATTACATGAAAATTTATTATAGTCACATAGAATGTCTCCGACCTTAGTTATAAAGAAAACACTTTCTCAAATCAAATTGGAGAATACAAAAAGCGAATCATAAACTTGGAGTAGTACTTAGCACACACTCAATATATGTTTTAATTTGTTGAAACTAAAGCATATATACTGATCCTTTTGTGGTGCTTGAAATATATCACTGGTCGTAACAACTACCGTTTAAAAAAAAAAAAAAAACATAACTAGATATTAATTTTAAAGTAGAAAAAAAAATTATGAATAAAAATTGAGTGTGAGTTTGATTTTGGGTTGATTTGTTTGTAGGGGAGATACAGCTTTTTGTAGTGCCGAGTGCAGAGAGCAGAAGATGGAACAAGATTGGAGAAAAGAGAAGGGAACCACCACCGTCCATCGGCCGGCGTGAAGAAACATCAGATTATGGCACACCCACCTGTGTAATTTAGATAGGTTTTAATTTGAAGTGTGCATGTGAAGAAGAAGAAGGTATGATTGATTATGAAAATGATTCATCAGCTTGGTTAAATTAAAGCTAACACGTTTTTTGTTTGACAATATATGAGCTTTAATGTGTTTTTTTTAGATTTTTTGTTTCTTTGGTTTCACTTGTAACAATATATCATAGTCTTACATAATTAAGTTTAATCCCATCCATATTTTTATTTAATATATATACCTATATGTGTCAATATAATTAACAAAAAAAAGAGTTAATAATTGAGTATGTTATGTTTTAGGTATAGCAAAATAAATTAATAATATTTATAAATTACCGATAGATTACCATATGTGAGTATCATGGTATAGATAAACACAGATGGTAGTCTATTTTGATCTACCGTGATTACTGTGATATTATATTATATATTTGTAAATATTTTTAAAAAAAATTGCCTTATAAAATAATTTTGTTTCAATAATTTCAAAATTTTTTGTCATAACATTTTTTAAAATAGCAAAATAAACTAAAATAATTGTAAGTTATAACAAATTGTTGGAATCTATCCACTAAAGTTTTCTATCCTTATAGCATATGAATGACTATTCTCCGTAAAATTTGGTTATAAGCATTTGGTAAAATTTGTTATTTTTTTTAAATTTCTTTATTTTACTATTTTTGACCATTTTTAATAAAAAGATGGAGTTTGATGGTGTATTAAATAAAGTGATGAATTTAATAAAGTATATGAAGATAAGTGTTGGTTGGAATGCTAAATTGATATAGTTAGGCAAAGAGACACTAATTGGCTTTGAAGTATATGATTAATTATGAGAAGAGAAAAAAGCATGGAAGGCTAAGAGAGAGTAGGCCAAGGCCAAAATCAAAGGAACAAAATAGGGTACCATATGTTTAGTTTTGGAACTTCTTTCTTCTTCTTCTTCTTTGTCATTATTCATTTTTTTTTGTTTTTTTTGGATTTATTTAATGAGAAAAAGTTTAAGAATAATAGTTGAGATCAAAGCTAGATGCATTGTTAATTAATATCATGATATCTTCTAAGTACTAGAAAAATGTGTGAATTTGACATATATTGTGTTTACCTAAAATATATCTTCTCTTCCATGTTCCTTATCACATCAATCTTCACTACCAAGGTTGTTCATATGAAATAGATTAATATCATGAATTAAAACTATATTTTATTGTTTTATATTCTATTATAATTTTTTTCTGTAAATAGCAAAAATCGTAGAATATATTTATAAAATGCAACATAATATCACATTTTATATATATAAAAATTTAAAATGTTTTTAATTCATTTTTCTATATTTAAAAATTTCCTTATCGCCTAAATATATAAAAGGTATGAATGTAAATTTTAATTTTCTTATGAACTATGGGAGATGTGTACTTGAAGGGATGCGCATAAACTAGTTTTGTGTACATCAAATTTCTAAATCGATGAAATCTTATTTATGAGTCTAATTCAACACTTGCATATTTGAGCGACTTAGATCATCTAATTATCTTCAAGTGACTAACACAAGAGAGACACTGGCCAAGATGATGACGTACCAATAGAGAGATCGTGTAGATCTAAAGAGAGGCAATTGAATCAACTAATATGAGTTAATATCCCAACCTAACAACAGATTGAAACATTCAATTTTTTTTAATTTCTATTATTCTAATCCAATAACTCAACCCGTATGACTTCATTTAATTAAAGTAGTATTGTTCGAATTCTCGAATTACACAACGCATCTATGCATGGATACCACAAAATGGAAAAATGTATATCGTAGTTGTATGTTTGTGAAAAAATGTTTTTTTTTAATATAAAATGAGTCGAATCTTTCACAACTTTTATTATTATCAATATCGTTTTTTTAAGAATCACATCATCTTCATGTCACCACTTATTACCCAAAATCTCACGTTTTGGCTGATCCTTCAATTTATGTTAGAAGTTGATTAACGTAGTCATCCTATACATAATATTTTATCATAAAACTTTATATTTGAAAAGAAAAATACTTGAGTGCATCTTGAACTGTCACATATATCAAATTAGAGGTTATCATGTATCAATTTTTTTAAAAAAAACAAAGTATTTTTTTTTATTTGTAAGGGAAGAAAATACGTGAAAATAAATAAATGCAACCTAGAATTTACTCATTTGAAAACTTGGGGGACAAAAGGGATGAATATGGATGGGGGCATTAGTTGAATTTGGTTGTGAAAAAAGGTTTGGGCCTCTATCTAATGGGATCATATCGTATTGACAAGTTTGGGCTTAGTTTAATGTTATGGGCTGATTTGAGCCCATTTACTAATTATGGTAGCTGAATTTAATAAAATATGAAATATGAAAACTAAACAAATGACAATATTTTACAATGTAGAGATAAAATAGTGTGTGTGGAGGAAATAATTCTAAGGTTTAACTTATTGATTAATAGTTAAAGTACGTTTTAAAACAATATTATCAAATCAATATAGTTATTACATGTTATTGAAAAACAAGAGATTCATCTCGTGAACTTTTCAACAAGCAAACTTGGACGACTAAAGTAGATTGAGTGAAACAAATACCTCATCGTTGCCTCATTGCACCTTCATTCTCGTGTATGGAATATATATGTCTCTTCAAAATTAATCGCTTTGAATGAGAGGTATGACTATTTGAATGACCAATATAAATACGTCTCTTCTTTCAAAATATGGAAAAAAATTCATAAGCATTTTCTCTAATAAAATATTTCTTCATTTTTGTAAATTTATTCAAATTTGGTTTATTTCCACACACATTGTAGTTCGTTGGATCTTGTGGATGAGTTGTTGCTTTCGTAAAAAAATTAATCTGTTATATCTTGGAAGTCAATTAAAAAAATGCGTTAAATTCGAAGTCTCTTGGTATATTATTATATATGATATTAGTCGTATAACAAAACTTTGCCAATAAGGAGTGGACACAAATTACAAAACATAAGATGACACTATTCCAAACAGTTTGCACATGTGTCTTAAACTTTAATGTCATGTAAGGGAAATCTTTTAGCTTTAGTGTGGGCCATTTTTCCAATTAAGGTACGAATAGGCCAATTCTAAAAAAGATGATAAACTTGGGTACATTTGGGATGAGAGTATATATGTTTAGTATAACAATTTGTCACATAATAAATTCTTCTAAATATTTTAATTTATAAGTGAAGGTACCCAAATATTGTCTTTCTTCAAAACTAATAATAAGAAAGAGAAAGGTGGAAATTTAATGAAGGACCACACTTTATTTGTCTCCTTCACTACTCAAATTATTGATGGCATTTTGTGGTGTTAAATCATATATATATGTAAGTCCATTCCATTCTTGGGTAGTCCCACCCAACCAGCCTCCACCTCACCTCTTTCAATTTCATAATCAAACACGAAAAAGGTGAAAAGGATTGAAATTCAAACTTTTAACCTCTTAGTTGGATGAAATAAGCGTTAATTAATTAAGCAAAAAGTTCAAGTTGGTTGGACATGTTGATTGATCTCGTTCTTTCTTCTCCTTTGAACTTAACAATAAGGAGAAGGTGAGAGAATTCGAGTCTTTAAACCTAATATATGCATTGGTTGGAAATGACTTAAATATGTTATAATAATAAAACCAAATCTTCTCCTTCATTGATATAATTAACACACTATTAGTGAACCTATAATGCTCTTGAGTTTAGGAGGAGGACATGAATAAACCAATATCACATCTGAATTAGAGAGATCATGAAAACATGAAAGTAAGATTAAGAAAAACTTAAAATACTATCTATACCAATAAGGTACATCTTCCTTTTCGGTGGCTCGATCGTAGAAACTTCAAAATTAAGTGTGTTTAGCTCGAAACAATTATATGTTGGATAATCTTTTAGGAATTTTATGAGGATGCATGTGAGTGAAAACGAAACATGTTGAAAAGACATGTGTTGGTTTGTGAGGACGACTTTCACTCTAATACACTTTTAAAACAAGTAAGAATAATGTTGCCCAAGTCGCAGTGGATGCAGGGAAATGTCAAGGGTCCGAATATAAATCCTGGGCCTGGGATGTTGTAAAACCACACAAATCTCTACGTCAATTTTCTATTGCTTTACGTTTTCTATCCATTCTTGATTGTCAACTTCTTAGTTGTGTTTAATGTGACCATTTTTTTTATCGTTATTACACGAGTAGCTTTCAAATGCCTTATCAAAGTTTTTTTTTCTCTCTAAAGATGAGCAATCAAATAAGAGGTGTAAGTGAAACTAAAGAAACTTAAAAAAGACCATGCTAGATTAAGACAAGTGACAAGTGGGTACTCTTTTTATATTCTTTCTAGCTGTCTACCTATTAAGAATATAGTTTAATTCCTAGAAAAGAAAGAAAAAAAGAGTTAAGAGTTCAATTCGACTTTAATAGTGAAGGTTTTTTTGTTTTGGTAAAAATGATAAATTGAAATAGAAAAGCCACCCATTGCTTTAGACGAGGACATATTCTAATAACAAATTTCTTCTTTTAATCTTAGCTTTGAAAATTGTTCCATTTAGTGAATTTGTAGAAGAAGAAATTTGCAAATAGTTTGTGAATGTGTATTTGTTGTGTACATGAACAAAGCTAAATACATAAAATTTAAGAAAGAAAGAAAAGTTAGAGTTGAGTTAGGAAAAAACAATAATAGACAAATGAAAGAAAATACAAGTAAGAGACGTGAAGTTGATAGGAGTATGACATGACAACATATATGGTTCACAACCAATGACATATAAAGCAAATACAACTTTTCCAACAAAAGTCCAAAAATGAAACTTTTCAAGAACCCATCTTCTGAAGCGTTTTGCTTTACCAAAAACATAAAGATCTAATTTATTTAAATATATGTATAATTCCATTACAGACATACGTAGCCCAAGATTAAGCAGCTTCCCCAAGCCTAATACAAAAAGAGGGCTTAAAGAAAAGAAAAAGGCTGAAAAAAGGACCAAACACAAACTAATTGCATATTTTCACAAACTTATATATATATATATATATATAAGAAAACCAACTTCTATCGAACTTAAAACACTTTTCAGACTTCACTTGTACTCCAAAATCATGTTGTTCTCAGGTGCCAACCCAACACAAGCTCTCATTATATTCTCAAGCATTGCGCGCTGCTTTGATAAAGCATTCACCACAGGCGTGCCTGGCGGTACCTGTTTTTGCGATTAAGAACCGTTTTTTTTATTCAGAGATATGTTCAAATCATCAAATGAAAGTTCAAAATTTAGGGAAGGCAGTGGGGTTGTGTTAAAAACTTACAAGTGGAGCCTTTGTAAGGTAACTGAGGATGGTGGCCACAGGGTGGAAAGAGTGGAACTTTCCCTGCAAAACACAGAATTTCATTTGTATTTTAAGGTTGATTCATTTCAAAATGGAAAACATAACAATTTTTTTTATTGGGTGACATTTATCAAACTAACCTCTCCTTCGGCCTTGAATTGAATGCGAGTGCTGAGTTCAGCAAGAAGAACCAAATCAAGTATAATCGGAGCCGCCAAGAGAGAGTCCTCACATGTGTTGTGCAACACTATGGTGCTTTTCCCACCCATGAATATCTCTGAAGTGTACTCATCCATGGCCCTCTTACTATCGGCGACATAAGGAACATACTGATGTTTTCCATTTGAAAGAAAGGATTTAACAAAGCCTCAGTTCACGACATGATTAGACTATATATACTTTTCTTCATCATACAATATTTAGCACACTATACAGTTCATATCCAAGATATTTGAATTTCGTCTATGAATAAGTATAGTTTCAAATTCAACAAACTTCAATGATTATACCTTGATCACCACCACATGGTCAGGATGCTCGCCAGGCTCATAGAGAATGCCATTGCTGGAGACCATGTCATCAACGACATTACTCTTTGAGATTTCCTTGGATCTGAAGGTTTGAGGAGCTGAGAGATTCATTCCATCATTGTTTCCCAGATGGTTGTAGCTCACTATTGATGTTGGCTGGCACCAAAAGTCCACAATATATTTTAGACCACCAAAATTTCAACAAGAATAGGAACAGATCTCAAAGTTTAATTACAGAGTGGGGTACCTTAATACCAGCACCAACAAGAAAGTCGACCAGAACAGATTTCATCTTAGTTTGACCACTCTTAAAATCGTCCCCACCAATCAAACTATTTCTATGGATGGCTAAATCAATCAACCCTGTAAACAAGGTCCCACAAATTTGAGTAAATTCTACTTGAATAGGAGTTGGAGTAAGGTAAAAATTGGCGAGTTCTATGAAGGATGAGAAAAAATACCTGGGACAAAAGTGTTCTGTGGGCTACCATTGATGAAAGGGACATTTTCAAGGACACAAGCAATTGCATACAATGTGGAAGGAGATATCTCCGACTCGTTTTTGTCCACAGAAGCCAGAAGATTTTCCATAGTGTCATTTAGCCCCACAATCACATTACTATACCTCTCTGTGTTGGCAGTCCACAGCACTACAATTTTGTCCACCTTACTCTTCTCCTTAAATTCCCTAATAAATTACAACATAGTTTCAAAAGAGTAAAGCTGAATTTCTCACTAGCAATATTGTCCTAATGAAAGATATTTTGAAATGGCAAAAAGACAAAAAAAAAAAAGTACAGCCGCTGCTCCCATATGATTCAAGGTGAATTTTGTCTATATATTTGGTGGTAAAAAAAAGCAACTCACATCACAAGTACTCCAGAAGTTATGTAAAGAAAAAGTACTTCACCTAATAATGATCTCAAAACACTAACTTTTAGAAGTCAGTCTAGGGGAAAAAAGCATTTAATATGTAGTCAAACACAAATATAACAGAAAAAACTTTAAAATATTAATTCTTGACTGACATAATACCGAAAAAAGTATATACCTGATATCTTTAATAATTTGCTGAAGTTGTTCTTTCTTGGTGCCTTTGATAACATTATTGGCTCGTGAGCCCTGATTGGCAGCAACAAAATCAGGATCGAAGATTCCAGGAAGCGGGACCATGGATTCCATGTAAGGTCTCAATTGCTTTTGCAAATCAATATCAAGAACCTTGGCTCTAGCCATGGCGTCAGCCAAGTTCATGTCACTTATGTCCCACCCTCCAAACACAACATCATCAGGATTTACCTAAGAGAAGAGATTTAAATCATTTTGCTAAGCTCAAAATCATAATATAATCACTATTATCACAAACCCATCAATCTCCAATTAACTAAAACCATATAATTATTGTTCTAATACAATTATTACCATAGGAAGTAGGCTCTTAAAAGGAGCATAGATCTCTTCACCATCAATAGAACCAACCCTGATGGAAGATGCTTGAGTTAAGGACCCAAAATAATTAGCTTGCTGAACTTTATCCTTAGTTGCCCAAGAAATCCCTCTGAAAAACAATACCCAACATCCAATTTAAAAAACTATATAGCATAACGTAACATTATTAAATTATATACCATAAACTAGAATACTACAAGAAGAAGGGCAAAATAAACAAATAAGACAAAACTCACTCCCGATTGGCAATGATACCACCAGTGAGAGTACAGCCATTGTTTCCACCCCATCCGACAAGCATCATCCTACGAAATTAAAAAAGTTAGAGCTAAAAGAGAAAAGGGTTGAAAAGAAATTTCAAAAGAAATAAAACGAACCCTAATTTGGGGACACGAATATCAGTCTTGAATTGATATTGAACGGATTTGGGTTTGACAATCCACTGATAAGTTCCATTTCTGTTCTCATGAAGGAGCTCTGTAGTTTCGTAATTGTAAATGGAATGAATCTCATGATCGGAGTAAGTAACATTGGGGGATTCAACCTTAAAGCTATCGATGAACATTTTGATATGGGTTTTTGGAGGAAAGAAACAAAATCCAAGGAACGGGAAAGAAGAAGAAGAAGAAGAAGAAGAAGAAGAAGAAGAAGAAGAAGAGGAGGAGGAGAAATGGAAAGATGTTCCCTGGTTTTGGTCCTTCTGAAATGGGTATGGGGAATTTGAGTGCGTTGCTCACCGCTAAGAGGAGGAGGTTGGGATTTATAGACGAGAGGGGAAGAAGGGGAAATGGACACGCGTCGAAAGATGTGTCGGAGGTGAAGAGACCCCACTGGTGATGTTGAGGATCTTCTTCTTCATCCTCCATGAAGAGAACAGAGCATGGAAATGGAAGAAGATAGCTGTAAAAAAGATACCGTTTTATTTGTATGGGTTTACCATGTCCAAACCACCAATGTCGAGAAGATGACATTTTGACGAACCAGGTGGTCCTCCCCCTCCCTACTCAACACACCAAAATAAATAACAACACCTTCCCCTCACCCACACCCTCAATTCTCTATTCATCATTTAACCCTTCAATTTTCTCTATCAAAATATCAATTCACTTCTTATGTTCATATCAAATTCATAGAAACATACAAATATTGACAGATCAAAATTTATCTATCTAAACAAGTATTATTTTAAATGGTAAAAAATATCTATCTAAAAATATGTTTCTTTCAAATACATTTCAACTTTTTAAATTAAGTTCAATTTTAGATATTTTAAAATAGCTAAGTCTTTAATATTTTTAGAAAATATTCTTATTGTTAAAATACTAAGAAAAAACTATAATATCTTGTTGTCAAGAATATCTTTTCATTTTTAAAAGTTACAAAATATTCTAATCTTTTTAGATAATTTTTTTTATAAAAAAAAGTTGTAAATGATATTACAACTATATTTGGGTGTAAATGTATGAACTCTTTCTCTTCCATATTTTAGTTAAATGACCCAACAATTTCTTCATTTTCTTCACTTTTGCTTTCCTTTTCTCCATCTTAATTTAATCTCATATTCCTCACCATTTTTCACTCTTTAATTTCTAAAATTAGAAAGAAAAAAAGAATGATACAACCACCTGCTAAGGAACGACATCTTTTAACTTGAATGTTTTAACAAAGTTGTACGTTAGTACTTAATTAAGCATGTGTCATCTATGTCATTTCAATTTAATATGAAAAAGAGAGAGAGATTGAGAATTTTGAAGTCTAACATGTAGGAAAGAGAAGAATAAAAAATATATTCTTTGCTAAATCTAAAACAACACATTTGTTGATGTTAACGTTTAAATTAGTCGATTTTGTTCTGATTAGTTAATTAAGAGGGTTCCTCCATTCTCTTTTTATTTGGAAAATTTGAGTTTTAAAGGAAGGATGTTGATTTTCAAAGTTTTGTGAGATTTGATCAGATTTTATGGTTTAAGTTAACGAATTGAATCTTGTTTGGTTATGTTGCGAAGAAATTGATTATGAAAAAAAAATGAAAGTACATGTATGGAAAAAAAAAATTGACTATATTAACCGTGTGAGTATCTTTGCATGCTTTTGAAAAAAAAAACCTTTAACGACATTTGCTTGTCTGCTTTTTTTTTTTCTTCTCTTTTTACAAGCTTTATGATACTAATGTAACTTTTAAAAGTTTAACGAGATTCTAGAAAATGAGTTATTAATGACTTTTGTCCATATATTAGCAATTAATATATATTTTTATCATTATATATGTAAAGTTTCACACGTATTATTGAAAAATTTGAAAAAATTTAGAAAGTATTTTTAAAATAAATTAGTTATCGAATTAATTAGTTAAAACTATATAGCTTCCATAAGATGCCTTATTTAAAGTTATTTTACTTTTTCTCTTCCTTCCTCCTTTGTCTTCCACCGATTCAAGTATACCATTTCTAACTTTTTGAATAAGTTGAAAAGAAAGATTATTTGGAGGGAAGAAATTTATAAAAATACATTAATCCAATCCCATCTCATGAACACCTCCAATAAAAATTAAAATAAGAATAATGTTTATTATTTGATAGATAATAATTAATAGGTCCCATCCCCATCCCCATGAAACTTTTTAACACTATTACTATAAACGTTTCTATACATTTTTCTTTTTGATAATTTAATAGGCTCCACCCCCCAAATCAAAATTTTGTCACTTTTTCTACTTTTTCTTTTCTTTTAGTTTACTGCTTCTTCTTAATATCAAAGTGCTTGTCAAATTAAAAAAAAAAAAAATCACTTTTATAATTATATATTTAAACATTTCAAATTAAAACTTACTTTTTCAAATTATATACTTGTAAATATAGGTTTTGATGATTGGAAGATTTAATTTTTACTATTATTTTATTGAGTTTGAGAATGTAGTTACAATTAAAGTCATATATTTTAGAATAACTTTTACAATTTATCATAAAGTTTAAATTTTAGTCGACATTCCAACTTACAATAATATTATCTTAAGTTTGTATTTGTTTCTTAAGTTTTGCTGGACTGTGATTTAATTATCTTTTCTTTTTCTTTATTTTTTATTTATTTATAAAGTTATAAAAAATTTGGTTCTTATTTTCATCGGTAACTCAAATTGGATCAAAGGAAAACAACCCATAAACTCAAGGGTGTGTTTGATGAAATACCTTTCCATGTTATTGAATTTAAAAGAATTTATTTTGGAAAACAACAAACATGGATTTTGAGAGGAAAAAATGATTTTATAAATAAATTGGTTTATGATAAAAAAAAAAAAAATTTGTTTTAAATAACAAACACTAATTCAAATATAATTTTAAAATATAACAAAATTTCATAGTTTATCATATTGATAGACATACGAGCAGTTAGAAGTGATAGGTGATAGTACTCTATTAATATCTATCAATATCTATGTGTGATATTTTTTGAAAGTATCTCCCTAGGATTAATAAACATTTGAAACCGAATTTTAGAAAAATGAATTTTGAGTGTTGAGTGATTAATTAGTTGCTAATATGTAAGAGAAACTTCAAACATAGTCTTTAACAACGGTTGGCAGTAGCCAACGCCAACACTTATGGACGACTATCTACCACTATTTTCAACAACCATCATCGGCCATTCTCTTAGTAATAAACCAAAGAAACATTTACATATAAATATTTTTTAAAAAAAGTTATTTTTATTTTAAGAAGTTTTTATAAAAATATGTTTAAATGAAAATGAAAATTTGAAAACATTGTTTTCCAAAGTCATACAATAGTGGAATTTAATTTACTTTTTCTTTCTTTGTGTGAAAGTTTAGCTTCTTTAAAATTATGATCCTTTACATCGATGGTTATTTTGTTATTGTAAATGAAAAATGAATTTTACTTATTTCAAAATCCTTTATTCGTTTGCTTTAAATTATTGGATGTCGACGTATAGTTTGGGTAATATATTTTCTATTGTGCAAGCAAGTCCAAGTTATCGTCTTGGATTTTGAAAACTATTTCTAAAGAAATAAATAATAAAGTCACCGGTAGGAGTATATTTATAAGTTTAGTTTTTACGAATTTAAAACTTAAATTGATATAATAAAATAAGATATTTTAAAAAGAATAAGGGTTGTTAAGGGATCCAATTTGAATGTGTCGAGTGGGTCGGGATATAATAGATCCTCGGTAGATAATGTGTGTTGCTAAGAAAATTGAGGGGAAGAGTTAATTCACTACCTGTTTTGGAATAGTATCACTATATTTAAAACGTACACTGAATAATTGAAATGACTAAAAATGTAATGTGATTGTATTCTATAAACTAAACTACTCTATGATTTAACCCTTATTTCAAGTAGTATGTTGAATGATATAATAATAAATTTTGTCTTCAGTCTCACAACTTAAAATTTTAGGTTTAATTGACAATTTAAGATGGTATCCGACGGATGATTCAAAAGGTCTTGTGTTCAAACTCTTGTAATTAAATTTTATTGGTCTAAGTTTCAACTAATTCTATGAATATATGATTATAATTGCTTAGGGTCCGATTAAATTGTACGAAGGTTGAAACCTCGGATCCCTACTAACATCTAACCTTTTTGTTTGGAAGTTTGGAATGAAAATATCTATTTCAAATATATCAATTAAAAATCTTATTAATTACATCAATCCATTTTTTCTTTTAATAATATGTGATTGTATAGTAGAATTTGAAAGATGAAACCTCTTAATAACTTCAAATTTCATCTAATAGTTCAACTTCTTTTACCTTTCTAAATCATTTTTGGATGGAATTTTTTTAAATTGATTTATTTAAAAAGTTGTAAAGTTAAATTAGAATGGTGTGTTACCAATGATACTCTGAACAAAATAAATAAATGAAAAGTATGTTAAATTTGTTTATATAAATAAAAAAGAAGTTGGTTAAATTCCAAAAATGCACCCGAGGAATGAAGTAATCAACTGGGTTATGCCACTCCCTTTCAACTTCAAGTGGTCACACCCCATTGTCCTGATTTGTCTTTTTAACATAAATGGTTTCATCAAGTGGACTTCCTCATGAACTTAATTATTTGATTATATATACTACTTGTTCATTGGCCATTCATGCCACAGTCTTATTCATCAACAATACATGGTGCTCTTTAATTCATATCAATATATTATACAAATCAAATTTGAACATGATCACTCTCTTGAATTCTATCTCTCTAATATATTTTTTTCTTTCTTTTTTTATGTCTGTCCAAATTTTAAAGTAAGCCCATCTTGTCCATATAATTGGTCTTAATTAATTTTCAACTTTTCCTAAGTGAGTCTCCACCCTTATCGTTTTTTCCTTAATTAATATTTTTATTAAGTTACATGGACTCAAAAAGGAGTGAATATAATGTATTCTCAATTTGAGTATAATTTCATGTTGTGATTATTTCAATATACATGACAATATTTAGAGAAGACAAGATGAAAAGATTGATCTCTCAATTTCATAAAAATATAACTCTAAATTAAATAATAAAAATGAGAGTAAATTAAAAGCTAAAACTTTGAAGTTAAAAGAAATAAATTTGAGAGAGAATTCGAGAGAGTTTGAGAGATTTGGATGAGAACTACCTATGGAAAGCAATTTGAGAATAGAAGAGAGGATTAAAAGTGAGGTATGAAGGAAAGTGAAAACGAAATGATGAATATTTACATGTGGTAGAAAATAATTAAATATTGTTATATTGGATATTCATAGACAAATTAAAATTAAAATGTTTTTATATAAGATATTTGGGAAGTAAATTTTGATGGAAAAATTTATGTTTGTTGATGTAAAAGTGAGTTGAGAAGTTAATTAATGGAAATGTTAATATTTCAATTTGCAGAAACTTGTCTTCTCAAAGTAAAGTAGCCATCATATCATTAATCAGTCATCAAATCATACAACCATATAACCTTTCTCCTATTATCTAAAATTCATCAACATTTTGTTTGAGATTTTCGATACTCCGTTCACGTATTTCTTCGAGAAAAAACAAAATTTCTTCGATCGAAATTTTACACCATAGGTGAAGAAAATTATGTATCTTATTGGTGCATCATTCATGTATGAATAATGATCAAGTGTAGCATAGACTGCACTTAGTCTCATGCACATTTCATTGCTTTTACGTAAAAAAAAAATAATCTACCATTTTTAATAGAAAAATCAACCACATGAAATGATTTTATTGGTATGCACTTTGGGATGTATCCTAGTTTTTTTTTTCATATATACACATGTAATCCGTACATGTGTGTACATATATATAAAAGTTGTTAATTTTTGTTAATTTACCTTCCTCCACGAACGTGCTTAAGGTTTTGTAGAATTTGTTATTTAAGATGATATCGGAGCATGTGGTACTTAAAAGTTTTCATTTTTTGGTAAATCAACTCTAGAATCATGTCATGATCATCCAAGCTTTGAAAAATGAAATTTTTATTTAGGAGATAATGATATATATAATTATATATCTTTGTGTGTAATATGCTAATGTGTTACAAATAGTTAATTATATGTTTGAAAAGTGTTGTTGACTGGAAATCACTTTAAAAAAAAGAAAGAACTCCAAAGTACTATTTCTATCTTCTAGATGTGACTAGAAGAAAAAAATGTATTGATTTTCTATTTTACACATAAAAGTTACATAAAACTAAGTGCATGCATGCGTTTGTTGAAGCACCTGTTAAAGAAAGCACAACGGTTGATCTTGTTTATGGATATACATGAATATCAATAATCGTAAGATTTAGGATTCGAACCTTCTTACCTTCAACTTCAATTATAGTTTAAAAAAACAGAAAAATATTTGAATTTTAAAATACAAATATCTAGTTTCGTACTAATAGAAACAACCCACGTACGTAACTAATCACAAATCTCTACAAAAGAACAAGTTTAGTTTTGTACTTAATCCTCCAAATTATCGTATATTAGATTCAAGACATTCGAACATAAACAAAAACGAAATGAAAGGAAGCGAGATGGAAATTATTAGGAAAGAATACATATAGATGCCACCTCATTGTTTGAAGAATGGATATAAAGTGTAAAGGCATGTTAAAGGAAAATGAAGAAGAAAGTTAGGGAAGCATCTCGAGATAGAGAGAGAGGGAGTGATGTGAAAAGACTGAAGAGGACATGATGAGTAGAATGAGATTGAGAGTAATGGATGGACTAAAATGGAAAATGGCCCACCAATTGCATTTGTAGCAAACTCTCATTGCCATGTACTCTTTGAGTGGCCATCAATAACTATTCATTTCCACATCATTGCTTTCTCATCACTACCTATATTTTTCAATACATATTTACACCCTTTTTTTTTTCTTTTTATAATCCTTACTATTTATTTATTTAATGTCATTTTGTTTCTTTTGCTTTATTTTTATATAATTAATTTCAATTCACATATTGGGGAAAACAACAACAAACTTTATTAAGATAAAGATTAAAGTGCTTTGTTTGGTAGCTTTTCCCCCCTTATTTTTCTTAGTTTCAATCATATTACGTGCTTGAAACTAACCAACTTTTAACCCATTTATTCATATTTTTTATGTTATAAAGTGTCTCTCTAGTCCATGCTTTGCTTTGAAAAAAGTAGTTAAGCCTTTTCGAAACGTGCAAATTTGATATCTAACAAAAGTTTAAAATTATGGTCAAAAGTAAGATTATTTAAAAGAAATATGTTAGATAAGAAATGGCTGACGACATCGACAAGTGAACGGACTAGAAACTAACCGACAACATTCGGGTTAGTGTAGTGGTCAAACGGTCAAATTTTGGCTATTATTTGTGGCACCCAACGGGTCAAAAGTGATGACATGTCGTGTGACATTCTTTAGTGATAATTTGATGAGAATTTTTTAGGATATTGCTATCTTTTAAATTTAGTTAAGAAATTAGATATTGTTAAATTTGAAACCATTTTCAAATTAACACTATGTTTAAAATTAAAATTGAAGAAAAAAAATGATAAATCTAAAAAAATATCAACAATCTTCATTATTTTCATTTGATCATGTAGAGGATCTAGTGTAGTGTGGTCAAGTTGGACAATATACCAATTGAATCCAAGACTAAATAAGTTCAACTAGCACAAGCAACCCTTAGATAAGATCAACAAATTAAAAGCCGATTCTACAAAAATTAACAAGCTAAAGATCAATAGTTAAAGACCGATACGCATAAGATCAACAAATTAATCAATGGTTCACCATTCGATCAAGAGAAATTAATTATAATCATATAAAATTAACAAGTTCGTCACAGGGAGCATAGATAGGCGGGAAAGGGCCTGAACAAAGTAAGAGTCAAAGGAGGTCGAGTTCGTTGATGCCATCAAGCGACATGGGAAAAGGAAATCAACCATATTTCCCACATCATCCATTTTCTTCGAACCTTAACTCAAAGTGGTGTTCTTTTTTCTCATTTTATGCATGTTTTGCAATACGGCGGGTCCGTTTAAGGTAAAAGGAAGGCAACAACTAATGTAAAGGAGAGGTTGATAGATATAGATAACATATAGGGCACTCGTACAAAGAATATGAGATGTTATCCTCTCGGTTGTTTAAGGAAGTCCTTCGTATTTCAACTGGTATTTTTTTACAAAAAGCAAACACAAGATAACAAATCAAATCTTTTACCAAGATTTTAAATAGTTGAGAGATAAAAGATTAAGGTGGAGAGAGGAATGTAAAATGAATTTGGATAAATTTAAATGAGATAATTAAATGGAGATAAAAATTTTAAATTTTGAAAAAAGTTATAATAAGGAGATAAAAAGTTTAAAAAAAAAATCATTTCCAAAGCAAACATTAAAAGTTATAATGAAAATAACCACAAACATTAAATTGATGTGAATGACAAAATCACCACCAAAGCAAGACTAAAAGAAAGTTATACTGAAATAGCAAATGAAGTTTAAAATATTTCTTCACTTGTATCTTTTATATATACTATAGATAATAATAATCTTCCTTGCACGAAACAATTAGCTCTTAAACTCTATATTAATTCTCAACAAATTTCCTCCAACATTATTTATTATTTTTATTATAAGCTCGCCTTAGTCTTGAGAGGAATATGAATTATTATATCTCGATTCTCAATCATATAAAAGGTCTCTCTTCCATTTCGAAAGTGGTAATTAAGATGATAAATACCATGCTCTACATTATTTTTCATATATGGTATTGAAAACAAAGTTATAGATAGCACACATAGCAAGCCACATGGTTGTCAAAAGTTAATTATAAATGTACTTACTACTTTTTCCTCATTTTACTATATGTTATCACTGTATTTGTTTTTTAAACTTTCATTTTGAACTATATTATTTGGACATTTTGTTTGTTGCTTTTATTCATTTTTGCTCTGGTGCACATTTTACTTACTATATCACTAATAGATTTTTAAAAAAATTGAGAATATGTACTTCACAACGTACAAATACAGGATATTTTTTTCTTAGAAAAATTGTAATAAAAAATTTAAGAATCCTTCGAATATTTGTTCTTTTTTCGTTTCATTTTCTTCCTTTATGAAATTGTAATAACTAACTTTACTTGCCACATACGTAAAATACACAAGTTCAATGGTCTAGACTAGATTGACACACATATATATAAAAGAATACATCATGATAGCATCGAAAATGGGTTATCTAACTTCGCTTAACTAATGATCGTTCCATGATTTTACGCTCTTATTTAACTATTTTATAGGTTTCGAGCAATTCGATGGTAAGAATTTAGTATCGATGTAGATTTGAAGCTAAAATGAGCAAATATGAAGTCAAGAGACATCAACCAGGATAAAGAGCAAAGAATTGGCTTCTGACTTGGTGCCTTGTGGTGTTGTAAGGCAGCAGGTGCCTTATTCTCGAAAAGTGCATAGCGTCGTGGCACTGCCTTAGACCATTGCAACGCTCCAAACCTAAAACATGTCTATAGTTTTTTCAGTGCCATCACGTTTTTATAAAATCTATTTTTGGCCTCTAGGTCAAGGGGAAATGAATTCCAACCAATTTAAACTAGTTTTCTCTCCATTTTACAAGGCCTTTCATCTTGTTTTAGTCGCCTAACTGGTCTCTCATCATCTGACACGTGGTGAAAGGCTAAGGTTCCCTCTTAGCTTAAATTCTTAGCAATCTCCCTCTAATATAATTCATTCACACAATCTCCCTCTAATATAATTCATGCATTGTTGTGAGATTTGAATTGAATTTGATATATTGATAGTCGTTAAAATTTTGTCTTTCACGATTATGTTTGTACAGTTGGATGCATGGGGACTTATTATGTAATTCTCTTAGTAAGTTGTATGTAATTCAATTAGAAGCAATACGTTAGGTTAGCTTGCAAAAACCAAATAGATCTTGTATTTCTCTAATTAACTTAGGATTGAATTGATGAATGTCTAAGCACATGAAAATTAAGCTTTCAACCTAACTTAACCCTTGTTTGTAATGCAATTAGAGTAAATTGGATCTATGTATGTTTTTCATCAGTTTAACTTACACTAATTTGGTGTCTGAAACAATTTGGTTAGGAGTATCAATTGTTAGATTCAAGAATTCAACGATCAAATGTAATGTTTTGGGGAGGTCTACAAAACTCAAGCTAAGTTTTCTCAAATTGATTTACACTTTTACTTTATTTTCCTGCTTAAGAAATTTACATGCTCTCTTTGTTCAAGACTTGTCACTAAGACTAGTTTTTGGTGTGTGATTTAGTTTATAATTTGATATGAATTCAGAGAGTGAAATTCCACTAATGGTATGACTTCACTTGTAACGAGCTCGATTTGAATAATTGAAAAGAAGGATAAAATAGAAATTATGAAAAGTTGTAAGGGTAAAATAGAAATATACGACTTCTCCATCCTCCCCAATAGTATAGATTTCTACTAGACATTGTTTGAGGAAAAGTAGTCCATAACATTGGACCCGATTCGATGGGCGGTCGAATTCATTAAATAGATGGTCAGTGGGTTGGACCGGTAACAAGGCCCACAAAGCCACACCACGTTCCGGCCCAAAATAAAGCCCATTCAACCATTTTATGAAGTTTTAATCTTACGAAAATAAATATAAAAGAGATATACAAAATTAATGTAATTTATTTAAAGAGATATACAAAATTAATGTAATTTATTTAACTCAAACAATAATGTATTTAAAATAAATTAAAAAAAATAAAAATTATCAAAAATAGAACCCTCGAAGAAATATTAACTTCATGGGTAATAAATTTTGTTATCGGGTAAATTGTTGGTCAATTATTTTCATTTAAGAAAAATGTTCGTTAGAAAAACTAATTCTTAAATCAATTGCTCCTAATTCACACCATTCAATTGAACTTACAAATTTTGATCAAAAAAATAATAAACCTCAATATCTAATTTTTTTTTATTATTATTTAAAAGACTTCAAAGTCTATTTTATTCGAATCTTACCAATGATAAAATATAAATATTTTATTAAGTTATTAGGGGATAGGTGAATTTACTAATTTCTCGATGATTTAAGAAACGAGAACTTACCAATACCAAACATATATAAATTATTATAATTTTTTTAAAAAAATTAAAATATTATATTTTAAACTTTAAAAAAAGGTTTAAATCATTTAGAAAAATGATTTCTAAAACGAAAGTTTACCAAATGTACAATTATTAATTAGATTTAAAAAAATGTTTAAATGCTCTCTAACTTTTCCTTTACCATTTCATTATTTGTTCCATTTACATATACCAAATCATTTCAACTTCACAGTGAGTGTATACTATTAAGCTTTTGGATGAAAATCTTAACTTTTTTTTGTTCGTGGAGAAAACATTTTTTATCATTCAAAATTGATAAACACAAGATTTACAAACGCTAAGCTTTTCGTTCACGGTGTGTATGGGTCTCGTGTTGATTGAAATATAATACATATGATTGATATCCAATATATAATTTTATTGTTTTCGATTTCGAAACAATTATATTGATAAAGTAAATAAGCGCTTCAATTTGAAAGCAAAATATCTGGTAGTTCCATGATTTTCTTTTTTCAAAACTATAAATTTTCAATGTGCAAATATACCCTACCTAGTACTTGAGCCAAAAATCACATTTTGTTCTATGACTTCCATATTCTCCAAACTTTATCTTTAAGTAAAAGTAGAATAAAAGTATGTCACACATTAAAAAAAAGAAGAAGAAGAGTATCTTCTTTTATTTTCTATTTGTTATCTCTTTCTTTTAATTTTTATATTATATGTTCCTTTCTAGCACAAGCGTTTGTGATCATACTTTTTACGACAAAAATCGATAGGGATCAAAATATATATATGTTAGATTTTTAGAGTGTTTTGGTGAGTTTTTTTAGATGAATTTTGGTATTTTCATGTGATTATTAATTTGAATAAATTATAGATAATTGAGCAAACCATATAAAGTTATGTCGACGTTTTTCCAACGTCAAATGACATGAAAGAAGAGTTAAAAAAAAGTAAGATCCATAGTGATCAAGAGCATCACTACTCTTTGACAATGATGTTGCAACAAGCTATAGACAACGATCTCCGTAGAATATATAGTAATGTGATACCATCTTTAATTTAATGTTGGTGTTGTAATTACTTTAAATCAAGAAAGGTACTAAACCATAAAACATATGTTATTTTTACATATTTAATTTAATGATTGGTTGAGTAGAACAAATATATGTGTTTATAGATTATAATCTAGTTTTTGTTTGTTAGTAAAATTATAAATAACTGAGTCTTCACTAAAATTAAAAGTTGACATGTATCCCAAATTAAAATTAAAGACATAAGTTATCAAATTAGGGTGTTGTCACATATTTTCGTTATGACATTTGGATCAAATAAAATAACTTTTTCCAATATAATACTAATATTTGAGTTAAATTGTCAATATGAGCTCAGGTCAACTAGAATTTATATGTTTTTGAATACAAGAGGTTGGGTTCAAATTCTCCCACTTCATTTTATTGGACAAAAAAGGCACCTAAGTTCAATATCCAATTAATTGAACTCAAAGGTCAAGTCCAAGCCACAAAGCTCATCTAAAAGTTCTAGAAACGGAAGAGTTAAAAAATCAACACTCACATATATAATTCTTGAAACTCATTGAGGAAACGAAAAAGATTTTAGAATATATCAATATATCATTAATATAATATTCAAATCATACAGTATTGTCATAACAAACATAATTAACTAACACATATTGTCCTAACGAACATTATTAACTAACACACACTTATATATATATAGAAAACAGTAATGAATCAAATTTTTTATGTTAGAGGAGGTAACTTTATATAAAGATAAAATTATTAATTTATTTACCCCTCAATATGTACCATATAATAGTTGTTGAATTTTTAAAAATTATATATTTAGATCACTATACATGTTGATGTGTTTAATATGTAATATAAGATATATTTTTTTAGAAAACATGTAACTATTGGCAAAAGAAAATAAAAATTTGAGGTTTAATTAGAAAAAAGTTATTATTATTGTTATTTTGTCTAATACAAAGGTTAATTTTTAGGCATTTTTTGGTACTATATGAGATTTTTAGATACTGCATTAAAAGTTATATATCTATTAAACAAATAACAAAAAAAAAAAAAAAAAAAACTATATGGGAAGATTGTGTTTATATGCTTTAATTTCCAAATTCTTAATACTTAAATAAGCATCAAATAGTTATAAAATAAAAGATAATTTTCAAATTTAATTAACAAGATGAATCAAAATAATTATCAATATATAACAAATTTCTAAATATATGATTGACAAAGAAGGACGTGATAGATTGAAGTTTTTTCCTATATTTTATAAATAATTTTAATAGTTTTGTTATTTTTAATAATATTACTAAAACAAATCAGAAATAACTTTTCACAAATATATATAAATACATACGTAGGAAATACTTTAATTATGCATAGCAAGAGAAAAAACAAATGAAAGGCAAATGGGTTAGAAAGAGTTATGGCATCCCAATTTGAGAATCAAACAATTTTGGTGAATAGTAAGTAAACATTGGGGAGGGGACTGGGGAGAGGATACGTTAATGTTTACATGCTAAGGGAGGAGCCTTGGAGAGGTGAACAGTGCATTATGGTGTGGTCTTTAATGGTTTGTTTTTATGTCATATAGTTGGGGAGAGGAAGAAGAGAAGTGTAATACAAAAACCTACTTTTTGAAATAAGAGAGAGATCCAAAAGGGAAAAGGTAATAATAAGACACGAAAAAAAAGCATGTAAAAAGAGAAGTGAAGTGAGGGATGATGACACACTAAAATTAGACTCATCATGAAGGTTTAGTTAATTTAATTATTTAGACATAGTTTGTATATGCGAATGAAGGTCAAAGTGTGATGATAATTGGATGCTTTAATATTACTGTTTAGGGAGGGAGGAGAGAAGAGAAGAGAAGAGGTAAGGAATTGTAATAAGAAGTGTCTATATACAATGTATATGAAGAAGAGGTTTTAGGTGAATAATGGTGGTAATGGTGGTGGGTTTAGTGGATGAAATGAAAAGTGATCATTTAATTAAGATCGTTGATTATTATAGAATCAAGATATATTTTGTTGGTTCATCAACCACTTTCATAATAATAATAATAGTATTAATTTAAATTATATATATGATGTTTAATAGCAATAAAAGTTCAAATAATTTATAACAATTTACTGGGTGAGATTAATTCCATTTCCAAAACCCTAATGTGAAATTTGCTCAACTATAACTTTGGCCTTTTTGCCAACCATCACATCTTTTGAGAGTTCACATTTCTTAAACCAATCCTTTTTTTCTAAGCCTTTCACTCTTCCAAACTCCCAATTCATCCCTAAACAAGTCTACATTCATTCATTTTCTTTATGCTCTCCTTTTTCTCATTCCCTTTTCCTTTTTGTAGTTAAAGTAGTAGTGGGCACTTCTTTGGCCAGTAATAATACCTAAACTTTCATCAACTTTAACCTATTTGATTCAGAGAGAAAATTAAAATAAAATCAAACAAACAATGGTTTTCTTAAATAGTGATCATATGGATTTGTAGGTGTATCGCTAAAATAAACAGGCATGTCCGTTTAACCTGTTTAGTTGGAAAAAAAAAAGTGAATGTCTAATGTCAATTATAAATTACGTACATTATAAGTTACATACTAATTGCTTCATATCAATTATTAGCATCACCTTACCTTCGTGAAATGATGAGAAAAAAATAATTTAAGAAAATAAGTATAATTTTTATAAAACAAAACTGATCTAACACTAAATCGTTTTCAACCAGAGTATTTGTATACTAAATTAGCTATCTATTTTAATTCAAGACAATTGTACCTATCTAGTAATAACCAATCCATAAAATGGCACAAGATTGAAGAATATTTTTTTCATGATATGTTCGCCATTCTCACAATGTTCTGGCGTGTATCCTTGTGATAATAAACTTTGGAAAAAGCGTGATTCTTTTATACTTCTTTTTTCTTGTATATTTTTCGGTAGAAAACATGTAATTATTTTCCTCTTCCTACTATTAAAAATATTAAAAGGTTTATTTTAATAGTAAATATTGTTTCATAATTAAATTTAGATATTAAGGATATGAAATGATTTGAATGTTTAAAGTTTAAATGTTTATATTCATCCTGCTTAATGTCTCAAACTCCCAACCATGTTCAATTCAATAATTTGTATTATTGAAAATAAAAAATAAAAAGTTACTTAATTAAATGCAAGAGATGAATTAAATTTAATATTACTTAATTTGTTGTCATATTTAATTAATAAAATAAATAAATAAGTTTTTAACTAAACATAATTAAGCTAATTACTAAAAATAAATAATTAATTGGTTATTTAATAATTAATTAAAATGATCAACAATATTGACTAGTTAATACTAAAACATTAATTAATTAAGCTATATTTTTACGATTCATCTTCATACATGTATGAAAAATGTCATTTTATATGGGGTTTAAAATTTAAGTAAAATTAGGTGAACAAATAGAAACATTAAATATTTATCTAAATTTCCATGAAAAAACTTATGAAACAAATGACTTCATAAGAGTACAAAGAGAGCCGTAGAGAAAAAAGAAATCAAATGTAATGCAACAAAATTCAAGAATAAAGCAAATAAGAAATGGTTTTGCAAAGAATTGAAGGGATTAATAATTGAATATATTGGGTATTAGTTAGGGATGGCACCATGGAGGCACCTCATATGTTGGGTTAAAGCATTTGCATTTGCATTTGACAACCCCTCTTGTTTGATTATATTCTTTCCCCTTTGCCCAAAAGTTAGCATTTATGTTTCCCATTATCCCTTTTCAAAATTAGTACTCAACCATTCAATCTCTTTCGGTTCTACACTTTGGCATTTTCTATATTTTAATATACATAATATACAATTATTGCATCAATCCCATTCCACAAAATCAAACTAGATATTGTCTAAAATAGTTGCATGTGTATGTTCAGAAGTCACGAGGTTTGAATCTCTCAAAATAAATCTTGCTTGTTTGTAAAAACGATCGCATAGGAACAAATACCAATTTATACCCTAACTTAATTTAAATTTTGAGATTGTGTATTATATTTCTAAACTTTAAACTAATGATTACATCTAATTTGAATAATTAACTTTCATGAATCTATCAATTTACTTGAAAAAGATTTAATTTTTTCAATTAACTAATAAATTAGTAATAGAAATCAATTTAGAACCTTTTAAGATTATATTTTAAAATTTAAAATCACAACTACAACAAAATTGATATTTGTCTTAAAAAATAATAAACAGAGTAATCAATCCAATATCTTTTACTTCTCATTTCATTCTAATGTGATAAAAAGTACTTTTTTCGTTCTTTTTCTCTCTCTCTCGTTAGGTTTATATTATAATTTTCGTTCGATCGTACTTCGATTCCTAAACTTTGTATCTTATTTTATTTTGGATCATAAACATTTTAAACGGTTTGTAAGTCTCCAAATAAAAAATAAAGAACTTACTTTGGTCTTTTTCATTAGGAGTTACTTTGATCTTGTATAGATTTATATCATTTTTAAAAGTGATAATCTTATTTGGTGGTTTAGTGATCAAAATATATGAGTCATATTATCATTCCGTTAAAGAGTTAAAGATATAAAATTCTAAAAACAAGAATCAAAATACGTTGTTTTAAGATGAGAGACTATAATTGACATTATTAAAAATTTAGAAACTAAAGTAAAATTTAATAAGATTTAGATTGCAATCCTTTGCGTTATTAAATAGTTTTAAAATAATGTTATGTGATTCCTCAAATAATAACAATAATGTTGTGTGATTTGGCCTCTACACTACAACAGTGATATCATTTTTCTCTTTCTTTCTGTTTCCTCTTCTCTTTCCATACACAATATATGCTTTAGCTCTATTAATCTCAACTTTTATGAGAATGTGATTTATATATAACATTTTTACCCTTCCATATATCATAGGTAGATCATATTGTGACGACAACGAAACAGAATAAATCATGTTAATTTTTCTATTATTCTTAAGACTCTAGTATTAGTTATTGTCTCAATTTTTAACCACTTTATTTTTTTTAATACTCTACCCTACAAATAATTGATAATACCCTTAAATTATATCTTTATCAATTTTTTGTTACCACCGATGATAATTGATATACATCAATGGTTAATAACCTATAAGAATGTTCAGTCAACTAAACTTTGGTTAATTAGTTCTTCCATCTTGCATTATTGTGTATAAAAGGATAAAAGATAATATTTCTCCATGGTTTGAAAATTTTGAGTATTAGGATCTAAGTATATTAATGTATTAGGGAAGTTAAATGTATTGTTTATTATATATATATAGGTCCATTTTAATCTCTTTATTTTTTATTGTTCATCATAGACCGAGAAAAAATGGAGATATTGTAGTCATTGACTTGTGAAGTAATGGTACATAATATTATTTGAAAGAAGAAGAATAGAAGAAAAGAAAAATCCAAAGCTTTATCTTTTCAACGTGGATGCTGGCTTTTTCCATGATATGATATGAATATGAACATTGACATTGACAATGATATAGTGCCTTCTTCTTCTTCTTTTTTCTTTTTTTTTTTTTAAAAAAATTATTTTGTAAACGAATACAAGCAGGGCATGCACTTTTCAGCAATTTACTTTTAAAAAGTTCAATTTCTATCACCTCAATAAATCAATAAATACTTAAGTTTGGAATTTTGAATTTCATCCATCCAACTACTATATTGTTCTCTGTCATTGTTAATATTATTAGACCGAAGAAAAGACCCAATAATAATAAAATTAATTACTACAACTGACATAACTAAAATCTAGCTACCAATCTCCAAACACGTACACGAGACATATTTGAATCGAGATCTCAGTAAAGTCTAAGAAAGAAGCAATTGGTTGATCCATAATTAGGCTCAAAGTTTTGGGTTGTTTAGAAAATTTCAGTAGTTTTGAAAAAAGATTAGGTAAATTTTGTCATTTTAAAAATAATTAGACATAAAGTGTGGTTCTTTTTTTGCATTATTGGACTACGTCTATTCGTTTCATTTTTTTCTTTAATTTTTATTTTAACCATTATTCCTCTCTTTTCATTTTTTGGGTTGAAACAGTGATCAGATGTGAGACAAACCCTAATTATCAACTTGAATGTACATGTGGCAAAAATTAGGCATGCAATAAAACCATTCTTCTAATCCAACAAAATTAGCCATGCAGTCTTCTAATCTGAACTAAAGAAAGAAGGAAAAAGAATTAACTGAAATACTCAAAGAAAGAAAACAAGAAACAGATGTTGAAGAAAGCGAGACTGTTTGAAAGAAGCTAGAGAAGAAACACTAACAATTTTCTTAGTATGAATTACAAAACTTTGACTCTCTTCCACACTTCATTTTTTAATCTAACATTCTTGTGTTGCAATTGCCACTTTATTGCTCTATCACTATGGTTGTCAATTCTAGTTCTTCTCTGCCATTGCCAGTTATGTGTTAATCTTGTCACTGTCCATCTCTCTCCTCTACAACCACTTTCATTAGAATTTGAATATTTATAGAGCGTATGATCATATGATATTATATATTTATAAAGTCCATGTACAAATTGAATAATTGCATCAATTTTCATATATTACATTAATTTGTTTATGATCTTTTTATTATGATCAATTTAGAAGTGAATAGAATTATTGATGGAGGGATAAGGGTGTACTTGGAATTCATTTCAAGCTAAAAAGAGGATAAAACCGACAAAAAAAAATGTTTTCTAAAGATAGCAGTTTTTTAATATTGTGTAGATAAATATAAATTTGGATTCCAAATTAATTCAATCCATTCAATTTGAATTCCCATCACGTTGACTCAACACAACACTTGATTACTCCACTGTTCATAACTTTTCTCTTCTTTTTCTATTTTTATCTTTTTACTCAGATTGTATTAATTTAGAAGTTTCGTCCCAGCATAGATGAGAAGGAATGAAAATAAACTTAATTTTCCAAATTAAAATGATTATGAAATTTAAATGAAGGCTTGGTCTCATGTATTTATTTATCTATTTGTAATAATAAAGCCAAATACACTTTTATTATTATGCAAGGAGAATTTTGATTGAAACACTACTAATTTTCAACTTTAACTTTAATTTGGGTGAGGCATTTATTTATAGGATTTTAGGGGAAAATCATGAGGTAAACACTACTCCACCTTAAAATCAATTATTAATTTACTTCAATTTTATTTTTATTTTTTTGGCAAAGAAAACTAATGAATCATTTGAAAAAAAAAATGTGTAAAATGTGTAGATTGAAGTGATGATATGTAACTATAGAATATGCAATGTGATTGTAACATGGAAACTTAGGTAAGTTGAAATTGAATATTAATGGGAAAGAAAAAGAGTTTAGGAAGTTGTATTTCAAAGATCATAAGTGGTTAAAGTAAAAGAAATATAATAATGAGAAAGTGGCATCTCCTAATTGATATAAAATTTTTGAATGGTTTATATATATTATGCTTCCATTTTAAAATCAAACACTCCCCTGCGTCAACCCCAAGCTTTTCTTCATGCAATTAATAAACCCCCTTGCCTGAGCTGTGTCACTGACACACACACCTCCCTTAGTTCCCCCAAACACTTCAACACACATGTCGATCGCTAACGCCAACACGTCTCCGACTATGTCCGGCGTCTCAACGACGGTCGACAACACCAGCACCCCTGCAGACAGGGCTCGGTGGGTGGCAAACCCACCAGACCCACCAGGGATATGTCGAGACCTCATCGACTGGCTTCGCCAAACCATGTTTCCCGATCCCACCAAGCTTTTCCCACTCAAGAACAAGACTGGAACTGCGGTCCTGGGAAGGGTCTTGAAGGGTGTTTTCCCTATCCTCTGTTGGGGGCAGAGCTATAATCTTGGAAAGTTTAAAAATGATGTCTTGGCTGGTTTGACACTTGCTAGCCTCTGCATTCCTCAGGTAAATTAAATTATGTTATTAGAAAATGATGATTAAAGTTAGTTAATTAATTGTGATGATTATATACGCAGAGTATTGGTTACGCAAATCTGGCTAAGCTTGATCCTCAATATGGGCTTTGTAAGTGTTGTAAATTAAGAACTAATTAGATGAAAGTAGTTTTCATTTGGGATTAATTAAGAAAAAGAACGTTTTAATTCTGTGGGGGCAGATACGAGCATTGTGCCGCCGTTGGTTTATGCAATATTGGGAAGTTCGAGGGAAATAGCGATCGGTCCGGTCGCTATAATATCTATGCTTTTGCCGACGATGATTCAGAAAATTCAAGATCCCGCCGCCGATCCTTTTGCCTATAGAAACCTTGTCTTCACCACCACTTTCTTCGCCGGAATCTTTCAAGCCGCCTTTGGACTTTTCCGGTCTCTAATTTCTTCTTCAGTTTCTTTTTCTTTTCTTTTCTTTTTTTTTTTGTCGAAATTAAAAGTAATAATTTGTATGGTAGTAATTAATGGGATTGGAATAATTATATAAAAAACATTTCAGGTTGGGATTTATGGTGGATTTTCTATCACAAGCTGCCATAGTTGGGTTCATGGGTGGAGCTGCCATTGTAATTGGACTTCAACAACTCAAAGGATTGCTTGGAATCACTCACTTCACTAATAAAACTGATATCATCTCTGTTATGGAAGCTGTTTTCGCATCATTCCATCATCTTAATAATGATGTAAATTATTTTTTTATATAATTCATACTCAAAACTTCAATCTCATTTTAATTTAATTCCTTCCCAAAACAAAATTAATATTTATTTTTTAATATCTGATCATGCGGTGATGATCTCTTAAATTTTTCAGCAATGGAATCCCTTGAACTTCATCATTGGCTCTTCATTCCTTTCCTTCATCCTCATCACCAAATTATTGGTAAGTTTATTAGCTCAAATCTTAATGGTGGACTCTTTGTTAGTTTAGGCGTTCTTCTTTTACACTATTTTGTCTAAGGACAATTATTAGTCGCAGTTGCACCTTTACCACCTTCGTGTACCATAGTAAATGGAAACTGTCTATAATAATTATCTTTTGGTACACTAAAAACTATTTTGTTCAAAATATGTGCTACAGTTATTTTAAAACTTTTGCTATTTTATATTTCTCATTCTCTTTTTACTCTTTCCTATAATATTTAGTATTTTATTTTTCAAATTAAAATAGTTTTCACTTCAATACATACTATTATGATTCAAATCAAAATAATTTACATTTCAAACTCAAACTATTATAATCAACTTCTTACTTCAATAATTTACATTTCAAACTCAAACTATTATAATCAACTTCTTACTCCAAAAGTTTTTTTGGATGAAATGCATTTAATAAATGCAACCAAATTTTTTATAAAAAAGAGAGAAGAGAAAAGAAAAAATCTTAAAAATTAAAGTTAATTGAATAATGCATAACTAAATTTAAATTTGATAGTGAATGAATCTAAATTTTCAAATATGTCTAAGTAGATGCATAAAATTCATATTCAATATAAAAAAAAAAAAACTTAAAAGGATAAGAGAGATTTTGATAAATTTTGTTAGGTTTCTTTCTTTCTAATAGGCTTAAAATAGTTTAAAACTTATATTTTGTAAATAGTTTTTTTTTTTATCTACAAGAAATTTCCAAAGATTAACTAGTAAGATTAATTAAATTTGATTTCTTTTATAATGCATTCTAAATTTTCAATATCCAGTTGGTCCGTAATCAATAATAATAATATAAAATTTAGAGACAAAACTTATTAATCAAAGAAGTTCAAATTAAATACTACATTATAAACAAATCTCAATACTAAATTTATAATTTAAACTGTGTTTTTTTCATTTGTTATTTGTTAAAAAACAATAATAATTTTTTAAAAAAGAAGAAAAAAAACTATTTGTCCATTTTGTTTCCTTTAGTTTTGAAGTGGATAAATGAATTTTCTTTTGTTTTTTAATTTTGATTTTGAATTGGTTGGGTTTTTGCTGTCGTAAAGCTACAAAGAAAAAGAAAAAGTTATTGGCATCCACAATAAGAAAAAAAAGTAAATGATGAATTGATGAAATGAACCTACCCATTTTCATGGCAAAATTCTTAGATCCTATTTTCACCAATAATTTTCTCTTATTACTTTTCACTTTTTTAGTTTAATAATACTTTATTCATTATTGTCAACACTTACAATATCTAAAAAAAAGTTTCAATTTAGTTTTAGTTTTAGTTGTAATTATTGTAATCCCTATAGTTTTAAAGTTATGCAATATTTGTGTCTCTATGGTTACTATCATAATCCAAAGATTTTTAAATTATAACATTTAAATCGAACCTAAAGCTGAAATTATAAATTAAAACATTTTAAGAATTAAGAAATCTCGTAACTCTAAAAGAGAGTTCGACAAAATAAGAGTTTGAGAGGGAACTAAACTTTCTTCTTCTACTACTTCTTCCCTCTCTTAACTCTTATACTCTCTTCTATAATCCATATATAATGTTGAAACTAAACTTTGTAATTTGCAGGGGAAGAAGTACAAGAAAGTATTCTGGTTACCAGCCATGGCTCCATTGGTGTCCGTAATCCTATCAACACTTTTGGTGTTCCTCACAAGAGCCGATGAACATGGCGTCAAGATCGTCAAACGAGTCCCCCCTGGCCTTAACCCAATCTCCACTCAAAACATCCAAATCCACACCCCTCATATCTCCCAAATCCTCAATGCTGCCCTCATCGTCGCCGTCGTAGCTCTCACTGTACGTTCCATCCTTTAATAACCATATATATATTTCTTTGTAAGATATATAATATGTTTTAATTTAAGAGTGATTTGGAATCACTTTTAACATTTCAGGAGGCGATTGCTGTGGGGAGATCATTGGCATCCATGAAAGGATACAACATTGATGGGAACAAAGAAATGGTTGCGTTAGGCTTCATGAACCTAGCTGGATCTCTTACTTCTTGCTATACAGCAACAGGTTCTCTGTCACGTTCAGCCGTTAATTTCAGTGCCGGTTGCGAGACGCCAGTTTCAAATGTAGTGATGGCGGTGACGGTGATGATATCATTGAAGATGTTTACCAAGCTCCTCTACTTCACTCCCAACGCCATCTTGGCTTCCATTATTCTCTCAGCTCTTCCTGGCCTCGTTGACATTCACCAAGCTTACAATATATGGAAGATCGACAAGCTTGACTTCTTGGCCTGTCTCGCAGCTTTTTTTGGAGTTCTCTTTCTATCTGTTGAATTCGGCCTCCTCCTTTCGGTAACCTATCTCTCTATTTCTAAGTTTAGAAATATTACACATTCATTCATTTAAGTTTTGAGTTCTATATCACAACATATAAATTGTTGTCGTGTTGCATGGGAGGCATTCAGGTTTGATTTGTGAGTTCTATATTTGTGTTCAACTATTTTTTAAACAGAAAAGACATACTTTTGGACTATGCTTCTAAAATTAAAGCCAATTAGTGATGCATGTGATATTTCTTTTTTTTATTAGTTTAGCTAATTAAAGTTGTATGTGCAGTTGGTGATATCATTTGCAAAGATAATAGTAACCTCAATCAAACCTGGGACAGAGATATTGGGTAAAATCCCTGGAACCGATACCTTTTGTGATATTCATCAATATCCAATGGCTCTCAACACTCCTGGAGTCCTCATCGTTCGTGTTAAATCTGGCTTACTTTGCTTTGCAAATGCCAATTTCGTAAAGGACAGGTAACATCCCACAATGTAGCATTGATATAGTTTTACACCATCGTCAAACTGAACTTTTATCTAGTCAGACACAGTAGTATGTTCATGTTTGAATTCACCTCCAACGAACGATATTTTGTTGTCTACTAATTAACAATATGTTAATGGTTAGTTAACTACATTGTGTTGGTCTTATTGAAATATAGATGATCCTTTGTGAACTAATTCACGTTTAATATTTGTGTTTTTGATTTAGGATTTTGAGGTTCATCAGCAGCCAAGAAGCATCAGGAAAGGGAATTACTCAATTCCTAGTCATTGATCTCTCCAGTTAGTTCAATTTCTATTTCTCTCTTTTTTATTATAAGATATGGACACAATATATATTTTCATATGTTTACTTACATATACGTGGTTAATTATTTTCTTCTCTCTATGTAGATTTAATGAACATTGACACTTCAGGAATTGCTTCTCTTGAAGAGCTGCATAAAAATTTGGCAACTAGTGGAATAGAGGTGACCATTATATTCTCTGTTTCTTAAAAAGAAAAAGAAAAGAAAAACCCAACTTTTGATCTAGTCCTTTTATCTTAACTCAATAAATCAATTTAAACTTCAAACCTGGATATAACACCCAATTAAATTAAGATAAATGATAAAAATTTCCTAAAATTTTGGAATGTTACACCTTATAATTACAAACTTATGGACAATAGATAAAAGTAAACTAAAAAATCCTCCTTTACATTTTCTTAGTGCTAAGGAATTAGATCTTTAATTGAAGAAAAATCATGTCAATACTATCATTGAGTCAAACCCATTATGTGGCATTGAATAATATATATAATGCATTTTGGATCTAGGAGTTGATGAAAAAATATAATACCATGATATAAGAGATTAAATTGAAAAATGAACTTTAATTAACACAATTAAGGGTTGGTTTTCTTCCTCAAATTCAGATATGGTGTGTGTGTATATATAGAGAAGCAATCAAAACAATATTAAAAAAGACAATTTAAAGTAATTTTGGTTTAGTATTATATTTATTGTTACTAACTTAAATTTGTTGAGTTAATTTGCCATATTGTTGTACCACAGATGGCCATAGCAAATCCAAAATGGCAAGTGATTCACAAGCTAAAGGTATCGAATTTTGTTGCCAAACTCAAAGGGAGAGTTTTCTTAAGTGTTGGGGAAGCTGTGGATGCATGCCTTTCAGCTAAAATGGGAGCTGCCATCTAAACCACAAACCAAAATCATCAAAGTATAAATGAATTTAATTAAAACAAATAATGAAACTTTTCTTAAATATTACTACCAAATTATCAAAATGTAATAAATAAATTATGCAATTTTACCAAATGCTACTTCCTATATACCTATAGCTATATGTTTTGTTGTCTTTCTTTCTTTTAATGTGTGGATTATAATTGGTTTGATCATATGTTTGTGTTATATATTTGCTCTCTGTTGGACCAAACTGATCAAATAAATTAGTGGTTCTCACTTATTGAACCCTACTATGTTGATCTTTTCCTTTCGTATTGTACAATATAACGATGTGTTGTAAAATATGTATAACAATAATTACTATGAGAGGAAAAAAAAACCCATGTAATTTAGTTTGATGATCTGCCTTTTTTATTTTTACTTGGTATTGCTTATTTACATTTGATCTCTGTTTAAAGTTTACCCAAATTTACTTATTAATTGATGAACCAATAAAACAAAAAGTTAATATATATATGAAGTTCATAATTGGAATTATCGAGGTTGTCAAGGTGTATTTTCTCCTAAATCATGAAACTATATTAGGTATGATGATTTTTTGGAATTTGTTTGAAAGGTCCAACTCTTTCAACAACGAAGTTGATAACTTTGGAGATTTTTTGTTCAAACAAGCATTGTCTTAGGCTCCTCTTTTTGTCCACAAAATCATAATATGTTATTGCTCATATTATGGCGTTGTTGGGTGTCCTAGGCTAGGTGGAAGAACCCCTTATACATTGGACTCTAATGAATTGAAATCTTTAGTTCCCTTTGGTCTTATTTGTACTGTTCATATACATTATTATAGATATTTGTCGTATATTTTTAGTTCAACAATTACAAAGTGTTGATGTTTGAGCTATCAACCTTTTGATATGTGATAATATAATTAGTATTTTTATCTACTTAGGTACATTCGAATTCGAATGGACGAAAGTTTAAAATAAAACGTTAAAATATACCTTATTCAATAGACATAATATGACTATCTTCTACCATGAATTTGATTAGTTCCCTCTAGTTAATAATTTAAAAAAAAAAAATTCGATACACTTAATTATTATCCTTAAAATTACTCCTCATTGCTATTACTTTAGTTTTCTTTAATCGATGTTGAACGGAGGCAAATCGTCATCATCGTAATTGGCACTTCCATCAAACGGCGTAGGACTGCTTTCAAATTATTTATTATATATATTCGTTATAATGTTTGTTAAAGTTAAACAGAGAGGAGATTAATCTATACTTCAGAAGTTGGAGGTACTTGGCAATATATGTTTAGGATTGTTATGAAATAAGAAGAATGTCAAAATATTAAACGAGAAATGACGTTCATTTTCTCCTATGGAACAATATTCAAAGTTGAAGGACGGAAGATTGAAACAAATTGTAAATATGGGTAAAATTGCAATATTTTGATGCTTATAAACTAAATTAAAACCAAAATCTAAGCTTAAAAATGATGAACTAATAGAAGGCAGAGACAAAAAGGTATTTTTCTCTAATTAATATTAAAGATATTGACTCCATATCAAAGTCGAACCATACTCCAATTTACGAATGTATTATTGATGAATGTTTTAATCCTCAAATCATATTAGATATATAAATCAGTTCAACAAAATTTATTTTTAATTAAAGGAAAATATAGTTCTAACTCATATATATTTGTGGTGCGAGAATTCCTTTGCTACCTAATCCTTTCATTTTTAGGTCTATTTTTCCTTCAACTATAATTATTAGTCAATAATATAGTTCAATTAATTTAAATTACAATCTAAGGAGAATTGTTGCAACACTCACTAATGTTGAGTGAAAAAAACAAACCACTAGAAAATTTTAAGATAGCACTAACCATACAACGACTATGAAGATCGATCTGGTAAAAGAATTCAATTCAAAATTTATCTGCAGATATGATCAATAGTTATGCAGAGTTATCACAATCTTTGTAATAACAAAAGGCCATACTAGAGATTTGTATGTTTTATGTGAGTTTTCGAAGGAGCAAAAACATGTTCTGATCCACCCTGAATTTGGCACAGTGGATGGGATCTCCCTTCAACAGCATTTGGAGTCCTCCAAAAGATGCATAAACCTCCCTGCATATACAATCATTCCAACCAAACAACATCAGAGCCAACGATTTACGAGACATGTGAAACAATTTATTAATTGAGTTGCAAACGCCTCATACGACTCAATTATTAGTACTCATGCTAGAAAGAGTAAAAAGGGTATAATCCCCAAAGCAATTGGTTAGTGGAGTCATGGACATGGTACACGGTCTAATTGTAGGGAAGGAGAGGTTAACTGCCCTCTCCAATTGGTTAGGGTACTTGTTTTATTCATAGAAGATTTGACAAGAAAATGACAGATTTGAACTGTTGCAGAAAATCGTGAGAATGTTAGGTCACTTACACTTTCAAGTCTGAACCTGAGCCTTCATCTGAAAGTTTGTATGTTTTACCATGCATGATGTATTCAAACTTATCAGCTAAAGATTTCTTCCCTTCCTGCCAAAAATTAAGTTCATTTGAAGGATATTACCACTAAAATTTCAAATGTGATGTTTACAATTACGATCATGGAAACTGAATTAAACCAGGTTTGTCAAAGTTTCTCTTGTTAACTTTATGTTAAAAGTGTATCTACGTTTCTAATGCTATCCAACATCTACAAAATTTTGATTATACTTTTGTTTCTATAGTCTATACGAAGTTTCTTTAAAAAAAAGTCTTTTTAAGTACAACTTGGGGTGGGGAATTTGAACACGAACATCTTGTCCTCGGGAACATACAAATGCCAACTACGCTATGCTTGTGTTGGCAATTTATACAAAGTTACGAACCTTTAAAATAAAATTAAATAAATTAACAAGTGCATATTTTCTTCATAAGAAATAAATGTAATGAAAGAGCAAAAGAAGCAGATAAAAATAAATGACAGTACAGCATAACATAGAAGCAAAGAGAACAAAATTAAAAGAACAATACAGTTTTTTTCAAAAAGAAGTGGAACAAGCTCTCTGCACGCCTACAGAGAGGCATTGAAATGCAACTCACTCTAAACCACCTCTCATGACTTTTCTATATCTCTAAAGATTCTCCAATTTCTTTTGAGCCATAGATGCAACAAGGTAGATTAAAACAAGGGCCTCCTCCGAAATATTGGTTCAAGAAATTCAAAAACTTGAAGGACTCTATTGAGATTAATAAGATGCTCCTCAGTGTCTTAAGGGAAGTTGGAACACCAAGCGCATATTCAAGACTTAACAAATCTATGTCATGCATCACAAGCCTTAGACACAAGTCATAAGGAGCCTAAATAAGTCACATTCCTTTCCTCACATTTGTTTTCAAGAGACATGGCTAGCACAAGCACGGCCTTGACAGAACGAAACCAATGGATACTTGCCCTGCAATTTGCAGACCCTTTTTTCTAGTTTTTTTTAGACTCCTTGATAAGATCCTTCTCCAAATGTTCAGTCGCAGAGATACCTTGAGGAGTTATTAATGATATCTTTAGTAATTCCTATAAAATATTATTATATATCTACCATTTCTACTCATGGAAAAATTGATATGGACGCAGATGCCAACAGTTTTTTTTTTTACCTGTCTGGTCTTTTAAACAATGCAAACAGAAAAGGAACAGCCCGAATCCTCCATCAACAAAGTTAAATAAAACATTGGAGGGATTACCTGATCTTTATAGCTGGTAACAGGAGATCCATCATAGTTCAACGTGGGAGACAAGACCATCAGAAGCTTCTCACCTTCATCAATAGGATATA
Source organism: Cucumis sativus (assembly GCF_000004075.3). NCBI lineage: Eukaryota > Viridiplantae > Streptophyta > Magnoliopsida > Cucurbitales > Cucurbitaceae > Cucumis > Cucumis sativus. Next base: position 3,109,151 of record NC_026658.2, read on the forward strand.
TCTCTGTATTTACATCCAGCAGCATATGCATCGAAAGCTTCTCACTCCGTGCTTCAATTCTAGAAACTAGAACAACAATTTTATGCAATCAATGTGCATCCTGTAAAATCCTTCACGCTAAAATCAATACAGTGAAGAAGTTTCAAGTCCACAAAGGGGGCTATTTTATAGCATGGGCATCTCAAAACCAATTGGCAATGAGAGTAGCTCGTCTATTGAGAGAGCAGCGTCTTGTAACAAGTGAGTTTTGTGATTCCCAACATCTCAACGGAGGCTCAAAAGTTCATAAACCAGAAACTAAGAATTAAAAGAATGAGAGAGCAATAAGAAGCTTGAGGGAAGTACCTTTATCATACTTTTTACCATCTGGGTTGACACACTTGACCTTGAAAATATCATTAAATAGAAGCCCCGCCATGTTTATGGAGAATTTATTTCTCAGAATGCAAATCTGAGTTGGTAGACAACATAAAAAAATATTAGATATGGGAAGAAAGGCAGGAAAAAAAAGCAAAAACTAAAATTTACAGATGATCAAAGGCTCAATTGAGAGTGATACATAGATAGAGATTTGGCGCAAAGGCGCAAAGGCGCAAAGACGGAGGTGGAACAAGAGTGAGAGGAATATGAAAGGGTTTAGGGTTTTATTTTAGGGGTACACTTTTTCCTTATTTTTCTATTAACAAATATGAATTTAACATATTCGAAGCTTAAAATTCAATGGCATGACAAAGACAAACCTTACTCCATCGCCGTTTATATACTTATACATATGTATTAAAAGTAAAATTGTTTACTATTAATATTTTTTTAAGAAAAAGTAAGTTGGGAGTTCATAGTTTATATTTACAAGGTAGGAAGAATTGAAGCTTGAACAAAGAAAGCCTTTGTTAGTATAATTACAACACCCACAGCATGTTTTTGTGGTTTTTAGAAATTGGTCATTCTATCTTAACTCCAAAATTTTAACCTTTCGAATTGTAAAAACTAATCATAAACTATGGATAATTACAATTATGCAAATGAATTTGACGACCAAAACCAGAAGAGATAATGCAGAAAATAAGGACAAACAATAATATCAAGTAAAGGGGAAGAAAATAGTCAGGGAAACTTTCCTACTTTCTGAGAGCTCTTCTTCCTTTAGTAGCTTCTTAGGACTCTTCCTCTTAACACTACCCTTGAGAAGATTGAAGGAATTTCGGAAAGGGGCGCGGCGACGGAGCGTGTGGGCGACTGGGTGATTGAAGGAATTTCGGTAAAAAGGTTCAGGGTTTAGGTTTATATTGGCTTGGGCCAACCCTACACTTATTTAACCGACCCAGGTCATGTTATTATTATTCCAATGATTTTTCTGAACAGGTCTAGAAGTAAAGGAGAACCCAACATCACCGAATCCCACTTCACTAAACTGCCTCAGAATGAGCCATAACAAGACTAGACGCTTCAAAAATCATCATCCTCGTCGCGGACAATCTACTCGGGGCCATAAATTTATTGGGTATTTACATATACTCTTACCCTTTTCCTCTGATTCGTCTTTTCATTATATCGATCATTTGTTTTGTTTATTTCTTTTTTTTCAGAGAGGATGAGTGTTTGCCGGTCGACCCAGGTGCCTACTTTGTCTCACTGAAGTTTGCTTCTACATGGGTGATTTTGTTCTGTTTAAAGAAGCCCTTTTATAGTGGAGAGACTTTGGATTTAGGTTCCTGACGAGTTCCTTTTTGTTGCAGCCAATGAAGAGGAGCCAACGCGTCCAAATATTCACCTTGCCATGTGGGTGTGTGCTTAACATTTTTTTCTTCGCTTCGCGTTTTTGTTGTTGAATTCTGAATTGTGTCATCCTTAAACTTGTTACTGTTGTGCTGTTGTTACAAATGGGAATGAAAGCTTGAGCTTACAAAGTTGTAAGTAAATTGAAATTGATGGTGTTTTGTGGTTGATTCAGGATTTTGGGCAGTGTGATGCAAAAAGGTGTACAGGACGCAAGCTTGCACGATTTGGCTTGTTAAAAGAACGTACCTGATTCTCTCCTTTTCTTTTGTTTTCATATTTTTTACTATGTTGCTTATTTTCGCAGTGATTGGTTCGTGTAGGCATATAAAGAAACCATTTTAGTTCTCTAACAGGGTTAATTAGTTTGTATGTTTGCATTCCCTCTCCACTTCGTTAGTTATTGTACGAAATGTATTGTTGGATGTATTGACTTAGTTCTATACGATCTTGCTGGGAATTTTGAAGATGCATTCACATATGATGATTGGTATCAATATGAATTCGATGCTTAGGGAACAGGAATGGAAGTCTATAGAAAAATAGGTTATATTGTGTTTAGATGCTGGAGAAAATCTAATGGATGGTTTTGCTTCCCAAGTGGAGAATGTCCAAAACGAGGAACTTTCCAAATGTGTAATCCTAATTTCTTAGTTTGGTCATACAATGCTTTATAAAAAGTACAACTTAGATGACAGAATCCTTGAAACTCTTGACATTCATGCCTTTCAATTGTAAACCAACAAATTGGGTTTAAATTGTAGAAGTTGAAAAAACAGGGACCAAATAGAAATAGTAAAAACTAAGGAACAAAAAGTACAGTTTTGTTTAATTATTTTTAAGTTGATTCATTAAATGAGGCAAGATGCTTTCATATTTGTATGATTAATCGGATTCATGCTTGTTTAAGGTTTTAGTTAGATGGCATTGTGTATAAAATACTATTAACGGATTTCTTTCTACATTGAATAAAGAATGAATCTAACTTCTCTTGAGTTCATGCAGGATTTGCGTGTTAACAGTGGGTTTGGAGGCATTGTCTTAAGGTACTGAACGATTATGCTTCCTTGTGTTCTAGTTTAGTTGTAACTGAATGTTAGTGTATGATAATACAATAACAAACTAGTTGTCACATCACATCTCTAACTAAATAACGTCTAAAGGCATCTAACTTTCAGCTGTGAGAATCAACACTATGCTCCACTTTTTTCATCAATAAAGCATGAAGAAGCTGCTCAAATTCAGAATTTCAACCTCTTTCGTCTTTCCAAAAGGCTAATGAATGAAACTCCCATGACAAAATCACACAATCCCAATGAAAAAAACTGACCCATTTGGTAAAGAAGCAAACCTTTTGTGGTTCAACCGGTAGGAAAATTGATGATTAGGCCATCTTGAAATACTGAAATATTGAAGACTCCACAAATGCATCAAAGGCCTTCACAATAACTATGAATTGACATAGGATCCGGCCATAGAATCTTCTTTTATATAATGAGAAGGATTGTATTAGATATCCATCAAGAACACTCTATGATGTTGCTTTGAAGAAAAACCCATTTGAGTGTTTCTTTAACTGACACCTTATTTTCAACCCACATGAACAAGATGCCACCAGTTTTTTAAGAGAATCCTCAAAGGACCAGCTACAACTTTAAAGCTTCAAAATAATTTTTACTCCAGGTGAAACTGCCACAACCATCCGGATGATGAGATGGAGGAAATTTTTTCATAACTGAAAAGAAGTAACAAACAACAATCACTAATGATAATTGAGAAGAAGCAACCCCTGAACTTAAGCCAAAACTTGCAATTAAGGAGGAGAATTTAGATGGGATTATAGATAGATCAACCAAGGAAAACTTACTTTTAGGAGTCTGAATAGATTTTCTTTCCATTGGATTTTGGAATAAACTTGCTATTACTTCACTAAAATTATCGTCAATTGAGAATTCTTCTGAATTAGAATTTGTAACCGACTTTTGTAGCCAAATGGTTGTGGCGGTTTCACCTAGAGTGAAAAAGAAGCGCCCTTTGATAGACAACCGAAAGGGTATATTTTTCATCCCTAAATGGGTGGCCCAGAGAGAAGCCCCCTTTGATAGACAACCTAAGGGTATATTTTTCATTTGTAAAGGAGTGGCCCAGATACATACAAACCAGAAAGTCATGGACAAGCTGGGAGACCATGGACCATATAACGGCTTCCATCACAAAAGCCTAGTAATTATATGAAAAAAGAGGGAAAATGTAAAGACATTATGAGATTCTGATCTTTTACAAAGGAGACTGGCTAGAGTAGAGCTATTCGTTATTGTGGTCTATGAGCAAGCTAAGATTTTGATTTTAGCTCTTGCTATTCTGTTACAACCTTTGCCCATTTCATAATGTATTTTGGGGAACACTTCTTTAATAATGAAGAAACCAATCTTTATTGGGATATAGTGAGGGTTCGACTCGTCACCTAGTGGTGTAATTTATTGAAGGGTGGGAACGGTGCAAGCTAAGTGCAGTATGTTCTAACTTGTAACTTGTAAGTAAAGACTGCACGTAAGAGTTATTTCTTCTGGGTTAAGTTGGGTGTTTGAGAGAGGAGAGTTTTCAAATTTTCCGAAAACCGTGTACATCTCTTTACTCTATTGTCAATAACTGATTGTAGTAAATTGAAGGATTAGAAACATGGCTATTACTTTTCATTTGGCCGTTTTTGCATTAGTTGTACTTTATCAATCTAGTAGTATGTGCTTCTCCCTATGGTTGGCCATGATCTATCATATTGCTAACTATCCTCTTACAAGAACATGCTTTCGTAATTTTTTTTGTGATCTGATGAAAGGAGATGAATGGTAGTGATTAAATTCATACTCAAAGGCATATAAACATTTTGTTGGTTCCTATATTGAACCTTTTCAATCTTAAAATTTTGGCAGTCCAGTGGGGGTGAATTGTGTCTCCAAAGAAGATCATAGTCTTCTTAAACAAAAAAGGATTAGCAGTTGTGGATTGCTCATGGGCACGGTTGGGTGATGTTCCATTTGTGAAATTGCGATGTGCTGCTCCTCGCCTATGTAAGAGATTTACATCTTGAATATGAAAGTCTTGTGTAGTTCTTAACCTTGCTGTCATTTGATTGTTAGTAATTTCCAAACTGCCATTGAGATTTCACTAAATTTGATGAAGTGCATTTTCCTGACTAGACTCTATTTGGTTGGCTTTGGTAATTACTAGATCATGATTTTGTTCTCTTGGTTCTGATTTTCACATCCTGCAAATTGTTTATGCAAATATTTGTAGTACCTTGGCTAGTAGCAGCAAACCCAGTAAACTATGGTCGACCATGTGAGTTATCTTGCGTGGAAGCATTAGCCGCCGCTCTAATCATATGGTAACGCACCTTTATCTCATCTTTTCTCTTGTTTGCAACTTTGTTCTAAATTCTGCTGAGATTCATGTCAATTGCTAATCCTCATGTCATCTTGTATCCTTTTGTCATAAATTTGGTGCAATTAGCTTACTTCTGATAATTCAGGGAAAATGATCTAAGATTTATAAGGTGTTGTACTTCTTTCATTGGAAGTGAGAGAACAGCATACTTCCCTGCTTGATTGTTCAAATTTGGCAAAGTGCTATAGAGTAGTCTTATTAGTCACTTCACTTCAAGATACAGAACTCTGATGAAGTTTTTTGTTTGGTTTTGTTAGTCCCTTTGGTTCTAATTAGTCACAAAGAAAGGTTATTGTTGTTGCTGATGTTGTAACTAACCAAGTTGTAGATCTCCGGTAGTAATCCTCCTTTAGCAACCTAAGACTTCCAGAGACTGTCAATACAATATGATTTGTGGTAATTGTTAATGTTAAGTTGTTAACACTCTGCTTATCACTTTTTTAATGGATGTTTAAACTACTTTATAGCTTGAAATGGAAATATGATTATTTGTTGGTGTAGATGAGCAAGTATTCTGTTCATTTTGTTTAACTATCTCTATTGAACTGAACTAACAGTGGGGAAGGGGAAACAGCAGATCTGTTGCTTGGTAAATTCAAGTGGGGTCATGCTTTTCTTTCCGTTAATAGGTATGTTTTATTATTTAACTCTTAAATTTTTAGTTTTAAAAACAAACACGATATAATATGCTGGTTCATCCATAATAATTGCAACCTACTTGCATCAAATGAAGATTAAAAGGCTTGTTTAGAAATGATTAAGGGCTTAAAAACACTTACTTTGCACTTCAAAACACTTCACTTAAAAAGTCATTCCAAAGCAGTACTGCTTATCATATTCTAACTGGACCTGCCTATTAGCTCGCAATTACCTGAGATATTTGATACTAAATTACAAATTTAGCCATTTAGCCTTCAAGTATATAGAGGAATTCTAGGCTTATAAATGGCGCTATTATTTGAGCCTTTTCCATGATCATGCTTGCTTATTTTTCTTTTGTATTACACAGAGAACTTCTAAAACAATACTCAGCATGTGAGAATAGTGCGGATATTATTTCGGTCCAGAATGCTTGGTTATCACAACAACGACAAGTCCCCAAAGAACCGCATAATGTCGAAGGTAATCTTTTGAATCAATTACATCGATCTGTTTTTTGTTTTGCACCTTAATTTGAAGAAAATGGAGTTGCATCATACTCTCTATATGCGTGGAGAAAACGTTGCTGAAGTATTTTTAGTTTATATCTAGTAGTTATTAGGAACAGGTAGATTTTCGAATTCACATCCAACTGTTTTTTAAGAATCACACAATGTGATTGTCATGTTGAAGAAATTTTTGGTGTCCATAGTTATAAACATTAACCATACTGACAAGAGCAAGCAACCAAGCCGATCAAAATCAAACCAAATTGACTCTAATCAACATTATCGAACCAAAATAAACAGATAGACTGTTTTTGGGAGTATACATTTATGAAAACCAAACCAATTTGGGCTAAATCAATGAAGTAGAGGCCCTTTTGATTTGGGACTAGAGTTGTTTTCGTATGGAAGGACTTGTGAGGGTTTCACTGAAACGAGACTGAACATATGTTGTAGGTGCAGATAAGTCATCCGTGAGCGAACATGATGAAGGTTCCGATGATTCGGAAGATGGACTTCCGCCATTGGAGAAGAATCTAAATCACTTGACCTTGCAGCAAGAAAGCGACGAAGAAAGCGAGTAAAATTCATACCATATACCATAGAGGCAAAAGTTTAATGTAGAGACCATAACAGTTCCCTGTAGTAAAGGATTCTTCTATTTTGCTTTGCTTTTTAACTTAATAGAGAAATAAGTCGATGGTGTTTTGTAATTTTGATATTAACATTTGATTTTTCTTTTTCATGGGCTCCTTGTGGGTATGTGTTTGTAGGTTTAAGTTTATCATCTTTTTGCCAACACCCACATTATCAGTTTTACAAAAAATAAAAACCAAAGTATAGAAAAATATTTTTTTAAAATATAGAAATATTATGTCAAATTTAGTGATAAAAGATTTTTGTCTTCTGTAAATATTTTGTATTTTTTTTTTAAACTCCTTTTTTTTTTCTTAATATTGCAGAATCCGAAACTTATACATTAATTTGGTCTAATTATTCGTTTCTTGAAGAGGTGAAGTTGCTTTTTAAAAAATCTAATTCGTTTTCTTTTTATTAATTTTGAACTTCTTTAAAATTAAAATGTTGTCTTAATAACTTTTGAAATTTAAATATATTTGTAATAAATTTTTACATTTGCAATTTAAAAAAAAAAAAAAAAAAAAAAAAAAACCTCCAATGTCCACCCATTATAATTTATTGTTTTTTTCTCTCCATTTTCTAATTCATATTCAGTACATAACTATTATTCAAAATTCAAGCCTCACTATATTCAAGTCATACTTAAATTTAGCATTTTGATATCCAAAACATATGATCATGAGCAGCTAATTAAGACATTTACATATGATTGGTAATACTTTCATAATAAGTATGCTAAAGAAATGAAGTGTTTTTTGTTTCTTCTTTATCATTTTGTATAAGAATCAACGTGAAAGTGAAGACGGTAGATCTCCTTACATGTTTATGTGATACTTTCAAGCTAAATTTATTTGATATTATGTTTTATGGAAATTATTGTCCTTTCGAGATTTGGTTGGTTTCCAAATTTCTCTTGCATTGGAAGCAAGGTTGTAACTACAATTTTTATGTACTTAATTTTGCCAACAATAATAATTATCAATACCCAGTTTTATCAAAAAGTAGTTTGATTAAAATCTCAATCTACCCTACTTGATTTAATTGCTATACTCCTAAGGTGGACATTTAGCATCTTAAAAGTTAACCTATGTCATGCAAAGTATTATAACAAACTATCAAAATAAATAAGGTGCTAGAATGAACTTAACTTAGCGGTAATTGACACAGTCTTATGTTATAAAGATAAAGAGGTTTAATTCACCATCATCCTACAATTGTTGTATAGCGAAAAGTAATTGAGCATGTATTGTTTGAACATACCATGACCATTGAATGACGATAGCAAAAGAGGTTGCTGATAAAAGTTCTTAATGCTTTGTTTAATTATTCAGTTTTGATAGATTAGCAAATTAGTAATCAAGCAAAAGAAAGATTGACCTTGGAGAGGGGGTAAAACAAGTTGAGTTTAGTATTTCCATTGATGATGTTTATCCTATAAACATGTATATTTGTTGAAAATTTTCATACTTGATCACTTTCAACATGTTTATCTTATTTTCATTCAAACCAACCTTGTAAAATAAAATTACACTATCTCTAATTAGCTAAAAGATATTCATACCCATTATCCTTACAACCACAACCATATATATACATATATTTGCATGTATATACATGTGTATAGATACACGTATACATACATACACATATTTAATTACAACTTTTACCAATTACCTGTCTCTAAATTCTTATTATGATCCTTTTTCATGTGTTTCTATGATTCATATATTTTAACACCGAAAGTGTTTTGAATTGTACGAATGTATGGTGTAATATTTAAATTGAATCGAATGGTTGACTGACTTTGTTGAGAAATTATGAGATGATACTTTGGAACATTGAATATTACATTTTATAAGAAAATTTTACAGCATTTTATTTAAATACAAATGTATTAGAACCGCCTATTTAACATTAAAAAAATTATAAAATTTTTACAAGGTCGAGAATTTTGTTAAAAAATGGATAATTGAAGAAGGAAAAAGCTAACAGAGAATATTTTCCATAAAGAACCTAAATAACGAGTAAATTTACAAATCTCTACTTCTCACAATATTCTTATGCGAGTAGTACTTTTGAAAATACTGTAAATTTAAAATTATAAGGATATTTTTTAGAGAAAAGAGAATTCGGATAATATTTGTTGTAAAATTTAGGGGTCTTTTAAAAATATAACAAAAGGAAAGAATATTTACACGTACAAAACAATTTTGAAAACGGAAAATATAAAAAATGCCTATATCAATATGCGATTAATCGGTCACGTACGTGCATGTAGAGATTTTTCTTCCAAACGATCATGATACACGAATTACACCAGCTACACACGAGCGTGTAATTCTTCTTTTAAACGATCCTGATACACAATCGTTAACAATTGCGTAGTTTATGATGCACGATTATTAGTTCGTGATAAACAATGGTTTTGGAAAGAAAAAAAACCCAGTAAATTATAGTGTAGATGATGATACATGGTCGTGTGTAGTTTACGATACACGACATGAAGTTCATGATACATTATGATTTTGAAAAGCCCTAGTAATGATTGTGTAGTTCATGATACACGATCATGTAGTTCATGATAAATGTTGACTTTGAAAAGTCTTATGATAAATGATCATGTAGTTCATCTCTGTTCACAATAAATTGTAATATTATGATAAATGATCATGTAGTTTATCAATGTTAATGGAAGTTGAATATTTTTATTATATTTATGAAAATTAATTTTACGTTGAAATATTAAAAGAAAAAGAAAAAGAGAAGAAAATAATGAAAGGGTATTTTGGAGATTTTAGAAACGAAATATTGGATTTTAATCGGACAGACTCTTCCCATCGTTTCACTACCAAACTCACATCGGCGAAGCAAAAAACCCTAGAAAGCCCCCCACAATCTCTTCGCTCTGTTTCTTCTTCCTTCTACGCCATTGATTTCCATTCATAAAATTTGTGTTAAACGAAAAAAACAAAGAAAGAAAAAGAAGAAAAAAAACACAACACATTTTCTTTTATCTCTTCCAAATTCCATTTTCTTCTTCTGTTTCTTCTCTCTTCTTCCTTTGTTTTCAGGTTACAGCGAACGAGTTGAGCCACTGATTTCGGGGGCCCATTTTTGTTCTTTTTTAATTAACTTTTTTCTTTGGAAGTTGTAATATTTAAGAGTTTTTCTGTTGTGGGTTTTCTTGAATGGTTGCTGTAATTTTTCCCTTTTAATCTCTAATGGTGGGTTTTGTTTTATGGAATTAGGGTTACAATTTTCCTTTCATTTCCTCATCTAAGGGTTTCTTCGCCTCTGTTTTTCTTTTCCTCTTCGCAAAGTCAAGCCAAATACTTTCGTGAGTCATTTTCACATTATCTTTTTTTTTTTTTTCTTTCTTTCTTTCTTTAATTTTTATGATGTTTTCCGATGGCTCTTAATCATCCCTCTCTTTTTTTTCCTTGCAGGTTTGAAATTTGAGTTTTGAATTTAGCGGGATGTCTTCCAAATCGAAATATTCAATTCTCGACAATCGACCGATTGATCAGTGGAAGGTTACGGAGTTGAAAGAGGAACTTAAGAGAAGGAAATTGACCATCAAGGGGTTGAAGGAAGATTTGGTTAAACGGTTAGATGAAGCAGTTCGAATGGAAAGGGAAGAAAATGCTGAGGAAACCAATGGTGTTGATGGTGACCCTCCAGTTACAAATAGTGACAATAACCAAGAGCATGCATCTATTGTTTCTGGAACGGCGAAAGAAACTAATGAAGATACTAACATCACAGATAATGTAGATGATGTTGGAGTTCAGGTTGAAAAGGATGATAGTAATGCAGCTGTGAAGGAAGGTGGAATTCAAGATGGGGCTGGTCTTAATGGTTCCCCCAGGGTAGAAGAGGGATCGTCCGTCCGTGTTTCTACTGTGGAAACTAAAACTACTGTAACTGAAACCGTAGTATCTGAAGTAGCAATAGGTGTGGGTGTGGAAGGTTTGCAGAACACTGAAAGCAAGGATAACGAGGATAGGCTCGAGCTGGATAGTGAGGATTCAAAGCCCCAGCTGGATAGTGAGGAATCAAAGCCCCACATGGTTAGTGAGGAGTCAAAGCCTCAACTGGTTAGTGAGGGTTCAAAGCCACAGCTTGATAGTGAGGATTCAAAGCCCCTGCTTGATGATGTGAATATGGAGCTCCAGGTGGAGAATGAGTATTTGAAGTCTCAACAGGCAGATCTCGTGCACGACTCTTCTGCTCCAGACGACCAGGTATCTGAGGTCAGCCCTGTTTTAGGGTCTCAAGTAAGAACTGATTCTATTTCTACTGCTTCTGTGACAATTAATGAAATGATTGAACTAAAGGAAAATATGTCTGCTGATCATGTAAAATTAGAACTAGATGTTAAGCAGGAGATGGTGGAACCATCATCCAGCATTATTGTCCCAGATGCTGGCGAATCACATCCTATGGATGTTGAAGAGCCACATGTGAACAAGAATGTTCAAGAGTCACTTGCAAACAGAGATGTTCTGGAGTCACCTGAGAACAAAGATGTTATGGACTCTATTGTGAAAGAAGATGTTGAGAAGAAAGAAGATGTTAAGGACATAATTTCTGAGCTTCATGAGAAGCATGATGGTGTAGATGTGGGGTTCTCTGAAAAGCTTAATTTAGATAGAAGTTCTGGGGATGATTCAATAGAAGATACAACAGAGAATAAGACTGATTCAGTGAATAATCTTGAAGAAATGGGAGAGAAGAATGTAAAAAATGAGGGCCTTATGTCCCAAGAGGAAAAGGTTGTTGACATAGCAATGCGAGGCTCAACTGGAGACAGAAAGAGTATTGGTATAGAGAATGACGTTACATCTTTGCCTGCTGAAAAAAGAAGGCTTCATGGTAATGCTTACTTCTAGACCCTCTCTTCTTCCCCAAGCCTGATCCGAGCTACCAAAATGAAAGGAAATAAATGAAAACTGTGTTATATTTCTCAGCCTAATTAAATATTTCTGCATATAACATAAAAAATTTTAACTGAAAGAAAATAAATGCCAAACTGTTTACAAAAATATCAAAAGAAAAAAAATCATTGATAGACACGGATAGGTTTCTATTACATATATATCAATAATAAACTTTTATCAATTTCTATCAATAATAATATTGATGTTAGACTTCTATTAGTGTCTATTAGCGATAGACATGTATCAGTTTGTATAATTGATAGACATTGATGGGCCACCATCCAACTTCTATCTGGGCTGTAAGGAATGGAAATTTTTTTGCCATAACTTCTAATTAGTTTGGCCCATTTTTCTATATTTTAAAAGCCTTCTATAACATAAATGATTTTCTGTTTTGAAATTTTCAATATGGTTTTTCTGTCAGTACTGAAATTTTGACCTGATAATTTTATGGTTGGGAATTTTGATTTAAAGTTTTTCTTGTTATGTAATATTTTCAACTTATGTATATGCAATGTAATGGATGTCACTTTAGTTAGGGATAATGAATTTTTGTCATACATACCTTTTCTTGTTTTCCTACGAATAATATTATATCAATTGTTGGAATTGGTTTTCTTCTTCCTTTTGTTAGTTGTATGTTGGATAAGGGTTGTCATTATTTTGATTCACCGGAATATATATGTGGAGTTTTAGAGTACACCCCACTACCATAAAAAGAGTTGTAAGAAGAGTATCTGTTGCTTGAGTCTCTTGAATTGCAGCTCAGAATATTGCTAGCTTTCTTTCAATGGATGATTTTGTTTTTTAGTATTTGGTAGTAAAGTTGATATTTAGTTTCTGCAGTATCTGCATTGGCTTTTCTGGAAGAAATAGGTAGCTAAATGATGCTTGACGACTGGATTTTGTTGTTGCCTCCCAGTGCTTAGTAATTGGCTAAGTGCTTTGGTGCAGTGTCAGTACTGTGTTGTGTTGTTGCGCTTTCTGTGAGTAGTGATGAGTCAAGTGTACAAAACATTGTTCTAGTTTTAAACAAAAGTTGCTGTTTGGATAAATTGTGTTGCTATGCTTTTTCATATTTTTGCTCGATGTTTTTCATTTTCTTTTTTCTTGTTCTTTTTTGAATTAGTTGTACCTCTTACATTCATGATGGGTGTCTTCTGGTAAGGTTTCTTTAGATGTAAGATGACCTTCAAATATAATGGATGGTTCATGGTTCTGTGAAATCTTGTTTTCAGTTGAACTAATATTCTCTCTGGCCATCTGGGGTTTACTTTCATTTCCAGCTAAATGGACAGGTTCTATCTCCATATCTGTCCATCTACATGTATCTCTTTCTTAGTGCCTTTTTCTGGCCATACCATGAAGTATCAGTCCAGACAGTTTCTGGGATGGATTGTCCCCATTTCTGCAAAACCCCATGCTCTATTCTCTCCTTGTTAAATGCTACCTTAACATTTTATTATACTCTCTCTTCTTCAAACTCCAAGTTCTGTGCTGAATTATTGTGGACGATTCAGTCACTAGCACTTCTAATTAGTATCGAGTGCATTCTTTTGTTTTGATGGACTTTATTGGGAGATTGTTCTTGTCATAAGTAAAATCATAGGAAAGTGGAACGTTGAGATCATATAGCCAATTTGTAGGTGTTTTCTCTTTTGTTTTCCCCCATGTTTTCTTGTCTTGGGCTTTCATTTTTGTATATTTCGCTTGATAGAAGTCTTCTTTTCTTGAAAAGAAATGTAATTTACGAAGGAGCTAAAGTAAAGGGTTGACATTCATTTGCACCTTTAGGAAGTAAGTGTTAATAGAAGGATAAAAGGTAATCCCTAGGCAAGTATAGAGAGGGAGCAAGGAAATGATTGAAGTTCACGGATTCATATATCAGATTCATCAAGTTACTTCTTTTTTGAATTTGTATTTCATGTGAGGCGACTGGTTGAGATGAGTTAAACCTTTAGACGTACGTTTTCTGGTATTTAAGTCTGGCTGTATTACGTTGAGTACCTCCCATATTTTCCATGTTAACAGTAAAATTGGGTCCTGTCCTGCTTCCTTCTGCTATGAATGTAAGAGAATTCACCTTAATCTGGCCGTCTTATTGCAAATAGTTACCTCTCTCTCTATAGTAATTTCGTCTTTTCTTTAAGTGGAGTTTAAAAGGGAATGTGGTTTTATAATTTGGATGGCGTGCTGTGATGGGGGTATGTGACAGGTCTTATTGATTATTGATTCAATTGAAGAACAGTTTACTGCATTGGATTTCCTTCAAATTTAAAATCAATTGTCTTTGTTTTGTTTTGTCTGATGAGGTTATTTTTGCAGATCAAGCAGTGGTTGGAAATGAGTCCGTGAAGAGACAGCGTAGGTGGAATTCTGAGAACCTCAAAATTCCAGAGCCCCAAAATGCTGCTCATCATACATCGACTAGTAATTCAAAGGACATTCATCAATCCACTGCTCCAAAACGCAACTTCTCCAGATCTGACTCCACAGCTAGTGAAGATCCATCAAAGGAACGTGTTGGTGAGTTAAATTTGAGGAGCTGACTATACTATAAGCTCTTGGCCATATCTGATTAAATTTGATGAGCTGACTATATTTTAAGCTCTTGGCCACATCTGATTCACTCGTCTCTCTTTTGCCTTTTGCAGTTCCACCATCACCAAAACCTCCCACAAACTCACTAAGAATTGATCGTTTTCTGCGTCCATTTACCCTCAAAGCTGTGCAAGAACTTCTGGGTAAGACTGGCAATGTTACCAGTTTCTGGATGGATCACATCAAGACGCATTGCTATGTAACTGTAAGACTCTTGGACATAACATTGAGTTTTCTAATTATTTTCTGCTTCAAGTGGTGCACAATGTGGAATTTGATTCTTGGACATAACATTGAGTTTTCTAATTATTGCTTGGAAACTAATGTCACCAATGCAGTACTCGTCGGTGGAAGAAGCCCTGAAGACTAGAGATGCTGTTTACAACCTTCAATGGCCACCAAATGGTGGGCGTCTTCTTATAGCTGAGTTTGTTGATCCTCAAGAAGTAAAAACTCGAGTAGAAGCTCCACAGACTCCTACACCTGCGGTGGTTGCTCCACCAGTCTCTAACGTGCCCCCACCCGTGCAACCCGAGCCTTCGCCTCGTCAACCAAGGCAGCAACATGCTCCGCCGCCTTCTCTTCCACCACCCCGCCCACACCCACACCCACACCCACACCCACACCCACAAACAACGTTGCTCAAGCAAGGGAGCAGCTACCACTCCCACCTCCACCTGCACTTCCCGATAAAGTCGACACTCCTATTGTCACCTTAGACGACCTTTTCAGGAAAACCAAGGCTACTCCTCGCATTTACTATTTACCTTTATCAGACGAACAGGTGCAGATAAAACATACAGCATCAGCAAGGGGAAAAGACATTAAGCAGTAAGTTGAGACAATGCCCGTGATGATTAAGTGTTGTGTCGTGCCTGCTGCTTGATGTGCCCCTTGTGGATTCCTTAGCGAGTTTAGATTTTGGAAAATTAAAAAGGCATGGAGTGGCATGTTCGAATGTCTTGAGTGCTTGCAGGGAGGAATTTATCTCTGCTGAGCTGAAAATGATGGACGGGTTTTGGAATAGAATCCAATGGGTAGGTTTTTTCTTGCATATTAATTAGGATATTGAGATTGACTTCTAAAAGAAGAGGATTACTTTGTATTTTGGTTATGTAATCATGTTTTCCTGTGGGTACAAAAAAACCTATAATGAGTTAGCTTTGTAGTATGATTCATATGATGCCTTCTTCAAATTTCATGACACTAACTACTTCGGATCTGATTAACCACCGTGCTTTTGACTTTGTTATAGATGGACACATTTCTTCTTGCTTATTATTTTCTTTACCTCTAAAAGCTATGTATGTATATATGTATTATATAATATAATATAAGTCTCTTAATATGGTACAGTTCATTTTCGAATTCAGGATATGAAATAATGGGTTCAACTTGTACTGAACTGATTTTTCCCCCTATTTTGAACTGTATGTGAGGTGGAGAAATTGAGAGTTTATAGGAGTTGGAGTATGTCCGTTTTGTCTACCGTTGAAATTATGATGCATCTAATTGAAATGGTAGTACTTAAAAAGTGAAGCAAAATGGTGCGCCTTATATGTTCTTTGTAAAATAAAAGAGTGTACTTTAACTTTATAGTATATTTTAATTTTGATTTTTGAACTTTTGAATTTGTTTAGTTTTGGTATCCAACATTTATAAGCTATTTCAACTTTCAAGCAATGTGGGGTGTACTCAAAAAGAATTTACCCATGGTTACGAATAAGTAACCAATGGGTACTTCAAACTTTTGATTTAATCGAATAAATGTTTGCAATCTTAAATTTAAACTTAAAAAATGTTGCAAGTTTTAGATGGGACAGTTTTCATTTGAAAGGTTGTAAATTCTTTTTGTATACATGCAATCTATGACTTAAAAAGTAAAATCTAAAATTTTCTGGTCAAGAAGTTAAGTATTAGTCAAAAATTAAATCTATGGAAAAATTGATGATGCTGTAATTAGTGAGAGCTCATATATATTTTTGTATTGTTTTATTTTTTTAAAAAAAATTAGTGAGGAAATTTCCAAGAATTTAATAAAAAATAGAAACTACACCATTTAACTATGTTGAGTGGTTTCACATCGAAAATTGTATCTATTTAATTACATACAAAATTTGTCAATGTAAGTTAAAAAACAGAAAAAAGAAAAGAAAAAAAAGGAAAAGGGAATGGAAAAACTTTAGGGAAGCGGTATGAAGGGAGTTTACAAGAATCGGAGAAGCGTTTATTTCCTTTTTTTCATTTGTTTGCGCCAAAACGTTCCCCAAAATTTCTTCCAATTTTCTAAAACCATCCCCTTTTTCTTTTCTCTTTTCTCTTCTTCTTCTTCCTCCTCTGCAACTCTGTTTCCTTCAATTTCACCTGATTCCTTCTCCGATTCCGTTTCTTCTTCCCTTTCAACAGATACCCAAATACCCAATTTTCCATTTCATTCCAACTCTTGTTTTCCTTTTCCTTTTTTCTTGCATTTTTCCCCAACCCTCTACTTTCATCACCTTTTGATTTCTTCCCGCTTCCTCTTTTCTTGGTTCAATCCCTTTTTTCTTCCTTCGATTCTTGGTTTTCTTTTCCATCTTAAGCTGCCTATGCTTGATTCCACCTTTCAGATCTTTCTCCTTTTGCTTGTTGCGCTTCTAGGGATTTCTACTGTTCGTTTTGTTATCGGGTTCTCGCTCTAGTTTGCTGCTGTACTGGAATGAATAGTGTGTTCAGTGAGCAAATACTTGCTGATAAGCTGTCGAAGCTCAATAGCACGCAGCAGTGTATTGAAAGTATCCTTTTTTATTTCGTTTTTGTTACCCCATTTGGGGTTCTTGCCTTTTTTCTTCTTGTTTTTAGTTAGGTAGTGTTCGAAAGCTTCCAATTGATGATTTTTTTTCTTAGTTCGTTTTTGTTTGAGCCTGCCCATTTTATCTTCTGTTGTTTCAACTCTCTAGAGCCTAGAGGTTGATTGATTACTTTATACCCTTCAAAGCTTGGATTGGGATTTTATAGAATTTGGGTATTACACTTCAATTGTTGCTTTTTTCTTAATGGTTTTTGTAATTAATCTCTTTGGTATTGTTGCTTATTAGAGAGTGTTTGTTAATTCTGTTACCTTTAGTTGCTTGTGTCATCATGTTGAATTTGTTACAAGAGATGTTTCTGTCATTCTTAACTCTTTTCCTATAGCTTTGTCACATTGGTGTATATTTCATAGAGGCAAGGCTGAATTGGTTGTTGCAACATGGGATAAGCAGTTCCACAATTCTGAAATGGTTCAGAAAGTTCCTCTTTTGTATCTTGCTAATGATATCTTACAAAATAGTAAGCGTAAGGGAAATGAATTTGTTACTGAGTTCTGGAAGGTTCTTCCATCAGCACTTAAGGATGTCCTTGAGAATGGTGACAGCCATGGAAAGAATGTAATTTCTAGATTGGTAAGTTTGAGTTATTTGCTTTTCCTCTTCTCGGACGAGTGGTCTAACTCTCTTGCACGTTTTAAGATTTTCCAACTAAATGTGTTGGTGAATACTGATAAAAATTGAAGATGCAATTAATGGAATTTATCAGGGCAGCTACTCCCTTTTATTGAGTATTGGAGATTGTTGTCATGTACTTGTGTCTACTTTAAATGAACAAATTGCGGATTCGTTGAGCATGAAAATTTTTCAGAAAGTACTTCTAGGATCTTATTTTAAGGCCTTTATTTTGCCTTTTTTTCCTTCCTTTGAACTTGTTAATCAAATTTTTCTTGCACCTTCTTAGGTGGATATATGGGAACAAAGGAAGGTATTTGGATCCCGGACTCGAAGCCTCAAAGATGTAATACTTGGGGAAGAGGCACCTCCACCTCTAGAGTTTAGCAAAAAACGTACTCGATCAGTCAGAATTGTCAAAAGAGATTCACGGTCAATTAGAACGGTGAGCGACTATTTTATCTTAAGCTTTTTTTCCAATTTTCTTTTGGTGGCACCAGAAGTTATGCAAGACCCTGTCTTGATTTTCCATGACTGTTTCCATTTAGTTTTCTTATTATCAATATTATATATATTTGTTTTACTTCCAATGATTTCGTTGTTGAGTTGACATTATTCCTTAATTTGGTACGCAGAAATTGTCTATTGGAAGTGCAGCTGAAAAAATAGTATCAGCATTCCACTTGGTCCTTAGTGAATATTCTAATGAAGAAACTGAGATGACCAACTGTAATTCTGCGGTTCAACGTGTAAGGAAGATGGAAAATGACGTTGATTTTGCTTGTTCCATGGGTATGACAACAATTATTTAATGTTGTCTACATTGTCTCAATGTTCTCTCATTATGCATCTAATTTGTTTTGAAAGATTTGTACTCTTAGTTGAAATTTTTTATTATGCCATCTTTCAATTGTCAAATTATACAGTCTCTGAGTTTCTATGATTATCCACCAGCAAAAAATCCTCAGCGTAAAAAGTTAGCCAAAGAACTGGAAGAGGAAGAAAGTGTTTTGAAAACAGTGTATTGAGAAATTGCAATCGGTTGAAGCCAGTCGCCTGGCACTTATCACTCAGTTAAAAGAAGCTTTGCATGTTCAGGTATCTTGATCAATCCTTTCTCAATTTCCTTAGAAGTTTGAACAATTTTGATTTCTGTATTACATTATGTTATTATGAAGTACTTACAATTGACAAATTTGGGAAACTGACTATTAACTGTAGGAATCGGAGCTGGAGAATATTCGAACCCAGATGCAGGTATTTTCTTGAGTGAAATAGACTTGTTTTGCTTGTGCTTGTATTTGACATTTATTTGAACTTCAACATGAGTATTTTTAGTTTTATAATATGAAAGTGAGGGACTGGCTTGTTATATGGAGGAAAAATGAAGCTTTACCGTGGACACCTATAATTTAATTCATGTGAATTTGATGGGTGCTGATGATTGAGTTTTTTTGTTGCCATTACTCATTTTGTTTTGAACTTCAAAAACTACAGGTGGCTCAGGCTCAAGCAGAAGAGGCTAAAAATATGCAAAACCGGCTAAATGATGAAGGTTATGTATCGAAAACTTCCATCATTGATTCAAATGCAAAAGCAGGACAGACTCCTAAGAAGTCGGCTGCAGCCATTGCAGCAGAGGTTGCGGACAAGCTTGCAGCTTCTAGTTCCTCACAAATGATCATGACATCGGTTCTCTCCACATTTGCGGCTGAGGAGGCAAAGCATACTAATCTAACAAAGACTAATAATGGATTGAATGCATTTGCATCAAAGCCCATGCGTTCCTCTGCTAATTCTATCACAAAACCTGAAGCGTCAGCCGTTGGTTCAGATCCTAATGTTTTCATGTCTATGCAGCCCCTTGCTGCTCCCGCTAACCATTCATACCAATCAGTTATGGTGCCCCAACCAACAATGCAGAGCCAAGCCTCGAATTCACAGACTCAGTATCAGATGCTTCCAAGTGCACCTTCTCAGCAATATTTGCAGCTCTCAAATGGAGTCTTAACCCCATATGGTTATGGTAGTCTTCCAAGCTCAACTCCGGTACCACCACCACCAATGCCCCACATGGTTAGTCCAGTGGTGCCCTTGACCCAGCAGATGCTGCAACAGACAATACCCTTGGCTCAACAACCATCACCTATGATTACAAACACAACCGGTCCCTTTCACGCAGCAACCTCTGGCACCTAGTTTTAGACCGCTTCAGCCGCCAGGGATGGTGTATTATGGTCATCCTCCCCCTTCTCAGTGAATGTTTTGTGCTAAAGGTATCTTCTCTTTTGGACCGAACCTATTGATTAGTGATTGTCATTAAATTTTGTTCATGTACCTTGGGATAATGGAATTTGATTTGAAGACAGATAGTGGTAATGGGCTTCTACAATTGGGCTTAATTTATAAAGTATCGAACCAAGCTTTTTGGTTCTGAAACATTAGGGACCTTCATAATCATTATTTACTTCAAGGGGCAGACCATTAGAACATTTGTGACATTAGACATATTAAAAGTCTTTTATGTTTCAGTTTGATTTGAGGAAGTTTTGTGTAGATTTATTATTCCAAGCATTGACTTATTGTACATTACTTCATCCTTTGGATGTCAGGTCAAGTTTTAGACAGTGCCACGCTCGTCGTGTAACGTTGATCTCTAAACGAATGAGCCTGTGAACGAAGCAAGAGCTAAATCATATCGAGCTGTGGTGGTAAGGACTTGTGATTTTTAGTGCATATTTTGAGATAATTAAATTTATATCATTGTCTTTCTCCCTCTGCCCTACTTTGTGGGGAGGATACATAAAATATGGAAATGTAACTGGTATATATAGGGCTCTACACTTTTGGGAGAGATCACTCAGCCCTATGATTTCTTAAATATAGGTTCCATATGGTTCAATTCAATTTTATGAGTTCAAAGTGACGACGACCATTGTACCCATAAAAGAAAGAGCAGATGACAGACAGATGGACGACGAGAAGGTATCCCGCACAAATGTCTATGTTCTTCATTGTTGAAGCTGTGAAAGTGCTAGCAAATGGCTATAGTGGGGGAAATTACATAAGATAGTGGCTGGCTTCATGGAAATTTTATAAGGAAGTTTCTTTAGAAATCAATAAGATACGAATATGCTTATTGGGACAGCTTGGGAATGAAAATTCAAAGGCACAAAACAGACTTTGCGAGCTTAGCTTCGTGAAGCTATGGTGAAAACGGTGCCAAGCAGCTCGAAAACGATAAAAGGACAATGAATTAACATAGAACATGGTTGATTTTAACCTACAGTTATCAAAGTAGTTTAACTAATCACAAGTAATAGCTTAAAGTTTTGCTAAAAAAAAAAATTTCAATGATTATATTAATTTTTAAAGGGAAAAAATGGATAAGTACTCATTAAGTTTCCATTTTTGATATTTTGTTCTTTTCTTGATGAAAGAAAATGTTCGCCTATTTTTTTCTATTTTTTTTAATAATTAAAATACTGTCCTTAACTTTTGCTCTAATTTTTTGTTATGGTAAATTTAATAGAATCTTTGTTTTAAAAATGAAGAGAATATGTTTGGATGGAATTATTTTTTATCTATGAAAGATTTTGATAGGGATGGATAGATATACATACTTTCTATTATTGTCTATTGGTGTAGATAGAATTTGAAATATTGCTGTATTTACTAATGAATTATAAAACATAACTACAATCAACTTACTTTTTTTGTAATGATTTTTGGTTTATTTATATTCTATTCTATTTTAGTCAATTCAAAATTACTTTTTTATCTCTAAAAATCGCACTAAAATACCTTGTGAGATTAATTTCACGATTTAGTCACAACCAATAATAGAGGGATTAAAGTGATTAACTTTTTTTTCAAAGAAGGGACTAAAGTGATTAAAATTATGAAAAGAATGACATAATTTTAAATTTATTTTAGTTTCATAAATCACAACCAAACCAACCAAAGATAAACCAAGGGGATAATGAATACTCCTAAGGTTAATATGATAAGTGTTGCATTTTACAAATAGGAACCATGAATGAACCACTACGTTATATTGAACAAAAACATTAATAAAACTTTGACAAAACTTTTAATTTATTTAACCTAGAGAGTTTGAGTAACGAATTAGTTATTCTCAATTTTATAAACTTACATTACGTTTTGATACAACTAAACATCCAATCAAAACCCGACTATTTACTTAATTTAAACCACTACCCAACAGACAATACCTTTGTATTGATTGAGTAGAGAAGACATCAATTACTACTTTGAATGTTTACTATTTCTTTTTTCATCCATTCACCTCCGTAATTATTGGGAACAAAAAATTTTACAATTCTTTATATTTCACTCTTTGGTACGTGTATTTGAGCAAATAAAGTAAATCAGTTAAAAGTACGAAGAATTGAAAACTCTCCATCCTCTAAAACTCTGTGCAAACACAAAGTGACAAGTGATTTCAAAAGCCAATAGTTGTTTAAATACTAATCCTTAATAACTTTAATAACCATTATAAGTAAGGATTAATTATTTAAGTATATCTCTGTCACATTATAGTAAAATAGACCCCCACTACTATTAATGTGCACACCTTTCATATTTTATATAGACTTAGAAAGCTAACATTATTGATGAACAATAATTAATTTCCGATACATCAAGGAGATTATAACTAAATACTGTTTCTAGTTTTTTGCATTTTTTTTCTTGTTGTTATATCAAATACCTGGCTAATTTCCACATAAAATTAAAGAAAATACTTTTCTATAATTATACATTATTCATATGAATCAAATAATTTGAATCATACTCTCAACCTTCTTCACTTCCATAATCTTTCCCAACTCAAAGCATTAGAGTGTAAGTGTGTGTGACGAATATTATATAATGGTCGATTTGTAAATTTTTTCCTTCGTAGATCACTTTTAATTTCTCTCCATCAAATAAATTCATTGTGAGGGTTGAATGAAAGTTAGGTACATTTAATTTCTTGTTCAAAGTTTAACATCAGCTTTATCGAACACACATTAATAAGAAAACGATTGAATGAACTCAATCATTTTTAAAGAAAAAAATTAGAACCCTAGTGATTGAGATGTGTTATTATTTAAGATGAATTGTGGGGGTGGAGGGACCTCACACAACACAATTCAAAAACAAAAAGGAGAGCCACGCTGGTAGCTTTTTCTGATTTGGTGAGTGCATGCCCTCAAATTGTTCTAAAATAAAATTATATGAATGATAATGATAATATATAAGAACAATAGTGTACATATTATTATAGACATATATAGCTTCTCAATATTGGTCTTGGTGGGTGTTGAATATTAATATAAAATTAAATAACAACAATAATGATAAAGAGAATAATGGGTTATGAAACTCATCTGTCAACCACAAATCTTTAATTTGAGACAAGTTGTAGGGTTATTATGGAGCAATGTGTCAAATACAAAGGACTATTATTAATTTTGAAATATGAATATCATTTAACAATTGAGCAATTGGGGAATTATGTGTCACACTCTGTTGCTGCCGAAAGTTAGCTTTATTTTTCATTCATATATTAAGACACATTGGTGGGGTCTTCCTGCTATGTTTTCTTCTCCTTATAACAAGACATAACATAACACCATTTTTCAATTCCCACACTACATTAATCAATCATTTATCAATATATAAAAACAATTGTCACAAATATAACAATAACATGTATAAGAATTTTTTGTTTTTTCTTTTGTTGAAAATATAACCAAATTTATGCTCAACAGCCATAGTAAAATTTATCACTTATATAAATAGTCTCTATTTGGTATAGTCTTTTAGAGACAAATCTTGCTATATTTATCATTTTAAAAAAATGTTTTAATATACTTAATTGTTAGTCTTAGAAATACTATTCATTACTCTAATTGATGAGTGAAAATGTTCATCTACTAGCTAGATTTGATTGGTTGAAATATACATGGAAGGAATAATTTTGAATCTAGATTCATTCGAGGAGAATATTATATGAAAAATATCTATTCAAATAGAAAAATCATCCTAAAGCAGATTCCAAGGTAAGCATTAGCACACATGTGTTCTCCTTTTTATGAATGTCATGTGTGACAAAAAGGGGTACATTAACAACGTTAAATTACCAACAATAATTAGTATTAATGGTGGTTAAAAGATAGTGAGCCTTAGTCATTTTAAAAATAAAAGACTAAATTGATTCAAATACGAACTAAATTAGTATATAAATTTAGAATAAATTATATATAAAATGAGTAATGAAGTAGGAAAATTTTAATTATGTTTTGTTATAAATACTGTGATAAATTGCTTAACTTATCAATAGAGATTAAGAAGATTGATTAAAATAATAATAATCCACGTTATAAAACCTAGGGCACCAATAGTAATGATCCTCACCACAAACCCAATAAATTAATCAAATATATCACTAATGCAAGAGTAGATTTATTGATAATAATCCACTTTTTGAAAATTAATTTCAAATTTCCTTGTTATCTCAGTTTCGTTAAGGTTTTAAAAGTACTTTAAAAATGTAGAAAAGAAAGGTGTGTAAGCAAAAGGCAAACCACATTAGTTTTAAAGAATAATTAAAACCCAAGACTCCATTTTAGTTGTTATTTGAGTTTATTTTTCTTTTTTTAATTTGAGAAAATTGTACTTTTCTTAAATAAAAAAATAACTTTCTTCCTGTTTCATAAAAAAACATTTAAATTTATCAAATTCTAGAAGTAAAAAACATGTGTTCTTAAAATCCAACTTCTCTAATTTGTTTTCTAAATTTAGTTTCGATTTATGGGAATTATGCAGATAACTCAAACTTAAATTTAGTGCAGATTCTTAAAAATGGATTGCAAGAAAAACAAATTATATCACTACACAAATTAAATGAAAGATGTTGATGTGAAAACTTGAACAACAAAATATGTTTTCCCTAATAACAATAGTGAAGTGAATTTGTTTGAAGGGGAGTAGAACATATTTTGCAAAGAGAAAAATTCTATAGACTAATATGATACTTTGTGATACACACTCCAATGCTTAAATTTATAAATAGTTTAAGGGCAGGAATCAAGTTATCCAATATAAAGTTATAATGATATATTTATAAAAGAGGTTGACCTAGGTTTTCTTCTATTATTCATTTAATTTTCAAAATATATATCAAAGGAATCGCCGATGAACTGATGGTGATAAATACTTTTTGGTTGTCACAAATTTGGGCTAGCCTTTACTAATTGGTTGTTGGATAATATGGACTTTTTTGGTCAATCCTAGCGGTAGCTATGACAACCAAAACGTCCTTATTACCCGTTAGATCATCATCGATGATGCTTGAGAGCACTACTAGGATAGGCAAAAAAAAGTCCATATTACACAACAACCAATTAGTAGAAGCCAACTCAGGCTGTGACAAAACCAAAAAGTCCTTATTACCCATCAGATTATCGAAGTAGCCTTAAAGCAGTTATCTGATAACATGATCGAATCCTAGGTAAAATACTTAAGTTCGGGGGTATGTTGGACATATCATCGTATATTAAAGTTATCGGATGGTGTTGTTGACGACTTATTAGGAGGTGGAAGTTGAACTTTTCGACCCAACTCAAAGGATCATTGGACCAACTAAGCTAGGCTACTTAACCCTTGGAGCTTAGGTTGATGTTCGTGGGATAGTTAAGGTCAAAGGTCTAACTTTCCACTTCTGAGCCTTGTTGATTACATTTATCCTTTTGACCTAGAATCTATACATAGAAAAGTGAACCTCTCTAACTATATTATCTCTAGTATTACACTGAAACCAATTGCTGTAAATGTTGGCTTTTAAATCAAAATTTAATTAATTTCAGTCAATAAAAAAAAAAAGAAGAAATAAAGTAGATCCAAATTGGATATAATTAATTTGACTTTGTTCTAAAGAGTTATAAATTAATTGGTTTTAGTGGGTGGCACTATGGATAGTAGTCCACTTTTAAAAGTCAACTATGAAGAAAGTTTTTCCAATCCAAATAAACTTGCAATTCCATTATTATTATTATTGGAAGCCATCATTAAAACTTGAGAACATTTCACATGTTTGGCCTCTCTCATAGACTTGCTATCAATATAAAAAGATAATCCAAAATAATTTGTGAGCTCATGTCTCTATCATACCTCCCTCTAATGAGGATGATATGAATCTCCTTTCTTATGAAATCAATATTGAAAATGATAGGTCCAAACCCTCACATATCCTCTATTCACATGTTTTAGTTACAACTTACTTCATCTTCATTTTCAAATGTTAATGTAACAGGTTACAAATTACAAATGTATATAGTTATTTTATTTCTTCACATCTCTACATAAAATAATTAATTGTTTTGAATTTTTTCTTCACTTTGTTCATTTTGAGATGAATAGATATAGTTGTGAGATGTATATTGTCCAAATACTTTTCTATAGCTATCATGACGTCAAAGGAGAAAATTACTATATATATATGTATAATAAAAACTAAAGTGTTATACTTTACCTTATAAAGCATTAAGACACAATTACATCCTTAATTAATTAACAGCAAAACATTGGAAAAGTACAGACTAGAGAACATGAAAAGAGTAGATCAGACCAAAAGACACACTTATACTATTCTTCTTTCTTCTTCCTCTTCTTTTTCTTTTGGCCTTTGGACAGACATTTTTAAACACATTTACACAAACAAAAGCTTTTCGATTTTATAGACACTAAAAGAAGGAAAACAGGTCATGATCAAGAAGGGCCGGAAGCATAAAGTCAAATATATAACTTGATCATGTTCTATTTTTGTAGCTGTCGACTGTGGTCGTCGGAGCAATGCTTCCCGGGTGAACTTTTTTATTCCTTGCAAGCAAAGAACCACCACTAGAGGAACCCGTGGCGGTGGCGGTCTCTCCTCGGGAGAATCGATTTGGTTCCATTCTCTCAAGTTTCTCCTTTTGTTGCTTCTGTAGGAGGTGGATTTTGGCATAGGAAGCTCCAAGGGATGACATGATTTTGAGAATATAGAGAAAGAAGGAGGCCTATAAAGAAGATCGAGGAAGAAGGAAGAAGGAAGAAGGAAGAAGGAAGAAGGAAGAAGATATTGGAATTATTATTTTGGGTTTTTCTTGTTGTTGGAAGTTAGTTTTTGTTTTGGTGTATTTAGAAGCTTTGAAATTGGTAGTATTTATAAGCCATGCATGGCTTTGGTTAGGGCTGCAAAGCTTTTAATAAATTAATTAAATCTCATATGCTCCAAACCCAATATGTTTTCTCTTAATTAATAATTAATCAAATTCAACTGTCATTGTCATAAAAGAAGGAGCTACTTTTTATAACTAATATAAATTTTTTTATCAACCAATAATATAACTAAATTACATTAGAAATTAAGTTGAACCTAAGGGTTCCTTCCCAATCAAACCAATGCTCATTTTTTACTCACTTTCTATTGGAATAAAACCACTTACTACTATCACACGATTATGCAAAAATTAAAGTGAGAAATAAAAAAAATATACTTTGTCAAAAATTATTACAACCACATAAAAAATTCTCTCTCCAACTCTAAGTATAAGAACTCGTTATATCGGTTGTAGCTAACATATGCTAAACTCAAAGTGCTTAAAATGATGGGATGATATATTTGAAATCAAAGATATTAAGCTTCTTTTATTGCCTTGAGGTGACTTTCTTGAACATTATTTCTCTAAATAGGTGAAAACGAAGACTTTCCAAGTGATCACCAAATTTAGTACTATATCGTTCGAGTATGCTTAACTGTAAAGTTTTGATGAGATTTGGTGCGTTATGATATATGAATGTGTATCCTTTTTTATGAATCATTCTATGCTTTTAGATCAAGATTTGAGGTGTCATCCAAAGAGTCATGATACGGTATGTCTAAAATGGTGTACGGTTACAACTCCCATATAGTTATTAGACACATATTCATATATGTTAAGAATAAAATAATGCTAAGCCAAATTGGTGAGGAAATTAAACAAAAATCTTTTTCACCCTCTAAATAAAGAAGCGTTTGAGGCAATAATTGGTTATTATAGTTGAGTTATAATGATTTTGTGCGTGGAGCGTAGATTATTTTAGTTTGAGTTTTAATAATATGTTATTTTAACCATGAAGTAGGGTTTCTGAAAACCCAAAATTAGAAATCCGAGCTTGTATTAATGTTTTGTGTTGGAATGCTTTGAATTTATTATTTGACGTTCTGAATGTATGACCAAAATATAACGGTCTTGTCACCTAGTACATCAATATCAACTAGAGTACATGGGCGATGAAACAAATATATTAAGTTGTATTTGTATTCATGTTATTTTATTTTGGCTCTATAAGGCTTTGAACAGTGCACAATATTAAACTCTCTAACAACAATTGAATCTATAGTATGATATTTTCTTGCTAATAAAGTTTGTACTCTTCCTTTACACGTGAATGTAGCTAACACACTGTTGGTGAACTATATGTTAAATCTTTGTGTTGATTATTCTCTATTGTTTATGTTCGCTTTTTATTTTTTATTTATCTTTGATTGTCAAGTTCTTAACATTTTTGGATGTGGTTTTGTTTATTTAAGCTTGATTAAGTCACTATATGAATTTTTTCTCATAAAACCGTTCCGTTATACTATCTCTACTAACCCTTTAAACCATGAGATTGATAATAACAAGCTCCAACTTCTCAACTTTAAATTTAGACATCTTTGTGTGCTTATTTTATTATTTATACCAAAACGAGTATAACTCAACCCAACATAAAATATTTACTATCAATCTCGATATCATATGTTCGATTTTCTTTACCCACATTGTCAAAGAGGAAAAAAAAACTCCAAAAGTTGACAAAAAAGATAGATGTATATGCATCAAAACTAATAGCCAAACATCCTTTTGGTGATGATTTCATAGGAAACCGACTAATTCCAACTATTTACCAACAAATTGAATTAAAATATATAAAACCCAAAGTACAACAACACTAAGCATGCCACACTCTTAAGAGAGTTGGTGAAGAATGAAAGCCCATGTTTTTGGTATATTATTATTATTACTACTTAATGTGAATGATTAGATTATATTAGAGATGATTTTTATTAATGAAACCACGAATGAGAATGAATAATAGTGCTTAGGAGAAAAAGGCATTTTTCAGGTCATTAAAGTGGAAGAACCACACATAGACTCAATGAAAATGAAATTAATAATTATAATCATAATTAATAATCTAAGTGGCTTAGGCTTTTTCTAAGTGGCATAACTATTAATTAGTAACCACAAATGATGGCACGTCAGATGTGGTTTATTGAAATGGAAGCTGCCTAGTTGGACATTGTAACTGTTTCAATTTTTTCTAATTAAGGGTTTAATTAATTTGATTAAGAACACACCCCATGATATCATACCAATAGAAGGGTCTTATCTCCTTAACTATCAGCCACGTTGTTGTTGTTGGGATCCAAGTTGGATTAGTCCCCTTTATTGACCAATTGATAATATTATTGTACTTAATTAATTTCATTGTGACTAAGATATAATAGATAATAGAGGTGCAGTTTAATTTGGTTAGCTAGTCATCATTTTTTAACAAGAATGTTGTCGCGACTAAATTACAAATTAGAATCTTTTGAGTTCGATCTAAATATTTAAGTTTAGTTTCAATTTAAATATGACGCACAAAAGAGAATGGGCTAGTACTAGACGAGTATTTGTGCCTAAGTTCGTTAAAGGCTTTAAGATGTAAGTTTAGTATGAGTTTTTTTTTAGAATCATAAATGACTAATTCTTTTTTTTTTTCTTAAAGTCATAATGACTTGAGTATATGTCAATTGACCTAGGGTTCGTGAACTTTCCTCCATATTTTGTACGAGGTTATAGATATGTGCCATCATAATTGCATACTTATTGAGCTAATTAACCTATATAAAACTTTTAAATCAAACAGATTACAGTCATTTTGAAAAATTTATTTATTGATTCTTGACTAGATATATACAAGATAAAGAAAACTAAGCCAACTATCACGCCTAATTTAAACTAAATATTCAAACCACAACTAGTAAATTTGAAACTTGTAAAGAGGAACTAATTGAAACTATATCCAAATTAAGTTACAACTTTTAAAGGGAAAAGAATCAGACCATGATAATATTTCTAAAATCATTTAAAAGGTGAATACTATTTTCTTTTTTAAATTTGGTACGGTAGAAGAATTTAACTATAAACTTCTTAGTTGAGTTCGCTTTAATTAATATTACTTTAAAATAAAATATTACATAAGTAAAAAGATACAAATGACCACAAATAATTTAATGCCTGACAAAATATTGAACACAGTTGTTCAAAATTGACATGTAAAAGATGTCCTAACATCAACTTCAATTTTTCCTCTATGTACATATACACACATGTATAAAAAACAAAATTAAGTAGAGACTATCATGAAAAAAATTTGCATATATATATAAGATAAAAGTATTTATCTTAGTGAAATTAAAAAAAGAGATTTAAAGAGTCTCGAGAATATAAGCATAATTCGATTCATAAAATATCAATTATCATTCAATTTCAAAATTTGGTAAAAGATGATCCACTAATATGTTTTGTTCGTCAATCATTTATTTTCTTATAAATATAAGAAAGGAAGAGAATAATATATATATATATAGTTACCAATAGCATTTAAAATATTACTTGAGCTAGGTTTAATTATACTCCTAGTTCTTACTAATCATTTGTTTGAACCAATAGGCTGACATCTTAGGAATTCTGTTGAGATTGTGTTTGTAATCAACATATATGATACCAAACCTTGAAGTATAACCTGATAGCCATTCAAAGTTATCAAGCAAAGACCATGCAAAATATCCACTCACATTAGCTCCATCATCAATGGCTTTCTTCATGTTTTGCAAATATGTCTTGTAGTAATTTATTCTTTCTCTATCATTTAACCCTTCAGGAAGTGGGATATCAGAAGTGTCCATTCCTATCATTGCATTTAAAATAGAATTAAACGTTTAACTGTTACAAAATACCTGCTACCAGCTACTTGCCAACATATGTACGTATAACGACGACTTCTAGTGCAAACCCAATTATCAAATATCATGTGAGAAAAAAATGCTGAATGAGTTTTCAAAATTCCTATATTTTGTTTTCAAATTTTGATTACGATTATTTCAAAGATACCATATTCTTGTAGGGATAATGATTTGAAAATCTATACAAATCATATACATTTTTAGAAAAATAATTATAAAAGGGAATATTCTGTACAGTTTTTTTCTTATGAAAAAAGGAATTAGTAATAAATATAACCTCATGACTAAAACTGATCAAAAACAAATAAACAGAAATTGAGAGTGAATTACCATTTTCTGAAACTATAACGTTTGGATTTCGATAGTGTTGCTTCACATACATCAAAGCTTTGTACATTCCCCATGGTACTTCATACAACCATCCGGTATGAGCCTGAGACCAATCAAAAGTTATATTTAGTAGTTAAAAGCGAACATCGCTCAATCGATGTTAAAGATTAATTACGTACTCGTTGACCAATTGGTTTTCCATTCTTTTCATCTGTGGGAACAAAATTATAAGAAAAAAGTAGCATTAGAATATAGAAATAATTGAAGTGAAGAAGATGATTAAATAATTATAATAATAACAATGGTGTAGTAGAGTCTTACAAGCATAGCCAACATGCCAATCAGATTGATAGCCAGGAGTGGTTGGTTTTGGCCAAGTAGGGTTGAACATATAGAAAGTTGTATATTGATTGATACCCACAAAATCTACTGACCCTTTCACCTTTTTTACCTCTTCTTCACTGAATTTTGGTAACCTTTCTTTTACTATTTCTTGCATTCTTCTTGGATATTCACCATATGTAAATGGATGCAAGAACCTAATTTCAAACATATACATATATGTATAGGTTGGTGAAAATTGATATTATATATTTAATGATCCAATTTAACATAAAAATTAAACTTGAACACAAAACAAATCACAAATTGGATTAATATATTAATTTTTACCAGCCAATATGAAAATCTCTTGCTCTTTGAGCTGCATCTCTGTCTTCTTTCTCATTAGTGAGAGGTTCATAATATGTAAAATCCAACAAAATCCCAACTCTTCCTCCTTGTTTTTCCTATAGAAATTACAAGTCTATATATTAATAAAAATATTATTCACAAAAATAAAAACAAAACTTAATAAATAATTAGAAAAAAAAAGCATCTTTACTTACTTGAAATTTCTTCCTATATGTATCAACCACATTAGCATGGGAAAGAATTATATTATGAGCCACAATGTAAGGTTCAGTTCCTGAATTCCCATCTGTACAATTTCCATATTCTTTTGAACATCTTGAAGGAGGCATTATTCCGCTATTGAACCCAACATCAGCTATAACTCTCGGTTCGTTAAATGTCATCCAATTCTTCACTCTATCTCCAAATTCTTCAAAACAAAATTCTGCATAATTTGTAAAATCGATCCTGCATGCACATATATATGTTGAAAATAATTGCAATCATAACCCAATGTAGGTATGAAAATATAAGTTATACACATAAGTTTGATCAAACTTACACAATTTGCTTGTCTAGTAAACCTCTATATCTTTCTTGTAATGCCAAGGGAAGATCGTAGTGGTAAAGATTTGCATAGGGTGTGATTCCTTCACGTTGCAATGAAAAGGAAACACACACATAGAATTATAATCATTAAAATTTTATTATATTGAGTTTTTGAAATTTAAACAAATAGTTGTTTGACATTTAAAATTTAACTAAAAATTTAATAAATAAAGAGAAAATAAGTTCAATTAAAAAACAAACTAATTAAATCGATGAAATAATTACTAAAAGAAGTCGTAAATAATAAAGAGTCAATTACAATTACGACGTAATGATCGTCTTATTAAACCATAAAATACTTTAAAAAACTCGATTACTTAAATATATTATCATTTTCGCTAGACAAGTCTTTCAAATAAAATTAAAAATAAAATGACTAGAGTCTATGTCCAAAATAACAACATTATATCCTAACAAAGAAATAGTCTAATTATTTAAGTAAGTAAATAATAACTAATTTATCATTTTGTTTTCTGATTTGAAAATTATACGTCGTAAAATTTTAAATAAATTCGGCTTCATTTTTTATACCGAAAAATAAAATAGATATTAATTAAATAGGCTATAATTTGAATTTTTTTTATACTAAAATTGAAATCAAATAAAATGAATGGGTGTAACATATAATATTTTACCTTGTTGAATCATGTAGTCAATCAATCTATTATAGTAAGCAACCCCTTTCCAATTTACTTCTCCTGTTCCATCTATTGAAAAAAAAGAAGCAAAAATGAAATAAAACAGATTATTTATTAATTATAATTATGTAGCTGCAGGTAATGATTTTTGCCATTCAAAAGATAAAAATATTGTATAAAGAGAAAATTTTAAATACTTGGAAATATCCTCGGCCAAGAAATCGAGAATCGATAAGCATCGAAGTTCAGCTTTTTCATGTTATCAATGTCTTCCTATTCCAAACGGACAAAGAAATTAAATTAAAAACATAAAATTAGAAATTTAAAAACAATTTTGTTAAGATTAAAAAGAAAAATCATTAACCAGATATATATGGATATTCAAACTTCTTAATATCAATTAAATATGATGACATGATTCACGTATACCTTGTATCGATGATATTGATCCACAGCTACATCTCCAGTAGCATTGTCAACAATTTTTCCTACTCACAACCATTTCAAAAAAAACAAGGAAAAATAACTCAAGCAATTATATTTATTATGCCATGAGAATCTCTCACATCGGAAAAAAATAAGAAGATCTGATGATATTTAGTTCATTTTTAACTAAATCAGAACTCAAAAGTAATGGAAAGATATGAGTACCGGGGAGTTTAACGAAAGGATCCCAAATGCTTTGGCCTCGGCCATCCTTGTCAGCCATTCCTTCTACTTGGTATGCAGAAGTTGCAGTTCCAAAGACGAAACCTTCTGGAAATGCAGCTCGACTGAGCCCTCCGGTGTCGAAGATGGTACTGGAGAAGTCATAAGTTGGTTTGGATGCGAAAATTGTAGCAATGATGAGAGTGAGTTGAAGGAAGAAGAAGCAGATTTTCATAGTTTTTTTTTTTTTTTTTTTGTTGCAAAAGGATAGAAGATAAGAGAAAGAGTAAGAAAGTTTGAGTTTATGAATGATTGGTTTGGAAAATTTTATTTACAAAAAGTGAAAGGTTTGTTTTTATTTTTCTATTTTAATTATAGAGAAAGGAAAGGAGAATTTGGATGGTAATTGGTAGATACCGAATATATTCAAAGTGCAGAAGAAAACAAATGGAACTTATCCAAAGTAAATTCACGGGAATATATTTTCATCCGTACACAGTGTTTATATATATACATATTACTATACATATAGCAAAAGCCAACATAGTTGAATTAATTATCACTAAATCGATCAAATACTTTTAAAATTTTGATATTTTGAGTCGACATTTTCATTGAAAAAGAGATTGAACAAATGAAAGAACTAAAGATTTTGGGATGTAGACTTTTTTTTATGTCATGATATGATATCTTTTAACAACAATTTAATTCTCTAGATAGTTTGAAATTAATTTATAAATATTATAATTCATTTTAGTAAAGGAAAAAAATTTAATGGTATGTTTTGAAATAATTTCAAATTTCAAACATTTTCTTCAACATAGTCAATTAAAAATTGAACCGTAAAATTTAGAGGTATTTAGGGTTTGTTTATTGATTTTAGAAAAATATAAAATAATTTCAAATGGATGTTAGAGAAATGAGATGATATGTAATTTTTATTTAGTAATTTGATTGGAAATCATTCTAAAATGGTTATTTAATTTTTTTACACACTCATTTGAGAAATTTTTTTATAATTATTTCTCAAATAGAAAACCACTTATTAAATAATTTTAAATTAATTAATTTTTGAAATCAAACATCGAAAATCAATTCTTAATATATGGAAATCTCTTATGAGAGTTTGATATCAACATAAATTTAGTTGCTTACAAATTATTTTTATAAAATTTATCTATTTCGCTTAAATCATATCCAACTCTTATCCATGTTTAGAATAAAGTTAGAATATTACATAAATCAAATGATGACAATGGTTAAAAGAAAGATTTTGCAAAAACAAAAACTAATGACACACCTTATTAAGCAGTAGCACTAAAAACTATGTAGTAGGTGACATGATATTGTTTATATATAGAATGAAAACTATTAAAAATATATGGCTATAGTTAATTAGTTGATATATAATACAGAATGTTGGGCAGAAATTTTCATCCTAAACAATTAGGTTAGCTAGAGTTGTGTTCGACAGTAATAACTATTATAACTTATGTTTTACTAATCTTAGTTTAATTGTCAAAAAAAAATAGCATAACATTATGCACCATCTTTGTTGAGATCTCAAATTCTAACCTTTACCTTTACATGAATTATATTGAAAAAACTTTATTAAATTTTGAACTTCTAAGACCATCCCTTCCAATAATAATGTAAAGATGAATTTCATTAAACTTCCACGCTAAGTTATACAAGTAGAAAATGTGTTCAAGAGATTCAAGAGAATTCACGAGGTTATTTAATACTGTGGTGACAGTCATACGAATCTTTAGTTGGTAACTTTCCTTCCTACTTAAAGAATATTTTAGTTTAGTCAGTGCAAAATCATGTACCATAAAATAAGAGATAAACTTGAACATATAACTATCAAAGTATTATTTCTCCCGCGTTGGGTAAATTTTCCTTGTTTTAGTATCAAAATTAATATGAAAGTGTGTTTAAACTATTACTATTCGACCCGATCCTAAAGCAAGACATACTTACAAAGAGCTATACTTGATTGATATCTACAAATTAGATATTAGAGTTAAGTAAGAATCAAAAGCTCAACATATATATCAAAATTCTAACAAAACAACCATCCAAGTAGGAGAAAGAAAGATGAATAATGCTTTCCTTCGTTTTTTTTCATCCCTTTTATTTTTTCTCTTCCCTCTCTACCCCTTCCATGACAATGGAAAAGAGGAAAATCTCTCCCTCTAAATTTTTAAGTAAATTGATTAAATAAAAAATATTAAAAACTTAGTATTGTGAAAGAATAACTGAATACTTGTTTGACTAGGAATGGAGACAGACCCACATTTAGCCATAGACTTATTTGACCAAATATGGTGATTGATCCACAAGATCAACCATCTAGCCGTATAATATATGCTCTTTATATATATACACACACAACTTCATACTCTTTAGATACATATAATACTAATAACATTAGTTAGCACAATGGTAAAGTTGTCTTCTCGTCTTTTCTACCTTAACAAGATTTCTAGTATGTCCTTTCTACCATATGGATTGTCAAAGTGTCGATGACCAAACATAATATGGAGGCTATTTTTTCTATTTTGTAGGTTGTAAAAATGATTATATTAGAAAGAATAAGTTGATACCAAATATCAACTATATATCAACACCTATTAATATTTATGGAAAAGAAAACTACTACCATATAAATATACAAAGCTTAACCAAATTTGTAATTTAGCATAAAGTTATTCTTTAACAAAAAAAAAAAAAAAAGAAGAAGAAGAAGAAAAAACCCCTTAAATTAATGACAACAATTTCTCTATTTTATTATATATTAATTGATTTTCTCAAAAAAAGAACAAAATAATAATATTAATATTAAAATTTGCTTTAGACTCGGGGCAGTCCGCCGAAACCTTGTTTCGTCTTCCTCCTCTTCTTCTTCTTTTGAAGCCGCCGGCTCAGTAGCTCTCCAATGGAGGGAACCAACAAAACCGCCAAAAGAAAGCTGGTCAAGAAATCTGAAAACAAGGTCGATAAGAAACTCAAGAAAGAGCTTGAACATAACGTTCAGTCTCAACCAGTCGACGACGTCTCCGACTCCGATTTCGACGATCTTCCCAAACTCCTCGAACCCTTCTCCAAGACCCAATTAATTGAGCTCATTTGCACCACCGCTCTCAAAGACCCAAATCTTCAAGCCCAAATTCGAGCTGCTGCCGACCGCGATGTTACTCACCGCAAGATATTTGTCCATGGCCTCGGTTGGGACACCACCCGAGAAACCCTAACTTCGGTTTTTGAATCTTTTGGTGAAATTGAAGATTGCAATGTGGTTATGGACAGAAACACAGGTAAGGCTAAGGGATATGGGTTTATATTTTGTTCAAATCCCGGCAAGGTGCAATTAAGGCGTTGAAGGAACCTAGGAAGAAGATTAATAACCGGATGACTTCGTGTCAATTGGCTTCTGTGGGTTCAGTGCCGCCCCCGCAAAGCCAGGAGGTTGGGCCGCGGAAGATTTATGTGGCTAATGTGCACCATAATGTGGATGCTGAGAGGCTTAGGGCGTTCTTTGCGAAATTTGGAGACTTAGAGATGGGTCCGATTGGGTTCGATCCCGAGACAGGGAAATCGAGGGGTTATGCCATTTTTATTTATAGAACGAATGAAGGTGCGAGGAAGGCTCTTGAGGAACCACACAAAGTGTTTGAAGGGAACAAATTGCACTGCCAGAGGGCGTCTGAGGGGAAGAACAAGAATCAAAATTCCACACAGGCAGCGGAAAGCTTAGGGCAGAATCAGACGCCGGTTATGGCGGCAATGGCCGCAGCTCCTAATTTGCAATTGTTTGCTCAACATCCGGGCCTTAATCATCCGGTGTATGGTGGATATGGGAGTCCAGCTTTGGGAGGTGGTATGTTGAACCAGGGAGTAGTTCCCATGAGTCAAGTGGGTTTGGTTGGTAGTTCAGTTGGGGCTGGGATTGGCTTGAGTGGTTACAGTGGGGGGTCGTATGGCTTAAGCCAATTAAGTGCTGGTGGTTCGTCATTGCTAGGCTCTTATGGGCCTGGTTCGTCATCGTTGAAGGGGTTGCCGCACATTTACTCAAGCACAATGCTCGGTAAGACGGTTTCTGAATCGGGTCAGGCGGCTGCTGGTGGGTCTCTCGGAGGATACACGTCACACTTGTGGTATGAAATGTTTCATATTCTTTTTATTTACTGCACTTCTACCATTTAAATGTTTCAACTTTTCATTCAGTGCATATCATTAATTACAGTGATAGGTAGTATATAGATTATTGATGGGTACTGTTAAGAACTTAAGACTGTCATCAACAAAAGCCTGCGTGTATAATTGTGACTTAGATGATTGATATATGAAATACCTAGGATGGCCAATGGCCATTAGGAGGTAATTCTGAGAATTTGTAATTCATGAAGTGGCAATCAAATCCTTTCGAAATAAATAAATAACTCATGTGGTAATCAAACTACTTTAGCAATGAATAAAAATGCTCTTCTTAAAAGGTAGTCATGACCTCTGGCCAAGGCAGCTTTATTTAATACTTCACACATATTATCTTTGTTTATGTTTATGACATCGGGTAGAGTTTTCAAAGTACTTGGAAAGGAATTGGTAGGGACTTCTTTGAAAAGAGTTGGGTAAAGAAGGAGGTTTATGAATTTTGTTTAGTAAACTAGAGGAGGATGGCTTGTTGCTGTGGTATGCAAGAGGTTTTAGGAGAGATAATGTTTACAGGGTGCTGGTAGATGCGACTCCTATTATAGTAAAAGTTTAGGCTTAACAGCCAGCAAGTGTATCGATTTAGAAAAATGACGTTGAAACTGATTTATTGGAAGACCAAAATTTCTGCTTGATTGACTAAAAACCCATCCAAATGGATTGCTAAGCTTACAAGAACAGAATCAAATTGACCAAATAAACCTGATTTGTTATACTTATACCTAACAAATTTTGGTTATGAAGTTGCATCTGCGGCTCTGCCAATAAAGTCTTGTAATGGGTTACCTTGTTCTTGAGATCTGTGCCAATACATCCTTTCTATCTTGAGGGAAAACAATTCTTAGTAGCTCAAAGTTATTTTGAACGAACATGGGAGCCAGGATTTGGGATGTTAAATAATAACTCCCGCTCTTAATAGGACCTTGAATGCTCATTGGAGTTCCCATTACCAAAGGCAGTCCGGTGGTTTAAGAGATGCATCCTCCTATAAGATATACGAGGAGGATGTTTGATGTAGTATGAATACCTTTTGTTCTCTTTTACGTACATCAATCACCTCTCATATTATTGAAAAACTATCACAGTTACTGGACTTTTGAGAAATAGCACCGGCTTGCCTTTATTTTGTTGATTGCCCAACAATGTGTATTGTCTATTGTGTACACAAGGGAGTCCACTGTCTTAGGGAAATAGAAACTAATTATATTAGTTTCCTTTCCACCAAAGTAAAAAAAAAAAAAAAAGATTACCCAGGCAAAACTTAATAGCTAATTGAAATAAAATACAAGACAATAACAATGTAATTCTGTAACAACCTACGTCAAGCTGAGAGAGTGGGGCTAGAGAGATATGTCTTTTGGTTTTGCCATTGTTGGGTAGTAAGGGATTTAGAACGCCTAAGAAGGTGTGATTGCTTGAGTTGGCTCAAGGCATGGTCTGGGATAACTACCAAAGTGGACCTCAAGGAAGTGGAGGGTAGGTATGGCAGCAATGTGCATGGTTGAACTTGAGACTTCTATAGCTATGGTGAATCTGGACACTTGTAGAGTATGCACTGTGTCCTTTGATCTTGTAAATTGGTGACTGTGTTTTATTTGTTTCCATCCACTATCTCACTTTTGATCTAATGGGTCTTTGAGCGGGGTCTGTCAGGTGTTCTGATACAGGGATCTAATGGGTTTTTGACCTGGGTCTGTTAGGGATATATCTGTGATCCTTAGGAGGAGATGATTATTGGGACAAGAACAAAAGAAAATTCAAGATAGAAAGATGTATTGGAAGGATGTTCAAAGGGGACTCTATTAATGCCTCTCCCTTGTATTTCTTTATTTTCTTCCAATAAATTTTTCAGTCTTTTTCCTCCCTTTCCTTTTAAGTAACAGTTGGAGCTCTTTTTCGAAGTGTTTTTTTGAGTCTTTTCATTGCTCTTTTTCGGTTGGTTTGACCTTCTTTATCCTTTCCTTCTTTTTTTACCCTTATTGTACATACGCACATCTAGAAGCAAACATCCAAATGCCGAGCGACCTCAAACTGATTCTTTATTGATCCTTTTGAAATGACATTTTTTATAATAAACTTTAAAGTGTTTGTTAAAATTAAAATCAACTTATTTTCAATTTTATTGGTCACCAAATATTGCAAGTTTTAGGAAAAGAACACTTGTAGCCATCTAAATCAATAAAGCCCCCTCTGATGACTATTTAGTTTTTGAAAATTGTGTTTGTTTTCTCACTACTTTTCTATGGTTTTCATCTCTTATTGATGTAATTACAAACACAAACACTAACTCTACTACAACTTATTTTTTACTTTGCTAACAGCTGGGTCAGTATCTTGTAATTTGAATAATATTAGAATTTTAGATTTGTAAAAAGTTGCCGTTTGAGCACTGGGAAGTTGGCCAATTTAAAGCTCCTCTCCTCCATCTCAATTTTGAATAATATACCCAGAAGTATTTCTTTGAAATCAGATTCTCCAAGATGAGATTCATCACTTATATTTTATATATTTTTTTATTCTATGGCAGATTTCAAAAACAAAATCATTTTTTTTTAAACTACGGGCTTGTTTCATTTCCTGTTTTTGGTTTTTGATTTTTAGTTCTTAAAAAATAGGTGTGTTTGGTAACTAATTCACTTTGTTTGTTTTTAAAACAAGAAATTTGTTTTTTAAGTTAGGAAGGAAAACTGAAAATGTAAAAAGAAGGATTTTGTTTTTAAATCAGTCACCTAATATTTATGGTTTTTGTTTTTAATAAACCAAAGTTTAAAAACGGAATTTAATAAACAGAAAAAACAAAAACCATAAACTGAAATGGTAACTGAATGGGGCCTACATCTTTTTTCGTAAAATTTAAAAAGTATGGCTTGATTTTAAAAAAAACTCAAAGTAGAAGGAAGTAGTGTTTACAAATTTAATTCTCAAAAACGAAATGTTTTTCAAAATAGGCCTAACACATCCTAAGACTTAATAGCTATCCTCAAGCTTAAAGCATCTTTACCCTAATTGCTTCACCATGCAAACTCGAAAGAAACTTATCCCTTGTTTCACTCGTGTTCTTAGATCTTCTTCTCACCTAATTTGATTTTTTATCATGTTTTCATTTATTTTCCAATAGAATTTGCCTCGTCTTCCAATGATTTGAAAAGTGTTATCAGGTTGAAATTGTGTTTTTCTTTGACTTGTACCGACCAGAAAACAATTCATCAAAATTTTATTTTATTTATTTATGAATTATTATGTTTCCTGATGGTCACAAATACTGAAATCTATCCATCGGATGGTGCTTGTCTTTTAATTTTGAGCCAGTTTGGTTCAGTCTTTTAATTGCCGACTTAGTCACTTTCCCATCCTTCTCAATTATTAATTTGGATTTTTTTGGCACATTTCACTGAATTTGTTTTTGTACTTTCTTTTGATGATCGTTCTTTTGCTATGCTTTTTCTGATTAGATGGGTTTGGGGAACTTGTTGATTTTGTTGTATTTCAGTCAACAATAATAATGCGGATGTGTTTTTGGTTTTTGGTCTTTTACTTTTATTATTTTATTTTATTTTTCTTTTTTTCTATCTTTGATTTCTTGTTTCATTTTTCTTATTTGAATCTTCAACTTCATTGTTTTGATGGGAGTATTCATTTGACAGGCCAGATTATTAGTTTGCGTTGTCTTATTTCTTTTAGATGCTTGGGAATCCATATTTGCGTTTGAGGTGCTGCTGAACTTGTGGATGAATGATCCTGTACTTTTGGGAGAGTTTATGTTAAGAGCTTCATTTGGGCTAATTTGGCTTTGATACCTTTTCCAACAAACCCTTTTCGTTTCCTCTTACCGTTTTTCCTTTTCTTTCTTTTTCTTTTTTTTTCCTTTTTTCCCTTTACTTTTCTTCTTTCCACCCCTCGTTTTAGTTTTATGTAGTAAGGACTGCTGATTGGCACCAGCCTTGTGTTTTATACTTCACTTTTGTCAATATTATCATTTTTAATCTTTTTAAAGTTTCGTGTGTGTGTATATATATATATATATATATATATTTATTTGTATATATATATATATATATTTATAATTACTATTTTTGTGATGTCTTTTTTTTGTCGGGTAATTTAATCCTTTTAAGACATTGGTTGAATATTTAGAGGCCCCCTTTCTGTCCTCTTGGAAGTGATAGAGTTAATTGAAGTCTCTTATTTATAATTACTATTTTTGTGAAGTCCTCTTGGAAGTGATAGAGTTAATTGAAGTCCTTTTAAGACATTGGTTGAATATTTAGGACTAACCAAACTTCTCAGCTGAGTCCAGTGCTTAAAATATTCAGAAGAGTGATGATAAGATGCCTATTATTTTGTACTATTATTAATGCTAATTTTCTAGGCTATGAATATATAATATTCTTCTGTGCTCCAAGTTCAAGAATTTGCAGTGGAAGAACTTTTGTTACGCAGGTTTCCTCTTCCTTTCTTTTTGGTAGCCGTTCATCGCCTTCATCCTCATCAGCCCCTTCTCTTCTTCAATTTTGGTCATTTTTGCATCGACCCCAAATCTTCTTCCCTGTTTGTTGCCTCCATTGCCATGGTCTTGACCATCTAGTTCTAGAAACCTTTTTTGAATCGATTCTTACGAGAGTTGACTTTAATAAAGTATAAACCTGACCCACAGCATTAGATTCTTTGAATTGGCTTGGAGGTTTGATTCTCCAAGTTCTTGAGTTGGTAACTCTAAAGGTCAGAAGGCTGATGATGGACAGAGAGCAGACAACTTGGAATATCATTATATTGACATCATTCTAATATAACACAAGGTAAGGGTATGGGCATGTGTGTATATATATAGTTATATATTTATGTTAGTACGTGTACTTCTTGCATTGATTCAAGTTAAGCTTTAGTTGATGCCTGATGTTTTCACTGCATTCCTTGCAAAACTTTGAAACATTTCTATGGTTCCTGAATATTCAAATTCTTTTTGTTTATTTTTCCAGACAATTTTAATGAAATTTGTATCAACTAAATGACACCATT
Source organism: Cucumis sativus (assembly GCF_000004075.3). Classification (NCBI taxonomy): domain Eukaryota; kingdom Viridiplantae; phylum Streptophyta; class Magnoliopsida; order Cucurbitales; family Cucurbitaceae; genus Cucumis; species Cucumis sativus. The sequence continues at coordinate 3,152,369 of NC_026658.2, forward strand.
TTCTTAAGAAAAAAAAGGAAAGTGCTTCCTTGATTTTGGCAAATGTTTGGGGTTAGGCTTGGTCCTTTGATTTAAAAAATATTACACATTTAGTCTTTTTTTTTTAAGTTTTGAGATTAATTTTCAAATTTACAGTATCGTTTCAATTTGATCGATTTGACTCCATGATTTACGTTTTAACTTTGGTTATTTTATTTGTTTAATTTTTCATTACATTTTATAACCTTGGTTATTTTATTTTTTAACCTTGTTTATTTTATTTATTATTATTTTCACTTTTAATCATTACTATTAGTGTCTATTAATTATTTAAAAATAATTACGAAGTAAGATTTATCATTTATTATTTAAGTAGTGAAACAAAATTAATAAACAGCAGCTAAAGACAAAAGTGAGTGAAAATTTGAGGTTTTAAAGTGAATCAAAAGAAAAGATATTTTCTCCTTATTTAAAAAATGTAAAGGAGTGATTTTAAAAAGGGAATGAATTTGGAATAATTTGGAATGGGGAACCAATAAAAATGCACACAATATTTGGTATTAGGCAAGAGTAAATTGATTCATTTCCGTATAGAAAAACAGAATAGATTCATCTCTCCTAAATTCCATGATTTATTTTGTAAGTATTGTTAATGATTTTCAATTAATTAATTTTCTCAATTCAATTTTTATATAAACTGTGATTTTGATTCATCATTCTGGGCTTACTGTCGAGGCGGACTACACATTTGGGCCCTTAGGGAGGCCCAACGAATCAAGCACACGTGGCGAAGAAGAAGGGTGGCTGAGAATGGAACCGACGTGGCGGAAAACATATTCTTTGAGAATCCTCTTTTAGAAGAATATTTTGGGGGAAGAAAAGGAAAGGAAGATGGGAGGAAAGGAATAAAGAGAGGGGTTTATGAAAAGGAAATTATTATTATAATTATTGTTTGTGAGAAGATTATGGAGAATTATTTATAATATTTATTTGGAAGAAGGATTACGATAAAAAGATTGTATTTTTTTTTTCATTTGTGTAAAAAAAGTGTACCAAAATAATTGTGAAAATAAAAATGAAATTCTTGTTTTTTCTTTTTTTATGAATTCAATATAAAATGTAAAATGTGAACATTTTTTGCATTTGTGTAGAATTTTGTTGTTGTTCCTATCACAAGTTCATTTTCTTTAGTTATACCCTAATTCAAATACACCCAAATTTTACATTAATTCTTTTTGTTCATTTTGTATAAATATTTTTTGTTAGCAACTACAAAAGTGAAATTTTTTACATTAAATCAAATACACAGAATAAATTATATTATTTTTTTTCTTCATGTAAAATATGTTTTTGAAATTATTACAGTAAATTCAATTCATAGAGAAATTGTATTATTTATTTTTTTTCATTTGTAGTTCAATTTGTTAATTCCAAAAATATATGTTTTTTTCTTGTTTTGTTGCATTTTCAGAGATTCAGTAAAGAAATAATTGGAAAGGATTATAATAATAATAAAAAGTTAATTATTTAAGACAAAAACTTACAAATTTTTGTTATTTATTTTGTTGGAAAGAAGATTCAATGAAGTGTTGTGTTGATTATGGATTAAGGGTCCGTTTTGATTGAATTAAAAACATAATGTTTTTCAATAATACATTTCATTTTAAATACTTTTTCGAAAATGAGTTTAAAATTTAAACATTTAATGTTTGGTTAGATTTTTTTATAATTGTTTATATATGATTTTGGTTTTTAAAGATTTCTTTAAAATACATTATTTTATAAATGAATTTTTAAAAAATACATTATTTTAATTTGCCAAACACTACCATTTTTTTCAAAATAGTTTTTTTGGCAAAATTAATCACTTTAGAATCTCAACCAAACACACCCTATATATCTCTTATTCTAAGCGAATCTCCACACCAATGAGAAGAATATCTAAAATAATAAGATCACGACACAATTGTACATTTTATTTAGAAATATGATCAATCATCAATGAGAAATGAGAACTTGTTAATCATAAATTGACTTAAAAGTTTAAGTTAACATATTCGTAAATTGAATGTTATATATCATTTAACAATTTTATTAAGTTAAACTTTGAAATTTTAACGATCTAATAGATCATACTAAAATTGAAAGTGAAGGAAGAAAAAGACTATAAAGTTCGAAAGAGATTAAAGTTCAATATGAAATTTGATAGAACTAAGTCATGCACAGCGGAAAAAGAATCGAATTTCTACCCTAATTGCCACAATTAACATGTAACCATAAACTAATCAAATTAGGGTTTTAAGAAGTATTACCTTTGAAGCTTTCAAAAGGTTTGATGTCTTCTTACCAATTCTACCCGAGACCACCACTAGTACTCAACTGCTATCCTCTAGACAAAGAACCGGGTTGTGGGACCCAATTTTGGTGTAGAAAGTAGTGGAGATAAAATGAGATTGGAAGCTTTTTTTTTTTTCTTTTGTTGAGATTATGAAAATGATAAAAGAGGCAAAAGTCCTTCAACATTTGAAAACATCTCTATTTATAGCCTAATTACATGCAAAAATGCATGCAATTCAATTGCCAAATCTCAACACCTAATATTCCACTAACAATTAGTGGAACTTAGTGGGCTAGGTGTCTATATCTCATATAGCCACATATCCCACTAAGAGTTAGTGGGATTATCCAACAAAATGTTGGATTTTCCCACTAACTTAGTCCAAGGGTAAAATGGTCATTAGATTTTTCTAGTCAAAAGTCAAACTTTGACTTTTCTAAGTCAAAAGTCAATATTTTGACTTTTTACCATTTTGTCCGTCTTGACTAATTCCAACCTCCCGAGCATGAATCCGCATTCATTTTTCCAAAATTCAAATCACATTTGAATATAAGGCCGGTCAAAGTTTGACTTTTCAAAGTCAAAAGTCAACATTTTGACTTTTTACTATTTTTGACCAATTCCGAGCTTCTTAGTATGAATCCGCATTCATACTTATAGTATGTAAAACATAAAGCTCTATTTCTAATTAGAAGACCGACGATTATATCACTGTATATGTCGGTTTTCCTTTCTTCTCCCTATTCGAACAATTCGACTTATTTCATCACACTGTTCTAAGTTTAATCCATATGAGCTAGCAGAGGAACCTAATGGACCTATAGATCATGGGCTCCAACGATTCAAGATTAACTAGCTAAACTCTTTTAAACCGAGTTAATCAACATTCGTTAACTAACGGGTCATTCCACTAAAGTCCCGTAGTTGCACTCCCCTCACTATAGATATATTTGTGTCCATTTGATAAAACCATAATCAGTAAGTTAATCCTTCACAGGTTGCTCGTAACCTTGGCTGGGTCAAAATACCGTTTTACCCCCAAGATTACATCTTGCTCCTTAAGTCCCACTAATCCACTATTGAACAATTGGTTTAAGGTTCAACCTATAAACTTAATCCCTCTCGGGCCAATGAGAGGGTGGGGCCCCTTGTTCAAGACTTGGATTCAGTGCTTAAGAGAGCAACCTATCTACTAACCCTAAAGCGGGTAGGAGTGAATTCCATCTTGTACCCTATGTTCCCAGCTATCCACCCGATCTTACCCCTGAAATGGGAGGCTTATTGGGCCAACGCTGATGAGCTGCCCTCACCTATGCAGATCTAAGGATAATCTCGTATGAACAGGAGTTCATAGTTAACTCAGGATTAAGACTAAGTTACCTAGGTCATCAATAATTGAGATAGTCAGTTTTAAACAGTAAACGGTGTTATAACGTAAAAATGACTAATTCATGGTTCAGTCTTATGTAAACATTTTACATAGGATGCCCCCACTTTCATGTCTCTACATGAACGATTAGGATCACATCGTTTGTACTACAAAGTGGGCCGCATCCATAGTCTCTCAAAATAAGGCGCCCAACCTTTATTTCATATACTATAGACTATTTAGGCTATATACTCGAACTTGATCCACGTTTATGTTTACACATAAAGTTCAAGTTTATTCAAAAAATAGCCTTGGAACTTTGATTTATTGGATTTAAGATTATAATATTTAATTTCTCAATAACAACTTTATTGAATAGAATATGATTTACAAACTACGAGTTTTAGGACAAAAAATTCCAACAAAATTTTCTATTTCATATGTGAACCTTCGTGAATGAAAAAAATATACAAATTAAATTAAGTAAAACATTTAAAAAAGTGAATGAAGTTAGATTATTAGAATTTGAATAATTGACTTCCGTTAATATGAACAATACTCTGAATTGCCGTATCAAACTTGAATATGAATTGGACTCTTAAACTTTGATAGATAACTTAGCTTCAAAGTGAGCATTCCACAATATAATTGATACGTAGTCTTTTAATTATTTTGTTTGTAACCCGTCATTGAAACTTGCAGCATAATAATTGCCCTCATGACATGATTAGGTTTATAACTTGGTTTGGACTCCATTGAGCTTAACTTTCATATTGTGATTGTTTATTTCCTAATCAATAGGATTACTCAATTAATAGTGTGGAATGAAAAGTGTTATGCATGAATGGGGAAGAGGAAGCTTTGAGATTAAGTTATGATCACTTCCCTATACCCTTTGTTTAATATGAACATTTTTCTTTAATTATCATTATTAGTCTCATTGTTCTTGACATCTCTTTAACAAAGTGGAATGTTTATTGTTTTTATAATTAGTTTCATTTTTAGTTCTTTAGTGAAATCTTATCTATTAAGAATATATGAGAGCATGTGTTTTTAAGGATAAATATATATAAGCAACGAAAAAGAGTTCAACATGGATAATTAAGTTCTTATGATAAAGGAAAGGACACGTTTTCTAGATAACTCATTCACATGTCCATAATGATATGATATTGTCTACTTTGAATATACACCTACATAACTTTGCTTTTAGTTTTATCCCAAAATATGTCGTATTAACAGAGACAGTTGTCATTAACCTTAATGATTATTCTCTCGCCCAATAAAATATTGAAATGAAATATTGAAAAAAAGAACTTCTTAAAAGAAAAAAAGAAACTAATAATGGTGGAAATGAAGTGTGATGTCAAATTGTGTCCCAATGGGGAATGGGTTTTAATTCTCACAATATCTCTCTCCTTCAATCAACTTTAATTTTTGGAATTTTGAAAATTGACTAATGCACCAAAACGGAACCCAATCACTTTCCTTAAATGGAATTCAATATTTCCTCTCAAATCCGAATACTTTGCCCACAAAAGCAACCAATTTTCTTTTAAACACAAATACACATTTAAATTTACACAAAACAAAACCCCCCTTCACCCTTCACCCTTCACCCTTCACCATTCTATTTCCCCTACAAAACCAAAAAAGACCCTTATTTTTATATCTATTCTATACCCTTTTAATCATCATAATTAAACCATAATCAAACTTTAATTTCAAACATTTCAATATATTAAATACAAGTAATCTATCAAAATTTATTATTTTCTGTATGAAGAAAAAAAATTTGTGGGATGGATTATACGTATTCTATATTATTTTTTCTATATATATAGATGACCTCTTCTTTGATGTGCATGTGCCAGTGCACTTTAGTCTCTTCTAATGGAGAGATTTGGGAATTAAGTATAAGCCTAAGAAAAGGAGAATTGTAAGGTTTATAATTTGGTAACTAAAATCAGAAGTTTGCATGAGGTTTTGAAGTATAATTCATATGAATATTATTCACAACAATTTTCAATAGTGTTTGTTTTGTTTTATATATACGAAGAAGATTTCTAATACAAAGTGATGTATATGCACTGGAGCCTCATTTGTAATGAATTTTTTAAAGCTAAAAACTTTGGTTGTATTAAAATTGAAGCTAACAAAGATTAATTAATTTTAATCAAAGTGTCAAATACAAGAAATGAATTTTTTATTTTACTTTTGAAATAAAAATAGAGGAGAACGAAACAATCACGATTAGAATAGAATGGAAATTTGTATCAATCATGATTAAAATAAAAATGAATCTTCATGTAATTAAGAATAAATTTCAATGGATGTTTACCTAATAACATTCTTTTTTTGTTTCTTTAATCAATTTCTCCCTTCATATGTTCTTCACCAATTTCCTAATTTTCTCAACCCATCTCCCCGTCTCCAATTTTCTCTTTATTTTTTTTTCCAATCCAAAGGCTATGAAATACCAATTGAAAATTATAAACTTCTGTTGAAATTGTAATTAAAATAAAAGCAGTAGAACATATCATATCACTTTAATAATATATCAAAAACTACAAATGAATATTAAACAAACACATGTGACAAAAGAACTCGCAACTTGAATAGTACTGTAATATATTTATAAAATTTCTTCTATACGTTAGGATTATATAATAAATGTAAAATGATAGAAAGGTTACGTGAATAAACACTTAAACTAAATGAATTTTATTGATCTCGTTGTTGACAACAATTATGAAAGAAGCACACAACGATATGTAAGGATAAAACCTTTGTATAAATAAGCAATAAAATTGGACGACAAGAGGGTCAAGGAATTTAGATTTTCCTTGTTGAAATGCTAATTATTCAAATAATTTATACTTGATCCGATCATTTTCCCGATCTCTGCTTTAATAATTCCATGGTCAATTATCAATGGGAAGTTAGTTCTTGACTGATGCTGCAAAACAAATGAATAAAAAATCAAATTAACAAAAAAAAAAAAAACATTAAGTTGAAAGAAATAAACAATCAATTTTTTTTGAATGAGTTTTCATTCTAAAATTTCGACTCTACGATCCCTTCAATTTCTAGCATCAAAACTATTAAAGTAAGGAATGCGAATCTTATCAAACACACTAATTTCAAGAATAAAGGTTAAATTTTGCCTTGCAACTAAAATTTATCTCACTTAAAAAATTAATTATTGCCTTAAAGAAAACAAACATTTCTGTTGAGATTGAAGAAAATACCAATAGTCTTTTCCGTGCAATCATTGTTGCATTTCTGATGACATGAAGCATTGGCATTGCCTTTTGCATCACATTCTTTCCTGCATGTTAGTACACATGATTCCATTTGAGGCCATAGTTTCATTCCTTCGGCGATACTTTTGATCTTTTCGGCCGCCTGAAGATCTGGGCTCATGTTAGCGGTCGTCTGTGCCTTGGAGAATTGTAGTGATCCCATCACAACAATGCACATAAAGAAAACAACCATAATGTTTTTTGCCATTTTTTAGTTTTAGCTTTCTGTAAGTCTATTTTTTTTTTTTTTGTTATGGGCTTTATGGTGTGAGGAAAGGAGAAGACCATTTTATAGCAATTTTAGTTGTTAAATTTAGATTATTTAGCAAAAAGTAGGGTTTTCTCTCACTCTCTCTCTCTCTATTTGTAACAAGTGGCCCGTGCATGTTTGTTTGTTCTCTAAATACAAGCAGAGGAAGAAAGGGTCATGACATCAAATAAAATGGTTGTGTTGACTAAAAATGATGTCTCAAATTAAAGGAGAATAAAAAATGAAAGCATATACAGCCTAAAGTGTGTAACAAACGTGAAAACTCAAAGTCAAGGTCGATGTTAATTTTATTCTTTCACGAACAAATAATTGTTGAAAACATTCCTTTTTTGAACTACTCCTCTTTTACGGAAGTCCCTTGTGTCTTTAATCTCCATGATGTGGTTAATTTACTTTACCAAAAGCAATAACAATACTAATTATTTCAAAATAGTTTTACGTTGTAAAAAAATATAAAAGAAAGAAAGAAGGTGTGGTTAATTTAATAGAGAGTGCATTGAGTCAATTATAGAATTCAAAACACTCATCACAAACTTAATCATAAACAATATACCTCAAACCCGGCCCCAAAGTATTTAGGGCACATTAATATGATTTCAATTTTACCCAAAATACAACCAAATATCATTCCTCTTATATGCAGTTGAAATATACGTACAACTTCTCATTTTTCTAATTAAGAATTTAATTCAATCAATTTTTACCTAAGAACGTTCTTTTTTTTTCTTTTTACCATTTTCTCCCTTCCTATATCTTTCACCAATTTCCTAATTTTTCCAACCCATCTCCCCATCTCGAATTTTCTCTTTATTATTTTGCATTCAAAGACGAATATTCTTCTATCATCTTAACAAACTTTCATTTTTCTCTTTACAGTATGAATTACCAATTGAAAGTAAACTGATCTTAAAATTGTTACTAAAAGAGAAAGGTAATACTTTTACCGTCCAAATGGTTTGTTTTGTAGAGGGCAGGTGGTTCAACAAAAGAAATGCAAGAATACATGGAACATTTTCTACATACAAGCAACCTTTCTTCGTAGGCTATAGCATTGACCAACTTTTCAACGCTTTTGGACGAAAATAAAAATCGACTCTCGGGCATATTTTTTTCAGCTTTTGTGGGCAAGAAACTTTAATGTCACTCAAACGAGACAACCCAGTAGGTATATGTGAATTTTTGAAAACTTTGGCACCGTTCAAAATTGGGTCCTTTCTTCATAGGCTATAGCATTGGCCCCTTTTATAACGTTTTGGAGCAAAAATAAAAATCGACTTTGGGTTTTTTTTTTTTTTTTGGCTTTTGTGTGCAACAAACTTTAATGTCACTCAAAACGAGACCACTCACTTGTTAGATATGAATTTTCGAGACTTTCGACATTCTTCTAAATTTGATCTTTATTTCGTGGGCTGCATTGTCCCTTATTTTGACGTTTTGGGACGAAATTAAAAATCAACTCTCAGACTTTTTTTTTTCGGCTTTTGTGGACAAAGAACTTTAATGTCACTTAAAACGAGACCACCGAGTAGTTAGATGTGAATTTTTGAGACCTTCGGCACCGTTCTAAATTGGATCTTTTCTTCGTAGGCTATAGCATTGACACTTTTTTCAACGTTTTGGAACCAAAATGAGAACCGACTCTCAGACATATTTTTTTTCGACTTTTGTACACAAGAAACTTTAATGTCACTCAACATGAGGCCACCCAGTTGTTAGATGTAAACCTTGGAGACTTTTGACACCGTTCGAAATTGGGTCCTCTCTTCGCAGGCTATAACGTTGGCCCTTTTTTCAATGTTTTGGGACGAAAGTAATAATCGACTCTCTGGCATATTTTTTTACGGCTTTTGTGGGCAAAAAACTTTAATCTCACTCAAAACGAGACCATCCAGTAGTTAGATGTGATTTTTTGAGACCTTTGACACCGTTCTAAATTGAGTCCTTTCCTGGTAGACTATAGCATTGGCCCATTTTTCAATGTTTTGGGCTGAAAGTGAAAACCGACTCTCGGACATATTTTTTTTCGACTTTTGTGGGCAAAAAACTTTAATGTCACTCAAAATGAGACCAACCAGTTGTTAGATGTCAATTTGTCAGACCTGTAGCACCATTCTAAATTGGATCATTTCTTCGTAGGCTATAGCATTTGCCCATTTTTCAACGTTTAGGGACGAAAGTAAAAACCGACTCTCGGGCATATTTTTTTCGACTTTTGTGGGCAAGAAACTTTAATGTCACTTAAAACAAGATCACCCAGTAGTTTAGATGTAAATTTTCGAGATCTTTGGTACCGTTCTAAATTGGGTCCTTTCGTCGTAGGCTATAGTATTCGCCCCTTTTATAACGTTTTAGAACTAAAGTAAAAATCGAATCCTAGACATTTTTTTTTTTTTTTTGTCTTTTGTGGGAAAGAAACTTTAATGTCACTCAAAACGAGACCACCCAGTAGTTAGATGTGAATTTTTTAGACCTTTGGCACCGTTCTAAATTGAGTCCTTTTTTTTCGTCAGTTATAGCACTGACCCATTTTTCAACGTTTTCGGACGAAAGTAAAATCCGACTCTCGGGCTTTTTTTTTTTTTTTTTTACTTTTGTGGGCAAGAAACTTTAATGTCACTCAAAACGAGACCACCGGTAGTTAAATATGAATTTTCCAGAACTTCGGCATCATTCTAAATTGGATCCTTTTCTCGTAGGCTATAGCATTGGCTCCTATTTCAACATTTCAGGATTAAAATAAAAGTCGACTCTCGAACATATTTTTTTCGGCTTTTGTGGGGAAGAAACTTTAATGTCACTTAAAACGATATCACCTAGTAGTTAGATGTGAATTTTCGAGACCTTCGGCACCGTCCTAAATTGGGTCATTTCTTCGTAGGCTATAACATTCGCCCATTTTTCAACGTTTTAGGACCAAAATAAGAATCGACTCTCAGACATATTTTTTTTCGGCTTTTGTGGGCAAGAAACTTTAATGTCACTCAACATGAGGTCACCCAGTAGTTAGATGTGAACCTTCGAGACCTTTGACAACGTTGTAAATTGGGTCATTTCTTTGCAAGTTATAGCGTTGGCCCTTTCGTCAACATTTTGGGACGAAATTAAAAACCGACTCTCGGGCATATTTTCTTCGGCTTTCATGGGCAAGAATCTTTAATGTCACTCAAAACGAGATCATCCAGTAGGTAGATGTGAATTTTCGAGACGTTCGACACCGATCTAAATTGGGTCCTTTCTTCGTAGGCAATAACATTGGCCCATTTTTCAACGTTTTGGGACCGAAATAAGAAACGAATCTCAAGCATATTTTTTTTGACTTTTGTTGGCAAGAAACTATAATGTCACTCAACATGAGGCCACCCAGTAATTTGATGTGAACCCTCGAGACCTTTGGCACCGTTCTAAGTTCGGTCGGTCTTTATTCTTAGATTTTTGCATTGGCCCTTTTTTCAACGTTTTGGGACGAAATTAAAAACCGACTCTCAGGCATATTTTCTTATGCTTTTATGGGCAAGAAACTTTAATGTCACTCAAGATGAGACCACCCAGTAGTTAGATGTGAACTTTTGATACCTATGGCACTGTTCTAAATCGGGTCCTTTCTTCTCAGGCTGTAGCATTGGCCATTTTTTCAACGTTTTGGAACGAAAACAAAAATCGACTTGCAGGCATATTTTCTTCGACTTTTATGGACAAGAAACTTTAATGTCACTCAAGATGAGACCACCTAGTAGTTAGATGCGAACTTTTGATACCTATGACACTCTTCTAAATCGGGTCCTTTCTTCTCAGGCTGTAGCATTGGCCCTTTTTTCAACGTTTTGGGACGAAATTAAAAATCGACTTACGGCATATTTTCTTCGACTTTTATGGACAAGAAACTTTAATGTCACTCAAGATGAGACCACCCAGTAGTTAGATGTGAACTTTTGATACCTATGGCACTGTTCTAAATCGGGTCCTTTCTTCTCAGGATGTAGCATTGGCCCTTTTTTCAACGTTTTGGGACGAAAATTAAAATCAACTTACGGGCATATTTTCTTTGACTTTTATGGGCAAGAAACTTTAATGTCACTCAAGATGAAACCACCCAGTAGTTAGATGTGAACTTTCGAGACCTTTGGCATCGTTCTAAATTGGGTCCTTTCTTCGCAGACTATAGCATTGACTCAGTTTTAAACGTTTTGGGACCAAAATAAGAACCGACTCTCAGGTATATTTTTTCGGCTTTTGTTGGCAAGAAACTATAATGTCACTCAACATGAGGCCACCCAGTAGTTTGATGTGAACTTTCGAGACCTTTGGCACCATTCTAGATTGGGTCATTTCTTCGCAGACTATAGCATTGACCTTTTCTTCAACGTTTTGGGATGAAAATAAAAACTGACTCTCTGGTATATTTTCTTCCGCATTTATGGGCAATAAATCTTAATAACTCTCAAAATGAGGCCACCCAGTAGTTAGATGTGAACTTTCGTGACTTTTGGCACCATTCTAAATTTATGATGGAGGCGGATGTTTTATAATAGATAAATAAATAAACCAACAAAATTAATTATCCCCTATGATCTAACAAAACGTGATCATCCTAGAGGTATTTGTGTGAATGACGAATATATTTGAGATTTATTTTCTTGGACGAAATTGCAACAAATTTTCCTCTAAATAAATGGAATATCTCAAAGTCGGATTCTCAGTTAGTTATCCGATTGTACCCTAAAATTGAAACTCAATCTTTGATGTGCCAATGTACTTTAGTCTCATCTATAGGAGAGATTTGGGAATTAAGTATAAGCCTAAGAAAAGGAGAATTGTAAGGTTTATAATTTGGTAACTAAAATCAGAAGTTTGCATGAGGTTTTGAAGTATAATTCATATGAATATTATTCACAACAATTTTCAATAGTGTTTGTTTTGTTTTATATATACGAAGAAGATTTCTAATACAAAGTGATGTATATGCACTGGAGCCTCATTTGTAATGAATTTTTTAAAGCTAAAAACTTTGGTTGTATTAAAATTGAAGCTAACAAAGATTAATTAATTTTAATCAAAGTGTCAAATACAAGAAATGAATTTTTTATTTTACTTTTGAAATAAAAATAGAGGAGAACGAAACAATCACGATTAGAATAGAATGGAAATTTGTATCAATCATGATTAAAATAAAAATGAATCTTCATGTAATTAAGAATAAATTTCAATGGATGTTTACCTAATAACATTCTTTTTTTGTTTCTTTAATCAATTTCTCCCTTCATATGTTCTTCACCAATTTCCTAATTTTCTCAACCCATCTCCCCGTCTCCAATTTTCTCTTTATTTTTTTTTCCAATCCAAAGGCTATGAAATACCAATTGAAAATTATAAACTTCTGTTGAAATTGTAATTAAAATAAAAGCAGTAGAACATATCATATCACTTTAATAATATATCAAAAACTACAAATGAATATTAAACAAACACATGTGACAAAAGAACTCGCAACTTGAATAGTACTGTAATATATTTATAAAATTTCTTCTATACGTTAGGATTATATAATAAATGTAAAATGATAGAAAGGTTACGTGAATAAACACTTAAACTAAATGAATTTTATTGATCTCGTTGTTGACAACAATTATGAAAGAAGCACACAACGATATGTAAGGATAAAACCTTTGTATAAATAAGCAATAAAATTGGACGACAAGAGGGTCAAGGAATTTAGATTTTCCTTGTTGAAATGCTAATTATTCAAATAATTTATACTTGATCCGATCATTTTCCCGATCTCTGCTTTAATAATTCCATGGTCAATTATCAATGGGAAGTTAGTTCTTGACTGATGCTGCAAAACAAATGAATAAAAAATCAAATTAACAAAAAAAAAAAAAACATTAAGTTGAAAGAAATAAACAATCAATTTTTTTTGGATGAGTTTTCATTCTAAAATTTCGACTCTACGATCCCTTCAATTTCTAGCATCAAAACTATTAAAGTAAGGAATGCGAATCTTATCAAACACACTAATTTCAAGAATAAAGGTTAAATTTTGCCTTGCAACTAAAATTTATCTCACTTAAAAAATTAATTATTGCCTTAAAGAAAACAAACATTTCTGTTGAGATTGAAGAAAATACCAATAGTCTTTTCCGTGCAATCATTGTTGCATTTCTGATGACATGAAGCATTGGCATTGCCTTTTGCATCACATTCTTTCCTGCATGTTAGTACACATGATTCCATTTGAGGCCATAGTTTCATTCCTTCGGCGATACTTTTGATCTTTTCGGCCGCCTGAAGATCTGGGCTCATGTTAGCGGTCGTCTGTGCCTTGGAGAATTGTAGTGATCCCATCACAACAATGCACATAAAGAAAACAACCATAATGTTTTTTGCCATTTTTTAGTTTTAGCTTTCTGTAAGTCTATTTTTTTTTTTTTTTGTTATGGGCTTTATGGTGTGAGGAAAGGAGAAGACCATTTTATAGCAATTTTAGTTGTTAAATTTAGATTATTTAGCAAAAAGTAGGGTTTTCTCTCACTCTCTCTCTCTCTATTTGTAACAAGTGGCCCGTGCATGTTTGTTTGTTCTCTAAATACAAGCAGAGGAAGAAAGGGTCATGACATCAAATAAAATGGTTGTGTTGACTAAAAATGATGTCTCAAATTAAAGGAGAATAAAAAATGAAAGCATATACAGCCTAAAGTGTGTAACAAACGTGAAAACTCAAAGTCAAGGTCGATGTTAATTTTATTCTTTCACGAACAAATAATTGTTGAAAACATTCCTTTTTGAACTACTCCTCTTTTACGGAAGTCCCTTGTGTCTTTAATCTCCATGATGTGGTTAATTTACTTTACCAAAAGCAATAACAATACTAATTATTTCAAAATAGTTTTACGTTGTAAAAAAATATAAAAGAAAGAAAGAAGGTGTGGTTAATTTAATAGAGAGTGCATTGAGTCAATTATAGAATTCAAAACACTCATCACAAACTTAATCATAAACAATATACCTCAAACCCGGCCCCAAAGTATTTAGGGCACATTAATATGATTTCAATTTTACCCAAAATACAACCAAATATCATTCCTCTTATATGCAGTTGAAATATACGTACAACTTCTCATTTTTCTAATTAAGAATTTAATTCAATCAATTTTTACCTAAGAACGTTCTTTTTTTTTCTTTTTACCATTTTCTCCCTTCCTATATCTTTCACCAATTTCCTAATTTTTCCAACCCATCTCCCCATCTCGAATTTTCTCTTTATTATTTTGCATTCAAAGACGAATATTCTTCTATCATCTTAACAAACTTTCATTTTTCTCTTTACAGTATGAATTACCAATTGAAAGTAAACTGATCTTAAAATTGTTACTAAAAGAGAAAGGTAATACTTTTACCGTCCAAATGGTTTGTTTTGTAGAGGGCAGGTGGTTCAACAAAAGAAATGCAAGAATACATGGAACATTTTCTACATACAAGCAACCTTTCTTCGTAGGCTATAGCATTGACCAACTTTTCAACGCTTTTGGACGAAAATAAAAATCGACTCTCGGGCATATTTTTTTCAGCTTTTGTGGGCAAGAAACTTTAATGTCACTCAAACGAGACAACCCAGTAGGTATATGTGAATTTTTGAAAACTTTGGCACCGTTCAAAATTGGGTCCTTTCTTCATAGGCTATAGCATTGGCCCCTTTTATAACGTTTTGGAGCAAAAATAAAAATCGACTTTGGGTTTTTTTTTTTTTTTTGGCTTTTGTGTGCAACAAACTTTAATGTCACTCAAAACGAGACCACTCACTTGTTAGATATGAATTTTCGAGACTTTCGACATTCTTCTAAATTTGATCTTTATTTCGTGGGCTGCATTGTCCCTTATTTTGACGTTTTGGGACGAAATTAAAAATCAACTCTCAGACTTTTTTTTTTCGGCTTTTGTGGACAAAGAACTTTAATGTCACTTAAAACGAGACCACCGAGTAGTTAGATGTGAATTTTTGAGACCTTCGGCACCGTTCTAAATTGGATCTTTTCTTCGTAGGCTATAGCATTGACACTTTTTTCAACGTTTTGGAACCAAAATGAGAACCGACTCTCAGACATATTTTTTTTTCGACTTTTGTACACAAGAAACTTTAATGTCACTCAACATGAGGCCACCCAGTTGTTAGATGTAAACCTTGGAGACTTTTGACACCGTTCGAAATTGGGTCCTCTCTTCGCAGGCTATAACGTTGGCCCTTTTTTCAATGTTTTGGGACGAAAGTAATAATCGACTCTCTGGCATATTTTTTTACGGCTTTTGTGGGCAAAAAACTTTAATCTCACTCAAAACGAGACCATCCAGTAGTTAGATGTGATTTTTTGAGACCTTTGACACCGTTCTAAATTGAGTCCTTTCCTGGTAGACTATAGCATTGGCCCATTTTTCAATGTTTTGGGCTGAAAGTGAAAACCGACTCTCGGACATATTTTTTTTCGACTTTTGTGGGCAAAAAACTTTAATGTCACTCAAAATGAGACCAACCAGTTGTTAGATGTCAATTTGTCAGACCTGTAGCACCATTCTAAATTGGATCATTTCTTCGTAGGCTATAGCATTTGCCCATTTTTCAACGTTTAGGGACGAAAGTAAAAACCGACTCTCGGGCATATTTTTTTCGACTTTTGTGGGCAAGAAACTTTAATGTCACTTAAAACAAGATCACCCAGTAGTTAGATGTAAATTTTCGAGATCTTTGGTACCGTTCTAAATTGGGTCCTTTCGTCGTAGGCTATAGTATTCGCCCCTTTTATAACGTTTTAGAACTAAAGTAAAAATCGAATCCTAGACATTTTTTTTTTTTTTTTGTCTTTTGTGGGAAAGAAACTTTAATGTCACTCAAAACGAGACCACCCAGTAGTTAGATGTGAATTTTTTAGACCTTTGGCACCGTTCTAAATTGAGTCCTTTTTTTCGTCAGTTATAGCACTGACCCATTTTTCAACGTTTTCGGACGAAAGTAAAATCCGACTCTCGGGCTTTTTTTTTTTTTTTTTTACTTTTGTGGGCAAGAAACTTTAATGTCACTCAAAACGAGACCACCGGTAGTTAAATATGAATTTTCCAGAACTTCGGCATCATTCTAAATTGGATCCTTTTCTCGTAGGCTATAGCATTGGCTCCTATTTCAACATTTCAGGATTAAAATAAAAGTCGACTCTCGAACATATTTTTTTCGGCTTTTGTGGGGAAGAAACTTTAATGTCACTTAAAACGATATCACCTAGTAGTTAGATGTGAATTTTCGAGACCTTCGGCACCGTCCTAAATTGGGTCATTTCTTCGTAGGCTATAACATTCGCCCATTTTTCAACGTTTTAGGACCAAAATAAGAATCGACTCTCAGACATATTTTTTTTCGGCTTTTGTGGGCAAGAAACTTTAATGTCACTCAACATGAGGTCACCCAGTAGTTAGATGTGAACCTTCGAGACCTTTGACAACGTTGTAAATTGGGTCATTTCTTTGCAAGTTATAGCGTTGGCCCTTTCGTCAACATTTTGGGACGAAATTAAAAACCGACTCTCGGGCATATTTTCTTCGGCTTTCATGGGCAAGAATCTTTAATGTCACTCAAAACGAGATCATCCAGTAGGTAGATGTGAATTTTCGAGACGTTCGACACCGATCTAAATTGGGTCCTTTCTTCGTAGGCAATAACATTGGCCCATTTTTCAACGTTTTGGGACCGAAATAAGAAACGAATCTCAAGCATATTTTTTTTTACTTTTGTTGGCAAGAAACTATAATGTCACTCAACATGAGGCCACCCAGTAATTTGATGTGAACCCTCGAGACCTTTGGCACCGTTCTAAGTTCGGTCCTTTATTCTTAGATTTTTGCATTGGCCCTTTTTTCAACGTTTTGGGACGAAATTAAAAACCGACTCTCAGGCATATTTTCTTATGCTTTTATGGGCAAGAAACTTTAATGTCACTCAAGATGAGACCACCCAGTAGTTAGATGTGAACTTTTGATACCTATGGCACTGTTCTAAATCGGGTCCTTTCTTCTCAGGCTGTAGCATTGGCCATTTTTTCAACGTTTTGGAACGAAAATAAAAATCGACTTGCAGGCATATTTTCTTCGACTTTTATGGACAAGAAACTTTAATGTCACTCAAGATGAGACCACCTAGTAGTTAGATGCGAACTTTTGATACCTATGACACTCTTCTAAATCGGGTCCTTTCTTCTCAGGCTGTAGCATTGGCCCTTTTTTCAACGTTTTGGGACGAAATTAAAAATCGACTTACGGCATATTTTCTTCGACTTTTATGGACAAGAAACTTTAATGTCACTCAAGATGAGACCACCCAGTAGTTAGATGTGAACTTTTGATACCTATGGCACTGTTCTAAATCGGGTCCTTTCTTCTCAGGATGTAGCATTGGCCCTTTTTTCAACGTTTTGGGACGAAAATTAAAATCAACTTACGGGCATATTTTCTTTGACTTTTATGGGCAAGAAACTTTAATGTCACTCAAGATGAAACCACCCAGTAGTTAGATGTGAACTTTCGAGACCTTTGGCATCGTTCTAAATTGGGTCCTTTCTTCGCAGACTATAGCATTGACTCAGTTTTAAACGTTTTGGGACCAAAATAAGAACCGACTCTCAGGTATATTTTTTCGGCTTTTGTTGGCAAGAAACTATAATGTCACTCAACATGAGGCCACCCAGTAGTTTGATGTGAACTTTCGAGACCTTTGGCACCATTCTAGATTGGGTCATTTCTTCGCAGACTATAGCATTGACCTTTTCTTCAACGTTTTGGGATGAAAATAAAAACTGACTCTCTGGTATATTTTCTTCCGCATTTATGGGCAATAAATCTTAATAACTCTCAAAATGAGGCCACCCAGTAGTTAGATGTGAACTTTCGTGACTTTTGGCACCATTCTAAATTTATGATGGAGGCGGATGTTTTATAATAGATAAATAAATAAACCAACAAAATTAATTATCCCCTATGATCTAACAAAACGTGATCATCCTAGAGGTATTTGTGTGAATGACGAATATATTTGAGATTTATTTTCTTGGACGAAATTGCAACAAATTTTCCTCTAAATAAATGGAATATCTCAAAGTCGGATTCTCAGTTAGTTATCCGATTGTACCCTAAAATTGAAACTCAATCTTTGATGTGCCAATGTACTTTAGTCTCATCTATAGGAGAGATTTGGGAATTAAGTATAAGCCTAAGAAAAGGAGAATTGTAAGGTTTATAATTTGGTAACTAAAATCAGAAGTTTGCATGAGGTTTTGAAGTATAATTCATATGAATATTATTCACAACAATTTTCAATAGTGTTTGTTTTGTTTTATATATACGAAGAAGATTTCTAATACAAAGTGATGTATATGCACTGGAGCCTCATTTGTAATGAATTTTTTAAAGCTAAAAACTTTGGTTGTATTAAAATTGAAGCTAACAAAGATTAATTAATTTTAATCAAAGTGTCAAATACAAGAAATGAATTTTTTATTTTACTTTTGAAATAAAAATAGAGGAGAACGAAACAATCACGATTAGAATAGAATGGAAATTTGTATCAATCATGATTAAAATAAAAATGAATCTTCATGTAATTAAGAATAAATTTCAATGGATGTTTACCTAATAACATTCTTTTTTTGTTTCTTTAATCAATTTCTCCCTTCATATGTTCTTCACCAATTTCCTAATTTTCTCAACCCATCTCCCCGTCTCCAATTTTCTCTTTATTTTTTTTTCCAATCCAAAGGCTATGAAATACCAATTGAAAATTATAAACTTCTGTTGAAATTGTAATTAAAATAAAAGCAGTAGAACATATCATATCACTTTAATAATATATCAAAAACTACAAATGAATATTAAACAAACACATGTGACAAAAGAACTCGCAACTTGAATAGTACTGTAATATATTTATAAAATTTCTTCTATACGTTAGGATTATATAATAAATGTAAAATGATAGAAAGGTTACGTGAATAAACACTTAAACTAAATGAATTTTATTGATCTCGTTGTTGACAACAATTATGAAAGAAGCACACAACGATATGTAAGGATAAAACCTTTGTATAAATAAGCAATAAAATTGGACGACAAGAGGGTCAAGGAATTTAGATTTTCCTTGTTGAAATGCTAATTATTCAAATAATTTATACTTGATCCGATCATTTTCCCGATCTCTGCTTTAATAATTCCATGGTCAATTATCAATGGGAAGTTAGTTCTTGACTGATGCTGCAAAACAAATGAATAAAAAATCAAATTAACAAAAAAAAAAAAAAAACATTAAGTTGAAAGAAATAAACAATCAATTTTTTTTGGATGAGTTTTCATTCTAAAATTTCGACTCTACGATCCCTTCAATTTCTAGCATCAAAACTATTAAAGTAAGGAATGCGAATCTTATCAAACACACTAATTTCAAGAATAAAGGTTAAATTTTGCCTTGCAACTAAAATTTATCTCACTTAAAAAATTAATTATTGCCTTAAAGAAAACAAACATTTCTGTTGAGATTGAAGAAAATACCAATAGTCTTTTCCGTGCAATCATTGTTGCATTTCTGATGACATGAAGCATTGGCATTGCCTTTTGCATCACATTCTTTCCTGCATGTTAGTACACATGATTCCATTTGAGGCCATAGTTTCATTCCTTCGGCGATACTTTTGATCTTTTCGGCCGCCTGAAGATCTGGGCTCATGTTAGCGGTCGTCTGTGCCTTGGAGAATTGTAGTGATCCCATCACAACAATGCACATAAAGAAAACAACCATAATGTTTTTTGCCATTTTTTAGTTTTAGCTTTCTGTAAGTCTATTTTTTTTTTTTTTGTTATGGGCTTTATGGTGTGAGGAAAGGAGAAGACCATTTTATAGCAATTTTAGTTGTTAAATTTAGATTATTTAGCAAAAAGTAGGGTTTTCTCTCACTCTCTCTCTCTCTATTTGTAACAAGTGGCCCGTGCATGTTTGTTTGTTCTCTAAATACAAGCAGAGGAAGAAAGGGTCATGACATCAAATAAAATGGTTGTGTTGACTAAAAATGATGTCTCAAATTAAAGGAGAATAAAAAATGAAAGCATATACAGCCTAAAGTGTGTAACAAACGTGAAAACTCAAAGGTCAAGGTCGATGTTAATTTTATTCTTTCACGAACAAATAATTGTTGAAAACATTCCTTTTTGAACTACTCCTCTTTTACGGAAGTCCCTTGTGTCTTTAATCTCCATGATGTGGTTAATTTACTTTACCAAAAGCAATAACAATACTAATTATTTCAAAATAGTTTTACGTTGTAAAAAAATATAAAAGAAAGAAAGAAGGTGTGGTTAATTTAATAGAGAGTGCATTGAGTCAATTATAGAATTCAAAACACTCATCACAAATTTAATCATAAACAATATACCTCAAACCCGGCCCCAAAGTATTTAGGGCACATTAATATGATTTCAATTTTACCCAAAATACAACCAAATATCATTCCTCTTATATGCAGTTGAAATATACGTACAACTTCTCATTTTTCTAATTAAGAATTTAATTCAATCAATTTTTACCTAAGAACATTCTTTTTTTTTCTTTTTACCATTTTCTCCCTTCCTATATCTTTCACCAATTTCCTAATTTTTCCAACCCATCTCCCCATCTCGAATTTTCTCTTTATTATTTTGCATCCAAAGACGAATATTCTTCTATCATCTTAACAAACTTTCAGTTTTCTCTTTACAGTATGAATTACCAATTGAAAATAAACTGATCTTAAAATTGTTATTAAATTAAAGCAATAAAACATATCAATAATCATAAACCTAATCTCTTTAGTAATATATAAAAAACTACAAACGAATATTGAACAAACACGTGTGACAAAGAACTCACAAATTGAATAATAAGGTGACATATTCACAAAATTTCTTCTACATAAATAATTATGTAAAATGACATAAATAATTGTTGGGATTTATATCCTAAAACTTGTAGATTGTAAATATAATCCATTGACCGTTATTAATATTATTAATAAAGTGTTATTATTGTAATAATTGTTATTGATTAAACTATTAATTTTGTCTTAATAACTCAAATCCAATAAACTAACATCCTAAGCTGTTTAATGAGTCTTGATGAGTATGTAGAGACATACAAAGATCAATGTTCAAGAACAACTTAAAAGGTCTATAGTATAGAGATAAGGTTGGGTACCTTATCCTGGTAACATTATTGATACGGCTCACTTTGTAATTGATACAAACGCAATGATCCAACGCGTTCGTGTAGTTGGCATGAGAGTGAGGGTATCCTATGCAATGAGTTTGCTTAAGATCGGACCGCGACACTAGATGTAACTCTGTTAACTAGTTAGGTTTCTATTTCACTTGGATGACCAAGGTAACTTAGTATTAATGCTGAGTGTGTTATGAACTCTTGTTCGCGAGAGATTGTCCTTTGATTTGTACGGGTGAGAGTGGCCAAATCGTCGACTCATAAGCTTATCATTTTGGGGACAAGACCGAGTGGGGAGCTGGGAACATAAATACACAAGATGGAATTCACTTATTTCCTACTTTAGGGTAAGTATATGAGTGTTTCCTTAAATGGTGTCTCCAGGTCTTGAACAAAGGGTCCTACCCTCTCTATAGCACAAGAGGGGTTTTCGTTTATTGGTAGGACCTGAAACAGATTATTCGTTGGAGGAGCACAGGTATTTAAGGATTAGAGGTAACCCGAGGGTAAAACGGTAAATTGACCCAGCTGGTGTTAGAACACTCGTGAAGGACTAACTTACTGTTATTGGTCTAGTGATACATTATAATATAAAGTTTGTGAAACTTTATTATATAAATTTAATTTTAGATATGAATCAAAATTAATTTATGAGAGATAAAATATTTGAATGGGTTCAAATATTAATTTAATGTGAATTGGATTCATATTAAAATTATTATGAGAGAAGCTTATATTTGAATATGATTTAAAATTTAATTTAAGTTAAATATATTCCAATTAATTAGATAGAGAATTAATTAATAATTTAGTTTTATTTAACTAAATTCGATTTAATTAAATTTATAAAATAACATTGTAGAGATATTCATTCAAATAAGATTTGAATGAAATATTAATTAAATATGATTTCATTAATTATATTAATATAAATGTATAAGATATTGAAAAATATTTATTGAAATAAAATTTGAATGAAATATTAATTAAATATGATTTAATTAATTATTAATTAGTTAGTAGATTTGGTATTAGGAATCTCATTATTCTCTCATGCTCCTGTTCCTATTTCAAGAAGGAAAGAGAACTATAAATATCTAGAAGAAAACAGTTTTCATCAACCGAACGAAATTCATTAAGAAAAACAAGCAAAGGCTTTTTCTCTCTGCAAAAAGAGTTTCTCTCAAATATTTTCAACTCTTTTCTCATCCCAATTGATTCCCACAAACCAATCTCATCCCAAAGGATAGGAAGGTCTTCGACGGGTGGTGTCCCAATTTGATGATTGATTTGTAAATTCATAGATGTCATCAAAAGTAAGTTCTATGTATCTTATTCTTTAAAAGCATGCTTAGAATTTTTTTAGAATTTATGATTCTAAAATTTTGCCAATGTACCGGTATTCTTAGATTTCCAAATTAATTTGAGAAACAGTTCTTTAAATTATTCCGCTGCCATAGGGCTTTTATCCCTTCAATAATTATGTGTGTTCAAATCAACATCATAAAAGAGAAAGGTAATACTTTTACCGTCCAAACGGTTTTTTTTTGTAGAGGGCAGGTGGTTCAACAAAAGAAATGCAAGAATACATGGAACATTTTCTACATACAAGCAACCTTTCTTCGTAGGCTATAGCATTGACCAATTTTTCAACGCTTTTGGACGAAAATAAAAATCGACTCTCGAGCATATTTTTTTTCGGCTTTTGTGGGCAAGAAACTTTAATGTCACTCAAACGAGACAACCCAGTAGGTAGATGTGAATTTTTGAAAACTTTGGCATCGTTCAAAATTGGGTCCTTTCTTCGTAGGCTATAGCATTGACCTCTTTTATAACTTTTTGGAGCGAAAATAAAAACCGACTTTGGGCTTTTTTTTTTTTTTTTTTTTGGCTTTTGTGTGCAACAAACTTTAATGTCACTCAAAACGAGACCACCCACTTGTTAGATATGAATTTTCGAGACTTTCGACATTCTTCTAAATTGGATCTTTATTTCGTGGGCTATAGCAGTGTCCCTTATTTTAACGTTTTGGGACGAAATTAAAAATCAACTCTCGTACATTTTATTTTCGGCTTTTGTGGACAAAAAACTTTAATGTCACTTAAAACGAAACCACCTAGTAGTTAGATGTGAATTTTCGAGACCTTTGACACCGTTCTAAATTAAGTCCTTGCTTGGTAGGCTATAGCATTGGCCCATTTTTCAATGTCTTGGGATGAAAGTGAAAACTGACTCTCAGACATATTTTTTTTCGGCTTTTGTGGGAAAAAAACTTTATTGTCACTCAAAATGAGATCAACCAGTTGTTAGATGTCAATTTGTCAGACATGTAGCACCGTTCTAAATTGGATCATTTCTTCGTAGGCTATAGCATTTGTCCATTTTTCAACGTTTAGGGACGAAAGTAAAAACCGACTCCCGGGCATATTTTTTTCGACTTTTGTGGGCAAGAAACTTTAATCTCACTTAAAACAAGATCACCCAGTAGTTAGATGTGAATTTTCGAGATCTTTGGTACCGTTCTAAGTTGGGTCCTTTCTTCGTAGGCTATAGTATTGGCCCATTTTACAACGTTTTGGAACTAAAGTAAAAATCGAATCTTGGACTTTTTTTTTTTTTTTTTGTCATTTCTGGGAAAGAAACTTTAATGTCACTCAAAACGAGACCACCCAGTAGTTAGATTTGAATTTTTGAGACCTTTGGCACCGTTCTAAATTGAGTCCTTTTTTTCGTCAGTTATAGCATTGGCCCATTTTTCAACGTTTTGGGATGAAAGTAAAAACCGACTCTCGGGCATTTTTTTTTTTTTTTTACTTTTGTGGGCAAGAAACTTTAATGTCACTTAAAATGAGATCACCAGTAATTAAATATGAATTTTCGAGAACTTCGGCATCATTCTAAATTGGATCCCTTTCTCGTAGGCTATAGCATTGGCTCCTATTTCAACATTTCAGGATGAAAATAAAAATCGACTCTCGAACATATTTTTTTCGGCTTTTGGGGCCAAGAAACTTTAGTGTCACTTAAAACGAGATCACCTAGTACTTAGATGTGAATTTTCGAGACTTTTGGCACCATCCTAAATTGGGTCATTTCTTCGTAGGCTATAACATTCGCCCATTTTTCAATGTTTTAGGACCAAAATAAGAATCGACTCTCAGACATATTTTTTTTCGGCTTTTGTGGGCAAGAAACTTTAATGTCACTCAACATGAGGTCACCCAGTAGTTAGATGTGAACCTTCGAGACCTTTGACAACGTTGTAAATTGGGTCATTTCTTTGCAAGTTATAGCGTTGGCCCTTTCGTCAACATTTTGGGACGAAATTAAAAACCGACTCTCGGGCATATTTTCTTCGACTTTCATGGGCAAGAATCTTTAATGTCACTCAAAACGAGATCATCCAGTAGGTAGATATGAATTTTCGAGACGTTCGACACCGATCTAAATTGGGTCCTTTCTTCGTAGGCAATAGCATTGGCCCATTTTTCAACGTTTTGGGACCAAAATAAGAAACGAATCTCAAGCATATTTTTTTGGCTTTTGTTGGCAAGAAACTATAATGTCACTCAACATGAGGCCACCCAGTAATTTGATGTGAACCCTCGATACCTTTGGCACCGTTCTAAGTTGGGTCCTTTATTCTCAGATTTTGGCATTGGCCCTTTTTTCAACGTTTTGGGACGAAATTAAAAACCGACTCTCAGGCATATTTTCTTATGCTTTTATGGGCAAGAAACTTTACTGTCACTCAAGATGAGACCACCCAGTAGTTAGATGTGAACTTTTGATACCTATGGCACTGTTCTAAATCGGGTCCTTTCTTCTCAGGCTGTAGCATTGGCCCTTTTTTCAACGTTTTGGAACGAAAATAAAAATTGACTTGCGGGCATATTTTCTTCGACTTTTATGGGCAAGAAACTTTAATGTCACTCAAGACGAAACCACCAAGTAGTTCGATGTGAACTTTCGAGACCTTTGGCACCGTTCTAAATTGGGTCCTTTCTTCACAGACTATAGCATTGACCCATTTTTCAACGTTTTGGGACCAAAATAAGAACCGACTCTCAGGCATATTTTTTCGGCTTTTGTTGGCAAGAAACTATAATGTCACTCAACATGAGGTCACCCAGTAGTTTGATGTGAACCTTCGAGACCTTTGACACCGTTCTAAATTGGGTCATTTCTTCGCAGACTATAGCATTGACCTTTTCTTCAACGTTTTGGGATGAAAATAAAAACTGGCTCTCGGTATATTTTCTTCCGCTTTTATGGGCAAGAAATCTTAATAACTCTCAAAATGAGGCCACCCAGTAGTTAGATGTGAACTTTCGTGACTTTTGGCAACATTCTAAATTTATGATGGAGGCGGATGTTTTATAATAGATAAATAAATAAACCAACAAAATTAATTATCCCCTATGATCTAACAAAACGTGATCATCCTAGAGGTATTTGTATGAATGACGAATATATTTGAGATTTATTTTCTTGGACGAAATTGCAACAAATTTTCCTCTAAATAAATGGAATATCTCAAAGTCGGATTCTCAGTTAGTTATCCGATTGTACCCTAAAATTGAAACTCAATCTTTGATGTGCCAATGCACTTTAGTCTCATCTATATGAGATTTGGGAATTAAGTATAAGCCTAAGAAAAGGAGAATTGTAAGGTTTATAATTTGGTAACTAAAATCAGAAGTTTGCATGAGGTTTTGAAGTATAATTCATATGAATATTATTCACAACAATTTTCAATAGTGTTTGTTTTGTTTTATATATACGAAGAAGATTTCTAATACAAAGTGATGTATATGCACTGGAGCCTCGTTTGTAATGAATTTTTTAAAGCTAAAAACTTTGGTTGTATTAAAATTGAAGCTAACAAAGATTAATTAATTTTAATCAAAGTGTCAAATACAAGAAATGAATTTTTTATTTTACTTTTGAAATAAAAATAGAGGAGAACGAAACAATCACGATTAGAATAGAATGGAAATTTGTATCAATCATGATTAAAATAAAAATGAATCTTCATGTAATTAAGAATAAATTTCAATGGATGTTTACCTAATAACATTCTTTTTTGTTTCTTTAATCAATTTCTCCCTTCATATGTTCTTCACCAATTTCCTAATTTTCTCAACCCATCTCCCCGTCTCCAATTTTCTCTTTATTTTTTTTTCCAATCCAAAGGCTATGAAATACCAATTGAAAATTATAAACTTCTGTTGAAATTGTAATTAAAATAAAAGCAGTAGAACATATCATATCACTTTAATAATATATCAAAAACTACAAATGAATATTAAACAAACACATGTGACAAAAGAACTCGCAACTTGAATAGTACTGTAATATATTTATAAAATTTCTTCTATACGTTAGGATTATATAATAAATGTAAAATGATAGAAAGGTTACGTGAATAAACACTTAAACTAAATGAATTTTATTGATCTCGTTGTTGACAACAATTATGAAAGAAGCACACAACGATATGTAAGGATAAAACCTTTGTATAAATAAGCAATAAAATTGGACGACAAGAGGGTCAAGGAATTTAGATTTTCCTTGTTAAAATGCTAATTATTCAAATAATTTATACTTGATCCGATCATTTTCCCGATCTCTGCTTTAATAATTCCATGGCCAATTATCAATGGGAAGTTAGTTCTTGACTGATGCTGCAAAACAAATGAATAAAAAATCAAATTAACAAAAAAAAAAAAAACATTAGTTGAAAGAAATAAACAATCAATTTTTTTGAATGAGTTTTCATTCTAAAATTTCGACTCTACGATCCCTTCAATTTCTAGCATCAAAACTATTAAAGTAAGGAATGCGAATCTTATCAAACCACTAATTTCAAGAATAAAGATTAAATTTTGCCTTCCAACTAAAATTTATCTCACTTAAAAAATTAATTATTGCCTTGAAGAAAACAAACATTTCTGTTGAGATTGAAGAAAATACCAATAGTCTTTTCCGTGCAATCATTGTTGCATTTCTGATGACATGAAGCATTGGCATCGCCTTTTGCATCACATTCTTTCCTGCATGTTAGTACACATGATTCCATTTGAGGCCATAGTTTCATTCCTTCGGCGATACTTTTGATCTTTTCGGCCGCCTGAAGATCTGGGCTCATGTTAGCGGTCGTCTGTGCCTTGGAGAATTGTAGTGATCCCATCACAACAATGCACATAAAGAAAACAACCATAATGTTTTTTGCCATTTTTTAGTTTTAGCTTTCTGTAAGTCTATTTTTTTTTTTTTTGTTATGGGCTTTATGGTGTGAGGAAAGGAGAAGACCATTTTATAGCAATTTTAGTTGTTAAATTTAGATTATTTAGCAAAAAGTAGGGTTTTCTCTCACTCTCTCTCTCTATTTGTAACAAGTGGCCCGTGCATGTTTGTTTGTTCTCTAAATACAAGCAGAGGAAGAAAGGGTCATGACATCAAATAAAATGGTTGTGTTGACTAAAAATGATGTCTCAAATTAAAGGAGAATAAAAAATGAAAGCATATACAGCCTAAAGTGTGTAACAAACGTGAAAACTCAAAGTCAAGGTCGATGTTAACTTTATTCTTTCACGAACAAATAATTGTTGAAAACATTCCTTTTTTGAACTACTCCTCTTTTACGGAAGTCCCTTGTGTCTTTAATCTCCATGATGTGGTTAATTTACTTTACCAAAAGCAATAACAATACTAATTATTTCAAAATAGTTTTACGTTGTAAAAAAATATAAAAGAAAGAAAGAAGGTGTGGTTAATTTAATAGAGAGTGCATTGAGTCAATTATAGAATTCAAAACACTCATCACAAACTTAATCATAAAGAATATACCTCAAACCCGGCCCCAAAGTATTTAGGGCACATTAATATGATTTCAATTTTACCCAAAATACAACCAAATATCATTCCTCTTATATGCAGTTGAAATATACGTACAACTTCTCATTTTTCTAATTAAGAATTTAATTCAATCAATTTTTACCTAAGAACGTTCTTTTTTTTTCTTTTTACCATTTTCTCCCTTCCTATATCTTTCACCAATTTCCTAATTTTTCCAACCCATCTCCCCATCTCGAATTTTCTCTTTATTATTTTGCATTCAAAGACGAATATTCTTCTATCATCTTAACAAACTTTCATTTTTCTCTTTACAGTATGAATTACCAATTGAAAGTAAACTGATCTTAAAATTGTTACTAAAAGAGAAAGGTAATACTTTTACCGTCCAAATGGTTTGTTTTGTAGAGGGCAGGTGGTTCAACAAAAGAAATGCAAGAATACATGGAACATTTTCTACATACAAGCAACCTTTCTTCGTAGGCTATAGCATTGACCAACTTTTCAACGCTTTTGGACGAAAATAAAAATCGACTCTCGGGCATATTTTTTTCAGCTTTTGTGGGCAAGAAACTTTAATGTCACTCAAACGAGACAACCCAGTAGGTATATGTGAATTTTTGAAAACTTTGGCACCGTTCAAAATTGGGTCCTTTCTTCATAGGCTATAGCATTGGCCCCTTTTATAACGTTTTGGAGCAAAAATAAAAATCGACTTTGGGTTTTTTTTTTTTTTTGGCTTTTGTGTGCAACAAACTTTAATGTCACTCAAAACGAGACCACTCACTTGTTAGATATGAATTTTCGAGACTTTCGACATTCTTCTAAATTTGATCTTTATTTCGTGGGCTGCATTGTCCCTTATTTTGACGTTTTGGGACGAAATTAAAAATCAACTCTCAGACTTTTTTTTTTCGGCTTTTGTGGACAAAGAACTTTAATGTCACTTAAAACGAGACCACCGAGTAGTTAGATGTGAATTTTTGAGACCTTCGGCACCGTTCTAAATTGGATCTTTTCTTCGTAGGCTATAGCATTGACACTTTTTTCAACGTTTTGGAACCAAAATGAGAACCGACTCTCAGACATATTTTTTTTCGACTTTTGTACACAAGAAACTTTAATGTCACTCAACATGAGGCCACCCAGTTGTTAGATGTAAACCTTGGAGACTTTTGACACCGTTCGAAATTGGGTCCTCTCTTCGCAGGCTATAACGTTGGCCCTTTTTTCAATGTTTTGGGACGAAAGTAATAATCGACTCTCTGGCATATTTTTTTACGGCTTTTGTGGGCAAAAAACTTTAATCTCACTCAAAACGAGACCATCCAGTAGTTAGATGTGATTTTTTGAGACCTTTGACACCGTTCTAAATTGAGTCCTTTCCTGGTAGACTATAGCATTGGCCCATTTTTCAATGTTTTGGGCTGAAAGTGAAAACCGACTCTCGGACATATTTTTTTTCGACTTTTGTGGGCAAAAAACTTTAATGTCACTCAAAATGAGACCAACCAGTTGTTATATGTCAATTTGTCAGACCTGTAGCACCATTCTAAATTGGATCATTTCTTCGTAGGCTATAGCATTTGCCCATTTTTCAACGTTTAGGGACGAAAGTAAAAACCGACTCTCGGGCATATTTTTTTCGACTTTTGTGGGCAAGAAACTTTAATGTCACTTAAAACAAGATCACCCAGTAGTTAGATGTAAATTTTCGAGATCTTTGGTACCGTTCTAAATTGGGTCCTTTCGTCGTAGGCTATAGTATTCGCCCCTTTTATAACGTTTTAGAACTAAAGTAAAAATCGAATCCTAGACATTTTTTTTTTTTTTTTGTCTTTTGTGGGAAAGAAACTTTAATGTCACTCAAAACGAGACCACCCAGTAGTTAGATGTGAATTTTTTAGACCTTTGGCACCGTTCTAAATTGAGTCCTTTTTTTCGTCAGTTATAGCACTGACCCATTTTTCAACGTTTTCGGACGAAAGTAAAATCCGACTCTCGGGCTTTTTTTTTTTTTTTTTTACTTTTGTGGGCAAGAAACTTTAATGTCACTCAAAACGAGACCACCGGTAGTTAAATATGAATTTTCCAGAACTTCGGCATCATTCTAAATTGGATCCTTTTCTCGTAGGCTATAGCATTGGCTCCTATTTCAACATTTCAGGATTAAAATAAAAGTCGACTCTCGAACATATTTTTTTCGGCTTTTGTGGGGAAGAAACTTTAATGTCACTTAAAACGATATCACCTAGTAGTTAGATGTGAATTTTCGAGACCTTCGGCACCGTCCTAAATTGGGTCATTTCTTCGTAGGCTATAACATTCGCCCATTTTTCAACGTTTTAGGACCAAAATAAGAATCGACTCTCAGACATATTTTTTTTCGGCTTTTGTGGGCAAGAAACTTTAATGTCACTCAACATGAGGTCACCCAGTAGTTAGATGTGAACCTTCGAGACCTTTGACAACGTTGTAAATTGGGTCATTTCTTTGCAAGTTATAGCGTTGGCCCTTTCGTCAACATTTTGGGACGAAATTAAAAACCGACTCTCGGGCATATTTTCTTCGGCTTTCATGGGCAAGAATCTTTAATGTCACTCAAAACGAGATCATCCAGTAGGTAGATGTGAATTTTCGAGACGTTCGACACCGATCTAAATTGGGTCCTTTCTTCGTAGGCAATAGCATTGGCCCATTTTTCAACGTTTTGGGACCGAAATAAGAAACGAATCTCAAGCATATTTTTTTTGGCTTTTGTTGGCAAGAAACTATAATGTCACTCAACATGAGGCCACCCAGTAATTTGATGTGAACCCTCGAGACCTTTGGCACCGTTCTAAGTTGGGTCCTTTATTCTCAGATTTTGGCATTGGCCCTTTTTTCAACGTTTTGGGACGAAATTAAAAACCGACTCTCAGGCATATTTTCTTATGCTTTTATGGGCAAGAAACTTTAATGTCACTCAAGATGAGACCACCCAGTAGTTAGATGTGAACTTTTGATACCTATGGCACTGTTCTAAATCGGGTCCTTTCTTCTCAGGCTGTAGCATTGGCCATTTTTTCAACGTTTTGGAACGAAAATAAAAATCGACTTGCGGCATATTTTCTTCGACTTTTATGGACAAGAAACTTTAATGTCACTCAAGATGAGACCACCTAGTAGTTAGATGCGAACTTTTGATACCTATGACACTCTTCTAAATCGGGTCCTTTCTTCTCAGGCTGTAGCATTGGCCCTTTTTTCAACGTTTTGGGACGAAATTAAAAATCGACTTACGGCATATTTTCTTCGACTTTTATGGACAAGAAATTTTAATGTCACTCAAGATGAGACCACCCAGTAGTTAGATGTGAACTTTTGATACCTATGGCACTGTTCTAAATCGGGTCCTTTCTTCTCAGGATGTAGCATTGGCCCTTTTTTCAACGTTTTGGGACGAAAATTAAAATCAACTTACGGGCATATTTTCTTTGACTTTTATGGGCAAGAAACTTTAATGTCACTCAAGATGAAACCACCCAGTAGTTAGATGTGAACTTTCGAGACCTTTGGCATCGTTCTAAATTGGGTCCTTTCTTCGCAGACTATAGCATTGACTCAGTTTTAAACGTTTTGGGACCAAAATAAGAACCGACTCTCAGGTATATTTTTTCGGCTTTTGTTGGCAAGAAACTATAATGTCACTCAACATGAGGCCACCCAGTAGTTTGATGTGAACTTTCGAGACCTTTGGCACCATTCTAGATTGGGTCATTTCTTCGCAGACTATAGCATTGACCTTTTCTTCAACGTTTTGGGATGAAAATAAAAACTGACTCTCTGGTATATTTTCTTCCGCATTTATGGGCAATAAATCTTAATAACTCTCAAAATGAGGCCACCCAGTAGTTAGATGTGAACTTTCGTGACTTTTGGCACCATTCTAAATTTATGATGGAGGCGGATGTTTTATAATAGATAAATAAATAAACCAACAAAATTAATTATCCCCTATGATCTAACAAAACGTGATCATCCTAGAGGTATTTGTGTGAATGACGAATATATTTGAGATTTATTTTCTTGGACGAAATTGCAACAAATTTTCCTCTAAATAAATGGAATATCTCAAAGTCGGATTCTCAGTTAGTTATCCGATTGTACCCTAAAATTGAAACTCAATCTTTGATGTGCCAGTGTACTTTAGTCTCATCTATAGGAGAGATTTGGGAATTAAGTATAAGCCTAAGAAAAGGAGAATTGTAAGGTTTATAATTTGGTAACTAAAATCAGAAGTTTGCATGAGGTTTTGAAGTATAATTCATATGAATATTATTCACAACAATTTTCAATAGTGTTTGTTTTGTTTTATATATACGAAGAAGATTTCTAATACAAAGTGATGTATATGCACTGGAGCCTCATTTGTAATGAATTTTTTAAAGCTAAAAACTTTGGTTGTATTAAAATTGAAGCTAACAAAGATTAATTAATTTTAATCAAAAGTGTCAAATACAAGAAATGAATTTTTTATTTTACTTTTGAAATAAAAATAGAGGAGAACGAAACAATCACGATTAGAATAGAATGGAAATTTGTATCAATCATGATTAAAATAAAAATGAATCTTCATGTAATTAAGAATAAATTTCAATGGATGTTTACCTAATAACATTCTTTTTTTGTTTCTTTAATCAATTTCTCCCTTCATATGTTCTTCACCAATTTCCTAATTTTCTCAACCCATCTCCCCGTCTCCAATTTTCTCTTTATTTTTTTTTCCAATCCAAAGGCTATGAAATACCAATTGAAAATTATAAACTTCTGTTGAAATTGTAATTAAAATAAAAGCAGTAGAACATATCATATCACTTTAATAATATATCAAAAACTACAAATGAATATTAAACAAACACATGTGACAAAAGAACTCGCAACTTGAATAGTACTGTAATATATTTATAAAATTTCTTCTATACGTTAGGATTATATAATAAATGTAAAATGATAGAAAGGTTACGTGAATAAACACTTAAACTAAATGAATTTTATTGATCTCGTTGTTGACAACAATTATGAAAGAAGCACACAACGATATGTAAGGATAAAACCTTTGTATAAATAAGCAATAAAATTGGACGACAAGAGGGTCAAGGAATTTAGATTTTCCTTGTTGAAATGCTAATTATTCAAATAATTTATACTTGATCCGATCATTTTCCCGATCTCTGCTTTAATAATTCCATGGTCAATTATCAATGGGAAGTTAGTTCTTGACTGATGCTGCAAAACAAATGAATAAAAAATCAAATTAACAAAAAAAAAAAAAACATTAAGTTGAAAGAAATAAACAATCAATTTTTTTTGGATGAGTTTTCATTCTAAAATTTCGACTCTACGATCCCTTCAATTTCTAGCATCAAAACTATTAAAGTAAGGAATGCGAATCTTATCAAACACACTAATTTCAAGAATAAAGGTTAAATTTTGCCTTGCAACTAAAATTTATCTCACTTAAAAAATTAATTATTGCCTTAAAGAAAACAAACATTTCTGTTGAGATTGAAGAAAATACCAATAGTCTTTTCCGTGCAATCATTGTTGCATTTCTGATGACATGAAGCATTGGCATTGCCTTTTTGCATCACATTCTTTCCTGCATGTTAGTACACATGATTCCATTTGAGGCCATAGTTTCATTCCTTCGGCGATACTTTTGATCTTTTCGGCCGCCTGAAGATCTGGGCTCATGTTAGCGGTCGTCTGTGCCTTGGAGAATTGTAGTGATCCCATCACAACAATGCACATAAAGAAAACAACCATAATGTTTTTTGCCATTTTTTAGTTTTAGCTTTCTGTAAGTCTATTTTTTTTTTTTTTGTTATGGGCTTTATGGTGTGAGGAAAGGAGAAGACCATTTTATAGCAATTTTAGTTGTTAAATTTAGATTATTTAGCAAAAAGTAGGGTTTTCTCTCACTCTCTCTCTCTCTATTTGTAACAAGTGGCCCGTGCATGTTTGTTTGTTCTCTAAATACAAGCAGAGGAAGAAAGGGTCATGACATCAAATAAAATGGTTGTGTTGACTAAAAATGATGTCTCAAATTAAAGGAGAATAAAAAATGAAAGCATATACAGCCTAAAGTGTGTAACAAACGTGAAAACTCAAAGGTCAAGGTCGATGTTAATTTTATTCTTTCACGAACAAATAATTGTTGAAAACATTCCTTTTTGAACTACTCCTCTTTTACGGAAGTCCCTTGTGTCTTTAATCTCCATGATGTGGTTAATTTACTTTACCAAAAGCAATAACAATACTAATTATTTCAAAATAGTTTTACGTTGTAAAAAAATATAAAAGAAAGAAAGAAGGTGTGGTTAATTTAATAGAGAGTGCATTGAGTCAATTATAGAATTCAAAACACTCATCACAAATTTAATCATAAACAATATACCTCAAACCCGGCCCCAAAGTATTTAGGGCACATTAATATGATTTCAATTTTACCCAAAATACAACCAAATATCATTCCTCTTATATGCAGTTGAAATATACGTACAACTTCTCATTTTTCTAATTAAGAATTTAATTCAATCAATTTTTACCTAAGAACATTCTTTTTTTTTCTTTTTACCATTTTCTCCCTTCCTATATCTTTCACCAATTTCCTAATTTTTCCAACCCATCTCCCGATCTCGAATTTTCTCTTTATTATTTTGCATCCAAAGACGAATATTCTTCTATCATCTTAAACAAACTTTCAGTTTTCTCTTTACAGTATGAATTACCAATTGAAAATAAAACTGATCTTAAAATTGTTATTAAATTAAAGCAATAAAACATATCAATAATCATAAACCTAATCTCTTTAGTAATATATAAAAAACTACAAACGAATATTGAACAAACACGTGTGACAAAGAACTCACAAATTGAATAATAAGGTGACATATTCACAAAATTTCTTCTACATAAAATAATTATGTAAAATGACATAAATAATTGTTGGGATTTATTATCCTAAAACTTGTAGATTGTAAATATAATCCATTGACCGTTATTAATATTATTAATAAAGTGTTATTATTGTAATAATTGTTATTGATTAAACTATTAGTTTTGTCTTAATAACTCAAATCCAATAAACTAACATCCTAAGCTGTTTAATGAGTCTTGATGAGTATGTAGAGACATACAAAGATCAATGTTCAAGAACAACTTAAAAGGTCTATAGTATAGAGATAAGGTTGGGTACCTTATCCTGGTAACATTATTGATACGGCTCACTTTGTAATTGATACAAACGCAATGATCCAACGCGTTCGTGTAGTTGGCATGAGAGTGAGGGTATCCTATGCAATGAGTTTGCTTAAGATCGGACCGCGACACTAGATGTAACTCTGTTAACTAGTTAGGTTTCTATTTCACTTGGATGACCAAGGTAAACTTAGTATTAATGCTGAGTGTGTTATGAACTCTTGTTCGCAAGAGATTGTCCTTTGATTTGTACGGGTGAGAGTGGCCAAATCGTCGACTCATAAGCTTATCATTTTGGGGACAAGACCGAGTGGGGGAGCTGGGAACATAAATACACAAGATGGAATTCACTTATTTCCTACTTTAGGGTAAGTATATGAGTGTTTCCTTAAATGGTGTCTCCAGGTCTTGAACAAAGGGTCCTACCCTCTCTATAGCACAAGAGGGGTTTTCGTTTATTGGTAGGACCTGAAACAGATTATTCGTTGGAGGAGCACAGGTATTTAAGGATTAAGAGGTAACCCGAGGGTAAAACGGTAAATTGACCCAGCTGGTGTTAGAACACTCGTGAAGGACTAACTTACTGTTATTGGTCTAGTGATACATTATAATATAAAGTTTGTGAAACTTTATTATATAAATTTAATTTTAGATATGAATCAAAATTAATTTATGAGAGATAAAAATATTTGAATGAGTTCAAATATTAATTTAATGTGAATTGGATTCATATTAAAATTATTATGAGAGAAGCTTATATTTGAATATGATTTAAAATTTAATTTAAGTTAAATATATTCCAATTAATTAGATAGAGAATTAATTAATAATTTAGTTTTATTTAACTAAATTCGATTTAATTAAATTTATAAAATAACATTGTAGAGATATTCATTCAAATAAGATTTGAATGAAATATTAATTAAATATGATTTCATTAATTATATTAATATAAATGTATAAGATATTGAAAAAATATTTATTGAAATAAAATTTGAATGAAATATTAATTAAATATGATTTAATTAATTATTAATTAGTTAGTAGATTTGGTATTAGGAATCTCATTATTCTCTCATGCTCCTGTTCCTATTTCAAGAAGGAAAGAGAACTATAAATATCTAGAAGAAAACAGTTTTCATCAACCGAACGAAATTCATTAAGAAAAACAAGCAAAGGCTTTTTCTCTCTGCAAAAAGAGTTTCTCTCAAATATTTTCAACTCTTTTCCTCATCCCAATTGATTCCCACAAACCAATCTCATCCCAAAGGATAGGAAGGTCTTCGACGGGTGGTGTCCCAATTTGATGATTGATTTGTAAATTCATAGATGTCATCAAAAGTAAGTTCTTGTATCTTATTCTTTAAAAGCATGCTTAGAATTTTTTTAGAATTATGATTCTAAAATTTTGCCAATGTACCGGTATTCTTAGATTTCCAAATTAATTTGAGAAACAGTTCTTTAAATTATTCCGCTGCCATAGGGCTTTTATCCCTTCAATAATTATGTGGTTCAAATCAACATCATAAAAGAGAAAGGTAATACTTTTACCGTCCAAACGGTTTTTTTTGTAGAGGGCAGGTGGTTCAACAAAAGAAATGCAAGAATACATGGAACATTTTCTACATACAAGCAACCTTTCTTCGTAGGCTATAGCATTGACCAATTTTTCAACGCTTTTGGACGAAAATAAAAATCGACTCTCGAGCATATTTTTTTTCGGCTTTTTGTGGGCAAGAAACTTTAATGTCACTCAAACGAGACAACCCAGTAGGTAGATGTGAATTTTTGAAAACTTTGGCATCGTTCAAAATTGGGTCCTTTCTTCGTAGGCTATAGCATTGACCTCTTTTATAACTTTTTGGAGCGAAAATAAAAACCGACTTTGGGCTTTTTTTTTTTTTTTTTTTTGGCTTTTGTGTGCAACAAACTTTAATGTCACTCAAAACGAGACCACCCACTTGTTAGATATGAATTTTCGAGACTTTCGACATTCTTCTAAATTGGATCTTTATTTCGTGGGCTATAGCAGTGTCCCTTATTTTAACGTTTTGGGACGAAATTAAAAATCAACTCTCGTACATTTTATTTTCGGCTTTTGTGGACAAAAAAACTTTAATGTCACTTAAAACGAAAACCACCTAGTAGTTAGATGTGAATTTTCGAGACCTTTGACACCGTTCTAAATTAAGTCCTTGCTTGGTAGGCTATAGCATTGGCCCATTTTTCAATGTCTTGGGATGAAAGTGAAAACTGACTCTCAGACATATTTTTTTCGGCTTTTGTGGGAAAAAAACTTTATTGTCACTCAAAATGAGATCAACCAGTTGTTAGATGTCAATTTGTCAGACATGTAGCACCGTTCTAAATTGGATCATTTCTTCGTAGGCTATAGGCATTTGTCCATTTTTCAACGTTTAGGGACGAAAGTAAAAAACCGACTCCGGGCATATTTTTTTCGACTTTTGTGGGCAAGAAACTTTAATCTCACTTAAAACAAGATCACCAGTAGTTAGATGTGAATTTTCGAGATCTTTGGTACCGTTCTAAATTGGGTCCTTTCTTCGTAGGCTATAGTATTGGCGCCATTTTACAACGTTTTGGAACTAAAGTAAAAATCGAATCTTGGACTTTTTTTTTTTTTTTTGTCATTTCTGGGAAAGAAACTTTAATGTCACTCAAAACGAGCCCACCCAGTAGTTAGATTTGAATTTTTGAGACCTTTGGCACCGTTCTAAATTGAGTCTTTTTTTTCGTCAGTTATAGCATTGGCCCATTTTTCAACGTTTTGGGATGAAAGTAAAAACCGACTCTCGGGCATTTTTTTTTTTTTTTTACTTTTGTGGGCAAGAACTTTTAATGTCACTTAAAATGAGATCACCAGTAATTAAATATGAATTTTCGAGAACTTCGGCATCATTCTAAATTGGATCCCTTTCTCGTAGGCTATAGCATTGGCTCCTATTTCAACATTTCAGGATGAAAATAAAAATCGACTCTCGAACATATTTTTTTCGGCTTTTGGGCCAAGAAACTTTAGTGTCACTTAAAACGAGATCACCTAGTACTTAGATGTGAATTTTCGAGACTTTTGGCACCATCCTAAATTGGGTCATTTCTTCGTAGGCTATAACATTCGCCCATTTTTCAATGTTTTAGGACCAAAATAAGAATCGACTCTCAGACATATTTTTTTTCGGCTTTTGTGGGCAAGAAACTTTAATGTCACTCAACATGAGGTCACCCAGTAGTTAGATGTGAACCTTCGAGACCTTTGACAACGTTGTAAATTGGGTCATTTCTTTGCAAGTTATAGCGTTGGCCCTTTCGTCAACATTTTGGGACGAAATTAAAAACCGACTCTCGGGCATATTTTCTTCGACTTTCATGGGCAAGAATCTTTAATGTCACTCAAAACGAGATCATCCAGTAGGTAGATATGAATTTTCGAGACGTTCGACACCGATCTAAATTGGGTCCTTTCTTCGTAGGCAATAGCATTGGCCCATTTTTCAACGTTTTGGGACCAAAATAAGAAACGAATCTCAAGCATATTTTTTTTGGCTTTTGTTGGCAAGAAACTATAATGTCACTCAACATGAGGCCACCCAGTAATTTGATGTGAACCCTCGAGACCTTTGGCACCGTTCTAAGTTGGGTCCTTTATTCTCAGATTTTGGCATTGGCCCTTTTTTCAACGTTTTGGGACGAAATTAAAAACCGACTCTCAGGCATATTTTCTTATGCTTTTATGGGCAAGAAACTTTACTGTCACTCAAGATGAGACCACCCAGTAGTTAGATGTGAACTTTTGATACCTATGGCACTGTTCTAAATCGGGTCCTTTCTTCTCAGGCTGTAGCATTGGCCCTTTTTTCAACGTTTTGGAACGAAAATAAAAATTGACTTGCGGGCATATTTTCTTCGACTTTTATGGGCAAGAAACTTTAATGTCACTCAAGACGAAACCACCAAGTAGTTCGATGTGAACTTTCGAGACCTTTGGCACCGTTCTAAATTGGGTCCTTTCTTCACAGACTATAGCATTGACCCATTTTTCAACGTTTTGGGACCAAAATAAGAACCGACTCTCAGGCATATTTTTTCGGCTTTTGTTGGCAAGAAACTATAATGTCACTCAACATGAGGTCACCCAGTAGTTTGATGTGAACCTTCGAGACCTTTGACACCGTTCTAAATTGGGTCATTTCTTCGCAGACTATAGCATTGACCTTTTCTTCAACGTTTTGGGATGAAAATAAAAACTGGCTCTCGGGTATATTTTCTTCCGCTTTTATGGGCAAGAAATCTTAATAACTCTCAAAATGAGGCCACCCAGTAGTTAGATGTGAACTTTCGTGACTTTTGGCAACATTCTAAATTTATGATGGAGGCGGATGTTTTATAATAGATAAATAAATAAACCAACAAAATTAATTATCCCCTATGATCTAACAAAACGTGATCATCCTAGAGGTATTTGTATGAATGACGAATATATTTGAGATTTATTTTCTTGGACGAAATTGCAACAAATTTTCCTCTAAATAAATGGAATATCTCAAAGTCGGATTCTCAGTTAGTTATCCGATTGTACCCTAAAATTGAAACTCAATCTTTGATGTGCCAATGCACTTTAGTCTCATCTATATGAGATTTGGGAATTAAGTATAAGCCTAAGAAAAGGAGAATTGTAAGGTTTATAATTTGGTAACTAAAATCAGAAGTTTGCATGAGGTTTTGAAGTATAATTCATATGAATATTATTCACAACAATTTTCAATAGTGTTTGTTTTGTTTTATATATACGAAGAAGATTTCTAATACAAAGTGATGTATATGCACTGGAGCCTCGTTTGTAATGAATTTTTTAAAGCTAAAAACTTTGGTTGTATTAAAATTGAAGCTAACAAAGATTAATTAATTTTAATCAAAGTGTCAAATACAAGAAATGAATTTTTTATTTTACTTTTGAAATAAAAATAGAGGAGAACGAAACAATCACGATTAGAATAGAATGGAAATTTGTATCAATCATGATTAAAATAAAAATGAATCTTCATGTAATTAAGAATAAATTTCAATGGATGTTTACCTAATAACATTCTTTTTTTGTTTCTTTAATCAATTTCTCCCTTCATATGTTCTTCACCAATTTCCTAATTTTCTCAACCCATCTCCCCGTCTCCAATTTTCTCTTTATTTTTTTTTCCAATCCAAAGGCTATGAAATACCAATTGAAAATTATAAACTTCTGTTGAAATTGTAATTAAAATAAAAGCAGTAGAACATATCATATCACTTTAATAATATATCAAAAACTACAAATGAATATTAAACAAACACATGTGACAAAAGAACTCGCAACTTGAATAGTACTTGTAATATATTTATAAAATTTCTTCTATACGTTAGGATTATATAATAAATGTAAAATGATAGAAAGGTTACGTGAATAAACACTTAAACTAAATGAATTTTATTGATCTCGTTGTTGACAACAATTATGAAAGAAGCACACAACGATATGTAAGGATAAAACCTTTGTATAAATAAGCAATAAAATTGGACGACAAGAGGGTCAAGGAATTTAGATTTTCCTTGTTAAATGCTAATTATTCAAATAATTTATACTTGATCCGATCATTTTCCCGATCTCTGCTTTAATAATTCCATGGCCAATTATCAATGGGAAGTTAGTTCTTGACTGATGCTGCAAAACAAATGAATAAAAAAACAAATTAACAAAAAAAAAAAAAAACATTAGGTTGAAAGAAATAAACAATCAATTTTTTTGAATGAGTTTTCATTCTAAAATTTCGACTCTACGATCCCTTCAATTTCTAGCATCAAAACTATTAAAGTAAGGAATGCGAATCTTATCAAACCCACTAATTTCAAGAATAAAGATTAAATTTTGCCTTCCAACTAAAATTTATCTCACTTAAAAAATTAATTATTGCCTTGAAGAAAACAAACATTTCTGTTGAGATTGAAGAAAATACCAATAGTCTTTTCCGTGCAATCATTGTTGCATTTCTGATGACATGAAGCATTGGCATCGCCTTTTGCATCACATTCTTTCCTGCATGTTAGTACACATGATTCCATTTGAGGCCATAGTTTCATTCCTTCGGCGATACTTTTGATCTTTTCGGCCGCCTGAAGATCTGGGCTCATGTTAGGTTGCGGTCGTCTGTGCCTTGGAGAATTGTAGTGATCATCCATCACAACAATGCACATAAAGAAAACAACCATAATGTTTTTTGCCATTTTTTAGTTTTAGCTTTCTGTAAGTCTATTTTTTTTTTTTTTGTTATGGGCTTTATGGTGTGAGGAAAGGAGAAGACCATTTTATAGCAATTTTAGTTGTTAAATTTAGATTATTTAGCAAAAAGTAGGGTTTTCTCTCACTCTCTCTCTCTATTTGTAACAAGTGGCCCGTGCATGTTTGTTTGTTCTCTAAATACAAGCAGAGGAAGAAAGGGTCATGACATCAAATAAAATGGTTGTGTTGACTAAAAATGATGTCTCAAATTAAAGGAGAATAAAAAATGAAAGCATATACAGCCTAAAGTGTGTAACAAACGTGAAAACTCAAAGTCAAGGTCGATGTTAACTTTATTCTTTCACGAACAA
This sequence comes from Cucumis sativus, assembly GCF_000004075.3. Lineage (NCBI taxonomy): Eukaryota > Viridiplantae > Streptophyta > Magnoliopsida > Cucurbitales > Cucurbitaceae > Cucumis > Cucumis sativus. The sequence goes on from NC_026658.2 coordinate 3,194,640, forward strand.
ATAATTGTTGAAAACATTCCTTTTTTGAACTACTCCTCTTTTACGGAAGTCCCTTGTGTCTTTAATCTCCATGATGTGGTTAATTTACTTTACCAAAAGCAATAACAATACTAATTATTTCAAAATAGTTTTACGTTGTAAAAAAATATAAAAGAAAGAAAGAAGGTGTGGTTAATTTAATAGAGAGTGCATTGAGTCAATTATAGAATTCAAAACACTCATCACAAACTTAATCATAAAACAATATACCTCAAACCCGGCCCCAAAGTATTTAGGGCACATTAATATGATTTCAATTTTACCCAAAATACAACCAAATATCATTCCTCTTATATGCAGTTGAAATATACGTACAACTTCTCATTTTTCTAATTAAGAATTTAATTCAATCAATTTTTACCTAAGAACGTTCTTTTTTTTTCTTTTTACCATTTTCTCCCTTCCTATATCTTTCACCAATTTCCTAATTTTTCCAACCCATCTCCCCATCTCGAATTTTCTCTTTATTATTTTGCATTCAAAGACGAATATTCTTCTATCATCTTAACAAACTTTCATTTTTCTCTTTACAGTATGAATTACCAATTGAAAGTAAACTGATCTTAAAATTGTTACTAAAAGAGAAAGGTAATACTTTTACCGTCCAAATGGTTTGTTTTGTAGAGGGCAGGTGGTTCAACAAAAGAAATGCAAGAATACATGGAACATTTTCTACATACAAGCAACCTTTCTTCGTAGGCTATAGCATTGACCAACTTTTCAACGCTTTTGGACGAAAATAAAAATCGACTCTCGGGCATATTTTTTTCAGCTTTTGTGGGCAAGAAACTTTAATGTCACTCAAACGAGACAACCCAGTAGGTATATGTGAATTTTTGAAAACTTTGGCACCGTTCAAAATTGGGTCCTTTCTTCATAGGCTATAGCATTGGCCCCTTTTATAACGTTTTGGAGCAAAAATAAAAATCGACTTTGGGTTTTTTTTTTTTTTTGGCTTTTGTGTGCAACAAACTTTAATGTCACTCAAAACGAGACCACTCACTTGTTAGATATGAATTTTCGAGACTTTCGACATTCTTCTAAATTTGATCTTTATTTCGTGGGCTGCATTGTCCCTTATTTTGACGTTTTGGGACGAAATTAAAAATCAACTCTCAGACTTTTTTTTTTCGGCTTTTGTGGACAAAGAACTTTAATGTCACTTAAAACGAGACCACCGAGTAGTTAGATGTGAATTTTTGAGACCTTCGGCACCGTTCTAAATTGGATCTTTTCTTCGTAGGCTATAGCATTGACACTTTTTTCAACGTTTTGGAACCAAAATGAGAACCGACTCTCAGACATATTTTTTTTCGACTTTTGTACACAAGAAACTTTAATGTCACTCAACATGAGGCCACCCAGTTGTTAGATGTAAACCTTGGAGACTTTTGACACCGTTCGAAATTGGGTCCTCTCTTCGCAGGCTATAACGTTGGCCCTTTTTTCAATGTTTTGGGACGAAAGTAATAATCGACTCTCTGGCATATTTTTTTACGGCTTTTGTGGGCAAAAAACTTTAATCTCACTCAAAACGAGACCATCCAGTAGTTAGATGTGATTTTTTGAGACCTTTGACACCGTTCTAAATTGAGTCCTTTCCTGGTAGACTATAGCATTGGCCCATTTTTCAATGTTTTGGGCTGAAAGTGAAAACCGACTCTCGGACATATTTTTTTTCGACTTTTGTGGGCAAAAAACTTTAATGTCACTCAAAATGAGACCAACCAGTTGTTAGATGTCAATTTGTCAGACCTGTAGCACCATTCTAAATTGGATCATTTCTTCGTAGGCTATAGCATTTGCCCATTTTTCAACGTTTAGGGACGAAAGTAAAAACCGACTCTCGGGCATATTTTTTTCGACTTTTGTGGGCAAGAAACTTTAATGTCACTTAAAACAAGATCACCCAGTAGTTAGATGTAAATTTTCGAGATCTTTGGTACCGTTCTAAATTGGGTCCTTTCGTCGTAGGCTATAGTATTCGCCCCTTTTATAACGTTTTAGAACTAAAGTAAAAATCGAATCCTAGACATTTTTTTTTTTTTTTTGTCTTTTGTGGGAAAGAAACTTTAATGTCACTCAAAACGAGACCACCCAGTAGTTAGATGTGAATTTTTTAGACCTTTGGCACCGTTCTAAATTGAGTCCTTTTTTTCGTCAGTTATAGCACTGACCCATTTTTCAACGTTTTCGGACGAAAGTAAAATCCGACTCTCGGGCTTTTTTTTTTTTTTTTTTACTTTTGTGGGCAAGAAACTTTAATGTCACTCAAAACGAGACCACCGGTAGTTAAATATGAATTTTCCAGAACTTCGGCATCATTCTAAATTGGATCCTTTTCTCGTAGGCTATAGCATTGGCTCCTATTTCAACATTTCAGGATTAAAATAAAAGTCGACTCTCGAACATATTTTTTTCGGCTTTTGTGGGGAAGAAACTTTAATGTCACTTAAAACGATATCACCTAGTAGTTAGATGTGAATTTTCGAGACCTTCGGCACCGTCCTAAATTGGGTCATTTCTTCGTAGGCTATAACATTCGCCCATTTTTCAACGTTTTAGGACCAAAATAAGAATCGACTCTCAGACATATTTTTTTTCGGCTTTTGTGGGCAAGAAACTTTAATGTCACTCAACATGAGGTCACCCAGTAGTTAGATGTGAACCTTCGAGACCTTTGACAACGTTGTAAATTGGGTCATTTCTTTGCAAGTTATAGCGTTGGCCCTTTCGTCAACATTTTGGGACGAAATTAAAAACCGACTCTCGGGCATATTTTCTTCGGCTTTCATGGGCAAGAATCTTTAATGTCACTCAAAACGAGATCATCCAGTAGGTAGATGTGAATTTTCGAGACGTTCGACACCGATCTAAATTGGGTCCTTTCTTCGTAGGCAATAACATTGGCCCATTTTTCAACGTTTTGGGACCGAAATAAGAAACGAATCTCAAGCATATTTTTTTTTGCTTTTGTTGGCAAGAAACTATAATGTCACTCAACATGAGGCCACCCAGTAATTTGATGTGAACCCTCGAGACCTTTGGCACCGTTCTAAGTTCGGTCCTTTATTCTCAGATTTTTGCATTGGCCCTTTTTTCAACGTTTTGGGACGAAATTAAAAACCGACTCTCAGGCATATTTTCTTATGCTTTTATGGGCAAGAAACTTTAATGTCACTCAAGATGAGACCACCCAGTAGTTAGATGTGAACTTTTGATACCTATGGCACTGTTCTAAATCGGGTCCTTTCTTCTCAGGCTGTAGCATTGGCCATTTTTTCAACGTTTTGGAACGAAAATAAAAATCGACTTGCAGGCATATTTTCTTCGACTTTTATGGACAAGAAACTTTAATGTCACTCAAGATGAGACCACCTAGTAGTTAGATGCGAACTTTTGATACCTATGACACTCTTCTAAATCGGGTCCTTTCTTCTCAGGCTGTAGCATTGGCCCTTTTTTCAACGTTTTGGGACGAAATTAAAAATCGACTTACGGCATATTTTCTTCGACTTTTATGGACAAGAAATTTTAATGTCACTCAAGATGAGACCACCCAGTAGTTAGATGTGAACTTTTGATACCTATGGCACTGTTCTAAATCGGGTCCTTTCTTCTCAGGATGTAGCATTGGCCCTTTTTTCAACGTTTTGGGACGAAAATTAAAATCAACTTACGGGCATATTTTCTTTGACTTTTATGGGCAAGAAACTTTAATGTCACTCAAGATGAAACCACCCAGTAGTTAGATGTGAACTTTCGAGACCTTTGGCATCGTTCTAAATTGGGTCCTTTCTTCGCAGACTATAGCATTGACTCAGTTTTAAACGTTTTGGGACCAAAATAAGAACCGACTCTCAGGTATATTTTTTCGGCTTTTGTTGGCAAGAAACTATAATGTCACTCAACATGAGGCCACCCAGTAGTTTGATGTGAACTTTCGAGACCTTTGGCACCATTCTAGATTGGGTCATTTCTTCGCAGACTATAGCATTGACCTTTTCTTCAACGTTTTGGGATGAAAATAAAAACTGACTCTCTGGTATATTTTCTTCCGCATTTATGGGCAATAAATCTTAATAACTCTCAAAATGAGGCCACCCAGTAGTTAGATGTGAACTTTCGTGACTTTTGGCACCATTCTAAATTTATGATGGAGGCGGATGTTTTATAATAGATAAATAAATAAACCAACAAAATTAATTATCCCCTATGATCTAACAAAACGTGATCATCCTAGAGGTATTCGTGTGAATGACGAATATATTTGAGATTTATTTTCTTGGACGAAATTGCAACAAATTTTCCTCTAAATAAATGGAATATCTCAAAGTCGGATTCTCAGTTAGTTATCCGATTGTACCCTAAAATTGAAACTCAATCTTTGATGTGCCAATGTACTTTAGTCTCATCTATAGGAGAGATTTGGGAATTAAGTATAAGCCTAAGAAAAGGAGAATTGTAAGGTTTATAATTTGGTAACTAAAATCAGAAGTTTGCATGAGGTTTTGAAGTATAATTCATATGAATATTATTCACAACAATTTTCAATAGTGTTTGTTTTGTTTTATATATACGAAGAAGATTTCTAATACAAAGTGATGTATATGCACTGGAGCCTCATTTGTAATGAATTTTTTAAAGCTAAAAACTTTGGTTGTATTAAAATTGAAGCTAACAAAGATTAATTAATTTTAATCAAAGTGTCAAATACAAGAAATGAATTTTTTATTTTACTTTTGAAATAAAAATAGAGGAGAACGAAACAATCACGATTAGAATAGAATGGAAATTTGTATCAATCATGATTAAAATAAAAATGAATCTTCATGTAATTAAGAATAAATTTCAATGGATGTTTACCTAATAACATTCTTTTTTTGTTTCTTTAATCAATTTCTCCCTTCATATGTTCTTCACCAATTTCCTAATTTTCTCAACCCATCTCCCCGTCTCCAATTTTCTCTTTATTTTTTTTTCCAATCCAAAGGCTATGAAATACCAATTGAAAATTATAAACTTCTGTTGAAATTGTAATTAAAATAAAAGCAGTAGAACATATCATATCACTTTAATAATATATCAAAAACTACAAATGAATATTAAACAAACACATGTGACAAAAGAACTCGCAACTTGAATAGTACTGTAATATATTTATAAAATTTCTTCTATACGTTAGGATTATATAATAAATGTAAAATGATAGAAAGGTTACGTGAATAAACACTTAAACTAAATGAATTTTATTGATCTCGTTGTTGACAACAATTATGAAAGAAGCACACAACGATATGTAAGGATAAAACCTTTGTATAAATAAGCAATAAAATTGGACGACAAGAGGGTCAAGGAATTTAGATTTTCCTTGTTGAAATGCTAATTATTCAAATAATTTATACTTGATCCGATCATTTTCCCGATCTCTGCTTTAATAATTCCATGGTCAATTATCAATGGGAAGTTAGTTCTTGACTGATGCTGCAAAACAAATGAATAAAAAATCAAATTAACAAAAAAAAAAAAAACATTAAGTTGAAAGAAATAAACAATCAATTTTTTTTGGATGAGTTTTCATTCTAAAATTTCGACTCTACGATCCCTTCAATTTCTAGCATCAAAACTATTAAAGTAAGGAATGCGAATCTTATCAAACCACTAATTTCAAGAATAAAGGTTAAATTTTGCCTTGCAACTAAAATTTATCTCACTTAAAAAATTAATTATTGCCTTAAAGAAAACAAACATTTCTGTTGAGATTGAAGAAAATACCAATAGTCTTTTCCGTGCAATCATTGTTGCATTTCTGATGACATGAAGCATTGGCATTGCCTTTTGCATCACATTCTTTCCTGCATGTTAGTACACATGATTCCATTTGAGGCCATAGTTTCATTCCTTCGGCGATACTTTTGATCTTTTCGGCCGCCTGAAGATCTGGGCTCATGTTAGCGGTCGTCTGTGCCTTGGAGAATTGTAGTGATCCCATCACAACAATGCACATAAAGAAAACAACCATAATGTTTTTTGCCATTTTTTAGTTTTAGCTTTCTGTAAGTCTTTTTTTTTTTTTTGTTATGGGCTTTATGGTGTGAGGAAAGGAGAAGACCATTTTATAGCAATTTTAGTTGTTAAATTTAGATTATTTAGCAAAAAGTAGGGTTTTCTCTCACTCTCTCTCTCTCTATTTGTAACAAGTGGCCCGTGCATGTTTGTTTGTTCTCTAAATACAAGCAGAGGAAGAAAGGGTCATGACATCAAATAAAATGGTTGTGTTGACTAAAAATGATGTCTCAAATTAAAGGAGAATAAAAAATGAAAGCATATACAGCCTAAAGTGTGTAACAAACGTGAAAACTCAAAGGTCAAGGTCGATGTTAATTTTATTCTTTCACGAACAAATAATTGTTGAAAACATTCCTTTTTGAACTACTCCTCTTTTACGGAAGTCCCTTGTGTCTTTAATCTCCATGATGTGGTTAATTTACTTTACCAAAAGCAATAACAATACTAATTATTTCAAAATAGTTTTACGTTGTAAAAAAATATAAAAGAAAGAAAGAAGGTGTGGTTAATTTAATAGAGAGTGCATTGAGTCAATTATAGAATTCAAAACACTCATCACAAATTTAATCATAAACAATATACCTCAAACCCGGCCCCAAAGTATTTAGGGCACATTAATATGATTTCAATTTTACCCAAAATACAACCAAATATCATTCCTCTTATATGCAGTTGAAATATACGTACAACTTCTCATTTTTCTAATTAAGAATTTAATTCAATCAATTTTTATCTAGGCAAATAAAAAATAAAAATTGAATCAATCAAGCAAAGTCTAACGTCCGAGATATATATATATAAATAATAGATTGCAAGCATGTTTGCAATAATTTATAATTCAAAAAATAAAAAATAAAAACATATTTAGAGTAGCTTTGCGAAAACATGATTAACTTTTGTATGAACACTTACAAAAAAAGAATTAATTAAATGAAATTGTGTTCAATAAAGTTTGTATATAAATGATATCAAAAAGAAATCTAAAAATTGATTAGTTTAAAAACCATCTTCAAAGAAATATTTCTAATGTAAAGTGTTATAAATATAAATTTCTTTAACCTATATAGGATTGGATTTTGCATAATAATCATCTTTAATTTTTTCAAAAAAATAAAAAAATTCATACCTTTTTAAATGGTTGTCATCATTTTTTTGTAAAAGTCCAATATAGAAATGTTTTCAATGTTTTCACAAACGATCGATCAGTTCGTTGGTTCAACATAACTATGTACTGCATAATTTTTTTTAAAAAAAAATAAGTTTCATAATATTTAAAAATGGATGCAATGTACATGTACAACTATTTTTCATGATTATTATTTCCACAGTTGGTGAATTGTACCTCAAAATAAGAGTATATCAACAAAGTTCATTGTAGTTATATTTTAAATGAAGATATCACTTCATCAAAATTCAACAATAGTTTATAGAAGTGTAAATGGTAAAAGTGACCGCTCCTCATAAATTATCAACATTAATCATTTGATTAATTAAAATTTAATATTCTTAGAAGCCCATAAAATTTTGATTTTTTAAAATATTAGTCACCTAATTCAATTCAATTTGTGTATTATTAATAATTTATTGATTCAAAATCTTGAAATAAGAAATAGGACCATTTTGATATCCTAACTCTGCAAACTTTTTTAAAAAGAAGAACAATGATGTCACCCTATAATTAAATTAATTGTCACATTCATCATTTTAGATTAACAAGAAACTATATTATATTGTTGATAAAAAGAAAACAAGTTATAGAAAGTGGTGTTACAATAGTAGAGCATTAATTTCATCCATCAATTAGATTTATTTGAAATGTCATGTTTTTATTGGTGGGTTTATAATAAATTTTGATTTGCTTTTTCAACGTTTCACTCAAGTCTACAAAAAATACTTACTTATATTCATACTCATACAGCTATCAATTTCTATAATATTACTCTCTGACATCAATTAATACTTAAGAAATAAATGGATAAAATTATAATAATTCATAAAAGTACTCAAATCATCATCATTATTATTATTTAGATTTGTGATCTCTTATAATATTTCATAAATAAGATATTTTCTCTGTTAAGATTTGTTCTTTTTTAATTTAATTGAATGTGTATTTTTTTTCTTCCCTTCAAATTCAACCATTACTTAAATTACTTGTAAAACAAACATGGTTTAAGCATACACAGCTATCTATTTTTCATTATAGCAATCATACCATATAAGCATTTTGTAAATGCAACTAAGAATGTAGACCAAATAGCAATACAGCTCAAAGTTTAGAATACGATATCTTTAAATATAAATAGAGATTTTAAGAATTTTAGTTCAGTCGATCTGAATATTTTAGTAAACAGAATCAAATAACAAAAATAAGAGGAATAGAACGAAAAAAAGGATGTCTAACATATACACGTATATGATTTGAAAGAAAATAAAATTAGATGGTAAGTATTTTTTATATATATATAAAGAAAAAGGTATGAAAAGTTGAGATCCATCTGAGAAATAAAAAAAGTAAAGTGTGGAATAATAAATAATATTTAAAAGTTGTTTGGTTTCATTTTCCAATAGTCACGTCCAAATGGCTTTTCGAAGTCTCAAAACGAGCCCTTAACACAACAAATCTTGCCCCCAAGCCCTAAACATTATTTAATTAACCACACCACGTCAATATTATCAGTTTACAACTCCTAGGCAACTATTTTTCCCTATTTAAATTATGGTCCCATTTGCCACGTTTCATTTCCTTATTGGTTCCAACCCAATTCTACCCTTCTTTTTAATCACATAATTAGCTTCATTACTTTTTTATTTATATATATATGGCTTCCTACTTGTCCTAAGCCTTTCAACCTTTTCTTTTTTTTAATAGAAAAAAATAACTTTTTTATTCTCATTCTCATTATATATATATATATATATATATTGTAAACATTACAATCCTCTTTTAACGACGGATGAAGATATATTCGAATCTATAATATGGAAAAAGAGATAATGGAAGGTAAGAATTTTTGGCTTTTATTTTAAATTATATAACTAAATGTAGATTGTTTTAAATATGTTGGTTTGATTTTAATTTTGAATTAGTTTTTTAAATAATCAACTCCTTTGTTTCTCTTTTTTTGAAAATTGTGGCCAATTGTAATCATTTTGTTTTATTTTATTATTTAGATTGGGATAACTTAGACTTTCAGACATTTTTCTCTCCTACATTATTGGGAATATTAATATTTTATTGCTTACAATTTAACGTGGTTAATATATTTTGCAGTTTCATGATTTAAAAGTTTTCTTAATTTAGCATAGGATATATATTTTCTTATATCTCTTTTCTAAAGAAAAAAAATCTAAAAGTGAATTTAATAATTCAAAACATTACTATATTACTATATAAAAGATCTATAATTTTGAGTCATCCTTCTAGCAATAATTTAAAATTTTAAAAAGAAATATTGAACCAACTCATAAATGTAAAAAGAGGGTTGTTTTTCATTTTTTTAATAATCTCTTTATAGATCAATCTTTGTAGAATCTATAATTTGATTGTTTTATTATTATTATTATTTTCTTTTTATAATATATAGAGTGAGAAATTGAATCATTGACTTTAAAGTCGATAGTATAAATATAATATCAATTGAACTACTTATTTTGAACATTTTTGGATGCTACAACGTTGAAGAATTAGTTAAAATTGGTATTGTTTTTTTTAAAGAACAAAATAATACTTTAACTACATCACCATGGAAATGAGAATATATTCATTAGCCAATGCCTTCTTCACATCAAGGCATAATTGTATCAATCTTACTTTAATAAGTTCCCATTTTAAATGTGTTTTACACACTCTTTTTTTCCCTTTTTGACATTTTAAATTAGTGTAGTTTAAGTTTAGTTATATTATTTCTTTTTTGGAAAATTATTCGATAGGAACAAGTATATATCACATTGTATATATATAATAAAGAGATTAATATAATCTTATCAATAGACTCAATACAAATATTAATATATTCGTTTTTCTAAAAAAAAATATTATTACTGTTTATCCGATTTGATAAAGAAATAAGATTTAAATAAATAAATAAATTTAAGATTAATGCAATAACAATAACTAAAATTAACAAACTTAAATATAAAGACTATCAATTAAATATCAAAGTATCATTCATGAACTGAATTAAATAGTTCATATATTCAATTAATCTGAACATGTCAAAAAAAAAATTTAAAAGAAAACAATTAGAATCTTCTTACCTTTTAATTAATATATTTTGTGTTATTACAATTCAATACTTTCATCTCAATAGTTAAATCGTATACGTTTAGTATTCTTGTTAGAATTAAAGTAAACATGACTGACTTTTTTTCCTAATAAATATAAAGACTAAACTTAACTTTATCTTTAGTCATTATTATTTTTTTCTTTTTTCAATTAAATTACAAATACATCTTTCACTTTAAATTTTTTATAATCAAAAAATAATTTTGAAACTTTATTGGATTCTTATGCTTGAAAAATAAGAAAATGTGAGAAGGTAAACTTAATTTTCAAAAGCTAAAAAGAAAAATTTACTAACTAGACATTTGTTATCTACTATTTATTAATGTGTAAAATTTTCAATCAAAATATTTGAAATATATAGAATAAATAGTTTTAAAACTTAGCTAAGAATTTAAGAAGTATACAAAGTACCCCAGGGAATTTGAGAAAAAATAAACTTGATATTTGATAAGTTTCCTAATATTGTAATATGTTTCATATCTAACATTTTGACATAATTTTAGAGAAATTTAACCTTAATACTTTATTATATCCCTTATTAAAGTTTTAAAATCCTTAACATTTAATTGCAATAAAACTTTATTATATATTAAAATTGAATTAACAATATTTAATACTATATCTTGTAATGAATATTTGGTTTATGGTTTTATGAGTATTATTTTATTCCTTGACTTAAATAATATTTATCTCTTAAATTTTGAAATTCAATTATCATGTTTTAACGTTGATTTTTACAATTTGCTCTAATATTATTATTATATAAAATGTAGTATATATTTTGCAAAATGACTAAATATATTAAATACATGTGATAAAGTGAAATATATATCTTAAGTAGAATGAAGACAAAAACTATAGAATATGGTATTGATATACATTATATAATAACCTTAAATCTGTAATTGTTCTAAATATATTTGAAATAAACCTTGTATGTATTATTTGAAATAAATCTGATATATATCTGAAATCAAAAAATTCCAACTCACCAAATAAGACGATTTTGAATTTTAAGTCAACATTAAAAAATTATTGGACAAAAAAACCCAATGGGAATGCAATTTTGCTTAAAAGTTATGAAAATTTTGAAAAGAAAAAACTATTTTAAGACGCATTGCTTCCCAATTTTTCCATATTTGTTTCTCTTTCTATTTTCCAATAGAAAAATACTATAAATCAAATTAGGTATTATGAAACTTTTGAGACGGAGTTTTATGTAATAATATAAGATACTAGGCTATTCATGGAAAAAAATTGTTGTCATTATTGTACTAATATAGAACGCTTAAAATCAAATGATCATAAAATAGACATATCTACAACAATTAATTTAATAAATGGTTTGAAAATGAAGAAAAAGAAAATAGCATCATAGGGCAAGTTGAGAAGTGACATGGAATCTAAATTCTCATTCTTGTTAATGAATCTAAGAAAGAGAGAGAGAGAGAGAGAGAGAGAAGCCATTGTAAGTGGGAAAGCACTTTAGAAACCCACTTAGAGAAGTAATAACAAAGAAGATGAAATTGGTGACATTCCATACAAATTTGAATAAGCATAGAATAAATTATATATATATATATATATATATATTAATAAACCAATATGGAATCCAATCACCCAACCCAACCTACATTAAATAAATCCCAATTGCCTCCCACTTTCTTTCCTTTACTTTATACACACATACAATTCCTCCATCATGCCTAATTATTCATTTATTTTTTCCTTTTTATGCTTATCCCATCTTTTCTTTAAATACATTATCCACCACTTCGTTTCCTACTCGTTTTTTCCGTGTGAAGAATCACTTAAGTTGTTCTAGATAACAATTGCAATCAAACAAGGCTAATAAAAACACTACAATCAATTTAAAACTTTACTTTTTTAAATAGTTTTGAAAATTTTAAGCCATATGATTATTAGTATATATCGTGTAACATAATTTTTTATTTTTAAATTACAACTCTAGAAAAGTTAGATTAAAGCCTATATACATTGACCAAAATTGATTGTGTGGAACATTTTATATATAATATGTGTGGATATGGGAATATGAATTAATTAGATCTGTAATATCTAAAAAGAAGTAGAAAATTAAGTGGGTTGAAATAAAGAATGAATTTTAACAGTGTTTTATAAAAATAATATATATATATATATATATATATAGGTAGCACTTGGATGTCTCTTCATGAAAACACTACATGGCAACCATGGAAGTGGGAGATGCTATTTGGGAAATTGGTTGGCCCCAATCACCAAATAGACATTCCCCAAATTCTTTCATAACTTTACAAAAAAAACAAAAAACAATAATCACTAAATAATTAAATAATTGAAAAAAACGTAAAACGAATATAATTGGGGACTCTGTTCCTCTTGAAACTAAGCATGTTGTTTCTCTAGGGATGATGAGTTATACTACAAATGGTAAACAAGTTTATATTTTATATATATATATATATATATATATATATATATATATTTAGAAAATATTTAGATAGTTTCATGAAAAATTATTTTTAAAAAATTAAATCATTTTTAATTATTAAATTAAAGGTGCGTTTCCTTAATATTTTAATTTTTAAAAAGTTATTTAAAGAATAATCAAATGTCTAACAATAAAAAATAATAAAATAATAAAAAGCTTTGGAAATACTTTAGATTTTATTTTTAACCGTTTCTATTAGATTTATTAGATAAAAATGACTTTTTAAAGAAATATATTTTTTTTTCTCTAGTGAATTAAAGTGTTTATATTTTAAGCATGATTATTAAAACTACACTTAAATTTTTAAGGGAAAATTGCAAAAGAAAAAAAAAAACTCTATTTTCACCATTTTTAAAATTAAATATTTGAAAGTCATTCCAACAATTTTGACGATTTTTTTTTAATTTAACTTAAAAGAGAGAAAAAGAAAACAAAATAATGAATCCAAATGGAGAAAAGGTTACATAGGTCATGAAAGAAAGAAGCCCCATTTAAACTACCACAACAAAACGACACAAAAATTCTAAAAAGGAAGAAGGGATCCATGTAGAATTTCCATTCTATTGGTTATTTAATTTGAAACTTTGAAATAACAAAACAAATCTATTAACATCAATCAGATAAGGATAAGTTTTTATATTCATAAAAATAATTAAATTTTTTTTCCCTAATCAGAGACATTGATTATATCATCATCATCATCAAGTACTATATAAAATAAAAATAATAATAAGAGAGAAAGATTGGCAACTTTAATCACAACCATATATTGAAAAAACCACATGAAAAGAAAAATGACATCACAAAATTAAAACCAAAACTAATAATAATTTGCAAAGAGATCCCTATGCTTCAAAAAACCACAGCCATGAAATTGCAATCATATTTAGCCTTGACCCATTTCAAAACTAAGCCCACATTCCATTTTAAAATAAACAAATATTATTCATTTAAGAGAGAGAGAGAGAGAGAGAGAGAGATGACAAAGAAAAAACCAATAGGAGAGAAAGAGAAACAAATAAGGGTACAAAAATAAATAAAATAAACAGAGAGAGTAAGGAAGACAAAAAGGGCTGAAAAGAAAAGAAAAAAGGAAGAGGGGGGCAGTTTAATTAAGATGGTGGGAGCAAAAAAAATACAAGTTTAATTTGATCAAAAAGAAGAAACCAACTGACTTTGAAGCCCCCTTTTTTTGCTCTCTTAGGGGATGTTTATGTTTGATCCAACTAATTATTATATCCAAACTACACTCCTTTTTCCAATCCAATCTGCTTCTTCTTCTTCTTCTTCTTCTTCTTCTTCTTCTTCTTCTTCTTCTTCTTCTTTATTCACTTCCAGGTGTGTTCTTCTATCCTCTCTCTCTCTATTGATCTACGTGTTCCAGTTTATTTCAACTTTCGTGATTGTTACGACTGAATTTCAATCAACTACTTCATCTTCTTCACTTTTCCATTCGGTTTTATTACTTTTCGATCCAATTTATGTTGATTGGAAAGAGCTTTCCAAATATAAAACTGATAGTTTTATCTATTAAGTATTAGTAGTTTTTTTGTAAGATTTGGTTAATGGTTTTGAGTTTGAAGTTTCTGGGAAATTCTTTCGTTTGTTCTTTGAATCGTTTGATGGTTAACTTTTTCCCACTTGTCCAAGAATAATATGTGGGGTTTTGTTTTTCTTTCTTTTAATTTTTGAAAAGATTATTACTGCCAGCTTAGTTTTATTGCATTATTTATTATTGTATATTACTTCATTTTTCAGAACTATAATCATAATTATTTCTCTTTTGTTTTTATTGCAATTAATTTCATCATATTATATGATTAATTTGTCTGTCCCAATCTTCTTCTTTTTCTATCTCCTGAGTCCATCTTAACCTTGAAATGGATATTTAATTTGAAATGTTCTTTTTAAAGAAAAAAAGAAACAGATATTTGAAATGTTATTGTGTTTTGATTTGATGAAATTACAAATTATATAGAATTTTATTTGATTATGTAGTTATGGATGGATTGATTATTGAGGTTTTAATTTTCTTTCAATAAAATTATCACTCTGTGTAATTATTTTAGTTGTTTTATTTTTATTTAAGTCTATAACTTTCAAAACAAAGTACATATCAATTATTGAGCTATATATCTTCTATTTTTTCTATTTATTTTTTAGAAATTCGAAAAATATTTCATAATTTTTCAAAAAATAATATTACAAGCCAAAAAAAATTAAAAAGAAGAAAAGAAAAAACAAATATATCATCTCTGTGGACTATTACAATGCAATGATTGAGAGTTTAATTTTCAAAGACAAGAATTTGATTTTTGAAATCATTAATTGAAAAACAATTAACAATGGGCAATTTCTTTTAAAATACACAGTCTCCTTCTTCTTCCTCTTCTTCTTCTTTTTTTTTTATCAATTTTAGAAATTAAGTAAAATTACAATTGAATTCGCTAATTTAGATTTCAACTCCATCATTTTTTTTATATATGTTAATTAATTATAGCATTTCTATGTTTTGACTTTGTAATATAAAAACAAAACTGTTTTAATTTTTTAGGAATATAATATGAATTGATGCATAACATGATTGAGTATTATTGTAATAGAAATTGTTAATTTATGTTTGATATAATGTTAATTAAAAAGGGTTAGGTGTGAAGAAGAGAAAGGATGAACTCATCATCCACTAAATTTTACAATCCAGGAAGGATGGGACTCTATGAACCTATCCACCATATTGGAATGTGGGGTGAAACTTTTAGAGCCAATGCCAATTTAGATCCACCCTCCTCTTTTATCATCGAAGCTGATCCCAAATTAGAAAATCAGGTGACTCTTTTGATAATGTTTTCGTTTTCTTAAAAAGTACATGTTCCATAATTTTATTTTATTTTATTTTATTTTTTGTTAATTTATTTGATAATGTTTTTGTTTTATGGAATGAAATTGAAATCTTTGTCATTTTAACTTTCTTTAGTCAGATGATGCTTCACTTGGCTCACTTGGAGATCCTCACGTATATGACCAAGATGATACCAAACGAATTGATAAGGTACGATCAAAACATTGTACTTCCAATAATTTAACTTTAAAATAAATTTCTACGTTTTCAATATTTGAATATTTGAATTTCACTGTTAAATTTTAAACATAAATAAATAAAATAGGTAACTTAATAAATACTCTATAAAGTTTATAAACTTTGATTAAACTTTTAACATACCCTTTTAATCTAAAATATATGAGCATAGGTTTTGAAAATGATATTTTAGTTGAAGATATAAGTTAACAACCATGAGGTATATATATAGTTTAAATTTCTTACTCGAATTGTTCTGAAAAAGAAATAATTCAACTTATTATAATTTATAGATAGAGAAAAAAAAAAAGAAAATGAAAGGGATAACCATTGTTTGACTTTTTAAAATTAAGTATTGAAACGACTTTTTATTTATATCTTCAAAATTCGTCATACAAAGTTTCAGTGACTACTTGTTTAGTAATTATTTAATTTTTTTTATTTTTAAAAGTTTCTCTGAATTTTTAACTAGTTAAAAGAAAAACATATTTTTCAATTTAGGTTTAATTTTAGAAAACCTGAGATAACAAAATAATTAGATTTAAGTATGAAATTTGTGTTTATAGACTTCATTCTAAAAAATTAAAAACCAAAAATATCCTGGACATAAAAATTAGTTTTTACAATTTTTTATTTTTTAGAAAAGAAAGAAGCACATTTTTTAAGTATATATATATATATAAAATAAATCATTACCAAAAAAAGAATTGCATAAATAATAAAATGGTTTTTTAAGAAAAAAATATTGAGAGATTTCAAATTTGTGGGAAAATACCGAACAAAACTGATAAGTGAAATTTTGAAGTTTTTTTTTTTCTTCCCTCCATGAGGAAGGAGAACAAATATACTGAAAACTCCATCAATTGCAGATTCAAAGAAGGCTGGCACAAAATCGGGAAGCAGCTCGCAAAAGTCGCCTACGGAAAAAGGTACCAACCAAAATTCAAAATTGTAGCATTCAAATTTCAAAGTTTCAATTGCAATAAATAATAGAGAAAAAAAAAAAACAGTGTTAATAGACTACTAATTCAAACCCCATTTGCAAAATTGTAGGCTTATATTAAGCAATTGGAAACAAGCCGCATAAAGCTCATTCAATTGGAGCAAGAACTTGAAAAGGCAAGACAACAAGTACGAACGATAATTCCTTCGAATTGATTCTTTTTGTTTTAAACCTGCATTCAACTTTTTACGGAACATTATGAATGGGTTTCATTTCTTTTCCTCTAATTTAATCTCTCGCCCTGTCTTTTTCTTCAGGGTCTCTTGGCTGGATCCCGATTTGATAATAACCAATTGGGTTTATCAGGAACCACAAATTCAGGTTGGTTTTCTGCTGGCCAATCGTTCTTTGTTTTTACCCTTTTCTTTAACTTTGATGTTTCAATGTCTTGTCAATAGTGTAGATCCTTTTATTGCTTGGTTTTGGTTGTTTGATAACTGAAAGATGGGAATTTGAAAGCTACGAGATGTGAAATTTGTTTGAGAGGTTCAATTTAGGGGAAATGATTAGTGACTAAAATTTTTGCAGGTCCAGTGTTTGTTGAATTGTCAACTATGAACATCCAAAATCTTAACCCAACATGTGGGTCATCGTAAAATGTAAAGTTTAGGATGTCTCCGAACGTTTTTGAGTCCTAGACGTAAAGATTATCCAACTTATTGATGTGTGGTGCTAAAGGCGGTCTCTCCCATTAAATGTGGTTCCATGTTTCATCAACTGCTTTAACAAAAGGCATTTTGATCCTTTTTTGCTTTATACTATTCATTTTTCAGATCAAGATTGACTGGTCTTCCTTACCACTTTTGATAATTTTCCTCAAGGATGACATGTTTTGTACGGCATCACGTCTTGTTTGACATAGAACTTCTTGTAGATATATGGTATGATGAAAAAGATTTGGTGCTTGAAATGCTAGGGATGTAGAATGCCTTGGTTTTCAGAGTTCGAGTATTTTTGGATGTGTCCTCCAAAGTATTAAGTTGAAGTTTCCAAATTGAAAACTTAGTCTGTATGGAATGACTTTTTAAATGCTTTAAAACTATTACTATTTTTCACTAACATATTTTGAGCAAGTTGTTGAGGGTTGAAGGGCAGAATTGTTAAGCTTTAATGCGAGGAGTGAGATCCAAATACCCCAGTTATGGAAACAAAAACATAACAAAAATGCTGGAGAAGTTGTAAAAAGAAGAATATTTATGAATTTGTCTATTTCACATACAACTCTTTTTGTCTATTTGTATACATCTGCAAATTCACTTCAGAAGCCTCATTGACTAAAGTTATGACCTGTTTACCTAAATTTCTTACCAACTTTCTTCTTCTTACTTGCAATCTACCTTAATCTCTGTCGTTCTTATCTTCTGAATATATCCTCACTGTTTGTTTTGTAGGCATCTTCGCATTTGAATCAGAGTATGAGCAATGGGTGGAAGAGCAGAACAGGCAGATTTGTGATCTGAGGACTGCTGTGCATGCTGATATTACTGATATCGAGCTTCGAATACTCGTGGAAAATGCAATGAGACATTACTTTAAATTTTTTCGCATGAAAGCTAAGGCTGCAAAAGCCGACGTCTCTTACATAATGTCAGGCATGTGGAAGACATCCGCCGAAAGACTTTTCTTATGGATAGGAGGATTTCGCCCTTCAGAACTTCTCAAGGTACGTTCTTATTAACGTGAGTGGCGAGTCATGGTAAAATGTTGACATTAACAAAAGAGTTAATCTTCCAATCACACACGACTTTAGGTCTAGTTTGAATAACAAACATGGTTTAAAAAGACCTTAATTCACTATTGTACGTAGCTTCGTGGACCACCCCCTTTGAAAAAATGAAGATTAGAGCATTAGATATACTCAGCATTCTTGTTTATTTCTTGTATTGCAGTGAAAATCTATGTTAGAGGCATAAATTTTAAGGTATTCTTTGAATGCTTCTTGATAATCATGGTCAAGTCCCACATTTTGACATTTTTTATACCGTAGAAAGTCACTTGATTTCTATGTATATATTAGGTCCACAGTTCTCGACCATCCCTTGATCCTACAATATTTGAAGTCAAGAAATTCAGAAAGCCTTTCGATATTCAAGAATGAGAGTACTAAGTGGATTTACATGAAAGTTTGGTGACATTCACAAAGTTATGTCATATGCAGGTTTTGATACCTCAGCTGGAGACATTAACCGAACAACAAATTTCAGAAACGGGTAGCCTTAGAAAATCGTGTCTACAGGCAGAAGATGCTCTTAGACAAGGTATGGAAAAACTACAACAAAATCTATTTGAGAGCGTAGTGGCTGGTCAGCTAGGTGAAGGAAGTTATCCCCTACAGATGACTGCTGCAATGGAGAGATTAGAAGCGCTCGTTAGCTTTGTGAATCAGGTAACATATTTCTTGGATATGATGTGTTCTTTTATTAACTTTCTCCTAGGTCACTTTAACCTTCCATGTCCCAAGTCCAAACCATGTATGTTAGAACTTGATTATAATTTTACATAGATGTTTTTAGCAAAGAATTATTTCAATATCTGAAAAGTGTTAGCGCGCTAGGCTTAGCTCAGAACCTCACTACGTCGTATTTGGTACATCCAAAAATAATTAGTCAGACTTGAGCATTTCATGAAACAATCATCTTTTATTTTTCTCTCTTTTCTAATGCCCAAATAGGCTGACCATCTACGACAGGAAACATTGCAACAGATGTACAAAATTCTAACGACTCGACAATCTGCTCAAGGCCTTCTTACACTGGGGGAGTTTTTCCAACGACTCCGAGCATTGAGCTCACTTTGGGGTAATCGTCCTTGTGAGCCTGCATAGTTCATTATCCAACATTTGGCAAGCTCAAGGTTGCTTCATGATTATCCTAAAAGGATATGCAGGCGTCGTGGAAATGTATTGGTATAAGATTTATAATCAAGGATGCAAAGCCATACCATTTTGCAAGTCCTACCACGCCCATTTGTAAATATTGAGAATCTTATCGAGAGAAAAAATTGTAAGTATAATTGATTTTTGTAATCTATTGTATTGCCAAGTTGTCTTAAATATAATCTATTTAGTGTTAATATAATCAATCTTCAGGTTGAACATTTTTGTGATATGCAATTTTTTTTTCCTACTCAACTGATTACAAGAATGACATTTATAAATGACAGTGAATGGAGTAGTTAGTTTACTTTAGTTGATTCAAATTGGAACCTATCAACAAAGTTTTGTTACCTTAATACAACCCTAATTTTGAACTAAAATTAAAATGCATTCTTATGCTCCTCGAGGTGTTCGTAAATGAGGATCACAATTCTCCAACTTGTGACAATGAAGATACAAAAAAATGTTGTTTCTCTAATGCCTTCGTAAAGATGTCTACAAATTGATCTTTAATTCTTAGAAATACGAAATCCAACAATTATGTTGTTGTGGACATCACATTTTGTGCATTCATGAAAAACTAGATTTCAAGCAAAATATGTAATTGACTGGCTATCAAAAAATACATTCATGACACTAGAATGATCCATTCCAGAACCTGCAAACGACACTTTAAGCTACTTGAATTCAAATCTAATCAAGTTATGGAGTGAATACTTGGTCTTTGCTGATGAATAATGAGACAATTTGATTTTTTCTTTGTTTTCAAAGAGTTAGCGAAACCACCAAACAAAGCAAATTAACTAATGAAAGAACAGCAAGTTCAAGAAAAATTTGTTTGATCTGAACCACACTAATATGAGTCTAATAATTAATGAGATATTGCAATTGGTGTAAAGAAGGATTCCTTAACCTGAATAACTTTTCTAATAAATGAAATCATACAATTTAGAGCAATTTAATGTTTTCGTGGTTGTGTCACTTAAATTGAGAAAAAGGTTCACACACATAAGTCAAGTTGCATAAAAGAAAAATATCAACATCTCTCAACAAGAGTGATAGTAGTCAAATCTAAGCGATGATTTTGTCAGAAAATCCTCCACGTGAAACAATTATACAAATATTTCTTAATTGAAACAACGATAGAAGAGATATTACCCAAAAAAATATTAACATTTCAAAGCTCGAAGTAAGTCACATACATGGAGCATTTGGGACGTAGAGTGAGTTACTATAATCTATAGTTATTATAGTCTATTGGTTATAATAATTTATGAGTTATTATAATATGTGTTTGAGATGCAGATTATTATAGTTTGAATTATTATAATTTATGTTTGGAGAAGTAAGAAATAGTGAAACAAAGGAATGAGAAATAGTGACATATATGAGAGATGAGAGGTGAGGAATAGTGAAAGGAGTAAATGAGATAGTGAAAGGAGGAAATGAGGAATAGTGACAGGAGGAAATGAGGAAATGAGGAATAGGAGAATAAGAAAAAAAAAGGTAGAATAGTCATAATCCTAAGATTGTGATAATCTTTAGAGCAAACATGGGTTGAGCTACCACTCTTTTAGTCTATGGGTCAAACGGCCCCGTAGAGTTATTGAGATACGCACAATATCCATTTCCTTTTAAAAACTCATACACATGAACTAGTTGATTTCTTTTCAACAAAGCTAAAAACGAGTAAGCAAGAATTATCTTAACAAGACATGTGCCCAATCATTTATGTCATAGCTCAAATTCAAATAATTTTTAAGCCTTCTCTGGAAACACATGTAAATTGGAATTGAATACCCTTTGAATATGTGAAACCCCCCAACTCTCAAGCATTAAAACCCACAATTTAGTTTGATTTCAAGCTCTTGAGACAAAAAAAAAAGAGTTACTTAATCCAAGATTTGAAACAAAGAATGACCAACCTTACTTAAATGCTTTTGACAAACAACTCTACACATAATTGCAAAATTCAAGAACAAAGGTCAAAGGTCAAAATTAATTCGTCCTAATTTGAGTAAACAACCTAATAGCAAGGCTTTAAATGACCTATCAATAAAAACGCTAATGCCACATCTTAGATCATAGTGAAAAAGAGAAAACTACCCCTACTTAATATGTCATAAAAAGATAATATGAAAATATGAAGATTACATCAATTACTAAATAAAACATAAATAATAGTTTGATCAATTCATATCACTCTCCTTGTGCAATGCAGGAACTATCCACAAATAATATAGTTCAACTCTCTGTTTATCGACGCCAATCAATCTTCTCAAATGTTAGTTTGGAATAGCAACGAATTAGGTTGAGACACTGATATTAAATCGCACTTTAAAATGTGTACGAATAGAACATGTTCAAGCATTAAATCATTGGCAAGGACAAAACATCCTAATAGCCCTACAATGGGGTATTTGGTACATCTACAAATCTAAAAAATCAGCAGTCATGTGACAAGCTATTGAGACATCAACTTCACATTTAACTCAAAACCAAAACTGTGATTGAAAAATAATAATAACAAAAGTATAAATTAGAAAGGAAAAAGTAGTAGCTGGATGTACAAACAAACTACATTTTATTCTTAAAAGTTTCAAAGTCATTGTACAATAAGATTTCTAACATTGATGAACAATAGAACAATTGAGACGCTCATACACACAAGAACTACATTTTATTTTAAGTTACATACAAAAGAAAAAACACTGTGTCTGACTTCTTTACCTCATTAAAGCTTTTAAGTTTTACAGCTTTGAAATGGAATAGTCCAAAGCATCAACAAGAAAATCTGCAGATGAGAGGTAAAAAAGGAGTATTAATAATGATAACATATCTTTCCTTCCAGAAACTCCAAAAATTTTCATTTTCAAACACACAGTGCACGAAATGTAGCTTTTATTTGTTTCAATGAGAAATTTACAAAAAAGATACCTGCATCATCTTTGGTGAAACACATGGGAGGTTTTATTCGAAATACATTGCCATGCAGACCCCTTTTCCGACGAGAATGCCCAGTTCTTCAATCAAGATGAAACGAGTCATTAGTACAACAGCCCTTTGTTACTTTCAGTTTAACATTATTTTCTTTGGAAATAGTGAATTGTAGTACCTCTTAGTTTCTCGAACAATACTGCGGTTTCAGTCTTTGCTGGGGTTTTTTCCTTCCGATCAGTTACGAGCTCTACACCTACCATTAATCCCCTTCCTCGTACATCTCCTATGACTGGAAAAAATACATTAATCAAATGACAGGGTGTGGTTCACAATAGCAGCAGTTGGAATGAACGTAATTATTTCTAATGGTGTTCCAAAGCTTTGAAAAATGTCATCGTTGGAATTATTAGAACGAAGTGGATTACTTAAGAAGGTAGAAGTCTTAAAAGAGAGAAAGTCCACGAGAAATTACTTTCATATTTTTCCTGGAGAGCTCTCAATCTCTCCAGTAAGTGCGAACCAACATCAGCACAATGTGCTTGACGCCTCTCTCTGTCAATAACTCTTAGAACTGCAAGTCCCCACAGCGGAACAAACTGGGTTCCCTCCAAAAGTATTGAACTGAATTTTTTGAGCCATTGTGCTCGCTATTTCAGGCGTTGTCACCACTGCTCCCAATGGTAAACCATTTCCAATACCCTGAAAAGTGGAATACTTAAAACTGTTGGGGGGAAAATTTTCAAGTTATGAACAACGAGGACAATGAGCTGCAGTGGTTTTCAACTAGCATAAGAGTAAACACATTTTGCTGAAGGTTGAGAAATATTACCTTTGCCATCGTTACTATATCGGGAATCACACCCTGTGTTTCAAAGCCCCAATAATGGCTTCCCGTTCGACCAAAGCCAGTTTGGACCTCATCAGCAATGCAAACACCACCAGCATTGCGAACAATATCATAAACATGTTTCAAGTATCCAGGTGCTAATTCAACAGCTCCTCCAACACCCTGAGATAACCGAAAAACCATACATAATTTCAATTTTACATAGAATGTGCCTATCATGTTCGATTTCAGACGTCACAAAAACGCACCTGAATTGTTTCAGCTATAAATCCAGCAACTTTTCCTGAAGTACCATAATCAATATGCTCTTGGACATCCTTGACATAACCACTAGCATCTGACCCAAAGACACCACGATATGGATCAGGATTCACAACGTGATGAATTTCGCCCTGCAAGCACAAGAATTTTGCATGTGAATCAAAATGCTTGGATCAAATTGTGCAGCTTCCTAGAACAGAGTATGTGTTTACACTGAGTAAATTGCATGTGAAAGTTCCATCTTGCTTTTACAAAATAGCAGTTGCATCAAGTGGATATTTCTACTTCAAGTAGCTACTTGAAATGTGTTAATAGTATTGCTAAAATGTTTCATTTAAATTAAAAGATGCTGCAAGCCTAGATCAGACTAGTAGAAAACAAGAAGGCAATGTAAGTTCTATCTCTAACATACAGGCAACCAAACAAAACATCAAACTGGAGATTAAGCTCTGGGCAGAAAAACCTGAGGTATTGGGTACTTCCATGTGTTCAAAGCCGTCAGTCCAATTGTGTTGGAACTTCCTCCATGGTATGCATTTCTCAGTGCAATCATACCGAGATTACCACTGTACAGGCGGGCCATAAGCATGGCTAATTCATTTGCTTCTGTCCCAGAGTTTACAAAATAAACAACCTGAATAACAAAGTGAAAAAAGCAGAAGTTTAAAGCAATACAGAAGTAGGATAATCTTTAAAAAGGTAAGGAGAATCAAGGAGTGATGAAATAGCAACCAAACCACAAAAGTTGAGAAACAAGATCCACCAGTTCTAGGAATTGAAATACAACTATACATGTTCAACAATTTCCACGGAGCCTAACATGTACTGCATGCTTTGCTTCATTATCATCCATCAACTTCTAAAATATATTAATAATATGTAATAATTCAAAAAGGAAAAAACACCTTCAAATTTCCAGGCATTTTTTCTGCCAATGCTTCAGCAAAATCAGCTATCCCATGGTGTAGGTATATGGTTGTAGCATGCTGTAAAAGTTTATTTTGCTCATTGACTGCAGCCAAAACATCAGGATGGCAATGCCCACAGGATACAGTAACTATTCCAGCAAAAGCATCAAGGTAGCGCCTACCATTCTCATCAAACAAATACTGCATTTTTCCTTCTACAATGTTGAGCTGTAAATTAAGAGCGTAAATCAAACAGATCAGTTTCTGAAGAATGTGTGGACATATGAAATTAAGGGAATCCATCAAATACAAAACAAAACAAACTGGCCAGGGTGGGTAGATTTCTTATAAAGTCCGCCAAAAGTTTGATCTAAACCAGTTACACGTATAATCTTTCAATTCGAAAAACTTATGAGGGGGAAGATACGAGAGAAAACTTTAAAACTCATCCCTTTTATTAAACTTTTCTAGTCTAAGATATAGGAGTCTGCCCGCCCCGAAAATAGCAACCCTTGATCAAATGTTTTTGACAGTGGACATGTAACAACTTAAATCAAAGTACCAGCATAGGAAAGCAATAACCATAGAAGTTACTAGTGCAAGAATAGTTTCAACTTTCAAGGGTGAAAAGCTGTATAAAGTAATGAATGAAGTGAAGCTTGACTTAATTCAAGGTCTCAAAGAATGGATCCACATTTACTAAGCCCTACCCAGCGGTTTTTAAAGGCACAATAAAACGCAATAATCTTCTGGTTAATCGCAAGGCGCATAAAAAACGTGGACGCTTTTTTTTTATCTATATATAGAAGTACGAAGTTGAGAAAATATAGACAAACGTAGAAATATGAAAACACGACCCCCAAACAGAAGAAGAACGTAAGTATGCATAAACAATTTTTCGCACCTAATAAATTCGACATGCACAAACCAAGATCAGTTTAATGATGTGTGTTCAAACAGAAACCAAACAACCAAGCGTATCCCATAAAACAGTGACTAAGATCAACAAATCTGCAGTAGCAACGAATAAAAAAAGCGGAAAAATCATGCAAAATCATAATCTGTTCAAAGAAATGAACCGACAGAATTCCACAATTCAATCTTTATCAGAAAAAACCACAGCAAAATCAAGAATGCAGAAAACTGAAACAAACAAGGATATGAAGTCGAAATCTGAGAGATTACTGGCTTCTGGTAGTAGTGGAAAAGCGAAGGCCCTAAAAACTTCTTCCGCTTCTGAAAAATTTCATCGGTGAGAGGCCCTTTGTAAGGCCTCGGTTCATAATCAAAGGGCGGAAGAACAGGTTTGGATTCGTCGGCACCCATGGCAGCGTAAGAAGAAGGAATGGAAGAGAAAGAAGCGCAAAAGGTTGGCCTGGAAAAGCCATGAAGCGCCTTCGAGTTCGCCTCACGGAGGGCCTTCTTCAAAAATTGGGTTTGAAACGCCATGGTGGAGCACTCGAAGCTCCAAAACGAAAAAGTGCTTCTGGATTTCGTGGGATGATGCTGGCTTTGTCAGCTAAAGCTGAATCAAGTTGCCAACTTTGGGAAAAGTCAATGAAGAGAGTGAGTATATGAGAAATTCCAAGAATCTGCTGAGCTTACTTCATGTTGATGAGTAGATGCTGATTATGATGTTTTCTAATGCATGTGATTGTTCCAATAAAGAAGAGAATCATTTTTGAATTTGTGGGTTCCCTCTTTCCTAATAGTTTACTTAAAATATGTAAATTTTATCTTCTACTCCTAACTTTCTGTCTAACCCTATCTTTTACTTTCTAAATGCTTTAAAACACCCTATTTTCATTCCACATTCGTTTACATTCGTTCTAGTTGTTGCAACTTTCTAAACAAAACTATATTTTGATTCATGTCCATCAAATTTCAAACATGTTTATGTTCAGATGACTCCATTCCAAAATAAGATAGTTATTCTCAATAATCGATTGTTTTAAATTTTAATTAAAGGTTTAGATGGTAAATTAATGTTTTATTGTAGATTTCAATTAAATCTTAGACGATAAATTGATATTTTATTCGAGTTTATAATTAAATGTTATATAGTTAATTGATGTTTGATTGGAGGGCTAAAAATGGATATTTTTAAAAATAGAAAAACATATTAAAACATTCATAAATGGCAGTAAAATCATATATAAAATTTAAATACCAAACCAATAATGGACAATCGTAAATATAGCAATCAGAATTAAAGTATTAACGTATATAATAATTGTCCTTTATAGTATTTGATTTAAAGTATTTGATCTATGCTTGATTTCATTTTATCTTTTCTTTTCTAATTATGGGAGATTTCATTTCACAATAACTATAACATGTTGGTTTTGATTTGTCTAATCTCGAAGTTCTCATGTAATTCTTTTTTTAGTATTAAAAGATTGTTAGTAACCACTTTATAAATTACCCCATCTTCTTAATTTGAAAACAATTTTTCTTGAAATATATATATATATAAACAATCACAAATTAATATATCAGAGAAAGGAGGGAAATTTAGAATTTTATTCCTTCACAAAAAAATAATTTTGGTCTCATAGTTGTTGATAGCTATGAACAAGGTCGAATTTATTAAGGGATTGGAGGTACGTGTCCTCTCACGTTATCGGTTTTTGTATTTTAATATTAATTTTGAAGTGTTAGATTATAATATATATTAAATTTAGCTTCGTTTTGCCTACGAAATAGTTTTTCTTTCAAATATCAATAATTTTTTTCCTCACATATCAAATTTATTCATAAATTATTACAAAATAGATTTTTATTCAAAACATCGATCAAATTCTTTTCTCAAATATCAATCATTTTATTTTCCTAAATATCAAATTTCTTTCTAAATTTTAATGATTTCGTGAGAGGAAGATATCAAATTTCTTATTAAATTTTAACCATTTTCGAACGAAGATAATTTGATTTCCAAAAGAAGATAATTTGATTGCCAAAAGTAAGATAATTTGATTTACTAAAAAGAAGATAATTTGATTTTCCTAAATATCAAATCTCTTTCTAAATTTTAATGATTTCCTAAAATGAAGATATCAAATTTCTTATTAAATTTTAACAATTTTCCAAACGAAGATAATTTGATTTACAAAAGGAAGATATTGATTTCCTAAAAAGAAGATAATTTGATTTCACCAAAAGAAGATAATTTTTAAAAAGAAAAAAAAAAAAACTCATATATAACCCTAACTTATTTCTTAGATCTCATTTGTTATCTAACAAAAAAAATTAAAAGAATGTAATAAAATCGGTGATCCAAACTTCCACTCTTTCAATAATATTAAAAATGTATTATTCTTTCTTTTTTCTTTTTTTATGCAAATTTTAAATTTACATATTTACATTAAAAAAAATCATGTGAAAATTGTCGGTCTTTATTTATTGCTATAAATGTAGTGAGTGTTATTAGAGCATAAGTGAAACGTCAAGATATTTTTTAACATTTTTAATGTGTTTATTATATAGTGTCTGGTGTCTCCTATGTAAAATTTTCGGATCTGCCATCGACTATAAAAATTGTTTTTCTTTCTAGCGATAACAGTGTAAGGTTGTAAGATTCCTATCTCAACCACTTTAAACAGAAAATTAAAATTCCACAAACATTAATATTAAAGTTAATTATAAGTATAGCCTTTCAATTTTGAGTTTATTTTATTTATCTTTTCCTTATTTAAAAATAAATGTTTGGTGCAATAGATTCTTTACGTTTTTAATACTGACCTATTAGTAAGATATTTATCTTTTATCAACCAGAATAGGTAAATCAAAATTCTCTTTTTTATATTTATTCAGTACAATAAAAATTGAGACATGAATTAAATTACGTTCGTCCATTCTAATTGTCATTTATATTCTCACAGAGTGTCATTTACTTTTCTATTGCTTTTCTTTAGTACAATAAAGATTGAGACGTGAAAAAAATTAAGTTCGTCGATCCTAATTGTCATTTATATTCTCACAAAGTCTCATTTACTTTTCTATTTCTATATGTTTGTAAAAGTTAAATATTGATCACCATCTATTTAGCCTTCTTTCTCAACTTTATGCAAAATATATAGAACAAAATTATTATTGATGTTTGAAATAGAAAGATATATTTTTAAATTATATGGTAAAAGTTAATACAACAAAAGTTTCTTCTCTTTTATATTTACGTATTCTATCACTTCGAAATCACAATTGACATAGTCGTAATAAAATTGCATTGATAAATCAATCACAGTGAATTACAATCACAGTTGAATTGTTATTTATCCCTCCTTAGAATTATAAATTTGTTGTATTTATTATTACCATTTGATCCTAACAGTGATAGTAAGTAATTGTGGATCTCGTGCAATTTTTAAAGATTGGGTCGATCACCTTTCAATCCAATCAAATTAGGTAGAATCCATCAATCAATGGTACAATCCACATGGCACATGTCAAAAGTAAAGAATAACTAAACACATTCAAATCAATTTAGGTTTTTAGATCAAAGGAATCTTAGTTTAGTTTTATTCTTTTACTTTTAAGAGTGTCATTCTGATCCATACAATTTCCTTAACTTAAACTATTTAGGATCTTTACTGTTATTTTTTACATTATTTTTAGGAAGAATTGTCATGCAAAATAGTTGTGTTTTGTAATGTGAAGCTTTAATCCAAGTACATTCACCATAGTAGCACATACAATGTGGGATAGAGAGAGACCATCCTAACATGAAAAGGGGGAATCAAGAGCTCACTATGATCAAAGCACCTTCCAACCCCGACCACTTGTTCTCAAGGTATTGACCAAATGTTAGATCAAATTAGCTCTAGTTCTTGCCCCATCTTCATGTTGCTATCTCCTCGAATTACCTCTAAAGGCCTCAAACAAATCATTCATATTGTCAGGAAACCTACGAACGAATTTATCTAAGAAATCCTCATCAGGCATCCACAATGAATCGATCAACTTCGGGAGCTTCTTCGTTAGCCTCTTCGACTTCAGAACCTCTAGAACTCTATAACGAGGGAGCACCCTTCCATGCATTGCGTGCATCAAACAAAAAGGATTACGAACAATATCTGATTTGCTAACTTTTGCCTCATTCATGAAGAATTCTAGACCAACCTCAAGTTTACCAACGGAAGTCCTCATCAAAACAGGAGCCGAATTAAACATTCTCATACATTCTTTCTCAGTTATTCCAAAACTACAAATCAGCTTCACTTTCTTCTTATAAGTTGCATTACTTATACTACTGATAGAATGAAGTCCATGAATAAACATTGTACCGTTGGGAGAAAACCCAGCCTTTACAGCCATTGAAACAAAATCTTTAAGTCGAGATTCATGCATAATAAAAAGTGCAGGTTGTCGCTTCAATAACGTAGAGAGTTGATAGTCAACAATCCCACAACTTCGTAAGTAATTGATATTTACAGACAACACTTTATACGGGGATCTCGTAAGTACATCAGAACATCGCCGCAAAACTTTCGGGAGATCGTCATTACACGTACCCTTGGGCAAAACATTCTTAAGAATCTCAACATTGGCATCAATGTCTTTTCCAAACTAGAAGAAAAAAATTTAGATTGCCTGGAAATGAACTTACTCAAATCTGAGCCAACAAAGCCAAGATTCTGTAAGAACTCGATCTTTGGCTTCAGTGTTTTCTCAATGCTGGAAAACGCGATTTGGGGTGTGATTCGAACGGCTGATTTAATTTGGGTGTCGGATAATCCGAGGTCCGAAAGATATTTGTAAACGGAACGAGGCTTTTCAGTTGATTGAATGCCTCTACGGGTTGCCATAATGGAGACGGCTCTGGCGGGGAGAGTTGGAAGGTATCGATGAGGTATTGGAGGACGATTCCATAGGAATGAGAGGGTGGTTGGGAGTGGGAAGAAGAAGAAGAAGAAGAAGAAGAAGAAGAGAAGAAAGAAAACAAGAATGGATGAATTAGTCGGAGGAAGAAAGGAGGATTAAGGGGAGAGGGAACACAAACAGAGAATGATGGATACATAGCGTACATTTAATTTAAGAGCTGAAAAGCATAGAAATTTTAGGGTTTAAGGAGGCGGCGTTTCTCAAAAGCTTCTCCCGTTTTTCTTCTCTCCGTCGCTTCCATCCCTCATCTTCTCCGATTCAACTTTTCTAAAAGTTTAAATTACAAATTTAGCCCCATTTCGTCTTTTTTTTTTCTTTTAAAAAAAAATTAAGCTTGTTTGAAAAAATCATAATAATATACTATTTCACAAAAAACAAAAGTTAAGCTTCTCTAAATTTCTTTAAATTTCGAGAGCTAAAAATTAGTTTTCTAAACAATAGTTGACGAAAAACATTTAAATTCTATTTTGGTCCATGTAAATTTCTTTAAAAAAAAAATTCTATATACAAAATCATGACGAGGATGACATTTTAGTTCATTTCTCAACTCATACATACAAATTTATTCTCATACAAATTGTTTAGTCGTGATGTATCTTGTGATTCATTGATATGCCTTTTTGTTCTCTTCTTCACAATTCTTTCTTCTCCTTTTCTTTTTTTGGTTTCATGATTCATGGTAGGAATATTGATATGTAATTTTATAGAGTTTATTTTATTAATGTGTTATATTTGTTTTATTTTCTAATTTATTTTACCTTGTTAGAGATTTTAGCACGTTAATATGTCGGTTTTATTTATTTTTATTCTACTTAATGTTCTTCTAATTTGCTTCAAGATTTCAATTTGAAAAACAATGTGAGAGAGACAAGAGAGGATGTGAGAGATTTAAATTTTGAGAAAAAAACAATTTTAATTTTTTAATTTGAGTTTATTTGATTGTTAGTGTTTGATTACGTTTAGAGAAGTTACTTGATCGCTCAACTCATCCAAATATAGAAGTGTCACTCTAACATTTTGTTAAGATAACGTAGTTCTAACGAAAAGATCAAAATAAGTTTTTGTTAAAAAATCTGCACACCAAAATTTACATTTTTAAAACTTAGAGATGAAGATACAAATTTTAAAAACCTTTTAGGATTTTAAAATTAAAAAAATTATAAATCATTATGACAAGTTAGAGAGAAAATAAGGTTAGTTTGAAAAGAAAAATGGTTATTACATAGCCAAACTTCATTTTTTTTCTTCTTAAAATTTAGTCATTATCTTGTAATCATAGTTTTGTAACTTATCCTACATTGAAAAGAAAATTAAATTATAAATTTGATAAGTTAGAATTTATCTTTTATTAGGGTGAAATTTCAAAACTCATTACTTTTAACGTAAGCTTCTAAAATTTGAAAATGTCTACTAAGTTTTTTGGTTTTAAGTTTGTGTCTATAGTTTGATACAAATGATCATTTTATTTTAATGCTTAAAAACTTTCAAGACTTGGTGAATAACTGAAATGAAGTGAAGAAGAAAGAAGAATTATGAAAATGAAGCTATGTATACGTAATATATTGCTCTAACAAGGTGTTCATATACACAGGTTTTGTGAAGCAAAAAGTGAGCACTCTAAATAAAAGAAGAAAAAAAGAAGGAATGATGACATTTTGTTTCTATCAAACTGTTTAGTTATCTAGGACCAGATAATTCAAAAGCACGAACGTTTTCAGTCGAATCAACCATCCATTCTGAAGTTTGAGAAGATGTCAATTCTGTTTCATGGTAAACTACCTCCACTCGCTGCCATTCCTCCCATCGCTCAGCCAACCCATCTCCTTCCAGCATTCTCACCACATCAGACATTTTGGGTCGTTCCATAGGCGAGCTCTGTGTGCAGAGAAGTGCTACTTGGATTATTTGCTCAACTTCAATCTCATCATAGTTCTCCTTCAAATCAGGATCAACCAACATCTCCAACTTTTTTCTCTTTCAGAAGCCCTTTCACCTGAAAAGTTTGTAATCAAAACGAGAGTGGTTAGAGAAAAAACTGTTGAGAGCTGCTAAGTTAGTAGACTTTGCAAAAAGAAAAATCCTGAGTTTATACCCAATCAAGCAGCATGACATCTTCATCGTTTGCCAGTCGAGCAAGATCGAAAGCCCTTTGTCCGGTTATTAGCTCCAAAAGCATAATGCCATAACCAAAGACATCAGTCTTTTCAGATGATTTCCCAGTTGAGAGATACTCTGGAGCTATATGCCCAATTGTACCTCTTACTGCTGTTGTAACATGAGTATCCTTGTAATCCATTAACTTTGCAAGACCAAAATCACCCACAACAGCCTCGAATTCCTCATCTAGTAGAATATTTGCAGCCTTCACATCACGATGGATGATTTTTGGATCACATCCATCATGTAAATAAGAAAGACCTCTCGCAGAGCCTAATGCAACTTTCTTTCTAGTTGGCCAGTCGAGAGGAGCTTCAGACTGTGGACGTTCTATGAAAAATATGCTAGCTACATTATGAGTTTGTAATAAAAGTGGCTTTGCCAATTAACAAAGATGTGGATAAGATAGTTTTGATTTCATATCAAAACTAAATAAAATACATAATGTAACAAGATTGAAGATACACTAGAAAAGTTATAGAAAAAACTTGAGCTTGAAACTTCTAACATTTTCAAGGAAAAACAAGAAATTGTACCTCTTAAACATGATGCAACACTTCCGTTGGCCATATAAGGATAAACAAGGAGGCGTTCACTCGATGTTGTACAAAATCCATGTAGTCGCAGAAGATTTCGGTGCACTGCCATGCTAATCATCTCTACTTCTGTTTGGAATTGTAACTCCCCACCTGGCGTACGCTCTTCTTTGAGCCTTTTTACTGCTACTAACGAGCCATCAGCCAAACGTCCCCTATAGACTTTACCGAATCCACCTCGACCAAGAATATTTTTGTTGCAGAAGTTATCTGTTGCAACTTGTAAGTCTCTCAGAGAAAACCGCTTCAGCTGCCCCAAGTTGATCTCTGAGTCCTCTTCCGCTGCATAAACAAAGCCATGGTGACTTGCAAGCTAAAAAAAGGTAAAAGTGAATCTTTTGCAACAGAGACAAACCAGGGACATCGAAGAATATTTCTCGTGATTTCCTCCGATGCCAATAGACAAATATGATAGCCGGTGTAGCAAAAAGTAAAGCAGCACCTGCAGCAACTCCTCCAACAATTGCTCCATTGGGATTGTTTAATTCTGGAGAGAAACCAAACATATTTTAAGCTTTCTCAAAGTCAAAGATAAGTTAATGCTACAATGGAGAAGTTCATAGAAACTCATTTCTTAAATGTGAATTAACCTCACTTGTTAGGTTCAACAAACACAATGTATATTTAAACCCAAGTGAAGTTACTTATGTCAATGATATGCACCAAATTGTGAGATGAAGTATTCCATTAAAACAATTTGTTGTGGTAGAGTACTAGAACAATTGCCTATTTCAATAATCTTTCTAACCAGATAATACCATGGGAAGAAACTGTTGATTGTGGAACAAATGGCGGCGGTGGAGAAAAGGGAGGATCCCAGGGCAAGGTTTCCCAGTTACCAGACCACATAGATCCAAGTTATTTGCAAAACTACAAACAGTACGATAGCAGTTAGTATCTGATCAGCTAACATCGATCCAGAAGAAACTTCATGTGTAATTTATAAGCAAAATACCTTATGGGAGTAAATAGTGAAAATGAGCCATTATTTGGAACTTTTCCAGATAGAAGGTTGTTCGATAGATCCCTGCGAATGATGTTTAAACTACGTTATAGCCACTCTATTTCAACTCATATTCTCACTTTCACTTCCAACAAAATTGAACCTTAGAGCAAGAAAAGATAGTGTAAATGCTTACAAGACTTGTAGGGTGGAAATATTTATCAAGGAAATCGGTATCAAGCCAGATAGTTTGTTGTCATTCAGCCGACTATCCATTCAAAGATATACCAAGAGAAAACACCCATAAGTTACATAAAGGGAAGAATGTGTATGGTTCAAAGATAATGCATAAACACACAATGAATGAGTCAAGCCTCTAGGGAAGCATGTTCTCATTCAATGAAAGTAAAAGCACAAAAGATGTCAAGTAACATATCACAAAGAAGAGAAAAGAAAGGATGTATAATATTCATACAGGAAACGCAATTGTGTGAGCTTGCCAAACGTGTCTGGAATCGGGCCAGTTAAACCGTTCAAGTAAAGGTCTAGGCTCACCAAATTTTCTAGGTTCCCGAGATCATCTGGAATCTCTCCACTTATGTTGTTACCATAAAGCTCCCTGTAATCAATTAAAATCATTTAACTTAGAGAAGAACAATACATGCAGGTAAAAGTCACCATTACAACTGCTTATGCTATAGGAATTGAAGTCCAAACAAGTTTACAGCAAACAATGACTTACAAGTATTGAAGACTTTTAAGTTGACCAAGCTGTGGTACTAATTTGCCAGACAATCCAGCATTTCCAAGGTCACTGCAAAGAGTGCCGAAAGTTGTAAAATTTTGTATGACATTGACCAAAGTTTACATAGCCCGAGAACAAATGAACGAACAAATGATGTCCCTTACACTCTTATAATGTTATTTTCATTATTGCAAGTGACGTGAAACCAAGTGCAGGGATTGACCAGTGTAGGGTCCCAACTCTGCAGAACATTGTTTGGATCTTCCAAATTCAATCGAAATATATGCAGAACAGTAGCTGTTTAGAATAGAAAGAACACATTGTCAAATTCAACAGAAGCTGAATAAGAGAAAAGAGATCACATCCACAACTTTTTAGAATTCTATAATACAATAATGAGACAGAATATCACCGAATTTAACAATAAAATTCAAGCATACAAAATGAAAAATGACAGTTGTATTTGGGAAGTTAGAACACAAGGCTCAATCACTGCATTTCTAAAAATATCAAAATGTTACCTTAAAGTATGCTTCTCGTCTCAACCTATTTTACACTATGGCAACCCATTAAGCTCTCAAAACCACCACTTAAATGAAAAATATATAAGAGATAACAGCCTTAGGCAGAGAAGTAAATTGGCCCAAAAGAATTCTGTTCCAAAACGTTTTTGTTTACAGTCTGAAGCATTGGGACAATTTATGGGCATCTCAACTAATCTCATAGGACAACCCACTTCACCCTGCAATATTTATACGTCAACGAAACGCCATAGATAATAAATCCCCATTATCAAACTCATATGATTTATTTACCGTTAGGCCAACCCATGGTCTCAGTTCCAAAACATTGATGATCTTTGACACACCCTTTTCATCTACACAAGTACAACAAGCAACATCAGTAGGAAAAGGAAATGGGAATCACCTTCTACAGTTGCAGAGACATTGGTACAACAAAATTGTCCAACAAAGATGAACCAAAGCAAAACCAAAGCCCCATTTAGCCGTTTCATCATATCTCCTCCCTCCAAAACGTGAGGCGATTTCACGAAACTTCACGACGCCGAGCCGCCACACCCACATTACAAAAAGAGTACCAAATCTGACCCAGTCCCCGGCAATGGAAAGAACCCGTTAAGAGAAGATGAAAGAGAAACAGAGATGAAGCATCAGACCGTCATTGAAGAAGAAGAAGAAGAAGAAGAAGAAGAAAGAAGGTGGAGTTTTGAGGTTTTGTGATTGAGATGGGAGTGAACTTAGAAGAACCCAGAAAGGAAATGGGTTGGTATTGTTTGTTTTTCCATTCTTTTTCATATGGTTTTCGGTTCTCTGTGAATTGCTTTTTTGAGAAGTTCAAAGTGAAAGAGTGAGAAGTGGAAAAGGGAATTGCTTTCAGCAGGTGTGGGTTTTGATTTTGGTTGGTGGGACCCACGTGGCCAATCCGAGTAGGCCAAAGCAAAACATAACCAAAACTTTTTGTTTCTTAGTCAACGGTGAGAGAACGCCAAGTGGAGCCCACTTTGCCACCTAGGATTCTATTAAGAACTTCTAAAATTTCAATAAAAATTTATTACTTAATAAAAAAAACAAACACAAACAATTCTCAAAATATAATAGCAATTTAACACTTTTTCTTCAACATGTGAAGTCAAATTATAGTAACTTCATTTGGGCTATGTGTCTCCATTCTCAATATTTTACCATTTCGTGGTCCAAAAAATAGTATTATAAAAGAAAAAACAATCATTATCAAAGGGCATAATAGCATCTTTATTCATGGATTTTTACAAAATCATAAAGTAATTTGAACTTTTTTTCTTTCTCTTTTTTGTTAAGGAAAAAAAAACAATCAATAAAGTGAAAGAAGGACTTTTAGGGGTTGGTAGGACCCAAAGAGTGAAATAAAGCAAAATAAAAACAATAAGCATGCGCTAAAATATTTGACCAATCTCCTTCTAATTTCTTATTATCATGCTATTCAATTTTCCTCCCAATATCAACAATTTTATTAACATTCTCACATTTATAATCATCCTAATAAGTATACCACAGAGATTAATCCTAGGATGAATTAAATTGTTCAAACTTGTATAAAAAAAGTTAGAATGTATTTCTATAAAAGAAAGTGTCCAATAATTATTTACTAGTTAGTAGTTAATTTTAATTTTTTTTAAATTCTTTTTGTTTTTATAATTCTTTTTATT
Organism: Cucumis sativus; assembly: GCF_000004075.3. Taxonomy (NCBI): domain Eukaryota; kingdom Viridiplantae; phylum Streptophyta; class Magnoliopsida; order Cucurbitales; family Cucurbitaceae; genus Cucumis; species Cucumis sativus. The sequence goes on from NC_026658.2 coordinate 3,231,967, forward strand.
AATATCATCAACATTGATATTAATTGCTACAATAGTTTCTACTTGTTTCATTTTGAAAACAAGGGCTCTATATTTGAACACTATTCAATTTTAGTTGTTTGTATTTTTAGTTGAATTTTAATATTAGATATGCATAAATAAATAATATCGATAGCTAATGGAGAAAAGAATAAATAATAAATTCCTCCTAATAGCACTAGTAGAAATATCGATTTAAAATGTTTGTTTTAATTTATATTTTTACAAAAACTATAAAAATATTAAGTAAATTTAAATTAGTAATTAAGTTTGAAATATGGATTAATCTCTGTATCTATCTAACTTTATCTTTTTTAATATTTTTCAATTCAAAGTAGAGAAATTAAAATTGTATTTGGTTTGTTTATGAAAAGAAAAAAGAAATAGAAATTTTGAAAGATAGTGATGATGAAATTCCAATCATGACGACCTCCTTAATTGGGACCCATAGCTTGTAATAATGGGACAATTTCTAGTGCTTTGGCTCCACTTTCTTCATATCTTCACGCCTAACCTCTCATCTAATCACTCCTTTTCATTATTATCATGTTTTCTTCTCTCTTTTCCTCTTCAAAATTTAGTGGATACCTATATATCTATACTTATAGTCTAGCATATATATATATATATGCATGAGATCTCTTTTTCTTTGCTGGAGAATGGAGATTTTACATTCATTTTACAAACCTTTTCAAAAATTGATAAACCATTTACACTTCATATAACAAATTATTTACACGTTAAAGTAAAAAGTAACATAAATAGGTGTGGTTACTTTGAAAAAAGGAGTGAGAAAATATTTGAGAATTTGGAGGAAAGTGTATTGAAACATAAGACGAAGTGGTAAAACAATTTATTTATATAATTTTGCAAAGTTTGATGGTGTTTTTATTCTTCGGTATTATGCAGATCATGGTAACAAGTATAATAATCAAGTCTTGGTTAGTAACTCGATGTTATATGAGTTGAAAGTATATAAAGTCTATCAGCATATAGATAAATTATTCTTTCGTTTTTGGGATTTTTTGACATTGCTTTTCTAGTTCTCTAGCATTATTAGGCAAAATATTATGTCTTGAATTCGGGTCCAAAAGTTCTGTCGAGTGAAGAAATGTGAAATTATTGAATTGACATTTGTTCTTCAAACTAAAAGTGAGTTAAAAGATTAAAATGAGCATACTTGAGACAACCTAAAACATGTGTTAACGATATAAGAAGTTCATAAATTACATACATGAAATAAATAATTCTCAAATAAAAACACTAAATTTTAAAATGAAAATTTCTCAAAGTAAAAAGACTCTTTCAACAAAAATTTGAATTTGAAAGTTCCCTTTATAAGTTTAATTTTTAAAAATAAAAAGCTAAAAGATCAAATAGTATTGATTATAAAACAAAGCTGAAATTGTGAATGGAAATAAATCACTTTATTTATTAACTTTTCCAAACTTAATTTTTGAATTATTAAATTAGTCTTTTATTTTAATTAGATAATTAACACATGCCCGTTTTTTATTCTCGTAAAGAAACGACATCAAGTATAGAATAATTATGTTAAAACCGAAAATATAAGACTTCTACATCTATCTATAGTATATATAAGAGTCAAAATGTGGAGAAACTTTTTTCTCTTCATTATATTATTGAGCTTAGTTCTATGTCCAAATCACTTTTTAGTTTTATGGTAAATTCATTTTTAATTTTGTTTTTTTAATATAAATAATTATAAAAGACTCGCCCTCCTCCACTGCTTTTTGAATTAATTATATTTAAGTTTAGTAGATTTAAAGTATGCACGATATGAAAAGTTGGAATGCAAATGATTTTTCATTTATCAACTACATTTTGAATTAATTATAGACGGAGGATATGAAAAGTTGGAATGCAAATGGTTTTTCATTTACATCTTAGAAATTAATTAAAAATTAAATATCTTATTAATTCTAATTAACAATGCAAATTTAAAGCCCAAAAATTGAAAAAAATTTGTAACCTTTTTTTCTACTATATATATATATATAAGACTTTTTTTATTTTTTTTTCTACCAACATTTTTGTGTATCTTCAAAACTTCTATATTTGGAAGTCTACTTATTTAAAAAATGTCAACATTTGAAACATATTATTTGATTAGAGAGTTGGAGTCTTTCAACAAATGAAAGAACATTTATATTTAAAAACAAAATTGCAATAAAAATGAATAAATGAAAATTCTTTTAGTGAATGGGTACATTTGGAAAAATATATATATATTCTCATCTATACCTTTATATAGATTAATTTTTAATTAATATTATCGACTTTTATTTAGGTTAGCACCTCTTAATCAAAAAGGGACATGACCTAATGATGATATAGTGGATTGATTAAGTAGACTTTTATTTTTATAAAAAAGACGTAGACATGTTTGTTATAGTTTTTTTAAAAAATAAATAAATTTATTAAAATTAAATTAAATTACTACTATTTTTTAAGTGGAGATTTTTAAAAATAGAAGAATTAACCAACTATATATTTACAGCCCACGAAATTTTAATCTAACCTCAAAATAAATAACTAAAATTTTACTTCAAGCTTTAAAGTATCTAGGTAAAAACTTATCATTTTCTTCTATTCACGTGAACTTTTCTTTTTAAAATTTTTCTAAACTTAATTATTTAAAATTACAAAAAAAATATTTTCTTAATGTTTTCACTTGTGATCAGTGGAAACTCATATCATCTTGATCAAATTACCGTTGTGAGCATCAAATTCCAACTCTTTTTATTATGAGTAATTTATTTATGAATTGGTTAGGAGGTTTAGTGTATTTCTTTTTTTAAAATATTGTTTTCTAATTTAAATAAAAATATTAAGAAATAACAAAATTGACAAAATATTTACAGGTTGTTATAATTTTTTATCATTTTTAGTACTATTCTGTACAAATTATCTTCTGCAAAACCATATTGTAGAAATCTTTTAGAATTGCACCATGCAATTACCATTAAAATTTTGTAGTTAAACTATAAGGTAAGCAAATGATTAGGTTTTATTGATTTGCAGGGATGCGTTGCTAAACATTAAAGTGATCAAGAAAGAATCATCCCTACAAAGAAAAAAAAAAACTATGAGAAATTGATATGAAATAGATTCAGTTTTTAAAAATAAAAATTCATAAAAAAAATCTTAAATTTGAATAATTTAGGAATTTTTAATAACAGATAAATCGAAAAAACTTAAATAGAGGAAGAGTTGAATCAATTTTTCTCTAGTTGGCAAATAGATTCAATATTTTGCTATTTTTAAGTTACTCTAAACTATTTAATTAAATATTAATCACAAAATACTTATTTCTAAACTTCTTCACCCAATTCATAAAAAGAACATTTTTAAAAATAGTAAAATAAATTAAAATATTTACGAACTATAGCAAAATTTTGGATTCTATTACTAAAAGTCTTCTATCACTATAGCATGTCAATGACTATCAGATAAAATTTTGTATGGATTCTAAATATTTTATAAAATCTATTATTTTTAAAAATTCTTCTTAAAACAACTCAAATAAATAAATATAGTAAAATTTGATTATCAGTATTTAAATATGTAACCCATGTATGCAATATTTTAGTATATTTATAAATATTTTTAAAATTGGCATTATTTAAAATAAATATGAGTTACCATCACTACCCAAATAAGCCGGCAATTTATTTATGTATTTAAAATATATACGTGTGTATATACATTATTGTACGGCCATTGATTTGATGACTAATTATCCGACGAATATTATTTTATATATTCTCATATTTTCTTGTAAAAATAGCTTTCACAATTTTATAAATTATATAATGAGAGACTATTTTGGATATTTGTATATCTAATTTCAACTTGCATGAAAAACATTAAATTAAAAAACAAAACAAAATGGAAATAGAGAAAGGCCTGCAATTTTCTCCTCTTTATTCCAATGGGCATAAGAAATTATAATAAATGTATAAAATTTGTTGCATTTTTACCAATAAATTAATTTCTTTTATATATATATATATATAATCAGTTTCCTTTTTTCTTTCAATTAATATTTTCAGCAATGGAAATTGCATAGTGGAACATAAATTTCAGTTCTTTGCCAAATGTACGATTTTTTAAATTTTCTATTCTTACTTTAAAACTTGCCATAGATATATAATAATAGTTTTGAAATTCATTGTTGAAATTAAATACGCCTAGATTTTAGTATGAATTCTCTCTAAATATATATATATATATAATCTTAAATATAGAGTGGTCATAACTATTACAAATTGTGATTTCAATTTTAAATTTCAAAGAGTTGTTTGAATGATGTGATTCCAAATTTTCGATGTTCAATTGGGATACTATCTATATACACGCACGAAGAGAAATAACAATTTAATTTAGTCGTTAAACTTGACAATTTAATCTTTACACGGTTTGAATTGATACAACTTCATTTTTGTAATTGTGTGTATTTCTTTTATTTTAATTTGTTGAGTAATTATGCTTGCTAGTATTAAATTTTTTATTATATACTTTATTTAGGTAATACTTTATCATTAAACAATGTGTGTGTCAAACTTAGATGATATAATTATTAGTTATAATACTAATTAATCACATTATTGACTTTTAAATTTTTCCATCCTTTGTCAACCCTGACTTTTGTAATTTTAATTTAGAATTATATGAGTTTACAAGAAAGAAAGAAAAAAAAAAAGGAGGAAATCAGTACATCAATCTGTACATTAAAGTATAATTATAATAAATCAAGGAGACAGGGAGGAAGAGACAAATTCAAAGGTTGTTTAATTTGGGTATTAATTACTTAAATGATTAAATTAGTACAATAGATATGCTTAAATATTGCCATCTGTCACAACCCTATTCAATACCAAAATTCACTAAAGATATTTTTTTTTAATAAAATGTTCAAATGAATCGGATGATTTAGTTTTGTTTTTGATTTGAGTATTTTTCTACTTTTGTTGAGACGGTAAAGATCTTATGTTGAATAGAAGTATTTAAAATCAATAACTTGAATTACATAAATGGATGAATTTGTAACTCTTCTATGTTTTTGTTTTTAAAACTAATTAATTTGATATCTTCCTTCAAAACCTGTAATAAATACCATAGATATTTAATGGTTCCAGTTTGGAGACGTATCAAGGCCTTCGAACTAGTTAGTTTGGCTACCTCGAAAGATTCAAATGGGTTGTTAAACCCATGTATACCCCTAAAATCTACTATTACGAGAGAGAAAATAGGAAAATCCTCCATCTTCGATAACGTGTTGAAGTTTTAAATTTTTGTTTGTATTGTAACTAAATAAAACTACTCAAGATTAAAAATGTGAAGTTGAGCTTTAAAGCAACTAAGTATATAAGAATCTAGAGAAGAGAATAAACAAGTACAAAAGTTTCAAATGATGTTTATCAAACTTATAATTTGTATGCTTCATTCATAAGGCAAAACTTTTTAAAGTTGACATGGCTTTTATTTCTTAAAAGTATATATGTTACTAATTATTTTTAAGAAATTCTATTGATTTACTTATTTAAATGTCCTATATTTACAATAATTAAATATATATATATATATAATAATGAGCTTGAATTACTTGTCAACGTGATTATTATAATCTCTATTTATCACCTATCAAAGTTTTTTATATGTTTAAAATTTAGTAGTACGTTTTAGATTTAAATTATACCTTATAACTTTTTAAAGTTTAAATTCAACCTACATTTCAATTTTTAGATTTATACTTTCAAAATTTTATTGTATTGGTAACTATTTAGATTCATGTGATATCAAACGTAAGAAAATGTAAAAAAAAATGTTTAATTTTTTCAAAATCAAAAATAAAAATTCAAATACTTATAAAAGTGTTAGGTTTTAAATTGAGTTTTTTTTTTTTTTTATCCGCATTTAAACTAAGACGTAAATTTTAACTAAGAATTGGAATGTTTTTAAATAATATAGAAACTATAATGAAAAATAGGACATTTAAGAGGCGAAATTAGGACTAAAGCACAAAGGTCCAAAAAGAATCTTGAGAACTAAAGTATAATAATCACAAAAAATTAGGTAGCTTTTATTTTAATCATCCAACTTTATTAGTAGCTATTGTATGTTTTTTTTATATGTAATTAAATAAATTTTAGATATATTATTTATTAATTTGTCACAGTAATATAAAATAAAATTTAGAAAAAGAAAAAGGGAAAAGAGAAAAGAGAGAAAAGTGAAGTAGAAGTAATTGGGTGAGTGTTTGGTGATCTTTAATTTGTATCCTCCTTTTTTGGTCCGTACAAAGTTGATTATACTATTCCATTTCCATTTTGTATTATATATAATTTTATGAGGAAACATTTGGTATAATATAATTTTTATTGTGTATATATATATTTTTTGTGTAGGAAACATTTGGTATATAATATAATTAGTAAACCAAAAGCTTTTCTAAAATATACCAATGTCTCCAAAAGGACAGAATTAGCATGTAAGTATTTTTAAGTACACTCATTATTTCAATTCTCTCAACATTTCTCAAACCATAAGGTTCCTTTTACATCCCCTTTCTTTAATAAATAAATAATACATTTTGTTCTTTTTTATTGTATTTAAAGTATACACCATCGTATACTATAAATTAATGATTACATTCTTCTTAAATAATATAAGAATACATCATGCTACTTTCCAAACACTTCATGTCTTATCTTATTTCCAACACTAAAATGATAGTTCCAGTTAAACTTTGTGACCTATTAAGATCTCCTATGAGATCAATTACCCTAACAAGAGCATACATCTCTAAGAAACAAATACAATGTCTTATCGGTTAACATCAAACTCAATTATAAAAAAATTGTCTTTAAGATATTATTTTGGCCAAATCTAAAGATCGAGACAAACTTAGCTTAACAAAACAAAACCTAATGTAAATTGTAAAGTGTTTTCTTTATAAAAATAAAAGTAATAATAAAGATTAAATAGATACGAATATCCCATTCAATTACATGTTAAATGAAAATTTAAAGATTATTTTATTTGTTTTTTCAAGAGGAAAAGATTAAAATATATATAATTTTAGTAGCACTTTCAATTATATAAATTTTAGTAAAGTTTTCCATATTTAACAAAATATTTATTTGATTATTTGATTTTTTTTTGTTCTACATAGTATAAATAGTTTGTCAATTTCTCTATTTTTTAAAATATGTTTGAATTTTAATCTAGTGGAAGAAAGACCCTATAAATATATTAATATATGTTATGGAAATTATATATTATATATTATATACAAAATAAATATATAATTAGGTTTGAGATTTGATTGTTTGTATGAATTTATATTATATATTTATATATATAAAATAAATATATAATTAAGTTTGAGATTTGCAATTCTATTTCATATATTTTAACCTCATTAATTCTTTTTAAAATGCTAAGTTAAAACTTCAAAATGAATAAATAATACAATTAAGAATTTCTCTTTTTTCATTGATATATATATATATATATGTATGTGTGTATATATATATATATATATATCCTTTGAATTTTATCCCATTAAACCTACCTTAAATGGGGTTGATTCCTTCTCTAAGAAAACAGTCCAAAAAATAACAGAAATCTGCATAACAAAATACCTAAAATAATAACGTGAAAGAAAGTTAGATATAATGATAAAAAGAGGAATGGTCATTTCAAACCTTTCGTGTATAAATAATCTCCAATAAATCAAAGCTAAGAGAACCATTTTTTATATGTTGAATATAAGAATTTTCGGCCCCCACCAATTTGGATGAACCATTTAGATCCATCAAATTTGTCACCTAAACTCATAAAGTGAATAATCCCTTTGACATTTCTCTTTTAATTAAACCAAATCTCACACACACACACATATGGATACACTCACTCACATCCTTTCTACTCTTTCATTTTTTAGTACAACGCATCTACGAGATTGAACTTCAACCTCTAGAGAAGAAGGTCGTGTCAAACCGTTGATGATATTAAATATTAATTAAGGTCCACACATTGATCTAGAGAAAAAAGAAAAAAGAAAGTATTTAAATAATCATAGAGTTGGGAGATTCATACTTTTAACATCTTGATTTGATACTATATGTCTACACTAATTGAGTAATTATGTTGATGTGGTTATTCAAATGTTTGAATCATTCCAAATATGTCCAAAATCCTAATAAACTTCAATTATATATAATTAAACATTCTTTAGTCTCGTGAATGAATACTATTACTTAAATATTGATGTGACATACCTATGATTCGATAGAACTTACCATAGAGAGATTGTGGTAATTAGATTAAGTCAAGATAAGTCTAGTTTGCATTTATTTTAATCCGTTGCTTCCAATTTTTGAAGGAAAAATTAAGATACGTAAGCATTTACTATTTACTATTTTATGATTGACATTTGATTGAAGTACTACGGTATAAAAAAGTAAAAAATAGGTATAGTTCGAAATACATCAAACTATTTTTCGAAATGAATGGGTATAATAGCGTTACATCTTCTAAACGTTATTGAAAAGTGAAAAGAAATGGGGTTGGAATTTGGAAGAGATAAAGGAGAAATGGACATGCATAGATGAAAGTTTAGTCAAAAGAAAAACCTTTTTATTATTCCACCTTTTACATTATCTTATTTCATTTGTCATTTAAATGACTTCTCTTAATTAGTTAATTAATTCACTATTAATTATTTGAAAATAAATCTTTATCATATAAATCTCTTTTCGCCTAATTTTATACACTAAAAACAGCTTCTAAGATCAGAAATTGAAAGTATATATGCCACCGAATGTGACATTATGTATTTATCTTTAAATCTTACATACTCACAACTTATAACGCTTCAAAAATTAAAAATTTAGAATTTGTTTGAAATAATTTTGTAATTACTTAAAAATAGTTTATGTTTGAAAAGCCATTTCAACCAAGTTCTTGACCCAAACCATAACGTTAGAAAAATGTAGATTTTAATAATTAAAGCATGCATTCATGTTCATTTTTATTAATTTTAAAATCGTGAAAAATCTCATTCCACAATTATTTAAATTTTAAAATTTATGTTACTAAAAAAATTGGATCGGTTCTTCTCGTTATTCAAATTAATTCTTCTTCATTGGAGAGGAAAAAAAACATTTCAAATTTACCAATTAAATTCATTTTTTATAAAAAAAAATATATAAATTAATCATTGCTATTAATTTTCAAAAATCATATGGTTGATATAACCTAAGTTTTCTTCTTTCTTTTTTTTTTTTTATTTGAAAAAGGAAGTTATATATATTTTAAAATGAGTCCATTAATTTGGTACCCTTTTTATAGATAGACATCACAAATATAAAGAATGGAATTCTGCAACATACTATCACTTGAAAGGAATAAAGATGTCCTAACTACTACTACTACTTCACTAATAATAGAAACTCCTCATTCTAACTTTACATCTTTTTTCCTTTTTTTATAAAACCCAAAATAATTAAATAAATAATACTCCACTAAACAATACCTTAGTTTATTAAAGAAATATGTATTTAACTAAATACCTCTTCAAGACTATAATAGTTGCAAATATAGTACAATACAAAAACATTTGTAAGTATTATCAATATAGAGAGATAGTATTATTGGTTCCATGTAGAAAATAATAGTGTGTTTGTAATTCATTTAAAGTGTTTATTATACATAATCATAAATTGAGTAAAAATGTTAATGGTTAAGGTTAAAAAGTGCAATGAATTGGAAGTCTTATATCTGTTGAAGTAAAGAATAAAAGGGTACAAATCACATTAAAATTTGCCTCAAACTCAAAAAAATGTATGCTTAAGATTCCACCTCTTGGAAGACCATTCTTTGCCATTATTCTAATCACCAATAATTTATTTCATTTTATCTTACTCTATTTATTTATATTTATTTATATTTCTCTCTTTTCCCATTTTTCTGTCAAAATCAAACCGCCTTTCCTCTTTAATTTAATTTCTCATCTCTTCTCCTTTAAATTCCCCAACACAAACCCACTTTCCACCACCACCACCAATCCCCCCACCGGAATTCCGCTCCTCCATCACCCTCCCCGGCCAAACCCATCCGCCATTCGCCATGAGCGGCCAGAAACGTAACTTCATGGCCACCACCGCTGTCGTCAGCCCCGTTGGCAGTCCCACCTCCGGCAACATCTCCGACAGCTCAACAAAAGAACAAGACAGGTTCCTTCCGATCGCAAACGTGAGCCGAATCATGAAGAAATCTCTTCCGGCTAACGCGAAAATCTCGAAAGAAGCTAAAGAAACAGTCCAAGAATGTGTGTCGGAGTTCATCAGCTTCATCACCGGGGAAGCCTCCGACAAGTGTCAAAGGGAAAAACGGAAGACGATCAACGGAGACGATTTGCTGTGGGCTATGACTACTTTAGGGTTCGAGAATTACGTTGGCCCTTTGAAGATTTATCTCAACAAATACAGAGAAACAGAGGAAGAAAAACATTCTTTAGCTAGACAAGAGGATCCTTCTTTGTCTCCGCCAAAATCCGCCGCTGAACACATTATTGGAGGGAAATCGGCGAATTCGGTGATGGATTTTCAGAATTTCAATTCTGGGTTTTATTCATTGGGGAATCAAATTCAAAATCAGGGAAATCAGAAGAGTTTCAACATAATCGATGGCGTTGGATTTGGGGAAAATTTGAGGGGTTTCAATATAAATGGAGTTCATGAAAATGGAGAAGGAAATCGAGCTCGAGCCATGGCGGCTCATCTTCAACAGAGCTCCGGTTGGTGATTACAAATTTTAATATACAAAATTAGAATTAAGTTTATAAAACTTCATAAATAGTAGTAAAAAAATTCATAAATAAAGTTTTAAACTCTAAACTTCAAATTATAGTCACTATTTTAACTCATATAGATATATATTCTAAACATGAACTTCAAAGGCTAAAGAGGGGGAAAAAAGATTGGTTTTTTCTTTCTTTCTTTTTTATTTTTGGGATTAAATTTCGATCTTACTTTTAGATTAAATTAAGGAGGATTTTACCGTAGTTTAATACATTTTTATGAGTTAGTGTATGGTATTTAGAGAGGAAGAGAGTGATTTCTTTTTATTTTATGTTTTTCTTTTCTTTTTTTTTCTTTTGGTTATAAAAGTGATGGGACGTGGGATTTGAATCTAGAATGAATACTTTAAAGTAAGAGTGGCATTTGTCACAATATATTATGCTATTTGACTTTATTCTAAATCACATTTAATTTCTTGGTCTCAAGGTACTTACTTGGTTTTTGCTTAAGTTTTCTTGTTATCAATTATGGGAATATATGGTAGTTTGACCACATTCTAATTCTCTTCTTTTTTTTTTCTTTTTCTGGTTAGAAAATATTTTATTATGTTTAATCTCATACATTTATAATTGTTTGCTTAACCAATCAAAACATCAATCATTATTTGACTTGTAATATCACTCTAAAATAATGAAAATAAAATAAAATTATTTTCATGCAATTGAATGTCAAACATAGGTAAGGGTAAATTTTAATGAAGTATTGTATAATATTGATGTCAAACATGAATGTAACTCGTGAATGATACTACTTATCTCTCAAAGTTGAACACTTCAATTCCCATAGACTATTGAACTAAACTAGAATCATTCAAAAAGATTGCCGCAGCTTTCATCTACTTATAGCAAGTCCTTGCTTTTTATACAATCAGAAAATTATCATGTTGTGTTGTCCTTCACTTATAATCAATTGGTTGAATATTATGATCGAAAAGGGGTGATATCTTCTAGCATGTATTTAGATATTGAGAAAATTGAAATGTTTGCAAAAGGAACACAGCATAGAAACATTTATAAATATAGCACAAAGCAAAAAGAAATTATAAATAGCAAAATTTAAATCTATTTCATAGAATCTATCATCAATATGACCATATCACTTCCGCTAATACAAGTCTATAAATAATCACAGTTTATTTACAATTCTACAAAAATATTTCTACACTTAATGATGTATTCTAAAAAAGTGATGCTACTGCAATTGTCCTCTATTTATACAAGTGTACTATATAAATGAGGATGCTCTTCATCATTAGTAACTCTTGTATAAGAGTTTCAAAAACTTGAAGTGGGTAAACTGAGGCTACCAAAAAACGCCATATCAATGCTTGACGTTGAAGCTAAGAGAAAAATGTTAATAATATATGCTTTTGGACGTTTAAGGAGTAACATAGACCACCAAATTAATATTTGTAAGGGAACACTAAAACTAATTTGATAAATAGAACACTACAATCAATCCTACGATCTAAGTATACAAGCGAATAAAAGGGCATAAGATATTAAGTAACGATAGCTTTTTGGTTGTAAGGAAGGAAACAAAGAAAACAAACACAAACTAATAGAAGAATTTATTCTTGGAGGTTGTAAACAATGTATATATATATTTATATATATATCCTTCAAAAACCAATGCAGTGAACACGTCTGTTCTTGGAGGTTGTAGAACTCAGACTATGGTTATACAAAACTGAAATGATGGAATAATTAACAAAATTACACCAAGATATTCCAACTAAGAGGTGAGTGAGATTCTAAGTCCTTTTTTTCTGGTAACGGCATTAAGAATTTAAGAAAAGAACGAAAAAACGATTGAAGACACAAAGCGTGATCCTAAATAGTACAGCAGCCTACCTAAAGAGTTTGGAGGGTATTGCTCAAGATCCCGTCATTTTTTCTTGCTAGATCAATAAAAGAAGTCAATAGGCATTGGCGTCTCAGTTTTGGCATAACAGAAGCAATACCTTCGAATGTTGAGCAAGATGTGGAACGAAGTGGAGCTTCGTAACAATTTCTATCTTGTGCTAGCCATGGTATGAGATATCACAGAACTTCATGAGCCTTTCCGTAGTACCTATTTATAAATGGAGCCTGGAAAGCCCTAAATGTTAGCGTACATTGCAAAATGAGGGCAAAACCATGTGAGAGGAAATTACTTATTGAGATTGTTGAGAATGTATCATTAAAATATTGGAATTTATGGCTTTAACTCTTTCCTTTTTTTAGTCATTTACAATTTTCATTGATATTTATTGACCAATAGGTCAACCATGCTCGGTTGTAAATGTGTATTAGCTTAAATGAGTATGAAGGGAAAGCAACTGGATTACTGGTTAAAGAGGTAAATAATTCATAGCTATAGGCATACAATATATGCCATGCATGAGCTAGAAAGAGTACTTAGAGAATGTCAGCTGATAAGGAGTGAGCTTCAAAAATCATATTCCTTAAGTTCAGGTTTGGAAAGGATGAGAAGCTCTCTAATATTTTGTAATAGTTGGTAGTTTGTAGCATTGTTCATAAATTGAAATGAGGTTTATAAAAAGATGCAGTTCAAGATCGAACTTCTCACTTGTCATTAGCCGAGAGGCTTAAAGCAGAGTTAATCTTACCTTAACATTGGATATATCGGGTGAATCAGGTGTTTGTACAGGGTAGAACTTGTAAAATTTCATCTTCTCGAATGCTTCCTTAGTTTCATTGCTCATTTCCTCAATGGCCTTTTTCCGTGCTTCCCTAGCCTGAAGGAAAACTGAATAAGATATGTATGCAATTGTAACTTTATTACAAAACAGGTATAACAACAATATGACTACGACGTTTACCTCTCTATTAGCTTTCTTGGCCTCTCTAACTTTCTCCCTTACAAAATCCTAAAAATCGAGAACTGTCATCAGGTAAGCTTTTATAAAGATAAATAACAGTAACGTGGCTACAACACTAGACAAACTATTACCTTGAAGGCATCCTTTTGACTTTCAGATAATTCTTCTTCCTCAATCAACTTATCCGTGAACTCCTGAAGACACATGAAAAAAAAAGCATAAAGATAAAACTCTAGGGAAATTTCCAGTGAAAGAGAACTTTCAGAAACGATCGGCAACCTATGCTATTAAAAGGTAATAATTAAGACAGTCATTTGAATTAATAACTTGTACCTCGAGTTCATCAAATTCCCAATCAAATTCACAGAAAACCTGCAGATAACAAAAATGTTAAACTTACATATAGATTTTGCAGTACTCTTGCATGATCATCCTAATCCAAATGGGCATCAAAATCTGAAAATATGAGCATATATATTTCAGATTGTGAAAAAGATGCTCATGCTCAACTAATCTATTCCCTACATACTATGCATTCATGAGCCTTTTTTAAAAAACAGCATGGATTAAAAGCTTACTGGCTTTGGGTCTACTGGGAAAATAATTGGAACCTCAGTGCTTTGTTCAAATTCATCATCCTTAAAGGGTTGGTAAAAGTCTGCCAGAAAAGGAAGAAAAAAAAGCATGAGGTATGTATATGACAAACTTATATAGACTTAAATGATAACCATTAGTCAGATTATCTAGATGGCATTAAAAATCAGTAGAATGCCTGGGTAGAAAATTACAGTTAGAGATAATTTTTTCTAATCAAGGAGATATTTCATTTTCTCTTCGCAAAAACTTTCAGCTCTTCCCCTCTCATGCAACAAAAATATCAATCATGAAATTAGCAACCAAATGGTTGAAGAACTTACAGGGTAAGCAATACTCATATTTCTTGAGACGATCTATTTTTAAATGCTTCAAAGCAGCTCTGCAAAAATATTTACACAAGCATCAGGTCATTTGTAAAGAAAAACAATTGAAGGTTAGTAATAAACAAACTTTTGTTGAAGTAGTATTTCAAAAAATAATAACTACATCGAAAAAGAAGTGGAGAGTCATGCTCGTAGTCATATTAGTACCTTCTCTGAGTGCAGCTGAGGATGAATATTTGAGATTTCAATTTATCAACTCTTCTATCTCTGAAGAAGAATTAGATAGCATGATCAATAATAAAACTTATTTAGAATCTAAAAGATGCTATGAAAAATCACAAATTAAGACCTCTTCTCCAGGGGAATATAAGGAACCCAGTCCATTTTCATCTGCTTCATGGGAATTATCTCTTCAGCCTCTCTTTGAACAGAATTGATGCCAATTTTATCAGAAGGTGGGAAAGGAGATGCAACCTGTAGAACCATAAAACAAATAGCTGTACGATTTAAATTCCATGGCAGTACGGCGGATGTAACAACTGAGAAAAGTAAAAATTAATTGATAATTTCTTTCAGTTTGGTATTTTATTTGTTCTACGGTTGTTGGTGAATTAACATGGCTACTATCAGAAACTATAACTTGACATGACAGAGGGCAAAAGGCAAGAGACATTGCATAAAGGAAACGATAAGTATTTTCTAGGAAATCTCAGTATTAATCCTGCCATCTAAATATATGAAAAGATAAAAGGACATATGGAAAGGCAAAAGTTCCAAGGCCTTCTTGCCATCTAGATCAAAACCCCACTAACTATACATTTCAAGAAGCATTCGCGTATGGATTATGTATAAAAATAATAAACAACCGACACCATAAAAATATTAATAGAAATATAATGACTTACAGCCACCACAACAGGTATGCATATAACTTTATTTTCTCCCTTGAAAGGAACCAATTGAGCTGCACAAAACAGTAATCAACATAAATAGACTACAAAAAAAAAAAAGGTAATGAGAGAACTTTTGAATGGGGTTGGAACAACATAGTAGACCTTGATAAAGTTATCTTGTATATATTTGTAACATATAAAATAAGATTCTTAGTCAAGCTAAGCTACTTACGCTCTGTACAACCAAATAGATAAACCTTCTCGCCATACAACTTTCCTCCCTCTTCAAATGCATCCTGACAATAATTGCAAATGTTATATCACCTATTATAGTAAATTCACCGAAAAAGGGAAAAAAAACACTATTGGACTGTGAGAGATTATCAAACTCACTTCCAGATTTGAGAAATTCCAGTTGAATTGATAAACCGAGTCCAATTGATCCCACTGAAATAAAAAAAAACACATAAACGTATAAGCAACCGAACAATGAGACTTCTGACAAGAAGATACAAGCACCGTTGTTTACACCAGACCTCTGTCCCAACAGGAAATGCTGCTTTCCACAAATCTTCCTGCATTCAGTAATTGCTATTCGTAAATCAAGAGAAAATATTAATTCGCAAACCACAAACAGTCGAATTTTCCAAAAAGAACACCAATGCAGGTAACGTCAAAACTACTGAAAACAACCATCTGGGTCCAAAAGCTTGCTAAAAACATTTTTAAAAAAACAAACAAACTTCATTTCCAAGTTCAAGTAAATCATTAACAAAGCAAAATACAAAAGTTTATTGAAGCTCGTACTTTCTAACACTGTATCATTCAAGAAACCCAGAAGAGCAAATGAAACTATCCCAACAAACAATTTGCCACCTACAAAGATCCATTACAGTACTTAGACACAACCAACATTATCCCCTGCTCAATTTCCCACTAAAAAGAAAAATGAAAAAAAATGGAGAATCGAATAATTCATAACATTGGGAACTCAAGACCCATTTAAGAAATTAAAGAAACCCCAACAAAATGACAACCAAAACTAGCTAAAGACTCAAAAGAGACTGCAACACAAAATCTTGCAGTAAGAACAGCAGAATATAGAATACCATGTTACGCTTATCCTCAAAATACTCGGGTTCGGATTCGGGTTTGGGGAGCTTAGTCCGCTTGGCACGAGATGGGGCTTTGTCGGGCTTAGGTTCCGCAGGTTTATCCTCTTCCTTTCTAGCTGCTTTTCTTTTAGTACCTTTCCTCATTGTGTTCAAAAACTGAGTAGGAAAACGAACGAGAATGCGAAGAAGAAGGAGAAGAGAATGGTGCGGCGGATTGAAACGCGAAGGATCCGGATTAGAAATTGCGAATGTAGAGGGAAAAAGGATGGAGATGATAAGTGAGAGAGAGAGAGAGGAAGAGAGAGAATTAGGGTTTTTGAAATTGGGGATTTTGAGCGTAAGATCAACGCCAATGCTTCTTTCCTTCTACCACACAGAGGCGGGACGTCTTTTGCTTGAAATCCAAATTAATTTCAAATTTTCTTTTAACTTTCTTTTCTTTGTTTTTTTTATTAAGTCACACACTGTCTAAATTACTATTATTTCCTTTTTCCACTTTCTATGGGTAACTAAGTATACATTTTTTTTTAATAAATCATTTTAGTCCCTTTCCACATTTTAGTTTAACGCCTCATCATTATTTTTTATTATAATTTATTAAATAATAATAATAAGATTTCTAAAGTTCAATTTTATTTTCTATATTTTTAACAATTTTTCATTGTTATCTATCGGATTTTTTTTAAAAATAATGTGTTTTGTAAAAATATTTTGAAAAATAGGATTGTTGGAAAAGAAATTATAAGAATAAGACTGTTTCCAAAACTATTTTAAAAAATAAGTGTTTTTTTGAAATTGGAGGAAGTCGTATACCCCGACTTCCAAATGAAATTGAACGAAGTCGTGTACGGGGTACACGACTTCCTAAATGTACATGTCAGCACATTTGACCACTTCGCTCCACGTATGCACGAGTTTGACCCACATGGACGGAAGTCGTGTACGGGGTACACGACTTCCTAAATAATTGTTTTTAAAATTATTATATTTTAAAAGATTAACTATTTTTAGAGTAAAAACATTTGTGAAAGACCGATTTTTTTTAAAAATAATGTGTTTTAAAAAATATTTTCAAAATTAGGGTAGTTGAAAATTTATGTTTTTGTTTAAATGTTTAACTTTAAATATGTGAGAATTTTAGTTTTTGTTTAAATGGTCAAATTTTTGATAATTTATATTTATTATGAACAAATTAAAAAAATAAACCAAAGGTAAAACACATCATTAGTGATATCTTATAAGAATTTTTGTTAATTTATTAAATAAATCTTGTGGCTTAAGATAGATTGAGAAAAAAATATTTTGAACGTTTTTTTTAATACTTGGTTCTCTACTTTAAAAATATATATTATATATTGATATTATTAAGAATACTCCTACATCTAAATCATGTATTAGCAACTTCTAATTTATAATTAATTTAAAAAAGTTCAATTTTTTATTTATACAACTTGAATAAGTTCTAGCAAAATTTAAAAACACTTAAATAATAGGAGAAGCTTACAACAAAAAATAAATTATTTTATCAACATAATAATAAAATAAAATAATTAATAAAATAATTTTAACAACAAAATTGTGTCCACGATTTTTAGAAAAGCATACATTTATGACGAAATAGAAGAGGAAAAGTGAAGAGAGGAAGAGAAAGTTTGAAAGGAAAAATGGATGAACCCTATGGTTGATTGGACTGTTGACCGTTGACTCATTGTACGGAAGTCGTGTACGGGGTACACGACTTCCACAATACGCGACAAAATGTGTCAGCTGTACGGGAGTCGTGTACCCGTACACGACTCCAGTCAGAAAACGTGGCCCGGGTCCACGACTCCACTCGGATATCGTAAGCCCGGTCCACGACACATCATATTTCGATTTGTTGAAGTCGTGTACCCCGTACACGACTTCAGTCACCTATTTTTTAAAATACTTTCCCAACTACCCTATTTTTGTAAATACTTTTACAAAACACATTATTTTTTAAAAAAATCCTTATCTATCACATTTTTATATTGTAAATTGTATTTTCTTACGTTAAAATTATTGTTTTTATTAAATAAGTTTCCATAAAATTTAAATTTAATGGAGTGAATTTAAAATTGATTGAAAATACGATAATTAAAATTGAATCATTAAAAATATATAAACTAAAATTGAACTATAAACAAAAGTGATATTTTAATTTAATAATATTTTTTTTATATACCTTTTTTCATTGTGTACTTTAATGTTGAAAGTTAACAATAAAAAAGTATTTATTATGAATCAACTAAAATCGAGGAGATATAAATTTAATGTTTATTGAAATTACCTTCACTAAAATTCTTTCAAAGTATATAAACTAAAATCTAATTCCTTTCTAATCTAAGTCTTACAATAATGTATGGATCAAAATAATACTTGTATCTAACTTTTAAGTTTTTTATATTGTGATTTGTATTCATTAAAATTTTAAACTTTTTACCATCGCGTATATTATAAATTTTATTTTGAACTCAACGTTGAGTTTATAATAACACCCACAAAGGCAACCTAGAGAGCGATTACAGATTACAAAAAAATAGAAAAGATGATCCTTACTTGTTAGAAGTGATTGACGAATGAGAGAAGATTCAAAAAAGAAAATTGTTCTAGACTCTTCAAAGAGCCAAGTTGAGACAAATGTAGGTAGATAGATAGATACTATGAAGCTTGCTCAAGGTCTAACTTAGAAGGGCTTCATGAAAGCCCAGGTATCAATTAAGAACTTAGAAGGGCTTCATGAAGGCCCACATTTCATGTAATTAACTTTTTCCCTAAGATTTCTCCACCAATTCTGTCAAGTGTAAAGATGAAATCCAGTGTGTATTGTTACTCTCTTGCAAGTGTTTTTCTCTCGTGCTCCCATTATCAGTAACAAAGTAGGGGTTTCATCTTCCATTACTATGCTTACATCTCCTTTCGGTTTTATCTCATCTTACCTTATTTCTAAACAAATACATGATTAAAATAATTAAAATACGTGTAAAATATAAATGCAAAGAGAGAAAAAGTAGAAAAATAGAGTTGGATAAACGTAAAAAGTAAAAGAAATAGAGAAAAATAAAATTCTCTTGTCCACGTGAATAAATAAAACGATAAAAATATGTTTAGTTAATCGATGAATATGCAAAATGCTTTGAGATTTTATTCAACGTTGTTCATATATTTGATACGTGCATCTTAGACTACCAAAATTGGTCAATATTACTTAGTTGGGTTGGATGAAATTTGAAACTAAAACATTTTAGAAAAAAAAATGTGTTTGGAATATGTCATTAACTGTTTAGTTAAAAAAAGTCTTTTTCAAAAGTCAGAGAATTTGATAAACACTTAAAAGATAGTTTTAAAATAATATTTTTTTAGAAAACAAATAAATATGAGTTTTTTTTGGAGAAACAAAATTTACCCAATGTTTTAATTCATGCTTTATTTTTTATTTGTGTGTATTTATTTAACTAATGCATTACTAAACTAAAGTTTCATATATTAAATTACATAATAATAGTATAATATCATAATTCTTATGATCATAATCGTACAAAAACATTTTAGACAAGATTCCACTCCCATTTTTTCATTAATCATGTATATGTCCTTTTGTAATTTAAATGTAATATAGTATACTCTTGCAGTTTTTTGGTTTAAATAAAGCTAACGGCTTAGGATTAAAATTAGATTATTTTCTTAATCTTAAATTTCATTCAATTTTGGACATTATACTATAAAATTGAATCCGACTACGATGAATTATTCATTTCTTATGCGATCATTTAAAATTAGTTATTATTTGGTACATGATCATTTAAATTTAGTTATTATTGGTACACATTTAGGTTTGAAATCTAAACGACGATTGTGTATCAATATTCCAATCATTTTAAAAAAATTACATTTGATATACGATCTTGAATCATATAAGAGTTTGAAAACGAAATGACAGAATAAGAGAAAATAATGATAGAAAGTAAAAGAAAAATTGCAAATATGAAAAGAAATGACAAACCTGAAACATTAAAAAGTTGTATGACATCGTGAGGTTTTTTATTTTGTTACACTATGTAAATATCTTAGTCTTTTGTTATACTGTTGATAATTTTTATTTAATTTTTTTGGTAATTACTAATTAAGTTAGAATTGTAAATAAAAATGTGATGAATTTGGAAAAGCAAAATGTTTGTATAGTCCCCAACTCGATCTATAAATATACAACATTTGTTAATTCTTTTATCATGCGTTTCATTTCCATTTTTGAAGATTCTAAACTTTTAAGATATTGCAATATGTTTGTCAAATTTTACGTTGTTTGGACGTAGTTCCATTGTTTTATCTAATTTAAGCAAGTTTATTTATTTGAACATTAGTTATTTCGATCTAAATTTTTTATTTTTTTTATAAGATGACCGAAGTTATTAATTCTTATATTGTATGCCAATTTATTATGTTCGGAGGTTTAAAGATTAATGATTGAATTATATGTCAATTTCCAGTTTTCGTTTTTTACAATAATAATAATTTTGTAGTTCAAACTATTTTATCCGATATACACAATTTTACTTCTTTTTTTTTTTAACTCTAAAATTGCCGTTAGTAAATGTGTATTATTTTGAAAAACCTTTAAACTAAATGAAAGTTAAATAACAAAAAAATATAGGGACCAAATATATACTTTTCCCTTTGGGTTTAAGAAATCTTATAGTTGATGTTGTCATTAACTAATAAAAAAAAATTAAAGATCAAATTGAATGGTTTTCTAAACTTGAAGGGTAAGATTTAAACTCCATTTGATAACACTTTTGGTTTTCAGTCTTTTAAAAACTGAGCCATCAACTTTATTCCAAGCTATTGCTTTCTATGTTTTGTTCATTACAATTTAGAGTTTTTTCAAAATTAGAACAAAAAATATTAAACCACACAAATAGTTCTATTTTTTTTTTTCATTTTTTAATAAAAAAAAAACAGTCTCTATAGAAAATATGAAATCATGGGAAAGAAAGGCACAATTTACAATAATTGAGAATAAAAAATACATATTAAAATTTCATTTTAAAATTTTAAAATAAGTGTTATTTCGTCCGTTGATTTACATATTTTGTAAATACATAAATTGATGGAGAATTTTCAAAAATAAAAATTTTATAAAATAGTTACAAATTATATCATAGATAGTTACTGATATATGTTGTAGTGATAACTATCATTGATATAATCTAAAGTTTATAAATATTTTAATTTATTTTACTATTTTTAAAAAGGTTCTAGATTGAATTATCAACTAAATTATTTATAAAAAAAAAACAATTATTTAAGAAAAAAGCTTTTAAAAACAATTTTTTTAGGATTTTAATAAGTGATGAGTTTGTTTTATAACTAATTAGCTTTTTTTTCTTTGAAACAACAATTATGAACGAAATTTTGAAAAAATAAAATTACCATTTTTTTTTAAATCATGGAATTAGCTATAAATTTTGGTGTGTTTGGTGAGCAAGAAATTTTAGCCAATTAAATTTTATCACGTCATCACAACAAAACGTGATGACTATAATTTGATTGGATTGTGGGTAATCAATTTTCTCATAGCCAACCCAATGCAAGCCCCTGATGAAAAATCGGGTCAAACAATGGAGACCGAGCCTGCTAAGAAAATGAGCTTAAGTCCAAGCCAACAAGCAAATGGGCCCAAGTCCAAGCCCACTAAGAAAATGAGTCAAAGTCCACCTAAAGGCCATAAAATTTATCTATTAATAGAGAACTTTGAGGGGTTTTTGGTTGAAATAATAATTGAAACTCTGAAGTACTGAAGCTCTGAAAATTTGAATATTCAAACTTCTACAAGCTCTCAAAACGTGCAAATTTGTATCAATCTCAAGATCAACGGCTTCTGAAAGATTGAAGAGTTTGAAGATTAAACTTTTCTTAAATTCTTAAATTCTAGAAGATTGAAGTTCAAATCGACTTGCAACTAAAACATTTTGAATACCGAAAACCAAGAAGTTTTAAGTTTTTAATTTGTATTCAAGGGAAAACATCAAATAAGTAAATACTAGAGATTGTATTCACAATATTCAATATTCATCAATATATCAAAGTTCAATTCCACGAAATACATTCCTTTCAAAATCTCGTGTGAACAGTGATTTTTTAAATAAAAACTTTCAACTCGTGTGAACAGGGATCTTTTAAATGAAAACTTTCAAAAGTAAAAAAAAAATTGACAAACTATTTATCGTAATCTATAAAATAAAATCACAAGATTTTTCTATAAATATAAATATTTTGCATTCTATTTTTGAAAATTTATCTATTTTAACATGGTCCTTGAAAATTAGATAACAAAACGTTAGAAAAATTATAATAAATATATTTAAATGTTATTTTAAAAAACTCAAGACAATTAATATGGGACTAAAGTTTATGTATGAGTTATTTGATTTATTGAATCTAAGATAAGTACATAAGCCAAGTGTAAAACCCATGCTTCAACCTGTCTATGTTAATATATCAAAGCCAAGTGACCAACATTACCAACCTCTGCAATCTCTCGACTCAAGATCAAAGTATTATTAAATTCTAACCATACAATTTAATTAATTTAATATTATTGTGGTGACAAACATCTACAATTCCTAAATTCAATTCAAAAATCAAAGTATTGTTGAAGTCTAATCATGCCTCGACCATAGAAATGTGAACCTTCAATACTTCAAAGGAATGAAAAATTGACCATAGATACAAAATTGAATATCATATATTGACAAAATAAAATTAATAATGACGTGACAAATCTTTCTTAAATAAAAAAATAATGACCGAAAAAATCAATCAATTATTGGATTCAAATAAATAATCTTTTATTATATTCATTCCATAACTCGAAATTATTATAAACTTCAATATATATATATTATTTTTAGACTAATAAGTTTTCTGTTTTCACAGGTGATTTTCATTTTTTTTTTTTACAATAGTAATTAATGATTCTAGAAATTCTTTTGCTATTTTTCTAATTCAAAAATATTTTTTTATTATCAAAATAAATCTTTAAATTTCACCGTTCATGTGGTCACCTAAAAATATTTCAATCCAAGCACAAGCACCTCAATAACTATAAATATCTAATGAAACCATTCTATCAAATAGAAAAGTATCAAACTTTTAAATCGAAAATGATTGATAACGCTTGATACACTCTATTAAATTGAAAAATATTAAAGTTTTAAATCGAAAATGATGGATAACGCTTGATATTAAGTTCCGGATTAAAATGGATTTTGATAAGATAATACGTGAGTAAAAGAATCTCTTTACTACGGGTGTCTCTGTAATTGAGCATAAAATCAAGTGAATGCACTAAAATATTTAAAATAAGATTAACAAAAATAAATACTTTAATCTAAAATGTAATATTTAATGAGAGGATACGGTGGAGTGGTGCAAATTTCTCTTCAAATATAATATAATCGGGCAGCTTTTATTCTAAACATTATAATTGCCCAGCTGTTGTCTTCCCTGCTGACCGCCTGACCGCATTTTCAAAGTGTTATATTCCCAAAATTTTAAATCTTCTTTTCTTTCACTCACAAAGTGGGGCCAATTTTCCAAAAGGGTATCCCCAATTTTAAAAACAATATCTTAATTGTCCTATTCTCATTTTTTATATATATATTAATCATCTCACCTCTTTATAAAGTCTAAAATTTTTGTAATTGAGTGGTACACATTTTAAGATGTTAATGATATAGTTAAACTTCCCATCCTATCAAAACATAGAAACTAAAACAGTTGTTTTAAAGAAAGTTGAAAAGTATGAGATCCAAATTTGATATTTAAAAAGATACAAAACTAAAATGATGTCTAATATTTAAGTCATAATTTTTTTTAATTTTAAATTATAGTGGTAACACTCTGCAAACAGTCTTTAATTACTTTAAACATTTATTGAGTTACTTTATCTTTTAATTTTTGTATGTATATTTTAACATACAATAAGTTCAATCTTAGTTTTAATATGTATTTTTTACCATTATCGAAAAACGTGATTTTATAACGCTACATTTCAAACACTAATTTACTATAATTCCAAAATACTAATTCCAAAACTTATTAACTCAACTCATTTCAATTCTCCTAGCACGTGAAAGACCCCACCAAAACCTTCTTCTAAACCAATTAAACAACCACAACCATTAACTAAAATCACAACAACTACCTCTCATTCATCATTGATTGTGTCTTTGATATAAAAAGAGATTTGTTACGTGTGAATCAAAACGTTAGGTATAATAAACCTTCATTCAATCTACTGAAGGTCTTAATGACTTTCTTACAGTCCAAAAAGCCTAATTATATCTAGCCAATGTAGATCTCTCATCACACTAGTGTGGTAATTGGATGGATATATTATACATAGAAAAATTAGTTTTAACTTGAAGTTTTTGTGTATTTTGTATTTTTTAACCTAATGTGTTTACTGCTTTTGAAAAGTTAGAGATAACTTTTGAAACAAAAAGCTAGAGATGACATTTGCGGCGTTGAATTGGTTGTTATAGTTTGTAAGTTATAATAATCTATATTTTGGATGCAAATTATGTTGGTTTAAATTATAATAGTTTGTGTTTGACTGTATACTATTTTAGTGTAGATATATAAAACAATAGAGAAACAGTAATAATTAGGAAAAGACATAATATGCATGCATAGAAAATAATTAATACTACAATAAATAGTAAACATTGTAACAAATACAAAAATTTGAAATTTGAAATATTGTAATTAATTATTAGTTAGAATAGTTAGAAACATTAACTATATATTATTATAATTTTAACCTTAAACACTAATGTGAAGTTGATGCATGTCGTAAATACTTATTAATTGTTTCTATTTAAAACTAACTGTGTAGTAGTATTTTTAAACATGTAACAACATTTTTTACCCTTTAAAAAATTCAATGATATTTTAAATCAAAAATACTGAAACAAAATAGGAATATATACATGTGTCTATGTACCTACATCTACGTGTTTATAGATATACAATTTAGTGGTTTTTTTAACACCACGAGTTGAAGATAAGTAGATTAAATCCTAACAATAGTTAAAAATAATTTACCCAATATAACAAAAATTTCAAATTCGGTAAACAATAGATCTAAATAGAATCTAAAACTTTGTTAATCTCTTAGTATTTTAGTTCATTGGACTATATTTTGATTTCGGAACGTGAATAAAAAACTTACTAAAGGTTTAAAATTCTTTTTTTATTTGTTTTTTTCTTTTTGTTAAGAGGAAATTATTATTATTATTATTATCATTATTATATATATGTGTATGTACTTTGAATAATTTAAAATAGAGAGGGAGCATATAGTAAAAAACCATTGGAATAAAAGTCAATAATAATTAGAATAAACAACAAAAATTAGGGCACATAACTTCGGCTTCTCCTACCTACCACCGGTTCACCGGTTCACCACCACAACCCCAGACCAACTCTTCTTCAACTATGTCTCTCTTTTATCACATTGTGTTCCCATTTCACTCCCAATTCAAAATTTTATAATTAAATTTTAATTATATGTACCTTCTATAATTTTATTCATCACATGCATAACTCGTTTCTTTTTCTAACTTCACATTATTATTTGTCGTTTCTCTACATCACACCTTCTCAACAAATTAATTAACTATATATGAAGGTATCAGTGCTATATATGTTCAAATGAGATAATATCCTACTAATATTGAAAATGAGATTCACGTTATTGTCTCTTGTTCAACAAACTACTCTATCTACCACACTATTTTGATTTTGTAGGTGCGATGAAACTGACTCTCTCCTTACTACACACTCCATATGACCTTAATGTGTTTTTTACCTCATGTTTTATTGAGGCTAACATATACTGACGTTTCTCTCTAGTTAAAAATCTTATTATATATTGTCATGTTATTTTACTCAATCACTAATAATATATCTACACAATCGAGTCCACTATTTGACTGACGACTACTAAATTGCCTTTTTTGCTTGTTTAACTTTATCTCCTTTCGCTTCTTTTGTAAGTAAAGATTTGTGGTTAAGATGGATGATACTTTTATGCATGTTTTTCTTTCATCTTTTCACACATTTTCTTTATTTTGTTTTTAAATACTTTATCGATTTTCTTTCAACGTAGAGGAAGTTATTCTTACGACATAAATTTGTTCCTTACTGAAATAAGTGGTAACAAAAAGTTAAATGGCAAAAACCTACCAAAAACACAAAACTCACGTGTGAACTTTGTCTTTGGTTTAAAAGAAACCAATTCCTTTCAAAAGTTTTAACATTATGGAGGCTTTCCATAAATGAATCTAAACTAATATTGGAATATATATAAAAATTAATTAGAATATTGAACTTAGAATTTAAAAAAATGGAAATGGAAATGCAAATTAAACACTCACATTATTCCACAGTTCATTCCCACACACCTTTTATATCTCAAATTGGTATAAAAAAAATGTAGATACGCTTAAAGGAATAAAAGTACTTTTTATAACAAATAATAAAGTTTAGCAATGATTTATATATTATTTATAGTTTTGCCGAGTAAAATACTTTAACTAATTTTCTTTTCAACCATTTCCTATATACGAAATCAAGGTGTAACTTATGATTTAAATAATTTGATGTGATGCATAGAAGCAAATATTGAAATGCCTTTTAAATCTATATCTTGTTGCTTTTAACTTACAAAAAAAAAGATTTTGTTATACTCACACTTGTAGACATAGTTAATAATACATTGTTAATAAACTATGTAGTTTTAATTGATTTTTATTTGCTTTAAATTTTCCTTTTCATTTATTTGTTTTATTGGATTGTCTTGAATTCGTTGGAGGGTGCTTTGAACACAATCCATTAGTCTAAAGAAAATTGGAGTTTAAAACTCTCTAATCTAGTGAGGTTTATACTGTATTATGAAAAAAATATTCTATGTAATAATACTGTTATTATTTTGTTCGACACGTAAATTCGTGTCAATCTTTAATCACTATTAGTCTTTTTGTCATTGCTTAAGAGGCGATTTGGTAACGTGTTTAATTTCGTAACATTTTTTTTGGAATTGCATGAAAGCAATTTTTTTATTCGATTTACCCTCAATCATCTCAACCTACCACATCCAAGGCAATATATATACCACATTCATATACAACAAAGTCACACCCATAACCTCTTGTTTCTAATTATTACTCATTTCTCAGTTCTTCCTCTGTCCATGGAATCCGCAGCTCATGTTGCTCTTATTTCCAGCCCCGGAATGGGCCATCTTTTCCCCGCACTCGAGTTCGCCACGCGCCTCTCCACGCCGCCACCGTCTCACCGTCACTGTTTTCATCGTCCCCTCCCGCTCCTCCTCCGCCGAAAAACAAAGTCATCGCCGCCGCCCAAGCAGCTGGTCTCTTCACCGTTGTCGAACTTCCTCCCGCCGACATGTCTGATGTCACTGAATCCTCCGTTGTCGGCCGCCTCGCCATCACCATGCGCGCCGCCATGTCCCGATACTCCGCTCCGCGGTCTCCGCCATGACCTCCCCTCCCTCCGTCCTCATTGCTGACATCTTCTCCATCGAATCCTTCGCCGTCGCGGACGAGTTCGACATGAAGAAATACGCGTTCGTTGCCTCCAATGCATGGTTCTTAGCCGTCATGGTTTACGCTCAGGTGTGGGACAGGGAGATCGTTGGCCAGTACGTGGACCAGAAAGAACCGCTTCAAATCCCAGGATGCGAATCGGTTCGGCCATGCGATGTTATCGACCCACTTCTGGACCGGACCGAACAGCAATATTTCGAAATCTTGAAATTGGGGATGGGGATAGCATCGAGTGACGGCGTTTTGGTTAACACGTGGGATGAGTTGCAAGATCGCACGCTCGCATCTTTAAACGACCGGAATCTGTTGGGTAAAATCTCACCGCCGGTTTACTCTATTGGACCAATCGTGAGGCAGCCCGGTTCGAAGAAAGGCGGTTCGAGTGAGTTGTTTAATTGGTTGAGTAAGCAACCCAGTGAGTCGGTGATCTACGTGTCGTTTGGGAGCGGTGGAACGCTGTCGTTTGAGCAAATGACAGAAGTGGCTCACGGCTTGGAGATGAGTCGGCAGAGATTTGTTTGGGTGGTACGCGCCCCAAAGGTAAAATGTAATTAAGAAACTAATCATGTTTTATCACGGGGTTTTATTTTTTTAAAAAAATAGTTCTTTATAAAATATCATTTTGAAAGACACATAATAATTTGTTCCATATAAATTGTATTTGGCTAAGCTTTGTTGTTTAAAACAATTTTTTTTAATTAATTATTTTTACAAATTAATTAAAGAAAAATATTTGAATAAAATATATTTTTTTACAGAGAAGAATAATGTGTAAATATTATTATTCTTAAAAAAATACTACTCTTTATAAAAGCAAAATTTATGGAATATCAATTTGTGGTTGAATATTATCTGTCAACTGCACAGATATGGACAAACTCGAAGAAAAGTACTTAGTGTTACATCTATTTTGTGCAACTTATGTAGTTGTTCAAGTAAAATTTATCACGTATCGAACCATTGTTTTGTTTCAAGAAAAGATTTAATAGTTAGTTTGAAAGAAGTGAAAAGGTTGGATCAAAATTCTCGTTTTGTTTTATCTTTCCATGCGGTAAGAAAGTAGGCATACGAATTGGTGTGTGCCTAATTCTTGTTTTGTTTTATCTTTCCATGTGGTAAAAGAGTGGGCATATGAACTGATGCCTATTTTTTATTCTCATTTCCACGTGATGGGTTTGAATTAATTACCCACATACATCATTAAAAAAAAAACTATTTTTGATCATTAGAGTTTATTTAAATAAAATTTAATCTATATACTTTCAAATTAATATATAAATTTAACATTTTGTAATCTTATAGGTAAGATCGGACGGTGCATTTTTTACGACGGGAGACGAGAGTGAGGAGCAATCGTTGGCGAAGTTTTTGCCAGAGGGATTTTTGGAACGCACGAGCGAGGTGGGGTTCGTAGTATCAATGTGGGCGGACCAGACAGCGGTGCTAGGGAGTCCAGCGGTGGGAGGTTTTTTCTCTCACAGCGGATGGAACTCGGCGTTGGAAAGCATTACAAATGGAGTACCAATGGTGGTGTGGCCATTGTATGCAGAGCAACGAATGAATGCCACAATGCTAACTGAGGAGATCGGAGTGGGTGTCCGATCAAAGGAGCTACCAACGAATGCATTGATTGAAAGAGAGGAGATCGCAGCTATGGTAAGGAAGATAATGGTGGAGGAAGATGATGAAGGGAAAGCCATTAGGGCAAAGGCTAAGGAACTTCAAAGGAGTGCTGCGAAAGCGTTGGGAGAAGGTGGTTCATCGCACCACAACTTTGCTCGTGTTGTCAAATTGTTTGGCTGTTAAGTATATATATATATATATATATATATATAATTGTCTCTCGAATTTCACTGTTTGATTGCTAGTAAAAAAGTATATGTGGTTGTCACTAGTGAGAGTAATGTTTTAGAGTGGTTTTTCTTCTAATTGACTCTTTTGGTTTAATAACGTCGGGTAAAATTTCATAATATATAGTTGCGTACTGTTTTTGTATATGTATCACTTTAGATATATTTATATAAATTAATAATTTATTTTTAATTTGATTCTCACTTTAAACAATCTTATTCACTATTTGGAGTATTAACTTCAAAATCGTTTATCACCACACTTACTTAAAAAGATGAATAATAAATTGACATTTTCCTCCCAAATTTTTCCCACTTTCCAAAATGTTAATCTCTCATATTTATATATATATGTATATGTGAAGGTATATATATTTTGTCCATCACTCTCTTTTGACTTTTCTTATAACTTTAATTTTTAATCCTCGAAATTTGAAACTCATTTAAATACAAATATTGATGTAAGTTAGTAATAAATGCAAGAATTGATTTACATGGTATTGGTTTTTTTTTTTTAAAAGGAAAAAAAAAAGTATTGGAAGACATTTCATCTACTTGTTTTCCTCTATTTTTCTCAACCTATTCAGAAACTAGAAAGAATGACATGAGACTTGTTCTTGCAACTTCCCTAATGTTTTTTTTAAAGAACAATTTTGTAATGTTTTTTCTTAAAGAACAACTTCCCTAATATTTAACTTAGTTTTATATCAAACTATGTAAAAATAGGTGTAAATCATTATTAAACAATTCAAATTTATTTCCTAATTGAATAGGTTGAGAAAAATAGAGGAAAAAAAGTGAATGAAATGTCTTCCAAGTTTTTTTTTTTTCTTTTGAAATAAAAAAAAAAAAACCAATCCTATGTAAATTGATTCTTGCATTTATTATTAACGCACATTAATATTTGTATTTAATGAGTTTCAAATTTCGAGATTAAAAATTAAAGTTTTGAAAAAAGTCAAAAGAGAGTGAGATACAGAAAATATGAGAGATTCAACCTTTTGGAAAATGGGAAGAATTTGGGGAGTAAAATGTCAATTTATTATTTATCTTTTTAAGTAATGCATGGTGATAAATGATTTTGAAGTTAATACTGTAAACATTAGCTATAGGTTAGGTTGACAATCAAATTAAGAAAAAATTATTAATTTATAATAATTAAACACTCCTAAAGTCAAGAAAAGACATAATTAAAAAGAAAATAAAATAAAAATCAACTTTCTCCTCTCGACTTGTGCATTCAATTTATACATTAAAGTTTCAATTTCACATTTTAGGTTTGGATAATTGAAAAATACTTTGTTATAATAAAATAAACATTACAATTTTAACTTAAAATTATCATCATTTCAAAGGTTTTAATTTGCACTTGAAGATTAAAAAATAAGTATATCTCGTAAATTATAAAACACAATTAGTGCAGGGTATAGAATTGGCAAGATTTCAAAGAAAAATGACAATAAACTTTCATCTTTTTGTGTTAAAATTTGAAGATTTAGGTAAAGCTTTTGCCTGGTTAATTAAATTATTCATTATTGAAAACGATAAATTATTATGAACCTAAAAAATAAGTTTACGGTTTCATGAATACTTATTTTTATGGTAGGTATTTTTGAGCATCCATAATTACTTTAATTGAAGTGTGGAGATAGAATGTATTTTCTCACACACTCACTTTAAATTGAAAGGATCCATTTTTAATTAAGATTTAGGTGAAAATGGGGTAAAGAATTATTGGCATATTTTTCCCTATTGGAAGTAGCAGCAATTATATTCTTTTATTTGGGAAATGAAGAAAATACACCAACTTGGTGACTCTCCACCATTGTTCACTAGCAAGATGTAAAGAAATTGCAAAGGTTTCAAACTCAGTTGATGAATTTTTTTTTTTGTTCTTTCGCTAAATGCATGGTTTATTTGCTACGTGTTTCATTGTCTAATTTTGCTTTTTTTAAGTTCAACAGTAAGAATGAGATAATTTAAACTTTTAACCTTTTTATTAAAGGAATATTCGTCCTTCACCTGTTGAGCTACTTTATGATGTTAATGAGACCAAAAAAGAAATTCTCAATTTTCTCATTTAAAAGAATTTAAAAAGAACTACATGTTAGATAAGATTGAGTTAAGTTTATTTTGACAATCATTTAGAACAAAATTTAAAGATGAATGGAGCAAATTAAATTACACTACTTTTAGTCTTTGGGGTTTGAAGATTGATATTGATTTGGTCTCATTTCAAATGTGACATTTTAGTCTTTGAGATTTGTCAAATCATTCTAAATGGTATCTGTGTTAAATTGATCGTTAAAAAGTAAGATGACAATAATCAGTTTGGTAAAATTAAATGAATTCAAAATATTTATTAACTTCTATATTGAGTAATATTTTCTTCAACTTCTCTCTACCTCCTCCTATCATTTAGAACGATTTTGCAAATCTAAAAAACTAAAGTGTCATTATCAAAACTTCAGATACCAAATAAACATCAACTTCAACATTAAACATCCTATTAACTAGCCGCGTTGATTTGGTAATAAGATAATAAGGAATAGAAAAAAATTAATGGCTTGGATCGTGTATCAACAATCAATCCCCGGTCGAGGTAGAGGATAAGGTTTCATGGGAACAATTATTTATTTCTATTTCAGCTGAAAAGTAAAAGATATTATGTATTTAAATTCTTTTAGAATAATGAAATACTCTGCTTTGAAGCAGGTTACTTTCTCATTCTTAATTTTTCCCATGTCTGCTTATCAACAAACTAGTATTAGCCTCTACTTAATTTTTTTCTTAAAAAAATAAAATAAAAATTAAAAATGATAAACTTTTTAAGATTTATGAAAAAAGATTAACAAAAATTGTAAAAAAGATAACACATTTGACAATAATTACCATTTTTATAAAATGGTCTCTATAGAGATTCTCAAATGATTAAATTTAGATTTTAAGTTAAACCAGTATAATTCAACTTGCATAGTACTCTAAACTTCAAATCCATAAATTCGATTTCACCACCCTACATACTGTAATAAAAATATAAAAAGAAAAAACGAAACAAAATTTAAGATTTATCAAGAAATTAAGCTCAAAGTTGATTGAAAGTATACATAAAAATTCAAAAAATGAAAAAGTACAAAACTAAAATGAAACCCAAAGCATGAAGAGCTACATAATCTTTCCTTTTGATTTTATTCAGAATTTTATAAATGCTATTCTTTTATTAATAACTTTTGTTTCCATTTTGCCTTTTCCAAAGAAGGAAAAAACAGCAAAGAAAGAATTACTTGATTTTATCACATTATCAATGAGGATCCTTTTGCTTTTTCATTCATGCTGAACTTGCAATATTTCACAAAGCAAAGTAGATATACATATAAAAGGTAGTAATCATAACCCTCATATAGATACAAACCTCACATATTTCACCCAATTGCAAAACAAAAAATTATATTAAATAAATACACCCAAAAAGCCAATCCAATGAATGACAAAAAAAAAGAAAAAAAAGCAACCCCTCCAGGCCAGTTTTCCATGTATTCCTCATCCTTGTCATGAAAAAGACAGACTTCCCTTGACACACCTGAGTTTGTTAGTTTTCTTTTTCCCTGTTAAAGCCTTTCATTTTTGTGTTTGAAACCTAAAAATGGAGAAACCATCACCTTGATTATTATGTACGCCTTCTTATGGGTGAATCCTTAGACACAGCCTTCATGTTCTGTGAGTCTCTAAAGCATACAAAGTGCACAAGTGTTTTCCCATTCGGATAGACCGCGAAAACGCTCGTCCCTATTTTCTTCTTACAGAGAGAGCACATGCTATCACTGGTTATTTTTATAGCAGGTTTCCTTTGGCTATAGAGTTCGTCTCTCACCTGTTCCACATCAAAATAATCTTAGTATGTGAGATGATATCGTGGTTTCACATGAGACATTGTTATAATGAAGCTCAAATAGCGTAAGGATGAAGGGAATTCAGCAGACGAGTTATGGGTTGTGAGGAAGAATCTTGATTTAGGTTGGCTGATGCTGACAATAACTTCGTGTCACTTAGTTGTGGATGTAGTGTAAATGTGCAGCAGTCGAGACGTATGGGGATGATCATTGGGCTCATGTTTCAGGTAGTATGAAATTCGCTAGTGAAGGTGATTTTTCTTTTTTCTTTTTTCTCTCTCTAAAACGGAAGGTGTCGACCAAGTATCAAAATGGTAATAGATCACCATTTGAATGTCAATTGGAAGTTGAGGCTAATATCTTCCCAACTTCAAAATAAAAGCATATACCATGTTACAATAAGGTTGCGATCAAATCCAATGGATTACCATATGATTTGAAGGGTAGTAAGTCAATCAAATAATGCAAGGACATAAAAATGATGACATCAAGATATCCAATCTGGAAAAAAAATTTGATTTGCAATGGAATCACTCATAAACTTATTTTGATTTTTGTTCAGTGCATACCTGTAAGTTTTCACTTTGTCGCAAACTCTTTATCACTGAAGAATTCCTGTACGCCTCACTGGATTTCCTTAAAAGTGGTCCAATAAATTGTAGCAAGTTCTGCATTTTAGGATTAAAGAAGACGCTAATAATGATGAAACTAGAAAGAGACTTAGAAGCATAACTATCTGTAAAAGATATATATATGCATATAATAAGTTTAAGGAGAGAATTTGGTCTCTTAGATCTTCTTTTAGTTTTAATCAATTACATTCTTACTATTTAATTAATTCAAATTATTCAAAATCTGTATGAAGTTTAGAAAAAAATATTAACAATCTACATCTATAGTCTATAGTCTAGATATTAAAGAAGGCTTAAATGGTTCGATTTAAATCAGAGACAGTAACATCCAGAAGTAATTTGAGACAAGATTAGATAATTTAGGAGTGCACGCATAAGCATGGGGTGAGTTCTAGTGTTTTCTATTCAATCTTTATTTTAAGATGTCTAATGAAAGAACGATTACCTGTAACTTTGTTTCCTTGGGTAAAAGTTTGAGTGCCTGTGCTCCATTAATTCTGTCCCACCTTTGGCTCACAACAGGTTCAGAGCTTCATCAAGCATAATTGAAGAGCTTCCTTCTTCGCCAGGTTCATCAGTGTCGCCATCACTCCTGCTACTGTCAGTGTTACTAAGACTAACTTTCATGTCTTCTGCACCTTCTATTGCAGCAATTTTCTTAGCTGCACGACGACTCCTTTAACCTTGAATGACGGACCTAACCCAAGTTTTGGAGTCCCCATATTTTGAGGAGATGTTAAGTTAGTAATTCTCTTCTCAAAATTTTTTGTTGTTTCTGCGGGGATTGAGGTATATTTGTAAAAGAGTCAGGTATATATTGCCAGAAGATTTTGTTGGTTGCTGGTTAGCTAAAGATTCATAAACCCGGTCACAGTAGGATAGTGCCAACTCAGGAACATGGATCTAGAAAAAATGAAGAAAAATACTTCATTGTTTTGAATTAGTATAAAATATACTGCAAATAACAGAATTACAGGGAAAAAATGGAAGCTAGTCGCAACTGTTGTTAACTGAAATGAAGAGAAGGTTGACGGTGCAAATCTAGTTCAAACAGTCAAAGGTTACCTTATGAACATAGAGAGATAAGGCAAGCTCATGCTGGTTCATCTTCCCCAATAAAATTGCTCGTTCTTCAGATAATGCATCCGAGGGCAGGCGTTTTAATAGAACTTCCGGCTGATACCCTGAGATTGACTCTAAAGCAGACAACAACTTCTTTCTCGTGGAGGAGTAAATTTTTTCATCCCATTTGTTTTGAGCATTTAAATCAGCATACCACTCAAGAACTTCCGAAAGATATATTTGAAGCTGCAAGTAGTTTTATCAATCAGTACCATTTGTAATTAATTAAAGGACACCATGATCAGTCCAAATCAACAGTAAGTACAAAAAATCAGCTAGTGTAGTTTGCACATACTATTGTGTTAATTCTTATGTCATGAAAAGAAGTAAATGTCATGTAAAAGGACATAAAATAGAGCCATATCAAACTCAGCAAAGCAGGTTCTATGCCTCTGTATGCATTTACCATTTCATTTTGGAGATTTCCAGAAATTGAACTCTCGTTCATTGCAAGCATAAGCTCCAAATATGTTGCCTGCAAGTTTGGAGCATGTTGCTTCAAATAGGAATTAACCAAGTCTGCAGGAATATTCCCCGAAAGAAAGAGATCAATAGTTTGCGTGGGGCAGCTTTCAAGAACGGTCATCGAGAATTCCAGAACCAGCATGGGATCAGTTCCACAAAGAGGCTGTATGAAAAATTGTGTCAAAACTATAGAATAGTTAAACTGTTGAGCTTCTGAGATCAAAACAAGACAGGAATATTCTCCTCTTGGCTTGTGCTTTGTTAACAAATAAAATTGATTAAATCTTATCATGCTATATCCTATCATGAAAACATTTAAAACATCTACAATCTAAATCCAGCCATTACAGTTATCATGCAGTGAACACAAAAAAAATCCATCAAAAGTATCTTCTTCAAGTGGTTGTGAAAACTTACCTTAAGATAGTCAATGATCATTTCAGGTTTAAACTTTTGGAGTTCAGTTTGAGACTCGTTGACTTTTGACTCTTCTACTAATTGATGCAAAAGTTTTAAAGCTTCACGATGCATAGAATTGCACCTATACAACTCTAACAGAGCCGAATAATGTTTATTTTTCTGAAGGATCTCTTCACATATTTTTACGTCACAATAATTCAGGCCTTTCAATAATTCCAAAGCCGCAAATGATTGTCCAGTAAAAAGCAGAGCTTGAAGTAATGCTGTATCCAGTATAGCTGCCATCTCCCTAGCACCAGAGCTGATGGGAATATTTCCTCGTCCCTGTAGACAAAAGATAATTTATGATCAATTGATAAAAAAATTAGAGAAATCAGTATGGATTTTATTAAACATGTCAATCACTACAGACAAAGATGTACTCATTCCTTCCAAGTTACCCCAACCCATCGTGAGTAATATTTTGGGGGAATTGTGCCGATGATCCCCTTTTCACATGTTCTACTGCCAAGAAAGTTGGAACCCTATCGTGGAGTTTGGGTCTTGTACAACTTGGAAACTGAATTTGAATGATTACCAGCATGGCAGAGTGCGACCCCCATCTTAAGGTCAAATTTCTATCAGAAACCTCTACCCTGAATGTTTCCTTCTCTAACTTCTCTGAGCTCTTTGATCAAACTGGATCTAAAAAAAAATTCGTGGAAAATTGTAGGTGCAGTCAACAACAGATGGAACTTAGGCTTTAGGAGGCATCTTGTCTTACGTAAGAGATTATTAATTTTTCTGGCAGTTGGTAAATGCAGGAGATTCATATTCAAAATTCGTTTTCAAGCATTTCTAACCTTCTAGGACAACCAACAAATCCATCCTACCGACATTTTCTAGCAAATTTATTTGTCCAATTTTATTTGATGTACTGAAAGGGACTCTAGTTAGGTGATTTGCAGGGTGAATGTTCTCAAAAAGGGTGAAAACTTAATTAATGGACTCTCTCTCCAAGATGGCAGCACTGCAATTTCAATGAAGAAACTGCAATATAACAAGTATTCGAGGTACTAGCACCAACCCTCATGAGATCTCTGTTAGGATACTAACAATAATTTAGACTGAAAGGACTGTATAAATGGCTTAAACAGAGGCGGTACTCTGGTTTACTTTATTTATATATAAAGCCAAATGATCCAGATTCACAAGATGAAAAGAAATAACAAGAAACAACAAGGAAAAATGCAGAAAAGATCATACCAGCCTCTTGGTTTTAAGAGACCCTGGTGGCTGCTGTAGCCCTACCTCCTAAAAGTTAAAAATACCCTAGCTACTCCAACCTAATAATCCTATTTATAGACTCACATATTCCTCAGCCCAGTGGGCCCTACCACTCAGAACGTCCTTCCAATCATTTCTCCATAATAATTCCCTGTGCAGTTACTTTTCTACCCTTCCTCCTATAAGTATGGATAATTGGGGGTCTTACAATACCCCTCGGTTCCAAGTTCACCTTGTCCTCAAGGTGGAAGGTGGGAAACTGTTGATTCATTTGGTACACTGCTTCCCAGGTAGCCTCGTTCTCCGGTAGTTCTTTCCATTTCACCAACCACTCGTTGGCCCCCAAGTCCTTATTCCATCGAATGCCCAGTACGGTTTCTGGTTGTAGCTGTAGTTCAAACTCTTCCGTTAGTACTGGTTGTTGGATTTGTACTACATGTGTTTTTCCCAATTTCAGTTTCAGTTGGGAAATATGGAAGACGTCATGAATGGAAGCTTCGGGCGGTAACTGCAGCCTATACGCCACTTCTCCAATTTCTTCAATTATGCGGTAAGGTCCATAGAATTTAGGGGCCAACTTCTCCGACCTCTTTCGTGCTAGAGAATGTTGCCTATAGGGTCGAAGCTTGAGATATACCTCATCTCCCACCTTGAACTTAAGTTCCCTCCTCTTAGAGTCTGCCATTTTCTTCATTCGGTTCTGCGCCACGTTCAGGTTCTCCTTTAGAGCAATCAGTGCTAAATCCCTCTCTTTCAGCATTAGTTCCACCTCATTGTGAGGAGTCTTGTGATTGCCGTATGATAGCAGCGGAGGAGGTGATCGTCCATATACAATCTGGAAGGGATTTGATCTTGAGGAGGCATGGAAAGTTGTATTATACCATAGTTCTGCCCAGGGAATGAACTTATTCCACTTTGTCGGCTGCTCATTACAAAAACACCTCAGATAAGTTTCTACACAACGGTTTACTCTTTCAGTTTGTCCGTCCGTTTGAGGGTGGAATGCCGTACTTCTTTTTAGAAGGGTTCCCATGCTAGCAAATATTTCTTTCCAAAAGTTGCTTATGAAAATTTTATCCCTATCGGAAATGATTGACTTAGGTATTCCATGTCTACTCACTACCCGGTCAATAAACACTTCAGCCACTTGCCTTGCATTGAAAGGATGCCTCATGGTGATAAAATAGGAGTATTTGCTCAGCCTGTCCACAATTACCATTATTACATTCATACCTCCTGCTTTAGGTAGCCCTTCAATGAAGTCCATGGACCAGTCTTCCAAGATTCTTTCTGGAATTGGAATTGGCTGCAGAACTCCAGCTGGTTTAGTTGCTTCCAACTTATTTCTCTGGCAAACCTCGCATTCTTGCACATATTTTTTTACATCCGCCTTCATACCCTTCCAATACAATTCCCCACACATCCTTTTATACGTCCTTAAGAACCCGGAATGGCCTCCCAAAATGGAGTCATGAAATGTATGTAGTAAGGTGGGGATCAGAGTGGATTCTTTTGACAACACAATCCGCTTCTTATACCATAGGTTTCCATTCACCCATTGGAATTTACTAGGCTCATCAGGATTCTGTTTTAATTCTTCAATGATTGCCTTAAGCTCTTCATCTAACTCAACCTCTTTCTCTACCACCTCCATGTTGACAATACCCGTGGTGGACATATTCTTCATTTCCACTGGTTGTTCTATTCGGGAGAGGGCATCGGCTGCTTTGTTTTGTAGTCCGGGTTGGTAAAGTATTTCGAAGTCATACCCGAGGAGTTTAGTCAGCCACTTCTGGAATTGGGGTTGCACTTCCCTTTGCTCTAAAAGGAACTTGAGGGCCCTCTGATCTGAGATGATTGTAAACTTCCTTCCCAAGAGGTAATGTCTCCACTTCTGTACTGACAGAACCACAGCCATCAATTCCCTCTCATATATGGACTTGGTTTTTGCTCGGTTTGATAGTTTTTGACTGAAAAAAGCTATGGGATGGCCATTTTGAGATAGAACTGCCCCTAAAGCAATCCCCGACGCATCTGTTTCAATGATGAAAGGCAGGTTCCAATCCGGTAGAGCTAGTACGGGTAGGGTTGTCATGGCTAATTTCAGCTTATCAAACGCCTCTGTTGCTTCTTCCCCCCATAGGAATGAGTTCTTTTGTAATAATTTGGTCAGCGGTTCTGCCATCTCCCCATACCCTTTGACGAATCTTCTGTAGTAACCTGTCAACCCTAAGAACCCCCTCAATCCGGTTACATCTTTGGGTTGGGGCCAATTTACCATGTCCTTGATCTTGTCTCCATCAGCTTCAACCCCTCTACTGGATATTAAATGCCCCAAATACTGAATCTGTGAATGGGCTATTACGCATTTTTTTTTGTTAGCAACTAACTGGTTATCCCGCATTACTGCAAAAACCATGGCCAAATGCTTTTCGTGTTCTGTGAGATTCGTGCTGTATATCAATATATCATCAAAAAATACCAGTACACATCTCCTGAGGAAGGGTTTAAAGACCAGATTCATTAAAGATTGGAAAGTAGCTGGTGCGTTAGTGAGGCCGAACGGCATGACCAGAAACTCGTAGTGTCCTTCATGGGTTCTGAATGCTGTCTTTTCCACATCCTCCTCCTTCATCCGTATCTGATGATATCCAGATTTGAGATCCAGTTTTGAAAAAACAGTGGCCCCATGCAGTTCGTCTAGCAATTCCTCTATCACGGGTATTGGAAATTTATCCGATATGGTTACTTGATTTAATTTTCTGTAATCAACACAGAATCTCCACCCTCCGTCTTTCTTTCTTACCAGCAACACAGGACTCGAGTAAGGGCTGTGACTGGGTCGTATTATCCCAACTTGGAGCATTTCAGATATTAACTTCTCGATTTCTTCTTTTTGTGTGTGGCCATATTTGTAAGGTCTCACATTGATAGGTTTCTGGCCGGTTACCAGCAAAATACGATGGTCACACTCCCTTTTTGGTGGTAATCCCTTCGGTTCTTCGAATAAATCCGTGTACTGCTGGAGTAAGACTTGAATCATTGGAGATTCTTCCTCATCCCCCTTTACTCTCTGTACTTCATCCAATTCCCCATCTTCCTCTGCCTCATAGTTCTGCATTTCGAGTAAGAAGCCTTGGTCGTCCTCTTCCCATGTTTTTTCAATAGTTTTCAGAGAGCACTCTGCCCTAATAAGTGAAGGATCTCCTTTTAAGATAAACTGTTTTTTTCCCATCCGAAATGTCATGGTCAAGGATGGCCAGTGTATCTTCATGGTTCCCGTTGTGTTTAACCATTGCATCCCTAGAATCACATCTACACTCCCCAGTTCAATTGCTAAAAAATCAGCCACGATTGTGATCTCTTTAAGTTTTAGTTCTAACCTGTTACACACGCCTCTTCCTTGGCATCTTGTACCATCTCCGATAGTGACTCCAAACGGAGTATGATTCTCTAACTCCAGTCCCACTTCCTCCACAATTTTGTTGTGTATGAAATTGTGGGTGGCCCCACTGTCAATCAGTATCAATACTTCTTTCCCTTTAATTTCGCCTTTGATCTTCATCGTTCCTTTACTTGTTAGGCCATGTATTGCCTTTAACTCAATTTCGGTTCCCTCCTCCAGTGTAAGCTGATTCAACTCTAATACTTCTTCATTAGTTTCCTCTGTTCTGTCTTCGTCTTCCAGACTTTCTTCTTCATTCATGATAAACAGCATCAGCTCTCTTTTGTCCTTCATTTTGCATCGATGTCCAGGGGAGTACCTTTCATTGCATTTAAAACACAGACCCTTGTCAAGTCGTGCTCTGAATTCCGCATCCGATAAGCGTTTCACTGGTGGTTCACTCTTCTGGTAGTTGCCTTTAATGGGAATTGTCACCTGTTTCAAAGGAAACTCTGTTTTCCTGGTGATTCCCTTCTCCCCACCTTCTGGACCCTTGTTCGTGCTTCCTTCGCCTTTTTTGTAATTCCGTCCTCCCCCTTCTGCCTTGGACCATTGCAGGGCTAAATTTCTGTCGTTGACCAGCTGTGCCTCTCTCATACACTCCTCCAATGTTAGTGGATTGCGGCTCACGACTTCAGCTTGCAGGTTCGGCTCTAGCCCAGTCAGGAATGCATCCCTTAACACACTCTCTGTCATGTGGGGCAGGGGTGCTGAATAATTAACAAATTTCTTTACATAATCATTGTAGGAACCGTCTTGTTCAATCCTGATCAGTCTCGCCACTAAACTCTTCTGCCCTGTGTCTTTAAAAAAATCAAACATCCTTTCTTTTAGATCCTCCCACGACTCCACCTTCCTCCGATTGTGTGACCATCTGTACCAGTCTACCTCATCTTGTCCAAAGCTGACTACTGCTACCTTGACCTTTTCGGTCTCGGGTAGATTATTGATCTCAAAAAAATGCTCTGCCCTGTAAACCCAAGATTCCGGGTTTTCTCCCAAGAACATTGGCATCTCTAATTTCTTATATTTACTACGGTCACCCATGGTCAAGTTCCCTTCGTTATGAACATCGGTTTCCTCAGCTTTTCCCTTCAGTTTCATTACTGAACCGTCGGAGGTCCCAGATTCCTCCCTTCTTTTGTAGCTATGGTTCTCTCTTAGATCCTCAGCCATTCGTTCCATTGCTTTTTTCATTTCTAACAGCATCTCTTTCAGACCCATTATTTCCTTCTCAGTTCCATCCACTCTGTCTTCTATTTGTCTCTGCGCCATTAGTCTAGTAACCACCCCCAGTTTTTTCGGGCTCTGATACCAATTGTTAGGATACTAACAATAATTTAGACTGAAAGGACTGTATAAATGGCTTAAACAGAGGCGGTACTCTGGTTTACTTTATTTATATATAAAGCCAAATGATCCAGATTCACAAGATGAAAAGAAATAACAAGAAACAACAAGGAAAAATGCAGAAAAGATCATACCAGCCTCTTGGTTTTAAGAGACCCTGGTGGCTGCTGTAGCCCTACCTCCTAAAAGTTAAAAATACCCTAGCTACTCCAACCTAATAATCCTATTTATAGACTCACATATTCCTCAGCCCAGTGGGCCCTACCACTCAGAACGTCCTTCCAATCATTTCTCCATAATAATTCCCTGTGCAGTTACTTTT
Source organism: Cucumis sativus (assembly GCF_000004075.3). Lineage (NCBI taxonomy): Eukaryota > Viridiplantae > Streptophyta > Magnoliopsida > Cucurbitales > Cucurbitaceae > Cucumis > Cucumis sativus. Next base: position 3,275,045 of record NC_026658.2, read on the forward strand.
CTACCCTTCCTCCTATAAGTATGGATAATTGGGGGTCTTACAATCTCACCCAATCCTATTTCACTCACCAGATCCCCAAGTTCATCCCTACCCAGTCTTTCAATTTATAGCCACTCCTACTAATTACTTCCCAAACTAATTACTAATATACCTATATAATATCCCTAATTTCATTCCTAACATTATCGACCCCTGACAAACATATATCGTCCTCAAGGTGTGGGTTGTCTAGAAACCATTGAATTGCAAGCACTAAACAAAATACTCACTCCCAAATCCAATTTGAACATTAAAATACCAGCAAACCCGCTACTAAAAAATATCCAGCCCTTGTTCTTTTCCACTGGGCCAAGCCCACATTCTTGCAATCCCAGCTTAAGTGATGGCACACCCATTTGCCCTAAATGTTTTCCCCTTTTCGACTACATCTTCCTCGTTTGATTTCCTCTTCCACCACCAAGATTCCTTTGGCCTTTGACATCAACAATCTTGTAACAACCATTGACCTCAACCTCAGTCACTAACTCAATATTCTCCGCACAATTTTGTCTTCCTTTCAGTGTTTGATTTAAATCCTTGATCTCCCTCTATACCTCCAACAAATTCTTAACCACATGATTGAGCATATCTCGATCCAAATCCATAGCCAGAATGGATGCTCTCAAGATAAACATGCTCCAATGCCAATTTGTTAGGTATCCAAATACAGAAAATACACAATAACATTAAGAAACTACAATAAAGTAATTTGAGTTACTTGAACCCTCCCTCTTGAGATCTCCCCCAAGCTCTAATTCAATCATCAAATACCTAAGTTTATCCCCACCCACTCTCTCTACTGATAACCAACTCTCTCTAATCATAACCGATCTCCTTGACAACTTTCCTAACTAATTACTAATCCTTAATTGCATTCCTAACACCTAGGGATGAGGTCCACCCCCGGGATTGGGATACTCTCCTATAATCTAGTCTAACATTGCGAAAACTACTTTATGGAATTATTTCCTCAATGAGTCTTGCGAATCCAAGCATCTTTTCATAATTTCCTAAGCCCACGATTCCTCCCTCAAGGGAAAATGGTGTTCTCTACCAAAAAATTCGAATTTATTTTGTAAATACGTATGCTCTACAAAAGCTAACATAGTAATTTCAAGGAATCTCTTTCCCATTCATACTTGTGCAGTTAACACAAAATAACTGTAGTTTAACTCAAGCTTGGGAGCAGCCACCCTGGTATACTCTTACTCCCTTCAATGGAGTCAAATACATGATAATTCTGTAGGTGTATAAAGGTTCCTTAAAATAAACAGAGTAATCTTACAATGAAGTAAAAAACTTAACTAAGCTATAAATAACAACACACACTAATATACATGCAATATCGATATTATATTCATACAAGTTTTACTCATGATGATTTTATCTAAATCACCAGTTTATAGGGCCAACATACTTTGTTTCTCTCAACATCCATCATAGTCAAAGATAATGACATAAATATAAAATCCAAACATTTGAAATTATCTAATATTCAAAAGAACGTCGACCACTTTCCAGGAGTAAGAAAATGGAATCCTTCACGATCAAAACTCATACAAGAACATGGTGTCACTGTCCGAAAAATAGATAAATAAAGAGACTACAATACTACATGAGAGAGGCAAAGAAGCAAAGAAACAAAAATTTCGGGACTTTACCTTGTAAGATTTCTTAAACCGGTCTCCAACAGCATCTAAAACTACCTCTTCTGTCCCTTCAGCAGTGGCCTTTTCAATAATGTTGTGCCTTTTCTTCTGCAAAAACTTGATTAGAGCCATGAGAGTATTATGGTTCATTTTTTTTGACTCCAGTGATGTGTTCTCATCAGATTCCAGCTGGTGTAGAGGCGACTCCATGTCATCTGAAAAACCTGAAGAAGCTCTTGAAAGATGAGGATCATCCAAATCCACCAATTTCTCTGTTTCAGTAACCAAAGTTGTCTTTGGAAGGACAATTGAAGGATAAATGGGAAGCACGTAGGTTATATCCACTTGAGATGCCAAAAAATGTTCCATTGCCTCCTCATAGCTCCCATTATCAAAAAGATAATGAGCATATCTGAAATATAAAGACAAAACATATTTTGAAATAGTTTCTAACAGAAGTTGTTGAAAAGAACATAAAGGTCTTGCAAAATTCTCCTAGAAGTACTTAAATATTAACTGTGATCAGCCAGTGCAATATGTTCCAAAGATCTTCACTGTGAGCAAATGCAGGGAGGAGGATGGCTGCAGGCTGCTGCAGGTTTGAATGACAAAGGAAGATGATTTATGATCTTCACCCTAACCACAAAAGAAGAATTGGAAGATGGAGTTCACAAGGGGTCCAGCATCTTCTTCTACCAATAGTAAGGTATCCACACCTAACTGCCACAACAATGTCTCTTGAAGTTGAAGGTAATTGACTGAGGCTAGTTGGAAAGTTGGAAACAAGAAAACCCTAAACAGACTAAATTCTCTTGAAGTTGAAGCTACTTGCCCAGGAAACTTGTGAGATATTTAATCCTATATAAACGGCACCATGGCTTGAAGCCTTGAATGTACTCTCTAAACCCTATTTTTATTTATATTGATCCTTGATGACCGTTAGGTCAATCCGTGACAATTCAAAATTCCCCTGAACTATAGCAGTAATGGGTGTACTTCGAGAAATTTGGTTAGGTCGAAATCAGAGAAGTTTTAATGTTAAATATAGAGAATTCAGAATTGCGATTGAGAGAACATTGCAGAAACTTGCATACTCTGTCTATAAGTGGTGACTGTGATTCTTTGTTGATTTCGGTTTGTATCAATTTGAGCTCCTATAAGCTCGTGGAAAAAAAAAGTGGACTTTTTGGGGAGATAAAACTAGGCTGTTTCTACTTTTCATACCTGGACTAAATTATATGACTTCCTATTTCTTTTTAATAATTAAATGGATACTAAGTAATGATTAACAAACAATGCTTTCACTGCAAAATTGGAAAGAAGAAAAACCACAGCCACATGAGTAGGTTTCATGGTATGAAAACCCACCTGATATGGATTGAACTCTCCTTTGCAGATCGAAGGCTTGAATCTTCAGGTGGAAGCAACTTGCACAGAGCCAACGCTTCCTCAAAGTTACCAGATGCTGTTAATTGAACTATCTGCAACCCGAAAAAGGTTTCTTACATGTATGTGACATTGTAGTATGTTTGTGCTGTTTCAAGATTTTGGACCATATAACCAAAGAATCCTTCAAATTTATTTAATAACACATGATAGATGGAATTGGAAGTACCAAAAATACTGAAACTACTACATTCGTACTCAAATCATAAAACAATCTAATTTTGTAAATATTTCCCTTTTGACAATCAACAATGTGAACTAAGACAACCCAAACTACAACCACCCACAATTAACACTCTTGTAAATGGGCTGAAAATCACCTGTGCACCAAGAGGAACAGGAAAGAGGCCATAAGCAGAATTGTCTAATCCAACAACCAGAGCATGCTTTACTGTCAATAAGATGCCGGCCATTTCGAAGGACAATGGTTTGTATCAATGCATATGGAGACCGGAGAGACCGAATCTGCAAATTTAAATGATGGAAGTATGTGTATTTCAACGATGAATTGTTTTAAATTGCTTACAATGGATCGAGAATACCTCAACATATCTTGGCAACAAAGCAACTGCATAAGGATTTTGTATGACAACGACAGAAGGAGCCTCCGACCAACAAATCCGGCCTTCTTGAAGCAGTTTCCCATTTTGGTCCACGAAAACACCAATGTTATCCTAAAAGTGAGACATAAGGTGTCCATTACTGATACATCAAAGAGAATGAGTACTACTGGTATTCAATATTGTTTTGTCGTTGGAAAGAAAGAAATAGTAGGGTGTTTGAATACAAGTGCTCCTTTTTCAATCCTGTTTTTGGTGCAACACCTCTTGGTGATGAGAAAATTACACAGTAGTTTTTTGTCATTATAAAATTTTGATGATTATTAACCATTGGAAGGCTCTCCTTGTCTAACTCTTTGGAAGGGGTAATCTCAACCCCTTGCCCCTAGGTTTTTCGTTGTTGGTGCTTTTGATGAATGTAAACACCATTGTTTCTTATCCCAAAAACATTAATGATAATAAAGCAAAAATTTGTCATACTATGTTGCCTGTTGTTTTTGTTTCCAAAATGTAGCATAAACAAATTTTGGAAAATGAGCCAACTGCCAGTCTAGAATTAAGATACCAGCAAACAAGTCCAGCTGTCTACTACATAAAGTGCCTAGTCATGCATGAATAATCTCATATACAACTATCATTTGGTACAGCGCTGTAGTATACCTATTATGACATCCAAATTCTAAAACTTTCACTAATCTCCACTATCTCTCATTCTATGGTTTAAACGCTGACTTATTGTAGGAGTTTTCTGTAATCTTACTTGATTTGGGTTGAGCCTCCTCACCCCTTTGCAATTTCATATGTTCGGTGAAATCCCTTTACTACAAAAGAATGTACTTTTGGCCCATATCAGTTCCATTCACAAATGCACCTCCACTGACGCTTATACAGTCATTATGACATTACACATAATTTTTTATCGTCTCCTCTTCTCTTCCACATGTTAGCAAAGCTCACCCTCGGCATACTAACTAAACCAAGGAGTTCAAAAAATAAAATTTATTTTAGTAAATGCAAACAATGAAGTAACACTACCTACACTTAGTATGTGAGGGGCTGACATGGCAAAATATCGTTAGGGAGTAAGAGAAACCCATAATTCAAGTGATTTTTTAAGTTAAGAGTATCAACTTCACAACCATACTACTAAGAGGGTATGGATGTCCATGTTTCATCACTTTTTCTGTAAGCAAAACAAAAGATAATTTTTCCAAAAAAAGCAACAGCCTAGTGGCGGGGATGGTTCACGTTTCATTCCTTAAAACTGATTCTTTATATTCCATAGTTACCAATGATTTAATTCTATGTTCTACGTTAGAATGAAACTCTTTGTTCTTTTTCAAAGCAAACACCTGAGCAGAATAATGTAAAGAGAAAATTAGATGATGGATACATACCTTTCCAAGAAGAAGTTCTCCAGAAGGTAAGGAGACTACCAAAGGCGGGGCTAGCCTCCCAGAAGGAAATACATCAGTCAATGCGCCACTGGTAGCATTTAATATCACGTATTCTCTTTTAATTCCCAAACATATATTTTCTCCACACCAAGACATTGACTTCACTGTGTCAGGGACGCCAAACTCCTTTACCTCCACGAATCCTCGTCCCCCTACAATGCCAAAAACATCTTAAATTCCTTGCCGCAGATTATAATATATCTCTAAGATGGGTAACATTTATACTAAAATTCTTTGCAAATGTTCCTTCAAATTGCCGAGTGACTGAACAAGATTAAAAGAGCAAGAATTTAGACTCCATAACTAGATACTGATTCAGGTTAAATCTATTCCACGAAATAGAATCCAAGCTAAGCTAAACTATTTCTAAACCAAATCAAATTCAAATTCGAAGTATACGAACTGACTGGGAGAAAAAAAAAATTTGAGTGGATAGATAGTTACCGTCATGTCTGAAAATACAGACCCTCTTTTGCCTAGCGAAGCACAAGAAGCCTCGGCGATCATCCCAGGAATAGGCATTAGCACCCTTGGCCTTGGTAATTACAGCGAGAGTCTCCAAATTGGGAAGTTTGTGAAATGCGATTGATTCAGAGAGAGTCAAAAGGAGCTCCCTCGAATCAATGACCTCCATTGACACCAGAGATCGCCGGGAGAACCCGGACACGTTCTTCTCCAGTACATATTGTTCCTGTTGCAGCTCCGTCGACCTGGAGTGGAAATCAGAGGCGGAAGAGCGGTCGGAAGCGGAGGAATTCGGGGAGTAAATACGAAGGGATCCATCGGAGCAACCAATGAAAAGCTTGGAGCCATAAGATTCAATGGATTCGATTTTGGAAGGATTATCCTTGAGTAGCTCGAAGGAATCGTAAGCACTGTGCACCATTTCGTCTTCTCAATTAGAACATCTTCGATTGTTGAAAGATCAAATACATCTGACTTCATTTTCTATTGCGACAATTGCCCCTTTTCAAATAAAGGAGTTGAACCCTACTCAGTCAGCCTCGTTATTTTAGTTTATATTTTACTTAATTGGTCACTCCTAATCTCATAAAGTTATTACCTATTTGGAGTTGGTTGTTGCTACACTGATGTAAAAGTTGAAGGGAATTTGATCTTTTTTACTCACAAAAAAATGTTTGTTTTTTAAATTCGCTTTTTAAGTTCAACATTTTAGGGAAGGAATTGTGAGGTGAATGTACAAGTTTACCTTTTACATGCATTTAAACATCATCGTTATTTCATCTTTCCGATAGTATAAGGTTATCTTGTTTTCTTCTTGTGGTTAAATTAGTTTTTCTATTCACTGTACAACATCTATTTTCTCACTTACTTCCCATTTTAAGGCTCATCAATCTCTTAAGAATCTTCATTCGTGTTCATTAAACTTTGTTAGCTTCCATTTGTGTTTAACTTTGATTCAACTTTGACTAAATTTATGAGACAATTGTATTTGTGTCATTTGTCTCGTTACGTTTACTTAGTTTATTTCACGAATAAAATCATTGTTCCCACATTGAATCATATATTAGTAACCTTCATTTAAAAAAAGAATCCTTTATTTTTTATTTTTGCCAAAACTTTGACAACTTATTAATAATTATATGAGAAGCACGAGGATTTTATAGGTTATTGGAACTCTCAACAACTTTCCATAAGTAATAGAATTTTGGTCATAAAGTATAGCTCTTTTTATGTTATGTTATTGAACTATCGAAAGGAAGAAATTGTTCGTTTTAAGTTGGGACCATTCAAAAACCAATAATTTCTCTAACTTTGGACGTTGAAGTATGATTTTTTGTAGGTAAACAGAATGTAAAATCCAAGTTCAAAATTTATAACTCAAGATACATGTCTCAAGGGTTGAGTTATCAGTTAAGTAGGTAACTGAATAAGCGTTAGCAAATTTGTACTTTCATTATGTGAGTCATTTCACTTGGAAGTTTGAAAAGATGTTAAAAAATATATTTAAAATTCAAGATTACTTTTTATTTTTTAGATAAATATAGAAAGTTCTCTAAAAATTAAGGTCCCATGTTGTAACTATATTATTATTATTATTTCATTTGTTTGAATTAAACTTTGTTTGTATTTTTATCACGTGAGTTAAATTAGTTTTCAAACACTTAATTTTTTTTAGTTTTTATCCAGCTTCATTTGAAATATTAATAAGAAGTAGATGATAAACTAAGAAATTTAAAACAAGACACGTGTTTATCAACTTATATTTTAAAAAACTAAAGTATATATATCAACAACTACCAAATCATGGCTAAATATTTGTATTATTTTATCAACCTTGTATAAATATATAAAAAAAATATAACAACAAAATATTAAAACAAGCTCATATCAATTATAGCTTACATGAAATTCTACTCTAGAACTTAAAGGTCCGATGTACAGTTTAGTATTATCAATAATACATCATTAAATTAATTAAATATATAATCACTTCAAATACAAATAAACGAGAGTAATTAAACTATTAGAATTTAACCAATTAGGAATGTATTAGATGAAATTTATTAAGTTTAAAAGTATATATTTACATTTAATAAAACTTTTATAATAGGTTACAAAATATATTGTGATTGATATTTTATATCAAAATAAACATATTTTTACAAGAGATTACAAGAAAACAATTAATTTACACCAAAGGGTTTTATATATATATATATTTTAGAATTTTCGAGGATGATTTTTGTTTTTTCACTTCAACTAGAATATCAAATTTTCTATATTTTAAAATATTTCATTTCAATAATTTATTTATTTATACATTGAAGAAAAAAAGCGCGACTTGTACGATTTCTACTTTATCTCCCTCCTTTTATTTATTCTCTCTTCCATTTGCCACACAGCATTTTCACAACCCGATTTAAAACCTACGCCGGCACACCCTCGTCGCCACAGTTGAACCTTCGAAAGTCCACACTCTTTCTTCTCCAGCTCCACCCTATCTCAGTTGCCGGCTTCACTTTCTTCTTCTTCTTCTTGTTCTTCTGTCGGGTTACTTTTCCTTTCTTCAATTCCCCATTTGAAAATACGGTGAAATTGGGATGTGTTTAATCAACAATCCTGCCAAATCTGACCTATTTTGGGCGGGGTTTTTGTTTTCTGTTTGAGACGATACAGATTTCAAATCAGATTCATTTCATTTGTAGCTCGTTATCTCTTCCTCGCCCAATCAAGCTCTCTCTTTTCCTCTCTCTCTCTCTCTTTCTCTCTAGGGCTTTCAACGGTTTAAGGTCAAGTGCTCTTTCAAGGTAATTACGCATCTCTAATATCTGGGTTTCTGGATTTTCTAACATTAATTCGCTGTATATTACGGTTTAATTGCCTGCCTGTCTCTATGATTTTATTGTACTTTCATTTGGTCGCTCATGACTGTCGTATCGCTTTCGATTTCTGCCTTGAGGTGTTATTGATTTCCGTTTAGAAATTGTTTTTTTTCTCCCCTTGAAGCTTGGATGTTAGTCACGTAGATTTTATAGCTCTTAATATTGGATATTTTTATACTTTATTTCTGAATTTAATTTGCGGCATGCCTTAAGTTCCTAGATTTGTACGAAAACGGGTCTTGATCTCCTGTACTGTGCTGTAATTTTAAAAATGTTGATAACGTTCTTGTTTGGTACTGTGTTTTTTATTGTATACCTTGTGCAGGTAGGGGCTGTGCCGATGTTTACATCGTTGTCATTGATGAAGTTTTGAGATTTGTAATGTAGGAGACATTAATTTATAAATCTTAAACTTGGCAAAAATTAGCTTCCAGAGCGATGATTTTACAGGTTCACGTCTAACATATCTTATAAACGCCTGATCTGACTTAACCTAACTGGATCAAGTTTGTTGGGGCCTGGGGGTAATTTGGAGGTTTTATAACCCACCCTTACGCTAGTTTGATGAGATCATCTCATATTTGCTTTTACTTTTTTTTCTTCGGACACACTGCTGTCAAATGGCTTTTGTCTTTCTTTTACTAGGATCAACAAAAAAAATCAGACATAAAGGGATCGATAAAGATTGATCTGCTTAGGTTTCTGGGCTTTGTGACATTTCAATTTTTGGGTGCAATGCCCTACTCATACAAAGAATAATTGATTGGAGGAATGAATCCAAGGCAATGATACCATTTTACCTGTGTGAGTTTGGGGGCCCAGTAGTGGACAACGCTGCTGTCTTTTGACCTCTTTTGGATTATGATGACTGAAGTTCTAATGGCTGTTTAGGAGTTTTGACAATATATAATATCGTGTTCATCCTTGAGAATGAAGTGATACCTGAATCATTGGGTACGTGTAATGTTTGACATCAAAAGTAGTCATATAAGTTGGTTTAAGTAATACAAAGTTATGGAGGTAGCTATTGTCAGTAAGTAGAGTGCAAACTATGAGTACAAGAGAGGAGTTTGTTTTGTTAGCCTTCGGCAGGAGGTTATGTATACAAATATGGTAAGGTCATGAGTAATTTGGGAGATTTTGAGATTAGTTTATGGCAGAGAGATAGCCTACTAAATTTTTAGTACCCACGCTCTAATTCACCCCAACCATTGTGTTCTATCATAATTGATTGACTATTTATTAGAGACTATTCATTGATTTATGGCTTGAGTAATCTTGAGGAGGGGAATATTTCTCATAACTTCTGATGAAGTTCTACTGCCAATCTTAACGAGCTGTTCAGTTTCCAGTTTTAAATTGTAGTTTCTCGGTAGTCGGTTTTATTATCTTTATTTTATTTTTTCTGGTGATGTATATTATGTGTTTCATTTGAATGGAGATGTGAAAATCTTATGTTTCCTTGGAACATCTTGATTCATTGTCTGATTTGCAAGATGCTGACTATAGTTTTACTATTTTTTCAGGACAGAAGGGCAAGTCAAAGAAGTTAACAGATTTTGGTGTTTGAGGCTGTAAAACATGGCAGATTTAGAAAATTTACTTCTTGAAGCTGCTGGAAGAACTAATGCAGCAGGGAGAAATAGACACTCTCATCCACCATCGCGAAGGCAACGTGAAGGTTCATATTCTGATGCTGGAAGTGACTCTAGGGATGATGACTCAGATGATGATCGTGGTTATGCAAGCAGGAAGCCCTCTGGATCTCAGGTTCCTCTGAAGAAAAGGTTAGATCCTACTGAAAGGGATGATGATGGAGGCAGCCAAGAGGAAGGGGAAGACGAAGATGTTGGTTCAGAACGTGAGGGTGACAGCAGTGATGAATCTGATGTTGGGGATGATCTTTACAAAGATGACGATGATAGGCGCAAGCTGGCTGGTATGTCTGAACTTCAAAGAGAGATGATTCTGTCAGACAGAGCATCTAAGAAGAACGATAAGCATTTATATGAAAGTTTGAGAGCTAAAATGGATAAAGGGAAGAGTGCCCCATCTCGGAAAGAGACTCCACCTCTCCCATCATCTCGTATTAGATCGTCGGCCAGATCTGCTGATAGAGCAGCTGCAAAAGATGATGCCTTAAATGAATTGCGTGCAAAAAGGTTGAAGCAGCAGGACCCAGAGGCTCATCGCAAGCTGAGAGATGCATCTAGAGGAAATGCAAATAGTCGACGGTTCTCACCAACAAAACGAAAGCCCTTCACTGCTCCTAGTTTGAGTAGCTCAAGCCAAAGTGAAAGTGAAAGTAGGTTTCAAAGTGATGATGAAGGATCTACAGGAGATGGTGGAATGATTGACAGTGATGATGAGAGATCCATACCTGGGTCAGATGGGCCAACATTTGAAGATATCAAGGAAGTTACTATTCGTAGATCAAAGCTTGCAAAATGGTTAATGGAGCCATTCTTTGAGGAGTTGATAGTTGGATGCTTTGTGAGAGTTGGAATTGGGAGATCAAGATCTGGGCCTATCTATAGGCTCTGCTTGGTGCGCAATGTTGATGCAACAGAACCTGACCGTCAGTATAAACTAGAGAACAAAATCACACATAAATATCTTAATGTTATTTGGGGAAATGAAGCTTCTGCCGCCAGGTGGCAGATGGCCATGGTTTCAGACTCTGCTCCACTCGAGGATGAATATAAACAGTGGGTTAAAGAGGTAGAGCGAACTGGCGGTCGGATGCTGAGCAAGCAGGATATATTGGAAAAGAAGGAAGCTATACAGAAAGTCAACAACTTTGTCTACTCAGCAGCCACAGTGAAGCAGATGTTGCAGGATAAAAAATCTGCCTCAGCAAGACCGTTAAATATTGCAGCTGAGAAGGACCGGTTGAGGAGAGAGATGGACGTAGCAGTAAGCAAGAACGATGAAGCTGAGGTGGAAAGGATCAAAACAAGGCTGCAGCAACTAGAGGCATCCAGGAGGTTGCAGATGAAAGATGCCAAAGCTATTCGGTTAGCTGAGATGAACAGGAAGAATAGGGTGGAAAACTTCAAAAATGCATCAGAACTAAGACCTCTGAAAGATTTGAAAGCTGGAGAGGCTGGTTACGATCCTTTCTCAAGGAGATGGACCAGGTCAAGGAATTATTATGTTTCCAATGCTGGTGAAGCCAATGGAGCTGCTGAAGCAGCTGGAAACAGTGACAATGTAACACCTGCATTGGAGAATACTAGAACTGAAGCTGGTGGTACTTCAGATGCTGGAATGGCAGCTACCGCAGCGGCCTTGGAAGCTGCTGCTGGTGCTGGAAAGTTGGTTGATACTAATGCTCCTGTAGATGGAGGGACGGAGTCAAACTCGCTGCACAACTTCGAGCTGCCTATATCGTTGGCTATGCTTCAGAAATTTGGTGGTGCCCTCGGAGCGCAGGCTGGGTTCTTAGCAAGGAAACAAAGGATAGAAGCCACAGTTGGACGTCAAGTCCCTGAGAATGATGGTAGGCGGCATGCACTGACACTTACTGTTAGCGACTACAAGAGAAGAAGAGGGCTTCTTTGAGATTCAATACTCAGATCTTCCCTTTGGAGGATTTGGCATATGAATGTAATTCAGTCGGGAAAGTAACTGCTATAAACGCTTCCTTAATTTTAGCTTTAGCAAAATGCTGCTTGATTCTGGGAAAGATTGAGCCCAGAAGTCTGATTAGTTTTGCCTGTTGGTACGAGTTTGCTTTTCGTGTAGATGAAATCAGTACATGTTTAAAGATTCCCATGTGAAGATTATCTCCAGTTCTGTAGTGGTAAACACTCCTCTGTTACTTATTTTTGGGTAGTTTAATACACGATTTTAAGAATAGTTTTTATCTTAAATCTACCCTAATAGATCAGATCTTGTATACTACTTAGCGATGATAATTTTAGAGGTGTAAGGAAGCAATTTGCTCTCATACCATAATAATTATACACGCGTCATTAAGAGAAGTAATAATACTGTAAAGTTTATTAATCCGTCGGTAAATCTATTTAATACATGCGTTAATAATTGTTGCTGAGTTATTTGCCGCTAATTCAAAATTTTGGAAAATAGTTTGATCTTTTAATGCAGAAATTAGGAAACTACATGTTTGGATCAACTTTATAAGGGGTTTAAAGAAAGTATTCGTAAACGCTCAGGAATATGCGCAATATTGCATTGTTTTCTATTTGTTTTGCTGTTCTTTATTTATAATTGTTTTCTATTTACTTTGCTCTTTTTTAAATAAAAAACGCAAACAATTTTATTTACCATCTAATTTAACGTTTTCCAAAAAGGAAAAAGAAAAATGGCTTCTCAATCATGGCAAGCAATTGGTATCAAATTTTCTCTTGACATGGACACCTGGAGACGCTTGATAATTTCAGTAGAGCATTTAAATACAAATTGTTAACAAAATATGAATGGTTTGTTTATTAGTTTAAATAATTTATTTGAAACTTTTAATGTTATATATATATTTTTTTTAAATAACACAAAAATTGGCATTTTCTTAATATTTCTATTAAAGTTGGAACTCTATCTCTCTGTCAAATAAATTGAAGATTTGGAATCTGAGTTTATGTCCACTGACATTTAATTATATCTTAAAAATTTCAAAGGAATAGTTCAATATAATTCTACTAAAAAAGTTGCCTAATAAGATTATTTTTGTCAATAAATTACATAATAAGATTAATTTTGAAATAAAAAATAAAAAATAAAAAATATACATAAAATTAAGAAAAATTAAACCATTTAAGTAATCGAAATATTTTTGCTATGAAAATATTAAAACTACCTACAAAATATAGTAAAATCCATTTAATTCAAAAGCCTATTTAATTTTTTTTGGTGTAAATAGATTTTTTTTTTGTTATCTACCATTTTTTCTAAATTAAATTAAAAGCACGTACAAGAACCAATTTTTTTTATACATAAAAACAGAAAATAAAGAAAGATGCTAAATAAAAAATAAATATAAACAATAAACAATAAACAATAAAGAAACAAACAAACATAATCCCATTAAATAAAAATAGGATTTGAAGAATTTGTGTTAAAACAGTAATGAGTAATGAAGGGTCACGGGCATACATTATTACATTACATAATCAGCGGGAAACAATAGGGCGGCGAAATTAGAACCTTTTACTGAACACTCCTATACCGTTACGTCACCCATTAATTTGACCAAGATTCCAACAAATCACCATTACGTGCTTCTCTCTTACTGGACTGTCACGCGCCTTTTCCAGCGGTGACGGATATGTTTAATGTTTAAACTAGTTTAGTATAGTTTATAGTTTATACCCACTAGTCTGTGATTAAAACTTCACCGAAACAACAAGAAGGAAGAAGAAGAAGAAGAAGGGATGACGCTGGGGCTTATCAATGCGAATCCAGTGGTTCACGCCAAGAAGGAGCGGATCGCTCGCTCGGAAGACTTCCACGGTGACGACGCTGTTGATCCTCTTGAAATCTATGATATCCTTTTCTTAACTGTTTGTGTTTTTACTAAATTTTGAGTTCTCCTTTCATTTTATTTGAACTTCAATTTTCGCTGTGGTTTCTTGCTTAATTCTGATTATCAAGTTAATTAGATTCCGTTTTGTCTGTATGCTTTTGGAGGATTCTCTTGTTTTCTTTTATAATTTTCTAGCGCTTTCTTCGTGACCGAACGTGTAAATTTTTTGGATGATTTTGTGGAAATTGAGCTTTCGGAATCTGGTATTTGATTGTCAATTTGTAAATTTCTTGTCCTTGACTTCAATTTTGACACATTTCGTGAGGGATATTAGAGATCCGGAGCATCCGTATTCGTTAGAGCAGCTTAGTGTTCTCTCGGAGGAATCGATCACTGTCGATGAGAAGTTAGGGCGTATCCTGTAAGCTAAACTGCAACTCCTTTATTTTCTCTACCTCTTTGATTTTGAAAGACAATCTGAGATTATTGATTAATAATCGTATGGCTTGCACAAACACGTTCCTCGAGGATTTCTAGTGTAGCTTAAGTTTGATCGAAATGCCGTCAGCTTTGGATTCCTAAATTGTTTGCTGAATTAGTGTTTTTCTCACAGGATAACTTTTACTCCGACTATTCAGCATTGTAGTATGGCGACTGTGATTGGACTCTGTCTGAGAGTGAAACTTAAACATTTCTTTCCTCCACATTATAAGGTCAATTCACATTCCTTTCTTTAGCTACAAACTTGAAACATTGACGTACTGCTTCTTCAATTTCATTTCTCCACTCTACTTGATGCAATGCAATCATCAGATACTAATGGAATCGTGGCTTCTAAATTAATGTTCTCTGTATTCTCAATTTTAGGTGCCTGAACTTTGAAATTAATGTCTGATTCTCCGAATTTTCGGCCTTAATCTTTTAAGAACTCCTTAAATTTAGGTCCTTAACCAACCTGTTTTAAAATTTACTAACGAACTTATGAACATAAAATTGAAAGTTTAATAACTTAAGAGATAATAAATTGTACATCTTATGTACTTGTACATTTTTAAAAAAATTATTGAATAGGCTAAAGATTTGTTAGACATATAATTGAACGTTGAGTGACTTTTGGAGACCTATTAAACAAAACCTTACATTTAATGCAAATTCAAAGTTTAGGGGTTAAATTGGATGTTATTAGTTTTTGAGGGAAACGATCATGAGAATAGTGCCTTTGGGGTCATTTCACTTGCAAGGACTGCATGGGGGTAAATTTTAGGTGATTTCTTTTGGGGCTTAGTTTATAAACTTGGATTATATCAGGTTACCATTTAACAAAACTAAGGAGAAGCTTATTGTTCAAGAAAATTAGTTGTTAATGAAAATTGAAAACTAAAAACTTGTTTTCTGTTTTTGAAAATTGGCCAATAATGCAATTCTTTTACTTAAGATTGATAAACCATGGTAAGAAAATGAAAGAAAATAGACATCTATTTCAAAAATCAAGAATGGTTACCAATTGAGACTTTATATTATATATAAAGACAGATACATTCCCCATCTCTCAATCTTCCCGTCTTCAATTTGCCTTTTAGGTGATTTGATGATATTCATACAACCATGAAGTCAATTTGAATGTTTACCTTACTTGTACAGGATCTACTCTATAGGTTGTATAATTGTATCATTGAGTTTTCTGACATATTTATTTATATATATAACTCAAGTTTCGATTGTCCACTACAACTTTTTTATCATGGATTTTGCAGGTTGACATCAAAGTGTCTCCAGGATCACACGCAAATGAAGACTCAGGTGAGATTAAAACATTCTAAAGTGTTATTGGATCAAAATACCCCTTGGAGAAAAGATCATGATATCGGCGATTGAGCTTTTTAGAAGCCTTAAATATTTGATAACTATTACTTCTTACTAACGGCATTAATCTGTCGTTTTTACCCAACTGCTTGGATTGAACCAATAGTTAAATAGAGTTACATTTTAGTTATTATTTTCCTTTTTTGGAAGGAAATAGCTATTTGATTTAAATTATTATTGTCGGGTAAGTCTGTTAACCATTTGGTGTTTTTAGAAATTAAGCTTATAAACACATCGTTCCTAGAAAAAAACTAAGCACAAACTTAAAGAAGATTAAACTGAAAATGAAAGTGTCACCTAATGTAGCTTTAATAAACTTATATGAATAATATAATTAGAACGAACATGAATAACTGTTTGTTCTTTTTTTTACGATGAAAGAACAGTTAACAAGCAGCTAAATGACAAAGAAAGAGTTGCAGCTGCAATGGAAAATCCAAATCTGCGTCAGCTTGTAGATGAATGCCTTTATTCCAGTGAGCTCTGAATCAAATCAATTATCAACGTCCAACGGGCCAAAAATGAAGGTAGTCTTCCAATTTAATGAAATATAAATTACATTTCAACTTTGTCTTCTGGCTTATAATTTTTTCAAATAGAATACACATTAGTCCTGAAAAAGTTCTCAAAGTGCATCTCTTTAACAATAATTTTATTCTTAAAGTTCAAGAACATAATTAAAATCTATTCCAAAGTAGAGATATTCATATAAATTAACATACAATACATATGATTATTTACTTTTTTTTTTTTTGTTCTTTTGTTCTTTTGTTTTTGATTCTCACTCTCTGGAAATGAAACTCTTCATTGTGCAAAAAATCAAGTTCAACGCACTATTGGGTACTTCAATTTTGATCCAAACAAATCATCTTTTCATCAAATGGGGAGGTACATGAGTTTATTATATAATACCTGTTCATTTATTTGCTATTTCTGCCTGTATATGTGAATGAACTTTTATCTGAGTTACTAATATATTACAGTTTAACGTTTCTTCAAATTTCTGTGTTTGTATTAAAAAAAAGTTTTTAATTTAAAAAAATACGGCGAAGATTCTTTTACTAATTCATCTCTCCGTAAGAATTTTAGATTTATTGGTTGAGCCTTTACAACTTGAAGTGGGTTTGTGTTTATCAACAAATCCATTTGCCATGGGTTTGTTATTTGTTTTTAGCTGTGTGTTTTTTGGGTTGAAGAAATTTGAATGATGAGTTGAGAATTTTATTAAACTAAGGAGATGGTATTTTCAAATTGAAATAGAAAAATAAAGTGTTGTTTCTTTCATATGTAGGAAAAACTGAGCATTAGCAAATGAGTGTTTTGCTTTTCTTGCATTTAGTATTTAAGTCGTATTCCAAAAAAACAAGAACAAGTTTTTTTTTTTTTTAAAAAAAAGATATGTATTCTAATTTTCAAGATTTGAATGTAAAGCATTCATTCATTAGTACAAGAAGAATTGTAAAATAAATGGGATAAATTGATCGGACCTAGTCTAAAATCGATTCGTGTTAAATTTAAAATAAAGGTAGCAGTATAATTGATCATAAATTCACACATAAATTTAAGTTAGTCTAGTATAGATTAGTTTTTTTTTTTCCACTTCAAAAAGATTAAAAAAGACAATCAAATAGTTGTCAAAACTTTAATCTATAAAATTCACTCAATTTCTTCTTTCCTTTTCTATCTTTATTATTATCATTATTATTATTTAAATATCTCAAAAACTCCTATATAGGCCGTTTTGGTTGGCCTATAGACATGGTTTCAAGAGCTATATTGGTCTATGGCATCACAGTTAGTTACATCCTGTAGCTGCCGACGTTTGACATATGAGCTTTTGATGCATGGAGTTGAGTTGAGTAATAATTATGATAATAACATACTCTGACATTTTAATAGATCAAGTTAGGCCAGAAAAGGAATTTATGATATATGAAATTGGCTGTAATTCGAAGCCTAAACTTAAAGGCATGGGTCTCTCTAAGTTTACTATAAATGATACATGGAAAAAAATATGCAACAAAGTAAACAAATTATAGTAATTTTCTTCTATTCTAAAGAGAGACAGATACAAGAGAGAAATCAACAAAAGGTATCCCTCCATGTATTTATTCTTTTTTTTTTAGAAAACATTATTGGGCTCTCTTGATAATTCTACTGTGTAAGTTAACACAATATAATATAACAATAGTCTCTCATGGTTGGTTGGCAGAGACTAATTACTTATGGATATGAGCAAACATCATCTCCTTTGCATTAAAGAGAAGTTGATTATGATTTAACTTTCAAAATGGGCTGTAAAATGGGGAGAGGCGTGAGAGACATACCAGTTAGTTAGTTAGTCAGTTAGTTGACGTAACGGGCTCAGGTCCAACTTCTGGGCCAGAGGAAGGCCCATTAACACTGTGTTGGGCCTTCTCATCAAAGCCCCAGAATTGGGCAGCTTTAAGCTCGTCTTGGCCCATCATCTGGGAGAACTGCTGATGATCATATTCGAGTGTGGCTTTACCTCCAAACACACTGGGAAGATTTTCCATGTCGAAGTGTGATTTCATCAGCTCCACACTTCCTTTGTCTTTCGGATTTACAAACTTTACCTTTTGAAATGTCTTTGGATCCAAGAAGTACTTTATAGCCTATAAAAATTGGAACAATCAATCTACTGGTTATTTCATTCGTGACAAAATAGGAAGGAAGTTTGGAGTTGATTGTTCGATCGTGTCCACATTTTCTATAAAGATATTAATATTGATGATACTTGAAAAGAAAATCATGGGAATTAACTTTTACTATTTGAATTAATAAAGGCACACTTAAACTTTATCCTTAGTGTACATACTGATTACTTTTTGTTGGTATTCAGATCCATAGATTGTCTTGAAATATTACGAACTATTGAGAGAAAGCTAAAAGCAGTAGGAATATTCAATTGTATGGATGCATGTATATGAATGATGGCATTAAAGAGCACATACCTTCCAGAAGGCTTGAAAAAACTTGGGGGGATTGTAGAGGAAAGCAAAGGCAAGTCTCTCGGGGTAATGGTTCTGAAGGACATTGATAATATCTGCGGCTATTTTGACAGAGACATTGGTTTTCATTGTAAATCCGGTGAAATCTATTAACCAACACATTTGTTCCTGACCCTCACCAAGGTTCATAATCGCATTCTCTAAAAGATAGACCAAATGCCGCACACTGGCTTCTGATGGAGTTGTGTTCTGAGAGATTTCAAAAATAGGAACTGTCACTAAAATCAGAAAGTGAATGCAAAACACAAAAAAGATCAAAACTTAAATTTGCAAATGAATGGACCACTTCTATACTGTGTACTTTTTATTTTTCTAAAAATTTGTCTACTTATTATTTCTTTCTGATGAGTGGTGGGAGGATTTGATATAATGCCTTAGTTTAGTCATGTAGAATTTGATAAATATCTTATCTAAACCTAGATGATCATTCAGATGCTTCTCTCTATTCCAATTTTCATACTGTTCTTTTTATTGCTATAACGGAAAAGATTAAACAAATCATAGCCTTTTAGTTTAAGATCTTAAAATTTGGATCCGGTGATTTGAGATTTGTTATTATAAAGAAAAATGGAATTTCAATAGTAGTAATAATGGAAGTACGAGTTCCATTAATATTGATGGGGAGTCCAGCTCATACCTGCATTCCTGGTCTCATTATGAGCACAGATCTTCCATGTCGATCGTAAAAATTTGCTCTCGACACTTTCCCAGTTTCGCCTTCAAATGCTACTTCATCCTGTACGATAAATTAAAATTGCTTCTTAAACAATCTTTTGATTCCATAGAATGCAACCATGCATATAAGAGAGAATTTTATTAAGAAATATTTTAACAGTCATATCAACTTTCAATATAAATTTTTTTGGTACGTGTACTGTTTAAATGTCCATTTTATTCTCTGAACTATCAAAATGACAATTTTTTCTCTGAACTTCTAAAAACTAACCAATTTTAGGGACAACAATGATATTCTGAGACAAAAATGATATTTTGAAAGTATGCGAACCAAGGTGAATAATATATATTAACTGTTTGTGATAGATGTTTGAAGATATAAAATTATATAATTAATAATTTAACTTACCCAACCGATTTCTTCGGGCTTGTAAGCTGCCCTCCATTTGAGCGTCTCTTCAAGCATTTTTCTAGACTTCTCAACGTTCCAGTTTCGAGCTATCAAGTATCTCCTCAGACATGCATCGGTGCAATACTTTGAGCTTCGACTAGACAGAGGCCCTAGGGCAGCTCTAAGTTCATTGATCTGTATGAGAAACATAAATATAATTAGTCACACCTTCCTTAACTGATCCGGCCCTAATCTGTTCCTGGCGTTCAAAAATTCGAGTCATTAACTTTTTTTTTTTGTTTTTTATCTTCAACTAAATAGTCTAAGTTAAAAAGTTGGCAATCTTCTAATGAAAAAGATCTTTATATCTGAAAACTTGTTGTATTAACGCCTCATCAAAAAAAAAAAAAAAAAAAAACGGTGATGCAGGACAGAAATTAAGAAACGTACGTATGGCATCAATAATTCAAGAAAATTACTAATTTGGATGGGGTACGTGGTGCATTATTTGTTCTATTATTTAACGTATCAAGATAAAAACCAAGATGCTTTTGGTCTTTAAATGTTCAAAGCTACATGCCTAAAGTCTTAGATATTTCCTTGTAGACAGGCTCAAGTGTGAAGGCATGACCCTAGTTTATATGAATTGGGTCCTGGACTTCATAAATGAGAATTGGTTCTAAAATTTCCTTCAAGATGGTACGAAAATTAAATTTGAGATGGGATATATTACTTCTATGGAACGGAGTTATTTTAACTGACCCCAAAACTTCAGGATTATAATTTTCCCCGAAAATATCACCCAAACTATAGTTTGACTTCAATAGATAGAGTTCCAAAGATATGAGAGAGACTAAGAAGAATACATACACACATATATATCAAGTCACTCAAACTAACAAAATGAAAGCTGTTGTCTATAAAAATTGAATTAACTAGTACCTTCCCTTCTTCTTGTGTAGAATCGTTGTTTTGAGAATGTTTTTTTGAACGAAACATATCAATTAGCAATGGAGCACAATGTGCAGCACGATAACCTACAAACAAAGTCATTATTTAAACACTTCACTGGCTATTTGAGTGAGGACAAGATATATATATAAAAAACATCAGTAGCTAGACTAGCTATTATGCAGAACAGCATTACCTTATACTGATCATAATAGAATAAATAAAACCAAGATGCTAATGTTGAACGAAATCTTTAACCATTAAAATAGTTTGCTACATTGAGATTAAATAGGAACAAACAATAGCAAAATTATTCAAATTGGCGACATTGGCTAACTATTTGACACTATTAGATGACGGAATGCAAGGCTACCTAGAAGTTTTGTCGATTGGTTATTAGGGAGCATGTAAATCATTTTCAAAAAATGAGAAGCATTTGAAATTCTCAAATTAAAAGAACGTGACTGAATATTTCTCTATTTTCTCTACAAATAAGTTCGATTAAAGTTTTTTTAAAAATATACATTTATATTTTTACAATTAAGACGAGAAAAAAGCTGTCCACAATAAATTAAACTAGTAAAGTTTTCTTTAAAAAGATATAAATTATTTGAAGCCACGGCCCACCACAATGTTAAGATGATATATAATTAATTTTAGGCCAAGAATGATTTAATACATAACCAATTTGTTCCCTTGGGTATAGGACATGTCTGTCTGATTGAATCATTTTTCCACGAGTGCTTTTGTTAAAATTCTATTTAGTAAACGAGGAAAACTAAACTACTTCCTAATCAGTACCTAAATTCTCAATGATCTCATGATTCGATTTTAAGTGTGAAGAGAACAATTATTTGTTTATCAGCTCAATTTCTGGACGCTGCTATAAGTTTTATCCTCCTTAGGTCAAGATTCAGAACAGGCAATAAACAATCCAGTCCATGGATGGAATAGATCGTATCCTAAAAAACTATAAACTCTAAGACTGCAAAATTAATTTCCGGTATGTTGATAAATCGATTGGCATTCCCTATCTAAGTTCAATCAGCCAATACTATTGAAAAATGTAACTATCTAACGAACAAAATCAACGAGATCAATCTCAATCCTATACCAAACTAGAATCACAGAATCAGAGTTCAACACAAATGTCAAAAATCGAAACAACAAACCAACGCCGTTGAGTTTAAAGAACAAACGAACCGATAAAACAGGAAAAATTAAGAGAAAGACAGTAATTAGCGAATCCAATTCCAAAACGAGATAAAGTAACCAAGAGTCAAACCGATAAAAATCGACAATCACCAACGCAAAACTCGGAACTCGCAACAATCCGATCTACTCCAAAAACACTCAGACAAGATCACAGTAAAGCCCAATCATCCAAAAACACACGCGAAAGTAGAGTGGAAGCAAGAAACCTCAAGATTCCAACAAAAAACAGAAAAATAGAACAAAATTTTACAGAAAACTCACCAGAAGCAAGTAGAGGGATGAAGAAACCGAAAGAGAAAACTTCCTCAGGGAAAAGAAAAACGGATTTAAAATAGTGATAATTAAGAGAATCCACTGGTTGAATGCTTTTGTTTGTTCGTCTCGAAAATGGAGCAGGTGAAGAAGAACGGTGGGTGCAACCACAAATCTGAGAAGGCCACGATTATTTGGGCAGCGAAAAAGAGGGAGAAATCTCGCTTGGGGTTTATATAGAGGTTGCGATGGTGGGGTCCACTTTCTCTATCATTATGTGTTTACTTTCTTTTTGTTCATTGAAGGAAGCAAGCAAACATGAGTTTCACGCTAAACTTATGCGCCTCAAATGCAATTTTCGTTTCCCGCTCTCTTTATTCTCATTCAATTCTAATCTTCATCAACCATTCCCCATCAATCAAACATACATATAACAATGTATTTCTAGAAAAAAATTATTAAGTTTCTCCTAGGCAAGTATAAAATTAGCTCATCTATGCACCATATTCCAATTCCTATGATGTTGAAGTCTTTTCTAACTCTTTTGAAAAGAGAAGAAAAAAGGGCATATTTAGACTTTGCTGAGATTTGAGAGCAACCAGTGTTGTTATATAGTATGAACATTTAAAATAAAAGAAAGAGATTGGAATGGGGTTGGCTTCTTCCATTTTGGCTGCCTTTGCCTCTGGCAGACCATGACCGGTCAAAATAAGTTCAAATTTTAAAAAATTGCATTTACTTTTGGGCCATTATTATTATTAAATCAATTTCAAGACTGGGAATAAGAAGTGCATGGAACAGCATGAAATGATTGACCCTGTGCCTCTTACTATTAAGAAATATATGATTTTGGATTGTGTGGCTCCCCATCAACCTATTGTTCTAATTAAAGGTTTGCATCTTTCAGAATTATAATATGTTTAAAATGATTTTCTGGATTTTAATTTTGTTGATTTTTTCAAGTCGAGATTAACTATAAAGATTACTTATTTCTTTGTTTAATTTACATTTGAATAATCCATTCTAGTTGAATTACTTATTTCTTTGTTTAATTTACATTTGAATAATCCATTCTAGTTGATTAAAACATTTTCCAAATCTTATATAAAGTCCTATGAATTCTTCAAAAACCTCAAGTTTTGAGAAAGATCAAGTAATATTTTAAAAAGATTTATATTTTAAAAAGATTTCTCACCCTCATTGAGATTTTACCTCATCAAGATTTTATAAAACATAAGCTTACTAACTCCGAAGTCAAATATACTAATATTCGACTCAACTTAATTCGATGGATCAATCGATCCGTGTAAGGACAAGTTAGTTTCCTTCTCTATACCAAAGGACTCTTAGCAGAACTTTAAAATTATATTGAGTGTTTATCGATCCGTGTAAGGACAAGTTAGTTTCCTTCTCTACACCAAAGGACTCTTAGCAGAACTTTAAAATTATATTGGGTGTTTGCTGTGAAAGCATGATCGATTGACCAATTTTCTATGTTATGATATTATATATCCATGTCAAATGTTGGGTGTTTGCTGTGAAAGCATGATCGATTGACCAATTTTGTATGTTATGATATTATATATCCATGTCAAATGAATAGCTTGATAAACAATCGACTCAATTCATATCCATTAACAAGGTTATCGTAGCACAATTACATCTTGAAGATATTCCGATAAGTAAGACTGTCTAGCTCAAAGAAAAACAAATAATGCACCTAAATATAGGTTCAACTCTGAAAAGTATATATATAAAACAGAAACTCTTGGATACACAAACTACAGCATTGGAGAACTGCAAACCAATGTTCGCGAACATGATAATAGAACCAAGTGGCAATGACACAAATAAAAACTAAAATTTCATGTGTTGAACAGAGATCAGATTCAGCGAAACAATATGCACTTGAATAATGATAATATACAGTAATAATTAGTATTATACTGAGCAGTAACACAAAGGACTTGCATATTGAATAACTACAACCAAGTAGAAGAAATATTATAGCATTTAAAAGACATCTGAGATAGAGTCAGATCTGGATGGATTCGAACCATCACCCTCTCAAATCCCGCCAAGGAAATTGAGCGCTCTCCCAAGTTTGAGCTTACAGACCTATTCTTGACAAAGTGCTACTCCATCTCCAAACACAGTAGGCAAATATAAAAGGACATTCTTCTTCTAAAAGTTTAGATGGTATTGCAAAAAAATTGGATTATTAAACCCACAATGCAACAAGGTAGATCATGTTAATTCACAGTATGTTAGAAAGGAGTAGAGAACAATAACATACTTCAACTAACACAAACTCAACAACACATTGGTTGCAATGTTAGTTTAATCTCCAACTTCTCCCACAAACCCAGGACTCTTACGGTTCTCTTTCATTACCGTGTTTGGTCAAATAAATAAATTTACGGAATTTTCTCTAGAATTAAAAAAAAAAATCATCATTTAAATTCTCTACTCATTCCTTGATTTTTCTAAGAGCATTTTGCAAAAGGATCTACTTTTCACAAATTATATAAATTTAATGATGTTATAAGTATA
Source organism: Cucumis sativus (assembly GCF_000004075.3). Classification (NCBI taxonomy): domain Eukaryota; kingdom Viridiplantae; phylum Streptophyta; class Magnoliopsida; order Cucurbitales; family Cucurbitaceae; genus Cucumis; species Cucumis sativus. The sequence goes on from NC_026658.2 coordinate 3,299,960, forward strand.
TACATTATGAAATTTAGATAAACAAAACTATTTCAAGACCCTTCAATAAAACTACAGTAATTTCACGCGACTCCAAAATCCCTATTTTATATAATTTGGTCTTCGTTACAGCCACACTATTTTACAATCTAAAGGGATTCCAAGCCCTGCCACATCTAATAAAGTTACCATCTCACACTGTTACAACACAACTTTACAACCCAATTATAACAATTATAAAAATTTACAATAAAATACTGCTTTATTATATATTTACATTTATATTTTATTTTGATCAGTGATAATCCTAAGTATTAGCCTTCAGTAACCTTCCAAGTCGGTAAAAATTTAAAAAAGAACCATCCAAAATCTTCGACAAATTTCAATAGAAAAAAGTTCCCCATACTACTAAAAAATTATCACGCAAAACAAAGAACTATCCTGCACGACTCTCGTGCGAAGAACTTCGTTTCACAACACAACATACAATACCAAAGCATAAATGAAAAACTGTAATTTATAACAAGAGACCTCTGAGAATATCGAGTAATAATAGAACATAGTATTCCAAACTTCGGTGACAAATCAGTGAGAAAACATAATTAATTAGACATCCATCCACCCTAAACCCTAAATAGAAACTTTGTCCAATCACGTAATCATACTAAAAAAAGACCTCAATAGATATAAAGAATTAGCACTGCATAATGCAACTATTGAAAAAAATGCTGAATTCAGAAGCGAATGAAAAACAGAAATAATACAAGACCTTCCATTAATGAAAAGACTCGGCAGAGACGAGTGATACTTGTTCCAGATTTTATCTTCCATTCACCCACGAGCAATAACCATTCTCCAACGCCAAGTAGCTTGTAAAATCCTCGATTAATCTTGGCTAGCGAGCAAGCAGTGTTGAAATTTCCCCAATCTAATAATAACAAACATCTAACAAAGCTAAACTAATTATACTGAATTATCTTACAGGACAGACCAATGGAAGATCTAAAATACAAACCAAATCTTCTACAACAAATTGTTCTGAAAAAGTCATCCTTGGCAAGAAAAAGAATCCCAGAATAAAATGCACAAAATTGATAGTTATATGACGAATTGGATAGAAGATATGTATTGTGTAGTAAGTAGTCGAGAATGGCCGCATTCACGAACGGTAAGAATCAAAAGAAACCTTGCTTACAATCGCGATTAGAATATATGTTCTTACACATTTACTTTTAAACTTTAGAAAATCATGAAGGCATTAAATGTTATCAGAAAAGACGAATAACCCGAAAGGCATAAATGCAAAGGTGTATTCTTACACACATTTACTTTTAAGCTTTAGAAAATCATAAAGACAATAAATGTAAAGGCATGAATGCAAAGGTGAATCATTGTGAATTTATTATCCATATGACCCTGCACATCAGAAAATTACTGCCGAACAAGTTTAATAAACAAATATTTTTTTGGCACTAGGCCTAAAATCTTTGAAATGAAAATTGGTAATTAGAGACGATACGTATTGATTAGAAAAGCAGACGATGGTTGTGTTCATTATACAAATAATAAAAAGTGTGAAATTGTGAAGATAAATAAAGAGAATATTTAGGAATTGATTGTTAAGTATTGATGCAGATAGTGAATAAAGATTTTCTTTCTCGTGAGGTTTGTTCAATATGCAAAAAAATCATTAGGAATTACCTTGGCTTAAACGGCGCGAAATCAGAGAAATCCGAGAAGCAGTTGATGGCGGTTGGTTGAAGATAGACGAACTGAGAGTAAGAGAGAACGAGAAGAAAACACAGAACAACGAGGAAGAAACCCCGGGCAAACCCCGTGCGGCTTCTTCCTCAAAACAAAAACGATGCTATTTTATTTTTTTTCCGATGACCTGCCATGCAAGCGCACCTGTCATGGCAAAGGTCGGATGACAAAGAAACATAAAGCTTCATCCCCCACAAGGAGGATGTTCTCCCGATACCTTTCACATCCAGAGCAACACTAAACTAATCTTTTCCGACGCGCTCTATATTAATATACAGAGTTAATGCTTCAATCGAACATGAATATAAGTCTCAACAGACTCTTTCATCGCTTCTTCAAACACGATCAACAAAGTCTTGATTATATAGACATCACACAAGACGACGATGACAAGCGGCCACGGCTCCAGAAGGAGTTCAGAATGGAAGAGATCCAAGATCCGACTTCATTTCGTTCGTACCTGAGTAAAAAAAAAACAGATTGCAAACCAGAAAAGCGAGCACGTGATTTTAGAAACCTAGATCTAAGACAAGATTTCAAATCATGAAAACAGAGCAGGACGTAGAACAAGAAAAAGAAAAAACGAACCGATCTGGAAGTTGTACCTATCAGATCTGGATCATTCACCAGACTCCGCCGCCGAAACTCGCACAGCAGAATAATTACAGGAACGAACATCGGGTTCAGACGTCCACGGATCCATTCTCTGGCAGCGTTCAACAGAAATCAACAAGATCACCGTTGAGAGCTCCGAGCATAGACGCAAAATACAGAGATATGGAACCCTAAGGAAGTCCGCCGATGAGTTGAGAATGAGGATACACCGTCCTTTTATGGAGGGAAGGAGCGGGATGGATGGTTAAGATGAAAGTTTGTTAAAAGAAATCAACGGCACAGAGAGAACGACGTGGATTAGTTATTATCGCTAAAACGTAAAGAATAAATGCGATAATTTCTTGGCTTATTTTAGAAGGGAAGTTTCGACGTGTCATCCTAACCATTGCTTTATCCGAAAGCAAAAGAAAAAACCAATTTGAACACGATATTTGGAGAGGTTATTATATTCCGAATAAAATATATAAACGTTTTAAATATTATCGTTCCCTTTTATATTTTATTATTTTCGAAAGTTTAGAATAACAACTTGCAACTTTTGACATATTTCCTTTAGAATATTTATCTATATATATACTTCACCCCATTCTAATTAACAAAATCTTAAATATTATTTCTCATTTAAATCCTATTAAACCGAATTTGGTAAGCAAATAATAAGAGTACCAAAGAGAAAAGTAGAACAAAGGTGAAAGAAGCGAATAAAACAAGGATTCTTATGCGTTTTATATATTTTAATATATAAATGAAAATGATATTCAGATAAATACAACGATTCTTATAAACAGCTTGTATTGGCATTTAAGAAAATAAAAAATGAATAAATAAAGGTAGATCATTCTAGAGAGTCCCAGAACAGAACAATTTTGAATTACAGAACCGTTCGATCAGTGGACCGCCCTTCAATTTTGAGTAACAGACCGCCCAATCGGTGAACCGCCCAATCGGTGAACCGCCCATCTTGGCCAGAACCGCAAGTGGACCGCACTTCTTCGTCAGTAGACCCCCTTCTTCGTCAGGTCTGGCAGGGAATTTATTCCAAATATCGAAGGAGAGGGAATTGATATAAAGGGTAATTGTAAAAGTAAAAACAGCAGTAATTAATTAACATAAAGCAACATATTTAAAAATTGCCCATCACTACCTAACACCTTTTCAAGACTACGCTTTACATACAATTTTGGTACATAATTAATTGTTATCAAGTTTACCACTTGTAAAATAATCAGATCTGGACGGATTCGAACCATCAGATTCTCAGATTTCGGAAGAAATTGAGCGCTCTGCCTTACTGAGCTTACAGATCTATCAAAGCAACGAAAATTTTAATTTGAAGGTTTCCCGAATAAATTTTAATGGAAATCGGATCAAAACTATACAAAAAAGTTATGAACTTACAAAACTCTAGGTCTTTTACAAATGACAAGGATTTAGAATGGGATAAAATAGAAAAAATTACAAAGCAAAACACACTGAAAAGATGGAACTTAAATGCAATAAATTTTAGGATGGAAAATAGTTCGTTTTATATGCGTTCTTGAAAACTTCATCAGAAAAGAAGGTTCAAGAAAACCTTTTTTCATAGAAACATAAAATCCAATATTGCCTTCAAATTCAATTTTTGAGTGGCCCCATTTGGGAAAATCTTATATACAATAGTCTACGACAGAAAATAATTCGATAGATTAATCTGAATGCAACAACTGACCGTTTGAAGTAGTAAATATCAACTAATACAAATGTTCAATTCTGCCTCACGGACACGAAGGCGCAAATTAAAGGCGAAAAAACAGGACTGAATGAACAAAACCATTTCTAACAAACTCGTTACCATATATCATCAAAATTACAGTATCATCAAAATTCAGTTATTGCAAGAAGAATACTATCGATTATCTGAAACACAAAATAAGATACGGAAACGTAACGATTGAATCTCATCATATGTCACAGTGATTCGCTCACTAATATAACACGAGGATATCATTAGAACTACAAATTTACATCAACTGTATATCTATCAGGGAATTAATTCTAAAATAGTTCTAAATGAAACAGTAACAGCAGTTGAAACTACGAAACCATGAGACTGTTACAACAGCTAAGTTGAAACTATTAAACCATGTGACTGTTACAACAGCTAAGTTGAAACTATTAAACCATGTCACTTGTTACAACAGCAGGCTCTTTCGGAAAAAAAGATACTTCGCACAATATATTATTAACACTGTAATGTGTCTTCATACCAACTAAACAAGCTTCAAAAAAGCAATTCTAAAAACCCTTGTGTATAAAGGATGTCAACAATATTAAAACTAGGAACGCAGAAAAACTTTAGAAGTGCAAGAATCCATAGATAAGGCAAAAAAACTAGTAAAATACCATCAGATTACAGCATATTTCCAAACTGAGCCGCTGAAACTGCACCCATGTCTCCATCATTTGGGAATCTTCGGTGCAAAGCATAAGTTAACCTTCGTGGACGGCATTCAAAGTTGCTTTCTACACAATCTACTATCATCGAAACAGCCGGGAGTACGTATACATGACCCAAATACATACCCCTAAATGGGGTTCAATTGATAATACTAATAAAATGATATCAACATACTGTTCGACATTACATATCAAACTGATAGAGAAATTGCAACTACCTACAGTTCTATTTGAGAAGCATTTCATTATAAAAATACAGAATATAGGATAAAAAATTAAATGGTTTATATTATTATCAAGCTCGCTTCATTGTGATAGGGAAAAGAAATAGAACAGTATTATGAACACAGTATAACTTAATGTAAATAATTTTATACAACTTAAATATGATATGAATATGGCGACGTGGGTTACAGTTCAAAATGTAAAAATTTGTTGCATGTGAAACCTTTACTTTACCTTTGCTAAGACTGTAGAAATGACATGAAACTCCTCATATTGCAAAAACTGTCATTCGAAAATCCCCAAAAGATAGCATTACTATGGATTCAAAACAAGTTCGAAAAACGATACTAAGACCGAAAACGCATTTATGTTCACGACAAACATGAAGTACGAACTAGAATCTTTCTTGTTATCCATACCGGTTTTTTCCTTACGAATTTAAATTGTAGGATTGCTTTTTTTGTTACGAGTCTGAAATGAAAAGTCGAGTACCTTTGGATGTCGCGATTTGGATCAGGTCATACGCTATGACCATAGGTGTGATTCTGTCGGTTGAAGTTGCAGGAGAGAAAGAGAGCAAGAGGGAAAACAGACCACAGTGAGGGGAAGACCCCGGGCAATCCCCGTGCAATCCCCCCTCAAAACCAAAACATACTATTTTTTTTATTATGAATGACCTGCCATGCAAGCGCACCTGTCATGGCAAAGGCCGGATGACAAAGAGCTACCAGAATTCATCCACCTCAAAAAAGAGGATAAATACCGATATCTTTTACATCCACAATCACTCATCTACTCTTTCCCATGCTTTCATAATTATGATACAAGATGATACAGCTTCCATCGAAAATTTGTCCACAGATCTGCTACATCGAATCAACGAACAAGTTTCAGACGAGATCCACTACATCTACAGCACCGTGCCGCTTCATCTCCAGCTTCGACACCACGCTTAATCGCCTTCATGAACATCCACCACCGACTTTGATTCCATACCTGTTCGAATAGATCGAGACGCCTTTCGTTGCATAATAATTAAACAAATAACCAATATCAAGAATCAAACCCGGATTTCCCCGTTCTGGAACGATACTTGCTCAAACGTCGTAGAAAAGGATGTAGCACCATGAAAGAAAATAAAGAACAATATAACAATCCAAAAAATCGTCGTGAGAACATGATCCAAAAAGAAGAGAAGTCAGATCTGGTGTTGAACCTGTCAGAACAAAAAAGAAATGAACAAAATCCGTCACCGGAGGCTAGATCGGGAAGAAACCGCAATCACCGTGCAGATCTACGACCACAAAACAACCAAGAACCGCAGTCAAAACAGGAACGGATAGGATAAGAAATCAGATGATGTTGAGCTGGTCTGAATCAGAATAAACAACCGAAACCTGTCACCAGAGACCGAATCGACAAGAAACCACGATCAACGTGTAGATCTACAAAAGATCTATCGATCTACGAACTTCGAAACATCGACAGAGTGGAAGACGGAGCTAGATCTGCGAAAAATGAAATCAAAGAAACTTGGAAAGATAGGGTTTCCATCGGAGGCAGATGGAAGAAATGAAAGCACTCTTATCGTTTTAAAGGAGAAGCAGATGAAATGAACGGCTATGATTGAGAAGTGCCGGAAACGATCGACGGTTGAGATTAATTTACGTGTTTGAATTAGTAATCGTTAAGGCGGTGGAATAAATAGGAAAGTACCGATACGTTGGTAAAGGGTTGGATGGGAAATTTCAGACCTAATTACGTTTTTTTTTTTTTCTTTTTTAAAGAGAACAGCTAATTGCTTTGGTGTCAAGAAACTGAGCGACGAAATTAAGAAGCCATTGGAAAATAATAAATTTAATATGATATTTATATAAAGAAATTTGTTTCAAAGTTTAATATGGTTTGAAAAATATTTGTGTATTATGCTGAATTATTCAAAATCTTTGCCCAAGGTTTCATTTCTTTTTTCCTTTTGAATGTATTTGAAATAATTAATAGTGGTTTGTATGTAGAAAACGTGTTGGTAGGAATTCTATAAAAAAGAAGGTGTTAGTACAAAGCATTTTAATTTGTATTTTATAATTGGTAAGCTGTTTGTTTTATAAGAATTATCACAGGCAAGCTAGATTTATTTTTGTTCTTTTAGGAAAATCTGTATGGTGATTTTAGGAAAATCTGTGTGGTGATTTAATTTTGAAAATATGATAGAGTAAAATTTTCAATTCATAAACTCATATTATTGTCTATCAATGTACTATAGACACGATAGAAGTTTATTCATATCTATTAATAATATAATCTAAAAGTTTGATATATTTTGTAAATAGATTGTAGAGTTCTCATCGTCAAAATGTATGTATGCATTATGAAATGATTATAAATATATTTAATAGTTTTAATTGTGTTTGGTGTTGGTGTTGGTGTTGGTGAATTTTAGTCTACTAAAGATAATCTATGGAAGAGCCTAAGCAAGCCAATAAGAGCTCGGTGGACCCATGAAGTGAGTCTAGACAAACTTAGTGGTAGCTCGATGGTTTTATTGGGCAAGCCTAATGAGAGCTCGGTGCGCCCACGAAGTGAGGCTAAACAAGGTTAATGGTAGCTCGATGTCCCATGAGGTGAGCTAAGCAAAACTAATGAGAGCTCGATAGACTTATGTAGTGAGGCTAAGCGATTTTAGTGAGGGCTCGTTGGACTCATAAAGTAAGCTCAAATGAGTTTAGGAGAGAGCTTCACCACTCGAGGAAAAGCAAAAACAACTCCGTGAAACCCTTAAGGTATGCTAAAAAAAAACTTAATATGAGCACCCATAAAGGAGAGCTTAAATAGATTCATGAAATATACACAATAGAAACTTAAATATTGAACCTGGGAAAAGCTCAATAGACCTATAAGGTGAGCTAAAAATAAAAAACTCAAAGCATAGAGAAAACTCGAGAGAAGCACTCATGGGGAAAAGCCCATACAACTCCATGGGACACGTAAGGTAATTAGCTCAACAAAAGTAAGCTCGTGGCTAGGAGCTAGAAGAGAGCTCAACGAAACGTACAAGAGACATTATTGAGCGAAGCTATATTGAGCGAAGCTATAGGAGAAGAACCTACTAGAAATAGCCTAACTTCTTAAGATTTGAAGCTCATCAAAGGACCCACAAGAGAGAGCTTAACCTTATAAGAGGGGGAAGAACTACAAAGATAGCCTAACCTCATGAGAGAAGGATGACGCACTATTGCAATACTAGGAGAGCTCACAAAGGACCCAAGGAGGAAGACCTCTAAGCCATTGAATATGAAACTGTTCGAAACCTAAACGGACAAGTATCATACTTGAAGTTGTTGGGATCGTTCATGGGCATGCCCCAATGGTAGTGTAATTGTATATTGATCATCAACACAATATTTTTAGAAGTTTAAAAGGCACAATCACGATCCAAACATCCATTACAAATCACCTTATTTATATAAACAATCAAAGTATGTTCAATTACATCTAAATATTCTACTGTCTTCATTGTTGTCTAGTCACTAAAAAATACAATACTAACTTAAAGCATTAGAGTCTGTGTGGCTAGACTCCACACCCACACTTATTTTCTTTTGTCTTGAAAGCACTCGGACAAATCTCCTCGCAAAGCAAAATTTAAAGTTTTGATCTTTTTTTCTTTAGCATCAACAACTATTAAATACATTTATTTTGAATTTTATAAAATAGTAGTGAGTACAAACATATTTAAATATGCTATATAGAAACAAAAATTAATTGACATACTGTTTAGCTTGTTTAAGTGTCCTATTGAAAACATGTTAAAACCATTGGAGGAGTTTAATAATAGCACCTTTATCTTTTAATTGATTGTGATATAAGTTCTTTCAGTTGTTAGTATTTTTCTGATAAATATTTTTCTTAATAAATATATGGATTATCAGCCTACTTGAATTTGCAACATTCGATGGGTAGCAAGCTTGCCCTCTAAGATACTAAACAAAGGACTGGGAGCCGTCGAATCGATATTTATAGTGACAATTATCCATAGTCTTATTTGGTGAGGTGCATTGAAACAAGTCTATGCTTTTTTAGTTCTCTGCCACTTTATTTATTTATTTATTTAAAAAAAAAATACGAAGTTAAGAGTTGGTACAATGTAAAAGACAACATTTGTTTCTCGTGGCGTGTTTGTCTCAACTCTATCTCAATATAGAGTGCTTTGAATTACTATCTCAATATAGAGTGCTTTGAATTATGGAGATAGATTGTAATATCATCGCTTTGTGAATACTTCATCGGAAAGAAGATAGGAAATTAATTTTTTTTAGGTTATTTGGCAATGAATATTAGGTTCTCTATCTTTTTTTATATGTAACTTATTCTCAACTTGTTGTAAAGTTTAAGTAAAAAAAGATTGTGTTGTGCTCTATACTTTTTGTCTCGTAGAATTATTTGTATGTCTTCTAAAGCAACTTCACGAGACAAACGAATAACTTTATGAGACAACTAGCAGTTAGCACAATGCAAGCTAGAACGTTACGAGACAAAAATATAAACTTTTGGTCTTACCTTTGGCTTATTTCTCATAAAAAATTTCATTTTTGAGTTTCTTCCTCCCATTTATTGGAGTAATTAATACAAGATCATGTTTGTAATGTGGCATGAACGAGTAATTATTATAGAGCTAAGGATTGGGATTCGAGATAGCTTGATTTTCAAGAAAAAGTTGAATGGGTGGTTTAATATGGTAGGTCATGTGTTCAAGCCTCTACATCGTCGTTTCCTTCCCAATTAAAATTTATTTCCACTTGTTGGTCCTTCAAATATTTTAAGCCCACAGATGAGAAATGGTGTTAGTAATATATAATTAAATTTGTTTTCAACATCTTAAGCTTTTGGATGAATTAGTTGTTTAATACATAATATAAAGTATTTTAAAAGATTCAAGATTGGATTGATTTTAAAATATATTGAATTCGTGAACATGTTACGAGAAAATTTGAAATTCTAGGAAGACACAAAGATTGTCATGCTTGTGATCGTATTTTGTTTTCACTAACAAATATTTTTACTAAACTCGATTATGTTTAAAAAATATCTTTTAATTTTGACACTTTGTTACAAAAATACTTGTATTTTTTCGAGAGTTGCAATATTGATCTTTGGTAGATGTTCCAAATTAGATTAGTGTTGATCTTTCATAAAAAAAGCCAAAACTATCTTTGGATTAAAACATCGATTTAGTTCCCATTTTTATCCATCGTTTTAACAAATCTTCAACCTTTTGAAAACAATTTCATTAAACTTGAGGTCCTTAAGTCGGCTAAAATGTGGTTTTAAATACCATTAAATAAATTCATTTGTATAAAGTCATTTTTATTGACAAGTTGGTTGTTGTTTCCAAAGATCCAACATGAAAAACACCCGCGACCTTCACAATGATGATAAACTTGTAACTCAATGAAAGATATGAAGAAGGATTTGGACACCGATATCTTTCTAATCGAAACACCTCTTATAGGATAATGAAAGGCTCTTCTATCATAGTGTAATAGTAATAAGATAGCATAAGTCCAACTTAGGGTCTACAAATGGGTGTCATAAATATATTGTACTGATTCTTGAGCCAACTGAATTGAAACACGTGTTTAACAGGCTCTACCCATCAAATGGATAGACTCAATCTTCACCCAGGCCAAAGTTGAGTAGGCATTATTGGGTCATTTTATATCACGTTCGATTTTTTTCTTCCTATTTTGATAGTGTAGTATGTGAACTCGCTTGAAACTAACTATGCTCTAGTTATCTCAACCGACTCATAACATTAGTTGTTTAAAACAATATAATAAACTATCAACCTAACCAACCAAACATAACTAATAATCATAGAATATGTGGTATCAACCTTCAATCTCCCACCATGTTAATTAAAAGAAAACAATGACAACAAACTAATTGTTGGCTAACCAATTTCTTCTTCTGAAATAAATCCATCACTTTCAAAAATAGAGAGAAGTGGAAGAGTTTCAAAATCTTTTTTGTTGGATAAGATGTGGGCTTGGCATGGATTTGGCTGGCTAAGCCCACTCCTTATTTGGGCCTTCAATTTAGCTTAATCATCCATAACCAACAAATTCACGAGTTTCCCCCCATTTAGAAATAAATAAATAAAATTTGGGATATATAACATAAACACAAAATTCAATTATGAGAAACGAGTAAAGTGAATAAATTTGCAAAAGTAATTGGTAGGATATTGGGAGATACTGAATTTTAACTATTGACCTAATAGACGATGACATTGGTCTTAATTGTCAACGTATTTTCTCACATTGATATGTAGTCGAAGAATGATCGTCATACTCACGAGTATCTCTTAGTCAAGAGACTGACAAACTTTTGTTGTTGATTTTCACATTGAAACATGTATTTACATTATATTTTAAACAAAACTATTGAATTACATATTTCGAGACACACAATAATATCTTAATCGTTGTCCAATTCTCGAAAGTTCGAAGATAGTTTAGTTTTATTAAATTTAATTGTTGAATTCTTCTTGCAGCATAATTTTTTAGAATCATACATGTTTGATATCAACAACCTTCATCTTTCACTACTACTACACTAAGCTTCTTTACAAATACAACTTACATAGGGAAGGTCATCAGAGAAAAAAGTAGGTTGAGATATCATTTTATATTGCCAAAACCATTTATAATCTCAATATTGACTTGAAAGTTATAGTGTACAAACTAGAGTATTATTAGTCTAATTTCAATATAGAAATCTAACATGTGCGAACTCTTTTTTAATAACTTATATGCACTATTTTCTTGATCAATTATTTTATGGAAGTAACACATTTATTTTCTTTTGTCCACACTGTTTTAAAAAATATTAGTATTTCTTAGATTGATATTAATATAAGTTAATCTTAACAGAAATTGATTAGCAGAATGTAAATATAAAGTATTGTCTAATTAATTAGATTAAAAAAAAAAAAAAACAGGAATCTGCACAACCTAATATTTATAATAAAATAAATGAAATATAAAGAGCGCATAATTCTTGCCTCTTGGCGCCTACAATTTCCTTCCCCTAAATGAATAGATTGTTCAAAATTTACAATATAATAATACCAATCGGAAAGCAACTTAGAGAGGGAATTACAAAAATATGAACCAAACCAAGCGAAATTAGAACCCCAAAAATGGGTCTATCAACAGGTTGGTAATGAATAATCCTACTGATTGCACAAATTAAGGTTTAAAATCAAAGATTAAGCGGCCATTGTTGATGTTGTTGTTTTTTTCTTTTTTTCTTCTCAGATTTTGAACAGATGAGCTTTGAAATTTGATGTTTGATTCACTGTTTTACAGTTCCATTCCACACCAGTGAAAAAGATCTGGTTGATTGAAACTGATTACTACCACCAAATACAACGAAAAGAAGAAGAAGAAGAAGAAGAAATTTGTAAGGGAAGATCAACGCCAGGAAGATACAGTTAAGAGAGGAACGTCGTTCCATGCCAGAGAAAGAAATTCCGGCGCCGATTCGATCAGTGTGTAGAGAGAACTGTAATTGTAGTTCCATAGAAGTATTTTCGCCTGACTAATGGCGTAATGGCTGAGTGCTACAGGTTCGAATCCGGTGTTTTCCATCAAATTCTTCCATTGTTCTTTATCTTCCATGCGTACTCTTCTTTCGCGTCTTGAATCTTCTACGGTTCCAACCACGCCGGCGATTCGACGGCCGAGTAACAGTCTTTCTAACTGAAGTCTTTCTGGTGAGTTTCGAGGCAAGTTCGGCTCTAGCGATTCGAAAATGGCGGAGTAGAATTTGAGAGCGTTCTTGAAACGATTGTAGAATCCGTTCCGGTTCAAACTCGCTTCATACTCACCGAGAGTCACTATATGAGGACTCAACGATTTTGCTAATCGGAGAGCATTATGAACTCCGGTTGGATTCTCATCCAGGAGATTGTACAATTGAAGCATGAAATTCACGGCCAATACCTCGTCTGATTGAACGCTGAAGCTCGATTCCTTCAGGTTTTCAATCGGCGTTAGAATCGGTTGGAACTCGAAATTCAATTCCAGAAGCTTTGCGAACTCGGAGAGTCTATTACCAGTGGCGTATAGAGACGCTGCCGGTGAGTCTCCGAGCGACGGCGCTGGTATTCCGGAGATACGAACCCTGACAGGTTTTCCGGTGGCGCGCGTTGCCAAAGCCTGCAGAAGCGCCGCCCATTGAACGCCTTGAACAATTCCGAAATCGACAATGTGAATTTTACTGGCTCTCTCTGTAACTTCCAGAATTGCTTGGTTGGCCGTTAGATGCGCGAACTTAGAGTAAGGACAGGCATCGTTCAGAGCTTTGTAAGAGAGCAAGAAATCTTCAGAATTAGCATCGCTCTCAGTTGAATCCAAGCAATTCTTCATCGGCGTCGAGGACAATCTCTTCCGAAGAGCATCACCAAAGTAAAACCCCACTCGCTCAATCGGATCTCCATCTTCTCGTAAAGATTTACTAATCCGATTAAGAGTTTTCGCTGCACGGTTAGGCTCAGAATCACAAAGCCGCGCACAATCAAGCAACACTTTCAGAACCGGCGACGATGACTCGACTTCTAATGCACTCGATGAGCCTTCAACAACATCATTCTTCAACGGACTCTCCGCCGGTGGATTCGTTACTCTCTCCTCCTTCACCAATGGAGGACACGACGGCCACGGAGGCGGAACACTATTAATCTTGTACGAACTTTCCAGAACAACAGCTGACGGCGGAGAGCCATTAAATGGATCTGCACCATAAAGACCAAACTCACCATAACCTTCACAACCAGACGGCAAAGTGGAGCTATCCGTGGAATCTCCACCGCCGACTAAACTATCCATCCACTCATCAGATTCAAACTCTCCACCAGCACCACTAAAATTAGGGAAGAATCGAAATCCGGCAGAAGGGTGGTCCAAATTAGGAAAATGAAAAGAAGGGTCGGAGGAATCAGGGGGTGCGGCGACATGAAAAGGGTCAGAGAAGGAAGAGGAAGAAATCCCAAAAGAGAAATTAGGAGAAGAAGAAGAAGAAGCCATAGTTGAGGAAGGGTTGATGTTATTAGTCCAAGGAAGAATAGAAAAAGGGGAAAGTGGAGAAAGATGGTGTTGCTGTTGGTCTTGCTGTTGTTTTTGGTTGATGAGTTGTTGAGCAATAGCCATTAGATTACCACTGTCTGCGCACATATACGCCATTAAATCAGAAGAAGCAGAGAGAAAAAAGTGGGATGCGAGTCACATTACCAGAAGAAGAAAGATGAAGAAGAAAATGAGGAAACAAAGAGAGTATGGAGAAAGAGAGGAAATAAATGGAGGAAACAAAAGAACAGAGTGTGGACCAGAGGTTGAAGGAGAAGAGGAAGAAGCATAGAGAGAGAGAGGGAGTGTGGAAATGAGATATGGAATGGTAGAAATAATAAAAAGGTGTGAGTGAGTGTAGAGGATAGTGAGTCAAGGCCGTTGAAGGACGAAAGGGGATGGACCCCAGTTTTCCCATTCAGAACAAAATTGTAAGAGGACAGAGAGAGTGTGAGAAAGAGATTTTTGGGTACTCTTTTAGGCCCCAATTTTGCCTCTTTTTTTTTTTTTTTTCTTTCTTTCTTTTTTCCCACCCTAAAATCCAAAAACTACTATTTTCGAAATTACTACCCTTTCTCAATTTCAAATATCGATTCACATCAATCATGTTGTTTGTTACTTAACATCATTGTTCCTTGAATGGTGAAAATCATATTTTTATCATAGGGTAAAAATTAGAAAACATATAAATTAAGTAATAAGGTGTTTCTAATATAAACAATCCCAATTTAGAGGTGGGATCTAATTTTTTTTTTATGAATTTTAACTTGTCGTGGGATCTAATTTTGTTATGGATGAATTTTAACTTGAGAAACAAGTAAAGAAAAAAAAAGAAACCTTACCAAAGTGAAATGAATTCAAGACCAACCGAAGTTCAATTAGGACTACGAATTATTGTTATTATTATTTATTTTTGTAGATTTTAAAACTCTATATCTCACCACAATCGTGTATTAAGATGCAAATGTTCCAGTGAGTATCTTTAGCCTATAAAAATCTATACAAAATCATGTCAATCTTTTTAACTTTGTTACATAGATATTAGAACTTTTGAATCAACAAGCAAACATAAATTTAAATTTTAAATTCTGTAGTTTTGCATG
This sequence comes from Cucumis sativus, assembly GCF_000004075.3. NCBI lineage: Eukaryota > Viridiplantae > Streptophyta > Magnoliopsida > Cucurbitales > Cucurbitaceae > Cucumis > Cucumis sativus. Next base: position 3,315,210 of record NC_026658.2, read on the forward strand.
TGATTGGGTTGGAAATAAATTTACAGTTAAAGGGAAGTACAAATTTGATGAATTAGTTAATAAGCCAATTTTTATTTAGAAAAAAATCAGCTTTGTGGGAGTGAGAAAGAAGCTGGAAATAGAATAAATAAAAAGTTAAAAATACAACGTTTGGATTCAAAATAATAAACTTTATAGCAACATTTTAAAAAGAAATTACAAGTAAATAAATTGGATGGCAAATATTAAGTTATCACATAAGAGTTCATCTCTACTAGTCAATCATTATTAGAATATTTATAATTTTTTTAAAATAATTATATATGCTTAATTATTATTTTAAAAATTAGTATCTATTTTAATTACCATTCAATAAATATCTAGCAGTAATATAACGAAAAAGAGAGAGAGAAAAAAAGTAGTCCAATCCTTGTCAGGGCAAGCTGTGTGTGCGGCTAGGTTACGTGGCAGTGATGCGATGGTGGGCCTTCATTGGCCGATAAGACAACACCAACTCATCAACGTCCACATTCCACTTTTTTCACTTTCTTTCTTTTTATTATCATCTTTGGTTTTCTTTTTTCTCAAAAAAACATTTATTATTATAATTTTCATCATTTTCATCATCTCACTTATGTACATCAAATTAAACCAAATAAGGGCACAGAATTGTGTTAATATACGGTTTTCTTCTACCCGCATTTGTGTCATGATAAACAAATATAATAAATTTCGACTATATTTTTGTAATATTTATAATTTAATAAATATAACGACTTAATATTTAAATTTGGATTTGTTATTTTGTATCCTGACTCTCAAATATACTATTGCAAATGATAAAATATAATGATTAAACTAAGACTCATTAAAGTCGAGTGAGTGAACTATTACAAACTAAAATTTGATTTTTAACCTAATTTTTCTAATTTGTTTCCCCTATTGGTGGGATCCATGATGCTGACCTAAGACCATGGGCCCAATTCATTACCATATTTACGACACGTCGATTTAGGGGGAAATGGTGTCCGCTTCTTCTTGATGTCGACCTTCTTCTTTCTCTCACACTAAACGACATCAAATCTTCACCATCCACTTCTAATCTTTTTATGCAATAGTTCAAAAGATGAAAAAGCCAACAATCTCACTGCAGATATGGTTTCATTGGCTAAAACTTAAAGGCATTTGGCAATTTTTCTTTTCTATAAGCAATTCTATTTCAACTTCTTTAGCTATGTAGGTGAAGGTAATTAAATTTTACCATGAACTTTTCATTTTATAAAACTCAACTTTAGACTTTTAAAAACGTTGGGTAAATTTCATCTTTACGTCCCTTTATGCTACTTTATCTTTTTTCTGTTCCACCAAATGTAATGCAGAATCTTATCTTACTTCAAACCTTAAACTCACTAATTGTAAATAATAATAATAATAATAATAATAAAGTTAGTGCAGTATATCAATTTTAAACATTTCAAATCTTTCAAATAAAACAAAAACTATAATTTTATCCTTGAAATACGATCAATTTCATGCTAGGTATTTACTTTATAATTCAACAAATATATGAGAATATATTTGTTTTAACAATCATTTAAAAAAATATATACTAAAAAGCCTTCACTCTAACACTAAACAACATCAAATCTTCATTATCTCCTTACAAAACTAAAAAAAGGAATCGCAAATAAACCTGAATATGGTTTGATTGATAGTGACATTAATAATGTTTTTTAACTTGTCATATCTATCCTTAACTGTGGAAAAAAAGAGAAGAAATTTGCAGTAAAAAGAATGGAGGAAGGGAAAAGAAATTGTTGTAAAGGTGTAAAGAAGTTTGATTTTAATTTGATTAATTGATTTTGGGAAGAAGGATAAAGAAAAGGAGGAGAGGGGAGAGAGAAAACTTTATGGGCGGTAAGTGGGCCTTGGTGGGGCCTGAATGGGCCGGGAAGGAAGGGAAAAGGGCCGATGTGGGTAGGGCCACATGAGTGATCATCGACCAACCGAAATGGGACAGCTCGAAAAAGCAACGGTGGAGGGCACTCCCCCACAGTCGCACTTTGACGGGTTCATAACCAAAGTGAACCCTAATTCCACGTCGCCAAATTAACTCAAATATATATATAGTTGAAGAAAAGAAAAGAAAAGAAAAACCATTTTCCATTTCGAGTGGCTCTCCCACCCATATCCAGTCAACTCATCAAATCAACAAAATTACAAAAACTACTCTTAAACTATTACAATTGCTGGAATTACATAAATAGCTCGAAAATGCTGTAAAGTTAATGTAAACAAAACTCTAAGATTATGATTTATTTATTTTTTCAATTTATGTAAAGGTGGGTATTACTAATTAGAATATTTCAGTTTAGAAAATCTAATCTACCTAATCAAATTTCGATCCTTAACTTGATTACTCCGTCAATAGTTGAGTAAGTTGGAAAGAATCATTGAAGCAATTACCGTTTAAAGGTAATTTTGCAATTTTCAAAGCAACCAAATGAGTTTTAGAAACATGGTTCGAGTCCGATTGTAGGCTTGAAGAAGTAATTACTGAAATTAATAATATGTTTGATTGATGGTAAAAGGATTAAAATCACTTCATAAGTTTGAGACTTGAATGGTAAAGTATTTAGAATTGTAGTTTAAAATAATTTGCAAAAGAAAGAAAAGAAAAGAAAAGAAAAGATTTTCCCTTTGAATTACTTACCACTAAGTTTGGCTGCTGAATATTGCCTGTCCAATATGGGATCTCCTCCACTTAGTGCTAAACACTATAACCATATCAAAGCTTCGGAAATCTCAATAAAGAGAAGAGGTCCAATTGCTTGTAATAATTGTTTGCTAAATGATTGAGTTTTGGGAGATGGGGTTCCAATTAAAGCCTTTATTAATTAATCAACAATATTAGAAAAGACTGGTAAATGTGAAGGGAGGTTTGTGAGATTTGTTAAAGAAGAAAAAAAAGGAAGAGTGGTTTAGTGTAATAGGGAAATTTAAAATGTAATAAAATGGCAGGAAAAGAGGAGAGATTAGACAAGAAATCAAAGCAATCAATTCAAAGGTGATCTTTACTTTGTTATTAAATTTAGGAAGACCCCACTTTTGTACACCTTATCTAAAGAAACTTTTTTCCCCCATTTTTTCTTTTTCTCCTCTTTCTTTTGTTTCAATTTTTGGATTTCTATTCAACTTTGGAGCTACTTTGATCCGTGTTCACGCGTTGGATTGATTTAACGATTTAACTTTAATCAAATTACAAATTTAATCTCTAAATTTATATTAAACACTTAAACAAGTTTAAAAGTTAAAGAGACCAACTAATCACTCAAAACTTAATTTTAATTTTATAAAATCAAAACTTTAATCTTAGTAGTCTAATCTTGCTTTTGTTTTTCTATGTTCAAGAATTGAAAGTTGCAAATTCAAAACGTCTTAGGTTAGATGCTTTGCAAATGTCAATCTATATGTTGTTTTCGCCGTTATCTAAACTTCATGTATATGTTTTTTCCGAGCACATTTCCATTGACATTAGTTTGCAACATTGGGTTTATGGAAAGGCAAACATAAATAGATTAAACGCAGTTCAAATGAACAAGAGAAGGAGATCAAAATCGAAGAAGAACAAATATCAATTTGATCATTTAGATGAATAATGATTTATACAAAGAATGGATTATTTGTTGATTCAATTTCAATTTATCTAATTGATAACTGTTAACCTATTCGACTCATCGTTTATCAATTCAGTCAATTTTAGAGAGTACCGAAGTTGACTCTCAAGAAAAACAATAAACCTTTCATTTTCCCCCCCTGAAATCTCCCAAGCAAGTACAAGGACATTTGAAACCAATTTTAATCACTTTTGTTTTATTCTAAATCACTTTAAAAACGTTTTTTTTTAAAATTATTTAAAAGACATTTGAAACCAATTTTAATCACTTTTTCTTTTATTCTAAATCACTTAAAAAAGTTCTTTAAGTATATAAAATCAATTTAGTGTTTGATTTCATACCGTAGAATTTTAAACACCCAACTATCATATCATTAAAAAGGATATATTTCGGTGTAATTTGAACCTGAATTTAATTCAACTTTTCAAGTGTATAATTTAAAAAATCAGAGTGCTTTATAACCATAAAATTGCCTTTTAAAACACTTACAAAGTCTATTTTAAATCTATCAAAAGAATTCAAATAAAAACAACATTTTTGAAGAAAAAGAAATGCAATAATCAATCCAAACGAACTTTATTTGTTTATTTATAGAGAAGCTCACTACAGGCCATCCACAGAACTTGAGATATTATGTAGCCAATTGAGCCTTCGTGACAATAACACAGAAAACCCAAGAACGCTAATGTGACATATAAAGGACTCCGATTCGTGTGATTCAACATAAATATCTACAACTCATCAATGAGTGGTTCACATAAAACCATAGGTATAATAATGTGGAAGGTATTGGTATTTCAAGTCAAATCTTCAATGGAAATGCTATAGGAGAGAAGCAACGACTACTTCGTTGAAAATTAGTACTAAAATATAAAACCCAAAGTGGGAGAAACTGTCACTCCATAAGATCAAATAAACCACTCATAACCTTCTTTTTTCTCCTTCTAAATTCATCAATGCAATCAAATGATAATTTTTTCTCATCATTGTAGCAGAAGAAAAAAAATGCTAAACAAGACATCCCAACTTGGCAGATTTGATAAATCCAACTACAAATCAATCATAAACAATGGTGCTGAAAACTATTGGTATTTGACATTTGGGTTTAGGTACTTATGACTTGAACCGACGATTTAGGACTCAGATTGATTGATACTTCTAAACCAACTACGATATCGTTGGTATATTTGTAACTATGCAATCACTATTAATGAAAATTTTCAATGAAGAATTAACAAGATTTGGAAAAACTCGAAAATGTTTACCTCAAAACACTTTATTGAGTGAAAAAAGAGAAATTTCCTACTTGAATTTGATACATGGTTGCAGCTCATAAACGTCCATCTGCTTTCAAATCAGTAATATCATGTGGTAGGCTATGGCAAAGAAAAAGACAGAATATATAAAAAGACAAGGCATCTTTGGCCCACAGCTCGAATTTATGCTTGAGCTCAATGATATAATTTACTTGTAAGCATAAAAACGACCTGCTTAAAATCGGAGACACAACTGAATGTAAATAATTACCGTCCACATAGCTTACCTATGGTGAATTACTGTAGTCTTCTTCCGTCCATTATTGTAAATTAAATCACCTGAAGCTTTGATGATAAAATCATCAGTATACACGAGCCTTGGGAGGGAATGTTTCGATCTCGTCGTCCAATGTGTTCATATGCACAGGCCTATAGTCCAGTCTGACCTTCTCATTTTCCCAGAATCTGCAAATTCAATCACAAGCATAGAGCAGATGTTAATTGATTGATGCCAAACGAATAGATAAGTAAAAGAGATTTATTTCAGTTATCCTAGTTGAGCTCGATGGCAATGATGGACCAGAAGCCCCAATATGTTAAAAGGTGGCTGAGAATAAAAAGTGGTTTTAATAACTAAAAAGGGAATCTTTAATTATTTTGAAGTGTCAGACACGAGAGTTACCCTAGTGTGTGCTTCATCCAGTTCTCATCGTCTCTTTTCTGCATAATCAGAGCTTACAAAGTTAACATACTATATAGTGTTGTGTTACTATTAATAATAGAAATAAATAAAACTGACCGTGAAATCTTCACGGGCATGTGCTCCTCTGCTCTCTTTCCTGGCTTCAGCAGAGTGCATAGTAATACATGCATTTATCAAAAGATTTTCCAATTCAATTGTCTCTATCAAATCAGTGTTCCTGTTTGATGAATAACAACCTTGGATCAATCCTTGAAAGAATTCAGTACTCAAACTTTATGAGTATAGTAATACTTATAACAATTAAAGAAAGAAAGTCAGAGAAACACCATGATCCTATTACCATATTAAATTCCTGTCTTTGACCCGAACATCACGGAAACTCTCCCAGGCCTTGTCAATTAGTTTGCAACCTACAGAAGTAGATGACAATGACAAAGTGAAGAAATTGAGGTCGAGTTGTAGACAGTAAAGAAGTCTTAATTAAAACTCTTTTTAGTTAGGCTACCTTCTTCCAAGGTCTCCTGCGTTCGGAAAACAGCAGCATTGTTTTGCATAACTCTTTGCATGTTCAACCGAATCTTTGAGGTGGCAAGTGAACCATTTGAGTTTCTTAACTTGTCTAGCCATGCAATGGTCTTCTCACCAGCATCTTTTTCCAATGGCTTTTGCTGTGCCCCTGCAAATTGCCCAGATATAATTATTTAGTGTTATCAAAGTAATTTTTTGTTATTATGGCTTGATTTAGGCTTAGGGTTCATCAATAAATTTCCTTTCCTTTCTTTTTTTTTTAAAGAACAAAAAATCAAACAAACAAACTTGCCTGGTCTACCAATCTCTGCAACCCTGTTTGCACAAGCTCGTCCGAAGACAACAATGTCCAAAAGCGAATTTGCACCAAGCCTATTGGCACCATGAACCGAGGCACAAGCTGCCTCCCCAGCAGCCATCAATCCTGGAATAATGGCATCTGGATCGTTTCCCTTGATTGTAACTACCTGATAAACAACAAATTTAGACATGAAAATAGGGCAGGAAGAAAAATAGTGGACACTCAAAATTCTAAAAAGAGGGGGAACCTTTCTGAAAATTTTTAAACTCCCAACTTTTTCACTCATCAACCATTTAGTTGCAAGTAATTAATTCATAAAAAAGAAAAAAAAAAATAGTGGTCTTCTCTGCACACTGTTTAGATAAACTAACAGAAATACACCGGTTGAATCTAGCTGTAAAGTAATAGACTAACTGATCCATAATATCAAAACTTTAGGGATGCATTTTCATTCTTCGATGAGAAGAAATGAAAAACATAAAGTGCACTTTAGGGTTGCATTTTCATGCATACCTCTCCATGATGATTCGTGGGAATTCCACCCATATTATAATGCACTGTTGGTAAAACTGGGATGGGTTCTTTGGTGACATCAACGTCAGCAAAAATGGCAGCAGTTTCTGAGATACCCGGAAGCCTCTCCTTCAGTACATCTGGTGGTAAGTGATTTAAATGAAGATATATGTGGTCCTTCAAAGGTCCTGTTAAAAGCCACAATTTAGTACCAAAGCAGGATATTAAATCTGGAAAAGAAAGAATAAATCAGTTTCCTCCTGAACAGTTATTTTGTTCTGATGCCCTGAATCAACTTGACTGTGCCTTATTAGGTGGAAGAAAGTTCATCGATGCATCTACTTAAATTCTAGATGGGAAAAAAGGTTCATACCAACACCACGACCCTCCCGAATTTCCATAGTCATGGATCTAGACACAACATCTCTTGATGCAAGATCCTTTGCTGTCGGGGCATATCGTTCCATAAAGCGCTCACCTTCACTGTTCCTAAGAATGCCACCTTCACCACGAGATCCTAATTTTAACAGAAAAAATAATTGCATTGAAATTAGTATCACCTTCATGTAGAGGAGAAAGAGACAACCAAAAGAAAATTATCATTCAAACTAGTGGTCCAGACCTTCAGTAATAAGGCACCCAGCACCATAAATTCCTGTTGGATGAAACTGCACAAACTCCAAATCCTGCGCAAGCAAGGGAAAGAAAAGTTGCAAAAGGGACTTGGGCAATTATCCAAAACCTTGCAACATCAAGAAAAGGAGAAAATTAACCTCAAGTGGAAGCCCAGCTCGTGCAACCATGGCGTTTCCATCTCCAGTGCAAGTATGAGCAGAGGTTGCTGAGAAATATGCTCTGCCATAACCCTAGAAAACAAGAGTTACATTTACATAATTTATCAGTTCATACAATGTGATCATCATTGTCAAAGGGATATGGTACCCCAGTAGCCAAAATTGTTGATGCAGCTCGAAACCGATGTAGCGTACCATCCTCCATATTTAGTGCTATCACTCCCTGGCAGCTACCTGGAATGCCAATATCATGACGGTAAAGGTAACCAACATAAGAATTGTCTTAAAATGGATCTCATACTGTGAACCAGATGGGAAGGAAGACATTATGCTTCAAATCCTATTAACCTAATGAAAATATTGTATAGAACAACCATAAACTAATCATTCAACTAAAAACTTCTACCAAAGAAATGCAGAAAGAAGCAACTAAAAGAGTTGAGATTTATCTTATGTTACGCTAAAGCGTGAGTAAATAATTTGTACTTTAATCATAAAAAATGAGTGGAAAGGTCACTGATATTAGATGAAATTTAAGTAAAGTGAAGTTAATATACCATCACTATTCATTATTAGATCCAAAGCGAAATATTCCACAAAAAACTGTGTGTTATGCTTCATAGCCTGGCCATAGAGAGTATGTAATAAAGCATGCCCCGTTCGGTCAGCAGCACACGCACAGCGATATGCCTGTCCACCTACAAAGATGACAATGCAAATGTAAATTTTTGAAGATGTGAGAATCTCAACGTTAAAGATTCTTTAGACCAATGAGGCCATAGGGACGTATAGTATGAATTTTTACCCTTTCCAAAGTCAAGACTCTGGCCACCAAATGCACGTTGATATATTTTTCCATCTTCAGTACGAGAAAAAGGAAGCCCATAATTCTCAAGCTCAATAACTGCTTTCGGTGCTTCTCTACACATGTATTGAATGGCATCCTGATCACCTATAGAACATGAAAACCATACAGGTCAAGAACTTTAATATACAAACATTGCGGGTCTATGGCTTATAACAGAAATACAATAGATTTGTGTTAGGATACTAACAATAATTTAGACTGAAAGGACTGTATAAATGGCTTAAACAGAGGCGGTACTCTGGTTTACTTTATTTATATATAAAGCCAAATGATCCAGATTCACAAGATGAAAAGAAATAACAAGAAACAACAAGGAAAAATGCAGAAAAGATCATACCAGCCTCTTGGTTTTAAGAGACCCTGGTGGCTGCTGTAGCCCTACCTCCTAAAAGTTAAAAATACCCTAGCTACTCCAACCTAATAATCCTATTTATAGACTCACATATTCCTCAGCCCAGTGGGCCCTACCACTCAGAACGTCCTTCCAATCATTTCTCCATAATAATTCCCTGTGCAGTTACTTTTCTACCCTTCCTCCTATAAGTATGGATAATTGGGGGTCTTACAATTTGTTTTGTGCATCTACAAATTTTAAATCATTTAGGATCAGCAAATATACAAAACATGAGCACATACAAGTACAAGTGTGCCGTATAGAAATCTGTTACTAACTTTGTATTGGCAGAGTAAGAAGCCACAAGCATTTTGATTCATTAGTGTGCTATTTACTAATGACAAAGCCAGGGTCACATTGCATGCCAAGAATCACAAGATTTTCGATTTATCCACAATTTTTAAATACCTACCTAGCCAATCACTCCCCTTGACAGTGTCGTACATGTGCCACCTCCAATCATCCTCAGTCATGTTTCCCAGTGCAGCATTTATACCTCCCTGTAAATCAATTGAACTTCATATTAAGTCACATTATGACAGAAGAGAGTAGACAGCATGTCGATATATATAGATGGATAAGAAACAGGAAGTGCATAATGCACAAAAAGCACAAAACCAAACAGTAAAGACAAGGGGAAAGAGAGAACCCCCTCCCAACAAAAGACACCTACATTAGAGCTTTTCAATTCATTTGAATCATAAACAGGCAATTAGGCAACTCCATGTTCCCGTACACCACCAAGAAGCAAGCAATTGAGTGTTGATACAAAAAAACACTTATCCTAAAACATACAGTGATTCCATATAAGCCAAAAATTCCAAAAAATAGCACTGGCACAATAGACCACTAAAGCTTGCCTCTGTTCCTAAAGCACCAACTTCCAACAATCTCAACCAACCAATCAATATTCACACATGTATGTATTAGATATTATATTAAACTTGTCTTTACCCACTAGCTTAATGTCACGTGGTTATTTTAATCACAGAACCAACGTGCGGCACAAAGGTGTTGGGTCATTTTTGGGGCGTGACACCAAGCTTTCAAGTGAATTGGTGATTTAAGATGGTACCAGAGTAGTAGTCCAGGGAGGTCTTATGTTTAAGCTCCTACGATGTTATTTCAAGCATGTGCACGGTGTAAAAAATGCTGCTTGTGCTTGTGCTATATACATGTGCTTATTTTCCATCCAAAATAATTCCACCTAGAACCAAGGTCCCAAATTAGGGAGGAGATGTTGCAAGAGTTTTAGATGGAGATTTATTTCTGGTAGAAGGGTGAGAATCCTTGGTGTAGTCACATAGAGAGGAGCATTTCCAATCCACCGACTGTTTAAAAAAACTAGTACAGGTCCCAACAATCAAGCCATTATTTCCTCATTGAGGTGGATCCCCAACTCACTCTTAAATAGATTAATATTCAATAAAGCCAATTCAAAAAGATGCTTCAACAGCTTCAAATTCAAAATAGTAGAAATCAACAATGTAAACCAACAAATTTCAAGTGATTTAAGTAAAATTGAGAGGTGGCAATGGGATGGGTTGAGATCTTCCCCAACTGAACACCATTAGATGTGAATATGCTAAGATCACCTTCACTATGAGATATTAATATGCCACAAGATAGTCAGAGATCAAAATGAAGAGAAAAGGAGAGCAAATCATCCTGCCGAATGCCTCAAGAAGGAATGATTTAACCTCTAAGTTTACCGTTAATGGTAATCAACTCATTTGTGCTTGAGATACAACCAAAAATCCATTTTTTAGAAGTTAACCAAAACCTTTTGCATGAAGAATAACATCCACAAAATCTCAATCAACTCCACCAAAAGCATTTTCGAGGTCCAATTTTAGAACCAAACCCTTCTTGGGAGTGATTCCAATCAATCACAAACCACTATGTTGGCCGCTAAATAAGTATATCCATATTTTATTCTCCTTTTACGGAAGTGCACATAACTTGTCCTGGCTACCAATGTCAATTGGTTCTCAACAATAGTAGAAGAGAGAACGAGTTTCACTCATTTGGATGAACATGAGCAATAAGCTTTTATGTGCACATATTGAGACGGATCACATATAGTCAGTGACAAATTTGAAATCAATAAACTTTGAAATTAGATAGTCATGGGTTTCGAGTGCCACATCAATACAATGCCAGAGTAATAAAAACCATGAAGAACACCATCACAAATTGTTTAATAGTGTTCCACTCAACATTAGTTGGAAGTGAACAAGGATGGTGGGGGCACAGATTTTGGAATAAACCAAAAGAATTAATATCCAATATCCTGAGCAATGAATAAACGGATACGTCTCTACAGAGAACCTCTAAAATCAGCTTCTTCTTTGGCAAACAGCCATATTTTATGGAAAATTTTTGTACTTTCATCACCATCCTTGATCTGTTCCAATTTACGACAATAATGTCAATAAATGTCTTGGTCTGCTGGATCTTCATTTTTTTCCCTTAGAGAATATTGAGTCTCCTGCTAACTAGTTGTTAATAAAACATTAACCTCTGGGATTGCTCAGTGCCAAAACTAGATCAAGCTAAATATCCAACAAAGAGAGATATGTTCGTCCATGTTGAATGGAGAGACAATGCATAGGTCCACAACCCTCAGCCAAGTATCGAGATTTTACTTAGTGGGGGATGAGGGGTTCAGCAAGGCTGGCTTGTGCCCCAAAACAAGGTGCAAAATCAGCCTCTGTTCGAAGCAGGTTTTCAGTCTCAATATTCTCCTCTTCAAGGGAGTTGATTAGGCTGGAAGACCAACCAATGAGAGATGAAAGAAAGTGAAATGTTGGTTAATAGCATAACGTCGTGCTAGTGGGTCAGGCATCAGCAGGGGGTTGGAGGGATCAGGGCTTGGGTTGGAGTTCTGGGCAAACATCAAAAGAAGTAATAGCCTAAATAATCAAATGTGCCATTCAAACTTCAATTATGAAGTTTATATTTTACCCTATAGGAGAAAACCCAAAATAATCGACATGTAGGGAAGGGCCATTCCTAAGTCTGCGAAACAAACAAGACGTTTTTAACCTAAACAGAAAGAAAAAATACCATTCCCACCGTACAGTAAGTTAACATAAGTCCAAATTCTCTGTACCTGCGCTGCAACCGTGTGAGAACGGGTTGGAAAAAGCTTAGTAATGCAAGCAGTATTAAATCCATGCTCTGACAACCCGATAGCAGCTCGAAGCCCTGCACCACCCGCACCTACCACGACTGCATCGTATGTGTGATCAACCACAGTGTATGAGGAGCGACCAGCCGTCTGACATGAGCCAAAGAAGAAATAATTTAGTATTACATAAAACCTATAAGCAGTCACCATTTCTCGGAGAAGTTTAACACAAACACCGGAGCCGTATGAAAGAAATATGAGACAGTCGCTACGATCAGCACAATCAATGCAACCAATGCAAAAAATAATAACATTACGTTCTTTTGAGCACGCAAGTAGCCAAATGAACACAATATTGAAAAACACGATTCACTAACAATCCATTACGATGATATAAAAAACAAACAACAGCGAGAGAATGATGAAGTATATAGTCTCTTCATCCATTCCACATGCCATCCTAGACAAATAAAAAGGAAGACAAAAAACCACAAGAAACGAGAAAACATAATCAAAAGCAAAGATCCAGACAAATGTTCAAGCTCAAATTCAATAATGAAAAGCTGTGACTGGAGGTCATACCGAATCGGCGGAGAAGAATCTAGAAAATTGAGATCTGAGGTGATCATTGGGGGACGATTTCCTGGAAAAGGAAGAAGAAGCACGAAGACCACGAGAAACACAGCGCCACATCTTGCTTAGAAACCTCAGTTCAACACCTTGCAATCGCCTGAATAATCGAAATGGAAGAGAAGACGGCGGTTCTACCGGTCTTGAAGCTCGCCGGAGGCCGGAAAATAGGGGTTTGGATTGGGGTTTGTTTTTCCAGAGAACGAGTCTCAGGTGGAGGCGAATGTGAGAGAACAGACCCTCCTAACTATCACTAATAAGTATTAATGTAATATTTTTTTTATTGTCTTTTTTTTTTTTTGAGAAAGTGAACAAATATGTAAATGTAACTGAGATAGGGTCTTTTCTTTTTTTTTCAAATAACAAAATAGCCAAACTATTTCTAAAATATTACGAAATCTATTCTATTCTTTCTGTCCATCATAATTTTTCAATCCAAAACTTTTGGGTTGAAGTCACTGTCCACAATCTAAAATGCATATTGGTTTGTTGTGATAGATAGAATTCTCGATCGAATTGAAGTTTAATTCAATCAAAGTCGTCAAATTTTTGGGTCGTAAGATTTCTTATCTATGTGAAGTTTTTTTATAAAAGTATATATTTTTCTTGTTTATTCGCTAAATTTATCTTGTTTTTGTAAAATTTCTAGAGAAGATAACAAAGGTACACACAATCTAATAATTTTAGCTTCATCTTATGAGACCTCGTATATTTCAATATAGTTATTTTATTCATCTTCTTTATCTCTAGTATTCGAAAGAAATTAATGTTTGTTTATTAAATTGTTATGTCAGTTTTAACGAATCTTAAATTGTTAAAAATGCAACATGCACAGTGACGGTAAGATCTTTTAATTCAAAAATTACAAAATGAAACTTGTCTATCAATTTATATATATACATATAAAACATGTATATAATAATGTTTTGAAATCACACGTTATGAATTATATTACATCATAAATTTGTTCAATCCGAGATGTTATTTGAAATGGTTTCATATATATATATATATATATATAAATGTACTAGGTCATGAATGATACACGTGAGATGAGAAGACAATATTCAAACAAAAGATATAATCACTCTTTTGAAAACTGTGAAAGAACTAACTATTGTTATAAAACAAGGTAAGAATAAAATAAAAGGTGAAGGGGTTGGAGATGTAAATTGAAAGGAAGGAATGGTCTAATGTTGCGTTAAAATGGTGGCACTATAAGTGGCAGATTCTATATTAACGCGTCGCGGGGGTAATGAGACTACGTGGGCATGGTTTAAATGGCGGTCACGGAGAAAAAGGTGAAGGGCAGGTACGTAATGGTCCAAATTAATTCACGCAACCATCTTTATTTGCCTATAACGTGGGTTATTCATCCACCACGCGACAGTCTTCTTCTTCTTCTTTTTATTTTCTCTTATTCTCCTTGAAGAGACGTGGTTGGATTTACAAAATTAATTGATAAAGCCTCGCGTTCATTAAATTATTATAGTTGAATTGACATTAAAATCAATCTTTTTAATGTCTGTATTCTTTAAGGATTTTCTAAGGTTAAAATCAATATTTTTTAAAATAATATATGCAGTTTTTAAACCCATGATTATTGATTATAATTGAATTGACATCGACATGTTCTAACACTGAATCGTAATTATAAAAAATGACTAATTTAATCAAATATTAAATCTACGATAAAATATATATGTTATATTGGTGATACTAATAGATAGTAAATGTTCTATCAGTAGTATTAATAGATAATAATAGAAGTTTATCGATGTTATAATCCAAAATTTTGCTATATTTTGTAAATATTTTAGCTTATTTTACTATATTTAAAAATGCTTCCTAAACTAAATTAATTTTGGATTATCAATTCTAAAAAAAAAAAAGAAGACTAAAAACATGTTTTAAAATAATTTTAAACGTAAGAGATAGATTGGAATAGGAGCATAATGTTTACACTTTTTTATGTTATATTGTCTATTTGACTAATACTTTATAGTTTGGGGTTTAGCTCAATACCTAAGAACTTGAGTTGGAGTATAATATTTGCATGACTATCTATAAAATCCCAAATTTAAATTTAACATATGTTCAAGTCTTTTCATCAATGAACTATAATCAACATCATCGAAAAAACTTCAAATCTTCCCACACAATATATTTCCCCGATTAATAACACCATTTGAAGTCTATATTGAAACTAAATAACCTAACAACTAAGCAACAATGACAAAAAAGAATACATCGGTAACAAAATCATTTATTTAACACACTTCAAGTCGAAATTCACACTATAAGTTGTCTAAAGACCAATGTATAGAGACAAATTATGTAAAAAAAATACCTCAAACTTTCTATGCTTAACCAACATCTCCTTCAAACCTATTTTACGTGTACAAAATAAAATATTAGTGATAAACACAAAAAGTGACACAAAGCTTGAAAATAGAGGAAGCTGACTACAAATACCTTGTCAGTAAAGGAAAAAATGATTTAGCAGTTTTTACTGAAAACCAATATTCATGCCTTCAATGCGATTTTACTGTTGATTTCAACGTTGTTGGGGTGGAATTTGATTGGAAGTTAATCGATTTTGATTGAAAACAAGTTGTTAAGAAACTTGTAACTAATGGAGGAAGGGGGAATTGGCAAGGCTTGCGCTATGGTTTCAATAACAACAACCTCCAAGGACTAGAAGAATGATGGAAATAAAAGGAGAGAATCAAATGAAAGATCATGAAGATAGATCAATCGTCAACTAAAAGAACATTCGAAGACGATGGAGAAGAATGATAAAGTATGGTCAGAGTTGGAACAATAAAAACCATAACAAAAAATAAGATAAAAAATGATAAAAAAAATTTGATTTAAAACTAATCAAACAAAACAAATCGAGTCTAGATCGTTAAATCCAAACATAAACTTCTTCTACTAGGTTACTATATCCTATCTCATTGTAGTCCACAAAACATCCCTTAATATGGATTGAAATTCAAGCAACCCATTCCAAAATTTGAGGCCACTATAATTTTATTGGCTTAAATGGAAGGAGCCTAGTAAAGGGTTGGGCTCTTACAAGCAATATATGGTAGAATACTAATTAAAGAAGATGTTGTATTTGGGCCTCTTCAAGCCTCCTTGCCCAAAAAGTTGACTCACATGAATTAGGAATAATGAATAATGACAAATATATCAATTACATTATTCATACTTTTTTAAAGTTTACCATTATAACAAAATCTGTCCAATTATTACTAATAGAATATATTGTAAATATTTATTTATCGCGATGATTAAGCTACATAAATATTTAACAATAAAAGTCTATCATTTATAAACGTTGCTATATTTACATTTTTCTGAAAATGTTATTATATATTTAATTATTATTCTTAAACTCACTATTCTTTATAATTATTGGATGAATCATAAAACTCTCTTGATATAGAAAGTGTTTTCCTCCTGCTTTTACTTTCTTCTAATTAATACAATAGGATTTCTCATCATTTTTGCTATCTTACTATATTTTAACGTCAATTCCGTCCTAATTTAGGATATAAAGATTACCATATTTCTAAATTAAAGACAGTGATTCAATCCGATAGCACTTGTTTCATTTCTTCAAGAGATCAGCAACACATTGCTTCTTTAGGCTCCTCCATTTTTTAAAAGCATCAAAGGTTTTCATCCAACAATTATAACCTCATCTATTCCCATCATTTAATAACGAACATCTATTTGATAACATCATTCCTCAATCATACACTGCCAAATTTAATCAAGTGAATGATCTTCAAAACATATAAATATTTTCAAACATTCTATAAAGTAATTTATATGAAACCAACCATCTTTATTGTTTTACTATAAATCTCAAAATCAAATTTTCACAATAATTATAATTCTAAATATCAAATATAGTAGAGTTTTTAAATGGTAACCAAACGTTCAAAATCATTTTAGAGAAATTAAGTGGTAGATGATCTTTGTTCCGTGATTGATCGAAAATCAACTCCAAAATAGTTATCTAATTATATTTTTATGTAAAATATTGTTTGTTAGTCATTTGTAAATTTTTTTAATTATGAATTTTAGAACAAAAGATGACATACATCTATCTTTAAAATGTTAATAAAACACACACTTATATAAACAAACATGTATCAACCATCTATATAAAAATTTAAGAATAAAATAAACAGAAATAGATCTTTACCTTAATTACTTATTATTCAGTCGGACACTTTCGGTGTCCTTTACGTTTCATTATTATTAATATTTTGAAAAAGTTAATTATAATATATATTAATAAATAACGTAGAAAATAAGCCTAATGTATACAAAATATTTTTAAAAAATAATTAAAAGAAAAAGAGTCTATCAAGTTGGTAAAGAAGCAATTATGGAACATCATTTCATAGAGATATTACATATTAATCATAAAAAGACAAGCATATAAAGTTGTAAATAATTTCAAATATGATTTTGGAAGCATATATATATGTGTGTGTATATATAGTTTCACTATAAATGTTAAGTTGGGTATATTATTTAATTAAAAAATGAATTTTAAGAAATATGAGATTGTCACGTCAAACAATTAATACAATAAATACAGAAGTAATTGGGTTGTTTGAGTGTGTATGCAATTATGATTTGATATTAAAAGGCCGAGATTTTCGGCAAATGCATGCTTGAGTTCCCACTAATCATAAGCATTACACAGTTATTATCATTCTTAATTTATCAATTAACTAATCAATCTTATTTTAATTGTTGTAATGAAGGAAAACATAGTGTGTTAAATGCTTCACATTGGTAATGGGTCCCATCGCCGAAAGTACTCACACATGTATTATAATTAGTATGAATTTTTAATTTTCTTAAAAGATTAATAAAAGTAAACCAAAAAGTTATTCAAATAAAATTTATTTAATAATATAATAAAATTTAAAATTATCTGTTAATAGAAGTTTATTAATTAATGCTATCTATCTTTGATAGTTTATAAAATTTGGTATATTTATGAATATGATCTATTTTTAAATATATAAAAAAAATTGAAATTATTTATACAATTTTATACTAGTCATTTAAGCTTTCTTTTTAATTATTCATAAAAATTTATATTATTATTATTAGAATTATGATTGTGATGATGAGATCTATAGAATCTTGGAAAAGAGGCTACTATAGTTGAAAGAGAAGGAAAGAAGTTTTGTATTAAGAGGCTAATAATAAAACCATGCACAAGAATTGATGTTGTAACAATAATCTTATCATGATTGAAGTTGGAATAATGTAAGAGCTTATCTATAATTAATTGATCTTTTTCTTTTAAAATAGGGTGTATCAAGAAATTAAACATGATATAATGTTGATTGTATATAGACATTGAGTGATGCTTACTTTGACAAAGTGATGAGGATATTACAAAATTATTCTTTGCAAAAAAAAAAATTATGGTTCAACTTAGAGATTTGACCAAATTAATTCATAACTTTCAAAGTCGATTGAAGGTGGAAACTCAAAGTTAATGTTACTCGATTTTTAGGTCTCCAATGATACTTGTTTGGTTTTTTTAGATTAAATTTATCAACAATATTTCAACTAACCAATTCTATGTTTGAAAAAAAAAAAATCAAGCAAGAGTGTTGAAACTTAAAAAGAAAATAGTTATAAAATTTTATTTTTATTTTAAGAAAACTAAAATTGAAATCATTTATCAAATGAAAGATTATTAATTAACATGATTCACCATCAACTTTAGAATCTTTATCTCGTAAAACAAGTATTTTCATCAAACACTCGTCAATTTTATACTCATTCAAATAAAAAATTAATCAATCAAGAAAAAGTAAAAAAAAAAAACGAGTATGGCAAATAATTTATGAACACATCTACAAAATATAACTTAGGAAGCAACACAACAAACATCAATGAATAAATCACAAAGGACAACTAAAGAGGGCGAGGGGTCTTAAATTTAAAAAACAGGGCCACGAAACTGTAGTAGATTTGTATGAAATTGAACTAATAAAACACGTCCAATCTTTTAAGTTCATAACATGATTGTTAGTGGGCCTTTGATTCCACTCCACCATTATCTAATCTCATCATCAAGCATTTAATTTTCCTTCCATAAAACCAAAGTAAACTAGTCAAAGATCACGACTGATTAGCAACAAATAAAGACAAAGCCCCCAAATGGGTGTGGGAAAATTGTTTGGAAGAAGGAATGGCCACGTCTAAATCCAAGCGTGAACAATGATTGTAGGAAAGGATTGTGATTTTCTTCGTTTACGCATTTTGTCGAACAGGTTGTGAGCAATGGCAGTTTTGGGACTTTGTGAACTCGACGGAGAAGCAAAGGCAAAGGAATCAAAATGACACATAATTGGCATTTGGTCGTGAAAAGAAAAGGAGGGATTTGAGGGATTTTTTTTCTTTTTGGCTGTGACGGCGTTTTGTGTTTATTAAAAGAGAAGAGTCATACGGCTGCTGCTGCGGGTTGAAGATATAATTCATAGGCACGGCAGTCAGGGCGCTGCTCTTTTCTTTTTCTCTCTCTAATTACTTTGAATTGGAAGCTTCTATTACGTGTTATTTATTTTACCTTGTGCTTCAATTCAAAGTTAAAAAATTTGAAAGTAATTGTCATGTTAAATTCATTTAGTTAGTAAAACAATCTATTTGGTTGGTGATTAGCAATGTAGATTGCAAAGTTTAAGCGTGTTGATGATCGTAGAGATGTATATATATCAAAGTTTTCCTACCATACTTGACATACTCAATACTAGTAGGTTATGTGACACCATATCATCCTATGGCTACATTTGCTCTACTTTTACAACCGTTTGAATGAATATATAGTTTAAACACAATAACTATCAAGTTAATTTTTTTTTTTTCGAATTTGAAACTATAAATTTATGTGTCAAGAAAATTCGTATAATATTAAATTTTAGATTAGCGACATTATGGATTGAATACATTTTTGTCATCTTTTATAGAGTTAATTCGATATTTTTTTCTTTAAAAAGTAGTAATTAATATTTTATGTTTAGCTTTGAGACGGTGTTTTAACAAAAATGCTGATCTTGTGTAGTTCAGATTAACCAAAACTTCAAACTCGTGTCTAGATCGTCTCAAGTTTTGTAAATATAAACTTGATTAAAATGGTGAACATAAGGTAGTCTATATGTTTTTTCACAATTTTTTTCGCCACATGTTTCTTTTAACCTTCCATCTAATCTTACCGTCACAATTAAATCAACGAATGACAAAAAAGATCTAAGGCAATGATGAGGGAAGGATATTTTGAAAATTAAAAAAAATAAAATAAATTATTATTGATAGAGAAAATATTTACAAAATACACTAAAACATTTAGTTGGTGAATACTTTTGTAAATAGTTTCAATATTGTGTGATATTTAAAAAATGTCCAAAAAAGAATCCATTTCGCTACCCCATTCTACATAGCAAGAGGAAAAAAAAAACTATATGGTTAAATGTAGGTGGACAATTGAGTGTGTTGGTATAAAGTG
This sequence comes from Cucumis sativus, assembly GCF_000004075.3. Lineage (NCBI taxonomy): Eukaryota > Viridiplantae > Streptophyta > Magnoliopsida > Cucurbitales > Cucurbitaceae > Cucumis > Cucumis sativus. The sequence goes on from NC_026658.2 coordinate 3,335,541, forward strand.
CAATTTATAAACATCTTTTTTCATAGTTAGTTCTTTCCATGCAGTTTCTTTTATAATCGATCATACATTTTCTTTATTTTGGAAAATAATAAAGGAGATTTTGTTTTAGCCTAGCTGATTCAACCTAGCGAAAGATGGCATGAAACTTGTAAAATTGTAATAATGACAAATATATAACAATAATTGTGTAGAAATAGTAATGAAAGATAAGTATGACAAAAATTTATATGAGTTATCAACTAGAATTATATTTTGCAACAATAGAAATCGGTCCACACGCTAGAGTGATATTTAAAAAAAAAAAAAAAGACTTACCTAATTATCTTTAACTTGGCTCTTAATTTGATCTATCCAACTTGTAAAGTAAGTCTCATGTTTGTACAATATTTTTTTAGTTATATTGAGCATAAAAGATAAATTCTATCTATCTATATCAATATTGCATGTTTAAAATATACGATCTTAGATCTATATTTTAGTGGTCGATGATCTATTTTCTTCGATTTGTTGGAAGAAGATCTTATCATTTGTCCTAAAAACTCATCTAATTCAACTAGTTGAAAATGACAATAAAAGTAAAATTTGTTGCATATGGAAGATGGAAAATGGAAAAAATGGGATTTATGGGTGGGAGTCTATGTGACTTGATTACACATCTACTGCACAAAATTTGGATGTTGATTGCTAGTGGAAATTTTGAGTATGAAGATGATATGTTTGTCACCTTGTTGAAGAAAATGAAATAATGGACAAATATGACAACAAATCTCTGTTCTTGCCTAATATATCATTTTTTTTTAACTAAGATTTATTGAAAATATATATGATTATCCCTACTTTTTTTAGGATCAAAATTTAAAATATATTAATATTATATTTTTTTCATTAAAATTATTATTATTATTTAAACAAATTTGGTAAAATTAACTCAACGACTAAATTTAAGATTTATTTAAAATGCAAGATTAAAATTAGATGGACTAGTTATTATATTGAGAGTAATTAATATATATGTAACAAAAATCTAATATATTTATGGTTCGTATAACAAAATAAGAAAAATCCATGACGTGCAATTATTTTATATCTTATTTTCAATTTATTAATCTCGGAACATCTCGATTAAATTAATTAGGCTCAAGATCGAATAACTAAAGACAAAAGACTTTCATCTCTAAGAATCTCGAGACAATGTATGTCCAAAATCGAATAAAATAAAGGCAAAACTTTTTCATCCCATAGCATCTTGGTGCAATTAAGGTATGATATCGAATAACTAAATACACAATTCTTTCATTTTGGGACAATGTATGTCCGAGATCGAATAAAATAATTGTAGAAATCTTTCATCCCGGGTCATCATAGTGCCACTAAGGTCCAAGATACAGTAACTAAATGAAAAATTCAAGGAAAAATTCTTTCAACCCAAGCATGATATGCCTGAGATCATGTATCAAAATGTACATGATCGTTCTACACGATCGTATTCACGCATGTGTGGCCGACTTCTAGTGTGTTGACTTTGGGTAGTTTTGATATTTTAGATTGTAAACTTGTAAGCTTGTGAGCCTTTTTTGTTTTTAAAATTATTATATAAAATGTAAATATTTTGTCGATTTATTATATTTAAAAAAAAAACTAGTCATATTAAGTAATACTATTAATAAACTACGTAACCAACTAAATTTTTTATCTTTACCATTTGTGTTGGGCTAATTTGTTTTTGTCAGTTTTGCAAAAGTTATATATATACACAGACAACAAAAAGGTCATGTCAATAAATTGACGGTTGATTTCATTTTGGCACTAACAACTATCACATATATTCAACGATTGATTTCTACCTGATTTTTTTTTTTTAAAGTGTTTTATAGAAACATATTCAAATATAATAAAATGAATCAAAATATTAGTTTAAGATTCTATCACCAATAGAAGTTTATCATTCTATAGTTGATCAGTTACATTAATAAAAACTAATAAAAATTTATATAAAAAAAAACAGGTTTCAAGTGCCTAACATTTTAATTTGCTATATTTTAAATCGTTTTATTATCTACTATAGTTAAAATAAAAGTTAAAAATAGGTATATTTATAAAAATAAAAATAAAAAGAGGGGAAAGTGAAAAAAGAGAGAGATAGGATGGAGTCTTATCAAATGGGGCTGTAAAGGGAGTCGTACCAAAGCAGACCAGAAGGCATGGTAGTTGGTTGGTTAGGTTGGGTTGGCCATTCACATTCCCCCACACCTTCAACTCTCTTTCTCTCTCTATTATTTACTTTTATCATATTCCAAAATCTTACCTTCTTCCTATACTTGTTTAAAATTTCAAAACATATTCACATATTTGTACCTTTTTTAATGTAAGCAATGTTTTGTATAATTTTTTCCAATGAAAAACACAACTATTGTGTAACCAACTTCATGAAAATTAATTTGGAGAGATTAAATATAAAATGGTTGAAAGCAACCGATTAAATGGAAGGAATTGCATAGAGTGAGAGTGAGAGTGAGGAGTGATATAATATTTTAATATTTGAACGAAATTCGCATTTATTTTTATTATAGTTTGAAAAGGAAGAGGCCACGCCACACGTGTGGGTGCGGTACCTGGCGCTATCCCCCACGCCCTCTGTACCTTTCCCCTCACCCGCACGGGCGCTTCCTCTTTCTCCTTCACTCCTTTTTGCCTTCTTCTTTTCTTCTTTTTTTTAGCTTTCTATATCTTTTTAATTCAACTTCTTTTTTTTCTCCCAACCCACCGACGTTTTATTTTATTTTGTTTAACTTTTTTAACGACATTAATTATTTTTTACCCTTTTCTACTATTTTATTCTAGAATCTAATCATTTATAAAATATAACAAAAATTAGGGGATCTCAATAATTTAATAAATCAAGATATATGTATATATAGTCATGTTTCTAATTTATGATTATATTTTATTATAACGGTAAATATTTTTATATACGTTTCTACTTTTAGTTATTGTCGTCAACCTTCTATCTATATTATTTAAATTTATGGAAAAGGTAAATTTTTATATTTTAAAATAGAGATAAAAGGAAGCTTTGCTTAAAGCATGTGTGGGAGAAGTGAGGGTTCCAAAGTAAATAACTTAAAAAATTTAAGATAATTTTATATAGAAAAGTTACATATGAGTTAAAACTTTTATGGTAGGACACTTGCTATAATTAACATTAACACACTTTATAATATTAATAAATGTAATATGATATAAAAAAATTTACAAAGAAATAAAGTATATTACTAATAGATTTTGTTATATTTAAAATTATTTAAAAATGTTATCATACATTTCAAATTTTAATCTTGATATTATTTTATTAAAAGTTTAAATAAGTATTACTAGTCATAAAATTAGCATTTAATAAATAATAATAATAAAAGATTTAAAATGGTAATGAAGAATTATAGTTTAGGGATTGGATGAATAGATAATTTAAAAAATAATTTTAAATATATAAAAATTAAAAGTTGAAATTATGATTTGTTATAAATTTTAAAAAAATGAAAGTTGGATCATGGAAGGTCAGAATTGGAGAGACTATACGTGAAAAGAAAAAAGAAGAGTGATGGGAGAAAGAAAATGAGAAAGTAGAGAATAAAAAAAAAGCATCATTCCTTTGTACATTACATCGTGTGAATAAAGAGTCAAAATGCTCAAAAGCAAAGTTGCAGGCCAAGTGTGTACACGCGACTAGTAATGATGTACGCACGTGGACATTATTATTCTTTTTAAAACAAACCCCAAAACAGGGGACCAAAATCAATTCACCTCAACACTTCTCCACTCCACGACCTATCTAACAAAAATAAATAATCACTACTTTCTTTCTACACAAACAAAGCGTTCAAAACAGTATGAATCGCTAAATTATGAGTGACCCCTATTACAATATTTAAATAAGATAGTAAACGCCATATAGATTGAGAGCCAAAGAACCTGCATTGACACAAATAATGTTGATTGAGCCATTTTGTTTCGATCATCTCAAATTGTCCCATCAATTACAAGAAAATAAAAGATGTATTTATCTCTCACTATATAAATTATTTGGACTATCTCATGAAAAAGTTGCCATGCAAAAAAGAAAAAAGATAAAATTTAGACCACACCAATATCATTGCTAAAAAAACATAATATCAATTGTGGTATTACATCATTAACAATTTTATCTAAAATATCAATAAACATGGAAATATTTAACGAATCGTAAATATATGTATAGCGATAGAAGTTTATGATTAATAAAAACGTTATTATATTTATAATTCTTAAATAATATATTTTATTAATATAGAAAATTATTTTGTTTAAAATAAAATACAATATCTCTAAAGACAACGACGAAATATAAAATGGTGTGTTTAAAGGAAAGATTTAGGGGCTGGCAATGGCGGAGAGCGGACCCTTTTGTAATTGAGAGCTTATCGGCTAAAGAGAAAAGGCGTTGGCTTCCTCCATAAAAGCACTGTTGCCATACTGTTGGTTCCAATTATTTTTTTTATTATACTATTTAATATTATGTATTTGTGTTTAAAACCATTTCCAACTGTGTCATAAAGTGACATTTGCCTAATTTGGGTATTAAGGGAACGGATATAAATTTGTTTAGTTGAATCATATCTTAATTAATCACTTAAGTTATGATTAAGTTGGGTGGGCGAATGGATGTTAGGTGGAAAGAAAAAAAAAATTACATGAATCACAAATACTAAATTAAGTAGTCCTTTTTAAGTATTAAATATCACAGTTCCAAAAAGTACAATGAGATTTAAAACTAAGATTAGTTGAGTTATTATTTATCAAGGACCATTCAACTAACAAAGAAATGCATGAAAGAAAGGGATCAAATAGGTCTTAGAATATATATTACAACATTGGGTTTAGAGAAACTGGAGCATGTTGATACAAGTACTGCACAAAGTTGGAGTTATGGTGGTTTAAAATTGCTATTTATGAGGGACGTCGGCCTCCAATATTCTCCATATTAACAACAATTTAAATGCTTGTGGGAAAAGTACTATTCAATCATGGACGCCCCTCTCTATCATTTATTAAAAAGATAAACGAAAACCTCGCATGTTTTTATTTAAAACACAAATAATAATACACTAATTTTGTAAAACCATATAATTGTTGACCTAATAAAAAAAATATATAATATTTTATTATATCATGTCCTTCCATGAGATATTAAACAAAAATTATATATCGAATCGTATTTCAAACAACATCTATCTTTCATTATGTGTTCTACCAAATTGTTCAATCTTATCATTTGTTAATAGACACAAGTAGTACTAATAATCTATCATGGTATGTGGTAAATTAACAGGTTCATTTTGTTATATTTATAAATAACTCTTAACATTATTAGATAAAATATAAATAATAATTATTTCACGGTATCAACTGTAATTTCAATCTTTGAATTTAAATGTTCATTATTATCTTTCATATAAATGTTTATCTATATAAAATCAATACAACTCGTTTAGAAAAGAAATTGTTTTAAATGAGAAACGGCTAAAATATATATAGATGTAACAAAAGTTTACTATATATCAGCAATAAATTGTCGTAGACTATCAATATTTATCTACATTTATTAGTAATATCATATTATATTTATAAATATTTTGATTTATTTTTTATTATTAATAAATATTTTAATTTATTTTTTTATATTTAAAAAACAACTCCTTAAACACTCAACATTTGAACAAATATATTAAACTCTCACAAAATTTAAACCTCAAGGAAAACATAAGCATGAATTATGGAAAAATCGTCCAAAATATAATTTAATAAAAAAATAATGTATAATAAATTTTATCTTTTATTGAATTTGTTTGGTGAAGTAAAAATAATTTGTTAATTTTTCTATATTTGAAAAAACCTCTAAACTATCATAAATATTTTAAAATATAAATATTAGATTACTGTAAATTGAATTAATATACTTTTAGTATCACGTATTATATATATTTTTGGTCACAAATGAGTTATCATGTGATACTTGAGATTTAATTCTAATAATAAGTCGATTAATGAGGATAGAGTGAGGTCGGCTGGTAGTAGTTTGGGATATATTTTAATGATTGAGGAAGCATTGTAGATGAAATGGATGGTTGAAGCAATCCAAATTAATTCTTGTGTTTTAATACACAATCCATTACTAACAGTGCAATATGGTGTGTGTTTGGTACTATGTACCTATTTTGAATAGAAATATTGAATATACTCACAATCTTTGGCCTTTTTTATTGACTTCTTTTTTTATATATATAAAAGAAATAAGGTCTAAATTAAATATATATTTATGAAACAACATAATTTGGGTCTATTATTGTTTGTTTTTTTGTTTGATTGAAATCCTCATAACTATATTGTACGAAAATGTTTGGACATATTTGATAAACTTTGTGATATTGCAAAAATAGGCCTAATTGATAATGATTCTAGTCATTTGATAATGATGGTCTCTTCATTAACTTTATGTGTGTTTATTTGAATAGAGAAGTGAAGTTGGGTTGAGTACTATTAATAGGGAGTTGAGTTATTGTATGGTATTATTGAAGTTGAATTTGTTTAATCATTCAAAATCAACTTTAATGATTTGAAAATTGCACTTAAAAGTTTGTTTGATACTATTGAAGGAGAGTTGTTTAAACCAACTTAGAAGTTGGTGGATCAAACCCCTTCTTATGTATATAGTCTATGTTTTTCTTCTTAATTAACTAGTTGATCTGTGTAGAAATGGCTACTGGTATTGCACCTTTGGCATCCTTTAGGCACATTATCTCCTTGATATGCACTGAGAAAGTGAGAGAGAAATTGATCTTGGTTGTCGATTGTTTTAGTTTATTTGTTAAAAAAACCACAACCTTCAAAAAACTATAATAATATTGTATTATTTTAATTTTAACTTTTTTAAAAACACGTGTATTTGACACTTAATCATATTTACAAATTGAAAACATTTCTTATTTTTATTCGAAAATTGTATAATTATTTTTTTATGAAAATTTATTGGAAAGACTTCATCTAAAGAGTTAATACATTGCTAAAAAATAGTTAATATCTAATAAAAAAATTGGTACAAAAAAAAAAATTATCAAAAATAGAATATTTAATAAAACATTCACAACTAAGGCTAAAAGTTTTTACATAATATTAGTGATTTTGTTCCATGAATGGTAAATAGTTGGTCGAATTTTTTCATTCTTTAAAAAACATCTAAAAAATGTGTACCAAGAATCCCAACCCAATTCTTGGATGAAATTTTTAGAGAATAAAGTTTGTAAACCAAAACAAAGAAATCTAACTTTAACGTAGTTCAAATATCATACCAACATATTGAAGCCTTAGAATATAACATGATTTGCAATCTATTTCATCAATAGACCAACCACGTCATATTATACAAATTTTTTATAGTAAAATACGTTGTCAACTGTCATATTCCATCAATCAATAAGTGATGGAGAAAAACAACTAACACTTCAAATATCTTATTGAAAGCTTTCAAATATAGAAATAAAATACTATTCATAAAAATAAAACATAAAATTATACCAAATCCATCTTAATTCTATAAGTAATAATTTTGTTTGTAAAAGTTAAACCATTTATTCAATTGAATACTTTAATTCTTAGTCCATTTTTTAAAAAATAACAAAACAATTTTGATTTGATTTTTAACCATTAGTGTAAATAGTGTCTATACACTCAAATTTGGTTTATTATCCACTAAACTATAATCAAAATATAATTTAATAATCATTTTTAGTGGGTGTTAATAAATCATTTTAACACCGTGGGTTACTTAAATTGAGTTAGATAGAGGAGATGAACCAATCTGGTTTCTAACTCGTTTCCATTTTGGAAAATAACTAAGCTCCTAACTTGAGTTACAAGTGTCAATGACACCCTTCTTTGAGCCTTTCTTTTAGCAATAAAACCCTCTAATTTTTTATTTTGTATTTTTTGTATTATTTGGATGTGGACATAACATTTCAGATGAGAACAAATATTGTTGATGATAAAATTTTAAAAATATTTATAAATATAACAAAGTGTAACGTTTGATAAATTAGTATATGTGTTTATATGATACACATAGATACATATAATAGTTTATCGACTTGATCGTAAATATACATTAATATTTTAGTAATTTTGTAAATATTTTTATTCATTTTTGCATAATCAAAAAAAGAATTAATACTTTTTGATTCCATCAAAATATCAACTTGTAATATTTTTAGTTAGCTTTGTGGTTACTCACTTTTCTGTTTCCTTTCGACTCAAGTTCAAATTTCACATTAATTAAAACTATTCAATTTTATTCATTATTTTTTTATTTTTATAGTTTTTTTTTCAATTTTTTGTCTTCTTCTTCAACGTATTCTTGAAGCTTTCGAACTAAGTTTTTATTTATTGTATTAGTTCTCGTTGGGTTGTCTAAGTTATATTTTTGTTATATGTCCAATATCTTATTGATTTATTCTCGTTGGTTATTGTAAATTTAATTTAAAATCAAATATTTTTTTGAGAAAATTGACGAGGTCACCGTCTCCCTTGAAAAAAAAGTAATAATAATTATGAGAGGTACTATATATATACATATATATATATATATAAACTATATAGCCCCATGTCAATAAATTTTCTAGATCCACCCTAATAGCAAATATCATAGTTTATCAACGATAGACCACGATAGAGTACTATCTAAATTTATTGCAACACACATAGTAGTCTATCGGGTATAGAAAGCAAATATGTGCACAAATGCATTATACTTTAAAACCAAAATAACATAATTTTTCTCTACAAAAATATAAATTTACATTCTTAAACATTGGAGCTTATGCTAATGTAACTAGAAAATTAATAATGACAAAATTGATAATATCTTTTAACAAATATAATAAAATATCATTCGATAAACTGCAATAGACTACTATAGGTCTACTATGACAGATAGTATATCGTGAATATAAAGTAAAATACTGCTATGTTTGTAAATATTTTTGTTCGTTTTAATATATTTGAAAAAAAAATTATTTTAAATAAAAAACTAAATTGTTTTTTTAACAAATATAGCAAAATTTAATAGTCAACTAAGGATGACATTGATATAACATCTATTTATTAACACGTACCTACAATGTTATTCTATATTTGTAAATATTTTAATTTATTTTGTTATATTTAAAAAATAATAACTCTATTAACTATTATAGGGTAGATTTAAATGTAATAGTGGAAATATTGATTTTAAGAAAAGATATTTAACACATCAAATTTATATTTGATAACAAGGTGTTAGAAATAATTGTGGTATATTTATAATTGATATCTAATTCTTATGTTCCATTATATAAGTTAATTTTGAGTTATCTAATTAGTAGCTATATTTTTTATTTGAAAATAGTTAGGATAAACATCTATTTCTATAGTCTTTTTATGGCTAAATTCTTACATGTTGGTTGATATATATATATATATAGATAGATATTAAAATTAACAAAGAACATTTTACACAAAAATGGAATTAAGTAATGATTTGGAGAGTGATAGATGGAAATTCACGTAACAAAAATCACTACAAGACCAACTGATCTTAAACACCTAATACAATTAGTTTGAGTTTAAAACTTATAGAAGCTAAATCGAAATTTCCATTTTAGAGCTAAAAGAATCAGAGTGAGAGAAGCTTATAAAAGGAAGCTCATCGTCTTTACAAAAGTTTCTCAAATTTCCATTTTCCCCTTTTCGAAATCTCTCTCTGTTTCTTCTTCCAACTTTCTTCTCCAGCTTCCTTCTTCCTCGATTCTCTCAACAACCCCTATGTCTGATTCCATTTTTCTGTAGACAGAGAAAAAAAAAAAAAAAAAACCCAAAAGTAACAAACCACCATTCATTCAACTTCATCGAGAAACTCAATTCAAAGTTCAACTTCTGATCACATTCACCATGTTCCACACAGAGCTTTTACTCTGTTTTCTCCCTTCTATTTTAGCTCTCTTCCTCTTCCTCATTCTCCTCAAACGAAAGAGAAATGCCGTCCATCTTGATCTCCCCCCCGGCAGCATGGGTTGGCCGTTTCTCGGCGAGACCATCGGTTATCTCCGGCCCTATTCCGCTACCACCATCGGAGCTTTCATGGAGAATCACATCAGGAGGTTTGGGAAATAAAATCTCTCAACTCTCTGTTTTTTTACTCTGTTCTTAGTTTGTTGTTTTGGTGAATCTTTTAACATGCAGATATGGTAAAGTGTATAAGTCGAACTTGTTCGGAGAGCCAACGGTGGTGTCGGCCGATGCCGGACTGAATCGATATATTCTGCAAAACGAAGGGCGGTTGTTTGAATGTAGCTACCCGCGGAGTATCGGTGGGATCCTAGGGAAATGGTCGATGCTGGTTACCGTCGGCGACATGCACCGGGACATGAGAATGATATCCTTGAATTTTCTCAGTCAGAGTAGGCTTAAGAATAATCTGTTGAAGGAAGTTGAGAACCAGACGCTTCTTGTTCTTCGTTCTTGGAAAGATTCTTCCACGTTTTTGGCGCAGGACGAAGCCAAAAAGGTACGGATAACGGATTTTGATTCGGTTTGTTCGTTTGCGTTTTTTTAAAATATGATTATTAGTCTTATTTGATCGATGATGAAATTGGAGATTCGATTTGTTTTTGCAGTTCACTTTCAATTTAATGGCGAAACATATCATGAGTTTGGATCCATGGAAGTTGGAGACGGAGATGTTGAAGAAGGAGTATGTGACTTTCATGAAAGGAGTGATTTCTCCGCCGCTGAATCTTCCCGGAACGCCGTACAGACGAGCTCTTAAGGTAATCGGAAATACTAATTTTGCAATTGCACGACGGTTATTTTAGGAGTTTGAACATAGAGTTTCGGTTTTCGATTTTCCAGTCTCGGTCGACGATCTTGAAGTTCATCGAACGGAAAATGGAGGAGCGGAAGTTGAAAATAGAAGCCGACGGCGGTGAGTTCGAGGATGATGATCTACTCGGTTGGGCATTGAAGCACTCAAATCTCTCAACGGAGCAAATTCTCGACCTAATTCTTAGTTTGCTGTTCGCCGGCCACGAAACTTCTTCAGTCGCCATAGCTTTAGCCATCTTCTTCCTCTCCGGCAGTCCAGCTGCCGTTCAACAGTTGACGGTAAGTCACCGAAAAAGCTTCACAACGCCGATTCCCCCTTTTCTTCTCTGATTTCGTTCAAATTACAGGAAGAACACCTGGAAATCACCAGAGGCAAAAAGCGATTGGGAAAAACAGAATTGGATTGGGAAGATTACAAGAAAATGGAATTCACGCAAAGTGTAATGAATAAATTCTTATAAGTTAAATTCAATTTAATTCAACGTTCTATTTCTGAAATTTTAAATTGAAATTTGTGAACTTTGGTTTGGATTTAGGTGATTAACGAAACGCTTCGTCTTGGAAACGTCGTGAGATTTCTTCATAGAAAGGCCCTGAAGGATGTACGGTACAGAGGTAAGAATTTAAATAAATAAGTGTTTTCAAAAAGAGAAAAGAAAAAGAAGTTAAAAAGCTGTTTGGCTCGACGGAAAATTACCGGGAAAATATAATTTCATAAGTTCGAATGAATTATTTAGGTAAAAAAATTATAAAAATGTATCAAAATATAGGTGAGACCATAAGAGATTAAGATAGACAATTCTGTCTTTATTATGACAGAGATAGTTTTCTCTTTTTAAAATATTTTAGTTGATTTTTCTATATTTAAAAATAACTCAATAATTTATTTATAATTTTGTGGGAATTTTGAAAAAGGTTATTTCATTCCACGTGGATGGAAAGTGCTTCCTGTGATTTCTTCAGCTCATTTGGATCCTCTAGTTTTTGACCATCCTCATCACTTCAATCCATGGAGATGGCAGGTTTGTTTCTTTCTTTCTTTTAACCTTCAATTACTATTTTAGTCTTTCCGTAAATTTTGAGGAAAATACATATTTATAATATACTAATTATGGTTTCTATAACTTAAGTCTCTCAACTTTGGGGGGAAGAAAAGTACAAGATAGTTTAGATGTAATTAACATTTATTACTTTATATGTAATTAACATGTCATGCACTACTTTAGTAGTTTCTTTTTTAAAAAGTACTACTTCATTGAGTGCATTAAAATAATGATTTTTTAAGTAAAAAAGTTGCCTTTTTAGTTCATTTGTTGAGTTTTTGAAGTAGTGTGATTACATTTTAAAATAGAAAAATAATTTTAATGGAATAATGCAAAGCGATTATAAAAATAGTGTGTTTTGAATACATTTTTAAACATTTAAATTAAAATTGAGTTATTTTGAAAAAGTGTCTGACAACAATTGAAAATAACTAAACTGTATTTTAAACGGTTTTTATGAGAAAATAAATATTAGGTTAGTAATGATATAAAATTTGTTGATTAAGAAGTTAAAAGTCACAATATCAGTTATATGTAGTCCAAACCATAATGTCTTATATGTTAATGTCTTTCTCAAACTTTTATTTATTAATTTGTTTATTATATTTATTCATTTGGATGTTACCTTGTGATTTGTTTTTCATTTATGTTAATATTCTGGATTTAGACATCTCCTTAGGAAAAAAATGGTATTTCTCTTTGGATACAAATCTCTTCTTAGGCTATACAATTTATTGAAGACAATGATAAATAAAAGTTTTTGAGTAGAACATGATGTGACAAATCAAGTGATCCCTAAAAGGGAGGGCAGGGTAGGGCTTGTAGGCTCTTTTGAGATATACGATGCTATTTTTCTTTATAATAATTTTGAGACGTTGCATTTAGATGATTATTTTGGGAGAATAAGCCATTATGTAGTAGGTAGGTACATCCAATAATTTTTGGAATTTGTTAGGACTATTTAGTAGTCATTTGATTTTTTTTTCTTTCCTTTTTTAAAATTAAATCTAGATATACTAATTTCATCTATTAGTTTTTATGTTTCTCTTGGTAAGTTTAGGGGTGTTTTCATAATAAAAGTTTGAAAGTCGCTAAGAATTCAAATGTTTGTATGGAAAATATGAACTTGATGATTAATTAAAATTAAGCCATTTGTTAAAAATAAATATCATAGCAATTTCATGGATTAGAATATATATTATTGATTAAGAGATATGAGGTTTGATTTTCCATCCTATATATTGGTGTTGTCAATACAGGCACATCATATATATCAACTTTTTTTTCCTTTAATAAAAAATCCTCAGATTATTCTTTCCTTTATTTTTTTAAAGTAATGATCAATCTTGAGATAATGAATACATGTCAATTATCACTATGCTAATTTATGTTGCTTTGTAGTCATTATACTTTAGTATGATTTGATATTTAACACTTGTATAAATGGTGAAATTAATAGTTATGTGGAAATTGGGAATTGTACTGTAAGAGTGAAATGGGAAAGAACATTATAATTTAGGGGGAGAGCGGGGGGCCAAGTAGATATGATCAGGCTTATTGGGTTGAGATGATTAGAACCCCATGTGGATGGTGGGACACTCCCTTGCACGTGTACTGGTGCCTTTTTCTCTTCTGGATTTATGCATAAACCTGGTCCCTCCCCATCCCCATATATATATTTTCCTTCCCCTCCATGCCTTTCCCCCTTTTTAAAATACCCTACTACTCATTCAACTTTCCCAATCCCATTTGCCTTTTTCCTTCTCTTCATTTTCTACACATTTCTTCATCTGTTATCTTCGTGTCGGGCAAGACCCGTACCCGCTGTCCTGATTGCATTTAATCCATGCTCGAGGGTATATCATATTGTATCTAATCTTTACTCTAGTACTAGAAATCAAATTAAAAGCTTAAGTCTCGTTTGGTAATCATTTATGTTTTGTTTGATAACTACTTTTATTTTTTGTTTCTTACTTTTTGAAATTTATGTATGTTTGAGTAAAAATTTCTTAGTTAGAGGTAATTTAAGCCTTTTTCTTTTAATTAAACTGTAGAATAGTAGAAATAAGGCTGTTGATGCTATGAGGGCTATCTATATGGGTGAGGATAGAAATATAGGTTGGTTACCTTTTTGCCTTTTGATTTACTGTTGGACCTCTTTATTATTCTCATCATTTGTTGTTTTTGCCAAGATTTCATTGAAATCTTGTCAAATCAATAACTAACAAATCAACCAAATCAAATTTCAAGAAAATGACCCTCTAACTTCATTCCATACCTAGCTTCATAAATTACATCATAGCTTGTTTAATTAAGTTCTAACCTTTCAATTTAACATCTTATATGGATACAGCAAATGAATGGTTCATCATTGGGTATCCCGAGCACAACAATAACCAATAATTTCATGCCATTTGGCGGAGGACCGCGATTATGCACTGGCTCAGAACTAGCAAAGCTTGAAATGGCCATTTTTATCCATCATTTGGTTTTGAACTACCAATGGGAATTGGTAGGTTCAGATCAAGCTTTTGCTTATCCTTTTGTTGATTTCCCTAAAGGTCTACCAATCAGAGTCCGCCATCGCACACTCATGTAACTCTCTTGACTCCCTCGATTCTACCCTCCAGATTTTAGAGGTTGAAAAAAAAAATCATTAAAACATGGTTAGTAATATTCTTTATTTACTAGGAATCATTCCATAAGCTCTACTACATTGTTAAATGTATATTAAACAAGTCATTCGGTAATTATTGAAATATATAAGATGGTTTTTGTTCTGTTGTAAAACCTTCGTCGTATTTCGTTCCATATAGCTTCTATTGAAACGTTGCATTTATTGTGAGCCTTTCTGTGTGTATTCTCTATATAATCTTGAATCCTAATTATCTTTAGGATCATCATTTTTGTAAAATTTATTAGATAACATGAAACTTCATCTAAAAAAACTAATTATAGTCAACTAAGAATTGACAGTGAGGTATTTTTTGGTTTGTCTAACGTGGGAAACTTAATATCACACGTCATGATAATGCTTCTTTGTTCATTGGTAGCACATTAGATAATATCAGATTCTACAAGAATGAATATTGTATTCTACTGGTTTTGAATGAGTAGTGATTTAAGAAAGAAAGAAAAAGAAATGATGGTTGATTGAACCCTCTGCTTTGACTCTGTGCAGAAAGGACAGAAACCTAAGTTTGATAGGAGCACTTAAAACATGGTGTTCTCTCTGACTTCTGTATACTGTTTTCTGTTTTGTGTTCAGCTGATTCTTTAGATAAATGATATTCTTTTGTCTTTTAATCAGATTGGATTGGATTGAATTCATACTTTTGCATGTATCAAACTGTCATCTTTATCTTTACATTCATTTTTTTCGTCTTCAAGGTTACTCAGTTTTGACACTTGTCATTTTGCGACTGTCATTGTTTCTAGTGCTTTTAGCAACACATTTTCTTTGTTATTACTTTTGTTACTCTAATTTAAAGCTTACTTGTTAAATTTGCACATGCAGTTGCCAAATATGCAAGAATATTTGTTTAAAATCAATTTTTTTAAAAAAAAACCATGATAAAACAATCTAACAAAAGAGGTGCAACCAAAGATGACATATAATAATCTCACTTTCACTGAAATTAACTTGACTTAATGGTATTGACATGATCTTCAACATCCCTTATAGATATTTGATGTTCCATCTTTCCCTTCACAATTGTAGTAAAATCAATAATAATCTCACTTTTCGATGCTATTTATAAGAAGGGTTCAACTATCACAACCCCTTAGGGTTGTAAGGAACTAGCCAAATACGACACCTAAATAACGACTATGTTTGTTGTTAAGAAATTGACAAATCAAAGATAAACAGAAAATGTAAACAATAGAAAATTAACGTAGAGATTTACATGGTTCACTAACACAAGTGTGTTAGATACGTCTATAAATAGAAGAAGCGAAAAGTTTAACCTTAGAAAATATAAAATTACATATAAGAGACACTTAGGATTAAAGAGAATACAACCTCTTAAACTCTAGGGCCACGATTGTAAATAGCATAGATACCAAAAATACTCATAAAATTCTAAAGTAGGTATCAAGTATTGGACAAGATGGTGATCAAACATTTAGTTATTTCAGTTTAAAAGCTTTGTATGTAATAAGTTGAAATCAATTTAGGAATGCCATAAGCAGGGGCGGATCCAGAAAATTTATTGATAGAAAAATAAAAATTTGGAAAAAAAGTTACATAAGATTTGAATTTTGGTTGGAAGAGGACTGACAAACATAGTTACAACTAAACTGTCTATAAATATTAAGTATTAGTTGATTTTGTTTATACATATTATATAAAGACAATAAAGTTGAGGGAATTCAAGCTTCGTAGACTTATATTAAATTAGTGGGTGACTATAAGTTAAAAATTTAGGAGACAAATACGCAGATGATATGTGAAAAGAAAATTAAAAAGGGGAAAGCGACGGCACTGAAATGTGAATGAATATATGTGTTGGATTTGTAAATTAAAGAAAAAAGCATTTTCGTCACACACACATATATGTATATATGGTGTCAGCCCCACCCCTGTATCTTTCTTCCCATTTTATTTTTCTTTTATAATACAATAATGCAGTTAAATTTTAAATAAATAAATTTTTAAAAAATTGATCTGACTAATACAAACAAATTTCATACCCTCAATTTGTTGGGAGGGGAAGAACCAAATCCAAGAATAATTAACTAATGATGAAGAATGGACAGAAGACGTATGATGGAGAAAAAGTGTAGATAATTTGTGAATGGTGGGAGAAGGTCGAGAGGGAGAAGAATGAAAAAATTTAAGACAATTTGTGAAAAATTAGAAAAGTTGAGAGAAGAAAAATGGAGAATAAAATGCTTAAGAATGAATAGGAATGAAGAAGATTTAAAGGAGAAATTCACGAAAAAGCCTTTCTTTTTTTTTTTGTGACTTATGCACGCAGACTCTTTTGACATGACTATACATACAGACATCTAAGCGCATGTGTCGAGTCTATAATTCTTTCTAAAAGTAATTAAGTGACTCGTCCTTCTTTATTATTTATTTTTTAAAAATAAACGTCACAATCGACTATATTTTCGTAATAAGTTCTAAAACAACATTATTCTTGTAATAAAAATACCATATTTTAGTAATATGTATGCTTATATTTTTATTTTTGTCCCTATTTATGTTTATCGTTTTTTTTTTCTATCAGTAACTAAAATATTTGTTTTATATATGAGTTTGCTATATAAAGATTATGTTTGTATAACGAGATATTATATTCATTAGATAAACAAGCGGTTAGAAGTTACGAATCAAAATAAAGTATTTAGTGATTTGTTTGATAATCTTTTTTTTTTTTTTTTTTAATCGTTCGTCGTTTAATGCTTTCAAAATAAATTTTGAAATTTAAAAAACTTATTTTTGTTTTTAGAATTTGACGAAGAATTCAAAAACCATACTATGGGACTAGAAAACATATATAATTTTCAAAAACATAAAACTAAAAGTAAAATTGTTATCAAATGACACCTAAAATCTTAAAGAATTGTGTGGTGGAATTGAGCATTTTGTGAAGTCGTTTTCGTGTAAGATTTTGTTAGATTTGAATAAGAATGAAAATCTTATTCGATCTCGTAAAATTTTTGTTTTAAATTAAATAAAGATAAAACATGAAATTTGTACGGGTATCTACTACATAGAAAGGAAATAATATTGGAAGTAGTGTTAGTACATTTCATTTCATAGAACTTTTATCAAACATAAGTAACATATAAAAATTACACATAGATTATTAAGTTTGATAAACATTACCTAAGGTATATATTGGGGTAGTGTGTCCGAAAAAAATAGTTTCACAAATACGAATGATAAGCAATTACAATAGAGTGTTTACATGTAATAGTAACAAGGTTACAGCGTCTCTTGAACAACGTACTCAATCAGTCAACCATTCACCTAGGCTTCTACTAGATTTGAGACTACTTGTTCTTAAATGCCACTTAGGCTCTCTCTGAGATGTAATATAGTGAAGAATTTCTTAAGCTCCTCTTAAGATAGAGACTCTCCCTTCTCAATTAAGGACTTAAGCTCCCCTCAAGTCGTGAGACTTCCTCTCACTCAAACTTTATCTTTCCCTCTAGAGCAAACACAACTTCACTCGTACAGCTTAGGCAATGATCAATAATTTGGAGTATATTTTCAAACACCACTTATATCTAGACGATAAACATACTAGCTACGACTAAATTCATTTTCTTATTAAAATAAAAGTTATCGAGAAATACGGAGTTTTCGAAAGGGAAAAGAAAAACATTAGTTCTTTGTTAGGTTTCTTTTCGTTTTCTTTCATTGATGATTTGAGTTTGTAATAAATTTGGTCAAAGAAAGTTTGTATGGTCATCAAACTTGCACGTTCTCTCCATTTCAATACTTTTATTTCACGAACAACCATTTCCTTTTTATTATTTATTACCCTTTACTTTCTCTTTTTTTACTTTGCTTTTTGTCCATTCTTTATGATTGTTGAATAGACTTCATTGTTTTCCATGTCAGTATCTCATCAATCTTCAACTTTCTAAATATTTAATGAAATATAATAAAATTTTATATTTTATGCGTCATTATATTGTACTATGAATCTCTAGCTATTTGTGATACTGATGATATCACTCGTAAAATCTAAAATTTTACTATATTTTATAAATATATTCAATCATTTGTCTTTTATAATATTTTTTTATATTTTAATAATAATAATTGCGTTGGTTTTTTATTTTTGAAAATTAAGTCTATAAAATACATTTTTACCTTTAATTAAATTTTTTGTTTTGTTATCAATTTTTTACCTCTTTACAACTCAACTCAATCCAATCCAATCCAAATTTTTAGAAAAAGATAGTATTTAAAACATGTTTTTGTATTTGAAATCCATCAAAGAATTCAACTATTTTACTTGAGAAATATATAAACCATGATAAGAAGTTTAGAGAAAATAGACTTAATTATAGGTAAATGGTATTAGTTGACAATTTTTTTTAAAAAAATAAGCTCATAATACATATTTTTTACCTATTGCAAATTTGAGAAATATAACGATAATTAAATTTACTATTTTTATAATTTTGAAAATGTAAGTGAGATAGATTTTATTATTATTATTATTTTACTATTTTTGCAAACTACCCATGATTATAGATAATTAAAGACAAAAAATCAAATAGATAACTAAACACGTCCTAAAATTTTAATTTTATGTGAAGTAAATTACTTTCGAAATATTGAATAAACCAAAAATTTAAATATTCTACATGGCACAAAATTAAAATTTATGGAATTAAAACTTAGAAACCTATTTAATAAAAAAAAAAAGTCTAGTTTGACATTTGTGGAAGTTTATAAACAAAAAAACAAATAAAGTTCAATCACTAAACTTGTTCTTTTAGGCTTTAGAATTATATTAGGAACACTTTACAAAAAATATTGTAATATAAATATTATTTCTTTATATTAAATTACAAAACGAAGCCTTAAACACTTAAATGTATAATAAAATTTTAACAAAATCTCCCCTTTTAAATTAACACATATATCAGATAGTAAAATTGAACATTGTTTCTAATGGACTAAATTCATTTTTGCAACAAATACATTCGTGGTTCGTTTTTACTTCTTTTTTTTTTCAAGAAGTCAAATATGTCACAAACCTATTCGATACCAATGTCAAAAGTTCAATAACTTTAGGAACTAAACTTATAATTTAAGTTAAACTTTATAATAAACTATGATGCTCCACATCCCATACCAATATAGTAAAAGAAAAGAAATGTATTGTAGAACACAACCTTACTACACACTATTTTTTTCCTTTGTTAATAAATATTTAAAGCTATTGGACCCTTATATTATATTGACAATTGACATTGCTAAAAATCAATAGAAATAGGGTGACAATTTTCCTAAAGGAAAAGAGTGGCACGTTTAAGTCTAATAGTAAAGACAAAATGGTGTTATTTTCATAAATTACATGAGAAATTAAAGTTGGCCCCCAAGCCACTAGATGTAGAGAAAAGGATGAGGTTAGATTATGTAGGAGAACTGCAATATGAGACCTTGAAAGTAATCTTTGTAGATATGTGTTGATGAGTGGAGGAGGCTTGAGAAAGAGATTTGTAATAAAAATATGAGGAACAACTAATTTGTATTTGGTAAGTGAAGAGATGGAATTGGAAAATGGTTTGAGATAAGATTTCTAAGAAAGAAAATAACATGACAAGATATATAAGGACAAGTTTCACATGGATATTTAGATTTAGAACACGATGTGACGAGTTAAAAAAAATACGTATGGTTGTGAATAGAATTCCTATTTGGATCGAAGTTGAAGTTAAAGCAACCAAAATTTAGTGGGAAAATGTGTTGAATGAAAAATTTATACTATCAATCATTTTAGGTGGTTAGGGTTTTGTATGTTACTAGTGGTGGATTGGAATTAATTTCAAATTAAAAAGTAAAGCTTGACAATTGGATCATACTAAGCTTAGTCTAATCAAAATCATCCTATGACAATTGAGCCTAAAGAATACGATTAAAAGATATTTGGCTCTCCACATTGAGTCGAGAAAAGTTGGTAAAAATTATTAATTCAAATCAACTCTCTCCAAATATTTCTAATTATTCTACCTTTTGGTCACCATGAACAATCATTGTTAACTTAACATGCAACAACAAATATCACATCCATTAATCAACTCTAGACGAATGAAAACATCTTTTTTAAAAAAATAACCAAACACGTGGATAAAGATGACCTTCTGAAAGGAAATCTAAATATACAACAATTCAAATAAGCTCTTTGGCAGACTCATTAACCTATGAAACATAACAAAAACATAAAAAGTTCAACAGATGTTTGTATTTTTTACTGTTTGTTATAGGTTTTTGACTGATATACAATTGGAAGTTTAAAATTTTATTTGACAAATTTTAGTTTTATATCTAATATATTTGTTAAGTAAAAATAAAGGTAAAATACATTTTTGATCCATAAGATTTAAAATTAATTTTGTCTTCCGTCAACTAACACTTAATGTGACCTCAAGGACCATTTAAAACTATTTCTCAAATATTGTGAACTAAAGTGTTTGATTTGAAACTTGAGGTATCAAATAAACATCAACTTCAAACCTTTGAAAACAATAAAAATAATTAAACATTTCTTTCTCAGGAGCGGAAGCGGAGCCGTAGCATAGCGGAAACCAACAGAGACCATAGTTAACTTAACATAGGTTATTTAGTACTGAAAGAAAAAAATTGCTATGTATTGTGCCATGTACATTTATCCTAAGCTCAACTATAGTCTGATAATCAATCTATCTTCTAATATTTCAAACACAAGAAATGGCAACTCCATACTTCTTGATTTCCTTTTAGAGGTTAAAAATTCTAAATATCTAATTCAAATTTGTTCTCGGTTCTCCTCAACCAGTTGTACCCAAATTGCCTAGAATGGGAATCAATAGTTTTCATGAAAGTTTCTATGGCCATTGAAACTCTGCTCTGAAGATTTAAAAAATTAGATTTAGAAGACAGCCTTCACAAATTGTTATCCCCATGCCTAAAACAGAACTTGCTGCCCTAATTAATTTTGCATGCTCAGCAACTAAAAAACACCAAAAATTGCATGCAACAGAAGCCCCCAAAATACATACACTTTCCCCAAGTCCCCAAATCCTACAACACTATTGTTAACAGTTTAAGAGTTAAGTGTAGAGAGTACCCCTCCTGTTGAAGCTGGTATCACCACCTCCCATCCAGGCCCTTTGAGAGGGTATAAATTGCCAGAAACTTTAGATTTCTCATTGTCTGAACCAGTTGGGACAATCAGATCGGAGCGGTCTAAGATACGTTCCAAATCAGCGTCGCTAATCTCTGTCTGTATCATCTTGTCTTCAGCAGAATCTTCCTCCCTTAGTAGTGCTAGTATATCCTCTTCCTAAAAAGTCACACAAAATCGAGTAATGCACGTGCAATTGAACGGTGATGTGGTAAGAAACAATGGAATTTTTTATTGCAGGCATAAGAGATGTTGGTCAGCCAGAAACACAAACAAACCTCCTGTGCGAAAGAGCCGCTTTCATAACAATAGAGTGAAAAGATAAAGGGTTCGTAGTGGTGGCGATTTACAATAACAAATTCAAACACATTAATTGAGAATCCAAGAATCTGAAAACCAATTCAATACACTCCTTGGCTCTCTACCAAAATTTCTACGAAGTCCAAACATCACGACTATACTCAACTATTCAAAAGTAAAATGTAGGCAGTGAAGAATCAGATAAAATGAATCGAAATGTGTTTAACAAACCTCTACAATATCTGCAGCGGTGGGTTTTGTTCGTTCCTGGTGGAATTGGCCTTTCTCGATGACCACGTGCTCAAGCTTCAATTTACTAAAGGCCCTTTTCAGAATACGGCCCTGTTAAGTCATATCCACAGAATACTAATGAATACCATCATGAATATACACACCAAAAGAGTAAAACCAACAGCAAGCTACCTCTATAGATTGAGCTGTTGCAAGTCTGTAAACGTGTACAGGTTTTGATTGACCTATCCTGTGACACCTATCCATGGCCTGCAAATCCATTTGTGGGTTCTGCCATACATATGCAACATGGTGAGTCAATTGCAATGCAGAAACTGGCAAAGAAAAAAAGGTGTCGAGAAAGGTACCCAATCGCTATCATAGAGTATACAAGTATCTGCTGCAGTAAGGTTGATACCCAGACCACCAGCCCGGGTGCTTAGAATAAATATTCTGTAGTTGCTGTTAACATCATTGAACTCCTGGATCTACACGTAGAAAACTTAAATTGGTTAATTATGTAATCCTTAATGCACCATCATATCACCAACACTATCATGATGGAAAAATTTGCAAAATTTCTAGTCTACTGTCTACCTGCGGCATGTAAAGGAAAATTCAATTAATTATTACATAAAACTGAATATAACCAATTTCTAGTCTACTGTCTACCTGCGGCATGTAAAGGAAAATTCAATTAATTATTACATAAAACTGAATATAACACATTTTGTAGCATGCAAGTAACGATTAATCTCAAAACTCAACGTTTCTCAAGATCCCAACAGAACCTACTAAAGTAGTAGCACAAAGCAACAGAACACAGAAAAATAAAATAGAAAAGCATCAACACACAAAGTAAAATGCAGGGCAGTATTGAAATTTTTGAACCAGACATTTATTGTACAAAAAATGAGTCAGTTGGAAGGCATATGCATGCACGTAGACTAGGAAACACTCATCTGCACCTTAGAAACCTTGCTCCAATCAGGTGAGGTGACCTCACCGAGGCAGGCATCATCTGCGCCATAGTGAGGTCCACAATTCTGTTTTTCTTTTAACAATGTCTTATTCTTTGATTTCTTCTGTGTATATCCTCCATTATATTATTAGCTATTTCTTCTGCTTTCCACAGAAATGCTACCACCCCATAGAATCAGAACTCCCGTCTCAATATGCTAAAGTTGCGAACTCCCCTCCCCACATATGATTGCCATTATACTCCTTCCATCTTACAAACTGTCCGCTTAACACAAAAATTTACCGCCTTTTGGATATGTCCACTATAGCATGCAATGACTTAAACATGACATTTAGAATCGTCCTTTGGGTAAATCAGTTCACTAAACTCTTTTGGTCCTCAACAAGTTGGCGTGACTGTAGAAAGTACTTTTTACCACGGTGCTTCTAATTAGAACTACTTTTCAAAAGTATTGCATCTCAAAATGTATTTTTAAAAATTTCAAGAAAAAACATTTATAATGCTCTTAGGTTTCCCTTTCCTCACTACGAAAGTACTTTCAAGAAAACTATTTCACTTGAATAGATTACTTTCAAAATTTATCGAAGAAACCAAATCAGTTCAAATAGAAATTACAATAGTGTTTCCGATTATCCATGAATTCTTGCTTGGACCAAATTCTAGCACGACTCCGTTAGTAATTTCATCTGCTTTGCTATACCTAGCTCTCAAAGGATCTTGGTCAAAGAAATGCACATGTGTATGTATATTTTCCATTGATGACGTAGCTCTAACATAACAGATACATGGAACATAGTTCTTAGGTACAATGGTGTCTGAAACTGACATCATACTGAAACATTTTGGCATCTATAATGTGAAAAAAGCTGGGATGGAGGGCAAAACAAGACCAACAACACATAACACAACTGACTTTAAATTGTTTGGATATTTCATGTGAAGCTCATACCTGTCTTTTTCTTTCATCAAGTTTCACGCTACCATCTATTCTGCAAACTTCAAATCCCTTCTCACTAAAATAGTAATCCATGATATCCAAAATCTTAGTCCATTGCGAGAAGATAAGGACCTAATAGAAATGCAAAGTAGGCAATTAGGTTAACTAGGCGAAACCCATAAGAATGACTAAACGAGATTTATAAAGCAATTCACTTTATGCTTGCGTTCAAATAGCCGTGTCAACAATCTATCTAGTAAGCGAAATTTGCCACACTGCTCAACTAGCTGCTCTACAGGAGGGTACGCATCTGTGAGGAAAAAAACATAGGATTAAGAGAAATCTTATAATACATTTTTAACACGATAGATTGAAGAATAAGAGGAAGTTACAAGAATCATCAAAGACTGATTCCAAGAGATCAGGATGGTTGCAATTTTTCCGAAGCTGAACCATCAAATTATTAAGCTTTCCTTTAAAACCACGTCCTGCATTTTCATAAACAAATTACCACAATCATCAAAACATAATATGGAACAGGGTATAACAAAAAAATCAATTCTATCATCAAATTGTCCACAGATGATTTTTTCCAATATATTATTGGTTAGATTCTTTCATTTTGCAAATCAGTTGTGACAATGAAGTGTATTTCTTAACAAACAAAATATACAAAAGTGTTAAAGCAAAAATAGAAATCTGAGGACATTTTGTCAAACCTTTGGTCAAATATTGGACAGATTGTTCGGTTCTTATTTTTCAAAAATAACAAAACCATCTGATTCAAAAAAGTTCAAGCAAACCAAGAAGTACCGACTCTGCAGGGAAAAAGCCATCAACACTAGTATAATCTTAGAGTTCCATGACTTTATCTTGAACATTAGAGCAGGAGAGTTAAAACGATAGAAACTTATCCCTGAACCCCCTGGCTATTTAGCAACTTCAAAGCCAACTGGCAACCAAGAGAAAATATCATCTTGCCCGTTATATACTATATGATAACTGATAAAACAGAATAACAAAGAAAATATACTGCAACATAATTGGCAGTAACAACAAGCACGTTGGATTTGTATACTAATACTCAAACCCAATGCTAAACTACCTGATCCCTTCTCACAGAGATGATTTTCCAATGTCTTGTTAACTAAATGTTCCTGAAAGTTCTTCTGATATTCAGTCATGTTTGCATACATTATAATTTCTTTCTTCCGAGGAAGCATCAGCTCAACGTCAGATTTCATTCTCCGAAGTAGAAATGGTCTCAGTATTCCATGCAGTTTTGCTACCACCTGCAGGATTTGAATATCTGAAAATGACAAACTTATGCAACATACGATGCTGGAAAAAGTATCAAAAGAATTACCAACCTGGGCCTTTCTGTTCTCTTGTGTTTCTTCTTTTTCTTCAGCATGGGACTTTCCAGAGAGATCAAACCTAAAAACAAATTGTTCGGAGCAAATTAATTTTGAATATGGTAATAATAATTGTTTGATCCCCTGCATCTACAATCTCAACAATGACTTTTAAGGTTTATGCTACTATTCTGTTATTTCTTTCTTAAAACAAAATGCAAACTTCCAGAGGCTTTAAACTCACATCCACTCCGTTATCTTGAATAGAAAAACAAATCTGAAGAATATAAGCATCTATAGATAGATAAAGCATACTAACCATGACTCAAATTCTTCACTTGAAGAAAAAACATCTGGTAAAATAAAGTTCAACAATGACCAAAGCTCTGCCAAATTATTTTGCAGCGGTGTCCCTGTTAGAAGCAGTTTATTTTCAACAGTTATGTACTTCAACTCCTTCAGCAATTTGCATTTTGAGTTTTTAAGCCTATGCCCCTTCAAGAAAAATGTTTAGAGGACCATCAGTTATCAAAATTCATGAATTATATTTTATAAGAGACGTTAGAAGCATGATTAAAATGGCTGACCTCGTCAACAACAAGATATTTCCAATTGTAATGCCTCAAAACTTTTCTAGCATCACTCATTGCAATCTCATAAGAAGTAACCACTATGGGGAATTTAGGTCCAATCTTTCTAGGCATAGACTTTCTACGAATCTCATCCCTTTGTTTTTTGTCACCATGATAAATAATAGCATTCACGGTAGGCACAAATCTACATGCAGACATACAAACAAATGAAAAATAAGGTGACAAAACAATTCTATTGTTAAAAGATAAACAAAGTTAACACAGGAGAGTACCTCGATATTTCATTTATCCAATTTGAAAGTGTGGAAAGAGGAGCAATTACTAAGTAAGGTCCATCCAGTCCCTTCCCCTTCAAATGTGCAAGGAAGCCAATGGTTTGAATTGTCTTACCAAGACCCATTTGATCTGCAAGGATTCCATTCAGCCCATTCTGCCATAATGAAATCAACCATTTGACACCTTTGAGTTGGTAGGACTTCAATTTGCCACCCGTCAATAGAGGTACAAGTTCACTCTGCTCCTTTTCAATTCTTTCTTCCCCAGTCAAGTTTACATCTTCATCCTGCTCACCTTCCTTTGATCTAGTCAGCATAGCTGCAACAGCCCTTTTTGCCTTCTTCTAAAAACATTTTCATCCCAGGTTAGAATTCATTTAACAATATACTAACAGTACTGAAGTAATAAAACATATAGAAGATTAAGTTCAATTAAAAACACGTTACCTGAGGTTAAAACGTCAAATTTAAAAAGGTTTTGAAAAACCCCCCTAGATGTTAAGACAAAAGAAGCACGTAATTCTTACATTGTTATAACGAGCAGCAGCTTTCCTCTTTGAACCACGCCCACTACTCTTCTCAACAGATTTCTTGTCTTCCTCCATTTCACTCTGGTAAATAGTTGAAATCAAAATTCAACGAGGAGCAGAAAAGCAGCATAACTTTAAAATGCATAAATTATACAGCACATAGACATACAAATGTGATGTCATCCATTTTCTCCAACAAAAATTCTGAGTATAACTGTGTTTGAGTGAGAAGTTCATCCAATTTGGTAAACTGATTGTCGCTCAACTTTTCAGATTCTGTTGAATCCTCAAGTCTTTTTGCTTCCTCTTCCTTGACCCGAGCTTCCAGCAATTTCTGTTCCTCCTCAGCCATTTCTTTTGATATAAGACTGGAATCCCCATTTTTTGCTTCCAAAATGATTTCTTCCTCCAACTTGATCTCCTTTTCCCCATTACATAAATCCTTTGTGAAAAAGGTAAAAAAAGAAGTCATAAACCAATTTGGTGCAGCATTAGAAAAAGGGATACCGGTTCAGTAGGAACTGGATACACCATACTCGAAATATTCACTACTGGAATGCATAACATGCAAAAATAGCTCATTTGAGCACGTTACCAAAATAATGCACAAGAAAACAAACACGTAGGAATGAGGAATCTCAAGTATACCACATATTCCCTTCCGTTTAATCCAACATTGTCAAGAAGTTGGAAGTATCTCCACCATGTCTAAGTGAATTTCACCACAAACGTTACTCCATATCAGTCAGTGCTAATAAACAAACATGGTCTCAAGTGCCAACACGTTAGCCCTAGGGAAAAATGAAAAATCTTCTAACTCACCGTTATGACAGGAAGTAATTAAACGAAAAGGAGAGTAAAAGGAAAATCTTTCTTTTTCCCATGCGGCTGTTAGAAGAAAAACGAGAGATTAATCCTTATGCATTAAGATAATTATTCCCAGAAAGCTCCCTTTTCTCCTTTATTCGTATGAACAATCTACGTCTTCAATAATAAAATATAATTTCAGGTACAGAATAATCCTTTTATCTTAAGCAACATTTAAAAGTTCTTCTCGAAAGCAGTTAAAAACACGAAATCGACTCTTTTCTTACCCGCTAAAATATCCACATAAAGTTGTTTCCAATGTCAAAAGAATCACGAGGCACAAAAAATAAACAGAACGCAAAGCCATAGTAAAGAAAGCGAACATACCTCATCTTCAAGAACCGAAGTCGGTGACTCTGCGGAATTATCGGCTCTTGGTTTCTCCTCGACAGCCATTTTCAGCCCTAAAATGAGTGCCAAACAGTTAACAGAAAGCAGATTAAAATCTACAAACAAATAAAAATGACTTGAGGGAAAGAAACGGCCTAGTGATCTTCCTAAGAAGCTGTAAAGAGTGAGAAGAGTTGATTCATCATAATCACTGAATTTCTTACCGCTCAACAAATACAAAGACGAAAATCCGGAAGCAGAAGGAACCAAATGCACAATACAAAATGGAACAAAATTTAGATTTCGAGTTGGGATTAAGCAAGAAATGAAGAAAACTTTAGACGGAAACGGGCATGGAAAATGGATCGTCGTCAAGTTTGCGAAGAAGCTGGGGAGTTCTGTAATGCTAGTTTTGTTTTTTTATTTTTTTATTTTCTCCATTTTCGTGGTTAGGGGTTTTAGGCGGGAAATATATTGACGTTTTCGGAGGCTGAAAAAGTATTTAATTACGAAAATACCTCCTTACTATTGGTCTATTTGTCAGTATAGGGTTATGGGTAAACTTTATTTATTAAAACTTAAAAGCATGAGAGAAAAAATCGCTTAATTTTGTTTGCATGGAAAATAAATGGAAAATAATTGTATATAATACAATTAACCAAAATATTTATAAAATATAATCAAAATTTAGATTCTATTAACAATTTTATTAAGGTCTATAAGTTAGATTTTGATGAATTTAATTGATTGTATCGTGTCAAAGATGTTGATCAAAATTTTGATTTTATCATCGATCCTTTTTTAGTAAATTTTTTCGAAATTATTGATGAACATGCCAATGATCCTTGATGACAATGTTGAGGTTAATCATGAAAAATTTCAATTAGAAGTTAAGTATGAAAAATCTTATTTAATTTCTATGAACTAATCAATTTTCTCCTCTTAACAATTTTGGTTTGAATAAAAATCATCATTCATAAGCAAAATATAAAAAGATCGTTGATGAGTTGAAATTGGTTGATGAGAATTATTTTGATAATAATAGTTATTTTAGTTCAATGTATTTTGAATATCACATTCTTTTAGTTCCTCTCTTGATAAGATAAATTTAGAGCGTCAATAAATTTTGATCGAGCAATAAGATTTCTCTCCTCTCAAGTCGAAGAGCTTGTATTTCTATCAAGTGGCTCTCGTGCCTCCTTTCGACTCCAAATTGTTTTCCTTCTGATTTGAGATATTTTTTATATTTTTGTATAAACTTGTTTTAGTTACAATATAAAATTATATTTCAATATTTTTGTTTGTAACAAAGGTAAGAAATGGTTAGATTTTCTCCTTCAATTTGTGAACTTGCAATTCACTATACTTTGCCACTATAATCTCGACCAGTGATGATAATAATATGCATTGCAAAAACTACCCTTTACTCCATGTTACATTGCCACATTAAAAAACCACCTATTTAATTTGTTTTTAAGTTTCATTTTTTTCCAAAGAAAAATAATATATAAAAACAATATTGTTTAATCAAAATAAACCTACAAGGTTGAAAGAGCTATAATTAAACTTTAACCCACGTCATATATTAGTTGAGCTATATCCATTCCGATAATCAAACTATAATTAGTTGAAAACATATGTTCGTTGCAATAATTTAGGTTGAGAATCATAAGTTAGATCAAAAATCAAGAGAACGACACACACTCCTTACAAGATAAATGAATTATTATTCTCATTGTCAACTGATTTTTGAAATAAAACTTCATACATGCTATCAAAGTCCATAAAGCCCAATCGGATATTCATCCAATAAAATGAAACTAATCCGATCAAAATTGGTAAGTCCAAAGATACATCATCTTAAGAGAGCATGTTGAGAATCTCATATTGAATGAATCAAGTAACGACTCACAATAAACCTTATAAGATAGATATATATAAGTCACTTCCCCTCATTGTCAATTAATTTTGAAATGAAACTCTATACTATCAAATAATTTACAAATTTAATCACCGGAGGTCTTGTAAACTAAACACTAGTTCAGTCTCAGTTGATGTAATTTTAGTTTAATTTTTGCATACAAACCATAAATTGATTAAGAACAAGAAAGCATGACAAAAGAAAAAAGAGTAGAAAATACTGCAGAAAATAATATAAGGTGTGTATGATTGATGAAACAAACAATCAATCAATCCTCCAAAAATGAAGACACAACATATCTACAGATATTATGACGATCAAAACAAAACCTAAACAAAATTTAGAAAGAAAAACAAACTTTAATAAAACCACATTTGATCCATATCCTTCTTGGTTATTTGCCACGATCACCACATCACAGTTTTCAATCGACCATAGAAATTAAAACAAACTCATATATTTATCCTTTTTTGTTTCCCCCTTTTCCTATGTAATTAAACAAACTTGAATTTTGATAAATATATTAGTGACAAAAAAAAAAAGATTAAAAGAGCGGCCTTTGGGTCCCGGGGCCGGGATGGTTCATTTCTCGGGAATCGTTGCTTGAAGTTGCAAGTTCACTGCTGTCGTCGGACAAAGCGATCTTCCTAAATTTCGACATGTCAGCATGGTAGGCGCTAGAATCGTAGTCGGAGCTAGTGGCGCTAAAGATGGAGCTTTGGCCTGGTCTCGTGCCTTCGTTTAAGTCGTCCAGTGAGACATCTCCTTCTAAAGCTCGAACCACTTGGCTCATTTTTGGGCGTTTTCTAGCCGAGTGGCGTATGGAGGCTGCAGCACAAGCCACCATTCGAGCCATTTCTTGTGTGTTGAACTCTCTCTCCAAACGTATATCCACCAACTCGTCGTATATCCCTTCCATTAATGCTCGAGTCATTAGTGGTCGAGCCTACATTATAAATCGTCGATAATGTCAATTATTTTGGTTAAACTTGTAATCTGTTGTACATTAATTTGGACTTTTTAAACTTTTAATTTAAACTATGTTTTATCACAAATGTATCATGCACTTTTTAAATGGAAGACGTGTTGAAAGTTGATAAATTAAACTTGTTAAACTTTTTTGTAGTTAAAGAGTTAAATTTGTAAAGTAGACTATTTGTAGGAGGTATACGTACCCAATCAACTAAGCTATCCTCCATCGTATGTGTAGGATCTACAGGACGTTTTCCTGTAATGAGTTCCAACAACATTACACCAAATGAGAACACGTCAGACTTTTCTGTTAGCTTTCCGCTTGATGCGTATTCTGGTGCCAAATACCTGAATTAATTATATGTACCAGTATAAACAAAAACATTAATCCCTATACAACATTTTTAGTTAGACATGCAAGCATAACTCAACAACACACATGTTTGTGTTACTAAATAAGAGGCGTGGTTTAAATTTTACTTACCCGAATGTACCCATGACTCTAGTTGAGACGTGTGTGTGATTATCCGTAGACAACTTAGCCAATCCAAAATCAGCCACCTGAAATTATCATGCCCCATCGAACACAATTAGGCTTGAATTCTCATCAATGTAACACAAACTATATGTCAATTGATAAACTATTATTCAACATGTCGGGTTTCTTTATTAAACATACCATAGCTTCAAAATTGGCATCGATCAGAATATTAGCTGACTTGATA
The DNA here is from genome assembly GCF_000004075.3 of Cucumis sativus. Lineage (NCBI taxonomy): Eukaryota > Viridiplantae > Streptophyta > Magnoliopsida > Cucurbitales > Cucurbitaceae > Cucumis > Cucumis sativus. Next base: position 3,367,409 of record NC_026658.2, read on the forward strand.
TCTCGATGAATAATCTTTGGATGACCTGAAAAGAAGAAGTTTTCATATTTCTTTGTCAATTATTCTATGAAGTATGAAATATATATTATATTACTCTTTATTAAACAATTCCCGAAGGAGAAGGAAAGAGTGTTGAAAATAAACCTAAATTTCAAAAACATGAAATTAAAGGCAAGGGTGTTATGAAATTGGACAATAAACCATTAGTACTTAATTACAATATATTTTTAAACTAGCCATTAAGAGAAATTCTATATGTACAAGTTATAAAGTCGGTTTTGACAGCTAAAGTGAATTTAACTCAAGAGTAATTGATACGATATATCATTTTTGATGTGGAGGTTTTGATTCTCCCATCCACACAATTAGCGTACCATAAAAGAGAAAAAATTCTTACAATCTTCGTGAAGATAAGCAAGTCCCTTGGCAGAACCTATGGCAATGCGAAGTCTAGCGGGCCAATCCATTACTGGAAGACCTTTGGCTGAAACCAAAATTGAGTGATAGAATTAACTTTCAAAGGTCAATAAAATCTTTAAAAAGACATTTATTTTCTATATTTGTTCATTACAGCTTGAAGGAAGTTAAAAATTCAAACACCTATATTAATTTTAAAAGTTAAAAACAGTTGGAATCGTTTGATAAAATTGCATAAAAGCACAGAAATAGTTACGGTTTCGTATCTAAACTAAATTTTCTTTAAAATAGGAATGGAATTTGCATAATTTAAGGGATAAAGTAATACCATGAAGATGATGCTCCATTGTATTGTTAGGAACGAACTCATAGACCAACATTCTTTGTCCACCAGCAATGCAAAACCCAACCAAAGACACCAAATGCCGATGATGGACTCTACTAATAATCTCAACTTCAGCCATGAACTCCCTCTCACCCTGCCCACTGCCCACCTTCAAGCTTTTCACTGCCACTTCCTTCCCATTGGGCAGTACCCCCTTGTGCACATAACCGAACCCACCCTGCCCGAGTAGGTTTCCATGAGCAAACCCACCTGTTGCTGCAGCGAGTTCGTCGTACGTGAACGTGCTCTTGTTGAACCCAAAAGCAATCGATGGTGATGGTGGAGGAAGAGGAGGCCCTGCATAGGAGCTACCTGTCGTCATGTTCTCGCCGCTCATTGGCCACCCAGTCCCGGCCGGAGACCCCGATACTGGTGGCCTCCCAAATTGATCCGTCCCGGGACCGTGCATGCCGTTGTGCCAGTTTTGTTGTTGCTGTAGTGAACTGTTGTAATAGTCACCACCTGCATGTTAATCAATGTCATGATATAAACGTAAGTAGTTGTCTTTTATCTTATACCTTTTTAATGTTACCATATTTACATTGGTCTAGTTGTTGACATATTTTCTTTGTACATACAAAGAGTGAGTTAATTTTCAAAAGGTTTTCAAATTTTTAAAGAGTAAAATCGAACATTAAACAAAATTTAGCTAAAGTAAAAACGTTTTCCTTAATGATTTTTTAAATAGGACAAAAGTGATTTTTAAAAAAAAAAAAACAAGAAAAGGAATTTACCTTTAGGTCCTCCATGACCATGATCTCCATAATATGGCATAGGATCTCTCTTTCTCTTCTTCTTCTTTGAACAAACTGCAATTACTGATATGAGAACAATTATGAAAACCCCCACTCCCACTGCCACTCCAATTATAATCCCCGGGTTGATTTCCGATGGCGATGAATCCTTCTCAGAGGACGGTGTTCCTTGTTGTTTAGCTGGCGATCTTGGTGATGCCTTTCCTTCCGGCAGAGCTGGTGGAGAAAATTCGTCCCCCGCTGACGAAGATCGGGATGGAGGAGAATGAGCAGCGGGTGACGTCAGTGGACTGCTACCACCCTCTTTTGGAGCTGGATGGGATTTGTGATCATCGGAAGAACCATCGGATGGGGACTTTGGAGATGGAGAATTATCTACCGTATGATAATATATTACATGTATATATAAATAAAATTAGATTGTAATTCATAACTCACATCTTATAAGAAAGAACCAAAATGAAGAACCAAGAATTGCTTCTCCAAAATCCAAGTCTGGCCTTAAACATCTCAGAATTTTAAAACTCCATATTTAGTGTACCTCAATTTATGTTTTATGTGGTAGGAGAATAAAAAATTAAAGCAGTGTGTTACTATATTTTTTTCTTCACAATTTATTATATATACTATTTCATCAACTAATTTTTCTTTGTATATTTTTTTAATGTTTCAAAATATTTATAAAATATAGCTAATATAAAATTTCATATTTCACCTGCATATGACATTCACAAACTAATTTTACTATTTACAATTATTTTTCTTACAAGATTTAATTGGTGCCAGAAACTTCCCAAACTAAGGTAACCATTTTAAGTTTTGAAAAATAAGTATGATAATATAGTTAATATAGAAAAAATATTTTAAATGATAATTTTTTTAAAATTATTTACAAAGTATAGTAACTATCACACAATATAGGTATGATAGACTACCACTAATGTATTTTATAGACGCTAACAAGAATGTATATTTAGATAAAATATGATATTTTGATATATTTTTGTAAATATTTTGAATAGTAAAAATATATTAACTACCTATGGAACAATTTTGTCATCATATATAAATTTTAACTAAAAAGAATTAGTTCTCAAATTTCTATAAAAGTTTACAAATGGATAAGAGAAAATATAGAGTTAAAATTGCAAATATTTATTAAAAGTACAATTGAACAAAATAGAAACTCAAAGCGATCGAGAGAAGAAAGAAGATGAAGATGATGATGATTTAATAGAACCTGATGTGGGTGGTGGTGGTGAGGAATCATCGTTTTCTGGAGATGGTGGAGGAGAGGTATCGGAATTGGCATCGGGAGATGGTGGAGATGGCGATGGCGGTGAGGGCGGCGACGATGAGGGTGGATCAGGTGAAGACGAAGACGAAGAATCCGGCGATGGAGCGGCAGGTGAAGATTGAGAGTCCGGCCCTGAAGCACTCTCATCATCACTTGAACTCATCTTTCTCTTATCAAAGCAGTGAAATTCCGGCCAAGATTTAACCCGAAAATAATTTTTGCCGGAAATTTCACCAACTTCCTGAAGAAATAATTAAAAAGAACAAAGGCATTAAGGGATTATTAATTTAAATATTAATAATGATTAAGAAGAAGAAGAAGAAAGAAGAATTTACCTTTGGAGAAGAGGAAAAGGAAAGAAAATGAGTTTCAAAGTGAGAATCCCATAAGAGAAATTAGAGGGGGAGACCCTTTTTGGCTTGTGAAATCCAATGGTCTCCTACATACAAGGTGGATTAGGCTATGCTTTTTTTTGTCTAATCCCAAGTTTAGTTGGGAGTTTGTTATTAATAATTAACCAATTTACAGGGTGGAGGACTTTTTGGTTTTATTTATTTCTTTTTCTTTCCCTTTTTGAAGCCTTTTTTTACATTTGTTCCAAACACAGCCTCAAATTCCATAATAATTAGCCAATCATTTTAAACTACCAACTATTTAGAAAGAAAACAAAAGTCTTACTTGGTTTTACTTCCCAAATTGACCCATTTAATTATAATTTTGTATCAAGGTTTCTTTTATTTAAGTGCAACAATATCCATGTCCCACTTTATTTAGGATTTTAGCATATATAAAAAAAATCATCTAAGATGACATGTTTCAAGTTTTGTCCTGTGTGAAATTCTCATAAGCCACAATGTTTTTAGTTATAACATGGAGGTGAAGGAATTGAATCACAAAACTAGTTGAGTTATGAGTTATGCTAGCTTTTGGTTCTTGATATATTTTTCAACAAGATGGTTAGTTATGATGTGAGTTGCGTTAGTGAACAAAATGACACATTGACTACAAAAAGGGAAGACATATCGAATATAAGTGAAGTCTTGTAGGTTTATTCAATGGATGAAGATGAAAAAACTACTCATAATTGAGGTACTTTGTTTGTTTTAAGGGAGGATGATCATTGAAAACTTATTCTCTAAATTGATAATATTGTACCTTCACGAATGATATATGAGGATTTTATTTGTTGTAAAGAAACATACAAGATTGGTCATCATCTAATAGCAACACTATTGCTACGAAATGGAATATATATGACAGGTACTTAATATCTCGATTTATCTTAAATATGGTAAACTCTTTATTTACTTGGATATATTTTAGGTTTTACACAACCTTTGCAGTAAAAAACTTAGTAAAGGGGTTAGAAAATTTAACACAATTTTATCACTATCCTTAATCACACACAATTAAGCTATAATCTAAATCAAAATACAATAACATCCATCAATGATTAATAGCACTAAACCTATAACTGCACTAACGAAATAAAAAAAATAAAAGCAAAGCAAACGTTCCATTATTCCTAAGACAAATGGATTTCGTCAGGTATGTTAAACTAAAATCCTTAACAAAACTACAAAAATAGAGGTTAAGAAGATGAACCAAATCTCTACATGGTGTGATCTCTTATATTCAATGTAATCTTCCTGATCTTGGGTCTTGGAATTCATTGCCACACACTTGCAAAATCGTTATCTAAGACTCTAGATTCTTGATTTTGTGTTTTGGTCTAAAACCTCTAAGGATTCTTCGGAAAAAAAAGACTAAAGAAAAATGTTTATATAATACAATAGACGACAACGTCGAGATTCTTAAAACAATATATAAAAAAAATATCATTATGTACTTTAAGGTTGGTGTGGTATTGTTCAACTATATACAGTTGTTATTATAGTGTCACATGCGTTACAACATTTGTTGCATTGCAACCTTATAAAGATCATAAATTTGCTATAATACTCATTTTAAGGATATTTAAGGATCAATTCTAGATGGTAACTGAGGAAACCATGCTAAAACACATCTTATTTGAATTAAGAGATGTCCTACCAATAGTAGAAGTTCAATACCCTTCAAACACCCATCGTTACATCCCCATATCCAAATTATTTATACACAACAGAAGAACAAAGAAAGAAACTCTTCACACCTAATAAAAGCCTCAAGTAATCTTGTTTCTGCTCTTTTTTTTCAAGATCTTATCAAACTCGTAATCCTCCGGCGGCATTTCGTCCACCGGACACACGCTCGCAAGACTATTAACATATGGCAAAAACCGCACGGCACCATCATCGACATCAATCGCCGCAATCTCTGCCGGTTCGACTATTCCAACAAACCTCCTCTTCCTTTCTTCCACATGATAAAGAATCACTTTGCTTCCCACAAGAATCATCACTGCACCTTCACTTAAACCAGACAAAACTCTAACATCTCCCTCAAAAAAAAACCCATTATCATCATAAAGTGGAATTCTTTTCTTCAACACCATCCCATGGCCACCACCACCATACACCCCTAACCAATAATAACAATCATCGTCATCGCCATTATCATGACCATCATCGTGGTTCTTCGTAATTACCGTAACGTAACACAACTCTCCATTCATCTCCATTAAAGCTCCATAGTGAGGAGAAGGGAGATCGAGAGGGAGCAAAATCTCTCCATATTCTTCATTTGTCAAATCGAACGCGAGAATGACGCCATTTGACGTCTCCCAGTACACAAATCCATCCATAAAAAACCCATCACCTCTAAAGCTCAAATCGTGATCAGCATCATAAAAGTATTGGGAATCAGAAAGCCTCCAAGAATTAGTCCTAGAAGAGTAAATTTCAAAGAAAACAGCACGAACAGAAGGAATGGGGACAGCACAGACGAGTTGGAAATGGGAGTAGAAATTGTAAGTGGAAGGGGTGAAAGCAAGAGACAGGGCAGAAACAGAGGAGTGAAACAGAGTAGGTTCAGGGAGTTCAATCCATCGTTCAGTGGTGGGGTTAGCGATGAAATAAGTATTGTCTTGGAAAGTACTTTTGCAGCAGAGGAGGCCGTGGGAAGTGGTTCTGATGGTGGACATTTGAGGGAGGAAAGGGAGGAAGGCAGAGGAAGGGACGCCGTGGGAATGACGGTGGAGAGGGATGAAGAAAGGGCAGAAACGGTGGTAGGCCTGAGAGATGAAGGCGGAGGTTTTAGTGAAATGAGTGGCTTGTTGGTGGGTGAAGAAAGGGGAATTTATCCAATTGTACCAGTTTTTAGAAACCGATTTGAATCTGATCAATGATTTTGCTGGGAGGAAGCGAAGAACATGCTTTGCTATTGCTTCTTCAAGATCAATCTTCATTTTCTCCTGCATATATAGAAAAAAAGAAAAGTTCAAAATCCAAAGGGATTTAGCATAGGCCAAAGAATTTAGGCTCCCTCAACTTTATAGAAAACTGAAACAATTCTTTAAAGGTTAGTTCAGTGCTAAAATTATCTCACAATCTAGATAAAAAGAATTTGGATTTGCCATGGCATATATCTATGTTATCAGTCTAAAACAGAAGGTGCCTTGATATTTTGAGCAAGCTCCCATGGTTGAGAGTGAAACGAATTGTTCAAAGTGGAGGAGAGGAAATACTAAACTATCTCTAAAGTCCAAACAGAAACTGGAACATAGAAAATGTCTTTTCCCATTTTCTTCAATTTTTTGGCGTCTTCATCGATTCTCACATGAACGCAGAAGCTAAATATATAGGTCAAATTATAATTTTTACATAAAAGAGACATTAGCCTTCTATTTTACACAAAAGTTAGGTCCAAATAAGTACGTTGATGTTGATCGTGTTTTTTACAAAATGTACATACGTTTTCACCAATTTTATTTTTATTCTACAAATTCAATAGTTTTAAAAAAGATACCATGATTTCTTTTTTTTATATATAAATATATTAAAATATACATATTTTGTATATAAGATATATATTATAAAATTATTATATTCATGCATTTATTTGGACTATTTGTTAACTTTAAATATATACAATGTTTACATGGATGGTAACAATTTTAGATTTTTGTTAACTTACATACTATTAATATATATGTTTTATGTAATTTCTCACACACACACATATATATATAATTATATCTTGAAGACCTAATTAATCTAATTCGATAATGATTTTAAAATTTATGTATATCTCAAATATAAAATGAACATGATTATAGGAGACATATAACTAATTATAATTAGTTAGAGTTTTAAAAAATGGAATAAAATAAACATTACATAATTAATGTTTTAATATGAGTAATGAATGCAGTTTAATATAATCAAATTCATACGAGTGTTGTTTTTAATTATTGATAAAGTAAAATTCATCAAAAATTTTGACTAAAATCTTATTAATGAAAATACAAATAATTTAATGAATTTAAAATAGCTATTCCTCTAAATATTCCTCCATATTGCGACTAAATAATAACTAAAAAGAAAGAGATCCCAAATGGGTCAAGCACAAGTGTAACTTTTACAGCAAGTAAGCAATTCTACCTTCATTTTTGACTTGGGGTCAAAATTCTACACATACATACACACATATACAGAGTTATTATGTATACGTGGAGTTTTGTTAACTGTTAAAGCTAAAGCTTTTCTGTTTGAAAATATTTATATGGTTTGTTGCTTAGTGGGTGTTTGTTTCGCCATCAAATAATTTAAATCGATAATTGTTATAGATAAGTTAATTGAAGAGTTGAAGCAAGTAATAAGGTGAGAAGTTAGAATTTCTTTTATAAAAATTGTGAGTTGATGTGAATAAAAAGTAATAAATTTATTTAATTATTGATGAACAAATTGTGGTCGTCCAACTTAATTTTTCAAATTGTCGATCATTCTCTTAATGTGTAGATTAATTTTATTATGATTATTACTTTGTTATGAGGTTTTTGTAGAAACTTATATGTTAGATAGATGGATCACTTTCTTTTAGGGTTAGTTTATTTACGTAGGTTAAAGAGTGTATTGTGCTTATCGTTTATTGAAAAGAAAATCATGTCAAACCTTATTGTTAGGTCATGAGACTAAGTTGAAGTACCAAAGAACATAAAACATATAGTTGTTGGTGGTTTTAAAACTTCTTTGTACTTAATTTTTTATCAACGTACTTTTAACATTTACGATGTATGAAATTTAACTTTATATATAAATAGATTAATTATCAATCAATTTTTAATTTCTTTTAGATATATCAAAGGTTTGTTAAACATAAATTAAAATGAAGATTGAAAGTTTATAGATTAAATAGATAAACATGAAAGTTTGGAGACTATAACTTATAATTTAACTTTATAAATTTTATTTGAAGATGAATTGTTCGATCTCAAATGTTTTTAGAGTTCAATTTAGTAATCACTCCACAAAACTTTCCATTTTTAATGTTAAAAGAAATTAATATGACAAAATTTAAATTTAACCAACTTTGACATATCATGTCATAAGAGTCTATTAAAGGTGTGATAGATTTTGATATATTTGTAATTTTTAAAAAATGTTTGAATGGTTTTTGAGGGCTTAAGATATGTTTTGGAGTAATTTTAAGATTTTCTTGTAAGTGATAGCTCCTAACTCCGAACTAAATTTGATTTTAGAAAAAATATTAAATCATTCAATTTGATTTGGAAAAAATTATGTGATAAGATAATTTTTGTTAGGTATCTCACAGGGTTATATAAAACAATTTTTGAAACTATTTATAAAATACAAAAAAATTTAAATTTAATAGATTTTACTATATTTAGTAAATAATTTTACTTTTTTTTTTATATTAGAAACCAGTCAATAATCTTACAATAAAATAACTAAAAATATCTTTTTCATAATTATTTCTCAAATCTAAAATACAATTAATAACCCTAAATTATCTTTTGAAACCAAACATAATAATATTATTGCAATTCTATAGCTATAAAAATAAACTTTGATACTTCGATACCAAAATAAATAAACTTCATGGTTTTTTTATAAAACCAATCAAACCTAAATTTATTTTTCCAAAATCAATATTCCAACTACTGGTACCAAACAAACTCTTAAAATCATACTGCTAAGTGAGTTTGGAAAATCATCCCCAAAACTAATCATATTCTTAACCTAACACATATAAAATGATGAAATGCATCAAAATGAAGAACAGAGAAATTGAAGAGGCGAAACGGAGAAAGACGAACCTGGCCAGAAACAGAATGGCTCTGTTTAATGCCCAAAACTTGAGAGTGTTGACCGGTGAGAATAAAAAGGGGGAGAGAATTGGAAGTCCGATCGTATACGAAATGGACGAGAGGATCGGCGGCAAATCAGTAACCGGATAGTTCGATTGGGGAGAATGGGGAGTGGAGAGAATTGATGAAATGAATGAATGAAAGTAAGGAATGGGGAAAGGAAGAGGAATATGGAAAATGGTAGCTCGCGTGTCCATTGCAACGCGATTTCGTCAAAGTCTACGCTATTGCGAATTGTAATTTCCAATTCAGAGCGAAATTACCTAGAAGAGCCCAGTAGTTTGCTGCCAAATATTTTCTCCAAATAATCATAAAATAAACAATCCACTTTTATATATATATACATACAAATCATTCTAAATCTTTTATTTACCAAATTAGAACCACATATCTCCGGTTGTTAGTTGATTTTTCTAGTTTTCATTTTAAAATTTCGTTAGCATAATAGGATTTTGATTTTGATTTTATAACATTATAGTTTACTTTGAAAGTTATACCTCAATTATTATTGAAGTGTATATTTTTTTCTATAACTTATCAGGTAAATAGTGTTGTTCTTAGTCCAAGTAAGCATAGGGATGAGAAATAATTTTATAGGAATTGCGTTAAATAATATTAAAAATAATGAAATACCCAAATCAATTAATAGTTTTTCTCTCTAAGAAATGAAATTTAAGGTGTATTTATGGCAGGTCAGTAGGTTGTAATAGTATGTGTTTTCGTACAATTTTAACTTAGATATTTATGTTTGGGACAAAATATTTTAATAGTAAATAGTGTAATATGATTTGAAAATTATAATACTATGTTTCGTTAAATTCAGTCAAACTTTTATCGGTAAAAGTCAGAAACAATTCAATTTGTCAATTCGAATTTGTAAAGAAAAAAAGAAAAACTAAAAATATTAAGTCAATTTTGAGTTTGTCAAACCTGGAATAATTATACTAAATTATATATATATATAACAAATACTATTTATTAATTATTTTCTTTCCGTGAAAATTTGTCTCATAACTAAAACTAGGAGTAAGCATAATAGATTAGAAAATTAAATTATCCAAATCGGAGAAGATGATAAACTTGGTTAACGAGGGTTTAAGAAAATCCAAATCGACAATTAAAATTGATCGATGTGGTTATTTGTACTATTGACATTCAAAATCAAACTGAACATTTATTAAATTAACTATAGTTGATTTGTAAATAATTTGATTAAAAAACTCACTTGGATTGCACATTTCATTCCCGCTAACCGAAATGGAAAATGTCAAAAAGAAAAAGCATATGTTCTGTGTCTATGGACTTTTCAAGAGTTTGATAAATTTTAGACACATATGCCCCTAGCCTAGTTTATCTTTAGGGTTTAGGACACCAACAATTTTCCATAACATGTGTGTTTCAAAATAATAATAATATAACAATAACATTCATAACTAAAATCACCCCAATCTAATCTATTATTGATATCCTAGGGTTTTTCTAGGTAGTTTCATTTTCAAATCTATTCAATTATTTGCCGTGGAAAATAGATTGTTTTTCTTATCATTAAAATTAAACGCACTTATTACAAGTTCTTCATTTAGACAACTTAATTGCATAAGCTACTATACAAAGACATATACCACTTTAGCTATTCATTCACTAGAGTATCCAATCGTTTATTGATATGTACGTAGACATTAAATATGCACATCCACCATTAACAAGTTGTGCATCGTAATATAATCTAGTCTATAGGCATATATGCCATTATAAACATGTGATCTACGTAATACATAAAAGATATTTAGATTTGAAGATGACAACATTTACTTCTATTGTGTTCTAGTCGTTTTTTTTTTTTTACTTTACATGGTTTCTTTTTCGTGTCTAAACCTAAATTGTCACGTAATTTGGTTGATGCTAAACATTATTATTTAAAGAAAAATATAATTTTGGCAAGAATAAAAAAAAAATTCAACAATCTTAGAACCACTTCCAAACACAACCTTTGTCTAAACCTACTTTATTAGTTCGTAGTTAATTTTCTTTTTTATGAAATAAGATATAGTTAAAAATATTTCAAAGAGAAGAAAGAGAGATTAAGAGAGCGTGATTCAAAATTGAAATAATTCTTCAATCAAGTGAAGTGAGTAGGAAATGCTTTTGTAAAAGAAAGTTATTTCACAGTGTGAATAAATAGTAAAAAGTTAAAAAAAAAAAAAAGTGATTATAACTTCATTACACCAAACAGTCCCATTCAACTTTTTTTTTTCTTTTTCCTCTTTCAAAATTAATTAATTAATTTTATTTTTCTTTCTTTCAAAATTCACATTAACCTTTCTAACATTCCCATAGGTGCAATCTAATGTAATTATACAATACTATAACTATTCCATGTGAGAAAAAACAAATTTTAAAATTTGGGAAAAATTCCAACTCTTATTCTAAGTACATGTACGTTGAGTTTTTAGTTGTTTCGTTTTCAATTCCATTAAAATAGACGATAGATTTAGTCAAATAATGCAATTAATATTGTTTATTCAACCTTTGCTTATACACTCACTCACTGAATTTTACCAAAGGCCACATTAGTCCTTATACGATTAGTTTGAATTGATTTTCTATGTGATTATTGACATTTTCTAACTTATAAACATTTATTTAAATATTTAGAAAGTCAATCCAAATATACTTTATGCTTTGTTATGGGTTGGATGATGAGGGATGATCAATGTAATTTACCCGTCATCAATATCATGGTTACATTTTACACAAATTAAGTTTAACTATAGCACAAATTAACTGTTAATTGAATAGCTTTGTCAAGAAAAAAAAGAATTCAATAAAAAGTGAGATTTACATTAATTTAATTATTGTGATCAAATTTTGCACATGTATATTTTATAATTCATTAACACGTAAATGTTAGATTAGTTTGGGGTTGTGAGTACACTTAGCGTGGATTCTAGCGATATTGCTAAAATCGAGCTTTAGTTTGATGTTCTATAATTATGGTAGAAATAAGCTATGTATATAGGGCAATGTTTTCATGCAAAATTCATCTTAGGTTTTCCTACCTAAAAGTTTTTGAGGTGTGCGATCTGATAAAATCAGAAGTTTAGGGTAAAGCTTGATAAAACTTGACAAGTCTAGACCGTATAAATGAATAAGAACATGTAACACATGCTTTATTTATCGAACTACACTCAAACTAACACATGTTTAAGACAAATGCACAAGTCTCAAGTGTGAGTTAGTAACGTTTAAGTATAATTCATTATAGTTCAAAATTTGAAGTCGAAAGCATTGTCTTAATAAATTGACAGTAAATTTTGTATATCAACAAAACCATATTGTTCACTTGTAAATGAAACTTATTAACTTTTTTGTCACAAGAGTTTTAGTTTTATATTGAAAATGATTTAACACTATTTAAGTTCTACAATTCAATCCCGTGAATCCACCCTAAAACATACGAGTTTGATAACATATGAATATGACGTGGATGCTTCATGACAATATACGTAGGATATATACAAGTCCTTCGATATAATATATGACAAATTGTTTATTTATTTAAAGAGAAAAAGATATACAATATAATGATGTTGATGCATCATAGAAATGGATGAGAGACATTGGAGTCTAAATAGGGCAAAAGATTTGGTGAAATGGTGAAAGACTCTTAGAAAAAAAAAAAAGGACAAAAGAGAAAAGAGAAAAAATGGGAAATGGTCAAAAAGTGAAAAGACACAAATTGCAAGTAAAAGATGATGATTTTGTTTCCTTGGATCCTCACTTTGCATTATTAGAATAGGTTCTTTGAATTGACTTTTTTTGCAAAATAAATGTCTTTTGATGAAGCTCTATTATCTCATATTATCATTGAATTGGAAAAATTAAATTCCCTACTCCTAACTAGGAACCCCCCCACCTATTGGTAACTACCAAAGCTCCTTTTTTTTTTATGCACCCAAATTATCTTCTCCTTAATTCTTGATTCTTGTGACAAAAATTTCCCACTAATTTTTAGTATATAAAATTAAAATTTAAAATACACATTGGAAGCAACATAGGGAGCAAATAAATAATATAAAATGACCAAATCAATAGTATCTCATCTACTAATCATTTCAAATTAATTGTGTAATATTTGTATATTTAACCAAACAATAATTTGGAAGAATGATAAAAACTATTAAATTTGACAAAATATTTACAACATATAGTAAAATTTTAGATTCGATGAATAGGACTTCTATCACATGTCTATCAGGAATGCTACTTATCTATAGTATATATAAAAGTAAGGATGGAGATAAACTTTTTGTTTCCAGTTTTACCCTCTTTCTCGGTAGATTTGTTTTTTTTACTTTGGTTTTATTGTAATTTGCTTTTTATTTATTTTTAATTTAAAATTAATTATTAATACATACATATATATTAATAATTTTAACTTTTTCTTTCCCATTAATTATATCATTAACAATTTTCTAAATCCATTCACATCCCTTTATCTTCCACCTATTAACATCCCTTTATCTTCCACCTATTCACATTCCCTTATTTCATATTAAATATTTTGTAATTATTTCAACCTTTCAAATTATTTTTCTTTTCAAATTTTTAGATATAAATATTTTATTTTTTTCATGTTCAAGTCACAACAAAAAGTTGTGTGTGAAGAAATTAGTTTTCCAACAAGTTTAAATAAAGATTTGTGAGTCAAGGCTACAAAAACCCTATGTTTTATGGTTGCTGCGTAAGTTACACACAATTTGAGGATGAGGGGCTGTCTTCTGAGTTTATGTAATCATTTTAGTGCTGCTTGCAAGCTTGAAGAGAGATTCATATGTTGTTTCTTAGTCACTTTTGTTTTTGTTTTACTTTATAAATAGAGACAGAAAAAAGAAAATTTTGGATAAGCGAGAAGAGAAAAAAAATATTGTTGTTTATACTTGATGGAAATTGAATAATAAGAAAATTTATTTTTTGTTAGCTGATTATTTTCCTTTTGTCTATTGGGTTGGCCATCTTAATGTGTTAAAATGATATTGATTTAAGTGAAAACAAAATTTTCTTCTAGAGCTTATTATTCAAAATTTAAATTTTAAATGTTGTTTTTCTTGAGCAGTAATCGAATTTATCCCAAAATTATTTTTGTTATTTTAAACATTCGATATGTAATTGATACATGAAAAAAGTTCTACTTATCAATCTAAAATTTGATTGAATGGATTGTTTCATAATCATAATATCAAATTCTTTATATCTTTTAGCACATTCTATTTATACATGCATATAACAAGTTTCGAGAAAAAAATCTCTAGAAATAAAGTAAAAAATGTATTTTCAAAAATTATTTTAAAAAATCATGAGTAAATAAATATAGTTTCATTCTATTTGTGTAAAAATTAACGTGGATAGCACGTATTACCAACTAGTATTTGAAAATGTTCTAATAACTTATATAGAAAATTGGTTCACTCAAACTATAATAGTTGATGTCTATGACTACCACTATTATAACTAACAATTAACTACGTATATATACTATTTCCTAAGAATGATAAAATAACGTACATCTCAAACATAATATTACAACTTACACTTAAAAATACCTATATTCTGACACAAACTAGTACAATACTAAAATAACCAACCTCACACCCATTAAATAACTATATAAACAAAACTTCAACAAAGAGATAACTCTCTAGAGATATAGCTGGGTGATGAACAAGTTCCGAACGTTTGGTCCACATATAATTGAGAGACGTAGAGTTGTAAACTTAATCGATTCTACCAATTGTTTAGTCTAAATTAATGAGTGCGTGAGTGGTACTAAAAACATCAATTTTATACTTTATCGTACGAACATTTACAACAATCCAAACTTCACGGCACTGTTTGGAGTTCACTAGTGGAGTTCTTGCCTCAATCAAACATGATGAATAATGAGTAGACATGTATAAAAAGAGGAAATAGAGACAATGACAGAGAGAGAGAAAGAGAGTTAGGAGATGATGATGACACCAAAACGATTCAAGCTACTCCGAATCCCTTCCTTCCATTGTTGTCGTTCCAACGACATCTCCGTCGTCCCCACTGACCCACCATCGCCACCGCCACCGCCTAAACCCCACCACTCCTCCTTGAGGCGCCACGTGTCCTCCGCCTTCCGAACTGCGGCTTGCGGCTGTAGATCATCCTCCACCAACTCCGACGACGACCAAATTTGCAAATCATCTCCAACTCTCCCAACGCACGTGCCACCTACGCCCCTCCTTCACTCATTCGACGACGGTTCGACTTTCCCGAAGCGACAACGACGCCGGAAAAACAAAAAGAAATCAAAATCCAAATCAACCACACTCACACGCCTCCGAACCAGCACCTCGTCGACGGAGAGCGGTTTATTCAGCAGCGAATCGTTCGATGAAATCGACGAACTAGAAGAAACCGAGACGCTAATTTCATCATCCAAAACAATCTCCACTTCCGACGATGATAACGATTCTTCCTCTGAATTCAATCCTCAATTGGAAACCATACGGGAGAAACCAAACAAAATAAATTTAAGGAGAAAGAAGGAGAAAGAGAAACGACGTCGTAAACAGAAGAGGACAACGATCATCTCGCCATCGCCGGAAATCGAGTCGCCGGCGAGGCTTTCGGTGTTCCAGAGGCTGATTCCGTGCACGGTGGAGGGGAAAATCAGGGAGAGTTTTGCGGTGGTGAAGAAATCTGCAGATCCGTTTGAGGATTTCAAAAGGTCGATGATGGAGATGATAATGGAGAAGGAGATGTTCGAGGAGAAGGATTTGGAGCAGCTTCTTCATTGTTTGTTGTCGTTGAATGATAGGGAACACCATGGGATTATTGTTGAAGCTTTCTCTGAGATTTGGCAGTCTCTGTTCTGTAACTGATCGTTGTCAGATTGCACTCTCTGTTTTATTCCATTGTGAAAACAGAGTTGATCCTTCTTCTTCTTCTTCTTCTTAATGTCTCTCATCCTAATTAATGGTAATATCTTCAACATTATAACTTCAAATTGCTATAATTTTCTTTACAGTTTGTTCATACAAAGTATTTACTTTTTGTGTTGGAGAATGGAAATGTGATCAAGATATTATAAATCCGGTGACATGGTAATCCATCAAGAATAAAGAGCAAAATGAAAATAGGATCATGAACATAAATTCCATGGAGATTAAAAAGTGTAGGGACATCATAGTTTTAGTATTAAAAATCAAGTCGAAAATATTTTATTACATTGAAATACAAAATAGTTTCAAATTTCATTTTTGATAACTAGTTTTTAGTTTTAGTTGTTCAGAATATAAGTTGTCTAGCTAATTCTCTACCATATATTTTTTTTAGAACATTGTTATCTACTTGGTTTGATTTAAAATTTGAAAACATCGGTGAGAAAAGAAAAGAAAAATAAAAAGACTTAAATAATAGCTAATTGGAAAGAAGAAAATAAAAAAGAGAGAAAAATTGAAATGGTCAAAAAGTGAAGAGACAAATTGCAAGTAAATATGATTTTGTTTCCTTGGATCTCACTTTGCATTATTAGAAATTTAGAATATTTGGCAAAATAAATCTTTCTTTAGACTATTATCTAATACTACGTCTATCATTGAATTGGAAAAATAAAATTCCCTACCTTTTAGTATGAACCCCACCTATTAGTACGTATCAATTCCCAAACCCAAACAATTGTTTCTTGTTGTAAAAATGTTCCACAAAATATAGAAGAAATATAATATTAAAATAAAACAAATAAATTATATAAAAAAAACTTAAAATTTCAAATTTCAAATTTATCCGCTATCTCAAAATTTTATGTATTTATTTTTAACATGGAGCTTGTAAATCCACCAAATGTCATTGTTTAAACCTAATTTGACAAGCATAAGGTGAATTACATGAAGACTAAGTATAATTGATAATGAGCATCTATTTTACTAATATTTGTAATATTTGTTTACTTGAGGATTGTTATGATAATTTTTCTTGCTAAATTAGTATATAAAATTAAAAATAAGGGGTTGGATAATTCAGAAGAAAATTAGAACGACTATATCACATAAAATGTTCCAAACGTTAATCAATCTCAAATTAGTAGTCAAAAGTATGATTCGGTCGTCCAAATATATTGAGTGTAATAATGATTTTGTAAGAATATTTGTGTCAATGCTTCTTTAAAAAATAAAAGAAAACGAGATCGATAAAATATATATGTTAGCTATACTTGATCCATTGTTAAATAAATATTTCGTCGATCATAATAGTTGAAACATTTGTTAAAAATAGACGTATTTGAAATATATGATTTATGTATTGAATTAATGTTAGTGTTATAACATTATATTCTTATTTGGATTAACATAAAAATTATAATTTCACAATCGAATTAATTTAGTGTTTAAATTAAGATTTCATTTTTAAAAAGTTCACATAAATGTTAAAATTTAAAAACTGAAATTGGAATAAGAGGAGTGGCATTTTCGAAATTACATGGGGTTTTCAATGAAAACCCTTTTCTTCAACACAAACTCAGCTTTTTTCATCAGAACATCCCTCTTCTTCCGTTCGCAGAATCCAACTCCTACAACTATATTTCTGCGGCGGCGGCGGCGGCGGCGGGGTGCGCTCTCTTGAACACATATTCCGTCAGCTTTTCACTATTGACCCATGTTTTTTTTTTTCTCTATATATTTATTTTTTAGAATTTTGTTCGTCTCTATTGAGATAGCTCGATGTAAGTATAGATATTGTATCAACCCTGATGTAAACCATGATTCACAGAGGTTTGGCAATGGCGACTGGTACAGAACAGTGTCAACTCTCACAGAAGGAGGCCGACATTCAGATGATGTTGGCCGCCGAGGTTCATCTAGGCACTAAAAACTGCGACTTCCAAATGGAGCGATACGTTTTCAAGCGCCGGAATGATGGTATTTTGTGAATACATTTCAGATTTATAGATCTTTGCTTTTTTTAAAATCTGTTAAGTGCTTCATAGACACTGATTATTAGGAGGCCTTTCCACTTATTTTCTCTTTGTTTTCAATGTTTTATAGATATTTAGCTTGAACTGGAATCTTAAGTCATTTAATGGGCGTGCTTTATCTATATTTCAAATCAGAGTTTGATCATAATTTCATTAATTCCCATGAATGGATATTTGTTCTCATGATGTAGGAATCTACATTATTAACTTGGGTAAAACATGGGAGAAACTTCAGATGGCTGCTAGAGTTATTGTGGCTATTGAGAATCCTCAAGATATTATTGTTCAATCTGCTAGGCCTTATGGTCAGAGAGCTGTTTTGAAGTTTGCTCAATACACTGGTGCTCATGCAATTGCTGGGAGGCATACCCCTGGAACATTCACCAACCAGCTTCAAACCTCATTCAATGAGCCACGCCTTCTGATATTGACTGATCCTCGAACTGATCATCAGGTGCTTTAACATCTTTAAGAATTAATTCTAGTTTGGGATTATAAGTTTGCGTTGAAGAGGATGGTTTTCTCTTACCAAATTTAGATTTACTCGTGTTTATTCCCTTAAGCATAAGCCATAGTTTATGCTTTACTTTAGTTGTTGGTGCTGCTATTTATGTTGCCTGGTTGGTTTATTTGCTTGTTGCAGCCCATCAAGGAAGCTGCCCTTGGAAACATTCCCACAATTGCCTTTTGCGACACTGATTCGCCAATGCGGTATGTTGACATTGGGATTCCAGCTAATAACAAGGGGAAACACAGCATAGGATGTCTATTCTGGCTTCTTGCGAGGATGGTTTTGCAGATGCGTGGAACGGTTCGTCCTGGGTACAAATGGGACGTGATGGTAACTTCTTTACCTATCTGAACTTGAGAAATTGCATTATGACATGATATTTGAAATTGACACTTGATTGTTGGATGTTAAATCAAAGGCTTGGAAAGAATGGTAATGGTATGCACGTGTTTGTTGCACAGGTCGATTTGTTTTTCTACCGAGAGCCTGAGGAGGTGAAGGAGAAAGAGGAAGAAGAAGCTGTTGCACCACCAGATTACGGCATTGCAGATTTTGGTTCTGCTCCAGTGGCTGTAGATCAATGGGTTCCTGATGCTCAGTGGGGTGCTCCTAATGTGGCTCCTACTGCTGCGGCTGCTTCAGTTTCTAATGCTGAGTGGGCACAAGAGTCAGGTTGAATCCGAGCCTTTTCTTTCTTGCTTATTTTAATAATTTAATCCTTTGCCATTGCCATTGCCATTGCTGTGTTTTACACTCCCAACTATTTTTTTAGGCTGTCATTTTTTCCTATAAATAATAGTGAAAGTTCCCAAGTCCCAAGGCTTTAGGCCTTGGGCTTTTAGAGCTTAACAAAAGGCGAGTGCTGATAAATGCGCCTCTCCTTTGAGGCGAGGTGCTAGCGTTGAGCCTTTTAAACACTGGTTTTAGGACGAGTGCATAAAAGGGTTTTATCGTGGATATTTATTTATTGTTCTTTTTACTTTTGCAGTCAGAGCAGCAGACGGATGGGGTGTTGCCATACCACCACCGGCACCTTCACTTGAAGCTGCTGCACCTCCTGCCTCCGATTGGTAACAAGGGAAGCTTTCCCTCTTACCCGCAATTTTGATTCATAGTTATGAGTTTCGCTTGTTCATGTAGCAGTGCCAGCAGAAGTAGGCTTAAACACTCAGTCTGTAAACCAAAGATGTAGTACCACCCTTTTTTTTTTCTTTCTCAAGACTGATTTACGTTTTCTTTCTTCTAGTCCAGTTTTAGGTTTTAAGATTGGACGTTTTTTTTACCTTCAACGTGGGTATTTTAGTTTGGTACAATTTTTTATGAGAAACAAAAAATAGCTCCAACTGTACCAAGACGAAATACTTTGTTCTACTGATGGAATTATGTACCATTATTGTGTTTGTAGCGGAGAATCTGTTGCCCTTATTTCACCTCAATCTGTTGCCGCGACCATTTTTTCTATTGGCTGGAATTGTATTCCTCGGAGAATGTTATATGAGATAATTGTCTTGTTGACTCAAAATTGAAGTCCAAAACGAAGGTTTGCATTTTCTTGAACTTTTTTTTTTTTTTTTCATTATCGACCAAAATTACTGAAATGATCTTATCGTGCCCAGTTTGCTAGACTCTTAACTCTTGGTTTCAACTCACAATTTTTGTTATTTGGTTTCTTTTAATGAAAAGAGTGAGACAAGAGCATAGAGCGAGAGCAAGAATAAATGGTAAGAGCAAATAGAAAGAGTTGAGTGGAAAATCCTAAACCTTGAAAGAGCCGAGACCAAAAATTTCAACTTGCATGCACAATGTTTTATATCGGTAATTTATGTTGAGATAATTTAAGCTAAACGTCAAACATACTTTTAAGAAATTGGATTATATTTCATTTGGACCTTTTCAAATATGTGTCTATCCATACAAAAAAAAAAATGGTTGACTGAAAACTTGGAATTCATGTTTAGATAAATTCAAGGATGTTAGAAGAACCGAGAAAGAAAATGTAATAGCCCATAGCATTAAGAGGCTCTCTCTTCATATTATTTGGAGCTAGAAAAAGTTTGGGCTATGATATATATCATTCACCACAATGTAAAAAAATTTAGAACTCTTCTTTGAAGAACTATAATAGGTTTCAAAAGGATTTTCAATGAGTGCATCCATTTCTATTAAAATATTATTTGGGACACTTGCAAAAATGATAAAATAAGTTATAATAATTAAATTCATAGCACACACTTTATTATTTGTAAAAATGGAAAAAACAAAGTCCAACTCACGTATCAAGAGGTAAAATATCACAAATTTACTAATATACATATCTTATATACGTCTAATACACATTTTGATACACCTGATACTTTTTTATACATCCAATACATTTGATTGATGCGCCTGATACTTTTTGATACACACCTAAAACATTATTAATATATGTTTGATACACCTTATACACTGCGGATACATTTAGTATTCTTATCTTATACAATTGATTGATCAAATGCACTTGACATACACTTGGAAACTTGATTCATATACTTAATGATTCACTTTACTGATATGCTTTGACAATATATTGTTGATATACTTGATAATGATACACTGAGTTACATCATTCATAAATTTAATAATACTCTAATCAACTCCATAAAATTTGAAAAAATAAAAATTACGTAGTAAGTATATTAACCAATACATATAATATAAGTATATCACAAATAAAGTAAAAAAAGAAATCATAAATAAAGTTAAATTACTAGTATATTAAAAAGAGGAAGATAAATAAGTTATAAATTACTAGCGCATTCAAAAGAGAAAGATATTTAGTTATAAATTACTAGCGCATTAAAAAGAGAAAGATAAATAAATAAGTGATTGAAAGGTAGTTTAGGAATAATAACAAATTTAAGATTAAGTAAATTTTTTACCATATTTACAAAATTCTAAAACAATGTGTTATTTATATCATATTCTTAAAATGCTATACTCCACTTTTCCATATTATTTTACTTTTTATACAAAAATTTAATTTCAAGTTATAGTAAAATTTTCAATCTCAATCAATTTAATTTAAGCATATCAACATCAATCAATATTACTGATGGATAAAATCTGAAAATTTTTCGATAGTAAATATTTGATTAAATTTACTATTTCCGATGATTCTAAAAAAATTCATATGTCATTTTTTTTTGTAATGAGTATTATTATTATTTGACTAAATTCGATAAAAATTAACCTCTAATTTAATCGTGTGTTAAAAGTAAAAAGACAAAATTTAAAGGTTTGGAAGTAACTAAATGAACCTGTGTGTGATATTATTTAGCAAAAGCAGTCTTTAGAAGTCAACATCTGAGAATCAATCTCACACGGTTCAAAAACAAAAAGAAGACAATCTCCGTAGTCTCTTCCGGCAAGAGAAGAAGTTGTGGAAAGTGAAACGATGGGGGCTGTTCTCAAGCTCTTCGACTCAGTTCTATTTGTGTTCTTCCTTGTACATGCATTGGCACCTCCTCTCATCAGCGCCCAGTTATTACTCCCTCAAACCCTTTTCCCCAATATTTTCATTCATTTAAAAAATAAATACATTACCCACTCTGGAGATTATCTGATGGCCGATCTCCCTCCCTTTTTCGTCGGCTTGCTTTGGCTCGAGCTTCTTCTTCAATGGCCACTCACGCTTCTCAACCTCTACGCCATCCCCACTTCGAAGTCATGGCTGCACACAACCTGTTTGATCTATGGCGTCTCCCTCTTCTCTGCTATGGTATCTTACTTTTCCTTGTCATTGTTTTCCAATTCTACTTCTTTGAAAATGGAAGAGTAAGCTTTACACTTTCCTTCTTCTCAGGCTGCTATAGCTGCTGAATTGATTGGTTCACAGAGAGCATCTGGTATACTGTTGACTATATATTTCCCTTTTTTGGCGGTGGGAGTTCTCGCCATGCTTCGTGGGTTGCTGCCGCGTTGCAACAAGGCTACAACCACCGGCCACGGTGCTGGACCATCAATTGCTACAAAGAAAAAGGCTTGAAGATTTCTCTAATCTTGACTCCATTTCATTTTACTTTCTGTACTTTGAAAGCATGATTGATATACTGCTTCTTTTCTCAACACATCCATCCATCACTAAACATCAGTTTACCAAGTCTACAATGGTATTTTTAGTCGGATATACTTACTGTTGCATAAAGTATCTTTTTGACAAATATAAGGGCAGAGTTTGGATATTGAAAATCAGAAAACGTGACTACATATTGAATAAGATACTTCTGAAATCGAATTTAGAGAGATACTGAAAGAAGAAAGGCTCAAAATCTATTAGAATAAAACTTGGTGCTTTTCAAACTCTATAGTTCCTCAAGTCCCACATGACTGCTCATAATTTAAACTTCCAATGCCGAGGCATAACAACAATTGTTCGCCATCTGCTGCTTTCAAAACAGAACTTATTCAATTGGGGACCAAAAGAAAAAAGCAGTAAATACAGATACAGAGAAGAAAGCATCAAACACGACAATAACAAAAGCTGAATTTAACACTCATGTTCTAGTTTCATCATCATCCTTAGAAGAAACATCATCACCAGCGGAAGCCAAACCAACCCCTTCCTCAACTTCTCTCCAAGCCTTCAAAGTATCAGGAGGGAATTTCTTCCTTATAGTCCTGATTAAACCTTTGGCTTCTCTCATCATCTTCTTCTCCACTAGCCCCTCCACCAAATACTTCAGCGTGTTAAAATCAGGAATCTTATTCATCTTCACACTCTCCTTAAAAACCTTGTACCCTTTCTCATACTCCCCATTTCTACAAAGGTGATAAATAAGTGTCCTAAAAGTTGCAGCATTCTTATTACACCCATTTATCTCCATATCGTTATACACCTTCTTTGCTTCATCAAACATCCCATTCTTACAATAACAAGTCATTAAGTAATTATAACTAATTGCATCGGGTTTCAAACCTGAATTAGCCATTTCCTCGATTAAAGCTTGTACATGCTCTGGCTTGCCACCATGTTCGTGCATCAATCTAACATTATAGGCTCCAACATCAAGTTCACACCCTTTTGATATCATCGTCTCCCATATTTTCTCTGCCTCTGCGCTGTCACCCTTCTTGTACAGAGCATTTAATATGGTTGTGAATGTCACAGCATTTACCTCCACGCCATTTTCCTCCATTTCTCGTACAATCTCCATGGCTTTCTCAGGAGAACCCGCGTCGCAATAGGATTTAACCAGGATACCGTACGAGAACTTATTGGGAGAGAAATTATATCTCTTGGGCATTTCGTCGAACAGTTGGGGAACCTTGTCGAATTGCTTCGAATTGTTACAAGCAGTTAACAGGGCATTAAATGATAGTGCGGATCGTGGAGTTCCTAAATCACCCATTTGATTATAAGTCCTCATAGCGTGCTCGAACATACCAACTCGACCGTAGGATCGAATCAGGGTGGACAAAAAAGGTTCCTGAGTGATCTTCGGGTCGTTTTTATGGGACTCGATTAGGGATTCGATGTCCTTGAATCGACGGGCCTTAGCAAGGCGGCGGATGGTTATTTCTTGAGCGTAACGAGAAGTGACAGGAGAGGTGTAGTGACTAGAAACAGAAGAGTAAATTTCTACGGCTTTATCTGGATCATACTCGGTTCTAAGTTTAGACTTCGCTCTTGAGATGGATAATGAAGAAGAGGACGTCGTCGCCGTGGCATTGGTGGCGGCGGCGGCGGCTGCCGTAGATAGTCGACGTATGTGGTGGCGGGTGGAGATGGAGAAGGACATTTCTAGGGTTTTAAGGTCTGTCTATTGAAGTAAAAACCTTTCGTTTGTATTTATAACAAAAATGCTTTAGGTTTTTTCGTTTTATACAACATCCCATTTTCACATCATAACTACAAAATTTTATCTTCAATAACTTTAGACCTCAATAGCTCACTTCTTTGTTTATAAGTTAAAATTTGTATTTCACACTCCAAAATGCTAAGAAAAGTATGGAAGATGGAACAATCATCACTACCTAAAATATGAAAGAATAAGGAGATCTAGGAAATTCCCACATCGGTTGGAGGTGAAACAAATGAAAGCAAGATGAAGTATAAAAGCAAAGGCATGGGGACTTCCCAATTCATACCTTTCTCGGCCTTTTGGCTAAGATCAAGTGTAGTATCTGTTCTTATCAGTTTAATATCTGATACGTGGGCCATCGGCTCACATGATATTAAATTAATTTTTAAAGGGGGAGAGCTCACCACGGTAGCTTGCTACTGGGGCTCTCGAGTGTCGCCCAAGCGTTGCACTACAGCTCGGGCTTGGCGCACCCCTCTAATATTAGTGATTAAATTTTTATTTTCCTGTCGGCTGAACGTTTGTTATTGCTTCTGTTCCTTATTGGTTAGGGAACAGTTTGGGTTTGACATTTGTAATTTGTATCTTCCACATGTAGCCAAGTTTACCGTTTTAATTATGTGATGCAATTATTACTTGTATATTCTTTATCTGTTACACTTAACAGACGTAGAAATATCAGTCGAGTTCGAGTTTGCAAGAGAATGGTTTCTGTGAAGAAGTCAAGTATCATCTATCTCTAAACTTAGAAATAACTTAAAATCCTCCAACCTTGTGCTCCAAATTGTTAGATATTTGCACAAATTTTTACACTGCATTATGGTTTTGAAATAACTTCGATTGAATTTTTGTTACTGAGTGAGAAACATGAGGTAGAACTAAGCATTCTTCTTTGAATGTGAATTGTAAAGTAAGTTCACATATTTTTGTGAACTGTAAAGTAATTTTACAAAGTTTAGTCAGATTATTTATTTTTTAAATATATTATTTATTAACTAAAATACATGAGACAGATGTTGAAGGGGTCTCCACTCCACAGTTGAGGTAAGGAAAGCGAAGAAGCTTTGAAACCCTCACGCATGGTGTCCTACCCCCGGAGTCAAGACGCAAAGCGACGACATTAACATCGTTATGACTAGTAATAAACTGAAATTTAATAACTAAAAAACGATGTCCACTAAAAGAAATAAGAGCATCCTCAATTTTGTTCATAAAAGACACCAACAAAAAAGAAAAAAGAAGGAAATTTTTTAAAAAGGGTCCGAAGATCTTGGTTCATTGCCAAAATTGTGCACTGTAGCATTACACTGTTTCTTGCTGCATCTTATTGACATAGCAAGGATAAAATTGCCTAATATAAGAGGGCTAATATTTACCTGTCTGTACATTTCAAAATTTGTATTTTGCAAAATGATATTAAAGAGTGTTGCGTCTGCCAAAGCATTTTCCACTAAGCTTCCCTGCGCTGGAATATGGTACCTGATGATAAAAGACAGTAGAGTAATACATGAAGTCAAAATTTAGCTGTGGGAGGCCACTGGAAATCACATTCCATTTATCTGTAAAATGCTTTGTTTATCAATCAGAGCTAAAATGAGAAAAAAAAGGTTTTTTTTTCCTCTCTCTCTCACCCCTTCTTAAGATGAAGAGATGCTTTGTGTAATTTGATACACTTTCAAGAGTAGAAAGTTGTACAACAGAGTGAGAAGATCTGGTTGCTTGCTTTTCTTTGAACCTCCTCTTTAATTGTGCTCGGAATGATGTTCCAAGAACCTAATCATCTTGAATTTCCATCACCACTCTTCAAGGTCCAAGAAGAACCGTGGGATATGCAAATTTCATTCATAACCTGCGAGAATGCAACAGGGCAAGACAACACTCAGATATCGTAACACCAGTTAAGGAGGCTGATAACATTTACGGAAATTTGTAATTTGATCGCACAACCCAATCCCTTCCTGCTTGAAAATTTTCCTTTTTCAAAGGAAAATAATCGATTACAAATTTCCCTTTTTCAAGCGGGTAAGCTCAAATAAAATATTGGCTAACCTTGCTATATTCATTGCTATTGATAGCTCTACCAAGTTCATGCTTTGAAGCTTCCAAAACATCAGCTTTTTTAAGCACTGCTTTAGGTCCTCGTCCACGTAAAAGTTGAATGACAACTTTCCTGCATAGAGCAGCATGCCACATAAGGTAAAGAACAAAGACGCCAAATTCTCAGGCACAAGTGAAATTTCAAATATTTTTCAACATTGATACAAGCATGGAAAAATAATGCAAACAATTTTCACATAAAGACACTTAAACATGAATAAAAGTCAACAACCTCAATGGATCATATTCTGGATGCTCTGGAGATGAGGTCAAGACATAGAGACCATGAATCTCAGTAGCGACTTGGCTTATGATTTTTTTTAATTCATCTGGAGGAGCATCAACACCATATGCAGCAGCCACCGCCATTCTGGCATCAGCTTTCGGAAGAGTAGACTGGGACACAGCCAAGTCACGCAAACCTTGACATATCAACTGAAAGCTACAATAATAAGGCAACCACATCAGCCTTGTTAATAGAAGATTCATCTTCTCCATGATACCACCAGGAATAGATTACTTCCATGCCCTATGATAAATCAACTCTAAGGCTATTACAAAATACGAAGACAAACTTAAAATAGAAAAGAAAAAAATAAGAAGAAAAAAACCCCTCAACAAAGCAGCCCAAAGGACCAATACGGTGCATGTAAAAATGTACAGAGAGATATAATTGTTTCCAAATCTAAAAGAAGGCTATCATTTATTTAAAAGTGCGTTCCCACGGCAAAAAGAGGTTAAGGTTAAATGGCAATGACATCCTAAATCTCATCAAAGCTCCTCTCCATACTATTCAACACAGTAGCATTCCTTCCCAACCAAGAAAAACATCTCGTAGAATAACCACACAAGAATGAAAAAAATGAGCCCCTACCTGCAAACCTTATGATTTTGAAAAAGCTTTTGAAGGGCTTTTGGTAAAGCTTCTCGAGTTTCATCCGACATTGCACCTTTGCGGTTAAGAGGTGCATTACTGCTTTTAGTTGTAGTCTGGTCAGAACTGACTTGTTTTTCAAGTTTAGGAACCACGCCAGGCTTTCCTGTGGCGGCATTTGCATGGTGAACACTTTTTATAGATCTCAGGAAAGTGAACCCTTTTTCCACGTTGTTCCAGAGCTCTTCTTGCTTCTCAGCAATTCTGACGTGGTTGCTTAAAAATAAACGGTCTGTTTTCTCCTTAAATTTCCAGTCCTTAAAGGCAGGTCTTTCAACACCAAATAAATTCAAAAAATGTTTCACTCTGTCCCGAAGAGACTTTGGAACATTTATCTGCGAAGAGCTGACCACTGGATTCTTGCTAAACAAAAAAAGAACAAAATCCCTAGCACAACGTCCACTGCCATCTTGCGGAATTAGAAATAAACTTTTTGGAACCCAGAGACCCTGCACTAACTGAGCATATTGCTGAAGAGTCTCAATAAACTCTTCTGTTTCATAATCAGGAGCATAATGCTTAAGTGCACTAAATCTTTGAACCGGAGGTCCCTATTGAAAAGAAAGAAAAAGATTGTTCAGAAAACAAATATGGAAACATGGAATAAGTCATCAACAATGAATCAGCATGATATAAAGGCAATGCACTTCCTAGTGAAGCCATTAGCATCTCCCACTTCCTCCTTCAATTCCAAACTATATTTTGCTTAACCGGGGAAGGAGGTAAAATATCTCCCAATAGCAAATGTGAAAAGCGTTCGCAACTTTTTATTTAAACTTATATGAAACAAAAAGAACCAATATTTAAATATGACCAATTGATGGAAAATATGATCAGCTTCTAAAGCAGATAGCCGTAGTTGTACTTCATTTTCAAACTCCTGTCTAAGCCCAGCCATTTTTCTTTTAACTATGGATCCTTTAATGTGAATCATTCTTGAATCTGACGTGTCAGGGGAAGCAGTAAATACACTTTTTAATAAAACGCCAGCACCATTTCCTTCTTAAAAAACACAGATAAGGACACCAACACTGGTATGAACATCATATAGTTCATAACCATCCACCGTGTTGGTATAGCTAACTAATGCTATAGATAATTTTGACTGTTTTTTTCTTCTTTTAAATGAAAGAAACGTTTTGTTGATAGATTAAAAATTTGAAAAAGGAAACAAATTCCAGGGAAGAAACTGGAATTTCAAATTCCCAAAGTTACCAAAAGCAAAAAAATGGGAATGTGCTCAATTCAACTCCATGTTTCACATTTACAGTAGCTAATATCCCAGCAGAAACAACATATGAAATATCACATAAACTTAACATCAATGAGAACTAAAAAAAATAAAAGAAATATAATTACAAAAAAGCTTGCAACATGAAGAAAAATTAAACTTAAGCCATTCCGAAGACATCCTCCCAATCTTTTTTCTCGTTCCTCTAATATTTTTTTCTCTTTTTCTTTCTTTTTTTTTCCTTCCATTTTCGGATATCTTGGGATATTTTATTCAATCAATAAAGTTGTTTCTTATAGAAATAAATAAATAAATAAAATAGAAGTTATTATCTATTTCTAAAACAATACTGATAATACCCACCAGTCTGGTAGTCTTTGTGAACAATGAAAACAGTAGAACATAGAAAAAATAAGTTCAAATTATAGTCAACCTAGGATTTAATATCCTACAAGTTTTCTTGACAACTAAATGTAGTAGGATCACACAATATACTAAAAGTTTTCTTGTAATAAGGTCACAGTTTTCTCAAGACCCGAATACTAAAAAAGAGATACTAATAACTTAAATTTGACAGTAAGTTAAATGATAATAAAAAATGTTTGATGAATATGAAACCATAAAAGATGGAATATACGTCCAACAAATAATGCATAGAAGTTAGATGCTATAGTAGATGTGCAAATGCATCAGAAATAATTTTTTTACAAGTATTCATTTAAAACAAACCTCGGTCAGCAATTTCTTAATCCGCTCCTCCAAAGACAATGAAAGCAAATACCTGAAATGCCCATAAGTAGGATTAAAACATTAATCAATACTAGAAGTCTCCCCGACAACTTCTTGCAACCAGTTGCCTGACAACTTAAATGTTCGGTAACATAAATTAAACAGCTGAATATGTAATTGTATTTACTTTTTAGATGGACCTTTGGGCTTGTTGCCGCTTGTACTCGTACCAGGACACAAGGAGTCCATATAGTCGTGCCTTAAATAAGTAGGAACCAAATCAAATACTCAAAAGAAAAATTATCAGATAGATGAAATTTACTGTATTAAAGATTTAATACATAAACAAGCAAAAAACACATACGGACTCATTGAAAATTGCATAGGGGAAACTGTTTGTGACACCATGCTTTGCAGATGTCTGGTTGATAGATCACTCTCTAAGCCATAGTACTTGAGTGGAATCCAGCACTAGAGAGAAAAAGTGAACAAAACAATTTTAGACGACTATAAAATGATGGATTTAACAGTAAGGCAATCATACCTAAGGTTGATAGTCGTGTCTTTGATTGTTTAAATCTACACGTTTTCATTTGTTCCCTTGTACTTTGAGAAATAGTCTCTTTTCATTATCTCAAGGATAAGTACTTTGAGTTATGTTTCCTTGTACTTTGAGTAATAGTTTTCATTTGTCAATTTTCTTTTAATATTCGTAAGTGTTTGGACCAGCTTACACGCATCTCACTAATCATACGGAACAACCCACCTAACCTTACAACCTTTGAGTGTCTAGGAAATTAATTTCGAGGTAGGTGGCCACCATGGAATGAACCCATGATCTCTTAATTAGTTAGTAGGATCATGTCTCATTTTTTTGTTCATTGAAAACATATTTCAAAATTTTCAAGGTATGTCATTCCATAGTTTAAAAAAATGTTGAAAAACCTAACACTTAGAAAGCACTAAAGCTGCTTTTAGAAGCATCACTTAATAAGTAATTCTTCTACAAGTGCAGGGGAAGAAACTCCCACTAAAAAATACTTTCTCAGAAACAATCTTAAACCTACACTATTGAGCACTCATTTTCAATGGTGTTACCTCCTCATCTCTAGTTTTAACTTCCGTTGAAGGTCCTGTTTGCTTCTTCTGTTCCATAGAAACAATACAAAAATCCATAAATACCAGAACAAAATATGTAATCCCAGATGTGAACCAATGCAATACAATGATAAGGTCAGTAGACAGTAAGTTAATGATAAAATAAATAAATAAATAAACTAAGAATAGACCATTCAAAGGAATAAGGTAAGTTGCAAAAAAAGAAAAAAAAAGTCTTCCGGGTAAAGGTAAATACCCTTCTGACAGCCAACAATAGTTTCTAAAAAATTGTTATAATTTTCGAAATTTGGCTAAGAATTCAACTCTTTTAGTCCAGAAAGATGAAAGTCGTGTTAGAAATATACTTAGTTTCCAAAAACTGAAAATAAAATTGTTATCAAACAAAGCCTAAACAAAAGTAATTAAAAAGGATTGATTGTAAGTGTGACACAACCAAGAGGCTAATAGCTGAAAGTTGCCACAAAAAGAAATAAAATCAGTAACTTCTCTTCAAATAAAACTTTTGTTCCTTTCCATCCAACAAAGCCAAGGAAAGCTCTACCAGCATAGCCCCAGAGGTTTCTAGCTATTAAATGATTGTGTTCCCTATAAAATAATAACAATAATTGTTATTATGATTATACTTTACAGTTACCAAATAAACACGATCAGCGACTTGGCAGATTTCCCAAGATAAAATTCACTATATTTCAGCAGTACTTTAGAATGGAATAGAAAAAATAGAAAATAACCTGCTTCCTTGATGCACCTGCAGAATTAACATCCACATGCTCTTCTGACTTAACATCTGAATCAGCTCTAACATTATTTTTCCTTTTCGGGCCACCAGAATTAAGGTGTTCAAATGATGGTCGAAGTTGCACAACTGCATGTACGGGATTCAGGTGTAGCTGCAATATAACACATAGATACATTAGCAATAGTTATTTACTTTTAAAGGAAAACTAAACAAACAGGTCCTTGTTCTAAAATTTGACAAATGATTTGATGACCATCATAAGATTAGGGGAATAAGCAGAAACCTATGATCCTCTTGCGTTCATGCTAATTAGTTAGAAGAAAAGGACCAATTTGACCAAGTACAAAATCTAGGTTTTCCATTCAAACAATTACAGATACAACAGTATAAGATCCTCATAATGTGATCTAAAGTATAAACTCTACTGTGAAGAACTTCTGGAATAAAAATATAACCTTCAAGAAATTTTAATCTTTCATAGCAACAAAAAAGTGTTCCACTAAACAACAAAAAAAGTATTTGCAAGAAAACCCCACCACAGGATCAAGGCCTCATGAACAAGAATCCCTTCTCCTTAGTAAAACAAAAGAAAAATATCCAAACAATGACAACAAAAGACCAAAATATCTGTTGTTTCCTTTTGAGAAAAAGGCAACATATGCCAAGATTTTACATATTTTCCATTTCCTTCACCATCAAAGTTTTAAGAAGACAAAATTTAAGAATATAGACGGTCAAGTCAATTTTGAGGAGGCAATAAGTTGAATAATAATCAACATTTATTTTAAGGCAAACAACCTTCTTTGGTAGATAAATATGATATTGTTAAGCGAAATGTGAGCTCATATTGTAATACGTAAGAAGTGTTTGTAACTATTCTTCCAATAATCAAAACTTTTATGGAAACCTTTTATTCATGGTTACTTAATATTTCAATATTATTCTTTTCTATTTATGTGAGAGTCCGTGTCATTTGTGTACCTTGTCTATTCTCATAGGACCCTGTCTAACCCTACTACATTTCATTGTTAATAAAGCTCGTAGTATATTAAATCTAAGGTAAGGCCACCGTGGCTTGAACCTATTTCCTCCAAGAACTTTATTATTCTTGCTTACCACTACGCTTATGTTTTCTGATTCAAAATTAAAAATGACTGAGTGCTAGAACAATGAAGAAACTAAGGGTCCATTAACTACGGTTGATTCAATGTCAATCATAAAAAGAAGAAGAAGAAAAGAAAAGGTGTGCAGTTCAAAAGATATGAGATAGAGAGAAGCAACCTTATTGCCCATAAGCAGACCAACAGCATAGGACGTAGCTAGAGGCGGTTGCCATGAAGATGTCAAAGTCTGAACCAAAAACAAAATTTTATTGGTATCCACAAAAATACACTGCCAATAAATCAATCCTCTGTTGAATATAGTACATGAAAGAAATAGCCCATGACTAATTAATAGGTGAAACATAGTTAAGTTGATAAAGTGAAAAGAAACTCAAGGATAATACGACGGGAAAAAAAGAAAGAAAAGAAAGAAGATTCAACTAGAAACTGTTGCTGAATTCGGTTTCAATGAACTATCACTGTTTTATCTTTTGGGAAAATCCTAACGAATGTAGCATGTTTTTTCAAGTTAAACCTGACATGATCTGCAAGTTCAATCACACAGATGAACCAGACTAGTAATCCTAATAAATAGCCAAATATGCATGAATTCGCAGCAATTTAAATCAACAGAACAGTAAGAGAAGATACCTGCTTCTTCATTTGGAATGTGCCATCAGCTTTGTTGTCATAGTTATTGGATTCAATATCAACATTCAGGTCGACTTCCACTTCTCCAGTGCTAGGTTTAACTCTTACCTGTTGAAACTAAAAGAGTACAGTTCAAATTCTTCCAGAATAATAAGGAATTAAAGAAAATGCTCACCTCGTCACATCGCCCCTCGAATTCATAGGGCCTCCAGCGTGGTCTAAGAGGATATTGCAACACATATAACTGGAAATAGATGACAGTCAAGTTAAAATTTCAAAAAGAACTAAATAATGGTACAAGGTATGAAAGACAAAGGCAAAGAAGACTAACTTTCGAATTGCTATCAACTGAAGGAGTAAATAGAACGTCGATTTCACGAACAACCATATCTTCAGAAGCATCCTCTTCAATTGGATCATCATCCACCATTGCATCCTCTTCAACTTCCGACTTAGTTTCAACGTCCATTTTAGCAACTCCATTAGGAAGTGAGGATTCAACTTTAGGTTTTACTTCTACTTCTTCACCGTCTTCCTTCTTCTCCTCAACTCGAGCATCAGGCTCTACAACTTCCGGCTTAGAAATGGGAGGTTGAGGTTCCAACTTCGTTAGCGGCTGTTGGGGCTCCGGTTTCGGAACTACTTCCGATTTTGGTTTCGGCTTGAATTTAGAGGACTTGGGTGCGAATCTGGAGGTCCGTGATGGTACCTGGCTCCCTTCGTCTAGGCCGTCCAGGTCCATCCTGAAAGGTTTTTGACGTGCTCCTTCCTCTTGGTGAATCAGCAGCGAAAAGCTTATCGGACACTAGAGAATATGCAATCGAAGTTTTTTCTTTCCGCAACCACCAACTGCTCCGGCGGAGAGATAACTTAGACCGCCGCACCCATAAATTTTCTGTATGCTCTTTTTTTAGGTTTATTTTCGTTATTTTTCTAAGTAATTTTCCCTTTACTTTCTCTTTTTCTTTCAAAAATAATTTCAGGTTTTCTATAAAAAAAAATGCAAGAAATTGTTCGAATATTTATAAACTATAATAATTTTAAAAACAATGTAAGATTGGATGCTGAGAGTGGAGCATTTTTTTCTACCTTTAATTAAATTTTTACTCTCGTTTAAATTTGATATTTTATCAAATATGAACCATTTGTTTAAGATTTTTTTTATCCAAGACACGATCTTAAACAACAAATAAAAAAGAAAAATAGAAGTTTGCTAAACTATTTTGAACCAAATAGAAGAAAGAAAACGATATAAAAGAAATGACAAACATGAAATATTTAAAAATAATCAGTTTTATGTGCTTTTACATTTTGTCGGCGGACCGTCAATATTTTGACTCTTTGATATATTTATGAAAGTTAATCTTTTTTTAACATAATTACCTTGTATTAGTATTAGAGATTAAGATCTTACTCTAAACAAGAATGAAAATGGTATTAAATTTGGTAGCAGCCAATATAAATTTCAAAAAACAAAAACAAAATTATTATCAAATTCCACCTAAACTTTTTCTGTGCTCAAAATTCTAAGATCTGTAATTTAAATTTTGTGACAAATAGACTTCATTTTAAAATATCATGTCATTGCCCGTTTATTTTTATTATAACGATGCCAATAATACATACATATAATACATGGACGGATCTATTAAGGGACCGTCTTCTTACATTTTCGAATTTTGTATTTTAATATTAATTTTGAAGTGTTAAATTACAATATAGGTTAAATAATGCATTAATATTACTATATTTTCTATTTGGTAGAGTGGTTGTGCCTCAGTCTAAAATCTCGAGATATTGGTTTAAATATTGTATTGGGGTTGGTGCATGTTCTGTTTCGTGTGACTTTAAAAAGGAATGAAAAAATTATTCAAAGAAGAAATTCA
Source organism: Cucumis sativus (assembly GCF_000004075.3). Lineage (NCBI taxonomy): Eukaryota > Viridiplantae > Streptophyta > Magnoliopsida > Cucurbitales > Cucurbitaceae > Cucumis > Cucumis sativus. The sequence goes on from NC_026658.2 coordinate 3,402,378, forward strand.
ACACTTGATATGGTAGATTTTAATAGTTATTTATTTCTTCCTTTATTTAATTGTCTTTTCTAATAGAATTTTCTTGGGTTTTATGGAGTTTTGAGTTGATGGTGATATGAGTAGTATAATTTTTTCGTTGAAAACATAATTGTCATTTCTTTTATATTTTTATATTTATGCAATCTATTCTTTTAATTCTCATACCAAATATTAATTGATTTGTAGTTTAAGTTGGAGTTTGGAAAAGAAAATAAAATTGTTATAAGATAAGAAATTATAGAGAAAGAATAAAATGGATACAAACAATGCATATGCGCAACATTGTATGCTGCCCTATGTGTCCATATTTTGCTTTCTTAAGCATGTAGGTGTTTAGTCTCTCTATATATAAACCCTAATCAACACTTAGCAACATGAACCGAATTTTAACTCCTATTTTGCTCTCTTCACGTTACATTTAGGAGCATAATATCAAACATTCTAGTTATTTTTATGGTTAATGATGAGAGTGAGACAGACCACAATTTATTTAACTATAATTTTTTTTACTGTTATTTTTTAATAATTATTTAAAATAGCTTGTGGAAAAGGTCATGATTAAATGCAACCTTAGACTACACTTAATCTCATGCAACTCGTTTTCATTACATATTACTTAAAAATAAAAATAATTAATTTTGTTGTTTTTGTATGTGAATACTGTGTATCGAAATGTTGTTTGAATTACACAAAGATGACACCAAGTATTTTTCTTATAAAAATCTAGTACAATTTAATATTCTACATTTATCTTTAAATATCGATTAACAATACAACACAACAAATATTTGTGTAACGTTTTAACTCATAATCTTCAAAAAAAAAAAAAGACATAAAAAAATTTACACTCTCAGATTAATATTATTTTCAAAAATTTGTCCAATTCATCAATCTAATTGTCCATTTTTTTATTTTGATATTTAAAAAAAAACTAATTATAATCACAACAAATAGTCTAATCTGATACACTTACAATAATTTAGAAATACAATTTAAAAATCTAAATGTCTCTCCCATTATAATTTTCAAACTAAATTTAAATGTTGATATAAATTATTATGAAAGTTGATTGTTTTGGATTGATACAATGCCAACTAACATTAGACATAAAAAGTTTGAAGTAAATAAGTTTGAAGACGGCTTGTGAACTGACATTGATTATAGTATTGAAATTTAGATACATGAAACTCATGGAGGAAATAATCAAATCAAAAACTACTTTTCCTTTTCTCATTTGTGTCCTTTTCAAGATTTGAATGCAAATTTATTTGAATTTAAAGAAACACACACACTTTGCATTTGGCATTATTCTTACCCCTTATCCCAATATTTGGAAATAAAAGCTTGAGATGCACATGTAGCTGTACATCCCTTAGAAAGCCTATTGATTCTTGCTATGTTTGTTTGATGAGAAAATATCAATTGATATTGATTGGTCCAAAGATACCCAAGAAAGTGATACTTGTCTAAAAGTAGAATCATTCTCTTAATTAGGATATTTAACATGAGAGATTAATAATACATCTTCCTACTTTAAAGCTATGTAATTTATGAGTATATATATAAAAATGGTGTATGTTTTAAATGGTAAAATACACCTCCAGTTTAAATGGGTTTAATTATATTTAAGTTGTTATTTGAGAGTTTAGACAACCTAAATCTTTGGGTACAGGATAACTATATTAAAAATAACCACACATATATGAACATTTTGTATATATATACAAATATTTGGATGCTATTTGTTTCGTATAATATTTGAAGATAGTACTTACAAGGACTAATAATTTATTGATTTGTAATTAGTATAATATAAGGTGAACTTATATTTTGTTTATTTTTGTTAATTCAAATTAAAAATTCTTTTGATATAGTTTGTGTTAATTTTATATGCTAATCACTTCTTGACCAACAAAATGTTATATTATATATATAACATCCACTTAGAAAGAACGATGGTAAAGAAAAAAAAATGGTACCTCAACATGAGAATCTTAAAAATTCATGTTAGCGCATAAAACTCTCAATATGCATGCCAATATTTCAGATGTCCACTCTATAAGAATATTAGATTTCAAGCATCTGTGATCACTCTTATTATATAGTTAAAAGGTACATTACAAACAATATAAAAATGTATTTATAAATTATAAATGATAAATTCTCCAGGTTGAATAATTTATAAAACTTTAAACTTTTGTATAAGGGGATAAAATAATATCTACCCGACTCCAAAATTTAACCCAAGCCCTCGGTTTTGACATCCTCGTAAAGATTAGGGTTGTTCGTTTTTTTGGAAATATGTTTTTTTTCTATTTGTGTTTTTCCTTTATTCTTGATGAGAAGATGAGAGTACTCTATCATTTTCCATTAGTTGTCTCTTGGTCAATTTGACTTGAAAAAATAAAAATAAATGATCTTAACTTTATAATACATCATAACCAAACACCATAAAATCTTTGAAAAATGATTTGAATGAGGTAACATAACTTTTGCTTAATAAAATGTGCCTAGTAAAAGTTTAAAACCTTTTTTTGGGAACTTTTATAATACCTAGAAGTTCACATTGCATCACTATCTTCAAAGTTCCTAATGTTTTTCCTATTTTCCTCTTAAGAATATTATAATATCACATGTTTGTGTGTAAATATTTCAACTTACAATTATTGAAAAAGGTTTTAAGTATTGAATAAAATAATATCAATAGAAGATTAGGCTATAAACTTCGTTCTTTAAACGTTTTTTTAGTGGTTGTGACTATTAAATTCCGTACTTTAAACAATTTTCACTTTTTAGATTTTTTTCTTTCTCTTCGAAAAATCACGTAAACTTTTGGAATTGTGCCTATTTAACCTTTGTGCTTTAAAATACTCCAATAAATAACTATGTTAGAATTTTTCACAATTCAATTCTATCGTATCAAATCTAAAGTTATGTAACTAAACTTTCATGAATAGTGATGAAATTTAGTTTCAGAATTATAGTCGGTAACGATTCAAGTCTTCAAATTTTTTATTTTCGAATTTGAAACAAATTAGATCTTGTTTGATAGGTTATCCTTTTTGTTATGTATCTTTTAGATTAGTGTTTTGTCTCGGTTGGATTGAAACTCTAGCTCTTTTAGTCAAAAATTTAAAACAAAAAATTAGTTCATAAAAACTTATTTAGATTTTTGAAAACAATATATATTAGATAATAGATAATAAAATGTATACACGTTGAGATTGGAGGGGTAGCACTTGTAAATTTAATTTTGAAAGATCCAAAAACAAAAATAAAATTACTGCCAAATAATGTCTTAGGCTTTTTATTTAACTATACGACCATTCGATCTTTATCCTAAAAAAACTCTTTCCATAGTATAATAACTTAATTTTTTTTAGTTTATAAAAGAATTTGATTCTCCATAAATTTAACGTATAAATAATATAATTAAATTTGAACAATAATATAATTGTGAAGACTAAATCATTATAAATTGTAATTAAATAAGTAAATTATGGTAAATTTGATTAGTGTATTTAAAAGATAGAGAGTGTGATTAGACATTAAAAGATGACTTTTGAGAAAATGGGGTTGATGTAGTTAAAAGATTTTAGATGAGGTGTGGTGTGGTGTGGTATGAAAAAGGGAGTAGTAGGGAAGAGGGTGAAAGTCCGAAAAGCTGATTGACTTTTGTTTATAAAGAAATTGAAAGAAAAGCAGCCGGTCCAAAGTCCCAAACCGGTGAGCTGTCCGTTTGGGCAATTCCAAAACCCAAAATCCTACACGGCACTAAACGACAACCACAACCATTGTATCGGGACCAGATATTCTTCTCTCTCCTCTTTATTATTATTATTATTATTATTATTTATAAGATCAATTTACGCTGTAATTTCCTCTAACCTAAGCCTAACTCAGTGTCGTATTCCCATTGCTAACCTTCTCCCAACATCATCACAATATGTCTCTAATTTTCTATTTACAATTTTCATTCCACACTCTACCCATTCAATATTTTATATCCTATTATACAACAATTCAATTTATCTTACTCTGTACCTAAAAATATTATCAGAAGTTTTTGTATCAGAAAATTATACTAATAAAACAAAATACGAGTAGCAAGAATCGAGTATCAATTAAATAATTTATTTATTTTGGTGTTTAGAAAGTGAGTCAAATAGAAACCACAAACAAAAAAGAATTTAATTCAACATTTAAATTACCTTTTATTTTAAAATAATAATAACAATAATAAAGAAGACAATCTCTCTGTATTTCATTTATCTTTTCTCCATCAAAAGTCAACATAAAGAACTTCAAAACAAGCTTTCTTCATAATTCTTAGTACAACCTATCTTTTATTTTATCTTTTCTTATCCCATTCCATCTCGAATTCTCTGTTCTTTTTTTTCCCTCTGTATTTCAAGTTATACAATCATAAACCTATGTTTTAAAAGAACCCCGTATGGTATATTTCATTTACAAGTTTATACCCTTTGGTTATTTCCTTTGATTTTACTCGCCGGAGACTGGTTTTCCGGCCGCCGTCCTATCATTGGCTTTTTCACCTTCCGGCCTTTCCCATTAGATTTGATCTTTTTTTCCCCCTTTCATTTTAATGGGGTTTGAGTTGATGGGACCGGTTTCTCAGTTTATGGGTATGAATTAAAGAAGGTTGACTGGTAGATGAGACATAAAAAGAGAGATAAAAACCTAGAACAAAAAATCATCCCGCCGCCGGCAAAACTCTAAATCAATTTTCCGATACTCAAGATGCTAACAGACTTAGAAAATTCAGCCGAAGTCAGTATTGCCTCCACCGTAAATCAACTTCCGCCGACCAAATCTGCCGTGAAAAAAAAGCGTAGTTTACCCGGAATGCCAGGTAATAATCGGAACTTTCCTTCTCAAATTTGGTTTTTTTTTTTTTTTTTTTTTTTAAAGCTTGATTTTTGTGAAACAGATCCGGATGCAGAGGTAATTGCTCTGTCTCCGAAGACCCTTTTGGCTACAAATCGATTTGTGTGTGAAATTTGCAACAAAGGTTTTCAAAGAGATCAGAATCTTCAACTTCACCGACGAGGTCATAATCTTCCATGGAAACTCCGGCAACGGACAAGCAAAGAGGTGAAAAAGAAAGTCTATGTCTGCCCGGAACCGTCGTGCGTCCACCACCATCCGTCGAGAGCTCTCGGCGATCTGACTGGAATAAAGAAGCACTTCTGCCGGAAGCACGGTGAGAAGAAATGGAAGTGTGAAAAGTGCTCTAAAAAATACGCCGTCAAGTCCGATTGGAAGGCCCATTCTAAGATTTGTGGAACCAGGGAGTACAAGTGCGACTGTGAGACTGTGTTTTCAAGGTCAAATTTCAAAATTAGTTTGTGGGTTTTGTTTGTTTCGTCAATTTTCTTTTTAAAATTTGATTTGGGATTTTGTTTTTTTGTACTTTTGTAGAAGAGATAGTTTCATCACTCACAGAGCGTTCTGTGATGTGTTGACAAAGGAGGTTGCCGGAAGTTTGTCTCCGGCAGCGGCGGAGATTCCTAATTTGGAGTCCGATTCTCAGGTTCAGCGACCGTCGGGTAGTTCGTCTCCGCCGTCTTCTGCTCCTCCTCTTCCCGCCGGTACCGCTCCCGTCTCAGTAGCCCTTCCTCCATCCACTGACACGATGTCGTCAATCGCGTCTATTGAGAATAAAGGTAATTATAATTAGGTTTAAATCATCAATCCTAATTTAACTAATTAAGTATTTTAAACTTTTATAATGTTTTTTAAATCCTTAGACTCTTTTTGTACTATAAAAAAATTAACAAAAAGGAAAAGAAATAACATTCTAATACTCTTTTTCTCTTTCACTTTGAGGGAAAACACCCTCTACTCTCTAGACTCTAAATAGACAAGTGGATACTTAGGGCTTGCATTTGTCTTTGAAGTTTTTTTTCTAATGGTATGAGTATCACCTCTATGATTCATAGATTCATCTCTTAAAACATATGAAATCTAATATTTTATTTTAATATTTTATTTATGTTAGATTTTCGTCTCCCACTTTTATACACTTGTAGCATTAGAGACAACCACATTTATCGTAACTAGATATATCTCTAAAAGTTGTAAAAATGGATAGTGAAATTTGACATCAATCATGAAGGTGCTAGTTGAAGAGGTCATTCATACCAAAACCACTAAAAAAAAAATTAGTAAGTAGTTCTGGTACTTGACTAATTTGACATTAATTGTAAGAAAAAGAATGTTGATTATTTTTACTTGATTTGTAAATGTAACACTACAAATTTCGTTGTAATCTTTCATACTTCAAAAAGTTTTATATTAGATCAATAGATTTGTAACACACATATTTAATAGTATTTTTATAATCCAATAAATTTCAAAGAAATTTGATTCAAAAACTAATTTTGGAGTTTTTTTTTTTTATTCTGGTTGAAGTAGGATAAAAATTGGTGTGATAGTCATTGTTTAAAAATTAGAAAACATACATAACTATCATTTAAATACTGAAATTACAAGTGAGGTGTAAAAATTAATTCTATGAAACATTTTTGTTCTTAGTTTTGTGGTTAATGCTAAAAATTTCATGTGCTCTTTTAACAGGTTAATTAACTTTAATTTAAGACGATGTAGATTTGGTCCATTTTGTTTATCAGTCGCTAACATTTTGATATTTGTAAATATTTAGTTGTTTTGCTATCCATTAATTTATACATCTTAAAAAGGAATCAATAATATCCATTTCAGCCTCACCGGAAAATCCTCCGCCGCTGATTGGAGAGGCACAAGACAGAACTAGCCTAACCGGAAACTCCGGCAGCAGCAACACCACAATTAGCAGCACCAATGCTACCGTATTGGCTAGCTTGTTTGCTTCCTCTGCCGCATCACTGAGCTTACAGCCGCCACAGCCGCCAGCATTTTGCGACTTATTACGAGCCATGGCGCGGCCCGATCGGGCGACTGAAATTGCACCGCCGTTGGTTTTTGAACCTCTTTCTCTGTGCCTATCGACCGACACTGAATCGTCGCTTTTCAGAACCGGAATCCAAGATTGCCGCCCATATGTGCCACCGACGCCGCCAGCCATGTCCGCCACCGGACTCCTACAGAAGGCCGCTCAAATGGGCGCTGCGGCTGCGGGCGCATCAGTGTTTCGTGGACTTGGTTTATCGTCTTCCCCTTCTTCTGCACAACAGGGGAGTTTATAAATGAGTGGACCGGTGGCCGGAAAGGCAACCCTCCGCCTGACACGGCGGCAGAATCGTCATTTTGTTGAAAAGTGGCGGCGATTGTTTGCTGTTCGCTGTCTAGGTTATAGAACAACTATCAAATAAAATATGTCTTAAAAATGGAATTTATATAATATTGTTCCTTTCAATTTAAGCTCTCCAAGTTCTTCATTTCGAGTTAGTAAAAAATTTTACCTTTCAATTAGATACATATTATTGCTTAAAAAAACCTTAAATTCTCTACTTTATATACAATAAATTAGGTTAAAATAAGCCTAATTCAACTAACACAATCGTTGCAATATTAATTTCGAATTCCTTACTTCATACAGTATCTTAATAAAATTTAGGTCCTTACTTCATACAGTATCTTAATAAAAATTAGGTTGGGATCAATTTTTAGGACATGATTGTAAAATCACTTTTAAAAGTTCGTCATCTTTTCTATTTTCTAAAGAAAGAAAATTCATTAATCACTACACTCAGACCAATCATTTTTCTTTTAGTTTCATCTCATTTTTTTTAATCTTTTTTTACCTTTTCATTCCTCTTTTGTAACATTTTTTTTAATTTTTTTTTGAAGTTCTTCTCTACCTCTCTATTTTGTCTTAAAATTTTATATTTATATGTATATAATATTTCTCTAATTTTTTTGCAATCTCAAATGTAGTGCTTAATTTTTTTTAACAATAATTTTAAGATTCTCTAATTACAATTGAGAAAAAAACGTTTAAAATCATTTGAATATCCTCTTAATTCAATTACTTTGCACACATGTATGGAGCGTACCGATGATTTGTAACACTTTTACAAAATTAATTGTAATTAATTTAGCTAAAAAAACTTATTATAAAAGTCAAAATACAGCTCTCTCAATCATTGACAATCACTCTCAAAAGTATAAAACAAAACATTCAAATAATTGTATAAAAACCAACTGTTATTAGGAGTGTGTTTGGTTGAGATTGTAAAGGACTTAATTTTGTAAAAAAAGGACTATTTTTTAAAAAGTAATAATGTATTTTTTAAAAGTTCATTTATAAAATAATCTATTTTGGAGAAATTTTTAAAAACTAAATTCATATATAAACACTTTGTAAAAAATATATAATCAAACATTGGGTGTTTAAATTTTAAATTCATTAAAAAAAAAGTGTTTAAAAAAATGTATTATTGAAACCGATCCAAAATCAATTCTTATAAATTCATCATTCCTAGAAGCACTGAAAAAGAAAATGTCATTGAATGTATGTATTTGTTACATCATTTTGATTAATTTTGTGGATGAAATGTGATTGCATTGGTAATATAATTTAACCATTGTATAGTCGTGTCAATCTAATCCTAAATTAATACTAAATTGATAAATTAATACTAAATTGACATAGCTTAGTCATAGGAAACAAATAGATTTGTTATTTCAATTATTTTTATATGCATAATTTTTTTTTTTGGAACTTTTTTTTTAAAAATCGTTACAACAAAATTTGAATTAGTTAAGTTTTTAGTGTGATCACGGGTTGAAATTGATATCAACCATGTTCATAATATGTAGAGTAAGAAATTTACTTTGAGATTAATAGTAAAAACATTATACTCATTTTATATGTATCGTTAACTATGTGTATCAAAGCCAATTTCAATCGTTATTCATTATACTTACCAAATAAATACAAAGTCTATTCTAATTTGCAACTCAAACAAAGGTAAAAAGAAGCACAACACATTACTACAAATAATATGTTATGAATTCAACATATAATAACTATTCAATATGTTTTCTTTCATTTAAACTCGAAATTTTACGATAACATCAATTTAAACATTTGATGATACATGCTAAAAAGATATTAATTCAATCTATAAAATATTAAAGTAAACTAATTTAAATTTTTTGGACAAACTCTAATTGTCCATTTTGCAATCATAATCTAAACTGATTTGCTAATTTATGTAAGAGTTTAAACAATACAAACTATATAAACTTTGACCAATACATACCATAAGTTTAAAATAATTTGAAGGGTGTAAATTAATACCTCAGTGAGGTTTTAAATTATCCACTTCACTTTAATTGATACAACTAAAATGAATGTATATGTATATATATAGATCGATAGTCTTTTTTACTTTTGGGTTGTCTATTTTTTATTACAACAATTAATTACATTACAACATTCTTGTTTTTTTCTCTCTCTTTTGTGATAACCAATTCCCGAAATGTATGGAATTCTCCCAAAAATTGATTCTATGTTATTAGAATAGCAAATGAATTCCATAAATTGATTCTATGTTATTAGAATAGCAAATACTAATTTGTTAAAAATTAAAGGGATTGAAGCTATAGCATCATCATGAGTTGGAATGGGAATATGTGCGAGATGGCTATCGCATTCTTGAAGAATAGTTGGAATTAGGAAGGTGATACATTCTTGAAGAATATGAGTAACAAATTATAAAAAGATGTGTTGTTGTAGGAGGGAAGGAGAATGTTAAATTGAATTCATTGGTAGAGGGATTGGTCATCAGCTGTGAAAAGAAAAAAACACTCCACGTTTTTAGTCTCTAGAAATCATCATTTCCATAACTTTATTTATTGAATTGTTGATTTAATTGTAATTTTATATTATCGGAAATTTGTGAACCCTACAGAGGAAACTGGAGGAGGTTTTGAATTGGCGTTCGTCATCCATTTCGGATCTCCCTTGGCGCTCCTTTCACTTCCTAGGGTTTATCCTCTTCTAGTTACTTCCAATATTTTCTTCTCAGCCTACCCATTTTCCTTTATTAGTCGCTACTTTTGCTAATCTCCACTAGATGCACTTTCCTCCATCTTCAGCCATTTACTCGCTCTCTTCTCGATCTTTTTCACACGGATACCGGTACTTTTTTCTTCAATTTATTCTTGTATTGCACTCTCTTTAAATCGCGTGCTACGATTGAGAGATACCCATGAGATAATACTGTTGAAATGTGTTGTTCTCTTTCTGTTGACTGTTATAAAACTTGGGTATTCAAGCGAATTGAAGAATTGATGGTGTCAAGCGTTACGAATGAACATTATATGCTACATCATTGAGTTTGACTACCAGGGATAGCTTCTGATACTGCTTTAGAATTGAATTAGTTTATCAGTCAAGCTACAAATCTTATCCATATCGGATATAGCTCTCTTTATCTCATCTCCTGCAGGTATGATTTTTGGTGTAACTAATTGATTTTTGTTTTCCTTAACAGGGTTGTTTCAGCTGCTTTCTGTGGACGAATTTTCAGATAGAAAGTTTGTTACTTTGGTTGGTTGTAGATGAATTGAGAGTAATGAAACTTTACAATCTGTATGGTTTTATAGGTTCTAAGTTGATTGAGACATTCTCGGAGTCAAAAGCATTTGCTAAAAGGGACTAAGATGCTAACAAGATCTGTTTTGAGGCTTAATACTACTACATGCTCTGATGTTCAGAAAGCAATAGCCGCTGGACAACAAAGTGGGCTGTGCTATATAAACAGTTTGCTGCTTGGACGAGGGGAATTGTCATCGAAGGATTGCCGGGTGTCTCATTCCTTGCCATATTCCACATTTTCAATATCAAAAGCTTTGAATTTTTCACCAACATTCCCGTTCAATAGAAAAACTATGGCGGCTTCTAGTGCTAAATCTGTTTCTAGAGATGTCTATCTTGAAAATTTCGTCACAAACCGTGGAAACGGTTTTGCAACACCTGTGCGAGTGTTCAATCATAGAAGTTATGGGAATTTCCAGAAAGCTCGTATGAGTTTGAGAAGGAAACAGGCATCCAATAATTGTCTAATCTCTAACAGTTCAATTGATCTAATGCGTGTGAAGGGCAACTGCTTTCTACAAGTTGGGGTGACCAATCTTCATGCCTTACCTCATGCATGCTATGCTGCAGGGACTGCTAATTCTCCGGCTTTTGACAGCAATTCTCGTGATGATCAGTTCCCAAACTCGACCACTTTGCCAAGCAAGTATGTCTTTTATTGTTGCACTTAGTTTGACAAGCGTTTATTGTAAGAGCTTTTAGTTGTATATTGTTACATCTTCTTTCAATCTAGCAGTTATTGTTCAAGAAAAACTATTTGGCTAGTAATGTTGAAATTTTGGCCGATCCTGGCAATATCATTTTCTGAATGCATTACTGGACCAATTCATGGTTCTATACTCTGATAAGTACTGTCTGTGTCTGACGCTGGAGAGCGTTAATCCTGATGACCCATGTTTGAATTTCATGAGAGTTCTTGTTGAGCTTTTGCTCATGTATGTTCTCTGTCCAATGTCAGTATCTATCATGGTATTCTCTATCAATATGCTGATAGTTCCATCAACATTTCACATATTCATGGTTCAATATCAACAGAAGGGGTGAATCCATTTCGCCTTATTGATAGTCTCGTGTGATCAGCCTGGACATTCATGGATATAAAAAGATGTAAAATGTTTATTTATCAATCTATATATTTTTCCTTGATTTTTGTTTTTTTTTTGTTTTTAAATTCTTTTAGAAATTTCTACAAATAATTACGTGACCAGATATCAAAGATTAAATAAAAAATATAAAAATTGTTTATTGAACTAAGTTTTTACTACCAAACTAAGTTATAAATCTTCTTCTTAGTGTATGTCTTCATATAGGGATATTGATGATAAAGTTCAATGGCTATAGATACATTGACAAATATTTTTGAATGTGAGAATTTTGCCTATAATTAAGTGATTTATGCAATTAAGTGATGTTTTTTTTTGTTCTTGACTGTTACTGATATTGATGTTAAGTTTTCTTCTTTTGTTCTCTTTAACCTCTACTTGTAAAGCCATTTTATCTTCACACTAAGTGACATGATTTGTATCGAACTGTAGAGGTTTATTAGGTGAAAGAACTTTGAAGCTGCTTTCAGGATCATGCTATCTTCCCCATCCTGATAAAGAAGAGACGGGAGGAGAGGATGCTCATTTTATTTGTGTGGAGGAACATGTAGTTGGCGTTGCGGATGGTGTAGGTGGTTGGGCAGATGTTGGGATTGATGCTGGAAAGTTTGCTCGCGAACTTATGTCAAACTCGATAAATGCCATACAGGAGCAGCCTGGGGAATCAGTTGACCCTGCCAAGGTGTTAGAGAAAGCTCACTCCGGCACTACGGCTAAAGGTTCTTCAACAGCCTGCATCATTTCTCTTTCTGAAAAGGTATCCATACAGAACTGCCAGGGCGTATCCAATGCTTCTCTGTTATTGTATGGTTAAGGAGTTTATCGTAAGATTGCTTTCCAAATTTGACATTAACTACTTTACTTTTGGCCAATGAATTGGTTAATGCTGTGTAACAAAATTTTGTTTAGAAATGTCACTCTAAAAGTTTGTCCTCATTCACTTGGAAGTTGCATATTTTCTGTGCATTGACATGGCTTATCCTATTTCTTCTTAAATACAAATTCGTGGATAATTAGTAACCCAAAAAGTATGCCATTATCCAACGTTGAAGGTTAACATTGTTGGGGCTTGGTGCTTGGGATTAGCCAAATTAACTCTTCTTACCATCTTGAACAATGGAAATATGGAATTATCATCACGGTGGGAAAGTTATCCTTAGTGAAAGTTGTTTGCACTTCAATTTTATAGTTTCAAAAGTACTTTTAACCCATTTCAATTCTGTTTCTTTCAGTTGTAATTTAGATCCCAGATGGCCCAGATACATCAACTGCTATACGTTCTTTACTTGCAAGAAAGAACTATAACTTGGACAACAAATTTTTAGTTTTAAAATATGTAAAATAATAGAACGGAATAGTTTCGTTTCTTCTGTCTTAATAAATAAGGTTATATTAATGAGAAGTTTTGTTTTTACATCTCCGCAGGGACTCCATGCTATCAATCTGGGGGATAGTGGATTCATAGTTATAAGAGATGGAAGCACTATTTTCAGATCCCCCGTTCAGCAACATGGCTTCAATTTTACTTATCAGTTGGAGAGCGGCAATGGTGGTGATTTACCCAGCTCTGGAGAGGTCTGTTGAGTATTTTTGGCATCTCTCTTTTGCTCTTTTATGTTGCTTAAAACATCAATATCCGTAGGGAGGTATAGAGGTTCTAGGCTTTGTCTCTTTGCTTACATTTAAACAGAGATTATCACATACTTGGTCTCTGAAAGTATGAAAATACATTACGAATGTGAACAGATAGTTAGATCCAGCAGTGTATCTGATTTTGAATTTGAACAATGTTCATAACTTCAATCTCAAAATGGCTCGAAATCCTTGAGCAATAAGACTGATATTATGTACTTTTTAATCACTACTTCCCCTAGTATTTTTTATGTAACGCACTGAAGAATCTTTTCTTTGATCCTTCTGACCAGATTTTTATGATACCTGTCGCTCTGGGAGATGTCATAGTTGCCGGAACGGATGGCTTATTTGACAATCTATACAGTAATGAGATTTCAGCAGTTGTAGTTAACGCAGTTAGATCTGGGTTGGAACCCGAAGCAACTGCTCAAAACATAGCTGCTTTAGCACGCCAAAGAGCACTTGATAGGAACCGACAAACCCCATTTTCTGCTGCTGCCCAAGAGGCTGGTTATCGCTACTACGGTGGTAAGCTGGATGATATCACTGTTGTTGTCTCGTACATAACAAATTCCACAAGTACATGATTGAGTGCAATCTCTGTTACTACAATGGAGCCTGATTGAAATGTATTTCATTGCAACATAATGGTGATTGTGTGGATTGACAATCTTTGGTCCCAGTTTTTCTTCCATGGAGTGCCGTTGACAAAGCTGAATGGTTTTTTTAATTCAATCATCGTTCGCAAATTTACTAAGATTTCTGTAAACCCCTTTCACTTTGTACTTTAGAAGCAGTCTTTAGGCAGATGATAGATGTTACTTTAGATTTTTTAGTAAAGAAATAGCCGGAGCATACCCCACTGATTGATTCAATCTCTTGACGTTCTTGCTTCTAGTGAATGAATTGACTCGAATAATACGGTTTTAGAACTGTTAAATTTGTGACATAACAATTTCCTTTACTATATTTATTACTCGTTTTGGTGTTTGAGCACAATGAAAATTCTTTCTTTACGATGGTAGTGAGGTGTACATTGTTTTGCTTGACAAGTCGAAGACCGCTTGCAAAAATTCTTTCCAACATGGTTGTAAATTTAATAATAAAATTCAAAATAACAGTAGTTAAACAAAGTATAATAGAATTTCGTAGATGACTTAATTTATATCCAACTCAAATTGTTAACGAACGAGTGATAGACTTCAATTATGATGGAATCGATAGATATCAATAATTGAGTATATTAATACTTTTTATAAATACAAAATATGGCTAAATTGATTATGAAAAAGAAAAACGATCGAGAAATTAAAAGGAAACGAGAATTCATTTGTGGTATAAGATATAAAATATGAAAAATTTGAACCTCAAACTTGAAGAAAAATAATACATATTGTTTACTTTCGAACTATGTTGATGATGTAACTTTCTTATAGTTATGAATTTCATTTTTCGCGGTATGTTTTTTTTAAAAAAAGCCCATAAAATTTATGTTTAGATTTATATGGTAGTTGGTATACATTTGTATTGTCTAAAGATTAATTTGAAAAAAGAAAAAGAGTTTCTGCAATAGTTTGGTGTTTGTGAATTTAAATCAGTAAAAGTAAAAGAATTAGGAAAAGGAAAAGCATAGGTTGAGAGAGGTTGGATGTACAAAAGTTGAATTATAATATCACTAACATAAATTAAAAAGTATATAAAAGTAGTCTCTATTTAAGGTGTGACAATATATGGAAAGAAAATTGTTCCCTCAAGTGGAGGCTCTCACTTGGGCTTTTCAACTATATGATATACAAGTGGGTATTAAAAAATTCAAAAAATAAAAAAATAAAAAAGAAAAAAGAAAAAGAGAAGGAATAATTTGAAATTATTTAATAATAATAATAATAATAATAAAAAGGTAATTGATCCATACAAGTCTTATGATAAAATATCCATTACTATTCATCTTTGATTTTTCATATCTATACGGTCGGTAAAGTACTAAATAGTGTTTATTTTAACGGATGAAATTGAACGTGTTAGGCAACCTACGCTAACTCATGCTTAGCATCTTTTTTTCCTAATACAATATCAAAAGTTTTGTTAACCATCGTCGATCAACTCTAACAACTTCCACCGACCAACCTTCAGACTCCGATTAACTTTGGTCGGTGAACTTCAGACTATCAACTTGGACAGACATTTACCAACTTTGAAACACTTTTTAGTATGTGACTAAAAGACCAAATTTACGTATAGAAATATTTGAATCAAAAATAAAAATGAATTTTTGAAAAAAATAATTTCTTTTAAGGGATTAAACATGTCACTAAATTAAATTGAAATAATATTTTTTAAAAATATACACTTTCCCATACTTCTAATCTTTTTCTATTGTAGTTTTTTAATTATTCATTAAGTTATCTTTTTTATAAATCCCTCTTCCCTCCTTTGTTTAACATCAATGTCTTCTCCATTTTGGAAGATTTCATTTATTTACTATTTTCCTATTTTTCGTAGCTAAAAATCGATCACCATCACCAAAGTTTATAAAATTTTATTTTGATATCAAATTTTAGACAAATCTCTATTTTAGAATCGTAAAAATAAACATTTATCTAATAATTTTAGTTTATTTAAAACTAAACTATAATTAAGATGACAATTAACCATTGATTAAATATAAAAAAAAGTATTTCACAAACTCAAGATTTATAAATTAAGTATGCACTTCAAACACTCACTTCTCAATCTTTTTTTTTTTTAATATGTTTTAAAGAAAATATAAAACTATTTTTAAACAACTAAACGAGAATATGACAATATAAAACTATATATTTCACTAATAAATATGAAAATCAATCATATATTTGGAGTATATATTTTAAAAAAACTAATATTATTGAATCAAAATAATATTTTAATCTTTATCTTTTAACTTTAAAAAACTTTGCATTGATATAAAGATGATTATTCGGTGGATCCATAGATCGGTTTTGACACTTTTTGAAGCTTAGCTTTAAATAATTTTAAATTAAAAAAGTTATCTCTATTGGTTTTCCCCATCAATCATGTCTAATTGAAATAAAGGTTTAATTTGAGGGGTCAATTGAACTGCCACATTTTTAAATAAAAAAGGAAGACAGAAAAAAAAAAAAAAGATGCAATATGAAAGAATATTACAACAAATCAAATGTCTTTTTGAATAAATTTGGTAGTTTTTTCTTTAAGATGTAAAAATAAGCATATTACCGGTAGAAAATATACGACAATTTTAAAGAATTTTTTGTATTGGGTAATATCATTTGATAAACTTTTCATAAAGATATAAAAGTTGAAAAAATTGTATCAGATAATAAAAATATTTAGAAAAATGACCTATAATATCTATTTTTATTTTTTGCATATTGCAAATATGTCAAAATTGATGATATCAAACTGGTGTTAGAGGATTTTTTCAAATTAAAAAATATAGTGACATAAGTTTTATTATCATACTTTTCTTTTACTATTTTTGCAAGTGTTTTTAAATATAATTATATATAAAACTGTTTAGGAGTTTGGGGTGGGTTGAATAGGGTGAGTTTGAGATGAATTTTGCTACTAAAATTTGGGTGTGAAATGTTGTACTATTTAAATACTTTTATTTGAAAGTAAATGTAAAGTATTTGTAAAATTTCAAACTCTTTCTTTTTTATCTTTTTGTATATTATGGTTTTTTTGTTCTATGATTTTGAAAATCAAACTTACACATGGTTTAAAAAAATTAACTTAAAAGATATTAACTTCATTATGTACATGTTAAAATTGAAAATTGTTTTTATCAAGAATAGTGAAAAACTTAGTAGGAAAATGATGTGAAAATAAGAATGATTTACAACTTAGAACAACATGATTATCTATGGATTATGCATAACCAAACATTATATATATTTAAAAAAGGACTTTATAATGGATCTTAATGCACTTTCCATCCATCCTTAAATTGTACCAAAGTCATCATCTAACCCCTTATAAAGTTTAGCTTTTTATTTGTAGTAAATCAAGACAAAAATTAGAGTTTGCATTAATGCAACGCGGGTAGATATCGTATTTTGTTCAAAAATATATATGTCTATTATTTTATCTCAACATATTACCTTATTTATTTAATCAAGTATTTCCTAAATTTCACAATGTTTTTGTCACTATTACTATTATTATTTATTTATTTTTAATTTAAATATAAACATTTAAATTGGATAAAAAATATTATTTTTTGTATTTTATAATTTAAATCTCTTGAATACATGAAATCTCTTCACATGAAATTTAATTAATAATTTGTCTTTAAAATTGTAAACTGTTTCATACTTTTAAATTGGTTTAAATGAAATTGATTAGTGTTTTCTATAAATTTATTAATTATTAAATACATGAAATTGATTAATTAGACACATATAATGAAAATTAAAATAAACGAGAAGATGATCGTGTCGCAACAATATTAAATTTAGTTTATTATGAAAGTCAATCCATAAAAGTTACTGTAAGAGTTTGGTATATAAATTTCAGCCTTTTTATGAAGGTTTCAAAACTATTGTTAAAGAATAATTTATCAAAATACTAAATAAAAATTGATTAGGATCTAAAATGAATCATGTGGTATGATTTGGAATAATAGAAATTGAGACAAAAACATTGGTATATTGGTATGTTCATACCAATTTTGAAGACCTAGTTTTAAATCAAAGTGTTAAAAGGTAGTTTTGAAGCATCTATGAACGGGTCTAGAGTAATTAACGTTGTAACGTTGTGAAATAATACATTTTTGAAACAAATTTCAAAGTTTTTAAATATATACTATATCTATGTATGTACATGTGTAAACATGAATATAAATACTAATAATAAGATAAATAAAACTTATTTCACACCGCTTTTAATTTTTAATTTTTAAAAATTAAGCTTATAAACATACAAATAATTACAATTATTTTTTAATAAATTAAGCTTATACAATATTTATCAGTCATGTTTTAAAAGTTAATAAAAATTATGAATTATTTTTTAAATTAGATTAAAAAAAGTTTTGTAATTAAAAAATACAAATAATTAAAAATAAAATAAAACAGTACGATTTATTTAATAAAAAAAATTAAATAGTTATTTTATTACGTGCATATATGTTTTCTTTAGCGAAAATGTTATGAGTAGAAAAAAAAATGATTTTTTACAAAATTTTGGAAAAAAAAAAAGAAAAAACTTAAATGGACTAAAAGGAGATCGATGGATTTTTATAATATTTTTGAAAATATCCATTCTTTAATAATAATCAAACAAATATGTCTAATTAAAAAGAAAAAAAGAAAAAAACAATGTCAATTAATTACCAAAAAGTAATCTAAAGGCCATAAATTTTCCATTTTAAGCAAAAATAATGAATGGCTTAAACTGTGAAAAATTCAATGTTTCATCTATCCTATAAATCATGAAATTTTGTTATATTTTAAAATTACTTTTAGCAGTTTTATTTCTTTTAGATAATTTTTCATATTTCTTTTTCTACTTTACTCTTTCAAAGTTCTCGTATGAAAATTTGTGAAATGATAAAATGCCATAATTTCCTTTTTATAATTTTGAATGTTAAAATAGAAAATTTAAAAAACACTTTATTTTATTGGAGATGCAGTCCTATAAAATTAATTTTATTATACTTAAGTTTCAATAAAAATTGTAAAAAAAAAAAAAACATTTCACACAATATTTACAATTTATAATAAACTTAAGTATATAATAAATTTTTTCTTTTACAGATTATATTGTATGAGTTTAAATAGTTTGTCAATTTACTTTTAGAAAATTCTATGTTCTAATAAAGTTAGTGATATTTTTTTTATCTTAAAGTGTAAATAGTTTCTACTTTTTATTATTCTCGAAAAAAATCTATTGTTTTAAAATCGATTATTATTTGTTATAAATTTTTTTAGTCCGTACAAACTATTTAACCTAGAAAAAAACCATTAAAAAATAAAATTGAGTGTATTTAATTTTTCTAGAAGTGTAAACATTTTTTTTTATTTTAAACAAATTTTCATAAAAATATTATAAATACACGTATATAAATCAGTAATAATTTTTCTTTTTCCACAATGAGTTCTTAGTGAAGAGATACCATTTTCTTTGAAAATTATTCCAAAACCATTAGTTGAAAACCCTGTCTGGTTGTTTTCATGCATTTTCTTTTTCAATTAGTTATTAGAAAGTAATTGATTTTTTTTTAATATTAAATTTGTTTTATTGATTCGTGCTATACACATAAATAATTTATTAGGTTGATTAATTTAGATATGATCTTATGGTTTTGAAATAAATTATATACATGTAAAGAAAATATATTTTCAAAATACATCTCAAATAACTAAAAACAACAAACACATTAGATTTACGACAAAATAATTAGATGTTATTTTTATAGAAAAAGATGTAATTTGTTGGGAAGAGCATAGAGAAAGGAGATAGAAGATACGAATGATGATGATGAAGATGATGAATGCCTAAAAATTAAAATAAACTTTGTACATAAAGTCATTGTCATTTATGAATTATACAATATTTTTGGAATCTCAATTAAACCCTCTTTTGTTATTTTGATATTTCTTTTGTATGGTAGAAGCCTTCTATCTCCCCCACCGCGTGTCTCCCGTGTCCTTTCTTTTCAAACCTTAGCCCTTAAGTATTTCGACTTCCCACACTTTTCTTTTTATTATTATTTTTTCTATAATAAATTTTTATTAGCTAATTCACAATTTTTAAATAGTATTTATGGAATTATTATACAATTTTTCTATTTTTTGCTCCAAAACATTTCTTACATAACTTGCTAAAAAAAATAGAGTTTGTTTTTAAGGCTCTTTGGTAAATAGTTTAGGTTCTATTTTATGTATTTAGATTTATTGAGATCAACTAAAACAATAAATATTTGTTAAGGGCCCAAAATTCTCTATTTGAAACTTGTTTTTAAATTATATAAGTATGGTAAGTAATGCAAATTTTTTTTGGTATATTTTGATTTTAAATTCTAAATATGAGAACACAAAATTATATTAAAAATATATTATTTATAAAACATTTACACGCAAATCCACTTAAAACAAAATTAATTAAACTTGATTCTTTTATAAAGTAAATATTTTGTCAAAGTTTTCCATTTATAAACTCAATTTACAATTGAAAATGTCATATCATTCATTTAAACAATTATTTAAAAAAAAAAACAATTTCTCACAAATTTGGGATTAAAAACAAATTTTGTCGTTTAGAAAACAAATAATATAGTTATTATAAAATGAGTATAGAGTATTAGAGTGGGTAAAAAGTGGAATGGTCATTTTCAGACTCCTTTAGTCTTTTGGATTCTCTCTTATTTTTATTTATTTGTTTGTTTTGATATCGATGGTTTGGTTGAATCTTCTAAATCTTTTTTTCCCTTTACTTTTATTAATAAATGCATAAATATTTTTACATTTTTACTAATGCATAAAAAGTGGAATATTGGTCATTTTATTTTTATTATAAATTATGCTAAGTGTGTTAATGTTTTTAACCCATATGTTTAATTTATATAGCTTTTTCATCTATGTATTTTTGGATGATTTATCTCCACGTGCGTGCCATAATTGAAAACATCAATAAGAGGGAAGAGGTAGAAAGAGTTGAACCCGTACATAACATGGTTCAACCGAATCGCTCTTCATTCTAATTTCTTTTTATTTTTATGTATTTTTCTTCTCCTTTTGTCACACTAAACAAAGGACTTCATATCAATAAAGATAATTGTTCTTACTTATATACTCAAGTTCATTCGCTTATCTAATTGATGTGTAACTTTGGTCAAATTCACAATTTAAAATATCAATTTTTTTATTAATTACTTTAATAGGTTGTATTTATTATTATCACAAAATTTAGTTTTGATTGTCATATTAATTTATAGTATGGTATCTTATTTTTTATTAGAATACTCTATGCTCAAGCATAATTTTTTTCTTCAAACTATATTACCCAAACGTTATAAATTAAGTGACATATTAGAAATTATAAGAGTTGCTTTCACAAATCTGTATGATGTGATAATAAAATCAAAACACTTTAGATTCACACTCTATACAAAGTCCAAATAGAACATGTGTGCGAAAAATAATTTTTGAGGTCATTTTTTTAGAACACTGTTTAATTTTAGCCACTTTTCCAATCATTTTATTCTTTTTTTCTTTTTAAATATCCTATAGTCTTCGAGGTTTAAAACTATGATGGAAGTGTCTATGTTTTGGTTTAATTGAAAATTTAATTTCTTTTTATGTACTAAGATAAAACTATTGCACGTATTATGCCCTAGTTTTTATTTCTTAAAAAAAAAAAAAAAAACCTTTTAGTGTCTTTTAGAAAGAAGATTATTCAGAAAAATATATTAATAAAATAAAAATATTTGCACGTTTATTCCTTTTTAATCAATAGACTTTCAAACATTTTATTTTAATAGTCACTAACTATACTTTTCCCTATATGTTTTAATAAAGCATTTAACAAAAGTTAAGCTTAGGCACACATTCTTTTTTTCATTCACTTGATAAATAGATTATGGTTTCTTAAAAACATGTACTATAATTTCAATAATTTTGAAAAGAGTTGGTAAATGTTATCAATGTTTATGAAGAAACTAAACCCTAAAGTGAAAATCAAAATAACTTTTTTAGCTAGGTCTATATTTTTAAGTCAACATTAAGTTTATAACATATCATATATATATATATATATATATATATATATATATATATAATAGTTAAAGAGAAAAAAAAGGCAAAAAATTGATGATGTTTGGTTATTTTGAAAATTAAGGTTATGTACCATCTCTTTCACTCGTTGATTTCTAAAATAAAATTATTACACTTATTACACTTACACGTACATAGCTTAATATATCAATGATAACGTTAGACTTATCTATAAAGAAACAACAATTATTACACTTACACGTACCTAGTTTAATTTCTTGAATGAAACTCCCTCTCAAATGTGAGATTCACTCTCGATAAAAAATAAACTCTCTCCAAGTATGTGTGTGATCAATATTAATGAATGATCACTTAGCTAGACACCTCCTAAATGTGAGACTCTCTCTCAATCAAACTTAGGTCTTCCTAAATCATTAATACTTTTATCTTTCCACTTCAACTTATAGACTGGTCTTTAAATTGTTGATGAACAACTTTTTCAGGGACTTCTCCAAGGACAATCCAATAAGATGCAAAACAACAACTAATTAGAGAGCAACCACAACAACATTTTAAAACAAAAATAGCAAACACCAAATCTTTAACAACAATTTTGATGTTCAGTTAGTTTCTATTTTGATTTCTTTAATTTGAAGTTTAAAGAAAAATTGAAAAACTTGTATATAAAACAAATGAAATTTTTAGTTAAGGGAACAAAAGTGAAAAATGTGGAGTGAAGACAAGGTGGGAATCTCTCTTTTTGTTTTTGGGATGATTAAATTCACACATAGCTACAACTACAAGTATCCCCAACTCTTAAAGTTAGCAATGATGGCTCTTTTGGGCTATGCTTTGTTTGAGGGATAAGTAAAGGTTTTGTTGTGTTATAACTTGTAGGGTCAAGTGTTTTCCTCATTATAGACCTTTACCCAACTTTAATTTTAATGCTTTCAACTTTCTCATCTTTAGTTTACTACACTTTCTTTCACTTTCATATATTGCAAGGTTTTCCAATTCTATGTATGTGAACAACTGATGTGAGTTGAAGAAAACAAAAATGTGAAACAATATAATGATTGATATAAAGAGGACAAAGGAGAATAAGGTTAAGGATTGTCAATCAAACAAATTCCAAGTTGAATATTGATTTATGAAAGCAAATTTAGTCATGAAGGAGTCTCTTCAATCCATTTCCATTAACTTTCAAAAATGATTATATATATATATACATGAAAATTTGAAGAGTGATCTATCATTTCATTTCAATATTATACGTTCGCACATTGGAAAAATTAGTTTAAAATATATAGAGAAATTGCAGAAATAGCCTAACACAACCAAGGCAAATTTACCATATATTTCAACACATATACAATATATAGTTTGGCACTTTGCTTCACCTTTTTCAATATTACGTACTTGATCTTTGTAAAAGAGTTCTTAGTGTATTCGACTAATAATTTAAACATATTTAGTACTTTTGTGCCTTGAAAAAAGTACTTTTTATGCTACATTTTTCATACGTGTAATACATTAACCTAGGATAGTTTAATAGCTGCACAATTACATATTTGTAAACTTTTATCGAATTTTATCCACATTCAATGAACCAGCTAACTTTATTGAATTCGTTATTATATTTAAAAACAATTATTAAGTGCAACCTAAGTTATACCGAATCAACGATGTTAAAATACAAAGTCAAAAGAAGAAATATAAATAATATATATCAAGATCACTTAAATATTCATTTGTTAGAGAAGATGCATGCTTCATCCTTACATCTTCTCAAAGTCGAAATTCACGGTGTGAAGCCTTAAAAATTTAATTTTCTGGAAGGGATAAACAAATATATAGTAATAGTAATTCAACTATTCTAATTGATATATATATATATATATATATCAATTTATTATGAAATTAGTGGAAAATATATAGGACAAAGTTAAAGTTGACACTTAAAATCTCAGGCTTATCTTCAATTATCACACGAATTTATTCTCTATTTTTCACTAAGATGATCATTAAAAACTTTTACAGAATGCTTTCGTGAAACAAGGCCCCTATTCTTTTAGCCTCTAAGTATTTTTTTTAATATATGAATATAAATAAGAACAATATATCTTAAAAAATGCTCCAAACTAATATATGATATTTTCTCCAAACTAATATATGATATTTTCGTTGTAAAAAAATATATATATATATATATATATATATATATATATATATATATATATATATATATATATATATAATTTTCATGGAGTAAATTTGAAATACGTTAATTTAATTTAATTTACACATAAAAGGTTATTACTAATAAGGTATAACCATAAGATAAAGATATGACATTGTAAAACTACTTGTGAATGTCGTGTCTTACATATAATAGAAGACACTAAGGATTGTTAAAAATAAATCAATGTTTCTTTATTATTGTTTTTGTTTAAATAATTTGGATAAAGAATAAATTTGCTAACAAAAATAGAAGTTCTGTGAAAGTGAGTATATCTCAAATCGACTCATACATTTATAGTTTGAATCATCCCATCTCTATGATTTTTAAAAAATGCTTCTAGGACAACAATGAAAAATATTAGATATATTTTAAGAGTAACTCATGCATCCTAGTGCATTGCACTCTAATCATATAGAAAATATATTGTAAAATGAAAATAAAAGATATATTACACTATTATGGGAGAATTAAGTAGAATACATATATATATATATATATATATATATATATATATATATATATATATATATATGAGTACAACTAATGCTACTAAAACTAATGCTACTAAAGATGTTTAGATTTGGGAAGGAACTAATAAGCATGAGTTGGATGCTTTTTGGTCATGAAATCACCTACCAACTTCTAGCTAGGGTCAAAGAAGGAGTGGATTGTTCAATTTTAACTCGATACTTCCTAATTTTTTTATTTATCTAACTTAAAAAGTAAAGTCTCAGTTGAATTTTATTTTTAAAAATTAAGTTTATAAAAGCTCATTTTACCTTCAGAATATTTGGTCAAATTATTTGTGGTTTACCAGTATTTTAAAACTTAAGTAAATTTTGAAATTAAAAAAATGTTTTTGTTTTTGAGAATTTAAATCTTACAACTTCAACTCACGAAAGTCAAATAGGTCGAGAATCATAAAGAAAAAGGAAAAGAAAAAAACAGGGGAAAAGGTGAGATGAGGCTTCAAAGAGAAGGTTGTTAAGAGATGAAAAGGAGAGAGGCAAAGCTTTTGTGTAGTGTCGATTATAGCCTCCATCTTTTTCTTATTACTTCTCCCTCATCTATGTCATCCCCATTTTCTGTTTTTCTGTTTCTTCTCTTACATTCTTCTTTACCATGGTGGATATGCTCTTGTCTTTAAAAATCTAGAAATAATAATAAATAACAATAATAGTTATATAGATATCAATTTGGTGAAATTTAATTTTAACAAATACTTCACGGTAGAAAACGATGGTATGGTAGGACAGTTCCATTTTCCAAAGAAGATCCTTTTAGTATGGGCATGTCTTTTTGGCATACGTTATACGATTACACACAAACCCAAACATAAAAAGGCCTCATGTCCTTACCACTAAAATCCTCCCTCCTCCCTCCTCCCTCCTCCCTCCCCCTTTCCTCTCCTCTTTTCTCCTTTTTAACTCACTTATTCATCTTCATCTTCAAACACACCAAACTTTCTTCTTATTATAATAGCTAATTAAGCTATGAGAGTTCCTGTTCCCAATCATCAATCATCCTCCTTACCTTCTTCTACTCCTAAACTCCATTCCGAACCCACATCCGTCCTCGACCTCCGCCGCACCCCTAGCCCCGTGGCGCCCGACAACCCCCTCTCGGTCGCCCATGACCGCCACAACAACCATCCTTTAGATTGGGATGAACAGGCTCTTCATAATTTGGATTGGGACTCCATCATGGGTGATTTGGGCTTACATGATGACTCCAATTCTTCTCTACAAAACAACACTAATCATGATCGTGTTCCTAACTTCCCTGAATTTCTCCACTCCCAATCCTTGGATCAAACCTCCCACCTTCTTCCCCCTGATTTCTTCCTCTCTGAACCCTTCTCAAATCACTCCCCCACCATCCTCCAATCCTTCAATTCCAACAACCCATCTCTCGACTTTTTCGAAGATCTCGTCGCCGCTGCCGATTGCTTCGATTCCAACGATTTCCAACTCGCTCATGTGATATTGGAACGACTCAATCAACGCCTTCAATCCACCTCCTCTGCTAAACCCCTTCACCGAGCCGCTTTCTTCATCAAAGAAGCTCTTCAATCTCTCCTCTCTCCCTCTACCAATCCCTATAATCGCCTCTCTTCCTGGTCCGATATCGTCCATACTATCAAAGCTTACAAGGCCTTCTCTTCAATTTCTCCGATTCTAATGTTTTCTCATTTCACCACCAATCAAGCCCTTCTCGAAGCTCTTAACGCTTCCTCTTTCATTCATATTGTTGATTTCGATATCGGATTTGGTGGGCAGTACGCCTCTTTCATGAAGGAGATTGCTGAAAAAGCAGAGTCCAAGAACATCGCTCCACCGGTGCTTCGGATTACCGCCGTCGTGCCGGAGGAATTTGCGATTGAGAGTAGGTTGATTAGAGAGAATCTCTTCCAGTTTGCCCAAGATTTGAAAATTCGATTTCATATTGATCTCGTCCCACTTCGAACTTTTCAGACTCTGTCTTTCAAATCGGTGAAATTCATGGAAGGGGAGAAAACGGCAATTCTGTTAACTCCGAGCATCTTTCGCCGTCTCGGGAGTGTAAACGTCGTAGCCTCTTTTCTCGCCGATATTCAACAGGTGTCGCCGTGCGTTGTTGTGTTCGTCGATGGCGAAGGGTGGTCCGACTCCGGCGGGACGTCTTTCAAGAGGAATTTGGTGAAGAATTTGGAGTTTTATGCCACGATGTTAGAGTCGTTGGACGCGGCAGGAGTCAGCGGTGAGTGGGTACGGAGGATTGAGACGTTCATACTCCGACCAAAGATATTCGCGATGATAGAAGGGGGAGGGGGAATGGCAGCGACGCAGTGGAGGGAGGTGTTCGAAGGGGCGGGGATGAGGCCGGTGGCGCTGAGCCAGTTTGCGGATTTTCAAGCCGAGTGCTTACTTGGGAAAGTACAAGTTCGAGGGTTCCAAGTAGGGAGAAGACATGCTGAGTTGGTGCTGTGCTGGCATGAGAGACCTCTGGTTGCCACGTCGGCGTGGAGGTTTAAGTGTTGAGAATATTCATCCTATCAAATTTGATTTTTAATTACCATACAATTCCACAACTATAATCATAGTAATATTTTGACTACATTAAAATTAAACTTTACATATGCAACCCAATTTTTTTCCCCTCTAATTTAGAAGAAATAAGAACCTACTAAATTGTAACTTATGTTTTTTTTTTTTTTAATTTAGAAATTAGACTAATACAATTATAAAAGTTCACAACCAAATTGTTACTTTATATTTTTTTCTGAGAAATTTCTAACAATAATTTATTTTATATTTAATTTGCATGTAGGAATGAAATGATACAGTACATAAAACCATTTACTTATAAACTTAAAATACTAATCTGTCAATTTTTTTTTCTCCCCACCAATATTTTCTTTTGAAAAACTCCACAAATAGTAATATCATTTGCTTAAGTGAGTTTTGAGTTGACTTTTTGCAATACCATTTTAAAGCGAAACACTTTGTCTTTTTAATTTATTTAAAAATTTCAAATCTTTTTTTTACCATATTATCAAAAAAGTGCTTTTTAATGGGTTTAAATGCACTTTCCATCCATTTGTAAATTATACAAAACTCATCTTCACCATCTTCATTGATTCAAATAGTTATAGTATTAAAAAATTGTTGATGTTAATGCTTTACTTTTACTATATTCTATATTTGGTATAGTGGTTGTGTCTCCTTTAAAATCTGAGGATTTTGGGTTCAATTCTCGTCTACTATATATGATTTTCTTTATTAAAGATAAAAAAAGAAAAAAAAAAGTGAAATACAACCTTTAAAATAACATCAACAATTTTTAACAAAAAGCAATTCTCAAGTATACTTTTGTAATTTAGTGTAAAAGTATAATACTAGAATTTTGTTTCAAAGAAAAAAAAAAGTCGATTAATTTAAATAATGTTATAAATTTTATCAATATATTTATGACATATCTATAAAAATTACACTTTTGACAAAATTATTAAAATTAATATTTTAGCATTGATGTTGATCTCATGTGCAAAACAAGTAAATAATGAATATTATTAGTATAATTAGGAAACAACGAATCCTCTTTCTTTTCTTAAGAATTTTGTTATATAAATATCTAAAAAATGGTTAAATTGTCCACATGAACTTTATATGTAACTGATGGTCAAGAGATTTGAGATTTAATTACGATACCTTTTTTAAAAAAAAAATTAAATTATAAGTTTAATAAATAGTTGCTTTGAATTAGCTTTATTTCAAATTAATAGATGTTTAAAGTTTAAAGAATGCCTAAACTAAATTCTTAAACTTCTTATTTCAAGTACAATAAGTTATTGATGCCATACATTCATAAAGTTATATATATTAGATTTCGCATTTAAATTATGTCTACAAAACATAAAATTTTAATTTTAAGATTTGATTAAGATAAAATTCAATTTTATATCTAACAAATCAATTGTATCGTTTTTTTAAATAGTTGAATAAATTAAAAACTTATTATTAGATATAAAATTGAATGTTTAGAATTTTTTAAAGAAAAAAAGGTTTATACAAAGAATGTATTCGAGACGTTTAACGATTAAATAATTGCACAAAGATGTATGTTTATGTGCTAAACACCGTAATAATTTGACCCTAAAAAATCACAATAGATGGACTTAAAGGTCTAAGATATTGGGTAATTATAATTTTGGACAATTAATTAAGTATATAATAATATTTTCAAAAATTGTAAATATAACAAAATTTATCAATAATAGGACTTTTATGATTGATACTTTTATGGTTTATCAATTAATGATGTATCAATATTTTGATAGATTTTGTCAGATTTTGCTATATTTATAATTTTCTAAAATGTTGTTATATACTTAAATATTTTGAATGTAACGAGTATATTTTCAACCATCTTTAACGTATATTTCAGTTACAAAACTTGAGATTATTCATACAATATGTTTTATATCAATGGAATTGTACTTGGGGCTTCTTTCAATTAGAGTTGTAGTCATATTGAATAAATTCTCATCCACTCAATATCGTTATAATGATACAAATAACAAGTTAAAAATATTAATTAAAAACATTTAAGACTAACATTTTAATTTTAATTATTTTTATAAAAAAGAAATATTATTAAAGATAAAAGTTAATAATCAAATATTATCTTTTATTCATTATTTATAATAATTTTTGGGACATTACATCGTAAATAGCATTTATTTCCATATTGCGAATATATCCTACTTGACAATTAATTATTGATATTAGAGCTATGAAAGATTATTTGCTTTTAAATTTGATATTTTTACAATTTAGAGTGAAATTAAGTTCTATTATCATATATATATACTATTTTTTCAAACCCTAACTTTTAACTCATCCATCTAAAATCATTCTCTAAACTTAATTAATGTAGTTTCTAAAAATGATTAATGACCTAAATTAGTCTTACAATCATTTTTATGTCATATATGTGAATTTGTTTTCAAAACTTATAGTAATTAATTCAAGAGTGTGTTTAGGGAAAGGGTTGGGTTATGAGGGGTTAGGGTTATGATAAAATGTATATGAGAAAGTGTTACGTAAGTAGTGTTATGATTTTTTTAAATAAAAAATTCATATTATAAGTCCAAAACACAAATTTCTATACTTAATTTACCGAATGTCTTAGTTTTCGTAAAATAATTTGCTTAAATTTATTTAAATACGACGTTCATTTTCAATCCTTTTTTAAAAATCGTTACGTGCGAATAAATTTTATTTTTTTTAAAAAAATTATATTACAAAATCCAATTCACAAATTTAGTAAATTTAATTTACCAAATCGTCATAGTTTTCGTAAAAAAAAAATTCCTTAATTTATTTAAATACGACGTTTTTTTCAATCTTTTTTAAGTAGTCGTTAGGTGCTAATAATTTTTTTTAATTCATATTCTAAATCTAATAACACAAATTTCGTATATTAAATTTACCAAATCGTCATAATTTTTATAAAATAATTTATCTTAATTTATTTAGCTATGTCATTCATTTTCAACATTTTGTAAGTATACGATACGTTTTAATAAATTAGTTTTTATGAATGTGACACGTAACTTATAAACATGTAAATAGGTGCAAATAACCATTGAAAATACGAAGAGTCGAAAACAAAAAATAACAATCAAGCCTTTTACAAACTCTAGTTTTGTTTTCTAATGGAAAGTTATAATAAATATAGTTTTAGGCTTCATTTCAAATTATTTAGACTACTTTTAAAATATCAACTTTATTTTTTACTCTTTTTAAATGAGGTTTATATACTTTTAAAATACTTATTTTAGTCGTTCCACAATAATTATTGAATAAAAAATTCATGAACCTACTATCTTTATGACAAAAGATTTGTTATGTTAATTTAATAACCAAAATAACATTATGAAAGTAGCAAAATATAGACAAACAGCCTCTAAATAATAGGTTAGTTGAAATTACAACCCCACTAATTTTTAGTTTAATTAAATAGTCCTTATAATTTGCTAGTGGTTGTAATCAATTTATGGCAGTTAAAATTGTACCAACCTTTTTTTAATTAAATTTACATTCTTTAGATATTTAAGTTAATTAACAAAATACAATAAGGTTGAGATTGATATATCAAAATTTTAATCTCACAAATATATTGATATGAATTATAACGTAGAGTTGATCGAAAGTAATTAAATTAAAATTTTAACTATGTAATTTACA
Organism: Cucumis sativus; assembly: GCF_000004075.3. Classification (NCBI taxonomy): domain Eukaryota; kingdom Viridiplantae; phylum Streptophyta; class Magnoliopsida; order Cucurbitales; family Cucurbitaceae; genus Cucumis; species Cucumis sativus. The sequence continues at coordinate 3,433,424 of NC_026658.2, forward strand.
ATAAATTACCTAATTCAAGAGTAAAAGAAGAAATAAAGTGTTTTTAAAATAGAAAGATTGAAATTAACAAAATCTGTTCGAATTAGAAATTGTAAATAAAAAAGAAGATTAAATAGTATTTAAACTTAAATGTTGAACTAATTTTCTTTATAAAAATCGATCAACTTTACATTATAATCTTGTAGTGGTAACTGAGAGTATACATATATTGATATGTATGATCAATAGAATATGAAATTTTACAAATATTTTAAAATAAGGTTTGATAAGAGTGGAATGAGTTATGATAATTTTGGTATATAAAAAGAATAATAATTGTTGGGAAGGGCATAAGCACAAAAGAGATAGAAGATAGGATGATGATATATGATTCATGCCCGAAAAATAAAAATCTAAGTTCCTACATAATATAAAGTCATTGTCTTTGATGAATTATACAAAAATGGAATATTTAAAACTTTTTATTTTATTTTATTTTATTTCTTTTGTAACGTTGAAGCTTCTTCTTATCTCCACCGCCTGTCCCCTCCATCCTTCTTTACAACCTTAGCCCTTAAGGACATTGGACTTCAAAACATTTTATATATTTATATATATACATTTCTCTCTTCTTTCTTTTTCATGTATATATATTCTTCAACCCAGCCTTTTTAATACTTATTATTTCCCTTTTTATACAATCTAAAACGTGCACTTATTTTAACCCCACGAAAATGTAGAAAAAGTCTTCTATCCTTCTATCCTTTTTTTAATGTGATAGTAGAAAATGTGTAATGGTCGATAATTTGAATAGGTTGAACTTGTTTTATTATTAAGTTTTGAGTTTGATTTTTGCTTCATTAGTTTGTTTAGAAAAATCACCTGATTTTTATTTATAAATCTTGTGTTTTGCTTCAACTTTAGTTTTAGAAATTTTAAATTTATATTTTAAATACGACTAAAGTTTAGTTGTTTAGTCATTGATGATATTAATATCAAGATTAAATTAATTTAATTAATTTTCGAACGTGAGACATTCACATTCAAAGTCTTAGTCTAAATGTTTTCTTTTAGCTTTCTACTTTATCTCATATACATTTTTTAGACTAAATTAAAGTTATTTTTGTTTAGAAACAATTAATTTTGATTGGAAAAATAAATTTTAAAAATATAAAATTAAAATAAAAAAACTAACTTAGTATATTTATGTGTGATTTTTAGATAATCATGATAATTAAATAGTAACTTGGTATAGAAAAGGTTTTAGCGTTAAATTGTGTAATAAAAGTTAGAGTAAGTATCAAGTTATATTTGTAAATGGTAGAGATTAATATCAATTTAAATTTTGAATTTTCACAAATTTGAATCAATTTAGTCTTTTAATTACATTTTATTTGGATAAATGTTAGGTAAGATTTATAATTTTATTAATTAAGCCTATCAACTTACGGTGAGAATCTATTAAAACTCTCTCAATTTTTTTATAGAATTGTACATATTTTGGTAAATTAACATTTTAAAAAATCAAACACATGAGTAAGAAGAGACGGATCAACTATTTTCAAATAAATGTTTTAAGTCGATTCTCCATTACAACATCTAAGAAGCTTAAATAAAAAATTAAATATTTTACAACTAAATCTGAAGAGACCATGTAATTGTTGATGAGAAAATTTTAAGTTTAAATTGAAACATCCTCTATAAATTAATTCTTTTTCTTGAAAATTAAGTTAGATTATTTTAAACATGGACATTTTGATTATGAGATTTTGATGTTTGTTTATTTATTTATTTTTACAATAAATGCTATTAAACTTTTTTTGACCACTACTAAACTTTGCATTTATTTTAAATTTTGTAAAGAAAGGAAGATTTGGACATAAAAATTTATGTATCTTTATAAACTAATATTATTTTCGTTTTAAAATTTGACAAATAATATTGTGGATTAAATTTATAGACCATATTTGGAAGATAAAGAACAATGTTTTTTTTAACAAATTACTAAAATATTTACACGATAAAACCATTTCAAAAACATAAAAAAATTCACATGTCCATCTCATAGTAAATACATAACTTGACTCGATTAATTGTTATCGAGCATTTAATATATTTGAAAAATCATTGTTTAAATTTGACTATTCTTTTCTATTAATAAAGGTTCTCCCCCAATTTGAAATGAATAATGTTAATATTAGTATTATTTTTTAATTAAAAAAATTCTACCATTTTGAATTTTTAGCTATTTGAATAAATGATTTTGGCTATAGATAATTTCTTATTCTTCATCAACCAAAGATAAAAAGAAAAATGCCACACAAAATACCCTAAAAATTTGTTACAACCTCCCCTATTTCTCTTAACTTTCATCTCTTCTTAAAAAAAGAATAACAAAAGATCTACAACATCCATTATATTTTCTTTTCCAGCAAACCTTCTAAATCTTCTCCTTTATCTCTTCTTAAAAAAAAGAATAATAAAAGATCTACAACATCCATTATATTTTCTTTTCCAGCAAACCTTCTAAATCTTCTCCTTTCTCACAAAAGCTTCATATGATGAACACTAACTTTAGTTGGAAGTGTATAATAGAGCTTAGAACTCATTGATTCACACTTTAAACGAGAGAGTTTAGTGTATTGAATTCATTTATTTATTATCTGGTGAGTTTCTTATATATATATTATTATTATACATATTTGCTTTTCATTCTGTTGTTTATTTTTGTTCATTATTTTTTCCTTTGCTAATTTATTCTTAAGCTTTGTTCTCCATACACTTATCTTTATTTCCATTATATTTAGCATTTTTTACATATTTAATTATCGTTTTCACTTCATAGCATTTATTATTGTTTCTTTAGTATTTTCTCTTTTTTATGTTATTTAATATTATATTTTTCCTTCGTATTTGTATTTGTTTATTTTTGTTATTCTTATTTCTTCATTTTGTTTCTCTTATAATTGCTTATTATCTTATTTCTATGTTTTTCTTTCTCTTATAATAAATTTATTTGTTTATGTACATTGTTTATATTTTTTTTAACTATTATTTGTTCTTCTTTTTTTCTTCTTTTTCTAGTAATTTTGTTTCATATTTTATTCTACTTATAGATTATTGTTTATTTTACAATACATATATGCTTATTTAAATATTTGTGTGTTGTTTTATGATTCATTTAATATATTATTGCTAATAGTTTATTTAGTTTTTTTAAAATACTTTCGATTTTTTTATAAAAAAATTGACGAAGGAATTTAGAAAATTTGGAAGTCCGATTTCTTAGAATTCTTGAGGTGAGAAGTTGATTCTTTGGAAGTCCGAGATCGATGTGTAATATTTTTTTATAAAAATCTCAACATGTTATTTTATGTTTCTATAATGTATTATGATGTTTTTTTACTCTGGTTGTTACTTATCCGACATTTCTATTAAGCCTCACTTTGTTTCCTATTTAAAAATTTCAAACTCTTTCTAATTAAAATTTTGAATGTTCTAAAATTCTTCCAATTTAAAATTCTGTATGATTTCAAACAAAGATTTTTTTTAATCATTTATAAATTTTTTCTTTAAAGATATTTTTTTTTAATGTTTTGTCAAACATTCAAAATTTAATCTATGATTTTATAAGGTATCTTAATCGATATTTTCTGATAACTTACAAATGTGTAAGAATATGGGTTGAACTTGAATAACCTAAGTACCCAACCCATATTATAAGGGTTGGGTTAAAATGTGGGTTGAGTTGAGTTAAAAAAAGAAAATTCGGGTTGGATTGAGTCTCGAGTTGGAAGGTTGAAAAATTTGGGTCAACCAAACCCAAATTAATATAGTGTATAGATATATAATGTAATTAAGTCTTCCTCCCTCTTCAATTTTCATCCCACCGCGCCCTGCTCACCCTTCTTCACTGTGTTTGATTCTTCTCTTCCATCTCACCTCAGTTTTCGGTCTTCTCCCTCACAATCTCGCCGTCCACCTCCGTTTTCGATGATCAATCTTTCCCTCTTCGCTCTCCCTCTTCGGTCTTCTCCCTCGCAATCGTGCCGTCCACTTCCGTTTTTGTTAGAAAGTAGAAATAGAAAAAAAAAAACACAACTTGACAACCCAACCCATATTTTACCGGTTGGGTTGAAAACTAAACTCGGGTTATTTGGGTTGCCAACTCATACAACCCGAAAATATGGGTTGGGTTGAGAATGTCTTCCAACCGAACCCAATTACACCTATAATAACTTACGCCGTTTTCCTTAAACAAAATCCTACAAAATTTAGTAAATTTGGAAGTCTAATTTTTTAGAACTCTTGAGGTGAAAGATCACATCTTTGATAGTCCAAGATTTGATCCCAAGAAAAAATTATTTTAATTAATGTTTTTTTATATATAAAAAAAAATAATCTCTTGATTAGAAGGCTATTCCTATGACGGATTTGAGAAACTGTACTAATTTTTCACTTTCTTAAGGTGAGAAAATTTCTTAAATATAGTCCAATTGATGGAATGCTCCCAACTTATTTTATGCGATCATTGCTTCAAATATTGTAGTAGTGAGGGGTAAAATAAGACATTAATTTTAAAATAAATTAAAGAATATTTTCAATTCATGATTTGAAAATTGACCATCATTTTTAAACGGGTGTTGTGAGGTGCTAACACCTTCCTCACACCCGAAAAACTCCAAACTCAACTTTAGTTTTGGCCGACCATTTCTTTATGATTTTATTTAAAAATTATTTACTGAATTTGGATGCCCAAAGCACACTGTAAAAAAGATTGGTGGCAACTCCTTTTTAAGGATGTTGGTAGCTTTGCCTTGTCTGGAACACGTGGCTACAATCGATATTTGGTTCAAGATCTTGTATAACTATAAAAAATCTATTTATTTTTTTTTCAAACAGAATTATCAAAAGTACTTAATCTAATCTTACAAAAAATCGTTTAGATTTGGATAGATAAATCTAAAACAAAAAAAACCGTTTAGATCTAGTAGCTAAATCTAAAAAAATTGTTACCCAAATTTAAACGACAAAATCTTATTGATGTTTGAAAAAATAAATAGTTTAAAAGCCAAATTTAAACAATAAAGTATGAAAGAATAACCAATCCTATCAAAAAAATCTTGAAAAAAAAACAATAACCAAATCTAAATGATATTTTATATAGGACGTGCTAGTTGGTGGAGACATTTTTTTGGTATTTTTGATTGGGTGGAGCTTTTTCTCGTTTTTGAAATGGTCATGTATAAATATTTTTACCCTTGGTTATATTTGTGAAAAAACGATTCACTATATATAAAATTTTGGAATATATATATGTAATGATTTCCTAAAACATAGGTACGGGAAAAGGTAGACATTTTTAATTTTTCTTCTATTTTCTTTTATTATTATTATTATTATTTAATTTATGGAATTTTAATAATGTTGGATGATGTTCATGATTCATTGTTTTTGAATCATTGTGGGTTTGGTCAGAAAGATTGCATTTATATATCAAATAAGGTTCTGATACTAATTTATTTGATTTCCGAATATTATTTTCACATATGCTCTCTTCCCCTTTAGGCTTTATATATGATATCAATTTCATCTCTTTTCTGATTTTTATTTCTTTCTTTATTACCCAACACTATAAACAAAGTTCATACCAATATTACTAACTTAAATAAGCTTACTTTCACGACTAATTTAGTTTTTATATTTGTATCTTTGTGTTCAATAAATTTTGTTTTTGAAAATGGTTGCATGCATGCATGAAAAATAAATAATTGATGACAAATATTTTAAAAATAATTTAGAGGGTTAGTAAAATAAAATTGAGTTGATCATAGAGGTAGATATGTTGAATTAAAAGATGTATAGCAATTTGATCCCTTGCGTGTAGTTGACTTCAAAAGTACTTCTCAATAGTAAAGGAATCTACCCTTATCACCCACTCGATGAGTCAATCTCTTCCAGCTTAATTCAACAAAAAGAAAAAAAGAAAAGGAGTATGAGGTTGATATACTTTTTTCCATTTCAAAGAAAATAAAAAGCAAAATTAAGAGACTTATACACCTTTTTTTAACTTTCTCCTTTTCAACGTGTTATGTTCATGGGTGTGTGTTGTTCCTTAACACACGTTGTTTCAACCACGAAAGTGAGAATAAACTTGATCACATGTTTGTAATATTTTCTTTTTTGAGTTTGTGAAAGTTTCTGTGTTTTTACACTCTCGTTTCATTTAAATGTTTTGAATATGTTATCTAATGTTATAAACAACTAAGTATGAGAGTTTAGAGAAGAATACTATATAATAAACCTCTAACCCTAGTTGACCTCGTTTTGTATTATGAAATTATTCTCTTTAATAAAATTATTCTCATTTGCTCTATAGATCACCTAGCTAATATACATAATCTTAATGAATCACATATATTTGTTCGTCGATATTTCTCTTTCGTTTATTTTTATTATTTACTCGTTGATTTTGTAACATGTTTGTTCTGTACGCGATCTATTTCTCTATTTTTTTCTGCATATAAAAGAAATGTCGTACCATACAGAGGTTATCATGTTAATGAAGCTTTTAGCAATTCAAGAAAAAAAAAAAAGATATTTCATCCTACCATATGAATTAAGTTCTAACTTTTAACAAATAAAATATGATTTTTTTACTTAAAATGGAAGATTAAATCCTAGCTGGATTGGGTTCTTTATTTAAATACTTATGATAAAATTTGTTTAAAATAAACTGTAAAAAGGGTTTAAAAAACTATCTTGAGTTGGTTGTCAATTACTTTATTTATTTTTTCTTAAAAAAAAACTCATTCTCAAAATTAAAAACTAAAAAAGTTAAGTTAAACTTAAGCGCATCATAAATCAATACACATACAATGATCTCATTGACTAAATTATTCCATCCATCTAAAAGTTTTGACATTGTGAGCACCATTTTTACAATTCAACATTTTAGAACATAAAAAGATATATGTATATACTCTATATATAAAAGAAATAATTAAATAATTCACTCAATTTCATGCAACCAAAAAGCAATTTTTATTTCTCTTTTCCATACGCGTTTGGATTCTTTTAGAGTGTTCATACTTTTTCTCAAGAAAGCGATTGCCTTTTAACATTGTTAAAAAAAATTAAAAATTGAAATCAAGCCAATCAAACACCTAATATATCATTATTATTATTCTTACAAACAAACCCCTTAATTAATAATGAAAAATTTGAAGAAACAAAAACGATCTGCTTTGAAGAAATAAATATAAATGGTAGAAAAAGGACCCAAAAACATAGCTTTTTAAAATAGTTAGGGGTTTAACTTTCTATTAAAGTCGCAATAATGGCATAGAAAAAAGACAGAAAAAGAAAAAGAGAGAGAGAAAGAAAGAAAGGATGGGGGAAGAAAAAGAAAGGATGAAAGTTGAATATATGGTGGGTTTGGGGTTTGCTTTTGAGTAAGTAATTTTGAAAAATAGATGGATTTGGCAATCACAAATTGCTCTCTCACCCAATTCGAACATATTCCCTTCCCATGATCTCCTTTTTACATTAACTATTCAAAAAAAAAAAAAAAGAAATACAAAATATCATTCTTTATTTTATCATACTTTTAATAATTTATAAATTTAGTTGGTTAAAGTTTTTTGTTTTCAAAAAAATTGAGTTAATCATAACAATAATTTGCCCATGGGAAAAAACAGGTTATGAGAACATGTTTTCTAAATTTAAAGTGAAGATGCTAATTAATTAAATAACAAAAATATATTGGAACATAGTAGACTAAGGGTGTGGTGTAATAGAATGGTTACAAACACAAGAGGGGACTAAATTAGTAAGTAATGTAATAAATAAGTTAGGTGTGGAGTAATAGAAGGGGTAGTAGCATCTTCAAGTTCAAATGGTATAGCAAAAAATGGTGACCCATTTGGGACCCATCATGTGGTCAACCGATGGCCGACTCACAACAAAAGTTCTCGTCACCATTCTCCATCTTTTAACATTTGGGACTACGTGACTCAATCATTCTCTCTTCTTCTTACCTTTTAGTTTGTATTTCCTCGTTCTAATTTTAGGACTATATATCGTTCTAACATCCTCTTCATGCGTCATTCCTATTTTGCTCGTGAAAGTGTCATCGTGTTTTCTCAACTTCACTCGTTCTTGTGTGTCAACCATCGAATTATGTAACTTTTTTTGATATTACGGTTGTCATGATCGAGGGATTCTATATGTTGGAGTTATATAGGTCTTCTTATTTCAAGATGTTGGGTTTGGTAGGTGTAGAGAGGGCTTTGTGGTGAACTTCACCTTATGATAAATTAGAAATTGACGCCAATGGTTTGGTAGAAAATTGAGATGTGTTAGAGAGCCTCCTTTTTAATTTGTGTTCTTGACGACTCTTTTCCTTCTCCCTCTCTCATTTGTCGTCACTAAGCCTGTGATGCAAAAAAGTTGAATGATAATGGTAGCTTTTTGTTGAAAAAGTGTGGTCCGCGTAGTCTTGGGTGGAATATTTGGGATGATAAAAGAAAGTACATAGTTATAAATCTACCAGGGAAGAGTTTTGGGCATCAAGACTTACCTATTTTATGGATGGTTTAATCATGACATAGTGTGACCAAAAACAACTCACACATCACTTACTATTGGACTATTGTAGAATATTAAGTGATTTAGGGTTTCATTTAGTAACCATTTCATTTTTTATGTTTTGGTTTTTGAAAATGAAGTTATTTTTCTTCAGTTTTTACTATCTACCAAAAATGAAATTTATTTGAATGTAAGTGATAAAATAAGATCACATATTTCAATGATGAGTATGGAACATTTTTTAATAAAAAGCTCCAAAAGTAAAGTGTTTCCCCTGATCCCTATAATTTAAGTCTTTTATGTATTATGTGAAAAGTATTTTGGCCAAGAGACCCAACTAACTTTTGAAACAACAAAAATTATGATTTCATGAACCAACCACTTTTGAAAAAACATGCTAAACTAACCATTAACCAAAGTTTTTAATTAAGCTCAAGATATTAAAACATACTTCAAAAGTTTTTTTTTTCTTTCCTAAAAATACATATTTAAAATACAGTAAAATATCTAATTATCTATTTCCACCAATTATACTATTTTGAATATATTAAAAATCTTATATTAAAAGAAATTAGTTATAGAGGAGAAGGATGGGGATAACAATGAATGAGAAAGTTAAGTGGTAGGATTAATTAGTTAATGGAATAAAAGTGAAAAAAAGAAGAAGAGTGAAGACAAGGGGAATCCCCTTTTGTTTTGGATGATTAAATTCACACATAGCTACAAGTATCCCCAACTCTTAAAGTTGGCAATGATGGCTCTTTTGGCTATGCCTTTTTTTTTTTTTTTTTTTAGGGATAAGTAAAAAAAAAAAGTTGTTGTTTTATAACTTGTAGTGGTGTTTTGTAGGGTCAAGTGTTTTTGCCCCCATCTACCTTTACCACACTTTATTGCTCAACTTTCTCATCTTTAATTTTACTACTTTCTTTTCATATAATATGTGTATGATATGGCATGCTCTCATAATTTTATGTGCATGGATGTCAAATATAACCCTAATAATGTATAATGGTTTTTTTTTTTTTTTTTTTAATTTTCTCCTTTTTTTTGGAGCTATTTTCCCCCTTTTACTTTTACTTTTGTTTATGATATTGTGGGAGTGGAATTCTTATCCCAACTTTAATAGATGAAACTAAAGAGGTGTGTTTGGGTGTTGAGTTAGTTGATTAGAGTATGAGTTTGGATAGAAAATAGTAAAAAGATTTGAAAGAGTGGATGAATTAGAAATAATAAAGATTGGAACATATTTCATGAAAAAATAGCAATTTAGAATCATAATATATGTTAGAAGTAATTGTATGGTTGTAATAGTTGAATTTGTATTCAAAATTGTATGATGAAGGTGTTGACACTGGTAGAGATAAAAAGTGGTCTTTTTTCCTTCCAATAAAGAAGAAGGAAAGGATGGTGGGACAGTTCCATTTTCCAAAGAGGATCCTTTAATATGGCCATGCCTTTTTGGCATGCATTTAACTACACATGAAACCCCAAAGATAAAACCACTCCCTCCCTCCTCTTCTACTCCATTTCCATGAACTCTCTTTCTTCCTAAACTCACTCCAATCATATATATTCATCTTCAAGAAACCACAATCACACAGAGAGAAGAAACTTAACAAAACTCTTCTTAGCTAATTAGCTATGAGAGTTCCTGTTTCCAACAACCAATTATCCTTACCCTCTTCTAATCCTAACCCAAACCCTAAACTCCATTCCTCTCCTTCTACCATCGCCTTCAACACTCCCACCACTATCACCACCGCCTCCTCCACTACCTGTTACGAGCCCACCTCCGTCCTTGATCTCCGCCGCAGCCCTAGCCCCGTGGCGCCCGACAACCCCCTCTCCTCCGCCGATGACCGCCACAACAACCATCCTCTAGATTGGGATGAACAAGCTCTTCATAATTTGGATTGGGACTCCATCATGGGTGACTTGGGCTTACATGATGATTCCAATTCTTCTCTAAAAAACAACACTAATCATGATCATGTTCCTCACTTCCCTGAATTTCTCCATTCCCAATCCTTGGATCATACCTCCCACCTTCTTCCCCCTGATTTCTTCCTCTCTGAGCCCTTCTCAAATCACCCCCCCACCGTCCTCCAATCCTTCAATTCCTTCAATCCCAACAACCCATCTCTCGATTTCCTCGAAGATCTCATCGCCGCTGCCGATTGCTTCGATTCCAATGATTTCCAACTCGCTCATGTGATATTGGAACGGCTCAATCAACGCCTTCAATCCACTTCCTCCACCAACCCTCTTCACCGGGCTGCCTTTTTCTTCAAAGAAGCTCTTCAATCTCTCCTTTCTCCCTCTCCCAATCGCCATAATCGCCTCTCTTCCTGGCCCGATATCGTCCATACCATCAAAGCTTACAAGGCCTTCTCTGTTATTTCTCCGATCCCCATGTTTTCTCACTTCACCACCAATCAAGCCCTTCTCGAAGCTCTCAACGCTTCCTCAATCATTCATATTATTGATTTCGATATCGGATTTGGTGGGCAGTACGCATCTTTCATGAAAGAGATCGTCGAAAAAGCAGAGTCTAGGAATGTTGTTCTTCTTAGGATTACTGCAGTGGTGCCGGAGGAATTTGCGATTGAGAGTAGGTTGATCAGGGAGAACCTCTGCCAATTCGCCCAGGATTTAAAAATTCGATTTCATATAGATCTCGTCCCGCTTCGAACTTTCCAGACGTTGTCTTTCAAATCGGTGAAATTCATGGAAGGAGAGAAGTCGGCGATTCTGTTAAGTCCGACCATCTTTTCCCGTCTTGGGAGTATAAATAGCGTAGCCTCTTTTCTTGGCGACGTGCGGCGGGTGTCGCCGTGTGTGGTCGTGTTCGTCGACGGTGACGGGTGGTCGGACTCCGGCGCAACGTCGTTCAAGAGAAATTTGATGGATAGTCTAGAGTTTTACGCACTTATGTTGGAGTCGTTGGACGCGGCGGGGGCTAGCGGTGAGTGGGTGAGGAGGATTGAAACGTTCGTAGTCCGGCCGAAAATAGTGGCGGCAGTTGAAGGGGCGGGAAGAATGGCGGCACCGCCGTGGAGAGAGGTGTTCCATGGGGCCGGGATGAAACCGGTGGCGTTGAGTCAGTTTGCAGACTTTCAAGCGGAGTGCTTACTTGGGAAAATACAAGTTCGAGGGTTCCAAATAGGGAAACGAAATGCTGAGCTGGTGCTGTGTTGGCATGAGAGGCCTCTAGTGGCCACGTCGGCATGGAGGTGCTAACGGTTAAGAAAGAATGAAAGAAAGATTCAACCAATAATCAAATTTTATTATTATAATCATCATAAAAATTGGGGTTAGGGGGTTGGATTTTTTACTTAAATACTATATATATATATATAATATAATATATTATATAGGGACGTACATAAAATCGTATGTATCCCTTTTGGAATTAATATAAATTCCATTTTGTTTTTTCTAACTGCCTCATGCATATTTCAATTATGGTTTTTATCTCTCTTTTAACCATCTAAATGACTACCAATTGTTTTCTCTAAAGAAGAATACCAAATTGTTAATGATCATTCTTTTTCTTTTTAATTATTTCATTTAGATTGTCTTTCCATTATCAATTTAGGCTCGTTTCCAAGATTTTATGTTATTTTTCTTCTTTTTATGCCTTCCAAGTTTATCTTTATAGAGATGTTCTTCTCCATAAAAGAGATATCGATATCTTAGATACGAACACCAATACATTGTATAAAATGAAAATAACTATAATAAAAAAAAAACCAAAATGGAACAATTCCATATACTTTCTTTAACACTTGTTTACTTCTTTACTAATGGTACACTTTGAAGATTCATTAGATTTACTTTTTTTTTTCTTTTTATGTATTAACGAATAGAGAATTAACCATCCTTAAGCTACAACCAAACAAAACCTTAGCGAGTCCAATCATGTGTAGATAGATGTATGAGCCTTCAACGAATATATGAGAATGATACATCTCGACTTGGTGCAAATATGAAGAATACAACATATCACATCACATCTCTTTACATATTTATAAACATATGAATAAGACATAAACCGTCAAAATGAACAAAACAAGATCTTGTATCAAATAAAGAGAAGGCAATCTCGTTCTCAGCTAATATTTTTGAATTAAGGAAATTTGAATATTATTATAAATTATCTAACACTCAGAAAAGGAAATTTGAATTAAGGATTTACACTAAGTTGATAAAGATTTCTACAGAGGAAGAAGAAGAGCAATAAAACATTTTTTTTTTCTTTATAATACATTAAAGAGAAGGAGGGAAGAATTAAATAGGAATATCAAAGGTAGGGATTAGGCCATTCCATGCCATAAATACAATAATTTTCAGGCATGTAATAAAACACATCTTCTTCATATAATGGTGAAATTTCCCCAAGGGATATGGGTTGCTCCATCTCCATAGCTTCCATTGACATTGATGGGCTTGGGCTACTACTACTTAATGGCCCATCACCCCCTTCTCCCATTCTTACCCTCTCTTTCTCTTTCTCTACTTCTAATAGTTGCTCTTTTAGCTTCAACAGCTGCATCATTTTATTTTGAAAAATATTATTTAGTAGCTAATTCTATTTTCATATGGGTACAAAAAAATATTATGAAAAAATTCAACCCAAACGTACTATTTTCAAATTATTCTAAAAACAATTCAAATATGAAGAAAAAACAAAACAAAACAAAACAAGAGATTAGAAAAAGAAACAAAATAGCTACTGAAATGAATATTTTCTTTTAACATTTAGATACGGTGTAGTGTTGTAGTAGGAAGTAAGTGGGAGATAGAATTTAGTGTTGATAAGTGAAATGTTAAAGTGAGAAGTGAGAGGCACCAGAGTGGGGTGATGGCCCATAGAAACACAGACAACATAGTACGAAATAACTTTATTACTCACTTTGTAATTTTAAAATTTATATAGTTGAGGAATGAGGTGGTGGTGGGTGTTGTAAGGCAATTGGCTTATCAAAAGTTCTGTCAAACCATTTTCTTTTCTCTTTACTAAAAGAAAATAAATATATAAGTATATATATATATTTGCCACCTGATTGTAAAACAAAGTGGGGTGGGGGTTTCTTCGAGCCAAGAGCCCATGCACGTTCATTCATGTTGGTCCACTCCTCTCTTTTTCACCCAAAGTTACCCACCTTTTCTCCTCCACTCTTTCTTTTCTTTTTTGTTTCCACCCTTTTTTGTGTAGGTACCAAGTGTTAAATGGTAATTAGTGTTTAAGATATATGTCTAATCTGAAGTAATATTCACTTGGTCTTCAGTACTGTACACATAACTTTTTAATAACACATGCAGGAATAGAAAATTGAAAGTTTCTAAAAAGAAATATCAAATCAACTTTCGATGAACCAAAATCAGTTTCTTTTTAGTTTGGGATGTATGGTTAATTAATTTGAACTGAATATATAATTGAATTATGTATTGTTTTGAAAACTAATCGATTAACTAATACATTATTATTAAATGATACCAAATCTGAATTATTGATGATAGTGTTAGAAGTTTTCTCCCATCTTCTCCCATTTTCTGCCTTAAACTAATTAAATTAGATAACAGTAAAGAAAATGGTTTAGATTCAATTAAGGATGAAAGAAGATTAAAGAGACAGTGAAACAAACCTCTGTTTCAAGACGGCATTTTTCAACGACGACGGATTCATGAAGCTTCTTCAAATTAGAATACTCCTCCTCAAGTTTCTTATTCTTCCACCGTGCACGGCGGTTCTGAAACCACACAGCCACCTGCCGGGGATCCAACCCCAACTCCGACGCTAACCGGTCCTTTCTTTCCGATTCCAATTTATGTTCACTACCAAAATTGGACTCCAAAAGACGAACTTGCGCCGCCGTCAGCTTCCTCTTTTTCCCACCCGACGCTGCCTCTGTTTCGGATCCTCTGTTCTTCTTACGACGTCGTCTCGGTTTAGACTCGCCCAAATGAACTAAAATGCTTAAAAAAATGAGGTTCAATTCATAGAAGAAAAGAGGAAAAAAGAAAAGAGTATTTGGGTAAATTTTACCAAAAAGAGGCAAAAACCCTTTAACAAAAAAGAAGGGTACAAACCTTGTTGGGGTAGCATTTGGATGTATAATCCATTGTACAACTGAGAGATTTGTACTGATTGATGTTCTTGATCAGTTTGTTGTTGGTTCATAGTTTTGGTTTGGTTTTGTTGTATTACTCTGTTTTTCTCTTTCTAGTTTTCAGGATTTCTTGAAAACAGAGTGGAAAATAGTTTGATTTCTTTTTAAAAAAGGGGAAGACTTTAGATTGGGTTGGGAAAAACAGAGCTCATGGGCTGCCTTATTTATAAAGGAAAGTGATATATGTTGTTGCCTACTCCCAACTTCAAACCTTTTTTACACCCACCAATATATCTCACTCTATCTACTATGAACCGTAATAGATAATTTATCTTGATCTATCACAGTTTAAAAATAATTATACTTAAATGTATAATGGATGTCAAATGAGAGGGAAATTAATTCAGGAAGTTAAGGAAAAAGAGTGTTGTCTTTAGCTAAAAAGGCAGAGGGTGTTTTGGTCATTTTGTATCTTAAAGCTCTTTTTTTTGGGTTTATATTATTGAAAAAGAAAACTTTGATAACGAAAGGCTACAATATACTCACGTCAATATCTTTTGTTTTAGCATGCGTTTCATCCATGAAATAAAAAAACAAAAATTGCTTTAGTTTTTATATCTTTTCTTTTCCTCCCTTTTATAAATTTTTGGGAGAGAGAGGTGATTGTTCGTTTTACTTTCATATTGGATTGTTACGGTAAATGAAGGAGACAAAAAATTTCTTCCATCTTTAAAGGATAAAGTCGACACTGCTATGCTAATTGAATTATGCTTGTTTGGTCTTGAGATAATAATATAAAGTTGTTCTCTCTTATCAAAATAATAACTAAGATTTTCCCAATCTAACAACTTAATTTACAGCACACACCCAACATGAAAGAAAAAAAAAGAAGAGAGTATATAAGGAGAGAAGTAAGTAAATTGAGGGGAAAGCATTTAGAAAGGGTGATTTATTGGTAGGGTAAGGATGAGTTGATTGAGATGAGTCAAATATTTAATGTGGGTAAATTTGGTTGCCATTTCATTGACATTGGGTATGCCTATCTATAATCCACTCATATGTTGACTAGGCTCTCCTTTATATTTTATTTTACTACCAACCTCAACTTAGCTTAATAACCAATACTAAAGATCTTTGAGTATATAGTGTTGTTTATAGGGTACATATTGGGGGATGTGGGGGTGAAAATTCCCAAGCAATGGAACAGAAAAGACTATGGGATTTCCATGTTAGGTAATTAGAAAAGAAAGGTAAGGGGGTATAGTGGTACAAAAAGGCTGCCATGCCACCCACTTAGAAATAAACCCACCCACACCACAAACATATCACAAAAATATATATTTTCTTTAAAGAAAAGTATATAAGGTGGGCTTGGATCCCAACACCTGAGACTTAGGGGTGGAACAGTGAGGATGAAAAGGCTCCATTTTCTTTTTCTTTTGGATATAATAACAAATAAATAAATAAACAATAACATATTTGAAAGAGAGTTGTAAAATGTAGGCTCTTGATTTGGACAAACCAAGTCCCACCTCCCATTTGGTTTTGTTGTTGTCCAATTGGGTTTGGTGTATCCCCTTATTATTACGAGGATATATATATATATATATATATATATATCCTCATCATTTTATTTCTAATTCTAAGTATTTCCATATGTTGTGGGACTTTTAATTAGGTAAATATGACAATATAATATCACACTCTTCTTCCTTTTAACACATTTCAACAAATAGGCATATATATACCTATATACATATATACATATAGATGTATGTATGTAATGTATGTACTACAATTGTTATCCGAATCAAGTAGCTCATTTAAATAGAACATTTTCTTTTCTTATTTACTATTCTCTTCTTCATATCTTCAGATATTTGTTTCTTTCCAAATTTTTTATCATATGTGATTTTTAATGAACTTTTTTTTTTTTTTGTGATGAATGGAAACAGTCATATAAGTGGAACGTAAGTGTGATTTTTCAAAACTGAGACAACTTAAAGTGAATCTGTCATCTTTGATGAGATGTCAATTCCTATTTAAAGCCAAAAATTTTGTTTACTATTTTCAAATCCTAACTTGAAACTTAGAAATACTTTTCTAAAGAGGTGACAGTAAAATAAAGTGTTAGATATTAAATTTAAGTAGGCAGATAAGGGTAAATTTAATATAATATCTAATTGTTTTTTATCTTCACTTGGACTTAAAATAGGAAGAAGTAAGGATTTGAACACATAATCTTTTTGATCCACATGCTCTTATATTATTCATAAATCATTGACCCGAAAGCTTAAGTCGGTAGGTAAAGAAGAATTTAATAACATATCATCTAACATAAACAAACTCATAATGTCAATGTTATTGATATATGTACGAATGTGCATGTCATCCAACTTTTCTTTAATAGAACACATTCTAGCTACCTCACATTTATGTTAGTATTAAAGAATAAAAAACTTACCAAAGTGAGCATAGTTCAGTTGGCATGTGGTGTGTCTTAACAACTAAGAGGTCTGTGGTTCGAATCTCTCTATTATTTGTTGAGGGATATGAACCACAAGTCTCTTGATTGCTATCACATTCTATGTGTTAATTGAGCTATGCTCGCTTTGGCAAATTATTTTTTTTCATCTTTGAACACACTATTAGATAATTGGAAAGTATATAAACAACCCTAATCGTACACATTTTGGATTGAGTCCTATCCATATTTAATTGTTGAAAGATGAAAAAGAAATGTCATGTCCATTTTATCTAAAGAATGAAAAGTGGGGTGTTAGTACTTGTAATTATGGGGGACAGATGGAGGTGGAAATGTATGGTCCTTCCAATTCTCTTTTCTTCAAAATGTTACATTGCAAAAGCTGAAATATAGTACACATTTGAGCTAGCAAAAAATACCTTTAAAAATTCATTGTTTTTTTTATAATGTGGTAACATACCAAATTAAAAAAGAAATAGGTCATAACATCTCTAATATATTATGTGTTACTTTTGATCATATAGTAAAAATGTGGCCAAAAAAGAAAACTATGATATTATTTCATAAGTATATATAGTTTTCAACATTTTTGTTGAATGTTTTTCATTGTAAAATAACCTATTCCAAAATGAGTCTTCACATGAAATTTAATATAATTTAGTCAAAAAAAAAAAAAAAAAGAGAAGTTAAAAGTTCTTGAAACAAAAAATTAAATACCTTTTGTCTAAGATTCCAACACACTTCACGTTACAAAATTCTTTTAGATAATTCAACTCAATTCATCATTATCAACTCGTACAATTTTAATTTTAGTTGATAAGGTTTTAGATAACGTTTTTTTTCTTGTAAATTCTAAATATGCTATATGATGGAGAAAGGGAAGAAAATGTTAAAATTAAACTCAAATTATAAAACAACATAAGTTGATTTGATGTGTCATTAGAGTAAAAAAGAAACCAAGAAACTTTAGTTGATTTGATTACATGTGAGTCAAGGATAATGATTTTGTAATGCTTTTAATGAACAAAGGCTGAATTTTTGCAAAGGAGAAAAATTGGTCATCTCCATTAAAGACATATTTGCATATATCTGTTTCAACCAAACCCTTATTTTTCTACTCGATTCATACATTAATAATTTATAAGTTAGTGGTTTGGATTTCTTTTCTTTTTGTTAGGGTTTTTACTTTGTATTTTTTGAAAATGGATATTAACAAAAAGCCAATGGGACTCCCAATTTTGGGAGGAAGCACCACGTGGCCTTGATATTGACCAAATATTGATGGGGAGATTCATAACATTGGGGTAACTCTTAGCTTTCAAAAAGCACTTCCACTTTCTTTCATGTCGACTTTCAGGTACCATTTCAACTTAAAAAATTAGAGGTAAAAAGATAATAAAGAAAGAAAAGTAAAAGGTAACCAAAAGACCTCAAATTTTAACCAACCTCTAAATAAATTTTGATACAAAGAAAACCCTTTTCTTAATGTTGAGGCTCTTTATGAGGAAGTTCAAACAAATTCAATTCAGTTCATAATAATGTTGATGTCTTAGCTATTAAGAGTTATATTGTTTTGGTTTAAAAGTAAATGAATAAGTTGTTTTCTTTGGGTGCAACCAATAATTGTAAGTTTTTTAAAAGAAGACTATTGTTTTATTTCATTACAAAATAATTATTTCTAGTACATTAATAATTTTTATGTTTTTGTTTATTCTCTTTCTAACATCAACTTTTAATTCTAACTACAAAATTTAAATATTTATTTAACATAAAAACAAAATAACAACCAAACGAGTATTAATCGTCCATAATGAACCACAATAATTTTACAAACATAAATTGAAAAAATATAAATTTGGTGTTATGGATGAAATGAAACATAAATTACTTCTTATTTTCTATTTATTTAAATTAATAATAATACTTTTAAGAAATCAACAAGAAAGGAATAAAGGAAAACTTAAAGAGAAATCGAAACACAGAAGGTTTTTGTTAACTACGTCTACAAAGTAGAAATTCGAGAATGATGTTATTTAAAATGAATACTACAGGGTGACAACACTAAATTAAAAGTTTTATAATATTACACGTTTCAAAACCATATAGAAAGTGGTGATAATTGTGAATAGTTAAATGATTATATTGAATAAGAATTTGTGAAGGGTAGTTGATTGTTTGTAAAAGATATCAAGAAATAGATATAATTAAAGTAAAAGAAAAGGAAAGAGAATAGGAATTGGGCAGAAGGTGACAAAGCATTCCAATGGTGGGTTTGAAAGAGAGAAGGAGAGAGGTGACTTTGATTAGAAAGAGAGAGAGAGAGAGAAGCAGAAGAAGAAGAAGAAGGAGCAGAAGAAGAAGAAGGGAAATTTGAAGAAAATAAAAAAAGAAAGAGTGTGAGATAGAGACAGGTTCCACGTAAAAGCAAATAGGCACATGGGGAGCAAATACTCAAAACTAAAAGCCAAAATAAATATTAATATTTTTCCTTTCTTTTCTTTTCTTTAAATAATAATAATAATAATAATAATACAAACATTAAAACATATAAATTATAAACTATACAATATATATATAAATGCACTCGTGTCACTCCCCCAATGCACACTAATTTGTTTGGACCACTCCATTTTATCATCCATCTCCATCCTTCACTTTTATTGAATTACATAGTTAAAGTTACAAGTTTAATTTTCAAATTATTATAAGTTTAGAAAAAGAGACATGGATTGGAAACCTGAAAAACAAGGGAGTTAATAATATTAAACTCATACATATGTTATGAAATCCACAAAAAAAAAATATATATAGAAAACATAAAAAAATCAAAGAGAAAATCAATTGACACACTGATTTACGTGGTTCACTAACAATGTGTTTTCTCTATGCAATTTTTATTAAAGATAATAATATAAAATAGAAAATAGGTGCATTCAAACTTAGAGAGCTTAATTCACAGTGTTATAGATTGAATATATTGTTTTTAGGATTGGTAGGTTAGATTAGAAATTTGAAAATGGTATTTAAAAAATGAATATGATTTTTCTACCAATATATATATATTTGCTAAATTTAGTGTATTTCAATGTATAAAACAAAATTTCCATACAACTATTTTTATCAACGACATCTCTTAGCTTTTGAAAATGTCTAATATAAGGGATGGGAGATATAGGTATTAGATATAAACCTTTTGTTGACAACAAGTTAATTGTGCCATTAGATACAATAACTCTCTCCTTGTTTAAGTAATAATTATTATAAATTACATATGGCATTTGGAGATATGAGAATTTGTTTAAAGTAATTTTGGATCCCATTCATTCTCATCTTCATTTTGAATTAAAACAGCAGCCGCCATAAACAGTAATCCCACCACGCATAGTGCTTATTCTTACCCTAAACCCTCTTTCTTTTTTTGTCAACAACTTATCTTTTATTTTTACCCTTTAGTACTTTATGTTATATAAATATGAATTTATACATTCATATAAAGTTAATTTTATATATGGTCTTGCTGAAATGATCTGTTGCTTTCTCTTCCACTGATCTCCACCACAACCCCTATTTTCTCTATTTCACTCCCATCTGTTTTCTTTACTACTCATCTTCTCTTCTCCATTGTGTTGTTGAAAACAACTATTCCAACCATTAAAATAAATAAGAGTTTATGGGGAAACACTTTACATTCGAAAATAAATAAGAATTTTACTGCTAACAATTATCTTAATTAAGACGATTTATATATAATTCTTACATCTCTATCCCTAGCTTTAATCTTTTTAATTGGAATTCCTCCTCGCTAAATACTTTGTGATTATCGAATATCATCTTATAATAATTAACATCATGTGTTTGGTATATTTTAGGTCTACATATTTATTAAAAGTTTATATCTTAATTAATTGAATTAAGTATAAATTTTTTACCTTTGAATTAATCACAAATATAAGTTAGAAGTTAGCTAGTGATACCTATCTGGTAAAAGAAAATTATAAAAATATATCTATTTAGCCACTAGAAAACTTCAAACTTTGAAAACGGTAATATTCTAAAACCCAATTATTTAAGCATTTCTTTTAAAACTTTTGTTCCAATGGAAAAATGATGGGTAAGTACACATTTGAATGGTAAAAGAGGGTCAAAAAGCAATGGTACTCTTTGTCCAGTGACCGATACACATTTACACAATATGTTTCACACTCACATATTTAGTTTATCATATTACAATTTAGATGATCATATAGGGAGAGAATGAGGCATCCTTTCAGAGTTGAGAGGAGCTGTTTCCCTATTCATAACATAAAAAACCATTTACTTTCTACTTTTGCTCCTTTATCTATTAATTTCCCTATTTCATCCTTTTAAACCCCAAAATAGTTACTACATTTTACATTGTTGTTTTCAAATTTTGGATTAAATTTATCTTACTAAATATGACCAATATATATATCCATGACTCAATTTTGAAATTTTAGAATTATTCTTTTAAGATATACCATGGAAAGTTGTTGATTATATTTTAGAAAATTTTAAATCCTTTTAAGAGTATGTTTTAGTAACATGTACATTAGCACTAGGGAAAAGAAAAGTAGTAAGATAGTATGTATGTTAAGAAATGAAAAAAATAATTGATTAATTAAATTAATATAAGATATATTTTCAGGGTGCAAAATGTATCAACATAATAAACATGAGGTTGACACAAATATTTTAAATATAATTGGGGTATAAATTAATTTGTGATTAGGAAGTTTTGTTTGTCCTTACTCAAAATAAAATATATTGACAAAATATTGAAATTTTCTATTCATAATCGATTTTCTAGAAAAATGATTCTACAAGTATATCATTATTGAACCCACACAACATCAATGTTTTCGCCAACAACAACAATATATGTTTAGTTCTTTATCTATATCTCAAAGAAAGGGTAATATATATATATATATATGATCATGTTTTTATTGTTATATTCATATATAGACCGTAAAACAAGGTCGTGTTTGATTAGTATAACAAAGTTAAGTAGTTAAAAACGACATTAATGGTTGACTTGTTTAACCATAGTTTAAAGTTAACCAAACCAAAGAACATGGTTAACTCTCCTTCATAGTTCATAGTAACAAAGGGATAAGACCAATGAGGTAGCACGGAAGGAAAAGAAAGAGAGAAAAGGCATTAAACTAAATAATTAGTCTCAATTAACAATGAGATTATTAAAATGAAAAAGAAAAGGTGATTGGGCGCATGAATGAGATTCCCTTCTTTACAAGCTTTTATTATAAAAAGTAATTAACAAAATTAATTGTTATAAAAAAAAATATTGCTTTGACTTAAAAAAAACAAAATAAAAAGAAAAAGTGTATGTGTAATTAATTAAGTTTTATTGATTTGAAAGATTATAAACTAATGGGTGTCATGTTTATACCGACAAAGGGAGGCCTTGTTTCCCCATCTTCCAACTTCACAACTTGCTTTAAAGTTATTGGTTACAATTATGATTGATCACATCTTTTGATTATTTTTAATTAACCCTGCCAAATCACAGATTCCCCCTTTGATTTCAAGCACTTATTTCGATTAACCAAATCCCTCAATATATATATATATATATAGTAATTTTTTAGTTCTATATTATTAATTGGTTTCTTTACTTTCCTAGGGTTTTGTTTCTTAATTATAAAAAAGAAAAAGCTAATTATGTTTGAGAGTGTTGATAGTGGGGATGGTTTGCTTTTGTTTTTCTCGAAAATAAATCTTTTTCTTTTTCTAAATGTTTTAATGTTTTGGTCATATTATTACTTTTATATAGATAATAATAATAAAAAAAAAGTTGAAATTTAAAATGAAAAATCTTTCTTAAAGATCGTCAAAACCTGCCAATACACTCAAACTACCCTTGGAATACTCAAATCAACTTTAAGTTAACTCTTTAGACCTTTTAAGAGGTGTATATATGTTCCCATTTCATGATGTTGTTAAGAAATTGATAATTAAGAGAAAAAAAGCAATACATAAAGTTGATGGTAAAGATATTAATGCATATGTTGAGACAACAAATCCTCTTAACATCTTCACAATGGTATGATATTGTCTACTTTGAATATACATCTTCATGGCTTTGCTTTTAGTTTTATTGACAATATATATATTACGTAATTCACTAATGATATATGTGAGCTATGTCCACCGTTAGAGAAAGAGAAACAAACTTTTATTATTAAGGAGAGAAATATCACCCGTCAATAAGATTACATGATTTATATATAAAATATATTTCTTTAAAATCTAATTAAGCCAAAATCATAAATTATATAATTACATTTAAAAGGCATATACAACTTAGATTTCGGGGTGTTACTTCTTAATCCCACCCGCATTGCTCTTAATAATTAGACCTTGTGTTGGGTTATTTTAAGTGTCATTTAATAAATTTAAGGCACTCCAATAAATTTTTAGCTTACTATGTCATTTATTATAGGCATTCCAACTTTATCTTTACAATATAATTATTTTTTAATATGTGTACAAAAAGTGTAAACAAATCTTGATAAATCACTTATAATTGTACCAAAATTAATAGAAGATAACCTTTCAACACTTTAATCCAATTAGAGAATTAAAAAATAAATCATCATAATAACTTATAAAATTTTAATCAATAATTTTCAAAATATAGGGTTACTTCTCCCAAGATCTTTCATTTCATTCTTACCACAATGAGCTATTATTGGAATTTGTCTGCTTATTGTATATAAAAATGGTTGTTATATATCATTGACTCAATGGAAAAGAAAAGAAAGAAAAAAAGAAGCAACTATGGGATAAAAACCTTTAAAATATTCTTCTCATTATATTATATTCATATTCATATTATCTAACACAAAATTGCCTTCACCTCTTCACTAAGCAATAGCTTGTTTAAGCTTCTAATGCAAATTTATTTTTGCCTTTAATTTATATTGGTCACTATATTTTAAAATCAATTACTCATAACTATCTCCATCCATCCAATTTAGTTCATTTTGATTTTTAACTATATATATAGATATAATTGAAAATGAAACAACCAAACTGGTCAATTTTTTTTAGCTGTGCACTAACCCATATAAACATTTTTAAAATATAAAAAATAAAGCAGTATTCAAACTTCAAAAATATTAATTAACAAATCAAATCAAATTTAGCCAATAGAGAAAATGGATCATGAGGAGACAAGTTATATTCTTTTGATAAAGTATACCCTATATAACTTATTAAAATGAAAAGATTCACCTTAGACTGTAGGTGGAGATCTTGGCAAAGAGAAAATATACACACACACACATATAACTGCAGTAACATACTTTATGCAGAGTACCCAAATGATTAAGAGTATTTCAGGTTGTATATTTACCACTTTTCTAAAATGATAATAAATAGATCTAAGTTGTATACACTATTGAAATTTAATTTTAGTATCTTTTGTATATTCAATATTGCAATGGGGGTAACTACATCATACCATACAAAGAGAATGGTATACTATATCTAATGAAACTTAATAAGAGAGAGAGATAAAAAATAAATTAAAATGATGGAAATTAGTAAATAATATATTTTGGTACGATAATAGGGTTGAAGAACAGACAGAAATGACACCAAATAGTGTGTTGTGTGTCCACTTGATTTTTCATATCTCCAAAATTTGAAAGTTGGAAACATATATATATATATATAGGGCCACTTTATATATACTTTGAAATTGGAAAATGTGAAAAGTTTGTTGTCATCATTCAACATTCCTACTTCTTCTGTAAGACAATTTTGCTTATGTTTGTTTAATTTTTTGTCACACATAATACATATTTCCCTCTTCTTTCTCTATTTTTGTCACATATTCATTCAAAAAGGTCATGATTTTATAAATTATTTACCTAACTTTTTACTAATATTAAAGAATAATTTACATATAGATCTGATTTAGGATTAAAATCATTACATAATTCTACCCTACTCCAAGAATCACTTTATTTTATTGATACAAAATCAATTTAACATTAGAAACTACACCAAGTAGTACTTTATAATGTAAAATTAAAATTTGAAAATTATGATTAATACAAAAGTTTGGCTAAAGAGGCGACCAACATATGCTTTTAGAGAGTATTATAAAAAACGACAAATCAATTACTTTTTTCTTGTCAAAATAAATTAAAAAAATTATCATACCATTTAGAAGTTTAAAATGGTTAGAAAATACTTTGGAATTACTTTTCGATCATTTCAAACACATCTAACTAATTTTTAGATCTAAAAAATAGATTCTAACCATCGTTTAGTAATCGACCAATCTCAACCCAACATGAAAAGATAACTTTTACTTAACATTGCACTAAAAACTAAAGCACTTATAGTTGGAAATTGCTATTAATTATAATTTTGTTTGTAGGGTTTTTTTTGCCTGAAAAATGTGCAGTGTGCATTGTAAATTGTAGTATTGAAAATGAAAATAAATGTCTCAAAATCTTCCCATCCTGAACCTTGTTCCATTCCAATAAAAAAGGTTTTATTTTCCTTTTTATATTAAACAAAACCAATGTTAATATATATGTGTGTGTGTAAGATTTTCTGAAATTGTATTTAATCCTATAGTTAGCCTTGAATTACGCCATGATTTAGTGCTTAATCTAGGTGGGATTGTGACAAATTTCCAGCTCTAACTTCAAGGGATAACTGTACTATTCAACTGACCTCTATCATTATTCAAATACCTTTACTTCTTAATTCCTTCTTTACTTATTAAATTATTTACACTATATAGTATTACATTACATGCTGACGTATTGCATGATTTAATTCCCAATTAGTTTAAAGATTATTTCATCAAACCACGTGACATGAGAGAGAGAGAGAAGAGGAAAAAAATTATTAAATTTACCTGTCAAAACACAGAGAAAGAAAGAGATCAAATGAACCTAACCTTATATTTTAAAAAATAAAGAGAAAAATAAACCATTGATCTTTAATATTCGTCTTCTAGAATATATGAGAGAAGCCTTTTGTTTTTCACTTTTGGTTTAAAGATTAGGTAAGGATGTCATCATATGGTATCATTCTAGGATAATGAGAAGGCCCATGTCATCTCGTTTCGTTGGTGTGCGCATGGAGTGAGCGGAATGGTCCATCAGTTGCCTCGTCCGGTGGTGTTTTTTGACTGTTGGATTGCTTATTTTGTTGCTAATGACTCTTCCTTGCTTTGTATCATTCTCGTTTTGCTTTGGTTGTGGTTAGACCTGTAATTTTATTCATAAAGAACAAATGTAGAATTAGTGAGTATTTTCTTTTAAGAAATCATATATATATATATTTATTTATTTTAGGTATCATTTTTTGTGAGTTTGGCTTTTGAAGAATTTAACTACACATATGTAACAATATACATCAATAGAATGATTAAAAGTACAATTGAGCTGATTGTTAAATTACTAATTAATACAAAAACTTAAGTTAATGAACAAATGTACATCTAACTACACAAAAACGACTTTTTTGAAGTTTAAAAATCATACATTCAAGCGTGTATACTTTAAATAATTCAAAATCAAATTTTATTTTGGGAAAATGTATAATTAATTATGAAAACAATAATTTAAAAAAGAAGTTCACATAGAAGATGATTTTGGGCTGGACCAACCTTAGGGAACAAACATTTTATACAAATAATAATACAATGGGCTAAAGTATAATGGACCTAAGTTTGATTTATATGCTTTGATAGTCCCACTCTAAAGTAATACCATGATGTATCATTTGTAATATTAAAATATTTACTTTTATTACTATATTTAATTACAATAATGTCATTTGTTGAGCATTAAACTTAATTACACATTTTAATTATTTACAATGAAAAATAAACAAAAGCTCAAGTTGAGGCCTTATGTTTTTAATTTTAATTAACACTTCATAAATTTACAGTTTGAATTTTTCATTTTACAGTTTTAAAATTTACTTGAAGAAATAAACTGAAACTCATTAATGAGAGAAGTCATTATAAATTTAAATGTTACCTTAATGAAAATAAAAACTGTAATCTCAAAACCATATATAAACTCTCATCTCCTCCACTTTATTTCCAACCACTCTTTACTTTTTCTTTGTATAATCTTCATAATTTTGAGGGTGGGTTTTTCTTAATTTCAAGACTTCATTTTGTAAACCCAATTACAATTGTTTCGCAGAATTAGTAATGGAATACCAAATATTCCTTTTGATTTTGCTTGTTGCTTTCATTCCAAGAACCATTCTTGGTCAAAATGTTACAATGGGTAAAATTGTGGTTGAGGGAATCACAAAAATAGCAGAAACTGATGAGAATTTCATTTGCTTCACTTTGGACATTTGGCCTCATGATGAGTGCAGTCAACCCAACCTTTGTGTTTGGGATAGTCATGCATCAGTCCTCAATGTGGTAAGTAGAGAGTTGTTGATCTTTGGAGACATTCAAAGAAAGTAATTCATAGTATATTTTATTAATCAAATTTTCTTTTCTTAGGATTTGTCTCTTCCTATCATCAATAAAGCCGTTCAAGGTAATTTCGCTCTTCCAATACATAAACAAATTACTACTTAACCTTTACGATAAATTCTAATTAGCTTAATTTTATGTATAATATTAGCTTTCAAGACATTACGAATTAGAGTTGGAGGTACCTTGCAAGATAGGTTGATTTATAATATTGGAGAAGGCTTCAAGGGCAATTGTCATCCATTTGAAGCTGATGATAGTTTACTATTTGACTTTACCGAAGGATGTTTGTATATGGAAAGGTGGGATGATTTGAACAACTTTTTTAACAATACAGGGTATGTTTATCTTTCTTCTCACAACCAAACTATCACCTAAATATTTTTCTTTCTACATATTTTCTCAATATTTTATATATTTTCATCACCATTAAAATTAGTTTTTTTTTAAAAAAAAAAAAATACAACAGGGCCATTGTAACTTTTGGCTTAAATGCTCTATTGGGTAAGTACCATACACAAGGAATGCAATGGGAAGGCAATTGGAACTACACTAATGCTGAAGCTCTAATTAAATATACTGTGGACAAGAATTATCAAATAAACTCATGGGAGTTTGGTAAGTTAAACAATACTAAATTTCAATTCTCTATTAGGGAATATGCCATTTGCAATAGAGGAGAGAAGATTCTTTGTATTCTTTCTTGTGTAAATGGTGATTCCATATCTTGACGAAAGAAATGTACTCTCTCCATAAATATAACTATATATTTCATGCTAATTAAGGAAGCATATATGTGATTGCTGGAATATACAGGCAATGAATTGGCTGGACGAAACAGTATTGGTGCAAGCATTAGTGCTTCACAATATGCAAAAGACCTACTAAAGCTTCGAGAAATCGTAGATCGTTTATACAAAAATTCCCAACAAAAACCTTTGATTGTGGCACCTGGTGCATTCTTTGATGACAAATGGTACCATGAACTTGTTACAAAAACTGGACCAAAGGTTGTTAGTGTTCTCACTCACCATATCTATAACATGGGTGCAGGTAAAATTAGCTACTTATCTATATATTAATTATTATGAACTAATCATAATTAACTCTTTTAATTTTGGTCTATATATATGTATAGGTGATGATCCCAAATTGATTTATAGGTTTGTTAATCCAACATACCTAAGTCAAGTATCAAACACATTTAAACAACTTAAGAACATAGTTCAAAAGCATGCCCCTTGGTCTTCTGCTTGGGTTGGTGAAGCTGGTGGAGCCTATCAAGGTGGAGCCTATCGTATTTCTGATTCATTTATCAATAGTTTTTGGTAACAAATTATTCTTCTTTTACATAAATTTACTTTTTTTTTCTTTCATTAATTAATCTCTTTTTTTCACCCATTTCATTTAAATATGATTTTGAATAATAACGTAGGTACTTAGATCAACTTGGGATGGCCGCTTTCTACAATACCAAAGTATATTGTAGACAAACTTTGATCGGTGGATTTTACAGTGTCCTCAAAGCTAAAACTTTAGTCCCTACACCGGATTATTATGGGTACGACGAATATTAACATTTATAAAAGCTTAATATTGTGTATGAGTTTTTTTGACATGATCCAATTATCATCCGATCAAGTGGGTTGCCACATGAGATTGATCGATATGCACATAAATTGATTGGACACTCAAACCAACATCACAAAAATTAAAATAATTATCTTACTTAATTTGTTATTTATTTTTTGTTAGTGCACTTCTCTTCCACCGACTTATGGGTCCAGGTGTTCTCAAAGTTCATAACAAAGTCTCTACTTATCTCCGCACCTATGCTCATTGCTCAAGAGAAAGGGTATGCCATATAATCTTTTATTTCAAATTTTAGAAAATTAAGCCTATACAAACACCAGTTTCCACTTTCAAATTGATCATATACATCATTTTCTTTTGTAGTCTGGCATATCCATGCTTTTCATCAATTTGAGCAATACAACCGAATTTGCAATAAACGTCAAAGACCACATGACCCTAAGTTTGCACAAAAGAAGGAAGCCCAAGCATGGTTCATCTTCAATTAATAATTTGGGAACACCAAGGGAGGAATATCATTTGACACCACAAAATGGTCTTCTTAGAAGCTCTAATGTGCTTTTAAATGGAAAGGCATTGCAACTTACAAGCGAAGGAGAATTGCCAAATCTTACACCAATTTATAAAGACAGCAACTCTTCTATAAATATTGCTACCTGGTCGATTGCCTTCGTTGTCATCCCTGACTTTGTAGCTATTGGGTGCAACTAATTAATTAGATTCATTTATTTTATAAGTAAGAAACGGAGAGTTATCTTTAATGTTTAGAATAAAATAAAACACTAAAGTTAGTGCTTCTGATATTCTCTTTACTATCATTATTATTACTACATATTTTTCCAATTTTTCAATAGCTAAATAAGAGCATTCAAACCTACCTTAAATTTTTGTCAAAATTTAAGTTTTCAATTTGAAAACATATGAGAAGTATAGCTAGTTATCCATAATTCTTTTGGTAGAACAAAAATATACACACACAAATACATCATTTATAAATGTTATTGATTAAAATTGTTAAGTTTTGACTAGTACTCCAAATGCATTTGTAAAAGTAAAAAAAGATCTTTTTAATAAATATCGATTGCCACTGATCCTTAATTTCAACCAATTAATTCTTACAACTATAGGAGATTCAATAAACCACTAATAAGGTAAATGAAAATGTGAATATACAATTTGGTAAGGATTTGCCAAACTTTATAAAAGAAAAGGCACAACCTTATTTTGTCTCCTTCCCTCCATCCATTGCTTTCCACGTGCTCTTCCTCATTTCAATTTTGAACCAACAATTGTATTATGTTCTTATACTTTAATAAAGTAATGTGCACAAACTATATGCATGCAATTATCTTATAAGTATTTCTAAGGCTGGCATTGCATTTATGAAATCTCTATCCATTCCAACTACCTATTTGTCCTCTCTTTATTCATTATTCACATTATTCTCTTTAAATTAAACTTTTTAAAAGTTCATAATGGAATTCATTTTAGCCCCTTATAGTTTATGCTTATTCTATTTATTCCCATTAACTTTTCTATAATCACTCAGCAAGAGCAAACACGTTTGAAAATCTAATATTTAAAATGGGATCATTATAAATCTCCACATATATATAATAATCCTTCAAAAAGCACAACTGGTATATTATTTGTTCATGATTTGATACAAAGTTTATGAGGAGATCATAATAAGAGATTTGGAAAGCAGTTTATTATCTCAAGGATCACTTAGCTCTTTGATTTTTGAACTGCTATAGTTTCTACTTCTTTAACCCCAAAAGCAGCAGTGCCAGCCCAAAGTAGTCGTATCGGTATGCCAATCTAATGAACTTTAGCTTGAAATCATTCCATGGTGGATATCGTGGCTCGAGTTCTATCAAAAAGCTTCTCTGCATCACTGCCTTTTCATGGCTGAATGTATCAAATGAATACTTGCCGTGGTAACTCCCGGAACCGCTCTGACCAACACCGCCGAACGGTAACGAATCACACACAAACTGCAAGACAAAAACACATTCCACTTGATACATGAAAAGTAATAAATAGTAATAATTTATTAACAGTGTGTTACTTACGTTCACACATAAACAGAAACCAGTTTTATTGTTAGGGAGAAAGTACAAGCAGTGATAGCAAGACATTTGCTGTATCATTCAGGATGTCAGATGAAGATTCAAGGAATTCAAGCTCATACCTGAACCATGGTATCATTGAATGTGACACTTCCTGATGATGTTTCGTACAAAATTCGTTTCTTGAGAGTTTCGTCTCCCGTGAAGGCGTATAGAGCGAGAGGTTTCGGTCTTGCATTGATGAACTCAATGCTCTCTTCAATTTTGTTCAACTGTTTCAATAATACTAGTGATCAGAGAATTTATGGTTGTGTGAAATTATTGAAAGGTTATTTGGTAATTCTTACTGTGATTATCGGTAACAGGGGACCGAAGATTTCTTCGGTCATGATATCGGCGTAGAGTGGAGGATTCAACAATATTGTTGGTTCAATGAAGCTACAAGATCAATGCAAAGCATTCAATAGAAACAATCAGCAACATAAACTTCCTCATGGAGAAGTTAGCTTACAGTTTCTCTTTGTCCATAGAACCACCATGGACGATGGAAGCAGCAACTTTTGGGTCTTTAAGAAGATTGCTTATTCTTTCAACATTTTTATCATTAACAATTCGAGCTATACTCGTTGAGTTTTTCGAGTTTTCACCATAAAACTTCTTGAGTATTCTCTTTAATGACTCGATCTGAAAGAGGAAGATCACAAAGATAAGCAAGAAAATAAGTAAATAGTTCGAAGCGAAACTTGTTTTTACCAATTCTGAAGCAAACTTATCCTCCACAAGCACATAATCTATCCCTATGCACGCCTGTCCGGCGCACGGCCCCCATTTTCCTCCAACGATTCTCTTGGCCGCTACCTACGAATTCAAAATGAGAAACAATAACAAAATGAACTTGGATCCATTAACGACATTACATTTCAGCTACCAAGTTAAACAACCTTCATATTGGAATGGACAGAGGAGTAATCAAAGATTGCAGGGCATTTTCCCCCAAGCTCTAAAGTAACAGGAGTTAAATGCTTTGCGGCTGCAGACGACACAATCCTAGCTACCCTTGGACTCCCTGAAACAATCACTCGTAACGATCAAATCGTAGAGCACGAACAAACTGAAGGATCGCCCTTGTTAAGCGAGCCAAGTTCATACCAGTGAAGAAGATCTTATCCCACTTATACTGTAAAAGTTGTTCAGAAACATCAGCTCCACCCTCCACAACCTTGATGGCTTTATCGTCAAGGTAAAGAGGGAGTGTTGCAACAAGAAAAGAGGAGAAAACCGGAGCATATTCCGACGGTTTTAAAACCGCCGTATTGCCTGCCGATATCGCTCCGATTAACGGATCCAATGACAAAGCTGCAAAGATAAGTAGAAGAAGCATCAGAATTCTTCAATTTTTAATGGAAAAATCAATCACCAATGTTGTATAACTCTCAAAATCTCAAAATAAAATAAATAAACAGATGATGGGTCCGTTTTGGTTAAAAAATTACTTGAGCTAAAGAAGGAAAATACTCACAAAGGGGGAAATTCCATGATGAAATTATGAGGACCAAACCAAATGGTTCAGACAAAACCTCTCCTTTTGCTGGGAAGAAGAGTAATGGCAAAGGTTTCTACAACACAACAAAACAAGCATATACGAAAGAAGAAGAACAAGAAACTAAAGAAACAGAAGGAAAACTTTAAAAACCCAACCTTTTTAGGAGCCATCCATTTGTGTAAAGAAGAAAGAGCATTGTTTGCAGATTTCAGAACAATTCCAACCTTAAAAGCGTTAGCAAAATTAGCTCCACTTTCCATACAAAGAAAAACTATAATCTAATTTTCCAAATTTTACCTCATCTCTAAAAATTTCGACAGGATGTTTGCCAAGATCTTGATAAAGGGCTTCAAAAATGGTGTTTTCTTTGTCATGAATGAACTGAATCAATGAACTCAGCTGCTTTATCCTCCATTCATAACTTCTTGTTCTTCCATTTTTGAAGCTTTCTCTTAGCACTTCCAAACTGGCTTCCATTTCCTAAACCCCACCACAAAGAAGGCTCTGTCAAGAAGCTGTGTTTGATCTGATTTTTATGGTGTGGGGTTTCTTCTTTTCTCTTGCTTTTGCATTTTATGTTTGTTCTAAGATTTTGGAAGTCATGTCATTACTTTCCCCAAGTGGACAGATTTTCAGATTTTATGGAAAATGGTTTAAGGCATTGAATTTAATGTTCCTTGTCCTCCCTTCGTTTATGAAAGCCACGTTTAACTATTAATCAATGATTACGATGCTAAAAACACTTCAACCTGATATTGAATCGTCATTTTAGTCTTTCAATTTTATAGAATTAGTTAAAATGTAATTGTACCAATCTAAACTAGAAAAATAAAAAGTACATCAAAGTTAAATAATACACTCTTAACTAATTAAGAGACTCAAGACTCAAGACTCTTTACCTAAATGAGTTTCAATCTCTATCCACCTCCACATTATTAATGGATCAAAATTAATTGCATTTATGGTACTAGAGATGGGTTTCAAACCATGGCCCATCCCTATCTTCTTGATGTTAATTACTATAAGTTAGAAGTTGGATGAGAGATGTCAATTAGGTGCATTTCATCCCATAATTTGACACATTTCACCTCATGTTTTAGATATTTCCAACCAACCAATTAATTATAACTTTTGTTATAGTTTAAGAATAAGAAATTTGTTTAATAACATAAAAAAAATGCCTTAACATGACAATGTTTATGGTATTGAATTGAAAGATAACTTTTAAGAGTAAAATTTGAATTGAAAGATAACTTTTAAGAGTAAAATAACAAAAACAATCAAAATATCTAAATATAGCATAGGTCAAATAACATACCATCAAAATGATTGATAATTTCTATTTTTAAATGTTTTGATTGATATAGTAATCATAGAACTAATTGCATAATCAAGATGTTTACTGTATGATTGATTGAGAACCAAAGTTAAATCCAATCAATATATAGATACCTTTTATTTTTTGAGAAAATTATACTTTTAGCATTTTAGTTCTAAAATTTGAAATTTTAGGAAAAGAATTGGTTTTTCAAAATAAGAGTTTGTTATTATATAAATAAATTTATGATACTGTAGATTGTACAATATACTTTAGAAAGAATCTCTTCTTCCTAAAATTAATTTTCAAATTTAAAACAATAATAATAATAGATTATCAATACTTTTAAACCTATATTTTTAGTAGAATTCCAACATTAAATAGTTACATTTTGAAA
Source organism: Cucumis sativus (assembly GCF_000004075.3). NCBI lineage: Eukaryota > Viridiplantae > Streptophyta > Magnoliopsida > Cucurbitales > Cucurbitaceae > Cucumis > Cucumis sativus. The sequence continues at coordinate 3,468,026 of NC_026658.2, forward strand.
ACGGTGGAAAAAAGAAAAAAGACATGCAATTTTTTAAAAGTAAAATAAGGAAATTCGAACCACAAAATCGTTCAACAATTATGTAGGTGTGTTTTAATTAAACTAAGTTGGTTTATTATTCATTAACGAGTTTCAATGATAAATTTATTGATAAACTTAAATCATCCATAAATTTCAATCAATGATCAACTAGTGATGTTGAGATATGTTGACAAATAGTTTTTACCTTTCATATATTGAAATTCTTTCGACCTATAGTCTAAGTTTATGCCATATTTGAAAACAATTTTAGCTTGGGTTAGATTCATTATCATTTAAGGTAAGATTACCATATATGCAATTCGTTTATTTTTTAAAAAAAAATTGTGAATGAATTGTTTTGTCTTGTTAAACCCATGTCTAGCTCCTTTTCTTTCAATCGAACAATATGTTTGAACATTTGGCTTTTTGGTCATGTATAAAATCTTAACTAGTTAATTTATGTTGACGTTGACACTGTCTCTAGTTTCTTTTACAATATATCTACTAATAGCGCAAGCAACAGAAACTATACACATAGTTCAAGAACTGAATTATTAATCAAAACTTAACTTTAGATATATTAGGTTAAAACAGTACAAGAAAAATAAATCATAACAATAATTAATCGGACTTTGTGTAGACATAGAGTACAACCTTTATAAGAAAAAAGTTTATTAATTAATTACATGTGTCAAAGTTTGACAATAATTTAATTATTGCACTTTACATAGAATCGATGTACCTCTTCCTAAAGTATGCTATTGAATATGAATAGTATTTAACATTATACAATTCTTACAAGTGCATGCACAATTATATTTGAACTTAAACAACTTTGTTAGGGAAATTATGAAATTATTTTAATCATTTTAATCATTTTCAAAATTATTCTCAACATACTTTCAATAATTTAAAGCAAGTTTTTAATAGTATCAAAATTATATTTTACACATTTATATTTAAATATTCAATTAGTTTTTACCCATAAAATTTGTATTTTTGAAATAATTTTAAACATATTTACATAATATAGTAAAGTTTTAGATCTATAATTGATAGTACTTCTAATAACAATTTAAGGATGAATTTCTAGACGAAAACTAAGTTCTTACCCTCGTTGAAGTGTAGAACAATGTTAGTTCATAAAGACCACTGTTGTATAACCATTCATTAACAGAAGCAACTTCCTCAAATTAGGTAAAAATGCAAAATAATAGTCGCAAAAGCAAGGATAAGAAGACTAAAAATAATATTGGTTCCATATGGAGGAGTCCGACCCATAGACAAATTCACTAGTATTATCAATATCTATGGAAGGAGTAACAATGAAAGAAACAATAAATACAAAAGTTTACGGGCAATAAGATAAAGATCATCAAAATACCAAAACATCCAATGAAAAGACGGTTTTCAGTGCTAGTTATATAGATACTATTAGAAGTCTATCAATATTTATAAGTGATAGAATATGAAACAAATTGGAAAATTTACATAAATAGAATAAAGTGGAAAGTATTTACATTCTATAGCAAAAAAAGAAAAAAAAATTCCATCTTAGGCTTGGATTAAAAAAGAAAAAAAAAATTCCATCTTAGGCTTGGATTAAAATTTTGCTACGAGTCATAAATGGTTTGTTAATTCTTTTATCTTTAAAAGAGTCTTTAAGTAAGATAGCCTAAAATGGTATACCATTACAAGATTAACCCAAAATTTTCAAATTTTTTAGAAATGTTCTAAATTGATTAATATTTTACACAAATATAAGTCTCAAATGACCAGTTTACCCATATTTATTATTAATAATATATTAAAAAAATAGAAAAAGAAAAAACGAAAGTGAACCATGATTAATATTTGCATTTATTAGATATCTTATGTAAATATGATAAGTGATTAGTTTTATTATAGTAATATTATAAAAAAAAATTTCCTTTAATTATTTTTATTTTAGTGATTTTGTTCAAAAAAATCTTCCCTCTCGATCTCTCTCTTCGTTCATTTTTTTTTCATTTTGCATTGTTTTTCATATATTTCACCTAATTATAGTATATATACGGTGTATATTTTATGAATGAAAAGTTATTATATCAATTTGTTTATAGAAGGTGGATTGACAAGGAGAGAAATTAGGGACTTGTGTTACGGTTTAGAAAATTTAAAAGAAAAAAAGGAAAAGTGGGGGAAGTATAAGCAGTGAAGAAGAAGAACATCAGTGGTCGATTGATATAGTGATCTTTCAAAAAAAAATTTGACAAAAATTTAAGGTTAGTAAGAATTTATATTTCGTACTCGAAATTACGGCATATTGAGTATATTGAAGATAACATCATTTATATATTATTGAATATATAAAATAGTATATATGTAACAAATCACAGAAAATATATGTATTACGTAGTAGTATATATATATGCATGAATTCAAAAAAAATACTGATAAGATCCATAATCTGTGTATACAGTGGTATATAAATGCAGTAAGAAAAAATCACAAAACATGAAGAAGAAAAAAAATATATGTATGTATTATTGAATATATGCATTAATATATATGTAACAAATCATAAAAACATAAATGAATTATTGAGTAACATATATGTATGAAATAAAAAAAAAATTGAAGAGATATCTAATTTGTTCATATATTGGTATATATACGCGATAAGAAAAATCATAAAACATAAAAAAGAATATGTGTATGTATTATTGAATATATACAGTAGTATATTTGTAACGAATCACAAAACATAAATTGAATATATACAACAGTATATATACGAATGACGAAATATTTAATAAAAATTATATGTCGAACATGACATAAAGATGAACTGAATAATAAAAGTTTAGACAAAATAGAATGAACATGACTGAAATAGATGCTATGAAACGAAAGAAAAAAGAATATACGAAACAAAAAATGAAAGAAAAAGAAACTAAGTGTATATTCGTTTGCAAATGGAAAGGAAAGAAGAAAGCAATTTGAATATACGAAACAAAAAATGAAAGAAAAAGAAACTAAGTGTATATTAGTTTGCAAATGGAAAGGAAAGAAGAAAGCAATTTTTTGAAATAGAAATTGGAGAAGAGCCGGAATTGACGATCTGAAATTGAAAATAATTATTTTAGAGTATAATTAAAAATATCATATAAAATAATAATTTATCCATATTAAATTATTGCAAATGTAATAAATATTTTACTAATAAATACAAATATATATGTATTAATAGTTAAAGAAATTATCTTCTACCTAATAGAGTATAATATAAATAAGAAAATAATAAATATAATTAATAATTATGATAAAGTTATAACTGTCCTTAGGTAGAAAAACCTAATAAAATAAATAAATCAATAATTCACAATATTTGTGAAATTTCTTTTGTCTAAATCTCTCTTTCTAAAAATGTTTGAATGAAATTTTGTTATATATTTTTATAAATATTTTCAATAAATATTTTTGTTTACGTTAATTTTCCTAATTTTAAAAGATGAGACAATTAATTATAATAGTTGGAAAATGTATTTGATGAATTAAAGAAAAGGTGAAAAAGAAGTTATCAAAAAGGTTGTGGATCCTCCAACTCCTTTATTAAATGGAGAGGTGATATTGACTATTGAGTATAGCATTTTGAATGGAAGGAAAAATATCCACACAAAAGGCTCAGTCCTTTCCTCCCTTCAATACAACACATGTTTCCATTCAAAATAATTAAAAAACAATTGGGTTCTTTCACATGTGAAGAAATAGTAAGACAAACCTTTTGATACTTATGAACAATATTTTATTTTGGGATAGATTTGGTTTCCAATTTCAAATACTAATTTTGGATTATTTTATCCAAGTAATGAAAATTTATATTTATGTTTCAATGCATAACTTTTCAATTTTAAAAGTTATTAAAAAAATAAAAACTATATAAAAGAGTGTAATTTTATATCAATGAATTTGTCTCTTTTCATAAATACATACAACTTCTTTGAATATAAGTGTATTACTAATAAAACTACAATTTAATCAATTAAAAAAAAGTTAACAATTATGGATTGAGAAGAAAAAAAATTATGGTGATAAAATCCAACCGTTTTGATTGGTGTGGTGTGTAGACTTAAATAAGAATTTGAGGGTATGCTTTTAGAAATAATGATATTAACAAAATCGATTTATTAACAGGTAGTTTTCCTTTAATTAATCTAATATAATGCTTGGTTCTATATTTGAGCAATCAAAAAAGTGGTTTTTAATGCTTAATTAATTAACGACATGTTTGAAAATTTAACTTTTTAGATTTAAGTATTTTGAGTTAAATAAAATAAATGATATTTATGAGAAAAATCTAACTTTAAAACCTAATCAAAACTAATTGGATTAAAAAAAACTATAATTTTAAAAAAGGGATCAATTTTTTGGACATTGCTAAAAAAAAATCATATGAAATCATCTCTCCAAATATTGATGGAGAATCATTTTAAGTAATTTTTCATGTCACCAAAATCAATTTCTTACAATGATCCAACATCACAATTTTTTGAAGAAAAGTAATTTTAAGCATCTCAAACTTTCAAATAAATTAAACATGTTGATACAAATATAATATAAAGAAATTTATTGTCTGATATATACAAATAATATACTTTTCCTAATAATTGTTTTTAATTAACTTTCATATTTCATCAAATGTAATGATGCATCCATTGATTTTGATCCAAATGAGTTTATCTAATGATACCTAAATGATATAATTGAAGTTTCAATTTGGTGGTTGTACCCAAATGACTAATTTAATATTTTGAAAAGTTTGTTAAATTTAGGTACTAACAAAAGATAGAAGTGCCAATGCAAACACATCACCAACTTATCTTAGAAACAAAGCATATTAAGATGCTTTTTCTAATTCCACCTTCCACTTTATAACAAACCTTTGATTCTCATTTTCAACCTCTCATTTTGTATACCTCTTAATTACATCATTAACCATACACTACTTTTAATACATTTACAAAACACTTCCCACAAATTTTACAATCCTAACAATAATATACTTTAAGAGAAAATTTATGATTAATGTTGATATTTAGTTCTTAATTTTTTTGTGTTGGCTAAAATAGATAGAACTAACGATAAATTGTATATATGTCTATCGGTGAAATGAAATCCTTCTACAATCTCCATGGTATATTTACAAATTATAATTTTCAAACAAATTCACGATGGATAGTCACTAATAAGCACATAGTACGTGGTAATTTATTTATAGAGAAATAAGATATTGAAATCATAGTAGTTGGTTCCATTATTGTCAATGATATCTACATTTATTTAGGTATTTTTCGATCTAAAGCTTTATTAATGAAAGTCAAGGGGGTAACAATTGAGTTTTATTAAAACATTAAGCTATAACTACAAACATTATGAACTCTTATGGATGGCTCAAAGTTCGTATAAAGATCACGAAATCATACTCTTATTCATGGACCACATATGTACTAAAGCATTAAAATCATCGGCTTATATATCATTATTTTTTTTCTTTTTATATTTATTAATAACATAATCATAACCTAACTAAGTTAAGACATATTATCGACCCAAGGTATGAGACAAAAACTATGTAAATCTATTTAAAAATTCTTACACTGTTTCACGCAACATTCATTTACTAATTGTTACAATATTTTCTATTTTATGTTCGTCATTGTTTTGGATGATTGGCTACGGCCACTTGATGACTATGTGTAAAATGTTTGGGTAAATAGTTTTTCATATTTGTTAAACAAAATTGTTGTCTTATCAGCCTAAGTTTTTTACAATTGTTTTTTTGCTATTTTAGTTTTAAAACCACATGAGAGTTATCAAAGGGATGTTAAAAATTGACGATTGAGTTTATGGCAAAAGGCCCCCCTTTGCTTGTTTGCCTTCCTGTTTCCTCACAAAACCCACGACATGGCTTCCAAAATTTAAATACAAACTTCCAATATCCATGGTTTGATTGCTCTGACAGTTTCTCTGTTTCAAAACCCACTCCCCAAAATTAAAAACAAAAGGCAGCATCTTCTTCTTCCTCTTCCTCCTCCTCTTTATGTGACTCTGAGCCCCTAAAACCCCTCCCCCTAATCTCTTTTTCCTTTCCCAATATCACCTCCATTAACCCTCTCGCCTTCTATTTCTTCATACCCCCTTCAAATGGGTTCTCTCTATCTCCCTCTTTTTCCCCTTTTAATGGCTCTTCTTCTTTCTGTACAATCCAAGACCTATTGGGAGGATACCCAAGTCCTCAAACAGCTCAAGAATGCTTTGGACCCAACTTCCATCTCCTCTGGTTCTTGTGTAGATTCTTGGGATTTTTCTCTCGACCCATGTGACAGTCTCTTCAGCCAGAAATTCACATGTGGTTTCCGGTGCGATGCTGTAGTCTCCGGCGTTTCTCGTGTCACTGAGCTCAACCTCGACCAGGCAGGTTACTCTGGCTCTCTTTCCTCTGTTTTCTGGAACCTCCCTTTCCTGCAAACGCTCGATTTGTCTAACAATTTCTTCTCTGGTTCGATTCCTGACTCTTTCTCCAATTTAACTCGGTTGCGTTCACTGAGTCTCTCTACTAACATGTTTTCCGGCGAGGTGCCACCGTCAATCGGGTCGCTCTCTGCTTTGGAAGAGCTGTATTTGAATGGAAATGGGTTTAACGGTTCTGTTCCTGCGAGTTTTGTTGGGCTTGTTAGTTTGCAGCGGTTGGAACTGCAGTCGAATGGTTTCACTGGTGTGTTTCCTGATTTGGGGGTTTTGAAGAATTTGTATTATTTAGATGGAAGTGATAATGGGTTTTCCGGGGAGCTTCCGGCTGTTCTTCCGCCATCATTGGTTCAATTATCGATGAGGAACAATAGCTTTGAAGGTGTGGTTCCAAGTAGTATTAGGGATTTGGTTAATCTTCAAGTTGTGGATCTGAGTCACAACCGATTCAGTGGCTCTGTTCCGGCGGTTCTATTTGAACATCCATCTTTAGAGCAACTTACGCTCTCTTTCAACCAATTCTCCGCCATGGAAACCCCCGTTTCTGACGGCATTCGTAGTGGGCTTATCGCCGTTGATTTGAGCGACAACGAAATTACCGGATTTCTGCCGCCGTTCCTGGCGTTAATGCCGAAGCTCTCAGCATTGTCACTGGAGAACAACAACTTCACTGGAATGATTCCGATTCTCTACGCCTTCAAAACCACCGCACCGGAGCCTGGAATCTCGCCGTTCGTGAGACTATTGTTGGGCGGTAACTACCTGTCCGGCCCAATCCCAGAACCGTTACGACGAATGAAAGCCGACTCCGCCACCGTCCGACTCGCTGGAAACTGCCTGTTTTGGTGTCCAACATTGTTCTTCTTCTGTCAAGGAGGGGAGCAAAAATCCCCCGTGGAATGCCGGAGCGCCGGCCCAATAATCCCATAAGAGATTAGAATTATGTTCATATTGTGTTTCTTTAAGTTTCTTAGGATTGATTCATTTAGCTATGTCTTCTTTTTGCTTCATTAATGGGAATATTGGGAGTTTGTTTTCTTCTCAAACTTGTAATGCTAATAATTGTTGATAAATAAGTGACAAAAATTAGCACTTCTAGGTTTCTTTTTTCATGTAAAATTAACTAAAATATTTATAAAATTTTCATATTCTATAGAAACCTAAGTCTATAATGTATCAATATCCATACCATAAAATTTGGCTATATTTTCAGCCTTTACAATAATCTTTTTTTGTACAAGAATTATATTATATGTTTTTTTTCTTTTGTGAATTTTGGTTGCAGTTTTTATGGGGTTCACTTCCCAGTTCCCACGTGTTGATGCTAACGGATCTTTTCCTCTTCACGGGACGGCAATTCATTTTTTACTACTTTATATTATAATTTTAATATATGAGTTTTCATATATTTTTGTCTTATTGATCAATTATTTTCCAAACGTTCGGATTGTGCTACCCTTTTTTTTTTTTTTTTGTTATTATAAACTTCTAATAATTTGGTAGTCTAGCTTGTTAATATTGTTATTTAAATGTTAACTTAACTATCTGCTTTGACTAATAAGCAATAATTTCATATAATTAAATTAGGAAGGATAAAATAAGAGCAGAAAATTAGTTTTATGTTGAGTTATACTTTATTTATTGATAGAGTAAAAGAAAAACTTGAGAGATTGTCTCAATTAAAAGTTTATTGATGGGATTGCACTAAAATATTCCCTTTTAGGAATAACATAAAATCTAAGTTGACTTGGACATTAATAGGACATTACCTCTAACTTTAACAAATATTCAATTTTGATGGGACAAAATTACATATAGAAATATTTTCACTTTTAACTCACAAGGAAAAAAGTAAAGTTTCCAACTAACATAGTAACAGACATTATAAAATTATAATATTTAACATTTATTCATATCAATCTTCATATACAATAATAGTTTCAACATTTACCCCAATTACTTTCCAACATAGAACCAATGACTCAAATGTGGATGATATCTATCATTACTCCTATAATTACATAAGTATGTTAAAACATGTGTATGTGATATATATGCCTTGTTTAACATGAAATTAGTAACCTAAACCCACACAATATAATTGAAACAATACCTTAAATAACTTATAAAATGTAGTCATGATTCAAGATATCCAAAGTTTTTCTCAACCATTTTTCATTTTGATTTTTTTACGTCTTTGATATAATTTCCCTTTCAAAATTAGAAATAACAAAAGGTTAGGAGGCTTTTTGGGCCTAATTTGGTGACATGGGGCGCACTTTACCCCGCCTATTTTGGGCTTTTAAAGCCCAATCTTTTGTCTGATTTTCTTAATTTCTAATTATTTTTTTCAGCGTATAATTTTTATTTCAATGTTTTAATCAGTTTGGGTTGATGATTCAAATTCATGTTTTGCTTTTGGAAATATGTACATTCAAGCATGAGAATGCCAAGTATCATACATACCAGTTTAAATTACCTAAGATAGATACATTAAGTTATAAGGATGGAAATGATTCTCCAAATATATTACCTTTTACTTCATTTTAACAAGATGTCGACATATATAATTTTTTGGTCATAATTGGCACTCAATTATCACTAAACTAAGTTCGTGTTGGCTATCGTCGTATAATCTTAAATAAATAAATCAGGGGAGGAATCACATATACATAATCAGATATAGTTGAGAGTGATACAACAATATGAAAGCATGTGTGCACGTGTCATTACATGTCTGTCATAAAAAACCTTGTAGCCCACATTGGTCAGCCCATTTAAGCTTGTGCCTAACCTCATCTAATAAGGTTAGATCCACAATTGATCTATTTTATCACAAGGTTTCAAAATATGTTATCACTTCCTATCAAAATTCAAATTTTCCTTTTTATATTTAGAACACCCAACCAATTTTTATATCCTAAAATTTCATTATTGATTGCTTCAACTCCACCATATTTTCTTTAAACAATATCGTTTTTATATGTTAAAATTTCACACATTTCTCTCTTCAAAATACTAAGCTTAAAAGTGTATTGAATTGTGACAATTTAAGATCACCAAAACTATAAAAGTACATAGTACTAATTTTTAATAGTGTTTGAAGTTGAATTCATCATTCACTGATGTGAGATTGATACTCCTTCAAAAGAAACAAAAAACTTAAACATGTACATGTGTATTGTTCTTAACTATTTCAAAATTACTCTCAATCTTATTTTAAAGAATATTTTAAAACAAAGATTTGAAAACTTGTATACAATTGAAGAATGAATGAATGTATATGAACTCTGTTAGTTCGAGTTGAAAGTATAGGGGGAATTAAGTTAGATATGAAGCAATAAGAAAGGCAAAAGGAGAGGCTGAAAAAAGAAAAGAATATGTGTGTGTGTATGGGGGTGTGGCCAAGGTATTGCATTTTGATAAAGGAATTCATTTTTGTAAGGGTTATGGAAGAAAGACAAACTATGGTTGGTTGAATCAAATTGCTTTTCTACATTAAAAACCGATTCCCAATATCTCTTCTTTTTTACGCTAAGGATATTGGCACCAATTCAATTACAAAAAGTTTGCCATTTATCACCGTTTAGTTCTTTCTTATTTTACCATTTTTTTTAACTAATAAATATCTATTGAAAAAATAATTGAGTTTGATTCAAATAGACAACAATTACAATATCGAATGTAAAAAATGTTATAGGATACCGTCACACATGTAATGTAATAGCATACATGCACGAGTCCAAAAAAAAGCACTTGACTTGTCTTATTTTTGTGCTTAATTGAATTAGGCAATCTGTATATTAAGTTAAATATCAAAGTTCAAGTGATTTGATTTCATGTTAAATTGGGATAAAATGATATCTTAAGCAAGTCAACTTAGAGTATCTAGAAATCCGACTATAAAGTAAATCAAAGGTGAAGATTTCAATAAGAACATCACCAACAATAATAAAAAAAAAAAAAAAACTTTGTTCGTTACACGAACGTTGAAAAGTGATTGAGATAGTTAATATCATTTTTTCACTTCATTTCCTTTTAAATTTTGAATTAATTAGTCAAGAGTTTCAACTTTCTTCTAAAAACAATTCATTACCTTATTTTAAAATAGGTTTTAATTTAAGGATTTTTGCAAAAATAGCAAAAAAAAATTATGATAATAGAATTCATGTCACATTTTTTTTTAAATTTGCAAAAGTAACAAATTTAAAAGTGACAACCATTGTCCTATGACTATCATGCAAAAAATTGGTGTCATAGGCTGTTTTTTTATAAATGTTTTTGTCATTTGATACAATTTTCCTAAACTAATCCTCAATTTTTATTTTTTTTTATTTATTAAAATATTGTTTATTCATGGTTAGGATAGAAACAAAATCTAATCTTGAGCCTAAAATGGTAAATTGCTTAAATAATTATAAAATCTAAACAAAATTTCGTACTTATTAAGAGAGTGCTAGATAACAAATTCAAGATATTCCAATCTTAATAATAAAAGAAGAAAAAAAAACATAAGAATAGGTTGAAATCATATAAGAAACTATTATTCTTTTCTATATATATATATAAAAGAAAAATTGATTTGATTAATAAAGCATATCATATTGGAATTGAATTATGTATACTTTAAACTAAATATTTATTGAACATGTACACCATACATACACCATGCTCTTTGGCACATGTAGTGTGTCCATAAGTATGCTTTGTTTTGAAAAGAAAAGTGGAAAAATATAAAGAGAATGTATTCTTGGGAAGTATTAGGAGTGCACAAAAGGAATTTCAACTTTTTACTTGGTATGTTTATATTTTTCAATTTCTTAGAGAGTGATAGTAGTGGGTCGTGACAATGATAAGTGTAGGTAGGTATATGTATGCTTCAATTCAATTCAACTAAAAAAAATCCCAAAATTCACCTTCTCCTTTCGTCTCAATTCTATTTGCAAAAGTAAAATTTTATAAAATAAATAAAAATTACATGTGAATTTCTTTTTAAACGAGGGAATTTTGTTTTAAAATGAAATTCGTAATGGTGTTACAAACTTCCTCTTCTTTTTTATATTTGGTTCAATTTTTTCTTTCTTCTTTCTTGTTTTGGGGAGAAGGAACAGGAATAATGAAGAAACAAGAAAAAGAAAGAAAAAAGGGAAGAAAAAAAAAGCTGCAAAATGTAGAAGGAAGAAGGAGAAAAAAAAGAAGAAGAAATGGTACATTGTAATTTTAGAGGATGATGAGATCAACAGAAACCTAAACCTTATTTGTTTTTTTCTTTTAACCTTGGGGCTATTTTTGATTTGAAGGGCTCTTTATACAATTATTCCTTACCACATTGTAATTTAATAAAAGCACTAAAGTGCATTTTGGTCCTTCCAATTTTAGTGCGCTATTGATTTTTTCCCACATCTAACTAAACCACATGTTCCTAACTAAACCACATGTTCCTGCTTTGTTTCTAGAAGTCAATTTTTCAACATTGTTATAAAATTTTACATGAACAAAATATAAAATGTTTCCATACATACAAAAATAATCCTTAAAATTTCAAATATTTCATGTTTGTTGGCTAACTTTATAGTTTTATATAAAAATTTTATATTGACAATGAGATCAAACGATACATACATGTATATATACTATTTGTTGTCGTACCTTGAAAATATACCTTTTTTTCTTAATCAGTAAAATAAGTTGGAATCAATATGTGGGAGTTATTATTTATTAAGTTTATGAAAAGTAGATTAAAAAATTAAGATGAAATTTATTTGGTAGATGGGAAAAGTAAAGAAAGAGGAAAATATAGTAAATGTGAAAAATACTTCTTTAAAGAAGTTGGATGAAAATCAACCAAATGAAATAACTTTTTTTAAATATATATATATATATCAAATTTCTTATTAATTTACTATATTTTCTTAGTCATAAGTTGATGGCTTGAGTGTAAATAAACATACAGAGATATAAATACACATAAATATTTTCAACTTTCCCTCCTAAAATCTTAGGTTATTTTTGCAAATTAAATTCATTATTAATTTTACTATATTGTCTTATTCATATATCACACTTGTCCAATAATTATTTACAATGGACAGACTTTTGATGACCAAGCCAAACTGCCCAAGAGTTTCAAAAAAAAAGAAAAAAATGAGCTCAATATTGGTTTATAAATAATAATAAATATTTTTGTTATTGAAAAAAAAAAAAAAGAAAACATGAAAGTAAATTTATAATTTTTATACGTTACATTAAACATTTTGATTCATAATGTTTTTGCCTGGAAACGGCCACCAAAGCCGTTTCAAACTCACCCAAAACCCTCTTTCCCCTCCAACTTTTATTTTAATTTTTAAGTAACTCTACAATTAAATTATTGTGTATTAACAATTTTATTACGTCTGTTCTTCTTCTAAACATAAGTAACGTCATAAGATTAAAATACCAAAACTCTTAAAATAACTACACTTAAATGTCATTTAATCTAAAATCTTAATAATCAAAGAAAGTAAAATTTTAGAATAATACATAATATAATCTTTTCTCTAGACGGTTACGTTACGTACATCCCTACAAACCTAACCGCGAACCCAACAGGGAAAAAATGTACACTAACTCGGATTAACTGAACCGGCTCGACAAACCCGGTTCTTTACCTAAACTTTACTTTCTCTTCTTCCCATCGCCCTCTACGCCCACCTTTTTTTTTCTTAATTTTTTTCTACGCTCAAAAACTCGTCTGGGGCCGTCACTTCCTTTTTCCGGCGCATTTCAAGTACTTTACGGTGATGGTTTGAGTGCAATTCGCTGGAGAAATTCGGACTGCATGCGGGTCGATATTCGGGTAAGAGTCGACCCGATTTAAACCTAACACCGCAAGCGTTGCAGAGGGTTTTTGCTCCGAGGGGGCCGGTTCTCCATTGAGGAGTTTTCTGGACTCCGCAATGACTGCACCGTCGAGGCGGCTGTGCTCCAATGGTGATCCTGGACTTCTCCGATGGAGATTTTCTCCTCCTTTTCTTCGTGGCTGGAATTTCCGGTTCGAAACGGTCGGAAATGATGAGCCAAGGACTTGCCGGCGATGAAGAGGAGGACGACGTTGTGGAACAAGAGGAAGAATCGGTCAACGACGGTGAACGAAGGCACCAAACTCGACCGCTGGTTCTCCTCCGTTTGCTTCTAGCCTTAGCCGGAATGGGGGTTTTGAAACAGGGCTCCGGAGGCGAAACAGAACCATCATCCTCCACCAGTTGTTCCTCCGAGGTTGCAATTTCCTTGGACGATTTCATGGGAGAAGGAAAGGGAGCGGAGAATCCAGAGAAAGAATCCTCGACAAAATGGGATAGCCATTCGAGGTCCTCCAAATCATCCGCCTGTAAAGTTTATTACAAATTCCATCAACGAAATAAAAAATGAACAGAAACCCACATCTCCAACTCTTCGAAAAAACAAGAGAAACGAAACAAAAACCATAAATAAATAAATAAAAATAAGTACCGGAACAGTAAGTTCACTGGTAGGTAAAGAAGGAAAATCGGAAACAATGGAGTCCTGATGAATTTCCTGAGCAGAAACAAGATTGGAAAGGGAAACAGAAGGTTTATCATCATCGTCATCATCATCAGGGGTTTGGTCTTGAAGGAATTCATCATGATCAGACAAATCCAAGAGTTGGTCGACGAAAAAATCATCAGAGGAAACAACATTCTGAGGATTAAAACAGAGTTGAGGGCTTAATCGAACACATTCCATGATCATAAGGAGAGAGAAAGGAGAAGAAAATGAAAAGAGAAAATGGGGACTAAAAGAAAAAAAGAAAAAAAGAAAAAAAGAAAAAAAAAAGTGGGATATCCCAAGAAATGTACCTGAAAACAGGGGGGAAAGGGAGAAATGGGAAAGGGATAAGAGAGAGTGGTTGCAGAGAAGAGGATGAAAAAGGGAGAGAGAAGAAAGTAAAAAAAAAAAAAAAGAAGAAAGAAAAAAAAAGGAAAGGGTTTGTTTAGGGAACAAAAATGAATGGTGAGTTCGGTAAAAGCATTAAATGAGGCCTCAAAGCGTCCGTGCTCCTCTCCTCTTCTCTCCTCTCCTCACCTCTCCTCACCTCTCCTCACCTCTCCTATCCTACGTTTACTTTTCTTTAAACCCTCTTATCAATTTTCTACTTTCTATCATTTTTACCTTCCAACCTTTTCATTCTACCTCTACAACTTTGTGTTTTTGCACTTTCACCCCTTTTAGTCTTTCCAAATATTTCAATTTAACCAAAAAAAAAAAAAAAAGACCATCAACCTCCCAATGTAGTCTAATAGAATGTTGTCACGTATCTCTTATCAAACCTAATTTTCTATGAAAATATTGAGATCTTGATAATATACATTAATAGTATACATATAGTAAGCATTGAGAAAATGATCCCGTGATTTGAGGTTAAAGAAAAATTTGATGAGAAAATAAGAAAATGAAATATGAGTGTTTAAAAGGATATTTTCCCGCTCATGTTACTTTAAGATTTATAATTTTAAAATGCATGATTAACCAACTCTCCTCCCAAAAACATCACCTAATTACGCCTTACAATAAAGTCAATAAATAATTATCATACTCTAACTTAACCTTTTCTCTTTTCTTCTCTTTTTCCTTTTCCTTTTTCTTTTTTCTTTTCCATATCTAGGTTTTTGAGTTGATTGGAATAACAAAAAGTTGTATTGACTATTGTAAATAAAAATCATTTTCTACTCTTTTAGAAAGTTAGGTAACCTTGATTTTAAATTCAAATTTAAGTTTATATTTTTGTCATAACTTTTTTCTAAATTTAAAACGTCCATGGCTTTTAATCTCGTGTCTAACGTCTATATAAAAAACTTACCTCCATCAATATTTAGCTTACATAGACATGACTCAATTAAATGTAATTTGTAAAAGATTCATGACTGTTTTTCAAAAAAAAAAAAATTGCAATAATTGAATGTGTAAATATGTAATAAATAGATTATAAGATTTAAAAATTGTAGTGTTTTTTTTTTGTCAATATCTGGTTTACATATATTATGTATTGTGAAATTTATTTGGTGTGATTATATATATTGTCTAAATTAAGGGCGGTGTAGTATGTACGTTGCTACATTTCCAAAGCCATAAAATATTCCCATTAACTTATTCTTTCAATAATTCCTTCATTTCCATCTTCCTTTCCTATCTTAATCATTATACTTTCAAATTTTTAAATTTAGTCTCTCTCCTTTACTTAAATCTTCATATCTATTATTCAAATGTCCTTAATTATAAGTTCATTTTATCTAACTTAGTTTAGTATAATTGTTTCAAAATAACTAAATATTTAGACTTTATAAAAAAAAAATCCACATGTTTACTATCAAAAATATAAAAGATATATTAATTCGCAGTCAACGTATTATATTTGGTAAATGATAGTTTAGATTTAGTTATTCTTTTCATCGTTTAGATTTAGATACTCAAATCTAAACTATTGAAAAATAACTTTTTTTTATAAAATTCTTTGTACACGATCATTTAGATTTGACTATTTTTACTATACCATCATTTAGATTTCACTACTCAATATTTTAACAATTAAATAAAAAAAGATGATGAAAAGAAAAAAAATGAATGACAAACGTGAAATATTTGTTTAAAAAATGGGTAACTTTATGGACTTTTTTATTTTCTTATATATATGTACTCTTTTGTTATATTTATGAAAAAATTCTTATTTTAATCTTATATATATTTTTTGTATTAAAAAAAATTAGCTTATAATAATAATAATAATTAATAAAAGTCATATTTCATTATAGTAAAATAAACTAAAATATTTACAAAATATAGCAAAGTTTTAAATGAATGAGAACATATAGAAGTCTATTAGTGTGTCGTTTGTCTATCAATAATAATACGAGGTTTCTTGATATTTTTTTCAAAGTAAAATTTTTGACATGTCACCTCAAGGTGATGTTTATTTGGGTTCACTATTGTTGGACCAATTCCTCATCTTTTTAGACTAAATGTATGTTAAAATTTTACAAACTTCGATATCATATTAGCTAGACTAGAATTTAGTAACGTTTGTTTAGGTCCCATCGTTATTTTCCTGCCCCTCCCTCATTTTTCTTCTTCCCCCATCCTCATCTCTCCCTTTCATCTTCTACCATATAGGTTTGGAAAAATAAAGTGGCAAAACTCAACCATAGAATGACTCAAACTAAGCTGATCTAAAGTCCAGTATTATCAAAAGTGACAAAATTAGTATCGTTTGGTCATAAAAATGTTGTTTCATGGTTGATTAAGTTGAAACTTAGAGTTAAGATTAATGATAAGTGAGAGTCGAGTGAATATGTAACAAAAGTAAAAAGTAGAAGGATAAGATAGCACAAAATTGCTAAAATTTGAACAATTAAATATGATGCAACAGAAGAGAGTATGAAAGATGTAATAAATATATATGTAGCGTGGGAGATGTGAAGTTAGAGCATGGGTGAAGTGGTTGAAGAACAAGCATCAACAACATTTTTTTAAAAAAAATAAAAAGCTAAACTCAACCTATTAATGAATGAAGCATGAGTGAGTTTGTATTGATTGGTGATGGGAATTTGTTTGTTGAAGGTTTAGTAAAGGATGATGATACTGAGGTAAATGAGGCATAGTTGGGAAATGGAGAAAGGGTAAATGATGGTGATGGATGGTAGGAATTGATATTTTGGAGAAAGGAAGTGTGATAAAAGGGTTGGGAGACAAGACATGTCTTGGAAGCAAAGTGAGGGAAAAAAAGTGGTAGAAAGAGAAATGACAAAAGGATCAGCTTTTGTCGCCGACCCACCCAACTTCTAAATGATTCCCCTCTTCCCTCATTACTCCTATGCCCCAACCCTATCTTTTCCATTTCTCACACTATTCTTTCTATATTCTTTTTTCATCATAATTCTCAATTTCTAACTCCATTTTACTCCTTCCTTTCCACAAATACATTTTCTCCTTTTCTTGCACCATCAAAAATCTTTCACAAAACAATCCATCTTTTAGTTTATTGCTTTTCTAACCCAACTATCTCACTATTAGGTGCTAGGTAGAGTTCAATTTTATTAGACCCAACTAAGAGGTTAGGGAGATTTATAAGAACATTTTAAAGTCCAATTTGATTTTTCTAGGGATGTGAAATGAAGAGGAGGTTGGGGTAATGAAGTAGGAAAGTAAAAGAAAGCAATAATTGTCGTATATTAAAAATATGACGAAGTGGGACTACTTTTTTTTTTTTTTTAATTTTTAATATATATAGATGATAAATACTCATCTTTTGTAGTGGGCTTTTTGCAAAGATATTAAAGTAAATGGCTTCTTTTATACGCATTGGATATAGTGTGCAAGTGCATGAACCATACATATCAAAGTTCCCCAAACGTAGTTGAGTCTACGTTGAATCTTCCAAGTTGGGGTGGGCGTTACTATTTTTGTTAGATATTATGTAATTGTGCTTGTAATTTTGTCACTTTTTGTTGCGGGACATTACTTCTTCGAGCTCTAATTTTCGTAGTTGAGTAGAGTGTTTTCTATTTGTTTATTTTAATAAGTTTTTTTTTTGAAAAAATAATAGTAATATTAAAGATTGGAAATTAAGTTATGCAAAGAAAAGTCAATTAAAAAGATATGTCAACTGTTTGAGTTATGCTTCCATTAAAAGCTAGATATGATGAGATAGTGAGAAAAAAAAGTAAATATGAATGAAGAGGGAAAAATTAATTTCATAACGTCAAATGTTGGATTTTTTATTTAATTAAGGCGAGAATTATGAAAATAGTTGTCAATTGGAAAATTAACATTAATGGAAAATGAAGAAGCCAACCAATAAGTAGGCTAACTTGGTTCTCAAATTGTTTATTTACTGCTAATTAACAATATTTATTAGTGTATTTCACATTAATCATGTAGAAAAAAAAATTAAGAAGAGAATTAAATGGATTATAGAAAGATAGATAGATAGTTTTAAATTTAAATTCCATTATTTATTTTTACTAATTTTTGTGAAAAAAGAGAAAATGAACAAAATGGTGGCATTTTATTGGGTGAGAAACTTGTGATATATGCTGAAGGCCCAAGTTGTGAAGGCCTAAAGATTGCTAATAAATGGAGGCCTTGTCCTAACCCATTGGACCATTTTCTTGGCTCAATTCCTCATTCTTCTACCATTATCACCATCCATAGTAATTCTATCAATAATAATTAAATCTATAAAAATATTTTTTAAAAATTATAAATATATCGAAGTCAATTAGTGTGTTCGTAATAGACTTCTATTATTGCTGATAGACTCTTTGGTCTATTAGTGATAAATTAATATTTGCAACATGATATATCAGGAATAGATTTCTGCCATTAATTGATTTTTATGTATTTTGCTATATTTATAATTTTTTTAAAAAATTATTATATGCACTAATATTTTGAATCTAATTGAAACTATTTTTTTTATTTTGACAAATTATTATACATGAGTATAGATTGTTAGGAATAGCAAAAGAAATAGTAATAATAAATAATAAAATTATTTATAAAATATACAAAAAAAACTTAAATAAATTTTTTAATATTTTATAAATAGTTTCAATATGTTGCTATTCTTTAAAATATCTCTATCTTAAGATATCATTTCCTAAACTAATCCTAGAATTTAAATTTACACTCATTTTAATTTTTTGTATTTACACTAGTTTGGTATCTAATTTTTTTAGCTTTTTTTTAATTTATTTTGTACTAGTATTTTAATAAATCGATCTAATGATTTTTAAATTAAGATCATGTTTGGTAACCTTCTGTTTTTTTTTTTCTGAAAGTTAAATCTACTTCCTCTTATTTTTTTTTTACCATGGTTTGTATCTCTATCAAAGTATAAGAATTGGATTCTTGGCCTATTAACCTTCTTTCCGAGTAAAATTATTTTGTTTTTTTATTGAAAATCTCATACTTATTTTCTTTGGTATTTTGTAATGATTTCCATCTCTCTTAATTAAAAGAGTTGAATTCTAAAACAAATTTCAACAATAAAAAAAAAGAAGTTAATAACTACTTTTTTTTTTTTGTAATTTTTAGAATTTGACTCGGTATTTTTTTTTTAAAAAAAAGTTATATTGATTAAAAATAAAATATTTCTAGGTGGAACAAGTGTTTCTAGGTTTGATTTTTACAATGTAAAATATAAAAAACAAATGATGACCAAACATGCTTGAGTTTTTAAATTTTGATTTAGTTTCTTGAAATTTTAAGTAAAAGAAAATTGATAATAAAACATATAAAAATATGAGTAAAAAAATTTGTTTATATGATAAAATTAAAAGATTAAGGTTAGTTTGAAAATAATTTGGTTTTGAGTCTTTCACTTTTTAAAATTAAAACTATATACATTGCTTTCACTTCTAAATTTCACACTTACAATATTTTAAAAACAAAGCTTGAAAACTGTTTGTTGTTATTTTTAGGTTTTAAAAAAATTTGTAGGAACGACTTGGATCCATTTTTGTGGTTGTAAACTTGTATGGCTGCTTCACTTTAGCAGCCTTGTTGATTCTTGATTGCTTCTACATTCAAACAAGTAGAAGATATAAATCACCTGAAATTATCGAGTCATGTAATGATTGTAGAGGAATTGCTAATCTTCCATGCGATTCATCAATCTTGACAATGAGTTTGCACGTGCTTCTTCAGGGTCGCTGAGCTGCTTGAAATGTTGGTGGTTGTCTCCTCTGAATTCCTTCCACATGCTAAGTATTTGATATTGAATAAAACGAGTAGGTGCTTGATCAGCGAACTCGAGCACGAACCAATGCTACAAAAGAAAAATATATAAGGATTGGTTTTCTACATATGTAAGGTAATTTACAAACTTACATGTAGGTCACCCTTGATGACCTCGATGTACTCTCGAGAGGTACATCAGCCCACTTGAGGGCTTGGATTGAAAAATGTGTCTCTCGTTAACATTACTGTTGATATTGCTGAACCGAACGAAATGCGATGAGAAAGGCTTGTCCCCTATTGATCGATTGATATGAGGATCTTCCCATTTTGTTGTACATATCTATCCAACTCCAAATTTCAGGAGTGCTGACGTCTCCTCGAAGTGAAAGTGGGAGTGGGTTAAGGACCATCTACGAAAAAAGAATACTGTGAGAAACAAAAACTTAATTATCGATTCAAGTGTTTATGTAACCAGACTAATCTGAATTGTCGCCCATTGAAGACGATCCTCCTCCCCGCATTATTGAACATGTCATCCAACTTCAGGTACATATATATTTGCCTTATGAAAACCGCTGGTAAATGACATAATACCTATAGACATAAAAGCCATCAAACATTTAACAAATGTGATAAGTATCTCAAACGGAATGTATATAGAGAAGAATGACCAAGTGTATACGTGGAGAAGGCATTATTATCCATCGTCGCTTGATCTGCTTTGAGGTGATGATAATTATTCATCATCATCGTGTATGAAGTCGTTACTGACATGACACACATCAAGTCTTTTCATCATTGTAAGATCAACTTCAGGCTTGCACAAAGTATCATCCTCAATGTATTCGTCCACACGATGTCTAACAACGATTTCCAATACCTAAGTTGCCCATTCTCAATATCTTCCACTTCGGACCCATTCCATGTACGTTTATTTTGGAATACTTGAACAACTTTCCATTTGACACCATTTTTTGGGTCCTCTCGAGGTAAAATCCTTAATGTGCCTGGGTCGCAAGAATTACTGGTTCCTCAATGAACCACAAATGTTATGTGTTGATTGATTTGTAACCTAATTCCACATGTGTCTTATGGTTTTTGTTGTTATCTGTGCCAAACTACCTACACTTGAATAGTCGAGCACATAGCTCCAGTGGATATTGAAACCTACCTAACACTTCCAACATACTTTACAACCTACCTAGCATCTCAAACCCCCAAAACTAATAATTAGAAACTAATTTTGACTTTAAAAGGCTACCATAACTACATGATAGCCATAAGAATTCAACCTCAAATTACTTCAATCTTTTATAAGTTATCTAACATTTCCAACAAATAAAACTAGAAGTTTGAACTAAGAGTTGCCATAACTCCATGATTGCCGGAATAAATCTCAACCTCAAATTAAAGAAAATTTAAAACTATTACAGACTCCAAATTCAATAACCCCAATAGATATATTCATATTGAAATTCAAATTAAAATTCATTATCAAATTCAATTAATCTTAATCTCAATTTCAAATTCAATAAACACTCCCCTTCAAACTCAATATAACCCAACAAATTTTCTAATTTTCTAATTCAAATTAAATATCAATCTCAACGTCATTCTTAAATCCTAAAAACACTTCAAATTCAAATTCAATACAAAAACCTAAAACTAATTCAAAATCTAAATCTGAAAACTACCTACAAAATCTAAATTCTAAAACTAATTTGAAATCTAATTCTAAAACTAATTAACTAAACCAAAACAAAAACAAAAACAAAAACACAATAACTAACTAAACAACTTACCGAAATGAAGAGCAACAGCGATGTGGGTTCTCTTCTTCTCGGTCTCTTTCTCAACTCTCTCGGCTCTCTTTTCGTTTATGTGAATTACAGAACTCAAAATCCCTTTTTATAGGAAACTTTCGACGTTAATGTTAGCGAAGGTGGTATCTTTGACATCATAAGTAAAACGTCAGAAATAGGTATCACCTACCCGACGTTGTCTGCATGACGTCGAAAAAAATGAAACAATTGTTTAATTTTCCCCGACATGGTCAAAGGTGACGTTGAAAATGGAAACCATATTTTCGACATTTGTGTGATTTGCGCCGGAGAAAATGCAAAGAATTAATTATTAATTTCTATTTTATCCCTGGTGTGGCCAAGGTGACGTCGTGAATGGGGACTATATAATTAACGACGTTTGTGTGTATTGCGTCGTAGAAAATGTAAAATTTAAATATTAATTTCAATTTTCCCAATGCCTTAAATCATGACGACAAAACTAGTCCTCTAGGCCGACGAGGGATTTATGGCGTCGAGGGAAGCTCTTTGTTCCGAAGTGGTTTTCACTAACGCATTTTTTCGCATCGAGATAAGTTGAAAGTTTTTGTAGTGAGACCATCTTTTGACCTATCTCCTAACAATAGTGTATAAAAGACGTTGAGAGTGTTCACTAACTCCCAATATCGCATATCACCTATCAAGACCTCTATGGTATTTTGAAGAAGTCAGAGTTTAAGTTTCATGGTTTACAAGTAGAATTTACTTTCTATGGTAAAATAAAAACTTCATAAATACTTCCTTACCGTTAAAGGGCTGTTTAAGAGGATTTAACAACCTACTGACTTAAAATTCTAAATTTAAACCGTATGAACTTTTTTGTTACTTTATCTGAATTATAGGGTTGTAATTTGGAATTTAACCTTATTTAAAATAGATTACATAATACACATTTTAATTATCACATAACATACTATATTCCTAAATGTTCCTTTTTTAAAAAAAAAATGTTATCTAAATATTTCTAGATCTTAAATTTTGAGTTTGTGGAAACAAACACATTTAATTGAAAACAGCCCCTTATTCATTACATAAACAGACCACGACGACTGCCACTTCCTCCGGGGCCAAAAGGGTTACCCCTCCTCGGCAATATGCTGATGAGAGACCAACTCACCCACCGTGGCCTCGCCGCCTTGGCCAAACGGTATGGCGGAATCTTCCACCTCCACATGGTCGTCATTTCCGACCGTGACGCTGCTCGGAATGTGCTTCAGGTCTGATCACCATCACCATGACTTTTAAGTAACAAACTTTAGTACTCTATAAATTTTAACAAGGCTGTATAGTTTTAGTTTTCATTTTTTTGAAATTTATTCTTAGATTCCCTCCCGAGCTTCTTTGAAGAAACTACAAGTACAAAATTGGGTTTTCAACAGATATTACAAGACTACGATGTTGATGACCAACAACGACAATGAAGAACATGCTATTAAATGCTTTCGACCTAAAAATAAAAACAAAATTTTGAAAAACGAATCATTTTTTTAGTTTGAAAATTGAGTTGATTTGTGGAAATAAAATTGGTAAAAAATTAATCATACCCTAAAAATATAGAAATTGAAAATAGAGTTTATGATCAGTACCTAAAAAAAAAAAGTTATCCGTCTAAGTCTAAGTAATTTTGATTTTAATCTATAAATTTAGGTCTCATTTCATAATTGAAATGTGAAAATAAAATAAATTAATGTGAATGATTAAACATTTTTTTTAATTGTAAGATTTTAACTAAAAAAATTAATATATATGAAAGAATGTTGTATGAAATTTAGAAAGGAAGTAATATACAATGAATGAATGATTTATTTTATAGGTGCAAGATATAGTGTTTGCAAACCGTCCAACAACCAAAGCTATCAAACCACAATTAAACATTTGGTAAAAAGGAAGAAAAGGGATGAGGAAATTGAGAAGGAGATGGTTGATGAGTTACTAGCTTTCTATAGTGAAGATGAGGGAGGAAATAACAAAAGTGAATTTGAGGATTTGCATTTGCAAACCACAATTAAACTCACTAGAGACAATATCAAAGCCATCATCATGGTATGTAGCCTCCTACTTACTACTATAAACTTACCCTTCTCCTCCTCCTCCTTCTATTACGCAATTCACTGATTTTCCATTAGGTCTTTCATTGGGAGCTTACTTTTCACTCTTCTGTTATTATTATTGTTGTTATTATTGTGGTCTAGGTGCAATATCGGATACATTTTTTCTTTTTTTAATATATACATAAAAAACAAAAAACTTTTATTAATATTTCATATATGATTCAGTAATAGGATATATGCAATTCAAGTTGTCTGTATCTATCTCTACAAACTTTTTTGTTCTTTAGAAGGAATGTACCGCACAAACCTGTTTTGATTCAATATTTGAGTGAGTTAGCAAAGAAAAAAGAAAAAAGAAAATCCATGCACATGACTCAATTAATATATATCTATTATTTCATATCAACTTCTACTTCAAACGTAGTACCGATCATGTAAGTCCATGATACGTGTCTGTACTGATAAAACACTTTTCTTCAACAATGTATTGATGTAATGTTACATCAATCAATTAACAGAATTATAATAATAATAACAATATTATTATTATTGAAATCAAAACTCCAATAATTGCAAATATTTCACAATTTTCAGGATGTGATGTTCGGTGGCACAGAGACAGTGGCCTCCGCCATAGAATGGACCATGGCTGATCATGATAAACCCCGACGACCTCGAAAAGCTTCAACAGCAACTCGACGACACCGTCGGCCTTCACCACCGTCCACAAGAATCCGACTTACACAATCTAACATACCTCAGATGCATTCTGAAAGAAACTCTCCGTCTCCACCCGCCGATTCCGGTGCTCCTCCACGAAACGGCAGCCGAAACCGAACTCGCGGGCTATCGGATTCCTGCCAAGTCTCGTGTCTTCATCAACGCATAGGCGATCGGTCGGGACGAGAAGTCCTGGGTGGACCCGATATTTTCCGGCCGGCGAGGTTTGAAATCGAAGGTGCGGCGGATTTTAAAGGTGGGGACTTCGAGTTTGTTCCGTTCGGGTCAGGGCGGAGGTCTTGCCCTGGAATGCAGCTGGTGGTTTATGCGGTGGAGATGGCGGTGGCGAATTTAGGGTGATCAACATGTTAATAAATAAAACATTTTTTTTAAAAGAAAACTAAAATTAAAGTTTATTAAAAATATATAAACGTTAGGATTAGACATTTAAATTACAAGAGAACCAAAACTTCAAAATTTAGAACCTAAATGATATTTTTTGACCAATATGTATTAATTATTGTTTGGTTGTGATTACTACTTTAGCAAAAGAAAAAAAGGGCAAAGTAATTAAGTTTGTTGTGAAAATTCTTCGTTTTCTTTTTCATATTTTAATGGTGACATATGTTATATTAGGAGAGTTTTATAACATAGTTTAGCTTGAAGTGATATAAATTATATCAACTTTAAAAGATGAGCGAGATTTATAAAAGAAAAACAAGATTTTAATTAAATAGAAATTACTCGATAAGTATAACATCACATGTGTTGTGACTTGTGATTTAGCATATTAGATTTATCTTCATAAATATTAAATATTTTTTAGGGTTTATCAAAGGTAAGACTTAAAGACGGCATAGAGCCACAAAAATATTGGAGGCTAAGACGAAGGCATAGAAGACCGTACATTCCAAATGAAAATACCAAACATCTGGAGATCAATTGATTTGGTGAATATATATACACTAATCGAGAAATAATCAAGTTTGGCTCGAATTGACGTCTTACAATCTAGTGGACCAAAAAGTTCTTAACAGTGTCAATGTTACACGTAATCAAAATTATTATATTAAAGGACGTAGGGAAGGAAAAAAAAACACAATGAAAATACAGAAGAAAGAAGAAATCTATAGAGATGTGATGAAAACAAAGGAAGAAATAAGGTAGTTGTATGAAATAAAAACAAATGAAGGTACAATAATTTTGAAATCATAACACTTGTTGCTTTCGTACATTTACTATAAAGTCTAACAACGTGGGTACATCATTAATAATTTAGTCTTTGAATAAGTTTATATTATAACATTTATGTGTGAGGATGAGTTGTAGGGTTAGTTTGGTGTTAATTAAAGAGAGATAAGACACCATTCCATAAGTGTGGTGTGTGTGGGTTTCCATCCTCATTTCCACCATTTTTATACTATACTCAAAGAAAAAGAGGATTTCTCACTTTTACACAAACCATAAAAATCTCCAATATTTACAAATTTCAAATTATAAATTTTATGTTTAGTATGTCAATTAATGTAATAACCTTCCAATATAATCATCTGACATTATTTTAAATACTAAAAAATCCCTTCCTAAATTTTATAAACGCATATGAAAAGGGGAAAAACCATTTCCTTTTCCTGATCAGTTCATAAACCAAAATTTAACAAACCTACCAATTTCAAAAACCAATACGTAGTAGAAGTATTTAAAGATTTCGATATAATAATAATAACCAATAGTAACAAATGCAATAAGGGTATTTTTGTAAGCTCGGAATTAAGAAAATATGATGAAAATTATGAATAAAAAGTAAATATTTTTTAATAACATCCTTTAAAGATGAGTCAATTTGATACCATTTCTAAATCAAGTTATATCGTCAAAGGTACGTTGGCATAGAAACAAAGCAAAATGTGAGAATTAATTAGGATTTTCTTGAATTAATATATATATATATATATAATAACATTGGGACTTTTAACTTTTGTCACGTTAAAATAAAATTTAAACAAAAAAAGGGAATTACAGTGGGACTATAATTATAAAAGTGGAAGAGAATATGGAAAATAAATACAACAATATGGGTGCTTTGAACTTTTGAACAGTTTCATCAAACCAAAAGAAAGTCTTTACAACAATGTTTATTATCACTATCATCATCTGAAACAAGTATTAAGTACAATTCAAATGGCTACGTCGAGATCCATTTCCATGAGAAAACAAAATAATAAATGGAAACTCTCTCGGAGAAAATAACTGAACTTCCAAGAATCCTCTCTAAAATATGGTTAAAGAAAAAATAGAAATAAATGTCACCTTGTCAAATTCGGGATGAATCCCAAACCAGTTATGATTTCGAATCTCTATCAGAACTTCAGCTGACTTCAAATGTTTACATTAAGATGCGAAGTACAGCCAGACCAACAGCAGAAATGGAAACGAGCGTTCCAATGCAGTATTTTATTACATCGTATTTTGCAGCTTCTAGCTGTGCCCTCAGACCATGAATTTCCTGAAATGTTGATGAACAACAATTAATGTTTGGAATGTGATTAGTTTTAGCTCTCCCAAGTAAAATAATATAACATAGTTTCAAGGAGTTTGCAGCTTGCTGGTGTTAATACTTCACAAGTCAAAGTCTATATTTACTTCGTGTTGGGTTGAATTCTTAAGTTTGGAGCTAAGAAGTTAGTGTTAGGAAAGTAAGGAAAAATTAAAGAGAGAAAACGGAGAAGATGTGGAAAGATTAAAAAGAATAATGTTGAAGTTGGTGGAGTTGGGAGTATTCTAATACCGACATTCATATGAAGTTGGAAGGCTAAACACCTCCTAAGAGTTTGATGAGTTTTATATGAGCAACATAACTCATGTTAGATAAGCTCTTAAGTTTTAAAACCATCTTTGAAACTGCAGGTTAACCTCTATAAACTATATACCTACAAAATAAATATGTTTTTCTGCAACTTATTAAAGAAAAAACATTTTATTTAATTGTCCAACATCCTCTTCACAAGTGGTTGGTCTTACCCGATCAAGTTTGTTAGTTAGGTTGGTTGTTTCAGCATTCTGATTAGCTAGCTCATCCCGAATCCTCCTGCATTTATGAGCAATAGAACTTGTAAGAAAATGTAAAATTAAACCAAAATGTGCTCTACACTAACAAACTGACTTGACATGCTTCTTTTACATGAAAAAGTAATGCTTACCCTCTTTCAAGATTCAAGTCTAATCGCTGTCCAGCAGTGACTTTGTCAATTTCATACCTACATTGTAGTCAAAGGTCTTTGCACAAATAAGATTAATTTAAGAGAGTACAAGTTAATGTCTAAATTTGAAGCTAGTATACATTTACTATAAACCGAGGTTCAGTAAAACAGACCTCAGCTCACTGCGCATCTTCTCAATATCATTTCGGAGTTTTTCAGTCTCATGTCCCAATAAAGAAAAATGGTGCCCCTACATGCCCGTGTGTTCAATCCAATGGTCAATGAACATAAACAACAATCCAACATTGTAAAGAAACTTGTTGCAAAGTAAACTAGCAGAAGAAGCAGTAAGCAAAATGAAAGACGAAATAGGATTCCTTTGTACTTGTTTTTTTCTAAAACTCCTCAAAAGTCAAATCAAGTAAAACTCCTACCAGTAGCATATGGGAGTTTCACGTCCATGGTGACAAAAATATTAAGTTCCTACACGGCAAACACCATGGTATCTTGAAAAAAACCACTGAGAGTAAACAATGGCCAAATACAAATTTTGTAGGCTACAAGGCAGGTAAAGTTTCAGGGCAATAACTATCTTACTTTCACTAGCAAGTTCAGTTATAAAAAATTCAGCCAGATAGCCTCTTTAACATGACATAAACTGGCTGTAAAAAATTCCCATGCCCCAAGAAGCTTTACCCCCCCACCCAACCACTCCATTCCCATTATTCAAAATACACACCGTTAATTATTTCACGTATTGGAAGAAATAGGAAATTAGGAGTGGTATATCATCACGTCAGTCTGGAATATTTCTATTCTGTTCAAGAACTACAACATTCTCGAGTATATATTGTCAGACATTTTCAATGTAAGGATTCTCCCTCTATTTTGTTGTTAAACCAAAAAAATTATGGAGTATTATAAATAGATACTATCATCTAAGTCATCTAATCAGACGATGAAATTAAACTAGGATAGAGTCATAGAACAAGTCTGCAAAATACAGAAAGATGAGAAATTCAAATATTACTCTTTATTTGACCATCATGCAAGCTATTGGTGTATAAGAAGTACACTAGTTAGACAAGCGATAGAAATTGGTACCTGTGAACTTTGAACTTCAGATTTGAATTTTGACAAATTTGAATCCTGGATCATTTCAATCTACAAACAGATGACAATATACATTCAACGGTTGGTTAGATTGCGAACAATTAAAAAATAGATGTTATCGAATATTGTCATCATTGAACCATACCAACATAAGCAGAATTGAAAATATGTAAAAGTAGAGTATATAGGAACTCACTTTCTGCATCTCCCCCTTTGAAACAAATGAATGAGATATATTTTCCAAGCTGTCATTTAGCACTTCAGTAATGGCAGCAGTAATTGCCTCAGCTTGATTTGAGGGCACCCCTTGACCTTCCAATTTTCTAACCTGGATGAAAATAAATTAAATCACTTACCAAAACCCCTAATGAACGTGCAGAAGAGATTCTCAAATTTTCACTCCATCTTCCTTCAGAAATCAATAGAAAGATGCAACAATACTGAGAAAAAGCAATGAATAAAGAGAGCGAAATTACTAGGGCTAATGTGTCGACTAGAAACAATCGCTTTCCGTTAGATTTCACAAGCTGAGAGATCTGCCTACATTCATAGTGTCTGTACCGAGAAATCAAGGAGATGGATGCCGACAAATTATTTGCTGAATGGTCGAAGATTGAGCTTTCAAATGAAGACACATTCGAAACTCCAAGCCTTCGTAAACCTGAATTGGCCACCAATTGTCCCACCCGTTTACAAGCCGCACCAGCGGCCATTCGACTCTGCGGCAACATTCCGAACATTTTTTTAACGAAACTCGATTCACGAAACCCTAACAATTCCATCTTACTTCAGAAATTTTGGTTGAAAAAACAAAGAAAAATGCAATAAACCAATAAAATTCAGAAGACCTAATAAAAACAATCCCCGAATCATCAACCCGTTCTGGGCTTCATCCATTTGACTCCAAAACCAACCCCCCAAGAAAAAGAAATTAGATAACCCCCATTTCATTCTACCATTTTGTACCATTCTCCACAAAGAACAGAACGAAAAGTAAGAAAATTGTAGAGGGAGGAAGATAGCCAACAAACTGACCTGTATACGGAGAAATCTCGGGTGAAAATGGATCGAAAATCGATTGAGGAACTAAGGTGTTGGAATTTCAGAATGGATTGAGGAAAAAATATGGAGGAAAAAAAGCCTTTTTGTAGGGAAGAACAGCGATGAAGATGATCCCAGCCACCAATAGTGAAAAAGGAGGAACGGCGTGGAAATTTCGCGGTTGCTTCGCGATGAAACAAAGAAATTGGGAAGAAATGGAAGGGAAGAAGACGCCTCAAATTCTTGAGCTTTTCCTCCGACGATGATACGAACAACTAAAAAACGGACGGTTCAAACACACAAACCTTCTTCTTACCTTTCTTTCACAATTTAAATTTCATTTTTATTCTTTGTTTTGGAATTATTGATTAATTTCCAAATACACAAAAAATAATAAACTTTTTTTTTTCTTATTTTCCAAATTTTGCTTCGCTTTTTAAAATATAATGCAAAATAAATAAATTAGAGACTCATCCAGCTCTCCACTAATAAACATCAATATCATGACCTTATAATTTGTCCGCTTCAAACCTTAACCACATTTAAAACTAAACAATTTTGTTTTTTGTCTTAATCCCTTTCTTAATACAAATCATATATAAGAATAGTGTTTCAATTTATTCTCAAACCTAATAAACAACATTTATTCGAATTTCAAACTAACCCTTAATTTTAAATTTTATCTTTTTAGATGAAATTATTATTAGCTAGATAAGAAGTAGAACACCCTTGCAATAAAATACCATTTTTTTTTTCTTTTCACATGTGTTGCTTAAAATAATATTTATTTGATCGTTTTGTTTGGTTTAAATAGAATAGATTTAAAGTGGATTATTATGAAGCATTGAACATATAAAGTCAGAGTCTAAATGTGTTGGAGTGTGTGTTAAGTTAAGAGAGGAGACTCAAAAGTAATATGCTTTTTACACATTCAAACATTCCCAAAACTCTTTTATAACGCCATTTTGACTCCTTTTTATGCCTTTGAAAATTTTCAATCAAAATATCAAAATTTAATTGATAGGAGTTTTTTTTCTTCATTCTTTTTACCATCCAATTTATTTTTCAAAAAAACAACTTATTTTATCTTCATCTCATCTTCATCTAAAGATAACTAATGAGATAGATCCACTGATATGATCTATATGTTGGTCGTATAAATTCTATGATTTTCATTTAAATAACCATCTTTAATATTTCGACACTTTTAATATAGAATGACCTAGGAATAATATTGTAGTTTCTATTTAAATTATTAAGCTTCTAAATTAGAAGCTCCAAGGAAATCTTTTTGGTATTAGATAGGAACATTTCTAACAAAAAAAATACCAGTGTTTGACAATATTTTTTGTAATTATTTTTTCATTTCGCATTTATTTTGTGATATACATTTGATTGTTATCTTACTTTTAAAAAATAATTGTTAAAAACCGTTGATTATAGTTTAAAACTCTTTTTTTTTTTTTTTTGTACAACATCAACAAAACAGAAATCGAAACTTCATACTTTTAAGGATGAAAGTTGTGCTATTGTTGTTGAGTTAAGCACTCTTTAATCTTTATAGGATGGTAATATAAGTTATGATTTATATGAAATCACTTTTTAAATTATCTCTTAAAAAAAACGATTGGTCAATCCTAACATATTTCTTACACTTGTGAGAATTATGAATTACTAATTTTAAATCAATTTGTTTTAGTACAATGATTACTGTGGGGAGGATCAAACCTCTCACCTAAAATATGGAAGTTCACGTCAATTGCTACAAATCAATTAAACATTAGAGTTTGGAAACAAATGGAGTACAAAAAACTCATTTTAGATGGATTTCCAGGAAATTAGGGTTACACGTTCAAACAGCCAATATCAACATTGAACAATTCAAAAGAAAAAAGTAACTTCTAAATAGTGATTTTGTCAGCTTTAAGAAGCTTCCTTGTATTATTTTACATTAGAATGCTTTCTTTAACATAAAGGGAATTTTGACCTTCAACAATAGAAGTTTATCTCAAATGGTTTAATGACAGTGAAAGGGGACCAACTCTGGCTCCCAATATATAACACTTAATTACATTACTTAATTTTCTTCCATCCCAAATCGATCAGTAAACATTGTTTCTCCCTCATTTTTCCTTTTGGCTTTCAGGCATAGAAAATTAAGATACAAGGATGCACTTGGTATTCCATCATGCTCCCTAACTCAACACAGACCTCGGCATCTGCCGCTACGACCACCAGGAAGACAGAGCAACACTCCTATAAGCATCAAATGAAGTATAGAACATGGATTGATATTATCTCCCTCTATTGCCTGTCAGAACTACTTCTAAAAACTGGATAATAGGTTTCCAGTTCAAGCTGCTCCAAGATTTGGCGAGTAGCCCATAGATACGAGGAGTGACCTTCGATCACATCTGTCACATCAACCTGTAAATCCGGTCAATAAACATAAAAGAAATGGTTGTGGAAATCAAATGAAAAATTAATAGTATAAGAGTTCAAGTCCTGGAAATATAAAAGGAAATGCAAAATATGGCTTCCAACTAAAATGATTATTACTCTACTTCACAAGTTGCTGAGAATTTAAAGATGGGAAGGATTCTGCATTATCGTTCTACAGAAGCAATAATAATAAGAAAATGAAAATAAGAAGTAATCACACTAGAAATTTTTTAAAAGTAAACCTTTGATCAAACCACGTCATGGCTTCTATGAACTCTAGAAGTAGGAAATATGATGATAAAGTTGAAGGGCCACGAGTTACTGGCCTTTCTTTCGTTTACAGCAAGTAATTACGGTGTTTTCACAATATAAAATAGAAAGAACGCCTATAGAAATGTGCTACAACCCATTCCAAACTTACAGGATTGTGGAAATTAAACCATACGACAATGAGAGTTCCAACGACGCTAATTAATGGCAACAATTTTGCGTGTGTGGAAGTTGTTTAAATTGAAAGTGTAAAACTTCTAACTTATTCACTTCCAATGTAACTTTTGCAATTTTACCAAACGTAATAAACTATAGTTTTTATGATCATCAGGGGGGAAAATGAACAATGAGGAAACTAGAATAACAATATTACATTCTCAATGCCAGGGATGTCGATAGGTTGAATTCCAGCTAACCCTTGAGTAAGTAGACTGTAGAGAAAACATTAGTGAGTTTGGAATGTTTCCCAATGCAGAGGAGAAATTTGCATATCATATTTCGTAATTCATACATATGACTAAGTTACCAAATTATATAACATTAAATCATGCTAACTGGATCACTTATGAGTTATGATTAAAGATTGAAGCACCAACTGAATGCAAGGATACATTGTCATCTGCAGTAACATATATACTCAAGTCTAAAATAGACTTGTAACTGTTAATGTCTTCTTTTAAAATGATTTCAATATCAGACTACCAGAGCTTCACAACTCTCCCCAGAACACTCAAAAGGTGAGTCATTAGATTACCAAAAACATACCTCTCCCCTCCCAACAAAATCAAATTCTCTATCAGTACCTGGCACGAAAAGCAATTCCAAGCATCCAATCATTTGTGGAGTATACGTTCACAAATCTTCCTGCTACCATCTGTAGAACAGCAGCAGTTGTAAGATATAAAATGTGTAGTTAATTAGTTATTAGTGAAGTATTTGCACGGAGGAAAAGAAAAAAGCAAGTTGAGGGAAATGCTTTTTAGCGTAGTAACATCTGGTCACCTTTCTAGCAGCTTCCCAGTTCTGATCTTTAATTGATATGGGTGCTCCAAGAAGAACAACTTTTTCCACAAGCTCAGCTGATAATATTTGCATATGGTAAGATAATTTATATATTTTTTTTTAAAAAGCAGATAGTTGAGAAATGATGGTTACCATTTTTTTCAGTCTCCGCCAAATATTGGAGACATTTGAATATTACACGTGCACCCAGCGAGTACCCCACAAGTGTTACAGGCCTGGAAATATAGTGGGAGAAGCTATCAGCCTTTTGCAAAAATAGAACTAACTTCTAACTTGAAGGTAAGAATGTTGCACCTGTTCCCTTGTAAACCTTTTAACAACACATCTGCCAGTATTCGACCAGCTTTATCTGATCTATACAGAAAATACAACTTAGAAATTGTCCAAGTATAATTTGGATATAGAGTGAGAATAAAATGTCAGAACAGTGAGACCCTATTAACTAAGATATGTCCCTGTGAAAGGCTTTTAAGCCTCTCATATATATGAATATTTTTACACTAAATGAATATGAGAAAAAGGAAAAAGGAAAATCTACGTATCTGATGCAAGAACTATTAATAAGCTAGGCGATAACATGTAGGCAAAGCAGTTAACTAAAAGGAACAGGATATCCTGGCATGCATCTAACCTCGATTAATAGCCTAGGCTATGACACAAAGGCAAGAAGACTTGTCTAATCTTTTATCAGTTTCACCATCCTGGTCAAGGGTTATCTCCCATGACCGATAGTCATGCTGGAGTTGCAAGAGATTATGTAGGAGCAAGCTCTGTAAATTGTTTTTCTTTATAATAGAATTTGATTAAATGCTTCAACGCTTCCATCTTTTAATGATTGTAATACTGCACTAAGACCCTTGAAAGAAGGCAATAATTGCTACAAATTTTATGTAGTCCATATAATTACGGAAATCAATCATGTGAAGAACCCAATCATGAAACAACAGAAAACTTCCATCATTTCCAACTTTCCGTCACTCTTTTATAAACTACTACTAGCAACTAGTAACTAGCTTCATCACACAACATGTTTCCAGCCCTAAACTAGAAATTCCAGGATTGGCTAATAGCAACAAAGAATTGTACTCAAGCAAAAACTTAAGGCGCTAATATTTCAAAAACCAGATTGATGAACAACGTGCATGCCTACAACTTTTTTCTAAAAAAATCTGTTGCTCATAACAAGTTTTGAATCTGAAGGTATCTCCTTCAGTTAAAGAAATTACAACCTGTCGACAGCAATTGTCCATTTGCTGTCAATGAAATCAGTAGCCGCAAGTAAAGTAGCTGGCCAAGCCAGTGCTACTAAGAGAGAGCTCAAAACAGTCATCATGGCACCTCGCTTCATCAACTCCATTGCAAGTCCTATTACCAAAAATCATCAATAAGGAAGGAAGAATTTGTGATCATGACCAATAGTCACAACAGCACTGATTCCAAGAAAAATTACTTGAAGTAAGCCAATCCTGAATTGCAGTGCTCACTGCAATTATATTTTTAGACTCCCACTGCAGTGCATACCTAAACATTACCAGAGGAAAGAAAATGAACTTGCAATTGATAGAGGTAGTTCTAGCAAACCAAGATCTTTAATAGGATGAGCAGTTTCATGTGAGTAAAACCAAACTATGTTTCAACTACATTCTCACACAGTCCAGTTAACCTAATTGAGCATGTTTAAGACCAAGGTGTACCTTTCCAAGTTATCAGTAAGTCCTTCCCATGGCCTTACGAAATCTTTGTCATCAAAGGCAAAACCTGACACTGTTATCTCAACTGCTAATCTCTGAAATAAGTAGAATGTTACAATTTCCACTTCAGTACACAAGTTATAAGTTGTGATAGAATTAAAGAAATCGCACAAATGCTTCTAATAGAGATACAAAATTCACCAAGTACAAGCAAGATACTCACGCCTTGGTTATGATTTTCTCCTATTGCTTTAAATTCAAACTCATCAACGCTCCCAATTCTCCTAGCCATTTTGGTTCCTGTAAGTCCTGCTCCGGCAGCTGAATTGGACCAATATTTATACAGAGGTATTAACATAGTTCTAAATAGATTATATTCAAAATCTCAAGCTTGCCCAAAAAGGCTTCAATTATTTTCAATTTGGTAATGTTATGTTCGATAGTAAAGTTATATACACCATAGAACTAGCATACATAACAACAAGCAGGCACCTCTGAAAGGATGATTGGCATCACGACCATAGTCATTAAGTTGGAATTCAGAAAACAAAAATAAAAGATTAACAATTGAATAAACAGAAATTTGTTTAAAATCAGAACTCTGATTTTCACTCTATATGATGTAATTACTTCCAGCTGTTTATATATTATCTTACCACCAAAAGATGCAGCAACAGCCACAGAACCGGCAACAGTCCCTGCAGCACTGGCAGCTGCAGCAAATCCACTTGCACCAATGACAGGGATGATGGTACCTAATGTTGGAGCTAAAGCACTGAAACCAGCAGCAATGGCAGGTGCAGCTAATCCTGAAAATCAAAATAAAATCCCATTCCTAGAAATTTTTGGTTGTAAATAGGCACGGTAGAACAGTGGAATTAAGGGACTAAGTACCTCCTGTAATTGCCATCAAGGTCCCTCCAGTTAATGCAGCTGCACCAATAATGCCACCACGTTTCCACTTATCCCAGTTACTCTCCTTTGTAGGGCTTTCTTCTCCCATCTCTGCCACGCTTTTAGCTAGAGCCATAGCTGAGCAAGCAACCATTGTCTCAATTGCTTCCTGCAAAGCAGAAAATACCACACATAAGAAGCCTAAAATGGTATGGAGTTCAGAAGGATTGCTTCTCCTATACGACGTGGAAAAAATTTGAGAAAAAGCTTCCCTTTAGCCATTTGAAGGGCAGAGTATCAAAAAATCCCAACCAACTTTGTGGCATGAAGGGCCAAATACTGCTAAAAAACTAAAAAATGATGTCCTACAATAAGTCTTCTAGTGTAAAAATGAAGAGTAGGTAAATCTTTTATTTCCATTGTCCTTTTAGCAAGAACTCCTAGCCTCACTTGCTGGAAGAATTGGAAAAATAGTGTTGAACACAACACAACTATATGGTCATACATTTAGATAGATGACAAAGGTTCTATGTATATGTGCAATTAATTATGGCGTGGAAGTTATGGCTGGCGAGGAACTGACGGGGGGGTTCTATAAGAAAGATGATGCAATTTCTCTTTATTTTTGTAGCATAGAGGATAATAAGTAGTGTAGATAGAGGTGTGATCTCTGTAATAGTAACAAATAAAAAAGTTACAAGATGTGCGTGCAAACCATTTTCATCCACTTGATATCAATCCAGGTTGATAATAATCTCAAAGCCAAACGGTGCCGGGCATCATAACCCTTTCTTTGGCGGCTTTGTTTCTTGTTTACACTTATGTCTGCCAGACAAGCAGATAGAAGCTCATAGAGAATGACCACTTTTCTTTGGTGGCTAAGCATTTTTTCCTCTTCGATAGGTTGCTCAATAGCCTCATTCCATGCCCCATCATCTGGCTGTTTAACAACCACACTACCATCAGTGCTTTCTGTTTGCTTGTTAAATTCTTCAAATTTTGATTTTGCCTCGGCAGGCAAGCACTTCTCTCGCCATTCATCTTCATATTCACGATATTTTTCCTTAGACTGAGAAGATATAATATTCTTCTCCATGTTTTCTTCTATAGCATCAACAGATTTAGATAGAGCAAGTTCCTGTTCTATCATCTCAGAAGAGTTTTCATTGTCCTCTGATAGTAACCGCAAGAACTGAGACAGCAGATACATAAAGATGTGTTACAGATAAAGTTACACAATGGAGTAAAATGAATAGAGAAACCTAATCACATATAATAACTATACCATATTATACACCGATACCTAAAATAGACAAGTCTAATAAGCTAAATCACAGCAAAAGACAACGTGATAGTATCCTAGTTCTTTTTTTCTTTTTAAGGGAAACAACAACTTTCATTGAGAAAGAATGAAAGATAACATACTGCTCCAATGTGATGCTTAGCTGTACCAGATCCTGCAGTTTCCTCAAGTCCAGACCAAGCAGCAGAGTCAATCTCTAAAAACCTGATTGCACAAAAATCAGCATTGTGACAGTCCTCGGAAGATGGACCAACAAATTCTTGCCAAATAAATAAGTAACCGGGAAAACATTGAAATAGATCATTTCAAATTCTTAAGCTTTAAACATCTTTTTTTTCTTTTGTGATTAATATACGGGGTGGAGAATAGACCCTGCAACCTCAAAGTTGATAGTAGAATCATTATGCTAGCTGAGCTATGTTGATTTTGGTAAAATAATATCTCAGCCTCAATTTTAAATTTACTTTTCCTAAAAGGAGAAAACACTTGGATTAAGAATGGTTCGCAGTCTTTGGACAAGTTGACTTTTTCAAAACCGAATTCCTTTTCCTGTAACCTTTTAGTTCCATTCTAGGCCTTTTTCTTTTCCTTTCATAAAATCAATCATCCCAAGGGGCAGTCAAAGCTAGTTTCTGAATATCAAGGACCATCCCTATGGAATTAATTAACTCATAATCATATATCCTCTAACAACGGCAAACCCAATTGTAAACGTGAACAAGGTATGATAATTAGAAAATTCCAGCACGAAATGAATAAAGAAGGCAAGAAGGAACCTGAATACAGGACGAAGCAGGGCGGAGGATTCATGGACCCAAAGCTCAGGGTCTTCAGAGACGGAATCAGAGCTACTACCGCTACAACTACTGGTTCGCTCCTCCGCACGAGCGTCATCGTCGGAAAAGCCTAGAGGACGCGTCTGATGGATCTGAGCCTGATGAAGAGCAAGTGCAAACAATGCACCGGTGGCATAGCGCTGAGTGGGAGCCAAGAAGGACGTCATGTGCATGGGTGAAGAAGAAGAAGTGGAAACGAGAGGGCGGAACATTCAGGCGAAAATGATCAATGGATTCCCCGAATTAACATGGTGGGAAGATTGGGGAGTGATGGGAGACGATGAGGAATATAAGATGAAAGTGTAAGAAAATTTGAATCTAAATTGGCTGAGCCTTTCTTCTCTCAATCGCTTCCATCGCGGAGTTGTCGTTTACTCAGTCTAACGACACGACGTTTACCGTCCTATTTCTTGTTGCTTCTTCACTTTTCTTTTTAATTTATTTAACCTCTTTTTAATAAAAATAACATGTAAAATCATTTTGGCTTTTAAGATCAAAACAACATAATTCATTCGAAATCTAGCGGTTGAAACAATTACATCAATAACTATTAACCTACTTTAAACACTAAACTTGTTATTAAAACTTTTCCTCTTTTAGTTCTGTTTAATAATTGAAATTGCAAATATAAAGCAAAATAATAAACAACAGTCGTTTTTTTTTATTTCTAAATACAATATATATGAATATTTAATTAGGACGTATGATTTGCCTATTAAAATATATTCTACCTTACACATTTATTTATTCATTTATTTATTT
The DNA here is from genome assembly GCF_000004075.3 of Cucumis sativus. Lineage (NCBI taxonomy): Eukaryota > Viridiplantae > Streptophyta > Magnoliopsida > Cucurbitales > Cucurbitaceae > Cucumis > Cucumis sativus. Next base: position 3,507,481 of record NC_026658.2, read on the forward strand.
ATTATATACTATACTAGTTTTGAAATGAGTATTCAAAAAAAAAAAAAAAAACAGATTCAGCCCCAAACTTTGTAAATAAATAAAAATACAAACTCGTAAAAATAAAAATAAATCCATGGACCAGTGTTACTTTTCTATAAAAAAATCGTGAACGTAAGCATCGATTGAGAAGGTAGAACGTATGATAATAAGACTCTCATGTGATAATAAGACTATAATTTACTTGCATGACAAGCAAATAATTTTTCCTATATAGCTCATGACCAAACTAAGCCATAAACGAAGATCGAAAAATACCCTGAAAAATGTGTAGTCTAAACAATCAGGTATTATTGATATGCATATTATTCCACAGGCCTTCTAAATTGTGCAAGTTTTTTCATGTTAAAATTACAACAATGTTAAACAGCTGATTTTCCAGTTCCAATAATGAATGTAAAAACCAAATGTGCAGTGTATAGCAATGGAACTATCTATTACAGATGCTAAAAAAAATGCATGGACCTCCCTCTATCACATATTACCATTTCCTCCATAATTATATTTACACACTCCGCTCCCCTTTGGGTGGCGGCTGGAAAGAAGATCATCTATTTTCCCCTTTGTGTTCGGCAGGGCAGCTGGCTGTTCCACATGAGAGATCTACAACTACACTGAACCTTGATTTCTCGAACTAGACAGATGTGTTAAAACAATTGCTCATTTGGCCATTCCAGGATCTGTTGTAGAAATGTCTATCGAGCTTTTCACTTGTATAAATGTTGCCAATCTTATTTCCACAATATTCCTGCATAAAGCCAAAGTTCTAGGGAAGTTCCCGTAGGTTTTTTTTGTCAGAGTTTCAGATTGGTTTCGTGATATAGTACATGGATTCTTGTCCCTCGACTTGATTATCAGTTGAAGAATCATCACGTGTCTGCAGTTCAAGGTTGCTCATCTTTCACTCTGATGTGATATGGAAACTGCATATTGGCTGTGGAGCTTAATGCATCCACCTTCCCCATCTCAGCTGCTGGATTGAAACCATCCACCGAGAAGAAACAATCAGTTCTAGAGTCCCGAGTTAGTCCCTCGCTACAATTCATCATTGATGCTGAGGAAGCCAAACCGCTCAAGCATTCCATTGCTTCGACTTCTGCTAACAAATCTGAGACAGATTCATCAACCAAGGAATTGAAGTCGTTGGAATCATCATCAATTGCCCCCCAATTTATTGTAGCCCCAGTTGTTTCGTGGTCATCAATTATATCAGATGATTTCAGACCAAAACTCGAGTTCAAGTCCTCAATAGGTCTACCTGGTGCAGCCATATAACCATCCCCCCATCCACCTGCACTACTCCAGCTAGGGCCAGAATTCTGAACAAGAACACTTGAAGATGCAGATTGTTTAATGTCAACATCTCCAGTCATTGGTTTTGGGGCAGAATGAAGAGTAATATCGGGTAAAATTTCTCGGATTTTCTCTGAAGGATTGAATGAACCCATCAAAGAAAGACCACTACAATTAGAGTTCCATTCCCGAGAGGAAGCATCTGCTGCAGGTGGAGCAATCCAGTTTTGTCCAGAAGATTGACTAGAACAATCTTCACTATTAGACCGTTTCTTGCGACCGGGTTGACTATGAATTCCTCCCAAACTAATGGTCTGTGAATTCTGATCCTCATTATTGGGGCTGTGGTTTTCCTTGGCCTCATGGACTTCAGTCACTGGCGGTTGTAAAGATAATGTAGCAGAGGAAAGTAAATTCATAAGGGATGGGTAGGACCACGAACTGCTGTTCTTCAACGGTTCGTGTGCTACCTCAAGATTCCTAGGAGACTGAATAGAGTTGACGGTATCTGCAGGAGCACAAAAATCTTTAGAAGGTGAACTTGAACCGGTGCTCATCATGGGCTCATTTTCAGCATCACAAACTGCAATATGATCTTTCTGCTCAGAGTTTCTATTCTTGGTAGAATCAATACCAAACCGAACAAAATTTGTACTAGAATCAGTAACTCCATTACTTTGGCCATTATGATGATTATCTGAACCACCTAAAGAAAGCCCACTTCCTCGCCCTAGACTTAGAAGATGATTGTTGGGCTGCCAAATGGAAGATGCTTTGTTGTAACATCCATTTAATGCATTGGTTAACAGCACAGAGTCGTTTTGTGATTCTGTTATCCTCCATACTCTAAGATCAGGAGTGAAGTGTCCACTATTGTTCCAATTGCGTAACTGCGTCATAGAAAATGGACCTTGAACTTTTCCAGTTGGATCCTGGTATTGCCATATCCGTTCCACTTCTGCATCATTGGACGAACTTCCTAACCCAATAGAAAGTGGCGGAATTGAGGCTTCAGGTAAGACCACTTGATAATTCCCATCAGAGGACACAGGAGTGGCAGTTTCAGCCTGGCTAGGTACATTCCAGTTATTTGGTACAAGACCTCTTCCAGCCAACGATGTTTCGCAAATCCTGTCACTGGGCAAGCATTCCTCTTCTTTATTTACGTGAGCAGTTAAGCTAATATTTCTACTTTGCTCTGAAGTGCTAGTCAAATTTTTCTGTACATCAATTCCACAAACATTTGAATTGGTTCCTCTTCGCGGTGAGGTAAGCTCCACCTCTTTGTCATCAAAATCACAATTTCTAGATCTCTTGAGACTTCCTGCAAATACACACAAAAATTTACAGAATGGTTCCTCAAGGAAAAACTTGAAAAATAGTTTCATAATTACGTAAGACAGTTAACAGACCTTGTCTTTTCTTGTTTGATTCATCCTTATCTTCTTCAGACTCATAACTTGGATCCATAGTTGGATCAGATCGTACTTCGAGAATTTCAAGAAGCCTATGTTGGTGTTCTTCACCAGGTGACTTTAGACGTTGTAACCTCTCCGCAACATCTCTTAATGTATGGAAGAGTCAAGGAATACAATAAAAGTTCAACCACTTTCAAATTCTAACAGACTAGAAACTAAAATTCATTCTTCTATGCAAATACAATTGGGGACGGCAAACTAAAGGGTCAACAAATGAAATGTGCATAAAATAGAGATTCAACTTGTCTGCTCTAAAGGATATTGTAACCCTTGAATATGGGAGTAAAACCAGGAATCCAGATAACTTGTTTTGAAAAGGCATAGCAAAAGTTAAATTTAAAATAGAAGGCATGAAACTAACAATTAAAGAGAACCTCCAACTAGCATTGATAAATTCAAGAGAGAACGTTTGTGGGAATAGTCACTAATCAATTACTCAATATTCAGGAAACAAAAAAATGCATGTTGAAAATAGAGGTGATCCACAAATGTTATTCAGCAATATGAAGAAGCATGATAGCATGAAAGAACCTGACAGAGTGAGTTCAAAATATTATTTTCATAAAAGGATATTCATCTACGTTGCCCTTCTCACTTGCTTGAACATGGAGTTGAGTGAGCCGAGAGATCTCTTTTTGGAGCATCTGGACAGAAATACAACACACATACAACAAAAGATCAAACCAAGCACAGCAAAAAACAAAACAGTGAGGAAAGAAATTAATCACAAGACCACATATGAAAACAATCAAAGTTGTCACAAACGTAGCTAGCCGTATAATACTCTAAAACATAACTGATCCACGGGCTCAAAAAAATTCCCCACACTATTTAAGTGTGTAGGTGCCAAAGCTAGACACCTTCTACAACATCTCTAGCCTGCCATGTTTCTGGCCTAAACCATGAAAATAGACCAACCCATCGACTATGGAAGGTTATGTTTTTTAAAAAAGAAAACATATAAAAAAATCAAATTATTGTTGCCCACAGCTTTCCCAACTAAATATTTCAATCTCCCTCTTACCACCTGCACTTAAACTCTCTATCACGTCACAGTTCATAACACTATTTTATATGAAGATTAACCATAGCACAATCTTTGCAACAATGTCTAGGCTAGGAATCAACCACTTAGTGATGTCAAACTTCAATTCATAGCAACCCCCACACTAGAGGAAATAAAGACACCCACAAACGCACCCACAGAGGAGAACTCACATTGTGCTAACATAAAAATTATTAAAATGAAAACAATTTCATTTTATTTCGAGTGAAAAGAACATATTGGTTTGGCCTTTTCAATACAAAAAACCATTAAATAACTACTTCAACATCTTAGCATGTAAGATACTATAGCATCCAATTCATTACTTAAATTTGGAATTATCATTGGTTAGAGAACAGTCTTTGGAATCTGGTATTTGTTCTATCCGATCACTTACTAGATGGACAGACTCTTAACTTTCAACAAAGCAGTATGCAATTAAGTCTCATAGTTGACAAAAGTGGGAATGAACTCACATCATTAATCTTCAATGCATGAAGTTCCCTTCCCTTGTCCAAAATTTCACTCTGCAGTCAAAAACAAAAGTCTCAATGGATAACACAATCTGTATAAAAGTTAACGGCACAACCGCTAAATAGGTTGAAATATTTAAAGAAAAAAAAAGCTATGGATATGCAATCTTACAACACTGAATCGTTTGACAAGCCCACACTTTATGCTCCGGCGTAGACGCCTACATTCTTCCTGAGTACATACCAATACATCAATACACAGGAAGAGTAAAGTGCATTACATTCTGATATCATGTGAAAGAGGGGACTACCAACAATCAATAACTCTTTTGCTTAAAAGAAACCAATAAAAAGATGATACACAAACTTCATAACCACAATCATACTGCAGAAAGATTCAGGAGATGACTTATATAAAATTTATCTCAAAATTTCCTTTAGTTGGTTTCTTTTGTCCTTGTTCCTACTTTTGAGCCAGAAACATGTAGTTCCATTTCCAAGCAATTAGCTGTACATAAAAAGCTCTCTAACCCAACATCAACATCCCATTCCCCTCCAACAGAAATAATAAATAAGTCTCTCTTTGGAAATCAAAAGAAAAGCCAATCTTTAATGTGTGGAAATAAAACATGTGGAAATACTAAACATAGATTTTTCCTCCCAGGTCATTATATTTTAGAAACAGAATGTGAGAATCCTGAGAATGAGGAAAAGGTTCAACTTAGAATGTGTGGAAACGTTATCTACTTTAAATTGCCAAAACTAGAAGCAAAACCGTACTACAAGATGTGAGGATCCTGAGAATGAGGCAAGGGTCCAACTTAGAATGTTTGGAAACGTTATCAACTTTTTTCTCTAGTAAGGAAACGTTATCTACTTAAATGGCCTAAACCAGAAGCAAAACTATGATAACGTAAGTTGTACCACGTCTTAAAAGAATCTGAATAGTCAGAAACAAATCCACTCCAAAATTAGCCAGTGAGACCTCAAAGATAGATTGTTCGCATTTGTGATAGACGTGTGTATGAAAACCAAAGCAATTACAAACTTACGCAAGTTAACAGAATCTATGTAGTATAAAATGTAAACTTACACAAGTTAACTGAATTTATGTAGTATAAAATGCTAACTTACGCAAGTTAACTGAATCTATGTAGTATAAAATGCTAAAACTAGTAGGAACTATGTCACGACAATTAGAAAATCAATCAACTGACAACTAGCAATAAGCTAAGTTTAATAACCTCAGTAAATTCTTGGTTAGAAATCCCCTCAATGGACACGGACTCTCTCTTGTCCAAGTTTAATATATCAAGCATCGCATCAATTGTTTTTTCACCCACTGTGTATGGTGTCGAGATCTTGCTTGTGCCTGTTCACATAAGCATAATGTTAAAATCGTGAGGAAGAAAATATATTCATACCATTCAACGTCAAATCAAGTATTAATATTAGATGTTAATACCTACAACTTGGACAAGCCTATGAAAATCATGCTTTTCATCATTATTTGGAATCTGTATCCTCACAATAGAGCCTACGACCATGTCATTAAATTTTTTCTCATCATCAATTAGGCTCATTATCAAATCACGCCGCAAGTAAATCAAGTTAATGTTCTGAGCGTCAATTGCAGCATATTCATCTGCAATAGCATGTAATTGCTCCCTACTCTCATCAGCTTTCTTGTTTGTTTTATGCTTTCTTTCACAGTCATCCACTGATTCAGAATCATGCTTCTCTTTGCTTTCAACTGGATTGATCACTGTACCAGCTCCTGAGCTGGTTACATTATCAGCTGCAGTTTCTTTTCCGTGTACATGAGACTGAAGAAGATTTAGCATCTCAAAGTGACCTATCCGTGATTTCCCAAATAGATTGGTAAGCCTGAAATCACAAATAATTTGGGATTGCTGTTGAGGATCACGAAGATTATTTTTCTTCACATATTCCAGCAGTAAAGCTTGTACATCTAATGGTGAAAGCCTGGTTGTATCACCATTTCTCATATGTGCAACTAAGTCCATGAGCTCTGTAGTTCCCCATTTTGTGCTTCCAGAAAATTGCTCGTTACTACTTGGCCTGTCCACCAAGGAACTGAATTTATTCAGAGACCCTTGTTGCCTGTTAGGCCTTTTCCTCTGTGATTTTGGGTTTCTATATGAATTATGAGCTCCTTGGCTTTTATCAATACTGCCATTGAGAAGCTCATTAGGACCCACCTTATGGTCCATGATAGTGCTTCCTTGCCATGAATTTTTAGCTCGAACTAGCTCATCCACAGTTAAAGAAAGTTTCTCCTTCAAATAAATCCAATACACTTTAAAAAGATACTCCCAGCTACTTTTGTCATCAAAATCAACTTGAACCTGCATATATTACAGAAATTTATTGGATGTCAACAACAAGATAGATGGCATAAGTTAGGAATTGTCTTACAGAAAATGGCTCACATATGCATTTCATAACCAAGTCCAAATAAAAGAATAATACTCTGAACATCTAAGATGAATTTATCAGCTATTGCCAGGCAAATAAAAAGATTGAATGTTAATCTCATACTAAACTAAGCACGAATAACTTGAGTGAAACAGACAGCAAAGATGGATTTTCTTGAGTGTGAATGCATGTGCCACAAGATAAACCTATTTCTTCATATTATCCACTATGTGCTTGAAGAGTAAGTAGACTCAAGAATTTTTTTTTTTTTAAAAAAAAAAGATTATTATAATGACAGTAAGACGATATAGAATTTGTTTTGCATACCGATTCTCCATCAGGTGCCCTTTTCTCAATTAGCATTATTATTTTCATACAAGTTCCACAGAACCCTTTGCTTCCCCTAACACACTGATAATCAGCACCTTTAATACATCCTTTGCACAGAGAAAAGGGGCATGTATAGCACATATAATAGGAAGCCTTCTGGCAACTTGTGCATATGTGCCATCCTGCACAATGATGAAAAAAGATTGCATCTTGAATTCATGAAGATATTGAATATTAAGTAGGCAATATTTATGTAAAAATGACATCAACAGCTACGTACCACAATTCCATTTAGCCTTAGATCGAAAGAATGATTCATCTCGCTTAATGCATGATGGATGATAAGCCTTTGGGCACCCTCTGTGAAATAACAATAAATGTAAATCATTTCTTAACAAATTATAACACAACCCAACACATGCAAAAATTAACAAACAACGAAAAGGGAAACAATCGAGCCGAGAAATCATAATACTATACTCAAATAAGGAAAATTTTTCTCTCACCTTAGACACACAATATATATATATATTTTTTTAAGAATTACTATTTCCGTAACCTTCACCTCAAGATAAATTTCAATCGAGCAAACGTATAATATATATTAACAACAAAATCCCCGCTTAAATAGGTACAACTAATCAACAAATTCAAGTGTAATCAAGACGAAATTCCCTAAATAAAAAGACGAAGGCAGATACAAAGCAAAGATTCCATAAATTTTTGTTTTTTTTTTTTAAGAAAAAAAAAAAGGAATAATTTTGAATCAAGCCCACGTCCCCGAAACACACGGCGAACCACAAGAAAGTAAAGAAAAACAAAACCCACTCACCGACGATCACAGAGAACAAGGCTTCCACCATCAAAGCAAATAAAACAAACATCCTCCTCATCCTTCTTCTGTCTCAAGGGAGGCGGAGGTAGATTAAGTTGAGCACGAGGAGGACGACCTCGTCGACGAGCCCCAACAACAACAACAACTTTGTCTTTCAATTGAGCATTAAGGTTAGAATCAGGGAGCTGGGAATCATGGACACGTGGGTTAGTTGAGGAAGGATCGAGGTCCATAAGGTCAGGAGGAGGAGGAAGAGGAGGAGGAGGAATAGAATTGGCGGAAAGAGGGGGAGGAGGTGGGTGAGGGTCATGAGATTGAAGACGGGGTTTGTAGAAATCGAGAGGGGGATCGTGGGGTTTGTCCATGGGAAGAAAGAAAGAAAGAAAGAAAGAAAGAAAGATCGGGAATTGAGGAATTGGGGAATTGGGAATTGGGGAAGATGAGTTGACAACCCTAAGTTGATGGTTGTGGAGAAGGGAGAGGGGGGTGGGGGGGAATGGGGAATGGGGAAGAAGGCTTTTGCGTGGTCGGTCTGGTCTGGCGAGAGGGCACTTGGAAATGGACTGGGTGAGGATGTGACACCCCATTTTCTTTATTCCTTTTTATTTTTTTTATTATTATTTTTTACTATTGTAGAGTGAGATAGTCTTGACTCTCTAGAGAGAGAACGAGAGAGAGAAGATTGAGTACGTAAAGTTAGGAAATGAGGGACCGACTCACTCCCCAAATTCTTTTTCTCTTTTTTTACACCATTCCGTAAATTTAATACCAAATCTACGCGAATGTAACACATCCTTTTTTTTCCCCTATCTTTTCCTCTATTTCTAAAACACTTCAATTACTCTCAAACAATTATCAATATCCCAAATATCACTCTTATCAAACTCAATTAAACGCACATTACAAACTAAATATTACATTTATCAAAAATCACTCCCATAACTGTACTTAAAGAATCCTAAGGTGGTAGAAGGTGAAATGTATTACGACTGTTTCTTTCTCTTTCTCTTTCTATATTGGGATCATCACATTCCAAATACAGTTTTCCACCCAACATTTTAATTACAAGAGACCAAACAATTAGGGCTTATTTCAACATTGTCATCATTTTCTATCTCAATTGTTTTTCTTCTTCTAAAAAGGAAAACAGACACTTCTAAACTTTAGGTGGGGTTATATTATAAACTTTCATCACTCTTATAAGGTTGAAAATCAAATGGCAAATCTGCATTATTATAAATTCACAATAGAAAATTTTAATTTTATAATAAATAATAGATTTAGTTTTTTTAAATAATAAATGAAATAGTTATAGAAAGATTTTAGTTTTTTTTATATTTATTCAATTTTAGGTTTAATTCTTATTTAGGTTTATGTTGAATTTGATTTATATAATTTCAATTTATCAAAATTTATAAATGAGTAGTCTCTATCGATCTTTTAATAGACATTAAGGAGGTAAATGTTACTTCTCAAAATTTATTAAATAAAGTCTCGTGTATGGGGACTAAGAGTTTTAATAGTAGAAGTTAGCCACAACCTAACTATATTGACTATTTGTAGTCGTAAAGACAATTTAATGGAAAAACAATAAAAAAAAAAAATCAAAACACAAGGTTACCTTCTCTTACATCAATTTCAACCACTAAGGAAAATAGAAACTCATTGATCCACAATAACTGTCACAGCGGTCTAGCTAACGAATGAGCCATATTACAAAGATAGAAACTAAAAGAACACCCTTTAATAGACATATTCCACAATAGCACATTAATCTCATCTAAAATCCTCTAATAAGAGAGTTACACAAATCTCCATAATTGATGACCTTAATTGAAGCCAAAATCGAAAGTCATTTGAAGTTGATATACCAAATCTAAAACTTCTCCACCAAAATATTAAACATAACATAATAATACATATTTGTTAAACTATTCATATGAAAGTAAAGCAAAGTAAAGGGTTAATTTACAAGTTATGTATTTTATAACTTTCTAAAATCTTGCTTTCACATCTAACAAACGCATAAATTTATTAGACATAAAATATATATAGCGATCTATTAAATACAAAATTTAAATAAAACAATAAGAGCATGGCAGAAAATATGTACAAATTGAGGGCGTTAATTGTATTGAAGAGTTGAGTTGGTAAAGGGGGTGTAATAAGGGGTGAAGATGATAGAGGAAGCAAGAAGGTTGAGAGATTTAAAATGGAGTAAATTGGGAATTGAATGAGTTGTAATAGAAAAGAAGAAAAGAAAAGGAAGTGTAAGCAGAAAAAGAAGAAGAATTGGTAGAAAGAAATAGAGTGATAAAGAAAATAAATGTGTATAGGTAACTCCAACTTGAACAACAGTCCCATTCTGCCTAAGAAATGTTCACATGTAACAACAAAAATATCCAAAAATAGAATAAAAAGAAATCCAGAAAACTAAAGAAGCTGTAGAAAAAAAAGAAAAAGTAATTTAATTAGGCCTCGATTCCATCATTAATAGAATGTGCGGGAAAAATAAAAAGTGATTTTTGGTTGGATTCAATATATATTTATTAAAAAGAAATGGAATATTTTTACTGTGGGTTTTTTATTTAAGAAAAAAGAAAAGAAAAGAAAAGAAAATGGTTCGAAGGGTATGGGTGAAATGAAGGGAGAGACGCGGCTGCCGAATAAATATAAATAAAAAGGAAAGGAAAGGAAAGGGTTGAAAATGTTTTAAGGTAATGGTCAAACGCGGCTGTTTGGTGCTGACGTGGCGACCTGGGCGTCGATCACCACGTGGGTGCTAAACACGCTGTCAATATTACAACAAATATAAATCTGGGCTCCACTCCCCCACCTTCTTTCAAACTTTCCTTTTGGTCCTTAAAAACGCTTAAAACATGTCCACCCCCCAATTAATCCCTTTCTTCACTTCCCATTTACTTTTCTAAATTCAATCATAATTGAAACTAAGTTTAATTAACTTCATCTAACCTCATCTTATCATTGTACATCTAAAATACAATTTCACTCTAACTTCATTCACTGCAAAATGGGCCACTCAACCCAATGGAATAAGCTTCCTACAATTGGTCAATCAACAAAAGCAGACTTACTACTACTTCCCACCCCATCACTTCCCTCTTCACCCATTTGCTTTCTTTTCTTTTATATTAGTTTGCTTTTCAAGAAGATGGGATACTTCTACGTGGGAAAATGGGATGAGATCACGTATCTTATTTGGTCAAACACACACACACACACACACCATATATATATATGCATGTTTACTGTTCAAAAGTCATTGGAGGTTTATATAGATATATAGATAAGTTAGTATATGGTACCTAAATGTGTGAAAGAAAAAAATATATGGGAAACTGACTTTGTGTCTCTATTAATTCAACAACCGAAGATTGGTAAAACAAGTAATTCAACCACAAAATATCAATACCCCAAATTTTCCTATGTTTTTTTTTTCTTCACTTTTTTTATATTTTAATATTGTCTATTTATTCTAATTTTTTACTCTCTGTTTTATTGTCTAATTAGACTACCCTTTATGAAAAAGTTTAAGTTATCTATTTCTTTTTAATATTTTTCCCTCGTATTTAAGTAAAAGAAAAATTAAATTGTTAGTTAAATTTTAAAAAACAAAATAAGTTTTTGAGTTCTTTTTCCTTCAAATTTTAACTTGATTTTAAGAATATCATTAAAAAAAAAGTTAGAAAACAAAAGCAATATGAAAAATAGTGTTTAATAATTGTAGCAAAATAGTGTTTAATTGTAGCCTTAATTATTATAATCAATTTATAAATAATTCCTTTTCTGCATATGTTTTGTGCTTTCAAGTTTTCTACAATTAGATTAGTTTGGATTTATAGATTTCTTTTTGCTATGGTCTTTAGTCAACTTTATATAAATATCAATTTGATTTTATAACATTTTTTTCTCAGACAAATACATTTCAAGTACACATGGGAATATTTATATAATTTTAAGTACACGTGAGAATATATATACAAAAGGGTTAAAGTATTCATTAATATAAATTGATATCCACAGCTAATCAAAAAATTCAACGTTGACATCAAAGTTTAATAATAGATATTAATTTGGAGCGAGTCATGAAATTGATGTAACTCTTTGTTATCGATATTAGAATTATAGGATATAATGTGCGTGGAGATAGTTCATTTATACCATACTTAACAGTTCTGTGAAGAGGTTTTGCCACAGTGTTTCTTCTTTTCTCTTATTACTTTTTCATTTGAGCATAAAGCTTATTTGCTATTCTACAATGGTGATAGCTATCTGTTATTTATTTATTTATTTTTATATAATTTTGAGATTAAATTCATTATTTAACGCTTAAATATGGGATGATAATTTATTTTTTTAGTATGATTAAGTTTAGGTTAATCTCTCTTTATAATGAGTAGAAATATGAAGTGACTATATATATGCAGGATTTTATTCAAACGGAAATTCGAGTGACTCCTACAACATTCATATATATAGCAGAATCAAATGTGTTATATGTTTTATATATTCTACAAATTTATTCTAAAGATTGCCTAATATAATTTATCCAACTTTAGTTTAAAAGGTCAATTCTTTGAACATTATTTATTTATCTGTTGCGTCTCTTTTGAATATATTATCTAACAATTTTATCTCATATAAACACAGTCCTCCATATTTCTCCAACTTTGGTTTATTGTATGATTTGAAAAGAATTGATTAAAATGGCAAGTGAAGTACTTGTATCAAATGAACTTTGGTTTGTTAGAAGTTCAAGAAGAAAAGAACTGAAAGATAAAGAAAATATAACTTGTTTTGAATATGTCACATTTCATAGTACCTTAATGCCATCTTTTAGTTTTTTATGATTGTTATTTTATAGTAATGTCTTTTTCTGGAGAGGCAAGAGGAATTCAGCCATCATAAATTTGCTTCCACCAACTTCTTAGCATGCCTTTTTTTTCAAATAAAATAAAATAATATTGCTGGGGAACTATGATGGTTTTATGTGTGCAAGCTTTGCAGCCATGCATGTTCTTATTTTTCTTATTTGGTATATAAATTATAGCATGGTGTGTATTTGTTTCATTTATATATTCCCTTTTTCCCCCCTATATATGCTTTGAGCTATTGACTTCTTTTTGGTAGTTTTCAAACGTAAAAAATCAAGCCATGAAAGAATCGTTCAAACTCATTTTGCAAGATAAATCTTAAAAGAAATTATAGTTAGGTGTGGTGAGTAGAGTATAATCTCATAGTTAATAATTGGATAAGCTTAAAAGATTAAAATATTGATGTATTGATATCTATTAAGTGCAAACAAAGTTTCACGATGGATAAGAAAGAAAATTATTATAGATACATAAGTGTGGATATATAATTATCTCCGTTTAAATGATGTCTTTTAGGTGGTACAATATATAAACCATGAGAGTTTAAATTCAAAGTCATGTTAAGATCTATTAATAACATTTTTCAAAAGAATTTATATTTAATTGTTATATGTCACTTTATATTCTTAATATTTGTGTCAATCCTCTTATTTAAGAATATATGGACAAATGAATCTTTGAATATATCAAGATAGAGTCCACTCAACATGTTTTCTATGTGTGTATGTGTCTATATATCATGTGTGATTTTAGACCGGATGATATATAATCAACATAAAATGTATAAGAAAAGAACTAACGAGAACAAAGTTCTAAGACAAAAAAAAGTACCATAATTAGTTCGATGTTTGGAGAAAAAAAAATGTTAGTGTGAATTTGCTCAAATGAATGTGTTCAATCTTGGTCAAGACACGATTGAGACTAGGGAAATAACTAATTGGACGAGACTATACCTTTAAATTGGAAACTTTGGTAAAGATTTCGTTTCCTTCTTGATATTGTATCTTTACCTATATCACTTACTTTCCTTGTTTAGTCAATCGATCTAAATTAAACTTTCTACTTTATTGTCCAACGAAGCATAATTTCATTTTGGTTATTAAGGAAAACTTATAGCTAAAAGAGTATACAGGTAAAACTACTTTTGTTTTCTTTTCGTTTCTCAAATCCGACTGCAATTTTTTAAACACGTTGAAAATATTAACAAGATTAGTTATCAAACATGAAACATGTATCTTTCTATGTATATCATTGAATAAGGTAATTTGTATGCACAAATTATTCGACTTGTTAAAGAGTTAGTTGGAGAATAATTAGAAAAATAGACCGATGAAAAAGTTCAACTCTAACTGCTTGTTTTTGTGACATTCTCAAAAGTCCTATCAACACAAAAAGATGATATGTATATTTAGACACTTCAACGAAGCTAATTCAAATGTTAGTTCGAAATTGTTTATTAAATAAATTTAGAGAAAAATCATGAAACTTATACACATTAACCACAAAGTTTAAATTTGTAATTGATCAATAAAATAATTATAATTTTAATACATATTTTGGTCGTGAACTTGTTATCTCGAAGGAAAATTGAGCTTCTTACCAATCTAATTTTGTAATGTTTATATGATTTTATGAGTGGATTCAACTTAGTTATATAATTTAAAGGTTGTTTTGTTCTAATATGATTGGCTGTATTTATATGTCACTAAGTTGTATTATTGTTGAGAAAAGCCGAACAATATATGAAAGTAAGATATTCGAAACTCTAACATACATTTTGATTTCGATACAACCTTACCAACTGAGTTTCTCTCGTTCGTTTAATATTGGTGGATCAATTTTTTAGTTTGTAATTAACTAACACAAAGTTTAATTTATTATTGATTAATAGAAATCGCAATAGCAAATATCTTTCCAAAGTACGTAATGAATGATTCAATATTATTTAATCAAGTAGTCAATCAAATCTATTTGTGTTCATTAATCAACCCTATTTAATAGTTTTCAATGAATTGAATGCATTTGCCTACTCACTCGCAAAGGAAATAAATATGCATTTGCATAGTAAATTATGAAAATTATGATGTAGGTAAAGGGAATTTATTGGAGGTTGGAACTAAATTAACTGATCAAACTTTTAATCTAATCTATTTCTTTGTCATTTAATTAACATTAGCTTACAACAGTTGAAAAAACGAATGCAAGGTTACTCTAATACTAATTTAGAAGGCCACAAGAAGTTGTAGTTAGAGACTATCGCGGGAGGTAATAGTTATATGTAAATTATTTTAATATAGAATTGTAAATATAACAAAAATATATTGATGATAAACTTTGTCCATTATAATAATCTACCATCTCAAACTTAGAATTTAAATTTGGTTAGATTTACAAATTTAATTTGATTTAAATTTTGTTAGGTTTACAAGTTGAGTTACATTGTAATATATTTGTTAGTATAGTTTGAGTCTGAGTGCTACAATGCAATTGCCTTTTTAACTTTTATCTCCCTACAACTATTTTTTAATATTTTGTTTACGTATCACTGAGAATTTCAATTATACTTCAACAAATTAACACAATGACATCATAGATTATATCATCTCTAAAAGAAGACATAATAAAGTATATAATATATATATATATATTCCCTTATTGAAGTTGACAGGAAGGTAGATATTGTCAAAGAATCATGTGATCAAAAGCTTTTATAAATTGTCCTAATTGTATGTATGTATTTTTCAGCGTCAAAGTCATATGATATATCCACAGTTGTATGTCATTATATTAAAAAAAGAAAAGAAAAGAGAAAAGCTTTAACCAGTGGAATATATTGATTTACGTTTTAATCTTAATTTTGTTTTTACTTTACGAATGACTTGTTCTATATTACATTTGGGTTAGATATATTCATTTTATTTTGAGTTGAAAATAACAAACTTTTAAATTATCTTCAATAAGAACAGTACAAATACTAATGTCTATTTTAACGAGAAAATAATTTATTGTGATAATTACTTAGTATTATTTTATAAAGTTTGAAAACACATCATGTATACGATAAATATAACAATGGTATATAAATCATAAAATCTATACTTTTAAATTAATAAAGGCATTGATATTTAGTTCTTTAAAAAAGAAATTTTATTTTAGAATTTTGTAAGATTTGATGTTTTTAAAATCTAAATTTCATAAATAATTTTTTAAAAACTATATCTATCTAATTTGAAATATGTATAGCCTCTGACTACTTTTCAATAATGTAAATGTATAGATCATATATCCAATGTGTCAAACAAAAGTTGAACTGAATTTGTGTACAAAATTGAATGGGAAACGTCAACAAAACAAAACAAATGTAAACACACAAGAGAGTAGTATTGAAATTAAACTTTTTATTCTTATAAGAATTAAATGGAACCAAAAGAGAAAGGAGAAAGTGAAAATAATGACTAATACAAAAATATTATTTCAAAAAAAAAAAAGTCAAACCAACTAGGTTTTATGTTTAGTTTGCCAAAAATTGGTAAACGAACAATATAGGTCGGAAATATTTTTTACTATAATCTATAAAGGTTCGTACTAGTTAACACTAGAGAGCTAATTTTAGCTTTAGAAAATGAATCAAACTTTTCATATTTAAAATAGAAAAGCGTACTATTAGTAGAGCTAAACTCGTTTCGGTAAAGGAGATAACCTTTCTAAATTAAAAATGAAATAAGATGATTAGTTAAAATGAATGTGATGTTTCCATGTATTTATGAAAACAAATTTAGAGTGTGAACAAAAATAAGTACGGCAGAGACGAAAAACTTTGAATCGGTAGAAATAGCGTTGAGTTCATTTTCGAATGAGGTGTCACATGTACATTTGTGGGGTAAGGATGTTTAGAAGAATTAGGGCTAATCCATGCCCTTTTCACATGTCCCATGTTCCCCTTTTCTCAAAAATCCCTTTGTCCCCACTCTTTTTCTCTCTCTTTCCCTTCTATTATCATCACTCTTTCTTTCTTTTCTTTTTTCCTACTTTCTTCATCTTTTGTCTTCTCTCTCTCCTTTTTCAATTACTCATTTAAATCTCTAACTTTCAACTTAATTATATCTATCTAATCTTTTCACTATATATTTTCCTTTTTACAACCTTAACTTCATATCTACCTAAAATCTCAAACTCTTCATTTTCGTGCCTATGGAATTAGTCAAATAAGATAAAGTATAGTTTATCAAACACGAATTAAATGAATATTGAATATTAGTACTAAAACAATGAATGGAGCTGTAGTATTGACAACAATATTTGTTATCGATAGTACATGATTAAAAACCATATGACCATTTATATATGAATGTTAATACCGATATTGGTATTTATATAGATACACAACTATTTATTTACGGATACCAACATTGATTTTAAAGACAACTAACAAAAGTCGTATGGATGTTTAAATGAGAATGGATGATCGTAGATTCTTAAAAGTTCACATGAAAAGTATGAAATATAATATTTAAGTCTCACGTAATGAAATTGAATTGTGAATTTGTGAATTAAAATTATAATATATTTTGTTGGGTTTATAGAATGTTAATAATGAAAAAAAACAATTAATTAGAATCCAGTTTTCATATGACATATTTGAGTTAGCATCAGAACTATAGTTCTACATTACATATAATTTGTTGTACCTTTAAAAGTGGTTATCATAAGTTTACACTGTAAGTTCTTGTTCTAAGATAAAGATGAGTGTTAGTGTCAAAATATATTTTGTATTCTCCACGTATCATACTTGATTACATCATTCTATAAACATTCACTTAACTAATTATCTAAATTAGAAGTAATCACGTCACAAACTTCTACATGATTGTCTGAAAATGTTACTTAATTAGGAAAAGGAGAAGAGTTATATATATATATATATAATATTATTTATCGTCATTTTGAAGTTCTTAACCAATTATAATTAAAGGAATTCTCTGTTGACTAAAATTTGAGTAATTTTTAGATTAAGAGTTCTAATAAGGTAATACATTTTCAAAACTTATTAGTTAAATATATTTATGTTTTAAAACTCGAAAACTAAAAAATAAATGTTTTCTAGGAACCACCAAATGAGATTCATACGAGAGTATATAATTCATTCTGCATTGTAATAAAGCTACAATTTACTAGTATAAGGAAAGGAGACAATTAAATTTGGATAAATGGATTTTATTTTAAACATGATTAAAAAAATCAAAGAACCTACCAATATAATTGGACAAACAAAAAATTAGAATATTGAGGTCATAATACATAATTAAGAAAATAAAATAAAATAATTTGAAATGAGAAAAGGACAGAATCAATGTGGTTTAAGAGAGAGATGAGTGTGGTAATTTGGAAGCCATTGGTTTGCATTGATAAAATCAAGAGAAAGAAATGGGTTGGCTTCTGACTGAGTGAGTTCTCTAGACCATGGAACCCTTCCTCCATAATCAGCTCCTGGTCCCGAGCATCGATATTGTCCATAAAATACAGTCCTACGTTAATAAAAGTTTATCAGTTATCTACTATTTGATATATTTTGAAATATTGCAATAGTATCTAAAAGAAATACTTACAATTCACGATTTTTGTCGCCCCAGTTGTACCAACCAGTGGGAGTGATGATTTTATCCATAAATGTATAAGCAAACACAACTCTAGAGAAGCTGCCCCATGCCCTACCCAAATACAAGGCGCCTGAGCCAGAAACTTTACAATGAAGGAAAGAGAAGCCAGTTTCTTCGAGCATGCTATTCCTCTTTTGGGCCGTGAGAGCACCATAACTGTTGGTGATGGCATGCAAATGGCAACTATCATAGATGGAGAGGCCATCACCGAACACGAAGTCCACTGACCCTTCAATGTAGCAATCCTTGAAGTAGTGTCGCCCCATATGGTCGTATAATGTGTCTTGTGCACCGATAAACCTACAACTTATAAATGCTGCTGCATCTCCTGATATTCTGAATGCAACTGCTTGCTTTCCCAGTGCTCCTGATGGTGGAAGCCTCGCCTTGTTCTTTTTTTTTTAAAAAAAGGAGGCATCACGTAAAACAATATATTTGTTATATATTATATTAAATTTGTCTTCATCCACTAACTTACGCTTTTGAATCAATTAGTGATTTAAAGTGGCGTCATAGCAGTTTGATCCTAGCATGTCATGTGTGAGTCATGGCGTTATTTTCTCCCCAATTAATACTATATAGGACATTTTCACATTTCAAACTCATAAATGATTGAAAGTGCTGGACATTATATTAAATTGTCTTCACCTATAAATTTAAACATTTAGGTCAATTAGTGATTTAAGAATATTGGCGTAATTTCAAACAAAAATAAATGTAATTTTCTTTAAAATTATTTATTGCTAGTTGCAAGAAAAATGAAGAGATAAAACATAATGTTTTGAAAGTTTTAAAGATGGATAGTAAAGCAAGAAATTTGAGGTGAGGATGGATAACTATTTCGTTTTCTTGAATACAATTTTTAAATTTGGTAGAATATAAATAAAAAATTAACCCTACTTGCAAGGAACAGTCAATTTTTAGTAGGGATATATTAAAATATAATAAGATTGAGAACAATATTTGAATAAATATTAATTTATTGATTCTTAAATTAAATCTTAATTACTAATAATGATATTATTTTAATTATGGTTCAAGTCCTTCCAAGAACTACATGTCGGTTCGGTCTTTGTATTAAAAGAAAAATAAAGAAAACAAAGATGTCAGTTTGGTCAATCGAAACACACAACCAAATTGCCATTTACATACGACACTTCAACTTTATTCCTTCCATATATTCTTCATTTTAACTTTTAAGCATAAATAAAACTATATGTACACCCTCAAAATTTAAACCTAACTTAACTCCTTTTATATTTTGGAAATTTTCAATGGATTATGATATATAATATACTTTCTAAAAAAAACTCACAAATCTTATTAAATTATTCTTCAACTAATCTCATTTTACTCTCCTAAAAATTCAAAATAGCAATTGCGCTACTAATTAATTATAATACAAACCATTGATCCATTTTTCTCACTTAAAAGTTGATTACTCATATATATTTAAAAAGTATGTGCTTTTAAGAAAATTAATTTATTTCAATTTCGTAATAAAATATGATAAGTTCTTTTTGTTTTTTTTAAAAAATAAAATATGACAAGTTGAAGTTATATATATAATCCTAGTAAAAGTAGAATCTAAATCTAAAAAGTACTTGCAAGTTACGAGTAGATTTAAAAAACAATATTTAATTTTATTTTTAAAATGATATTTTCAAATTTAATTAAATAATCCAAAATATTTATAAAATATAACAAAATTATTATTGGTGTCGGATGAAATCTCTGTTTAGATACCAATTAATTGAAAAAAAAAAGAAGAGGATGGAATTGAAATTTAGACACCAATAATAGGATATTAAAGTCTCAATCTTAGTTTGTGACAATGAGTATATCACACCATTTCAGATTCTAATTTTCATTACACATTCTAACCATTATTTTTAAATTTCTAAATGTAGTCATAAACCGTTTATAAAAAGTAAAAAAGATGATACCAAAACTTTTTCAAAAATTAGATTAAAAGACAAATTTCAAAGGCAAAGGGATGGAAAGAAAGAATTGAAGAAAAAGTTAATACCTTGAAGGTGATGTTAGTAGCAATGAAGAATGGAGAATTAACAGCAAAAGTTGCAGAAGCAAAAGTGCCCATAGGACGGCCATTTTCTCCCATATGGTCCGCCGTGTCGCCCCATTCAATGATTGTCTTCTCCGCTCCTTCACCTTCCACCCATATGTAACTCATCGTCGCTGGAATCTCAACTTTCTCTCTTTAAATACACAACAATAGTTAAAAAGATAAGTACAACTTAATAATTATTAGATATGGACATTCTCATACAAGAAAGTTAAAAAAAAAAAAAAAAAAACGGACCTGTAGATTCCAGCAGCAACATGGATACGGACCCGACACCGGTTGATAATCGGCAAAGAGTTCACCGCCTTCTGAAGCGAGCGGAAACCACCAGCCTTGGTGTTCTTGGAAACCTTCAACGTCAAACAAGGCTTGAACTTGTTCTTAGTGTTTTGGAAAAGAGAGTGCTTGAAAGAACCCATATGTCTTATCCACTTGAAGTATTCATCTTGCACTGTTGATCTCATTCCCCGGCCGCCACCAGCCGTCCAGTTTTGGGCGGCGGCCGGGAGGATGATGGCGATGAGGAGAAAGAAAAGGTTAAATATCAACGGCCTACTCATGTGTTTGTTCAAGAAATTAAATGAAAAACCTCTGGTGTGTTTGATTATTGGGAAATATGTGTAGATAAAAAATGAAGTGATTTTGAGAGAATGAGAAGGGTTTGAACAATATTGGGGAATCTTGGAGATAGGCTGTGTGTGTATGTTTGTATACAAATTGTCTGTTTTGCCATTAAAATTTCAGACCCATCATCTGTCTTTTCTGCTTATACGTTATTTTTCATTGTCTTTTCCTTGGAAGGTATTCGGGCAGAAGAAGCAGAACACTTTAATTCCACATACACACACAACACACAATAATGCTATTAAATTTTCATCACATATTCCTAAGTTTTCTTTACATTTTTACAGGCCAGATGAATCAATTGTTTTTATTATTATTTTCTTAAATTTAAAGAAACAAGCTTAATCACAAATTGCTACGCTACAAACATTTTTTTTTTCAATACATCAAAGATTAACTAAGTATTACTTAAATAGTAGTGGAAAGCTAAATGATTTAGTGTACTAGATGTATATATATGACAGGAAAGAAATAAAATATTAAATTTACATTGGAGATTGGAGAATATTTTGATTGTAATTAATATATTTAGGTTGCCATGCCACCTAAGTTTATGGTCCTCTTCCTATATATTATTAAGTTTTTGATTTAGGTATAGCGGGAGGTGCACAAAAAATTGTGTAGTCCACACCTAAATTTTCCTTTTTTCACCCTTACAGTCCAACCATGGTGTCAATAAAGGTTTAATATGTCATAGTTAATTGAAACATAAAAGTCTTAATTATTTTTAAAAATATATAGCAATCAAATATTAATAAAATGCCAATATTAGTGGATATTTATAAAAAAAATCAAACATTTCATAAAATATTTACTTTTTAGTTTTATTCTATCATGTACAAATAGTTTGCTAATTACTTTGTGTTTAAATAAACTCCTAAAAAAATTATTAAACAAACAAATTTAAGGTTTAAATTATTATATCTATTAAATTTTTGTTGCTTATATTTAATCCTTCCATGGAATTTTGCAATAAGAATGAAAATATTGATTTATACCCTATGTTTTTGTCCTTTGTGAAAGTTATATTGATGAAAATATATCGATATTAACGATATAATTGAGTTGAATTGGATTGGATTAGGTAGATATTTTGGATCAATTTAGAGTTTTAGGCGGATCAAATTGGCTACCCTAAATAAGATTTTCAACTCAACCTAACTATTCATTCTATTATTTAATACAAGATACACTTATTTATTTTAGTTTTTTTTATCGTAGTCGGTAGATTATTATAAAAAGATGGTTCCACAACTCAACTACAACCACGAATATAAATTTTTGCTAAGAGAGGTAGCTACGTTGCAACACATTTCTCAATAATTTTAGTACTCCATTGCAAGAACTACTGTCAAACTAAAGTATTAAATTGTTTAAATGGAACCGTAAATTTACAACACTGATCTTCAAAATTTTACATTGGGGCTGGGAGGATGACAGCGATGTAAGCAATTAAATTTGATGTTGTTGTTTTGCTAAATCTTTATAATAAGGGCTAACAATGGATAGGCTGTTAAAGGAAAGGGCAAATGAAGGTTTTCTTGTTTTAGACAAGTGGGGTTCTACAACATGACAATACATTGGGCACTGATTTGACTTTGCATGCAGCCTCATCATGGCCAGTGGAACAATAATCTTTTAACAACAGTCATGGGCAAATAAAAAAGATAACATTTGGAATTCATATATATGTAACTATTTAACTGTAACAACTATAACTATATATGCATATTTTTCAGACTTTAGTACAAGTTTTTCAGTGGGTTCAATTCCATCAACCTGCCCATGCTTTGGTTTTAATTAAATCTTTGATTTGTGTAACATGATCACACTATTGTTATCATTATGTTAAAATTGGGACATGAAAACACACACTAGATTTTCAATTTTGGTTGAGAGTGATGTACTTATGTTATCGAAGAGGAAGATATGCTGATGTTGGTAAAGTGAAGTTGAACATTGTTAATTCTATTAAGCATTTAATGTCAAAGGAGGAGTCGATTATTGTAGGTAAAAGGATCACTTCTTATTGACACAGTCTTTGTATGCTAATTACAAAGTAGTTCCCAAGTCAATTGGTTTCATAATTACACAAAGCAGTAAGGTTTCCTAACCATTAATTAACAGTACTACTACTAACACTTCTGATTGTAATTTTTAAAAAAGAGTAAGAAGAAGAAAGAAAAATCCTTTTACTTTTACGCACACCCACAATATCTGGTGTTTGCCCAACCTATAAAACAAAGACAACAACACAAGTATGTGGAGAGAGATTTCAACATCCCAATATAATTAAACACACTACACTTTTTGAAAAGAAATAATAATAATCCAAGTAAGCTTTTGTATTTATAAAACCTTACAAAGCAATTTAATTAAAATCTTTTCATGCAAGATAAATTTCAATTTGAGGAATTTCGTACACCTACATTTAAAACTTTTTTTTTCTCTCTTTGAACAATTTTTAAAAGTTATTCAAAATTGGTCCTACACCATGTGTTTAAAAGAATAAAAAAGTTAGACTTTCTTCCTTATATATTTGTTTGAATCTCACTTTGTCGAAAAGGCACCTTTTCTCTACGTTCTTCCTGAAATTTTGTGGGTAAGAAAAGATTGGAAACATTAAAGCAATACTAATAAAATTATGTAAAAATAATAATAAAAAAAGTTATAGGGTTTTATAAAGTAGTTTTGATAAATGATAGTTGAGAGAAATAACTAATACACAAATTGCATATTATATATGTACAAGTATATAGTTAGTTCTTTAGCTATTACAAATAGCTAAAAGACTTATTAGTCAACAAAATTTGTATCAATCAAATGCATTCTTAATTAAACCATCACTTCTTTTCTAATTTTCATGTTAATATTACGTTTTAAATTAACTTTACATTCTTAATCAAAATTCAAAAACTTTACCTCTAGAATATTAAAAATAGTTTACTAGGATATAAATAAATAAATAAATGGTTTGCAAACCAAATTTAAATTTAACATTCATAAATATGATAATTAGCAAATAGATTCCAAACATTCCTCCCTCTTCCATTTTAATTCTATATAAGTCTTCTTAAACATTAATTTATATATAAATGTTGCAATTAAAATTAATTATTAGAAAAATCATTGTAAAGAGATTTAGCTTTACAAAATGTTCCAAATAGTTAGTTTATAAAATGAGTATATAAAAGAAAAGAAAAGAAAAGAAAAGAAGAGAAAAGGAAAAAAGAAAGGGAATAAGTGGAGTGGAGATGGCATAAAGAGGAGGCCCATCCTTTAAAGAGAGCCCGTAAATCCCACGCAACTTAGTGACAATTAACCACCACCCCCACACTCTCTCAATAATATGGGCTCATATCTTTCATTTTTATTTCTAACTATATATCACTCTTCCCCCCCTCCTAATTAATCTTATACTTCACTTTTTTTCTTGGTAAGACCTGGGAATTGTTTGATAGAATGAGCAGAGGGATATGGAGAATAATAGCTGTGTTTATAATTTAAATTTTAAATTTATAAGTTAGTCAAGTTTTATAATCACAATCTAATCTAAACCGTATATCAAATTATTGCTTCAACCATCATTCTTCTCTTCTCCTTTCTTTTATCTTGAGTGGTTCTTTACTTTAATAGTTCAATAGTTCGAGATTTGAATAACACATGATCAAAACCAAATTGAAAGTTCAAATATTCAGTTTAATACAAAATCAAAAGTTCAAGAATCAAACTAAAAAGAGAATACAACACTGAAATATATCAATGCAACCCCAAACTTGAAACTATGTTCAATCAACATCATGCTCTACTATCTACTATACACTACGTGTGAAGATTACATAAATGATGTCCTCACTCTCATAGTACAATCATGTTTCAATAAGCTAGAATAACAATGGCTACCTACTATATGTCTAAGCTTCAATATATATGTTGGGTTTTTTTGATAAAATATTAAAAGTGTAGTTGTTCAACATAAAATTGGTTTAGAAGAGCCATGAGTTTGTCTTACATTAAAAAGGTTTAGAAAAGTTATGAACTTGTTTTACGCCGAGAAAGTTTAGAAAAGTCATAGGCTATAAAAGGAGCTTATGCTTTTGGTTTTTTAATCGTCTCAGTTTGAAACACTTTAAGCTTTTGTGTGCTAATTCTAATTAATTTTCTTTTGTATTATCTAGTTGGAGAGTGAATAAAAGGTATGAGTGATCAGAGAGAGTATTTTTGTAACTTGAACCAGGAGAGAGAAAATTATTCTGTGTGATTGTAACAATTTTTTTCATAGTGATTATTTTTCTTGTCCTGGGAGATTTTCACATAAATTCTTGTGTTTTCAGCTTTTTATTACTTTATTTAATTTCTCTATTATTTTTATGCTTATTCTTGTAGAATTGTTAGATTTTAAACCAACGATAAACACATAATGATAGCGTAGAGTTACAAATTAAAATAAATCAACAAATAAATAATCACACAATGCTATGTCAAATGTGAGGCCACGAAACAAAAAGAGGAGAAACTTTTTTTATTTTTATGCAGTGTCAATCTTAAAACATCTTGGTGAAACGATACATACATTATAGAACGAAAGCATCTCAACCGTATAAATACTATAGTGCTTCGTTTGTTCATCACTTATATGATAACGTCTTGACCCTCTCTAGCGTTTTGACGTAGTCCTCCTAACCCATATGACTAGTTTACAGCAGATTAGTCTAATTGTTATTACTTAAAATATGCAAATATTTAAACAAACATAGATATATATCCATCAAAACCTAAGAAGAGAGGGTAAGTTATATCCTTTGTAAATAAAATTTAGAAGATTAAGGATCTAAATTGGAAATAGAAGCCAGAGAGATGAGACAAGAAGGGGGTGGTGGACCCAAGAAAATTAATAATCACATTGGCATGTGATTCTCCATAAGATATCATTTTCATTGTCATAACCCAATGATAAAAAAAAAATGGTGCCTGTGGTGAGGTTGGTATTAAAAAGGGGAGGGAATGTAGTGAAAAATGGGTTTGGTTTGGCAACTTGGGAGGAGGCAACCTTATGTCTTTTTCTAATTTTCATCACATGTTTCTTACCTTCATATTCTTAATTAATTGCCCTTTGACATTGACTTACCCTCTCTCTTTTTCCCCTTTTACTTCATTAATTCTCCCCTCTCAGTTTCAAACATTTGTTCTTCCCTTTTAACCACTTTCATCCATTATTCTAACCAATGGACTTTTCAAATAAATCCTACTCTTTTTTAACTTCATTCACTTCTATTCATACCATTCATTATGATCTTCAATGTTTTATATATATATATGTTGGGATATGTTATTGATATACACTGTTAATATATTAAAGTGAAATTTATGCATTCATAATTAAAATCTATGTGATTTGTGAGTGTATTTCTTTGATATAGTTTTTTATATTTTTCATTAGTCATATATATATTGTCGTTGTTGGGTGATCATATGTTTATGTCGCTAGCAATACTTTTTCTTTTTGTTTTTTCATTGATATCATTGGCTTAAAAGGGAATCCAAAAACCACTCATACTGACACAAGAGAGTTTCATGTAGAACAAGGTCAAGATTCGAGAGAGAAGAGATCACATCAAACGTCATTTAATTATATAATTGATCTTGTGATTTCAACTAGACGATATTGATATGTATGTGTGGTATAACCCTACAAAGATAAAGGAACATTTACTTGACATTTTCAAATATTGGCCTCTATCACACATATATGTACGCATATTGTTAACTTGTCTCTCATTGACTCACCAAACTCTCACTTATGAGTCAGATGCTTTAATCACACTTGGACAAAGCACCGGATTCCTATTAGGGTAAATACATGTACCCCTAGGGCCTCACCTAGACCAAAGTTTCCACTACAACTTAATCATGTTAGGTGGTCTTTTAATCTCACATTTTGATTTTGATTAGAGTGATAATTAACTTTTAACTTAAATATAATATTAGAGCAAAAGTGTTCTTACAAAAAATTTGCGTTCAAACCTTACAATATTATTTTCGTTCATAATCCAATCAATTGGTGATTAAACAGTACAGAACAACACTTAAATTGGTATCGTAAATATATAAAGCTAGATTGTATGATGTAAGAAGAAACACAATAACAACAATAATAATGAAAGATAACCCTAAAAGCTAAGTATAGTGGGAGGAAATATAGGGTGGGGAAATGGAGGGCAGAGTTTGAGTTTGTTGGTAGTGATGTGGTGCAACTGGGAAACAAGCATGTGAAATGGTGACCACTCATACTCATAGATATGTGTTTTGTGTTTGTTTTTTACAAAAGTGGAAGCAGAGATATGCCAACATCAACTTCAACTTCATTTTTCCTCTCTATTTGCTATTTTATAATTATGTCATCATCCCATTCCCATCGCACAACACACACTTCACATATTACCAAACCAATCACCATTATATTTCTATTACCTACCTTCAACTTTTACCAAACCAGTCACTGTTTTTACTACCTACCTTCAATCTTTTTAATTAAAAACACAGTTCAGTAATTATTTGGTTTCAAATCATGGGGTTTTTTCATTTTCAATGTTTTTTAAGAAGCCATACCTATTTGACTAGTGTTTTCCCTGTTTTTCAAAGACAAACAATGAAGAAAGGACAACATAGTAGAAAGAAGGTAGTCAACTATGGGAACAATAAACACAAGGCTCGAGAGAGAGAATGACAGAAAGAAATGGAAGGATCGAATATCGATTAGTAAGTAGTTGTGGTACTCAATTATTGGCACTCCCAGACCCCCATACCACAAATATATCTCTAAAACTTATAACCTTTTCATTTTCTTCTCTCTTTCCTATTCAACTCTTTTTCTCCTTTTTTTTTTCTCTCAATCATTTCATCCTTTCTCTTTCTGCCATCATTTTTCATTTCTTCCCAACACTCACTCCCACTTCGCCCCTTTTTCATTCATATTCAATGGACATTCATTTTCCACTTGGGCTTTTCATATATCATTTTTTAACTTCTATTAACTTTTCATTTTTTTTATCCATGCTTTCCCAATTAATCTAATATGGTTTGTTTTAACTTGGTAGGGAGGTAAATATGGCACCAAACTACACTAGTAATTTTAAAAAAAATGTCTATCCCGATGGTCTTT
This sequence comes from Cucumis sativus, assembly GCF_000004075.3. Classification (NCBI taxonomy): domain Eukaryota; kingdom Viridiplantae; phylum Streptophyta; class Magnoliopsida; order Cucurbitales; family Cucurbitaceae; genus Cucumis; species Cucumis sativus. The sequence goes on from NC_026658.2 coordinate 3,535,837, forward strand.
GTCCATGAAGTAGGCAGGCATAAGGTACGTATAGGTGCAGTTGAACTAAACTCATGTTGACCAACTTCTATAGCTTCTATAAATTTTAAAAGCCCTAAATTGTATAACTTTCAATTCAACTTGAGTTGAACACAATAACTAATTTAATTTTAATAAAGTCATTTATTTCAATCTAATTATAATTACAACATTTGACATTTAAAAAAGTAACATTGTATTGTGATAAATAAAATGTAATAATTGGAAAAAAATAGTAAATATTTAAAAATATTATTTGATGAATATCGTGTTTTCTAAACCCGTTAACGATGGTTAAATTTCATGCTTAGTGAAAAATAGTCTTTTCTTGATAGGTCATGTCCATATCTTTTTCTAAACCTAAAATTATAAAATTTTATCTTGATGGGCATATCATTTTTTTTTTTTTATGAACCTTGCCTATGATTTTTTTCTTGGTCTTTGTCCATCAAGAAACCGTACATCCATTAAGAAAATTCTAAACCCATCAAGAAATCCAAACACAAATGTATTTTTTTCCTATGATGGCCATTGCAAATCAATAAAATTCATCTCTTGATGAGCTTCATTCATCAAGAAAACCTAACTAACTTGATGGGCAATACCAGTCAACTAATATATTATCCTTATGTTTATTATGCACCAAGAAATATTTTTCTTAACATTTTTGGACCATCAACAAAACTAGAGGAGATAGAGGAACTAAGATCTGAGATTGGCCTGACAGAGGACATGACGGAGGTGATGTCGGAGGAGAGACAAAGAAGAAGAAGGAGGAGAGAGGGAGCTGAGACGAAGGAGACGCCGGAGATGTTACGGTGCGCGAGGGAAAGCCGGATGTGACTCGTGTGACAACGTGAAAAGTGAGGAGAAGATTTTTGCATGGATCGCGTGAGAGGGAGAGCGTGTGAATCACGTGGGAGAAAACTAGAAAACCTAATCTAATTTCCTTTTATTATTATATAAACAATACAAATATATATAATTAATTAATTCATGTTGGGTTGGGTTGAACAATTTTTTTTAACCCAAACCCGAAAAAATCCTATTTTTTTAACCCAACCCAACTTACCTTCAAAACATTAAGTCAATACAAAATTGTCTAACTTACATTCAAAACATACTAACAATATACAAAATTAATCATTAACTAACATTTCTTTTAACACATTGAAAAGAACATATTAAGTCAATATTCTCAACTCGTATTTAAAACGATAGAAACTTTTCTACATATATATTCAAAACAACAAGAACGTCGTCCCAAGGTTTATCAATTTAAAATAAATAAAAAAACTAATTTTTGCTCTCTTTGGATCAAACATTATAATTAATATTAAAGCGAATAAAAATTATAAATGTAGAAATTAAATTAAAAAAATACACTAACAATCAAGTTAATTCCATCAATCTAACAACACAATTCTATCAAGTCAAACTTTAAACAAATCAACCCACGTAATAAATATAAATCAAATAAAATTATTTTCTTTGTATTTTCTACTACTTTTACTCATATTGTTTCAACAAACGAACGAATGAAAAACATGCTGGGAAGAAGAAAAAACTTACCGACGGTGAACGAAAGAAATGCCTGGCGCTAGAAGTGGAAGAAAAGGGGATTTCGAGAGGAACGGGCGGTGGAAGTGAAAACCTTGAAGGGGAGAGAGGGTATCACAACGGCAAAACAGGGGGTAGTATAAGAGAGATGAGCGGCGGGAAAGGGGGGGAGGTGATGCAATGGCGGATGGCGGAAAGGAGGGATGTCGCAACCAAAATTGTGAGGCAGATGTTCCTCGATATTCTCATCGTTTTTCCTTCTCTTAATTATTTCTTATTTAAATTAAAATAGCATATATCTCCTAACACATATTATTCAACCCAAAATATTATGTATTCACTAATCTACCCAATTTGATGAAGCTGCTATATTATCTTTTCTATATTAGTCTGACCAACCTAATAGAGCTCTACAAACTGGTATTTTTCATCTGATCTTTACCAATTTATCCGCCAGTTTGTATAACTATATAACTTAATATTTATTCTTTTCTTATTGACATGACTCGATTCAGATCATAACTCTGTATTTGAAGTGAAAAAATTGAGCCTTTAGTCGCTACTTAATACCTCTACCCAAAGGTTGGATATAGTCCCTCCTCCCGTTCGATTATTAGATAATAAGTATAATTTAGTTAGATTTGTTTAATGGTTAATTTAGATTAATTAATATTATTCTAAAAATATTTATTTGATTATCTTATTTCATTGAACCACTAGAAACTACTCAAAGGGTTGTGATAAAAAAAGCTTTTGAATAGAGTTTATGTTCTTTTTTTTGGAGTTTTTTCAGTTTTTTAAGAGTTGTGAATTTGCTTTATTCGGCCATGAATTTTACCTAAATCCCTTCAACAATATCATTGTTACTTGAGGATAAGAAAATCATCACATTTCTCTAATTTTAAAGGAATTCGTTTCTATACAAAATGACTATATACGAAAGAATGAAAAGGTGCATAGAAATTGGAAAAACAATAATAAAGTATGAATATTGTTTTGTTTATTTAGATGGCCAGTCTACATGGGTTAATTCTTTTTGAAGTGTTTTTAAGTTTTTTAAAACACTAACGAAGTTAATCCAAACATATTGTTATTAAAGTATTAAATAGGCAGAAGAGAAAGAAAAATGATTAATAATAAATGAAAGTAGCATATATTAAATAAAAAGAAAAGTACTTTCAAAGAAATCTGAAAGGATGAAACATCATGCCTGACAAGAATAAGTTGTAGAACATAATCACCAACATCTCTCCCAGTAAAATAGATAGAGTAAAACCCAATGCAATAACACATTCTAATCAGTGACTAAAAAATTATACTCTTACACGTGAGAAATTTGATCACCTTGTTAATCTCACAATTAAAACTTATGATATCAAATCAGGTTAAATAAAAGAGAGAGAATCTAAATAAATTTATATTATTGTATTAATTTAAGTGAAATTGATGTATCTCCAAAACCCATCCTATTGCAATCGAAACTTTTGAGTGTTTCAAAATTGAAAACAACCGTGAATGAAAACAAACGATTACCAATTGCCACAAAATTGCAAGTATTGAAAAGTAGATGAGAGTGACAAATCAATGCATAATGCAATAATACTAAGAAAACTAATAATAAAATATAAATAAAAAGAGAGAAAATATTTTGAATTTATTTACAAAAAAAGAAAGAAGAAAGAAGAAAATGAAGAATAATATTTTTATAGATTAGGGGCCATATAAAAACTAATGGAGAAAAGTAAGAGTAAGAGCATGCGCAAATAATAATATTGTAAGCCAGCTATTGTATTATTAACCAAAAGTTGAAAATGACACCTTAACCTCACCCATTTCCCCTTTTTACCTTTCTTTCAAACTAACCATCATCTTATTTCATTTAACCATCTTTTTTTTATTTTCTTTAGAATTCATTTCTTTTCGGGTTAGAAAAAATTTCTTTGGAAAATAAATCAAGCATAAGTTTGAACAAATAAGTCAATGACTTGGTAATATTTGAACATTACAATGTAATCCTCATTCATCACACCTTTTATATTTAATTACAATATATGTTAAGATTCTAAAATAGGAGGATTAATATAATTGATCACTTACCATACATTCAATTCATTTATACCCCTTTATCATTCAAACAGTAAAATATTGATAATGAAATTTCAATTTTAAAGCCATATTGACAATGATCTATTGATAGAATAATTTGATATTGATGGATATTTCTTTTTGTTAATAAAACATTGATAAATATATGTAAAACAATAAATTTAACTCCTGGGTCTTAACATTAAACTAAGTTATGGATTTTATTACATACTATATATATATCATGTTATATTTCTTTTATATGTTTTTATTTGGATTTATAAACGATACCTTAGATTTCAATTAATTCTTCATTTCAATGCAATTTTCCTGTATTGGACCAAATATTTAAATAATCGGTAAACTTTAACGTAAATAGTTAACTTTAAAGAAAGAACTAATTCTGCGCTTTTTTCTTTTAAATGTGATTGCATCATATGAAATACACATTGGCTTGAAATGAAGATGAAAACCATAGGTAAAATAATTATATCTTCAAAGGCACATATATGTTCACAATGCTTCGAATGTGACATTTATTTTTCTGAGTTTTTCTATGCTAAACAGAGAACTCCATAAATTTATTTTGACTTAAATGGGTTAATATATGTAGGAGATATATGTTGTCTCTATGCTGACATCATCAAATTAAATAGATGAAAACAAAGGTCTGCCAAAGTTCTCTATGCTGCCATTTTAGATTGAGACATTTCATTGATTGTTCTTCATTAAAATAAAGGATAGAAAATAGGAAGAAAAAAAGAAAAGTACATTTAGCATTATTTCCCAACTTTATTGTTAGCTCAATCCATGTGAAATGAGAGAATTCTATCTTTGGATCTCACAATCCACGTCCTATCTCTTATCTAATTCAAAAACTATTACTATATTAAAACTTTTTACAACTTCTAATTCTTTCTTTCATCAACAAGTCACATTCATCCATCTATAATAAAAATTTGTGTAAAAATAATAAAACTTTGTTGCTAAATCAATTGTAATAGATATCTATGATAAACATAATTGTATTATTATTTTTTATCACGTTTACTTAGAATTATAAATTTTACACATTTACTGTCATCGCTATCGTTGGACCTTGATGCATGATAGCAATTATAATGGTAAAGATAATAGTGAATAATAAAGGTAATGGTACAACTAGTAGATCACACGCTAATTCTAATAAAACACAATTGGATTGATGATTGTCTTATTTGTAATTGCATTACATTTGTTGGCTACCCACAAGGGCAAACAACAGCAAATTTACATAGATGAGATTCACTTCTTAGATTATCATTGGTTTAATTACCACCCTTATTTTAATAGTCTTTTATCGAATTAGATTAATACTTCCACAAATATTTATACACATCTTTGTTTTGAATGAGTTGTTTTTATAACATTACAACTCAAAAGTTTCAATTACATGAATGTTGGTTAAATTATAAAATTTAAGTTATCTTCAAATTTATATGATAATCAAGTCATATATATATATATATAAAAACGTTAAAAACAGTAACGATCTCATAAACTTTTTTCGTTAAACTTTGAAAGCAGTTTAATAAATTTTAGAATTTTAAATTTTATATTTAATAAATTTCTAAACTTTTAATTATATGTTTAATTGGGTTGTTAACTTATTTCATTCATGAAAAATACTAAAAAAAAATATTGAATGGAAAGGGAAAATGTTCATATGTTGCATAAAAGATTGTCCCACCAACAACTTTTCTTTCTTTTCTTTTTTCTTCTCTCTTTCTACGAATGTCCACCAAAACATTAAGGTTTAGTTTAAGTTTATTTTATATAAATTTTAAAATTTTAAAACTGAATTTTGTAGGGTTGAATTTTGAGACTTGTATCTATTTAATGTACGTGTTATGAATGATTTTTGGTCAAATGATATAGTAATTGACATCTAACGCTAATAAAATTGACGGTCAATAAAATAGTCTAGTATGGATTGAAAGTGGCAACTTAGAACCATGGACCTAAGAAAAATGTTTAGCTTGGTCTTGGCCCAAAATTGGTTTAATCGTGGCAACTAAGGTTGAGGTCAAGCCTTGTCAAATGACTAATAGAAAATGCATCCAATAATATTCTATCAATAATATTGGTGTCTTGTTCGAACATTAAGTTTGTCTAACTTGCCTCCTGTTGTTTCCGTCGGACACTTTATCTCCTTTTCCAAAATATAGAAATTATTTTAGGTCTAGAATAGGGCTTGAGAGAGATGCTCGGTTTCAACCAAGGTTGAGTTCAACCCTAGCCAAACATGAAACCAAACATCTCTTTGACCCAATAAATTATCTTATTATCATGAAGTGATTTTGGAACTTTAGAGAACAAACTAGATCATACACGTATTCGGGTGGATTGCCATTATCTTTTGTGATAATTTTCTTTATAAAATACATCAATACTTATATTTAAAAAGTCACTAACACTGGAAATTATACATTTTTTAAATGGAATTTTAACACAGTTATAAAATTTAGGATTTTAATGAATATTATTATTAGTTTTTAAGACGATTTATTTTTAAAATTAAATTAATTATTTGTTAAGCACTATAATTGTAGAAAAATGTATATTTTTAAAATTAAACATGGGAATGCATTTAATCAGATGTATTTTAATTCACACAATCATGGAAACGAAGGAAGTGGTCCTGTTCATTTATTACAAAATTTAATTAAAAGTTTGAAAGTTGAAGGATTACTTTTAATTAATAGCTCAAAAAAAAAGAAAAAAAAAGATCCCCCTACAAAGTCTTATTTGAATGACCTTTATTTTCACACATCCACACAATTTCATTTAATAATAATAATAAATGATAATAATAATTTTAAATTTGAGATGATAAAAGTCAAAATTATTTTAATAATTTTTTCTGTACGGCTACTTACTTAATGATATAAAATTACTTGTCAAATTAAAATCTTTAAATACTTAATTAAACATATATAAACCTTTCAACAAAATATTATTGAGCCCAAATAGTAATATCCTTATGTATATGTGTAATAGGAAAGTGTCCATGTACCCAAAAAAAAAAATGTTAAAGAAAAAGCAAAACAAAAATCACTTGGAGGGACTGATTCATTAACATATTTTCTCATGTTTTTTAAAGATAAAACTTTGGTTTTCATTATCATTACATTTTTGCATGAAATTATATTTTCACATGTAATTAACGTTGATTTATTTTTCTCAATGAAAACTTAGTTTTCAAACAAACATGGCCATTCATCCATCTTCCACTTAAATGATTTGCAGGTGATCTTCATCTCTTACATTAAATATAATATATATGTAAACTTTGTTTTCTATCATTTATCATTTTCACATGTTTTGTTTACCCTAAAAAAAATTGATTTTGTACTTATACATTAATGCTTTTACGTTTTTTATTAAAGTGCTGCAACACGAGAACTTTTCAAGTGATCATTTAACTAAGTACTACTTTCATCAAAACATGTTTAACTGTGAATTTGTGAAATTCTGATGGAATTTGATGCATTAATACGTTTTGTGTTAAAATTATGTTTTAGATTTAGTATTACCTTAAATAAAATCTTAAATTTGGTCCTTTTTTATTTTATTTTATTTAAAAAATAAAACTAAACCTTTACACTAGAGGAACGTGTCTAGAATGGTAACTTTGTTATTATAATTAGAGAATCATAATACTAAGTGTAGGTGAAAGCTATTTTAGTTTAGATTATCATAGTTTGTATTTGTTGGGTAAATTGTTTTTGTTTGGATAAGAAATAGTAATTTTTTTATAAAATTAAAAAAAATATGAGGAGATCAAAAATCACTATATTTTTATTGAAAATTTATTATTATTTAATCAATTTTAATAAAAAAATTCAATTAAAAGAGGAAATTGAATAAAGTGTTTTTAACCTAATTTGATACTTAAATCAAGGGTTGCTATCCAAGAATGGTAACAAAAGAAATAAACCACATCGATTTAGACTTATGCGATGTTGATTGATGTAGTCAACAAATTTCTAACTCATTTGCTTCAAAGATAATTGAAATTGATAGGCCTTAAAAAGAAATTTGAAATTGATAAAATTATAGGGAGAATATACATTTAATGCTTTAAAATTGAAACGCTAAACCTCTAATCTCAAAATTAATAATTCATACTCAAACTATGTAAACTTTTACTTTTGAACTTACCAAAACCAACAAATGAGTCTTAACATTTAAGTACGAGTCTTAAGACATGCAAATGGCAAAATTAATTAAACTGCATTTGAATATTGACTAGAGACATTTTGGGTTACCAAAGGATATATGAGGGGGGAGTTTTCTATCGTATAAAACATAAAATATTACTATACACTTCATGAATAAATGTAAATAAAACCATCATTCAAATTTGTATCCAATAATCATTAGATAATTTTGCCTAATGTGTATAGATGAATCCTTAATTAATGCAGTGACCCCTCTAATTAAAAATAGCAAAATTGTAAAGGTCAATAATTGCTTTTGAATACAAAAAGTATCATCTATTGACAAACTAAAATTAATACGTTAATGCCCCAAAAAGAAAAGAAAATAAAAAGTATGTTAATAACTTAAAAGTACGTAATTACAAATTAGGCATTGCATTATTATATTATTGGGTACATATCACTCAACTATAATTAATTAATTAATTACTTTTCTTATAAAATATTTCATTCTCCTTTAAATATCAAACTATTAATAGAAATTATATATCAAATTTAAACTCTAAACATTTGTTAGTGAATAAATTAAGTAAAATTTTCTAATAGAATTTTGCTTCGAGTTATTAGTGCGTACATATAAAAGTGTATAAGACTTATTTAAATGTAAAAATTAATGTTATCTTTAAGAATTTTGAGAAACAACAAAGAGTGGATATAAATCCTTCATGGTATTATTTCTACATATTATCTTTCTTTGTTCTTTTACTTTGAAGAAAAGAATTAAAGTGATAAAACTTCAACTTATTTATGAGTTATTTGAAAATAATTTTAAATAAAATTAAGTGAAAATAACTATTAAAAACACTAACAATAAAAATAATTGAAAAACACTAACAATATGTCTCTACAAGTAAATTAATTTAAGTTTTCCATTTGGCCTTTCTTTTAGTTCTAATGGTATGAATTATAAGTTTGAAACGGTAAGTTAATTGACATGTTATCGTCAAATTCTTGAGGTATGAATCGATATTTACTCTAAATTTTATCAACCAACAAAATTAGATTATGTTTACATCGACAAAAACTTAAATTTTGACATGAGTTTTCATTTTACATTTTTTAAAATTACATCTATTTTTTATTAAAAGAAAAGAAGAAAACATTATAAATTACACTGTATATATATATACACATATACACACTAAGACTCTAGGCTATAGAACTCCAATGCTTCAATAAATTCATAGCTCATGCTGTCAAGAAAATAACAACTCGGGTTGTTCTTATAGTACAAAGTACTTGAGAGAACAAAATAAAAAAGAGAAAATTACAAGAATTTTATAACCCTATTTATTATGTATTTTGGAAAATTTTGTTAATAGATAGCTTCATTTATTTAAAAAAAGAAAAAGAAAGTATAAAAGCTTATAAAAATAATATCAATTTCAATTGGGCAACAAAGGAAAATTCTTCTTCTGTTGACTTCACAAAAAATCGAATGAGAAAAAGAGGAAAGCAATGGACAAAGAGATGGAAGGTTTGGAAGTTTCATTTGTCAATTTATATGCAACATTTTTTCCACATGGGAGAGGGAAATTAAAAACAAATTTCATTGCGGGAGAAAATGTCAACCTTTTTCAAAATAAAATTCCTTTCTTTTTTTAAAAAATTAAAGTTATATATAATATCTCCATTAATCATTAATAATATCATCACTTAAAATAAAACAACAACTCACATGATTGTACGCGCATCCTAGCATAACTCAACGGTTCAAAGAAAAATAAATTATACAACGGTTGTAAAATTGTCTATAATTGTGAGTGCGGAAATTTAAATAAAAAAGTATACACGTGAACTTCACATGACAATAATGATAAGTTTGTATTTTGAAAAAAAAAAAAAAAAGACTTACAAGATGAAAAAAAATTGGGCACAAATGTGTATATAGTGTTTGTCAAACAAACACGGATTCTTAAGTAAAATAAGTGTACACGTGCAGCAAGTAAAGAGTTTGAGTATTAGATTAGACTTACATTGACTAGAGCCTATCATAATGTATAATTTATAAGTGCGGTTGATCTAAGTCTTCTCTCCAATGAGATTTCAAAGTTGCAATATTGGTGTTAATCTTTAACTCACAAAAGTCGAGGCTAAACACGTGAAGAGTGTGCCTCGTTTGGTATTTGGCTATAGTCAGCCTCAACCAAGATCGAGGTCGAGCATTTTCCCTTAACCCTATTTAAGGCTTAAGACAATTCATTGAGTGGGGACAAGGGTGAAGTATGCCCCATTGAGTACTTTGTTAGGCTCCCTTCTCAAGACTAATTTTGGTCACAAGATGTCACCTTGAGCCCGAATCTTGTTGTCTTTTTTGCTTGGTCGTTTTTGTAACATCTTAAAATTAGGCGGGAACATGAATAATAAATTGAGGTCGTAACATCCAAATGATAGGAATCATGCTTATATAAAAATATAATTGAGAAAGGCTTTACAAAATTGAAAATTACTATATATATATGCCAATAACAAAGACCTTTCTTTTTTGTGACTCAAAGTATTTGAGGAATTTTAAAGTTAAAACACGTTTAGCTTTGAACAATTTTACATTTTGATGACTTCTTGAGAATTCTCTCCATAAAGAATAAAACATATTGAAAAAACTTATGTTAGTTTGTGCGAATATCGTTCACTTTTAGAAGCAGTTTAAGACGAACAATAACCGTGTAGTTAGAAGATAATTAGATGAGTATCGCCGAATCCGAATTACTTCGAATTATGAATCTTGAGATGAAGGGTTAGTGTTTCCATCTTTCGGTAACGACTCAATAAATTTATAATTGTTATTTTAAAAAACTATCAATCTAAGAAGGGATCATAGCAAGCAAGGTTAACACAACAACAAAAGCTCATCTTTTGTTTTATACAATTTGGAGTCGATATTTGATTCAATTTCACATAAAGCAAACAAAACAAATATCCATCGAAAAAAAAAAAGAAAGAAAGCTAATCACAAAATGACACGTGAATAAATGACAACCGTGGATGGAACTGATGAATTAATTAGATGAAATGGCATAATAATTTAAAACAAAAGAGAGAGAGAGAGAGAGATAGAGAAAGAGAGAAAAAAAAAAAAGGTAATCAATCATCTCTGCAAAACTGCAACAAAATCAGAGCATAGAGAAAGGGAAAGACCTCAGAGAAAGACAGAGAAGAACAACCACAACAACAAAGAAGAAAGAAGTTAATTTATTTTGTTCTCTATTTAAGTTAGCACCGCCGTTTCCCATGGCGGCGTTGCAGACGACTTCACTTTTGCATAACAAATAAAAATAAAAAAATAAAAAAAAATTACCCTCTCCGAATCTGATTCCCAATTCTTCAACCCTTTTTTTCTCAAAACTACTTTCCGATCATCGTTCAGAGATTGTGTTGTTTTTTTTTTCTGATATGGATTTTGATTCAAAATCAGGAAGAATATGGCCGGTTTTTTCCCACTAGACGGCGGCGGAAGCGGCGGAAGAGTACCCAATTATCATTTTCCCACTCCAACCACCGGCGGCGAAATTATTCATCCAACAACCGAGGGGTTATTTTGGTACAAGAATTATGAGAGATTGGAAACATGGGAAGGAGAAGAACAGCAACAGCAGCAGCAACCGGCGCAAGAACAAGGGGGAGAAGGGTTTGTTTACTCCGGCGATGAATCGCCGGCAAGATCGTCGTTGGTGATGGTGAGATCGGGGAGAGGCGGGGGCGGTGGAGGAGGGCCGGTAACGAGTTGCCAAGACTGTGGAAATCAAGCCAAAAAAGATTGTGTTCACATGCGATGTAGAACTTGTTGTAAAAGCCGTGGGTTTGAGTGTGAAACCCACGTGAAAAGCACGTGGGTTCCTGCCTCTAAACGCCGTGACCGCCACCTCCGTTCCGACGGCCTTAACTCCAAACGCCCTAAGGACACCCACTACCACCCCACTTCTTCAGGTTAACAATTCTTCTTCTTTTTCTTTTAATTTTGCCTACTTTTAACACAAAACCCTCAATTAATTCTTTTCTCTTTTTAATTTAGGGTTGGACATGGGGAATTTTCCGACGGAAGTGACCACACCGGCAGTGTTTCGGTGTGTACGAATGACAAGCTTGGACGAAACCGACGACCAATATGCGTATCAAACAGCTGTCAATATCGGAGGCCGTATTTTTAAAGGCATTCTTTACGATCACGGCCCTGAACAACCACCTCCCCCTCCCTCCTCCTCCTCCGCCGCATTGCTCGATCCAACTCCGCCCTACCCGACTCCTCTCTCCACCTATATCACCGCCGGTACGCAATTTTTTCTTCCTCCATCATCTTAGCAATGAATAGGTGAAATTGAAATGAAAAGAAAAAAATTAATTAATTAAGTGAGTGAAGGAATTGAAGTTTCGAGTTTGTATTAAAAGTATATAATTTTTTTTTATGAATAAATTTTTAAGCTTGTAATTTTTCAAGGGAGAGTTTGCATTAATTTGCCGCCATTGTTGGAATTTCGATGCTCCTCTTTTCTTTTCTTTTCTTTTCTTTTTTTCATTTCTTTTTCTTGTCCTGGTTTGAATTATTTCTCTTGGTTTCGTACTTGGTTGGGCAAATTATCATAACCCTTTTATATTAATTATTTTTAATTTAAATCCTATGCTTTTAATTTTTCTTCATTTAATTATTTCAATGAATTTCAACCTCTTGCCAATTTGTATCTAAACAAACATCCAATAAAACGATCGATTGAATAATCTTGATTGAGTTTTCAATTTTTCTAAAAAATATTTAGTTCATTTTAATGTTCTATTTCACGTATATTTCTTTGTTGTGTGTTATTAGGTTTTCTTTTTATTAAAAAAATTAAATAGAAATTTCAAAATATTGATGAACTAACAGAAACTAATAAAATTTTTGTTTTGTAAAATGTAATCAGCAATTCAGCATTTCAATCAATAATCGCAATTAATGTTTTTATGAAGAAAAAATGTGAATTGCTGTAGTTAGTCAACTATGAATGTGACATGTTTATATTATTTCGTATTCTGATTTTTATTTATTATTAATATTCTTTTTACTTCTCATCATCAACAATTTTTGTTCTCTTTTTTTATAACAAAAAATGATAAAGGAAATGAGTAGTTATTGTTGTTGTTTTTCAATAACTCATATCATATTCTTGATTTTTTTTCCTTTTCAGCTACTCTATACTTTGCATCTGTCAAGTTATTAATTACTTGAAAAATATTACTTTAATAGTTAAATTTTTATTGAGTTTTCTGTTCTCTTTTCTTTTTGATTAATGTTTCCTTTCAAATATGCATTTGAATTTCAATCTATCATCTTTAAAAGAAGTTGATGATTTCAGATTTTTGGAACTAACCTTCAATTTGATTTCCTGATATTTTATCATATATTTTGACTTTATAGTTTAAATATGTAATTTGTTTTGCTTTTTACTTATGAAGTATACAATAGGAACGTGTATATAACTTTTTTTAAGATACAAATTTAGTTTATCATATGGATCAATATTAGTTTGTAAAAATTTTGAATTTTTCAAAACTCTATTAGATATTTAGACACAAGATAGAATGTTTTAGGAATTGATTAAACATCTTTATTTTAAAGACAAAGTAAACACAATTTTTGAAATTCATGGATTAAACTACCATAACTCTCCCATAGTATTACTTAATTATTTCCAGCCCTAATGACTGAGTCAAATATAATTAACTCATCTGTGTAAAGAAGGAAAAAAAATGATAATTGGTGCTATATTCCAATAAAAAAGGATTTCTTTTATGTCTCATATTTATCAATTTAATTGAAACTTATTGAAATAGATTTGTTTAATCATTGGTAATGAAATTATCTCATCATGGAGTTGTAAAAAATATGAGAAGACAACACACACATCTCTAGGGCTTACAATTGCTATTAGTTGCTTTACCATATGTTAGATTTATGCTATCTCTCTCTAGAATAGTGTTTAGTAATTAATATTTAATTAAATTATTGAGAATAATGATTTCTTCCCTCAAGTCATAATAAGAACTTAAGTTAAGGATATAGAAATAGATTACAAAATGATGAATGCATGAATTGGAGAGTCCAAAAAACATTTTCTCATTCAAGTTGGGTTTTCATTAACTTAAGTTTTGTAAAGAACTAAACTAAGACAAAAGACATGATTGTTTTAATTAAATGTAATTTGTTTTCAATTTATGAAATGGGAGGGTTTACAAATTCATATGTAGGTATCTATATCTTAATTATTATTACTACCTAAATACACAATCCCAAATACAAGAATAAAGTTGATAACAATTTATATTTTAAAGTAGAAAAAGCTGCATAATTACTTTGAAAGTTCTCTCAAATTTATAAGCATGTTCACCCACTCCATTGATGCCTACCTATGCTACTTAATTATAATCTTATACCCTTGTAGCTTGTATATATTATCCATAATTTAGTACATTGCATCACTCCAAGATTTTGATTTATTATTTTATGTGTACATATCTCCATATATGTTTAACAATCTTAATTTGTTTGATAAACCGATAGAAAATAAAGGAAAATAATCTTCTATTCCTAGGTTTTCTTCCTTCAGTTTCATTATTAATTTCTTTCAAGTTCTTGTACGAATGATCTAAAACTTTTTTTGGAAAGAACAAATGAAACTTTGACGGACCATTTCAAAACAAAGTTTTGCTGGCTCACTTTTCGCTCTTGCCCTTTGCACTCAATTTGTTTAGCATCTGGATGAACTTCGCACATTATTGTTGATTGTCGTAGCAGAGGTGAAAGTCATGGAAGATATGTAAGAGGAGAAGACGAGGGAAGAAAAAGAAATATATTAAATAAAAAAGTTTAGGAAAAGTTATAAAACCTTATTTTGATAAACGGATCTAATATCATTTTGGCACAACTTTTTAGGTCAATCTATCAAGTTACTCTTTTCTTTTTTTCTATACCCTAGCCGATTACAATGAATCTTTATGAAGAAGAAGAAACTAATCTTTCCATCTTTTAAATTGAGCTGCTTTGATTATTAACAATACGAAGAAGAAGAAAAGAAGAAAATTTCTTCATCCATCCATTGGTTTTTTAAGAAAGAGTTTCATGGAAAAAACTTACATAAATAAAAGAATTAGTAGATGCTCACCAACTTTGAAGAATAAATTTGTTGTCATCCAGTTAGTAAGAGTAACGGTGAGATAGATATACTCATCATTAGTATTTTGTAGAATTTAATCAAGAAAAAATGTATGATAATAATTAAACAACAAATCATGAACCATTGTGTATGCAATATATTATAGATTGATAATGTAATATCTATGTACAGTGACTTGCTATAGCATCAAGGGAAAAAATGGTCAGTCATATAGTAACAGTAGAGGTAAAACCCAAAAATATATAAATAAATAAATATCTCATGAAATTAGAATATATCAATTAATTAAATTATACATATATATTTTTTTTATCGTACATTGATCATTCTATTCTACAAAGTAGGTCTCTAAAAAAATAATTGATTAGGATCCCCTTTAATTACAAGCTAACTAAACTTTACTTATGCCATTGAAAATAACTAAATTAACTCTCAATTGGGTGTGTGACTTTTTAGTTCTTTTTTGAAATTATTATGTATTATTTTTAGTACAACCAAAGGTAAAGTAAAGAATTTTGAATATTTTTGATCTCGTAAGGAAAAACTATATGTCAATTATTGTTTGAATATTTTTGATCTCCTAAGGAAAAACTATATGTCAATTAGGTTAACAATAATTATATACTTTATTATAACAATAATAATTGTTGTTATTTTTAATATATAACATTGGTTTATAAGTTTCTTCTAGTTGGTGAATGAGTGTGGTCCTAATTCAATAATTCCAGGGATTGTGTTTTAAAAGTTGTAGAGCATGTTTTTACTTGTGATTTTTTGTTGTACTTTTACGGGTTTTACTTTAATGGTTTTAAATGGGCGTTAGGAGAAGTGAAATTGTTTGGTCGCTAGAGTTCCAATGTAAAATATTAATAAGTCACGCAATTACGAATTTCATCGACTAAACAACGAGTGAACTCTCCTCTCATTCAACTCTTATATTCGTTAGACTAGAAATGCCCTAAATTGTTTTTTAACATCGAATTAAGATGTATGTTCGTTACTAATAAAATGTTTTGTTACACTTTTTTTGAAAAACTTTTCAAAGTTGTGACCATATAATATTTAGGTGTAAAAAGTTGAACTAAGTAGGTGGCTACCATATTATTTTTTAACTATCGCTAAACCAATCTATCATAATTTTAAAAGATACAATAATTGAACTCACAAAAAGATAAGGGATAAAAAATCTCGACTCCCATGCAACTTTCCAGTAATATCAAACTTTAAATTCTAATTTCGTTCTAGATTTTATCATTTTCAAGATCAAATTTTCGATTCCAAAATCATAATTTCATCTACTATAACTTCTTATATTTATCCTATTATCATTCATAAACTATTTGATGTCATTTCCATTGATTTTAACTACTATGTTATTTAACACACACTCATATATATCTTATTCATTAAAAATAAAATCAACTTTCTATACACAAAATAAACCGAAGCACAATAATTAATTAAACAAATTAAAGACATGAAAGACTTCACATAGCATAAAAAGTTGTGGAGAAAAAGAAAGTGAAGAGAAAAACGAACCTGTGATAAATACAGAACGAAATGATGTCAAGAGATCCGGATTCAAACAAGCGGCGATAGTGACGACGCCGGCGCCGGTGGATTGAAGCAATGAAGAG
Source organism: Cucumis sativus (assembly GCF_000004075.3). Classification (NCBI taxonomy): domain Eukaryota; kingdom Viridiplantae; phylum Streptophyta; class Magnoliopsida; order Cucurbitales; family Cucurbitaceae; genus Cucumis; species Cucumis sativus. Next base: position 3,552,544 of record NC_026658.2, read on the forward strand.
AAATGGAAAACGGTGAGATTGACGGAGACGGCAAAGAACTTGTAAGGGTTTGTTTAAATTTCCAAAATTTAAGATCTTATTTTCTCGCATTGAATCATAAGCAAAGCCATCATGAGTTCTTTGTTCCCTCCTTTTAAATTGGTGAAATTTTCAAATTTTAGACTGAATTTTATATTATATATATATAGAAAGTGAGAGAGAGAGAGACGATTAAAACTCTCCTCTCGCTTATTAATAAATTTATTTGTTTGTTTCAGAAGTTCATAAAAAGAAAAGAAAATTCAAGCTTTTTTTTTTTTTTTTTCTTTTTCTGTTGTGGTTCAACATTTTGAATATTTTTTAATAGATTACCAAGAAAAGATAATAAATGATAATTGAGTTTGAATTCTTAAAAATAAAATAATCATTAGATAGAAGTTTTAGTTCTTTTAATCACTGATTAATCAATATACATTTTTCTAAACTTAAAGAGAAGCTTGTGATATATATATTTACATGGATTTTTACATAAATTTTAAAATAACTTCAAACGAACGAAAGCTTCTTCATCTTTTAGCCAATCAAATTGACTTTTATCATGGAACATATTATTTAATTGATTGAAAAAAAAAAGATTCAAGCTGAATCAAAAGGTTAAATATTTAATTAAATACTTGGCGAGAGTAATAAAAAGAAGTTGAATAAGTTAAAAATTTTGGAAAACAAAAAATAATGATTTCATATAATTAACAACTAAAATTAAAAAAAAAAAACTATAATAATAATTTATTTTTTTAAAAAAAGGCACATAATACTAAAAATGCAATGTGCCCTAAATATAACAAAAGTAAACAAAAGTGATTTGATTTTCACCCATATCACAAAAACACTAAAAAGAAAAGTTACCCATGAAGGAAAAATAATCATGAAAATAGAAATGAAAAAAGGGGGGGAAGAAAGTAAAATTTTATGAAAAAAGAAAAGTAATTAAGAAAACCCTAAAAAGTTGGAAAAGATGAAAATAGTTGTATAGTATGGAAGTGATAAAAGAGTAGGTTTTAGGGATCACGTGAATGAAAAAATAGAAAGAAAGAAAAAAAGAGAGAAAGAAAGAGAGGAATAGGGTTTTGGGTTTAGGGCATTAGGGCATTAGGGTGGTGGCACCACAACACTGGACTTTATTACTTTATTTAATAATTAATAATGCTTCCTCTCTTATAATAATAATAATAATGTCTTATATTTGTATACTCAATCATATTCAATAGGGATATATAGCATTTTCAGTTCTACATATACTTTTATATATTACCCTTTTGTGCATCTTCCTTCCTTCCTTCCTTCCTTCCTTCTCATTAATAATATATATATATTTTTTTTGTTAAAAATATCAAAGTTAAAATACTATTTTGGTATTTATATGCTTTAAAGTCTATATGTACTTTACAATTATTATTGTTATTTAATTAGTTTGAGTAATAATGAATTTTCAGTAAATCTTAAAAACAATAATTGTTAGTCAATAAAATACTGACTGTACAATGTGATCAATATAGTTTCAAAGTTTATATCGGAATTTTAATTCGACTGACAAAAATAATATATATGTTAAACCAGAATTAGTTTAAAATGATACTAATAAATTTAATTATAAAAATTACCCTTATCATATACATCATATGTTTAGAAAGGAAAATAATGCTTGTATATTCTCTTTAGATGGATATGTATCAATATTATTTCTTGTCCATTACTTTTTCTGAACTTTTCCAAACTACCATTTGAATAGGGATCTTTTAATTTAGAATTTTGGATATGAATTGAAACTTAAAAGGATGCTTTCGTACAATAACCTAGAACCAAAATTTAATCTTCATTCCACTTTAGGTTATTAGCCCAAAATTTGACTGAAATTCCAATTAAGATAGTTTGAGACTTGAGATGTTTTCTCTAATTTCTCTTTCTAAGAATACACAGAGAAATCAAATAAAACTAAAGAAGACAACAATGAAGGATAATTAAAAGAGTTCTAAACCTACGAAAAATGGTCTTAAAGCCAAATCGACGACGTTGGAAATCTGCATACACGTGAGCCATGAGGGGTGCTTTTGAATTAAAAGAAGAAAAAAAAAGTTGTGGATATTTTTGTGGCCATCCTTTCGTAATTTTTCTCTTTTTGCTGAATACTATACACATGAGGTATATTTTAATTTTAAATCATTCTATAATTGAGATTTTGTGCAGCTAGGGTTGTGGTTTTGAGTGCATTTTTGTGCTTATCAAATTAATTTGTATCTGATGATACAATATAGTGGCCATTGGCTGAAAGTGGTTGAGAAATAAGGAGTGAATAATGAAACGCATAATTTTGTATTAGTTAAGTACTTTAGGTAATGTTTAAATGTGGATTATTGGACTGCGAGAGGTCGAGAGAAAACGCAATACCCATGATTAGGGTTTTATTTTGGTGCTTTGCTTTTAACTTAAAAATGCTTCCTAATCTTCTATACCATTGATTCATTGTAATAACAAAATAAACACATAATATGTTTGAAAAATTGCTAAAATCACACATAAATCACTATTTGAATGAAATAAATACAAAATAAACATTAACCGTAATTGAAATAGTATATATATAAGGAAAAAGAAAAAGAAAAAGAAATTAAAAAAATATTGTGGAAGGAAAAGGGTTATAAAAGTAGTGGGGGGATGTGGTAAAGGATATCACTGAATCTTTGGCTAACCAATTCTATGAGATCTACAAAGTATAGGCCTTTTTATTTTGCTTTAATATATATAATAATGTAATTGTTATCTTTCTCATAATTATATTTATTATAATACAAATAATGCTGACTTCTTTTTAATGTGCTCACTCAGCATAACATAACAACACCATCTTCTTCATAATTCTTTTTAAATAATGAACAAAAATTGATACTTATGAAGGAAAAATAAAATCCTTTTTGGACTCATGAATCGAAAATTTTGACTCGGTTTAAGCCATTGGAGAAAGGTAAGTTTATTGAAATTTTATGAAATTTCTTTTTAAATCGTAATAGTGATTTGTAGGCTTTTTGTTTTTATTAGGTTTGTATCAAATATTTTTAATTTTTTTGTTATTTCTATTTAGTAGTAGGATCAACTTTCAAATTTTTGTTTTCTAATAAGTCTTCATTATTTATTGTGAATGAAATCTCTCTTCACTTGTTTGAAAACTTATATGGCTATAAGATTGAAAAATATAATATTCTATTACGCATAGTATCCAATTAATCTTCCCTAAATTCATCCCTTCAAACACGTTAAGAATTGATTTTGACATATTTTTTAAAAAGTTTTTATTTTAGAACTTATAAAATATAAAATCGATAGTTTCTATTAGGTACATTTTGTTGATGGTCGTTCTAAGTATGACACAAAGTCCATGAACGAACACAAACCTAAAGGAAACTAGAAGGCAACATGGGAAAATGTGCTTTGTCTTAAAAAGAAAAAAGTTAGGACTTTGGATTCTAGGGTAGACTAGTCAAGCCAAATAAGATATATATATATTAATTAATAAATAATAAAGTCAAGCTTGATTTGGCGTTTTGCAGTCTCAACGTTGTAAACTATACCTAAAGACGTTACTAGAGCGTTATACATGTAATAATATATATGGAAGAGATATCATAAGGTTTATTTGACGATTTCAAAGAAAAAGAGCAAACAATCTCCAAATGAAGGATGAATGTTTTACTTTTGTTGTGTTTGTTTATGTGAGGAACTTTTACATATACTTCACAAAGTGTGACCGAAACTATGAAAAGTGGTCAAAAGATCAAGTCTACACAACAAGTTCACAATGATGATAGAATGTACGAGAACGACATGTGTCTAGTACATTTTAAAGTATAGATACTTGGTGGATATACGAATCAAATTTTTAAATAGCAAATGTGCATGATTTTGAAATGATAGAATGATTATAATTAAAATGTTTCCATTTTTGAGTGATTTCTATTTTAAATTTGGATACATAATTGATATTGACTATTTGAATTGAAACATTTTGAAATTGATAGACCCATCAGTCTAAGGACATTTTTAATTATAATAGATTATGATGGCACCATTACAAAAAAAGTCTTACAATAAAAATATACTGTGTCATAATCATTACTGCACACACAAAGTATTTAAACCTAAAATAGCTAAATTCCTTAACACCCATTATTAAGGATTTACAACTCTTTTTTCTTTTGTTTAATTTACTACTGCTTCTTTTAAACCTTTTTAATAAAAACTATTTCAAATCACAAAATATTTATTGTTATAGTAAAATATCATGTTGGCGTGGATAATAGTTTATAGGAAGTCTATATTAGATATAGAAGTCGAGGTGATATTTTTCTATATTTAAAAACAGGATATTTATTTAATTTACTATATTTAAAAATAAACCTTTAAAAATTTGAAAATGTTAACTAAACCCTAAATTTCAAATCAATCATTTTATGTCTAGTTATTATCTTAGGAATAATATATATATATCAAACTTAGAACAAAGGAGATAATATTTAAGGGCTAGTGATAAACCTAACGGTTTATGATTAATCGTTATATTTTTTTTCGCAAGTGTATTGTATTAAATGCTGAGGGATTTGAACCTGAGACCTTTTGTCCACAGGAACATACAGGTACTAGTTGAGCTAAGCTCATGTTGACAATCTAATCGTTATATTGGTAACTGTTCCAGACAAGAACTTCTCAAACCACATAATATGGAAAGCTAACTCTTTATTTTTCAACTATTTTGTTACTTTCTTTCATATAAACATACAAATTAATCAAATATAGAATTCTTTACTCAATGAATTTCTCAGCTATAAAAGTTATGCTAATAATTTTTTCAATTAATAAGTGTAATTCCAAGCTTTGATGCATATATATGTGTGTGCCTAACTCATTTGAACTATGGTCGGTTTGACCAATACCTACCCTAATTCTATCATGGGATGGTTGCAAAATTCACTCTGAATTAAACTTTGTTCCTACTAATCATAATTTTCTAGAAAAAAAAGGGATGGTTTGTTTGAGGTTTTAAACAATAATTTATTAGAAAGTTTAAAACTTTCCCAAGCAATTTTGAGTTGACAGCACTGCTAGAGTTGATATAATAATTGAGGACAAAGCCAAAGCTTCCAAAAGAAATGGCTTTTTGGGTATAGTGAGATATAGGGTTAGTTTGAGTAAGTGCGAAGATACTATTTGGTTGAATGAGATATGTTTGCAATGCATTTGGTGAAACTTGGAGAATCAATTTGATACTGTTTGTTTGTTTGTTTTGTTTGGGGGCCAATTCTTTTTAGCTCTCTCACTTTGCCATCTGGCAATGCCATTTCCAAACTAATACCAAATCTAAACCATTCAACTATTTCAACTGCTTTTCCCTCAGTCAAACGTACATTCTTGGTCTTACAAACACATTTTTAGGGTTTATGTCAAATCACTACGTTCTTGGGGAAGGGAAAACAATGAAGAGGAGATTGGATTAGGAAGCTAAATACACACATTTTTATGCTTTTTCCCATCCAAATCCACGTTGTGGCTATGCATGTCTGGAAATTTTCAGGACCCCTTTTACTTTATGGATATTTTGAAAAGAACCAAGTTATGATGTTTGAAAAGTTTTGAGGTCTTAAGTCTAAAATTTAAGGAGTTGGATAAAATCTTCTAAAGTATGAAGAAAACAAAACCAGACAAAATCAAACACATTCTTAACAAATTTTGATTAAAAAAGTACAACTAATTTTAGAAAAAGAAAAAAGAAAGAAAGATAGAAAAGAAACAACATTTGTCAATTACTTTTAACTAGTTCTAAGATTAATCTCTACAATTAGTATATTTTGTTTAGCTTATTTTTATAGAAGTTTCAGGTTCTCAATAACATCACCCATTTTGTTTAATACAGTAGGAGTATGAGGAATCAGATTTCAAACCTCTTAATGGCTAACATATCTGTATGTTAGTTGTGGTGTATGCTCACTTTGACACGATATTTTCAACTGAAATTAAAACCGTTAAACTGTTAGGTTTGAAAGAATTTAAATTGTTTAGTCCATTCACAAAAAGTGACCTTAGCAGGAGAGTTAATAAAATATCATAAAGAATAATACAATAAAGATATTTTATTATATATGAAAAGACCCCCAATAAAAAAACCCTAACATTAGTACTATAACAAAAACAAATTAAAAGTAATGTTATGCTGATATCTGATTTGATAAGATAGTTTCGTCAATTGATTCTGCGGGACCAAATGGTAAAGCTGATTCTCAATTGACGGGTTCTCAATACTCAAAATATTACATTTTGATTTCATACACAAATATTGGAAAAGAAATCACTACCTTTTTTCAAGTTGCCTACACATTATTTATCAAGTATCTAAAACCAACCCTCTGGTTCCTCAGCTGCAGATCCTTCTTCCATATTGCTTGGAGCTTCATGCATTTAAAAGATCGATCATTTACTTCAAAACAGGCGCAGATCGACTCTTCTTTCATCTTTTATAGATTGCAAATCGAGAATATAAGCAAGTCGGTCTCTACTCTCCATGAAGAAATGGTTAATAACATGAAGCTTTCATAAAAACTGGAATGTAGAAGGCGAAGCTTTCATAAAAACTGGAATGTAGGAGGCAAAGTGAGAGGTTAGATGTATTAACAGTGGTGCATCACAGTTGTTGGATCAAGAATCGTGTCGTCATGAGTCGGCTATTTCGCATTCTGTAGCTTCCTCTTGGCCTCCACAAGTAGTAGTAGTTGAGCATGCTTCTTTTTTGTTTCCTTTAGCTTCTTCTCTAAACTGTTAACCTGATTTATCACAAGCAGATAGAAGCTTCATTAAAATTATAAGTCACAAAATTGATAGAACTTAATAGAACAAACATGGCCTCAAATTTGATCACCTCTACCAGTTATGAAGAAAAAAGGTCCTTATTTTGAACGTAAACTATATATATACCCACCAGTTCTTGCAATTTAATTTCTTTGGTCGCATGGTCTTCGCACCTGTGGAACACAACCTTTATTCTAATTGCAAAATAGATGAGAAATAATGCTAGAAACAGGCATCGAGGAGACTTCAAACCAGGTAAGGAATGAGCATGACAAGTGAACAATATCCGTGAACGTTGCTAACTGCAATAAATTATACCACTTAGGCAATGCACAAGGTGGAAATAGAAAGATTCAATTTCTTATATGTTGTATGTACCACCATGTGCTTTCCTTCCTTCTGGAGCATGTTCATTCCCTACATTTAGTTTTTGTTTATCAATAGTTTTTCTTTCCTTTTTTCTTCATAGCCTCTCCTTACATCTAGGGTTCTAACATTGATTGTATATGAGCAATGAAGGAAGGTCGTTTCTTTGTAAGACTCGGACCAATTAATTAAAGCTCCAACAATTAAACTCCACTAAAGCTCCAAAGAGGATTGAATTAACAATGTTTGTCTAGCTATTGCAAAGAATGTAAATAGATGTACCTCCATGTTATTGGATGAACTTTGAAGGTACCTAATATTTAAATAATGCAAAAAACAATGGACGAAAGGTTTAGGATATAAAAAACCTCCTAAATAGTTCAATGTTCTCTTCACAGATACGATCAACATATGACTTTCCTGAGACATCAAAATCCTGGGTAGAGTTCAGTTCGTTGTTTGAACCCTGGAATGGTATACAAAAAGTAAGAAAAATGTGTTACTTCTGCCGTATCAAAATTAGTTCACTAAAGCAGGAGCTGCAAAGCTAGTCATCAAACTTTCAAGCATAGACTATTGATGACATTTAACAGGTGGTTGATAGGTGATTATAGCAGCTTTCTGCCTAATCAATCTCTCTAATCTGTCCAGCTAATTATCGCTACTCTACATATCTCCATGAAAGTATGATATTGTCTATTTTGGACAAGTCTTCATGACTTTGTTTTTTGTTTCACACAAGAGGTCTCTAAAAAACGTGAAACATACAGACAAACACCTTTTGGGTATTATCATCAAAGACCTCTTAATTTCTCAAAACATGGTAAGAACGGTAATTCTCAAATGCCATGTAGAATGAATTAGTGTAATGCATTTATTCAAGGATACTAACTTCGGAAGGACCATCATATTGTTCCTTAGCCAATTTATTCTGAATGTTAGCAGCAGGTCCAATAGAAGCTTGTTTAGTCTTCTCCAGATAATATAAACCCGGGGGCTTATATCCCATCAAATGACAGCAGGATTTCCTGCAACAAATGATACAAAATACACCCGTCAAAATAACCTTGCTCAGGCACTAGTTAAAATATAAAAAAAAAAAAATGAGATGAAGGTTGCCAATGTACATCAAGTTCCACAATTCCACTTTCATCAAGAGGAATGGTCAACAACAAAAACTGTTGGTTGATTAAAAAAAAGAACAGTATCACACTTTATGCAATGATACAATTCAAAATGGACATGAATGGGACAATTAAAGTTAAAGTTGTAAGGAAGAAAAAAAAAAGTTAAAACGATTTGGTAGATAATCCTGCTACTAACCCATACGCATTTGGAAAGAAGACTTAGAAACGCAAGAAACTTAACGTACCAATACTCCATTACCATTTGCTTCAGTTTAGTTTCAAGCCGGATAAATGCAGATGATCTCTCAAATCCCTGTTTGTCATGCACTGGCTCTAAGAAGTTTGCTTCAAGAACTCCTATAGAAAATAAGCAGTATCATAAAAGCATAGTTAGACTTCAGAGAAAATTTGATGAATGATCAGAAAGAATAAAAAGAAATCGCAAATTTGCAATACCCACAACACCATGCCCTTTAAAAGAACCATCACCAGTAACTTTCCAGAAGGGCTGTAAATGACGTGATATTCTGGTTAGTAAAATGGCTGTTTGTAACTATTACACAAGACACATCAAAATACTAGAAACCCCCTTCGTAAAGCTGGAATGTTCAATATGATAGACTGAGTTTTCCCCCATAATGAACATACGGGCTAATTGCCCAGCAGAATATTTTCCAAGTAAATTAGCAATAGAAGTCTGGAATGCCTAAAAGTTTCATGGTTAAGTTTTTTTTAACTTACCAAAATAAGTCGGTTTTTGTGATACACGTTGAACCCACAAACTCCAACAGCTGGTGCCTCTTTTATAAAGCCAATGGTTGTCTCCACCGAGGCCTTAAGACACACGGTAAATAAATAAACAATGTAATATCAAAGCAAACTTGACACTTTCTGCAAGTGGATAATTTAACTCTAAAAACCTCGTTATTCAAAACATTAGAAACTATCTTTCTCATTGAAAAAAAAAAAAACAAAAACAAGAGAAGCAAAGAACTATAACCAATCAGACTTATGTGTGTAAGAGAAATGAAAGGAAGATTTCACTTCTTTAGTAGCCATTGACAGAAAAGGGAAGGCAGTTTCTCAAGAAACGACACAGTAGAGAGAGAAAGATTGAAAAGAAAGTTTCTTAGATTTCATCATTGAGCATAACACAAAAAAATGTAGAGCTCGTGCCTGAAAGAAGGTAATGTTCAAACTAAATTTTTTATAGGCTTTTGGAAAGTACTTTTTTTCAGAAGTTATATCTGAAAATGGGGAAGTCACGTCAGTGAAGCAGTATTGAGAAAGAGATCATTGAATTCTAAGCAAGTTATTGAAAAAAAAAAAAAAAAAGAGAAATAGACCTCCTAGAACAAATGGTGAAATTGCTTATAACATTATAGAATTATGATGTAATAAGTAGAACAAGATAGTGAAGAATAAGATAGTTAAAACAGTTAACCATTCTAACTGTTTTTGTAACAACTCCTCCACAACTACCTTGTAACAAACTCTCGAGCTTCTTAATAAATACCCCATCTTTTAGCCTACGAGGGCAGAGAATTCATTTTGGAAAATAAGTCATACTTTGAATTACATCAAATTATTATAAAAAAACAAAAACAAACATACAAAGGAAAGGGAGACAAAGAAGAAAGATGCAAATTGTATTTCATCCAATTCCTCCATTTCCTCTCTACCATATGTTTTTATAAGAAAAACAGCACCGAAGTGCCCAGGTTTTCAAAACACTTTATGCAATGATAATAAAATTACACTAGCACCATTGCCTCTATTTTTCTGTAAGAGAAGATTATTGTGCAATGATTTAGTGATAAAATATCAGCAAAATTATTTGATGCTTCAACACAGACCGAGAAGCGAGAACTATAACAACCATTTTTTTATAGTGGAGCAAATCAAAACTAACCTGAACTACGTGTAGGTGAGGCTTATATTTAACTACTTTTGAGTACTTCAAGTCATCTGCAATACTATGCTGCTCAACTGGTTTTCCCCTCAGGATGATGTTGAAGTTTGTAAATCTTTTCAGATATAACGTTGAAATATATGCCTATACCAAAATCAAAAGTTTTCAGGCAAAAGAAATTATTGTGAAATATACAACCAATTTGGAGACGTTAAATGAAAAGTTACCCTTAATGAATAGCGAATTCGATAAGAAATATGTGATTGCAATTCAGCAACGCTCTTACGCAGTTTTCTCAAACCTCCTTGATTAGCTTCATCCCTCAACCGTATATCCTATCATCAAAGATCGAAAAAAAATTAGAGATGCTTTTCATACAAACCAATTTAAGTTTACATGGAACAGGGTGTCTTAAATAAAATTCTCAAGGCAACTTTTAAGAAAGCTTTGCACATTTGTTAAGATAAAATACACAACTAGCATTTCTTTTTATAAAAGAATAAACTAATGTAAAACTAAATCCCTAGATGAAGAAAAAACTTATGACTCAAAAATGAGAGGAAAGGAATCGAAATTTTGTATCCCAACAATGGGAAAGTATAGTCATTTTCCAGAATACATAATTACCATTCAGAAAAATTAATCTACTAAATAATGTAATGCCAAAGTGATGTTTAAAGTTTGTCCTCCATCCCCACAGTTTTTGTATAACAAAAAAATAATGGTAATTAAGAAAGTGAAAGTTTAATGAATGATGCAGGAAGAAACCAAAGGTCTGAAATTGCCGGAGACAGCAAAAATGTAAACATTGGACAAACATCACTAGTTTTTTAAAATTAATCATGTTTGCAAATACTCACATCCAAATCAAGCAATTTCCTCTGAGTAAGAAACCAAAGGTCTTAAATTGCTACTCAACAATAATTTGAAATGAAGCTAATCAATAAAATGTGAAATACCTCATCCTCATCGTCAAAATTCAATTCATAAATGCCTTCATCATTCAACCAGAGATTGAATATGATAACTTTTGTTCCATGACGTCCAATATCTCCAAACTGCAGATGAAATCACAAAAAAGACAAAAAAAATAAAAGTAAAATAAAATAAAATAGCAGAGACAGAGAGCGAGAGAGAGGTACCCTCATTTGAAATTGCATCTGAGATCGGTAACAGTAAGGGGTGCTATTTTATCATTATTTAATTTATATCTACATTTTTATTTGTAACGAAATAACTATTAAACTGAAATAGAATAGAACCATGGGGCAATCAAACTTTCAAGTATATCAGTAATGGTACATGCCAACACAGGGTTCATAGTGTCAACTGCAATTTCTTATGACTTGTCAACCAATTTGAATTCGAATAGCCAATGGCATAACATGCACATATCACAACCTCCACCCCGTTTTTGGAGAAGATAGGGTTTGAGAAAAGGTTTTCGCAAATGATAAAAAGCATGTTTAAGAAAAGGAATGTTGTAGGCTAGCAAGTAGCAACTAAGAGAGAACAACAGCTTAGATAGCATACAACTACGTGTATAAAAGATATACAACTAGTCTCACAACCTATAGTATTATGAATCCATGTGAATGTCACTATTGCATATGAAAATGGCAAAGAATCACTCACTCACTAACAAAAATGTATGAAAAGTAAAATAATATGTATAATGAAATACATAAGACAAAAGCATGATAAAATGGGTGCTAACATGGGCATGCATGCACAGACAACACAATCTGGACAAGCATGACCGTGACACAAACCATGCTACCAGTAACACTTTAACAAGTCTACACCACTTGTGCATACTGTTGGAATTCTTTCCTTTTTTTCTAGGCTTTTTCCTTGTTAGAATCCTAGAATAATTATGGAAAGATTATGGGAATGTATTCCTTATTTTCCTAAATCTTTTCCTTTTTTATTCCATTGTGTACTCTATTTATTCTCCCCTGTACCTATTGTTTTATTCATTAGAAAATAATAACAACAAACAATCGTGGTTTTTCTCCCGGTACTCGGGTTTCCACGTAAATTGGTGTGAACTCGTTGTCTCTCTTTTCAATACATACAAAGTTTAATATATAAAAAATGGTGAATATTTGATCAAATTCATTTAGAATATATTGCATCTGAAGTTTAAATTAACACCACATACACTACGCATGATAAAGTATTATTACATAGTGAAACTATGTTTCTTTGGACTTTTGTCCCTTGCTATTACATTATTTAATCACTTTGGAACTTGGAAGTTCAATAAATTGAATGGATTCACACAAACCTGTATCAGGAGGTCCTCCTTTGATGAAAAAGGAGACCATTCAAGGATAGTTTTCAAATTAGAAGACCAATCGTCTTGAGAGCCATTTACTATTGGTTCTGCCCAATGTCCCGAAATATCGAAGTCAATCTATAATACAGTCCAGACAGAAAGTAAGAAGACTTCGCTGTTAGGGAGGTTAAGGTGAATGCAGAGGGCAGTGGAGGCAACTAGCATAGTAAAGACAGAGAATATTACCATTGGAACAATAACATCATCCTGGTTGGTCATCCGTAGAAAGGTGTAGGACAAAAGGCCAACACTCTGAGTTGCAGTGCTAAATGATATAAGAACACAGGGGGAAAATATGAGAATTAATTCAGCACTGAAAACATAACTTCAAAACTCATTGCACTTATCACAAAAGGGAAAAGAAAATGAATTAGATTAATGATGAAAATTTGAGTTTAAATAGTCAGCCAATATATGTTATCACTTCCCATCAATGAACTCACACAATCTGACATCAAAACTCTAGCACATGGTTCTTTAGACAGGGGAAAAGGGTTTTAGGGTGTGGAATCCCAACCCTTCGGAGAGATTCTCATGCAACTCCTCTTTTTGCAGGCTTATTGATCCTTCTCCCTTAGGTGAGTTGGTTTTCTACTCTCTGCACTTTGGAGCATTAAGATCCCTAAAAAAGTCAAGTTCTTTACTGGTAGGTTTTGTTGATTTTATGGAATAAGTCTATATTTCATTCATTACTTAATAGAGATACAAGCCTATATATAACCATAGAGAAATACACTTAAGGAAATAATATCAAATAATATCTCCAGAATAATATCTCCTAAGAATAATCTAATTATATTAATAGGTTTTACATGGAAAACTTTACACTTTGGATCACTTTGTGAAGAAGACACCCTAGTTAGTTGGTCTGTTTTGTTTTGTTGTCTTCTTTGTCGGAAGACTGAAGACAACTTAGGTTTCTTAGGAGATGCGAGTTCACAAGAATCGGGTGAAGTGATTTCTTTCAGATTTTTGGTTCCTCGCTTGGTGTGTACCGTTTGGAAACTTAAAATTCCAAAAAAGGTGAAGTTCTTCCTTTGGTCCCTTGCCTATAGAAGCCTTGATACTCAAGACAAGCTCCCAAGGAAACTTCAATACTCTTCTCTTAGTCCTTCAGTTTGGAGACCCTAGACCACTTGTTTCTGCATTGTGACTTCGCCATGAAGGGGTGGATTCTCTTGTTTAGCAATTTCAGTTTGGAGTGCTGCCTCCCAAGCAGGATTGACGGGATTGATAGCAGAGGTTTTGGACCTAGAGGAATATCCTTTGGAGATGTGCTACTCAGTCACTTTTATAGTGTATTTGGAACAAGAGGAATAGCAGAATATTTGAAGATAAGTCTGTCTCTTTTGATTATCTTTCGGAGTTGTTCAACATACAGCTTCTTGGTAGTGTACAAATTACACCAATTGCTTTTGTAATTATAGTCTCTTGATGATTTCTAACAACTGGAAGGCCCTTATTCACTAGTGTTTTTGGGGGTTGTCTCAATCAACCCTCGCCTTTAGGCTGTTCTGAAGAAGATAGCTTAGATTAAGTTATTAAGCCTTATGGCATCTATTCTTATCAATTTAAACCCTGGAACAAGGCTATAATTTTTTATCGTTCCTCTTTAATAAGAAACACTGCAGTTCTACAAAATTGAGGTTCTAATACATCAAATTACCAACTTTGGGAAAGCCTCTCCCATCTTTCTTGTGATGGGAAAGAATCTGAAAGACTCATTCCATTGCTCACTCAGAATCTAACATCACGAAAAAACATGAAATTCAAACTGTACATACAGGTTCCCTAAGCAAAATAAACGATGCAACCAGATAAAGAATGGTAAATGTAATTGCAAGGAGACAGCGAAAAGAAAATGCACAATTAAGATTTTATTAGATGTTCTAGAAGTAGAACAAGAAGTACCCTCCACGAACCGCACGAGTGAAAACAATTGCATCAGCTCCAAGTCGCATGGTGCTCGTTTTAAATCCATTCCCATCTGGAACACACGCGAGTTGGATGTCATAAAAACAACAAACCAAATCACTAACGAGATTCTGAAGTAAGTTAGTAAGACAAATCATGAAATCATAACAGTTTCTGGATTTGCAAAGAAAGAAATTACATTGTCCTATCGTTGTGTTTGACTTCTTTGAAGAGTAACCTAAACTCATACATTTCCGAATGCCGGCAGGATCCATTCCCCCACCATCATCTGCATAAAATATGACTTGTCATTAGATCCTGAACTAGAACTGCATACAATAAAATTAACAAGAATAACAGAATACCATGGAAAAGTAAAGCTGGAGAATTATCCTTCATTATATCAACTTTATCAACCTTCACAAACGTTGCCCCATTGTGTATCTGAAATTGATGAAGGGATGTTTTTATAGGAGGCCACACCACAGTCAAGTAATTTTATAAAACGTCATCTATATGACTTCCTTCTTTTGGCCTTTCCTTTTCATCATTACTTTATCCTACTGCCCATCTAATATAACTTAAGAACTTTGCACCTCTCCTTTTACATGATCAACTAGTTTTCTATTAATCATCCTGCTTGAATCATAAATTCAAGTATCTTGATTGTAGAACCACAACACTCGACAAGACGCAAACTAAATCAAACTTTTTGTATCGAACCGGCTAAAACTGGCTCATTAATACTATAGTTAATAATTTAACTGTGTTCAAGTACAAGAATCCTTAGAAGTTATATAAACTAGAATATACCTCGTCCACAGCATTATCTAGAAGCTCAGCAATTGCTGCATTAAATGAAAAAATGCAGATTAAATAGGACAAAAATGAGATGAATCAAAACACTCCAATACACAGCCATAATTATAGTAATAAGAGGGGGAGAATAAAATTTTAGAGAGCCGAACAGATTCAAGATATTGATCAGCCTTTGAAGAATCAAAATTTTCGAGTAAATAAAAGCATTACCGCCAAACGCCCATTTGTGAGAAGTGGCATTGGAATGAAGAAATTTCGGATGAATTCGGGCATGCTCCAAATCTCCTGTATTGGTTTCATGATCAACCTCGGAATCAAATAAATGAATACAAACATTAAACGTAGAACAAAGTATAACCATCATCAGGAAGAGGGTTTCCAGTAAGGCCGAAATCTAAATTTCCGGCTTTCCAAAAACTGCGACAATCAATGGTTTTTTTATCCGACGATGATACAATCGGCGTAGAACTGCCTCGTTGCTCTTGGAGTCTCGTCACAGATTTCGTTTTTTTGTTTGACATTGTGTTAGCTGCAGTTTCCTCATCGTCGCTGCTTGTTAAAACCACCACATCAGGAGGCGTGCTTCCCGTCTTCCGCGGCATCAGAACTTCGCCGGAGTTTCCCCCGATCAGAAACTACTTAGAAATACGTTCTGAATTCTGAACTTCGTCTCAGTTCTTTTAAAAAAAGCGCAAAAGTCAAAAACGGCGTCGTTTCGGTTCTCTTGGATTTAACATATACCAAAATCAATTTTAACAACCCCCCGGTCTCAACTTTGGAAACCGATCAAATTGATCGGTGATCAGGGAAGTTGCTTCACACGATCTTTCTTGGATTCTTCACCAAAATTATTCTGATTGGTAACTTCAACTTTCTTTCACACTTCTCTTCAGAAATTTGTTTATTTGTACTTCAAATTCTTCGTGTAACTTGTTTGTTTTACCTGTTTGATTTGTGTTCTATGCACTTGGTATTTGACTATCCCTAAAGTTGAGGAGATTTGGGAACTTCATCTCGTTATTTGATTGTAGGTAGCCGAGGGGTTTCCTCTTAACCTATTTTCTCAATTATGTTTTCTGAATCGAGATGAGCATACGGGTCAATGGGTGCTTGCAATTCCAGCCTATGGCTGCTTCTCTAATAAATACTGGAAGTTACTACTCAACTTCATACAATGTCTTTCCCTCTTCTTTCTTCCTTCGCCCTTTGCATGAATTCGTTTGAAAGTTTGGTTGAACAGCCTAATTTCGTTCTTCAAGATGAAATTTTGGCCTCTGTTTAAACTTTTTCTAATACATTCTCGCTATCTGCGGTCATCCTCCCAAAACGGTTATAAGATTTGCTGAGATTATGAAATTGACGTAAGGAAATTGGGATCGTTTAAGGTTAGGTCAATTTTTTTGTTGAAGCTCTGTTAAATTAAGGGTATTCATTTCATTTCAGGCAGCATTTTATGAGTTTGGAAATGGAATCAAGTAAGGATCCTGAGAATCAGCTCATGATTGAAGGAAATATTGCTCAGAATATGAAGATCGATCCGGAGAGAGCTCGGTTTCCATGTTGCATTGTGTGGACACCTCTTCCTGTTATTTCTTGGCTTGTTCCTTTCATTGGTCACATTGGTATTGGTAGAGAGGATGGAGTAATCTTGGACTTTGCTGGCCCCAATTTTGTTTGTGTGGACAACTTCACATTTGGAGCTGTCGCACGGTATCTTCAAATCAACAGAGATAAGGTACAAGCTAATTTCCACAATTGAACTAAAGATCAATCCCTTACAATCATTTTTTACCCAACTGATTTCATCATATATTAGTGATATAATATTAGATCTGGCCTTATTTTTGGATCAATTCGTGATTTAACATAGTATACATAGTCCAAAAGGTTCTGTGTTCAAACCCTATTTTCTCTAATCTTGATTTTCACATGTTGGATCTCTTACATATTTCAAGCTCTACAAGTGAGTGAGGAGTGTTAGTAATATAATATTAAATTTGTTTGACCCATTAGCTCAAGATTTTTTGTTTAATTGGTGATTTAACAATGTACTCGACTTGCAGTGTTGCATTTCGGCTCATAGAAGTGAAGAAGAATTGAGGGAAGTTGATCATAGCAGAGAAATTTCAACATGGGATGATGCATTGCGGAGGAGCACTCAAGAGTTCCAACACCGAGCCTACAATCTCTTGACATGCAATTGTCATTCCTTTGTGGCTAATAATCTGAACAGACTTGGCTTTCGCACAGGTGGATGGAATGTGGTGAACCTTGCAGCTCTGATCTTTCTCAAGGGTCGGTGGGTCAGTAAAGGAGCTGTTATCCGAACGTTCTTACCATTTGTTGTGGTTTTCAGTATTGGACTCGCATTGGGGGATACTACGTTTCTTACCTTCTTGGCATTCTTCACTTTCTTCTTGGTTGGTTGGTTCATTCTCGGTACTTACGTCTTCAAAAATTTGGTTCAGTTGTAAAATGTAACACATTGGATTCTGGTAGTTAAGTGAAGGTCAATTGCTTTTCTTCGTTGTATTTGTCCAAATCTATGTTATTGTGCCGTGCAGTTCATATGGCGTATTATATACCATGTAGGTAGGAGGCAAATCATTTGATGTAACTCACGACCGTGAATTCTGGCAGCTTGTTTAGGCCATTAATGAATAGAGTTCATGAAATGCTAACTAGATAAGTGATTATGATAAATCAAAATATCTAAATAAAATCGTTTGTACAATTTTAAATCAGAACTTTTATCTTGTCTGTTGAATGTACTATTTAGTTTTAAAGGCAAGTCTGAATGAAATTATCATTGCAAAAGTAAGCAGAGTATTGTTTGCTCCCTTTTGCCCCTTAGATAAATAACATTTTTTTCTGGTCATTAAACGAAATCACATTGTTACATCAGGATCTCCTCCTAGCATGAAGTCAAATAGATAAAAGCGTGTGCTCCCCTCTAAAATGGAAGGGGAGGTAGCTGCAGATTCAACTTAGTGCCCTAGAAGGAACAAATCACCCCCACACAAAACACAAATTACTTTTTTTTTCCCTAATGAACACTGTTGTATAAAAGCTGCTGAACCATTTGAAACCAATTTCCTTTTGCTGTACAGGTAACCAGGATGAAGACTGAACCCTACTGTTCTTGTTTGTTCTATTCCTTTCTTTTATCCTTCCTTTACTTGTTTACTCTTGCTAGTGCTGTGTGTATAGTCATATTACTGAATCCACGCTTGAATAAGTAGCTAAAATCGCCTTTTTATTTTTAGCAAGTTAACCCCCCCAGTTGGATTGAAATGTAGAAGTTGTGGGATTACAAACAGCTTCAACCGATAATCTCTTCATCATATTTGGACATGGGTCTTCGAAGTTGCTGTTGGATACAGTAACAGCACATCTCTGCTTTCCCACGCATTTCTGCATAAAAATAAGGAAAAGTATAAGTAACTGCATTTTGACCAAGGATCTAGATCTTCTTGCTATTTGAATACTAAGTGCTTGATTATCCACAGAAATTTTGTTCTTAGAACCTTCTCTAGAATGCCACTTGAGCTAGGGGCGTGGCAAGTTCCTTGCTGGTAGCTCCCGCAAGTTCCCAATGGCGTTCCAAAGCTTGCGAACTTAATGGAGGAAATATACTGGCCTGGATCACAGCTGAGGTGAACTTTGGGTGTGATAAATTTTGCTGTAATGTGCCAGTTCTTGAAAGTTGGGTGAAATTCAGAAACATCAGCACAAACGCTTGTCACCAATCTCTTCACAATAGAGATTCTTGAGGGATTTCCTCCAACTTCCTCGAAAACAACCAACAGGTTCTGCTCTGGCCTTAGCCAAGACCGAGGAACATGGTACCTAAAACAAAATTTTGGTCGTTAATGAAGCACCAGTTAAGTCTAAATTAGGGTGTTCGGGATCGTATCCTTCCATTCTATTTCTACTTTTATTAGTTGTCATAGACAATTACCATCTTTGGGTTGGTTGGCCACAGCCTAGCTGACACTTTGGAGGCCTAAATGCTGTAGCATAGTTGCAGCGACTGCAATTACCACGAGCATATGCTGTCCAGTATCTTCCGATACTCTGCCCGTTAATCCATATTTGACCTTTTCCCATTCCCTCCATGTCCAAGGCCAATGGCTCCTCTCCTTCAGGTGCATCAAAATAAGCCTACATAGTCCAGAGATGCAATATCAATATTTTCTACCAGACTTTGCATTCCTGTGTAAGCCTTAAATCTCATGTTTTCTTATATTGTTACCTTGTGCCAAGTTAACGGCTGAGGTGTTTGAGCAGCCAATGATGCTTGCATCCATTCAACAGGAGAAAATCCACTGGGAGATATGAGATTCATGGCTTCTCCTTTTAGCCCAACCTGTTGTAAAGAGGCATTCAAAGGACTAAGAGTTTTTCTTTTGAACCAATGTAAACCCGAAAAGAGAAGTTTAGGTACCTTGTATGTCCACTTCTGTGAAGATAGGTCCCATTTTCCCTGGCGAAGTCCATAGAGAACAACTGGACCAAGGATTCCTGTGTTCCATGTCTCAAAATGTCCTCCCACATTCTTCATGGAGAACAACAAAGATTAGCAAACTAAGAAAAGACTTTACACTCAATGTTCAGGTTTATTTCAATGTTTTGTCCCTATGTGGTGGGAAGCACCTCCCTCCTAGATCAAGGCCTAGAGATCCAAATACTAAAGCACGTTAAGAGGGAAATAACTTGAAGTATGTTCAAGGAAAGAAAACCTACGGGCAATCCAACAGCAACACTAAGCAAACCAATTTTGTTTGTTCCAGCATGTAAATTAACCTTCCCAGAATATGTGAACCTTCTGCTCTTTCTTGACCCGGAGACAGAACCTAATAAAGAGCAGATGTTGAGTTTTATCAATCATAAATGCTAAGCGGGCATTTGGCAGGCGAAAGTACCTGAAAGCTGCCCGTTAATAAAGACATGCACAGCATGGCCTGTCGATTGAACAAGCAGAGTGGGCAATTCTCCTCCATGCAGGAAGGGTTCAGATGAACTGATATCTACGCTGTAAAAATGTTGAAACGTCTGGTTAATTGAAGATGACTTTTCATTGCTAAGTTTTATCTGATCAACCATGAAATATAAAATGCTAACAAAGGTTATGTAAATTACATTTATAAGGACTAAGGATGAAAGAAAACATGTGTCACCTGGTTATGTACCACAAGTAATCACTAGTGTCCCGAGTGACATTTATCTGCTCCAATAAACCAGGAGAAGTCATCATTGACCTATCATCTAATGCAGAGATATCTTCGAAATAACTTTCCCAGGAAAGAGTAGTAGATTCTGCAGGCAGCATTCCCATCTGTGCAGTTTGAACTCCAACCTAGAGGAATGTTTAAAAATGTAGTTGCCAATAAGTTCAACATTAATTGCAGATCCTATTAAGCTATAGTATGTTTCTCTAATGCTCAAACCTTTGCTGTATTGAAAACTGCATTTTTGCAGTCAGGAAGGATGCTGATTGACCATGGGGGTAAATTGTAGTGCCTGTTGTTAAACAGAACTCTTGCAAATGATTTTGTGTCATAGTTTGATAGAAAAGCTGCACATCCTCCAGATTCAGAAGAGTATACATGAGCCTGATGCAGACAGAAGAATAAAACTTAAAGTCTTCAACTATCGGCCTAAGAAATATACAAAAAAAATGGATTGTGAAAAGATATGCAGAATTGGATAACCTGTTGATAGTCCCCTAATGAAGTAACGATAGGATCGGCTGAAACCAACGCTGGCTCACACATTTTAATAGCCCTGTGAAGCTCCTTTAGATGACCATATTTTGGTTGCCTTAATAACCCTGTGATGCAGTTGAGTGAGGAAACCTTTCTAGTTCAATATGACAAGCATGCTGGAATGCTGCTAAAGCTGATAGCTCTTATGCTGAGTTTATTCGTTTCATGTTTCTGATAGAAAAATCCATGTGAAATAAGCATATGATGTCAAACTCTCACCATACTCGTCGATTGGAGCATCATAGTCATAGCTGGTAGTAATGAAAGGACCACCAGCAGTACGTCCAAAGTTTGTCCCACCATGGTACTGTATGAAACAACAGAGGATCAATATTCACACACTCTGAAACTCTGAGATTCCAGCTATAAAGCTATAGATAACTAACCATATAATAGTTCACTAAGGATCCTCCTCTCTGAATGAATCTAGCCACTGCAAATGCCAAGTCTTGAACCGGTCGTTGATGCAGTGGACCGCCAAATTCAGAAAACCTTCATGTTTGATTGCAAGAGAATAGAATCAAACACAGAATAACAATCAAAAGTATTGGGAATAGAGTGACTACGCAGTAAGAAGTCATTCTCATTCAATATTGCTGTCTATGTAGAGATCTTACCAACCAGTCCAAGCTTCTGTCCACATTGTAGGTTTGTAAGGTTTGTTGGGAGAAAATGTATCACAGTAAAATCCATTGCATGTGTTTATCTATCAGAAAAAAAATCAAGTGGAGCTATAAATGTAATATCATGATTTTATTTTTCTATTTGTGGATTTCATTTTAGAATTGTGAAGAAATAGTAAAAGAGAGCGGAATGAGTTACTTACCACTGGATCAGGGGCATCTGCTTCCTTGCACATAACCCATGGAACTCCTGTTTGTAGTCCAACAGCCATGTTTGCTGCCCAAGTCATGTAGTTATAACCAGCTTCCCCAAATAACTTGCTTTCTGTTCCATACTCATTCTCAATCTGCAATAGCACACACACCATGTTCTCTTTCTCATACTTCACTAAACTAGTTTCTAACCATAAGAAATGGAGTCTGAAGATAATCAATCTTGAAGTAGGGGTGTGTTTGAAATATTAGAAATATAAAAGGAGAAAACTAAAAGAATTTTTACAAGTAAACAATGCAAGTTATTTTAGCAATTTTTACCCCGTTAATTCACCTACTAATTTATAAAAAAAGCACTAATTTCAATGAAATTGAGTTTGAAATTCTTAGTTCCACGTGTATATCATATTTTTTTCAATACATTAAAATATGGATGAATTCGCTAAAGAGAATTTAGTTCAACAATAATTGACTTGACATAATTTTCTATCTTGTCAACAAAGTGAGCCTCTATCTTAGGATGTGAGGGATGAGATTTGAGTCACAAGTTTCGAAAGTGTAATTTTTGTTATAAGTTTGATTAATATTAGTATTTTAATAAAGATTTATTGTAAATGACAAAAATGTTAAAAATATAGCAAAATAATTTTATATTCTATAAGTAATAGATATAAAATTTTGGTATATTTTTGTAATATTTTGATATAGAGTACTCATTTTTTTAATTTTATATTATACATTAAAAAATAAAAATAGTTGCGAAAACATATTAAAATTCCAAAAAGAAAATAGCAAAAGATTCTTATCTTTTAGAAAATCATATTGTACATTAAACAAATAAAAATACCGAGCTTTCAATTTTAAATAAGAGTCGAGATTTAAATTCTATGTAATGTTGGTGAAAACATCAATAAAATATGAAAGACAATACATAGTTTTGAAGAAAAAATCACAAATAATTTTATATTAATAAATAAACTTTTTACAGTAACACTTTTTTCTTTACAAAAAGATGAGTCAAAATACTTTGTTAATATTATATATTATGTATATATTTATACAACGAAGTGATGCCTAAAAACTACTTGGTTTGACTATGAGTTTCGTAAATATGTATACTTTTTCCCAAAAAGAAAAAGCAGATATAAAGAAGGAAAAGACCAATTAAATAATAAAAAATGACAAATTTGACAAAAAAAAAAAAAAAAAATGTTTAAAGATATAGTAAAATTTTAGATTTTTTAATGGTAAAGATTGATATGTTTATTAATATTTATTACTAGCAGAATCTAAAATCTTATTATAATTTGAATAGGTTTTAAAATAAAAATAAGAAAGAAGGATGAAAAAAGAAAACTTACTTGAGCAAGGATGATGGGACCTCCCTGTGATTCGAAAAGGTTTTCGCTCTTCATTAGCGCCACTATCTTCTCCGTAAAACCTTGCATTGCGTTCTATGTCACCATAACCAAACACACCCTTTTCAAAATTACTATCTATATATTGCATTATCAAAACACTAATTATTGGCCATGTGAACTAATCATCTCATACTCTCCTCTTTAATTCAAAGAGATGGAGAGTAAGGCTAGCATTTTTTTTTTTAAAAAAAAAAGATATTTCTATATGTAGCTAATAAATATATATCTATATGTGTGGCTGAAGAGTACATTGTAGCTTCTTCGATTACAAAAGAAAAAGAAGAAGAAGAAGAAAAGCATCTTTTTCTTAAATAAGAAAACTTTGTCACGTGAGAACACAATATTATTTTGTGTTAGTTTTTTTTTTTTTTTTACAAAGAAAATCAATATTATTCGATGTGTAAAGAATGATTTAGATATTAAAACCTTAAAAGCTTCATTGTCTGTTCTGAAGCTAATCCCTGGAACGTACTTCAACCAAACAGGGAATCCTCTGTATGAACAACAAATTATTGTAAATAATAAATGGTTGAAAATATTTTCAAAAAGTATAACAGCAGGAGTTGTGTAGAGAGAAAGAAAATTGACCCAAAGTTCCACTCAGCACAAACGTAAGGTCCAATGCGAAGATTGGCATACAGCCCTGCTTTCTGTATCGTCTTAATAAACCTCACCAGATCAAATCTTCCTTCAAAATTGTACTGAAACCCAAAAGAAAAAGAATGCATTATATTAATTAAAAATCAGTGAAATGAAGATTGAAGAATGAAGAAAGTAATTAAGAAAAGAGTTTACAATGCCGGGATAAGGCTCGTGAACATTCCAGAAAACGTAGGTTTCAACAACGTCTAAGCCTCCATTTTTGGCTTTCAGAATCAGATCTTCCCACATCTGAAAAAAGACGAAATCAGATAATGAAGAGAGGAGAAGAAGAAATGAGTGAATTACATATACATACTTCTGGGGTGCTTCTGGGGTAGTGAATGGAGCCGGAAAAGAGGATTCTTCTTTGGCCATTGATGAGAATGGCCTTCCGATCGTATGTGACAGTGGAGTGAATGAGGTGAGAATTAGCTAAGAGAAAGGCTATTAGAAACAGAGGGAAACAATAATAATGGGTCGCCATTGCTGATCAAATTAAGCTCCTTGAATTGAAGATTCGTTGATGTTTTAAAGAGAGATAGGGAATGAGAAAGTGGAAGAAATGAAACAAATGTCGAGAATTAGGACAGAGGAAAAGAGTGCGTTGGCTAAGAGAGTGGGCTACAGAGAGAGTTGAATGAGAACTGCATTGCCTGCCTACTTCCAAAACACACACTACACGCACACACACTAAATACAACACAATTACACAAACACTTGTCCCCCTTTTGGCCTGATGAATAAAGATAGATACACACTCAATTCTAGTATTGCATAGTATGAAAATGTTTCCTTACTATTCAATTCATTGCTTTTTTCAAGTACAAATTGGGACGAATAATTTAAATCCGAAATCTTTTAGTGCTTGGCATCTTTGTGATGCTTATTTTGGACTTTAAATTCTTAGTTAATTAATTAAAAAAAGTTATGATGAAGTGAAATTCTATAACTAATTTAGTAGGCATTGATATTAAGGACTAAAAGTGTGTAATTAGTGAAAGAATCCATTTCAACAATGCAAATTTTGGGAACTTACAGATACAAAAACCAACCTTTTAAAACCTAAAACCAATGTAAAAGCTATATATTCAAAACTTTGGACTGTGTTTCCTTTTCCAATTTATTTATTTTGTACAGGTAAAGTAAGAGATTTTTTTCAATAAAGGTAGAGATATGATAGAATATATCCAAAATCTCTTTAATACACTACGATTAAATATAATTTATTTGTTTATGGAATCTTTTTATTATTATTATTCAGAAGATCATCGAGTAATTGTGGTAGTAATCTCTTTTTCGTTTCTTATTGTTTATTTTTTAAGAAATGATTCTTCTTTTTTAATCCAAGATATAAATAGATAACACCACCTATTTTCAACCAATAATTAGAAAATGGACGTTGAAATAACAATGTGAAAAAGATAGTTCATAATCTAGAAGTAAGGGTAGCTGTTTTTTCTATTATTATTCTACATATATATATATATAAAAAAGAAGTAATAATAATAATAATAAACAAGCACTTCCCAACAATAAGAGATTATTGAAAAGTACAAAAACTGGAAAGCTACATGAATGCTTTCTAGTTGGAATTTGTATGTAAGGAAAAGACATTTCATAAGTCAAACGTTTCTTTAGGAATATTTGGATGGAAATAATTAAATACAATATAGTTATCTTTATTGAAATTTCATACAAAACTAAAGATATTGTTTTATGTTTTTAATAATTTATTTATTAGTTAGGTTTTGAGTTTTTTTTCAAGAATAATTTTTTTAAAAAAATCATTACCCTTCATAGTAACAAAAAATACATGAAATGATAAAAAAAAAATTGCTATATACTTGATTTTATTTAGTTAACATTGACAATTTTGCTTACTCTTCTTTTTAACATGTCTTTATCATTTCCTTTAGAAAAAATGACTAAAGAATAATTTGACTACATAATAATATGTATGATGTAAATACATTTTCTTAAAAGTTAAAAGAATATAGGAAAAGAAAAACCTTCCTACCCCACCAAATGAATTGGTGTCAGCAGTCTATTGGTCGCTTGGTGCACCCCTCCAGCCAAGTTACACTTTTTTTGTAAAGTTGGTAAGTCATTCATTATATATATATATATTTGGATAGCAATTATAATAGGCAGTAGATTTACAAATAATAATTAAATGTACAAAATGTACGTGTAGTATAGTTTATCAAATTTTCATTGTTGATAGATCATTATATTTATACGTGATACATTAATATTCTCATGGTTAAATTTTGTTGTATTTATAATTTTTTAAAATATTATATATGTTATAAATATAATTGATTTAATTTTTATATCTATTATCTAAATTCTAATTAATGTATTTGCATATTTTTATTTTATTGTATTTACAGTTAGTTTTAAGTGGTATTTTTGAAATACTTTGTTTTTGTAAATTATACTATTAATTTTATTTTAAAATTTTACCTAAGAAATTTACAAAAATAGCAAAAAAAAAAAAGCTATGATATTATAATTCATGTCACTTACATTTTTTAAATTACAAAAATAGCAAATTTAAAAGTAGATTACTATTAGATTATTGTTTGATTAATGTCACATTTGTCAAATTTGTAATATGAAAAAAAAATGTGTTATGAGATATTTTTTTCTAATTTTCTGTTGTTATCAAATGCAATTTTTCTTTTTAGATAGCACAACCTTCTTAGACCTATTAATTAACATTTTCTTTGCTAGTAAATATCCACACCCTTTTATCTAATTAAAACAAAACTTAAAATTCCTGTCTAAATAGAAAATAATATAACTATAACTATGTGATAAATTTCGCATTATGTTTTTCTAAATATAAAGCAATAAACGGTATAAATTAATATATATACAAAAGTTTATGATTAAAAAGAATGGTTGCAAATATAACAATTAGATTCAAATTAAAGTATTAGTTCATATAACAATATTTAAACGTTGTTGTGTATATAGCAAAATCTACCATTTCTGATCGAGTTATATCATTGATAGAACTATTATATTGATCAATGGTAGACCAATGTTTGCAATATGATTCCTATCACTCATAGATTCTGTCAGATTCTATTCTACTGGTAGTTTTTTAAGGATAATAAAAAAAATGAAACTATTTAAAAAATAGCAAAAAAAAATTAAATGGACTAGGAGAGTTATTTTTTAAAATGTTTTTTTTTTTTAAGATTGGTATAAATTATTAGATAGTAAAAAAAAGTATATTATTATGGGAGAGTATTTATTGATGGTATATTAATTTAAGATAGTAGGAAGGAAGTAGGAAGTGGCACGTGATGGGGAAATGGAGTTATGGTTTAGGAATGGTCTGTTGCGGTGTTTTAAGTAAAAATGAATTGGCACAGCCTTTAGCGGCGCGAAGGACGGAAGGGAAAAGGCGGCATTAATTAATTAAACCCACACCAAACCCAACCCACCAACCGACTCATTTCTTTCCTTTCTTCTTTCTTTTGTAGTCAAATTCCCACCCATTCGTTTTCCTCTTTTCCTTTTTTCCTTTTCTCCCTTTTTAGGGTTGGTGCAAATCACACGTTTTAACAACATGATTTAATCACAAATTTCCCCCTAAATTTTAGTTCATTCTGTCTCTTAACCCTCTACTTTTGTTTATGTT
Organism: Cucumis sativus; assembly: GCF_000004075.3. Classification (NCBI taxonomy): domain Eukaryota; kingdom Viridiplantae; phylum Streptophyta; class Magnoliopsida; order Cucurbitales; family Cucurbitaceae; genus Cucumis; species Cucumis sativus. The sequence goes on from NC_026658.2 coordinate 3,580,212, forward strand.
TATAGATTTTAAGTCATGCATGTCTTACATGAGATTTCGATCCTCCGTTAATCAATTATAGTGTGTTTTAATCACAAACATTATTGAGTTGTTTTTTAATCACATTTACGTATATAATTTTGTAAATGCAAATAGTTTATGATTCAATTTTTTATTTGAAATATTATAGTTTTAGTCTGCTAATTTTGAAGAATATTCGAGTTTGATTTCTAAATTTTAAAAATATACAATTTTAGTCTCCACGTCTTTAAAAATAAACTAACTTAAGTTTTAAAAATCGAGTCCCCTCTAGAACTATTTTTCTGATTTTAAATATATTATAATTATTTTAAAAAATAAAACAAAGAAAATACTATTTTAACTTACTTTTCAAAATTGAAAGACTAAAAAAAATAAATTTTGAAATAGCATGAATTAAGTTAGTTTCTTTTGTAAACATGAAACTAAAAAAATACATTTTTAAAATTAGGGACCAATCACACATATTTATCAAAACTTTGAGACTAAAAATATAGTCTTTTCTTGTTTGCCGCACGTATCCCCTAAATAACAACGAACGTTATTAAATAAGATCTCAATGTTTAGGTTATCAATAATAATTGTGTTTCCTCTTAAATAAAATAGGAGTTTATGAGGTATTAAATCAATGTAAAATATGTAAATTGATTATATGATACCAATTGTCCCATAAAATGGCATTCACAAAGTCCCCATTGTGATCATATCTCCCCCTTGTAGTTGCAATTGGGCGTTGGGAATTGAAGCATGACCCTTTTCTTTTCACTCCTTTTTCTTTTTTGTTCCTTTATGCCTTATGGTGTATAACGTGCTACCAATAGAAACTAGAAAGTATTCTGCACCAAGTTTTAAATGACTTTTTTAAAAGCACTTTTTAAAATTTTCAATATTACCATAGATTAGTAGTAGGAAAGAGCTATTAAAGAAATATGACAATTTAATTGTGGAGATAAAAACGAACAATTTGATTGTGTTTGAAAATTACGTGACATCCTTTATCTATTTGTATATATTTTAAAACCATATTTTTCTAATTTCGTTTTTGTTTTAAAATCAATATAGTCTTTCCAATTTAATGGAAAGAATATAATAAATGTTTTGATATATAAAATGAAAAGGCCAAAACGTAGTCTCACGAGTAATTATTAACAAGCAAATGCACACTTTAAATGCTAAATCAGAATCAAAACTTGGATAAAGTCAATGGGGTGAAGATTAATTGTTCCACCATTAACTCAAATAGTGTTTGTTTTAATGCACATCATTATTCTTGTATTGAACTCACTCTAAAGGATTATAATTATATTTTTAATTAAAAATTGAATTAGCTACAAAAATTTGACTTTTTTTTTTTTTACTGATCCTAAGATGTAAGTTAATGATGAAGTTTACGACTCTCATAAAAGATCAAATTCAATTATGCAAAGACTGAGTTTGATGTCTTTTTATGGAAAAATAATTAAAGTGACGAAGCATTTATTTTGTGACCAAATTAACCAAACACTAACCATTTATATATGTACAAACACTTTTGAGTCCTTTTATAAACACTTCCAGAGTAGATCAAACACATGCTATGCAATAATTATGCATTCATATGATATCTTGTGTCACAAGTTTTTGGAATTGTAAAGTATGCATTATTATTATGCTTAGAGTGAGCTAAATTTAAAGATGATTAAGTTTATATTTGAATTGAATTTTTAAAGATTTAAAAATATATTTAATACAAAATCATTTATAAATACTTAGAAAGTCAATCCAAACCAACCTAAAAAAATTAGGTAGATTTAACGATAATGCTTACTTTAAGTAAGATACTAATTTATATAAGAAAACAATTATTATACTAATTTAAAGTGTCCTAATTTTATGTCAACTAAATTCACACGTTCAATTGACAAAGAAGGGTGTGCAAATATAACATAAGTTGCATGCAAGTATTACTCTTTATCTAATTGTATGGTGATAAAGATTATGTGAATTTAGAATAGAAGATAATCCAAATACGGTGAATTCAAAGAGACGTTATTTTGAAGAGACATATTGAAGATCTATCTCGAACACTTTACACTTAAATTTTGATCTAAAATTCTAATTCATTTTGATCTTTTAGGAGGTACGTTTTTAATTAAGAGGTAAAATGAATTGTTGGGGGTAAAAGTTGTTTTTTTGTTGGAAGAAAAATGATTAAAGGTTACACGCTTTCTTAGTCCTTATTTGGCGGGGTGTTATGAAATGATGCCATGCCGGACCCTTTGATATATTTCATCATTCTGCTCAATGCCGTTTATACAGTTTGATAAAAGATGGAAGGTAAACGGCCATATGACATTATTGAGATACCTACCACTCAATAACACAGACCATATGTAGTAGCATATTGCTTGGTGTGGATAAGAATAATAATGACTCATACATTCCAAATAATAACACCAGCCTTAAAATGTCATTATTCGAACCAGGTTTTCGAATATAAATGTGCTTTTTGTAAAGTAAATCTTGTGTTCGTATCAATTTACGTTGAAGTGATTCGATTTTTAATATTTGATTTTTTTATTCTTTACGTTAAATTTGTGTGCTTGATTTGAGGGATGAAAAGTGTTGATGTTATTCTTGAAGCTAAAATTTTGGAAGGATGTTATAGTTTTAATTTCATGTGTAAAATCAGTTTTGAAGAGCTTAAGGAGTCTTTTCATAGTTGAGACAATTCGCTCTAGGTTCTATGAAGAAGAATTTTTTCATTTATAGAATTGTCACATTTTGGGCTTGTAAGATTGAGTTTGATTGATCCATGGACATGATCCGGCTCGACTAATTAGATTTTGGGTTTGGTTGACATCTTTACTAAATTAAGTTTATTCTTGGGTTCGATTAAATTCGAGAGATAGTTGCCTATATAACTATTAAATTTAAAATATTAGTATATATAACAATATTTTAAAAAAACTACAAATATAATAAAATTTGAAAGTCTATCACCGATGAATTTTGTTATATTTATAATTTTTAAATTTTTTTGTTGTATACATAATTGTGAAACCTGTGTTATGGAGTAAAGAAGTTGTAAGGATGGGAGATAAAAAAATTACTAAGTAAACTGAGTACTATGCATTTTGTTGAAGGAGTTTGCGTTATGGCTAGGTGCCATGAGGAAGTATAGTATGCGTAATAAAGCTAGGTGACGCGCTAAAACAAGATATTGCGAAAAAGGAAGACAACAACATACACAATCAATTATTAAGTGAGGAGTTGGGTGAGAACGAGTTGATTAAGTGTTAAACCTAAATGATTAGTTAGCTAAACACGTGTTAAGTTTAAGTTAATCAGGGATTAAGAGAGATACTAAAGTAACACATGTAAGACACTAAGTAAGAGCTGGCGAGCTAAGATGAATTAAAAAATGACTAATCTAGTTTAGAATTAGTATAAATAGACATTGTGAATTCAAAGGAAGTTCCAAGTGTTAAAGCTCTGCCAAGAGAATATCCAACAAGAAGAGGAGTAAGTTAGGTGTTAAGAAGGATTTAGTTGGAAGCGTTTGACTTCATGAGTGACCCTTCCAAAGAAAGAGCACGAATTTCTAAAGTCTTTCTTCCAAAGTCATGTCATGTTATGTATAATGTAATATAATGCATGTTATGATCTTGTTTATGTTTTATATGAAAAGTATGATCGTTTGGAAGTATATTGATGAGTTACGGTATGGTTCTTATGATGTTTGTATGCGAGTAAACCATTAGCTTTATTCCTATCATGAGTCAGCTATTATGTGCACATAAGAGTCAAAGCAACCATGCGTTGAGTGGTCCACATGGTGAGAATGTGACTGGATACGTTGAGAGGTCTGCATTCGAGCTAACCACCCGAGCAACTGGAATTGAATGAGAGTCCACAAAGATACTAATGTTGAAATGAGAATCATCATCATGATCTATGCGTTAAGGAAGTTCAATAATGTCCAAGCAAAGAGAATAAATAGAGGCCAATGTGGTGTTTCTTATTCTCAACGCGTGTTGAGGAGTTGATTTGTAAAATGATTTTATGCATGTACTTGTATTCCCAAAAATATTTTCCTAAATTGTCACTCACTAAGCATTACTTACGTTTTAAATTTCCCTTCTCCAAATAAGCGAAGCAAGAAGGTAGCGCATAGAAGACGATCTGCTACACGATAAGGGTAGTCGCAAGGTGTTGGAGTTTAGAAGTTTAGTTTTGTTTTTACTCAAATGTTGTCTTGTGTTTGTATCAAGTTTATTAAAGGAAAATAAAATTATTGAATTTTTTTAAGGTTAAAGGCGTTACACTTTCATGTCACAAAGTAAGTTCTTATTAAGAAAAAGCTTAAGTGCAGGATCTCATTAAGAAAGTTCAAGTCTAAGTTTATGTCTAGGACATTCTGGCACTTTGCTTAAAGGCGTTGGAACTTTTATATAATTTAAATAACCATACAATTACCAATCACAAAAATTAATTATAAACAATAATAATCTACCAAATTAAAATCAGTTTTGCATTAAAGGAAATTTTATATATTAAATTAAAAGTTTCTTTGATTCATTTTCTTAAAAAAAAAAGTTTTTTTTTTTCTTATTTACCACAAAAGATAAAACAACTAAAAGTCATTGTAGACCACCATCTCACTAAGACAAAGAAAAGATTGAAGACCAAAATAGAATAAGAAGTCGTGAGGTAAATTTTTTTTTTCTATTTAATGATGTGTTAAAGTTGTATAAGTGATCATGTTTTTTCTCCGTGTGTCTTCTAAAGTTTGAATATTTTAAAGTAGATTTTAATTCGAACTTTTGAATTTTTTTCTTTATTTTTACGATTATTTTGTAAAATCGATATTCTTCATCCCACGCTTCAGCTTCTAGCTACACGTTCTTGGGATTTCTTGGACTTTATCTACGACCTTTGTCGTCGGTTGCTACATTCTTACCCAAGTTCATTGTATTTCATTGTCGATGTCATTACCACCGGTAGTTTCCACTTTCCCTTCTCATTGCAATACGGATCACGAGTTTTCTCCAATCTTCATCATACTACCAACCGAAATTTCTAAATTCCTTATTACCAAATGGACTTCCACTACATAAACTTATTTTATAGAAAAATCGTCCCATAATGCTTCTAAGAAATTTAGACCCATCAAATGCTCTTTGTGGGACAAGAATGGTGTGTCGAGACTTTGGAAAACATGTAATTTTTGCTGAAATAACAATGGACTAACATATTGGCAAGCATGTCTTCATACCGCGTATACCTTTGAGTCCTGCAAATGATAAAGGGTATCCATTCAAATTTAAGAAAAAAACAATTTCCAGTGCGCCTTAGTTTTGCAATGACCATCGGCCAGGCACAAGAACAAACAATACCACATGTTGGAATTTATCTTCCACAAAATGTCTTCTCACACGGATAATTATATGTTGCACTTTTTGGAAGCATCTCGATGAAAACGTCAAAAATATTGTTTAATACAAACGTTGGAAATGTAAGAAAAAACATTGTATATAAAGAAATACTCATTTAAGTATGTCTTTAGTATTATTAATTTAAGTAATGTTCGGAACATACGTTTTAAGTTATCTGTATTATGAAAAGATGAATAAACAATTCTAATACATTTCTAATAAGTGGTATCTTGAAGATAATTATTAGGCTGCGAAAAAGAGTGCAACCACGGTTACGTATAAATATTACAATTACGTATAAAATCATATAAATACAAAATTAGAAATCAAACATCAAACTCTAAATATTAAAAATAAAAATATGGAATGGTAAAAAATGATAAAATGGAGAAATGCTGACAAAATCAAGTATAATACATTTTCACTAATGAATCTCATCCACCTCAAACCTCAAACCTCAAACCTCATAAAGCACCGTCATGCCATGAACTATTAAGTGTTGAAACTTTTTCGTTCTAACGTTCTACGGAGGATACCTTTTTTTTAAAAAGAAAAGATACTCCCAGAAGTCTTTTTGATTGGTTTGTAGTGGACGAGTTGATCCATCCACGTCGCCTTATGAGCATGCGTAAACATTTGGCTTTCCAGTTTTAGAAGAAAGAAATTATTTCAACTCACATTTGTAATTCGGTATTATCAGTTCCCGAAATTACAACCATTGTTGAGAGAAACTTTGGATGTGAGATGATGATGACGACTACGATGAGGAAGAAATCTGCCGGTTTTCTCTTCGCATACTCTCGAATTTTTCATTCATATCAGCCTTTGAATCTTCATCACAACAACTCGCTTCTCCGTTCAGGTTTCTTTCACCTCTCGCTCATTTCACTGCAATCTGATTGATTCATATGCATTACTAGTTTGTTAATCTGGTTTTCTTTCATTCTCCGTCATATTTAGGAACTTCTTTCTGCACGCCAATTTCACGATATTTTGGTTCAATTCGGGAATGCAGAAAAGCTTTTCAGGCTTCTGCGATCAATCATTTTGAAGTGCCGTCTGGATTTCGGTTCAGACGCATTGCTTCATTGTCGTCATTGGTTCAGAGAAATCCTTCATTTTCGAGGCTGAATTCTGATGACATCGAGTTTTTCCGGAGTATTTTGGGGGAGAAAAATGTAGTTCAGGATGAGGATAGGCTTTTGGATGCAAATACTGATTGGTTGCGGAAGTATAGAGGGTCAAGTAAGCTTTTACTACAACCTAGGAGCACAGAAGAGGTTTAATTCTTCTTCATTGAGTTTAGGCTATTTTGTTTCTTTTATAGTCAATGCCTTGTTGAAGTCAAAGTTTTGAAGCTAATGGCTAATGGTTTGAATTATAGAATGTTGAAATATAGTGAAAAATGAGGCCATGGTGTCAATCTTGTAGAATGTTGAAAAAATTGTCATAAAAGAATAGACACTCACCTAGAAGAAAGAAACTTTTATTATGAAAATTTACAAACAATGAGCACTTTTGGAGAGCACTCTTTTACTCTCAAAAGCTCACTCACTTTCACTCAAAGTTTATCTCTAACTCTCATACTTTCTTTCTTCCTCTCTTTGCCTACTTTGCTTGCTTTTGTTTCATTGCTTGGTTCAATAGCATTCATCTCTTCTTTTGATGGATCCTGTTTTTCCCTAACCTCCTTTTCCGAAATAGCATTTATTTCTTCAATAGCATTCAATGTATGCTAAATGACTCTTTTTCCACATCCTCGACTGATATTAATGTAGGCCAACATGTCTCTAACTGTGAAAGACATGGAACCGTATATACCAACTATGCTACTTCAGGTTCCGTCTCATCATTTTAAATACTCATCTAATGGTAACCTCAGAAAAAAATGGTATTCAAAACAAAGAAGTGATACTTGTAAGGGATGCAGTGAATGTGGAACCTAGCTCAGTTATATCTTTCTTACAATGTGAAAGTTGAAGAAGGCTATGAAGGATTTGATTCTGGCATTGATAAATAACCAAGAATGGAGCTTGGTTGTTGAACTCCTTAAGAAAATATATGGGTGAGCTTGTAAGTGGGAACTCAAAATCAAAAGGCATTTTGTAGCGACTATCCCATGGTTCAAGTAGGGCTTATTGCCAATAGATATCACTAACTTGATAACTTGGCATTTGCTTCTGCTGTTAACCTCAATCTTATACAAGTAGACATATTATGCACATGGAAACATTTATGGACTTACTGCAACTTTCAAATAAGGATCCTGCTCTTAAGTATCCGAGACCTCTGAATTATTTTCTTGGCATGGAAGTGCTCCATTGTGCTTAAGATGGTGTACTCCTGTCTGAATCCAAATATTTTCTGATATTCCAACTTTGAAATAAGGATTCTGTGAGATTGAAAGTGTCATCATGGTGTTTGCTTTCTATGGCCTTTGCTATTTTCTCATAACAAGAGATTTATCTGAATTGAGATGTTTTCATTCTTCCCTTGTAATTGTATTTAGATGTGTTATTTTTTCCTGTTTTAATTCTCTACTTTATGGAGTCTGTAATAAGGGAGGGAGGGACGTATCCGCTGCATTGTTGGTATAAGCTGTTTTCTACATTTAAGTAATCTTGGGTGTTTTTTTTTCCTTTTGAGCGATAACATTCATCAACTTATTCTTGGGTGGTTCTCGACTTCCAAACCTCATATATTATGAGTCTACACATGATTAAAGCTCTTCTCTCGGAATTGTGGATGGAAAGAAATTTGAGAACTTTTTAAAACAAACATCTCCCATGGCTTGTCCATAAGACTCTGCCAGATTGTAAATGTCATCACAGTGTTCTCTTTCTATGGCTTTTGCTACAAGATATTATCTGAATTGGGATGTTCTTATATTGCCTTAGTAATTGTATTTAGATCATTAGATGTGCTATTTTTGTTTTATTTTCTGTCTCAGTTTACTCCCTTTTGGAGTTGGTAATTTTTTATAATAGTCTTTTATTCATTTCTGCAACGAAAGGTTTCATCTTCTTGTTCAAAACAGAAATATTTATAATAAATTGGTAATTAGTATTTCATAGTTAGTTAACTATTTCCATTTCCGTGAGGGGCCATAAATAACAATGTTGACTTGTATCAGAGTTTTTTCTTAATCATAGATTGAAATGGAATGAATTTAGAGATTTTTCTCTCATCTTTTTGGAGATTTTTTGTTGTTTAGCCTTAGATTGGGTTAAACTGAAAATCGATGTGTGTTAAGGAAGCTCACTATAAAAGCTGGAAGTTAGTATGTTTAAGTTTTCTGTTGATCTGTACTCTTGGTTTTTCTGCTGGAGGACAAAGCTGTAGAATGGAATCAAACTGGGAAAAAAAAATTCGGTTACATTTTAAATTTCCATTTTTTCTCTTCTAGTGAGATGCCTTTGGACACATATTTTTAGTTAACAAAGGATTGATATGTTTGTTTGACTACTTTTCTCAGGTCTCTCAGATACTTAAATATTGCAACTCCAGAGACTTGCCTGTTGTACCCCAAGGTGGAAATACTGGTCTTGTTGGCGGAAGTGTTCCAGTTTTTGATGAAGTAATATATTTGTTTAGTTTTTTATTTGGTTTCTATAGGACATCTGATCAGTGAAGCACATATCTCCCATTACATGCTTATGATCTAGATAATTATTTTGGTTTTGGAGGTTGGAATATCCTATTCGCTATTGGGTAAATGTCTGGTTATTAAGCTCCCCATCTACCAACATGTGCACAATCAGATTGTTTTTTATTTATATGGATAAATTTTGTGGGGACGCACATTTATGATATTATGTGAGTAATATCATTAAGTGCAGAAAACCCATCCATTGAGTAACATCATCTCTGAATAGCTTTCTTTTCGAAATTTTAACAAAAAGGAATGGGATTCTTTTGTACCTTTTGCAGGTAATAATTAACCTTCGATTGATGAATGATATCGTATCTTTTGACAAGGTAAACGCCACTTTTCATTTTTTTCCAAGTGATGGAGCATGTCATAAACATAGAAAAAAGGCAATATCAACTTTGGAAAAAAATCCTGGAGTGGATTGGTCTCTTAGGTCTTATTTTACAGGACTGAAGGTCTTTTCTTTGATGGCTTGTTTCTTTTCTTGGATAAGAACCATAAATCCTTTTCTTTGATGACTTCTTGTTTATGGGTTTATCTTTTGATGCCGTGTATTCTTTCATTTTTTCTCAAGAAAAGAGGTTTCTTAATAAAAGAAATCAAATTCCTTACCAATTTGGGTCGACAAATCAAGATGACAGTTTTGTGAAAGAAGTTGGAAATTATTTTAGTGAAGATTTATGTGCATTTGGAGGGATTTTTTAGGCTAGACCAGTTGACTCATGTGCATTTCATAAATTCTTTTAGCAATGATTTGCAATCAACAGTCATGTGCCGGACAGAGGTATTGGGTCCTAATTTCCTGGCATAAATAGTAAAAGATTTGTGAAATTTGAATGCTTTATCGGTGTTTTGATCAATTCAAGGCATTTCAGTTGGAGCATGTCATAAACATAGACAAAAGGCAATATCGACTTTGGAAGCTTCTGTTGCTTTCTTCTATCTTCGTTATTTTTATACTTGAGGGGGAGGGAGGGAAAGAGGGACTTGATGTAGTGAGTTACTTTACTAGTTTTGGTTAAATTCTTTTTAGTTTTTAAAATACATAATTTGCCTCTAAATCCACCATAAATCGTTTGGGTTAGATATCTCTCCTTTGTCATCATGGCTACACCATAACATAACTATTCTTCTTTAGAATGATGTCATCAATACTTATTTGGTATTTATTCTGTTGCGTTCTTCAGGTTAGCGGCATACTTGTTTGTGAAGCCGGTGGAATCTTAGAAAACTTGTCCTCTTTTCTGGATAACCAAGGGTAACACTCCTGCCAACATACACTTCTTGAAAATTTACTTTTGGTAATTAAAAAATAACATATAAATGTTGATCTTCCTTATATATATATATATATATATATATTAACAAAGATTCAAATGCAAATAATTCTGTTATAAACACATGGCACTCCTAGAAAATAAACTATATAATTAAGAGTCAAATGAAAAATGTACATTAATTTCATTGTTGGCATTGGCAATTGGAATGGATGCAAAAGTGTTTAGACTATCCAATTTTCTACCTGATACCTATTAGTATTGTAATGACAATGATAATGGTAATACTCTGGATGCAACGACCTTAGTTAAATAGGATTGGTTTGTTCTAGGCTCTACAACTGTGTAATACACTTGATGCATGGGCCAATGAGTATAACATGATGTCAAATTTACTAGTTTCTTTGATTTTCCTGCACCTTTTCCCTGCCTAGCTGAAGAATTCTTTTTCCTGCTTAGCATCAAATTATTTTCACAATATTTTATGCCTTCATTCAGATTCATAATGCCACTGGACTTAGGTGCTAAAGGAAGCTGCCAGATTGGTGGAAATGTTTCTACCAATGCAGGTGGTCTGCGCCTTGTTCGTTATGGATCTCTTCATGGCAGTGTACTTGGTAAGGACTGTATACGGTCATTCTGATTCATGATATACATACATAATTACGTCTCTTCTTTTAATTTTTACTCCAAAGAAAGTAGCATTTGATGGGTATACCTGTTCTTGTTAAGAAGTGAATTCTGAAGGAGCTAAAGCTTTGATGGGGGATCTGATAAGTGGTTTTGACTCAGTTGCAATTGTAAATGTGGGAATTTGAATTTGGTGCTTGCAAAATCTTCTCTGAAAGCTTATATCCTCAGTATGTTTTTGTACCTTTCAGGACTTGAAGTTGTGTTAGCAGATGGCAGAGTGCTCGACATGCTGGGAACTTTAAGAAAAGATAATACTGGATATGATTTAAAGCATTTGTTTATAGGTGTGTACTTATTATTTTAAAAGATAATACTGGATATGATTTAAAGCAGTTGTTTATAGGTGTGTACTTATTATTTTATCTATTTCATCTTTTATCTATAAATCTACGATCTCAATAAGAAGTTGCATCAGCACCAATTATGTTTTATCTTGTAGGCAGTGAAGGTACCTTGGGCATTATAACCAAGATTTCAATTCTTACCCCACCTAAATTACCTGCTACTAATGTAGCATTTCTTGGCTGTAAAGATTACTCAAGCTGCCAGGTATTCCACCTTTGGTTTTTCTGTTCACCATAAATGTACTTTTTCTGAATAATTTTTTTTTATCCAGTCGAATTATGAACCAATATAGCACAACTTTCAAAATCTTTAATGTCTATGGCTAGATGGAAGTTAATTGAAAATTGGACCATGAGTACTCAAAACAAATTGGTAAAATCGTCAAAGGAATGTTTGGGCCACCAACTTCAATAGGGTGGAGTGGGTTGAAGTCCACTCCATATTTAGGGCTTCAATTATATAGTTGTTGTTTTCAACTATTCTAACATAACTACTAATCAAATCTTTTTTTTATTGTACAATATTTACTATTTTCTACCCAAACTAAAATAATATGTACCACGAACACAAATTATTACAACCCAGACTAACATAGTCTGCACTTTGAATACATTCTATTACAACTTACCGATTATTATCTACATACTATAAAAATAATTGAGTATAATAACTAATTCAATTCCCCAAACACCACTTAAAAATTCTCCAATTATCAAGTCTAAATTGTTATTGTAAACTAATCCTTTGGCCTTTACGAATTCTTTTTGCTTTTCCTTTCTCTTATTGGGAAAAAAAAATCCAGTTTGCTTCTTTCTTTGCAAAAGCACTAATATTTTTTTTCCTGACATTTATGTACTCATCTATGAAATAGAAACTTCTAGTGGATGCAAAGAGGAAACTTGGGGAGATTCTTTCAGCATTTGAATTCCTGGATAACATGTCGATGGATTTGGTGAGGTCTCTTCATCCTTATTTTCTTCTTCAAATCGTGGATAACTTAATAGTTTATTTTTTCTAAAAAAACTTAATAGTTTAAGAAATCTTTGGGGATAGTTTTCTTATTTGGATGTGGTAGTACCAGTTGAAAGTCAAGGGCCTTTACGATGCATGATCTGATGAACAATTTATTTTAACTTTTAGAGACAATAAAAACATTGAACACAAGTAACACATGCATTTGACAAGGTTGAATCTGATTTGTTTTAAATTGTTTCTAAAACAATTATAGATTGCTGAGCGATTTTAATAATAGAAGGTTGTTTTATTTGTTCTTTGAATGTTCCAAGAATTCAATTCAATAAATATTAATCATTAACCACTCGTAGCTGTATAAAAATGTTATCCTTTGACTTAATTGATTTAAGAATTTATTATGAGCGTGTCTAATTATTTTCCTGCATTTATTAATGCGGTTAACTCTTTTGGATCCAACAAGCACCACGGTAAGCTGGTCTTGTCTTGCATTGGAATTCGTAGTGATGGAACAGCTCAAAACTTGATAGATTGAGATTCCTAAGCAAATATTGAGAATGTTCTATGGTTTTTTGCAAAAGTGAATTAGTGCTAGCCTCAACTACTTATGTTTGCCTTGTCTCAAAGAAATAAAATGTAAAGTTGTTGACAATTTCAAACCTATCAGCCTGTGTTCTTGTAGACACAAAATCGTGGTAAAAGTTCTCTCCAGACAGTTCCATCTTCTATTCTAACCAAGTTTCAATATGCTTTTGTTTCTGATAGACAAATAAATTGTGCATGCTGTCTTATTGCAAACTCGTTGATGGAAAAGAATGTTGTTTTGTTTGATCCTGAACTATCTTTTACCAGAATAATTTGGGAATTACTGGGGGCTATTGAGCTATTCTACTTGCTAAAGGCTTCGGTACTTTGTGGAGAAATTGGATTTGTGCTTGCATCCCCATAAACAATCATTATATCATTATAAGTCGAAACCCAAGCTACAAAGGGTCATTTGCCCGTTGGATCTATCTCTTATTTTCTCTTTAATATTGTTGTGAAATATCTATGCTGGCTCCTGGACTTATTGAAATACTTTCCCGTTGGAAATAAATCCCTTGCTATTACACCATTCTTTGCTTGAGGAAAATCTTGACAATCTCTATAATATTGTAGACATTTGAAGAGCTATGTAGGCTTAATTTTAGTTATGGTACATTAGAGGTCATTAGCTTTAGTTGTGGGGCGTCACTCTTGGAAGGATCGCTCTTGGCTTTGGTTTCAAATTTGGCTTGTTTCTTATTTAAACTTTCCCTGAATGAGTACCCTAGGTCTTTCTCCTTTAGGATTTAATTATTGAAAGAATTGGCAAAATCCTCTGAGTGAAAGAATACCTTTATTTCTAAAGGAGGCGGTCCTTTTCCTTAGCTTGCCTCTAGTGTTTTAATTTACTGATTTACATATTTTCATCTTTTTATACTCATTCTCAGGGAACTACTTTTGTGCTCTTTATCTATAAAAGTGATATGTTTCTATTTTCTCCTTTTGTACTTTCAAAGCGATACTCACTTCACTCTATGTGTATAGGTTCTCAATCATTTAGAAGGTATTCGGAATCCATTGCCTCCAACAATGCACAACTTTTATGTTTTGATTGAAACGACAGGCACTGATGAATCATCTGACAAGTAACACTTTTACAAGCTTGTAATTCATTTATCTGCTTGGACAGTTCTTTATCGGTGTTATAAAAGATCTTTGATAATTCGTCATATTTAATAATTTATATGTATTTGGAATCACCTATAAGTTCAAAAAGAGAGGAAAATGCACAAAATAAAAAATTTGAGTTCTGAAATCTTAGATATCTGCAATCCACCAAGATTAAAATGGAAGTAAGCTGTTGTTCGTAGCTGGGGTTGCTAATACATCTGTTTGCTTCTCATGTCTTTAACGTAACACTATGTAAGGTGTTTGAAGTTTAGTACTGATAAAAAAATGGCATAGAAAGTCAAGGACGTACTGAAATATTATTGTTTGCCTTAAAAACCTTAAATAGCAAGTAAAACTTATCATTTCCATGCCCTGAATATTGTTCTGAAATCAAACAAAAACTCAAGTAGAAATGCATTGTCTATAACAGGCGACTACAATTTATTTTCTTCTACATAATTCACAAATTAAACAGAACCTTCATCATGCATGTTAGAGCCTGTCATGGTGGAAAATTAAAGATGTTGCTGTTTTGACATGTTATGGTAATTTTCTTTGGTTCTATCTTTTACTTGGATTACCAGGGAAAAGCTTGAAGCATTTCTTCTTCGTTCGATGGAAGGTGGTTTAATCTCTGATGGTGCTCTTGCACAAGACATAAACCAAATATCCTCTTTTTGGCAGATCCGTGAGGTATTTATCCCAATACAGTGGTTTTCTATCAATATTGCTGTCAGTTTTAGGGAGCGAATGCTAGATGACACTCAAATATCTTAGAGCACCTCTATTCACACTTATTGATTATTTTCAAGATACCGAGGCATTGAACGTCAATATGAAACTAAAGGGCTTGCGTTCTTTTTTCAATTAATTCTATCTTTTATCTTCTCCAGTTTAATTTTTGTCTCGACTGTAGGGCATTCCAGAAGCATTGATGAAAGCAGGGGCTGTTTACAAGTATGATTTGTCGTTACCTGTTGAGAAGATGTACGATCTTGTTGAAGAAATGCGAGTAAGACTTGGTAAGAGCCAAGAGGTATTCCTTGCAGGAACTTGTGATTTTTGAAGACCACGACTTATAGGCACTTCAAAATCTGCTCTCTTTAGGCAACTCCGCTAAAGTAATTGGTTACGGCCACCTTGGAGACGGCAATTTGCATCTGAATATTTCAACTCCACAATATGATGATGCGGTAATTCCATCTGTTCATCCTGTCCAGCTGAAATCTTTTAGGTACTTTGTATCAGTTTTTAATCATGTCTGATAACATCTCAGGTTTTTGCACAAATTGAACCCTTTGTCTATGAGTGGACTTCTAACCATCGTGGAAGCATCAGTGCGGAGCATGGATTGGGATTGATGAAAGCCAACAAGATACTTTACACCAAGTCACCTGAAATTGTTCGTATTTTAAAAACTTCATGATTTTTTCTATACTTTTTAATTATTATTTTATTGAAGTATGTCTTAGTTTTATAACATTCTAAACGCACACTAATTCTGATAGGTACAAATCATGGGATCTATTAAGAAATTGCTGGATCCTCGTGGCATACTCAACCCCTATAAAGTTCTGCCGCACTCCCTTCATTCCTAACCTGACCAGGTTCATGACTCCATTCTTCTTATCATGAATAATTACTCGAGTGATTGAGTTTAGCAAAGCATCAGATAGGTGCTTGTGAAATAAAGAACCAACAACAAACGGGTTTATATGTTGACGCCTAATCAAATTAAAAAAATGCACATATCTAACAAATATTGCTTCAGAATTCTGAAGGGATGTTCTAGGCAGTCAATCATAAAAGTAAGATGTCAATTCTGTTATATAGAGCTTACGTTGATATATCAGAAATTAAATGCTTGCATTATAGTAAAGTACCTGTCAAGTTTGAGAAATCTGCCTCTCATTTGACTTTCGTATATGTAAAACTAGAAATGTGTAGTTAAAATATTGATTTGAGAAAAATCATACTTGACTAGTATTCTTTCTTTTTTGTTTTCTAGTGTAACTTCAATAACATATTTTTGAAAATTTAACAAAAACTTTGAGAACTAAGAAAACGTAGCTTTCAAAACCCTGTTTCTTTTACAAGGACCTTACCTTTGATATCTAATTTGGTTTCTTGTACGTTTGAAAATTATCTTATTGGAATGATGTTCACCAAATCCTCTTTGTGGAAGCTTGTAGGATTTTATTCTATCTTTTTTCATTACTAATAGTCCAGAGGGAATCAGAGCACCGATTTCAAGTTGTGTATAGCTTTGGATAGACGCATGTTTGCATGTGTGTTAATTCGTTCCCCCCCTCCCCCCTTTCTCTCTCTAGATAGATAGCCATCTAAGATTTGGAGTTGAACCATTTTCCTGTATACTCCTTTTCATTCATAATTTGAACACATTATTAAAAGATTTAGTAATTTGTTTTATATTTTATGGACTTCACATTATGGAAAGTTTCTAACCTAGTATTAGAATCTTTCCGAACTGGATTTTGTTCAGGCAATAAACTAGAAGAAAACTTAAAAACCTCAAAGATTTGTATATATTTATTTAATTTACTAGTATAAAACAAACGCAATATATAACAACGAAAAAAAGAAACTTAGAAGCCCGAAGAAAATGAGTAAAATTAGGAATATATACATATTTACACACATATGTATATGATGTACACGTGTATTCCCTTGCACTGTAATTTACTCTAAAAAATTACCGAAATTAGGGGAATACTTTTTGTCTAATTTATTGGAAGGACCAGCTTACCTTACCTAAATCCATCTCTGTCAATCAAGCTTGGAATATGCCAATCCCAATTTGGGAGTTTCAAAAGAATTTTGTCACTGCCTCAAAAAAAAACCCATCACTTTATATCTTATCGGCTCTTTATATTATGAGCCTCAGAACTTTTTAGCTTGGCACAAGTAGGCAGACGTGATGGTGAGCTTAAGGTTTTAATCACATTTGAATTGGTTTTAATGAGTACCAGAGGAATATGTATGTGAAAAGAGTTGTGGAAGAGTGGGGCAGGAAGAAAGCATGAAAGAAAATGATTGATAGATGGATGAATATGATTATCAAGAAAACAAATAGTCCGTAGCCCCTGGGTTTGACTGCCATAGGGCTTTTCATCCTTTGCCTCCTTTTCCTCTTCTAGCTCCATATTTCTTTTTCCTTGATGATGGTGGGGTAGAGACCTCGATTTTCATCCGTCCTTTCTCTACTTTCACAAAATTTGTTTTCATGATTGAGATTGAAGAAAAACAATCTTTTATCCCAACTTTCCAAGTTTGTTCTCTCACCTCTTAAATTATACAACATGATCTTGGTAGAACTTTTTTTTTTTTTTTTTTTGATAGTTCAACAAGGGTGGCGATATTCTAATAACAATTCTCATAGTTTTAAGCATGCTCGTATACCTCTGTGCAACATACCTTTTGAATGTGCTAAGACTATAATCTCCTTTTCTTCTAAATTTTCTTGATACCTCATTCAAAATGGAAAGTTTATTAAGACGCCCACGAACACTCACAAATATATATAAAAGAAAAGGGAAAAAGAGGTAAGAGGTAAAGTTAAACTTTTGAAACAATAAAAGCAAAATTAAAACCTCAAACCTTACAAATCACAGCTATTTTGCATTCTTGTAAAAATTTTGAAAGTTTGGACCAATAGGTAAATCCACACAACTTTATATAAATGTTTTTTTGTTTTCTTTTCCAAATAATGTACAAAGGAATTAAAGCATTATTGAAAAGTCAGAATCGTATAAGAAAATAACCAAAATAAGTAATTAAGTTCTTTTTTCTTTTCTTTTGGAGTCAATATATTTCACAGGTCCCTCTTCAACCAAACTGATTGAAAACTTTGGAATTTTGACTCCTTTCTTGAAGAGATAATGTGATATTTTGAAACAGAATCCAATTCTCCCACCAAAAAGTTGAATTATTGCATTACAGCATATAACTTTACTAGCTACCAATTAATTGATAAGAGTGAATCTCACTTCAAATTCTTCCTCTAAATATTATTTAATTCATAATGTGTCAAACGGGCGAACACCATTTTATAATAATTTTGTCTTTTTCGCTCCAACTTTCACATATTTGTTCTTTTTCTAGAACAATATTTTAAGTTCATTGTTACTAAGTGTATTAGCAAAATTTTACAAAATGTCAATATATATGGTTTGGATCAAAATGTTTGAGGTTCAATTTTTCACTTCTTATTATAGGTCTTTCAAAACAAATTGTCAAACTCAAAGATGTAAAACATATAAGATTTGGAAACTTGGTAGCCATACAAAAGTTGAAGCTTGAAGAGGGTATTTTGTATGAATTAATCTTAAAGTAAGAAAAAATAAAAATAGTAAAAGTAAAGAATGAAAGATGATATAGACAAGTTTACTTTGTTGATCTCATATCTTATGTATTCTTTTGGGGTTTAATATAAATATGGTATATTAACATTAATATTTTAATCCTTGTGTGTCAATTAAATGGTTTGGATCTTTCTATGCATATGAGAGAGAAATTATATAAAGATATGAATTATTTCTATAGAAGTTAAAAGGAGTATGAATTAGGAATTTAGAACATAGTGATCATCCATTGACTACTTCAATAAATATAAATATAATCAATTGACTTCTAAATTTAAAGAAGGGCTTGCTAAAAGGAAGAGTTTTATATCAAAATTGAGAAGAATTTTGATTACAAGGACATGGATAGTATGCTAATCTAGTCAAGATATCCAAACTATTATTAAACATATGCCAAATGTGTATAGAATAATAAAAAATCATCTTTTAAAAAAAGAAAAAGAAAAGAATGATACAAAATCATTAATTAAAACGAGGGTCACTTAACTCTTAAGAAAGAGAAAATATTAACTTTTCATTCTCATGTTTGAACAAATAAAAATGTGAAGAGCTATTTCTAGAGTTTGTCCATTGCTAGTTCTCATAATGAATTGCCTAAATTTACATATGTATTTATATATTAGGTAGAAATCAAATAATTGGACTAGAGTGATTAGATATGAAAACCAAGTTAATTGAACAAAAAGTGGAAATCAAAGAGATACTATAGCGCTTTCAACAACAATCATCATGTATATGTAAAAGCATGCAATGATACAAGTAACTCTATGCATTTTTTAGATAGGATTATGAAGATATAAAAACATACATTTTTTACTTTTATAAAGTATATTTTAAAAAATTTAAAAACTACATGTCTTTTAACTTTTGATATCACTTGCTGGAAAAGAAAAAAAAAAATCTCACTACTACAACTAGATTAGGTTGAAAAATCACAAAGAATTCCACTGTGTCAAACAAGAACAATTACACTATTGTGAAAATGTATCATAATTATACAAACATTTTTCTTTGACTCCAGGTACAAAGAAAACGTTTTTTCTTCTTTCAAAATATTGCTATCATTCACACCCTTTTCTTCACTGTATACAAAAGAATACAAGAAGGAAATTTAATAAGAGTTGGTCCACAGACTTAAAGAATTTTCAATGGGAACACAAACTTAAAGGATTTCTAATGGGACTATTGGAAACCAAATGAACATAGACTCCTTTTATAGTATTTGAAGCTCATCACTTTTTTTAAAAATCTTATTCTTCGTGAAAGTGAGACCCAAGGGAGAAGAAGTTGGGGAGCGGAGTATATGCGCCTAACTCCTTGATGTAAGCGTCCTTGTGCCGAAAATGAGAAATCGCTAAGCACCCCACCCACCAGTAGGGAATTGCTATAGAGCTAACTAAACACAGGTTTATGTCAATTTGTCCACCCATTCAGAAGCAAAATGAGTAAGGATCAGATTATGAACTTAGAGGAAGGCTAGAACTCTCAATCTTGAGTTGGAGGCTAGAACTTTGAATCTTGAGTTCACTCGGTATAACTATGTGATTCAAGGTAATACTAAGGAATTCTCCTTTGAGACTGGATAGTTTAGATTTCTATCCTGTAACTGAAAAGGAGTTGAGTTAGAGAGGTAAAGAGGAATGATCAGGTCTTCAATTAAAGGTCAAATAAAATCTTTCATGTCTAACTTTAAGAGACAGACTTCCACCTTACTAATCCCACGGGTACAGAAGATCAAATAATTTATTTCACATTGTACAAAGTATTTGAAATACGGAAAAGAAATATCATTTCGACAATATTTCCAAAGGAATTGCAAATGGATTTGCGGGTTCACCAATCATTGATGGTTATAGAACCATGTATTTTTAGTATTTTGCCGATTCAATAAGCTCAGTCCTTTCAAATAGAAAAAATCCAATTTGTAAAAACATGTGTATCGATTTAGAGGTCAATATTCAAATCTCGAACTAAGAAAAATAAAATGGAGAACTCATTAAAAAGGAAGAAAGACACCTTATTGTGTAGTAGAAAATAGACCAAGTAAAAGGTTCTTTCTCTCCCCCAATAATTAAAGTAATAAAGAAGTTTGGTTGAAGTGTAAAATGTTAAATAAGATTGTAATTAGGTTTAGACATATGTATATGTTTGATGCATTAAAAAAAGTAACAAATCTTTGGTTGATTGATCTTTAAAACGTGAATGTTGGATCTCACAAAGTGGATTGAGTTTAATTAAAACTAATTTGTCTTTAAAATTTTACTTAAATTTTATTTATAAGAAATATACTTAAGAAATCAAACTAGTTAATTTTAAAAAATAACCAACACGATATATAGAGTTTAGAGACTACTAGGTATTTATAGAATTTAGGATGGAGATTTAAACCTGTCTTTCAAGATTTTGGTATATACAAATATGAATTAAACTAAGCTCGTGTAAGGTTAAAAAGGTATAGGGAAGGATTTTTTTTTTTTTTTTTAAGGAAAAGAAGAAATAATTAAAAAGGTTAAAAGAAAGAGAGAGAGAGAGAGAGGAAATGTAAAATAAAAGGGAGAAGGAAACTAAAAGAGAAATGGGAAAGAATAGAATAAGTTGGAAATGAAAGGAAGAATGAGGGGGAAGGAGTGGCGTTATTAATTAATATAAAGGGCGTGGCCGCTTCACTTTCTCCCTTTCCTCTAACAATCTTCTTTTAATTTATCTTACCGTCATTAAAAACTCTCTCTCTTTCTCTCGTTCTCTCTGCCATTGCATTGCGGAGCCAACCCCAAGCATGACCAGCTCCTCCGACTCCGCTCTCAAGGTAAGCCCATCTTCATCTTCATCATCTTTTTCCAATTTCCCCATCTTCCATTTATTCTCCCTTCAACTCTTCCTCTGATTTGATCGATTCATTCGTTCATTTCATTTCATTCTTTCCCTTCTCATTTTTTCATTCCTTTCCAGGCTCTCAGTAAGATTGCTTGCAATCGCCTCCAGAAGGAACTTGTTGAGTGGCAAGTCAATCCCCCTGCTGGTTTTAAACACAAGGTCACCGATAATCTTCAGAGGTATACCTATTTCCCTCACCCTTTTCCTCGTAGGGTTTCTTTTTTTTTTTTTCCCCTTTTAATTCCTTCTCCGTCCGTCATGGTGTACCAAACACAACAGGTTTTCATTTTGAGTAATAACCAACAATTCTTCCTGTTGCCTTTTGGGTTTCGTTTAGGTTTGGTTTTTTTATTGCGTCCTTCTTCGAATGTGGTGGGCGTTTTTGGTTTCATTTTGTTTTCCTTATTTCTCTTTACTCGGTTCTGCAAGCAATTTTACTTCGAAATTTGACGTTCATTTCTGGGTGGTTCTTTTGTTGGAAGGTGGGTGATTGAAGTCAACGGTGCCCCTGGAACTCTCTATGCTAATGAAACCTATCAGCTTCAGGTCGACTTTCCTGAGCATTACCCAATGGAGGCTCCGCAGGTTTAAACATAATCCATCCAACCTTGAGGCTTGAGATCATTTCTATTCCAATTACCCCTTTAGCAGCTACATTAATCGATTGTATTGTGTTTGATTTTTGCTGCAGGTTATATTTCTGCATCCAGCTCCTCTGCATCCTCATATCTATAGCAATGGTCACATTTGTCTAGGTTGGTAAATGGATAATTTTTTTTTTTGTTGGATATTTTGATCTTTGTGTGTTTAGGTTTGGTGGTGACTATATTGTTTGTTTCACCATCCATTTTAAGCGATTGCAGTTCTGCAGGATCATCGAGTTCATATTCTATTCCTTTCTTCTCTCTGCTTCTTGTGTTCAAAGGAGTTTGTTTAGGAAAAATACTAACTACATTTCGGTCAATACCTATCATAATTTGTTACTTGGCGAATTCTTTTTACTTATTTTTTGGAATATTTTAATTTTTTTATGTGTGCATTGAGAGGGGGATTGATAGAGATGAGTGAGATGCATTATGACTCTCTTGTTTATATTATTTGTATCAGACGTCAGACTTCAAAAGGTGTTACAATAGTAGTAGAGTTTTATTGTATTTTACGCAGTAGATCATATCTCAAATGGGAAAGTTAATAGATTTTCTTTCACGTAGTGGCGCCTTGTCTGTAGGCTAATCATTGACTGGTCATGGAGAACTTGAATGATTTGATGTTACATAAATGTTTTGATATAATGTCCTGATCTTAAGTTCAACAGAAAGAAAATCATTTTATGTTGGGTCTGACAATAAGTGGGTTACATCTATTAATTTACAACTTTTCAATTATACGGTACAGAAAGATAAACTGCCCATACAAAGGAAGCAACACTTGTTGTTGGATTTCGTTCTTTTTGTCAGTAACAAGTTTGAATAGATGAAAAGACCCTCTATGCTGATAATTTATTGTAGGATGGTTGTTTATTTTTGTATCATGTTGATGTTATTTACTAGGATGATCTTTGAACCAGTAGGTTATATAGACACACACACATACTCACCACTTGTTTATGTAGACCCACACGCACAGGTACACAACCAACAAAACCAACTGGAACCATCGATATGAATCTTTGTATCATTCTTAACTTCCTTTTTTTTTTCCTGAAAATCATTGACAACTTCCAATTGTTTGCAAATACTTTTTCCATCTATTGGTATGTTTGCTTATTGCAATGGAATATAAATACCATAAAGTTCATCTGACAACCTACTTGCAAAATTAATAGAGCTAAATATGACCTTTCTTGAGCAGGTTTTTGTTCTATAGGTTGTTTAAGTGTGTCCTCAAGAACTCTTTTCCTTTTTAGAAAAGACTAATGCTGAAAAATACAAAAAACTGAAGACTAGAGAGAGAGAAGCAAGCAACTGAGAAACATAATACTCCAAAAGCATAATCTGAACCATAGCCTAGAAGCATAAATGGAATAATAGCAAACTTAAGAAGTTTCCATAAACGTATTTCAGCTCTGTCCTTGAGTTCTATAAAAAAGAATAAAATTAATTTCAATTTATGCAAGTCCAAGTCTAATGTAAATTGTAAAGAGAAAGTCCCAAACATGTTAGATTGTAATTAGTCTGTAATGTAAGTCTTTTAAAACTTTAGTTTTGACAATATATCATTAATTATATAATGTTTAAAACTATTTAGGAATTCATATTTGTTCACTTTAGCAATCAAATTTGTATTCATCTGTTTGGTTTGGTTTGAGAATTTGGCAATCTGAAACACATTATCAATGCTTTTTTTGTTTGGTTTGAGAATTTGGCAATCTGAACCACATTATCAATGCTTTTTTGTTTAGTTTGGACAGAGGGCTGAATATCAAACCAAACCAATTTAGTTTTGATTGTAGAGTTGATCTTGATTGACTCAACTGTATCATTTGCAATGAATGTAGTTTGAAGGTGAAATATGCTTTCTGCAATTCGCTTTTTACTTAGATGCGTGACTGAGATTATGTATTTTCCCAGATCAAAATGGTTGTGTATTAGTTACTTCTGTTTCTTCTTCCTTTTGTAAATGTTTCTAAGCATTGCACCACTGTTTGGTGCCCGTGCTTGTTTGAGGTGTGAATTATATTCTACACATGTTAATTTTCTGGTATGAGGTTATTTGTGATCTGTTGGGGCTTTATTTGAGAGCTTAGCTATCACCTGAGCAGCAAAGACTGACCAATGTTATTTCCCTTCACTCTGAATATGTGTAGATATTTTATACGATTCATGGTCGCCTGCAATGACTGTAAGTTCTATCTGTATCAGCATTCTCTCCATGCTGTCGAGTTCCACAGCAAAGGTACGATACACTTCCTTCCATTTTGATTCTAAATGTATAGTTAGTATATTTTTCATGGAGGTGTTGGAAGTAGCAAAATTCTTACCTTCTTTGAAGTTCTTAAGATTCAAATAACGTGTGTGTTCCTCTCTTGATGGTCTCTTGTTTTTCTATTTGCAGCAACGCCCTGACGATAATGATCGTTATGTAAAGAATTGTAGGAACGGAAGATCTCCAAAAGAGACAAGGTGGTGGTTCCACGATGACAAGGTGTAACTTAAGATCTTCCATTGTTATATGCCTGTGGCTACCCTTGTTTGTAAGGTTGACGAAGTAGAAAATGATTATGGAAAAGAAAAAAAGAACAAAAGAAAAAAAAAATCAAGTAAAGTGGTAAGGCCTGGCATTTGTAAAGGAAGATGAATTTGTGCTTTTTACCAATGTCTAAAGAACAACTTTTCTTGTCCTTCCTTCCTTGGGGGTTGGGTTATCCTTCTTGGGTGAGAACCTCTCTTTGTTACAAAATTCATAAATCATCAGTAATGCCTCCTTCCTTTCACATTATAGTTTGTCTTTCTTTATTATATAGTTCCAGTGAATACTATGAATTTTTTAAATAAATAAATCTACTCTCTATTCCTGTATTTCAACTTCATCTCTATACAGAACTTTTATATTTTATTTTTCAAAATTCATACCAATGTTGGAACAATCCAAATTAGCTTTATAAACACTCAGTTCATCAAATTAATGTTATCATGCCTACGTTATAAATTGTTGTTTTAAGAGATTGTGGAAATCCTAATTTATTTGAATCATCTCAACTCTGATTACTAATTCCTTTTGTGTACAGTGTTGCTATTTCCAACTTTTTTTCTTGATAGTTATGTGTGTGTTTTCGTTTTTTATTTATTAAATCTTACCCATTTTTGTTTTTAAAAAAACATTTGAGAAGGCTTTCATTTAATGTTATAAAAACATGTTTAACATACGGATTACAAGATCAATAGTTGTAAACAGAAGACTATACTGGGTTAAAGTAAAAGTTTAATTTTCAAATTTTATTGCTTAATTTTTTGTGTAATAAGTTATTGTAATTGATCTATTAAAAATAAAATTGCACTATCATCTCCATTAGAATATTTTGTGCTTAGTAAACTAATAGAAATTAAGCAAATGAGAAAAAAATCATATTGTAAACAAGTAATTTAATATGGGCAGTAACCTATACACATATCAACTGAGCTATTCTTTCTTTGACAATATACAACTTAGAAAAGAAACATACAATCCTTTTAATCCAAGAAAATTATATTGATATGATTTCCAATTAGTAATTAAATTGTATTTTAACCAAACTTCATGCAACTCAAAGTTCACTTGTCCAAGACAACTAAAATTGTCATACCTATGGATGCCACTTTAGACCAACCAAATAAATGTCCCAATTCTGATTGTGACAATTGTTTTGACTTTCAATGTTGGAATTAATTTTCTTTCATCCACAAATTTTCTTAGACATTCCTCTTTTATTTTCTTATGCGTTTTTGGAAAATCGACAAGCAAAGGATAAAGAAAAAAAGAAACCGACATAGAGATTTATGTAGTTCATCAACATCGTGTTACTTACGTCTATTGGTAGAGGGAGAGCAATCATACAATTAAAGTGTTTATATCGATCAATCATTTATAACACTAGATAACATATTTAAGGTATTATGTTATAAACGAATAAAAAAACTTATCAACAAGTTGAATTCAAAATAAACTAAGTCTTCACCCTCTACAAAATATTATTATTTTTTCAAAAATTTTATAATGTCCTCAAACTTAAAAAAGATTTTAGCATAAGTGTATTAATAAAAATTATTAATACTTTCTTTCATATGTATGTTTATACTTTCTTTCAAATATACGTTTTAACTTTCCAAAGTTAAATTGATACCCTCAACTTTCTCAAAGAAGTTTTAGAAAATGACACGAAAATCTAGTTTATCCAATGATCAACCTCTTCCATTTTCTTTCCTTTTCTCTATTTAAGTTCACTTTATTTTTTTCTCCCAACTCTTATCATTTTTCTATTTCCCTATATTATAAAAAAATTATAAATGAAAGTCTGGTAATCCATTTTGTTTTTTGTTTTTTAAAATTATTTTTTTGAAAAAACAACTATGTGTTGAACAATTAATTTACTTATTTGTTTTTTAAACAAGAAACCTGTTCTTAAAATTAGGAGTAAAACTTGTTTTTAAAATTATGAAGGAAATTGAAAATGAATTTTTAAAAAAAGAAATACACTCACAAAGAAAATATATATGATTTTCGTTTTTAATAAACAAAAAATTAAAAATAGGAAAAACAAAAACAAAAAACTAAAATGATTAGCCAACGAAAATTAAATTTTTAGAGATAATGATTTAATTGATACTTTCTACCATTCACATCGATCAATATCTTGTAGTAATTATCAAATTTGCTTTCTTTACAAGTGAGTGCAAAGATTCAAACCCTCAACCTCTTGATCACTAATATTAATGCTCACTTCCACGGATGATTTTACATTAGGTAATACCCAAAATAAACTTAGCTACCCACACAGAACATAAATGGTTTCAAAAGAAAAAAGAAGAAAGGAAAGAAAAGCTATCAAATTTATTAAAGAAGAGCTGAGAGATACAAAGGAACACAAATAGCCCAATACATTAACTTTCCCATGGTACCAAATTGGATTAAAGCAGAACTCAAATCTTTAACTTGAAAAACAGAGCATAAAAACATTGAAGAATTTGACTCCAAAATAAAAAAGAAACTTTTCACACCCAATACATTGAAACATGATCTTCATCTTCCACAAGTTATTATGTTCCTATTTTCTATTAACTTTCCTGCAGTTCTTTCTGATCTCTCCTCTTGAGCCAGTTAGAGGAGTAATGTTTCCCATCTTCACCATAGACTTTGCAAATTGCTCAAAAAACAACTCAGAATTCTCTGCATATGTTTTCACCAATTCTGCTGATTGCAAGTTCTTTGTCAACAGAACTTCATCTGAGTTCAGCAAACCCTTTGCAGCTAAAAGATTCTTAAAGTAGTAGTTGTCAAACTTGATGGGGCTCACAAAGTCCAGGAAGAACAGGTTCTGGTCACCACCTGATCTCGGGCATCGTTTCCGCAACTCGGCAGCGTATGATGGATCGAGAGAGGGATCAGGCTGGGCATTGCCAGATTGGTTGTAAAGACGTTGCCTGAAGCTAGTGCATCGGGAGTTTCCAATGGTGTGGCTACCTGCAGTGGTCAAAAGTTACAATAGTATCATTGACCTTTCGTAAACGCGTCAAAACTATTTAGAATTTAAGGCATCTATCTTATGAACATTGTGAGGTCTCTTGAGGTCCCTTGATCTCTTTTTAACGTGAAATTCTCAAGGACTACTGCCACACTATTCCAAGCCTCATTTCTGTTATATGGAAGCAGAAAAAAGTGATAAATTTTACCTGAAAGAGCAACAAGATCAACTATGTCAAGGCCTTGTCTCTTGAACTTGGTGAGAATGGTTTGGAAAGTGTTGTTAGGAGCAGGAATGTCATTATTAGAGCCACTTAGACTTGCTCCTCTTGAATCCCTTCTTCCTAATGGAACTTCCCAGCTTGGTCCTCCAGTCTTTTTAATTTATACAAACAAAACAAATTATAACAAACACTCAATCTCAAGCTTAATTAAACAGAAATTATATGCAAAAGCAAAAGCAAAAAGAACAAAAGAAAGAAAAGAATGAGTTACAATGACAGTGGAGTCTCTGGCAGCAATGGCCAAAATATCAGCACAAGAAACAGTTTGAGGACATTCTTTCTCCAAAGCAGATTTGATCTCATCAATCACTTCAAATCCTCTAGCAGAGTTTCTGTTTGGATTTGATCTTTTCTCACTAGCTAGTGTCCCACTGCTATCTAACAATATTGAACCATCACAACCCTGAAAATTTTAGTTTGTTTCTTGTCAGTAGCTATTAACAAACCTTCTCAAATATAATAATGGACAAGCAAGCATGGTAATTATCTTAATTCCTTCAAATACATATTCATTTTCAACTTTAATACAAACCC
The DNA here is from genome assembly GCF_000004075.3 of Cucumis sativus. Lineage (NCBI taxonomy): Eukaryota > Viridiplantae > Streptophyta > Magnoliopsida > Cucurbitales > Cucurbitaceae > Cucumis > Cucumis sativus. Next base: position 3,608,511 of record NC_026658.2, read on the forward strand.
AAAATCTTATGGGGTGATGTTGTTTCAACTCTCTAGTCCAGAATATAAAGAATTAATGAAGATGGTTTTTTAGTTGTTAGGCTCACACAAATTTCTTGGGTCTAAACAAACAATAGAATTCACAGCTCCATACTACCCTATTTTTACTATCCTAAATCTAAATACTCCTAAAATATGAGAATGCTAGACCCTCTCAACCATAGCTTTTATATATATATACATATAGTTTACATTTTTGTATTGTTTGATAATCTAGGCCCATTTCATTTATTGTTTTTCAAAAAAAAAAAAAAAAAATGCTTGTTTTCTTACCAATTATTTAACATAATTTCCATAACTTTTAACTACACAGTAGAATTCCTTGGTAAATTTTAGAAACAAAAACAAGTTTTTAAAATTACTTTTCTTTTTCTTCTTGTTTTTAAATTTTAGTTTGACTTTTCAAAAAACAATTCCAAAGTGTTTATAAAAAGAACAAAGAAATCACTCAAGGAAATTATGGCTTTATAAGCTTAACTTTTTTATATATAAAAAACCAATAACTAAAAATCAAATAATTACAAAACAAAACATTAATTTTTTTTGTTACTATTTTTACAAATTGTGTTTACCTCCTCCTAATTTCTCAACTTCCTATTTAAAAAGTTAGAAATTAACTTGAATTCTAAAAAATCGAATAAATGGTCATAGTTAAATAAACTCAAATTTTAGAGCAATACATAATTCCATGCTCTCACTCTTATATAAATTTTCTTTTTAAGAAAATGTCAAGATTTTACTTAAATGTATAAAGATTCTGCAACATACGGGTGTCACACGACATACAATGTATTCAAAAATTTTCATAATTTTCAATCCAAAAACAAGAGTCGTAGTTAAAACCAATAATCCAATTTTAGTGAAAATGTTTATAATTAAGGGTTAATAAAAAAGAGACTTCTAGTTTACGCAATAACCTTAACAAAACAATCATGGAAATGAAGCCTAAGCAAAGAAGCAGCAATACGAGCTTCCTTTGCAAAAGCCTTAGCCACTACGTATTTCACTATCTCTTGAGCTCTTGGACATGAATGGTCATAAAACTGAGGATACAAATAGTAGCCGCCACCGCCATTGCCACCATAGCTGCCACCGCCAATCTTGTGAGAGAAAGTAACCGAAGCCAAGCCAAGAAAAGCAAATACAATAAAAGAGCTCATAGATTGAGCCATAGTAATCTTCTCTTCCAGAAAACAGTACACCCTAAGAATTAAGGAAACTTAAAAAGGCTTAATTGGTACAATGAAAGATTAGGAGAGTTAATTTATAGGACACTTTGTGGAATAGTTCTTCTCTAAATGGATTTTAATCCAAATTTTTCTTTTAAAAACAAAAAAGGTTGGAGTTGGTAGCTAACTACTAATAATAAAGCTTTAACGTAGCAAAGAAATAAAGGGCTTTTGGAGTTGGTAACTTAGGTCTCTCTTTTTTTTTAACTTCACTTTAAACTTTCATGCTTTTAATTTAATTGTAATTAATTAATCTAATTATGGAAGGATTAACAAAAGCCTCTCTTGCATTTGCTTTTCCTAACAATCATCATAACATAGATATAATTATTTTCTACTTTAACTTGCCTTTGTAAAATTAACAACTCCTCAAAAACACATATATTCCACATGTGTTAATTTATTTATTTTACTATTTGTTATAAATCATGTATGCAAAAAGTTTAATTGATTTGGAAGTTAAGATATCTTTTTCTTAGGTTTCCTTTCCATAGATAATTCTTTTCTAGAAAAAAGTAATTTTAAAAATTGTTTTTTAAATAATACACAAAATTAAACAAAGTTAATCTCCAAGTTTTATTGAGATTTTTTTGAAAATTTGGTAGTGTAAACGTTTTCTTTAGTAGAAATTAATTAATGAGTGAAGTAACAATTTTAAGGCGTAAAAGATTATAATTTAGGTATCAAACAACTATATATTAAGTGATATATACAGTCTTTTTTTAAAATTAGATAACATACATGTTGTTGATCAAGAAAATCAATTAAAAAACACACAGGCACGTGTAAGTTACTAGAGGAATAAAATTTGAAAGAAATGTGATACTAAAGTGAAATAAAATTAATTTGGCTAGGGCTCTATAAGACATATTATCTCTCTATATCCATCAAAAATCGAGATCCTTTTTTTAGTTATATTGGGATCATGTAGCTTCCAATCTTCTTTTCATTGATTTCTTGAATGGTGCTCTTTCACTTCAAACCACCTAATTCCCTTGATAATTAATTGGATTGTTAGTAAACTATTTGGTATATGTTTTCTTTCACTAAATTATTTGTATGGTATTTAAAGGTTATTACTTAGGCAAAAGAAATAATCTTAAAAATTTCCCAAAAAACACCTTGAGAAAAAAGTAGAAACACTAAAATATGTTTTGTAAAAACAACTCCAACTAATTTAATATAAACAATTCACCCACAAATACTTTTACTTTTATAAATTTATTTGTTAAACACACTACTTTCAAAAGCAGTAAGAAATACTCTCAATTCAATGGTGGTACCCTTCAAATTTGTAAAGTAAAATAATTGATTCCAAACTTTGTCGTTTGGTAAAAGTACTATTTTGTTTTATTGAGACATTTTCTCAAAAATATAGTTTTAAATTTAAATTACTTGGATTGAAATTGAGCTAATATTAAAGTAGAATTGATTTTTAAAATTTTAAAAAGTGAGCATTGATTGGGTAAAAAAAAAAAAAATTGCTTTTTGTAACTTTGGAAGGCAATAATGAGATATAATTATTTATGGTTGAAAAGGAGAGGCAGATTCAACTACTTTGTTGAAAAACCTAAACCACAAACCAAAATCACTTTTTTTTTTTGTCTTCGTATTTGAATATAATTATTTCAAAATACTATTTCTCTCTTTGAAGTTTCAAAGTTAAAAAGGTAAAGTTGGAATATTCCCACCCAGCTATCACTTTTGCAAAACAGATAATATTATTGAACTAATCCAACCAAATTCATTAACCCTTTATGTCTTACCACTCCTAAATTTCATATTACCAACATCCCTGCTACCTATGCTCTTTTCGCTTTACAAGTTCGAATATCTTACGTTCACTTATTAAACTAAAAAAATCAAAATAGTCATTTTTATATATTCTAAACGGATAGGATTAAATCAATTGCCGTTTGAGTAATTTAAAAGTTTGAAATAATTTGGCGAAGAGAGTACTCTTTTTCTTCTTTAAAATTGTTCTTATAACTAAAGACAAGAATAAATTGACTCTTTATTCATATGGAAAAATTAATTGACTTTAAGAAAATTACAATTTAAACATATTTGTATGGTATTAAATTATCGTCATTTTTTAGTTCAACATCCTACATTTGAGAGACGAAACAACTCACATTCAAACTTTATCGTTAAAATATCCATGAAAATATTAAAAAAGAATATCTTTAATGCAAATATAATAATAAACAATAATATACTTTTTCTAAAATATTCATCCACATTTTTAATAACATTTCTCCATTTAAAAATGTCATTTTTTAATTAACGTATTTATTTAATTGGGTCAATTTAACTCTAAAGGTTTTAATTAAACTGTCAAAAAGAAAATAATAAGAAATGATCCAAATTTTGGACAACAAGAACATAGAATGAAACCTAATTCTAAATCAAGAAGAAAGAGACAAAAAGATAACACCAAAAACCACAAATTATTCAATACTAAATAATAATAATAATAATAAAAAGAAGAAAATAAAGAGTCAAATCAAATTATATAAATGAAATTCTCTTGAAACAATAATTCATTACTAACTATGGCATAATTCAAAGTGGTTTGATTTGAACTTCTCCATTATGTATCAGTAGAAGTCGAGTCCAAACCTTCTCCATTGATTTGTAGGTAAATTATTATTATTATTATATTAATGGCAGAATGTTTTTTAAGTTAAATATATATATATATAATTATTGTCCATTTTTCTATTAATTCAAAATTGGATTAAGAGATGTAGTTATTGAATGAAATGTACTTGATAAAGAATGTGTGTATTATTTTTAATTTTTTTAGATTTTAAAAAAATAAATTATCAAATAATATGAAACAAAAAGAAGCCTAAAGTTAGCTCAAATGAAATCGAGGCAATTGGTTCATTTATTTTATTATCTTTCTAGAATGACAAATTTATTCAAACTTCAAATTTTGTAGTCCCTAGTACGTCAACATGGATGTTAATTAATCTCATATGAACAACTTTATGGAAAGAATAAGCGTAGCACAACAGCTAAGATAGAACCTTTTAATTCGAAAAAGATCATGTCACGCTCGTTTGATAAATATATATTATATATTATTATATTTCTATAGAAGCTTCTTTATTTTTATATCAATTGAGACAAAAGATTCGATTAAAACTTCTTTGCTTTGCCTCTAAGTGATCCTTTAGCCATAAATTATGGATTTTCAAATCGGATAAGGACATTGCACATAATTTTTAAGAGGAAAAGGTGAAGAATTTGTCCTACCACATATTAGACTATTCGAAATTAATCCCTTTTCTTTGCTCTGGGAATAACATCAATGAAATTATCTATTAATATTGATTAATTATGAAATGTTAAAGTATAAACTTTAACTCTTACACTTTTAAATGTCTAAATTTAGTAATAGATATGGTTAACTTTTACTAGAAAATTCAGTTCTTACATGTCTCACTTCCAGAAATTTTATGAAAAGTTTGTTTGAGAGTATAAGAACTTCAACGGGCCAAATCTTAAACTACATAAACCAAAATGGTGTTTAAACTTTAATAAAATGTTATAGCACTCTATCATGGAATGATTCAGTTTAGGTATTGTACCAATACTACTAAGAAACAATTTGAAACATTTTGAAACATTTAGACTAAGCCATATAAACCATTGGATAAATTATGGTTTGAGATTGTAATGTGTAGCAATTTTTGGATAATAACAAGTATATAACAATACTTTCAAAAATTGCAAAGTCTATATATAGACATGTATTGTTTATCACTAATACAACTTCCACCTATTGTTTTTCAATTAAGCACTTGGAGATAGAGATTCAAGTCATTCACCTTTTGATCTTGTGGTTTGGAAGGATAACACACAAAGCACATATAGTGAAAATAAGAAACAATGTATTACAACTTAATCTAAATGTAAATCAAAAGTTTTATATGATACGTAAGGTAAAATGGTTCATCCGAACTTGACTTTGGTGTCAAACATATATTAGGAAATTCTATTTCTTCAAATGACATTTCTTTTTTGCAAAGAAAAAAACCTCTTTCCCCTCCCAGGACAAAATCAAGAGTTCATCGATGGAACATATTTATTATGTCTATATATAAATTTTTAATTTAATAAAGTAAACCATAAATATCTCATATAACTCAAATATCTCAATCATATATGATTGAAATGTCATATAACTTAACTTTTTAATTTAAGTTAGGAATTGAAATGTCACTCACTTGCATTATATGCTGACAAACACCCTCGTTCTTCAGTGTCAATCGGATTTCATACAACACAATTGATTCATCATCACATTCCTATCCAATGTCTTCTTGCTTCAAGTTTCAAACTATTGTTCAATATCATTAGGAACTATGGGGACTTCACGTCCACCTCGCACGTCCACCTCGCACAAGAGGTAAATTACGATCACAAAAATGCCGCCATCTTTTAATAGTCGGTGAATATTGATACAAAAGACTACTTACAACTAACAACCATAGGATATTGTACATCCAACTATGCAAAATTGTCAAGTATCTTATGATGGTCTCTCCAAATTAGGGGTGAGCATGATAGATCGAAAAACTGATCTAACCAAACAGAAGACGATTGTTCGGAGACAAAGAGAGGTTTGGTTGGTGTCAGATTGAGAAAAATTCAAACTGAATAACGGTTTCTAAAAATTTGCTTAAATCGATATAAACCAACCAACAATCGTATTGTACTCTTTCATGGTTGGAATTGGTTCGATATTTCAATAAACTGACCATAATCAGTTCGATAACAGTTTAGTTGGAAAACCAACTCAGACCGATCGGTGCTCACACCTACCCCAAAAAATTTCTCAAGGTTTGGCTACTTAAATCATCGGAAAAAGCGGTCAATGTTACACATCCAATATTCATTACCCCAAGACATTGTAGACCATTCACCATATAGCATCGGGAACCAATTTCTTATGACCACAACTCTGGTGCTCTAAGCATTGCATACAACATGAACTATTAAGGGAAATTGACAAAAATAGGCCAAAAATGGGGTATAAATAGAGTTTTAGGATTGATTGTAGAAAAGTTGAGATTTAGGATAAATTGGAGGTGAAATGACGAAAATACCCTCTTTTAATTTTAATTCACATTTGCTCTTCTCTTCTTTTCCAACCCCTCTCTCTCTCTCTTCAATGTCATTCACCTGAAGAAAAAAAACAGAATTGCGAACGCAGCCTTCTTCTCCTCTCCTCATAGATTACGTAAAGGGAAAAAAAAAAGAAGAATCCTTCTCTTGCAGTCTCATAGATTACGTAAAGAAAAAAGAAGCATTTCTCCTCCTTCTCATAGATTATGTAAAGGAAAAAGAAAAAAGAAAAAACTCATTTGCGATTCTTCTCCTCTCTCAAAAGTTTGTCAACTTTCCGCTTTACTCCGGTGTCGTTCATCATCTACTCCGGCGAACATCTCACGCATTGTGGTTTGTTTTAATTTTTAAATCCGAATCTGAATTGTGTTGTGTTATATGTATATATATTTTTGCATCTTAAATGTATAAATCAAATATTATTTTTTATTGTTTCAAGTTGATTTAGGGTTGATTTAAGGTTGCTTTATAGATGTTTCAAATGATGTTAGCAATTTATCATTATTATTATTTTATCTCGCAAACATCTGGTAGACATCTCGCAAACATCTCGCAGACATCTTGCAGGTTCTTAAATTGAAATGTTTAATCTGAAATGAATTGATTTAGGGTGACTTTTAGCTATTGTTTTTTGTATCTCGCAATATCCTAAACATTTTGTAGCTGTCAAGATCGTAAACATGTAGGGTGTGACTATGCACGTTTTATTTAGTATTTACCTACTGTTTTTTAATAAACTTTGTTTATGTGATATGTCAAATGCTAACTTCAAATCATTTTTTGCAGCAATTGAAAAGTATAAGGTGGTTTAAGGATGTCACATATTCCCATGTTAGTGCGTTACGGTGGTATGTGGGATGAGAGGCGAAGAAAATACGAAGGAGGCATGTTAAAAGGCATCGTTGTCAGTAAAGAAATAACACATAAAGATTTACAGGCAGAATTATATGACCTTGCAGAAGTTGACCCTTCAAAGTTCGACGTAATGATAAGATGCATATATGAGATAAAAGTGGAACACGAAGCTCCTACATTTGAGTTAAGCAATGACCGTGATTTGAAGTTTTATCTTCTTAGTGAAAATCCATTAAAGGTCCCTTTATACGTCTCATTTGAGCCTAAAAGTAATCAAAAGCAAAAAAGTGTTAAGCAAAGATTACAATTCAGTATCTGGCAGCAACCAAGCTCATAACTTAAACCCTCATCCTCCAATTGTAATGGATACATTAAATGAGAATGAAGTCCATGTTCGTGAAGTTGAAGTTGGCTTGTGTGATAACGTGATAGGGACCACTTCGGCTATATGGGAATCATATGAGTCATATGATTCGAAAGATGAGACTTTTACATGGGAGCCAGTAGAGATGAATAGTGAATCATTTGACATCCCACAACATAGAGATGGTCCTACAAAAGATTGCAAAGGAAAATCTAAAGTTCGTTACAGCTCTTCTAGCCAAAAGTTGAAGACAGACATGAATGATTGGTCCGAAGAAAGCTCTACAAGTGAGGAGTTTGATGTAGGACAAATATTTTTTTCCAAAAAAGATTTGTCAATGAGATTAAGTGTCTTGGCAATGAAAAAAAATTTTCAGTTTGTAGTAAAAAAGTCTACAAAAGAGGTTCTCTTTGTTAGATGCATTGACAACAAGTGTGGTTGGAGACTGCGAGCGATGAGATTGAAGGATTCAAATATATTTAAGATTAAAAAGTATGTCAAAGTTCATTCGTGTTCTCTTGACGTTTTGAATCGTGACCATAGGCAAGCAAAATCTTGGGTGTGTTGGAGAATTAATAAAGTCAAAGTTCAAGGGAGTCGGTCGCGTCTATACAAACCGCGTGATATCATAGAAGACATGAGGCAAGACTATGGCATAAATATGAGTTATGAAAAAGCATGGCGCGCGTAGAGAAAATGCGTATGAACGAGTGCGCGGGTGTCCTGAAGAGTCATATAATCTATTGCTTAGATATGGTGAAGCTCTCAAACTTGCAAATGTAGGTACAATATTTCACATGGAACTTGAAGATAATCGTTTCTTCAAATATCTTTTTATGGCTGTTGGTCCATGTGTTCGAGGATTCTTAAACTGCATTAGACCGGTTATAGTCATGGATGGAACATTCCTTAAGAACAAATATCGGGGTCAGTTGATAGTTGCTGTTTGCTTGGATGGTAACAATCAAATTTATCCTCTTGCCTTTGGAGTGGTGGACAGAGAAACAGATGCTTCAATACAGTGGTTCTTAGAGAAATTGAAAGGTGCAATAGGAGAGGTGCCTAATCTAGGCTTCGTGACAGATCGAAAAACATGTTTTTCTAAGTGTATTGCATCGGTTTTTTCCCTCCGCATTCCATGGACTTTGTGTCCAACACTTGACTCAAAATTTGAATGATAAATACAAGAATGACACTATAGCTACTTTGTTTTACAATGCATCTAGAACATACCGTGAATCAACGTTCTCAGAAGCGTGGAGAAGTATTCTTGCATTTCCTAATGATTCAGGAAAATATTTAAACGATGTTGGAATAACACGTTGGTCTCGTTTTCACTGTCCAGGAAGACGATATAATATGATGACAACAAATATAGCAGAGTCCATGAATTCTATACTGAAAGAACCTAGAGATTTGCCTATTGCTTCATTCCTTGAACATGTTCGAGCTTTGCTACAACGTTGGTTTTGGGAGCGTCGAGAAGAAGGCATTAAAGTGACGTCTACATTGACTAAATGGGCAGAGTTAGTTCTACAAAAGAAACAAGAACGAGCTTTGACAATGAAAGTCAACCCAATTGATTGTTACCAATTCCATGTTAAAGATTTAGATAAAGAGGAGGTCATAAATCTTCATACTCAAGAGTGCACTTGTAAGGAGTTTCAAGCTGAGCAACTACCATGCGCACATGCCATTGCTGTTGCACGGGATCGCAATATAAATGTTTATAGCTTATGTGCTAACTATTACACTAATGAATGTTTGTTGGCAGCATATTCGGAGGCCGTCTACCCAGTTGGGAATCAGTCGGAATGGAAGACAACCGAAGAATATGTACATATGACTGTCTTACCTCCGAAAGTAGTCAAAAGAGTTGGTCGACCGAAGAAAAAGAGGATTCCAAGTGTCGGTGAAGCACCAAAATTGCATAAATGTGGTCGATGTAAAGAAACAGGCCACAATAGATTAACGTGTACCAATCCAATTTCATACATCCAGAAGTCGAGCATACAAGATTAGTACCCGTCTTGGTACGTAGTAATAGTTTTATACTTGCTTGGTTTGTGCTTGCGTTGTTTGCATGATCACGATGTAAAAAAGGTTCATTTTTTTAATGCAGGTGGAAGATGCTTATAAAATTGTGTCCTGTGTTGTTTGCAAGATCACTAAAGTCATCTCACTGACAATTCTAAGTTGAAGACTTTTCTTCTGCAACTTCAAGACTTTCCTTCTCTTTTTTTTTTATCCTACAGTGAACTGTTTATAGAATATTTACTCCTTTGGCATTTCAAGCTTTTTGAGAAAGACTTGAAATCCTATTATGACAATATTGTGTGCTTTAGAACTCAATAAATGCTCTCCTTTTGCTACTGCAGTATTAATGATGCAAATCTTGCTGATTACTTTTAGTTTTTACATTCATCTTCAAGGTTCAGCCTCTGTTAGTTTTTACAAGGTTCAGCCCTTGCTGATTACTTAAAGGTTCAGCCCTTGCTGCATTTGAAGCCTCTTGCTGATTACTTAAAGTGTGCAGTAGTAATAAATGCAAAGCTTTTGCTACTTTTAGTTTTTACAAGGTTCAGCCTCTTCAAGCATATGAACCACCATTTGCATGAAGGGCCTTGTAGATGGAATCTTAGTCGTGCAGCGAAGTGCGATCCTTACCACTTTGACTGCGTTCTCCACTTTGATATGCTGGGATCTACCATCTCTTTCAGATTACCTTTTAGATATCTCATTCTGCTTTCCTGTTGTTTTCCTGGCAGTTGTCTTAGAAAATGGGCTTCTTTTATGTTGGTACTTCCATTAGAACAACTCCAAAGCTGCAAAGAATAATGTTTGAACAATCCATGAGAAGTAAATAATATTGTGTGCTTTAGAACTCAATAACTGCTCTCCTTTTGCTACTGCAGTAGTAATGATTCAAATCTTCAAGCATATGAACCACCTCTTCAAGCATAGTAATCTCAAGCATAGTAATCTCAATGCAGTAGTAATGAGTTGACTCTGAAAGTTCAGGTAGTAGCAAGACTGAGCTAATTTTAAGTAATGTATAAAGCCGGCTGGTTAACAGCAAAGGTACAGAACAAGACACAGATCAAAATGCTGCTATTGGTAATGAGGATCAATTGTTCGTACATAAGATGTTTTTATAATGAAAACCTGCTACGTGAGGCTATATATAAATCAGTTCCGCAGCCACCATAAACCTCTGCTCCACCACCGGTAACACATCAAGAATGTCTATATAAAAGTTCTGCACACTTTACAATTTTTCACCTGCATTGTTGTACATTATATAAAAGTTCTGCACACTTTACAATTTTCCAAGATAATGAAATAAAAATTGCATACCAAAAAACAAAAATGGTCTTCATTCCATTATATAAAACTATTTATGTACATAGTTTGGAACATATACAATTCCTTCAAAAGTTGAAACTGAAAGTCAATACATGGGATTGTTGGTCCATAATTGAAATGCCAATTGTTTTCTAAAATATGACATGTTTTCTTGACATAATGTAGCTACATCTAAACCAGAAGCTTCATATTCGAAATACTTAATTGTAAATACACCACAATCACTATTGTTGCGTTGAAGTGGAATGGAGTCGACAATGACAAGTGGCCAAGGTTCCTTGTGTGTTGATGATCCGCCTCTCCTAACAAAGAATCCAGTAGCATCGAGCAAATTTGGCACCATCTCTTGAATTGGCTCTAATATGCTTCTCATATCTTCGGCACTCGTCAGCGACGGAAGCGAATCCCATACCTTAACTTGACAACGTACCAAGTCCAAGCATAATAGAATCCAATGATTGCCATGGATATTGAATGGAGAGTAAATGTAATCAACATTCAACAAAACAAGTTTAGCAAGTGTCCCAAGATATATGTATATATAAATATGTGCATAGGAAGTAAAGTAACATACCTGTAACGCCTGCGGAAATCCCATGACAGTATATTTTGTCTTAGTTGATTTATTCTTTCCCTTGGCATGTTGCATGTCCAAGGCTCGTTTTAAGGCAGAAAGTGTACGTCCAAAAACCAACCCTCCCCAATCGTAATTGTTAAATGTGGTCCAATCATCTGCAATCCTAAATAAAGTTCGGTCCACTTTCGTCCGCCTATCTTTTCCTAACAATGACATCTCTATAAAGTAAACTAGAGCTAATTTAACTATGTCATCGTCATCGTCATCCCCCTCGTATTCCACAAATGTGTCCTCTAAGTCACTTATATAAATACACTCTTATATTGGGACTTCTACTCAAAATTTTGGAAGGTGAGAGATAGGTGCTGATAGGTGAGAGATGATGGAAAACTTCAAGGCAAAGTTGCTAAGTCTAATACAATTGCTAACCCTATAGCCTTAACACCTAGAAGACTAGCTAAACATGCATTCTAAACGGTTTAGGAAGTTAACACTCTTATATTGGGACTTCTACTCAAAATTTTGGAAGGTGAGAGATAGGTGCTGATAGGTGAGAGATGATGGAAAACTTCAAGGCAAAGTTGCTAAGTCTAATACAATTGCTAACCCTATAGCCTTAACACCTAGTAGACTAGCTAAACATGCATTCTAAACCGTTTAGGAAGTTTACACTCTTATATTGGGACTTCTACTCAAAATTTTGGAAGGTGAGAGATAGGTGCTGATAGGTGAGAGATGATGGAAAACTTCAAGGCAAAGTTGCTAAGTCTAATACAATTGCTAACCCTATAGCCTTAACACCTAGTAGACTAGCTAAACATGCATTCTAAACCGTTTAGGAAGTTTTACACTCTTATATTGGGACTTCTACTCAAAATTTTGGAAGGTGAGAGATAGGTGCTGATAGGTGAGAGATGATGGAAAACTTCAAGGCAAAGTTGCTAAGTCTAATACAATTGCTAACCCTATAGCCTTAACACCTAGTAGACTAGCTAAACATGCATTCTAAACGGTTTAGGAAGTTTACACTCTTATATTGGGACTTCTACTCAAAATTTTGGAAGGTGAGAGATAGGTGCTGATAGGTGAGAGATGATGGAAAACTTCAAGGCAAAGTTGCTAAGTCTAATACAATTGCTAACCCTATAGCCTTAACACCTAGTAGACTAGCTAAACATGCATTCTAAACGGTTTAGGAAGTTAACACTCTTATATTGGGACTTCTACTCAAAATTTTGGAAGGTGAGAGATAGGTGCTGATAGGTGAGAGATGATGGAAAACTTCAAGGCAAAGGAAATGGTCTTTCAACAATGCAGCTTATGATAATGTCTTTAGAATACAATATTTAGAATGCATGTTTAGCACATATCTATTGTACTGGTAACTTTGCAGAGTTTATATGGGATACCAAATATATGTTCGAATTCAAGTTCTAAACTCCAAGGTATGGTTTTTCTATTATTACAGTACATTGCAAAGGAAATGGTTTTTCTTCCTAAAAACAGAATGGCTCCCACGGTTCTCTATGTCTGTGTGCATATGACATGCATTTCTTCTCCAAAATGTGCCAAAAACAAAAAACTCACATCTTAACAGACAACTTAAACAAACAAGATGGAATACTGTAATAATAAATAAGCTACAACAGACTAACTCTAAAAAAAAAACTGAGATTTTATTACTCACTTGACTTCAAAGATGATGGATACGGCACTGCCAATGTAGAGGAGTGGATAAGAAATGGAGAGGTCCGGTGAAAACAAACCTGAAATCGAAATGGATGGAAGTGGAGAAGCGTCCGCCGGAGATGAAGTCGAAATGGAGACCCGTGCAGAAGAAATGGAGACGTTCGGTGAACAAGTTGAAATCGGAAAATATAGCGGAGAGTCGTGAAGAAGAAATGGATGGAAGTGGAGAAGAAATGGACGGAAGAGAAAAACGTTCACCGGAGGCGGGAGAGAGTTGAAGAGGGTAACTGCAGACGCGGGAGAGTTCAAATGCGAGTTTACGTTTTTTCTTTTGAACGGCCTTCTGTCTTCGGGTTGAAGAAAAGGAAAAAGAAGAAAAGAGGAAGGAAAATAAAAGAGGGTATTTTCGTCATTTCACCTCCAATTTATCCTAAATCTCAACTTTTCTACAATCAATCCTAAAACTCTATTTCTACCCCATTTTTGGCCTATTTTTGCATTGCATACAACATGAACTATTAACCACATTATAGAAAAAGCAACTAATCTCTCAACATATTAAGGAATTCAGAGTAACCAAATAGGTTTAACGTCTACTTGGTCATCAGTTATCTCTTTTACTTCACTACAAACCCAGATTCCTAACTTGATTGTCAGGCTTCTTTGGTCGAGATCACTACACATTAGTGAATCAATCTAACACTCCACAGTCTATTTTCTTATTCTACCAAGCAAATATCAAATTCAACAGTAGAAGCTCTTAGCACGTTTAGCATCTGAACTAATTTGAGCATTGGAATTGCTTCAGCAACACACAAAAGTTTGTTAATTGTTTCACAAAAAGATTCTAATTATAACTTACCGGTCAATAAACAATGGATTTTCACATCAGCAAGGCTTTTAGGAAACAGTCTAATATATATGTTTTAGGGAGAACCAAAGGCAAAAGGAGTATCAACTGACTAACGACCCTCAATACAATCTGTTATCTAAAAGATTAAGGATCTAAAATTATACAAGGTCGGTGTTTAAATCCTTGCCTATGGTCATTCGTTCTATATAGTTGTCGTTTGTGGAAAAACTAAAGAACAACTTCCATGAAAAAGAAATAAAGAAACAAGAAAACAAAGCTTCTTTACAGGTAACCTGTAGGCATTCAAGGCCTTTTCGGTTGTGAAACATTGCGCTGCAGTTGCTTTGCCTGTTCGAAGTTGGGTTTTGTGAACCAGGTGGTATAAAGAAACTGCTTATGAGGTCCTACGTGGTTGCACATTAATCTTATCTTCTGTCGTTCCCTCATCCATCTCATCACTATTTTCATATGCCTTTTGCTTGTTAATCCTCTCAAACCAACTTCCTGGAAAGGAAAAGAATAGACAATTATCAACTTAGTACAACGCCACTTACTGACATAGATAACTAATAAAACAGCACAAAGTTACAGGATAAAAAGGATCTAGAGCTGTGACATTGCCCACTCTAGTTGAGCTGTTATGCAACATCTAAATCCTTCTGGACAACAATTACGAAAGAGCAAAACTGATTCTATCTTCAGAAATGATACAATTATAAAAGGACAAGGTTATAATTACAAAAATAATCCAGTGATTGACACCCATAAGGAAGCGTTAAAGCTAGCCACCTCTCAAATTTAGGGTTCTCTACCTCTCTAAAAATCCAATAATTCTTCTCAAGCTAAATTCTCCACAAAAAAGCAAAGAAACTACCCTGCCACCAAATTATGCACCGAGCCTTCTAGCCACCTCTAAAATTTCCTAGGAGGTAAAACTGAAAATCACCTCTCCTACTGAGCCCTGCCAGATACATTCCAAGTCCAACAACTTAAAACTAAAAGCATTTTAATCAAGGATCCCCAATGTTTATGCCCTTATGAGTGTTGAGAATACGGCATTTCTCATTTAACCAGGACTCAGTAAGAAATCAAACCGAAATTCTCATTTCTATCTATAGGTCACAACTAAACCCCAATTAAAAGAATCAAAGCATCTAACAGAATTCCATCATTCTAATTTCTGTGTTAACATAATTGATGTTACACAAGGAATTTGTAATTCGTAAATTTGAAGAGAAAGCTAAAAAATGAGGGAATGGAAACAGAAAAAGCATTGTTACCTGAACGCGGTCCCAAGTTTCGGCTATGGTTAGTGGACCGTGCTCCTTAACAATGTCGAAGATGGCTCTAGTGATCGTCTGGGTTTGCTCCGGTGGAGTTTTAAGCTCTATCGGTTTCATTTTGGGCTTTGGCTTCGTCGCGAAACACCTTACTGCAGTCCCAAACATCTTAATTTTTCTTTTTTACTAACAAAAGCAGACAGAGAAGAAAACAAACCCCAGTAATCCTTCCCTATGCTCTGTTCGTTGAAAAAATGTATCGCCGTAGTAACCTTCGGGCCTGGGATTCAAGTTATTATAAAATGAATATTAAATTGGGAGCAAAATGAGTTTGGATGCATATTTGAAATTTGGCCCCCTTCCAAAAATGAAAAAATAAAAGCATTATTATATTTATATAGCCATGTAGATCCATCCTTACAGTCGAAAATGAAATTATTCTTTTGCTACAAACTCGTGGGTAAAGCATTAATACACATAAGTGGAAGTCCTACACAACTTCCTTCAACAAAAAAATAAACTTATGGATTCATTCATCCAAATATATAATTAAAACAAATTAATATTCAAATCTTTATTTTCATTATTATATTTTAACTTTTTAAACATCTAATTTTATAGAAAAAAGTTACTATAATATTAAAAAAACCTACAAATTTAATTCATTAGTTCATCAATCAAATTTTTATTAGGATTATTATGGTTTAATTTATTAAACATTAATTAATCAATTCCTTAACTAATCAAATATATAAATTTTTAAAAATTTTAATATTTAAATCCATAATTATTATGTTTTAATTTCTTTGTAAAAAACTACTCTACTTCTAAAAAGCTTAGACATTTAATTAATTAATCAATCAAGTCATTATTATTATGGTTTAAATTATTAAAACTTAATTAATCAATCTCATTATTATGTTTTGAATTAGGGTGTAACTACAGAGTCAAACTATGTAACCTATATTATATGGTAGATTGGGTTAGTTTAAAATATGGGTTGAGTCATATTTGGTTTTTTTGGGTTTATGGTTGAAAAATCTGGTTCAACCCTAAACTATCGTATGAAAAGTTAGTCGATAAACGATTGTTTGAAAACATAAAACTAAACGATCATGTAAGTGGGTGAACGATCGTTTATAAAACTAAATAATTGTTAGGTTGTGAATGAAAAAAAAAAAAAAAAACAATACAACTTGACAATTGAATCCAACCTATATTTTACGTGTTGGGTTGGTAAAATTAATTCAGGTTGTATTGTTTTTTTAATAATGTCTCCTAACCCAATTCATTTACCACCTTAGTTTAAATTACTAAAAACTTAATTAATAAATTCCTTACTTTTATCATAATCCAACCAAAATTATTATGATTTAGATAATTTACAACTAACTTTAACTTCTATGCTTAATTGTATTGGAAATTTCTGGAGAGGTATAAATTTTTTAAAAGAATTATATGAGATTTTTTATAAAAATTTTAAGTTCAAATTTTTTTAACTATGGAACTGTTTGGGGAAGGAAAGGTATCAGTCATTTTCTTGTTTGGCCCATGGATTAAATGGAGGAAAATGAATACCCTAAATCTCTCTTATTCCTTCTCTTTCCTCATTTATTACCCCACTTTTTTCACTTGATCCTTTCATTTTTCAATATAATCCTTTCATTTCTCAATATAATCTTTCTCTATATTCTCTTTCCTCGTTTATTTATTTTCCTCTCCAAATTAATCCTCTTATTTTTTCTCTTTTCCAAATAAATTAAAATGATTATATTCTCAATATAATCTTTCTCTATATTCTCTTTTCTCATTTATTTATTTTCCTCTCTAAATTAATCATCTTATTTTTTTCTCTTTTCCAAATAAATTAAAAATTAATTCACCTCTCCTCTTTTTTATTCGTGTCAAACAAATTAATCATCTTCTCGTATGTTACTTATCGTTCTCATGAAATAAAATATTAAAAACGAAAGAAAAAATATTAAAAATGAAAGAAAAAATAAAAACAATATAATACAATTTTTTATTATATATGATTGATGATTCAAATTTAAAACACAAAATTTATTTTTGTATTCTATTTACGGTACAATTTGAATAAATATATTTTACATAAATGAAAAATAAATACAATTTGTTTGTATTATGTATTGCGTGTATGATCCAAAAATTTTTTATACAAAATAAATTTAAAAATTAATACATATTTTTTTGTGTGTTGGAGTTACAGTATAAACATTATTTTAATACAATTTTTCGTTGTTTTGGAAAACAGTACGAACAAAATAAATACGTTTAGACAAACACAAAAAAAAAAGTACAATTTTTGTTTGTATTTGGTTTACAAAAACATTCCATAAGCATTTCTTACATTGGAAAAAAAATATAATTCAATTTCTTTCTCATATGGGGTTTGGTCACACATTGAGCTCAAATTTTGTAAATTGTTTTTCATGGAGTAAACATGAACAACATCAATAAAATTCTTTTAAACGATTGCAAATTTCATAGATAAAAAATTTGCATTTTTGTATCAAAATTATAAAATAAATCACATTAAAATTCTTGTCATGCGACAATAGTAAGCACCATCTGTGATGAAACTTTTGATAATTAATGAGTACTAGGCAAAATAGTTATCTACTACTCTCGTGTGTTGCTACTACTTTTGCACAAAAAATATTTCACGAATCCTACATTGTTATATGTTCTACGTGAAACCTACGTCAAATTTTATCGTGTTTGCCTCTTAAATCAATTTGGTTCAAGGTCTAATCTGTGAATCTAAAATTGGGTGACATTTGCAGCATATCGAACTGTCGCAAGACATTGTTTGACATAACCACTGTGGTTAAGTGGACTTACATGGGTCATATGATTGGATTCTTTTCCATTCATTTCATTGTGGATTTTACTTGTTCTTGATCAACTGGGTTCTTTTATTAAGCCTGCATTTGAGTGAACTTCTGTGAATGACAATTCTAGCCAATAGTTTGGGTGTTGAATTGGATGAAATTGATCGTCATAACAACGTTTAAAGTTGGACAACAAATAGAATTCATCAATATAAGGTATGTATGTCAAGTGCATGTAATTATAATTATATGTGAGCATAAAATCTTAAACGACTGCCACTTGCTTCAAGAACAGGTCATTTTCATCAAACTTACTATCTATGTTGTTAACAACTTCAATACGAAATGCAAATATCTCTACGATCAAGTGTTTCACTTATCTCATCTTCTTTGACGTTCGAAATACAGAATTGTGCAATAAAATGTTAATCTAACCAAAGAAGTGATGTGTAACATTCGAGCTCCTTTAAATACATCATTTATATATTCAATTGCGTTGTTTATCATTCACACATACTGATACCAATTATCTTGAGACTGGATCCATTTTTTCAGGTCAATGTCTACAAAAAAAACTAAAAAATACTTCAGGTTCAATTGTTTTAGTTATTTCATGCTATTTAGTTATTTCATTGATATTGTTTTGTCGTGTTGTTAACAACTTCGATACGAAATACAAATCGAAGCAACTAAAATATTTTGTGTTTAAGACATGTAATCAACACCAACGACACATATTTATAAAAAGCATGAAATAACTAAAACAATTGAACCTGGAGTGTCTTTGAGTTTTGTTGTAGACATTGACTTGAAAAAATGGATTCAATCACACGATAATGAGTATCAATATGAGTCGATGACAAGCAACGCAATTGAATGTATGAATGATATATTTAAAAGAGCTTGAATGTTACTCATAACTTCTTTGGTTAAATTAACATTTTATTGCACAATTCTGTATTTCGAACGCTGAAGAGATGAGATAAGTGAAGTATTCGACCGTGAAGATGTTTATATAGAAAATGCGAAAAGAAAGTTCACACAGGTATGAGTATGATTTCTTCATTCAAAATGTCAGCACACACACGTAATAAGTTTGATGGAAAAAACACATTCTTGCAACAAATGACAATCTTTTAAGATTTCATGCTCATATGTAATTACATGCACTTGACGTGCATACCTTATATTGATGAAATTATATGTTGTCCAACTTCAACAGTTATTATGACGGTCAATTTTATCCAATTCAACACCCTGACTTTTGGCTAGAGTTATAATTCACTAAAGTTCATCTAAATGTGAACTTTTTTAGAACCCGATCGACCAAGAACTATTAGGATCTACAATGAAATGGATTTGAAAGAGTTCGGTCAATCACTGAGATACACATTCTGTATAGTAGAAAACAACTGACGTACTTGTCTTCAACATGCTTGTTCTTTTTCAAGACACTGATATGTATATTTTAGAATTCTTGTAATTATTAATGTACTACTTTAATGTATATTTCTTTGGATTGATATGTAAATTTTACAACTTAAGCTCATACAATTGTAATCGTGTAATTATATAATTTTATTCTTTTAAAATTTTATATCATAAGTTGAACATATAATATTTTTAATTCTTTACTTTTATGTATTGAACTTTTAATTTTTATGTTATTATTACAATACATATGTGTTTTTAATGAAATACATTTTATGTTATTTGCATAATGGAACTTGGTTTGGTTGATTCTATCCAGCTATATCTATAATTATCTCATCGCTCATTAATCAATACTTCCTCCACAGCTGGATTGGGTTGTCGAATGAGAGAGGCAACATTCCAACACATCCTAGATTAGCATCATGCAATTGGATTGACACTTGATAATTGTTTTGGTCGAGCGTTGGATATTTGAAACCCATACCTTTCATATGCCTTGTGGAAAATGCACTATCACATCACAGGATGTTGCGATCCATTTTGGGTTACCAGTGGATGGTGAGCATGTTTTAGAATCGTTGACATATAACTAGAAGCAAATTTGTGAATAATTCTTGGGGGTTCTACTTCCTGAATGAAATATCAACAATTGAGTCTTCCATGGTTGGCATAACAATTCACAAAATTGCCATCGAATGTTGATGTTGTGAGCGTTCAAAGATGCGCTCGTGCATACACTATACAGCTCATTGAAGGCTTTTTGTTTGTTGACAAATCAAATATTATGGTTCATTGTATGCTTTC
Organism: Cucumis sativus; assembly: GCF_000004075.3. Classification (NCBI taxonomy): domain Eukaryota; kingdom Viridiplantae; phylum Streptophyta; class Magnoliopsida; order Cucurbitales; family Cucurbitaceae; genus Cucumis; species Cucumis sativus. The sequence goes on from NC_026658.2 coordinate 3,628,995, forward strand.
TTTCACTTTTAAGTGATTTTGATCAGACTGGTACATATGCTCAGGACACTACATGTCTTGCATGGTTGTCTAGGGAATTGTGTTTAGTAGTAATATGTACAGTCTTTAGAAATTAGTGGCCTATTAATGTTGCTGCAAGTATGGACATATGATAGATTCTCTATTGTGGCACCAAAAGTAGCACTACAAGCTCTAGTTTGTCGGTCTTTGAGTTTCGTGTATTATTTTATTTATACATTATATTTTTAATAAAATTTGCATTATCTATAATTTATTACTAATTTCTTTCCCACATTACGTAGAGCAATGTTCTACCTTAATCAAAATAGTCAACAAATCTATCGTTGACGTACAAAATGATATTTAACCGACTGATCCCCTCTCAGTAGTAAAATATGATACAAATGTTGTCTATGTATGTTTTTTATTGTCTACTTATGTGTTTTTTTAACACATTAATTGGACACCATACACGCTCGACATTATGAAATTATTTTCTAATCAATGTCATAATGGTCAATTGATATGGACTTATGTGAGTCATATGATTTACTTTCATATCGTTGAGAAGTATCAGCCAAATCACGCGTTGCGACAGTTTATGTTGCAAATGCCACCGACATATAGCTTCACAGCCTCGATCCTGCACCAAATTGATTTAAGAGGTAGGCACAATCAAGATTGGCATAGGATTCATGCAGAGCATATAACAATGTGGGATTTGCGAAATAATTTTTATGCAGTAGCAACACACGAGCCGACAGTATCAGATAGCTAATTTTCCTGGTATTCATTGATTACCAGATGCTTCATCACATTTGATGATGTTTGCTATTATCATATGATAAGAATTTTAATATGATTTGATTTATAAATTTAATACAAGCATGCACATTTTTTAACTACGAAATTTGCAATCGTTCAGAATAATTTTAGTCAAGACATACATGTTTATTCAATGAAAAAAAATTTACAAAATTTCAGCTCAATATGTGACCAAACCATGAAAGATATAGAACAAATTATTTTGTAGTTTGACAACTTAATTTTGCTAACATAGATCGTAGATGCATTTGACGATGATAACAAGGCGATAATGTCGTAGAGAAAGATGGAGAAAATTCAAAGTTTGTAATCAAACTTTTAATTTTAATTTTAAATGTATAATTATATTAAAATACATTTTTTATTTTCACCAAACCATGGTCATACTACAAACTTAGATGCAAAAATAATCCTTCAAAGCTTAAAGAAAAAACTTACCTAAAAATATACCATATTTCTTAACTTACAAATTTTATAAGAAAATCTCATGTAACAGTATTTTGTTTGAAATTTCCAATGAAATTAAACATAGAAGTTAAAGTTCCTTGTAAATTATCATAATAATTTTGGTTGATTAGGACATATATAAGAGATGGATTAATTAAGTTTTTAATGATTTAAATCATATTAATAATAAAGGCTTAATTGATCGATTAATTAAATGTCTAAGCTTTTTTTAAAAAAATACCACAGATTTTCTTTCATAGAAATTAAAACATAATAATAGTAATAATACGTATTTGAGTATTTTTTTTAAATTATATATTTGATTAATTAAGGGATTGATTGATATGTTTAATAAATTAGACCATAATAATCGTAATCGTAACAAGTGCTTGATTGATCAATTAATTAAATGGGTAGTTTTTTTCTATAAAATTAAATGTCTAAAAAATGAAAATATAATAATCATAATTAAGATTTGAATATTAACTTTTTTTAATTATATATTTTGACCGATTATGTTTTTAAAAAATTAACTTTTCTTTTCTTTTCTTTTTAAAGAAGTCATGTACTCGATACATGATTGCCATAAGACTAACGTGTATTAATAGAAATTGTGTAACCGGTACATGACTTATTTCGTTTTCCATATTTTAGCTTCACAAATCCGATCTTATACCAAATTGATTTAAGAGACAAGCACGATCAAGATTGATGTATGATTCATATGGATCATATAGCAAGGATTCGCAAAATAATTTTTGTTCAGAAGTAGTAGCAACACACGAGTCTACAGTATCATATAATTACTTTTCCTAGTACTCGTCCATTACCTTAAGCTTTATCACACCTGTTAGCGCTTACCATTATTGCAAGGTAAGAATTTCAATATTATTTGTTTTATAAATTTAATACAAGAGTGTACATTATTGTTTATAGTATTTGTAATTGTTTAGAATAATTTTGTTCACGACGTTCATGCTTACTCCATGAAAAACAATTTACAAATTTGAGCTCAATGTGCGATTAAACTGTGAAAAATATAGAACAAATTATTCAACAAACCAAAAGACTCAATGTTGCCAACACAAATCGAATATGCATGCAACGTAAATGACAACAAGACGATGATGTCAGTGTGGAAGATCAAGAGAATGTTTAGTTTGTAAATCAAATTTTTAATTCTTGCCAACACTATTTATGTCATCAAATTTAAAAAAAAATCGTATATGTGAAAATAATCCAAAAAAATATATTAACGTGGGGAAAGACAAGGAAAGGGGAAGAGTAAAAAAATTAGGTTTTTTGAAAAAATAAAGCTTATGTCCATTTTATTTGTGTTGTCACGTGTACGTGTATAAATCTTATTTGTAAAAACGTGTGGTTATTAGGCTGTCTAGAATATAGAAATCCAACCTAAATTTTTTTATTACAACCATACAACTTTTTACCCACATATTATATTTTCTTGGCAAAAACGAAGATATATCCACACAACGAAGTTAATTACGTATCTTTGTCCACATTTTTTTACGTCGCCAAAAAAAATTATCAACATAGAGCAAATTTCATGTAGTGGAAGGTACGTATTTTATTTAACCATAATTTAGTTTAATTAAGGTAGTTTTGAAGCATGTTAACTACTAAATAATTTAATTGTAATTAGAGTATAATTGATTCGTTATGTTTCGGTGCATGTTTCACTTTCCATCAATAATATGTCAAAACTGGATCATGTTAAAAATATTGGTCATAGAAGTTGTTTATTAAAAACTTCGACATATTTGTAATTAAAAAAAAAAAGAGTAAGTTTTATGAGTTGGAAAATTTATCTAAGAAGAAAAACCAACTTCTTCTCTAACTTCAACTTCAATATTCTCCCGATTTTATTTCATTTGTGGTAAGTTTTATAATTTCTTTTAATAAGTTTTTTAATCTTTAACTATTTTCGAAGCTTTAAATTTGAAATATCTCACTTCAAATAATTATTATACTTTATTTAAGGTGATTTCATAAGTATCACAACGTATCCTACAACTAAAACGCACCGTTTCAGCTATCGAAGTTGCCGGAGTAATTGACGAAGCTCCGCCTCCTCCTCCAGTCCTACAACTGTCTAATGATCGGTTTCTCCCGCAACCTCTCCACTGTCTCCAAGCTTAGTCATTTACAGAACCTCCAAACACGGGGGTCGCCAAATTTCATTCCCTTTCCTCAGTTGCAACACCAGCGGAAGCTTTTAGAATGGCGACTCATGAGTATTCTTCACGACTGCACGCTCTTTTCTCAAATCAAGCAAGTCCATGCCCATATCATCCGCAACGGATTGAGTCAATGTTCTTACGTCCTCACCAAACTCATCCGCATGCTCACGAAGGTAGATGTCCCCATGGGTTCCTACCCACTTTTGGTTTTTGGACAGGTTAATTATCCCAACCCCTTTCTTTGGACTGCCATGATACGTGGATACGCGCTTCAAGGACTCTTGTCTGAATCTACTAACTTCTATACTAGAATGAGGAGGGATGGCGTCGGTCCTGTTTCGTTTACGTTTTCGGCGCTTTTTAAGGCATGTGGGGCTGCTCTTAATATGGATTTGGGTAAGCAGGTGCATGCCCAGACGATTTTGATTGGAGGATTTGCTTCTGATTTGTATGTAGGTAACTCGATGATTGATTTGTATGTGAAATGTGGGTTCTTGGGTTGTGCGCGGAAGGTGTTCGATGAAATGTCTGAAAGAGATGTGGTTTCTTGGACTGAACTGATTGTTGCGTATGCGAAGTATGGGGATATGGAATCTGCTAGTGGTCTGTTTGATGATTTGCCTTTGAAGGATATGGTGGCATGGACGGCAATGGTCACGGGTTATGCCCAAAATGGCAGACCAAAAGAGGCATTGGAGTATTTTCAGAAAATGCAGGATGTAGGTATGGAGACCGACGAAGTTACACTGGCCGGTGTCATTTCAGCCTGTGCTCAGTTGGGCGCAGTTAAACATGCTAACTGGATTAGAGACATTGCTGAAAGATCAGGTTTTGGACCTTCTGGAAACGTAGTAGTGGGATCTGCTCTTATTGATATGTACTCTAAATGTGGCAGTCCTGATGAGGCATATAAGGTTTTTGAAGTAATGAAGGAAAGAAATGTATTTTCTTATAGTTCCATGATTTTGGGATATGCAATGCATGGTCGTGCTCATTCAGCTTTGCAGTTATTCCATGATATGTTAAAAACAGAAATCAGGCCAAATAAGGTTACTTTTATTGGGATACTTTCAGCCTGCAGCCATGCCGGTTTGGTTGAACAAGGCCGACAGCTATTCGCTAAGATGGAGAAGTTTTTCGGTGTTGCTCCGTCACCTGATCATTATGCATGTATGGTAGATCTCCTAGGTCGAGCTGGATGTTTGGAAGAAGCACTCGACCTCGTTAAAACCATGCCAATGGAACCTAATGGAGGTGTATGGGGAGCACTGCTTGGGGCTTGCCGGATCCATGGGAATCCTGACATTGCTCAAATAGCTGCGAACGAACTATTCAAGCTCGAACCAAATGGTATAGGGAACTACATTTTGCTATCGAACATATATGCATCAGCAGGAAGGTGGGAGGAAGTTTCGAAATTGAGGAAAGTAATTAGAGAAAAAGGCTTTAAGAAGAATCCGGGCTGCAGCTGGTTTGAAGGGAAGAATGGGGAAATTCACGATTTCTTTGCAGGTGATACAACTCATCCACGATCAAGTGAGATTAGACAAGCCTTGAAGCAACTAATTGAAAGATTAAGATCCCATGGATACAAACCAAACTTGGGCTCTGCTCCTTATGATTTGACTGATGATGAAAAGGAAAGAATACTGATGAGTCATAGTGAAAAGCTTGCATTGGCATATGGGCTGCTATGTACTGAAGCTGGTGATACCATTAAGATTATGAAAAACATTAGGATATGCGAGGATTGTCACAATGTCATGTGTGCTGCATCAGAGATCACAGGAAGGGAAATCATTGTAAGGGATAATATGAGATTTCATCACTTCCACAATGGGACTTGTTCATGTGGTAACTTTTGGTGAATCATGCGTTGACAGTCTCCTCATTCTCAACTGATTCCTTGCTGGGAGAAAACCATTGTTGAGAATCATTCTGCGTTATGCACTGTTGTGAGTATGAACAGTGAATGATGTAGAAGCCGTGATTCGGTTAGAACCACCAATCGAGTGCCCATAAGTTCATTCTGAAGCTTCAATTCATGGCGGCCTGGATACTTTAACGAGACATTCAATAACGATGTTTTGTTCTGTTTCTTTGTGTTCCTTCATGCTTGTGTTCACACAAAGTCTGGATTACTAACATTATTCTTTTTGTATTGCATCATAAAGATCAAAGAATTAGGCCATATCACTCATAGGAAGGCGATCAATTTAGTCTTTTACCCGTTTGGTTTGCAAATAAGTACAAAGTCTTGTTTTCTCACTAATTTATTACTACAACTCATGATTTTTATATTTTCTCACCAGAAATTAACTTCAGTTTTTATAAACTTACAAAAATGTTAATCTACAAAATAGTTTATGAAAGTGAAATGCAGACATAGATATTTTTTCAATACACAAGTAAATTACCAGCAACAACCTTAACAATATGAGTAACTCAGTTTCAAATATTCTTTGAATGTGAGGTTCCAAAATTTAACTCTTGATTCTTAGATGTGGTTAGAGACTTTATTGTCCAAAAGAAAGTTTGGGTAGATTTTTCAAAGATTAGTATTAGAAAATAGATAAATAAAATAAATGCCTTCTATAGAAAAAAATTTCCGAAGATCTTGAAGAGCTTATTTATCGAACTTTTTGTTATAATTCATTATAAAAAATACCTTCAAATAAAAATTCAACATCATCATTCACAAAGCTGAGAGTGTAACATCAGCTTTTGCATCGCATGTCAAATTAACACCTTTCAAAAGGTTTTCGTTTCGAAATCGCCTCTTATATCACCCGTCGGTCAAATTATCTAATATCGTCTTTTCGCAAGACTATCACCTTTTCTAACATTTTTTCAGAAATGCTAGATGGCATTTGGACTAATATACATAATTAACATATTAGGACTAGCCTACATATTTACGTATTAGTTATTACTCACTTCACTAGGTGATGAAATCTGATGTAATGAAGAAATAGAAGTCATAACTACAAAAAAAAGATGCTACAGAAACTTAGTAACATATTGAGAAACATTGTTGATTCAACCACAACCAGAAGTTATACATAATACACACAAACATAACACATCAACCAAGCTAGTCCTTAAAATTATTTAATCATATGTGACGACATAACAGCCTTCTTTTTATATATACTTTATCGATGATATCCCTTCTAAGATCACAGCGGTAGTTTTATTAATATAAACAACAAACAAACATGGACAGCGAGTAGGTCATTCTCAGTGATGTCCCGGAAGCTTCTCCTTGATCTTCTCCATTATTCCCTTCTTCTCATGCTGCCCACCGTACTCCGCCGACGTATAACCTCCCGGTGTCGTGGTTGACACTGCTTGCTCTTCATGACGATGATGTCCTGGCAGCTTCTCCTTTACCTTCTCCTTCAGCCCCTTCTTCCTCCTCCCTCCATGCCCATCATCTTCCGACTGAAAGTAGAAATTTAATTTTATGTTATTCTAAAATCCTTCTTGTAGAGCCTACACAGGAGAAAGACTAAAAATACTCAGGACACAAGTACGTTTCACTTCAAAAAAAAGTTATTGGTGTATAGGATGAAGAAATGGGAGAGATGATTTTATTAGAGACGATTATCCTTTTTTTCCAATAAAAATGTACCAAAATATCACTTTTTGTTATAAAAAATAATTTCCTTCAATTCTATTTTATCTTAAAATAAGATTTTTAAAAAGAATTGTGAAGGATTAAGATGAGATTAGGATACACTTACGGAGCTAGAACTGGAGCTTCCAGAGCGATGAAGTATGCCACCATGCTCCTTATGCTGCTGATGGTGCCCTCCGCCATACCCTGTCCCACCGTACCCGGTCGTCTCATACGTCCCACCGGTCCCCATCCCCGTCCCAGTTCCAACTGGGTTACCGAACACATCATCAGTCCGACGCCCAGGGTTTCCATACTGGTCAGTTTCACGGAACTCACCGGTCCGACGAAGGGGGTCACCGTACTGACCGGTCTCGGAGATGACGTTGCCATATTCATCAGTCTGGCGAATTGGGTTGCCGTACTGATCGGTTCTTCCAGATTGGTAATGCGCCATACTTCTTTGGAAACCGAAACACAACGAAAAGAACTGAATACAATTTAAAGAGTGATTAGTTTTGAGAATGTTGATTGCATGGTTTTGGAAGTGAAGATTGTTGGATTATATATAGAGAGACTTCGAGGGATGGAATTATTAGTAGATAAAGTTTTGAGAAACCACGTGCATGTGATCCATCGGGAGATGACGTTTTATTTGACACGTAGCATTGGAAGAGCACGTGGCATCTTTCGATGATGACATGTGTGAGGGGCTATGTCGGCAATGACCTTTAAGATTTTCTAAAAAAGGTAACGTGACATTTTTATTTTTATTTTTGTCATGTATCCAACTGCTACGATTTAGATAAGTTCATTGTTAGTGAGCTAACAAGAAGAAAAGTATGGATATCAATAAGTTACGATCAATAAGCAATGAAGCCTAACACCACACCGACATGCAGCCTTCAGCCACGACACCAACATGCATGCAGCCTTCTAAATTTCTAATTTTGCAAGTCTCTCTTCCAGAAAAATCACTCAAACTACGTTTCTTTTGACTAAAATTTGACATCAATGGTACAATTTAAGAGTACAAATTTTAATATTTTGATTAGAAGCAGGGTGGATAGATTGATAATGTTTGGATTTGAATCTTTGATGTGTTTATAAATATGTTTTCACTTAACGCTACAAGTATAGTTTTGAAAACTTAATTCAAGCATGTTTACGTGTTTCTAGCTGCCTTGGTCAGATGAACCACTCCTGTAAATTTTTCAAGTTTTGAACTTCAGTTTTGGCTTTTGATATTTTAAAAAGTTTTGGCTTTAATCTTATCCTTCTATATAATGAGATTACCCCACGTCCTTCTTATCCTCTCCATAAATACTACGATCTATCCCTTGATCAAGATCCTATCGCAGTCTATATTAAATAATATATTTATCTAAAATTCTTTGGACTAAAAGTAAAAATTCTTTGGACTAAAAGTAATAAATTAGATGAATTAATGAAAAAAGTATTATATTAAATGAATTGATGAGGTGAGTAGCAGAATCTCTAACCTTAAAACTAACTTTATAAAATCTAAAAATTATGCTTTAACTAAAGTTAGTTAACGTGAGACTGAACTATCAAAGATTTTTAGGCTTTTATAAGGGTTAGCATAAGTGACCGAAAAATTGATAATTGATAAAAAAGAATATTGACTTCTATATCAGTGAGAAAATTTTGATTTGTAGTATTTATTAGTGCATATAACAGAAACAAAATTAGTAATGAACTTATTCTAATTTACTTATGTTATCAATGGTACCCTTGAGATAGAAGGAAATGCAAGTGGGATACTTTTCGCATAATAAGAGTTTATACACAACTTTAAAATAAGTTTTATCATTATAAACAGAATAAGTGTAAATTTGTTCAAAAAATAAGCTGGCTATTTTCTACGATACTTTAGCCTCCATGGTTGTATTCCCAGATGAAATTTGGCGCCAAATGATGCCTAGATCTTTGATTGAATATACTTTTTGTCAACCCATAGATGAATAAAAATGTATGAAGTACTGGAAAGAAAAACAAATAGTGCATATCAATTAATAACATACATTAGTAACTTAAGTCCTCACTTCACTATTATTATTTAGTCACACATAAACATGTCCCTTCGTTCATTGTTCTTTCTCTACAAACACTTCAAAAAACTTAAGTTGAGTTACAGAAATTAAAACACACACACACACACAGCCTTTAGCCTTTTCAATGGTGTCCTCCCGGCAGCTTCTCCTTAATCTTCTCTATTACCCCCTTCTTCTCATGATGTCCACTCCCATCCTCTCTCGTCTTCGTCATCACCACTTTTTCATTATGAAATATTCCACTCGGCTGCTGCTGCTCGCTTCCATGAATCGGCTTGGGGTACTGGTCATCGGTCCGGCGGAGGGTATCGACATACTGACCGGTTTCGGAGATAACGTTGCTGTATTCATCGGTCTGGCGAATTGGATAGCCGTATTCATCGCTTCCAGCTTGTGCGCTGTATTGGTTTTGGTAATGTGCCATTTTTCCTTTTTTTTTTTTTTTCTTTTTCTTTTTCTCTATTAGCCTAACTGTGAGAGCTCAATGATATTTAAATTGAGAGTGGGAATTTGGTGGATAAGAATTTCAAGATTTGATTTGTCATCAATGGGGAACTTGGGGAAGCCATGGTTATGCCACGTTGAGTTTTTGCTGCCACGTGGTGGAAGATCACATTATCTCATGTTTATGAACTGTGTACGTATTGCTCTTACCATTTTTAACATAATTAAGATGTCAAAGTCTTAAACCACTTGATGATTTGGTGTCTCTTCTTTCTTTCTTATTTTTTTTAATCAAGCATTGTATTATCATTAATGGGTAGGTATACTGCAATAATTTTGTTGTTTGAATGAAACCAGCAAGACTATTTTGTCCACTTAAATACTACAATGGTTACATATACATAAATTCGTAAAATATGTATAAGTGAAGTCTTAAATTTAAATTAAATCTCAATTTAGTGTTGAAAATTTGAGTAAACATGTCTGTAATTGAAAGACTGAATGAAAAGCTAAACAAAAATAATCAACAAAAACTCTATCTTCACATATACCATTTACTTATTAACTAAACCCTGCAACTCCAAGTCTAACTATACTAACTTGAAACGTCATATATACCTCAATTAGGTGTATGCTAAATTAAAAAAAAAAAAAAATAAATAAGGACATTTTAGAAGTTGAAAACTAAATTTGTGCAGATGTTAAGAGAAGGACTGTTAGAGGGAGGTTTTGACCAGAAAGATTTAAGAGAGAGGGTTTTGAGAGAAATTGAAGAAGATGGAAAGTTGTGTGGGTATTTGGGAATTAAATCTTATGGTTTGATATACTTTTTTTCATTTAATTTTTTAGCCAATCAGGTATTTTATATAAATAATGAAAAAGTTTAAACATCAACCAAATATATAGTATATATTAGGATGTGTTTATGTGTTGTTATATATATCTAAATACTACAATTTTAGATATTATTCAACAAGCTAAAGAGTGAAGTGTTTGTTTTACTTGTGACCTAAGCAGGACTGAATTTATAAATATAAAATAAGAAAAGGATGTAACTGGTAAGTTTAAAATTTTTTTAGAAAAAAAGAACTATTTTTTATCACATTTCACTTAGCATAAAGTTGAATGAAATTTGAGTTTAGTTTGTTAGTATCATCCTCACTTATATTTAATTACAACTTGAATCAATATATATATATGTTTGATCATTTGGAGCATTTTTTTCTTTCAATTTTTTTATTTTATTTTTTGCCATACTCTAACATAGACATAAACCTACCCAAGTTGATTCCAAAACACAACCATAAAACTTTTGTTTCATTTTATATTTGTGAATGAGGAAGAGGGAAATGAGTGGCCAAGGGAAAGGGGGTGTGATCAGAATTTGGTTTTGCATCATCCTTTCAATAATGTTAAAAAAGAAAATAATTGATAACTAAAATCATATAATTTTGTTTTTATTCTTCTTCCACTGGACAAAGGTCCAATTATTTATGTTGGTTCCTTTACCTAATAATTTTTCTCCCTCTTTTCTCGAATTGAATATGTAACTTCGAAATTAACAATATAAATTAAACACTATGTTATATTTGACCTAATACTTCAGTGGAGAAAACTCTTATCATTTTCTCGAGAAACAAACACGACTTTCTTCATAAAATATATCCATGCAAATCCTAAACCAATAGCATACCAATCAATCATGACCAAATAATAATATTATATTTTTCTTCCCCTCTCTCTTCATCAATAATGGCTCACTATTTTCTTTTAGCTATTTATCTACTCATTTGGTACAAAATGGACCATTGAGAATTAGAAAGTATATAATAAAGTCATCTCTTTTAGTTCTAAAAAATATAATGCACTAAGGGAAATTTTACAAAGGGAAAGAAAAATATGACCTTTTAGCTATGAGGGGACGAGGAATTATTTGATTATACACTCTGTTTCTATAATCCATTAACAATAAATTTAATAACTTTTTCCTTAAGATTGAAATTTGAACTTATTACTTCAAAAGGAAGGAATATGATGATGTGAGCATTGTTGCCTTTTTAACTATTCAATACCCTACATCTCCTTTTAGTATATATATTTTTACAAAAATAATAATAATCTCAAAAATCTATATATGTGTTTCACTTGTCAACTCTTTCTTATTTAATTCAATAGTTTGTGATTTTTGATTCCATTGATAACTTGATCATAAATAGTAATGTGATTTTGTAACATTTAATTTTATTTGGAAAAGGAATAATAATTGTAGCAATAAGAGTTTTTGTTTAATATGTAATTATCATTAAAGGTACGTTTGATTACATTTGAAAGTAGAACATATCCACATTAAACAATAACAAAGTACCAATAACAATGATGAAAGCCACTCTGGCTTGGTTTGCGTTTTCTTTTCTTTTCTTTTTCTTTTTCTTTTCCCTCAACACATAAACAAATCACCAGCTGCCATGATTGGCTGGTTAAGAAATGGGAATCCCCAAGAATCAACAAACCCATCAATGCCACAAACTTCATCATTCTCCTCAGAATCATACACATGTCTACTGCTCGAGTTCATGAATCTTATGATTTCGTTAAGCGAATCCAATCTGTGGCGGAGCTCCACCATCTGAGCTCGGAGAACAGAGTTCTCTGCCTCCAGATTCACGTAAAGTTGGGTCGTGAAATTGATATTGACGGCGATTTGTTCATTCTCTGTTCTGATTTGACCCACCTGAGACGTCAGATCATCGAGTTGCTTCTGTTTTCGCATCCTAGATCGGCGAGCTGATTCTCGATTCGATATCATTCTCTTTCTCTTCCTCTGATCCACGATTAGCCGCAGATCTTCGTCGGAGCTTGGAGATCCAGATGAACTTCCTAACGGAGACGCCATTGAAACCGGTCTTGTATTAAAACAGAGGAGTTTCTTCTTTTGTGTGTGTGTGGGTGGGAAAGATAGATGAAAACCGATACGGGTTTGCTGGAAATGAAACAAATCAAAGAACTGAGTTGTTAATTTAAGCGATTGTTGGAGAATTGGGGAGTTAGTTCATGAGAAATTGTAGAACCAGTAGAGAAAGACAACAGAGAAAGATTGAACAAGATGGGTGCGGCGGCGGAGAGCAGAGTTGATGATGAAACCGGAGAGAAGGATCTCACTGAGTACAGGAGACATGAATACGAAGGATGATAAAGAAGAAGGATGGAAGAAGCATTAAAACGACTGTCAAGAAAATCTGGGAGAAACAGAGAAAAATGGAAGGAGAGATTAAAAGAGAGGAAATGGAGAGGAGAGGTTTTGGTAAGAAACGATGGCGGATTTTATAGAACAGAAATGGCCATTGGAAATGGATAGAATAATCAAGAAAATGAGCGAAGCTGCTTCGTTGCATCATAAAAAAACTTTTTTCTAAAAAGATATAAAAATAGATATATAATAATGAAATATATTGCAAATTGTAACATGTACATGCCTTGGTTTACACATTTATTACTAATTAAATTGTGTAAGAACTTTGATTCCTTTACTTTCTTTAAAATAAAAGAACTTTATTTATCCCACTCTCATCAAATATATAAAATATGAACTCAAATTTTCAATAAAAAAAAATTACCATGTGACCAAACATGACCGAAAAATGGTTAAACAATTGAATATCTTTTTTTTTTTATTAACCTTTGGATGTTGTCAAACTTTAAAAAAATGAGATAAAGAAAATAAGTTTTATTTATTTTCATCTTGAAAGTTCAAGATTTCATCATCCACTCTTAGTGAGTGAATTTTAAAATTTATAAATATGTAAGTGATGTATTACAAATATTTAACTCTTACCCACTAGTTTGAAAAGATAAGACAATGTTTCATTTGTTTTTTTTTTTTTTAATTAGTTTGATTTATTACAATATTTATCTTTTTGTTGAAAGAATATTCAATAAATATTTTTATGTTTGGTTAATGGGGATTTAGAGAAACTGAAATGTCAAATCATGAGGGAAAGTTATGAGTTTAAGATAAAGAGTGAGAAAAGTTTTTTTCAAAGAATGTGTAAAGTGAGAGAGTAGAAGTCCCAAAACCATAAGCACCACAAACAACTATGCCGACATTACAAGAATTACATGTACATGACTATGAATAAAAGCATTATAAACAATAGTAGTGTTGTTGGAGTATCTCAAATGAGGTGAAAAATAAAGATGGAAATAGCAGCTAGGTAGAAGTGTGATGTTATTTTTGTGAGTTGAACTAAAACAGAGAGTAGAGACTGGTGAATTAGGTATTGTGGGGGTAAGGTGGAGATATAAGGTTATTAAATAGAGTTGAGGTATTATTTTAATAGTAATGGGATGGAAGCATAGGTTTAAAAATAAGTAATTGAGAGTAAAGAGAAAGGGGGGGGAGGTGGCATAAAGTAAGATGGTTTATATTATCTATTTGAATTAAAGAAAAAGGAGTTGGTTGAAACTTTAGGAGTGGAAATGGTGAGGTGTCATCACATGTTCACAAGCATGCGCAAAATGCTCCTCACGAACTCTATTTCATTTCCCCACTCGTATTCTTTCTTTCTTTTCTTTTTTTTTTTTAAATAAAACTCTTACTTAAGCTTTGATTAATTAAGGTGCTAACCAATAACTTTATTCTAATTTTATAATGCCTTTTCTTTTTTCTTTTCTCTATAAAAAAAATAATATGACAACAAAATTATGTTGTCAAATAAGAATTTCATTATTTCACGTCTCTTTAATTAGACTGTCCACCACAATTAATTATATATTCAAAATCCTCATTTTCTTAATTAGACGATTTATTGCGTTGATTAATTAACTTTGACTTTCCCTAATTAAATTATGTTTTTCTAAATAATTAAAAGAATTGACAAAATTATTAAATTTTCTAAAGTATATTTGAATCTTTTTCTTTTTTTTTTTAATATTTATGAGCATTTCTCTTGAGAAAACATATTATAATAGAAAAATCAAACCTATCCACAGATTTTGTACTCATTGAACTAGAGGAAAATTACAAATTAGATACGTAAATGTGAGCAATAAATAAGTAGATTATTTGTTAAATTTATATAATTCATTATATATAAAGTTGTTAGATAAATATTATATATAAAGAATTAATATGGAATCAATATATTATTTTGCCACTTATCATAGCTTAATTAATAATTAAGGGTTTCTCTTTAAAAAGTAACGGTCAACTCACCTCAAGAGCTATTTAGAATTATTTTTAAATTTCAGTAACTAAAATATCTCTTTTCAAACATTAACTATAATAGATCAAACTTAAACTTTAGTGACTAAATATGTAATTTATCCTGAAAATATTTTAGAAAATATAGATTATGAAATTGATCATTGATGCCTACCAACTCCTCTTTAAATATTTGAGCTTCAACTTTTTGTATGCATTGTCTTTTAAATTTCATTATTTAGAAATATATATTTGTTTAGAATAACAATAAATTAGAACTGAAAAAAGATTGAACAAATTATGGATGGAAGATGGAATTGAAAGATTTTTTCTAAAACTAATAATTAATTGGTGTGATTAGAATAGGGTATAAAGTTGATGAAATTGATATTGTTACCGTCACGTTTTTGCTAGTAAGTCACCATATATACCAAATTAAGGTTTCTAAATTTAATTTATTTTATATCACAGTTAGTAGTAAGGTGTTGAGAAGGGAATATTCTTGATGAAATATACTTTTATGCTCAATTGGGATTAGGAATATTCTTTTTCATTTAGGACACAATTTTTAACCTTTTTCATTCAAACCCACTCCCTAAGTAAACCAATCACTTTTAACAAAACAAACCCCACTTTTTACTTTCTACTAAGTTGATTGGATCAAGTTTAATCTCATCATTAACTTTAATTTCATCCAATCAAATCTTTAATTATACAATAAAATACCAACTTAGGAGAAGATTAGATTGAAAAACAACTTCTTTTTATATATATATATATATATATATATATATATATATATATATATATAATGCCAATCTAGTTTATAAATTTTACTAGATAAAAATATAGTTCGTATAATATATAATGTAAGAAATTTAATGAGATTTTATAAAATAACCAAATTATTTATGAACATAGAAGAAAATGACAAGAAGTTTCAAAATAAAACTTGTCAACACTCGTTTAGCTCCTTGCAGTAAAACTATATGAAACGTCTTAAATGTTAATTATTTCAAACAAATTCAAAACTATAAATTCATTTGAAAGTGAGTTTTGAGAAAGTATTTGAAACAAAAGCTCGAACATATATGACTAAATGTTATATATATATATGAACAATGAATTCAAACATGTAAATACCCGTTTAGTTCAACCGACGTTAAGTATTCAAAAGCTTGGGAACAAGAAAAATGTACTTATCCATTTAGATTTTACCAAGCAAACAATTTCAAAAAGATCAGATTTAATATGTGGGTCCTAAAGGCTAAAAGACAATGGGTTTGATAAAGTTGGAGATGGTGGGTCAGTAAGAGCCACCCCCATGGGTTTGGTGGCCATTGGATTTGGACTCAAGATCAAAACACTTTTTTCTTTTTTCTAAAACTTAGTCAAGATCTCAAAAATCTAAACTTGTGTTTTATTATTTCAAGTCTGTTTTTACTCTTCTTTTTCTTTCTTTCTTTCTTTTATCAAATTGATGGGTTTAACTTCTTCTTCTTCTTTGCTTGTGGGTGTAGCCATTAGTTTGCCAAATGATAATATCTCACAATTTCAAATATTAATGATTCCAATGTCAAAGATACACTCATTATGACTTTTTTCTTTCTTTCTTTATGTTTAGTTTTCTTTTGACATTTCTAGAAAAAAGAAAAAGAAAAACTAAATTCAGCTAAAGTTATTCAAGAGTTTATTTTAGGAAGGAAAATTGAGAAAATAATTAAAGAGGTGGATTCACGTGTTTGCTTTGATGTGTAGAGTGCAGCTTTTTATGTGTTTGTGTATAGGATTGGACACTAAAATTTGTAAGAGTTGGGAGAAAAAGGCATATTGTGGGGGTGAAGCTAAGGTTTCACCCTCCAAATTAATTATGAAATATTTTCATGTGTACTGTTTTTGTTGAGGATTTATGAGTGTGACTCATGATTCAAAAGATACTCCCTTTTTATAGGTCCCAATTTGACTATATATCTACTTGGATATATATATATATATATATATTAACATTGCTTTTCTATAATACTATTTAAATACGATCCACACAAATGTACATAATATTAAACATATATACGTTTACATTAGGTTGATTTCAAGTTAATGAACAAATGGTTTAATTAAGTGACGTTTTTATTTGCACGAGATAATTGACTTTTAACGTGGAGTAAAAAAGTAATCTTATATTTGTTTGAATCTCATAATAAGAGCTAAAATTAACTCGTTTAAAGGAAGAGATAGAATTAGCTCGTTTAGGGGTTGATTAAGAAAAAAGGGAGAAAGGAAGGTAATGAAAAAATTTGAGAAGAGGTGGGATGATTTTGGTCATAAATAATGGGTGAAGAGTGATATTAAATAAAAGAAAGATCATATTGGAAGATAAAGTGTAAAAATTGGCGACTAACAACATGCAATGAATTGTTCCAATTTCCAAACTTATATATTATTGTTTTAAATTCACGTTTTTATAATTCTCACCCTTTTTGACTTTCTTACATTCTTGTTCTCATTACCAAACACCTTCATACTCACATTTTCCATTCCAATTATTCCTGTCTATTCACTTTACATTAATATTATATCTTTTCAATGGGACATCTCTCTAATTCTTCCAAATACAAAGTGGATAAAAACAATTTAATATTATCACTCAACACTTATCATAATCACAATTCCCAAATGAGATCGTTTAGAATTATTTTGTAGCCTTGAGATACTTTAGGAGACCAAAAATGTATTCAATCCATAAACAAAAAAAATCTCGACCCAAGAATTAAATTTAGAAATTTTGATTTTTTTTTTTAAATCTGAAAAAAGAAAAACAATTTCAAAATGTTTAAAATAGGCAAATTTATCCCAATCCAAAATTTCAATTGGATGAGGAAAGTTCAAAGATGGTCCATGGGCTTATTTATTGGAAGCCCAAACAGTTTTAGATTTGTTGAAAACACATTTTTGTTAGACATTAATTACAAACAGTATATTTACATATTAGGAGTGCTAAGGAATTAAATATCGACGATATTTAATTCCTTTAATGGAATTAGAATCCCCATATTTCATCCATTTTTTAAATCTCAATTGACAGTAAATAAATCTTTAAGGAAAAGAAAGTTATGACAATATGTAAGTTTCCCTCAGAATTAAATAGAATTTGATCAAATGGAACAAAAGGAGAATGATGATGAAGAGTTAGTTGCACAAATACAAAACTAGAACACTATAAGCATAACCAAAATCTACTTATATTTGAACCCAAAAGAGGCTTCTTCACTTTCAAATGTTCATTTGATTCTGATGAAGAAAATGTCCAACATTCATAACTAATACAAAAATAGTTTATCCTTTTCTGGATCCATCAATTTTTCATAGTTATATTTACAAGTTGAAAAAGGCTGCAATAGTGTCAATGCGCTAAAATTGCTGATGAAAGCTCTTGAAACTACAATGACGAACTTGTAACATCAGATTCCAGCATCCCAAAAAGAATATGGAAAATCAGTCGCATCGTGTTTAGATGACGGCGAGTCTTCAAAGAGAATTGTACCTTAAGAAAATGTTGAAACAGCTTCAGGATGGTAATACAGCATCTCATTCAACATCATTTCCCTGATCTTAGGCTCCCCAAGTGTGTCGTCAATGTCGAGATTGAGAGGAACCTCAACAGAAGAATTGAACTTCGGATCGTATAGCCCCGACATGTATGGATGTTGAAGTGCTTCGTCAACAGTAATTCTCTTAGTTGGATCAAACACAAGCATCTTCTGTAACAAGTCTATAGCTAAAGGTTCAGCTTGTGGGTAAAGATGAGAAAGGCGTATTCCCCTTGAGAAGGGCATTGACTTAATATAATTTCTGGCCTTTACATTGTCGATGAACTCAACATCTGCTTCCTTTGGACTACCAAGAATGGTGATAATTAAGTTAAGTTGGTTAAGGCACTCTGTCCCTGGGAAGATAGGTTGCCGACCAAGAATCTCAGCAAAGATGCATCCCACAGACCATACATCAATAGAAGTCCCATAGTTGTCACAGCAGAGAAGAAGTTCTGGAGCCCGATACCAGCGAGTAACAACATACTCAGTCATGAACTGATCACGGCCCATGCTAGTTCGTGCCAACCCAAAATCGCATATCTTAAGATCACAGTTAGCATTGACAAGGAGGTTCCCAGGCTTCAAGTCCCGGTGAAGAATGTTAGCTGAATGAAGATGCTGCAACCCGCAAAGCAACTGTAATACATAAGAAGAAATGTCATAATCAAACCTTGGAGTTTAGTTAGGCATCAAATTTGATATTTATACAAAGTTTCCGTTGCAACTCTCTTAAGACTCCCCTTTATCAGTCATATATGGAAGCAAAATGGTTGCAACAACAATAGCTTATAAGAAACAAAAATGCAGCAACATCAAGCCATTTAAATTAAGATCAAACAAAAGATTTACCATTTTAACAATGAAAGTACTCCCTTTATTATCTTTGCCTATAAAAGTATACACACTCCATATCTATCATATAAAAGTCTTTTTCTACCTTTGAAACACACAAAACAAAAACCATCTTATAAACCCATATTACTTTTTCAAGAGAAACCTCAGAGAGATGAACAAAAACCAAATCAAAGGAGAAACCAGAAAACATAATACAAAGAATCTATACCTGATAGATAAAGTACTTGCAATGATCATGGGAAAGTGGCTGAGGGGACTTGATAATCTGATGAAGATCTGTATCCATGAGTTCATAAACCAAATAAACATCTTTAAAGCTTTTCCTATGAATTGGCATCATCACATCTTTCAAAGCAATCACATTCTCATGCCGTATGTGCCTCAATAGCTTCAGCTCCCTCAGTGTTCTCATGGCGTCCGTACGATTCTCAAACACATTATGAATTTTCTTGATCGCCACTTTCTCGTTAGTCTCTCGGTTAATCGAAGAACACACTACACCATAAGCACCTCGCCCAATCGGCTTGATCGGGACATATTTAGTATCAACTTCAAACAGAGTTTGCCACATTGTATAATAATGCTTCCCCATCGATCTGATTCCGCTCGGTGGCTCCACAAACGTAGCCATATACCTTCAAATTCAACAACTATATTATTAATCGGTACAATACACATTCATCAGAGAACACAAATCATTCAAAAACGAAAAGGGGTTTTTCAAGAATCTCCATAAAACAAAAAAGAACACACACACACACACACACATATATATATAAAACAGAGAGATTCAAATTGTAAAAGGGGGTTTTAGAATTGATCCTTACTTGTCGCGGCAACTGTTTGTGATTGAGAAAAGGAACGTCTGAAAGAGTGATCTGTTCCCAATTTCGTGCACGTATTGAGGTCTTATCCACCGATCATCCAAATGTCAATAATCCTAAGGGGTTTCGTCGGAAAATTTGGTAACGGAAAGTTGAGGTTTTTGATCTAGCAACGAAATTGGGTAGGGTAAAGGAGAAGAGGAAAATTGTTTGACCCAGAAAAAGATTTCGCAAACCCACCACGAGAAAAGGGGAAAGAAAGCGAAAGGAGGCTTAAAACTTAGTGAGAGAAGAGAAGCATGAGCATCAAATTATAGAAGTTTTGAGAAACAGAGGAATAAGAAGAAGAGAGAGATGTAAAAGGAAAAGGTAGAGGGAATGGAAGCAAGAGATAAAGAGAGGAGATCGGATGGGTTTGAAGGCTGAGGCGGAATTTATAGAAGTAACTCCCGCGCAGGCGGAGCACAGTCCGACGGCTACAAGGAATTGGAAAAGGAAAGTTTTGTTTATTTATTTGCTTTTGGAGTGAAATTAGGAAAATGTAAAGTTAAATGGAAGATTTAAGTCACTTCCATTGTTAGGTTTCTTTTTTTTTTCCTTTTTTTCTTCTTCCCTAAAATTCCAAGTTTTTAGCTTTACATTTCATTTTATTATTTTATAAACTGTTTATCACAATTATATTTTACTATATTTCGAAATTTTGGCTCAACACTCATTATTACTCAACCTATAATAATCACTCTACACTTATAATTCATCTCCTCAACCTCCACCACATGTTTATAACCAAAAACAAACAACAATATATTTCTTACTTATCATCTTATTCATTTCCCCAATCCAAACTCTTATTACTAACTTGATTTTAGGTCATTTAGATCATCATAGTTTCATGATTCATCTCACTTTTGTAAACATACAAGAAACTCTACAAATAATGTGAACAACACAAACTCAAAATGAATAACATGGTCGAATTGTGTTGACAAATAGTACCACAATATTTAATAGTTTATCCTTTTAGCTTGTACCTATGAAGAATGCGAACAACACTATGTATACACGTTATTGTTTTTCAAAATAATGTTATATATGTTAAAATAATATATATCAAATGACTTATTTGTCAAATTATTACTGTAAAATAATTTTTCTTTCGAAAATATGTTTTAAATACAACTTGGACGAAGATTTGAACGTAAAATCTATTTACCTCTAATCAATTAAACTAAGTTAAAGTTGTCTAAATAGTTGTATAAGAAGTAAATATGTTTTTGTGAATATAATTTCATTGGGTGTACTTGAAAACAAATATATAATAGAACTTATTTGGCCACAAAAGTAAGTGGATAGTTGAACAAACTAAAATGGTACCTATTAATAAAAATAGGTTTGGTATAGTACTTAAGAAGAAAATAAAAAGTACCTTCCAATCCACATGATACTTTGTATCTTTTTTCAAGTAGTGTCCTATCACAATAATCAACTATAAATTTTAACTATTTCAATTAGAAATATATATATATATATATATATGTATATATATATATATACTTTTTTCAAGTAAAAACAGATTTTACAAAAATCCACTCCAAACCAACACCAAATTAATAAATCAAAATTTAGGACGAAAAAAAAGTGGGCTTAAGTCAGAATAGTTTTGTCTACGGTGAAGTGTTGTTCCATTAATTTAAAAAAATATTTAAGTCTATTATGAACTGTACTTATCTTTATACATCTTACTAAAGTGTTATATTAAAGTATCAAAATATTAATAACAAATTATGACATGTAGCAAATTATTTTTATTAAAAATAGTTTTTAATATGTTCTTCTTTTTGTAATTGAATGAGATGTACACAAATAATTGTTGTATTGGCACCTTGCCATGAGTTCAAATTTTAAAAAAATATATATCTAACTTATCTTCAAAGGAAGTCATTATTGGCCTTTTTGTTCTTTTTCTTATCCACACCCCTACTTTTCTTTCTTTTTATCCCCCATCTCTTTTCTTCAATTTTCTTTCAAGTTCTATTTTTAGTTTGAATATACCTAATATCTTTTTCCACCACATCAAAAATAGATAGTAACTAAGATTTTATTTAAATAGGTTATAATTCATATAATGAGTTGCTTAAAACGAAAAAAGAAAAAAAACGTAATTAAAGAATTTAGTCTCTATTATATTGTACTCTTTGTTGGCATATCGCATTATTGAAATTACTTTAAACATCCATACTGTTGTTGATGGACAAGTCCAAAATAATTTTCAATTACTCTACCGTCAAACTTAGGCCGAGGGAAAGTCGGAAAAAAAAAAAAAAGACTAAGGACCACAAAGGAAAGGCATTGAAGATAACTAGTGATTGACCTCTACCATCCAACAAAGAAGGAAACCTCTTTTTTCCTTCTCTTCGTACGTATATGGCATGTTTGAGTAACAGTCACGAAAATATCTATGGATTCAAGCTCCTTGATTGCGATAGTGTCTAAATTCAAAAGAAGCCTTTTAAGACATTATTGTAATTAATAAAGAGAGACGTATGTTACATATAATCGACTAGTTAGATATGTGTTTTAATAAAAAAAAGGGAAGGTAATAAAATGTTAGTTGATTGGTTTTACTAGGAAAAAATGGAAGTGGGTAATGGCAATGGTAATGATGTAACTTTATAAGTAAAGAGAAAGTGAGTAGAGGGATGATGAAATGGGTAAGGAATTTATGAAAAAGATTCGATTCTTGCAAATGCCCAATACCCTCTTCGCCTCTTCGCCTCTCTTCGCCTTCATCATATTCTTTTTTGACTAAATGAAACAACAGCGTTAGAAAAATAAAACAATTAAATATTTTATAAAAGGAAAGCTGACACGTCATTATCAATTTCGGTAAGCAAACAAAATATTTCGTAGCTGACGTGTCGAGTAATAATTGGAGATGGGCAGCCTTCTTCCCGCATTGCATTTGACACGCTTCCCATTTGGAAAGTGCATCAATCATTTGTTTCCATATATACAATGGATTTTAGATTTCTTCTTAATTCATTTCATTCAATTCTGTGTCCCCTCTAATCTTTCTTCTTTTAAATCTTATAATTACGATACCATTTACCTATACATTATACATACAATTATTATTTTTTTTTTTTTATATATATAACCAACTTGTGACACATTTAACACTGCATTTATGTCTCCATAAAGTTTTATAAAATTTGTTGATGAACTTCTATTCAAATATGACACTTATGAAAGCTAATTAAAAAAATAACATCCACTTTTTATTTTCCTTTTTCTTCTTCAATAATAATATTCTTAATGAAATTTAAAATTTAATATAGTCCAATTAGTTTCAATAAAAACGTGTGCTTTTTTTTAATTTTGATTTTTCAACATAAATTCAACTTTAATTATAGAATAATTTTTCTTTAATGAGAAAAAGAAAACTTGCATATAAAGTTTTGGGTTCCTCCTCCAATTTTAACCACCATAGTTTAGGAAACACATACACAAAATTTAAACGTTAAATGCACACTCAAATTAAAAGAGTTGGAAAGTAAATAAAAGGCAGATTGTATTAATTTTCTTTTAGTTTTCAAAACACTTGAAAAAGGGATTTGTTTACTGTTCCTTTTTCTTTCAAATTTTTAGTGATATAATTCTAAACTTAGATTACATGTTTAAATTAAAGTTTGTATCTAATAAGAATCTATATAGTTTAAAAGATATGTCTAATGGCTTTGACTACACTTTTAGGTATTTATTTTATAGTCACATAAATTTATTTAATATAGCGTTCTAGGTCTAGGATTCTGAATTCAAATTTGATAACTGATAGGTCTGTCATTCTCATACGTCTCGGTAACATCATCATTATTGTTTATCTTAATGATTTATTAGAGTAAAATTTGTCACTACAAACAAACACAAGTTCTTCCAACATGATTTGTTTTCGCTTACGCATGCATCATAGGAAGATTTTCACTAGGTCACTCAACATAAAAATGTTTAAAATGTGGTATCAGTTCATTAAACTCTGAGAGTTACATTTGATGTAAAACTTTGAATTTTAAGTTTAAGTAGGTTATAAACCTATATATTATGTGATAGTCATCCTTTTTTATAAACTACATGTTCACTCTCGCCCTCAATCGATGTACTTTGTTAAACATACATTGTTAGTGCAATATATATACAACTCAAGATTGATGAACCCTAAAAGGCAAATTTGATTAAGAAATAGAACATATATGACTCAAAAGTATGTAATAGCTAGGTAGGAAGAGTTGAAAGAGATATGTGTAATAAAGTGATGTTATAAGCAGTCCATATAATCAAATGAAGAAACTTTTTTGGCACTAAAAAGAAGAAAAGAAGAAAAGAAGAAAAGAAGTTTAGAATTGAGAGAGAGAGAGGAGTTTGAGTCGAATCGAATCCAAGTCTGAAAGTGAGGATTGGTTGATTTTGGTGATCAATGAATCAGATTCTTTTACCTTTGCTTACACCACAATGCATTCATTCAAATCTACATATTATATTATATTGTTTCTTATAATATATATATATATAGAGAGAGAGAGATATATTATTGTGTTTGGGTTAATTAACATATATATATTATTATGTTGGTTTGGTGTAGAAGCAACGTCCAATTGTAGGCTTCTCTTTGCGTTCTCAACGTGGAGAATTGTGGTCTCTTTGCCGGCTGCCTCCTTGCTTAGCTTTAATCTAGCTAACTTCAATCTTTTCTTCAATTTTTATTATGTCTACTCCACTTTTACATTAGTTATGATATCATTGTTAATTATAAGTTGTAATTTAGAACACTAAAACACTAAATCCATATTTATAAACCTAATTCTTTTTATATAGTTTTA
Organism: Cucumis sativus; assembly: GCF_000004075.3. Taxonomy (NCBI): domain Eukaryota; kingdom Viridiplantae; phylum Streptophyta; class Magnoliopsida; order Cucurbitales; family Cucurbitaceae; genus Cucumis; species Cucumis sativus. The sequence continues at coordinate 3,653,949 of NC_026658.2, forward strand.
ACCATATGATCTCCATTAGTTGTTGAATCTGAAATGTTTGATGTGACATGAATGAAGTGATGAAACCATGGTGGGTAGGACAAATAATTAAACCCAATGGAATATTATGCTACCTATTCCCATATGTCATGTTGAATAGTTAAACCTTCTACAATGAAGAGGTAGACATGAGTCTTTTATTTATTCATGAAATAAATATTACATATAAATCAAACTATTATTTCACCTATTCTCAGTTTTCTTAATCTACATATCCTACTCCACATTGTCTTTTAATTTCTATAAACAACAATTTATTAATAAAAAGAAAACTTGCATGTTGAGTTGAGTTAACAATTCTATCCATTTGTATTCACATTTTCTTCTATCAATATCAATATCATGTGAATTAAATATAATATTTAGACTAATTAAACTCATTGTATATATAAATAAAAGTTAATCAATTTAGACCTTATATTACGATTACATTTGACCATCCATGTATAAAATCTCGAAATGTATGTAAACTTCTTCAAATGTTAGTTTTATAAAATGAACAAATGAAGTAAATGTATAGACAATTTTTAAAGATAATTCTAAGAGTTTAAATTGACTCGTTTGTAAAAAGATTTAATTTAATTATATCTATACAACTACAAGTTTTACATATAAGATCTTTCCAAACAAATCGCTATGGAAATCCCAAAAGCTCAAGTTGATATAATATAAAACAAAATTGATATATTTTGTGTGTGAGCATGGAAAATGTGACCTAACCAAACCCTAAATAGGTATAAGGCCACTTGCCTTATTTTTGTGGTCATTGCTTTGGATTACCTTTTCGTACTCTTTTCTTCTTTTGTATGAGAAACACTATTAATTGATTTGTTTGGTTTTATATTTCATCAAATTTAAATCTTTCTTTTTCATTTTTGTAGGAATTTTAAATTCATTTGAATGGTCACTTTCCCCTCAGCCTAAATTCATGGAGTGTTAAGAGGCTATACATTGCATTTCAATTTTCGCCATCACCCTAACCACTCTTTTTTCTTTTCGCTACCAAACTTTTAAATAATATAATCATAATGTTTCATAGAAATTTTAGATCAGCTAAAAAAAATCCAAAAAACAAAAATTGTGATTCAATAGAAAGATAGTTGTATTTCATGTTTAGTTGAAAATTTTATAAATTAAAAAAAAAAAAAAAACTATTTTAAACAAGTTTGATAATATATATTTTAAGTGTAGTTACTTACTATATACTCTATTCCGTGTCATTACTTTGTAATATTATACCATCTATAATACTATAGTATATATTTAATTTTTGTAAGAAAAGGAATTGAGAGCTTATAACATCATTTTCTCTTGGAAACTTTTTTACTTTAAGTTAGAAAAAGTATCAATTTTTTCACTCACTAGTAATTTTAAGGCTAAACTAAAATTAGTAAACATATTTATTTAATGGTAGTTTTTCTTTCATTCACTCATTCACACTATTTCTAACTCTATTGATTCAAAATTGAAGTGAACTTTTTAAACAAATATCAACTATTGTTATTGTACCAAAAAAAAAAAAAACAATGAATTTATAAATTATTTGTTTATAAGTAGAATTGGTTATTCATAGAAATGAAATTGATTTTTTCTTTTTCCAATATTGTTAATTTTCTTTTTTCTATATAAGGATTTGGAAAATGTCCATGGTATTAGGCGACCATAGGTTCTTTTGATTTAAATGATCATTCTCTTGATTACATGTGGTAGTGGATAACAAAGTTCAAAAAAGAATTTTCCTTACCTAATTACTAACCACTTCTAAACCACACTCAAAATAGTCTTTAAACCTAATCAAACATCTTTGTAGACAAAAGTTCGATATTAACATAAAAGATACACGTAATTTTTCTTTACAATCAAATCCAATGAAAAAATAAACTAAAAAATGTTGTTAATGAGACTATATTATAAATAATAGCAAAAAGAAATTGTAATTAGGTTGCTATTAATTTTTCCTTCTAAGGTTGAAATACTGAAATTCCTATATATGATCTGTGAAAATTATATAGTACTAAATCTACCCACCAATTATTTCATTAAATTTAATATATATATTATAATTTTCATAAATATATATAAACATAGAGTTTGATATTTTATTTAAATCTCAATTAAACTATGACATTAACATTACAATTAAAAGAAGAAGAAAAAAATCTAAAGAACACTCCTTTTCTTTTAAATTTCAGCCAATTACTAGGTCCCAATTTACAATGACTTTTTATTTCCAATATATGAATATGGGTTTATACATTCGGCCCAATAATCGATTTGGGCCAAAATCCAACGAGAATAACCCAACCGAATTGGTCTTAGTTTCGAAGTAATTTTTTTACTTTTATTTTAAGTATTATCTATATCATATTTAAAATTACATTTTAGGCTAAGTTTTTTCATTCAACTGTTTATTTATTTGTAGAGGTTGAAGGTCAAATTTTGAAACTTGGATTCCTCATCCATAAATTTTGAGAGTCCTGTTAGATACCATTGAAAAAATGAAAGAAAATCTTCAATGACTTATTGATTACGAGCTTAAAACTTTTTAATCTTAACTTATAATAATAATTTGCTGTATTATTTGAGTCAATTTATGTATAAACTTACTGCTAATTAAAAAGAATTGTCTTCTTTCTATAAACTAAAATAATTAAATAATTTATAAACTTTCTAGGAATTTCTAAAAACTTTGACGGCCGGTCTAAATCTCCTATATATATTTGTTTCATATCATGTCACCTAAACTTATAATTAATCAAATACATTAATTAGATTAATTAGTTGATAAAAACTAACCTAAATTAGTATTGGTGATTAACGGTATAGCAAACTTAATTGATTAAAACATATAGTATTGGCAAAGTGAAAACAGGTTTTGAATATCCCACCCTAATTTATTATTTTTTTCAAATTAATAACTAAAATTTTCTCCCCCTAACAAACTTCCTTCTTGTAACCTTAGTTCCCACCTTCTTCCCAGCTTCTATTTTCAATCTCTTGGCCTCTCTCAACTTACCTTCTTCTTCACTATTTTCACTGTTATCGTTACTCTTACCATTACTGATACCATTAATAATCCCATTAGTATTACCATTATCCTCCTCTTCCTCCTGTTCTAACTTCTTTCTCTTTAGCAACTTAACCAGTCCTTGAAGGGACACATCAGGGTCCTCGCTCTTCATCAACTCCTCGGCGATCTGGGCTGGTGTCACCTCCGTGGCATCAAGAAGGGTTTTGATCTCCGGGAAGAGGCAGTGTTGGGTGTGACCAATTTGTAAGTAGTTTGCTGCGAGAAGTTTAAAACCATGGAAGGTGCAGTAGGACATGTGAATGTGCATGTCCATCCGCCCTGGTCGCAACAACGCTGGGTCAAGACGATCTTTGTTGTTCGTAGTAAAGATTATGATCCTCTCGTCGCCACAGCTTGACCATAGCCCGTCTATGAAGTTCAAAAGGCCTGATAGTGTGAGCTGAAAGCCCCCCCATGCAAAAATACATTTTAGAATATATTATAAATTAAAATGTTCATAAATTTCTAATTTTAATTTCATACTCCCATATTAATAAGTTCATAAATTTTAAATCACGTGTTCAAGATATTCAATTTGGACATAACATTACATATATTTTTGTAAAAAGCATATATACAAACTTAAAGTTTAGCAAATTATTAGACAGACATAAACGCATAGATGACAAATTACAATATTAATTAAAATTGAAAGAAGCCCATGAAAAAGTTTGACACAATACTAAAACATCACATACTTGCAATTTAACATAACTAAAACATAGTTTGAGAAAAAAAGAAAAATACTTTGGAGAATGTTAGCATTTCCAGTATCGATTGCTAAAAGAAAGAATGAGATTATGGGTTCACATGGCTTCCAATATGTCTTAACTTGCATCAATTCTAATGCCCATCATATAACCCAATTTAACTATCTTATCTGCTCCATAAATAATTTTTAGATATGTAAATACATATATTATTCCACATAAAAGCTATCTACAGATTACAATCTAAAGATTATATTAAAATTTAAAGTGGGATTTAAACTTATATATAAAACAATTAATAAAAGGATAATTGTTCTAGATAGCAATAAATTGAAATTATATATGAAATTTACATAAATAAACTTAGGTGAGCTATTAGAAAATTGGATAGATTTTGCTTTTTTTTTTTCTCTTAACATTAATTTCAATTTTTTAATATTAAAATATGTTCTTTGTAAAAATATATTTTCTTTATTAAAAAAATGGAGGCATGAAAAGTACTTCTATTACCTAACTAAAAGCACTTATCATAATTAAATAATAAAACATCTATTGATGTTTTTTAATATTACTTTTTTTGTTAATTGTATTTTTTTTATTTTGTTTCATTGAAAGGTTTATTTTAATATTTTATACTTTTAATTTTGATTGATTTTGTTTTATTTTAACTTTATAAAATTGTTTTTGGTTTATTAGTCAATCGATACTTCAACTAAAATGAACATTTTAAAAGTATATGGGCCAAACATAAATCAAAATTAAAAATACATGGTTTAAAATGAACATTTTAAAAGTATAATATCATCCAAATAAACCATAACGGAAAGTAAATAAAATCAAAATAGCATCTAACTCTTTTTTTTCTTTTCTTGAATTCAAAGTGTTTACCTTGAAAAGATATATCTTAGAATTTATAGTTTCAGGATTTACTATGAAAAGTATATTGTAGTTAAATTAAGTAATAAATAGAGAAGCTTAACTCAAGTAAATTATTTTATAACAATCTTTTTAGAAGGTTAAGAGTTGAGTATAATAAATAAAGTACTAAATAAAGAAATAGTGGCATTACACTTATCTACTTGAATGGTATTTAATTATATTTTGTGAGTTTTTTTTTTTTTTGTTCTATTTAAAAAAAAGCCCCATTATTATGTTTAATCTTGAATAAAATAAAAGGTAAAAAAATGTTAAAGTAGAAGAGAATTGTTTAACTAATAAACGCTACCCTCCACTAATTATGTATATATATATATATAAAGATTGCCACTTCTTGATAGCACTTTCGTTTATAAAGTAAACATGCGTAGGGTTCATAGATTTATTAAATAATGGATCCACTCTTACCACCAAAAATATGGGGAATTTAACTTAAGAGTTTGATTTTTCTAATTTGACATCAAAGTTTAAATTTTTAACATAAATTGATAACTTTTTTGTTTGTGTTCCTCATTTTCTAAAAAACAGATTTGTTTATAACTGAGAAACATTCCTAAAAAAATTAGCTAAAACTGAGAAACAACCAAAATAGTTTCCATTCAATGTTTTGCAAGTAGGATTTGTTCTAACGAATTGTGCTATAAATTCATGAAGAAGAAAAAATGAGGGAGGAAAAAACCTGAATTTCACGAGTATTGTTAGAGCGCCAATCGCCCTGTTGGCGGTCCGGCAGCTCAATGGTACAATCAATATCTTCAATGACCAAAATGGATCGATTTCCCGTCGTTAAAAGCAGCATTCTCAAATCAGAATCCTGCATCACATTCCCCAATTGCAAATCATAAATATCAAATTTTAAGTAATTCGCCATCGCTGCCACCAAGCTTGATTTTCCTGTTCCCGGCGGCCCATACAACAAATACCCTCTCTTCCACGCCCTCCCAACTCTCTTATAAAACTCTTTCCTCTTCAAAAACCTATCCAAATCTTCCATCACTGCCTTCTTTCCCGCCGCTTCCATCGCCACTGTCTCGAACGTCGCCGGGTGCTCCAAATTCACCGAATCCCATTTCCCACTGTAGCACCCGGCGCTGTTCATTGTGTACAGTTTAAGGGTTCTTTCTTGGTCTTTCATGGCTACAGCATGATCGAGAAGAAATGGGATGTAGGAATTGAGGATTTTTTGACGGTGGATTTTGTTGAACTTTAGCTCGAAGAAACGGCGCTCTGTTTTTGGTGGATACAGAGCATGGCCGTTGTTGGTAATGTTGGGGTTTTTGTCTTGGTCATGGGAATTTATGCTCCATAATAATGGGATTCCGTCGAAGCAATCAGTTAATTCCTCGCCTTTTTCGAGTCGGAGAGTTGGGTTTTTGTCTTTTGGGGTTTTTGAGATACGGAGACGGCCAGTATCGGAGGTGATTTTTGCGGACAGGTAGACCTCCGCGGCGTCGAAGATTTGATTTGGCGAAATTCCGGTGGTCTCTTCGATGACGAGAGTGAACATAGAGGATTTCGAGTTGAACAGACGACGAACTCCGGCGGCCACGTAGGAGCGAACAGGGGCTGGGATCAGGTCGTTGGCCATTGATCGGAATAGCATTATGGAGCCGGCCATGGAGGCGTAAGCAGAGAATAATGACTGAGCTGATGGCATCTCTTTCGTTGAAAACATCTCGGCTGTGGGCACGGTGGTGACTGGTGGGAGGATTTACTTCGGGGTGTTTGGGCTATAAGGGAAATTGAGTTTGTTATAAACTTATAAAAAAGAAAAACTCTCACAAAATAACTCATCCAATACAAATGTTTAGCAAATTGTCAGAAAACCCCTTTTACATTTGATCTTCAATAAAATAAAAGGTAAAAAATTTAAAAGTAAAAGAGAAAACTAAAGGGATCAATATTGTTTAACTAATAAACGTTACACTCCACTAAGTACATAAAGATTGCCACTTTTTGCAAGCACTTTCATCTATAAAATAAACATATGTGTGGAAGTTTGGTAAGTTGAAAAGAGACTCAACCCACAAGTTGTGTTGGCATTGAGCTGCCAAGTCTTAGAGGCGTGACTTTATCTGCCTCTCTCCTCTACAAGGCACAACCCAATTCTATTCAACCACACTTCACCATTCCGATCAATACTTGACCAAATTTCCTATAACTCCACACATTCCACAAAGGGATGGTCACGCCCCCTTAGCACTGTCACTTACGAATTCCACGCATTTGTTTTTGCAAAACAAACAAAAGAGATTAACGTTAATTTCTCCTCAAATAATAGAGTGGAAAGCAAGTCATAGACAACTAATTTTCTAATGCTAGTGTTAATTTCGTGGTTGAGGTAATATTATAAATCTAATGTTACTTTCCTCTATTAGCTGATTCGGCAAATCAACAAAATCATATAGCCTTTTACTTTTTAAGCTAATTAAAGGATGGCACAAAGACTTTATAATTAAAAAAGGTTTTTGTTATTCAATTTTGAAGTCTTTCCCAGAGTGTGTAGACAAAATAGAGGATTGTTTTAGGGTTTTAGGAGTTTGCATGTGCATTTTGGAATATGCAATTATTGAAAGAGATGAGTGAGAGAGAAAGTTGAAAATGACCAAAACAAAACAGAACTGTAATTGTATTCTCCATTCAGTATTATCATTATGGTTATGTTGTTGTTGTTGTTATTATTATTATTAACAAAATGTTATATTTACTAAGATTTTTTTAGGTTAAATAGGTTGGAATTTGAACATTTCTTTCAAACAAATCTCACCCTAACATATGCATAATTAAACAGGGAGATGGGATTAATACAAAATGTCATTTTCAATCTTCTTCTCTCTCACCATTACTTTGGATTTAAATCTTGCTATCTTTAAGTCGAAAAATTGTTTTAAATTATTTGTTTTGTTTTGAACGAATAAAATTTGAACTAAGTGTACTTAATGTTTATACGGATGAAAGAAAATTAATAATTTACTAATGTAGACTTTTATATATAAATGTATTAATTGAGAATTAGAAATTGATAAAGTCAATTACTTATCCAATCCTAATTAATCTAAACATTTTCAACAACCAAAGTTTTAAAATAAAAACATTCTAGAAATCATTTTAGATTTTAATAATTATTCTCTTTCCTATGATAATAAATAACGGAATTTATATGAAATCCTCTATAAGTTGAAATTTCTCCATCATCCAATTCTAAACAAAACAATTAAACTGTGAATCAATGTGAAGGGTTGATTAATGTTTATTCTTTCAAAGGTCAAGTCTCCTTTTAAATAATATAAAAACTTGTGCATACTTTTCTATGATGTGCATGTGCAATTGTTGCTGAGGATTATTTTCTTAACTTTCCGCCATCATGAAAGTATTTTTTTCTCTTGTAATACTCTTAGCTAACATAAACTTAACTTAATCATACTACTATCATGAGTCCCTATGCCTTCCACCCGTCTTTCATAGCCACTCTACACATTCTTGTAGATCGAGTTAAGTGAACTTTTGGATGGAATTGCTTGTAGTCTTTCAATAAATAAAAGTAGTCTTTCAATAAATAAAAGTAACACATTAGCATCAATGCCTCCTATACAAATGTTACCCATCAAAGGAATAATATAGCATTTATCTTTTGGACAAATTTTTCTTTGAGTGAATTCCGTATCTTCAAAGCTTTTAATTTCAATTTCATGGATGGTTAGTTTATTAGAGAATTTTGTATAGGTGATTTTTTTTTTCATTAGCATCATTATAATTAACATATGAAAAATCTAACATTTTGGTTTCATCGAGATGCACTATAACATTTTATAATGTATCGACTACCGAGTTAGGGATGACTATGTCTATCATTGCTCTAACGCAATTGTCATCTCTATTCAAAATTTCATTTTTATACCCTATATTCATGAGAAAATTAACACAACAAATTGAGAGAAAGAAAATGAAAAAAACAAACAAAACAAAGTAACATATCATTGTTCGCACAAGATTTTCAGATAAATTTGATTCGTTGAGTTGAATTTGTGTTGATGTTGTATTTTTATTGATTTGATGCGATATGGTTCGATCTCTAGAATTTGATCCATTGATTCTCTCTCAGTTAAATGTTTACACTTGATTTGGAGAAAGTGGATCACGTGATATTCTTGAAGTTGATTGAACATATGTGCTCGATTTGAGGAAGCGGAGCACGTGATGTTCTTGAAATTGATTGAATGTCTTCGCTCGATTTGAGGAAACAGAACACGTGATTTTTTTGAAGTTGGTTGACGCCTATGCTTGATAGGAAAAACATAACACATGATGTCGTTCTTGAAGTTGGTTGAACGCCTACGCTTTATTTGAGGAAGTGGAGCACGTGATGTTCTTGAAGTTGGAGTCTTGGAAGAAGGCTTGTATCTTCAAAGAGGGTGGTCGACTTTTGGAGTTATGGAATCTTTTAGCTTTGGTAAGAATTCTCACTAGACCTTAAATTTCTCCCTTTTACAAATGAGGAGAACTCCTCTATTTATAGAGTTATCTCGTGCGTTTTATTGGCTTGAGTTTGGTACCACATGTATTTTGGTCATATTTAGTCTTTGGGTTAAATTAAGCTCATTGTTGGGCTCGATTGAACTGAGTACAAGTGAATAATATTTAATTGTTTATGAAAACACGTGCCATCATCAGAATTGACCAATTTATGTCTCAATTTTAATTTGGGACGCATATCAATTTTTTTAATTAGTTCCAAATTTAATTATTTGTATTTTTATCGTTAATTTAATAAATGATGTGACAGTTTGTGATTGTTCTCAAAATTTCATATTCAACAATCACAATAGGATTATACTAACTATGTGCACCCTAACAAATGCAAAAAGAAAAACAGAGTAGGAAAATGAAGATTTCAAGGAAGATGATAATTCCTAACACTATGGATTATAAATTTTGATATTAAACTTTGACGTAAAACATAATATTAGATTTGATTTATGGAGACAAGTGATCAATAACGTAAAAATATGGTATAGTTGGAAATATAGTTGTAGCTACCTATTTTGATTGATCTTATTTTAATACTACTTTTCCAAAATTTCATTTTCATACATCCTTTGAGTTCTTTATTGTTAGGGAAGGTTTTTCAAATTATGTCAAAAGGAGAGCATATCCTTAAAGGGCAATATTTTTTGCCTTTATGAACAAAATTGTTTTCTATCTTTGATATTTTAAAAGAGAAAGTGTGCCCTAAAAAAACAAAAGATCCACAACCCTACAAAATTTCTCAAAGAGTTTTCTTCTTTTTCTTTAACTAATTTCTTGAAGTTAAGAGTCTAAAAAAATCCAACTTTTTTTTATTTTATTTTGGAAGTTTATAACAAAAAGAAAGTATATTTATCTCATTAATGTCTTTCTTCTTTCTCTTTTTTATTTATATATATTTCTACCTTTTTTTGTTATTATTGATTTTATGTTCTTTTTACTTTATTGTGTTCATTTATGTGTTTATTTTCTTTATGTTTTATTTTCTCTATGTTTATTTATTGCTTTAATGTCTTTTTTATTTCTTTTCATTATGTTTATTTTTATATTTATGTATTATTTCTTTTTTTTTTCATGTATTTATTTATTTATTGCTTAATATTTTCTTCTTCTTTTTTTACTTTATTATGTTTTTTCCTTTTCATATTTATGTACTTCTTTTGTTATTTATTATTGCTTAGTATGCTTATTTATTTATTTGTTATGTTTGTTGTATTCGTTTTATGTATTTTATTTTTATTTATTTACTATTCGTTTTATGTATTTTATTTTTATTTATTTACTTTTTTTTTGTTTTACATTATGCCCAAATTTATTTATTGCTTAAACATCCATTTTACATTTTTTTTTACTTTATTGTACTTTATTTATTGCTTTTATATTTATGTTTTTTTAAATATATATTTATTATGTTTTGATTTATTTGTTACATTAATAATTTTTGTTTTATGATCTAAAAACAAGAGAATCTATTTTGGATTAGATATATGTGAAAATTTAAAAGATACATTTGTTTAGTTATAATTTTTTTTAAAAAAAGCAACTTATTATTGTAATATTTATTATAATAATAATTAGTATTGTTATTTCTATTATTGTTTTTGTTGAAGGGGTGGGCGACAGTTTTGCCGCCCACGGTTTGTTTTCTTTTCTTTTCTTTTATTTTCTCTCTTTTTTTGCTTTTCCGATTCTGTTTTCTTTTTCTTGATTTCTTTTTTCTTCTTTCTTTTCTTTTTCGTTTCCTTTTCTTTCTTCTCCCATTTTCAACCTAAATTTCACTGTTTTGTATATTAGTCTTATGTTTTTCTTTTTTTCTTCTTCTTTGCTTTTCGTTATCCACTCATTCTTTTTATTTTCTTTTCTTGATATTAATGCATGTGATAATTTAATTTAGTAATGTTTCATTTTCCTTCCCTTCTCTTTCTTTTTTAAATTTAATGAGGAAATTTAAAAAATTAAAAATTTGGAAGTCTCGCCTTTTTGTTGGGGCAAGAAACTGTTTTGAATTTGGGAGTTCGAGATCGATCTGTAATATATATATATATATATATATATATTTATTTATTAAAATCTCAATATATATTTTATGTTTGCTTCATTGTTATTTTCGTATTAAGCTCCATTTTATTTCTTTTTCAAATCTTAAAATCCTTTCTGATCAAATTTTTTAAAATGTCTTAAAATTCTTTTACTTCAAAAATCTATTTGTATATAATGTTATACATTTTTGTATGCTTTTCAAATTTCCAAAATTTAATCAATAATTTCATAAGATTTTCTAATTAATATTAATAACTTATAACGTTTTCCTTAAACAAAATCCTCCAATGTAATAAAGGAAATCTGAGAGTCTAATTTTTTAGAATTATTGAGAGTCCAAGATTTGATCCAAAAAAAAAAAAATTTAATTAAAGTTTTTTTAAAAAGTTATTTATTAGAACAATGACGGATTTTGAAAAATCATACTAATTTCTCACTTTCTTGAAGTGAAAAAGCAATAAATAAATAAATATATATATATATATATATATATATATATATATATATATATATATATATATATATATATATATATATATATATATATTTTCTCAATATAGTCTAAATTGATGGAGTTTCTTCCACTTATTTTAGAAAATCGTTGCTTTGAATATGGGAGTAATGAAAGTAAAATAAGACGTCGTTTTAAAATGATGTAAAAAAAGAAAATCAAACGATATTTTAAATTTAAGCTTTGAAGGAAAAATGAAAGAAAAAGCATTGACCACCGTTTTTTGGGTGTTAAGTGGTGCTAACACTTTCTCCTTACACATTTAAGTCTCGAATTCAACTCTATTTTTTGCATACCATTTTTTTACTTTATTAAAATTTATTTACTCTAGTTCGCTGTTCAATCACACCGTAAAAAAGATTAGTGACAACTTTTATTTTTGTTTTAAAAGAGACTATTTTGAGGATGTTGGTTAGTGAAAATAAACCATGTTGTAAATATTGGTCTATCGAAATCTATCAAAAGATAGATTTTACTACATTTACAATATTTCTAAAATATTGTTATATGTTTAATTATTATTTTTAAAATGAGTTAATTATAATTGGGATAGTGGTAAATTTACTCCTTAGATTCAAAATAATCGAATATATAACAATATTTTGAAAAATTCAGGAATATAGCAAAAGTTTTGAAATTTTATGAAAAGTTTACTATATTTACAATTTTTGTTTAAACATTGCATCCTTAGTTATCGTTAATTATGATTCATAATTACAATTTCCCAATTATAATTAGGTTGACATGTTATCCTTCTTTGGGGCAAGAAGAAACCCAATAACACTTGGGGCCTTGTTACAGAAAAAAAGCCCGAAGTTTCATGTCTTTGCCTTTCAAAACGGCACCGTATCGGTGTTTATCTACACTGCCAGGCTGATTCCGCTATCATCAACCACTGCGACATCTCTCATCATCGCTGAAGCTCCGACGATGGAGCTCGCATTACAGGCACCGGCAACTCTTTCCCGGAGTAAATTCCACCATACTAATTTTTCTTATTCAAACGCCATCTTCATTTCTCGTCCCGACAAGCAAACTCCATTGCCTCAATTTTCCCGCCAAACCCACCCTCCATTCCAAGTCCGAGCTAGGCATTCAACTTACAGGACGCAGAGTTCTGTGTTTAAGAACCAATTGGTTAGCGTTAGCGTTAGCGACGATGAACTCATTGAAGAAGAAGAAGAAGAAACAGGCGGTGAAGGGGCGAGCTCTTCGTACTCTGACGATGAGTTATCCTTTTTGTCTCTGAATGAGAAACCTGATAGAAACTTGACTTTGCTTGACGATTACGAGATGGAGGAGCTTGGATACCCCTGCGACCTTAACCATAGAAGCGGTTTGTATTCTTCTTCTCTCTGATGAATATGAAAGGGAAATTGAATTGTGAGTGGTTATGGATGAACGTGCAGGATATGCGGCTCTAGTAGGGAAGCCGAATGTTGGGAAGAGTACTCTTGTAAACCAATTGATAGGGCAGAAATTGTCCATTGTTACGGATAAACCTCAAACGACGAGGCACCGGATTCTGGGTATATGTTCTGGACCGGAGTATCAGGTTTGGCATTACTCGTTATGGATTAGAATACTTCTGTTAAGGGAGTATAGTTGCTAGCAATTAGACATTGAAAAGGGTAAAAATGCATTTTTGTGGATAGTTTTGGATTCACACAGATTAGTGATTCTGAAAATTTTGAAAAACATGAATCTCCATAAGGGCCAAAGAGATCCTTTGTGTATAATCCTGCATATTCTCGGATGTTAACGGTTAGACCAAATGATACAATGTGAACAAAAGTTGCTTGATTCATGGTGATGTAGAATAAGATACGAAGAGTTGGGAGGATTTATCCATTCCTTTTATACTTGTTTGAGTAATAAAAATGTGAACCTTCTCTATCATACGGAGACTAGCTAGGATTTCCAAGAGAAGATTTCATATGTATGATGAGAAATAAAAAGTATATGCTACAACTTATTAGTTTGGTCAATCACTTAAATGCAGGTGATACTTTATGATACACCTGGTGTCATTGAGAAGAAAATGCACAAGTTGGATACCATGATGATGAAGAATGTACGCAGTGCGGCCGTTAATGCAGACTGTGTTTTGGTTGTTGTTGATGCGTGTAAAGCGCCTCAGAAAGTATGTTTTCTCGAGTTCATGCTTTTGAATATATTGGCTTCTTTTCCTACTCTTAACCTTTTTTTTTTATTGGGTAATTTTAGATTGATGAGATTTTGGAAGGAGGTGTAGGAGACCTCAAAGAAATGCCTCCCACCTTGCTGGTTTTAAATAAAAAAGATTTGATCAAACCGGGTGAAATTGCAAAGAAACTTGAGGTCAGAACCCATTGCTTGATGTTTTTGTAGGTGTGTTCGCATAGACTCATTTAGAAAAACTCTTCTTTCTTACACTCCTTTTGTTTGTTCGTTTAATATTTTGCTTCATCTCAAAGAAATCTCGACTTTGTAGTGGTATGAAAAATTTACTAATGTCGATGAGGTTATACCTGTGAGTGCCAAGTACGGCCATGGGATAGAAGATGTGAGGGAATGGATACTTTCCAAACTCCCTCTTGGACCAGCCTATTATCCAAAGGTATGTATTCAGCTCTTTTTTGCTGTTCTTTTCATACTGATGTTGAATGCGTCGATCAGGCTTCAAATTACACAAAAGTTGTTGCATTTTCTTTTTGAGTTTAATAAAATGTGGGTTGGGATTTGAAAGTTCTCCCTCGAGTGATGGTATTGGGGCCCTTAACGATTAAGCTAAGCTGGTGTTAGGAAAGTTTCATAATTACCTTGATGAAACCGCAGTTTGTAAGAATGTGAAGGTCGCTTTGAAACTTATATTCGATCACTAAACTTAAATATTTTCATTTTATATTATTTTGTCAGTTCCATTAATAGATAAAGTTTGGGAGATTGCAATTTGCATCATCATCATATGGTATTCAACATTCGCATATAACCATTTATTAAGCAATTTGACGTCACTTGTTAAATGATTAGAAGTCTCTTACATTTAGTTATAGATGGACTAGAAGAATGGAATATGCTAGTCAAGATGGTGAATGCGATGTCTAAGATTGATGCCTAAGAATGAAGTATAGTTCGAAAATAAAATAATATAAAAGATAATGGTTTTGAAGCTGGATAGTCTGCCGATAATATGTTGCTCATATTCATCAAGCAACATCTTTTTTATTTGATTAATCAGTTAGAAACAGTTTAGTACTTCCAGGATGTGAAATTTTGATTATACAAAGAATCGTCCTTCTATAATACCTTGAATTTTTTGGGGAAGTAGTCAACATTTCAGGAATGGATTAATATGAACGCCTTTAC
The DNA here is from genome assembly GCF_000004075.3 of Cucumis sativus. NCBI lineage: Eukaryota > Viridiplantae > Streptophyta > Magnoliopsida > Cucurbitales > Cucurbitaceae > Cucumis > Cucumis sativus. The sequence goes on from NC_026658.2 coordinate 3,669,127, forward strand.
CTTTTTTCCTATGAATTTTCAGGATATAGTAAGTGAACATCCAGAAAGGTTTTTTGTTTCTGAAATTGTTAGAGAAAAGATATTCATGCAATATCGCAATGAAGTTCCTTATGCATGTCAGGTGCACCGTTGATCTTTTTCTCTTTCATTATCAATTCATCAATAGTTTAGAAAGTATTTATGGATGCTGAAATTTTGGTCCTTCCCAGGTGAATGTGGTGAGCTACAAGAGTAGACCAGGTGCAAAAGATTTTATTCAAACAGAAATTGTCGTTGAGAAAAATTCTCAGAAAATTATTCTCATCGGGAAGGTAAATTCAAGCACTACTCTTAAAAATCATATCACGTTATACTGGTTGCGTATATAATTATTTCCCTCACCGTTGCGAGTACAATGAGACTCCGATGTCTAACATTGCAATCTGATTGTTAAATAGGAAGGAAAGGCTCTAAAACTGCTTGCAACAGCTGCTCGCCTCGATATAGAAGATTTCTTGCAAAAGAAAGTCTATCTTGAGGTATTGATTCTTCAATTTTGTCAAAACTCCGTTTTTCTCGTACAACAACTGGGATGGGGATCAGATATTCGACCTCTTAGCTCACTATGACCAATCCAGTGTACTTAAATACCCATATGAATGTTGTTTGGAATTGAATGTAAGTGTTAACAAAATGATGGTTGTACAGATTGAAGTAAAAGTGAAAGAAAATTGGAGGCAAGATGAAGGGCTGCTGAAGCACTATGGTTATGAAGGACGAATTCAAGCATTGTAAAGTTAGATGGATTTATTTTGTTTAATATCTGCTAGCAAGTAGTAAGATGGTTAGTGATATCAATTGATTGTGATTGTGTAAGGAGGGAAACTCCAATACTCTACACATAAATGAAGGGCATTTGTTCATCAAAGACGAAATTTCGTCCAATAATTACTTGATACTCTAGATAATGTCAGGTAAATGACTTATTAAAATCAAAATTAGAACCGTAAAAGATATAATTGAATTTTGGAAAGGGTCCATAGGTTTTATCTTTATTGTCTTAAATGTTAAATTTTAGTTCAAGTTTTTTCATTTTGGTTTCAATTTAGTTTTTAGGTTTCAAAAGGTTACAATTTGAAAATTTAATTTGAAACCCCAAAACTTGTTAAGTTGCATCCATTCTTGCTAAATTTGTTACAATTTTAACCCTACCTTGTTTCAAATATTATTATGCAAAGTTCTCTGATGAGTTGAATGAATTATAAAATATAGGAACAAGTATGAAATTGATAAAGTTTTAGATAAAAAAAAACCATTAGAATATATTGTTTTGATGAAAGTATGAATTTTGAAGAGTTATTTGGAGAGTGGCCAATTGAAATATTATATAATACATAACAACGTTTAGTAGTCGGCGCTGCCGGACCGGAATGTTTGTAAAGGTCGGTCCTTTACAAATGTTCAAACAATGCATTCCTCTATCGTTGCTAAGCCCTTTTCACGTTTGTGTTTCCCTATTTTGATTTCCTCTCTTTCTGCTTTCAACTCCCCCACTACTACATTCTTCAATCCCTGTTCTTCTCAAGGTCTCTGCTACCTTGCCCACCAACTGTTCGATGAATTGCCTCAAACAGATATTCCTTCCCTTAATTCCCTTCTCACCTCCTATGTGCGTGGCTGTCGTCAATCTGACGCATGGTCTCTCTTCAGTCGAATGCACCGCTCCTTCTCTCCTCTCACTGCCCACACTCTCACCGCTGTCTTGGCTGCATGCTCCGCATTACCCACCTCCCAATATGGCCAACTAGTCCATGGGTTAATCATAAAAACAGGTGCGTATTCTGGGATTGTAACTAAAACTGCCATCTTGGACATGTACTCTAAATGTGGACTTCTTGATGACTCTGTTAAGGTCTTTGAAGAGATGGAAATGAGGGACGTGGTTGCTTGGAATTCGTTGTTATCTAGCTTTTTGAGGGAGGGTCTTGCTGAGGAAGCATTAAACGTGTTTGAAGAAATGAAGAGAGAGAAAGTGGAGTTTAGTGAGTTTACTTTGTGTTCTGTGCTTAAAGCTTGTGCTGCCTTGGAAGATTATCGTTTGGGTAAGCAAGTTCATGGGGTGGTTGTAGTGATGAACAGAGATATGCTTGTTTTGGGTACCGCCTTGGTTGATTTTTACTCTAGTGTTGGGTGTATTAGTGAAGCCGTGAAAGTTTACACTAGCTTAAATTGTAGAAAGGATGATATCATACTTAATTCTTTAATTTCTGGATGTGTTAGGAATAAAAGATATGAAGAGGCTTTTTCATTGATGAGCAAGATGAGACCTAATGCAATTGCACTAACAAGTGCCCTGCATGCTTGCTCTGAGAATTCAGATCTATGGATAGGGAAGCAAATTCACTGTGTTTCGGTTCGTCATGGTTTGACATCTAATACTCAATTGTGCAATATCTTGCTCGATATGTATGCTAAATGTGGGAAAGTTTTGAATGCTCGAGCAGTGTTCGATGGAATGTGTCATAAGAATGTAGTATCGTGGAGCAGCATGATTCAAACATACGGAAGTCATGGAGATGGGCTAAAAGCTTTTGAACTGTTCAAGATAATGGTAGAGGGAAGAACTGGAGTCTTGCCAAATTCAGTGACGTTCCTTTCTGTCTTATCTGCCTGTGGGCATTCAGGGTTGGTGCAGCAGGGACAAGAATGTTTTTATTTGGCGAAGGAGAAGTATAGCTCATGTCTAGGTCCAGAACACTATGCCTGCTTCATAGATGTATTAGGCCGAGCTGGTAAGATTGATGAAGTATGGAGTCTGTTTCATGATATGGAGATGTGTGGTGTTAAGATTACTTCAAAAATATGGGCAGCAGTACTTAATGCTTGTAATCACAACCAAGATGTTTCCAGGGGTGAGTTTGCTGCCAAAAAACTCCTTCAATTGGATCCGAACAAGGCAGGGAATTACGTGCTGGCATCAAATTTCTATGCGTCAATAGGAAAGTGGGATTCGGTGGATGAATTGAGGAGACTCATGAAAGCAAAAGGACTAAGGAAGCTGGAAAAAGCTCAGTCACTTCTTCTTGCTTCTAGTGCTGGATGAGAGAATTAGCTCATCTATAATGTGATAGCCAAAAGAAAGAGGGGCTTCTGATGTGGAAAAAGAAGAAACACCTTATCGTGGACTGAAGCATCAGGTTAAATGTCACTCATTGTTGATCAAGACTCTGCCTAAGGGCTCTAATTTAAACCTCAACGTTCCTTCAACGACTGTCATTTAAGATGTCAACAAACGTGTTCTGTGGCTGAAGCCTGAAGATCAGCAAATTTTGTAGCTTGCTATTTTTCTGGTATGTAAACTGCCTCAAATTGAATGTTTCTGAATATCTTGTTAAATTTTTTCCAATTTATTCTTATTATGTTATTGGGTGAGGACCAAAGTCGTGACCAAAATCAAATCGGGTAGGACTTGTAAAGAAACTTTGCTTGATGTTATTGTAGGTGTAAATTATTTTGTAGTGATATGAGACAAGTATCATCAACGCTAAAGTGGGGATGTGTAGTAATATATGGAGTGAATACTTTCAAACTTTCTACCTTGAAGTTTCAAGGTATCCCAGGAAGTGAAACCATTTCCTTTCTTTTCTATCGATCCATTGACATCCGTTCATTCATCTCTAGCTCACTAGATAACTGGGTGAGTTGCAAAAAGATATGCGGTTCCTGATGTAACCAAGTATTTTTCTTGATATAATTGGATCTTCTGCTAACTTGTCAATGAAAGCTCTTGGGTTAAGTGATTTAACAAAAATTAAATTTTCCCATAACTCATGGGAGTGTTGTAGTCTAGATTTCTGGACTCTTTGGGTTAGCAGTTGATGGTAACTTCCTGTTTGAACTGTTTGTTGGGGATATTTTAAGAGTTGTATTTGTCGTAAATTGTGAGAAGTGGAAAAAGGTAGCTTTGCCATATGTACATCCAACTCACTCTTTACTTTATACTTTGATAAAAATAAATAGCTTTCCAAAATCTATCAAATGTATATTCGTCCAAATAGCAAATCTGATGACATAAAATTGAATCTTAATTCCCTCCGGTTTTGGATTTTGCTTTAAAAAAATTAAACTCATGTCCTCTTAATTTTGTATCATGGTTTCATCTGGTAAAAAAATATATCTTTGTTGTAAACTTGAAACCAAACTTTCTCGTTCACACTTTCTAATCGTCTTAATGACTACTATATTAATTCATCACAAGTTTCATCCAAAGTTATTTTAGCATATAATATTATCTTAGATCAAATCCCAATGAATGTACTAGTAATCACGATAACTATTGTTGAAATTCATCTCTCAATTGTTGTACTAAAAAATTTATAACAAAAAGTAGTAACATTTCAACCGTCTTTTCTTTATCTCCCATTTCCAAATTTACTTTAATAAGAAAATAAAACCAGAGAAAAGATAAAAGAAAAAGGTTGGATATATAAGAGAAAAGAAAAAGAATGGAGGTTGGTTGGTTTAACTAAAAAGTTCTTTTTTTTTTTTTTAAGTATCTCTTAAACTTTTAAATAACTTTACAGGTAAGAAACAAGACTTTCTACATCGGAATATCAAACTCAAAAACATATAGGAATCGATAAAAAAAAAAAAAAATCACTTTCTTTTTCAGCAGATTCCTTCTTCTCATGTTTAATTTCCACCATTAACTAACCTTCTCAAACAAAAATGAAAGTTATTTGGTTGTTTTAAAGCTTTAATTAATGGTTCATACTTAGATATATATGAACCTTGAGGATAAGGGAATCAAATTCCTAAATTTTAGATTAAACTTTAATGTCATCAAATATTAGGAAAGAGAATAAAAAGTAGAAAGTTGATTTTATATTTTTATTATTATCTAAAAATGGCTCCTTAAATTTATGAATAACAATTAACCATTCTCACTTTTTTCTTTTCCTTTTTCTTTTTAATGGTGATTAACTATGGATATTATCATTAGAGAATGATGACTTTTACCGCAAAGTTTTTTTTTTTTTTTTTTTTTTTTTAAATGAACTATATTTCTCATTTCAAGTCATTTAATTTTAATTTCAAATCAACAATACTAAGTAATCGAAGACTTGATTTTTTTTTTTTTTTGTTCTGATTGTGTTTAATTATCTCTTAGTTCTTGTTGTCCAAATTGTGTTATCCATAGTCTATTTTGAATCATCCAAGATATATATTTTTGTTTTTAATCAATATATATATAAAACCTTTGGTAAGTTGTCTCACTCTAAGCAAATTGAAAATAATGAATAGTGGAGTTCAAATTACTTGTAAAAATAAAAATGGAGAGATGAGGAATGTATCAAATTAGTGATATAAACATCATTAATTTCATTGACACAATGTGTTGATAATGATGAGAGTGTTGTTATGCAATTTAAACGTAGTTTAGTTAAATACGTTTGAACTATAACTAAGACATTAAAAAAGGAAAAATTGTTTTAAATTGAAAAACTAGTAAAACTATTTGAATAGAGAAAAAAGAAAGAAAGGAAGTAGTAGAAGGGTAAGTAATGTGGTGAGTTGAGTAGAAGTTCAGATGTATTCCTTTGACCAATAATGTCAGAAGTTACATCTTCCCCATGCATCCATTTAATTCAAAATCAACATTCAATTTTCTTTTCTAAAAATATGAAAGGAAAACATTCCAATAATTTAGATTTATGTGGGGGTCTAAAGATAAAGAAGAAGATGATGTAGACACGTGTAGGGCAAGATTAAATTGTTTGTTTTACTGAATCAGCGGTGGAGGTAAGTCAGAAACTTAAACCTCTGTTACACGTGGCCGTTAATGAGGGTATGGTGCATCAATTTTCGGTGTGGCTTTCCTCTACACTACCCTACCTTACACCTACTACTAATACTACTGCTACTCACCTTTCTTTTTACATCTATTACATACAATATTCAAATAAATTTTATATCATATCTAATCAAGTTTGCACAATATTGAATCAGGAGAATGTGTTGTCCATATATATATATATATTTATCACAAATACCCTAATAAAGAATATATAAGAGATTTATATATTGTTGTGAAATTGATAAAGGAAGAGTTAATTGGAAGATATATATAGGAAGAGAATATTGTTTAGGAGCATCTGAGAAGGCATCTACTTCTTTGATCGTCAATGACTTGGTCAATATTTCCATTTCAAACCAAATAATAATCATTTTAAACTTGGAATATATAAAGACAAAATTTCAAATATGTTCACTTCTTGTTTTATGTATTTTTAAAAGTTTACATTTTTATCTTTCTGTTTAAAATTAACAATTGGCAAAGATGTTCTTCTCTAAAGGTAAAACACGATTCACTTCTATAAATGTGTTATACATAAAGAAGAGAGATAGTGGTAGTAAATGGCGATGTAGGGTGGGAAAGAGGTTGATGGCATTATGAGAGGAAAAGGGTAAGATGGGGATAGAGAATATATAGCGTGTGATTTAAGGTAAAAGCAGTTTGCCAAAAATCATCTCCATTTGCGTGCATTCCATTAACGCTTTTCCTAACCTTACCTTCTTCTTCTTCTTCTTCTTCTTCTGCTTCTTCACTTTCTTCTTCTTCTTCTCCTCAGGCTTCCTTCTGACACTGACACACCCACTTCTTCTCATTTTAATTTGTTTTTCTTTTTTTAATATTATTAATTAAATACACACACCACGTGATCCAACCCCTCCACACGAAGGGAGCAGCTTCCAAGATGTACGGCTGTGATTCACTGACACTCATATATAACTACACTACTACTACTTCTTTTGTTCTTTTCTTTTCTTTTCTTTTCTTTTCTTTTTTTCTTAAAAAACTTAACTAATTTGGTATAATATTATAATTATTTCTCTTATAACAATCTAATTAAATTGTTTATCCATTTCTCTTCTGTTTCAAAATGGATTTGGAATGCTCTCTGTAATTTGAACACTTCAAAAACTGGATGTTTTCTTCACTTCTTTCCTTCTTGACATGGTCAACTATCTAACAAAACACCACCCTCACACTTCTCTTTTCTTTTCTCAATATAAACTACAAACAAAATTGGGGGCAATTCTAATTCTTTTAATGTGACCTACAATAATCGAGCGTCAGGAAATCATTATTTCCATACCAAATTGCTCTCTGCTTCCACACATCTACAGTCTCATGGCAAAGATTTTTCATCTACAACTATTATGCAACATGTCTTTTAAAAATTTGCTTGACCGTGAATGTTGAAAATACACAAACTAAGGTCATGGAATTAGCACAAATGGTTTAAAATTAAAGAAGAAGAAAAAAAAGAGGGTTTTTAATAAGAATTATTAAATTTGAGTGAAGGAAATCAAGGTGGGAAATGAGGTTGGCTAGGTTAAGCAATTAATTCACGCCTTTCTGACAATGATCCTGATTATTGGCGATGAAGACCTCTGTACCACAGACATTTCCATTTGAATTCCAATTTTGAACCCAACATTTCTTTTTCCTTTAACTTTATTCATATTTAAATATTCACAAACTATTTTTCTAATTCTTTCAATAATGCTTATATTAAAATATAAATCTATTATTATAAATATTTACTGTCTTTTTGTGTCTGTCACTTTATGCATCATTTTATTGTTATTAGTTTTCTCATTATTTCTGTGAAAAAGTACAAATATTATGCTACTTTTCTTTCTAGCTTAAATTATGAACTATGGTCGTTTTTGACCAATTTCATCAACTTTTTGTTTCAAAAAAAAAAAAAAAAAAAAACTATTTCTCCTTCATTTTAATTCTCACTAATCAATCCAAATATAGTTTAATTCATAATCGTTTAGAAGTATTTATCTTGGTAGTTATCGTTAAAATCATATTCTTTAAAAGACTAAATTTGATAAATTAAAAGTTTTAAAAAATTTAGAATTCCAATTAAATTACTATTTTCCGTCTCATGAAACTTCAAAGTAGGGATCAAATTGGGAGTTTAATCGAAATTCTTACACGAATTCAATGGATTACACACAATTTATATGTAAACCTTTTAGACTTTGATTTCCTTGAACTTTCTTAAAGTGCTTTAGTTAATAGTTTCTTGCATTTAACTCTACTGAGTAGATTTAAATAATGAGAAATGTTCATAAAATATTAAAATATATTTTTTTTTTTAAATGCTAAGGTTAAAATAGTGAAATTTTAAAATGTAAGAAGAAGAGGGGAGGACTCTTCTTCCAACTTGAGTGATTTCGAAATCTAAAAAGACCAAATTGACTATTCTTGGAAGGTGGACGAAAATGTATTCATTCATACCTTCTTTTGTAACTCTCGAAAAGCTATGCTTATTACTATTATTATTTCATAAAATAATCATGAACTTTTTCATTTTTCAAAATTAATTCTTATTTATAATTTCTTTTCAATATTATGTGATTGTTAACAATAATTCCATATATTTGTTTATAATAGAAAAAAGGATTGGGGGAAATTCCATGTCATTATTATTATTATTATTTACACATTAATAAATAAGATTGTAAAAGCTATACTATTATTTCCACCCCCCCTCCCCCACCTTCATTTCTCTATAAATACCCCCCGATTATCCACGCCGAAGCTTCACTTCTCTCATTTCCCCATTTCTCTCTCTCAAAAATCCACGGAAATGGATTTCTTCTTCTTCGACAAAGCAGAGAAGCTTTCTACTCCCATTCCCCGTTGCAATCTCCTCCAAATCTTCTCCAAGTTCTTCCGTTTTCTAGAACTTTCCTTCCTCCTCCTCTCCCTCTCATGGATCTTCTCTCGCCTTCCCATCGCCCTCAGAATCTCTGCCGAGTATTCCACTAAACTCTTCGCCTTCATCGCCACTCCTCTCTTCGGTTTCCTCCTCTGCAACGCCATCATCGTCGCTCTCGTAGCCAAGCCTTCTCAATTCTCACGCCGCCCCACTTCTGAAACCCATCGGATTTATGAAGACCTCATTGACAAAACCGGAACCGGATCGGACTTAACCGATTCTGCCTCCGAGGAAGTGGAGGAGATTGTGTACCAGGACAAACAGATCATTGCGGAGGGGAGGGTTGGTTCTAATTATTCAACCGATTGTGAAATTGAAGTGAAGAACACGGATCTGGAGTCGGAATCGGGATTGGGTCAGTCGAAAGTGATTCTGAGGAGTTTGTCGGAGAAACTTAACCGAGAATGTGTGAAAACGAAGAGTGAGAAGCTTCGACGATCGGAGACAGAGAAGTGCGGGAATCTGGAGTGTACGAATGACATTTTGTGTTACCAGGATGATTTGAGTAGTGAGGAATTTCAGAGAAAGATTGAGGCGTTTATAGCTAAAGAGAAGAAGTTCCGTCGGGAAGAATCTTCCGCCATTGTGGTACTTCATTGCGACGGTTAATCTCCGGCTGAAAATTAGAGGATTAAAAATTTTAAAAAGAAGAAAGAAGAAGAAGAAGAAGAAATGGGGCGTACTAATTATGTTTGTGTAATGTACAGAGTAAAATTTCCTTTTACCTAGAGAAGGGTAAAATTGGTATTTCAAATTCCTTCTTTTTTTAGATTGAGGATTTTGTTTGTCTGTTACTCGTCCTACTGTTGCTTGCTGGACTTGCATTTCACAATTGATCTCTCGCGTTCGTTTTAGATCAACCATATCACACATTTACCGAAATTGGAAGACAAAAGGATTTAACCAAAATATTCTTTTGTATTTCGAAAATTATTGGTAAATCACAAATTAAAAAAAAAAACAAAAAAAAGTAGAGAAATTCTTATAAACATATGTTAAAGAATTGCCTTTCCATTTTTTTTTAATATAAACACCACAATATTAAATCTTAAATAGGTGGTTATTTCTTTTAAAAATTTAATCACTCTTTATTGCGTGTCTATAATAATTTTTTTTTCTTTTATCAATTATCTTTCATTCCTGTTAGCTAAAGAAATAAACTTATTAAAGATTAATATTTAGAAGGTGATACGATTTTCTCTCAAAACTCACACGTCTTCAAACGAAAAGATAAACCTAGAAATAACACAATATCATGACTATACCCTAATTTAGAAATTATACATACAAAATTTGGCACTAGTTTTAGAAATAAATAAGAGTGACAATTAATTAATGATGCCTATAGTTTATATAGGATAGTTAAAGCCAAATATAGAGCTCAATGATTAAGGAATAAGATAACACAATATTTCAATAACCTTTAGTTTGGGACCTAAAAGAATTCACCATCTAAATTCTCTCTCACAACCACATAAAATCAACAAACATATGCATAGTGCATTTGCTCTCTTTCTTTCTTTCTTTTTTCTTGGGAGAAGTGCATTGTGCATAGGGAGAGAGCACCAATCATCAATAAATTATTTATGTTCATCATATTGTCCATCTTTCCATTATACATATTATTTATATACATCAAAGTTTCCTACTTTTTCTTTGGGTTAATTAATTCCTTTCCATATTCCTTTTGTTCATCAATTGCCTTACTCTAAATGATGAAAGAATAATAACTTTGATATAAAGTTTTAAATTGTGTTGCATCAAATAATGTGTTATTAAGTTTTTAGTCCATTTTTCCTTTTGATGTTAACGGTCTAATTAACTAATGCAACCAGTGAAATTAGGTAGACAAATTTAGTTTAAATTAAGAAAAAAATTATTTTACCTATTGTATCAATTTAAACCTTGGAATTTTGGAAATTATATCAATTTAAACCTCAAATTGTAATTATGTCAATTTAGACTGTACACTTTTACGGATGTACCAATTAAGATCGTAAAACTTATTAATTGTATCAGTTTAAACCCTCCATTACACTTTACTTATATAAACTTATGAAAATTGAGGATTTAAATTGATGCAATCTCCAAAGTTTAAGATTTAAATTGATACAACCTCTAACCTCCAAAGTTTAAGTATAAATTGATACTTGTCCGAGCTAGAATAAAATGTTATCGATGTTAAAAAAATTGAATATGTATAGAGTGTAATGAGAAAAAGTGACTAAAAAATAGAATTGGATAGTTATTGATGACATACTAAAAACCCTACTTTATAAAAAATGGCCAACTTTTTTCAAATGTAACTTTTGAACTTTTTTTTGTTTTTCCCATTTAATTTTCTTTTGAAACCTTTATTGAAGAGAGAGTGATATATATATATATATCATTAGGTTTTTCAAACCATGGCTTCAATATTGAAATGGATATCTTATTAGATTCTACTTACTCCATTTTTTCAAAACTTTATACAATTAATTTCAATTAACAGTATGCCACTATTATATAAGAACATTTCAAACCCACCATTGTTTTCCTTAATTTTAATTTTTATATATACTACCTTCTTTTTCTGCATGATTTTGAAAGAAGACTTTGTTTATATGTCCTAAGAAAAAGGTTCTTAGGACATGATTTAATGGAGTCTCTAGTGGTGGGTACCAACCATATAGAATGCCCTTTTGTCTCAATTAAATCATTAATATCTATTTAGAGAGAGAAATTTTGAGTATTTTGAAATGGGTTTAGGGTTTAGGTTTAGGTTTTAAGTTCAATTAATATTGTTTTAAAGTAGCATTTGCACATTCTTCTTATCCATAACTTGGAGAAGAACATTTTTTCCCCACACAAAAGAAAAACAAAACAATCTTTTCTATATTGATTTCTAGGAAATATTTTTTATGATAATACCCTCTTTATGCCTTTATCTATACCAAATTTGTAATCAGGCCATCTAATGACATATGATTGATGACATTAATTAGTCTATTAGCAAAAAAAAAAAAAAAAAAAAACTATGTTTCATTAGATTAATTACATTCTCTTGTTTTAAATTCAAGCATTTAAAAATTCATATTCTTTTAATAAAGCGACTATTTTAATTTTAATAATTTTGCTTAGCTCACTTTGAACGTGTAAAATAGATTCTCAATTGTTGATTTGCATGATAATCTTTTTACAACAATTATAAAATTATGTAGCTTCAATGACGATAAGGAATAGAACTTAGTCTCTGTCTCAAAGGATGAAATCAGGTAAATAGTATCGGCCATAGATTCGTGTAAGGTGAGTTATACCTAGGTGGCATCAAAATTTTAGGTGGAATTTAAGTAATAATGAATATAGGTTGACTTAGGGATGAAATATTAATTGGATGATTATTTAAAGAGAGAAATATTAAAATTGATAGGTAGAGCTAATTAACAATAAGTTATTATGGGATTATTGGAATAAATGATAGATATTTTATTATAATGCAGAATCGATCCATGAAAGAGGATCAATACGATTCTAATTTATTCTCAAGTAGTACACTATTATTAAATTCTCATATGAAAAAAATTTTATAATAAAATTTAAACAAAAAAGAAAAAGAACATAAATATTCTTCAATAATATTCTTATACATTTGAATTTGAATAGTTATTTTCAAAATTCTAGAGAATATTATTAATTTTGAAGCATCTACGTCATACCACGAAAACAAATATATGATCTCATTTACAAACGCGTTTTTAAAGTTATATAATTATCACTTTCCTAGTCAATAGTCAAACCAAACCAATCAATTTTACGCAAATCACACCTAAATCAATGTGTCCAATAAAAAACAAAACCAATGGACTTTTATTCTTACTTGTTTTTGCTAACTTTAAATTAAAACGTACCATAATAATTATAATACAAAAAAAAAAAAAAAAAAAGCCTAATGACGAATGACATTTTAGAGCTATATATCTACCTATTTTGATCGGTTTGATTTTCATTGGTTTTTCTAACAAAAATTTGATCCGAACCAATATTTTTTGGTTTTTTTCCAAATACAAACCAAGAAATCCAATTTGATAAAAGAAAACCCAACCAAACCATTAGATCGGTTTAAATTGGTTTAGTTTTGAAAACACGTAATTTTTTTTATAAATGAAATAATTTAGGCTTTAAGTTTGAATTTCCTTGAATAATTGTTAAAGCAATTATATTAATAATTTCTAAAGGCATCCTTGTGAATGGAAGAACGATGAATAAATAAATTTAAAAGCTAAAAGCAATTAAATGTCTAAATTAAGGAAATTGATTGGTTGATAAACAATTAAAAGTTTGATTTATACCAGATTAGTTGAACAAATTTTAGTTTATGATTTGAATGAAAAAGAACAATTTATTTAAACGTGTTAAGTTGAGTTACTCAACTTAAGATTATTCCCATGAAAAAGGATACTAAAATAGGGAAATAAAAAGAAAGATAAAGTTTGAAGTAGGGAATTTAATTTATTTTTTCTTTTTATAAAAAAAGGAATATATAAAATGTTGATGGCATTAAAAGAATGGTGGATAGCTGAAGAATTAAATATGGAGGCATCTTTAATACAACCTTCAGTCTTTGACTATATGCTACAACTATACCAAACCTATGTTTTACATTCACCATTATGTATGCTCTCTAAATTACTCTTTCATTTCATTTTCCTTTTCAAACTTTTCAAAATCTATCATACTATTAAATTAACCTTAACACTGTTTTGACCTTCTTTTTCTTTTTTTTTTTATAAAAAATATGGCCCTTTGTCTGTACGGGTGTTATGTGTGGGCATATGTCTTCCCAAATGAGAAAAACGAGTTATATGTATTATGTGTATGCTTCATTATCAAATTTGTCAAAGTGGTCAGACGAAAACGAGTTCCTTTTTCTTCTCCCTTTCAAATGAGTTTGTTCCTCCAACGGATCAAAATGGTTATTTTTTTGTGCTTCATTAATTAGATTCTTGTAAAAAAGACTAAGACATTCGAGTTTAGTTGATAAAGAGTCTCTCTTTGGGATTTAAGACATACTATAGCTTAGGAATAACTAAGTTACGGTGAGAGGGAGTCTTACACTTAGGAAGAGCCTTGGTGAAAGGTTCAATGATTAATCTACTTGAGAGTAATGTACGCATTGCTTTCAAAACGTAGGTGGTATTCATTGATTTCTTGATTACCGATCTCTGGTATTCTTTTATATGTTACTCATTTTCTAGAACTTGTTTCGTGAAATGTTATAACATTTGTTAACGTGCAATAGATGAAGATACAAATTTCACTATAGATTAAGGACATGAAAAACTGAGGCTGTATACATGTTGAAGTCGATTTTAAATTGTAAATATGGTAATTAAATAACTTGATAAAATTAAGAGTAATTATAATAGGTAGCAATTTTAAGAACAATAATTAAATATATAGTAAATTTTTTTAAAAAAATTGTAAATATAACAGAGGCTATCAATAATAGATTTATATAGTTTTGATAGATCCTCAATGATAAACTTTTGATAAATTTAAAAAAAAAAAAATGAATTTTTTTTATGTATGATAATAGTTTGAATCTAATTAATATATTTGCAAACTTAACCTAAAATTAATAGAAAGACTTATATGAGCATTCAATTGTACTCTTCAAAGGTTCATAAAAGATAGAGCCCAATTCATATTCCCTTTAGAGCTTATGGTGCCTTTTTATGAGCCCCAGCCCAAAATGAATTCAAGAATGGTTGAAAAGCCAATTTGATAGCATTTTGTAATATATAATTTTATGTTAATACAAAATTTTGTCTCTAATATTTGGGATTTTTTAAAAAAGATTTAGTCTTATTGTTTAAAAATATATTATTCTCAAACAAATGCTTGAAATATTTTCTTCTTCTGCAAATTATTCATTTCATTGCCTGCTTGCACCTCAATTATTCTATAGATTTCCAGAAAAGAAAAAAGAAAAGAGAAACCCTTTTAACTTTTTTATAGATGAGAAATAAAATTACAATACTAATGATGATGATAAATAAAGAGTTTGGGAAAATATTAGAAAAATATTGTGGGGGATTAAGAATTAATCACAACTTAGTGAGAACAAGAACAAAAGTGATGGGTTTGATTTCTTGTTTGGCCATTTCTTCATCCAAAAGGGTTCCATAATTTAGAAACAAAGAGTCCAAAATTGAATCACCAAAATGGTGAGAAATCATAGACTCTTGAATGGCTCTAACTGATTTAGCAACTTCTTTCCCATAGCTTTCATCTCCTCCATTATTGTTCATTTTCACCTTCTTCTCTAACTCAAATTTCTCTATTCTCTCTAACCCAAATGACCCTTCTCTTCTCACTTCCTCTTCTATTTCCTCTTTGTTTGCTGCATAGAAATTCACATCATAGCTATCTAACTCTTCCTCCTTCACTTCTCCCTATAATAACCAACATTTTCATTATCATATCAATTTCATTATATTAGAAAGAAAAAGTAAAGTTTTGATTGATTAAGATATATACACCCTCAACTAAGAAATCACACGGTTAAATATCCTATTATGCAACATGTTAAACTCACTAAAAAACAAATCCAATTTCTTGGAGCTTAACTTTATTGATTGGTATAGGTGACATTTACTATTTTCCTATTTGCTTGGAAGTTAGAGCTTGCCTCAACCCTAATTGGTGAATTAAACTATTGTTGGAAAAAAGTTATTTTTCTAGAAATTTTATTATTTTTTTAGTTGAATTTTTAAATATATATATGTTAATTATAGTAAAAGCTACCAATCAATTTGTCCCTTGAATGGATTTTACAAGGCAACAAGATATTTAAATGTACTTTTTCAAAGTGAGTGTCCATTGGCTCTATGTTTTTTTTTTTTTTTTTGTTATTAGTTTTATTCAAATCATTTCATTTTTTTTTTCTTTTGGCCTAGAGATATGACTTGTAGCCTAGGATGTTCAATCTATATTCAATTTTTTGTTTTCTAAAATTAAACTTGTTTCTAAATTAATGAATGGACCAATTTAAGTAAATTTTGATGAGCATCTAAATGACAATCATGCAACCCATCAAATCTTGACAACAAGAAAAATAAAATATAAAACTAAAAAAAAATTGAAATCAAAATGTTAATCCATCCTTTGAAAGGTTATGATTAAGATGAAGGGCTTATTGTGTTCCTTATGGAATTCCGTTTTTTTTTTTTTACATAAAACATTTTCAATTATATGAGTTATTTTGACATTCATTCAAATGGTTAAATATAATATTTGTTTCACTTAATCTTTATATGCAACTAATTAAATAATGTTTTGTGGGTTTTCAACCATTTTATTTTATTTATCAATATAACCCCTTTCTAACAAAACGCTCAATAAAATAATAGAGTGGAGATTTAAATGTATATTCTATTTGGAGCTACGATATAATATATACATATATATGAATTTAATTTAATTTTAAAAAGTTTGGTCTCATTCTTTTTTATAAAATTTATGTTAAACAATATCTTTTTGGATACAACAAGATGATATATATCATATGTCCTATTTTCTATAATTCATGAAATTTTGCTATTTTTGAAATGATTTCTGAAGCCCATTTAAAAAATAAAATAAAGATTTGTGCATTTAGTTTCGTTACCTTTGAAACCAAAATGGCGAAGGCTTCTGCAAGAAGGTGCCACATGAACGAATTTCCTCTATCAACATGATCGGTGCCATCTCTTCCGAGTAAAATCAGCACCATCCGGCCGCCGGAAACCACCTCCTCCGCCCTCTTTCTCAGAAACTCCCAGAAATCTCGCCGGAATTGCTTCACATAAGCCTCCACTACTGAAATCGGACTTCTCTCCGATATATAAATCGTCCCTCTGTTCACCGGTTTTCCGAATTCATCTCGAACCCCCTCAGGAACCTACAAAATCGAACCAATTTCAAACCCCAGAAACCTACCTCTAAAAAAATGGGAAAAAAGAAAAAGAAAAAGAAATAGCAATGGTGGCAAACCCTTGAGAGCCAGTGGAGACTGTAATTGGAATATACGAAGTGCAAGCAATTACTGGGGAAAAGTCTCTGGTAAAAGGAGCCTGGATAAGCCCCTATGAAAAACCCTGATGGATT
This sequence comes from Cucumis sativus, assembly GCF_000004075.3. Taxonomy (NCBI): domain Eukaryota; kingdom Viridiplantae; phylum Streptophyta; class Magnoliopsida; order Cucurbitales; family Cucurbitaceae; genus Cucumis; species Cucumis sativus. Next base: position 3,686,037 of record NC_026658.2, read on the forward strand.
TTGATTTACTCCTTCGTTTTGAAGCTCTCTGCAGAAATCGGGTAGGGCTTTGAAGATAGAGTTGAAATCATTGGTCGGAAGGTCGTTTAAATAGACTCGGAACTCCGATGACTGCCGGAGGTGGTCGGAGCTAAGCGATTGGAAGGCTTGGATTATTTCTTTGACGATCGATAAGGTATTAGGGCCAGAGGAGCATCCCAAATCGGCGATTCCGAAGCTCGTCGGAGCTCCGGTGGAAAGGTAAACTTTCTCTATAGCCTCCATTGTTACGTGCTTTACCATATCTGAAGCTTTTCTCTGTTACATTCATGTGATTTAGCCATTAGGAAACAAAATAGGTAGGAGATAGTACGGACAAAAAAAAAAAGGACAACAGATTAGAAAGATGACCTGAAGATGGGAATTTTTGGCATAACTATTGTTGCCAATTCCTCCATTCATGTGAAAATTTTTCTCAATATTCATATGGGTAAAGATTGGGAGTATGGGATTGTTCTTCTCTGGTGTTTCTTCTTCTTGGGTTGGATGAGTTAGTGAATGCCCCTTTTAATGGTAGAATTTGAATGAAATATGTAACTTTTTTTTCCCCCCTCGGATTGGAACAAATTACCATAATTCTTTCTTTTTCTGGCCTTTTGTTTTTTTCTTATGATATTTCCTTTCATAAACAGTGGCTACTTACTTACCTTCTTGAGAGGGTCCATTGTGTTGCTTATCAATTCAGACTGTGTAATAAATGATGCACACTAGGGGTTGTTGTTTGCCCACGGTGGAATGAGATGTTTCATCTTGTAACAACCCTATTTTGTTTTACAACACTTTTTTATTCCCTTTTTCACCGTTTTTAAGCCTTACAAACTCATTTCTCTTCCACTTTAATTCTTCATGAAACATTTCAATGTTACCCACGTTTTCATTCATTTTATCCTTCAAACAATCCATTAAATAACACGCGATACTTTAGAATTTTGAGTTTTGAACATAAAATTAATATGTCGACAAAAAATTTCAAACTGAGAGTTCTTGTTTTACACTTCATTTTCGTTTTTGTTTCTTTAAATTTGAGAATGTAAAGGCAAGATAACTTGTAGAATAATTAAGAATTAAGATTCCTTTTAGCCATTAGTTAACTAATTTTGCAATAGAGTTAGCGTTATAACAAAAAGAAAAAGTAGTTTGGTGGAGAAGAAAAGTAAGAGTGAATTATGTCTATGTGTTTGAAGCTTATCTCATATATTTCTTTTTTCTTTTTAATCTTTTTTTGTTCTCTGACTTTGTTAAGGTTATTAGGCAAAATATGTGTTATATTTTTTAAGATAAGGTTGTTTGGTTGTATAATTCATATTGTAATGTAAGGCAAAAGCAATCTTGCTATTTGGGAAATGGAAAACAAAGGTAACTCTATCACATCAAGGAATTGCTTCTTCTCATGACAAATTGACATAGATTTTGCAGCAATGTTCATCCCTAAAAGTTGCGGCTTTGGACACGTGTAAGTCAAGGGATATTCCTAATATTGACCCAAATTAATAAGATTCATTTTCCTATTTTTTCCAAGGTGGTTCTTATGATATTATGAGTGGATGAAAAATTTAAATTGCTTTTTTCCCCACTACATCATTCATGCATCCTCTAAGTATAAGCCTAAACTTTGGTCCCTTCCCTTTGCAGCAATTGATGACTTTTGGATATGTTGTTATTCCATCAACCAAAAAAGTAAGTAAGGACAAACTTTTGATTTGAAAAACATCCCCTTTTAACTTTGGAATATGTTGGAGAACATTGGTAATGCTTCTTCATAGACTCCCATTTTTGGGGTAAATTAATAGGATTAGAATAGGACTATACATTCATGTATATGCACCTTCATAGTTCCTTCATTCATGATCTGATCTCTACATTTGTTTGATACTCCCACATTTTGAGATTCTTATGTATTATTAAAGTTTTAGCATAGTGTATTGAGTTGTAACCTTTTACCCTTTAACTTTCTATTTATAATCTATTCAGAGTAAGTTTGAATTTGTAATTGGGTAATGGTACTTGTTTTTTAATAAATTTTCCAAGCAACTGAAAAATATCTTTTTTGTTATTAAGTTTTGAGTCTAACTAGTTTGTATTAGGTTTTCATGTTTCAAAATGTTATACATTTCATTTTTGAGTTAGGTTTCAATTAAGTTTTACATTTGAAAGTGTGACAATAATTTTTTCATTAGTACTCACTTTTCATTTCTGACCATTAACGTTATATTAATGAATGAAGTGTAAATCTTAAATCTAATTTTAATATTGTTGAAAATTAGTGAAATTTAATTAATTATAATTTTTTAAAAGTTAATTAATAAAAAAGATAATATCTAATAAAAAGAAATAGAGGTTACTAAAGCTAAAAAAATTAAACTATTGTAATACAAATGGTCTAATACAAATGGTCTCCCCATTATATTTCACATAATGGGAAGTTTATAATTTTTATTTGGCTAATACTACAGTTTGTAAATTTCTAGGTATTTTGAACTACACAATAACAAGTCTTAAAGTCATTATGAAAACTCTCAGGTCATTTCTTGTATGATTGAAGTAAGTGGAGAAAATGAGTAACAAAATAACTTGAGAAGATAGCATCATCAATACTTGAGAGCCTACCCACAATCACAATGTCGTTTCGGATTGAAAAATGTATAGTAGCTAAAAGAAAGAGTAAGATATACTATAAAAAATTTAAGTAACTATTATCGTAACATCTAATGAGAGCTTTAGAGAGTGATTGTGAGTTTTTTTTTTTTTTTTCTTTTTCAATTTAGAAATAGACATAATCATTCTTAAGCACTCAAAAGTAATCTTCACAAGTTTGAACATCCGTACAAATAAACTTTTATTTGTGGACTACTTTTTGCCTACCACCTTAATTCTACTTATGTTTGCATTATAACGATTTGTATAAAGATCAAGACCTACATAGTTCTATTTTTTACCGTAAATATAACTCAACTGGCATACGAACGTGTTAACAACAAAAAAGTTTGTGATTTTAATAGGTAAAAAGGCAACTCTTGTGTACAATGCAAAATTAGATTTCTTCGTCTCCATCCTCTCTTTTTTTATAAATATATACTTTATCAATTGCCTAATCCTCCTCTCCATCGTTATTAATTACATACAACTTTAGAAATTTTGCTTTTTACATTCCTACAATCCATCAATTACTTAGTCTATATAGATCACTGTGTTTACAGGCGTGATTGCAACGTAATTTTACATTGGACTATCCAAATTTAAACTAAAAATTTAACTAAACAATCTTAGATTTTGGTTTATAAAAAAAAAAAAACTTGAAAAAAATTTATTGAGATTTGGTAAATTGTTTAGATTTAGATTTGACGGTAATATTTAAGCTAACTTGTTTTATTTTTGAAAAGATGCAATAATTAGAATGGAATACCCATTTTCATTTAGTTTGGTATGATGTAATTTTGTGGGGTTGAGTAATTTAGGTCCGTAGGTGAAATAGTGAAATAAAGAGTATGGTTGGCATCAAGTAGAGTCTCAATCACATCATCACACACTCAATCAAACGTAACCAATATATCCAATAACCAAGGGGTTGTTGTTTGTCGTGGAGCTTTGATGTTTCATTTCTCATTGAAAATATTGGTTTGGCTTTAATTATCGTATTGTAATGATCATAAATACATTTGTCACATGGTTCTCATTCAAATAATTCAAATATGTTTCAACAAATTTATGTGCTGACACAAGCCATCTCAATTTAATTATTTGTTTCCTGATACCTACTTGATGTTGATATCAAAATTTGAACAAACGAAAACTTCACGTCACATTACATGTTAATTTATTTGTCAAGGATCCATATTTGACAACTTTAGAAAAGGTGAATAGAGTTCTTCTACTGAACAAATTTTGCAGCAATTAATGTTGTGCAATGAACTATATCAACAAATTAATTGCCAAACCAAATAGGAGAGGAATAGAGAAATTAACACGGACAATTTTATAGTGGTTTGGCACAATAATCGATATGCATCCAACTTTCCAAACTCCTCTAGATTATGTCACTAAAACATTGAACCAACTTTTTCTATGGATTAGAGACAACCGCTACACCACTCTTTTACAAATTCAAAAGCAAATTTAATCGTTTCCACAGATCATGATCAAACTGTCACAAAAAACTCTTTTTAAGGATTAAGAGCAACCATTTTAACAATGGATTTGGAAATGAAAAAGAAGACGAGAAAAACTCTATCAAAGAGCAAATTTACAAAAGTATAACTCTCTCAAGAATTAGTTAAAAAGAATAAATAATGAAGCTTGGAGAGAGTAACAATGGAAGCTTTTGTGAGTTATGGAGGATCGAAAAGAATGAACGTTGTTATAGTATTTATAATATTTAAGTTAGAGAGTAAAAGAATGCGGAAGGTATAGAGTTTTAGAGATATTCAAATTACATATATAAGTATAACTATAAATAGTAATTTATTTAAGGTTTATAAGATTTTCATTTTTTCATTTTTTAAAAAAGTAAAAGGTTTAATCTCAACTTTGTTAAATATTATATTAAATCTAACTTTCACCTACTTACTTAAACCTTTAAGATTTGGTTCAAGAAGGTCTCGTGTTTAAGCTATGCATTGATATTTTCTTCTTGTTTAATATTGATTTCTACTTGTTGAATAAGTTTCATATTTCTTATAGTTAAATTTTTGGTCAATTGATGATTTAAAACTTCGTCCAAGTTCTCATTTGAAAATGGTACTTTTTTAGGTTTTTGTTTATAGCTTTTCAAGATTAAATTTATAGAAACTCTTTCCACATCTAAATTTATTGTTTTGTCATCTAGTTTTATAAAAGGAAAATTAAAAACCAAGTCAAGCTTTAAAAATTAAAATAAATAAATAACTTAATTTGTTTATAGAATTTGATTAGAAATTCAACTCTTTTAAAACACTCCAAGCAATTGAGTGAGAATACGCATAGTTTTCAAGAACCAAATAGCAAAAAACAAACAACTACCGAATAAGTCCAAAAAGTTACTGTATGGTCTTGTTTATATTGCTCAAATCTTCCACTTTATCCCACCTCTATCGATACAAGTTGTTACCATATATTAGATTATTCAAATTCTATTTCCATGGTAATAAATTCATAGTTTTAGGAATATAGTTGGATATATTAAAGTTGTTGTCGTGTATTAGATGATTCAAAGTATATTTCCACAATAATGAATTCATATAGTTTTAATAATACAGATGGATACATTAAAGTTGTTACTATATATTACATGATTCAAAGTATATTACCACAATAATGAATTCATATAGTTCTAGGAATACAGTTGGATACATTAAAGTTGTTACTATCTATTAGATGATTCAAAGTATATTTCCACAGTAATGAATTCATATAGTTTTAGGAATACAGTTGGATACATTAAAGTTGTTACTAGATATTACATGATTCAAAGTATATTTCCCACATAAAAGAATTCATGGAATATAGTTGGATAAATTAAAGTTAGTTACTATATATTAGATTATTCAAATTCTATTTCCAAGGTAATAAACTTGTGTGATTTTAGGAATATAGTTGGATACATTAAAGTCTTACAAGTAATATTTGAAATAGCGTTGAACTAAAATATAGAGACGAAATTGAAAAGTTACAAATAAAGAAAGTACAAATGTCATTTGAATGCAATAAGACGTAACATAAACATAACTCAATTGACGTAAACTTTATGTCGTGTACTCCCAAATGAATCGATTTGCAAAAAGAGAAAGAGAAATTCAAAGTTTTTGGGGATAGTTGGGTGGTCAACTTCCACAAGGAGCAGTACGGCCAAATTGCAAAAACATGTTAAACATAACACAGTGGAAAACGCCAAAATGAAAATGTACTTTTTTCTATTGAGTGTTTTGTTTGTTTATAATGAGACTTTTGAAATTGGCAATAGCCAATCTTTTTCTTTTGCTTCTTCTACAAATACAATGCCCCAAATTCCCTAATTGTCATAATGGTTGATTAATGATTCTTTTTCTTTTTCTCTTTTGTCTTTCTCCTCACCTTTTGGTCCCATTTTGCTTTAACTCCCCTACTTTTTCAAGCACTGATGACTTTCTTTTTTCCTTTAATCACTCTTGGTTAATTATTTTGCGAGGGGCGGTATGTTTATAAATCAGATGGTTACCAAATGATGTTTTAATTTGATTTTTGAAGTTATTGGTAAAAAAGTAGATAACAAAGTAAGAAGTTTAAAGGTTTATAGAATCACACGTTGGAGGGACGGTGTGATTGTGATTAAGAATGAATGGTCATTTTTGGGAGGGAAAAAAAAAGGAAGGAAAAAGTCTTTTTGGGATCAAATTAGGGCTCTTGAATCCATGTCAAATCAAAATGTAGTTCAATCAACTTTGCCATGACTAGTGAGCTGAGGTGGGGATCTTAATAGGAAAAGTAGGTGCCTTTAATAATTGACATTTTTTTCAGTGGATTAGGCCTCTACTTTTTTCTTTCTTTCTTTCACTATTTGTTCTCCGAACAGATTGGCCCATTCATCCAAAAAAACCATAGCTAGAACATACCCTTTTCCATCTTTCTGCAGTTTGCATTAGCCATACATTGGCTTGGCCTTGGACATTTACAGTTGGCTGCCCCTAATGTAATCAAATCACACAAACATGAAACACTGTACAAATATTAGGTTCATTTACGCCTTTTTTTAATGAAACTGATCCATCAAGGTTGTGTGAATGGCATCGATCCAAGCAAAGTTCCCTATTTCAATCCAGATCTCAAATATTAGATCTGAATTAAGTATCTGAACCATATAAAAGGTAATCAAGAACACTGTTGAAGTGAAAATACACATGTTTCCATTGTTCTTTATTTCCAAAAAGTAACAGCAAAATGTTCAAAACCTGGGAAACAGATCCAAGGATGGCTACAAGATGATCAAATCATCGAAAGTTATGATGTCTGACTAACTGTGCCTGATTTCTCAAGATAATGAAAAATGGGGTTTTAGAGAGGATTGAATAGAGCTGTGGCCATTGGACATTGTCCGTGATTAATGGCATTCAGTTCACTCTTTCATCCAACCTCCATATATTATTTGAGATGAAGGTTGTGTCTTTTATGAATATCAGCACAACATTTCAAAGGGGAAGAATCTTATGTGGTTGGTTACCTACATTAGAAATTTGTCTTACGAGGACTTTGCTACTTTGTCAGCCAATATGTTATCTGGAAGGACAAGCTCTGGGGGGGTTTCACGAACAACACCCAACATTGAATCATAATCTTCATCCCGGCGAGCAAACTTTTTGCGAAGAACCTTTTCAAGTTCAATTTCATCAAAGCTCTTTACGTTTTCGGCTGCATGAACCTGTGATAAGTTGGAATAATTTATGGCTGACTGGGAGATAAAGACCATCTCTTCTTCTGTAAGCTTCCTCAGGAATTTTGCTGGATTGCCTCCCCAAACCTGTAATTGAATTGCTGACATTTAATAATTTCTTTCAATCATGATGAAACGCAACTTCTACTCATAATAAAGAGGGTGCATACCCAAGAGAGATTTGACTAGTCCCATACTCTAGCAAAGAATTGAGCAAGAAATAAAAAAGAACCCACTTATCACTCTATAGTAATGACATGTTTGGATTATTGACTTACTAAGTGTTTAAACACTTAAAAAGTCAATCCAAACGGGTCCTAAGCCTATTTTCTTTTACACCCACCTTATCCACATCATACCAAAGTAGAAATTACATGAATCCTCGCCTCAAAACAGATAAGCGCACACACTTGACCCAATGGCTTTAACGTTTGTCCTAATTAATAATGGAGGTGTATCACATCATTCTCTTGATCAGATAAACAAACAAGAGCAAATTTCCATTAGAAACAGTGAATTGTGTGCAACCAATCCTTGAAATGTGGGAGCCAAGTACCAACTATATTGATTTGACTATAAAATTCAATACCAGATAACTATACTGATAGCAAAGTAAAATGGTAGTATTGAGAGAAACCTCTCCACATGGGACTCGTGTATTCTGCCTCACAAGTGCTCCAGCAGCAACCATTGCATGCTTTTCTACGTACACCCCATCAAGCAATGTGGCTCCCATCCCCACAAATGCCTCATCCTCAATAGTACATCCATGTAACACAGCACTGTGACCTGTCTAGTTAAAATTTGAAACCGTAATACATGCACATCGAGTGATAGATGTTAATAGCATTAAAATAAGATAATTTCACTCACCAACAGTAACGTTGTCTCCAATGATAGTTGGTAAAACCTTTCCACTTAAATTGGATTTTGCTACATGAACTAAAGAGTTGTCTTGTATGTTAGTTCCGGAACCAACACTGATGCTGTTAACATCACCTTCACAAAAATTTGGAGTTAGATAAATATAAGCAAATGGTGTGAGAGAAGATGGGGAAAGAAGAAAAGCAAACTTGTTAAACAAATTACTGGCAAATGGTTGTTCCAAGGTAAACTAATGGTTCTCACCAAATAAATTTAGGCAAAAAGAAGAGTTGACTCAAATTATTATCAGCAAAAAACAGAGCGATCATTTTGCTCACAAAAAACACCAATTACGTTCCCCAAAAAAGTACTAGTCCTCAAACATTTGCAATTGCTAACAAGCAAAAATGCAGCAAACGGAATTTCAATAGTTGCACGACCTCATGTTTATGCACAACCTAGAATCTAAAATTTTCAATACACTTGTCACAACAAGGCTTTCTCCCAACCATGGCTTTCAACCAAAAAATCATTAATGCAGCAAACATATCAACTTTTGTTCCCATTACTTATCATAACATTTCTACTTTAATCTTTTTCTTCCGATATTATTTGCCCCAGTCTACTTTTCAGATTATCATATTTTGGAACATTATGTACTGGACTTGCATTTGTAAGATTTTCTCTTGCGTTGGATGAAATTACTTAAACAGACTTGCAAATCATTAGCTCAAATGAATCCCAAAAGCCAAATATATAAAAACATGCTATTTCAGGTCAATATTAATGGATGAGGTACTATTAAACACTATTTATACAATGTGTAGAAGTCTAAATTCAGGAACTTTGGAAATCAGAAAAAGTAGTTTAAGGGGGGGTGGCATCAAAATTGACACACTACCAGATATGAAGAATGAAACATGTACATTTTCAAAAAGGCTAATGTTAAGTTTACCTCTCAAAACACACCCATACCAAATAGAGGACCCTCGTCCCACCTGCACATCACCAATGATAGATGCACTAGGTGCCACAAATGCATCCTTGTCGACCACGGGAGCCTTGTCAAATATGTTCATGAGTGTCCTATGCCTAGATACTAAAGAAAAAAGAATCAGAATTAGATAATGTCATCTGAAAATTTTACTTATAAAGAGTTCAAACCAAAAGCCTTTACATAGTTACACAAATTCATTCGAAGCACAGAAAAAAACTAGGGTTCAACAGAAGAATCTCCAGGGCATATACAACGTTGCTGTGTATATAATAAAACCACAGTCAAGTATTGAAGATATACGTGACCAAAAGTGAAATAGAAATGATGGTTGAGATAATTTATTTTGCTATTTGTATTTTCCATGTCCTACGAAGCATTTTGCAACAGCCCTTGTTTGCAAGTGTTTTGCAACAGTGTTCATAATATACTTTCTTTGACATTGGAATTCTAAGTCTTGGAGCCACTATTTTTAAAAACAAAAAGAGGGGCAAAAGGATGTATTATCAGACATACAAAGAAATATTGGTTCAATTTAAACTCCTCTCAGGATCTCAACATCCAGAATCATCATTACAAACAGCCATGTTGTGTACAAACAAACTAATATAATCCTCAAACTAAGGTATAATCAAGGATTGAAATACCGTCAGTATATTAATATATCAGTATATCAAAGGGTTGGACACTATAAAGTATTAATCGATATCTCCAATACCTTTCATAAATACAAATAAAGCATAAACGAACTTCATTTAATAAAATCAATACAAATATGAAAATTAACAACAAGATCTATGACTATGGACTTAGTTTTGATTTTTGAAGTACAAACAACAAAATTATTAATTTAAATAATTTTTATGAACTTTTTTATTTACAAAAATATCTTCCAATTTATGATATGAATCAATATAACCATAAAATTGACATCCCAATCATGATATCAACATCGATATTTTAAGCCATGGGTATGTATAATAGATGATGAATTTCTACTTATGCTCCTTCCTAAAGTGACGTTCTCAACAATTAAGGTCTCACATTAGCTCTCTAAATTTTCGGTGCTGTTTCCTGAAAGCACACCTGATGAACAACCTAACCTGAAGAATATGAAGTCCTAATTATACCATCAACAGCACACAGAAATGCACATGATAAGACTGGCAGTTCATATCTACAAGTCGAAAATCCCAATACAATATCTAAGTAAAGTTCATGCCTTCTACAAACCGTGTCCAACTCAACTCGAACCAACAACGATCATAGTTTGAATGTCAATTGTAGGGAAACGTAAAAGGGTATTCGAAACAAAGCGAATTTCGTAGAAAACCCACAAAAGATACAATGCGGTTTATGCCCAGATAAATGGCAAACAAAAGTTACAAAGCAATATGAATATCTTCCCAATTATATTGAATAGCACAAATGATTCCATCAAATCAAAATCGGTGGGAAAACAAAGACAATCTTAATAGGAATTTAAAAATGGAGAAAATTGGAAGATCAAAGTAAAATAGAATATGGTAGTTAAGAAGGTTACGTTGTTCTTGAAAGTAGTAATTCCCTTGAAGGCGGCAACCAAGACGATCGAGGGCTTGGCCGGTCTCTCGGATCCAGAATCCGACAGTGTAGATTGCCTTTCCCAATGTTCCCATCTTCCACAAATGCTCTTCGTCTTCCTCCTCAGTCCACAGTTTTTTTTGCTTTTAATTACAGATGGAAGAAATGTAAGATTCAGAAGGAACAACCCATAGCTGAAGAGTTCATCGTTTACCCTTTTCTTCTTCTTTTTTGTTAAATTATACAAAACCAAAATCAATTTTAGGGTATAATATTCCAACCAAAAGTTCTCATTTTTACCATTTATTTTTAAAAACTGTTTCAAAATATCAATCTCATTAGCTCACTCACTTTCAAATATGATGCATTTTGAGTTAGAAATGATAAAATCAAACGGTATAGTCATATAATTGGTTACAAATTTGGGTAATATATGGTTTTTCATAAGTATCAAACTTTAACTTTAACTTTATATCACAAGTACTTACTTTAAAGTTAAAGTTTAAAGACTTTTTATATATATATATATTTTTTTTAATACAAGGGAAATGAGTATTTTAAATCATAAATTTTTGATTGAGCTTGACAAATTATATAAACTTTAATAGTGTATAAAATTAAATATAGAGTTTCATACCAAAATGAATTAATATAAAGATGATGGTTAGTATTAAAAAAAGAGGAGGGTTGTTTTTTAAAAGGAAAAAAAAGAAGAGTAATGTAAAAGGAAGGGGAGGGGGGAAGAGAGGGAGGGAGGTTGGGCCTTCCAAATTTTCTAAGTTATCGTATTTCTGCATCTTCTTCTTATTGGTCTTTTCTTCTAATCTTAATTTTTCAGGTACACTAACAAACCAACACACCCCATTCTTCTGACAGTTCGATCTTCTCTTTGGTCAGTTTGATTTCTTCTTCTTCGTCTTCTTCTCTTCATTTGCTATTTTCTAATTCCCTTATTTGATTTCTTTTTCTTTTTTTTTTTCATTTTCCAGCTTCGTTTTTCCACCCTCAACCTCTTCCCGTTTTCCTCCTATTCTCGTTCTCCCTCATCACTGTGATTTTCTCTATTATTTTTGCAGTTCTTTTCTGGGTTTTTTCCCTTTCTTTGAAAACCTTCACTTTTATTAGGATCAGGTGATTTTTGGGTTTCAGTTGTTGTTTGATGAGCAGATTCTAGGGTTTTGGAGGTGTTGGGGGAGGGGACCTTTTCGAGCCGATGAGACTACTATTGGGTCTTTTTTGTTCGTTGATTTAAGTTTTGCAAGGATGTTATTATTAGGAATCTGATAGCTTTGAGCTCGTTTTTGCTTTTAGATTTACTATGTATCATCATCTGGTGCATTCGTATTTTGTTTGTTCGATCTTTGATTGTGAGTTCTAGTTTAACCAATTTTGATGAAGGAAGGTATAGTTTATTTATACTCAATTATCTACTTGTGCTCTGAAGTATCTTGTAAGTCCGATGTAGCCCGTGAGATGCTGATTTACTTATTTTCCTTTGGCTGGTAGACATTGTGTTGCTTAAATGTTAAAATTGGTGTTTGAGGTTTCTAAAGGCCTAGATGATATGTACATAATTTCAATGTGTTACACTGATGGTGTTCTAGGCCTGTTTGGAATCACTTTTCAACGGGTTATAAATATTTAGGAAATGATTGCAAATAGACTGTCTCTTTGATGTCAATATTTTCCGCTTGGGAGCTGATTTTTAACATTTCTTTTTGCACAGAATTTTTGTAAGTACAGATATGGCTTCAGAGGAAGATCTTGATCTATCATCTTTGAAAATTCAGCTCAGTGAAACAAATGAAACTTGGAAGCAAGAAATGGAAAAACGCCAATCAGAAGTAGGTGTGTTGCAAGCAAAGCTTATTGAGGTGAAGGCTTCTATAGAAGGGTCTGAGGAAGACTCAAGAAAGGAGCTAGAGGTTCTCTGGCGAAGAGTTAAGACAACTTCTACATTGTTAACGTACTTGAAATCAAAAGCAAGAATGTTAGCAGTTCCTCATTTGGCTCACTCTTCGTGTGGTATTAAACATTTAGAAGGGGTAGGGTTAGTAGACAAAACTGGAACACCACTGTCTGGTTGGTCTAAAAGTATTGATCTTTCTCCATTTGATGGTACTGAAGAAGAATCCTTGATTGGTATTGGAAAGCCTTGTGGATTACTAGATGAACAAGATGCAGTTTATATCGGTCAAATACTGAAGTCTGTTCAGATGGTTTCAGATGTAATGGAAGCACTTGTCAAGAGGGTTATTTTGGCAGAATCAGAAACTGCTGAAGAGAAGGAAAAGGTTCATTTGGGTCGGGAGGAAATTAAAAAAAAATCAATCCAGATTGAGAACATGTCATCAAAACTAGAGGAAATGGAACAATTTGCTGTGGGTACAAATGGCATTCTAAATGAAATGCGGCAGAGAGTTGAGGATCTGGTTGAAGAAACGTGTAGACAGAGGCAAAGAGCTGCTGAAAATGAGCAGGAACTGTGTCGTGTTAAGAGGGACTTTGAGTCTTTGAAATCATATGTCAGTAGTCTCATCACTGTTAGAGAAACACTTTTATCATCGGAAAAACAATTTCAGACAATCGAGAGGCTGTTTGAACGGTTTGTATATTTCTTACGTTATATTGCTTTGACCCTGCTTCCTCTTTTCTTTTGTTATCATGAACGTCCAATTTATTTTATAGTTTTTCCTCGATGGTTTAATTTTTAATGTTCTCTCATTATACTCATGGCTTCTATTATTTTCATTCGACTCGCACCACACATATATGATATCCTATGCACTAAGCTTTTCTTCTACTTGTATTTCCTTGTGAGCCAGCTCATGATAGACCTATATTTAAATGTGGAGTTCGACAGCACACAATGGATTTTCGTTATACAGTCTTTGCTTTTCTCAGAAACAATAATAGGAAAATGCTTCGATTGCAAACAGTCTATTCTCCAGCTTATTCTCTGAATTTCTAAATTATTTAGGTGTGAAATTGGATAATAACATCCAGAATAGCAGCTTGCAACAAGCTGGATCATGTAAATATGTGATTTGTTCTCTCACCGCCAAAATAAAAATCCTTGTCATTGCCATTATGTCTCGTTTGCTATTATAACTTGTTTTTCACAGGTTTTAATTGATTGCTGTGAAACAGGCTAGTTGCTAAGACCACTCAGTTGGAGGGTGAGAAAATGCAGAAAGAAGTAGAAGTCCAGAAACTTATGGAAGAAAATGTGAGGTTGAGTGCTCTTCTTGACAAGAAAGAGGCTCAACTTTTAGCTATGAATGAACAATGCAAGGTAATGGCCTTGAGTGCTTCACATATTTAATCAAAACACTTGTTCTCCTTGCTCATCAGCCTGGATAGCAAGGCTTCCTCTCGGTTGACAATCCGAGGCCCAAACAAGAGGCGGCGGCGGCGGCGGCAGAGGCAGAATGGAGCATCAGGTATTCTTGCATATATAATGTATTGTGAAAAACCCTTGTGAAGTTTATTATGTAGTTCCATAGGCTCAGTTGTTGTATCTGCTATTGCGGAGAGAACTCACAAGGTTTTTCTTCATTGGAGTTTAAACTTGGTTTGTGAATGCTTCCGAGATCTGTATGTATGCTTCAAAAGTTGGTATCTTTCTGCTCTTTAGTACCTTACATAAATTTCCCTTTTGGCATTACGTTCTTTTTCTTTATTATTATTATTCTTTTTGTCTTTTTTTTGTCAGTTGGATACAATGTGCAAAATCCTTAAAAGCAACTTCCGGTCTCCCTTCTGATAATTCCCTTAATTTTCTTCCGTTAATAAAATCGAGTTTTTTTCTTTCCTGTAAAGTAACAACATGAGATTTTTCAATGGTATAAGATTTATTTCCTTGATCAAATGTTTAGAAGTTCAAATCAGTACTCGCACAAATGTATTCAAAAAGTGCTGATTCAATTTTTTTTTTCCATTATATTTTTCATCCAAGGTGGGAATGGCCTAAATTAGGTATGAGTTCTGTTATAAAATACAGGGGAGATTTTATTTCATATCATTAACAGTATAATTAATTTAAAAAACTAATATTTGTTTAAGAAGTATTGGTAATGTATTTAGTTTAGACAAAATAAATGAATGAAGGAAGAAGGTGACAGATGTTAATAGAAGTTGATGTGTGAAAATTCGGGTAAGCAATTGATGTGATGTTTACATTGTAACGTCTTAGAATAGCATTGAGAAATCAATATCCTCTATTGCACGTGCATTACAAGACTAGCAAATTGTTAGCATTTGGTGATTTGAATCTTGTTAAGTTGATCAGTTGGACAAATCCTCCCAATGCTGTCATCTTTCGGTGATTTTGAAATAAGACAGTCACAAATCTTGAGATTTCTATAATGTAAAATTAAGTTTGAAAACAAAATTATTGGATTTATTAACTACCATAATTACCAGCTGAAAACTCTCGAATTGATTTTGAAAAACAATTGTGTAAATTTTAATAAATAATGGCAAAAGTATGATGGATTGAGACTTTGTAGAGTACATGATTTAGGCTCTAATCATAGTGTATCATCACGTGGATCTATCTTAAGCAATTTCACTCCGATATGATGTAAGAATAAAAAAAACTTACTCTAAAAAGTGGAACAAAATTCAATCAACTCCAAAATTTAAGTTAAGTCTTGTCTCTGACTGAACTTCATTACGAAGAAAGAGGGAGAGCGAGTAATATTAAGAGAAAAATAGAGAAAACAAATGCAAAAACCAAAACCCTAAAAAAAGAGGAAGATTCGAACTCAAGTGAACAACTGTTTTATCTTGATGATATCACTCAAGCAATTGGTCAAAAAACTAAATTAAAGATTTTTTTTTTATTTTGGTGATCGGAAGGGAAAAAACCGTTAAATTTAGAGTCAAATTTCTGTAGTTAGGATTGAAGATATTGTATTTTCAAGTTAGAAAAGGGAAAAAGACAAGCAAGTGGCCGTTCCCCAGTTTCAGTTATGGTAAATTGGTTCTCTCTAATGGTTCAAACTCCAAATCTTATCCGTCGCATATCCACTAAAATACGAGATTGCAGAGAAATGGCTGCACCCAAATCACCATTTCAGGTTTTTCACCTTTTACTTCTCTATATTCTTCAACTTCTTTTCTCTTTCTTGCATTTCGTGATGTTGTGATTTATATGCAGATAATATTAGGTTCATCGTCAATGGCTCGTCGGCGCATTCTGTCGGAAATGGGATACGAGTTCACTATAATGGTGAATTTTCTTCTTACATATTCCTTATCCTTCTCGTTTTAGTTGTTGGAAGTTTGATTTGTTTTAGTCTATTTTAGACGGCGGACATTGATGAGAAAGCGATTAGGAAGGAAAGGCCTGAAGAGTTGGTGGTGGCTCTGGCTGAGGCAAAGGTGTGCTTATTTTATTTACTTAGCTACTGTATTATTGTAGTTCTAATATCCCTTTAGGAACTATTTGGTTTTGCTCTAATTTCTAGCTGTTTCATCATTGAATTTGAATGGTGAAAGGTTGTACATGCAACCCTTCAATCTTGTGCTACCCTGCATTTTATTATATGATGTTCCATTTCAAACCAATTCGTAATAGCTAATGAAGAGCATGAGCTCTCCTGATTTTTTCAATGTGTGATCCTTAACATGTTGTATCTCTTTTGGATTCACCATTCTTGAATCTGATCTCAATTTTATTTTTGGACCCAACGGCTTTATGGGTTCTTATGCTCACTTTTAGGGCTAATAATGAAGTGTATCGCAACATTTTAAATGGATTGCAAATATTATAAAATCTATCACATATACACTACAAAACTATATCAATAGTCTATATTTACAACTGATTTTCCATTGTGCTATATTTCTTAATGTCTCTGGGTTTTATCTCAAAATCAATTGGCAATGAGATGAGTAGCTTATCGATCTTACGAAGAGTGTGAAGTCTAATTTGGGATCCTCAACAATTCGTTAGTGCGAAGTAGTACCTAAGTAAAATCCACTGTGACAATGGGAAGAAGTTCTTCGTAGACTTTCATTTGTTGTGAATTTTTGGTTCTTGAAGCTATAGTTGGATTTTAAGGAGGATACTTTATATATCAAGTCCAGAAAAGAGTCTTGCAGATTCAACATTTTTGTGAAGTTCACTGATGCATCTTATAACTTTGGAAAACAGAGATTAGGAGTACTTATCGTATATATGTTCATATCTTTTAGTCTTTCACCTGTAAGGTCAAGAGAAGGGCTTCTCCCTGATGGTTTTCACTCAATCTCTCTTAGGCAGATGCAATTATGTCAAGAATTCTAGCCACTGGCGTTCAACTCAACAATGATGCACATCCGACACTGCTAATCACTGCGGACACTGTATGCTTTAATTCCCTCTTCCCTGTTCAGTATTTGCTTTAACTCAGATTATATTAGTTAGAGCGAGTTTGGGATATTTCTGGAATGCTCAACAATCACTTTTAACTATGTAAGAATGTTTTGAAATGCATTCTTAAAGTCATACCAGATTCATCCTAATTCCTAGGTAACAAACAAGTTACTAATTTCAGTTTTGCAAGGGATGTGTATCATTCATGATGCTCCCTTTTTTCTTTTTTATGGTATCCTGTCACATTTTCCTTATTTCCTAGTAACCTATTAAGAAGTATCTTAACTCTTAATTACTGCATTTGATTGATTTTGAGGTGGTGGTCTATGAAGGAACAATTAGAGAAAAACCATCCAACAAGGACGAAGCTCGTAAATTTATCAAAGGTCATTTTCCTTCCAGACTTCATGCCTTTATTACTTCTTCCTGTACAATGATCTGAAAATTGAAACAGGACTAATGATTTACTTAACGTCCTGCAGGCTATTCTGGTAGTCATGCTTCTGTTGTAGGTTCTGTACTTGTAACCAACCTTATGACAGGAACAAGAAAAGGGGGATGGGAAGAGGCAGAGGTATAATAAGCTTCAACTCACATTTTGTCCTCACTTAACCCAGGGACAACTTTTACATGATTCAACGGCAAGTTGAATAATGTGGACTAATTTTGTGCTGAAGGTTTATTTCTATGACATACCAGAGGAGATTATAGATACCCTGGTAAACGCTGGAATATTGTCTACTTGGATCACTTTCCGTAGTTGTTATGCTTTTCGTTTTGTACTATTTTCAAGTCTTATTGATGGTAAACTGGATCAGATTGAAGATGACGTTACATTCAAAGTAGCTGGGGGTCTGATGTTGGAGCATCCACTGACTTTGCCATTGGTTGAGGCAGTGGTTAGTAATATAGTTCTACTGATATGCTTTTGTACATGTTCGAACATTGTGTTCTCTTGTTGTCTTCTTGATAATCTATACAAAGAATGCCGCACAAATTGAGTCATGGACCTGAAAGGAGATTATAGTAACTTGAGTTTTGTAACTTTGTTTTTGGTTTTGCATTAGTTGGTTCGTAGGATGAATGAATCACATACTGAAACATTAACGTAGCTTTTAATACCATATTACACACGATCAGATGAGGAAGTCAAGCACTTTGTCAATGTTATAAATTTACTCTATCAACGAATAACACAAGAAATTTGCCCTGCCTGACAGATCTATTTAAGTACTCCCTTAATTTACATGTACATCATTAATTTATGTTCATCAAAATACGTGACAAAGTTGTATTTTATGGAAAAAATTATGCTGAACTTGCTTGGGACTGAATTATTTGTTTATTTCCTTGGTTGTAAATAGGAAAATACAAATATGCCTAGTAACGGTATGTTTTGCTATTCCACTTTATATTTACCATATACGCGATAAATCTAGGTTAAATTGCAAATTTAGTTTTATAGTTTGAAAAAAAAGCTAGAATTTAGTTTCTATGATTTATAAGTTGAATTTAGTCCACATGTTAGTTAAAACCTTCGTAAAGACTATTTATGAGAATTTTGTCAAATTATAAAGACTATTTGTGAGCTTTTATAAAACCATAAGAACTGAAGTTCCGACTTTTTTTTTTCAAATTACAGTGACCAAATTTATAATTTAGCCTTAAATCTACCTAATTCTGGCCTGTTAGTTCAAACAAGTGTATGGTCTTCGTGAACATTTTCCTTTTGATATCACTATGAAATGAATGATGATCCTGACACTTTAGGCCTTGACTTCAACTATGTGAGTGAAGTTCACATTACATTAGTACCTAAAAGAATCAAATAGGTTTGGAGACTTCATAGTTCACAGCAAAGTACTCGTAAAGCAAGATTGCCTTTACATTTTTCCCTTTGTATAGGCATATCTATCTATCAAAACCTGAAACCATTTTGGTGCATGACAGGTAGGTTCAACTGACACAGTGATGGGACTTCCCAAAGCTCTTACGGAGAAACTCATGAATGATGCTCTATAGCTCACTAAGGTAACGAAAAAACGAAGTTCTTTTACCTTTTGTTACATCATGTTACTGTGGAAAATTAGGATTGAGATTCTTATTCTTGATTGGAGCCCCATCTTGGTCATAGATATGATAAGCTTCGGTTCTACAGGAACTATTATCATCATCTTGATAAACATGCTGATGATTCGTAATTTTCTTTCACGAGAAGGAAAATATAGTACGTACTTTTCTTTGTAAGAAAAGGCAAACTAGAATGATTTTGTGAAGGTCCATTGTTTGATGTTTCTCTCCTTAGTGCATTCTTAAAGTTGTTCTTTTTCACAAGAATTACTGTTTTTTTTATCACGTGGATGAATGTGCTGATGGTTGGTAATTTTTTTTTAACAAGAGGAAAAACATAGTACTTTCATCTTTGGAGGGTCTATTCAATAGTATTTTTTTTAGTACAGCAGTGTTAAATCACTTTTTAACCTAAAAAAACTTGAGGAACTTAATTACATGAACAGTTATTCATCTTACTTGTAGGCATCAAAATTTGAAGAATATCAAACAAGTGAAAATCTTGACTTTTCATCTACATGTCATGATACACCAGTAAATTTAGTGTGTGTTTAGGTACCCGTAATGTAATCCAAAATAGGTGTTTGGATTGAGAGTTTTAGTCTCGATTTGTTATACTCATGTTCTTGTTCTATTATTGATTCAATATGCATTATGTTCCTCAGATCCACAATATTTATGATTACATTCCAATATTTCAAACAACGCATAACTTAAGTTGAGTACCAATATGGGACCATGAATTTGAACTTCTCTTCAGAAAGTACGTACTTTAATTGTTGAGTTAGAAGTTAAAAACATTTAAATCTTTTGATTAAAAATGTAATATGTAAATGAATGAATGAATGATATTTGAGTGGGCTGTTTTACTAACTCTCAACATTTAGTGGAAAAAGTGGATATCATTATTTAGATTTGCTTGCACCTCTATATATTTTGTTTTATATTTTAAATTTTCTACGATAACTTATTGTATTTTTTCTTAAGAAAAAAATTCACCTTTTTACTGTATTTATTAGTATTAAGCATAGCTGAAATAGTATAGTGATTGTAATATAATTTTTTTACTCATAATATCACTAAAATGAGTTTAATTTTCATTCTGTATTTAGTTAAATGTTACCGTTTTGCTTTGTTTCTTTGGCTAGTTTTCATTTAAGTATTTGATATCAACAAATTAAAAACAATTATTATGTGAAATTTTTTAATATTCTTTTAAATTAACTAATAAACATGAACATCAATAATTAAAAAAAAAATTTAACGCAAAAAAAGAAAATCAAGGTCAATAAACTTTAAAACAAAAGAACCAAATTGAAATTAAAAGTGTAATATTTGGTGACCTAAAGACAAGCAATTAACTCAAAACTTCTTATGTAAATTTGATTAAAAATATACTTTTTTTCTTAAAATACAGAAAGAAATATTTGGTATTATACTTAATAAAATAAGATTCCAACGAACTAGAAAAATCAAAACCTACAAAAATATATATATATATTTTGAAAATAAAACAGGGAGCTTTATAAGATAATAATGATAGCACTCTGTAATCTGTCACAATTTCTGGATTGAACTGAAGTTGCAAATAATTAACCCTCACTCTCCTAAAACTACAAAAAGAAAAACACAATTTACTCATTTATATCTTTAGTGTATATATATATATATTCTTTTTTTAATTTTAGTTTAATAAAAATTTTAAAAAATTAACAAATATCCCACTTAGGATACGCTTAGTTCAACCAATACTAAACTTATGTTAATCACCGGTATATTTTTCAACTCAAAAGCAAACTAAAAGTAAACAAAATTATAACTTAAACGTCAAAATCAACCAGTCTAATTCAGTGAAAATAATAATAATAGAACACTTTTCGTAATACAATTGAAGTGTAATATTTATAATTTTTTTAGAAGCTAGGAAAAGAAATCAACTGAACTGATTGGAGGAAATATGATTGTGGTAGTAGGTGGAAAGACTAGATAATGTCCTCGTTCCCATGAGGAAAACGGCAGATAAAATATATTCTTGAAAGCATGTTGTCATAATGTGGGGATGGGAAGAAAGAGGGGGGAAAGCTTAGGTTATACAAAGAAGATATATATGAAGAGGAAAGGGTAGGGTTATTTTGAGTATTACAAGAGATTGGAATTATTATAATAAGGTATGATTGAAAGTAAGTTCCGTTCCAAAATCTAATAAATGCAAACTACTAAGACAAGTAGAAAAGGACAATTATATTTCCACAACAGACATACCATAAACAAACAAAAAGGGAAATTCATTAATATTTCTTCATTTTTCTTCTTTCACTTTTTCAGTACACTTCTAATTACAAATCTTACACATCTCTCTGTATTTTACCTTTTTCTTCCATTGACCAACTCATGTGATACCTATTTTTGCCATAATTCAAAACAAATTCCTTTTCTTTTTTTCTTATTGTTTTATTATTATCATCATTATTATAATCAAATTTCTTCAATCTCAAATTCATTCCCCACTAACCTTCTCTTCAATAGGACCATAATTCAATCGATTACATATATATATACAAATTTTATTTGATGTCTACTTCCAACTAAAAAATAGTTTTTAATACAAAATGAAAAAAAACAATCCATTCCTCAAGCAATTTTATAAATTTTATTTGAGACGGTTATGTACTCAATATGGTGCTCAAACTTTTGATATAAATCTTTCAATTCACATATCTACTATATATAAAATCAAAAGCTTATAATAAGCTCCCAATATCCTTGGATTTATATAAAATTTGAGTTTGTAGGATTCAATACTCACAGTAACGTTAATTAACTTAAAGAATGATTCCAAACAAGAACTTGATTCTTTTTTTAAAAAAAATGAATAACTCTTATCAAATTAAGAGTCTGATGATCATATATAGATCTTGAGACAATTCACTCTAAATTAGTTTAATTTGGTTAGGACTAATCCAAAAAATTGACTTAATCATTAAACCTATCTACTACGTAAGATTTGAAAATGATCTTGGAAAAATAAAACTCAATCGCACATCAATTGAGACGTCAAGATATATGCAAAAGTAAAAAAGAAAAAGAAAGATAGAATTGCTATAAATTGTCTTAAAAATATATCATCTCTTGAAGCTAGCAAGCTTGATGAACATGTTTGAGGATGTTTAATATTATGACTCTCGAAGCAGTCACTACTTTAGACAAAGCAATGTCATCTTCCATAAATATGACTATTTCCATTCTATTCTTATCTCATTTTAATTACACTATAAATAGATTTGGACTAAAAAGTTTTGGTCACATCTTGTACATGCATTAGCGCCTTTTGAAGATGTAATGTAAAAGTATTTTCTTGAATCATCTTTGTCTTCCTTCTTGTTGTAATAACTCCTTTGGAGTACGTAGTGCAATTTATCAATATGGTATAACTCACGTTAGTTTAGAACGCTAAACATCAAATTTATACTTATGTATGATATATCAATTGTTTTTTTAATAACCAAACATGTTGAAGGGCCAAAGTTTAATTTAAAGCCACCTATAAAATTAAGAAGCTAAACAGACATAAACCTCAAAGTTCACGTAATAAATCTTGATTTTACTTAGAAACTAAGTTGGAGAGTTGATTTTTTTTTTTTTCAAAATTAGTTTTTTTATCAAATTATTTCAGAGGGAATTTTAGTAATGAACTGCAGCCCAATACTAGATTTTAAAAACATACAACACGAAGCACGCTTAATTGTGAAGAAAATGATATATAGTGCATCAGTGCTCTCAAAAGTCCACTACTTGATAAACATGAGATTTCATCTCAAAACGATTAGATGATAGACAAACTAACTCAAGTATTCTATAAATACTACTACGTAAGATCTTCAAAGTGAAAAACAAATAAGCCAAAAATGAAGTCAGTTCAAAGTGTAAACAATATAATATTAAGAAGGAGATGGGCAGGAGTAGTTGATGTATACATATAAGAAATGGGATTGGAAACCCTAGATATTATAGAGCATGTAGGAGTTCTTTAATTTGGATATGATTATAAAAGGTTGAAAATGAACAGTAAGAAAGATTTTGATATTGATATTTGATAGAGAGTGAGGATTTGGATTTGGGTGTGGTAGAGAGGGATCTGATCTACCAATGAGAATGAAGAAGAGAAGAAAAAGAGAGAGATTATAAAAGAAACATTTTGTATAAGAGGAGACTGCAAAAAGCAATTTGTGAAAGGACATCAACCAAACCCTAACCCTAAAATACATCTATATGCATTATTATCCATACAATTTCATATATATAACTATATAATTTTCCTTTTTCTTTTTATTTCCCCATGTATTAGGGAAATATTGCCCAATCCTCTTCCCTTTGATTCATCATCATTTCTTTTTTGACTCATTCCTCTATACTTTCTTTTCCCTATTAACGACAAAAAATGGGTCTTGTCCCGAATCTACACGTTACTCTCCATGTGTAACTTCATTTTTTATTTTTACTTTCATATGTTTTGACTACAGAATAGGGATGTTCAAAAGATTCAATGATCTCAAAAGAAATTCAACCAATTCAATTCAACTCCTGAGTTGTGTTACGTTCAAATAATGAAAATTCTATGGCTGGAGTTAATTGGTGGGTTCACTTAAAATAACCTAATCCAATTTGGACTTATTACTAAATTTTGAAGTTATGTATTTAACTTATGAAATACATTATTTAAATTCACAGTTTTTTTAAACTTATTTATTCTTCAACAACTTCTAAAAATAAAATTTTGAAATTTGAGATTAAATTTTTGGTTCAATCTATGAAAATAATTAAATAAAACTTTAGATATTAACATTTTACTTATTTTTATAAAATTAAATAAATAAATTATCCTAATAATTTGAATCAATTCAACTCATATTTTTACTTTTAAAATGGGTTGGATTAGTTTCTTTTTTGTAATAAAGATTATTTGGATTGAATAAGTTTATAATAAGAATGATAGAATTATCTAAAAGTGTTCAATTCAATCTGACCTACAAAACATTCCAATTAGAGAACGATATTAAAGTTAATAGGAACTCAGTTTAAAGTGAGGTAAAAAAGAATTATTGATAATGTAAGATTAACGAAGTGTGAAGAGATTTCTCCACCTTAGCTATATTGAGTCATTCCCACCTATTTGTAGGATTCTTATTTATTTGATTGTTATTTTATTAGAAGAAACAAGATAAAGGAAAAAAAAGAAGAAGCCAAATTGTAGTATATTTATTTATTAATTATTATTATTTTCTTATTTTTCAAGATTTTTATTTCTTTTAATTATCATCAAATTCTTGTTGGTTTTTATTTCAGTGAAATAGAGAGATTATATAACACACACACAAATATATATATATATATATATATATATGTGTGTGTGTGTGTGTTGTTCATCTTAAATAATTTATAGTGTATTTATTACATAGACATAATTGTCATGTACCTATCTTCTTTTTATGGATTGGAGGTTGGATATCTCATTATTCATGTAATTGTTGTATAAAACATGTAGATTTGTGTGCACTTCCAAAGTAAAGTGTGTTTAAGTCCTTAAACTTGGAATTTTTTAGACACAACTTGTAATTTGTGATCAGTAATATTTAAAAACAAACTTTAAAATGTGTATTAAATTTCAATCATCATAGGTCGACCTAGTGGTAAATAGAAAAGCATGACCTTAATTGATTGAGGACGGTTGGACATCAAATTAATAGAAGTTTATGGATAATACTTCTCAAAGCATACAAAATTATTTAAATAGAATAAATGACCATGATTTTTGGGTTTGTTTCAATGTCCATTTGGTATAATAAAATAAAATGGATTTGATCAAAATTGGTAAACCCGAAAGAGATCTAAAGGGTGTATGCTAAGAATTCTATGTTGAAAAAACTTATAAGACTAACACTTTTTTTTTATATAAATTGAATGTACAACTTTTCTCACTGTTAATTGATTTTTAAATGAAACTTCGTACTATCAAATAATACTCCAACGAAAAATTTAAAAGAAACATTAAATAACTTTTTGTACGATAGAAGTATTATGTAAAGATCAATTTAGAGTAAGAGCAAATAAAAGAGGAGAGAGTATAAAGTATATATAGTGTATAAATTTTGGTTGTGTTATGTCTATGTTAAAACACTGACAAAGCCTTTTTCAAAACCAACACCATAATAGAATAATGGACTAGTACTGGATAAAGTTATCTCTTCAAATCTTCCAACAAAACTCCCCACTTTTATTTTCCATATTCTTCTTCTTATTCTTCCAATCCAAACACCTTTTTTAATTTCTCTTTTTCTTGTTTATTTTTTCCAAACTCAGTCAAAGCAACAAAAACAAAGCCCCACTCAACCAATAACCCTCCATTGAAGAAGCTTAAAGTGAGGAAAAAAAGTTCATAAAACAGCCAACCTAGACTGAGATAGAGACAGATATTCCATAAAGTTTCTGATTTTATATATTATACTAGGTTTTAAAGTTTATTTCAATTCTCTTATTATTATACCCCCACCTATACATATATTTTATTATATATATGGTAAGAGATTTCATGTTGAATAGAAAGCTGGTTTTGGTCTCTTCTAGTAGATTCACTTCATTCTACACTTTCTTTTTTTTAGTTCAAATTGTTGTGGGGTCGTATCAAACTTTGAAGTTTTGAGTTGTAATTCACTCTCTTATCTACTAAATTATGTATTTGAATTGACCATTTTATTTTATAATTTCGATAAAGGTTAATTAAAATTACAAAATTAGCTTATCTTTTTTCGAAATATAAAAATTCACATACCTAACCAATTAAGTAGAAATTATTTGATGGAAAATAAAAAATTGAGAAATTTATAAGATGTTTTTAAAAGTTTGAGAGACCAAATAAATACAAACTTTAATGGTTTGATATCAAGAAAAAGAGAGTTCATATATTAACTAGAGAGCTTTGCTTTTTCTCACTTTTCTTTATATTCAAACGGCCAATTCACTGGAAGAACAAATCTCTTTGACAAGTAAACAACTTTCAAACCTCTCCCATCTAAATAGAATAGTGAACTTTAAAACTTTTAAAGTATTTACTCCATTGGTTTTAATTTACATTTAAATATTTTTCTTTTGAAAGACATTCCCAACTGTTGAAATCTGAGCTAATTTTTAAAATAAACTATGGTTTTTTGTTTTTAATTTTAAAAAAACTAAACCTATACACATTCGTGCTATTTAAAAAACTAAAAATATATTATTTTATTTAGCTAAAAATTTAATTGTTGTATTGAAAAAACAAAAAATATATTAAAGGAAATTGAGAGGAAAACGAGTTTATTTTAAAAACTAAAAACAAAAAACTAAATCAATATGTTTTCACCGTAAAAATTTTGATTTGATTTTTTAAAATATAAGTAGAAAGTAGATGATAATAAGTTAAAAATAAGAACTCAATAGGCCATTTTTCTTAATAAGAGAAAAGGAAATGAAGAGAAGGTAGAAAAAGAGTTAAAATGATGAATATAAATGTAGGTAGGAGAGAGAAAGAAGAGGGAGAGACATTCCAGTTGTATGTTTATTCTTTTGAGGAAAGAAAGTTATAGTTTTGACATTAATATTTGTGTAACTTGTCGTCGTTTAATTAATCAATATTCCTTTTCTCTTTAAATTTAATTTGAAATATTGGTTCTTTCTTTTTGGGGACTTAGAGAGAAGTTATTAGTTATTATTACACAAATTGCATGCATGCATGCAATGCAATTTCTATATTAAAATTCCTCATCCATTCTCTCCCACGTGGCACCCTCCACTCCTGGATAACATCTCCCCTATATTATTGCATTCCATAAAAACTCTTTTTTTTTATTCAAACCTATTTTCTTTTTCTTTTTCTTTTTTTTAAAATACCCTCAATGGGTCCCTCCGAATCCAACCACCTACATAACATCATCATTATCATCAATATACAGTGAGAGAAAACTTATCAATTTTTAATTTAACTGTTGTTTTCAAAATGTTTCATTTTTTTTAGATTAATTGCAAAAAGAAAAAAATACCTTTAAATACACAAATACCATTTAAACCATTTAGGAAATCAGTCGTAAACATATTTTTCAAGCTTTATCATTTTGGTTAATTTGAACCCTAGTTCCTTATTTTTTGAACACATGACTGATTTTGTCTTCTAAAAATGGAAATGAAGGAAGCAAGATGATAATTTTAAAAGAGTATAGTGGCAAAAATAAACAGTAAGGTTGAAATAATAAAAAAAAATAAAAATATAGAATCAGTGAAATAAAAAGTAAAAGAAAAGAGAAAAGGTTGGATGGATGGATGGATGGATGGATCGATGGATGGATAGATATAGAGAGGGTATAGGGTATATATAAGCAAAATCTCATAGTTTGATGAGAAATGTCTTAAAAACAGCACAAAATCCGATTTTTCTCTTTTTCATTTTTTTTTTTTTTGGGTTATTGAGAACACAGCCCTAAAAAATTCACAATTTACAAAAGAGTCTCACGTGGAATGAGGCAGTAACAAGCAACAACTAGCAAAAAAATCGAGAATTACGAGAACCAACAACATCATCATAATAATAATAATAATCAATATGTTTGCATGTGGTGTGTGGATCAAAACAAAATTCAAATTAATTCAATATTAAATAACCTCAATTTTAAAATCTAACCAAATTGATTGAAGTAAACTAATAATAAAATGACTAAAATTGTTAGTTTTTAAACATAATAAAGACCACATTCCACAACATATATGTCTAGAATACTATTAAATAATAATAAACTGTACACGAACATATTCTCATAACATTTTCTAATATACTAAACAGTAATTTAGTGTGTAAATGTAGAGAGAGAGAAAAAAGGTTGAAGAAGGGAGAGAAAGAAATAAGGCATCTTTTGGAAAGCGGTGGTCGTCGAACTCTGTCTCATTCATCAATCTCCAGACGATCCGATTCTCTCTTGTGCATTGGCAACATTTTTTTGGTCATCAAATTAAATCATCCATGTGGGGTCACTTCAAGTTTTTATTTTTCTATTTATATTTTTGCCTTTTATATTCTTATTATAGTAATTTAGGCATGAAAGGTTCAAGTATTGAATCATGTTCTTAATTTTGTCATGATCCCTGCCACATACGCACAAGACATAAAGAAAAAACAATCCAATTATTTAATTATATTCCACCTTATGATCATTATACCCAACAATTTTGGGTCTCTCACTTTTTAGTTTTCGGGTTCACCTCATCATTTCTAGACAAAAAAAATAATAATTTAATATCATACCAAACAATGAACCAAAGTAGTAGATATTATACTAGTGGTATAATATTTTCAATTTTTTGTTGGGAACAAAATCTCTCCTTGGTGAAAAAAGTGATCATATGGAGTATGTGAACAACTAACTATATCTATCGATCAAAATTGTTTCGAGGAATTACTCAAACACCTACCTTTTATCATTCTTCCATGATCTATCTATTTAATATCATATATTTTATAAATATTTTGATTTATTTTGAAAACATTACTCTTTTATCAAATAAGATGTGTGTGTGTTTTGAGGGGGAAAAAGATAGATATGGGGAAAGTAATTCCATATTGGTTGGGAGAGAGAGTGAGAGAGAGAGGGTGTAATGTAATATTAAGGCCTCGTGATCGGAGAAGGCAGATCCATGGAAGACTGTTCCCCTTAGTCACGTGGACTCCTTTGACTAACACAATTACCGATATCTCCCCCTCTCACAATCTCCCCTCTCTTTTTTTTCTTTTCTTTTTTTTTTTTTGTTTTTGTCCATATAGCAAAAAGAAAATTAACTTCATTTTTAATCCATGTATTTTGGATTTTCTTCTGTTTCGGTTTTACTATTTTCAAATACATTAATTTGGCTTGTTCTTCATTTTTTTTTTCTTTTAATTAACTTAGTTTTTTTTATAAATTTTGGTAATATTAAAAATAAATAAATATAGACAATTTGACGTATAACAAAAAAAAAATACTCATCAAGAATATTGATGGAGGTTGATGGATTGATCTATAAGATATACATCTCAATTTATATTAATAGTGATTCAAGTATTTAAATTTAGTTGATTGATGAGTTAAAGTTTGGGTATAAATATTTAAAGAAAATGATCCAATTAGAGAACATATAGCTATTGAATGCTCATAGTCATGAACAATTCAAAAAAAGTAACAAGTAGATGTAAAACAATTATTAAAAAATGTATAATAACCGTGTTTATTGCTTAAATTTTTGAAAGAATTAGTAATTTAACATGATATCAAAACCATCTTAATCACGTTCTTAATTCAATTCAAGTAAAAACTACAAAGGCTGGTTTGAATTAATTTTTTGACAAATTAAATGGAATGATATATAACCAATTTGGGAGCAAGAAAATATGAGATGATATATATTATAAGATTTATACCCTACCAAAACATTACGATCACTGACTCACTGACTCGATGACTGAGTTGCGGTCTCTGACTCAGTTTTCTCTCTCTAGAACATGCAAGCTGAAGCTGGGTCCCACTTCCTTCTCTCTCCTCTCTACTTTTTTTCAATTTATATATTTCCCAAATCACTCTCTATTTTTTCCCCAACTCTTTCTCTTCTACTCCCCTCTCCCACCTCCTCATAAACCTCAATTCTATTCTAAAATCATGATGCACCACTACGGCGGCGGAGGCGGCGGCAGCGCCTCTTCCTTTTCCGTCTTCTTATCTGTCCCAAACCACGGCGCTGCCGATATGTATTCTTCTTCTACTAATTACGCCTCTTCCTCTTCCTCTCCTTCTTCTGTTGATTGTACGCTTTCTCTCGGTACTCCTTCCACGCGCTCATCCGAATTTGACGGTGATAAACGCGCCGCCGCCGCCGCTGCACGTAATCACCACCGCCGTTCCGCTGGTTCTTATGTCTCTAATTTCTGTTGGGATTTGTTGCATCCTAAGCATAAGACTTCTGGCCGTGGTGGCGGCGGCGGCGGTGCTTCTAATAATAATATAAATGCCGCCGTGAGTAACGGTGGCGATCCGCTTCTTGCTCGGCGTTGCGCTAACTGTGATACTACTTCCACTCCCCTCTGGCGAAATGGGCCTAGAGGCCCAAAGGTAAATCAATATACCATAATGAACTAATATATTAATAACTACACATTAAAACTATAATATCCACCGTAGATTATTATTGATTAAACACTTGTATTTACTTATTATTTTCGTGCATGGAAGATCTTAGTATTACTTATTTTTTTCAATAAATAGATTTGAACCCATTAAAAAAAATATGGGATTTCCATCTCAAAAGTAATCAATATAATGTGATGGCGAGATCTCTTTACTAGATTTTCAAAGTTATTTTCGAGTATGTATTTTTCATCAAACATATTTAATTACTCAAAATTAATTTATATTCTAAAAAGTAATTCGTATATTTTGAATCGTTAAAGGTATATTAATTCAAAATATGACAGTAATTACACTTTCAAAATAAACTTGTAGACTAGCTTAATTTTAGTGTTGTCACGTCTATTATCACTCAAAACCATTATTGGTAATCTTTCTAAAATTAAATGGGATAATATCAATGTTGTATTGACCAATGTTAAGATGGTTTTGAAGCGCAATTAATTATATTGATTAACACATTGGAATCAGACATTTGAATCTCGAGTAGATTTATATAATCAATGTCATGTTCTCTTTTTCTCCCTTTTTGGAAAGGAAACAAATTCTTTTGTTATTATTATTGTTTTAATTTTTATACTCTTAACTTCAAAATACAAATTCAAAACATTCGAGTATTTGTTTTTATTTAATAACACATTATTTGTTTGTGAATGAATTTCTGAGTACAGTCGCTATGTAATGCGTGTGGGATTCGATTCAAAAAGGAAGAGCGAAGAGCGGCGGCGGCGACGGTGAACAGCTCGGTGGCAGAATCAAACCACCACCACCACCACCACCATCACCCAATGTTCAACGGAAGTTATACAAATTCAAATACCTGGGTTCCACAGCAGTTGCCGGCAACAACTCAGAAACATCCTTGCCTGTCGGCTGCCATAGGAAACGAGGACGTTGGACCGGAAAATGGGATTTCGTTTCTGTCTTGGCGGCTTAACGTTGCTAATACCGATCACCGGCCCACTCTCGTCCATGATTTCACAAGATGAGTCAACAACAAAAAAGAAAAAGTACAAATTAGAAAATTAGAAAAAAAAAATCAACTGAGCAGGTTTTTATATATTTTTTATATATAAAAAATTTATAGTACGAATTTCTACTGCGAAGATTAAAAAGCTGAGTCCTTTTTCTCCATCATTTGATGGGATGGAGTGGAATTAAGCTGAGATAATCAATTATATTTTAACTTTAGCTACAATATTTTTATTCTTTTAGTTACATTGAAATTTTGACACCAACATCTATGTTTTCCCCTCCATGTAATCGTAATGTGTATAAACCACAAATATATGGTAATCATGAATGTGAAACAGTAAGGGCAACAAGATGATAGAATTAGAGTAAGGATATAAAACAAAAGTAATAGAGAATTGATGTAGAGGAAATGTTAATATATATATATATATATTAATGGAATGGGTAGAAAATGGTAAATTGATGTGAAAGTGGTAAAAAAAAGAGGGGGGGGGGAGGGGGGAGGGAAAGGGAAAAGGGAATAGGGAATAGGGAATAATGGGACAGTGAAGTGTGAGTTTGAGATTGATACTTTTGAGTGGTGGTTTGATCTGACGATGATGCGATGCCATTTGATTGTTTATATATTTAATTTCCATTGGGACACTCGCTTCCTATTTTGCTTTTTTATTTAATATAGTTGTTGTTTAGGTTTAGGTTTAGGCATCATGGTTTTATTTCGAAATTCTAACTTTTATGGAAATATCCACTTCAAATTCCCACGACTACACATTATTATTTTATTCCTTTTATTATTCACGAGTTCTCACTTCTGTTCATCCCTTTTTTTTTTGTCCTTTTCTTCTCTTTTTCTTTTTCAAAAATCAATATTACATAACTACAACATCTTTACTAAGAGTATATATGTCCAATTCCAACAACCCTCCTCATAAGGTTGAGTCTAATTGGGACAGAACCAGCCATTGCATCTTGCACTACTTCTGTAGTAAGCCACAAAATTCAAACTATCACCATCAATCTCAAATGAAGCCACCATCCAACTACAATGCTCCTTTTAATGTCTTATTCACAATATTAATCTACCACATACGAAATTGTGGTGCAATACATATCTTTGGTTTAGATCATGTTAATAAATAAAATGTCGTACTATATCTCACTTGAAGTATAATAGTTGTAATGGAACAAGCGATGTGATTGTTCTAAGTACGAATATTTCAATCATTTGAACATGATGCATCATATTTATACCTTAGAATACATTCATACACGAAATAAAATTCAATGGCACTTTCAAATCTAAACCTTTGTTCATTCAATATATCTTCATCCATAAATTGTGTGATGATGATTTGTACTTATGGATGAACACGTTCATATGTGAAAGGATATTGATCAATTTTCTTATAACCATTTCAACTCAAAATTGCAGTAACCATATGTTACATAAGAATTATTGAAAAATGTAAATGAAAAAAAGAGTAGATGAAAATCCTTCTCGCATACCCCTTTTTACATTGGGCATGTGTGTTAACGACGGTTTACCTTTAATATAAATCGTAATTGTACCATTGCTAAATAAGGGCTATGAAAGGAGAATTTTTAAATCTCAAAATCTAAATTGTATTTATATTTATCCTATCGGTATAGAAGTTGGTTATATAAATACTCTAACTCTACTATGATCATAATCAATATTTTTTCACTAAGGATAAAATGCTCACTTCTTCTTAATAAAGCACATCATTTTGATTCTCTATCATTTACGTTTCTTAAAGTTATTTTTTATTATCAATTTCTTAACATTTATCCATACAAGAAGACAAAAACTATATAAAATACTAAACAATAATTTAAAAAATTAAAACCAAAATTTTATCCCAAATTCATATAAATTAAAACACTTTTACATTAAAAAAAATCTACTTTGAGCTCCTTATATTTAAAAACTTTCAATTAAGAATTTTAGAGATAATTATGGATAATTTTACCCTTTTAACATTCATACAGAGAAAACAATATTAATATAGAGAAAAATATACCTTTATTAAGATAGAGAAATACATATATTTAATATAAATTTTTTCTCATTTTCAAAAAACTTTTATTTTCATTTAGAGAGAGAAAAGGACATTTATTACTATTTTGTTTTTCATTTCGTTTGTAGATGGATTAATGAATTGTGACTAATTATGGGTCTTATTTTAAGGCTTTTTCAATACAAACCTCTATAATTAAATTAAATTGATGGCAGCCTATTTTTGAAGATCTAATTTCCCAAAGATTACAAAAACAAATGGCCCAATTTTGGTTTCATATTATAGAAGAAAAATATAATTCTATGATAATGTAATTTTTGGAAACCTACTTTTCCTAAAGTGGTTGGAACTGGCCACCAACTTAAACCAACCTACTAACCAATTATATCAATGAATCAAATCAAATTTCTTTTCAACTCCAAATTTAAAGGTCCTTCTGTTCATTCCTTCGTTCCTCCAAAGTCATATTCCAAATTCAACTCCCACTTCTAATTAGGATCACCATGGTGAACTTGGTTGCAGCTCAACGCCCACTCTTACATGCCCTAATGAAGATGGCCGGTGTCGTACCTTACTCGGTCGACATCGAGCCCGGCACCATCATGAACTTCTGGGTCCCTATCGAGTCTCTCCCTAAAACCAAAAAAGGCCAACCCCCGAAACCTCCGCAAAAACCAACCAAGCCTGTTGTTATCTTGATTCATGGTTTTGCAGCTGAAGGTATTGTCACTTGGCAATTTCAGGTATTAACTACACAAATTCTAACATACAACTATAATTAAAATGAGTTACAATTATCTTTGATTCAAAACAATTTAAATTCCTATCACATAAATTAGTATTAAGATAAATTAATAGATAAACTAATTAGTGACTGTATATTTTAAAAAGAATACATAGCCCACATCATAGAAAAAGGAATATTCATATCTAAATTCAATGAAATTCTTTGAAGTTAGACAAAAAGATGATACGAAATTGAAAGTTGAATAGAGAACTATAGATAGAGATCAAAAGTGTTTTTTTGTTAACCAATTTTTTCAATTTTGGATGTGCTTATTTAGGTGGGTGCTCTTTCAAAACAATACTCTGTTTACGTGCCCGACCTTCTATTTTTTGGCGACTCCATCACTGATAAAACAGAGCGCTCACCGGCGTTCCAAGCGGAGTGTTTGGCAATAGGGCTGAGGAAGCTCGGAATTGAGAAATGTTCGGTGGTGGGGTTTAGTTACGGCGGGATGGTGGCGTTCAAATTGGTGGAGCTCCGACCAGAACTGGTGGATGCCATGGTGGTTTCTGGCTCGATTTTGGCTATGACAGATTCAATCAGCGACGAGACCCTGCACAGATTAGGGTTTAGGTCCTCCTCGGATCTCTTACTTCCGACGTCTGTCAAGGGTCTGAAAGCTCTTCTCTCAGTCGCTGCTCATAAAAAACTCTGGTTTCCCGATCGACTCCATAAAGACTTCCTGGAGGTCAGTACGAATACTCTGAGCTATATGTATGTATGTATATATAACACATAAAGACTGGTAATTGGTTCTCATCATAGAAAATACTATTTTTACTGAAATTCAATACTCCTGCGACATGACAGAATGAAATTGATGTATATAGAACTTTAAACTAATATATTGAAGTGATGATTGAAATTAGAGGGGACTAGCTACGTGATGAACCTAACAGTTTTTTACGTAATTGGCTATTGTTTACTCTACAAAATTTTGAAATTGAATTGCAGGGGATGTTCCTGTCATTATTTACGTTTGATTTATTTATTTTTGCCCATGATGAACAATTGTAGGTGATGTTCAATAACAGGAAAGATAGAGCAGAGCTCCTTCAAGGCTTAGTTATCAGCAACAAAGACACCATAGTTCCGAAGTTTACTCAGGCAAATATTTCACACCTCTGTCTTTCTTAATTGTGTGCTTCCATTTTCTTTCAGTTTAAGAATGCGCTAATGATTCTTCATCTCTCTCTCTTTCCTCTGCAGAAGATACATCTTTTATGGGGCGAAAACGATCAGATTTTCAATGTAGACCTCGCCCGAAAACTACAACAGTATGCATGATTTTCATTATTTGAAATTGGAATCCAGAGTTTGTTTCAGTTCTAAACTATCATACATACACATATATTTTGTCTAATGAAAATTGTTGATGTGATAATGTGTGTTCTGTAGAGAATTAGGAGACAACGCGACATTTAGAGGCATACCGAAAGCGGGTCACTTGGTTCACTTGGAACGACCTTGCGTCTACAATAGATGCCTCAAGCAATTCCTTGCTACTCTGCATTCAGATGCACAAACCAAATGAAATCATTCGTATACTGTTTTTCCATTTTTTTTCTAAACAAATTAAAATTCACATTTATGTGTTTGATTGATTGATCAAACAATAGCACTTTTTTCTTTGTAAAGTGAATGATTTTTACCAACCTTTATCTAATCTTTATAAAGAAGTTAGGATTTTATATTTCAAAAGTGGGATCCTGGGATTTGTCTGCCTTGAACAAAGAGCATATAATATTCCATTTGACAAACGTACGTGTATCAAACAAAATGTAAGTTTTATTAGTCTTCTTGTTTGTAACATTCGCGCACTAAAACATAAATACACACAATAACAGAAAAGAAGGAATAAGGAATAAGGAAGACAAAAAGTCCATTTTCCGCAATGTGGCAGGCAAATCAATGAACTTTGATTAATCATCAAGCCAAGATATAAGTTAACTAGCTATGAAGCAACTAAGCAAAGCATGTGATTCGCAATCATGTCTGTAGGTTTGTGTTGACGTATATTATTATTTATTGTTTTTATTAGGGTAGATTAATTAGAAAACTCACTATACTTCCTTCCTCTAGTTTTACAGTCTGAACCTCCTAAAACTAGATATTGGGCAAACCTCCAAACCTTACGTCATCAATACAGACGACTAACGTCCCTTTCTGATGTGTATAACATAATAACAGTTTATGTTTCAAACAGTGACGTATTCCGAAATTTTGTTGAGTTTAAACTTAGATCTAAAAGAGATTGAATAAAATTTTTAATAATCGTTAGACTAGTCACTACGTCTATATCAAATTTGCTCATGCCCTCAACTTCTTTCTCTCCTACATTTTCGAGAGCTAAATGTGGACTAAACCCCCGACTAGCTTCTTTCTCAATGAATGAGTAAACTGGAATCAAAAATCAAATTTTCATTTCTAATTATTCTAGCAAAATTGATGTTTAAGTAAGAGTATTAGCCGAACAAAAGTATATCAAATATAGAATTTAGTATAGGTCCAGGGCTCATCTCCCAATTTTATTGTCTTTATATAAACAAAATTAATTTATGTTTAATATTTGAGACAGTTTAGTGGTAACTATGGTTCTCATTTCCTCTTGCAACTAGAGTTTAAGTCTTTGTTGTGTAGTTTTTTTTCAGATTTTTATTTTTTCTCTAAGTTATAACTCGAAGTCATTCAATAAATTTACTGGATCTGCCACTGTTGATATGTCTTGTCTTAACAACTTCAATGTTGGGAACGTAACTTATACATACCATATATCATACAATGAACAGTGCAATGACAAAAATGACTTAACCATCAATTACACTATGTTGAAAGTAAAGATAAAAACACAGTAAATAAACTATGTGAAGAAAACAAATTTGTTCTCTTGCAATATATACCCAAGAAAATACATCACAACAGAACCTTGACCTTGCTTGATTTGATCATATCTTACTTTTACTCCAGCAAGGATTAAAATATCTGTAAATTCAAGGGTTGGACATCCATATTTACATCTTTTATGAATGCTCAAAATATGCCATCTAATTTGTTTCGGAGCAAAAACAACTTAATTGTTAATCTAAATAAATTTTATTAATTTTGTAACTTCTAAAAACATCCGTCCATATTGATATTTTGTCAATATACCTGCAGATATATATCCTTAAAATTGAAACCTGCATGACATCTCTCAAATACAACAAAATAGAAAAACCGAAAAATTAATTATTTAGACTATGTTTGATAACCATCTCGTTCTCCATCTTTACACATGTATTATTATTCTCAATCTTACTTTCATTTAACTTTGCCCTTGCTACATGGAGAGGTTCAAAGGCACTTGTTTTAAACAATCCAAGAACAATTTGAAAGAAATTCAAAGGAGAAGGAGCTCTCAACTTTAGATATCACAACACAAAGTGATAAAAGAAATTGAAAAGGAAGAAGTGAAGATGGAGATTTAAACCATTAGTAGTATGTAAATAACAAATTAAATAATAGGAAGTTAATTTACTAAACAAACAACCAAAAATGATTCATAAACGAAACTTTTTAACATTACAACATGACTGTTTTCAATTTTAGCAAATGATAAAAGTACTGAAATAAACAACAAAGTCATAATTAAAAGTCTATTTGATAAAACTTTTGGATTTTGTTTTCTTCTTAATCATAAAATCATAATATATAATATATATATATATATATATATATATATATATATATATATATTCCATTAAAATCTACTGAACCACACAAAATTTTAATATAGTGAAAAAGAAATTTGGTAAAATAGTGTTTTGTTCTTTTCCGAAAGTTGTCAAAAATAACAAATTTGACAAAATATTTACAATATATAGCAAAATTTTTAAATTTTAATAATAATAAATATCGATATATTTATATGCTTATATGAGTGGCATCGATAAACCGTGATAGAATAATCGATAATCGAATTTTTGAACATCAACTTCAACCCAACCCATATTTTAAATTAACTCAACTCAACTCATATAATATGAGTTGAACGGTTGGAATAGTCTAGTTATTTGGATTGAACTCTTATACCTCTCGTCAACGTGTGAAAATGTGAGAGCGAAAGAAGTGGATCTTTTTATCTATTGTCTTTCTCTTTATTAATCATTAATCAATTATCTATTGTCTTTCTCTTTATTAATCATTAATCAATTCATTAATTAATTTGGGGAATAGAAAGGCGTGTGAAATGAATAATTATTTGCTTCATTGAGGGATGAAATTAAACTTTAATTTCTCTCTTTTTTAAAAAATATATATATTATATATATAAATTAAATATCATTAGGGACATGAAAACTAGGGCGAGAAAAGATCTAAGAAGATATTATATTTAAATTAGTAGATCTCATTAATTTAATCCAAAATGGGAAACCAAAGAAAGAAAGAAAGAAAGAAAGATGTAGAAGAAGGGAATCCACACAACACCCTTTATTCAATTAATTCATAATGGAATTCAAAAACCAACAAACCACATCTTCATCTCACCATCACCTTCCTTTTCAATATTCCCTCAGACCCAGAACAGATCCTCCTCCTCCTCCTCCTCCTCCTCCTCCTCTCAATCTAGATCCCGCCCCTGCTTCCCCAACCTCCACTCCGCTTCGATACAGTCAATGCTTGAAGAACCACGCCGTGAAGACTGGTGGCCATGTGCTCGACGGCTGTGGCGAGTTTATGCCCAGTGGGGAAGATGGTACTCCTGATAGCTTTAAGTGCGCCGCCTGCGAATGCCACCGGAGTTTCCACCGGAGAGTATTGGAAGAAGAAGATATAACCAACAACACCCGCCTTCACATCCTTACTTCCGGTATGTTTCATTTAACTTCAACCTTCAAATATATATCCATAAATATATATAAATTTAAGCTTTAATTTCATCCCATTATTTGTTTAATGTCTAAATTTAATAATCGAACTAAAAAATTTATAAACCATTGCAAAATTTTCTCATTCGATAGTGTGTATCCATGATAAAATACAAAATTTTACTCTATTTTAAATATATTTTTGGTCATTTTATTTTTTTTAAGACTACTTTTCAATTTATGCTTTAAAATTTATTTAATTTTAATCATAAGTTTTCAATAAATCTCTAGTATCATTACGTGTTTCTCACGTGTTAATATTATTATTATTATTTAAAAAATTAGATAAAAAAATAAATTTCAAACACTAAATTTGAGATTTATTAAAATTCTGTAGATTAAAATTAGATAATTAACTGTATAAAAATTAAAATGGAACAAATTTAAATAATTGAAAGTATATAATTCAAGATAACTAGTAAATAGTATGATTTAATAATAAGAAAAAGAAAAACAAAGGTTAGCCATCAAATTTAATTAACTTATAGATTACAATAATTTATTGATACGATCGTGTTTAAATTTTAAATGATAAGAATGTAAATAGAAAAAAATTCTTAATTATTGTGCGTGTGTATATAAGGAAGCATAGACACATTGATCAGCTAATTCAAATCATATTGTTTTTAACATTTGGCTCTATCAGCGCCACCACAATATAATACCCAATTCAGCAATGGAAACAACAATAATAAGCAGTACCCTGGGAGGACTCGTGTTGCTCCGATGATGATGACGTTCGGGGGTTCAACGGAAGCCCCAGCAGAGTCGTCAAGCGACGGTGGTGCAGAAGCATCGGGGAAGCAGAAGAAGCGGTGTAGGACAAAGTTCAGCGGAGAACAAAAGGGGAAGATGATGGAGTTGGCGAACAAGATAGGGTGGAAGATTCAGAAGGCTGATGAGGAAGAAGTGCTTAAATTTTGCAATGAAATTGGGGTAAAGAGACAAAATTTTAAGGTATGGATGCACAACAACAAACAATTACCACCTACCAACAACAATTCATCAGGATAAGACTAGCTTAACTTTATTTATATATATCTTCATGTATTATTATTGCAATATTAACAAAAGTTTCATCATGGAAAATGCTAAATTAACGTTATTTAATTTAAAAGTTAATTGATGGTTTTGAAATAATGATTTTAGTGGAGAATGATATGAACATGTTCAGTACTTAGTTTGCATCTGTTGTTGAATATAACAAGAATCGTAAGATAAACCTGTAAAGCTTTTTTGCATTCTTCAATTTGTATTCTGAGCTTACGTACGGTTAAGGTTGCTCTCCCATATATCCATCATGTTAATTACAGTCATATCTAAGCAAATTTCAGAAGTTCTCTCCATCCATTTATGTGCTTTAGGACGACCTCCAAGCTTCTCACTTGTCCCATGAAATCATGTTTAATTAGTACTCAGTCTGCATCTGTTGTGTTATTTATGTTGTTAACATGAGAGGAGTTTAACCTGCCTGCATACTCATATGTTCATTTATATGTTTCTTACCCAAGTTCATTTCTTTTCTTTTAACACATGAGACGAAGTAAAATTGATTTTAAACCGGAGATGAAACAAAATTGATTTTAAATCTTAACGTGACTAATAATAAAATTGAGTTTAGATAACTACACAAGTGAAAATATATTTAAATTAGACTTTCTCAAATTTTGTAAATTAAAGTCGCAACGATCTCATCAAATTTTGTTACTTTCTAAATTCTTTCTAGAATGCAATTTAGATATATATGTTCCTTTTGTATAAAATAAAAATACGAAGCAAAGAAACGAAACTAAAAACACTTCTCCACTTCGATCAACCAATATTTTATTAAACATCCCAACGAAAGCATCCATTACAACTCAGTCTCTAGACCGAAAAGTAAAATCGAAATCAATACAATTCAACCCAAAACCAAAAACAACTTCTTCACAGCTCAGCACTCTTCTCCCTAATCCTACACCCAATTTCCCCCGCCGTCTTTGACGCCATTTCTCTCGCCGTTTCGCAGTTCTCATTCTTCTTCTCCTTCGCCGCCTCATACATCTCCGCCGCCTTATCTTTCCCGCTCACCAGCGTCTCTTTCACCTTCTCCGCCGCCGGCCCCACCACACCCTCCGACTTGCTCTTCAGCTTGCTCGCCGCTTCCGACGCCGCCTTCGCTGCCTCTCCCGCTTTCTCAGATGCGTAATTAGATGCATCTGATCATCATTAACGATTTCGTTAATTTGAATAATCTACATATGTAATTGGTTTGGGTTTTTCATTTTTCATTTTTTTGCTTTAATACAAATTTTACCTGAGGCTGCTGTGTTAATTTTTTCTGTAGTTTTAATGGCTGCATCCCCTGCTTTATCCGCTACGTTATGCGCGGTCTCTTTTATTTCTTCTTCGTTCAATCCTAATCCCCTGTTTTAAATTTAACCCATTCATATTTAAAAAAAAAAACAAAATATCTTAATTTTTCTGATTCTGTAATGTAATATAATCTAAAAAACGATGTTTGAATGGATCATTTCATTTAGTTCTGTTTGATTTACGATTCTATATCAACAAAAATAGAGCAGAATTAAAATAGAAATTAGAAGAAGAAAAAGAGGTGTTACCTGGAAATCTTGTTGTAAGCCCAGTTGGACCAGGACTCAGTCTTGTCCTTAGCCTCGGTGTATACTTCAGAAGCCTTAGATTTGACAGCTTCGGCTTTCTCATCAAGATTTGCACCTTCCGCAATTTCACTCATATTATTCTTCACATCTTTTACTGCTTCTTCACCAAACCCACTGCATTTCTCCGCCACCAACACCAGCCATACCACCGCCACCACTAACGTCCTCGTTTTCCTCCCCATTCTCTCTCTTTTATTTTTATTTATTATTTTTTAAAAAAAAATCCTTCTTTTCTTCAATTATTATAATTCTCTTTTCTCCGATCAGATCCCCTCTACCACCGGTCCACCACCACCACCACCACCAAAATTAAAAATAAAAATAAAAATTATATATAAAAATTCAAATTTATACAGAAAACGAAAATTGGGAATGGAGATCGATAAGTTAAAAAAGAAAGAAGAAAAATGGGAATGGAGATTGGGCGGTGAAGTTTATAAGTTCAAGTTTTGAATAAATTTATATATAATGTGCGGTTTGGGAGGTTTTTGGGACAGAAGCCGGTGAGGGGAGACGGTTACGTGGCTTGTTTGTATCAGACGTGGCGGTTATTTACCTCGTCGTATCTCGATTACGTGGCGCCTTCGAGGCTTACGTTTGATGGGACACGTATTGATTTTGCATGGACCCACTTTTCTGCTCGTTTCGTATTTTACTTCTTCTCATTCCGATTTCCACCAAATCAGCTTTTACCCATTCCTCATTTCCTTTTTAAATTCATATGCCTTTAAAGGTTATTTGATTAGGACATTGCCAAATTCTCTTCATCTATTCATTTACTAAACTCATTCACTATGTCTTTCACAATTCTCCATATATTTGTTTTCTCTTTTTAAGATTCTATTATCCAAACCATGTAAATTTTGAACATATATATATATATATACACCACATATTTTTTTAGTTGTTTTACACGTTTCCATTGGCTTCTTTTTATTAAAGACAAAATTCATCCATGGTTATTAGCTAATTAAATCCTCATATTTAGTTGTTACGTTGGTCTTGACTTAAAATTTAACCTGTAAGCTTTGTGAGGCCTGTGTATATGAAAGACAGAAGTTATAAGTGCCTAACATTGAAGATAATTTTGGAGAGTTTATCACTGAGGAGCCTAGATCATGTATGATCTTCTTGAATTTTAATAAATGACATTTTCAATTAAACTAAAGATGTTTAGAGGTAAGTAAGTGTGATTACATTGAACTTGGATAACCTCGTTTTCGTGTTCTATTCTATCTTCTCGTGATGTTACTTTGAGTCTTCAACAGAGTCAAATCTTGTCTTCAATAGAGTCAAACAAGAAGGATGGATATTGAATTATTGCTTTTGTCAAATCTATTCATAATGATCTCCTTCTCCAATGCTAACCTAACTTCATGGACTATGTACACTGCATTATGGAATAAAATCAGAATAAATTGGATAACCATTAATTTTAAGTTTGTTCTGTTTTATAACATAATTATTTATAAATAATATTGTTATTTTCTAATAGAAAATATTAATTACTTTTGTTCTAAAATAATTTTAATTTTCAAAAGCTTTCATTAACTAATATCTGATCATATCTTTTAGATCGAAATCAAACTAGTTTTGAGTGATTTTTAAATATTGGTAATTATTAGAATTTAAAATAACCGAAGAGTTCCTAATTATTTTAAGGTTCTAATTGGAATTGCAAATCATTTAATATTCTTTTGATTTTTAAGACTTTATGAAAGCCTACATTGTAATTCGAAATATGGGAGAAAAATGAGAGCATTTATATCCATTTTGAGTGTTGTGTTTTCAAATTGTTTTTCTTTTCTAACTCAATATAACAACAAAGAAATTGATTATCTGTGGTTTGAAATTTCAAATACTACAGTTTGGAATGCTTAGAAGTGAGAGTTCTCTTCTTTTTACTTAAATTTGATATTTAAGAAGAGAGAAAAAAAAAAAGATGAAAACTGTATGAGGAATTAAAGAATGAAAATTAAGAGGTTGTATAAACACAAATGTAAAATTGGGAAGTAGATAAATAAGAATGGAGAGAGAGGGGAAATATAAAGAAGAGAGGGGAGGTGTGTTGATTAACTATTTTCTATTGTTATGAGTATTAATGCATAGTTTAAATATATATATATATATGGAAGAAAATGAATGTAGCTTGGGTTCATTTTGAGCCCAATACCATATGGTCCAAAAGAAGTGAACCAAGTCCACAAGAAATGTTATTAGTTTTAATATTTTTGACTCATTGTACGTAAGTTGTATGAGTCTAT
This sequence comes from Cucumis sativus, assembly GCF_000004075.3. Lineage (NCBI taxonomy): Eukaryota > Viridiplantae > Streptophyta > Magnoliopsida > Cucurbitales > Cucurbitaceae > Cucumis > Cucumis sativus. Next base: position 3,730,175 of record NC_026658.2, read on the forward strand.
TCTAGTTTTGAGTCCACACACATAAATAAGATACAGGGCATAACAAATTTAATAAATTTTAATAAATAGTAATTAAAAATTTCAACTATATATTATAACGAGATAACAAAACATTTATTAAATGTATTATAATAGTTCACTTTCACTCCAAGACGAGAGAGAGATTTAAACGTCCATATCTTTATTTTATTGAAGAGAAAAGGAGAAATAAACTTTCTTTTAGTAAAACCTGAATTATCAAGTAAGTATTAGTTTTTTTTCTTTTTCTTTTTGACATTTTTCATCCAAAAACAAATTACGGTAAAGATATTGAAATTTTTTTTAAGAAAACAAGTATAAAGGAATATGTTATCGAACCTTTTGGAACTTGGGGGAATTTGTTTTTGACAAAATACAAAATTTAGAAGTGCTTTGCATAATCTATTTATTTAAAGTCAATTAACATAGCTTACCCCTTCATGTCTATCTTATACTAAATGTCAGCCAATTATCTCCTCAGATCTCTCATTCTACGAGGCCCAAGTTGGGCCCAATGTAAAACTGCTACATAACAATTTTATTTTCTCAGATCATATATTTTAGAAAATTTTATTAAAATTTTATGAAATGTGCTCAGAAAGAAAAAAAGTTACACAGATATGATAAACCTATATTATAATAATATATATTTTTTAAAAAAATTACGAATATATAGCTTGCTCAACGTAGTTACATGTCAAAGACACTTATCCTAAAATTACAAACAAAGCATTTAACTTAACTGAAACCAGCGCAAGCAGGTATGTGGAGCGAGTTGTGATAGCTTGGTATCATAGCATGGTTTTGGAAAACCTGATAATTTTAAAGCATGGTGGCTAAGTGTTATAAGTTATTCTTGTAGGAAGGATATAAGTAAATTTGCCGCTAAAAAGAGGTAGAGGTGCAAGAAGTAGATCAAGAGCAACTACTGAACTCACGATGGACTCAAAAGCGCATTCAATTAACCCTTATGCAAGAAGAAATGGTTTATGATAGAGTTGCTCAAATATTGATAAATGTCTTGGGATAGCAACCCGAAGCACTAGGAGCTACTGAGTTTAGTAGAACAACTAAACTAGAAGAAACTTGAGAAGTGGATAAGAATATCGGAGAAGTGTTTTCAAGTTATGAAGTGTACTTAACAATATTTTTGTTGCAAGAAGAGGCCGAAGAGGCGGATTTTGGAAGAGAATAAGTGAGGAAGAGTAGACTAGAAAGATTTCAAGGAAGTGTTCAATGGCAAGTACTTTTCCAAAGTTTTCATAGATGCAAAAATAGATTAATTTCTCCGTTTGGAACAAGTAAAAGAAGTCCACATAGTTGGCTAAGTATGTCATAATAGTTGGCTAAGTATGTCATAGCACTAATTGCCTCAAAGACTGAGAGATACAGGTGATTTGTAAATGGTTCGCAGGGAGAGATTAGAATTCTATTATGCTAATTATGGTAAGAAGCGACCACGCACAACTGGGGGATGCAAGGATCAAGTTCTGACTTCGGCTAAGAAGGAGAAAAAGAAAATTTGAGGAATAAGAAAGCTAAAACCACTTTAAATCAAGTGTTGCAATTGAGCAACGATCAAGTGATTAAGTGTTGAGTGACGAGAAAGGGCGTCACAAGAAGGAATGTCCAATTATTTTTGCCAAAGGCAAAGAAGGTTTAAAACATATGCAAGTAGCAATCGAATGCATCTCATTCGATTCAACAGTCTACGCGCAAGAAGGATCCGCATTTGACAAAGTAAAGCAAATGATTGATTGACGTAGAATTTTAAAAAAAATGAAAAAGAAAAGTTAGATGTAAAAGTTACAGCTGCTTGTAAAGTTGTAACCTCGAGTTAAGTAGTAATATTTTTGAAAGTTTGAAATTTGTTTTTTTCTTGTAGTGTTGAGTTAAGTAGTAATATTTTTGAAAGTTTGAAATTTGTTTTTTTCTTGTAGTGTTTTGAAAGTTTGAAGTTCGTTTTTTCTGGTAGTGTTTTGGAAGTTCGAAGTTTTATTTGTTTAAATTTTTTTAAATTTTGATAAAATTTCTTTAAAAAAGAGCCGTAAAGTTAAGAGTTAAAAGTGTTAGGATATTGTCCACCTTGTTTGAGGAAGAGAAGAAAGAACTTATTTAGTAAAAAAATTTATCTAGAACGATATTGTCCACTTTGAATATATAACTTTATACGAATTACACTTTGAATATATAACTTTATACGAATTACTTATATACCAAAGACACGACTCACACACATATATATATATAAGTAAAAATGCTATTTAAATTTTTCTTGAAAAACTTAACAATAAACTAGCATATTATTAGACACTTTGAAGGTTGGTTAGAATTACAAAATTTACAAGATACAAAAACTAAAACAATATTTAGAAGAAAAACAACTCAACAAAAAGACACAAAAATTCATCTTTCTTACACAAGATTTGAATTGTTTTTGAAGCAGTCAGAATGAATAAGAAATTAATGACCATTTAAAAGATGAGATCTCTAGAAGCATAATTATATGACATTACAAAAGCACTGAATTAGCACATGATGTGCAGGGAAATAGCATTTGAGTAGACTTGATATGGCCAACATGGTGAACAAGAATGCTATGTAGTGCTTCTCGGCCTAATTGATCATCACTGCCGACGGCTATCATCAGCCACATTCCACCATCACTAGCTCCGACGACTCGGTAGAAGGCATTGGGAAGGTGGAAGGCAACGATGGTGGGCATACGTGGAGATTGAATGAATTGAATAAAGGAGGAAAAAGAAAAAGAAAAAAGGAAGTTGGTTGAGACATTAATACAACAAACAGGTGGTGGGCGATACCAACGTGGGGTTCCGCCAGTTGATCTAATGCAATTTCAAAAAGGGCAAACTTTTTTCACATTAACTACCAGATAAGGAAAGACTATAATTTTCATTTTTCCTTTTAGACAAATTGTGAGAAACACAATGTAAACATAAGCTTGAACAGTATGCCTATTACTAAATCCATGACTATAAACAACAATTTCTGTGAAAACTCTCCATTAGCCACCATCTAACATTACTTCTAAATTTTATCAGGTTTACATTCATCATCATTTTATTGTGTATTTTACACTTCAATTGGAAGTTTGATGGTGTAGTAGAGTTTCGTCATACTTTAAAATATTTTTTTAGCAAATTTGCCCCACTTTTTAAGGGGAAAAAATATCAAAAAAGACTAAAAGAAATAGATCAAAATATTTGGCAAGAGAACCATACGATTTAAGTGAAAATGAGTGAAAGTGAAGTAGTCAAAATATGGAAGAAGTCGATATCCCTGTAGACTCCCACCTTAGGAAAACCCGGGTTTGTAATCATTTACACGTCAACTATATATTGACTCTCAACTGTATCAATGTTTGATTAACAAAATTGTGAACAATGATTTCTACTCAATTTCCCTAAATTAGTTTATGCACAATTTTTTTTTTCTTTTTGGTTATTCACTGTTGCATTTTTTTTAATTAATTTATTTGAGTATTTCTTGCCCTGTATTTATTTGAATTATATTCATAAAATATATGTAACAACAAATTACAAAAAAGAAATATAAAAAAATTTCTAATTGAAGTTAGATTCAGATTCAGATTTACATAAATAACACTGATTTTCTTAGAAATACCTTACGAAAAAGTGATGACGTATATATAATATACTAGTCCTTTGAACTTTGAATTTAATTTTAAATTTTTTTCTAGTCCTTGAATTTGAATTTGAATTTTTTATTTTTTCAAATAAAATGTTAGAATCTTGTCCTTGGCAATAATTTTAAAAAAGTTTATAATTAATTAAGTTTAACCGTTTATAACTATCAATTTAATTAAATATTAAACTAAGAAGCATAATGAGATTTTACTAAGGAAATATTACTCTTCTTGCTTTCACATCTGAAAAACTCTACCAAATAATGGGTTTGAATTGTTCCTATAAAGCCGTAGTAATATTATATGAAAAAGACGTTTGGCAATTTTTTTAAAGTTAGAAATTAGAAAAAGGAAATAGGAAGAAAAAACAAAGAAAAATTAGTGATATATGTGTTTTTGGAGCCTTTTTTTTTTTGTTTTTTGTTTTTTGTTTTCTTCAAGTCAACCATGGAAAATCAAATAAAAAAAATGTTACTAAACTAATTTAGAAGTACTTCACCCAATTTGAGAGAAAATGTCCAAAGATTAGACTATAACAGGCAAAACAATTCTGGCCATTAAAAAATGTATATTACCAACCCAATTTCTTCCAAAATAAGTAGAATTATTTTTCAAATATTATATATAATTTTTCAAACATTTTGATTTAGAGATAATGATAAAACAATAATGCGTAATTTACCTGAAGCAGCTGTGTTAATTTTTATCTGCTGCGTTAGGAGCTGTCTCTTTCTCTTTCGATTCTTCGCTCAATCCCAATCCCCTGTTTCAAATTTAACCCATTCATATTCAAAGCCAACAAAACTAATGATCTTAATTTTTCTGATTTTGTAATGTAATATAATCTAAAAAACGATGTTTGGGTGGATCATTTTGAGGCAGAGATAACTAATATTACTAAATTCATTTAGTTCTATTAGAATGTAATTAGATTAGAAAGAGAAAGAGAAAGAAAAAGAGGTGTTACGCGGAAATCTTGTCGTAAGCCCAGTTGGACCAGGAGGAAGCCTTGTCCTTAGCATCGGTGTATACTTCAGAAGCCTTAGATTTGACAGCTTCGGCTTTTTCATCAAGCTTTGCATCTTCCGCCATTTGCTTCACATTGTCCTTCATATCTTGTACTGCTTCTTCAAACCCACTGCATTTATCCGCCACCAACACCAGCCATACCACCGCCACCGCCACCAACAACGTCATTGTTTTCCTCCCCATTATTTCTAATTTTCTTCCTTCTTTTTTCTCCGATCCAACTAAAATACAAACTATATATAAAAATTAAAAAAGAAATGGGAATGGAGATTGGGGCAGTGAAATTATGAGTTTATAAGTTTAGGTATTTGAATGTGGGGTTGGGAGGTTTTTGGGAGAGAAGCCGGCGAGGGGAGACGGTTACGTGGCTTGTTTTGTATCAGACGTGGCGGTTATTTACCTCAGTCGTATCTTCGAGGGTTGCGTTGAATAGGACACGTATCCACTTTTCTCCAAGTTTGGTAATTTTAGTTCTTGGTAGTCCGATTTCCACCAAATCAGGTTTACCCATTCCTCATTCAGTCTTTTCTTTTTGCAAATTTATATGCATTACGGTTATTTAGGAGATTAGCAATTACAAAACTCATTGAATATGTGTTTGACAATAACCCATATATTTGTTATAAAGGAAAAAAGAAAACCACATTCTATTATCCAAATCGAGTAAATTTTGGATATATATATATCCATCTACACCCTACAAAAGTGATTATATAGAAATTTAAAAAGAAAACCATACGATATATGCATTACGAATGCGGCCAAGAATTCATCCCCTAAAATTTAAACACTTGGATCACGTTGCCTAGTAATTACAAGTCCCTTCATCTTCAAGGACATCCAACTAAAATTTGGATGACAATGATATATAGGGATTATTTTAAAAAGTAATAAATTTTATAAAATATTTATAACCTACACCAAATTATATCACTTATAATTATTGATATATTATAATAATATAATCTAAAATTTTGCAATATTTAAATTTGTTTTATTATTTTTTAAAATATCTCTAATTTAAAATTATTATAATTAATTATTAAAATTAATTATTTTTACAAGAAACATTTTTAAAAATAAAATATTTAAAAAACTATAGCAAACTTTTGAATTATATCATTAATAGTCTTTTATCATGGTAGCATATCAATCACTATCAGTGACAGAATTTGTCATATGTTATAAATATTTTATAAAATCTATTTTTTTTTTAAAAAATCACCTTTTTTACCGTCACACAAAATATAATTTTTAATAAACATTCACATAATTGAAAGTGACGATTTAATTAAAGTGGATGTTATAAGTGAAGATTTTGAAATTTAAGAATAAAAACAAAAACTCAAACTTCAAACACAAAATTATAGCATATTGAAATTTACAACTAAAAACACTAAAAACTTGATTAAGTTTTTGGAGCATATTCGTATTAATTAAATTAAAATTTTTAATTAATATGAATATTTTATTAATAAATTAATTTAATCAAGTTTTTGTTTTTATTCTTACATTTCAAAATCTTCACTTACAACATCCACTTTAGTTAAATTGTAACTGAATGTTTATTAAAAAATATATTTTTTGTGATGGTAAAAATAATTGATCGAACATTTTCGAAAATAGTAAAATAAATTAAAATATTTACAAACTATAAATTTTTTTGAATTTTATCACGATATCATATCGGTGACTATTCGTGATAGAATTTGCTATAATTGTAAATATTTTTGTAAAATCTACTATTTTTTTAAAAATAATCATAATTAATTTTAATAATTTACTTTTAAATTAGAAATAATTTTAAAATTATAAAATAAATTAAAATATTACAAGCTATAGCAAAATTTTAGATTCTATCATTATAGCATATGAATTAATGAGTTTGAGTTATAGAATTTGTTATAGATTATAAATATTTTTTGTAAAATTTGTTATTTTTTGAAAATTCTCATTATATTTAGTTAATGGAAGTTTAATTATAAAAGGTATCTAATAAAATAAGTGTTGAAAGATGTCAAAAAAAGTTATTGAATTTATAAAGAAGAAACAAGTAAAGAAGTTGGTTGAATATATAAGGATAACCCTTTTTTGTTTTGTGGGAATGGGTAGAAGAAAGTTCTTGTAAAAATGATTTTGGCAAACCGTGTTTACACATAGAAATCACTATTAATAAGTCAACATTCTAGTCAACAAAACTTTAGAATAAACAAACTTTTGTCCCACAAATTTAACTTAGAGATTAAAATAATAAAGCAACGTTTTTCTTAATTATATATATATAAGACTAAGCAAAAACAATGATTTTAATTAGTAAAGTATACCACCCTTTAGAGGTTCATTTCTATCTTGCACTATTTTAAATGGCATTGCCATTATTAATACATAGTACCCAATATATAGTAGTTAGGTGCAATGCATGACTCAGCTTCTTTTTAATAAAGATATTAATAAGCCACATGTTATTAGGATTCTGTTGTTTCAAGTTGATATGATTAGTCTCACATGTCATTCTTTTTAATTATTAACAACCATACTATTTAACCACATACTATAAGGTTGTGATTTATTTCAAGTTGGCATTGATAAGTGTCACAATGCATAGATTATATTAAATGATTTATTTGCTAAATTTAAATTGTTTTCAAATATCTCACCAAACTCATTGTTTTCTATATGGAAATATAATACAACATTTGTTGTAAAATCTAAACTATTATTTGACACCGTAATTGAAAATTCTAGTGGAGTGAGTGAACAGATAGAGAAGAAATAAATTTGTTCAATTTTTCTTTTTTATTTTCAACACCAAAATATTGAAGGTTTTAGCGATGAATTTATTTATACAATATTGACATATTTAGTCTAGATATTCACAGCCTACATATGTTACTCAAATTTCAATAACCTTCCATTGAATTACATGTTGTAATTTCTTGATATCCTTTTTCTTTCTACCAATTTCACTTTTTAAAAACCTAATGATATAAGCAGTTACACAAATATGATAAAATGACCAATAGAAAAGTATTTTATATATTACCTTTAATTTGTTTATAAAAATGGTTATACAATCAATTAAGTCTTATCCCTAACCATGTTATCTAATGGAGTTGCTTCTTAATTTCATCAATGGTAGTGCTGAGATCATGAATGATGATACATCTCTCCAAACTATTAAAAATATAGAAACCCAAATCCAAATCCATCGTCTCGATTGTTTGACTTTGAAGTCTATACCTTCACTGCATATCTTCATGAGCTAATAATTGAACTATTTGTCTTCCATTCATAGAAAGACTATTAAGCACATTCACACACAAAACCCCTTCCCCACATTCACCTTCATAAACCCAAACCAAATATAATCTCTCCACAATTACTCACTCAAATTCAAATCCAAATCCATGGCTTCAAATCTCAAGAAACTTTCATGCCTCCCTTTCTTCTTCCTCATCTTCTTCTTCTTCGTTACCATTTCCTCTGCGGAGCTTTGCAATCCAAATGACAAAAAAGTCCTTCTAAAAATCAAAAAAGCCTTCAACAATCCCTACATTCTCACCTCTTGGGACCCGCAAACAGACTGCTGCCATTGGTACTGTGTCAAATGCAATCGAACTACCCATCGAATCATCTCTCTCACCATCTTCGCCGACGACCGTCTCACCGGCCAAATCCCACCCGAAGTCGGCGACCTTCCATTCCTACAAACCCTTATGCTCCACAAGCTCCCAAATCTCACCGGCCCCATCCAACCCACCATAGCCAAACTACGTAACCTCGTATTCCTCGACCTCAGCTGGAACGGTCTCTCCGGCGAAATCCCAGATTCCTTGAGCACTCTAAAAAATCTCTTCATTCTTACTCTCTCATTCAACAAACTCACCGGAGAAATCCCTAGTTCCCTCTCTGAACTCCCTAACTTGGGCGGTCTCCGGTTGGATCGGAATCAATTAACAGGACAAATCCCTGAATCCTTCGGCTATTTCAGCGGAGAACAAGCCCCGGATTTGATTCTTTCACACAATCAACTTTCTGGCAAAATCCCTTCTTCTTTGTCGAGATTGAATTCCACTTCCATCGATTTGTCCCGTAACAAACTTGAAGGCGATGCGTCCATGTTCTTCGGCGCCAACAAGATGATCCAGATTCTTGATTTGTCGAGGAATTTGTTGGAGTTTAATTTGTCGGAGGTAGTGTTTCCTCAGAGTTTGACTTCGTTGGATCTTAATCATAATAAGGTGTATGGGGGTTTGCCGCCGGTGATGACGGAACTGAAATTGCAATATTTGAACGTTAGTTATAATCGACTTTGTGGTCCGATCCCGGTGGGTGGGGATATGCAGAGTTTTGATTTGTATTCTTATTTCCATAATAAGTGTTTGTGTGGAGCACCGCTTGGTGATTGCAAATGATGATGGAGATTTTGGATAATTACAAGGACTTTTCTGCAATTTCCTAATTTTATGATCTTTGCCTATTTGACTTCTATTTTGTTTCTTTTTGTTTGATCAAATATTGAATTTGAGTGTTGTTAAAAAATATGAGTAATGTTGTTTGACTACTAAAAATTCTTAACTTTATTATATTTTAGTTTAAAGTCATGAATTCGTCATCTCTTCTTAAAAACGATGTATAAAACTATTAAAAATTGAAACAGATAAAATTAGGAGAGAATGTGGTAGGTCAAAAAACTGAAACGATCGATGAAAACCAACCAATGAAGCTTAAATTGTGAAGTTGGTCTATCGGTAGGTAGGAGGAACTGACATAGTCGATTTCGATTTTATTATAAGAAAAACCAACTTGTGGTCGGAAGAGCAAGACTGGACCGATCAAATTCTTTTTTTTTCTTTCCTTTTTTTTAATGTTCATTCAAATATATATAAAAGTAATTTTTTATTTTTATGTCAAGGTGAATTTGCATTTAATCTTATTAATTTTTATTTACTTTTTTCTAAAAAATTAAATTTATTAGTGTTGTTAAATTTATTCGATATGTTTAAAAAATCTGATCGACTAGGTATTATTTATTTATTTATTACCAAAATTTAATGAAAATAATTTTATTTTGATAGTATATCTATGGTCTAATTTTTATATTTTTATTAATAAAAAAAAAAGTGGGAGAGAAAAAGAAAGAGAGTATAAATGAAAGGAAAGTAAAAGAAAATGTAAGCATTAACTTACTTTATGGCACATATAATCAAAAAGCTTTTCTTTTTTTAATCAAATTAAACATATTCTTTTTCTTTTTCTTTTTTTTTCTATTTTACATTTTCTTTTTTTTCTCACACTCACCTTAGTTTCGTGTTAATTGACATATTTATGATCTCGATTCTCTCCTTATTGGGTATTTAGCTAACAATTGTAACATACATGTGTCAGTTGAACTAAACACAATAATTAATTTAATTTTGATAAAATCACTTATTTCAATCTAATTATATTTATAACACTTAACTTTTAAAAAAGTAATATTGTATTATTTATGAATAAACAATAATAGTTTTAAAAAATAGTCGAGAGTTAAAGAATATTAATGATGAACATTGTGTTTTTCGAGTCCATTAACGAGGGTTCGAATTTTGTGCTTCATGGGAAATAAATTTTTCTTTTGGATATTAGATATTATTTTTCGGCCTTGTCCATTCTCTTATCATAAATCCAAAATAATAATAAAAAATTCTTGACCCATATCATTTTTCTTGATGGATCTTACCCATTATCTTTTTTTGGTATTTGTTCATCAAGAAACCCTAAACCCATCAAGAAGTCCAAAACAAATATATTAATTTTTTTCGATGAAGACCATTGCAAATCAAGAAAATTCATCATTTGACAGCCCTCGTTCATCAAGAAAATCTAATTAGCTTAATAAACATTGTATCATTTTTCTTGATGGTCCTTTGCCATTACCATCAATAAATCAAAATTTGTGTGCATCAAGAAAAACCAAATTTATAGTAGTGAGGCTTGGTCCTAACCAATGAAAAACACCCCATTTGGCTTTTGCATCGGCTTCGGTAGTTTCCCTTAACCAACTACTGCCTATGAGTCGCCAGCTTGTTCTTTACCAGGCACGCAAGCACGTAGTCAGAGTTCTAGTCTCCTCCCACTGCTGGAAAGCTTACAGATTTTCAACTTCTATTTCACTACTTGATGGGCGTTCTTTTCACCCTTCCCTTGTGAAATCTACTTCACTCTTGGCACCTAGGAGTATTTAGCCTCAGAAGGTGTTCTCATCCATGGTTTTAGAGGTGAAATTGGATTGGGTTGGGAGACATTCTCAACCCAATCCATATTTTCGGGTAATTTGAGTTAACAACTTAAACAACCTGAATTTAGTTTCTAACCCAACCCAACCTAACAAAACCAGTAAAACATGGGTTGAGTTGTCCGGCTGTATAGTTTTTTTTTTTTTTTTTTCATTTCTAGTTTCCAATGGTTATAAAAGTTCAAAATTGTTACGTTTAAATTTCAAACATACATAATTCAAAATTTCATACAATAAATTCAAAGTTTATAACCATTTTATTATTTTATTAAATAATATATGTTTTATATTAATTCGGGTTGAGTTGGGTTGAACCGAATTTTTCAACCCTCCAACGTGAGACCCAACCCAATTCGAAAAAATAAAATTTTTTTAACCCAATCCAACCCAACTTTTATAATATGAGTTGGATAGTCCGAGTTATTCAGATTCAACCCATATTCTTACACCACTACATGGTTTATATATACTATAAATATAAATATTTGTAAGAAGATTTTGAGGTTTTTGAAGCAATAAGTAGAATTGTAAATTTCAAGAAGTGAAGTATGGCAAGTGGTAAACTCATGACCCTAGTGTTATGAGTAAAAAAATACTTCAAATTGACACATTTTAGTAACGTGGCTCACTAACTTCTTAAGCCAAACAAGAAGTAAAGTTCCTCCTCCTCTCCTTGAACAATCTTCCAATCTTAGTCAAACCTCCTCCTCGCAAAACAAGAAATACAAATTTCTTTAACATTTAAATGTTATAGAGTCAAACTGTCTAATAAAATTGGTCGAGATATTCAAAACTTAACTTAAAATCTAATTATAAAACAGACTCTAAAAATTACAATGTATTTGTATCAATTTTAAAAGAAATGTAAAACTTTGCTCGTGAATGTGGGATAAAACCTCCCAAGGAAAAAGTGCATGTTAAGTACTCTTAAGCTAACCTCCAACCTGAAAGGGAAGGATATCAAATATCAAATATCAACTAATTGTTATAAAGTTGGTCTCATCCAACAACCTTTTCTAACTTTTTAAATAATGAATAGTTTGTTTTGAAATAGATAAAAAAATATATGAAAATTTTGGTAATTAGAAAAGAAAAAAAAAGATAAAGAAGAGATTAATCAATTAATCTACAATGTGACAAATATTTTTAAATAATTTATATGAAGTGTGGGAGGGGGAAACTTTGGTGGCCTTATTCTAATTCCTAATTTCGTCCAATTGAATGGGTTTTGTGGAGACTAGAGGGGATCCATGAGAATTTTTTTGTTTCGTATACTTTTTAATAAGACGAAAGTATAGTGGGATATACTTTTTTATTGTGTATTTATTTATTTTAATTTCCTTTTTCTATTGCATTTATTTTGTTTTAATTAGTAGGGTATGGTATACTTTTAATTAGATGGAATAATTATATTTACTTTTAGTAATTTGACTATATTATTCGGTCACGCATGGAGCCGCCTAAAGTTTTTTGTAATGTCACATCAAAATTTAAGAGCAATAATCTCCTGTATCATGACCCGCCACAGCCTTTTCCGTGATATTAATTTGGAGCCGTTGATTTTGATGAACTCGATTGAGGGTTATCCACAGCGAATATCAATTCTTCCAGATGAACCAACCCATGACGATTTATGGAAGACCCAGCAAGAAATGGAAACCGGGTTGACGATTTCCCTTAGTAAGAATTTTCTAATACTTGAGCTGAGCCTCATCTTTTTGAATAGTAGCTCAATTTGAACTTTCTTCTGAAATTAACTGCAATCATTTGGCTCTTTCATTTCTCTCTGTTCTTTTTATGATGGTTTGTCCATTTTCATGGCGGTTTCCTGATATTTAAAGACCGCTGTGTGTCAAATTAATGGTCTCCTGTTCATATTTTTAATTATGGGGTTTGCTTTTTAATTTGGTTTCCCACGTAATTATCTTTATTTGTACCGAAAAATCCCTTTTTCGCTTTTGCTCCGTGGTGTCAAAGTGCGCACTCACCTTACTGCGAAACTCCCTTGGTGGCGCGTTACTCCTACTTCAAGGGTTTTTTAATGCTCTGCTTTAAAAGGGTTGAAGAAGAAGATATATTGGGTCTACTAGTTTGCTTGTGTGCAATTTTTTTATGAAACATTTGCGAAATCTGGTTTGGAATTGAGGGAGAGATAATTTGGGGTCATGGAAGTTCTTCCAATTTGGGTCTTTTTCACCCCCTTTTTCTCTTGAAGCTGGAAGGAAGCAAAAAAGCTTGGAATTTGTTTGATATTGAGTGATTTTGAAGAAATTCTTGGGTTCTGAGGACTGATTTTGCTCCTTTTTGGAAGATATTTGGTTTCTGTTAATTTTCCATAAGTTCTTCTGGTGGAGTTTTGAAGATTTTTCTCTAGTTGCCTTCTCAGTTAAATCTTCAAGTGATTTTTCCATTTGGGTTCTGATTTCTGTATCTCAGAGTAAACTTCTCTCTCTCTCTCTCTTAAAAAATCTGTACATGTTGAAGTTAGTTCATTATTTGTTTGCCATCTTTTCTTGAAACTTGTCATGTACCACTGAGGACTTGAACCACAACTTTTGTTTTTGCTAATTTTGTTGTTTTGTGTCGTTATTTAAGTCGATGATGATGGTTAATTACATGGTCTAAAATAGCCTCCTTAAGCTGGGTAGTTTGTGTGTTTCCTGTCTTGAGTTGAATGTTTCAAAGTTCTTCCTTCTGTGGCCCTGGCTGAAAATTATGCATTGATTCAGTAAATTGAAGCAAATAAAAATATTCAAGAAGTTTCTGATAAACTATTTGTTTAACAGTTTTCTAAGCCAAGTCAGATTGGCCATCTTTAGAAATTCTATGTTTGAATCTATGTCATCAATTGGTTGGTAACGCTTATTACTAACTAAGATTTTAATTTTTCTCAGAGTTGGTGACTCTTGTGAATGGGAACTGATACTACTGAAAATGTGGAGGCAGTTTCAAATGCCCATTCCTTCAAGGTATATCGATATCTATTATGTCCTTTCCTTCTAGAACATGTGGCTTGTGTATACAAATGTAATGAAGTAGAAAATTTTAGATTTTGGATTATTTTCTACAAGTTATGTTTCTTATATTATAAATGAATATTACTTTTTGAAAGTTTTAGAATTGGGATCATATATCAAATTGTCTCAGTGTCATCCATGTTAATTTAGGTTCATTGTAGAATGTGCACTGAGTTAATGAAATTGGTTGACCGGGTCTCGGAGATATTACCAGAAATTGAAGCAGCTCGGCCTGGAAGTCCGGAAGGAAGACAGGCATTATGCAATTTAAACGAAGGAAAGATGAAAGCTGAGCTACTTCTTCAGTATTGTCGAGACTCTAGTAAACTTTATCTGGTGAGCATATCTGCTTTATAAAAATGGTCTACGTTTTTAGTTTCACAACGATTGGATGGTTTCTATTAAATGACCAAAACTAGTAATTTTTCAAGTTAGAATTTACTTAAATTTAAATCAAAATTCTAGATGTAGTTTTGGTGCAGTGCATACATATACTTTTTTCAATTTCCTTTGGTGGTCCTAATACCTTTGATGGTTGATTCTGGTCTTTAAAGTTTTATGCACTTTTCCTTTTTTCCTTTTACATGTGAAACCTCAATTTTAGCTCTCCAACTTGAATAAAATTCCAAGATTAACTCCTTTGTTGAAAACGTCATTTCTAACTTTTATTTAAATTTAGATTATACAAGCGTTCACTTCCCTGACTCAGGTTTCAGGAATACTTATTTGTTGTCAATCTAGCTTTATGAAACATTCTCCTGAAGGATCTAAGGGATTATTGCCAAAAGTGGTGTCACCTTGATAGAACCGTAGGGCATACCATGCACTAAAATAATACTTGTTGAAGTTTGTGTTCATTTTTTTTTTATCACCGAAGATATGCAAACCCTTCGTTCAGTTCATGATGCTTGTATATTTCTTTCAGGCATTGACAGGAGATAGGATTGTCTCTAGATGTCACAGAGTGAGGACTTTGTTGGAGCATAATTTGCGTAAAATTAAATACATGGTTTCCGTGGCGTTGGCTCGAAAGGTTTCACTTTCGCCATTTTTTTCTTCTTTTTTTTTAAATATCCCCTATTTTGATATCTCGGTGCAAGAATGTGCTCGTTGATGTTGTCAACTTGTATCATTAACCATATTTATCCATAATCCATGCATATTCGTGCGTTTAGTAGTAGGATGACAATGAAATCATTGTTTGCAGATCTCTCAAATAGCAGATGATCTTAGGGTTGCCAAATTTATCCTCGACTCATCTGAAGAAGAGGCTTGGAAGGATATGCGACAATTGCTGAAGCTTGGTGCTTTGCCTCCAGATGAACTGGAAAAATCTGAAATCAAGGCTCTTAAAACTGCTGCTTTGAGGCTTAATATTTTGTCATCCAAGGAATTGCTGTATGAGAGACGATCAATCAGGAAATTATTAGATGATGTTGGTCGTGACGATCCCCCGAAAAAGAAGATTTTGACATACCTCCTATATCTTTTGAAGAAGCATGGGGAGTTGATACTGCAAGAAATCAGAGAAACCCAAGCCGATAGGTCTAGTAGTAATGAATATGGGGAAATTAAAGCTAATGCGCGACACAGAAATTATGCTTCTCAAGCTGATATAATACTCAATCGGGCCATCCCCCCTGAGGAATTTAAGTGCCCCATATCAATGAGATTGATGTATGATCCTGTTGTGATTGCATCTGGAGTGACATATGAGAAGGTGTGGATAGAAAAGTGGTTTCTGGAGGGTCATGATACATGCCCGCAAACCAAAATGAAATTAGCCGATTGTTCAGTGACTCCTAATGTTGATTTGAAGAATTTAATTAATAAATGGTGCATAAAGTTTGGAGTCACTATTCCCGACCCAAGTGTGGAACCAGAGTGCCCTGAGGTTTGGGAGAATTCCATTGCTAGCTTTGGAAGTTCAATGAACGATATACATTTACCCATCGACTTCAGCAATATATCACTTGGAGGTCTTGATAATAGTTACTACCCAGATTTATTGAGGCTCAATGGTGGCAATGAATTGGCTATCAAGTCTGGGCAGAGTAAAGAGGATGATCAGCAAAGGTTTCAATCTGGTTCAAATGCTGAGGAAATAGACTTGGAGTTTCCATCTACCATGAGTGAGCTTTCATGGGAATCAAAATGCAAGGTTATGAAAGATATGAAAGTTTCCATGAACAAAAATGGAGTTGGTCTGACCTTATCTGAAACTGTCTTGGATCAACTTGCCTTATTTTTGAAGGATGCATGTAATCAGCGGGATTCTGAAGCTCAGAAAAATGGATGTGAGCTATTTCTTTCACTTGTGAGAAGAAGCAGGTAAATTTTTTGCAATATTTCGGCATCTTGATATTTGCTTTTAGATCCTCTTTGAATCTTACATCTTTTACAGAGTAGTGCTTGATCGGTTTGACCTTATTGCAGATCCAATAGACTGAGTGTTCCTGAGAAGGTTTTGAAATCGTTGGCTAGTTTACTGAATTCAGAAGTGACTTATGAAGTTCTTGCCATTTTAGAAGCAATATCTGGCCACCGTAAATGCAGCTCTAGTTTTGTCACATCGGGTGCCCTTACTTCATTGGCTAAGTACCTCGACTCAGAGATTGAAGACTTGCAAGAATTTGCCATTAAAACTTTATACAATTTGTCCATGAACAGCGACATCTGCTCTGACATTGTATCATTGGGGTGCATCCCGAAACTAGTTCCTTTGCTAAATTACGGGAATTTCTCAGGCAAATGTATATTTATACTGAAAAATTTGTGCCACACGGAAGAGGCAAGAATTTCTATTGTGGGAACTAATGGCTGCATTAGCTCCATTGCACAACGTCTGGGGATGGGCAGTCTTGAAGACCAGGAGCATGCAGTTACTATCCTTCTTTCCTTATGCTCTCAACGAGTTGAATATTGTGAGTTAGTAATGGAGGAAGGTGTGATCCCTCCTCTTTGCACTATCTCTATGAAGGGAAGTGAGAAAGGAAAAGCAGGTGCCACCGAATTACTCCGACTTCTACGAGATGTACAGGATAATGAGCCTCAAGATTCTTGTGTTTCTGAACCGTCATCCTCTTACGAGCCCCCGTGCAATTCTGAGCAAAGAACGCCAAGCAAAAAGTCGGGATTTCTTGGAATCTTCTCAAAGCGCACTCCCCGGAAAAAGTAGTAACCGTTGTCTCATCTTAAGTAGTGTCTATAATCAATCAAGTATGTAAATATGCTATCTTTAGAGAAGACTTCAGATATTGGTTTCAAGGTTGGTCTTAGCTTATTCATTTGGCAGTGTATTGGAATTTACTGATAAAGTCCCATGGATTTGGACTAAGAGTGTTGTATTGTATATAACTTTATATAACAAACTTGGACACCGGGAAGAAGTATGTTGGGTTTTGAGGGGTCTGTCAAAACTTCGTAAATTACTAATATGCATTGTACTTCGGAGATTTGTGGCCCGGATAATGAAAACCAACTGTCTTATTACATATTCATATTGTATTGAACGATGAACAATTACTCCTTACGATTTTGGATCTTCACTTGTTTTATTGTTCAATGTTATGTGACCTTAAGAGAAGGTTGATTTTCTGTTATCTTCAAAATTGTACATTGGCACAATTAGAGTTTGGTCATTCAGAAAAAAAATATTTGAGTTTGATGGTAGGATAATTCCATGGCTTAGTTAAGGTCACCTGGTAACCCTCCCTTGTGAATACATGATTTTGGCCCCTTTCTTAATATAGATATTTTGAGAAAACAACCCCTTTTCATCCTTGAATTTTTAAGAATTTTTACTAGTTTTTAGTGTTTCAAATTGGCTAATTTTAGTCTTGAATTTTTAAGAATAGGTTTAGAATATCTCTCCATTCACACAAAGTAAATTAAAATAAGAAAATTGGTTTGGTGTATAAGGATGCCTAACCTATTTGAGTCTCTACAAAAAAGAAAAAAAAGTTTAGATATATGTTAAATAAAGAATTAAATTTTTTTAATCTATTAGGGTTTAATCCAAAATAGAACGTCAAATTATCCGCTAGAATTATATTTTAATCCACGGATGTATGAGATATAATGTTGAATATTTATTCGAATCAAATTTCAATATCTTTTTTTCTTTAATTTTAGTTCTCGTACTTGCTCTATTTCACTTTTAATCAAATCAAATTTAGTTTCTTGCCAATCATTGCACATTAATGGAATCCTTGGTATGTTATTGTAATATAGAGGTAAAATATAGGGTAAAAAGTGTGATTGTCCTAAAAAAACGAAATGTAGAGAAATGATCTGGAGAAGAAGACAAAGAGAAGAAATTCTAAAGAAAATGTTTATAAAACCTTTTTTTTACATGTTAAAATCTTGTATTTTGCAACACAAGCTTAGCTTAACTGTGATTTTCTAGTTGAATTAGAGATGTTTATTTAACCTGCGGGACTAGAGCCCTGCAAGGACTCTTTCCGAATGAGGTGAGGAATCCTCGAAATACAAAGGAAACATAAGAGAGGGAGTGAGAATTATTTTTTCTCCGTTAATATTTCGGGCTCGAGGATGAGAAATACATTCCCGACCTCAACCCGTCCAAAAGAAAAAAAAATACTTTTATATATATATAAAGTAGAGATTATTTCTTGGTGGAGAACCCTATTCCCATAGAATAACTAAGAAATCTCGCACCAATTTTTTAGGGATGGGGAATGGGATAGGGGGCGGTGAGCTCTGTTCTTGCTCGGTGAACATCTTTAGGTTCAATTCCTTAGCTTTAGTCGTACTTAATAATATATTTATATATAAAAAAAACCTTATTTTTACAAAATAACCAAATACATCAATTTTTTATTTTTTAAAAAATATATATTTGATTAATATTATTACTAAAAGAAAATGAATAGAGTGAGGGTCATCTCATAAAAGTTGTAATTTAATTGGTATGTTTCAACCCAAAACGCAAGAAAACCTCGCGTTTAGGGTTTTTTCATCCTTTTTTTTTCTTTTTTGAAAAAGAGCAATATGAACCTTAGTTTTTCCACGCGCGAGCCATTTCTCCTGCTCATCTTCTCCTTCGATCTTCTTCTTTATTCTTCGCCACTTCGCCGCCCTCCTCTCCCTTTCCTTCACCTTCACTCTTCTTCTCTCCCGCCGGTAAGTGTTCTCTCTCTTTCTCTCTCCATCTCACTCTCCGTTTCGTTTTACAGCTACTCTTTCTTTCTCTCTTCGTTTAGTTTCACTGTTTCCTCCTACTGAATTTTTTATGCAGTTTCCCCCATTACTTTGTTCTTAAGATATTGCATCTGACTTATATGTTATTTTCTAAGATATTGCATCTCTTCTCTCGCTGTGAATTTTTCTTGAATAGTTTAACCTAGACTTTGGTCTCTCTGGAGCATGATGTTCTTTAGAGTTTAGGGTAACCTTAGGAACATACTGTTTATGAAATTATGCTGGTGCGGTTTTATTTACTGTCATTCTTTCTATGTGCTTATGGTCGTATGTTTGTCATGTAATTGCAGCCTCACTCCAAGGACATTGCCCAGGATCTACTTCCACTTACAACATGAGGTATTGTGTTTTTCGGTATTTGTATACTTTGTTTGTTCGCACATCTTGGTCTTTTTTGTTCTTTTACTAAATTCTTTACATACTAATGGGTTTCGTGTCCTCTTTTTTGTCTTCAATTGCAGCCGACCGATGGAGGAAGATGTAAGTTCCTTCAGTCTGTTATGCTTTCAATTTTAGTACTTTCATCCAATATATGTTGCCTTTGCCTAATTGGTCTAGCCTCTATATTAGCACAAGTGTTAAAGAATCATGACTTGCTCTCGAGTCATTACCAACGCTTTTCATTGTATAATCTCTGCGGCTTCTTTTTCTTTTCGTCTACACAACTCTTTTAAGTTGGAAGAAAATGTTGTCCTTCGTATCGAAAAATCATGATATTTTTTTCCACAACTGTTCGACTAGTCCACATGAAGCAACTATTAGACTCTTTCAATTGAAGTTATTAATTTTTGGGTAAGGTTTTGTCATGTTTTTTTAATTAGTCTATTTATTTTTTAAACCTTTAGTTAAAAAGGTCGGCTTCATGTCAAATTTAAATATAACCAAATTCTACTGGTTGAATGATATTTTTATATATTGAGAGTTGATGCTCATAAACCATTTGACAAGTTCAACTGGCCTTTGTGTTTGGACCAGGAAGGCCAGATATTTTTTATGTCTTCAAAAAGAAATTTTCTTATTTTCTATCATTCACCTGGCTACCGTGAATGATGTTTCTTGAACCTCTAGTAGAGCAATACCAGTTCTATGTTGGGAATTCGTTGGTAGTTGGTCTTTTAAAAGGGTTTAATTATTAGCATTGTAATTTCTTTCTCAATAAAAATCTATTTGTTTCTGTTAAATGTGAAATTTTTGCTATCTTTCAGGTGCTATGATTAGCAAGAAATGATATGATTTCTTGAGACTAGTTTTGTACCTTTTTAAGTGAAACTGATGATCTTTTGATTCAGTTCTGTTTTCTCTTTCAACTTTGTTTCTATAGTTGGTTAATGTATTTTTTTCCCTATCCATTTGATGGTTGTTTACCAACTTCTTACACTTTTGCATTCTACTTATGAAAAAATGTTTAGTTTTTAATTAAAAAAAAATGAACTGTGACTTTTCCATGAAACTCATTTCAATAAGTAAATTACCATAAAGGTTTCATTTTTTCTTTCTTTCTAGTGTTAGCTTAATGTTCTCTCTCTAGAGTTTTTTTTTTTCTTGGTTTAATCTCTCGAGTCACCCTTCCTTAGTTTGTTCCTGTCATACTGCAAAATCCTTGGACTTGTGTTCTATTTTTTTTTTTGACTTCCAACTCTACTGAAGTGTTTCTACAAACACAATTACGAATTACTTGCTTTGAACTCTCTGCAGACTAGCAAGAATGAGGAAGAGGAGTTCAATACTGGTCCACTTTCCGTGCTCATGATGAGTGTTAAAAATAACACTCAGGTATGCATTTGTTTGTGTGTTTAACAGTTCCACTTGTAAATCAAGGCATAACTGTTCAAGTGAAAATGATGTTTATATGTTTTGGACCTTCTTGACAGGTTCTCATAAATTGCCGCAATAATAAGAAGCTTTTGGGACGTGTAAGGGCCTTTGACCGGCATTGTAATATGGTTCTGGAAAACGTTAGAGAGATGTGGACTGAGGTTTGTCTTATTGATGTGTGCTTACTATTTACTCTTTTTCTTGCTTAGACTCAAGTCATGGATCTTATGTTGTATTACTATGACCAGGTACCTAAAACTGGGAAGGGCAAGAAAAAGGCTCAGCCTGTTAACAAGGACAGATTTATCAGCAAGATGTTCCTGAGAGGAGACTCGGTCATTATTGTTCTTAGGAATCCCAAGTAAGAAGAGTTGATCATCTCATCATATGTTCGGTTTGGATTCTCAAGTCAACTCCATTTGTCTACCAATCTTTTTTGCTTGTCATCAAACTTTCATTTGATAGCCTGACGGTCTGCTAAGCTTGGGGCTATCTATATCAGTTTGTAGTTCGTTTTGATTTTTCATTCCCGCAAACCATTTACCAAATATTGTAACTCTAGAAAGTGTATTTGTTTAGGTATGGGAGATTATTAGTAGAAATGCCATATGTTTTTAACGTGTGTATTGAATAGAGTTTATCTTTGCAACTGTTGAGACGTTATCTGTTTTGATCACAAGTGGATATTATCATTCGTAATTACGAGGATCTTTTGGGCATGGTAGATGATGTGCTGTTTCTCTAGTCTTGTTCCTTGTTGCATATGTTCATGTGATACCAAGGAATCAAATTTTCATCGGGATGTCAGTGTTTGTTTGTTGTGTTCATAAATCTTAGGGTTCAGCAATCATCAGTTGCTTTTGCATTTGTGCACACTCAATTACTCTTCAACTTATGGTAATCGACATATGTTAGCTGTATTTCCTTCTTTTAGGACCTTTTCATATTTTTTTTATACGAGAAATTTCTCGTCTTCCCGTAGATTAGAAGGAAGGATATTTTCATGGTGAATTCACATCAACAACTCTTTGCAATGACTTGTGTAGAAGTGTCTAACAGTTGGTTTTTACTAATGGTGATGGTCTGGTTAGTTATATGTACAAATTTCACCTCACAAGTTAATAGTGAGTGTGAGCTTTAGTCTAAAAGTTTGTGTTGTTTCATTGACGTATGAGTATGGTTAACCCCTCTTTTGTGAAACCTTTAGATCAAATAGAGGATTTCCATAAAAGGATGTGAGAGTTGGGATATCACTACAAATTTGAAATGTTAGGTTTGTTAGATTTTCTTTGCTTTGTTAAATTTAATGGTGTTTAGGAAATGCTGTTAGATCTGGCACTATGTCTTTAAAAGTTAGATGAAATTCTAGATATTCGATGCTTGAGATAGAGAAAAGAATTTTGAGTTCAAATTATTGTAAGACCACAACTTTATTAGTTTGAGTTTCTTTTAATACAATCCCAAAATTGAAGTATAAATTAATATTTTTCATAAAATGAAATATGTACTGTTTATTTTTATTATTGTTTGGTTACACGAATTTATTCGAATCTTCTAAATATTTAATTTGTATAAGACTATTTTATTCCGGGGCTTATTGATTTCACATGTTGGTGTTAACTAATTTAATTCCATCAACTTTAGTATTTGTATATAAGACTATTTTCTTTCTCTCACTTCAACTAAACAAGCTTTCATCCAAACATAAAAACTTTTAATTCCAATATATTGACTTTATACTTCAACATCTTAAACTCATTTGTTGTTAAAATGTCTTAAATTAAATTTATTATTATCTCGTATTCATATGTAACTATTTATAAATATTTATGATTGTGATTCCAAGATTGAGAGAAGTGCATTTCCAAGATTGAGAGAAGTGCATTATGTAAACTATCTATTTTATTCACTCGAATAAAATTATGAATGTACCTAACACATCGTTAGTAATCATACGTACATATCTTTTATTTGTCAATTTTGTAACTTTCCTCGTTCAAATGTTTTACTTGTCAATTTTGTAACTTTTCCTCATTCAAATGTGAGTGAATAAAATTAACTCATCAGAAGCTTGAATTTTTCACCACCAAAGGTTCAACCACCTTTAACAACTCCACAATGACTAGAATTCGAACCCACACGACTTTGACTACTGATTCGAGGCAGAAGACAAGGACAAAGGGGGAATCCACCATACAATAGTGTTAAACCATTTCCAATCAGAATGTCTCATCGTACGAGGAAGTAAACACGAAGAAATCTACATAGATAATACAACGCGGATTGACATTTATAATAATGTATGCGCATTAGAGCCAAGGAGATGATACAAAATATAAGTCAAGAGCCAAGGAGATAATACAAAATACAAGTCAAACCTCAGGATTAATAACTCTCAGTGACAATATCAATCGCATAGCCGCCTTCTCAGCTGTCAATAATGCTGCTTGTGCAGTTCTTCCCAACAATTTCAAGCATTTTCGAACCTTCTGATGATGACCGCTATTCATGAAAGGATGTCATTCGCAGGCTGGCTTCGTGTCGAAGCTGCTCAAGCAGATTGCAAAGGCTTGGAATGCAGAAAGGGGGTAATGATAATCCATGGTGAAAATGTCTTTTCCGATTTTTCCAAACTGGAGAATTACCTTCTCTTGCTCTTCTACTGAAACATTGTGAGATTGATCAACAGCTGCAACAAGTTGAAAGTTCTTAACGGATGCAACAGTCACTCGTCCTCTGAAATTTAGGCACCAGCACTGCAGCTGCTCGTGCCATCTCGGTGCCTTGTTTTTAAGTACCAAGGATTCATCCGAGGCCCGAACTGCTGGTTCAGATTGGATCTTTGAGCCAAAGTCCTTGGTTGTTGAATCCTTTCTCATAGAATCGGACATGGAAGAAAGGTGGTCATCAAGAGAGTATGTGAATGATGTAGGTGTTGGGGCAGTGCCTCCCTCCTGAATTGAAGAGACTGGAATCGTTTGCATGATGCACTGCATTCTCCGAGGACCTCTAGTACGAAGAACATTAAGTTCATATGATATTGTACCTACGCTGTAGTTACATGCAGGAACCCTAGGAGAGACTTGCTTAGAGCGAAATCTGCGGCTTGACCGGCTATTTTGTCGAGCTGCAGGGTCACAAGGAGGCTGGCTGTCATAAATCGAGAACTTCGTACCCAGGAAATTAGACCTGACAAATGTTTGTAAAGTAAGTTAGCATGAGAAAAATACAAAGACAAAAAAAATGAAAGTCTATTAACACTCACCTTAATTTACCAACATAGGTACTACTAGCTCGAGAAAAGTCATCAGCTGCTAAGGATATGATGAAGTCAGTACCAGCTGCTCTCCTGACCCTCTTAGCTGCTAACAACAATTTATCCTTTTCATCCTCCGCTGTCAATTCAATTTGTGTCATGAGTCAAAAGAAAATATTCATATTCCATAACTTTCCAAAAGTATATTTGCGTCAAGGCATGAATAAGTGGTCTATCAAGTCAGACTTTTGTTCTAGAAACTAATGACTATAAAGTACGAAGGGACATGGTCAAAAAAATGTCATCCAAAAGAATCCAATCTAATTGAGCATTTTCATCCATCAATAGCTGTTCATCTTAAAAGAGGAAATTCCCAAGTGAAATAAAGAAAAAAGAAATGCTAGTTAGGCTCAATAACAGACAAAAACAGTAGAATTGTTAATGGCAAAAAATGGATTCCCAGAAGCATGACGATAGCAAATTGCCATCTTTACATATAACCTTGGTTATTTAAAAACTGCTGGATAAGTTATTCCGTTCTTTTTTCCTTCAAATTCATCAACGACAATATATTGAACTGTGAACAGAAATGACTTACAAGGAACCAAACCAAAGTAAAGGAGGTAGGTTGAAGTTGCTCTATCTCTTCTGATGAAGCACTGAAATGGAGACTCCCGAGGGCCAGGCTTTAATTGTAAACAGAAAATCAAAACATGAATATGAATATGAACATGAAAATGAAAGGATTTCACCAAAAAGAGGGGGGGAGAAGGATAAACCACAATACCTGCTTTAATGAGATTGGAAATGTGAGCCTTCCACATTGCTCAGGAGTTCTGATAATCTCCTTTGTAATGGTTCTCCAAGACCTACAAACTGAAGCACAAAAAACAACTACAGCTCGTGCAGGCCACGAGGTTTCACTCTCTTCCACTCTTCGGATGATGTCTAAAAGTAATTCGGGGGGAAGATTTGCCCATCGACCTTGCTGAATTAACTCCAATGGAGAAGGTTCTTGATCCGGTGCAATGTGTGACATCGTCCGGTTTCGCCAATGCCTACTCCCTTCTTCTCCTCGCTTAGAAATGCTCCCAATTCCATCTTTCATCTCTCGCAGCTCTCTAACAAAGCTTTTAAGCGACATCTTTCTCCAGCATAAGCAAGCACGCTTTCTGTCAAAATCAAGCCTCCCACCGACCACCCTAATTAAATCAAACATACAAAGGGAGAAAGTTGAACGACAAAGGAAACTAAAGTGGAAAAAGAAACTTAAAAATGTATGTTCTCACGAACAAAGATTACAGCTATTAAATTAAACTAGTGCAGCCATTCATACCACTTAATTAAAGAACTTAACTTTCAACACGAACGCTAGCTCCAATTGAAAGGGTTTTATGATTCCATAGATATGATACAGCTATTTCATCATAAATTTACTCAGAGCACACGATAAAAACAAGGGCAGATTACAATTTCCTCTTTACAACCTCAAAAGTAAAACTTGCTTTACTCATATTTTCGAGGCTAGGTCAAAATTTCCCATCAGGGATCCGGGGAGAACCGTATGGATTCAGTGATCTCACACACAGATTCTCATTGATTCCATAAATAAAAACCTCACAATTACTCAAATGCCGCTAAAAACCTCGAAGAAGAAACCAACCTGTTCAAAGATCAGGCAGATCGAGAACAGAAAACAGCTGAAACCCAGAACTTCCTGTCCACAATGCGTTCTTAAAAGAGATGGAGGAGGTGGTTGGGAAGAAGAAATCCCTCCAGATCAGAAGAAGAACATGGATCGAGACGGAGAAACAGGGGGAGACATGAAATCTTAAACCAAGTATCACCAATTGGACTACATGGAAACCCCAGATCCCGTGGTGGTCGCCGTTGGAAAACCGTGAAGAATCAGCATGGTGAAGTGAAAAAAAATGGAGCGGAGAAGAGGAAGAAGAAGAGGGTGAGGGAGGAACAGCGAAGCAAAGGAGTGCTTGGCCACCACCAGAGGCTGAGAGCTTCAATCACAAGACATGGCCCAGCCTTCTCGACCTTAAACGGATCCAGCCAATTTCTTCTTCAATTCTTTCTTCTTTTTTTTTTCTTCTCATTTTTATTTCTTAATTTCTATTTCTATCTTTATCGGACTTTTCAATATCCATTACTATATTATATCATTGTTATTTATTATTATTTGTTGTTGCATTTTTCTCTTTGATTATAGTTATAGCTCTAAGAATCAAAATATTTATTTTAAATTACAAAAACTCAAAAAAATACAAAATACAAAATACAAAATACAGTAAACATTTAAATTTTGTACATGAATAGAATTTTATCCGTATTATCCGTATTTGTTCCAACTTTTGATAATACGTCAGTTTAATTTTGAAAAATATCTAATACATCTTCTTAACTTTACATTTTATAGTTCAATAAATTCCTAAATTTTTGAACATGCATGCATGATAATCGAACAACTTTGTAAAATTTACTAACTTCTTAAACATTTCTTCTATGTCTATCACATTAATTATCAATTGATTAAGTGGATGTTTTGTCATATTTGAAAACTTAAAAATTTATTACAAACCTAATAAAAACTAAATTTCTATTTTTATTTTAGTTTTAAAAAATTAAATCTATAAATACTCAAATCAATATCACTTTATAATCTACTTTTCCACAATAAATACTAAAACTTAAATAGTTAGAGAGGTGTAAAATTGGAATGAAGTAAGATGGGTTGTAATATTAATTTAAAGGTAGAATTTTGGTTTAGATGATGAGAAAATGGGTGTAATTATTAGTGAATGGCAAGGAAGAAGCGAATCTAGTGGGTGCCTCTGCCTCATCGCTCAGAGTTCACAAAAAAGGCAGACTTTAATGGCACGTGTGAGTGTGCGAATCAACACGTAGTTTATTTATTTATTTAACTATTTAACTATAATCCATAATTTAATATACACAGCTGGCATCCATTCTATCCACATCGGCGAGATTTGAACGTCAAATCAGAACCGTTGAATTATTGTTCGACTATTTTTTTTAACGTGGAGATTGCACTCCACAGCTCCCATCTGATCCCATCACTCATCACTCACCACTCACCTATATCACACCATAAATTAAAGCCCAAAATTAAAATTTAATTCTATATGTTTCCATTCCTCTCTCGTCGTCGTTCACCCCACCATGTACTAGGTTCTGTAGTATCTGCAGGATGATGCTTCGCTGCCGGACATCACCTTCCTCTGGTGGCGCCTATCTGGAAGTGGGTTTTTACCTTTTTCAACTTAAAGAGCATCGCGACGGGGAGGGGTTGGATGATTCTCAATTTCTCCGTGATGAAAATTGTCCTGAATGTCGACTGCGGGTTTGGCCAATTTCACGGCTGATGTTTAATTTATACCCAAAACCTTGACTTTGGAATTGGGTGGGATTAGGGGACTTGCAGAAGATGGGGAAAGCGACATCAATGACGACGGAGAGGAGATTAGCCATTTCCACGGATTGGAAAATGGAAAGTGATGATTCTGAAATTTATGGAGACAATCAGAAGTTATTGGTGGCGTTGATTTTGTAGGAGAGATTCACCGGTGAGGAGACAAACAAGAAAAGAGAAAAAAATCCACCCAATAAGTAAAATTATTTTTAAAAAATCATGTGCTGACTCTGTTCAGATGTGTAGATATTGATTTAATAGTCTTAAATCTATTACCGATAAAAGTTTATCAGATTTTGACACCAATTTTAATTACCCTTAAACGTGTTATAACAAAAATTTACTCAATAATCCTTTTGTTGGTTAATTAACTATTGAATTAACTAAACAACCCATTAGAAATGTTTTTGATACATTCAAGATGAAAACGTTCATTTTAAAATTTCAGTGAACAAAACAAACTATAAGTTCAAACTTTGAAGGTTAAAAATGTATTTTATCCTTCTTTTACACTTTTTATTTAATTTAGAATACGACATCCAAGTTATATTCAAGTTTTGTCTATAGAATCATTGGATCAATTCAATCCAACAAATGATAAAGATAGTTGTAAATATAGCAATTATATTCAAAATAATTATGTACATAACAACGTTTTAAGAAATTTACAAATATAACAAAATCTGTCAGTCTATCAATGATATAAATCCATCACCGATAAACATTGATCTATCGGAGTGGTTTATCATCGAAGTCTATCACGGATGGATTTGGATATATTTGTAATTTTTAAAAATATTATTATTCTTAAAACTGTCACCAACTATAATGATCAAAAATAGAATATTTGAACTCAATTCAACTCAAATAAATTGGTAGGTCAAAGTCATCCCAAACCACACATTGGGTTGGGTTGATGGAGGACTACTCTAAAAGTAACAATGAATAATTTTAATGACGTTATAGTATACATTTTGACAAATAATAAAAAAAAAAAGAAGTTTTTTTTTGCCTCCATTTTTATCAAGAAAAGAAAAAGTATTTTTAGTTGGGATTAATTAATGGTGAAAATCAAAGGGGGCAGTGGTTACCAAGAAGGTTAAGGAAAGAAAGTGAATTAAGCAATGTAAGCATGAATTCAGGAGGAAAGGGCAAAAGAAGCTTTAAAGTAAACTCTCTCTCGCTCTAACTAATTTCCACCCTTTTTCAACCCTTAACTTTGGGTCCAAACATTAAACACTGGGGCCTACCTTAACAATCCCTATCAATTATTATTAATCAATTTTTTAATTAGTTTTTTTTCACAATATATATTATATATAAAAGAAAGTACCCTTTTACTCAAATTCTCCTCCATTGTAATGTAATAATACTATGAATAAGTAATTTGATAAGATTGTCAATGTCAATACTATTTTATTTAGCTATAGTTTTATTTACCAATATGCACATATCTTAAATGTTTCAGAGATATGAGTTCGGTACACTTATTTTTCTTTCACCCTTTTAGTTCTTATCTTTCAAGAAAGAAAAATGGCCCCTCATTTTCACTAAATGTATAACTACGCATTATCTTGTTCTCAAATAAGATAACTGGCTACACATTTTTTAAATAAAAGACAAATGTTGAACATGTTTTTATTTGTTCTTCACGTCCATATAAGCAATCATAACAATAATTCCATTGACATCTCAAAAAACTAGGTATAGGAAAGAATAATCATAAGATAATGATCCTTTTCAATTTATGTAAGAAAATGAGAATGATGAATAGACAATGTTCGTAATCCAATTATGTTTTTCCGAAAAAAAATAACAGAAAAACGTTATCAGATAGGTCCTAAACAACTTTTTTGTGCAACAATGTAACTTTGTAATATATGAATTGAACATAAGTTCAAGTGAACAGCAAGTCTAACTTTCTCTTTCATTTGGAAATCTCAACCTCCAAGTTAGTCAAAAGCAAGGCAAGTAGTCTCTATCAGTATTTTGCTTGCAAGCTTTGGCTATGGAGACCCTTCCACAATTCCTACCAACTTCTTATTAAAAGACCTTCAAAATCAGCGCAGCTTTTTGAATGGTATAAATATTTGGCATTGTTCACATTTGAAATCATTCGTTATCATTCATATTTACATTACCTCAAAAATTATCATTGCCAAAAGAAAATGGCCAGCTTGGTTTGGTTCGTTCATCGTCTGACATTTCTCTTTGTTGCTAGTTGTATAGGATTAATCTCATTTTCTGTAGAAGCTGCAATAAAGAGATATCAGTTTGATGTGAGTTATAAGTTATTTCAATAGCTGTAGAAATAACATATAGACAAGGATATAGAATCTTGAGCGATCAATTTTATTTAACTTTCCTTTCTTATGAGATTTGTTTCTCAGGTTCAAGTGCAGAATATAAGTAGATTGTGTCATGCAAAGCCAATTGTCACTGTAAACGGGAAGTTCCCAGGGCCGACAATATACGTACAGGAAGGAGATCGAGTTCTTGTCAATGTTACGAACCATGCTCAATATAACATGTCAATTCATTGGTAATAATGAGACATGGACCTTAATGACACGAGTGAAAATTGACCCCTCCTCCCCCTCCAAAAAAAAGGTTCTTATCTCAGTCACCTTCTGTATTTTATGCAGGCATGGATTGAAGCAGTATCGAAATGGCTGGGCAGATGGACCTGCTTACATTACGCAATGTCCTATTCAGAGAGGAAACAGCTATACCTATGATTTCAATGTCACAGGACAAAGAGGCACATTATGGTGGCATGCACACATTCTTTGGCTAAGGGCAACAGTTTATGGAGCAATTGTCATATTGCCCAAGCAAGGAACCCCTTATCCATTCCCTCAGCCAAACGGAGAATTTGAAATTCTTCTAGGTTAGTTGAGAAAATTTACTAGAAATTATCTTGTTTGGATCATTGTGTGGAAATGAAAATTATGATGGAATTGATACCTCTGGTGCAGGAGAATGGTGGAATAATGATGTCGAGGCAGTTGTCAACCAAGGATCGCGCATGGGACTGCCACCAAATATGTCTGATGCTCACACAATCAATGGCAAGCCAGGGCCACTCTTCCCTTGTTCAGAAAAACGTAAGAAATACTAATTGGAGAAAGGTTTTGGGTCTTCAAACACCAGGTTCAGTGAACAGAGCACTGATAATGATTTGGTTGTCCTTTGCGATTCATTTTCAGATACTTTTGCCATGGAGGTTGAAGCTGGAAAGACATATCTCTTGAGAATAATAAATGCTGCCCTCAACGACGAGCTTTTCTTTGCCATTGCTGGTCACAGCATGACAGTCGTAGAGGTTGATGCAGTTTACACGAAACCATTCACTACACAAGCTATACTAATTGCACCAGGACAGACCACAAATGTCTTGTTGCAAGCCAACCAAGCACCTAATAGATATTTCATGGCTTCCAGGTCGTTCATGGATGTTCCAATTCCTGTGGACAACAAAACAGCCACCGGTATTCTCCAATACAGAGGAATCCCAAACACAGTCCTCCCAACCCTTCCCCAATTACCAGCCTCAAATGACACGTCATTTGCTTTGAGCTACAACAAGAAGCTGAAAAGCTTAAACTCACCTCAATATCCTGCTAACGTTCCACTCAAAGTTGACCGAAAGCTTTTCTACACGATTGGTTTGGGCCAAAACGAGTGCCCCACGTGTCTAAATGGAACCCAACTCGTTGCTTCATTAAACAACATCTCTTTTGTGATGCCTCAAATTGGTCTTCTTCAATCTCATTACTTCAATATCGGTGGAGTATTTAGAACTGATTTCCCAGACAGACCTCCAACTCCATTCAACTATACTGGAGCACCACTGACCGCTAATCTGAGAACTGCAGTGGGCACGAGGCTTAGCAAGATTGCATTCAATTCTACGGTCGAGCTGGTATTACAGGACACCAATCTTCTTACTGTTGAGTCCCATCCATTCCATCTCCATGGCTACAACTTTTTCGTTGTTGGAACGGGGATCGGGAACTTCGATCCAGCCAAAGATCCTGCAAAGTACAACTTGGTTGATCCTGTCGAGAGAAATACAGTTGGAGTTCCAACTGGAGGATGGACTGCCATCCGATTTAGAGCTGATAACCCAGGTGGATATTGATATTATTGACTTTAAAAAAGGAACAAAATTGAAATATGACTTGTGGAAACTATATATATATAAATACCTCATATCATTTTCATAATGAACTTACAGGAGTCTGGTTCATGCATTGTCATCTTGAAGTCCACACAGGATGGGGTCTAAAAACAGCATTTGTGGTTGAAGACGGACCTGGAAAAGATCAAAGCATTCTTCCACCCCCAAAGGATCTTCCACCATGCTAACCTTTGTACCCAGCAAAACGGAAACAAAAAGAGAGAAGAAAAAGGGGTGTAGAAAACACAGTGTTCTTTTGATTCCTACTCAAGTTGAAGGAAATTTCTTTGCGACTTAAAATTATAATAAGATGCCAAAAATATTCTATATTGTTATCATTCTTTGCCTCTTCGTTCATAATCTAAAGCAATGTTGTGTTTGAGAAACAGGAAACCAAATCGCAAGAAGCCTGGTCTGAGGCTTACTTTTGAAGAAATGTTATGTTGCATAGCCAAGTTGGGGTGAACTAACATTTACTTCAACTATTAAGATGTAGTTGCGGTGAACTAGAGTCTACTCAATAAAAAAGAAAAAGAAAAAGAGGCAATTTCTTTTGTTTAGAAAGGGAAACGAGCCTCTCCATTAAGATGGTGAATAAACAATAACACAAAAAGACCAATTAATTTATAGGAACCAACAGAACACCTTTTTCTTTTGTTCCTGGGTGGAAGAAGGATTCATTGTAAATACATCCAAGGAAGCAATCCAAAGCAAACAAGACTAGATTTCAACCACATCAGTCAACAACCAATACTAG
Source organism: Cucumis sativus (assembly GCF_000004075.3). Lineage (NCBI taxonomy): Eukaryota > Viridiplantae > Streptophyta > Magnoliopsida > Cucurbitales > Cucurbitaceae > Cucumis > Cucumis sativus. The sequence goes on from NC_026658.2 coordinate 3,762,859, forward strand.
ATTGTGATCAAAGCCTGACACAGCTTGCACAACATTACAATTCTCGAGGCTATCCAGAAAAACTGGCTCAGACTCATCACTGGAACTTCCTAACCCAAGTCTACCATCCCTTCCACATCCCCAAACCCACACTTCTCCCTTAGAGCCAAGAGCAATTGAATGTGCACGACCTCCTGACAATGATATAGGTGTTTCCCCTGCTAATCCTTCAATCGCCAATGGGATATTGTTTGGTCCTACTCTTCCAAGTTGAGACGTCTGATTCCATCCCCATGAGATGACACTCGTCGCATCTCTTATGTCTTTGTTTGAAGTATCTTGGCATAATGCCAGAGAATGACCAAGTCCTGCGGCTATAGATTTTACATGGAAACTTGAATCAACTGGTAGCAACCCCAAATCTTGTGTAACTCTTCCCAATTGCCCATAAATGTTGCTTCCACAGCTTAGGAGGGTACCATCGCCTGAGAATTTGATATTGGCATTAAACAAAATAGACAAATGTTTGGGTACTAATATGAAAGTGATTAGCTCCATTGTTACTTACGACAGAGAACCAAGGAATGATCAAGTCCACATGCAATGTCTACCACTTCAACGGCAGTTTCATCTTCCACCAAATGAGGTTCCCATATAATTGGCATATTTTTCTCTTCTTCCATCGATTCCAAAACCAACCTTTCAGCAAGCTCAATGTTGGGTTGTTCTTGGCCAGTTGTAGATCTATATGAACTTGAATCCAAAGGAGACATCTTCATCGTTCTTCCAACATTTCCCAATCTGCCATCAGCATAATAACCCCACCCGAACAGTTTCCCATCCTCACTAAATGCAAGTGCATGTCCCCAACCAAAAGAGACCTGCCAAGAATATCAAGTTATTTTATGTTAAAGATTCCAAAAGGTTTAAATGGCAGTACAAGAGCTTGTGCTTTTTTTTTTCCTTTTGCTATATTTTTGGAATGTCAAATGTGGATGAGAAAACAAGCCAGCCAACCTTAACTATCTTTTCACCTTCAAGTGCTTGAACTCTAGAGGGTATAACAGCCTCTGTGACATCTTCTCCAAGACCAAGCTGTCCACGCTTAGATTTTCCCCAAATCCACAAACTTCCATCATCCCCAAGAGCAGCAGAGACAACACCTGAGGCAAATGCTGAACAAATGTTCACTTGGTCCAGCCCTATCACTCTCTTTGGTACATTCCAAGAATCTCTGTCGAAAATGATATAACCAAAACATCAGCACAGCTTCAAATTCTAAAATGGATAATGGAAGGTTAACATCAAACTATGAGAAATGATATGGTTCCATCAATATATCAGCAAATTTACGATAACTATTTTTACGAACTGAACTAATCATAGCCTAATTTTTATGACATTCTAGTCAACATATGAGCTAGTAACTTTTAGTCGAACACTAGGATGAAGTAAGCATTTCTTGATCTATACCTTCGAATATCATATAGAGAGCTTTTTAACATTGAGTAAAAGAAATCAACTTAAAATAGCGATCACATTTCTTAAAAAGTATAAGAAAACCAGCATAGATTGTGCAAGAACTCTAATCGCGCTTGAGAGAGGGAGAAATAAAGCTACCTAGGGGAAGCAAAGCCCCGGCCCAGCTGCGCTTCATGATCTCTGCCCCAAGCCCAGAGACAGCCCTGCGAATCAAGGGCGAGAGAGTGATAGTGCCCGGCGGCTACAGTTGTAACGTGGGAAGGAAGCCCTGGGACGGTGGTGGGCTCGTAAGCGGAGCCACCAATGCCAGTGAGCGAAGTAGGCAAGCCGATTGCGCCATGGCTACCATCTCCAAAACTCATAACCGCCCTGCTGGATATACATCTTCTTCCGAAGTGGATGATTGAGATTCCCCTTCGCTGTTCCCTCGCCAGAATTCGAATTCCAGCAATCATCTCTCTCCATAATCCAATTTTGTTCATTAAAATTATAATAACCCACAAATCTACAATTTGGCTTCCATAACCGATTCTAAAAAAGACATTGAGTTTAAGCAACGATAATTATTGGTATGTACCCTATATACAAACTTTTTAACTTCACCAATATATTAACTTCATATTTGATAGCTTAACTTTACAGGAGTCGGATGTTAGCTGAGTGCTGGTGCTATCAGCTTTAGTTGTTGTGTGCATTCCGCCAATGATATGACACATTGTTTGGCTTGTGCACACTGAAGATGTGATTAGGGTTACTTGTAGTATTTCGAATTCTCTGTTCATGCTCTTAATGGGAAGGTTTGGGATGGTTGTTTGTTTGATTTATGCAATATTTTAAAAAAATAACTTAACAGTAACGCTTTGTAAGCGAGACTAAACTTACATTTAACCCTCCACCTTTTCATAAATTGAAAATCTAAATCATTACAAGTTGTTAGTTAACATAAGTTAATTTTAATCAAGGTTGAATTACATTTTATGTTATAAAGTTAAATACATAATCTTGTAAAACCATCTAATCTTTCAATTCAAATTGAGTTTATTCAACGTCACCTCGTTGATTTTTTCTTTTAATCAAATAAACAAAAACCTAAAAGTAGATGCACTCAACTCATAGCTTAAACAATACCATGAAATATGGAGAGAAAAAGAGTGGTATATGTTTTGTGGTAGCAGTAATTATGATAATGTAGACCATATGGCAAGAAATAGTGAATAGGAGTGATAAAAATGAATGTACAAATTTGCAAACTTTATTTTCCCAAAAGTCTCTCCACCCGTTAAGATACTGAAACGGACGGTGGAGATGGAATGATTAGAAGTACTCCACTTTTGGGGAAATATCTACTAAATAAATAATATAAATATCTTTCATTTCCAGTTCCATTGTTGAGAGCTCGCGAACTATCTGCTCCACCAATCCAAGTGAAACAAAAACCGAGGGCGGCGTCACCGATCCTCTTCACCGGCTGCCAAAATAGATTCCGATCGCAAGCGCAAGAAATCGGCTCATTCGATCTCCTCTACGGATCGAACTGCGAAGGAAAAGCGTAGTACCAGCAAGAAAAACAAGATGTCCTCTTCGGCGGCCACCGCTCAGGTTAGAGCATCGCATATACTCATAAAGCACCAAGGTTCGCGACGTCCTGCTTCCTGGAAAGATCCGGAAGGCAGAATTATCAAGAATACCACTCGTGAGAGCGCCGTCTCTCAGCTTACTGTCATTCGAAACGACATCATTTCCGGCAAGGCTAAGTTTGAGGATATTGCTACTCGCATCTCTGACTGCAGCTCTGCCAAGCGTGGCGGCGATCTAGGTTAGCTCATTAACCTCTTCTTTTTTTTTTTTTGCTCTTTTTTTTTTCTGATCGTTGCGTACTCGTTACTTTTTATTCTCCATTTCTTGTCTGATTGGTGTAATTTTCAGTCCGGAATTAGGTTGCTTTCACTTTATCATGCATTGAGCCTTGAGCCCTGGACTTAACTGTGAGAAATATTAGGCTCACGTTTGATGAAGTACGATTTTTCTACTTTGGGTTGCTCGCAATTGCTTTTGTTCTTCTCATGGAAACAAACGTTTGAATTCGTAGCCAAATTCCAAAAACAAAAATGAAAACCCGCTTTATTTGGCTTGGATTTTGAGATCGTTTATAAAAAGTAAAATTGAACACAAAAAAAACTTTTTGGGGAAGTTGTGTTTAAGTTTAATTTTCAAAACCCAATAATTTAAAGCACAAATGATTATCGAAGGGCCGTAGTTTTAGGGTTTTGGTTTGTTGAAGATTTAAGATTCAGGGGTTGAACTTTATTGGGGATATGTGTCTATATTTATGTATTTGCTTCATTCAAGTGTGGGATTCATCTCGTTTTGGTTGGACAGAATACCCTTGAGTATGATTATATCCTGCCACTCTCTTATTTGCTTTGTTTGTGTTGAATTGTTATTTCTATGAGTGAGGAACCGTATTATATCTCAGTTTCTAAGTTGAATTTTTTACTTACTTTATGAAAAACCAACTATCATCCTGCATTGACGCTCGAAGAATTACCACATGATTGTGATAGATCTGGTTATCTTCTTACTTTTAGAACCTGGAAGTAGGTTGATACACTGTGATGAATATTGTGTGGACCATTTTACTTGAAAACCAATGAAAGGATGACTTAATCAGTGGTTGATTTTAGTTAAATGGGTTTTGTTTACGTGCTGTCAGTTGGTTAAACTAACGTTCAATAGGAGAATCTATCTTCAGCTTTTCTCATATATTTAGCAACAAGCAAGAACATCAGCACTTTGAAATTCTCTATTTGGAATTCTATGAGATCTATGAACTTAAATGAAAGCTTTGAAAAAAGCTTACTCTCATACGACTTCATTTTCAAAACACGCCAAAAATGCAATTCCTTTTTGTTAAAATTGGATTTTCTTCTTCTTCTTATACTTTACCTTACAAGTAAGAGAGAATTAAAGAGAAAAATTTAGAGTCTTGTTAATATGTTTTGCCTCCGCTCAGTTTTTCTCTCCACCCTTGCTTGTCTGCTAGAAATTTGTAGTTATGTACTCAGCCCTACAAGCCCAGTTGATAAACTCCCGAAGTGTAATTATGTTTGGCGTTCAATAGCAGGTCTTTCGACAATTTCTTGGATCAGAAGGATATGTCGTGATGTGTTATTCATTAATAGCTGATACTTTATCCTAGCAATTGTGTTTGTATGGGTTAGGTTAACATACACAATATAGAACGTATCTAAATGACCAACACAAAAATGTTATTACAGGTCCTTTCGGGCGTGGCCAGATGCAGAAGCCTTTTGAAGAAGCAACATATGCCCTCAAGGTTGGAGAGATAAGCGACATTATTGATACTGACAGTGGAGTTCACATCATCAAGCGCACTGCTTAAACTTCTCTCATGAATCTCATGGCTTTACTTATGAAGCATTTAACCTATTGGGCCTTTGGCCAAATCAAAGTTGTTCAAGTAAGATTTGTTTCTTCTGCTTCACGCCACACGAATTTCGTACTATAATACTCTTGATAATTCATGTTGTGATTTGGTTATAGCTACTTTGTTTCAGTGACTCTGAAGTTCGATGCTTTTTTATGCCATTGAATTTTTGCCTTTGTAAACGCAACAACATTAACATTAAAGCTGGTTGTGGATTTTAAATTTATCGTGCCTATAACTACTCTATATTTGTTTTTTTAGTTTGACGCGGGATGAAAATACGATGTTCTCAAAACATCTGATCTCGTAGTCAAAAGTTTAAAGTTGCATTGTATTCGTTTGGCTTGTTGTTCTGGAAAGTGGAAAGGATAGGAAATGAACTTTTTGGTAACATTTTTTTTCTTCTCTTCCTGAAAAATGAAAAATAGAAATTTACCTGAATTCTTTTGGTAACGGTTTATAAATTAGATGACATTGCAATTCATGTGACTTAGGAACTCTTGAGATAAAGTTAGAAATTTTGATGGAATATTTATTGAGTTTAATTAATAAACAAAAGTCAATTTACCTATTTTCTTATAAAGTGTAAATACTTTTTTCTTTTGTAAGAACTATGGTGGAATGTGAGATTTGATTTTTGCAATTATTTTGAATTTTTAAGAATACTTAATTCTCTCTTTATTAACATTATTTTCAATTCTTGTTCATTTACTTTGGTTGATATTCATTTAACCAAAGATAAGTTTAAATCAATATTCGTGTTTTTAGGAGATTTGATTTATTTTCTTTTATATTGTTTGATATACAAGACGGTGGATTGTTCGATGACATGTTCATGTACTTGTTGAATATATTTAGTTTTATTTCTAAAAGAATTCAAATCTATATCAAACTTGTTGTGTTGTATATTTTAAATATTCCTTTTCTTTTCCTTTAAATCTTTTTGTTGATTCTTGCTTTTTTTCAGGAACTATTTTGGAATTTTTGAAAAAAGCTGTGTTGGTCATGGTTTTCAAAATAAACTCTTTTAGAAAGTTAATGATAAGGGGAACCATTTCTTGCAATAAATATTTTTTTTATAATAAATGTTATTTTAAATAAAAAAACTTTGAAAAGTATCTACAAATATGATAAGATATCGTCGAACTTAGTTCAACTGGCACCGATTCAAATTTCCACTTCAACATTTATTACAATGCCTTTGCAAAAAAAATTGGTAAGATATCATAACTTATCATAGACTATTACAATTGATTAAGATAGACTATTATTTGTATCTTTATGGTATAAGATAAATCTAGTAGTTTGTCTATATCTATCGTCTATATCTTTCGTCGTTTTTTTGTAGATACAACGGTTATTGAGCTGATCTTTTCTTCTTGCATAATAATTACTATTTATTATTTGATCTTTTCTTCTTGCATAATAATTACTATTTATTATTTAGTCAATTTCAATCCAATTTAACTTTTAGTGATTTAAGTTTGAGAGAGACTAAATGTAAGATTGATTTAAAGTATAAATACTTAGAATTAAATTTGAAAGTCTCATTAAATTCTTTTGAAACAAGTAGTCACGGTTTGAATCCAAAATTAATGGTAAGATATTTTGACTTTTCTCTTAAATTTAAGAGTATTGTTAGAACTTTTAAAATGAGATTTTTAAAAAGGAATTTCATACTTCATAGATATTTTTCATTATTAGGCTAAGTTAAATTTATATAATTTTAAAAAGAAAAATTATTTTAGATAATAATGCTTTAAAAATATATAAATACAGTAAAATATCATAGTTCATATATGATAGATTGCAATCGTTTACTTGTTATGATTATTTATGTTAGGATGGATACAATATTACTTTTTATGATTATCTATGTTATGATGGATACAAATAATATTATATCGCAAACCTATGGAATGTGATATTCTACTATTTTGTTCATTTTACTACATTTGAAACTAAATTTTACATTTTCTTTTTAACTCAAATTAGTTTGTCGGTTTCATTTGGACATCTTGCTTACATGCTTAAATCTTCCTCTTACTTATATTGTAAGTCATGTGTATTGGATCTTGCATCAACTTTTACTAAAATCAAAATTCTATGGAACCAAACACAAATAAATGTATAAGTTTTGCAATTGACTATTGACCATGCAATCTAAGACTTCTATCACAAATACATTAAACACTACAAAGGGGTTTAAGCACCATCACAATAATTAATATGTTAAAACTCCATTTTGATCCTTATACTTTAAAATTTATTCTATTTTAGTCGTAGACCTTAAATTTAATCCCTTGAAATGAACTTTTATTGAAACTGATTATATACTCGCAGACATTTTTATGCAAGGAATCACCATATGTGAATTTGTATTTATACAATATATGAAATGTAAAAAAAAAAAACATAATAAAGATTTATTGAGAGTCTAGGGACTAAATTTACGATTTATTGAGAGTCTAGAGACTAAAATTAGACGTTTGAAAGTACAGACACTAAAGTTGAACAAACTCTAAAGTATAAAAACCAAAATGATATTTTAACTTATCTAATACTATTTTCCTCGCATGAATACATATTTAGATAGAAACAACATATGAACCAAAAACACAAGAACTAAAAGTCATAATCAACATTTGCCAAACAAATCTACAACAAAACTTTCACACGATCAAATTGATCAAATTTGAGTTAGACTTTTTGGTTTCTTTCATCTTAAAGCAGCAAGAAGAAAGCCCTTAACTAAACCCACATGTAAACATGAAATGCATTTACAAGTAAACCAAAATGAAAGCATAATTATGAAAAACTCAATAGTAATTGCATCAATATTGAAGTCTATGGAAATAGAGTGTTGACCATAAGGATGATTAAAATAAAAATGGGAAGAATATAATATACCCTTCATAGATGTGAGGTGGCACGTTTTGATTGGGTAACCCAGGTGTTGTATAGAAAGAAGTTGGGTGTCCACTCGCTCACACTGGATTCAAACCCCTTCTCCTTTACGCGGCTACTATAATTAGAGCTTTCACCCTTCTCTTTCTTCTTCACATTTCTCTCTTTCTCTTCTCATTTCTTCCAGATCCGATTCATCCATCAATGGCTTCCATCGCCGACGGTACCAGATCTACCTCCGATACCAATGGCAAGGCCGCTGAACCGGCGGAGAAGCGACGGACGGCCTTAATTACTGGCATTACTGGTCAGGATGGTTCCTACCTTACTGAGTTCCTTCTCGATAAGGGCTATGAAGTCCATGGATTGATTCGGAGATCTTCCAACTTCAATACTCAACGAATCAACCACATCTATATCGATCCTCACAATGCTAATAAGGCACGAATGAAGCTTCACTATGCTGACCTTACTGACGCCTCCTCTCTCCGTCGATGGCTTGATATTATTCTTCCTGATGAGGTTTATAACCTCGCAGCTCAATCTCATGTTGCTGTTTCTTTCGAAATTCCGGATTATACTGCTGATGTTGTTGCCACTGGTGCTCTACGTTTGCTTGAGGCTGTTCGATCTCATATCGCTGCTACTGGTCGTAGCCACATTCGATATTACCAAGCGGGATCGTCTGAAATGTTTGGGTCTACGCCGCCTCCTCAGTCGGAGACGACTCCATTTCATCCTCGATCTCCTTATGCTGCAGCGAAATGCGCTGCGCATTGGTATACTGTTAATTACCGTGAGGCCTACGGGATTTTCGCTTGTAATGGGATACTATTCAACCATGAATCGCCTCGCAGGGGAGAGAATTTCGTGACGAGGAAGATCACACGAGCTGTAGGTCGGATCAAGATTGGACTGCAGAGCAAGCTGTTCTTGGGGAATCTGCAGGCGTCGAGGGATTGGGGTTTTGCAGGGGATTATGTGGAAGCGATGTGGATGATGCTGCAGCAAGATCAACCTGATGATTACGTGGTTGCGACGGAGGAATCTCATACGGTGAAGGAGTTTTTGGAGGTGGCATTTGGGTATGTTGGATTGAATTGGAAAGATCATGTAGTGATCGACAAGAGATACTTCCGGCCGGCGGAGGTTGATAATCTGAAGGGTGATGCAAGCAAGGTGAAAAGGGTATTGGGATGGAAACCAAAAGTTGGATTTGAGAAGCTGGTGAAGATGATGGTGGATGAAGACGTTGAAATAGCCAAGCGAGAGAAGGTATTGGTTGACGCTGGCTATATGGATGCACAGCAACAGCCTTGATTGCTTCAGATCAGATAGAACCAACCAACCAACAACCACTGTACGCTGCAAATTCCCCGATCCTAATGTTCTTCAAATGCAACCTTATTGAGTAGAGTAATATAGTTTTGATTTGCAGAATTCATTGTCCCTGCTTTTCTTTGTGTTATTTAATCTTATATAATGTTCTTTCACAATCAGTTGTTGCATCTGTTCTCAACTCAACATGTGTTCACAAAAATGTTATTAATAAATACACTACACTACTTCTTCTTTTTTCCCATCTCTGTTCTTCTCATGAATCCAAAATTCGTGATTGCATTATTTTTAAATGGAGTTTCTGACAAATCAACCTTTAAAAACACTTAAAAATTCAGGCTATAGCTTAGGTGAAAGCACCGACAGTGCCATCTTACAATCAATGTGATTTATCGAAATGTCACATGGTGTGTTCAGGCTCTAGAAGATGGATCTTAACAAGCAAAACGAGAAGGTGACATCGGTGGGGAACTTCCAGGGGATGAAAGGGCTAGAGAGGAGAAGTTCGTAATGTGGCTGTTGCCTCTGCCCTGGGCAGCTGGTTGGTTGGTCTGCCGGTGGCGATTTTAGTGGGAGCCAACTCCTTTCAAAGGGCTTCTACGGTCAGCGGTCCAGATTTTGATTTTGGAACACTGCTTTATGACATTTTCCTGACAGCTTGATGTTGCTGTAAACAGCAAATTTGACAATGGATGAATGCTGGAAAAAGAAACCAACGAATCAAGAATTGGCATTTTTATATTTACCATCTTTTGCAATGGAGTGCTTTTGTTTCCTAAATTACAAAACGATTTCTAATAATGAATCAATTTAATTTGGGTTCTGGGGGATGTGGATCTGTATTCAAAGCTACTTGTTCAGAAGATGAGTTGCAGGATGACCCTGTGTCGGCCGTTGCAAGAACAAATGGCTTGATAGATGACCGAAGAGACTCCGGACCCTCTGAGGCAATTCTTCTGCATAATGCATCGCAATTACTAATAACCTCTGTCAATCTTCCCTTGAGCTCACCGATTTCCACTTCCAGTGAGTGAACTACATCACACACATCCAAAGGCAGACAATAGTACATTTTCTTTGTAGAACACTAACATTTGGCGAACCAATCTTTTCCTAAAATAGAATGAAAAAGAGAAAGAACTGTATTGGTACCTTCTGATAGATGTTGGGAAGCTGACTTAACTGCAGAAACAGAAAAATTTAAGCGTTGAAGAAGTTTAACAGCCAAGGCATCTGTGACTTCGATCTTGTTCTCAATATCTTCCTACAACATTTATCACCAAATTAAGTTCCATTGCACAACAATCCTTACAATTCTTCAACTGGAAGAACCATAATAAGGCAGCAGAGTGGTAAATAGCTGTCAATAATAATATGGTTTTCTGTTCAGCTAAAGCACTAAAATGTCTATACAAAATTCTAATTTGAGATTCCGGTAGTTTAGATATGGCAGAGTTTGTTCTTTAAAAACAAAATTAAATGGTAGACGACAAATTCATCAAGGAATGTGAAAATGAAAGTACAAGATGTGACAGAAAAGAACCCCATAAAGGTTCCCTTCAGTGAAATAAATACCTGCAACCATCCAATGGACCTTAACTAATGTAATCCCCTCAACAATTTACCATGAAAATTCTTCGAAAATTCAGATAGAAATGTAGAATTAACTTTCCTTGAGAAATAATGAGCAAAATGAATGAACACGCAAAAATCAAGTCCACAAAAGAAGGGGGTCCAACTATACAAAATAGAACATATAAAATAGCTACAAAAGGTAAGTTGGTGACAAACAAGAGACAGGCTTTTTGTTTAGGAAAAAGAACTTTTCATTGATGAAAAGAGGCCAATGCTCCAAAATACAAGCTACAAATAAAAATACTTGAAGCAATACAACATCAACAAAACAATACAAATTGAAATCAAGTAGAAAATATAAAAGCTTCCCAATTCAGACAAATATCTTGAATGGAGAAATTCAAGAAAACTTAGAAAATACATGAAAAACAAGAAATATGTTGAATTCCAGCCCCTTAGGAAACCTTTGGGACCTTTCAATTCCTCCATAAAAAAACGCACACCCTGGCCTAACCCTGAAAGTACATAGAATTCCACCAGACCTCTACTTTTGCTATTTCTAAAGGGTGATCCAACCAGATATTTTCAAAATGGAATAGGCAAGGACCCAATTTACGGTTGCCAGGACTTAAAAAAAGGATAATGATTGAACCCATCCTAGAGAACCTGACCAAATCCACCTCTTGAACATAATCAACCCAACTCTCAGAAGCTATAAATCTCAATATGAGTAGCTAGGAGCTCCTCTAAATGCAGAGCAAGTGAAAGTACAATTCCTTGAAGGAAAGTCAGCAAGGGCAAATCCTCAATTAGAGCACTAAACTGTCTCATGCTTCTGGCAGCGCAGCCTCCTCTAAGGCTCTCAGAATTCAGATAGCCATTTGACTAGCTTGAAATCTTCACCAATACACCAGTGATCCATACACAAACCGTAAAGATCTGCCAATTCTTTTCATGACTCTTGTTTACTCTTTGGAGTAGAAGGAACATATATTCTGATTAACCAACCCTTGAAGCCATCTTTATACGACAACTAAATGGAAATTGTGAAGGATTCGAGCACCAAATCAAAAACCCTGATGTTTTTCTGACTCCACATAATTTGAAATCGTCCTATAGCACCCACACAGCCTAAGAAATTGTTAAATGACACATGCTCTCAAAAGGGAATGACAAAGAAGAGCGAGAAAGAGAAGGTACATGAGAGAAAACTACAGAGAGAGAGAAGTACATGAGAGAAAATAACAAACTTCTAAATAAAAAAACTGAAGGCCTTCCAATCTAAAAAGGACTTGCTATACTCAAGAGAAGCGGGAAAGATCATTGGAGACTTCTGCAAGAAGCTTGCTCTGAATCCTTCAATAGGGACTTGATAATCTTCCTGCCACTCATCTTTAACTTGGTTTCTTAGAGAATCACTATGCCCCAACTGACTCTTGTTGACAGCTTTAATAAGAGCTCTTTTGGGGGGAGCACCAAGCCCTTGATGTTCCAAGGTATCACTTTCATAAGGAAACATCGTGGCCCATGTCTACCTCAATACTGATTCATGGGAGGCAGAAATTACATGGTTATTCTCTGATAGCATATCTTCTCCTTGAAAAGGTCTACTTATAGTTCATAACAATACAATGTTTCATCATTCAAACCATGTCTACCTCAATACCTCTTCTTCAATTTCCTCTTCCAAGGGCTTTATGTGAGTAAAACTATCCCTAGATTCCTCTTTACTGCCACACTGCCTTTTGTCGAGATGGGTCTAATACATAATTTCCATTTCTTCAAGGACCTAATGAACTTTAATGTGGAGATTTTTCGTCATTTGCTTATGTCTTCATTTTTAGCATCAGTTTCCTCCATGCTTTCAAAAATATATGGCCCACTAATTATCGATCTTCTCTGAAACGCTACTGGAATCCTGTCAAAGGGTCAGCGTTGTCTTCTATGGGGTCATTTCTTCTAAAATATCTTCCCCCTTTCTACTGCTTAGGCTAGCCAAAAACACATCAGAAGTTGCTTCAACCTCAACTTATTTCCCTTTTCATGAAAACAGACGGTTTTTTTGGTGGCAGAGCATGCTATGTGCTATTTGTGGGGTCTTTAGAGTGAAAAGAATAATTAAATTTTCAGACGGATTGAGCATTCTGCGAGTGTTAAATATGGCAAACATTGCCCATTTCAAACTATATCAGGAGGACAGAATACTCTACTCATTTAAGGAAGCTTTCGCCTCTAGATGAAGTCGTAAAGTGAAGAAAAGCATTTAATTGCAATATTATCATCTTTACTACAAGATTCAGCAGAAGACTATTTGGATTCATAATAGGATTCCTAATATAAAAGACATCCTGGAATCATTATTGGTGGGACACCCCCTTTCTGGCAGCAAGAAAACTATTTGGATGGCTATTTTACGAGCTTTCTTTTGGTCCTTATGGAGCGAGCGTATAGGCGGCTCTTTAGGGGCTCTTTTTCCTCTTTCATTTCCTTTTTCGACACTGTTTTGACTATGGCTTTTTACTGATGCCAATGCAGGCACCCTTTGAAGAAATATAGTCTCTCCTTTTTAGTTTCTAATTGGCGCAATTTTTGTACTCACCTTTAGGTGCTGGGGCTTCCCCTATTTCATTTATCAATGAAATGTTTCTTATCTAAAAAAAACTACAAGATTCAGCAGTAGTTCTGAAATTTGGTTTATTTGTACTATAGTGGTGAGGCAATTAAACAAGAACAGCTGGAATAAAGTACAATTCTGTGACCATGAGCCACAAGATCCTGAATCTAGGCATATAATGAGTTTCAAAGTAATGACTTATTGAAGGAAATGATACATATAGAAATAAAAGGGAATGAAGATACCTTAACTCACAACCATTTGCATTCATCATACAAAAATCATTATATTTCATAACAGAACAAACCTGATTTTTGTTGATCTCTTGGACCTTTCCGTCCTGCCACTTACGGTATATTGAGAAAAGCTCCAAAAGCACTTGGGGATTCACAGTAACTACATTGCATTGAAAAAGAAAAAAGAACGGTCAAGCATCATTGTTCAAAAAAAATATTCCCATGCCATAACATGACACATAAATGATAAAATAGGATAGCAATAACTATTTTATAGGAACGCTAACACTAACTAGCTAAAAAATAGTCACAATGATCTCCATGTTCAAGCCACGAAAGAAACCAAAATTAGAAAAATGGTCTCCTCATTTACCTAAACTAGAACATTAACAATTGATTGAAGGCTCATAATTGAATGAAATATTCTACATAATGAAGTTTTTCTTCAACTTGGATTAAGACTAGTTTATATATGCACACATAAATATAAACTACAACACTTTCATTAAGAAAGAATGAAAGAATCCAAACGTATGCAAAAAGAAAAGTCTGGATAGGGAACTCTCCTAAAGGTATGGGTTTAATTTTACAAAATAGAATCTATAGAATAATTAGAACAAATAGAACATAAGGATTAAGGATGCATAATTCATAACGTACAAACAGTAAAAAATTCCAGAAGGGGGTGAAGCACTCTTTTATTTTTCAAATTAATTTACCAATCCCAATATAGAAAATGAACAAATGTGTCAACTGCTTTTAGCTTATATATTCATCTACAGCTACGAGCTACCTAAAGAACCCAAAAGGTAAACTAAACAAACAATAAGTTCAACCCTAAGAATCCTACCAGCATTTGAAGAAGAGGGCGGTTTTCTTACTAAGATATCTGTCAGGCTACCTTCCGTAGGGGGTGACTGCAATATCGGTGTTGTCTACAAAAAAAAAAAACAATCCAAAGAAAATTCCAAATTCAGATCCAACTCCCACAAACTCAAAGAAATTAATTGTAATAATCAGGAAGTCTCAAACGAAAAGGGAAATTGAAGAGAGATAATAACTGAACTTACGATTTGAAGGGATTTGAGCGTCTCTAAGATGGGATCAACAGCTTCTGATCGCTCCGACACGGTGGAGATTACATCAGCTGCCCTCTTCAGGCGTAACAAAAGATGTTGAGAAAAGAAATAAGTGAGAAATGCAAAGAGTTAATAAAGAAACTAAGCAGTACCGCTGAGTGAGAGCGTGAGAGTGCGGATTCTGAAGCCCCCATGTCTGTAAACTTAAGTTTCCGATCAGTGAAACCTCCGACGTAACCAAGGGGATGGAAAAACCCAGCGGATCGAAGGCCCCCAACTAAGTCCGAAAATCGGTTTCGGCTCAAGCTCGAAACCGGGTCAGTTTTTCAATTATTTATTTTGGATAATTATGATGGTAAGGTAACAATTTTTTTTTATCATATTTGTAAACATGCCCCCACAAATAAATAATTTGCAAATTTGATACTTTTAGTCCATTGTTGTTTATACCTAAGTATGAAATAGGGAACAGTAGCAAGTTAGTGGTTGCGTCAATTTCTAGATCTACGGAAATAAGAAGTTAATAAGATATAAAATTGATAATCTTTTTATTAGCAACACCCGCAAACTTTTTAGATTAAAAAAATAATTTACAATTCTTTACCTTACCAAACTCTTTGAGTCAAACACACTTTAATAATATAATTGATTATTTTAATATTTTATTACTTTTGGACTTCTTTAATTTACAAATGGTTTTCATTGATAGACTATTTCAATTATATCTCACGTCACCTAATTGATAATAGATCTTGTACTTGGTAAGGAGTTTATTGTCATCACATCTCATATTTATTAGGCTTAGTAAGCTAAGTTTGCGCCATATGACAATTTCGACATTATATATATATAACTTATCAAACAACTCATTCTTTATTGTTAATGAACAATCTATGTATATTATTGGTTGATCATTATTGTGTGACTTTTTTTATTATTGTATATTGTTTTTATGTTCTCCATAATCTTTTTTTATCACTAATAGAGAGCATTCTATCTTTCTATTAGATATCTATTGACTGTGTAAATGTGTACACACATTTGCTATTAGACATTTATGGTTATTGCTATCAATTTTATCTGTTCTTACATTGAGTTGTCATTAATTTACTGATTTTCATATTTTGATATAAATTGTATTTTAGAACAAATGAGCATGAAACAACCACTAAAAGAAATTAACGGAAGGGTCAAATATTATTGATATACCTTTTTTATATATATATTTCTTTGTATTGATCTAGTTTATCATCAATATAAGTAATAACAAATAAGCATATTAATTATTAACAATTGCTATAAAAAAAAAGGTTGAATTTTTACTGAAGGGGATTGAAAAAAATACTCCAGGCCAAGAAGATTTGTTACTAACTAATATGTAATGTTTAGTATTAATAAATAATACTATTGAGTATCAATTAAATAATATGATTGCTTGATTACAAATAACATGATTTACTCCTGCTAAAAAAAAGAGAGATTTAGTGTCTTTATTTTCTTCATCTTGTTGTATTCTAGTGTTTTGTTTCCATGTCAGAAGAGAAAAGAGAAAATAAGATTGTACAAACTTCAAATTCTCAACAAACAGACGTCTTTGGTACTATTCTAAAATCCATGAAGATTCTAAGTTTCAGACATGATCATTTGAAAAGTATAAAGAAAATATGAGATTTATAGTGTGAATGAATACAAGTGATGCAGTAAAATTTGTGAAAGATCTTCAGAGTGTTGGCTGAAGTTGTTGTAGAGTTGCTAGCCAATCCATCAAAGCAGAATTGACAAGCTCAGGAACTTCATCATGTGGGCAATGCCCTGCTTTCAAATTTACAAGAGTTGTGTTGGGATAAAATTCTTTGATTCTGTTGGCCTTAGCAGGACCAACCCATGGATCCAAATCACCCCACAACAACAACAGTGGACACCGCAGCTCACTCAATACACTGTTTAGAGTATATTTGCTTTGATTGAACATGAATCTTGTCATCAATCTGCACCAAAATCAACAAACTTCAAGTTCCAGGGAATTAAAAGCAATATCTAAGGCCCGTGTTTTAGACTACCACTAATTTCAAGAGCTTTAATTGATAGATAAAGAGTACGCAAATCTTTAACATATATTCCGAGTACTTACATTGATATAATGAAATGGGTCAAAGGATTAAACATGATGTCAATACAAACTAATATCCTGAATAGAATAATGTGAGAGAACACCAAGATGAAGCAAGAAGACGAGTTGCGTCCTGAATAGATACGTCATGAAAAAACTCTTTGATAAGTAAAAATACGTACCTGTAGTAAACTTCTCTAGCATTTGGATCAGCTGCTGGAATCGATATAGACTCTACCAGATAATCATCCACATTTTCAGAATTTATGTATACCTGTAAGAGCAACCATGATGAATCGAAGACTTTCGAGTGTGCATTAACATATACCAGGAAGCCAACCTTAAATGCTTATGAAAAGTATATCATCATTTGAGACAAACAATTAAAAAAATTTGGTATAATGTTAGTTTTCATCTTTACGAATTACAAGTTATTTTCTAGGAATACCAAACGTGATCTCCAAAAGTCTAGAAATGCCTTTTAATATAGAGCGTAGCCACCCACTTACACTCTTCAAAACAGAAACAATTCTAGCTGGTTGCTTGGTTTGCCAGAAAAGAACTCCAAGAAAGATTCGCTGAAAAAAATCCTTCAGCGGCTTCGAAATGAACTTCTGGAAGCTGGTTTCTTCTGGCTCTTCTGTCAACTTATTTACATCTCCAAACTGCCCAGCGGAGTTTAGTAATACAACTCCACGAACCTGCTCCGGCAACCCTGCTGCAGAAACCAAGGCAGTAAACCCTCCAAGGCTGCCAAAGAACCATGAACCAGAGTCACTTCAGTTGCATCATCCAGAATTAGTTTCATTAAAAGCATCGTCACATTCCAGGCACAACTATAAACAACCAACATGGACAAAGCTTTTACCTTTTGTTTTGCCATTGCAACCGTAGATCAAAAGTCTAAAAAACCCATAATGAACAAAGGAAGCTAATTTTAGCCATGGTTATAGAATAGGGCTAAAATACTGAAATATGAGGAAACAATATTGTTATAGAATAGGCTAAAACTCGTGAAATGAGGCTGATTAGTTAGACCAAGAAAAATCGAGTTGAGATCTAAGTTGAAGTAGGGAGTGCCTGCAACTTAGACATATATACTTTTTACCCGAAAAAAATAGGTACCATACTTTGAAACATGCATGTTTTTAGACATTGAAAAGACAACTATACAAAAATCGTAGGCATATAAATTATACTTTTTTAGTTTGCTTTTATGAATGACCTATTTTTTAGACCAAAATGATGTTATTTGTGATGAAATTGTGTATTTGAAAGTGGCATTTTCTACAACAAACATAAACTACTAAGCCACCGAAAAAAAAACTTCCTCAAAGTGGTTTGGAAAAGGAAGTAGAAAGCTATTTTACAGCTAAATTTTTTACTCAAGAAACAGAGCTTAGTTTGATAAAAGAAAGAAATGTGAATGTGAACAGGCAAAAATCAAATCATACTTCACTAACAAATGACAACCAAAACGCTAAATAGTTATACATAAGCATCAAATTGTGATGATAATAATTTAGAGTACACATCATTTTATAAAGCAAAGTTCAAACAAGAACATTTAAAGCATCTCATAATCCATTTAAACTTATGTTTAGTCCATATCATTACCTGTTCCCAACTAAAACTGCAGGCTGTTTCACTACTTCCTTCGTAAAATCGACAACTTGATCCCTCCAGACCATGGCATCGTACTCAATAAGTGCTTTATCACTCCACCCAAATCCCAGCAAGTCTAAGGCATAGACCTTGTACTTCTTAGCCAGCTCTGGTATGTTATACCTTCATTTAGGGGGAAAAACATAAAATATCATGGAATCACTCAATTGATAAAGAAAACAAAGATACAGTCGGTTGCCACAAGACACAGATGTTCAAGTTCATTGATTTAATCCACTTTTTTAACACAGTGATTACACATGAACTCAAATAATTATTGTAATCAACAGTTCCAATACCTAGATTATTGATTTTAAATAGAAGAAGGAACAGAAAGATACAGAATTTGAACTGAAGATCTAATACCAAAAACTTGAACTTAATATTTTTCCAACTCATTCATTAAAAAAAAAAATGATTTAGAAGTAAAAGCAAACCCAAAAAAGGCAACTAAATCAGACCTCCAATGAAATACAGAAGCACCAAAACCATGTATAAGAACTATCGGAGGACCTTCTCCTTGTACAACATAATGTATCTTGTGACCCCGCCATGTCCAGAAGTTATAACCTTCTGGTTTGAATGGTAATCTTTCCATCCCTACAAAAAGAATAATTCAGAAACTTAGCCAAGCTGCATTTAATAAGCCAACATCAAGGAGGCCAGTTTCGAATAATCTACAAGCAAGACCCACTAAACCAAATACATATATATATAAATTCCGACCTTGAGCAGGCTGTATAACCGCAGAGGAGCCCATAACCGAAACTCCAGAAGCCACAATTCCCCTAAAAGCAAAACTTCTCCTATTCATTACACATTTGCTTCCTCCCAAGTAGAAAGCCCAACACAATCAATTCAGTATTCAATGTTCGCAAATAGAAACACAGAGAAAAGGGAGCAAAAAAAGAGTAAGCAACGAATCTTACTATACTGAAATGCTCTCCTCAAAGGAACAAAAACCCAGTTAGCAGTAGGGTTATAGAGCTCTGTCTTAACTTTAAGGGACGGCGAAATGCCATTGGACGAGGAAATCATCGAGAAGGGAAAAGATTATACTACAATATTCCAGATAGTGGAGAACTTAGACGTTAAGTAAACTGTAAAATTGATGTAATGGGAATGAAAAAGAAAAATCGAATATCCTGGGAAGTGAGGTTCTCCAATTGAGAGGTTAAAACCTGTAATATCTGTGGCTGGTGTGGATTTGGGCGTTGTGGCGAAGTTTTAGCCAGTGCTTGGTCAGATTTATACCTTTTCAGACTTCTGGTGGAGAAGGAGAAGATGACAAACTTTTGTTTTTTTTCTTCTTGAAAGGGACCCCCCAAGAAAATGGAGATCTTCCTGCAAGTACTGAGTGCTTCTGAAGCCAGTTCCCTGCCCCTTCCATGTAGCGGAAAATTCGAGGGAAATTATAGTGAAGACGATACAGAGTGAGTTGCCGCGGCTAACTTTTTTCTTTTCGTCTGTTTCTTCAGCCATGGCCCTGTGGTTTAGAGGATTTTACGTACTCCGGTAAAATAAATAATAATTATAGTTCAAACAACAACAATAATAATAATGCTTCTTACAACGTTTGGAATAGATAAAAATATTCATAACAATTCTCCAATTTTAAATTATCATAATAAGAAAAAAGGATGGAAAATTGACTAAAATAGACCTATTTGGGAGGAATGGATGACTTTTACAATTGAGTTCGAAAAAAACTTTGAGTTTTAGTATAAATTGACGGTAGAAAATCAATTTCCCCCTTGATGAGAAGGGTGTGAAATTAAAAATTGGCGTTCTAGGTCAAGGGAAGAAAATTTTCATTAAGGGCAAAGTTAACTTTTTGTTATCAATTTCTTCTTACAAAACTTTTTTCAAATTCAATTCTAAAATTCATTTACTCCTCCAAAATTGGCAATTTTCCAAGAATGAGTTAACATTTTTTTAAAAAATGGTTATCATCTTTTAAACAAACTAAAATAACCTCTAATAAAAATTTGTGTGGTTTTTTAAATGAAAATAGAAAGAAGTTAAATAATTTTCTATATGAAAATTTATGATTGAAAAATATTAGGGAAGCCTAGTACTAATACACTAAAAAAAGACCTAATAGACTAATATCAATATTAAGAAATTAAAACTTAGTTAAAGAAAGTATAAAGACATATCTAAAACTTTTTTTAAACTAAATTTATCTACATTTAGATTAATGTGACATTAAATTGTTTTATATTTCTATTGAAGTTTTTAAATCTTGCATTTAATATCCTAATATTTATAAAACCTAAAACCATGAAAACTAGACCTAACCAAGGAATTTTTTTTTAATATTTTTAAATATAACAAAAAGAATTGGAACTATTTACCAACAATACCAAAATCTATCAAATTCTTCTACTTAATTTTTTTTTTTTTTGCTATGTATAACAATTTCTCTATATTTAAACTCCTATAGCATCATTTCAAGCATGCAATTATATTTATCTAACTTAAACAACCGGCAAGACAAATGCAAGCTTCTCAATTCTATTAGATACAAATTTAGAGCATGTCTAAATTAATGTAATCTTCATTCATCAGAAGAAGGCTTTCACAAAAGCACCTTATATTATGATATAGTTTGTACTGTTCACTTGGATGTAGCCAATGAAATTTTGAGAAGCACAGAATCCTACAAAAGGGATCCCATTATTCAAGGCTTTCAAGAACTTGAATCAGATTAAAATAGGTGATAATGAAAGGATTCAAATATCAGAGTAGCCTTTGTTCATGTTTCAAGTAATTCTAAGTTCCTGCGTCGCTGTCCAAGATTGATCAGGCTCTAGCTGGACCTTCCTTATCTGTAGGGCTCCCAAGAAAAGAGAGAGAGAGTGGATCAAAAACTTTGTAAGAAGGTTTTAAATGAATGCAACCAGGAAGTAAAGAAACAGTGAGATGGAAGACTTGAGAAAGCTCACTAATGATTTACAAGAACTTGATCTTGAGCATTAGTTTGTCAAGAATTTGATTTATATCCATGATTGTGGGTGTTTGGATCAACTTACACACACATGGTCTAATCTCAGTAACATTTGGGCATAAAAAAAACTATAGGAAATTAATTTCTGGTAGGTGATAATCATAGACATTGTCTAATCTCAGTAACATTTGGGTATCAAGAAAACTATAGAAAATTAATTTTTGGTAGGTGATAATCATAGATTGAATTGAGGACCTCTTAGTTAATTATTGAGTTCTGAAAAATCTGTACAATTCTTATATTATCGTTGTAATAAAATTTAGAAGGTAAATCTGATGAGTAACTAACAAAAAGTAAAGATGTTCATGCTTCACCGAAGCTAAGATGAGTAAGGATTTATTAGGCATAGACTTTAACTTTGCGTCCAATAGATTCTTGAGTTTTAAGTCTCTAAATTTCAGTTTTAAACCTCTAACCTCTCAGAAGTATTTATTGACAATACCCAATAAGCCTCTAAACTTTGAATGTGGTATTATTATTATTATTTTTTTTATTTTTTTTTGGGGGGGAGGGGGGGAGGTCCTAGTCATATTTTTAAAAAAATTTAAAAATTGTCTAACATATAAATTTTGATTTTAGTTCGTTCAAAAAATAAATAGTTTTTAGTTGGTCCATAAATTTTAAATAATGTTCGGTCAAAAGACCTATTAGACAGTTAAAAATTTAGGGAAGTTTAAAGAACGATTTGACGTTTTTCAAGATTTATGAACTTGTTGGACAAAATAGAAAGTTTAAAATAGCTTCAAAATTCAACCAGATACACACAAACATGAAAGTTTATGAACCAGTGAACTTGTAATTTAACCACTAAGATTTAATTAGATGGAATTAAAATTTTAGAATAAAAATTGACTTACCATCTTTGTTTGTTTTGTTTTTCTTTTTTTTCCTTTTTGCCTTTGTCTAGCTAAACTTCATGTCTTAATGTGGGCATGTTTATAACCAATAGGATAAGTAAAACCAGGTTACATATGAGGAGCTTTTTTTTCCCAAAATGTGAAGGTACCTTAGCATTCTCAACACAAACGAAATCCCTATAGCATGCTTCCATCTGCAAATGCGGGTTCCATAACACTGCATCGGACCAACTACATTGAAAATGGGACAATAAAACCATAAGTTAAATACAAACAAAGAAAAACGATAGTTTGAAGCCAAATGCATACCAAACAGAGCATCAAATCGATCCGACTCACTTTGTATTGCTGATAAGTATGTTGTCACCCAATCCATTATCCAGATTCAATTCTCCAGGTGCATCAAGATAAACACAATCAACAAATCCAGGAAAACTGACCACGTCCCTGCCCGTTAAAATTTTGGTAAGAGAATTGTTAGAAACCTTTTGTATTTTATAATGCCAAGTTTCCAAATCAGATTTGCTGCATTTTGACCAAAGAAATATGAGAAAATGATTCCATGAGTCACATATTCTAAAAAGGGAACATGAGGGAATTGGATGAGTGAGAGGGAAAGAGTCTAGTATTGTTAGGAATAACTACTTCTAGAATTACTCAAAGGAGTAACGTGTGGAGAAGTCTACTTCGTTAATATTTTAAAGCACACCAGAGATGGAATCTGATTTCTCTATAAAATACAAGTTTGGCCAATTTTCAATTATAGCCAAATGAATTAAAAATATTTACAAATATAGCAAAATATCACTAATAGATGTTGAAACCAAAACACTTGTATTAAGGAAAACGCTCTACTGGAAAAACTGACCAGCATTAGAAATCTTTGAGGAACACATTTATTTTCAACCTTTTAGGTGTTTTCTTGTTGTAAAAGGGTCTGATGCAGATGTAGATTGCTGCATTGGCTTGGGGAATAGAGTTACATCTTTATTTTATAGCTTAAGTTTTTGTGCAATTTGGAATGATGGTTATATTCATTCACCTTTGAGACATGGGTGTCTTGTGTGTTGTATTTCACATAATCATTGCTAGAATATTATCATCTATCAGTGATAGATGTTGATACACTACTAAAATACTTATCATCTATCACTCATAGATGTTGATACACTACTAGGATACTTATCATCTATCACTCATAGATGTTGACAAACACTTATAGATGTCTACCAGTGCCTAAGACTATGAAATTTGTTATATTTGTAGATATTTTCAGAAGTTAAGTCATTTAAGACAATTTTCCAACGAGTTCTGTTTTGGTTTAGCCTTATAGGAATGACTATGCCCTTCTCTTCTACTGTTTTCTTCCGAGTAACGGTAGTCTCTGCTCCAGCTCTTCACAACAAGTTCATGTGTCTTGAAACTACAGAGTTACCCTTGGGGGCCCAAGGGCCGATTCTCACTTGCCCCACATTCAATTTGAAATTTTCCTTTCACAGTAGAGGGTATTCCACAGCACAACTTTTTATTCCTTTTAGTTTTTCCAACAATCAGGAAGCAAATACAGGAAGAAGAAGAATTTCACCATGGCTGCACTAATTATAGAAGTATTGTCTGATCTCTCCAAACAACTTGATCCTCTTGATGGAAATAATTATGAACACTGGTCCTAGAAGATTCTCACCTTCTTCAGGAATGGAGGTAGATGAAGCGTAGACAACCTCCAGTTGTTTGAAGAAGATGCGAAGCTTTTGGTACTTGAGTTTTACAATTGGTTACATCAAGAGGGTTGAGTTTGGAAAATTCATGGAATACTTTTGAAATCAGGACAGTCAAGGTGAATATAAACAAAATTTTGCTTTCAAATTGTTGGAAAAACTAAAAAGAAATAAACAGCAGAAGAGAATTGCACACGTGGCTAGGAAAAGGAACATATACTATAGTTATATAGAAGAAAACAGCAGGAGAGAAGGTATTTCTATATGAAGTGCACATTGTGGAATCTTGCTAATAAACGACCAAGGGATACCTAGTTCAAATTCAACGCAGTATCTAATGTATAGGAAACATAAATCACTACAAACCTTTCTTCCACACCCTCCAATGGATTGGTGGGATCTGGATCTTTGTTCAATGTTTTACAACCCTTCAATCCCCCAACTTTTACTCCACTTATAGAAGCCTGCATCCCAACAGAAATATAGCTGTTCATTTATGCAAGCTCATGGGTATTAATGATCAGATTTATAATGATAATATTTTCTTTTCTTATTAATTTCAAATAATTAATTAAACTCTTTGCCATTTCTCCTCTTCTTTTCTCTCTGACTCTTTTCCTTGTTAAATCAATGTCCACATCAATCTTTATTATGCAGCATGCACTTTCCAGTTGATATTGAGTGGGTAAAGATCAGGGATCACCAACAAAATTCTGGTATGGTTTCCTGACCCGAGATATTGTGGGCACTAATTAGCGTTCAATTGAACCAGAAAGAAAGATCACTCGTTAAACCACTAAAATGAGCTATTGTGTGCTTACATTAAAATATGTATGCAATGCCGTAGTAAATGAAAATGGCTTCTTGTCAGTATTCTTAATTATTAGCTCAGTGGAAAGGCTCCTTTCGCTCAAAATAATCTGCAAAGAATTGAAAACAACTATTAACAGATCTTCTGACCATAAGGAAGCTGAAATAGATTTGTACTCGAGAGGTTATGAGAACAAAAAGTAAAACCCAAGCAGAGATAAGAAACCTATTAATTTCTGAGAGGCACATTCAAAGATATTAAGTGTTTACTGTTTACAAGTTCTGAATTCATCTATGGTATTGGTAGAGCGAGTAACAACAAACCTTGTATAGAGCATGAAAACTGAAATCCCACATGGAACGACTATATGAATCATCCTTTAGTTCAAGAGTTACACCTGGGTTGCCTTCAACACTTTCAGAATCAAAGACGGACCAATCCACGTTTCTTGCAAATCCATGCTGTCAAAGCCATAGTCATAAGCATGACCAAGTCAGCATTCTCTAGATGAATATGATACAGCAGAAAACAAAATGGAAGAAGTAAAAGGAAAATTCACATTTCATAACAGTTGACATCCATGGTGTGCGTGGTCAACTAAAATGCTGGAAAAATGACCATTCTAACATGATTTTGAAAAACCAAGCATTTATGAGCTGGATAAAAGATAACTGACAAATTTTTACACTGGTAACTGTAGTTGTCAATAACTTCCAAGGATTGATGCAATATGCCCAGAAAAGACTAAAGAACACAGCTTGTAGTAATGAAAACATACAAAGAGCGATACCTGTTGAATAGGGCCAGGTCCAAATTGTGGGAAACAATGTGGAATGCCTCCACTAGCACAAGAAGAGCGCTGTCAGTACTTTGACAAAAACGTCTTTTTCAGGTAATCTCGGCCTTTTTCTATTAATAGAACAGTCATCTCGATTTTTTTTTTTATAAAAAAAGTGCTATAGCAGCCGCAGATTCAAACGCTCGTCAATCTTTTGATTCAATCACAAGGGACTAGTAATTATTCCTCCATTCCCCCATTTTTTTCTCACCATTAGTATAGTGTACAGAGCGGACATGATTTTATTTTCTTGGAATTGGAAAATTCAAGATGAAGGGATGGATTCAACTATTGGGCATAAAACTTGGAACACATCGATGATTCATCTATTGTTCCTGGAATTGAAGAAGGTGCTACAGATAAATTTAGAAAATGAGGAAAACGCGAAATGAAAATCAGGCAGGAAGAAACCAACCTGATTGGTTTCTTCTTGTTAAAAACAGCATCCGGGCGAACAAACAGGAGATCCTTCCCATTAGCGAGTCTCCAAGATGTAATGCATCCTCCATACAAATATACATCAGCCTCACTGAAATCGAAACAAAATCATATACATTTCACACCTTCATTCCGAATAATCACAATTCACAATGCAATATGAAGTTGAACTTCCAACATGACAAGCAATTAGAAAAATAAAAATCCAATCTGAAATTAAAGCGGAAATCCAAAACCTCACCTGCCACTCGGAGAAGTGAGCACAACCTTGGGTAAACTTCCTTCGCCTTCAGTAAAACTCACCCCCAAAGTAGCAAAATCTCCTCTCAGACTTGCAACAGCAACACCCCGGTATCTTTGACTATAACACTCGAAGTTTAGTAAGAAAGTCAAATGAACTTCCTCAGCAATATAGCAAATAACAAAAGAGTTGAAAAGGGAACTCACCGATTTGCTGGACGAACGCATGGAGAATATTGGGCGGGGAGGGCGATTTTCATGCAAGATATGGACATTGTTATCTAAATCGAATAAGATTGAAATTGGTTGATTGAATTTCTCGGAAGCAGAGTTGAAATTCACCTCAAACCCATCTTGGTTTACAATGCTGCGGTGATTTGTTTTGTGCTGGAAGAAATACGGATATTCTCGTTTTGTTCGCAACTCCGCAAAATTTTTCTTTTCGTTTGGCCGTTTGTTGATGTTAGATAAAATTACCAAAAAGGACTTCACGCACATGAAATGATATTTCCGCTAGCCTACTCTTTCATGCTTCTCAAATATCGATCTACCTTCTCTCACGGTCTCGCTGTGCATTGCAAATTGAATATTGAGTATAGAGAGAAGAAGCAGACGTCCCAAAGTACTCGCACGTGTGCACTCCTTGTGGTCATGTCGAAGTTCATCGCACCATATAAAAAGAACATCCACAGCTAAGAAAAGAAAAGTAAAATTACTTGATGATAAGACTGATAAAAACGTCCCAAAAAGATTATACAAGATTCATTCTCTAATCTATTTTGTTGCTATGGAATTTTCACTTGCATCACTTGGTTACTTAATTTGTATGGATTGTTGATTTTTTTTTACACGCCTATAAAAGTTTAATACTTTGATTGATTATATTTGTTCGTTTTTAATAACTATGCACAATTCAATTTTGGATGTTTAAGAAATGTGGTATATATTTTGTTAGATGTCTATCTTAGTTAGCAATATTGTTTTTGAATACTTATAATGTTTTTTAATCCATATATACAGAAATATATCCATTAAATAGATTTACATTTTGTGTTTTTTTCTATCATTTTGAGATGTTCACATCCACAACCAATATGAAATGTAAACCAATAACATATTTTTTGTTATATGTAATTTTTATAACACATTGAGTAAATGCAATATTTTCCTTTGTCTTATTGAGGGAAACAAAGAAAAGAAAAGAGAGAGGGTTTAGCACAACTGTGCATAAGATCAATAAATTTATGGTTCGCAACTTGCTCGAAGTTTTAAACAACATAGATACATTTAATGTTAGAAAATAAAAAACAATACCCGACAATGTTAATGAAGCATGTTTGGATTGCATTTTGAAAAAAAAAATGTATAAAAACTTTTTTTTATATAAACGGTTTAAAAATGATTTAAAATACACTTTAAAATATGTTTTAAGTGATTGTCAAACACTATATTTTTATCTTGCAATGTAACTTAATTCTAAATTAAATACTTGAGAATATATTTCAAACGTTTCTTAAAAACATCAATTTGATCACTAAGATGACCTTTAAAGCATGAAATAAAATGAACAAAATAGAACATTAAAAACTATACTAATCTCTACATGCTCATTGTTTGTAATTGCATTGAAGCATATCCGTTACATCTTACTTTATCGCACCTAATATTGTCACACCTTCAGATTTTTCTAGAGATAACAGGGTTGTTACATTTGGCCTAGAAACCCCAACCACAACGTTGGATTCTCTTTATCCTTGGAACCTCGTGGTTTTGAAGAAGGGTGGATATTATAGGAAATATAATAATTTTAAAAGTTGGAAGTGATTTTAAATATGTTTTTTTTATTTACAAGAATAATAACCAATTAGACTGTTCCTGGTAGGATTTCATTTAATTTAAAAGTAAATTATTAATTAAATTTATTAAAACCTAATTTTCAATCCACACATTTTGAAATATTGCATAATAAATCAAAATCTTATATAAAAAAAATTATGTATATAATGACGTTTTAAAATTTAAATTCAAACAACGATAAAACATTGATATACTTCTATTTGTGTACTCAATAATTTATAAAAAGTTTCTTATATTTCGAAAACATTTTTGATAGTTTGTGATTGACTATAATTTATCTTTTAATTATAATATTATATATTAGTAACATTAAAAAACATTAGTA
The DNA here is from genome assembly GCF_000004075.3 of Cucumis sativus. Taxonomy (NCBI): domain Eukaryota; kingdom Viridiplantae; phylum Streptophyta; class Magnoliopsida; order Cucurbitales; family Cucurbitaceae; genus Cucumis; species Cucumis sativus. The sequence goes on from NC_026658.2 coordinate 3,791,386, forward strand.
TTGTTTTTGTAATTAATTTAAAATTAATTTATAAATAATATAAAAAAATGATGATATTGTCAAAATGAATTAACTCAACTTAATCTACTTGTTTTTTAGGGAAATGAGATATTAGATTCAATTTTCCACCCTCAAATTCTACTTAATAGACATTTAAAAAGCAAATTTTTAATTTTCATTGTTCTATGTTTAACCTCTTGAGAAATGGGTTAATTTCACATTTGGAGGAAAAAGGGATGATTTGAAAAAAGTGATGTTTTTCTAAAAAAAATTGATATATTAATTTTAATTATTATCATTATTATTTTAATTATAAAATAATTATTATTCTTAATATTCTTAATACTTTTATTATTGTTATTCTTCTTCTTAATAATATTACTAAATTACTACTACTAATAATACTATTACTACTGCTATTATTATTACTACTATTATTTTTTTTTTATTGCTTTATCCATGTATCTACCTCTATATATATACTTTTGTAACAAAATTTTAAACATGTAAAATGGTACAATGTCGTAAGATATGTTCTAAGCTTACACTATTAAAAGTTTAAAATAACAAAATCTATACAAAAACAATTTTATTGTAAATTACTTACATAAAATTAAAAAAAAAATGATTTACTTTTTATTCTGCAATCACACACGTACACACAATTGGTTTATTATTGATTTATACCCTATCCTTAAATTTATCATTCCATCTCCTATTACCTTTATTTCTAACACCAAATAATTTCTAATTTTCATGAATTTAAAATTACTAGATATTTTTTTTGTTACAATATAGAATATTCGAAAATTGAATCCATACAATATAAAAAATTACAAAATTCAATTTGAAACTATACAGAGTTAAAAGTTATAAAGTTAAAAAAAAACATCAAAATATAAAAAAGATAGTTAATTTTATTAAAAATAAAATAAATTAAACAAAAGTTATCAATTACATTCCTATTTAAATATATTGTTCCACTAATATTTTTATAATTACATAATAATTAAAAAATAGAATAATAATAACAACAACAATAAAAAAACTAATAATAGTAATATTATTAAGAATAATAATAATTATTATAATTAAAAAAAAATAATAGATTAAATGGAATGGGACCACTACATTTCTTTTAGGTTGACCCGTGAGAGAGAGAAAATTAAAGAAAAATAAAAAATAACGTAGAATACGTCTTTGCAAAGAGACGCATTCTAATAAAACAAAAAATTCGCTTATTTTACCTAAATATTTTAAGAACACCCTTTTTATTGATTTTTTTTTAAAAACACCCCCTTTTTCAAATAACACAGCAAAAAGTGTTCTTTCTTTTTCTGTTCTCCTTTTCGCCGCAAACTGAATACTCCTCGTCAGTCCACTCTCACACTCTCCAAAACAATATGTGGCGGCGGAGTTTCAGAAGCGCCACCACCGCCGGTTCTACGTCCGTCTTGAAGAATCAGAAATGGGATGCATTGGTAATTGGCGGTGGCCATAATGGTCTCACTGCTGCCGCGTATCTGGCTCGTGGAGGTCTCTCCGTCGCAGTACTCGAGCGACGCCATGTACTCGGCGGAGCTGCCGTGACCGAAGAGATCATTCCCGGTTTTAAATTCTCCCGCTGCAGCTACCTGCAGAGTCTTCTTCGCCCGTCTGTCATCAAGTCGGTTTAACTGTTTCATAATCTAACTCGTTTGTTCGATTTTTGTTAATCGTTCAAGTCACTGGGTTTACTTATCGATCATTTTTTATATCACCTGTAATGGAAGTCAGGGAATTAGAGCTAGCGAGGCACGGATTAAAGCTTTTAAAGAGGAACCCATCATCGTTTACGCCTTGTTTGGACGGGCGATATCTTTTGTTAGGTCCTAATAAGGACCTTAATTATTCAGAAATTTCTAAGTTCTCCAAACGAGACGCTGACGCTTATACCAGGTCTTTATCCTTCCAGTTTGCCTGTTTATATTTTTTATCTGCTAATGCCAAATCAGGTAGTTCTGTTGTTGAACTTATGCTTAAGTAAGAGTTAAATCTTAGCAAAGCATGCATAGGCTTATGAACTTTGAATGGCTACATAGAACGCCAGACAAGATGACTGGACTGTCGACAGTGTCTATTGACTTACTTTGTTAAGTCTTCAATATGTTTAAAGTTGTTTATCGTACTTTGTTCATTCTTAGGCTCATTGGACTATATTTAGTAGATTAAACACTCTTGAATTTTTGGTGCATGCAGATATGAAGCTCAATTAGAAAGGTTCTGTAAATTCATGGATATTCTTCTAGACTCACCTACACCAGAAACCATGCATGGTGTGTCATCTTTGAAATATCGCCTGGAGGATAAGTTAGAAAAATCAGCTTTTTGGGCAAAATGCCTTCGGAGCGCTCTTTCCTTGGGTCAAAAGGATTTGGTGTAAGTTATTTATATGTGTTTATCCAATCTGGGTTTATTGTAAAATGTTGAAACTTTTGTCAACTTCTTACTGATCTTTCACTTTAGAGTGACCACATTATTATCAGTGTTGCTGTTTTGAAGAATGGGTTCGTGGAAATATTTTGTTTAAATTTCAATTCACGAGCTGGGTCAACATTCTTTTCGATACGACCCATTTTTAAGTATGTTGTTATTGATTTTGGCAGAGACTTCATGGACCTTTTGTTTTCTCCGGCTTCGAAGGTTTTAAACAATTGGTTTGAGGTTGTGATCTAATTTTAGTTTCCTTCTTATATAAAAATGATATACATTTTAAATATTTTAATAAATGTCTCAACTCATTATCCATCCCATATTATTTAGGGAGACGTTCTAAAAGCTACACTAGCAACAGATGCAATCATTGGGTCCGTGGTAAGGATTCTTATATGTCAACAATCTACACACACACACACAAAGAGATATTAGCATTTTGATTTCACAAGATAATTAGAATATAATTAAAATCTGTCAAAATTGTGAAATCTCACACCATACTATCTCGATACTCGTTCTTCCAACTTCATGAAATTGTTCTCTTTTCTTGGTTCTCTCATAGCTTCCTGTGACTAGAACTATGCTTCTATATAGCTTTTACTTGCTGAACTCAAGACTCTCTCTGAAACATCCATGAAATTTCTAATCTTTACTTTAAAAAGGAAAACTCCAGTCCATGAAGTTTGAAAATTGGTTCTCTGCGGTTTAGTGCCAAGGACTATGACTTAAACCTTAGTCACCTTTTTGGGATACGAAAGATTATGTCAGCTTTCTTGCTACCAAATATCTTGGAGTTTAATAGTTGTACTAGAGTAGTGGAAATTCTCTAATTGGCCTAACTAAGATTATTCCAAAATGAAAGAAACTATTGTATTAAACTACCTTGGGTTGGTCTGGTGGTCAACAAGGGATGATGTCAGACACCAAAGATAGTAAGCATCATGAATTATATCCTTAGCAGCCACTTACTTGGCATACCAACAACTCTATTTGCTGTCTGGCTACCAAGTAGTATGGAGTTTGATAGTTCTATTAGTTTAGTCACGATACTTGGGTTTATATAACCAACAAGTTTTCTTGACAATCAAATGTAGTAGGGTTAGGTAGTTGAGGTGTCAATCAATGAAATTGGTTTTTTTCGAAAGAAAAAAATGTTGAGGTGTATGCAAGTTAGACTATTCACTCGCATATATAGAAAAAAAAAGGAAAAAAGAAAAAGAGAACAAAGTTACTACTTTGAGGTACTCTGCCAAATTTATTATTGACAACATAGAATCAGTCATTCAATAAGTTGGCATTATAGAGTTCAAAATTTTTAACGTTTGTTCACTTTTAACATAGAATACCACTGTTCAATCATAATAGTTCTCATTCTTTAGTCCTGTAGAACTCAAGTTTTTTAACATTAGTACACTGTATCTCTGCAATCTGTTCTCATTTTCACACGTTTCAATTTTTCTTTGTTGAGAGGCATCATATGAAGAATCGGTTTATGCTTTTGTTAGTTTTTTGTTATTATCATTATTTTGTGATTCTATACTTGGACCACAAGGATGTGCTTAATATTGTCAATTATACATAATCAGAACACTAAGAATGATAACTATCATACCAACTTGACTTTGTAGGCAAGTGTTCACACACCAGGTAGTGGATATGTGCTACTTCATCACGTGATGGGTGAAACAGATGGTGATCGTGGCATCTGGTCGTACGTATTTTTGTTGTTGGTTTGACATGTAAATTGTAAAGCATTGATCAGAAACTGTAAAGTACCTGTCATTCCTTTTCTTTTATGGGAGATTTAAAAGGATCGATTTTTTAATACAAGATAAGTTTCTTATATATATAAATAACAAAAACATCGAAGGATAGACTAAATACATCCCAAGTCAAACAACTAGAAGAGTTATTAGCAAACATCATTGAGCCCTGAATTTAGCTATATCGAACCAGTGGATGGTATAGAATAGGAAGCCCTGTTTTCTCTTTTATGTTTGAGACATGTTTTTATTTCCCATTGTTGGGTTCCCATATAGATGTAGTATTTTCCATTAAGCCATTGGTAAATGTTCCTTGTTTTATTTTTCTCAGTATTCACAAAAAGAAAATATAATTTTGAACATTGCTTACAAAGGATTTAGTTTAATTAGAAGTTTCTCCCAGGTACGTAGAAGGTGGCATGGGCTCTGTATCAATGGCTATTGCTAATGCAGCTAGGGATGCAGGCGCTCATATTATCACTAATGCCGAGGTACAATTTGCTTCTTTGTTTCTATTTTGAGATAAGATTATAAAATAAAGTTCATTGAATAAGATTTTAAAAAACAAAAAAAAAAATACGAAAGGAACCTGAACATAAATTAACTGATTAAGGCACTGGTAACCCCTCCCTAAAGCTTGTAGAATCATTATTCAAATCTCCACTTTCATACTTAACCAATAAAAAATGTATACAAAAGGGGTTCAAGATAACTACATAATTTTATTTTTTTACCACAACAAAACTTCTCATTAATGATTGACACGCTACATTTGTCTTTCGAAGACCCCAAAAAAATGATTAGAGAACTTACCAATTACAGTTTACAACAACATCATTTCTAGAAAAATTACAAAAGGCTATTGAGTTGGCAAGTGAATAAGCTCTTTGAAATTCAATTGGATAAAAAAAAAAAACCATGAAGTTGACGTTTAAATTTTTAATTATGGTCTTCTTGGTGTTTTTCTGGTCTATGTAGAGATAGAGTTCGTTTGGATTTTTAGGAAAAAAAAGTTTTTTTTAACAATACATATTATAAAAAACTTTTTTTTTTGTAAAATAAATTTAAAATTTAAAATCTTAAATGTTTGGGTTGACCTTTTTACAAGTGTTTATATGTAAAATTGTGTTTGGTTTGTCTTATGCTAACGATGTTTATTCTTGGATCAAATTACCATAAAAGACTATTAAATATTATGAACTAATTTCATAAAGTAATATACACATTTTGTATCTTTTGTTCAGAAATATATTTTAAAATTAATCGCACGTTACTTATTAGTTTTTTAATTACTTGAAACAAAACATTAATTTCATTTTTTTTGTATTAATTTTTTTTAAACAATTCAATTTTAGAAGCACAAATATCTTAAAATGTAAATACATAGCTGTAAAAAAATAATTGATTTCTAACAACTAAATATAAATAAGATAAATAATTTTTTCGAGACAATATAATATCAACTAGACAAAAAGATGTGTAATTTAATCATGTTCTTCATTCATCTCCATTTCACGAACTGAATGATCATGTTTTTCATGAACGTTCTCATGATTTCTTTCACGGATGTTAATGCAAAATAGATTTGGCTGAGAGAAACTTTTGCAAATCTTTATATTTAAATGTATATGAATACACATTGAAAAATATTCAAAGTATTTAAAAAAACAAAAAAAACGACCGAGTGAAAAGTAGATAAATAGTAAAAAAGAATAGAAAAAATAGAAAAAGAAAAATAAATATTTAAAAGAGATTTCTCATTAATCACCAGATAAATTTGGTTACCTGTGTTTTCTCTAAAATAATTTATTTCATAATCTCATTTTTCTAAAAATGATCGTGAAACACCTCAATTTATTTTAAAATTTTAAGACTTATGTTGTCGCTATGGTTTTGTTCGTTGTCATTGTGGTTTCGTTCGTTGAAGCATTTTTTGGAAGTATATGCGGGACTTTGTTTCGGTGGCTTGAAGTTTAACACCGTTGGGCTTTTTTTGACTTCAAGTTCCTTGTTCTTCGATTTCTCTTGGCTCATGCTTCATTTTGGTCCCTTTTGCTCAGAGATCAACGTTCTTGCCCTTATTTTTGGTGTTTTGTTTGGCTTATTATTTTTGGTTTTTCTTGAGGATGTTTTATCTTTATTTGATTTTTTTTTGTTTCCTTTGTGGAGTTTGGTTTCTTTGAGTATTAGTCTTTTTGCATTATTTCGACGATTTTGTTTTTTGTTTCTTGTTTCAGAGGTTTTTTTACGTAGTTTCTGTTCCACATTTTTTCGCATCTTTTCTCAATACCAACTTAAATTTACATCTATCCTCCTCCATTCCAGCTTGCATTAGGCCATCCTCCCTCCAAATTGTTGATTTTTGCTTCCATCTTACCTACCATTCTCCTAAACACTGCATTGATACTAGAATAGATAGGCCTCAGCCACTGATTTATTTTTCAATAGAATACAAATCAAAGAGACATTAAAGAGGTCCCCACCTATCCCACTTCTCACAGGAGAGCCCAGGAGAATACTCGCGCAAAAAGATACTTCTTAAATCACCAATTCAAAACAAAAGCTAGCGTGCTTGAGGGTAAATTTAATTATATATTGCCGACACTCTAACTCATTTGTAGCTTGAAATATTGGCTAACTAGTGAAAATCAATTTTAATTGGAGAGGAAACAACAATGTTGGGGCGTAAATACATGACTTCTTTAGATCATCTACTTTGATACCAATCTTAAATCACCAATTCAACCCAAAAGCTTAAGCTAGTGGTTGAAGACAAATTTTCTTATATATTGCTAACACCTTTCTTTACAATCACATATTCTATGTATTTCCCTATCACTGTGGGTTTTCACCTCACCGACAAAATACTGTAGACCCCACTCAATATTATGCAAACTTTATTCTCATAGAGTTTTGAAGGCGTCATGATTTTTTAATTTCAACATTCGTCCTGTTGATGATGTTCAAATTATAGGAAGTTCTGATTATTTACAAGGGAAAAACAAAAGATCTCCTTAGGATGTTCTTTTGTAGACTTTATTATGGATACTTTTCGTCATTTCTTAATTTAAAAAAGAAAAAGAAAAAACAAAACAAAGGAGCACCTGGGTTGCCTCTTTGAATAAATATCTTTTGCAGTTGTTAGGTAAAAAATTGCTTATGTTAGTGCATGTAATTCATATTAATGCGTGAACTTGCATGTTGGCACTCATCCATTTTTGTTTTCTTTGTTAGGTGTCAGAATGCATGATTGAGGACTCTGGTAGAGTAAAAGGGGTCAGTATTTACATCCTGCTGACTTTGAAGTATTGATCTTAAAGTGATCAGTGATGACACTGGAATTATATAGGTGAGGCTAGTCGATGGGACATGTGTGCAAGCGTCAACTGTTCTGTCAAATGCGACGCCCTACAAAACGTTTATGGTAAACAATGCAAATTTTATAATGAGTTTTATTTAGTACTTTTAAAGGGTGCAATCACATTTGCTGATAGCACTTAATTTTATAAATTGTAAAAGTTTCTTGAATTTCATCACATATATGAATATCAGTTGCATTTTGTATTTTTTATGCGCACAGGAATTACTGCCTCATGATATACTTCCTGATGAGTTTCTTCGAGCTATTAAGCATATTGATTACCGATCTGTAAGATTTCTTTCTTTCTTTTCGTTTAATATTTTATTTTATTTTATTTTATACATGTACATATACATCTATATATATTTGGATGACATAATTTTATTGATAAGTGAAATTACAAAGGAGGGGAAAAGAGAGATCCCCAATCCAGAGGAGTTGCAATAAACTTTTCCAATTGGACAAAAGAGAGGAAATAAAGAGAAGATCTTCAAAAAAACTGTCTATTAGTAGTCTCATTTGATTTGAAGGTTAATGATACCAAAGAAAGGTACGAACAAGACCCTTCCACAAATGATCCTTCTTCATTTTGAAGGGGTGGCCCTGTAGGAGAAATTAGGAAATCACTTCTCAAATCATTCCAAAATGAAGAAACTGGCAGGGGATTAAAAGGTGAGCTTGTATCTCCTGGTTGCACTTGCAAAGAATGCATTGATTTGGAGACAAGGTCATGAAGGGAAGTCTTCGTTGGAGGTGCCCGTTGTTGTTGGTGTTGATAGCACAGTGGGCAAGTTCCCATAAGAAAAATTTACTTCTAAGGGAAGAGATCCTGCCAAATTGGCTTGATAAAATAAGTGTAGGGCAGTCAACAGAAGAAGAGTCCATGCTGTTAAGTGAGGTTTTAACGGAGAAAACCTCAACTTTATCATGTGTTCAGATCCAACAGTCATTCTCCAATAGGCGAGTTGTGGAAAAGCCCATTCTAGGGTCTCGTCATCTTTTAAATATCTTCTAAATTGAAGGTCGCAGAAGGCCAAATAAGAGTGCAGCACAATTGACAGAATCTTGTATTCTCCTCTTTAAGGAGAAGAGCCGCTGAAAAGTAGCAAATAGAGGGATGTCTCCCACCCAGTTATCAAGCCAAAAATCAGTGCAAACTTTAGAAACGACAAAGTTGTGTATTAAGGTGATCGACCGAAAGTTGTCGAGGCCTTCAACCAAACCAAATAATATTTCTGTTCTCACACCAATTGTGTTGTATTACTGTAGTAACAGGTCAAACCACAAAGGGCCAGTCGATTTTGTTAAAAGAACCACTTGTTGCAAGAGTGGGAGATTTGTTGAATGGGAACTAGTTGAAATGAAATCAAAGGAAATGCAAGAACACAAATCTAAAGATGATGGTGATGATAGTTATCAATGAAACAAACATCTAGCCCGGGATTTATTTTGATTTACTTTTAATTAACATTCAATCATCTATTCATCATCCATATTATATTTTTAGAAAACTATAAACAATTTCTTATCCAACCACACCTAGAGAAGCTAGTGTGGCGTCCTACAGTTTGTATCAATTTTTATGTCTAGATTAAGCATCCTAAACATACAAATTGATAACCATTAAGCTTTGAGGTAAAACTAAATCGATCAAACAAGTAGGAATTGCCTATTGAATGTTCGATCGAATTCAATCCTAAGCTAATTAGACAAATTTCATTATGTTGGAAAAACCTAATAGCTTTTGTTATCATGCAATCTTTGCCTAAAAATTACGGATTAGGATTGGACCTATAACAATGGTTTAAACATAAATGGTTAATTGTTAGTATTTCCAAATACATTCAATCTAAAAAAAGCAAAAGCAAGGAATGAATTCTATTGTTCAAAGGGTTCTCAAAATACAAATATTCAAAATCAAAAGATAGATCTAAAATTCTGACAGAACACTAAGTAGATGTGTTCTTATTATATTGATATTACTTCAAGATTACAGAAAAGGAATTGATAAAGAATCAATTCGGAATTCAAACTACAGCAAACAAGAACAGAAAACAACCTTTTCCTCTCTGCTTATCCTATCTCTCAAGGATGAGTACAGAAGTCTCTTCCAATAAAATGAACTCCCCTCTCCTCTCCGAATTCCCTCCCATTTAACCACTTCTTTCTTCTAACTAACTGTAGTCTCCACCATTGTGCTCCTCCCTCCTAATGCTCACACTCTCTATCGCACGTGTATTTTCCTTCTTCCTCCAACTATATTGCAATACAATTGGAGGTCTTAACAAATTCCTGAGCTAGATATAAGTATTGAGCCTCGATACATCTTCAAAAACATGTAAATAATTCAAAGCAAGAGGATCAAAGATCTCTCTAGAATGTTTAAAATTAAGTGTTGGAATGAATGTTCCCGAGGGCTGGCAGCTAAGGCAATTTAACGTTAAAACATAGCGGCACTGTGGTGCCCAAGGCTTCGCACGCGTACACGGGTCTGTCAATGTTCAGAGCACAGCAACGCTTGGCCTTGTGCTTGAAAAGAGGCCATTTTGCCTTTTCAGCATCGTGGAGTGTTGAGCCTCAATCTTGCCAATCCTCAATTTCTTGCTCTGTTGATGTTCTAAATCTCCGGTTAGGCTCGATTAGTCCTAAAATGGATGTTAAGGCCAAGAGTGACCTGAATTAAGCTCAATACCTTCAAATTCACGAAATAGAGACGCAAAATACTAAAACGATTCCGATTTAAGGAGAATAAGATAGTGTATTTTCAGCGCTATGATAAGGCTTGGTAATTGATGATTGATTTCCATGGACTTCTAGAGGAGTGTAGAGAGAAGCTGCCCCGGTGTTTATTGAGGGGTTTGGCACCAAATTTTGCCTCCAGAGTGCAACTTTTTTCTTTTTGGTATCTCCAAAACATTCTGTAAGGAGCTTGGTTCATGTCACGAATGACATGTATACCTACTTCCCAGACCACCTTTATCAATAGGATGCTAGACAGTATCCCATTTGACAAGATGCTTCTGATACCCGTTTACCTGATTTCCCCAAAGGAACTTACGGAAAAGGCTTTCAAAGATGAGGTGGAGATGTAAAGCAAGTATCCATTAACAACTGTAGCAAGTTGCACTTTGAGTCACTCGATTATCATGATGATTGTAACACTTTTTAAGTTTAGGTTTATTTATTTAAACTACCACAACCTCTATGATGGGGGTTCTTGCATTTCCCCCTAAATATAATTACTATTTGTGAACTTTTTATTTCTTCTAAAAAACAAATTGATTCAATCTTACTTGACAAAGTTTTTGTCATTCAATGAGACAGGCAACTACCAAAATTAATTTAGCAGTTGAGAAAGTACCCCAGTTTCCTTGTTGCAATCTTAGTCCATCTGAATCAAGACATCAGCTTGTAGGGACCATTCATATCGGTGCAGAAAGGTACGTAAGAGTATACCATCATCTTGTTATCAGCATCTCTTTTAAATCTGAGGAAGTGGTGGAAATTGATATTCTTATATTTTATGCTCAAATAACCGCAAATTATACAGGACAAAACACCAAATTAATATTTGAACTGAAAGAATTATGTTCTTGGACAGCAAGGGTCAGCAAAATATCATACTGAAAGAAACTGTATCACGTTATTTTGTTTCTATTTATCCTTGCCATTGACACTGAGTTGGACTAAAAAAATGAGAAAATTGGTTGCTGTCGAAAATATGAGCATTTCTTAAAAGGTACATGTGCTAATGTTGGTTATCCCGGTGTCGTGTCTTCTCACTTGGTCACTTTCTTTGATAATGAACAATTTAGCATGCAACTTCACCATCCATGATAGGATGCTTTCTTTCAATGTCATGCAAGGTAGCTTGTAGTTCCTTTGAACTTCAGTTGTTAAACCTTGTGCTTCTGATTTAGTATGGAGGAGATTGACTCGGCCTGTCAAGATGCTGTGAATGGCATACCGTCTAGAAGACCTATTATTGAAATGACAATCCCCTCTATACTAGACCAGACAATATCTCCTCCAGGTTTACAACATACTATATTCTCTTTGTTTTTTTTAAAGAATATTCTATCTACTTGTGACATTGAGACACACACACACACGCACACGCATATTTGTGTTTGTGTCTGTTGCCTTCTTCCAAATATTTTCGGCATCTTCTTATTCTCTTGACTTTAATTGCCTGCCCAACCAAGTATTGAAGAAGGAAAAAATATTTAATTATGTTTTTCTGGATAAAAAAGTATCCAATTCAATATTTAATTGGGAAAGGAGGATGTGGAATTTATGATAAGAATGCATAAAAAACAAGCAAATAACACTAATGCTAAAAAATTTTGGTTTTAGTATATTTGATTGACTTTTACCTCGACAAAAGGAAAGTATAACTAGTTTCATAAAGCAAGATAGAGCCTTACTATGCGGGGGATGTAGCAATGCTTGATAGGATACTGGCCTTCCATGTATAAGATCGTCAATTTGGATCTGTTCTTACTGAACTGGTGAAGTTTTTTGTCTTGTAGGCAAACATGTGATCAATTTATTTATTCAGTATACTCCATACAAACCCTCTGATGGTTCCTGGGAAGATCCTGTTTATAGGGTGAGTTCAGTTCCAGAATGAATAGGAAGTTTATTTTGGGCACTATAATGGTAGATATGTGTGTTGATATTTTGTAGAATTCCCATGTTTTAATGCCCCTTCTTATTTTTCTTCTTCTTCCCTTTCATCTCTATTCCAATTGCTAGTTCAACACATCATAATTCATATGTAAGCCATTTGATAACTCCCTGGAAATTTTGCTTTAGAGTAATACTCGGTTGTGAATAATGGATTATGATTTCAGGTTTAATTGATTTTAGTCTTTACTTGAAGAATGCCGAATGTTGCTGGAAATTGAACTGTTTGATTTCATTAATTTGGGTACATTTTATTAATCCAGCTTTTGAACACATTGAGTCCTCTCTTTACAGGAATCGTTTGCTCAAAGATGTTTTTCCTTGATTGATGAATATGCTCCTGGGTTTAGCTCATCAATTATTGGCTATGACATGTTAACTCCCCCTGATCTTGAAAGAGAAATCGGTCTGACAGGTAAAAAATCTTCTGCAGGAATGTAGACAAGTCTAGAGTCGTCTTGTACACAACTCAGTGGAGAATGTGTTTGTTATGTCTTCTAAATTTCTTATGGATGAGAACTAGAAGTAATTTTTTAATTGCTGTTTGGTTAAAATTTTACAAAGCGGACAAAGTGCTTTTTAAGTCCGACTAAGAGTGTGTTTGGACTGACTTTCTAAGTAAATATTTTTTAAAATACTTAGAAAATAAAGACTTAAAAAGTCAATGGAAACATAAATTTCACTTATAAAAGCTTGCACGGACTTACATAGTTCATAACTCAGAGATCACAACAAAATTTGCTTTTGCAGGAGGGAATATCTTCCATGGTGCCATGGGGTTGGATTCGCTCTTCCTTTTACGGCCAGTTAAAGGATGGTATGTCAGTGAGTCCTATATGAATATGATAATTGTGAACTGATTTTTCGCTTCAGGAAGAGAAAGGTTGATATTTTTCTAATCAATCCGTTAATAAATTAGTGATTTGAATATTCAGGTCAAATTATAGAAGTCCAGTGAAAGGGCTGTATTTGTGTGGAAGTGGTTCCCATCCTGGAGGTGGTGTGATGGGGGCACCTGGTCGTAATGCTGCAAATTTGGTTCTTCAAGATTTGAACAGACAACTTAGCTGAGCTCAATTGCAGAGCAAAGCCTTCATTTGCCCAAAAATCCAAGCTCTTTTCTTGTACCTCATCACTTATGTTTGTTGATCCATTTTAAGAATGCAGTGTAGGATGACTTTTTGACTTTTGAAACAGGCAATAAAAGAAAATTGTTTTGTTAATTAATTCCTAAGGTTTTTTTGTTGGATATGTTTAGGAGTGTTTATAGAATTAGTGATTTTAACAAGATTTTTTTTTTTAAATTTTCATTACCGTCAATTGAAAGTTTGGTTATACACTTAAAAAAATGATTTTCTACAACCAAAACTATAGATAATTAAATGTGATAAATCACGTGAATATTTGGTTTCATATTTGTACTAAAGAATTTTATAATAACGTCTGTTTTCAAAGATGGGTAAGTTTCTTCAAGTTTTAAAAAGAATATAGTTTGAGATTGAACAATTAGAGACAGAGAACCTTTTTTTAGGAGTCCGAAAACTCAAAAATTCATTAATCGAGGCATTACATTGAAGACACAATAAAGTGATATATGAGTTTTCTTATATATAAAAAAAGTTAGTTTTCTCTAACAAAGAATTAGGAGTGTGATAGCCAAAATTTGGATAGTTTGAAATGGAACAAGATTGTTTTAAAAAAGTTTAGCAAAAAAAGAAAAGAAAAACCATAATAATTCAATTGCAACTTTGAATCTTAAATTACCCACCAATATTTTTGAAATTCTTATTCATGTAACACTTTCAATTTGTTGTTTTTCTTTATAAATTTTTTGGAACAAATTGTAAAAATAATATTGATTAAATTTTGAATTTGAAAGTGAACCTTCAAACATGTATAGCGTTAAAAATAGAATTATAACTTTGTGGTAATTAGAGAAATTGAATTTCAAAAGATAAAAATTAACCTTCAATTATATCAATTTGAGAGTAATTTTTATTAAAAGTATAGTGATAATTAAGACTTCATATTTGCAAATTTGTTAATTGGGTTGTGATTTTAGTGAAAGAAGGGTTTAGTTGTTGAGTAGCGCTTTAGGTCAGCGTCTTCCCTATCCTTTAGCGCACAGCATTTGAGATCGACCAACCTCAACACTCTGCTGCTTTTCGGACCATCCTCCACTTTCACTTTCACCTTCACCTTCACCCATGAGGTTCTTCTTCCAATCTTCTTTCTTTTGAGCTTCTTTTCATTTCTTGTGGTTTCTTTATGTTGATTTTGGATTCTGAACTTATCTATTGAATTTCTTCTCAAATTCAATTCTTCTTCCATACATTTCTCACAATTTTGCTATTTTCTACTGTAAAAATCAGTTAAACTTCAGTTTGGCATTCCCTTTGATTTAGTGTAATGTGTTTAAGCTCTCTCTACTTCATTCTCTGGCTCATGAGTTCTACCCTGATAGAGGATTTTTTTTTTCTTTTTTTCTTTTTTTATAGAAAAATTTGATTGCAGGTTGACAATTATATTGAGATGGGTTCCTAAGGAAGAATAATAACGATTAGATTCTACTTTCCTGTCCAATTCAAATAAACAGAACGTCTGACCCTTTATTTTATTTTATTTCTCAGTAACTGTATTGTTTTGTTGGCCGAATTGAATCTTTCCGAGTAACCAAGTGAATGGGGTGGGTTTTTTAACTTTTGATATAAGAAGCTTTAAGACACACTTGTTTCTCCATGGCTAAATAATGGAAAATAACCTAAATAGCAGACCATTTTCTCTTCAACTTGTTGGCTGTTGTCTAAACTTTGCTAAGCTTAACTTATGGCTGGTGGTTGAATTCTTGTAGATTGATGTTTTTTTGTTTTATTTTGCTCACTTTTACGGTTTCTTTTGTTAATCTTATTTAAGGTATATCTAATTCATCGGTTTTAACAAAATTACAGCTGCTGATTCTGTGGCTTGGAGAATACAAACATACTAGTAGTGATACTGTGTAGCACTAAGGACAGAGATTTCATATAATGATTTTGTCTGGATTGAGTGGCAAACCCTCAAAATGTTGTCTTCTGAGACCTAGTGCGAGGATTCCACGTGAGCTGGTTTCATCTTTTTCCAATGGGAACTTTAGAGAAAATATTGATTTGCAATATCTTAAAAGGTTCTGCTCACTAATACACGTTAGTGTTTTGATGTGGTCTTTGGAAGTCATCATTCATTACATTGTTGTTCAATGCAGAAGTTGCTGGACGGGTCCTGCCCTTAGATGTAAAACTCTCCAGATTCGACACACTACTAAGTGTGCATTTGATGCTTCTCCCGAAGATTTTGCAAATGAGTCTACCGGTAAAGTTCTTATTCCATCTTTGAAATGGTATAGATAGTAAGCTTGGAAGGGAAAAATCATCAGTTGTAGCCTTTCTGACGTGCCAAAACAAACATTCCTTATGCTAACGTGTCAATAATAGAGTAAATGTTTTAGTCTTCTTCCTTCACGCTATCTGTTTATATGGGATCAAATTGAACCTGACATTGTTTAGTGCAAACAGTGTAACACATTACTGGATTGGATGGTTGTAATCTTAGTTGGATTAGCCCTTATTTATTTAAGACATATTCTCCCATGCCTATTTGGTCCCTAAATTTTCAAAAGATACATTTAAGTTCTTTCCCAACTTTGTGAAGTAGGCCTAAATAATTTGTGATTGTTTTTCATTTGGCGTGATAGCTTGGGGAGGTAGAGGGAAAATGGGAGAAGAAAATATGAAGGAAAACTCTCCTCTCAATAAATGAAATTAGAAAGAAGAAAAATCTTTTTTGGCCGCATAAGCAACAGGAATTCCTAAATTAGAGGGAATGTGTGTGAGAGAGAGAGAGAGGTAACTCAAGGAAACTAAGAAAATATTTTATTTACTCTATCATATTAGCAGATTTTTTTATTGTCAAATAGGAGATGTCCAAATTCAAACAATTAACAAAGGTACAACTTAGTTTGATTTAACAACTTATGGATCAAAATAGAAGTAAAAGGAAAAATTCATTGTGAAAAATTAATAGTTTATATCTATAACTATTGGTCTGCCTTCTTTCTCTATAAACTATTGATTATTAGGACCTAAAACATGGTTTATCAATTGTAAAATGAGTAACACCATACCGGGATTCATAAAAACAACTACACAATATCGTGACAAATTACTAACAAGTCTAGCAAATCTAATCATTCGTATATTAATGATGATAATATTTACTGTAGTTGTATTAAACAAGGTTCACATTGCATTTTCAAATTACTTTATTTCATCTCTGAGCTTCCTTCTTGACTTTCTCTGCTAGTGCAGCTGTATTCCCTCGAATTAATGTAAGGGATCCATACAAACGGCTTGGTATAAGTAAGGAAGCATCTGAAGATGAAATTCAAGCTGCCAGAAACTTCCTTATCCATAGATACGCAGGGCACAAAGAAAGTGTTGATGCCATTGAATCAGCTCATGATAAAATTATTATGCAAAAGTTTTATGACAGAAGGAACCCTAAAATTGACATCAAGAAAAAGGTGAGGGAAGTCAATCAGTCTCGGGTTGTGCAGGCGATAAGGAGCAGGTTCCAAACACCGTCTACAAAGTTCATAATCAAGTCATCAATTGCATTCTTAGTTCTTGGAGTTCTCACCATTCTCTTTCCAACCGAGGAAGGTCCAACCCTTCAGGTTGCTATATCACTTATAGCTACTTTCTATTTCATACATGATCGATTGAAGAGCAAACTCCGAGCATTCCTTTATGGGTATGTCTAGAATTTCATCTCGTTTCCCTTTTTGAACTTCATGATAGAACATAAAATATTAATGTACATAAATATTAACCGAGTACATGATAGAACATGATAACTTCAAGTTATATTAATGTACACAATAGCTTCATTTCTTTTTCAAAAAAATGATAGAACATAAATATTAACCGGGTATGAACCATCTTTTTTGGTTGAGTGGCTGACTGATTACTCTTCTTTTCTCCTACATACTTGGGGGCCATTTGAGCCTCCAACTTCAATTGGGTGAAGTGGGCTATGTGACTCACTGTTTGGACTTCCAATTATAGTGGCTAGTGATCCGACTAGTATGACCCTCAGTTAACTACACTATTACTATTTCCCATCTTCTATCCTCGCTAACTCAATTTAAAACAGTGCACCTGAAACAAATACTATATAAAATAGATTCGAATAGTCTCCACTCTAAAGACAAACTGTTATAAATTTATAACTAACTCATGTCCCAAACTGATATATGATATGATTGTTGGGTTTGATTTATTTGAGTTCTCCAATGGTACAGGGCTGGAGCTTTTATCTTCTCATGGCTTGTGGGAACCTTTTTGATGGTATCTGTGATTCCCCCAGTAATCAAAGGACTGAGAGGCTTTGAAGTAACTACTTCATTAATAACCTATATCTTACTATGGGTTTCATCTACATATTTAAAGTAGCAACGCAAAGTTTTTCTTCTATTGTGAGATTCCAATTTTGCTGCGGCTGAGCTTGTGATTCAGTGTTCTGCTTCCTTGCCCCTTGGGTCGGTTAATGGAGAAGATAGTTGAAATTGAAAGGGTTCTTTGTTTTAGAATTGACGAGAATTGAAAAGGATGTAAACTATTACAGTTTGGAAACTATAGGTTAGCTGTTTGTTATTATCTTTACTTCATCTTTTGTGACAATGATAATCCTTCTTGTGCAGTATTTTGAAAACGCAAAGCGTATTGAGCTGCAATAACCTTCTTTTTTTTGTTTTGGGAGTTCGGTTCGACATTATGAACTTAAGCAAGGTGAAGTGTCATGAAGTCTAAAAGTAACTTATAAATCATTGTTATAATTCTTGCAATTTGGCTCTCCTAATATTTGGTCTCGATTGAGGCAGGTTATTAAATCAATTAAATTATATTTAGGTATTGAACACTAGATTGAAATAACAAAGTCCTAAACACAAAATTAAAGAAATTGTTATAAAATTATCAAATCTATGACTTAGTAAACTCTACTGGTGTAGCTTTCCACTTCGACATCTGCTCTGTAAATCATGGGAGTAAGAAAAAAAGCCATTAAGACTGTAGATTCATTTAGAAACACTCCAACTCAACCAAACACCCCATGACATTTGATTTTAGATCTCCACTTTTATGTATAGATATATTCTAATATCAATGGAGCATTGAAATACATATGTTAATCTGAAAATTTTCCAAAACTACTCTCTTTGAGATCATTTCTTTGACAAAACTAATCAACTTTCTATTTTTTTTTTCAAATTACCGTTTGATTTTTTAAAAAACAAGACTAGTAATACCAAAACAAAATTTTAAAATGGAGTCTTGGACTCCCACTCGCTCCTAGTTCTTCTCATATTCATGTTTCATAATACTTAAATTAAGTTGCAAATTTAATTTTAGAATGTCATAATTTAGTCGCTATAGTTATTAAAATTTTAAATTCCTATAATTTGATAAATTATTTATAAATATTTCAAAATTATCAAACTATAGAAACTATTTATAATCATATTAGAAAGTTTAAATTTCAACGTCTAAAACCATCCAAACCAAATTCTAATTTTATTCGGACATAAAAACCAAATTTTATAATTTAATAGATTTTTGCAAGGCAATAAAATAAATCTATTTGAAGATGATGCAACCATCTCAAATCACCAAAAATAACCAAGCTGACAAGATGTACCAAAAAAAAAAAAACCTCAAAATCAAGCGCAACCTCCTCCATATTACATACAAACAATATGAAACTACAATGAGTTTGGCTAATGGTCGGTTAGGGTTAAACGGTAAATGGTATAGAAAGAATCAATTCAAGTTATAGTAACTAGTAGTCACCCACCTACGATTTAATACCCTACAAATTTCTTTGACAATTAGTATAATCAAGCAACTACCAATCTACCCCTCTAAAATCAAAAGCATTCATAAATAATCTTAGTTCTATAAAACAATATAAAACATTTGCAAATTTTCAATCACATATGACAGATATGAGCTTTAATTTACAAAATATAACGAGTAACTTATAAATTTTCTAATCATAGAACAACACATTACAAATGTCAAATGACCAAATGACAAATGTGATGGTCAACTTATGAATGTATATAAATCTATTCATATTATTTAAAATCCTGTAAAATTACATTGCCTACATAAGTTATGCTCCTTGGTCACATCAAGAGCGCGGAGTAGGATTCATATGTCCTGAGCAATTAAACATCTGTTTCGAGGATAATGCACACGGATAGTGATTAGAGTGTGTAATTTAAGGTGTGTTCGAAGTGACTTTTTGTGTTAAAACCTTTTTACCACTTATGAACAGTTGAAAAATTATTCTAAATAAGTCAAAGTAGTTAAAGAGTTAAGCATGAGGGCTTGACTTTGATCTTCAAATATAATTCCTACCAGTGGTGGATTGACATTCTGACAGCCAAAGATCCATTTTTTCCACCAACTGCTGCCTAACTTTGTGAACTGCATCGGGAGAACTACAGTTTTGAGCATTACCTAAAGAGAGACAGCGGGCAAAAGGTAAGATTTAGACCATTAAATGAAGCTTCAAATGGTAATGAACGAGTAGATTGTTGTACTTTTTATACTTTCCTCTCTTATAAAATATATAAAAATAACAAATATATTGTTTAAATATTGTTTTGCTTCTTATTCATTTTGGACTTTGGAGGTCTATGTGAGATTAAGATTGGCTCCCATGAATCTCAATGCTCGATCAAAATCAATTTAATAATTTGTATGCGGAAGACAGGGTAAATCAGTAGACCTTTACATACCTTCAATGTTAAGATGAGATTGAGGGCATCCTCGCAAATCAGTTCCATGGCCACAATTGTGACATGTCATGAGGAATGATGGCACTGAGTTTGAGCAGAGAAAAAAATAAAACAAGACAGAAAAGAAAAAGGGATTGTAAATAACATTATGAATGAATCTCCTAAATAAATTCAATAACAGCACGGCTTTCAATTACAGTAAACATTACTTTACGTAAAATTTGTTTGACATAATTTAACAAAATCGATGAAAACCCTTGATGCAACAAAAACTCTTTCCAGGCAAACCCACAGCCCACAGCCCACAGCCAATTAAGAGATTAGCCTGGCCTAAGATCACTTCAAGGCTGGGAAGTTTGCATACGCTAGAGAAATGAATATTAAGAATCAGCAAAATAATTCAATACTCACTCTCTGGAGATGATATTTGCTTCGATGCATGGCGCCAAGGATCTTGTGAACCATTTGTAAAAACTATTTTTGAACCTGCAAAAGCAATTTTTGTTTTCATAAGAGGTGTAAAGTATGACTAGAAACAATGTGATTTCCCCTGATAATGGCTAAACGTGAATTTGGTAACTGAAAGGCTTGGCATATCCACCTTAAAAATATTTTTAGTGTCAAACTGGCCAAAGAGAGCTTTGAATTTCATTAGTAAAAATAAGCAGAAATTATAGAGATGGCGGTTAAAGTGACAGACTTCTCAAACTAAAAGCATGGAACCATGTATAATGAACTAAAGTGAAGTAATGGTAGTGGAAAAGACGACAAAGTATGCACCTGCAATTCCTGTGCCTCCATAATAAATATTTGTGGTGTCTACATCCGGATAGACACCCTCTCCAAAAACGTTCTTACAAAGATCCAGATGATATCTGTCATTAGGCAAGCTATTATGAAATCGCAGCAAAAGGAATATTGGAATGCGATAAAAAAGAAAAAGAAGGAAAAAACACTGATCAAAAGAATGGAATCCGTGAAGTGGAGACTGGAAGAATACTTTGCATCCACTTTAGATGAACGCATGCTATCATTTGCTGGTGCAACCTGGAAATATGCAACTTCAGTACAAACTTGAAACCACCACAACCGGTCCGCACTATCTTCACCTGGAGTGGTGTTCTTTAAATATTTCTGATTGTAAGTCTGAACACTAGAGCCAAAACTTCCAATGTAATAATCTTTAACATATTTGGCATAGGCATCCTGCAGGAGAAAGTAAGCGGCATTCAAAGATTGAGACATCTAATAAAGCTGATAATATAACCTGTATGCATACACTAACTTGCATCTTATGAACAAAGAAGAAACCTGTAGACTGTCCTTAAAAACGGGTGCTTTTAAAGATATCAACAATATAGAAAGGAGGTCAGCAATAATTTGTTTTGCATAGGTTGAATTTTATATTTATTGACAGATAGTTTCTTTGACATCTTTGCCCAATTTTTTTGTCAAACCATCAGACCACATTTCTTAATAATACAGACAACCCAAATTTGGTGCCTATGCTTGGGAACAAAGTTTGATATGAATGTTTGGGAAAGAAGCAGGTATATCAAGGATTAAACTGAAGAAACTATCACTAACTTTCATGCAAAAAATTTCCGTGTTGGAGAAGAAATGAAGGGAACAAATTTTTTTTTTACTTCACCATCATGGCAATCCAATGCTCAAGTAGGAGAGGAATGAACACAACTTCTGAGGGAAATGTAAGAGGATAAATTTTGTAGGATGGCTCAAAATTATTTCTTGCCCTCTTTTTTAGGCTTATTACATATTGGGCATCTAAGCGCTGTACTTCAATAACTCTAAAACTTTTCATCCAGTTCCTCCTGCCCATCCTATTTTTCTAAGATGTATAGATTTCCCCCATTTTTATGGTGAAACAAAAAAAGATTACAAACAAATAAAGGTAAGAACTTAGAAGAAAGACATGAATACCACTAAGTCATTTCCCGCATTCTTTGCTTGAACAAGAGGAGAGCATAATGTATCTGGATTCCCATATTGAAACTGCAGGATTTTTAACAAATAAAGATAACCAACATTGAAAATTTCAAAAAAAACCTACAGGAAGAAAGGTCAATAGGTCATCCAAGACTGAAATTACCGCTATGACAGCCGCATCTGCCAGAAGATAAAAGAAATCTCCATCTATTTCCAGCTGTAAACACAGGCTAGATATCAACAGACAGCAGCCAAATAAAGAGAATAGCAATTACACTGTCCTAACATAGATGATTAAATGGAAAGTCAACCTCTCCCGCACCAAACAATGCCTTCACTTCTTTTTTGTTTGTTTCAAATCTTTGTTCAATAAGTCGATTGGTTTCTTGTAAAACAGCCTTGCACTCTGGCCCAGCAGACTCACCAATCTACATAAAAAAAAAGACTACTCAGGATATCGTCCAAAGGAGAACATTAAAATAAAGTTTGAGAGACTAGATTTTATTCTAGTACAGAATCTAAAGGAGACTGAATCAAATAGCAGAATGAAAGTAATCAATAACATTATATTTAAATAACCTGTTGGTCAAATTCAGTAAAGTTATAGACAGCAAGTACAACAGCAGAACTTGCAAGACTTCCGCATGTTAAATGAGGGAACTTAAGTCGAAACCATGCACTAAGAGCTCCAGGATATGAGACACCAAAAAAGAACCATGGGTTTTCACCCTTCTTGTTCAACTTCAAATTTAATGAATCCTGCAAGTAGATCATCAACAGACGGACATAAACACACATACAATTTGAGGGAAAAAACAAGTCAAGCCTATTCTTAATAGCAGAATGATAAGTAAATCATTGAACATAAATGTGGGCTTAAAACACTAGACTAGTAGAGCCGTAGTGATGTGTGAAAATCCAATACCACATTTTCTTTCCTTTTCCAAAATAAAATAAAAATATCACTTTAGATTATGAGCCATTTGACAAGTGAAAACAAATGAGTTATTTCGATCCGCTTTACCTTCTAAATTGGACAATAATTACCTGATAGTACTGACGGAAAACAGCCAAATCAAACAAAGCTTGCTTGGACGAAAGATATCTCAAGTTATTTGTCGTCAATGACTTGAAAGGGGAACTCTTCCCATAGTAGCGATGCTCAAGAGAAACAATAGCTGCTCCAAATTTCTTTGCCAAAACCTGCATAACATTAATGAGAATGAGAAAGGAGATGACCTCTTCAAATACATAAAGAAACTTGAGAAGATGACAGATTTCTCTCATTCAGTCAGTCACTCTCTCACATTCTTCTCTACCTACAAGCAATTATCGTATTAAGATGAACGACACCCTCCTTTCTCTAACATATTTCCTACAAGCATTCACCACATGTTAATTTTGAACAAAACTTGCATACAAGCACTACTAAAATCTACCTGTACAACACACATCTTTGTTCTTTCTTAGATACATTTTACAAACATCCACCGTTTAGTCATAACTGTGAAGAAAACAAGCAAGCAAGAACTCCAAAAATATATATCAACAACACCCTCCTTTCTCGATTACATTTCTACAAACATTCACCACTTTGTATTTTTTAGCAGGACGTGATTAGAAAAGCATTTTTCTTTCCTCACGTTGTAAATAAACCGGCCATATAACCAAAGAATATCTTTAAATGATTGAAGAAATTGTTGAACGTACACCAAGGTAATCATTGCTTATCCCATTGCACGGGCCTTCACCACAAATTTTTAAGAATATCGGACCATCTGGAATCCGAAAGTAGTCAAGGAACTCATAATAGCGCTGCTGAAACTTGTCATGATTCTGCATATATTAGCACCCAACAGTGAGCATAATTGCATTACCTTGAACTAATAAGAATCACATTTACATATACAAGAAACTCTAAAATAAATTGAAGACAAACTGTTGCGTTTGTACAGTAAATGTGAACTCAATACCGTTGAACTCATTTATGACATTACTTGGTGGTAGGGTAAGAAAGAAACAAATCAAAATTAATTTCCATCCCAATAAATTATCACACATATTCTTCAAACCGACCAAAAAAATACAAAGATTAAAAAATATGTTCCTACTTCCTTATAGGTCAAAACTAGCGCAAGTGACTCATTTCCGCTAAAGCAAATATTAAATTCCTGAAACTCAATGGGTCAAAAGATATTTCAAACAAACGCGAAAAAAACGAAGAACAAAGAGTCAAGATAAGTGGAAGCAATTCAGTGAACAACTATCCTAGAATAAAATTCAGCATCCTCATTAACTGTGATTAAACCAATCGAAATCCAATTAAGAGGTAAGAAAGAGTTCAATCTTTACATAAGGGGAGAAGTGATCGAGAGTCTGGTTAAACCAAAGCTCCGTCCGGTTTAAGAACGAGCTGGTTGAAGACAACCGATGAAGTACAGTGCGAGGAGTAACATGAGCGGATATGAACGCGGGAGAAGAAAACGCCAGCGCCATCATCACCAACCATAAACGAGCAGTCGTCAGAAGCTTCCCCATTATTCTTGATGGAAATCTGGAATCGAGGCCAAATCGAAGAGAGTCAACAAATTGTGAGCTTAACCCCGAGAAATGCGTATATATTCATTCATCTTCTTTTTCTCCCGGAAGAACTGATTTTATTCATTTTCGATAACTAATTTTTTTCCTATTACAAATATGATCCTTAAATTAGAAAACCGTAAAAAGTAAAATACTTAGACAAAAATATTTATCAACCATTCATTTACCATAAATCACAATAAATTACTATCTCTCATATATAGACACTAAATTAAATAAACTCTCATATTTTGATATATTTTATAAATATTTCAAATTATTTTACTATAAAATAACTTTTTTTTATTTAAAACGTTAAAATGGAAGATTAAATATGCATGTTTTTAAATTTGATAACTATTCCTTATTTCATATAATTCTGAATTAGGAGCTCCCTCATAAAATTATAAAGGTTTTGTCATCTAGTGCATCATTAAATTGTCATTCTTGTTTAGATTAGATTGTAATTGAAATATTGAATTATCATTTAATAACGTATTTAATGTCTTAATGTAGTTTGATTATTATATCTTATTCTAAAATTAAAGTTAAAAATTCAAATTTTCATTGAACTAGGGATAACGATGATAATATACTTTACTCACTGTATTAAGATATTTAAACACGATATTAGATATTTATGGATCAATCCAAACATATGTATAAAATTTTGATATTTTTGAATGGATTGGAGGCTTAACTCTAAAAATCTATTTGAAATGAATATAACCTTGTACGAAATTATAAACATATTTTAGAATTGAAGTAACTCTCTCACTTAACTCTATAATTAAATTAAAAAAATATTTTTGACCTAAAAGTTCTAACAAACAAATCATTTGAGTTTTAGTTTTTTATTTTTATTTTTAAATTTTTAACAATATAAGAATTGTTATTGGAGAAA
This sequence comes from Cucumis sativus, assembly GCF_000004075.3. Lineage (NCBI taxonomy): Eukaryota > Viridiplantae > Streptophyta > Magnoliopsida > Cucurbitales > Cucurbitaceae > Cucumis > Cucumis sativus. The sequence goes on from NC_026658.2 coordinate 3,816,945, forward strand.
ATGAAACTATTTAGTAAAAAAAACTGAAAAATATATGTATAAAATTTTGATCGATCAATTTTTGTTTTTTTAAAACAAAATTTGGGTATTACTTATTCTAATTGTTCTAATTTTTTAAAACATCGAAACACGTAGTTTGGGAACATGTTTCCTCCGATTTAAATCTTATTTTGGTCTCTAAATTTGTATTTTATTTTATTTTGGCTTTTAAATTTTAAAAAACGTCTATTTTAGTTTCTGAATTTAAAAAAAAATGCATTTTTTTATATATACCGTTAAAATTTCATCAACTCCATGGAGAAATGGAGAAATGATGATTGTGACTTCTATATTTGAATGACATTGCAAAATAAATAATTAGCGACTCTTAATAATTTAGAGTTTTAACTTGTAATTAAAGACTAGATAGTAAATTGATATTTATAACATAACTCAAAAAGTGATTGTTTTCAAGATTTTGACCGTCGTCGTTTTGGCTTATTATTATTCTACTTTACTTTTTCATCTCATTTGCTAGATGCAGTTCATCTACACATTCGAAATGTGCTTTTTTTTTTTATTATTCCTTCCAACTATTTCTTTATTTTGGGAGTTTTGTGTTACATTGAGAGAATATTTATATCCAATTTCGTACAAATTTTTATTATACGAAAACCTAATTAGACAAGTGGTTAAACGCTTTGGTAAAACATGTAAGTCTCCTAAGTCAAGCATTAAATGTAACTTGCAAGTATTGTATTAACTAATTAAATAATCTCTTTGAGTACCTTTAGAAACAAAATAATTGTTTTTGAGTAACTTCAAAGCCACATTGTGGTGAAGCTCCAAGTTGGTAGTGTCTATCACACCAACCATATACAAATTGAAAAGGCAATATAATATCTTCTCATGGAAAAATTTAGTATTAAAATTTAGAACAAATTAAAAAAAAAAAAAAAAACCCGTCTCTAGACCATGGTGGTAGTTGAAATTATAATATTAATTAATTTGATGAGCATGTCGGTTTTTTCATCAATATTTCCACGTTTTCATGAGTCGATATCGATATGAGGGATGAATCAATATTTTCATTATAATATAGAAAAATCTACAAACACAAAAAATAAACATCGAAATGTCACCAATATAAACATAATATAAGAAACGTTTGTTTATTTAAAAATAATAAATGTTTATTTACTATTTTAAACTTGTGTTTTGATTGTTTTATTTTTATAATTTTACGAGAAATATCATTCAAAATCAATATTTTCATTGAAGTTTTTGTAAAATTAAGATTTTGATATTTATCAACATCGATATCTTAAACCTTGTTGTACTTACACTCACAAACTTTCAATTATGAAAATCACCATCGCTATTAATGTTATAGAACTCTCAAACATCTTATAATAGTTATAGAAATTAAACTTCCAAATTATAAAAATTGAGCCTTCAAACTTGTACGGATCAAAATTTGAGGATACAATTCCAACCATCATCACAAATTTAGCTTTAAATAGCTGAAAATACACTAATGAGATTTAAATTTGGACATTTTTAATATTTGAAAAGTAATTTAAATGAAATCTTATCAATTAATTGAATTGAATAATTACTTAACTCTATGTATGATATGTCATATGATGTTATTTTCTTTGACTGCCCCATATATATAATTAATCATACAAATAAAGCAACATCATAATTTAGCTTATTTAATTATATTTTTGCTAATACCATTAATAATGAAACAGTGATTAATACTTAAACATCACATTTGAAATATAGTCCAAAGTGTAGTTTTCATGAAATAGGACAAAAGTCGATAATAAAATTGGTATAATATAAGATGGATAACTATAGAAATTCTTTTTTTTTTCAAATGTCCATTTGCTTTAATTATTAATAAAATCATCCTAAAAGAGAACAAGATTTTAAAAATTACTTTTAAAATTTATATTCTATTTTAATTCCTAAACTTCATCCATATCCATAAACTTTTGATTTTCTGGTTAACATATCCATAAAACTTTTGATTGGTCACTTTTGGTGATTCAATTTTCAAATCTTGCATTATAATATCTAAATTTCACCTAAAAATTACTTCAAACCTTACCTTCCCTTTTTCTATTAACCATTTTAAAAGGGAAAAAAAAAATGAATACACACACATATATAATAGAGAGAGGAATGGGAGAAAAAAATTTAATCTTTCATGAAGATTTGTTCAATTATAAATTCGAGTTCTTTTATTATCTGAAGAAATTTTAAATTATTCTTATCTATATAACCACATAAATTGTTTTAATAATTTAATAAAATTATTGTAAATAGTCCATTCTAATTACAAATAAAAAGATTAAATTATATTAAAGTGGGAAACTAAATTTGCAATCCAATGAACAATTTCCTTGAAGGCTTTATTTCACTTAAACAATTTTTTACAAAAGGCCATAAAATGACTGTTGGAGATTTACTCAAGTGCAGAGTGATTAAATCTTGGATAAATGTTTTGAAATTAATAATTAAATATATTGTAACAGTTTCAAAGAATTTAATACAAATATAACCAAAAAAAAACTAAATTATTTACAAATATAGCACAATTTTAATTTTAGACTTATAAATATTGAGAATAGTTTGATTCTTTTCTTTTTTGATTGTGCTGCACCTACAAATACATTAACGTATTTGCAACCATACCTTTTAAAAATGATTTTGGAAGGAAAAAGGAAGAAAGGAAACAAATAATGGGAAGCTTCCTCTATCCATTAAAGCTCTCAACAGAACTAACGAAGTAAAATGAAAGCAGCCGCTTTTTTGTTTTTTTGTTCTTCTTTTTTTTCGTTTTTTCGTTTTTGTTTTTGTTCCAACCAAATACAAAAGAAGGGGTATCCTACACCAACTTGCCCTCCCAACAACTGCTGGCTGGGTCTGTGTCTCTAAACTTTGTAATATTACAGCACCTGCAATTTCACTAAAAAAGCACTGCTTTTATCTTATCTTCTTTGCTTTCAAATCTATCCAACCACTTCTCTACAGATTACTAAACAAGCTCGACACCGCCCCCCCGCCCCCCACCGAAACATACAATGTAGGTTTCCACTACGACCAACCTTAACAACTTCTGCTTTGAATCAGAAGCAAGGGGAAGATTGATGAATGCAATGGTGTCGATGTGTGATCGAAATCCATGCTTTGTTTGTTCATGATCATAGATCCTGAAAAGGAAACCGAGTTCATTAATTACTACACGTGTATACATGTCTTGGAAATTTATGTAATATCTTTGGACTAAACATATCTTTGCTAATATGGATACCAGCAAGCATGATGATAAGTTTTGGTTTTTGTTGGTTATAATATCTGTGCGGCAACTATACTAGCAACATTAATACATATAAACACAGTAGTTGATCGGTTATGATATACTTTATAGCAAAGGAGGACAAGGACATGGTATGGATCCATTCATTTGATATTAGTTGTCAGAGTAAATCAATCAGTTGGTTTAAGGTTGGTTTGGAATAATTTTCTTGAGTGTTTAAAAACTCTTTTAAAATAACACTACTTTAACCTCTCTTTTTCAAGGCCCTTGAAAAGTTGTTCCAAAGAGGTTGTTTCATCTGATATACAAGTTGTCACTCAATAGTAATGAGGAGTTGACGATTAAATTAGGAAATTGGAACCATTTTGGAAATTTCGAATGAATACAATGTCACAGTGCATATAAGCAGTTGAACACTATTGAAGGAAGAGATGAGTAAAAGCATTTGAACCTGATTATTAGCAGCCTGGCCATGGACCCTATGAGGCTTCATATTCAAATCGATCATTTTCGTATCAGTCTCAGCATGACCATCATCGTTGGCCTCTCGAACAGGTGATAGTCGGTGATGATTTTGCTGGTTGTCTTCTACTGTCACTTTATGCGGAGGTGGCTGGTTATGTACTTTACCAATCTCATTAGGAACCTTGGAATGTGGAGATGGATCATCAAGATTTATAGGTTTGTCTCCTGGAAACTGGAAAAGAATAAGAACTTCAAAATTCCAATCCAAAAATATATGGAAAATACGCGAGGTCATATCGCAATCTATCAACCAACCTCAACCCTCTGCCGTAGCAAAAGGTATCTCTTATGTGTCCTTTTCCCTCCAACATGAACGATCATGTCACATTGCAAACAAAGGGAACTTCCATCTATCTCACAGTAAAAGAAAGCTACATACAATTTCAAAGGCGAAAAATAAAATTTATCTAAGTTAACCACACCATCCCAAATCACAATATATAACAGAGCTAACAATTGCAAAAACAAAAGGAAAGACCTCCATACCAGGTGCATTCTCACATATATCACAACGGGGAACATCACTGGGATTTGCAAGGCCAACTCTTACATGTCGACTTGCGAGTTTATTGCACATATGAACCTATCATCCAAGTTTCCAAAAAATTTGTGAAGGTGTCAGCTTCAAATTCAGTTCTTTTACTTGAAACAGACATGAAAATGTCGAGGACGATAGTAAAGTTTTTCCAAACACACAAGGACTCAGCAAACAGGAAAGAATAAGATGGCATAAAAATGAATGAGAATTATAATGCAACCACTCAAATATCAATCTACTATTCTTCATAAGGTAATCAATAAACCATCAGCTACGTGAGTGGAGGTCCGAACATCGAAACAAAGTGTCAAGGAACAATCAAATTATCATCCATGCTGACAATCCTCGTGTTAAAAATCCAACACAACAGCTAGTAAGAACTTGTTTTACATAAACTCGATAAGTGCTGGGGTTATGCTTCAAAGTCACTTGGTGTGACAGTCAACATGAGCAATTTTGAGCTGTAAACATCGATTGGGCAATGCAGATATAGAGCATATTTCTTGCCAAATTGACCAGAACAGAAGTCTTCCTTCCAAAGTTTTCTTTCCTAGCAGCCAAATGTAGTGAAAATTTGCAGCAAATTGCAAGGAGTAAGAGACCCCTTAAGTATAAGATCCACCAGCATTACGACTATCTAATGCAGGCAGGCATACATCTAATAACCCATATTTATAAAAAGCCAATAATCCATGATTCAATTATCATCCACCAGATTCTCATCGCAGGTGAAGTGGTCACAATCAAGATTAAACAAAATCAGCCAACATAAGAAACATGGGAAGAAATCTAAGAGAGAAACAATGAAAGGAAGAAGAAGAAGAAGAAGAAGAAGAAGAAGAAGAAGAAGGGGAAGAAGAAGAAGACGAAAGTCAAGAGAATAATACCTTCTCGTCACAAGAGCGGCAAAGGGCGGCTTCATCAGCAGCACAAAAGACAATAGCAGCAGCCTTTTCACAAGCGTCACAAAGTGTTCTCATAATTGAAGCTCCCCACTCTCATTTCCTCCCCCCAAACAAAATCAACCGCACAAAATCATCATCATCATCATCAACAACAACAAAACCCAAAAAAGAATTTGCCCCAAATAATAAACCAAACCCCCCTCGACGAAAACAACGACAAGTTCCTAAGGTTTCCTAGACCAATTTAAAGCTCCATTAGAGATGGGTTTTGACGTTTGACAACGAAAACGATGATGGGTAAGAGAGAGAATGGAATTGAAAGAAATATAAAATAAGAAACAGAGAAAATTAAGAAATGGGGTTGGATTAGCGGGACCTGAGAGGGTAAAAGGAGATTCGAGAAGACAATTGGGTTAACAAAAACAATAATAAATGTGAAGAACAGCACATGGTAGCCAATGAAGAAGAGGGTGGAAAAGGGTATGGATTTTTTTTTTTTTTTTTTTTGTTGTCAAATTAGCACTCAATGAAGGGAGCGAAGTCGATAACCACAAGTTTTGTAAGAGAGAAAGGGGGGAGAGTGGGGGAGTGGACAAACGAATGGCCCTCTCCGATTATTCTCACCCACCAGTTACATATCAGACGCGGGTCCCAAATTTTTCTTTGATTATATTTCACAAACAAGGTCTGTGATTCAAGATGGGATACAAATGGATGGTTGAGATGGGGTTTGGTAAATTGTTCATCTTTCCCTTCTTTTTTGCCTTTCGCCAATATCCTCCTCTTTTCTGCACGTGGCGCCATCTTCGTCATCTTCAACATTTCTTATTTTGTGGTTGAAACTAATCCCACTCTCTTATCTCTCTGTCCAATCCAATTTCAAGTTCCGTGCTTTGATCTCTCTCTCTCTCTCTCTCTTGTTTTTTGATTTCCTTTTTCTTTTACTTCCATTGGATAATTGTTTCCATAGATTTTCATTGTATTCGACAACTTTTGTTTTTGCTTTTCCCTTTTTAAAGTAAAGTTGTTTGTTGAAAGATTAGGTTTTGGTAGACTATTTGGTGATAATGTTGTTTATGGTTTTTGTTGGCACTTGAGAGTACAAGCAAAATCCAAATCCGAAAAATATCTTTGTTCATTATGAGATCTTTCGATTGACGATAAGTGAAACAACAAAAGTCGAGAGTTTATGCTAAAAGTAGACATTACCATTAGAGAGAGGATAAAGTTTGGAATCTTTTTTGACTGTAAAAGTGGATTTTGATACATTGGATTAGAAAACTTTTATATTGAATTAATATTAGCTCCGGTAGCTAACTCGATTGTAAAACTTTTATTTAGTCCTCTCTAAACTCATATTCAAGTCTCATTCTTTACCTTTTTTCGCAAGAAAAAAATACAAATTTTCAGTTAGATTGGTTTGATATTTGTTTGTCTACTTTTTTAGGTCAACGATGCTTAGAGGACGCTAACATCTAACTTTTTAGTCGATGATATAGTATCTTTTCTAGTTGTCACTTGATGTATGGTTAAGTTGACAACTTTGTTGTTGTGAGACTATCATTTAAATACCTATATATAAAGTTTCTTGTTATGGAAAGAGTGTTACATTACACTTACCATAATCGAAAAACTTTCACATATTTTATCAACTTCATTCGTTTATGTCTAAATAATAGACAATTTGAAATACACGTCTTAGTTGTTCACAATCGTATTCAATTACTATAAAGAGAAAAATTTACAACACATCTAATGATCAATTTACAACTGGAGAATCAATATCAAATGTAAATAATATTTATGTTTGTATAGTGTTTATAGAAATTACAAATACAATCATTTGAACTTGAGTGTTTAATTTAATTGGGTGATAGAATTTAATTTTGTTTACAATAAATATTTGATAATATATATATATATATATTTTTGTTAAACATTTAGTTTATTTATCATTCTTCGGTTTATGAATGGGCTTTTAAGATATCAGCAGTCCAATGGAAGTTTGGGCTTTAAGAAAGGGACTGACTGTTTTGGTAATGGCCTTTGCTAAGATTAGCTAAAAGAACAAATTTGAGTTATATGTATACACTTTTGAAAAAGGGTGAATATCAGAAAAAGGATAAAAAAAATGATAAATTTGACAAAATATTTATAAAATATATTAAAAAATTTTAGATATGGATAGAAACTGATAGATTTTTATCGGTATCTATCAATGTCTATAATAGAAGCATATGAGTTTCTATTATTGATAGAATCCAAAAATATTTTATAGCTTGTAAATATTTTAATTTATTTTGCTATTTTGAAAAATTCATTTAAAGATAACAAGTTTACCCTTTTAACATTTCGAGTTATATTCGTTTAAATTATTAATAATTATATCAATTTGAACTATAAGCTTGAAAGAAGAAACACTAATTTTTATACCTTCAACATTTTCAACATGTTTTAATGGAAAAAAAGCTCACTCTGAATCTACTGTATCAATTAAACTTTTAAATTTTTATAAACGAATTAATTTCAAAACAGAAACTTGAAAAAGCCTATATACGTTTGAGAATTATGGTGTATTTGGATTAATTTTTTAAGTATTTAAATTTGGAAAGAAAAAAAGTGGTGTTCCCTAACTTTGCAAGATGCATTTTTAAAAGATGAGATTGAAAATTAATCAATTTTAAAGAAAACAATCAAAACCAAAATTTGATAAAACTACGTTATATAAACACTAATAAAAGTATCTAACCAAGCATGTAATTGTTTAAATTTTAAACTCACTTTAAAGAAAATGTTTAAAAGATAATGTATTCTTGAAAAACATTTTTTTCTATAGATAATTCAAACGCACTCTTAATACGTAAATGATTTTCAAATGTAATAATAATAAAAGAATCCAAATTAACCGACGTCATATTTAACGTGAATTCATCACAAATGTAGGAATATGATTACAATTATATTTTACAAATACAATCATTTGTATGTCATTTATATATAAATTTTATTGTGTATCATCGATAAAATGTCTACCATTCATATACACACTTTTTACATCTATCCGTAATATATAACAATTATAAACAATAACTGTATAAAACTGTCTAAAGAAACAAATTAACTACCATGGATTGAAAGAAAATAATTCAAATATCACTTACATACTATTTGATATTAAATTTATATAGTTGGTTGACAATAAACCAATTAAGCAATAATATGATAAACACAATCAACAAAGAACATGCAATCCATTGTAGATTAAGAAAACAACAAAATATCATAATGACTAATGAGTGTGAACAAATGATTAGAGTTAATTAAATAACAGTCTTTAATGAATGATTGTGATGAATCAATGAAGATTTAAAAAAGAATCATTCAATAATAGGCTTGATAGCAAATGATCCATAGACTTTAATAATACATTCAATCGTCAATAAATACCATACTGTTTTATAAACGTGTTATTTTCAAATATAACAGATTGAACAAAAATATTTACAAAACATATCATAATCAATCTAAGAAAAATCGTGATAGATTAACATAGACTATTATTTATGTCTATCATAATTTATAATAAATAACCTGGGACATTTTGTTGTACTTATAAACGGATTAGTTGCAAATATAACGATTATATTCAAAATAATAACATTTATAGCAACATTTTTTTAAATTGTAAAAATAGCAAAAACTGTAAAAGTATATTAATGATATAAGTCTATGATTAACTTTGTTGTATTTGCGGTTATTTTAAATTGATGTCGTATACATAATTATTATAAATATATTTTTAGAAAAATCATTTAAAATAATTTCAGCTTATAAATGGTAGAAGAGTAATTAGCTAAAAATTAAATAGATAAATAGGGTTGTAAAAAGTTATAAGCAAAGCAACTACTAGATTTGGAAATACATAATTTTGTTACTATATGGTTTCTAATTAATTAGATATAGTTTTGTCACATATGCAAAGTGGAAGCATTTTGTTGTGGGGTTTCTCTTAACAATTTTTGTTTATTTTATACATAAAACTTATTTAAACTAAATTTGTCTTTTTAAGTAAATATATATATATATATCAAACTATAAGAACTTTTGAAATTCACTTTATTTAATCATTATGCCTTTGGAGAAGAACATTCATAGTTTTGATTTTACTCAAAATCAAACACTTTCTTCATCCCTTGTTTTCCTTTCTTTTCTTTTCTTTCTCTCTTTTTAATTATTGTTTTGAAAATTTAAAATAAAGTTGGTGACGGATAAATTGAAACATTTTCAAATATAACCTTAGATAATATTAATATGGATAGAGATTAATAAACTTGTATCGATATTTATAAAGATATTATATATTTGTATATATTATTGATAAAATCTAAAATTTTATTATATTTTATAAATAGGTTTACAAGTTCGTGGTTTCGTTTGCAATTTCGATATCTTTTCATCTTTTTTAGAAACAAAGTGGAAAATCTTATTAAACACTTTAATTATACAATTCTACAATTTAAAGGTTTTGTTTAGAAGGAAGCAAATTAGGAAAAAGTGAGTGTTTGTAACTTACTAAGATGATTTAATTTTTAATGGAAAATATCAAATTTTGGAGATTGCTTCCTAAAAGTAAATGATTAATCATGAACAGAGTGAGAATGATTTTGATACAGTTAAACATCACTTTCTTGTTTATGTTAAAAATCTTTAAATACAAATTTTATATCATCAAACAATAATAATACTTTTCATAATCCTTGACCAAAAAAATTAACAGATAAAAAGTTATTACAAATGAAAAAACCCATCAATGAAATTTTAAATCTACAATTTTAATTTTCTAGAATCTAAACTAAATTTATACCTATTAGATCAACCAATTAATTAAATATTTTGAATGTTGTTAAGTTATATTACTAAGAGGTTTTTAAATTGCATCCAAAAGCAACTTTTAGAAGAATAAACGAATGAGATGAAACATGATAGCATAATATTTGCCAATTTAAACATTAATTCAACTCAATAAGAATCTTTGATAGAAAATCTAAGTGTTTGTTAAGAAATTCAATTTAGGCAAAAACAAACACAGATACCAAAAAAAAATTATTATAAGATCTAAAAACAAAATGAAACTTTATATATATATAAAAAAAATTGAAATTAGAGATGATATATGGAAAGATGCTTAAGTTACTAAAAAGAAAGCTTGTGCTTGAAGTTGCAACATGTTATAGATCTAAGAGAATTCCCTACCCAATTATAAAATAATAACAAAAAATATATTTTGTATTTTTTAAAAAAATAAATCAAAGATTTTTCACAACTTTTTTTAAAAAAATGACCTTAAAAAAACAAGAATATGGCTCCAAGAAGTTGTTGAACCAAATAGAAGAATCTTTGTTTAAATTTTGGAGCTCAAATAATTAAATTGAGAAAACTCACAACAATACAAAAGGCTAAAATACATTATAGGCCATATATTTTATTTTAAGCACTTGCAAATAAATATAATTTAGATTCAACGTTTTAGAGTTTAATGTTAGACTACAATAAATAATTTCGGAACGTTAATTGTAGATTAGAGTTTGAAATTTGGTTATATTTGTAAAATATTATAATTTTATAAATGTTTTTGGTAAATGTTTAAATATAATTATTGAAAATATTTATTTAAAAAATGGTTTTGAGTGTATTTTGACAATATGTAAAGGAATATTTGTTTGTAATAGAAAGAAGAAGAAGAAGAAGAAGAAGAGAAAGAAAGTGGAATTTGAAGTTTTTATATATAATGTTGATATATTGTCGGCAATGATTGAAAAGATGAAATGAATGAAAATAAATGTGGAGGGGAGGATGGCGATGGTGGGGGGTGGGGGTGGGGCACATATGTGCACAGCTCATAGCGGCGTGGACACATGCATGAGGTGCCCCCTCTCCCTTTTTTTCTTTCCTTTTCTTCTCACTTTACCCCGTTTTCTATTTTGTTTTTTCAAAAAGTTCAACCGTACACATTAAGAAACTATTCTTTTTTTATCAGTTCAACATAAAATAAGAAATATTCTAAACCATCATAGTTGAAAATTATTTGAATTTTAGGTTCTATGCTTGTTTATCGAGATGAAAAAGATAATCTGTCTACTTGTTGATAAAATCTAAAATCTGTAAGAAAAAAAAAAAAGTAAATTGATGGTGATGTTGCAACTATAGAGTGATTCAAGAAGGGTAGTCATTAATCTAAACTTTCTTTGTAATAATAGCATTTGGAGTGAGAAGCAAAAATCATGAGATGCCATATTACTGGTACAGGTGAATGTGAAATTATGAAAAAAATATCATTATTACCAGTTGTTAAGAGCTCACTTTTGACTATTATTTATGCATACTTTAATTGACGATTAGAGTGATAAGTGGAATAGTGAATAATGAAATTGAATTATAAAGTCTTTCTGAATCCACAATATAATTCACTGTGACAAAGAGTGAAGTTCATAACTTTACATATTTCAACATTTTCTTCACAAACTTTTTAATGTTGGTGGATTACACGACTAAAATACAACAATTATATTTTTTTGTTAATTTTTACATCGTGGGTCTCTAGAGTTTACAACTTTTCAAACTCCACTACTCATGTTGTTTAAATTTTGAACTTTGGTATTTGCTGCAGAGAGCTATTTTTTTAACATTATTGTGAGGTCGTGGATCAAACTTATAGCCTTAAATCAATTTTATACTTGCAGCAAGCTGATTAAACTATGTATATTTGAACTATTATTATATACTCTTAATTATTATCCATAAAATTGCTACTCATTATAATTGTCCATAAAAATGTAACAGACTATTTAGATAACTTAATAGTCTATAAAATATTACGATATTATTGAGAGGGTTGTCTAGGCAAAAACTAAGGTCTATGGTGAACTTAAACTCAAGTGGTATTGAGAGGTAACATGGAAAAACATGCATTTCAACAAAAAAAAAAAAAAAGAGTTAAAACCTCGAATTTCGAGTCGAACCTTCAACTGAGTCAAGCTTGCGATCTTAGTCTGATCTGCAACCTTGAGATTTGCAATCATCCTAACATCATCAACATAGCCATGCTAGAGAACATTATAAATAGTCTAATTTGACAACTACTAAATGGTTAAAGAAATCTGCAAATGATAAAACATACCCGACTCAAGTGCATAACCAAATTACAGACTCCCTATACTAATGTAGTAATTCTCATGCAAGTTAATTCAGAGAATAAGACGAAACTGAACAGATAAGTGCACAAAAACCATGTAAGTTTTTCGCATGATCTATCAACTAACACAAAATTAAAAGCTCCTGCATTCAACCCTGGCCTCTCTTCTGCTTTCTTTACCTAGTACATGAAGTTAAACATACTATTTGACTAAGAGATTAAAGAATTAACAATGAAATGACATGCAAAAGATTGTAGGACCAAACACAAGATTCAACACATATTTTCTTCTTTATTATATGTACAAAACAATTATAAGAAATAGCAAAGGAAGGGGTTGGGAATTGTTGAGTGTTTCTGGCAATGCACGTGGCTTTGTTGCTTCAACCTACTTCTTTTTTCCCTTTTTTCTAGTCAAAGTTGTGCCCACTCCTCTCTATTATAAACCCTACAATTGCTTACTTTTCCCCCTTTGCTTCCCTATATGGAGGAAAATCTCTTTTAAGGCCCCCTCCCCTCCCTTTTCTCCCTCTCCTTACTTTATTATTATTACTATTATTTTTGAATAAACATGTCAAATAAACCAACCACAAATAATTTCAAATCATTTAAAATGTTGAAACCAATAATGGAATTACGTCCTTTCCATTATGGTTTTTCGTAATTGTCTGTGAGTAAGGTGTTTCTTCGAGTTAAAATTAAACAGTGAAGTTGTTGTTTAGTCGTCGTTCGTACGTGATAAGAGGACTTAATAAATTTGAAATTTTCTTTTAGTCGTGGGTCATACTTCGGAAGTTCGGTTATTAAGTTTTCTATAGCTTTAATTAGTGGATATTTAATATAGTTTAATAGGTTTTAAAATTTGTAAAGGCAGTGAAGAAGATCATGAATTCGTAGTATTCAAGTGATCTTTTGAGAGCTTTGGAAAAGACATAAAGTCAATAATCTATGGCCCAACAAGATGCATTATCACTAAAAAAAAAGGCAGCTTAAACAATTGAAATGCCTATTAGATTAACTCAACTTTGTTTGAAATGTTTTCAAACAACAACTTCAGAAGAAAAAGAAAGTGTTGATGGAGAATTTAAACTTAGATCTTCTAAAGAATATAGAGAAAAAAAAGTGTATATAGTTCGTTAGATTGTTGACTATTGTGAGGAAAACTTTACTTTAGTATTTTGAATAATATAGACTCCTTTGATTATCCTTTGAAGTTTTGTTTTTTCATTTTTAAAATTTGTGGATTTTAAATGAAAATTTTCTATATTTATAAACAATCTAATAGTTCTCTTGATTTTTAAGAAATATATTTCAATTTTCATGTATAATTTCCAAAAAAAACAAAAAAAAATCATTTGGAAACTTCTTGCATTTCAAAATTGAACTTGGATTCTGAAATATAACAAAACAAATAGAAATGTACATGTAGAGTTAGTGAGAAAACTAAAAAAATATCAATCAATGATTTTAACTAAGATTAATATGAATTTACTCCTAATCCCAATGCTTCACTTATTATACACAAAATTAACTTATAATTTATATAAAAAGAAAACTAAAGCACACATTTACTCCTTTCATGTGTTAAAAAAATTATTTTAGTTTATTTAAATAATAAAAACATTCAAATATTTACAAAATATAATTAAATTTTAGATTTATGTTTATGTGAAGTCTATAGAATATTATACATACAAAATGGTAAAGATATTTTATTTTAGTTGGGTTTTAATTTTGTCACTCTATGTCCAATTTTGTTGTTCAAAGGTGTGAGAGTGAATTTTCATCATTGCACCATATAGAAACCAAACCAAATTCAAATTCACCAACATGTAATTTTTGAACTTTGGTATATTCAAAGTGTATTTTAACTTTAAAAAAAGTAGAATTTTTTTACTAGAGTATCACATCTATTTAAATGATAGTTTATTACAGGTAGAATATTACAAACTTATTTAAAATTTAGAATTAAATCTCTCAAAATTACACAATTTTTATCATTCATTTTGAATTTTGGACATAGAATTGAATTGTTGTTATCAACTTTTAGGAATGTTTGAAAAAAGAAAGCAAAAGTATAGTTTAAAGAAGGGGGGGTTGAAGGGTGAGGTGGTAAATTTACGTCAGAAAAAGGAAAACAAGGAAGATCAACCGAAGAAACCCCCTTTGGCGCCGAGAAAAGGTTTCGTATTAACACCTAACCACGGAAGTCGACGCCATAACCATTCCTTCTTCTCTTCTCCACCTCACAAAACACAAAAGATCCCCCACTGTAATATCTCTAGATCCACCACAAACCTTCATGCCTCATTTAACAATGGAAGAACATAGATACACCTTCCTCTTACTCTCTCTCAAACTTCATTTTCAGTGTACCTCTTCCACTTCTACCATACTCAATTGATTCTCATCTTCCTTCTCTAGATTTCACCTTCTTTCAGTTCAGTTTCACTCGAATTTACGCTTCTTCTTCTCCTTCTTCTTCTTTTTTTTTTTTTTGAACTGATTTTACTTTTCTCTACTTGTTCATTGATTCTTCTTGTTTCGCCTAATTTTCTGTTTTTGGATTTGTAACAGAGGATCAATTCGGTGTGGATTGGAGGGTTACTAGACACGACTGGCTGACTCACTTCGAGGTATCTGTCTCTACGCTGAAATGGTCAAGTTTGACTTCACGGTTTTCGATTCGTTTTTCATTTTCAATGGCGTTACTCTAGGTATTCGGCATTGCATGATCTTGTTTCGTTCTCGTGATCCACATTCGGTTTAGTGGGAATTTTGAGGAAGATTTTGTTTCTTTACCTATATGCTGGTAAGTGGTAACGTTGTTTCTGTTTTCGTGGAGAATTTGTTGCGTTTTCCTTTTCTTTTTAGTTTTTGAATTCTGTTGGAGTTGGGATAAATTTGGGATGGACTGTGGACTTTTCAGAAGAGAAGAAACTAATTTCTAATATTATTTATAAATCAAAGTCGGAACTGTCTCTTCTGCCTGGGATTTTTGGCGAGGTCACAAACATTCTTTGAAGTTGATTTTTAGAATATTCGAAGCTGAGATTAAAGCTCGTTTATGATTATTGTAAGTTTTAGAAAATGATTTAAAATGAATGGGGGAGACTTGAAGTCTTTGACAGTCTGTTAACATGGACCATTATCAGAAAACTCCAAATTGTTTATATAATAGAATGAATTGATGGCCGGTTGTTTGTGATCCTTTGAGTATGCACATGTTCTGTCGTTTTTTGCTAATAGTTAATAAGACAAAGAATCTAGGTTCATGCTTCTGACGAAAACGCTGAAAAAAATGTATGCGAATTTACACTCACCGTCTGACCCATGATTAGTTTGTTGGTGCAGATCGTTGAGGAGGCAAGGCAGTGAGGCAGTGAGGTTCTGTCGGTCCTACTGCTGTGTCTGGTCATAACATCACTTGATACATTGTAGTATCTAAATTGTTATCCATCGATCGGCAGAAAGTACTATGGGTAGCTGAAGGAAGAGGCGACGAGGAGTGCTGTCTCTTTGCACGAAGAGATCCCTTCGTGAATGGTCTCAATTTCTTAGTTATTGAAGGTTTACGGCTTTGTAGCCGAGAGGAGGTGGCGAGAAATGGGAGCTGTCGGTGCGGAAGAAATAATGGAAGAGACATCTGGGCGTGAAGAGAGAATTTTGGTATCAGTTCGTGTGCGCCCTTTGAACGAGAAGGAGATTTCAAGGAATGACGTTTCGGAATGGGAATGCATCAACGACAACACTGTTATATGCAGGAATGCGCTTTCGGTGGCTGAACGCTCGTATCCGTCTGCATATACATTTGGTGAGTCGATGCCACTTGTAAGGACACATCAAATTTAATCTACTTTTTCTTTTACTTCTCTGTTCTGGGTTTTAGTTTTTCGAATTGAGGATTTCCGGGAATAGGGGAGTTCCTAAATTTTCTCCAACTTTTTGCTGCAGTTACGGCACTGCTTTCACTGTAATCCTGAATATTTAATCATATCTGTTCTTTTTCTCTCTGGCCCCCCTTTTCTTATATGAACGGCTATAGACAGGGTATTCGGTTGCGATTGCTCGACAAGGAAGGTCTATGAGGAAGGCGCCAAGGAAGTTGCCCTGTCTGTTGTCAGTGGAGTTAACTGTATGGACGAACCAGAACCACTTTTTTCCCTCTTTGCATTTGTTTATTTAACATGAACCTCATATTTATTTTCTTTCCCACTGTATTTTTGTTTGTACAGCAACTATTTTTGCCTATGGGCAAACAAGCAGCGGGAAAACGTACACCATGAGTGGAATTACGGAGTACACTATCGAAGATATATATGACTACATAAAGAAGGTAAGCACAAATGATGCTAATAAATGGTTCAGCATAATATTTCTGGTCTAATTTTATTTTTCTTTTATTTGTCAAGCATACGGAGAGGGAGTTTTTTTTGAAGTTCTCTGCCATAGAGATATATAATGAATCTGTGAGGGACCTCCTTAGCGTAGACAGTTCTCCTCTTAGACTCCTGGATGATCCAGAGGTGACTAACCATGTCTGACTTTCCCTCACTCTCTTTCGGAGTGCGTTCATTTCATGATCTTTGATTTTCAAGTTATTTTGATAGAGGGGAACCACAGTTGAGAAACTAACGGAAGAAACTCTGAGGGACTGGAATCATTTTAGACAGCTTTTATCTCTTTGCGAAGGTAGTGGCAGTTTCAAATCTTCTCGCCTTTTCAGGAACAAGTTTTGTTCAGATATTCCATGAATATGATGTTATTGGTTTATTTTTGTAGCTCAAAGGCAGATAGGGGAGACGTCTTTGAATGAAGCAAGCTCCAGATCTCATCAGATTCTTAGATTGGTATAGATATTGGTCTCTTTGTTGTCAATTTTTATATTCACTTAAGTAATACTGTTGGTTATGCCTTCCTTTCAGACAATTGAGAGCTCGGCTCGTGAATTTTTAGGCAAGGACAAATCGAGTTCTCTCACTGCTACTGTGGTATAGACAGAATTTTCTTCTTTTGTTACATTGAGAGGCAAAGGTCTGGTTAATTGGTGAAAAAATCAACAAAATGGAATCATTCTTGGATGCAGAATTTTGTCGATCTGGCGGGAAGTGAGCGCGCATCGCAGTCGTTATCAGCTGGTGCACGTCTGAAAGAAGGTTGTCACATAAATCGTAGTTTGCTTACTCTTGGGACTGTTATTCGTAAGCTCAGGTACTTTGTGAAATTTGCCTATTCCACTTCCGTGTTATCAGTTATGCATATAATTTTCTTTTTTCACCACTGTGGTTTGATGTGGATGTGATAACTGAATTGTTTCTAATTTTCTCTCAATTGGTCTGCCCAATTGTTAGTTTTATATGAGTCAAGAAATTAGAACTGTTTAATCCCTGGATTTTATAGGAGGCAGCAACTTGTCATTTATTTCTTTAGTTTTCAGAGTATAAACTGAAGCTTTCATCCTTATATCAAAGATGATTGATTTTCCGTTGCCGCTTCCAATTTTTTGGTCAAATAATTGAAAGGTTCTTGATGTCCTCATTGGTATAGAAAAGAAGCACACGAGTGCCTCTATTGCCATACACAACACAATTGCCTCCATCTTAGACCATTTGGATATGTCATTCACCTGGAAGATTCAATCCACTTGTAAGTTCTCCCATACAATTCCCATTGAAATGAGGTTACTCCAGCTTCTTCTTGTACTTTGGAGTCTCCTCCTCACTGGATTCTTGGACTCCTCGTTCAACCTTTTTTCCTCTCTCCTTCAAACTTTCTCTAGGTTCTGATATGTTCTGATCTGTTATTTCTCATGTCTTCACCTACTATTCAAATATTTTTTAACATTATGGCGATATCACTTTCCATTGCCACAATCTTCTACACCACTTCATTTCCAACTTAGCTTCTACAGTTTCCAGTTTCCCTTCTGTTATCGATCTTCTCTTTGGTCTGCCCACTATAGCGCTCGTAATCCAGTAGAAATGATGACTGATAAATAGAGAAGTATGCACCACAGCAAGAAATTTCTAGACTCAACAGTCAAGAGGTTTGGGAACCCTCCTCGGTATAGACGTTATTTCTTAGATTCCCCTTTATGGGTGAAAACCTGTTGGCACAGAGAATTCTTCTTATTCCCAAGTCAGAGGAAGGCTAACTGAGTTATAACAATATAGAACTCCTTTTAAGTATTTCTTCAAAGCAGAAAGCCAAAATTTGGATGTTTTAGAAGCACAAGAAAATAGGACATGTAGTAAGTCGGGGGAGCAAATAGTATTTAAACAGTCTTTCTTTTAGCTCCTTCTACGTTCTTCTTATATTTTGGTTCTTGCTGACATATAGAACTCCTTGTTGGATGCAGCAAGGGAAGAAATGGACACATTCCTTTCAGGGATTCGAAGTTGACTCGTATATTGCAATCTTCCTTGGGAGGCAATGCCAGAACTGCCATCATCTGTACCATGAGCCCTGCTCAAATCCATGTTGAGCAATCAAGAAACACACTGTTTTTTGCAAGTTGTGCTAAAGAAGTTGTTACTAATGCTCAGGTAAATGTAGTCGTGTCTGATAAGGCACTGGTAAAACAATTGCAAAGAGAATTGGCGAGATTGGAAAGTGAGTTAAAAAGCACTGTGCAAACTTCTGGAACACCTGATTTCGCATTAATTAGAGAAAAAGATCTTCAGATTGAAAAGGTAATTTTTTTTCCATTTCCATCTCTTGCATGATTTGACACTGAATAACTTGATATTATGTAATTTCTCATAATCGGTTCAATATAGCAGATATTGATAGTTTAAAATCACATGCTAGTTCACAATCATCACCCAAATTACATCAGCCCTATGGTTTAAGTAACATAGATAGGGCTCCCTTCAAAAAAGTATATACGTAAAAACTGACTTGGTACCATAGCTCTCTCATGTTGCTGCATCTTCAATACGTGGTTGCTGCTATCTCTTCAGGGACAGGCTTTTGCACGATAAGAAAAACTTACTCCACAAAATCATATTGAAACAAAAATGAATTTATGTTTTATGGTTAGAGTTGTCCAACTCTTTCCTCAGCCATAATAAGATACTGCAATTATGTGGTTAGGCTTGACTTGTTTCCCCCTTTTATTGGTTGCTATGTGCTGCCGTAGAATGCTTCTCTTAACTTTACTTCGTTGGAGGGCATTAAGAGTGATACTTGATGTAAATTGTTTCTTTGCTTTTCCTTATGTGTCTCATCATGCAGCTTAAAAAGGACTTAAGAGAGCTTACCTTGGAACGGGACTATGCACAATCTCAGGTTAAGGATCTGCTTAAAATGGTTGAAGATGATAAACCTCTAATATCATCGGCGGTATGACATTTTACATTTTGAATAAACCCTCCTGACATGCAGTAATAAAACGAAGCTTATTTTCTTAATGTTTAGTTATTTGCATCCTGTTCCAGACAGATTTGGATGATCAGTATTCAAGATTACGGGTGCGGTCATCATGGGATTTTGAGAATCGCCCATCTCAGACAACCGTAATGACAGAATCTCGAATCATCGGTGATGATTCTGGATCTTTTGACGCTTCTCAGTATTTAGGTGGACATAACATTAGTTTCGATGATAATTTTATGCATCTCGTCGAAGTTGAAAAGGATTTCCTGCAAGGCCAATCCCCTCAACGAGTATCATCGGTGGTTTCCTCTTTGGTTGATACTCAACAAAATCTTGTCGAAGTTGAAGAACTGTCTTATGAGAACTCTGAGGACATCTGTAAGGAAGTTAGATGTATTGAGATGGAAGAATCAAGTATGAATAGATACTTAGTTTCTACCATGTCAGATTCCAGCCCAGAAAGTTATGTTAATTCTGGCCCAGAAAGATACGTTAATTCTACCACTCCGTTACCTGTAGCAAACACAACCACCTCGAAAGTAGTTGATAATGGACAAAGTAAAGAATGTAAATTAGAATCATCCCCTGCAGAAGAAGATAGTAAGTCTAACAACTTCAGTCCTTTCTATGTAATCCTATCCCCGGAGAAACCTTCTCCATGGAATATGGACAAAGATATCTGTAACACTGGACGATTAAACCTAACTAGGAGTAGAAGTTGTAAAGCTACTATTATGAGAACCTTATCTTCGGAGAATATCAAGGAATTCCTGAGCACACCACCAATTTGGCTTGGAAAAGACTTCGTAGGGAGACCTGAGAGCTTCCAATTAAATCTTCATACATTGAAATATGATGTTGAGTCTGAGAGGTCGTCACTAACTCGTTCTCAAACTTCCCAGAAGAGTGCTTCCAAAGATGCGCATATTGAACAGAATTTTGATGTGTTCGAAGATGACAAAAGTGATGTGACAACTTCAGCAACAGAACTAGAACATGACCGGCTATCCAATTTTGAGAGAGAAAATCAACTTCTTGATGCAACAAAGCAGATATCCAATCTTAACAGTGAAAATCATCTTCTTGATGCAGCCGTGAGTACTCCTTTCTTCTGTGCTTCCATTTTAGTAATATAATATATGGATGCTAAATGTTTACTCTATGAGAGAGATACAAGTCACGGGTGCTAGTCGAACATGGACACGCTAGATAAGCTACAATAATGTCCATGCTGCTCAGGGACTGGGCCACTGTACAACTAAAAGCCATTGACTGCTTGCACTAACATTAAAATATGGACGATATCAGTTTACTTACTTCCATGCTTTCTATAGGAATGATTTTTCTTTAACATGTTTGTCTCGTATTCTAGGTGCTTGAGGCTAAGTCAAATTCCATTGAATCTGGGAAGAATGTGGAAGATGTTGGCGTGGATCCAATCCATAATAACAACATGATAAGTCCTTCAAAATGGCCTTCGGAGTTTAGAAGACTTCAAAAAGACATCATTGAACTGTGGCATATTTGTAACGTCTCATTGGTGCATAGGACCTACTTTTTCCTTCTATTTCAAGGTGGCGATCCAGCTGATTCCATTTACATGGAGGTTGAGTTGAGAAGACTATCCTTTCTTAGAGACACATTTTGTCGAGGAAATCCTACTGTCAGAAACGGTGAAACACTGACACAAGCATTGAGGTAAGCTAAATACACTTACAATCCATGAGATATATATATGATAATTGCATTGAGTTGCACTTTGAAGAATAATGATGAAACCTATAGCAATATTTTTAAAGATTTGCAAATATAGCAAAATCTATCGGTGATAAACTTTATCACCAATAGATTCTCATTCATAGACTTTAACTCATACGAATATGGGTCTAACTTTAAGAGTTAGATCTAAAGTTTGTTGTATTTGCAAATTCTCTGCATTATGCTATAGTTTTGGTAATATGTTGGACATGATTGTTGAATAAAATGAGATCCCTCCATTGATCAGTTTGAAATCGCTTCACCGGGAGAGACAAATGTTGTGCAAACAAATGGAGAAGAAACTGTCAAAGAAACAAAGAGAGAGCCTATTTGTAGAATGGGGCATTGGATTGAATTCTAACAATAGAAGATTGCAATTGGCTCATCTTGTGTGGAACGATGCAAAAGATATGGATCACATAAGAAAGAGCGCAGCCATTGTTGCAAAACTTGTTAACTACGTAGAACCAGATCAAGCCTCCAAAGAGATGTTTGGTCTTAATTTCACACCACGCCACGATGCTCCAGGAATCGCCTCCTTGGAGACAAAACATGAAGGTTGTCTCGTAATGTAATACTAATAAGTTTCTAGCTAATTGTTGTACAGATTGTATTGAATTGTAATTTAATTATTCTATTCTTAATTGGATATTTCTATCCCATTCTTACTCCACCTATGTATCTTACTATTGATTTGATTAATTGTAAGGATTATGTGAGCTTGTGAAGTTGCTAAACGAATATGCCATTGATGTGGACTTTCTAATTCAATGTAAAGATCTCATACTAGTATTATATATATCTTCTTAATAAAAATTTGTTGTTTTATTATTATTATTTTTTGTATGGAGATTTGAATTGAGTGCTTGCTTACGTATAGATATCTATGTTGATTAAATTTTGCTTCCTACTCATTTTGACAATTTATAGTTGACCAATAATGTATATAAATATGATAAGTTTACTTGGACTTAGGTGGAATTATGAAAAGAGGCTATAAAGTGAAAGAAGTATAACTACAAAGTCATTTTCATGACGTGTTAACCGTTAGGGGGTGTTTGGGGAGCTGAGATGTAATTAGAATTTTTAGGAATTAGAGAATGTTAGAATGCGTGTCAAATTTTTATGATTGTAAAGTTGAAAACAATGGAAAATATGGTCTAATTAAAAATGGTCGAAATGGAAATGAGTTTAGTATTAAAATACTCAATCTAAACATGATTTTTTCTATATTGTATTCTAGTTTCATTCCGGATGTCTAAACATCCTTGTTTCAAAGATTTGCATTTGAACTGTACTTGTTTTTTTGTTTATGAGGGTTGACAATAAATTAATTTTGATTTCTAGAACAAATCTTCAAATATAGGAAATAACCCACTTAACTAAACGGTACAAATCAATATATAATAAATCTTCAAATTTTAATTCTTTTTCGTTACGAACTTAAGGTTTTTTCTGTCTTTTCAATAATAATTCATAGGAATACACAAAAAAACGGTATATCTTTTCTATAAGGAAAAGAAACATCCACATATCTCTACAATATGATATTGTCTACTTTGGAGATCCATCTTATGACTTTACTTTTGGTTTCATCTCAAAACCCTCGTACCAATAGAGATAATTATCCTCACTGACCACTTTCTCCTTATACATCTACAATCACTTCTTTCCATAACCAATACGAGATTTTGTTCGCATTTTGACACTTTTTAAAATATTTTTTTTGAAAATAAGATGAGTTAAAAGGAAAATAGGGCAAAGTTTAATTTTTGGCTCTAGAAACTATCATATTCAACGTCCCAATTCCCAATTAGTATGATTTGATTGGGTTTGTCCCACTCGTAAGTTTTGAATTCCCAACTAATTTTTGGTCTGAGGTTGGTTTTGCTCATTTATAATAAGTTGATTCATTCTCATTGACTCATTGTCGAGTGTGTTTAAAGAAATTTCAAATATATTTTTGTACTGTAATGCTAACCAATATGAACTTTACTTTGACATACATTTTTTTTATATGTTTTGTTCAAATCCTTACCTTATATCTACTCTAATAAATTTTATTCTACTTTGTTAGAGCGTAAAATAGCAATGATAAACATAAGAAAAGTAATGTTAGCACTTATTTAAATCTAAAATATCTCGTCAATGTTAGTTCATCGGGACTATAATTGACATAGTAACTCTATTCATAATCTTAATTGGTCAAAAGAAAACCACAAAATAAAGATACATTTTCTAATAATGGTTTTAAATCCTTCCAAATATTTCCTTTTTCGAAACTAAAATTTTGAAAATTCGAACATGGAATAGGTCTATTCTTATCCACTTGAAAAATATTAAGATATATTTTTAAAACTTAAAGACTAAATATAACGTGAGACTAAAAATGTAATTTTTCAAAAATTATTTTATTTAAAAGTTCATTTTCCTTTGTTACACACCAAAATAGATATTGTAATGTAACTTAGCCAATATTTATTTTTGTAGGTTTAGTTTTCAAGAACCGAAATCATATGTCTATGAAACGAGGATCCAATCATACCATTTTTACGTCTTAAGTTTTCTCTCCAGTTGGCCATCCGAAAAGAATCATATCATGTGATTCTTCTTTTCTTTTCTTCTCTTCTCCTTTTACCTTAATTCTAAAAATCTTTTTGACCTAAAAAATAGGTTAAAAAATGAGAGTAATTAATAACGAGAGCAAGAAACAAAGAAAAATATTTCATTTTCAAGGAGTTTTAGGATATATATATACATGGCTTTCTAACTATTAATTGTAACTTTGAAGGGCTTAATTTAAACACTTCTACAAATTGAATTGTTCTATTATTTTGTTGCCCAATTTGGCCAATTGATATATGTTTTGCAGGCAAGGGATTGTTTTTATTCGGCTTAAGGTTTCTAGATTTTATCATTACTTTTTGAAAATATATAATTACAATATCTTATTTCTAAATAAATTTAAATTTGATGAAGTCTTTGTACAGTTGTATCATCAATGTGATATTCAATTTCTACTTACAAAGGTTTGACATTTTCATTGTTTTTGCATATCTACATGAACACGATTACTTCAATAGTCATATAAATATATTACTCATTCAAAAACATATATATATATACAATCAACATTGTCATTTTATGATAAACACAACTGAATATTTACATGTTAAAATATTTAGATGGTTTATTATATATTTTAAAAAAACTAAGTTAATTTAATTATTTAAGTAATTTTTATTAGAATTATTAGAAAGAATAGTTTATTTAAAAGAAAAGGAAGGAAAATGGTTTAATTTGAAAATGGGGTGCGTGGTGGGCCATCTTTCCTTCTTCGGAGTTCTCTTTGTTTTCTTCAAGTAATTCCCTCTGCCCTAAAACCTTCTTTTCTTTTCATCTTCTACATTTTTTCTGTATCCTTCATTCTTATACTTTGAACAATTTTCAACCTCATTTTCACCATTGTTTTGCCTTCTCTCTAGATTCTGGTTGTTGTGCAGCCATGGCTATGCAGCAGCAACACCTTGATAAGATGCAACTCCGCCAGAACTACCGTAATCTCTGGCACACTGATCTAATGCGTACCATTCAGGCTGACACTTCATGTACCTTCCATTTCTCTCTCTCTCTCTCTTTGCTTTTGCATGTTTCTCTTGATCATCGCCTGAAAGTTTCTAATTTCTGATGTGGGTTCATGTTTTATTGCAGATTGCTGCTTTGCGTTGTGGTGGTGAGTTCGATGGATTTTTTTTCTTTTTTCTTTTTTCTTTTTTTTTCTGCGTGTGTGTGTGTTATTTTCTTAATTCTGCTTGGAATTTACTTGTGGATCTGCTTTCTTTGCTTAGTTCATTTATCTGTGTTTGTTTGAGCTATTTGCTTGCTATTTTGATCGATGGTTTTGGCTTGTCCAATGCTTCTTCATATTCTGATTGTTGGATTGTTTCTTGCATTGGCACTTTCGAGATCTTGATTTCTCTAGTCAGATGTCGACGCGTTGACTTGTTTTCTTTTTGCGTTGACTTGGTCGTAGTTGTGAAAATTTATTCTGTTTCTGATAATTGAGTAATAACTTAAGCTTGTTTTGCGTCGGTTGATGGAGTTTCGTAAAATGAAATGAGATTGCCATGTTTTGTATGACTGACGACATACCCCGATGATTTGTCTCTGTTTCTAGCTCCTGAGTATAGTCTGTACGCAGATGCCTAAATAGGGATTAGATTCAATAGACTAACCAAAAACTACGTGTCATTAGTTAGTTATGCAGTTTAGAAGGGCCAATAGGCAATAGTCCAAATCAACATCTTTTGAGCAAATTGAATTTAATGATTTCAATCAAAGATTAGTCCCATTAGGAATAGATGAATCCTTGATAGGAAATATAATGGTTTTTATTCTTCTTTGTAAATAGTTAAGGTGTTGATGGTGCTATAGGGTGTTATCCATTTTCTTTGTTTCTCTCCCCACATTTCATCTTGATTAGGAGGCTTTCCCAAGGTAGCAATGATCAATCAAGGTTGCTTTGTGTTGTGTAGTTTGGTTGGTTTGGGGAGTTAGTGTTGGGTTTTTGGCTGGAAACTTTAAGGTGGTTCATTGGTCTTCTGAAAATCTTTAACTGGACCTATTATTAGCAGGAAGCATTATGTACCAAATCACCTTCTTGATTAACGATGATGTTTATTGTTTCCCATGTGGACTTTTTCTTTTTCTCATTGGAAGACTAAAAGATCATATAGCTTAGAGAGGAAAGCATGGTTGGGTCAACCCTAGTTTGAAGTAGCAAAAACTATTTTTTTTGCTCTGAAAAGGAATTTTCTTCAGTTTAGAAAATAGCAAAAGGTTTTAGTCTCAGCCTTCGGGAGGATACTCGGTTGGGCTATCCCCTTTTGGACTTGCTCTTCCCTTCCGTTACACTATGACCATATTAGATTCTAATCTCTATGGGCAAGTCAGGGTGTGCTGAATTTCGGTAAATCTTTATTGGAATTCTTTCTGGTGGAGGGGTTGGGACTGGGAGCTAAAGGAATGGGCTTCTTTTATTTTAAAAACTAGAGTTAGCTTTTTCTGAGCAAGAGGAAGGAAGACTACAGTCGACAGTTTGGGGTGTTCTGTAATGTGCCGGATTTGTGAATGAACCTTGATAATGATATAAATGTTTTAGAAAATTCCTCGAGAGACTTAATTGAAGAGGAAACTTGAGGAAAACATAAATGCTCCTTTGGATTTGAGGCTACAAAACTCTTGAAAAATTTTCAGGGGTGTTTGGGCCAATGAGTTAGGAAGTATGGAGTTGTGAACTCCACTACTTGTTTAGCCCAAGGATTTTGTGGGTTCCGCTACTAAAAACATCAATTTTATGTCTTATTAAGTTCTTACGTAAGCCCCATGAGTTCAAAAGTCCCTAAGCTTCACAACTCCACTTCTTGCCCCAAACACCCTCTTATGAAGTGTATGGCCTTGCTATCTTAAGTCCTTTTACGAGTGACTTTTGGAGGTACTTCGGATCATCTTTCATTTCAACTTATTTATTTTAAATGTTAAACATATCTAATACATATACCATTTGCTGAATAGACAATTCCAGGTTAGTTTATAAAAAGGTTTGTGCCTATTTTTATTTTCTTTTACATTATGTAATCCCTCATTTCATTATTTGTATCAGTGAGAAATCACAAACTTTCTATTTTCTTCCTTGACTTATCATCAATAGATTGTTGTAGCTACTTTTTAAAAACCAAAAACTGGTTTCATGTAGTCACTTAATTATTTATTATTATTATTTTTTTGCAGTGGGCCTTGTGTATCATATTTGCTTCGTAAAAGAGCTTTATACAATGACATGTCAAGGTAATTTATTTTGTCTTTTGACTTCCTAAGAAATTGAAATTGTTTTGATTTTGCAAGTCATTTTTGTGTTTTGTTTTTCCACAGATATGTGTGCTGTGCAGGCTATATGCCATGTAGTGGCAGGTGTGGAGAAAGTAAATGCCCTGAATTTTGTCTGTGCACAGAGGTAAAAAATGTTTCAGTTGTAATAGTTATTTATGTAATTCCTTCTTTTGATTCTTTGAATGTTTTTCTGCCATAAATCTTACGATTTTCCAGTTATGTTTGTTACCCACAAGAAGTTGAAAACAAAACCGAGTACTCCATTTGTATTTGATTTGGTCTTGTGTGTAGGTGTGGCTAAACTGGTTGTAATTATTGACTCAAATTGTATCCAAAAATAAAATTTACTATGCTCCAGAAGCAGAGAGAATATGATTAATAATAAAATTTCATTTCTGTACGTCAAGTGCAAGTGCGTTCATTGATCTTGGGTTCAGTATTTTTTGTACAGAGACTGGTGAATGCATTTCTTTTTGAATAGCATATTTATGTTTTACTCATATGTTACATGTTTTCATATTTATTCCTGCTTTCAGCACTGCTGCAGTTAACTTAATGCATTTTCATTTGATCTTCAAGGTTTTCCTCTGCTTTGGGAATTCAGTGGCCTCAACTCGATTTCTGTTGCAAGATGAATTCAACATACAGACAACACAATGCGATAATTGCATTATCGTATGTACTATAAGCTCCGTCTCTCACTTTCTGTCTATAATTCCCTGTTCCCTTTATTCATGTGTTCTTAAATCATTCAGGGTTTTATGTTCTGTCTACAACAAATAGCTTGCATATTTTCCATCGTTGCTTTGATAGTAGGAAGTGAAGAAATTCAAGAGGCTTCACAGCTGCTCTCTTGCTTGGCTGATATGGTTTATTGCTCGTAAGCTCGCACTTCCAAATCCGCTTATTATTCTCTTCCATTGTAACCAAGTTACTAACAACTCTTCTTTCAACAGGGTTTGCGCATGTATGCAGGTAAGGAGTGAAAAGATGCTTCAGGTATCAAAATTTAAACGATAAATGGTTAACTAATTGAGATGATTTGCAGACTCAACATAAAATTGAGATGGATAAGAGAGATGGGGTGTTCGGAACACAAGCAATGGCAGTGCCTCCTGCTCAATATATGTCACGGATCGATCAGCCAATTCCTCCCTCGGTTGGATATCCACCACAACCTGCATACGGACAGCCCTATGCACCTCAGTCTCAAGGCTATCCAGCTCCGGGTTATCCACAACCAGGTTATCCACAACCAGGTTATCCCCCTACTGGATATAGGTAATATCTGCACTCTTCCGCAGATTCCGCCATCATTCATTGTGTTTTTGTCCATGGTTTTATGATTTTCATCCAAGTTTGCTGCTCGCTCTCACTTGTATGTGTTGATTTGTATAATGAATTAATACTACAGAGTATATGGTGTGAAGTTGGTTAAAGAATGATTTGGATGTGCTAAATTTCTCGACTTCAGAACCTTTTTGTTTTAGCTGTGGGTGAAAATGGAAGTATTTCTCATTTGTTATTGTTTTCATGGTCAATGGAGACAAGCACATGCTTGGTTGAAAATAATAGTTTTCTTATTCATTAATTGCCTCACAATTCAGATCTACCATTTAAGAGATATTATTAATATTTTAACCAATAGCTTCGGGTTGGCTATATAATCTTACTCATTAGAGGGAATGCTATTTTTTGGTTTATCATAGTAGCTAAGTAGGTTTCTTTTTCTCTACATGGATTTGTTCACATTTATTTTGATGATATAATATTATTGCCATGCCACCCACTTTTCATCAACCTGCAATTCTGATGTTATTCTTATAGGGAAGATGCAATAATTGTGCAAACAATAAAGTAATGCATAATTATTGAACCCTGTCAACATGTAATTTTAGCAAATGCATGAATTCCAATTATATCGTTGAAACAATTATGGCGGATTTGAAATTGCTCGTTAAATGCTCAATATATGGTAACTTGTATTTCGTATCCCAATACCAATTCAAAATGATCTGTTAGGTGCTTAATAATACTAAGTTGTAATTTGTACTAGAATACCTTGTAACTTGGATGTGGTTGTAAACGAGGGGGTTGGTGTTGTACGATGAACTACATGCATTTTCAATTATTCAAAATATAACAAAATTCATATTCTATCGATGTTAAACATTCAATGATAAATTTGAGACTTTGCTATGTTCGTAAATCTTTTCAACAAAGAAAATGAATGATACATAGGTCAAACTTATTACGATAAATAAAACTTTATTGTAATTACACAAACATGTTACGAACAATAATTGAATCATATTAGATAATTAATAATACTCACTTAATACACCTAACACCCATTATATCTAATATCTTACAAACAAGTTCATGTTAACATAAAAATACATATATCAAAGCCCCTATATGTATATTCTCTATTAAATAATTGATATGCCAAACCCACATGTAATATATTAATACAACTATATGAAAGTCACTATATCTATCACCTATTAAATAATCACTTAAGGAAAAAACAAAAGAAATAGATATCATGAGAAAACCCTAAAGAAACTAAAGTGAAATAAACTTATTCAACTTTAGAAAAATTTATTTACTGTTAAATCTCCAACAAGCCACCACTTTTGGAAGAAACACTTGGAGTAGCATTGGCAGTGGCCGTCGACAAACTCCATTGATCGGAAAACGCCATTGACGACGAGAAGCTACTGCTCGTGCTTGTGCTTCCACATTTCGCCACAGTTCTGACACTTTCAATCAATTCTTGAGTATGTCCTTCTTCTTCCAAAATCTCCACCAGTCTCTTTGGACTAATCACCAATTTCACTTTCCAAACCCCACCATTCTTCTCACTATACCGTGAAAACACCTCCGTTTGTGACCTCCTCAAAACCCCCTGATAATCAAACGACATTCTATACGGCGCCATCGCCGCCATCGCCGCCGCCGCTTCCGGCACACTATTCGACCGTACGTGCCCTTCACGCGCCCTTATAATCCCCATCTCCACCCCATCTTCTCCTCCTCTATTTCTTCCCCTGTTTCTCGGAAGCAAGTAGTATGATTTTCCGGGAAGCAGCTCCTCATTGTGAGGAAGTGGGTTCCAAAAAAGATCATGACTCTTGAATATTCCGTAACCGGGAAACTCATCGGCGATACAACCAACAGTAATCGGAGAACCCAACTCCATAATCCCACCATTAGATGTAATTACTTTGATTTTCCCCTGAATCTCCCCTGCCCCTCCGGCGAATAAGCAGTTACCCATTGTGATAATAAAAACAGAGCTTTTCTTTTTTCTTCAAGTGGGTAATGTGAATGGTGTCGGTGAGGGAAGAATGGAGTGTTTTTACTTTTTGAAAATGAATGGCGGTGGATTTTATGGAGGTAGATTTAGGGTTGGAAAGAAAAAGAAGAAAGAAGGTGAAAAGAAAAAGGGAAGGAAGAATATATATAAGAAGGTGGGGATAATGGGGATAGGAGAGGAGAGGAGACCAAAGTAGAGAAGTGAGTAATGGTGTCTGTCTGCTCTAAAAATAAAAATTATGTTATTAGTGGTGATGGCTGGATTTGTCCAACTGCTGTTTCTTCTTCTTCTTCGTCTTCTTCGTTCTTCATGTTCATACGCGTTTACTCATTACTTATTTATTTCCATTATCCAACTGTTTTTCAATCTATATTTTTCTTTCCCCACCCTACCCTTCTTTTACCTTCTTTATTTCCTTTCCTTTTTAAATATTTACAAAATATATTCTATTCATACACAACCAATTTTTCAAATAATTTTATATCTACACGTTCATACACCTCTATCAACGATACATCCCTTCTATGCTTACATTGGTAAAAAAAAAATTGTTAAAATATTAAATTTTAGAGGTAGTTGCACAACTCAAACGAGTTCGCAAATATAACAAAATTTATATTCAACTATTTCTCCAAAATTTATAGTTTGAAAGATAAAATTGCTAGTATTTTTTTTTAATTGTCTAATCTTAAAACCTATGCTCTCAATGAGTTTCATTTTTAGTCAATTAAAAATTCTTTTTTATCGAAATTGGTTGAATAAGAACAATAATTTTAGTATGAAATGCTAGAACTATGTTTCATAATTTAGAGAGAAAATAGTTATAGGTATTAATTTCATACACTAAATTTAATATTTTTCCAAGAAAAATACTTGAATGTGGTCTAAGGCTACACTTACATTTGTAGAACTCACCAATTGCTCAACTCGTATGTGAATGTGATAAGAAATTTTAATATATATTAGTTGTACCTAAGTTATTTAAAATAGAGGAATTAAAAAGAAACATTTAAAAAGTACAAAGACAAAAATAATATTTCAACCACGTATTTGTTTTAATATTTGTATTGCAAAGATTTTTTTTTTCTTTTTTAAAAAAGAGAGAAATTACATCAAATCACAGAACATTTATAAAAAATAGTTATGACATCTACTTTTGCATATTGCAAATATAGCAAAATTAGTGATATCAAACGATAATCATAAGGTTATCGGAGGGCTATCAGATGGTAATTTTAGGTTTATCGACTTTTTAATTTGTTACTTTTGCAATTTAAAAAATACACTGACATGAGCTCTATTATCATAAATTATTTTTTTTGCTATTTTTGCAAGAACTCAAAAAAGATTGGGAAATTGCAATTATGACCATTTCATGAATAATAATTAAGAATATAACAACATTTTAAAAAAAATTGCAAATATAACAAAACTATCGTTGATAGACTTTGTATGGTTTATGAGTGACAGACCAATATCTACAACATGGTCTATCGGTGATGGACTTACATCATTGATAGAATTTGACAAATTTTGCTATATTTACAAATTTTTTAAAATGTTGTTATATACTTAATTATTTAAAATCTAATTACTAAATTTGCAACTATTTCAAAAAGATTTTTTTTAAAAAAAAAAAACAAAATTTCATCGGGCTATTTATCCACATCAAACAAGGTTTTTTTAAAAAAAACCTAAAATTCAGTCAATTCTCATACATTTTAGGATAACGTGTTGCAACAAAAAGTTGTTTGTGGTTAAGCTTATAAATATGAATGTACTTTAGATACAATACATTGATTCCTTATGTGTTACTCGTGATGCTTAGTGATTAAACTACCCTCCAAGAATAGAGAACCAGGAATGAATCGAAGTGGTTAGTGACTCTTTAATAAATGTTTTGTTCGTTTAACCTCAAACGGGATGGATTAAACTTGTAACTTAACCATATAAGATGAGATTGATATAAATAGAGTTATTGTCGATTAAAGCAAAAGGAATGAATGAGTGAAAGATTTTAGAAGATTCTTTAGTGCAAGTTTGTCTTCCTAGAAAAGGAACTCAATGGACCCGCCATGTAAACAAAAAAATAAAAATGGTTGCAATTAAAGCAAATTGACCAACTTTAGTGACTTTGGTTATGCTTCAAAGTTGCTCCTATTCCATCTTTTCAACTCCATGAAAGAAAAAGTTGTAAATAACAAACCACACTTTTCCAACAACAATGAGTTTTTATGTGAAAATAGTTTTTCTTACTAACCCACTTCCGTTTATTTTACTCAACTATCCTACCGATTTACAATCATGATATTAAATTTTCGTTCATATGTTAGATTTGACGATTTGGTTCGACATTGACATGAGAGGTGAATCGATATTTTTATTAATAATCTATGAAACATAGAAAAGAAGCAATAAAACTTTTCCAAGTGTGAATATAATATTTAAGAACATTTTGTTTTCCAATTTGAATAATTTCTCTAATTTTGTTTTTGTTATATTTTTTATTTGTAGAACGAGGACTTTGATATTTACGTTAACAACATCGTAAACCTTGTTCACAGCCATTACTATCTACTTAGATTTACTCTGAGAATGATGATTTATTATTACTTTAACGATCATCATATATCACTACAATGATATTTTGCAAAAGACTAGCCTTCTTACCTAACTCTCACTCACTAGAGGAAGAACTCCTTTCTATTTTGCTTTTGCCAAATTACAATGTAAGGTGTTTAATAACAAATACTCTTTATTTTTAAAATAATCACACCACTTTACAATTTTTTAAGAAAAAATCACTTTGATCATAATTCATTAAAAAAGAAAAAAAATGTGAACTCATACCAAACTTGTGATCAAATTGCTTTTAAATAAAAGTAACCAAACACACAAGTTCATAATTAAACTACTTTTGTAAAATAAATAAATAATATTTGAAGAACAGATATTTTGTTAAGAAAGGTTGAAATTGAGAAGTATGGCAAACTCATCCTTCTTAACATTTCAAGCTATAACGTTTAAAAAAAAATAGATCTTTTTTATTTAACTATTTAAAATAAACTTTGAATGTATTCCAAAAACTATTTTGATTGGTTGCTAAACACGAACACGAACTCAGATGGGATATTACAGTGATGTTTTTGGTGGGTGGGACCCACCAACTCCTAGAAAAACTGATATCCACATTTATGCCATTATCATCTTCTCTCAGGGATGATGCACAAAGTTAAAAGCCTACACATTCTGGTTGCTGCTTAAACACATTTCATTTCTACGCCCCGATAAACTCGAGTTTTGTTCCCGTCCACCTAGGTGGTATTGACATTCTATTCTCTTTCTATCCGGGAAAAACACGAATGAAAAGTATAAACAAAAAACTAATGCAAATAAGCAGATGTTATTATGTATAGGCAATGAGACCAGGGAAAAAATAAAAACTTGAGCCTGCCAGCATCAGTTCACAATCTCCTCCCAATCTTGGCGAACTGTCTCCCAATCCCAAATATGACTGCCTTCGTTAATAGTCCACGGTCAATAGTGCAAGCTAGAGCAATCGCTCCACCAACCACAAGCAGTTTGGGAATGTTCTTCCCAACTGGTTTTTCAGATGACTTTGAACTACTTTGATCCTCCAATGAATCATTATGAGAGCTGTTTTCTAGAGATCTCAAGTAGTCTACATTAACCTTAGTGTTGATCTGAGCCATGAAGGCGCAATGTGGTATGTCAGAACTCGATGCTCTCTCTTTTTGGTATGCTCGTAGCCCGGGATCAATCTTTTTGACAGTTCCCCACATTCCCTGCCGTACTCCGAGTTTAGCGATTTCCCATGGAATGCCCATATCTTCATAGTGAAACAGTATAACCTCGCATGCTGTTAGCTGTCCATCCCCCTTTTTTGATTCAACTGCTCAGATATCCAATCAGAGAGGGGAAAAGGAACTCATTCTTAAGTCACATCTAGGAATGAGGAACTAATTTTCAAGTAGAAAAGAGAAATGGAATAGAATAGAGAAAAGGCTTCTGTAAAATTTACGAGGCGTTCACATTTTCTTCAGCTTTGAAAACGACTACTTTGTAACACCACAATAGGACATCATGTGGTAATGTAACACTATAAGTGAAATAATAATGAAGAATATAGTTACCTGCACGAATGCACCAGCTCGAATAGTACAAATCAACCCGTCTTGGTTTGTTGCGTCTTGGTACCGAGGAACAAGGTACACTCTAAACAAACATAAAAATATCACTGATTTATTGCCAGAAAATTAATTAGGAAAACAAATAGGAGAACAACAGACATTAGAGTACTTCTACAAAGAAAATCCAGAGACCTGTTCATGAGGGCTAGCATGTATTCAATAGGAATCACACCAAGTTAAAAGGAACAATGACTAACTAAAATTTCTCAGCATCACATAAACCCATAAACTAATGAACTCGGATTGAATGAAACCTGATTATAATATCAACACAAACACACCCTTTTTGGCTAAACACAAAGATTGTAATTCCATTAATCACAGAGATAACGATTCTATTCGAAAACTCTTCAGACTACTTGGGGTGGAGGGCACACGGAAGAGCTAATGTAAGAACCAAACATAGCACGACCAAGACAATACGAGGTTAATCACAAAAAGATAGTAAAATTCAAAGAGGAAATAAATAGAAGAATAATAAGGGGAAAAAAACCATGGGAATAAGCACAAGGTATCATGCCAGGGGGAGGTATGATTACTAGTTATACCTTAGTGACACAGTAATAAGACCGTCCTGCTTCCCAAATTCGTCGCCCAATTATATACTCTCTGTCACTACAGAAGAAAGGAAACTGAAGCAGCAAAGAAAAGGAAAAGCCCCATAAAACAGTGTCACCACCAAAATAAAAAGGGTAATAAAGAATTCATAACACAAATAGTAAAAAAAAAAACAACTGCCTCACCTTGCGCACCCAATGAACTACCATAGTTCCTGTTGTTGGGCACTCTGCCAAAGTTGTAGCAGATATAAGCATGTCGTCCCATTTTGACCGAAAATCATCATCCCAAAAGAAATCCCTGACAATCTCCGGTGTTGCATTTTCATATACTGTTCTACTTCTATATTGTGGAGGTCCAGTCTAGTTAAGGCCACAAACCAGAGTGAAATAGTATAATAAGTTACAAAGTGTTACAGGGCGCAAATGGGACAAAAAATAGGACTTGGACAAAATCAAGGCTGATAAAACAATGTAATACAGCCAGACTGCAGCTTCCATTTGGAACCAAATGAATTCAATATGGAAACCATTTTACAAGGATATCATACCTCAATCATTCATAAATGAACGTTAACTGATTGAGTGAAATATATTTACTATAATTCAATTAGTAAACTAAGAAATGCATGTGAATTATGAACAATATTTTACTTCATAACTTATATATCTCCTAAATAAAATCATAGCAAAGGAGGCTACCTCAGGATCTCTTCTCCATGCCTGATAACTCATATTTGAAGTAGAACGATCCATCATTTTAATCCACGCAGGTCCTCCATCTTTTTCTTCAACTAGTTTACATAAATACTCCAAATCATCTTCATTCACAACTCTCAAATTTTCTCCTTCAAGTTCTGTCGAACTGGTGCACAACAGAATCAGATGTTAGAAATGATTATTAACAAAGCATAACCAAATTCTCAACTTCAACCCATCCAGTCCAAATAACTAAACTTAACCAGCTACAATTAACTCTGTTTTCAAGAAATGGATAATAATCAAAACCCACTGTATTATTGCTTAACTAAACAACCTGGAGTCAGAATCAGAACTTGACGGCATGGAAGAAGTTTCCTTCTCATCTTTTCCATCAAAGGAGCTAAGTATACAGCTGGGCATCTGAAAGTTCAAGGAATTGAAGCTCGGAAATGAACCCAACAACGAAAAAGAAGTCGACGACGACTTAGAATCATCCGAAACTGAAGAATCCATCATTTCTCTTCCCAAATTAGCCCATTTCGGTTTCCAAGTCCACCCCACCAAAACTCCAACAATAACCGCAATCCAAAGAGGAGCAATTAAGATCATAAGCTCGCCAAACACATCAACAATTCTGGGTCTCCCCAAAATCTCCGCCAAAATGGAAAGCAAGGCCATTAGAATCAATCAAAAAAGAAAAAAAGAAAAACCCTCAAATTTAATCAAACAGATAGGCGTCGAAGCACATAGATTCAAGGGTTTCAAGAGAGAGAGAGAGAGAGAGAGAAAAAAAGCGGGTTCTACTCCAAATCGATTCCAATGATTACAAGAAGGTGCAAAGAAGTATAAAATAATGGAAGAATTTGAAGATGAACAAATAGATTTAGATATAGTTTGTGAGAGTATAAAGAAGAGATGAAGAAAAAGACAAGAAGTTGAGAATTGGGTGTGGATAAGGATTCGGAGATAGCGGTAGAGAAGGATACCCTTAAGATTGCCGTAGGCCCAAACAATTTTTCATTCATTTTCTTTTTTCTTCATTTTTTCCCAATTTCATATGGTTGCTAAATTAACATTACATTTTGAGGCTATTCTCTCTTCACTTCTAGTATCCACCAAAACTTGTTGCAAGCTGACAATCTGCCCCTATCAATCAACGTACTTCTAAATTTAATGAATTAAATATCTCTTCCCGAGCTAGTTGTGATTCACACAAAGTTGTTGTATTTGATTCAAAACATTTTCATCATCTCTTACAACTTCTCTTCTTTCTTCTACCCTTTTTGTCCTCTTCATAGTTCATTAAAGTCGATGAACGACTAAAGGCATATGTTTGATGAAACGATGATCATGAAACCTTTTCTATAAAGAATGTTCAAGTATAATAAGTTGATATTGGATCGCCAAAATAAGCTTAACTCAGTGATAATTTTAGTATGTCATTATAAGGTTCAATTATTTATCACTTTTACAATTGTTGTACTAAAAACCTCCTTTTGTACTAACATGTTCGAGGCAACTATTTTGAAACAACTCGTTCCAAATTTTAGACATTATATTTGTATGGATGAATATGAGACTATTGAAAGTAAAATTTAAACATCCTCTTCCGTTTAACTCATATGTTTGAGGCTACCATTCATATCCCACTTGTTCCAAGTTTTTTCTTAATTCGAAACAGAACTATGACTTCAATCTTAAAATGAGTTTTCTATTTCATTCATTTGTGGTGAATACAATTCGAAAACCCTCTTATCACATTAATACAATCTTAAAAAATTATCATCATTGAGTTTGGCATCATATATGGTCTCAAGAGTAATCGTATTAGGCTTTGGCAATATGCATATATATGATTGTACGACTCTTTTTAGCAATTCTATGTTGGAAAAGTTCCATGCAGTTTGCTTTTGGTTTCCTCTAAAACGATCTCACATCATTGGAGATAATTGACTTTCTTTTATGATTTTTTTTTATTGTAATTCCATTCAATAAAATTTTAATAATTTAAGCAACCGTTAAACTAAAAGAAGGTCGAACAAAAACAAAAACAACATTCAAGATTACTTGGAAGCATGGACAAGGAAAGACAATTTTTTTTTCAAACCATGTCAAGTGCTACTATTTTCATGCAAAGGGCCAACAAGTGCACAAATAGGAATTCAAATAACATGCAACGTTTTAATCACTATCCCTTTTGTTTTAACCACAAATGTCCTTCTCCACTAGTTAACCTAAATTATTATAATCAACAAAACACTAACATAATCTTAAATGTTATTGAAATTTGAGTTCACTCCCATCTTCATAAAAATTGATTTCATCATCAGTAAAACATAGTTATCTCACGAACTTTACCTTGTGACTATAGAAATTAAATTCTTTTGTGCAAATGACATTAACCATATTTGCTCACACTTTCTAGTAAACAACTATTTGAATAACCTCTTTATTTGAATAATCCAGAAGGTCCCAATATAGGTTGATCAACTTTTTGAAATGAGTTAGGACATACTCTCTTTCCCAAATTTCAAATTATCTCGTTTCTTCTTTCACTTTTACCTTTTATCTAGTTTGATTAAAAATACAACTTTATGTCACAAAAATATAAAGGAAAATTGTAATTGATGGCCATTTGAGGAATAGTAATTAAAGATATAGCAACATTTTAAATAAAAAATTGCAAATATAGCAAAACTATCGTTGATAGACTTGTATCACTGATAGACTCGTATGATCTATCTGTGATAGACCAATTTTTACAACATGATCCGTTTGATAGAATTTGACAAATTTTATTATATTTGTAATTTTTAAAAAATATTGTTATATACTCAATTATTTTAAATTTAATGGCTAAATTTGCAACTATCCCAAATATAAAGGGTACCATACATTTACCCATACTAGGTTGATGGAGTGTTCACAACATTATGGAAACTAAATTAAATATATTAAAAAATGGTAAAATTAAAAAAGGAAAAAGTAAAAAAAAACCTACACATATCCTTATGCGACTTGTAATATTGATATTATCATCAATATTCTAAATATAAGTTTTGGTTCATGAAATAGAAAGCAAATGAGTGAATTTGGAGTGTAATAAAAGTTTAAAATTGCATAAACTATGATTAAAATTAAATTTAAGCATATGACAAAATTGAAACTATAGAGAAAGAATATGAAGAATATTCTGTAGGTTGATCATCGGCTAAAGCTGGAGCTCCAATCCCGGCTTAAATCAAGCCATGACCGGCTATAGCAAGTGAAGCCGGTTTTTCCAAAAGCGTGGCCGTACGGCACATGGCAGGCTGGCAGGTCGCTTCCTTGGCAGTTAGCAAGCATTTAGTGTG
The DNA here is from genome assembly GCF_000004075.3 of Cucumis sativus. NCBI lineage: Eukaryota > Viridiplantae > Streptophyta > Magnoliopsida > Cucurbitales > Cucurbitaceae > Cucumis > Cucumis sativus. The sequence continues at coordinate 3,856,584 of NC_026658.2, forward strand.
TGCATTTCTCCTACCTTCCGCTCTCTCACTTCTCACTCTTTTCCATTTTGCTCATTTCAATGCTCTTCCCCTGTTTCCTTTTTCCCATTCATCACTCTTTTCTCTTTATTTCTTCTGAATTCCCACCTCTTTCTTCCCTTCTCAATCATCTCTGTTTCTCCTTTTCCTCTTCTTCCAACCCCTCCATTCCTCTTTCTTTCAAGGTAATCACAAATCACTATGCATTCATTGCTTTACTCTAATGTCCCTTCTCTGCTTTTTTAATGGGGTTTCTCATGGTTAGTGATCTTAACTCTCCCACTAATTGTGATTTTGTTACTTTCTTTTCTTGGGTTTTATCTTTTATCATTGTTTGTTCTAAGTGTACCCAATTTGGATGTGGTTTTTCTTTTTCAAATGGGTATTTCTTCTTTACCTTATTTGATCCAATTGCAATATTGGGTTTTCTTTTTGTGTTTCATAAGAGATTTTTTCTGCTGTAGAGTTCGTCTTTAGATTACTTTCTTGACTTATTGTTTTAGGAAGATGTTGAGAAAATGCGGGTGGGAGTGTAAGTAATGGTTTTTGAGCTTTTATTGTTTAATTTTGGAATTGGGGATTGGAGACTTTATTCGAATTTGTGCCGAGGTTGTTGAATGATTTTCTTTTTCTTTTACGTTTTTAGGTAATGAATTGAACTCTGGGTTCTGTTTTCTCTCCTCTAAGTTTAGGAATTCATAATCTAATCGACCTTCTAACCCTTTCCATTCTTAGCTTTTTCTTTTTGAGATATTTTATTAATTCTCTTTTATTTCATTCGTGAAGGGAATGTAAGCTGTTGGAAGTTGGCACGCATATTTGCAATTCCATAGAAAATTCCCCTGTTTGGCTTTTGGGTTGTTGGGAACACGTACGGTCTATTTGCTTCAAATTGATTTTTGGCTTTTGGGGATCAATGCTGCGGAAATGATGCCATTGTGTCACTTCTACTCAAGAGCCTATTTATGAGCTCCGATCTTATCCTGTCTTGGTGTGATTCATTTATTATCAGTACAATGTGCCCGTGAAGTAGAGATATATTTACTTCGCTTCTTCAAAGATGATGGCATTTATTGTTTCCTGATCTTGTTTGTGTAGAACACAGGTACCTATCGACTTTAATCCCTCTTCTAAAACAATTGAAAGCACATTTCCCCATTTCCTGATACTGTTCAGCTTTTGTCTTTTACTAGATACAATATACTGCTTGACATTTACTGGAGTTCGACATCTGTGAAGTTAGATTCCACTGAGGCAAGCAAAATTTATAACGTCTTACTGATCAGCGAAAGAGGGCTGTTGGTTATTATAGCTCAAGTTGAGCTTGAATTCTTGCACTATATGGACCACAAGGCTTCAGAGTATTTGGCTGCAATGTTGAAGTCTTTTGTGCTAGTTCCTTGTTTTGGTTAGGGTCGATTTAATTTTTAACTTTCGTCATCACTACCTGAAGGAAAGAAAGGAAAGAAGAAAAATGGTGGAGCCAGAGTTTTGTGCTTCCAATATACAATCTCCTTTCCGTGAGGAGAGTGGGGATGAAGAGCTTTCAGTTCTTCCCAGGCACACTAAGGTTATTGTCACTGGAAATAATAGAACAAAGTCTGTTTTATTGGGATTGCAAGGGGTGGTTAAGAAAGCTGTTGGCCTTGGAGGCTGGCATTGGCTGGTATTTCTCATTTTCATTGTCTTTTCCCTTTGTCGTGTGTTATTTACACTGTGTACTATGAATTTTTCTGTCTCCATTTGTTTGCTTACTTGTTGTGAAAGTTACTTCAAAAGTCATAACAATGGATCAACTATGACTTTAGCAATGCTATTTTCTTTCTTTTTTAGCTTATAGTTTTTAAGCTAGAAGCCTGTGACCGGAAGGAATTCATGCACAACGTAGGCTTTATTTCATAATTATTTCGTTTTTAGTCTTCTGCTTTTTGAAGATTATGCTTGTGTTAATACCTTACAATTTTGAAACTTTAGAAGACTTTTTAAAACAATAACTAAAATTTTCAGATATGTTGTAAATCAATGGCTACTTTCCTTCGAGTGGCATTTTTGTAGTGTTCATGATGACTATCTGTGGACTAGGGCTATTTCATTTTATCTGTGTGAATTTTGATTAAATGCTTAGGAGATGGTTAACCGTTTGCTTGAAATTTCTTAGCACTATGCTAAAAGTCAGATTTTGCTTACAAAGGAGTGTTGTTTTGCTAAGCTCGAATTTTCATTTAGGTTTTGAAAAATGGGGTTGAAGTGAAGCTACAAAGGAATGCATTGAGTGTGCTGGAACATCCCACAGGAAATGAAAATGATGAACATGATTTGGACAACTCAAGTTGTAGCTCTGACATCGGAGAGAAGGACAATGATTTCTGTAAGTCATTGAAATTTTGAAATTTTGAAATTTTGGAAATGATGGGAATGGGCCTCCATGTTCCAAAATCCTTCCATTTCCTTTCTAAAGTAGATTTTATTTTACATTATGGAGAAAAACTTAATAGTGTCACCATTCATGGGCAGCTAGCAGCGTTGTTTTCCACAAACTCAGCAAACCAAAAGTGAGGCAGATTAAGCCATGGGCTCCATCTTCATCAGCAAAGTCAACTAGTCGGGGCAGCTATGGAGAAATTCAATCTATTCACATGCCAAAGTCAGGGACGGTGAGATACTTTGAAACCAACCTTTGATTTGTGTGTGTGCGCACGCACACTTTCTCTTCTTCCTTTTGGTATCATGAGTGTCCCCGGCCAAGATTTGGCTGTGGAAGGTTAGGATTTTAACATCTGATTAGCATCAAGACGTGTTTGAAGGTGATTTTAGAATAGTTTAAATCACTCTTGTAATTCTCAAAATCACTTGTAAAAACAGTTAATTTTTTTTTTTTATATAGAATTAATTATCAAACTAACTTTGACCAATTAAAATTGTATTTTGGAGTGATTTTGGGTATGACAAAAGTAACTTTAACTATTTTAAAATCATCCCAAACATGCATTTAGATTTAGGCATATCCCAAGCCACTGTTCCCTTCCAACTAGTCGCATTAGAAATTCTATAGTCACGGACAAAAGGTTACGTTTTAAATTTTCACACATAATCCTTCAACCCCAAAAAAGAAAACCTTAAATTCTTCAACTTGTTTGTATTGTTTTTATAATTTTAGACAAAAAAAGGGGGGGTCAACTGCTTCATGTCTTCCTTCTTCCATCTACACTGCCCATATCTGATATTACCAACTCTCCTTTTGTTTTCTTACTTCAGTAAGTGTGGTGGGATGTTCAAACTTCTGACCACTACATCGGGAGCATATGCTTTAACTATATACTTAGATTGACTTGAATGGATTGTGATTTTGGGCACATAATGTAGATTTTCTTGAATGTTGGGTGACTAACCAGTGACAAAATTATTTGTTTGAGCATACAGCGGGTCAGACTGGGGAAACTAGGAACAGAGTCTTTGTGGAGATATATCAAGCACTTCAATCTAGTGGGTCTCACTGCAATTCTTTCAACTTTATGCTTCTCTTTTTTCTGCATAATTGGCTATATTGACTCAATACAATGGTTTTTTTTCCTTTCAAATTTGTAACTTCCAGGTGAATAGCATTTCAAATACTTCAAGGGACCAAATCCTTCAAGTTGTACAACGACATTTTGCATTACAGGTTTTTTTCCTCTCTCTCTCTCTTTGTTTTCATTAGAAGTTATGAACTATTTGTTTGTGTTTGTTTTGTATGATACAGACGAGTTTGAACGAGGCATCAGTGATGACTGAATTCATTCGAGCCGTTAAGAAACGAAGAGAGTGAGGGGGGGAGTGACTGATGATATTGAAAATTGATTCACGTAAATGTATGTTTGTATAGCGATTAATGATTATGCATGTTAACTATATAGTCTACAAACTATGTAAAACTTCTAACTCTCTAACATTGAGTTGATAACGTCCTAGACTCATACTATACTTCTTTTTGCTTCTCTTCCAAGCACGGGTGCATTTAGTATGGGTTTAGGAAAATTGGAGCTTCTCTCAACTTTATGTTTTTATATTATATGTATAAAGAAACTAATATAGTATTAATTTTAGTTGGCTAAGTGGTAAATGCATGCTCCCACTTTTCTTGAGTACCAGGTTTAAATAACCTATCTCATGCTTTTAATTTTCAGTTGTTCCTTTCTTCCATCATCCGTGACATTTTTTCATTACTTTTTGGTGTACTGATTACAAGTTTAAGAAATCTAACAAATTCTTATAACTTCCATTTGTTATAAATTGTAAAAGCAACTTTATAAAGAATATTCATGGTTCTATATCTGGACTCATGTAGACAAAGTCTATACTTCAAGTTCCATACTCTTGTTGAATCGGAAAAAGTTCACATACTCATAATAAAAAAATACAAAAGATGACGCGATTAATCGGTTTCACCCACGCATAATTATATATCTAAATGATCATGATACACGATGTTTATCATTCGATAGTATAGGAAATGATACACGATTGTGTAGGTGGTATCAACACTGGTCACTGACACGTGTGTAATTCTTCTTTTGAATGATCATGATATGTGATCATGTATCACTACACGATCGTGTAGTTCATGATAAACGATAATTTTGAAGAAGTCCTAGTAAACGATTGTGTGTAGTTTATGATACATGATCATGTGTACTTCGTGATACACGATCAAGTAGTTAATGATAAATGGTGGTTTTGAAAAGCCCTAGTAAACAATCGTGTAGATCATGCTACACAATCGTGTAGTTCATGATAAACAATGGTTTTGAAAAGCCCTTTGGTAAACAATCACGTAGTTCATCTTTGTCCATAACACATTAAAAAGGAATATTGTACACGAAAAGACTGCATCACCTAATCATTTGAATCTTTGTTTCGTAGTCTATAAATTATTTGTCTTTTGGTCCTCGTTGAATCGTAACAACTTACTAAAATTTTGACTCTCTATTACTTAGTATATGGATAAAACTATGTCGAATCCTTTCTTAAACATAACCTAGAATTGGATCCTCATTTTCTAAATAAACCCAAACACATATCAATTAATGAATGGGGAGTGATATTATAAACTAGGGGTGTTCACGATTCAGTTTGGTTCTATTTCAATCTAAAACCGCACCGAACCGCAAAATGTAAAAAGATCTTATACTAAACCGAATCGAATTGCACATTTGTGTTAAACCAAATCAAAACCGAACTGCATATGCGGTTCAGTTTAAATCCTAGAGAATCTTAGGCCATCAAAGCATTGAATTCGATAAAATTTGCTTTTCTATTTAAATTTTCGAACAATCTCGGACTAGCAAAGCACTTAGTTCTATAAAATTTCCCTTTTTATTTTAGATATCAGTGGATCTCGGGTCAACATATTTAACCGAGTTTTAGAAACAAAATCTTTATGAACATTTCTTTAAATTTATTTAATTTTTATATTTTAAAATGAAGCAGTTCAGTTCGGTTTTAGAATCGATTTTAAAAATTTAAACCGAACCGCTTAAGAAGAGGTTTCAACATAACACAAACGACACCGAACTGCATGCAATCGGTTTGGTTCGATTCAGTTCGATTTTCAAATATTTTATGAACCCCTGTTATAAACTACAAACTCACATTCTTTTTTTACAAATAGGGAAGTTTTGTGTATTATTCAGTGGGAGGATGGAAAGGAAGAAGAAAAAAAATGAGGGTCGTGCAAAATTCAAAAGTGCAAGGGCAAACCTGAAATATATTTTTTAAAAATGGTATGTTTTATTGAATTTTTATTTTGTTATATAGGCCGTAAATGTTTTGAGATTTTGTTACATTTATGTAAATTAACCTAATTTATAATTAGACTTATTACTAGAATATTAGTGCTTATTGTTAACATTAATAGACATTGATAAAAGTCTATCGATGTGTAACATTGATAGTCCTTATGATTTGACAACTTTATAAATAGTCGTACAAAGAGACTATTTTCTATGGTTTTATCAAATCGGAATGAGTAAAGTCTAGTTAGAGATTAAATATCTTTTTAAAATGATAGAGATCAAATTTGTAATTTAAACTAAAAAATTATATAACTATTAGTTTGTATTATAAATAATTTATAATACATTACAAAATAATAAATATTATATTAAAAATATTATAAAACAGTTTTACGAATTTAAAAAAAATGTGCTAGTTTTATAAACTAAAAACTATTTTTGCAAATATGGAAGGTTGATGTGTTTTTCCCTACTTGGTTTTCGTTTTGTTGAGCTGCCCCCCACTTCCACCATTTTTAAACTCATCAAAGTTGCATCCTTCTCCATTTGACCGTCCCAATTTACTCACCCTTTCTCTCTTGATTCCATCTTCCATCTTCAACCTTACAATCTGCGTCTTCATAACATGTTGGAGTCCCAGATTCCCAAAATGAGGTAGACCCTTTTGAGTTTTCTTTGCAAAGGGTTTTATCTATTATTTGCCCTAATCTTGTTGGTTTATTTGTTTCATATGTATCTTTAACGAGAAAAGAAAACAACAATACGAACCCCTGTACTGCGATTTTTTTTTCTTTTTTATTTTAAAGTGAGGGTTTGAGTTCATGGGGAGATGGCCTATTTCATCCAATGATTCCATTCTAGATTGCAACAAAGATGTTGATCCTAATCCCAGTTATGGCTATTGCATTGCCCCGGATTGTTTGGTAGAAGGAAGTTGTGCTAATGTTGATCATGATGATTGCAAAGCCACGATTAGATGCTATTTTGAAAAAGTTCTTTGGGTTTTTCTAAAGGAAACGTGTCGTAGAGGATTTATTAGACCAGTGCCGGCGTTACTAGGTGAAGGGGAATCTTTGGATTTGTTTGAACTGTTCATGGTTGTTAGAGATAAAGGAGGTTATCAAGTGGTTTCAGAAAAGGAACTATGGTCTTCAGTTGTTGTGGAATTAGGTTTGGATCTTGGGCTTTCGGCTTCAGTGAAATTGATTTATTTCAAGTACTTAAGTGACCTTGAGAAATGGCTTATGGTGAGACGTGGAGGCACAAAATTGGAAAATGGGAACTCCGATTGTTATTACTACAGGAAAAACTTTCCATGTTTGGCAGAACTGGAGGCAAAGATTAAGGATATATTATATGGTGTGCTGAGACAAAAGAGCATATATGATGAACGATCTGGATTCAAATCCAACAAACCAAATGGGAACGTTAATGTTGCTGAAACTGCAGCAGAGAAGGAAATAAAATCCCCTAAAATAGAGAAGAAAGAACATGATCTTCACGAGGATGTCACACCAATTCAACAAAATTGTACTGAGACACCTCGGGACAATGGCAAAACCAATCAAATCCATGTTATTGGAGATTGTAGAAGTTCGGATGCTGTTAATGTTGAAACTGAAACAGACTCTCATGGGAGCTCTCGAGAATCTTTATTTCGAATGCTGAAGTGGGTGAGAAAGACTGCAAAGCATCCTGCAAATCCATCAAATGGTACAGTACCGGGGTCATCCAAGTGGAAAGCGTATGCTAGCGAGGATGCATTATGGCTTCAAGTTATCAAGGCAAAGGATGCTCTTTTAAATAGGAAGGATGTTGACAAAACCGCTGAGAAACGTCTGTTAATACAGGTAGATTTCACTCACTTATTCTGCTTGTCAGCCAGCACTCTCTCTCCCTCCCTCTTCTATCTTCCTCTTATTGCTTGACCGTTAGACATATACACATGGATTCTTGCTTTGGACTGCTATTATGTACAAAAACTGACCTCTGCAGGCAATACGATCTTTGGCTTTCTTTTTCAGGATAAATGTCTCCTGATTATAATCAACGCCCTTTTCATTCTTATGTAGAATGGAAAAAGTTACCTCCTGCTATTAAAACCTCAGATCTCTATCATCATAAGCAAGCAGCATACAACTTCTAAGTCACCCTATCTTGTGTCCTACGCGATAACACGATGGACACAGTGAGGCAAACATAAATCTTTGTCATTGACGATGGGTCTACTAGCATAGTTTTTTTTTTTTTTTTTTATCACGGATACTTCAATGACAATAGTGCAAGGTTGTTCCTGGTTTATGGGTTCTGATGTTCTGTTTCGCTTCACCTCTTAACTCACTATTAGGAGTTCACATCTCTCAGTTTTCAAGCAAGTGTGCCTGTAAAGAAAGAGTTCTCTCCACCGCCAAAAGAATCTGTATATATTTATTATATTTCTTTTGGGGGGTCTTAGTGTTTTCCAAATGGAAGTTGTTATTCATAAGTTATAAAGTCGAGTGTCAAGTTGTGCATGTTGCCTATGCTTTCGGTGGGGGGAGCTCCAAGGCTGCTCATAGGTTTTCATACTTATAGGAAGGATGAGTTCTTCAAAGAATAAGTTTAGTGTAAATGTATCTGGAATTCTAGGACTAGGAAATTGAAAGTAGATTTTACATAGATTCGCAGAGATCAGAAAGATTGAAAGGGCGAGAGTTTAATCTAAGAATTCTGATGATTGAATATGACTTAAGTGATAGTTGGAGGAGCTGCGTATTAGTGAGAGCTCTTACTTGGAGAAAAATTCCAAAGTCTAGGGGTTTAGGAGGGCGAGGTTAATACTAATAGCACCTAGGAGGAATAGCAACCTAATGATTGTGAATAAGGCTGCTTTCACTAAGGAGGAGGATATGTAAAGTGGGATTATTGGTATATTTATAATAACAAGGGCTGTCTCAATCTTCTGATTTCTTTTTCATGGACCAAGATTTTTGTTGTGGGGGGGAGGGGATACTCTTATATGTATAGCAACTACATTTACCTTCTGCCTGTAGGATCCTAGGATTAATGGCTGTGATTGTGATTAGTAGGATGGGGATCTTTCTCACAGCCTCTGATATTTGTCTTCCTTCATGCAACTTTGTTTCCAGATATCAAGGGTTGTTAGACAGAGGACTTAGCTCTCCTTTTCCTTCTTTTTCCTGCTGATGCTCTTGATCATCTATAGAAAGGGTTGAGAGGACTTGTCTATTATTTTTAGATGAGTGGAGGCTTGATTTCAAACTCATCTGCCATACATTTGATTGTCCATGTTCTTATAGGAAGAGATTCACCAAGTGAAGAAAGCCTTTCTGGGAGGAGGAGTCTTGCCCTTACCCAATTGATGTTTTCTTAATGCCCTTTTTTCACACACACACACACACATTTAGAGCCTCTCTTGCTTCTCATTGTGGAGGACAAATTGTGTTATGAGGAATCTATTGTAGTAATGGATGAAGATTGTTTTGATTCTCACCTGGTTTGTTGGATTTGGGTGGTGTGCCTTTTTGCTTTAGTTGTTTTAGGTATCAGAAACTTGGATGCTAAGAACATTGTTTTGCTGGATAAGTGGGTTTTAGAGATTCTAAACGGAGGTTGCTTTGCGTTTGGTGTAAAATTGTTACGGGCAAGAGCGGTCTTTAGGTTAATGGCTGATCCTTCATTCTTGTTAGGTAGTACACACCATAGTCCTTGAAAGTTCATTTTCTTGGGCTTTTGTTCTCGTTGTCCATGGACAATGGAGAGTATGTCCTTTAGGAGTAGAGGTGATCTAGTAGGTAGGAACCCTCAATTTATTGGAACAAATCATTTTAGTGATATAATAAAATATATGTACATATAGGGACAAAAGGAGAGAAAAGCCTCAACCCACCACTGAGGAGGTCACAAGAAAGTTCCATCCTTAGGCAAACTAAAAAATGTTGAATAAAAATCAATGTAGTGAAGTTTCCACACGTGTACACATGTATGATACTAGGTAGAAATATCATTGTTTTGCATCGGGCTTTTCATGTATCTTTTGTTTTTCTTTTGAAAATTTGGGGAACATTGTGAGCTTGTTTTTACATATATATGACAGAAATGTTCTAACGCTTGGGCACGACAAATAAACTTGGAGAAATATGTTCAACTTGTTTGTTAGACTAGTTCTTTTTTGCAGCCATGTCTCTATTAATTTGGTTTTCGTACATTCTTTGTTTGTTATGACATATATAAGTTTATGAACCATGTTCATACAATTTTAATTATATCTCTAAATCTTTTTATCCATATTACTTCGTTCCAAAATTGCCAAGGTGGCTGTTGTAGTGTTGTATTTATGTTGAGTGTAGGTGGTATATATGCTTGCTCCTTAGGATGGCAAGCATAACTTTTAGTTACGAAGAAAGAAGCTTATCTATCAATGGTTTCTTTGTTTAAACAGAATTAAATGAACTACTAAGTTTGAGGAAAAAAGATTTTGGTTTAAACTTGCAGAAGAAAGTAAGGATGCATCCATGCATTTATGAGGATAATATTGATGATAACCATCACCTCTCTACAGAAAGGATCTGTTGCAGCAGAAGATCTAATGCTTTGTCCAAATCTGAATCGGTCGCATGTAATAATTCATGTCCACCCGTCCAAAGTAATCAGATTGGCAGTCTAACAACAGAAATTGGGAAGGGACTCAAGAATCAAGCACTCTTGAATGGTGATTTAGCATCTGAAATGGAAGACAATCAGGCAAATGAAGATTCTGTCGAGAAGCCTGTTCCTGTAGGTGCTTCATTTCAAGCAGTATTACCTGAATGGACTGGTAATATTTCCGATAGCGACTCTAAATGGTTAGGGACACGGTCGTGGCCTTCTCAACACGAAAATAACAAGTCTGTAAGCGATAGAAATCCCATCAGCAGAGGGAGACTGGATCCTTGTAGTTGCCAATTTCCAGGTTCGGTTGAATGTTATAGATTTCATATTGCAGAAGCAAGGATGAGATTAAAGCTCGAACTTGGTTTGACATTCTATGATTGGAGATTTCATCAAATGGGGGAGGAAATATCTCTGCAGTGGACTGCTGAAGAGGAAAATAGATTTAAAGAGTTGGCAATATCCAGTTTTAATAATCAAAATCAGTGCTTTTGGAACCATTCCTTGAAGTGGTTCCCAATGAAATCAAGGAAAAACTTGATAAGCTACTACTTCAACGTGTTTCTTTTACGGCAGAGAAGCTATCAGAATCGTGTTACTCCAAATGACATTGATAGCGATGGTGAAGATGTAGAGTTTGGTTGCATCAGTGGTGATTTTGGGGCTAAGGCAATGGAAGTTTTAGGCTCAAAATTTGTAGAATGTTCTGAAAATAAACAGTTCATAGGTATTTGAAGGCAACCGGCAGTTTGAAGGAAAGGAGAAAAGAGAAGAATAAGTGTTAAACTCGAACCAATGCCTGCATGAGCGTAATTTTTCTCAACATTCTGCTGTAGAATGTGAAGTCATCCAAAAAAGAGGGGAAATAAACCCAATTTTGAAGAGATGTTTTTAGCTACACAAACACCATTTTTGTTTTGGGGGGGGGGGGGGGGGGGGGATCTGTATTTTATCCGCTGATGAGAAGAAATATGATAACCAGAGAGAGTGATCGGTAGACTTGTTTGTTTTGAATTTGTGTATGTGTTGGGAACTCAATCTCTTTGTTTTGCATTTGGAGACTGTTGTAATCATTTTGAAGAGGTTCCAGGGGAATTTTACCGATGATTAAAAGGTCGAGGTCGACTTGAGCACGAGAAAGACTCAACAGATTGTCTTCAACCAAAAAAGTTTATGTTTTGAAACTCAGACACACACATGTACTAAAAATAAAGCTAACATAAAACTAATTATTGATTATTAACGAACAAAAATTTATTTTTACTCTTTTCCTCCCTTCCCTCTCTTTTCCCTTTTCTCTGTTCTTTCTTCTACTCCCATTGTGGCCACTTCTTGCTGCCTTCAAGTTTCTTCTTTTTCCCCCTTCCTCTTCTTTCTCCCTTTCCCACGCCACCTTCTCCCCCTTCTTTTGCTCTCTCGTTGTCCATCCACCTATTTGATCCATTATTTGATCCATGTGACCTACGATGCTGCAAACCCTAATAAACCTCGATATTCTTTGACCATACAAGAGGTTGATGTCAAAAAAATTGGTGTTAAGTGCAAGTGGACGTAGCAAGTTATAATATAGTAAAATGGTCTAGAGACCAAGTATCATCTTCTGAGATTAAATGCTTGGATTAAATTTAACTATTCTTTTCTGAGATTAAATGCTTGGATTAAATTTAACTATTCTAGAATCATGTTGATTTTCTCTATGGGATGAAAACTGAAGGACTGATTTGATTTTTAACTTCATTTAAGTCCTGTCAATATTTATATGAATGAAATGTTGTGTTAATGTTATATACTTAATTCTAGAAACTATGATTTGGATTATTATTTTTCCATAGCATTTTGTGCTATTGCTAACATAGTTGATTACTAGTCACTAGAATCACATTATGAAAAACTACAATCAACCTTCTTTATTAACCTAACTATATACATGATAGATTAGTATGTATCAAATTAAAAGCACAGTTTTTTCTAATTGAACATTTAGTTTAGCACGAATTGAGGATGAACCAATGTAATAGGGAAAAGATTTTCTAAAATGGATATTTTCCCAAAACAAGCACGACGATGTGGTGCCATCTTGATTTCTACACCCCACTGTCCTTCATATATTGCAGTATTGTGATGCCCTTTTTGCATAAGGTCCTACCGCCACGAGCGATGCTGCTGCTCCATCCTCCAAATCAACGCTTCAGTTTTTTTTCCTCCCAATGTTAGGCTTGGTTTTTGACCTTTTCTGCTATTCTTTTTACCTCTTCTTTAACTTTGATTCTCAAATAATGTGCATAAATGGAGAAGCAATACACGAGCCAACTGTATCATGTCGATATACTATTTTTTTTGACATACGTCAACATCACATTTACTATAATTGTATGGTAAGAATTTTAATGTGATTTATTTTCTAATTTTATAGCATGCACATTATTTAATTACATTATTTGCAACCATTCTAAATAATTTTGCTCAAGATGTACACAATTATTTGATGGAACACAATTTACAAGATTCGTATCTGTAATATATTATTCAACAGACAAAACGACTCAATGTTGTAGACATAAATCGAAGACATATTTGACGTAGACGACACTAGGGTGAGGATGTTGTAGGAGGAGATTAAGATCATGGTTAGTTCGTAATTATAACTTTTAATCTGTATGAACTTTAATTTTAAATGTTAAATTATACAAATTTACATTTTTATTTGCATCAAAATCATGGTCACGTTACAAACTTTTTTTAAAAAAAAAAACGTTGAAAGCTTAAACAAAAAAGTCGTTTAGAGATGTACAATTTTTTTCTTCCAAATTTGTTCAAGTAAAATAACTTAAAATGTACAACTAAATGTGTTGCATCAAAACAGTCAAAAGTCCAAACTTCACGTAACTATCATTTATACTTCAAATAATAAGTTAATTTTTGTTACCATCCAAGTTATAACTACGAGATTTCAAATAATAGTTTTCAAATAACATGTATATTAGACTAAAAATAACATTTGTAAATATTTATAACTACACAAAAATTTATCACTCTAATAGACTTTTGTCTAAACTGATTGTATATTTGTCTTCAGTTGTTTTTTTTTTTTAATTTCTAAAAACTAATAAGCTCATACATAAATTTAAAATTTAACTTGAAAAAAAGAACACTTATTTTAGTTTTGAAATTTTGATAAAAGTCAGAAAACAATTGTGTACGTAATAAAATCTTTATAACTAAAGAAATTGAATTAACCTTTAAGAACAAAAACGAAATGGCAAAAGTCGAAAGAGAGAGTCTCTCTGTAATAATAAGAAGATAGAATTAATTAAACACTGATCTCTCCTTCCCTGCAGGTACCCACACCAATACTCAACACTCCTTCCTTCTCCATTTCCATTACTCTACAACAGTTCCTTCTCGGAGCCTGACAACAACAACAACAACAACCATCGTCAAATTATAATAGCGAGCACTAGCCATAGGAACCACAACAATATAATGAACTAAATATGTTTTTCAAAGTCAAGATTAAAGGGTTTACTAGAAATCTATGTGCTTTTAGGAATTTCAAAATCGAGAAAAAAAGGGTGGAAATACTCACAGAATCCCAAAGGCTGGGGTTGGGTTTCTTAGACACAATGACCATTTGAAGGAGAGCAGGATCAGCCATCTTCCATTTGCAAAAGGGATGTGGTGAACGGTCTTTCAAATACTCTGTTACAATAAGGCCTGTGGAGGAGTTGAGAGTGGCATTTGAAAAGTAGAATATGAAGGGCTTCTGGCAGGGATTTCGAGTAACAGGGCGAGTATTGAATGCATAAGCAGTGTAATCAGCTTTTCGGTACCAGTTCAGGAATGTTCTCGACGGCATTTCCATCTCCCGGGGAGAAAAAAAGCCTCGAAAGATTTGGACTGAGAAGCCCCAAGAGTGGGAGATGGTCCACCCCCTGGCTTTGTCGTAGCAGATGGATTGCTGCATTAAGGCTGCCGAGTCTAGCCTCATTGGAACTAAGAGTCGACGGAGAGCTTCGAGTCTTGTGGTGTCTGGGAAGATGGGCTCGACGATGTCAAGATGGTGTAGTGATACCAATGGCGTCACTGGATGTGCTGCTAGTAGCCCGAACAGATTGCCGTAAACATCACACTGATTCTCGAGAAAAGACAGGGGAGTATTAGTTTTAGTGTCTGAAGTGTATACTTTGTGATGAATCCATTAACTATGTGTTGGACATAGACATGGACATATTAAAAAGTGTAAAGAAAGAAAAAGAAAATGTTACCACACAGCAAGCAAACTATAATGAGCTAGATAATTAGGTGATGCAATCCACCTAAGTTTATTAATTTATTTTTGGATGTTTCACAATTTAAAACAAAGAGTAATACTTGAGTGAATGTGCATCATCCATCTACCTTCCTAACATTATATAAGAATTGAGAAGAATTTTCCAAACAATGTTGTAGGAGGTGCAAAGTGACCATTTTTGTCCGTTAAAAATAAAAAACGAGGCAACAAAAATAGTCATGGTTTAAGTTTCAACATAAATGAAAGCAAAATCAAGAGAAAGACTCTGGAAGGTAGGACAAAAGAGGTGACACAAATAGTAATAGAAACGTAGCTAAAAACAATATCAATGTTGAGATTTAGGGTTGTATATTATTAAAAGAAAAATGGTGACATTGAATGATTACGTGGGGGGAAGATAATGGAGGTAATAGAAGGAAAGGGAGGTGAAATTATGGAGAAAACGTTGGGGAACTCAACACCTCAAAATTCAAACCTTTCCAAATAAAACCAAGGGTTGGAAATTGGAATTACCAAACTCGCTGATTCTTAGGATACACACCTCTGAACTCCCACCCTCGCTCCAACTTCAACCTCATTTCAATCATTCATACCTTATATATCCATTTCTTATCATCAAGTATAAGATTTGAACTTCTAATCAAATTAAAAATACAAACACTCAATGGATGACAAATAGTCTTAAGCCTTTTGTGTTTTCCATTTTGCAACAACTTGGCCATCAATTGTTTAATTGTTATAATAAGAAGTTTCATCAAAATCAAATGAGTCTAGTAGTTTGTAAACATATTGACTTGGTTATTAATTTCATCACAAGAAAATCTCTTTAAATTGTAAAACTAACTTCTACAAATAAAGTTTGTTACATACTAAATTGTTTTAGAATAAAAATAAGAGACTGAGTTGTTGCAAAATACGAAGTATATAATTTAAATAATCATTTCCATGAAAAGTTAGAGACCAGAAATAGTTGCTGAGGAGATATCTAGAAATAACTTTTACCACAACCATAAATGCTTAATCAATATCTACTCAACTAAGGTTGAATAAGCTATTTTCTAAAACCTTATAACAATATCTCAAATAACCCAAAGTTCAACTACCATAATATTTGTATTAATGGTTTATTGTTGACTTTAAATTTGTAGTATCCATAAAAATTAGTATTGCTATTATTTCATTAATTTTGATAAAACAGAACTAAATTTACTGATTTAAATGTAAATGTACTAACTTTGAATAAATCCTTACTAAAGGGTCTAAAATAGTATTTTAACTAAATAAATAAAAATTTAAAACAGCCAAACAATCTCTCTCCCCTATTTCCACATCAAAACAGTTTTTCTTTTCAAATTGATTTAAAGAAACTAAAAATTTTAATTAATAAAAATAATTATAATAGATAACAATTTTAGTAATAGTAAAAAATATATAACAATATTTTTAAAAATTGAGTTAGAATTGTATATTTATAATTATGGAGGGCTATTTGTGTAAAAAGAGAAACTTCAAAGCTATTTGTGAGAAATAAAGCAAACAATTGCTTGCCTTCTTCTTTATGAAAAAAGAGAGAATGAAGAACTTAAAAACAGAGCAGAAAAAATGGAATGCACCTGGTGAAAGCCGAGTTCCTTAGTGAGTGGAACGCCGAGTTCCGCCATACAAGCCTGAATACGATCATCGGACCCATAAAGCCCTGGATATCTCTCCAAACACCCGTCTTGCATTTTCTCAATCGCCTTCGCCAACGGATAACTAATCGCAAATCCTCCTCCTCCATACGCCATTCCATACGACAAATGAATGTTCTGCAAATGACTTTCCGACGAGCTCCCAATGTAATAAAACCCATTATGATCGTATTTCCTCAACACTCTCACCAAATTCTCTGCTACAAACACCGTATCGTCATCCCCCATCACTACCCACCTCACATTCTCTGCCCCTAAACGCATCGTTTCCCCCACTATCCTCGATATCCTTATCGCCGACCGTCGCCCTTGTTTATTCCTGTAAGCGAACCTCCCCGCGTCCCCTGACACCACCACTGGCGGCAACAGTTTGGAATCCTCCGTCTTAGTCGCCACCGGCTCGTCCATCCACACTACAGCTCTCATTTTTCTGGGGTCGAACCAGAGCTTGATGTACTCTTTTCTCTTCTCCCATAGATTGGCCGATGCGGCGATTCCGAAAACGATGTCTTGGATTTCGGTTTGGGTGTGGGGTTTTTGAGGGAAGTTGGGGATTGTTTGATTTCTGATGGGAGATGAAATTGAAGAAGAAATGGGGAGATCATTTTGTGTGTTGAGTGTGATGGGTTGGTCGGCATCGGGGCAGGGGTCGTCGGAGGAGAGGAGTTTGAGAGTGTAGACGATGTAAGTGACGGAGAGGAAGAGAACAAGAAATATTAAGAGCTTTGGTAGTGACCGGAACTGAGGGGCGGAGGTGGTGGTGGCCGGAGGCCAAAGGAGGTTGTCGGGGTTTTTCATAAATGGTAATTTAGATTTGGAGAATTGAATTTGGGTTTGGTAAATTAGAGGTTTGTTGTGTAATGTGGAAATGGGATTTGACAAATTGCAAAATTTAGTGTTTCTTCATGCTAAGAGCTCCACGGGGTGTTTGAATGAAATTGATGGGTGTCCTCATCATCTTCTTCTTCTATTTTTAATATATAAAAGTATATAGAAATTAAAAGAAAAATGATACACTTAATTTTAGAATTGTATCTGTCATAAATTTTAAATTAAGTTTTCTAGTATTAGCTTATTATTGATTCTTTTTTTTAAAATAAATAGATTTTTATTAATAAATTTGAAAAATGCGTTCACATGTTGTACTCTTTCTCATGAAAATAATAACAATTTAGATAAAAGTTAAGATATATTAAAAATACATGACTATATATATTCTTTTAACAATGTAGTTTTTTTTATAAAATATTTAATTATATTATACGGTAAGTTTAAGTCTTAAAATTTTATTTTATTATGAGAATGAATAATTTTATGTTTTAAAAGAAAATAAGAAGAAGTTGATTGGAAAAGTGGAAGGATGCAAAGGATAAAAAGATGTAATACCAAATATATATAAATATATATTTGGAATTGTTGGTGATGAATTTTGGAGTTATGAAGAGAGTAAATGGTCACTACTTTCCTTAGTTTGCCAAATTCGAATGAAGCCATTTTTACTTTCTTGGCGTTTGGCGATTCTTGACAAAAACTTGGAAATTGGGATGTGGTTGGTTTGGATTCTACCCAACCTCACATTTACAATCAATTTTGATTTTAATCATAGCACAAACAACCATAGTTTTTTTTATTCTTTTCATTATGCTTGCTTTTCAATCTTATTAAACCATTTTTAACGTAGTCTAACCTAAATGAATCTAACTAGATTACATCTCTTGCTACAGTGTAATTAGATAATTTATATTAGTGTAATTGTAATCAAAATTATTGTTATTGAAGGTTAAATTTTTTAAATTTTATATTATTATCATGAAAATCAATAGATCGAAGAAATTTAATTAGGTGTACAAAAAATATATATATATAAAAACCAATTAAAAAATTGATATATTATAAAATTTATGATGTATATGTAAAAAAAACTAAATAAACTAGCTACACCTAAGAGTTTGAAACCAACCTCCTACACACATGTATAGAAACTCAAATTTTCAAATCCTACACTTCAAACACATCTCATTATACAAACGCATAAGCATTTCATTTTAAACACGCACGGCAAACACCTTCTTAAATTCGAAGTTATGTCCATTTGATCTCTTGTTGCAAAATACTTTTAATAGTCTTCATTTTTAACTTTTAGTTAAGAGAATATACTAGACGGTTATGTGATCGATGATGCGGATGCCATTATGTGTTTAATGAGATGTTAATTATATTTAAAGAGTTAGGAAAATCATGTAAAAACTAATTTAAAAATGTAAAAGGTTAGAATAAATAAGTGCCTAAAGAGAATTTTTCACTTATTCTTTCTTAAGAACTTCTGTAGGCAATAGAGAGTCAATCCTCATACCCTTCTACTATAGTAAGTAAATATATTATGATCCCAAACAAGTTCATATGCCTATTATTTATATTATAATTATATTGGTGACATATCGATAATTATTTTTTGTGTTTCATAATCTTTTTCGAATACAATAAAATGATTGATTTACCCTCGTGTTGATGCTAAATTCAAAGTAAACGTGAAAATATTGACATTTCTCACAATTTGATACCACATTTACAAATTAAAGATGTGAAACGATTAATATTTTCAACCATCTTTATATCATCAACAAAATTTTGATTCTATCCTAGTTTGAGTTTAATTTTCTCAAAACCAAATCAAATCGATTGGTTGTATAGACTATAGAAGTAACTAAATCAATGTCTAACCAATGGGAAAAACTAAACCCTAATAGTTTAATATATAGGATAAAAATGAAAAAGTATTAAATGGTGCAAACTCTTAAATAATTATAAAGAACAAAGCAATTAATGATTTGTTTGGACTATTAGGATTGGAAAAGAACTTGGAATGGTTTTGCTTTTTCCATTTTAGAATGAATGGGCAATCAAAGAGTCAGCATGATTTGTTAATAATGTTATACACTTTTTGATTTTTAGATAAATAAAATTAAGAATGTTTTTCATTTAGAAAAATATAAAATCAATTTTGTGAAACAGTAAAAAAGCATTTTGATGACTAATTATTGCTAAGAAAATTTATGGAACTTTGACATGCTTCAAAAAATAAACAAAGAAAAGACGTAATTTGTTAACTACAACAAATTATAGACTAAGTTAAAAATACACACACAAGTGAAAGTGTTCAATTTACACACACATGGACGAAACAAGCTCAACGTTGGCCCATAGAAAGGTTTGGTCCATGCTCTATTTGGGCCTTGGGCTTATTTAGGCCCATTATTTAAAATGTTTAAATGAAATTAGGAAAAAAAAACCCTAAAAAGGTTAAAGTTTATCAAAGGATGTATATGGATTTCATATCAATATATAATTCAAAATCTTAAAAAGTTGCAACTAAATAGAAAACCCGTATTAAAAGCAACTCGTTTCTAGTCTCAATTAATTCAATTTATTTTTTTACTTTTAAAATTGTCAACTCTCTAAAAATTGTTTTTAAAAAGTTTGGACAAATAAGTTATGATCGTTACTTAGTAAAGACTAATTTTTTTTCTTTGTTAGTAACAAAAAAGCTAAATGGAATAGAAGTATGTGTTTTAAGAGGCCATAAGTCATGAATCTCCGATATTCTTATTTTTAATTTTCAACTCCATTACACTCTTTTCAAAATTAGATAATTCTATGCATATAATTCAATTGAGCTATCGATCAATAAGTTAGAATATAAAAGAAATGTTGCATATAACAAAATTTGTCAAAACTTATCTAAAATATAAATCTATCATCTCTGATATACCATGTTGCAAATATTGATAGATCACAAGAATTTATTAGTGATAGAAATCTATCACTGATAGACTTTGCTATGTTTGTAATTTTTTTTAAAATGTTGTGGTGTAATTAATTAGCCTTATAATATAGTCATTTAATTACATTAGGTTTGTCATCAAATTACATTCTATTATTTTCATTTTCAACTTTAATTAGACTCTTCATAATTATCTTGTGACTTTCATTTAATTACCTTTTATTATTTTTATTTGAAACATGCACATGGAATTTGATTACTGTGTGATTGATTGCTTGAGGATCATCATTTGATTACATTTTATATATTTTTTTATTAAGTAGTTAATTTGTCTAATAGTTATATAATTTTCTTATGATTGTTGTATGAATAACATATATTTTTGTCAAATTAGTTAGCAGTTAATTTGAATATTGTCTCCTAATTGTGTTATGATTTGCATAAGATGAACTTCTATTCTTTGAAGTAGAGTTAGTAGTGTTTGATGTTCTTATATCGACTGTGATAATTAATAATAATTTATTATTTTTACAAACGGAAGGAGAGACAACACTCAGAAGTTGTAAAGAGTTTTGAATAGAGAGGTCAATCAAATAGAAATCAGATAATACTGAGATAATGGTAATTAAATAGAAATTAGATATCGATCTGGTAGTAATCACGTGACATCAAATATAAAAATGAAAATTACATGACAATTTGGTAGCAACTATATTATAATCAAATATTAATCATACATGACAATCAAAAGCAAATTTTGCAAAAATGAACTAGCTGAATTGGTATAAATTAATATGTCTTGACAATCATGGGCACGTAGTTCAAATTTTCTACTCTATTATACTGAAAAAATGTCATAAACTAAATTTTTTTAAAAAAGAAAAAAAACTGTGTAACACCTTCTTCATACAATTCTTGTACAAGAGACAGAAAGATGAAACTTTAATACGTAGGGTGAGATTCATATATCAATGGCACAACTAAGCCAATTCAGTAAAATAGTAGCACACAACTATAATTATAAGGCATCCTTAGAGTTTTTCAAGTATCCAAATACTAGCAAGGGCAACACTATCTTCATATTTTTGGACACAATCATATTGTCTATCTATATATATATATATCAAATCTACCTAATGAGTGAAAATTCATAAGGAAAATATTGTTTGTTGTTCACATAACAGCATGCAAAGGTGATCAACTAAAGGAAGGTAATGCATATAATTTATTCTTCATTAAATTAAAGAAGCATTATACTCAAACATCATTATTTTAATAATGTATTGTAGGAAAAGAGGTGTCTTTTACAGGTTTAGTACCAATAATTAGGGATTATCTATATATATTTACCACGTGGAAAGCAAGTTAATTAATACAAACATTCACTTAATCTGAAACCATATCTAATTAAAATTCAACCTCCAAACACATATTATTATAAATCTAAATCAATATACTAAACCCACATTATCAAGATTTTGAAAGGCATTATGTTCGTATCTTTTTATTTTGATTTTAAATCCATGCATGCTATACACACAAATTAAAAAATTTCAACTTTAAAATTACTAAACACAATGCTATTTTTAACAAGTCACAAGTGGATGATCGAGATCAAAAAGTGCACCCGACCATCTTAACTAAAGTAATTTGACACAATCTAGCATCCACATCAACTTCAAATAATCCATAACAAAATGGAAATTCGTATATGTTAAAACCAATAATTCCTACGCCTCAAAAAACTTGGATTGAAACTAAGGGTCAATAAACCAGACTCTTTTTTCTCATAGATAACCCAACTCATATGTGTAGAAATAGAAAAGTTAAACAATGGTATATTTGATCATATGTAAAGGGTAACAATTAGAAGAGTGCAGAGATGACCAAGGAGAACATTCTTCATTATTATCTGTATATGAATACAAATCTTTTTAAAAATGTTTAAGAAGAGAAAAACTAGCCAAAAAGATTCAATGCAAATACACTCCTTTCAGACTTATCCTTTTAAATACAATATTCCCTTGGCTATAAAGATAGTAGGTTAGCTATAAAGATACTATGGATGCACTTGAAATATTATTTCAACTAAGTTAGTATATATTGTGTTTTGGTATCCTCGTCGTACTGAAACCCGAAGCAATTGATTACCCACAAAAGAATTGTACTGAGAAAAACTGGGAAAAGCTCATAATGCAAGTACTCTCAAGGCTAGAGGGAAGCCCATAAGAGACTAAAGGCTAGAGAGGGAAGCCATAATACCCTTAGCTATCTTATTATGATCATAGGACTTTGCATTTCATCATAGACAACAAGTGCAAGGCTAAATGTCTAATTAACGTTTGCTTTACACATTGCATTAAACAAAGTAAAGTACATATATTTATATATATAACTAATACCATTCAACTACTCCCCTTTTAAAGCAACCACAAACACAATGAATTAAAACACCCAAATTAAATAACAAAGAGCAATTTCAGGTGTATATGGTCCTCACATTTTTTGAGAAATTGACACAATAAAGAACTACAATCATCATGATGCTATTTTTCAATACATAGATATCTGAATCATCAGATTTGTTTAACAAATAGATCACTATATAAACACAAGTACAAACTACGCCAAACTATATATACATACACACAAATATATAGGCATAGGCTACACAAATTCAAGCTACATATGTTTCCTTTCAAATACTAAACATAATAATTGCACACATTTATTTAGTAAAAGAACCACTCATACTAAACCATACCCCTTTAGATTTTTTTTCATATATAGTCAGCTAGAGAGAGTAAATCAAAAGACATACTCATTCATATATTTCACTGTTTGGTGATATCACCAAACAGATACCCTAACGACGAATCGCCACCCGGAGCAGATTTCACCTTGGTTGATGGACGATCCTGATTCAAAGTTCAGAAAATGATTTTAAACTCAAAATTTTATACGCAAAATAATTAAGGAAGTGATTAACAATAGAATTCATTTGAAATCCATATCTAGGTAGAATAATACAATTACCGTTATGAAGTTGCCGGAGTTTTGGCCGTGAGCTCGAGGATAATTATTGTTGGAAACAAGTTGTTTTGGAGAGGGAGAAGGATTGTTATTATGATCATCAGGGTTAAGATCAATACCATAAGGAGGAGGAAGAACAACTTTGGAGACTTGAGGCTTTCTAGGTTGATCATCCTTACCAAAAAGATAACCTAAGGAACTTCTTCCACCACCATAGCTTCCACCTCTACTCATGATATTTGGATTTGTGGCTGGATCTGATCTTCAGCTTTACTACACCAAGAACACAAAAGAAAGTTTAAAACCCTAATTTTGGTTGGTTAATTTATATATATAATCTTTATGAGTGTGAAGTGTGTCTGTGTGTGTGTATATATATAATATATTGATATTTATGTGATTTTGGGCCTTCTTTTTTTGTTGTTGTGGTCGATATGATGTCTAGTTGGGTGGTCTATTCACTGTTCAAAATTGCTATGCAATTGTCAATTTTTTTCCTTTTTTTTACTTTTGGAAGGTTTCTTGAAAATAAGTTGTGTGTGGAAAATTTGGCTGGAGTGAACGAGCAGGAAGTTCGATTTTCTTTTCTTTTCTTTGTAGAAAAGAAAAACAAAATAGAGTATGAGGTTTGAATTAACCTCAAATCTTTGAGGTGGTATATACTAATTTTAATTAACGTTGACCTATGTACCTTTACATGGGTTTGATCCAATTTTAAGACAAGTTTCTCATTGAGAAAGATAGAGATTATAACATATACGTGAATCTTTCTATCCTTTTTTCCTCCAATACTCTGATAAGAAAAAAATAGAATTAATGTACTTGATCCAAAGATATAAGTTTATTAAATTATTAATTTATCTTTAAGAATTTTAATTTTTCTTTATAAAAACAATATTTGGAAAATATATTTGGTTTCTTTTCTTTTTTTCCTTTTTTAAATATCTAAGTGAGGGATTGGACATTTTTTACAAAAAAATAAAAAATAACTTTGCTTGGATTTGCTTTTAAATGTCAATTAGTGGGTTATATATATATATATTGAATAATTAGTGGGTTTGTATTTGGAATTCAATCGATGCGACAAAACACACTCATGATGGCAAAGTAAACTTAATAATTAAAATGGTTGGTTAAAGATATATAATACAATTATTTGTAATAATTTATATTTATATAAAAAAAATTAAATCCAAATCGAAATAATGATTTTCTTTCATAAAATCAACTTATTTATATTTCTATCTTTTTTTGAATAGAATGATTAAATTTCTTTAACAATATAATTTTAAATTTCACCGTTTGATTTAGATTTTTAAACCACTAGTAGAATGTATAAATATAACAAAATAAAAAAGTTGAAAATGAGAGTGGTAAAGCAAAGAAGAGAAAAGCCTTTCAATTCGAAGTGTTTTGAAATGTCTTACACATTAAACAACTAAACTTGTAATTGACATATTTATATTATTTACAATTATTTGATTCTAGGGTTTACAAAAGTAGGCTAGATTAACTCTCTACAGGCATTTTGCCTATGTATTAATTATGAATTATTCTTCTTAATTTAAAACTAGTCTACCCGTATTTGTAATTAGCAACGGTAACATCCAACACATTGTTGATGAATAAACGTAAATCTATGAATCAAATATCTCTATTGCTCTCTCTCTATATATATATATTTATTTTTAAAAAAAATTAGTTTGAACAACAAGTTGTTAAAGTATTTTTCAAAATATGGTTGCAACATTATATTTGATTTAATAATATTACATAGAAAATATCATATTTTTAATTAGAAGCTATCATTTGCAATTCTTTTATCACTCCTAAACCTTAATCTTCAAAGGCATACTATTTTTTCCTTCAAATATTTCAACCATGGCAAAGTAGGAATCTTCCACTTGTCCACTTAAACTACCCTTAAATTGACCTTCTTGAATGCTAATGAAAATTAACCCACTCTTAACGTCCTTATCATAACTCTTATATATCTCAAAATTTTAAAGATTTCTCTTATGCATCTAACTAAACTATGTGTGTTGAGATGATCAAACCTTGGCTACATTTTTTTTCTCAAGATTAATTAAATATATACACAAAAACAAACATATTTATATCATGGAAACATTAGACACAGGAGATCACACATTCCATCATCAGTAGGTTAGTTCTAATAACCCCTCAGCTAATAAATAGGAAATTAAACAAACAAACCAAATAGTGGAATTTTGTCTAAACAAAAATTATCAATAAATTATAATTGATTAAGTTGGTTGAATGTCATTAGTTTGAGTAGGTTTAATCAGACAAATCAATCATTTTAAGCCTACATGTTCTCTTTCAATTATAACCGTCCAACAAATCAATCAAAATAATCGTAATAAAATACTTAATTACAATTAATTGATGATCTCCAAATATAAACAATATATAAGTTAATATTAGAGTAGATGAAGAATTGTTTATTGCTATACAAAGAGTTTGATGAATTTGTTGAAAGTGTTGACGAGTCTACCCTAAATCTTATCAACTCTTAAAAAAAGAAATTTGTTCTCTTACAAAACTCAAGATATTACACAAAAAAAGATAAGAATATTTTTATCTTCAAAATCACTTTATTTATAAACTCCAATTTTGCTTCTATTAATTTGATTTTTTTCCTTTTTTTTCTTTTCACAAAAGAAGAAATTAACTTTGTATAGTACTTAAAAAACATCAAATAAATAAAGTAAATGTATACATATCATTTATGTAATTGAAATTACATGTATCTAGAAATGCATGTATCTTGATATTAGAAATGTATCGAATGTGTTATAATATCTTCCCTACCCTATTAATTTCTAACGTAATTTTGTTTCATTTTATAAATAATTTCAATATTATTTTACAATTTTTGAAAGCCCACCGATTAAAAAAAAAAAAAAGTTAATTTTGCCAAACTCCCAACATCCCAACACAATTAAGTTAATTAATTAAAAAGAATTAAAAAGATTTTATGCAATTCAAGAGTTCATTATAATATATGTAACCCCACAGATTAGTACTTCCAAAATTCTCTCTTTATTTTTTTATTTGCCTAGTCTCTACAAATAAGCGAATTCACATAATTTAATTTAATTAGTTCATTGATCCTAATTAATCTGTCTCAATTTGACTGGAGAGAGTCATAATAAAAGAAAAGATCAAAAAAAAAAAAAAATTGTAATACATGAGTTGCACTCAACGTTACAAAAATTATAAGTTTAGAGTTTAAGATTATAAATGTCGTAGATTTTTGTAAAGTCAGGCGACAATATGTCGACCTTTTATTAAAATATATTGTGTTTTCCACCAGATTTTTCTTGTAACATCTTCTTACTTTTGCCTAGCTATTTTTGGGTTTGGTGATGGTTATTTTGTGTACATACATCTCTAGCAGCCATATTAGTAATGGAAGTTAGACATAGCCATGATAATTTTCATGGTTGCATTTGCTAGAGAAGCTTGAATCCATTGTATATCATAGAAAAACTTTCAATTACCATAGTATGTGGATATAGTCTTGAATTGGGGAACAAACTGACTAGTACAATTTTAATGTTTGGTTCTTTTATCCCTATCTTTTTTTTTGTTTGACATTGTTAATTATAATTATTTAACTTGATTTGCTTCCACTTACTATAGAATTAAGATTATTTCTACATTGTAATCGGATTCTTTTTTTGCTATATCTGCAAACTTGTTTGCATTTTGTAATATCTGTTAAATTATAAACCTATAGATATTATCATGTTTGTAGATTGAATTATACATCACTTTAATTCTTAGTAAAAGGGGTGTGTGGGTTGGTCTGCATGAGCTTTAGCAATTGGTGATGTTAATTGCGACAGGATTAGGTGGGTTGGGCCTAAATCATATTATTTAACCACTAAAGCAAAGCTAATTAATTAATTAGGGGTTAAATCAAAATAATGGCTAGCTTTCCTAAGCTTCAAAATGGAAAGGTGTGTATGAGAGAAATAATAGCTTTTGGTTGGTATAGTGCTGCACAATTGGTCCCATTGATGACTTATTATTATTAGTTTCTCTTTTAAGAAAAAAGACATTGCAAAGCCCTAAAGGGGAATGGGTGACCTACATGTATAGTTCACACCATTGCAAAAGGCTGAATTGAAGGATTCTTGTAGGCCAAACAAAATCCTTTAACTTGTTCATATCGATTGTATATGTATTTTACTTTGTTCTTTTTATTGAGGTTGTGCATGACTCAAAAATCTGATAAGGTTTCACCTATTTTGCAATCATTTTGTTCCTATGTGATTGTTTTGGATTGTATTTTATTTTTCCATTCACATGTGTATTTGGCTTTAAAACAAGTTATTTTAAATTTTATACCTTCCTTGTATTAAAACCCGTTGAAAAACCAATATAAAGTTAGTCTCTGGCTAGACGAAAATGACAGAATTAAATATATTTTTTTGGATTTTTTTAATCAATGAGTGAAAATTCTATAACCTATATATTAGATCGATAAGGTGTGATTCAACTTTAAAGTAGGTAGTAATTATACATTAAATTGTATCTTTCATGAAGAAAGATCACATGCAAGTTAGCAAGAACTATATATTGGTGCAGTGTAATGTGTAAACTATACACTTCCATTATTAATCCATAAATTGGTCGATTTAGTTATAGAGTTATAAGCAAGGGAGAGAGGGTTGCATGACCTAATTCATTTTGTAAGACATGATTATGTGAAAGAGGGTTGATTCGATGGGTTTGATGGCTAATTAAACTTTGGGCCAAGTAAACCATCCTCTCTAGGGCCCATGTTGAGAAGATGTATGGTTCCTTCATGATACGATGAGATTGGGCCTCTCAACTCGGTCGAGGCTAAGGGTCAAGCCCAATTTTGTCGTTTACCTTTGGTTCATTTTACTCTTTTCAACACCTCCTTTGTTTATTGCCATCTTCTTATATTATTTCATATTATAAACTAATTTTATTTATTTTTAGTAAAAAGAAAATATAATCTAATTTTTGTTGATACGTGTGATTTAAATATTAAGGATATGAAATATATTTTACTAATATAGTTTATTTAGTTTAACAAACTAAATCGTTACATGTATTGTACACATTTGTGAGGCTTGATGTGATGCCATATGATGAGTAAATGACTCAAAATCTTTGCTAGTGTTGGAAATACGGTATCTTATTTTGATTCATTCGAGCTTGTTACTTGCTTTTATATTCTTGATTGACAACTTTATAAGTGTTGAACAATTCAAAGGTAGAATTTGGAGATGATGTCGGTTTGGAGCTTAATTGACCAAATACAAAGTAGAATGACACCAACCGACACAAAGAGGCAAAGAAAAGAGACTAATTAGCTTATGTACTATAGCACCGCGATGCCCCAGGACGTTATGTGCATTGTTGGAAGACATAATGGGTGATTTTTGCAAAAGAGCCTAAGAGTTGCAGTTCTCCAAAGTATGGACGTGCATGGAAGATCGTTAGCGTCGTGGTGCTGTCCCTAGTGCCATGATTCCACATCACTTTAATTTAAAAATGGGAAGTTTCGTTGCTGTCGGTCGAGGGTTTATTCAATTTCAGTTGTTCTAGACTTGTTTCTCTTTATTTCCTAATCTCTTTTTCATTTAGTTTTAGTTCCCACACACTCCCTCATCATTAGACATGTCAATGAGAGGCCAAAGGTACTTCGTTTTAGGTTGTGTTTGTATAAATCTCCCATCATTCCTTTCAATTTGCGAGAGTTTGAACTTGCTTTAGTGTAATTTTGGTTTCAATTCAATTATTGAATGTTGACTTGTACGCATGAAAAATGTAAGACTTACGCTTTCAATTAAATCTTTGACTCGTGACAATCTTTGATAATATTTAGTGTTAGGTTTATTCTATTGAGATGAGTATTGTTCTAACCAATTATAGGTACGTGCCAATATTAGATGTATGAAAATTAATTAGGCATTCCACCCAAGGATCTATTGGACTTAATGTAATTGAAAAATTCAATTATGTATGCTTAATCATCTTGAAATAGAACACAATTAGAATCTTGGAACAATTTAATTAGTTATCTAAATAATTTAAATTGATTAGGTGAAAGGTTACCAAGCCATAGAAGCAAGTAATGATAACTCAATGAGAACTCATTCTTTGGATTGGGAGAGATCGGTATAATCCAAGATAGACTCTTTTGACATAGAATGTCTACAAATAATTTACTCTTATTTCATGTGATTTGCTTTCTTGCAATAATCAAAATCAAAATCTCAATACATCCTTTGGTTACCTCGGTTGAAACTACTTTGTTTGAGAAATTAGTGTGCTCCCTAAATTCGACTCGGGACTTCCCACTAAAACTATTGCTTGGTGTGTGATTCGGTAAATTATTTGACATGCGGATTTGTACGACGTAATCCGCTTGTCAATCTTAGAGCTTCAACATCCTTTTTCTTCTTTCTTGATTTTTTTTTCATATGTCACGTGTTTTCCCAATTCACTAATTGGTTTCCTTGATAAATTCTTTGAAAGTCCAGTTTTACACCTACCGATAGTATTTGAATAATGTAGAGAGACATGTGTGTATGAAAAATAACCAAAAAATGACATACAAATTATAATAATAAATGCCAACCAGAACATAACTCAACAAACATCTGTGTATTAATAATCGCAGTGTTCATAGTTTGAATCCACAGTCCTCCCAGCTAGAAAAAGTTATAATAGTATGTTGTTGTTGCTCTCTCAAACTCCTCTTTTTGGTTAATAGTATACTCTTGGTAACTCTTTCCTTTTAATCAATTTATCTTTCTAAACTTTTATTCCCTCTGCCTCCCCTATATATATTTTTTCTAGCTGCTTCTCTTTAAATATATACCTAAATTAAAAAAAAGAAAAAGTAGAAAGCCCTTTGCAAAAATTAAAAAAAAAAGAAAAAAAAAAACCACCAACAATCACAAAACCATATTTGATTTTCTAATTCTTGAAATAGAAATAAGAAATACAATATCAATATAACTTTTATTGTATCCATAAATATAATAATTAGATTTAAAACATTAGTATATTGATATTGTAATTATAACAAAATCTGTTCAAGTCTGATTAGAGTCTATCATAAAAATCCATGGTTCACACGAATTGCTATATTTATAACTTTTTTTAGAAAAGGTTGTTGACTATGGACCCTAAAATTATACATATTATAATTATCCCTTCCTTTTCGAAATGATTTATTTTTGGTTATATTCTTAATTTATCTTCTAATTTTCCTTTCTATTGTGTGTATATATATTAAAATGACAACGATAAACTAGAGATGTTTGTGGTTCAAAATTTCATATTTCTCCCGTTGTTATTATTATTATTATTATTTTGTTAAAATGTCTCCATTACTTGACCAAAAGAGAAAAAGAGAAAACAACTATTTACTTTCCCACAATGGACAAAAAAAATTGTGGCTCCATCAATACAAAAAGTTTTAACAAAGATTCAAAATAGGTTAGGTTTATATATAAAACTTACCATCAACCAAAATACCAAAATTAATATTAACATAATGTCCTTTTTGTGAAAACAAATAAAGAAAATAATATCTCCATATATATTAGCTTTGAGAACTCATGTTTCATTTTTTAATGTTCATAAAGTTTCAGTTTCATTCCTATAATTTTTCATAGAGCTTACAAATTAATTATATATATATAACCGAAGAACCCTAAGGTGTAAATAAAAGTATAAACCCCATGTTAGAATTGTTGTTGAATTTGGAAACTCAAAAGACCTCAATTGTTAGAAGAGCTTTTGTTCCATCAAATCTTCCAATAAAATTAAAGCAGAGACAAAGGTTAGTGCTTGTCCTCATATACATCTCATTAATTAGCTTTGGGAAAGATAGAATCTTTATTGAATAGTGTCTTCATAGTATTCAAACATATTTGAGAAACATTATTTGGAGTATGTAATCCAAATTGGACTAATGAATTTTGAGATTTCAGATAAAATTATCTTCAGCTCTTTAATAATTAGGCTACAACGTGAGGGGCACAATATAATTACTTTATGTTCCACTGCCCCATTACTTGCATTGGATACTTAATTTATCACATTAAAAGTGTCTATCACACCATACTTTTTGTACGTGAGGTTGGGAATATATGAAGAATGTGTATGATGGCCTCTTTTACGAATCCCATTGTGATTTTTTTGTTCAAGATTGAAAGAAAAAAGTTATTTGAAAAATGACTTTTTACTTGTATTCATTGTACGTGAAAGGACCAATTTAGTCCAAATGAGCCCCCACACATTTTTTTCACTCCTTTTTCTCTAGCTTCTTGCTCTCACTCATTGGTTTCGGTGGTTAAGAAGAATTGAGAAGACAGGAAAAAATACGAAAAAAGAAGAAAGTTAAGCTCGAGAGGAAATAGACTAAGAACACTAAGAAAACAAAAAATCAGGAAAAATTTGCAAAGAAAGAAGAAGGAACAGGGGTTAATGTGTAATTTTAAAGGTGATGACATCTACCAAATGGTTTATTTATCCTTATGATTGATCACCTTAGGTTTAGAGTACTACCGTCTATGACCTTAGAGGAGTATCATTGATTAGTATTCTCTCCAATAAAACTGTTCTTTTTTTGTCTCAAGAACGTAGCTTAATACACTGTTAGTGAATCATGTAAATTTTTGTATTTGATTCAGCTCTCATCTTTTACGTTGTCTATATTCTTTTGTTTGACGATTTTGTAACACTTCTTGAATCCTAAACCATAACTACTATATCACATGGTTAGTCCTTTGGAAGGTTAGATGACACATATTCAAGACAAATAATTCATATATGCATGAAGATCATTCTAGATAACACGATTGAAACTTGAATGGAATACCACGATTTATTCGTAATTAAACTTGATAGATAATGGATATATATATGTTCCATTAAGGCCCTACTTTTCCATTAACTTTATGTCTATAAAACCACAAATCTTTCCAACAACCATTCTTCCCCATGAGCAATCACTTTTCCTTTTTTTATCACTTAATTTTGATGCATTTGAGAGATTTCGTCTTTAGAAAAACATATATACACACACAAGTCCCTAACAAGTAACAACAATGGGGATCAACATCCAATTAGGTCATTTGATTGTTGGTTTTATCATATTTGATTGTTTGTTTAAACCCATATTGGCAGAAGCTGATGACCAAAACCCAAAGGTATAGAAATATAATCTGCATTATTTATTTTTTGGTTCTTATGCCCATATTTAGCTACATTAATTTAACTTTCACAATATGTCTTTTTCAGGTACACATAGTTTACTTGGGAGAAAAGCCACATCATGATACTAAATTCACTATCGATTCTCACCATCAATTATTATCTACTATATTGGGAAGGTAACAATATATCAAAGGCTTTTTAATCTTCTTTCTTTTGGGTTGAACTTTTTTTAGAAAGAGTGGTTATTATATTGTGATATTAACTAATAATGATGAATATTAGCAAGGAGAAATCAATGGAAGCAATGGTGTACAGTTATAAACATGGCTTTTCTGGATTTGCAGCCAAGCTCACTAAATCTCAAGCTCAAAAGCTATCTGGTGAATCATAAACATCTTTAGTTACATATCTATCTTAAAAACTATAGTACTTAATTATTTACTATTATTATTATTATTATTATTGAATAATTAGACCAGAAAAAGATATAGACAATCAATAATTTGAATAAACTTTAACACGGACAAAGAATTTAAAGAAAAGCGAAAGCTGTATTTCATGTTTCTCATTGTTAGGTAATAGAGTTGTTAATAAAATGGATCTTAATATAAAGCTATGAAGTAATCAATCAAAGAAGTAAAACGATGACATTTCTTTAATGATATTTTGTCTCCGTTCTTAATAGACAGAAATTTAATAAAGTTATTGTAAATAGCCAAACCCTTATATCACACATTTATAAATTCTAAAAATTTATTAAATTTTTTAAATATTTTGGTTGATTTTGATATAATTGAAAACAATTCTACAAATAATACAATTTTTTAATATGAAATTAAAGTTCCTTTCAAAATAATTAATCATCAGTTTGAGCCATACATAATCGAAAAACAATAATTTTAACAAATTATACTTACATGTATAGATCCTCAAATCCGATTTAAGAAGATTTACTTGTTAGATTTAGAAACTAGAAGAAGCTTGACGTTTGGATTAACTTTTTTAAGGATTAATTTTGAAAGGAAAAAATATTTAAGAGAAAGTTGGAATGCTCGGGCGGTCAATATAAATAAGTTGGTTTAATAATATATTTGAGAAAAAAATTTGAAATCAAGTTTGTAAAAAATAAATTTTGAGAGCTTAATGTCAAAATATAAAAACCATTCTTATCGACTCCAACAACACGAGAAAGCCAGTCAAGGAAATTACAAATCCAACTTTATGTGGCACAAAATGACAAGGCATGTTTGGCAAAAGAACGAGTCACCTTATTACAACATCGTTTGTGTATCTCAGCAATAATTTGTCACCATTACGAATATTTTTTCTTGGTTTTCATAATTTGAAAGCTATCAATATAACAATGGATAACTATTATACGTTGTTATCACTAATATATTCTATAAATGATAGCTTTTAATTTGAAAAATATGTTATCAGCTGATATAATTGATAACGACTATCAACGATAGGTTTTATCCATGATAACCACTTTAAAAGTTATAATTAATAACTTTCAATTTAAAAAATATGGTATCAATTGCTATAGTTAGCTACTATCACTACTAATTGCTATCAATGAAAGCTTTCAATTTGAGAAATGTGATATCAGTTGCTATCACTGATGTCTTCTATAAGTGATTTTGTTGTCAATTGATATTCTGAATAGCTATTATAAGTAATTTTTCTATATTGCTATTAACGCAAAATGTTATCACTAAAATTATCTATCAATGATTGCATTAGAGGGATATCACTGAAAGCAACTATAAGTGACATCATTATAAGGATATTTTTTATAAGTGATATCTCCTTTGTAAATATATCAATTTTAAATCGACGGGGTTCAATTAGGCTATGACTTATAATATCTATTGATAGCATCTATAAGTAATATCCTTAATAGGCTACTATATACCAGTGATATCAAGATTAATGCTACTATAAAATGATATTGTGGCTGTTTGTTTTAAATGAACCAAAAAAAAAAAAAAAAAAGAGAGAGAGATCGAATTAGCATGCTATTGATAATAGCTTTGAATCACTAATAACGTGCTATCCATATGATAGCTTCTATCATTGATAGAATAAATGAAATTGATATAGTTGTAACTTTTGTCGAAATAAATTATTAATTTTAGATTATGCTATCAACATTTATATAATTTAGAAATTCAAAATTCAAGTTATCAATGATAAATTCATAGAAAACATATCTGACATATTAATCATGATGTCATTGATAGAAGTCATCACCCATACCATTTTTTCACTGATAGGATGAGAAAAAGAGAATTGAAGGGCAAAATTGACATATATTTTTTAAAAATTTTCTATTTTTGCAAATATTGTTTCGGTGTGTGCTATAGATTATATTTATTATCTAATTTGTGCTATTTGGTGTAATTTTCCTTTGAATAATACAGAAATGTCGAGGGTGGTTCGAGTTGTCCCGAGTTCGCTTTACAAAGTGCATACTACAAGAAGTTGGGATTTTCTGGGGCTGTCTTCTTCTCCATTTGAGTCCTCAAACCTTCTTCATCGTGCTCAAATGGGTGAAAATGTCATTATAGGTGTTATTGATACAGGTACACATCTCTATCCTACTCTCAAACAACCTCCCAATATATATACCTCTCAAGTAGTTGGTGAAACTTAGAATACCTAATAATTTGTATTGTAATAACTATCAAACGAGTCCAAAAAAAAAAAACTTTTGAAGATATAAAATAATTTTTCTGTTCATGTTTTAAAAAAAGTGAATTCAGGGAAAATTTTGTTTACTTGAAAGTGCAAACTCCAAGAGAAAAATTGTTAAGTTTGAAATTATTTTCGGTAATACTCCGCGTGGTTAGGAATCTGGCCGGAGTCGGAGTCGTTCAAAGACAAAGGAGTAGGGTCTATACCATCACGTTGGAAAGGAACATGCGAATCAGGAGAACAATTCAACTCCACAAACTGCAACAAAAAAATCATAGGAGCGCGTTGGTTCATGAAGGGGTTCGTTGCAGACTTAGGTCGAGATGCGCTAGCCAAGGAATACTTATCACCACGAGACCTAAATGGACATGGAACTCACACAGCCAGCATAGCAGCAGGCTCATTTGTAGCAAACATCAATTACCACAACAACGCTGCCGGCACAGTGAGAGGTGGTGCACCACTCGCACGGTTAGCCATATACAAAGCACTATGGACGAAGGACGCCGTAGGGTCGACGGCGGACATATTGAAAGCGATAGATGAGGCTATAAATGATGGTGTGGATGTGTTGTCTATGTCGATTGGAAGCTTAACTCCTTTCCTTCCAGAGTTCAATGAAGCAAATGATATTGCATTTGGGTCATTTCATGCTATTGCAAAGGGGATTTCTGTTGTATGTGCGGCTGGAAATAGTGGGCCTACTCCACAAACGGTGGAGAATGTTGCACCTTGGATTTTCACTGTGGCTGCCAATACTATAGACAGAGCCTTTCTTGCATCCATTACAACACTACCAGATAACACCACTTTCTTGGTATAGCTCATCATTTTAGTGTATATTTTAAGAGTGATTTTATTTTCTTTTTCTGTTTTTAAAGCTATTTTAAAACATGTTCACTCAAAATCAATTTATACTCGGTTTTAAACTTTCTAAGTGATTCTTATTAACCATTTTAAAATCACTTTTAACTATGTCATTTGTTAGAGATTTTTCAAGTTGGTTTTACATTAAAGTTGTTGATGATCTTTTACTTGATAGGGCCAAAGCTTATTGGATTCGAAAAAGGACCTTGTTGCCGAGTTGGAGACTCTGGATACGGGAAGGTTGGTTTTGGTTTAACATTAGTTCTTTTATGTTATAATAATTTACATTTTTGGTCAATGAAAGTTTCATCCTCGCATTTATTTTCCTTTACTTATAAAATTTGCTTGCTTTATTATCATTAGTTGTACAATATAAGTATTCTATTTTGAGCATAGAGTCTCGTACGTGGTGACTTTACTTTTGATTTCACTCCAAAAACA
This sequence comes from Cucumis sativus, assembly GCF_000004075.3. Lineage (NCBI taxonomy): Eukaryota > Viridiplantae > Streptophyta > Magnoliopsida > Cucurbitales > Cucurbitaceae > Cucumis > Cucumis sativus. The sequence goes on from NC_026658.2 coordinate 3,893,067, forward strand.
AAACTTCGTAATAGTAAATATATGTATATATATATGAAGTTACAAAAATTAATTTTTTAAAACAAATACAAAAATAAGCTGTTAGCTTCAAATTTTGATAAGATTCTCGTACGCGACCAAATACGACAATCTTTTATTTTCAAGCATGTTATTCTCCATCGTCATTATTCTTTATTCTCATACATTTGCAAGAGATTAAACCAAATTGCTCATTTTGGTTTTTGTAGTATTAAAATGTTGATTTTGAACTGAAAAGAAAAAAACGACATTAACTTGATAAAAATTTAAATAATTCGGATTCATTTTATTGGACAAATTTGGATACGGCAGATGTGATGATCTTTTGGGAAATGAAACTTTCATAAATGGAAAGGTGGTTATGTGTTTTTCAAATTTAGCTGATCATAACACTATATACGATGCGGCGATGGCGGTGGCCCGAGCAAATGGAACAGGAATTATTGTCGCCGGCCAACAAGATGATGATTTGTTTTCTTGTATACCCTCTCCAATTCCATGTATCCTAGTTGATACCGACGTTGGCTCAAAATTATTCTTCATCAACCTCTTGCAAAATAGGTAATTGATACCGTTGTTTACAAATTTCCATGCATATTTCTACTATATAAGTATGGATTTATCTAAATTTAATACTACAAGACTAAATATCATTTTATCTATTGTGATTTAATTTTGTGCAATTTTGTAAAGTACTAATCCAGTGGTAAGGTTGAGGGCCACAAGAACTATCATCGGTAAGCCCATAACACCAGCTATTTCCTATTTCTCATCAAGAGGTCCAAATTCGGTTTCCAATCCTATTCTTAAGGTACATCTTTTTTCATCATTTGTGTGCTTACAACCCAAGTAAAACTTATGACTTTATCATTTAAATTTTCATAAGTGGAACCAAAACTTGTTCAGTTATGATTACCTTTTGAAATTCATCCACAAATCATATTCTGATCATGAAACAGCCTGACATATCGGCTCCTGGATCTAACATTCTAGCTGCCGTTTCACCCCACCACATTTTCAACGAGAAAGGGTTTATGCTCTTGTCAGGAACTTCTATGGCCACACCTCATATTTCAGCTATCGTCGCTCTTCTTAAATCTGTGCACCCTACGTGGTCACCCGCCGCCATTAAATCAGCTCTCATGACAACCGGTACACAATAAATACAAACAAATTTTTTCTAACTCGTAAAGAGTGAAAATTTCTAATATTTGACATCTTTGTCAATGACATATGTGTATATAGCACGGACAGAGGTCTCTCCAGGACTACCTATTTTCGCAGAAGGAACTCCTCCAAAAATGGCAGACCCATTTGACTACGGCGGTGGAATCGTGGACGCAAACGCCGCAGTCGACCCAGGTCTTGTCTATGATATGGGTAGAAAAGATTACATAGATTATTACCTTTGTGGCATGGGGTATAAGGACGAGGATATTTCTCATCTAACACAGAGGAAAACAGTGTGTCCATTGCAAAGGTTGTCTGTGTTGGATTTGAATTTGCCGGCCATTACAATTCCTTCACTTGTAAACTCCACCATTGTGACTCGGACAGTGACTAATGTTGGGAACTTGAGCTGTGTTTATAAGGCAGAGATTGAGTCTCCTTTTGGTTGCAAGGTTAGTGTGAACCCTCAAGTGTTGGTGTTTAACTCTCAAGTGAAGAAGATTTCATTTAAGGTTATGTTTTTCACTCAAGTTCAAAGGAACTATGGCTACTCTTTTGGTAGGTTAACATGGACTGATGGTATTCATGTTGTTAAAATTCCTTTGTCTGTGAGATTTGGTTTCTTTTGATCTCTTGTGTGTAATCAAAGGAATGATGCATTTTATATAATAAATAAAAAAATTGTTAGTGTTTGAATAAATGATAGACAAAATTACACTTAACCTATATTTATCTCACAAAACAATCGAAAATCTTAAACGATGGCACACGTGATTTTATTACTACCATTTGATCAAACCACGTAGTGAATTGTCTTTCTAAATAGGAGAGGCCAAGGCAGGCTGGTGAAGCTAGCTTCACAGACTAGACCATAAATCAGAGCGATGCATTAGTATGTAGAGGTGACGAATGAGTGCCCACAAACAAAAATGAAAGAAATCACAGCTTGGAGATGGCAAGGTCGGAATTGGATACTGGTTTGTGGAAGTGATAATCAAAAGATTGAAAACCAATGGAGTGCAATTTAGAAGGTGACTAACAATAGGTTCCATGATAGAAGTTGAATTTACACAGCCTATAATAGATAATATTATTAAATTATTAATTCATCTACTCTCTCAGTTATTGATTTGAAATATTTGAAAACCGACAATTTAGGGATTTGAATACAGGAGCTCACTCTGAATCACTTGCTCTGATACTATAATAAACTATCAATTCACTCAAAAGCTTAAACATGATGTTGAAACAAATTTAATTATATATCACTAACAAATATATATATATATATAAAAAGAGAAATAAAAGCATATATAATATATATAAAGAAATAAAAGCATACAAAGACTGAACAAACAAAAACTAGAGCTAAGGTAAGTTGGCAAAACAAATAAAATGGGCAAAATTCATAAATTTTCAACTTAATTAGTTTTCTCTTTTTTCCATGCTCAATCAATTTCATTGTAGAAAAATTTTTAATACCATATTTCAACGCTATAAATCGATATTTATCAAATATCAATAGTTCTTATTCTATTTTAAAAAAGACGTAACAACACACCTCAATTTTGGTTCCCTTTTTAATGATTATTAATTATTCGTTACACCTGAATTTTGGTTCCCATTGTAATGATTATTAATTATTCAAAATGAAAGTCTAACTAAAATTTAGAAAAGGGTAAAGACCAGTGATCATCTCATCCAAATCAAATCAAAGGTACAAAATCTAAAGTACAAGGCAATAATTAATTGCAACTTGCTGACTAAAAATTTAGTCACCCTTATGTTCTTGTTAATTCTTGTGGTTTCGTAAACAATAATCATTATCAATTAGATTCATTGTAAACAGTTTCTAGTACAATAAGTTATTGTACCAAAGATCGAATAATTATGGGTGTTTTTATCGACTAAACTATGTTCTAGATTTGAGTATATCAATACTCCTAAATAATTTAATATTTGTTCTCAAAATATATATAAAATTGGATATCAATTAAGCTTTTGATTCTCTCTTTGTGACAAACAGACTAAACTAAAGAAAGAAAAACCCTTGAGAATCACAAAAGGCACAGCACAAACCCAATTCTCAAGCAATTCTCTACTCTCTTTTCCCTGTTGATGGAACATCAATAAAACATATGCATTCACAATCAAGGCAACCCTTTATTCTCCTCCCACTCTTTTTATACCCCATTTTCTTCAAAACTCATGTATTCTCATTCAACTCTCTATCCCTATTATTCCTCTTTCACGTAAACTAATGGCACGTTCATACGAAAAGCCTGCCTATTCCTCCATCGACGACAATGAGAAGCATCGAGAATTCGACCGTGACATCCGAGAAATGGTTTCCACCCTCACCAGTCGCTTGGGATTGCTTCGAAAAGGAGGTAAATATACTGTAGCTTAATGTTAGTGAGAGTTTTATAACATTTATTTGAACTGTTTAATCGAAAAGGTCGATGAGAATTTGGAGATATAATGTCTTAAATCGTCAGGTTATGTGTACTTTTAAGTTTGACACAATAGAGAGTTGTTGTCATGTATTATATCTAAACCAGTTTGATCATATATGAGTTATTTTGAAACCTTTAAAATTTTACTTAATTAGATGAGAGGTTCGCAACTTGAATCACTTAAACTTAATTTTATACTTTCAAATTCAATTTTCGTATTACGATATTTAAAAACATGTAGTGTTAAAAGTGATTTTAAGTAAGAAGTTAATCATCGTTGCATCACTTATCAAGGATTCTTAAAGTTTAGGATGTTGATAACGCATGCATGGGTCATAATCAATAGGTTCCGCCCAAAGCCATGAACTTGTTGACGACCAAGGCTCAAGCATCATCACACTTGCGGGAACCAACACAGGAGCCACCATGCGAGCAGAACTGAATGGGAAAACGACGAAGCTTGATCAGGACACAGGTGTGGACGAGAATGAGTCCCTCACCTCCTACATTAACAGCAACTTCCAAGCCATTAACAACTCCATCATGTTTGGAGGAAGCTACACAGGGAATGACCCTGGAGTTCACATGGAGTATACCTCTGATCTCCATGAAGAAGGCCATAAGGCTGAGAAAGGAGGGGCTAAAGGCAAGAAAGTTGGGAAAGATAATGCTGAGTCAGGTGGCTCATGGTTTTCAAAGGAATGATATATATATATTTTTTTTGAGAAGTAATCATATTATATATAAATATATTTATATATGTCAATGTTTTATTATATGATCCATAAAATATAATGTCATATAAAGTACTAAAGAATATTGAAGAGGTTTCTACCATGAGTTTTTCCAATTCTTGAAGCTTAATAAACGGATGTATTGTGTTTAAAAACATGTATTGTTCTTTCTTTAGACCTTATATTAATTCTTTGCAACGTTGTTGATCATAAACTTTGGCTTGAAATTTAGACAATTGTTTGAATGTGAAAGGTAACTCATACACACGTAATTGCACAAACTTCACTCAAACTTGTTACATCCATGTATTTTTTTAATATGAAAAAGGTAGTTTTTATGATAAGCTTAAATTATATTGATGGGTAACCATTTATTTTTGGAAATATTGGGCTCAAGAAAATGAAGAAGCCCACGTTTAGAATGGTGAATGAGTAAGGCCCATTTTGAAAGGAAATGAAGAAATATTTAGTAAACTAACCTACTATAAAATTAATGGGTTTTTTTTTGTAAAAAAAATAATAAAATGAAACAAACAAACTATTAAATAATTTGTCCATTTTACTAATTTCGATCATTTTCACTTAATATAATTCAAAAATTATAGTAATCTTCCATAACAAAATTTTTGCAATATTTTAGGAAATTTCTAACCTTTTCTTATATATTTTTCATGTATATGTAACTTTAATTAAATTAAGATTTTATATTTTTTAATATCATTCATTACCATCATCTCTAATCAACAAATTTTTTAAATATTTAATTTTCTTTTCTTATTAGCAACCTTTTATTTCCTCGCTAATTACATCACCTCTTGTAAATTAATGCTAAGATATTTTTAGTTGATTTTTACTTTCATTAATAAGATCAAGAATTTTAAATTTTTTTACAAATTTTTCTTACTTGTATAAATTTTGAAAACAAGACTATTTTGAAAAGTTTCAAACCACTTCTTTTACCTTCTACATCTTTTAATATCAATGTTAGTGTACAAATTCTAATTTTAAAGAAAAGAATTAATGATAAAGAAGGTTGAAAAGGTTAATTAAATAAGAATTTTGTGTAAATTAATAGTTCATAAGTTATTCACGTAACAAAATAAAAAGTTTCAACCACAGTAATACTTAGACCTAGTTGTTTAGGCTAAATACATATGTATAAAAAGTCATATCGACACTTTGGGAACAAAGATAGTATCTATGTTATTTTGAGCTTACATTAACCACGCTATTGTACATTACTTCCAAACTTTCACATAACCTTCTTATTCTAATGAGACATATCAATTGATTCATTCATGTGGGTGTCCTTTCAACTCAAAATGTAACTAAGATAATTGTTTCACATATTGATACCTAACCCACTCCTCACCTTTTTTCATGCTAATCTTCACATGTGAGAGAATACTAAAAGACCTGCCATACCATATTCAAATATCAATGAAGCAATAACCTCACTTTTTAATTGGCTTTCTATCTAAAATACCTTTCTAACTTCAAAATTTTGTCTAATAAATCACTTCCAAGTTTGGGATAGTTAATTTTTTTTAAAAGAAAAATAATTGTATATTAGAATTTTAATTTAACTCTTAAATGCTTTATGATCTAATTTGTGTTAATATTGGATTGAAAATTAATTTTATACACAATGTCAATTAGTAAATCTAAGTAATTTATTAGACAGACCCAATTTAAGAAAGTAAGAATATTTTACATATTTCTTGGAATTGTTTTAATTTAAAACTTTGATATAACAATTTTTCATTATTCTAAACTTTGGTAATTATATCAATTTACCCTCTCCTTTATCTTCTAGTTTGAAGAAACTTATATATGTTAAACTTGCAATTGTATGAATTAAATTGCCGTCAAACTTTCACAATTGAATTTATTCATCTTCTAGTTGGAGTTTGTTTGGGAAGGGTCAACACATTTACTTTCATTATTCACTTTACTATTAAACGACAATTATTCACTTTACTATTAAACGACAAGACATACTTAGAATTATGAATGAATAGTTTTTAAACGCAACTCAGCAGCACAAATTCCTTTTTCATTAGCCTATATACTATTAAACTAAGTAGTCTATGATTTTGAACACAAACTATACTACAACTCACAAATCATAACAATCTACGGACTCAATTAATTATTTTGAGAAGGGGGTGTTGTATAATAACCAAAAAAAGAGAAGAATACATAGATATTAGGAAGGGAATGAAAAGAACCCATCATTCTATGATTCTAATTAACGCACACAAGAACTAAAGATTAAAAGAAAGAAAAGAAAAAGAGGGCGCCAAGTGGAAGAAGTAGAGTGTGTGCGTGGTCCTAAAGCCATGTGCGTATGAGTGCATGCGTGGCCGGGGCGGGGCGGGACGGGCTGCCGGGCTTTGGGCTTCGGCTTTCGCCCCCTTTGAGTTGTTTCTGGTGGTCCTTACTCTATCCTACACTACACTACACTACATGTACTACACATCCTATATATATATATATAATACCATTCCATATTTTCCTTTTTTTCTCCATTAATAATCTTCCCAATTAAAAATCCCTCGAATAAAAATACGGCTATATGGCATATCATGTTCTATATTATATGGCCCTTTTCAAGGCACCACTACTACACTACTGTCTTTCCCTATTAATAACGATGTGTCATACAATACCCTTTCTCTCTTTGGCCCCCCTCCCCTTTTTTTCTTATTTCCTTTCCCTAATTAAATGTTTTCTACTCTTCTATTTTTACCCTATTTGTTGTGTTTGGACCATTTCCCTTACACTCTCTACCCTTCCTTTCATTATGTTTTCATTTACCATTCTTCTCTTTCTTTTCCTTTCCTTTCTTTTGTCGGTTGTCAAAGGATCGACAAATTAACATAAATGGTAGTGAGAATCGATATTGAAATTTTCATTGCTTTATTAACTATAAAAGGGAGAGAAGAGTTTATTATGTATTAGTGAGATATGATATTAAAATATTGTATGTCTTTAGGGTTTGAGTGTTTATATATATAATGCACTTGAAACTCTAGAGTCAAGATCGTAAATAATGTAAAATATAACGAATATGAAAATAACTTAGGTTTTGGATACGTTTGAAATGTCTACTTATAATAGTAGTTTTATAATCACTTTTTTTATCGGGCTTTTTCATGGACCATTTACTTCATTTCATTAGGTTTAAATTGCTATTTTTCCATTTCTCTTCATTTGGTTTCTTGTTGGTTGTGAAATAATAGACAAACAAAGATAAATTGTAGAAGATTAACATAAGAACTTATGTATATTTATTAATGTGAGAGAAATTTAAGATAAATTGTAGAAGATTAACATAAGAACTTATGTATATTTATTAATGTGAGAGAAATTTTATTATTAGAGAGAATATGTAGTATTAGATTGCACATCTTGATGTGTCTTTAGGGTTAGATCCGATTTATATATTGCACTCTAAACCCTAAGGTTGAAATTGTAAATGATGTATGAACGTGATAAGTACAAAAATATCTTAAGTTTTGGAGGTAGTTGAAGCTTCTTTATAATAGATTCAAGGTATTTTAAGATTGTCCATATATATAATGTTTTATATTCATCTTCATACCTTTTTTCTTTGGCTTTTGTTATTATTATTATTATTTAAAAAAAGAATACAACGGGTCAGTAGATACACGAGAGATCTCCACTAGATGAATATCTTCGTTTCTCCGCCTTTTTTCTCTAGCTTTTCTGGACCATTTCCTTACTGTACTTCATTATGTTTTCATTACCCGTTCTTCTATTTCTCTTCATTTACTTTACTTGTTGTCCTTTTATGAAATAATCCACAAATAAAAATAAATAATAGAAAATTGACGCTACTATTTACATGGTTCATTAATCGTATGTTAGATATATTTACATCCCGAGGGAAGGAACCATTTTACTACTAGAAAAGAGAGAAAAATACAATTATTAGATTTTATGTCTTTATTTAGAGTCAGAGAAGTTGATATAAGTCGAAATCGTAGATAACCACAGAATAAGAAACTATATATGAAAGTTTTGGAGGCCTTCGAAACTCCATAGTCCATATAACAATAGATTCAAGATACTTAAATATTGTTGGTAAATAATTTTTATAAAGTTTGTTTTGTGTATAGATGCATTTGTTATAAGTGAAAATATTCATACAAACTAAAAAAATAATACAAAATACCAAAAGTATTGTTTTCATATAGTTTATTTAGTGATCAAATAAGGTAAAATATCATTTTGTTTTTTCAAAACCCTGAATTTAATTAATCAGCTAAAAAACACATATATTTTATATGAACAATAAACGGTAGATTTTGTACAAATAAAATTCTCTAGAACTTATAATTTTAAATTTTCGTGGATCTATTAATAATTTAATGGTTAATTTTGTGAATTAATCAAAGTTTATATTCTTGATATTTGTTAAATTCGTGAGTTCTTGGCGGATTTTACATTATTGTTTGTCCAAATTTAATGGATAATGAATTTGCATGAATAGAGAGTAAATTGTAACACTTACCTTACCTAAGTTTAAACTTTCAATTAATTTTTTGTGAAAATTAATATAACTTACCAAACTTAGGTTGCAATTTGATTATTTTTTCCACATGTACTGATCTCTAATTTAGATATTCTAAAATCGTAGATAGGTGAATCTTTAAAAAAAAATATTAAACAGGTCCAAATCAAATCATCTATTAAATACAAAATAAAATTGAAGATTTTTTTTCTTAAATAAGAGCTTCGGATAAAGTACAAGAGAGAAACTAGAAAAAAGAAATATAAATTAGAAGTATCTAAGTAATTATAATAAAGTTTAAAATTATGGCATAAAAAAAAAAAGTAAAGTCGGATATATATATAATTATACAGATTTGAGTTAAAAGGAAGTATAGGGGACATAATTTTTTTTCTTAAGTTTAGAGGGTTAATAATTAGTAATTTAATATTAGAGATCATATTAATGTTATAAGTTAGGTATAGTAGCTTAATTAGGAAATAAAGAAATAATTAGATAGCAAATTAAAGAAAGAAATGTTGATAAACTTAGGGTTATGGGGTTCTCCTTTTTGTCTGGCTAAACTGACACCATGGACCTGATTCTTTGTTTTAAATAATCCCAATATCAATATGCATCAAATTTTTTGGTTTCTTCAAGGACTGACTCATATGGTGTGTGTATGTGTAGTTTTATTTGATACCCCTTCATCTTAGAATAGATATCATTATTATTCATAAATGATGTATATAGAAAAAGAAAGAAAAAAGAGTACTACTTGAATGTTGTGTCATGAAATTGGAATTATAGTGATGATATCCAAATATGTGTTATTTTGTGTTCTAAAAATCATAGACATAGGAATCAGCCCTGTCTCCATAATATATATTAATGTATACTATGATGATATGATCTGGTGAGTGAATGATTATTAATTAGACCCAACTTTGACTAATATAAATGTTAATTATTTGCCTATGTGCTCACCCCATTTCTCTCTCTCACACACTTATTAATTTTTCTAAATTAAAAAATAGTTTGATTTGATTTTTTTTGACCAAACCATCACCAAAACGACTATGGTAAATTTAATAAATGTTTCAACCAATTTTGATAATGAAAGAGTAAAAACTCACTAGCATTTAGTCGATCAATCCGTTTAAGATTAATACATAGTTTCAATTTAAGTTATCTCCTTGGTTAAAGTTAGGTGTTAGGGTTTAAAGCTAATCAGCCAAACTCATTCAACTTAAAAAGAAAAAGAAAAGGAAAAGAATAAACCCTATAGTCTTTTAAAAAGTTTGGATGCTTTCTTCTATATATGATTAAAAATTAGTTTTAATTTCAACTTGTTCTATATGAATTTTTAAGTTAGAAGTTGGTCAATATAATTTCCAAATTTTAGTTCAGTCCATATGATTTAGCTGTTGAATATATAATAAATTCTCCACACAAAAAAATTGGAATATTCAAATAAGACATCACCATATTTAATCTTAACATTTCTTATTTTTAATGGAATAATAAGTCTATTTAATTGACTATATAAAAAGTAAATTATGTTAAATCAACACAAAAGTTTTTTTTATTTTCAATCACGAGTAACTAAATTAAAATTTGGATGCATCTACCCATCCTTTTATAATTCATCTATTGTTTAAAAAGTGTAGTAATGAATTGGTTAAATTATAAAAGTACTTTAGAACTATGAGATTAGTTTTGTTATATAAATGTTTTTCAAATTTTCATATTTTTTAACCATCTTTATTTTTTCTATTTCTTTTGATAATTTAATGATGAGTGATTTTTAAATATAACGATAATATTTAGGAAGTATAGAAAAATTTTATATATCTATACATGTCACTAATTGATATTTGTTTACCATGGATAGTTTCTAAAATTAATTTTGTACATATATTCTAACTATTTCTCCATAATTAGAAATGAATTCCATTACCATGGGTTGAACAATTGAATCTCCCCTTGTAATTAATGTCCTTTTAAAATCAAATAGAATATTAATTGAAACATTAGAACACACCTGTACTTTCCTCATTTATACAAAACATAATAAACTAATTGATTAAGAAACCAAAACCAAAGAGACCTACACACTTAATTATATACTAAAAAACAAGACCCAAAGTATAGATATTAAAATTATTTAAATCTGATATCAAAACCCCTTCAAATTTTGCATAACTAATTAAGCATTTCCATAGCCTGAAAAGTCACCTGACATTATTATTCTAAAACACATGTACCCCTTAATTAACCATTAAACAAAACATTGGATAAGAGATAATCCACAACTAGCCAAGAGATTATAACCATTAATTTAAATTATTTTTTTTTCTTAAACGACTTACTATAAACTAATCCTCTCCATAACCTTCATGTGATAATAGTCTATAGTCTATAGACTAATTTTAAACTAAAATTGCCAGCCTCATATTTTTTTATAATAATTATATGGGTGTGGGAATAAATTAATGTTGAGGTTTTGAATGTCAAATATTTAGAATTTTTACTCTCTAAATCACTGAATCCCATCCCTAATTTTGGATTTTTTTAATTGTTTGTAACTGAGGTGTTTGTGTCTACTTGATATCTATACTTTTAAAAAATGTTTGATTAGTCGCCATTAGAGTTTCAATTTTGCGTTTTAATAAATTCTTAAATTAAAAATAAAAATAAAAAAACAGCCTAGAATGTTGTTATAACTTTCAATTTTGAAATTTCAAATTTCATCTCATTTAATAGAATGCTATAACCGTTCAAAAATATTGTGATAGATCAAACCTTCCACCTCTAGCTGCGTATTTCTCCATCTAATTATTTCACCTTCAAAGATCCAACTGGTTAGGAAAATAACTGCAATAATAGAAAGTGTTGAAGATGAAGTAGAAGTCACAAAGTGATTTTTCGAGTATTTAGAGGAGGCAATTATTGATCGACAGGATCATCACAGTGATAATGACAGAGTTATGGGTTGGGACACTTGATGCAACAAGAGGCAATGCAAAGTTGGTTTAGAGATGAATTAGGCGTGGGTGATGAATCAATTTTCATATATTTAGTAGGAAAGATTTGTTCGATCAATTATTTGTCTTTTTCATGTACTCTAACGAGGCTTGGTTTGTTCGGTTTGGTTCAATGTGAATAAAATAATATGTTTAAAAGATTTTCCACTTTTAAAATGATAGACGGTATCAATTAGGTGTTGTAATAAAGATGAGTTTAACGAGAACAAAAACGAACTTGTAATTATATATATATATATAATCACAAGAAATTAATAAGATTATTCTTTTCATTTGAAATATTCTTAAATTTGTGGCAACTACAAGTTAAAGCTATTTACCTTTTTTTTTTTTTTCTTCTTCTTCTTTTTAATTCACGGGCGGGAATTTAATATGGAAAGGGTTTGTCATGTTGTATCTTCAACTTGTTTTCTACAAACATTATCTTTTAGAAAAAAGAAATGATTTTATGTGAAAAGCTAATTCACTTTGGTGTTTCCTTTATTATTTATTTAATACATGCATACGACAAATTATGGCTATGAAATTATCATTTCAATCTCAATAGTTTTATTTTGATTTTTTTTGTTAATCAATCAACCAAAAGACAGATAGAATAGAATTAGTAAATACACCCAAATATCGAAACCAGATTTAGCAGTAGAAAAAAAATACAAAAAGATGGGTAGAGAAAAATTATTTTGATATATTTATAAATATTCTTGTTTGTTTTACTATCTTTGAAAATATAATATAGGATTTTTATTTTTATTATTTTGTATATTTAATGGGTTTATTTGTGTACAAGTTTTCTTTAAATAAAATTTATTAATGTAATTAGAGAGAAATACACTAATCAAATGTAAATTACTATTCCATTAGAAAAGAAACTTGTGTGTTGTGTTTTCTTTCTACATTTGGTGATATTATTATTTGGAGGATTATACTTTTATTGAGATGATTTTGAATTGGTTTAATGAAATAGTGTGGAAATAACTCTAAATATAATAACTTATAAAAGATATAAATGAACCTAATTTTATTAATTTGAAGTACTTCTTTTTAACAAAAATACTCGAGAAAGGAGGGATTAATGTTGACATATCCCTAACACACTCATCATAACCAATTCACAAAGTTTTAATCAATACAAAAATTCAAAAGTATCAACTTTTTTATTTTACAAAAAGTGTTCACATTCAAAAACTACAATCTGATACTTTTAAAATTAAAAGTGGCTGGAGATGCCAAATTAAAATCAAACTCAAATTCAAAACCACAATGACTAAGGGTATATATAATATTAATGGAAAATAGGTGCCCATAGTGAAGAACTTTGTGTGCTATAAAAGTTGATAACTGAGGGAGCCCAATTGTTTGAATAATTTTGTGTAAGTTTTGGTTCAAAAGTTCAAAACTAAAAAGAAAACTTCAGAAAAGGTTATATTTTCTAAAAACATATTCTATTTGTCTAATTCTTTCTCTCTTAAAAAATGTTCACAAATAAATCATAATTCAATTGACATGGTACATCCCACAATTAATCTGAATTTGAGGAAAGGTATATTACTTAAAATGATTAGTTTCTCCAAAACAAAAACAATAATTATAATTAAAAGTCAAAATTAAAAAAAAAAAATTGTTTTAGGGTTGTTTCATAAAGGGGTTCCCTAAAACAAGCATTTCATATAATGTAACTATATATATAGCCCTAAACAAAAGCTGTATTGGCAGCTTGAAATTAAAGCTTAATTAAGACTTCTAATTAATTCCTCTTTTCTAATTTTCTAATTTCTTTAATCAGAACCACTTCCTCCAACTGCTTCCATTTGTCATTCTGCCTTATTTAAGTTCTCTCTCTTTGTTGTTGTTGATTATAAAACTAAGTAGGAGCTGCTAATCTTGATTTTAAATTTTATATATTTATAATTATATAGTCAGTAGGGTGATGTAGTCAAACCCTAGGCTATGGAGCTGTGTGGGAATTGTGTAATAATTAAAAAGATAATAGGTTTTACACATTTTTAGTACACTTATCGTGTCTTAAAGTTAAAGACTCATTAATCATAGTATTAATTTTTCTTTTACAATATGTGAGGTAGGCGAGAATAAATTTTTTTACCTCAAATTGATAGTTTATTTTGACAATTAAATACAAAATTTTATGAAATTATATTAAATCTATTAAATATCATACCAAATTTGAAGACCAATTAGAAGGTAGATTGTAACCTAATACACACTTTCTAAATTTTGAAAACCTAGTTATCACACAAAAACATTGAAAGTTTAAGAATCTGTATTAACTTTTTTTTAAACTTTCAAACATTAAAAGTTTAGAAATTGGTAATTACTTAAAAAAATTTAAAGATCAAATTTAGTAATTAAAGTATTTTTTTAGTTCTACAGATAGAGTGGAGAGTAGAACTCAAATTAACAACCTAATTCTAGGTCTGAATTAGTTAATTACATTTAAACTAACCAAAAAGAGGGGAGGGGGAAGTTAGCTACTAGATACCTAATTGATAATGAACAGTGAAGAACTTAATTATATTTGATAGTTCAAAATAGACCAATGTAAACTTGACAACCGTAACTTACTTCATTTTCTTTTCTAGATGTAAAAAGTTCGATTCTTTGTCTTCATAAGTGTTGTAGAAGAAGAAAGACGTAGAAAACACAACTCTAAAAAGTAAGTCGAGAGGGACCATACCATATATAAATCAACGTTAAAAAAAATTAAAAATGGTCCTTAATTATATGTGGGGTTGTGTAGTTTTTTGCCCAGTTGAGGAATTATATATTCCAATTATAACCTCATGGTCTCTCTAAACACAGCTGTCATTTTTTTTTTTTGAGCCACTTCCCTCCCTCCCCTATATGGGTTTTGTGTTCTTATAATTAATTAAAATTTCATCCATATTTATTTATTAAAAAAGAAAAGAAAAGAAAAGAAAAACTTAGTGTATATATAAACTAGGCTACAGGGATGTTGACACAGACAGCCTCACATGAGCCCAACCAGGTCAATACAAGGGGACCCTCTTCTTCCTTTCATTACCATAACTCCCAAAAATAAAAATTAAAAATTCAGATATTATTATTATTTATTCAATACCTTACCATACCATACTTCTTCTCTCTATTATATCCCTTTCTGGGTTCCCTAAGAAAAAGAAAACCCTCTCTTTCAGAAAAAAAAAGTTTCAATTTTTTCATCTGGGTTTTGTGTCTCATTCTTGTTTCTCTTCAATTTCTTAGTTTTGCTTTTGTGGGGTTTTCCCTTTTTTTTCTTTTTTTTTTCTTTTTTTTTTTTTACTTTTTATGTAATTTTGATCCTCTAATATTTATAGAGTTATATTATATATATACCCTAACTACTTGGTAATTTGTTCTTTGGAGATCCATATCTAAATTCATGGATGATTTTGCTTCATCATCTTCTAGATTTCATCATCATGACTACTACAACAACAGCAACAACACAAGAATCAGAGATTTTGATGACGAACAACAACAACAGCAGCAACAACAACAAGATCAAGAAATGGAGGAAGAATCTTGTAACAACAGCAACAACAACAATTGTTCTATTTTTGTAGAGAAAGAGCATATGTTTGACAAAGTTGTAACACCAAGCGATGTGGGGAAACTAAACCGTTTAGTTATACCAAAACAACATGCTGAAAAATACTTCCCACTTGATTCTTCATCAAACGAAAAAGGTCTTCTCTTAAACTTCGAAGATCGTTGTGGTAAACTATGGCGGTTTCGTTACTCTTACTGGACTAGTAGCCAAAGCTATGTCATGACTAAAGGTTGGAGCCGCTTTGTCAAAGACAAAAGACTCGATGCTGGTGATATTGTTTCTTTTCAAAGACCCCTTCATCGTAATCAAGATCGTTTCTTTATCGATTGGCGACGCCGTCCTCCACACCCGGCTGTCGACATGCCTTTTCATTTCCACCGCCATGATGGTGGCACCGGTGCCGCCCAATTTCCTCCTCCTCCTCCTCATCATCACCATTTTCAGCTTCATAGCCAGTGGAATAATAATCCAGTGGCCACACCCTTATCTTTACAAAGGGACCACGTCCTCCACTTGCCACAGTATAATAATAATGTCAGTTTATTTCATAATACATATAATCATCATCATCATCATAATCGTTATCTTGACGGTTCGTATGGTGGAGCATCGGTCTTTTACCATTTGAGATCCCCAATCGCACCACCGCAGGTAGAGTCGGTGCCAGTTGTAGCGGATGGAAATGGTGGTAATGGTGGTGGAGGTAGTGGAATTGGGAGAACGTCTGCGGCTAAGACGACGTTGAGGCTTTTTGGTGTTGACATGGAATGTGAAGTATCTGATGATGAGTGTGACGTAGCCACAACTTCGAAGGCAATGTCATCGTCGTCGCAATTTCATGTTTATAATGGAATGCCGATGCCGATGTTGACACCGATGACGATGCAGATGCCCACGAGCAATAATAATATATCAACTATGGACTTCTTTGAGAAAGGGAAGTCGTCGATGTCGTCAATGTCATCTTTTGATTTTGGTGCTTGACAAACTGAATCCACACCTCCAAAGAAAAAACAAAGCTTCTTGGACAAATGAAGATGAAAATCAAACAGTAAGATACCTAATTTTACTCTATTTTAGTAATTTTTTCCTTTTCTTTTTCCTTTACCCTTATTTTTTTTATGGCTACATTCATGTAGGAAGAATCATTAGTCACTCAATTTTAAATCAAACACATGAACAAGGAAAATCAATGTGTAAAATGTTGAGTTATAGTTTAAATTTCTAGTTTTAGCTACATTATATATGATCATACCTCTTCTTCTTCTTCTTCTTTTTTTTTTTTTTTTGGTTTTGTAATCTCAAGTTTTTTTGTAGGGTATTTTTGGATTAAACTTCAGGAACAAGAGTTCATAGAGCATGTAAGTTTTAATGAATGAAAATTAAAGCACAAACAACTGGTGTTGTTAATTAAATTTTATTTTCTGTCAAAAAAAAAAACATCCATTCATGATCATCTCAATTCAATATATTCCATGATTGTTCTTGAACATAAAATTGTGGAATTAAATTTTGTTTCTTATGTTTTTTTTCTTCTATAGGTGGTGATTGCTGCCTCTAATTCCTTGGACAAATTGTAAAAGCCCATGCAGGTTTTGACAGATAAAGTGTTGCTGAGAGATGGCCTTTTAAAAAGGTTAGTTTAATGTCATATAATTAAATTAACTTATTTTACACATTCTCTCTTGATTCATTATATTAACCATTTTGTTATGACCTCTTAAAAGAAACCAAATAGTTTGATTTAATAATGCAGTCGTTTTTCTAATAGGAAGTAATTTAGATAGTCTACTGATTTCATGAAAGCTTTCATGATAGTTGGATACAAATTATTTAAAATACTTTAATTGTTTTTCTCTTATAAATTTAATTAACGGTTATACAACAATCATATCACATTGTCATAATTATTTTAAATTATTCTTATTTTCTTACCCTCTTCAAACTTTAATTAGCAATGATGACAATGAAAAGTACATTTGTGTGTGTTTTTGTACACAGAATAGTAAAAACTTGATATATTATTTTTTCATTCTTTCTACACAGCATATTTTCATGTAATTTCTCAGCATTGTGATCCATTGTAGCAAACTGTTCCAGTTCATTGTTTTTTACTTAAAAAAAATCTTGAGATCTATATGATTCATGTTATGAAAACCAAACATTGAAAATGATCCATATAATTTGCAACAATGTTTTAAAATGAAAGTTTTGGTTTTGGGACATGATGAGAAGTTAAAAATGTATCAACCTAGTTGATATGTTTCAATATACCTTGATTTCTCTTGTTCCTATCAGTATTGCTGTAATAAAATGGTTTTAAAATGAGAGTTGTTATGGTATTTGACACATTTTTAAATATTTTTTTTTGGTGGGATTGATGCCAATCAATTAGCCATAATTAAAGGATGCAGTTGACAGAAAAAAAAGGGTTAATTGAGTGAACCAATGACTAGTTTAGCTAAGTTAATTAAGTGTATCACCTAAAATCAATTTTCTTTCAGGTCATTTATTGCACAATTACACACACACAAAAAGAACACATATATACCATTTCTCAATTTCAGAAAGAAACCTTGAAAAGACCAAAAGTACTATCAACTTAGAAGCTTAATGATATGACTTCTTTTTATTACAATAATATAATTTTCTTTATTATAATAATATATACCTTAACCAGTATATATAACTATATGTTTAGTACCTTAAATAACATATTTAGCTTTTGTTGGGTAACGTTTTTGTTTTTGTTTCTGTTTTCTGTTTGTTCTTTCATTGGATTATTAAGAAATATGAAAAAGATATGTTTGTCCATAAAATTATATAGAATTGATGCAGTACTTTTTCATATCCAAAATTCTTTGTTTTGACATGAATTAAAGCTTTTAAGCATTCGAGTTCTGAGATATGTATATATTTCTTTTGCTTTGACAGTGTAGTCATGACTATATGAAAAGTTTGTGTATAACAAATTTCCTATTGATTACAAATAAATTATATATGATGAAAAAGTGATATTGGGGTTAATTTCATATAAAAGGGGAAAACATTTAGGATCGGTACTAAGACATAGAAATCACTTTAACCATTCTGAAGAGACTTCATTCATCATGCCTTACACCCTTACAATATTTTCTCTCTTATATTGTTTACATTTCAAGAGAAACCAAGAAAGATACCTTGAATTTGTATACCTTGTGATTAGTAAGAATTTTTTACTACACATCCACGAAAATATGATTATTATTATTATTGGCAAAGCAAGCTTAGTTTCACTGTAGTTAACATTACTTCGTTTTAAGGGTGGAAAGTTTGAAAATCCTCCAACCTCGTGGTACTTAAAAAAAACTCCCCCATTAGATAGTTTTTCTTTTTCTCTATGTTTTTCTCTCCATGTATAGCATTAGGAAGTATACTTTCTAGGTCGGGTTTGTTGAGGGTGCTTCTCGGTACTCCTTCTGACCTTAAACGTATATTTTTCGAGAATAAAAATAAAGAAATAGGGTAGTGTTTGAATACAAAAGTTGACAAAATATAACTATTGACCTAGATAGAGAATTAAGATTCCTCTTTATATATGTACCAAGATTATATGGGTGTTACACCCTTAGCTTATTTGTAAATTTGAATTCTCACTAACACCTTTTCCTTTGTGTGGCCTTTGTCCTTAAACAGAGAGAAAAAAATTGTCAATGAATATAACAAGAGTCATTAATTTCTCTAGGCTAGAAATTAGGGTTATTGGTCAGAATGTTAAA
Source organism: Cucumis sativus (assembly GCF_000004075.3). Lineage (NCBI taxonomy): Eukaryota > Viridiplantae > Streptophyta > Magnoliopsida > Cucurbitales > Cucurbitaceae > Cucumis > Cucumis sativus. The sequence goes on from NC_026658.2 coordinate 3,912,337, forward strand.
GCATTGTTTGGACCAAAAAACATAGCAGCTAAGCCAATAACAAACAAAATGGGAAGACACAAATAATAATTATAATGTTATATATTGATCAATTGAAATCTGGGATCAAGCAGCATCCTTCCTTTAATTTGTCTGACACTATTTAATTCCATAAAAGTACATATTAATTTTCACACTTAAATTCTACTTAATAAAAATAAATCTAGTTGATACAATTACTACAAAAAGACAACAAATCTTTCTTTTTTTCTTGAGAAGGAATATTATTTATTTGAATATATACATGTGTGTGAATAATTCTTGTTCTTATGATGATATTTGTTCATCTCTCTTTTTTTTTCTTTGGTGTTATTGTGCAGTTTTTGGATATATATATTGATATATATATATATATATAAATGTGGCAGTGGAAGCGAATTAATTCCCCCATTTTCCATATGTTTGTTGAGAATATATCACACTCAGAAGAAGAAGCCAAGTTGGTGTTGGATATTATAGGTTTTGAGATCTTTCCCAAGGTGTGTATCTGCTAATTTTGACAATGTTACATCTTTTAGGAATTTCTCTATATACTCTACTGTGAAGAATTCTAACATTGCTTTTGCAATACTTTAAAATATATATATATAAATATATATTATTTAGCATTTAATTAAGTACTGTCAATCTTGTTGGTGCTACGTATTATTTTTCATATGGTGGGTATAGATAGCGGAAAATGAAAATTGGTTTTTCTTTTTTTGGGGGAGAAGGGAACGTTTATTCACAAGGTTTAACGATTCAATTTATTCCTCAATAGTTAATACAACTTGGGTTTCCTTGTCATTATGAAACTCTTGGTCTTACCTCTTCTATAAGTTGATATAATAATTAATAAATAAACGAAGGATACTTTTAGTTGGAAAGTTGAATAAAAGCATAAAGTGTTCTTTAAAAAAAAAAGAAGGAACGAAGAAGAAGAAGAAGAAGAATATCATTCCAAAGTTATTAAACATTGGATTAAATATATCATTTGCTTTTTGTTTTTCTTCCTTTATCTAATCTCTACTTGATTGAGAGAGACAGGTTAGAGCTAAATATACCATAAATATTCCAATGAACTAATTAATTAACAAATATCTTATCCACTTCAAATGAACTAATTAAGATGTATTTTGAGTTGTAGAATGATAGAAGAGGGTTGGAACAATTTGTTGTTGTTGTTGTTGAGTGTTGGAAAGAAATGACTGAGAGACATCACAATTATATTTTTGTAAGATATTTAAAATACTCTTTTCATTCCATTATTATACGTATTTGGTCTAAAAAAAATTACTAGATTTTAATTCTAACAACGTGGTTTTAAAGAAGTATCATCTTGAGAGAGATGTTGAGGATCAAAGACGGATATATATCTTAGAGAGAGAGATTCTCGACACCTAGGTTTTGAGTTTAATTTTTTGTGTGGTCCCTAAGTTTACACTTAGTCCTTACGTTGAGTTGATTACATTTCAATCTTTAGGTTTCAAAAAGGCTGCAATTTTACCTAATTAGAAATATATCTCGATGCACCTATTCCCTACTTTCTTGTATTTTATTGAAAAATATATATTACAATTTACATTTGATATTTGACTTTTGTTTCGATTACACCTTAAATCTCAATTGTTTACTAAATACTCACTTTTAACATTTGAAATTAATGTTTATTAATTAATACAAAATAATTATGAAGTGAAAGTTTAAATTCAAATTTAATAATGATAAAAAATAGCAAAACTAATTAGTTAATTATAATTCTTTTAAATTAATTAACCCTCAAGACAAAAGATGAACACTTAATGAAAATTTGGAATGAAAAGTGTGAATCACGAAATCTAGAGACCATAAATAAAAAAACTCAAATCTCAAGAGTAAAGTTATAACATTTTGAAATGTAAGAACTCAATCGAAACCAAACCCAATACTTAAAAAATTAAAAATGCAACATCTCGAATTAACGGACCAAAATTGAAAACTAGACCCAAAACCATGGAAGATTTGCAATTGGAGGAGCTCAAATATTAAAATGGAAAGGAATAAATTAATTGGAAGTTGAAATACGAAAACCATCCTTTTGATAATTGTATGTCATACCACACCTCCTCCATACATCACATATAACACTTATCTTTATATATACAAAAACATGCTCAGTCATAATTTATCATACATGTAACAAATTCATTCTCACTTTTTTCTTAAGATATTTGATGTCATTCTTTGTATTTTCTATGAAAGTGAGATGTACCCAAGTATTAATGAAAAGGTAACACACTAGGGTATGCATTTCAAAATGCACCCATCTCCATGCATCCTCCACTCACCTCTCACATCAAAATCTAATTAAAATAATTTCAAAAGAGAAATAAGGATAATTCATCACATGAGAAATTCTAATTTGACAACTTAGTGTGAGCGATCCTAAGAGTTGTTCAAGGTTTTTTTTTTTTTTTTTTTTGTTGGCTGAAATAATGAAAGAGAAGAGGGGTTGTATTGTGTGGGGGCTATAAATGTTATAGCTAGGGTAAGGAGGGAGGAAGAAAGGTTTAGGCAATATATATAGGGTAAGGTTATAGGGGATGGTGTGTAGAATAATGTAAAAATTGATATCATAATATATATATATTGTCTCACCAATTCATTGATTAGTGTTTAAATGAGTGTGCTGAGTTATGAGTGGAGGGCATGCAATGTAGGGGGAAAGTAGCAGCTAAAAACAAAGGCCATGCAGTGAATAGTAGCAGAATGGGTAGGTAGGGCTACTCTCTCTTTTTTATATGTACCAATCTCCAACACACATAACACACACACACACACACACAACTTTTGAAAAAAACAAAGAAAAAAGGGTTTTCTTTTCTTTTTCTCTTCTAACTAAATTTCAGCCATAATCCTTCTCTCATTTATTGTTGTTCTCTCAACAGTTATGTACTGCAACTCCCAAACCAAACAAACCTTTCTCTCTGACTATACTCTGTCCCTTTTAATATATATACCCTCTCTATTCTTTCTTTATTTATTTTCCTCTCCCAACTCCTTTGGATATTTGCATGTTCCCCCCTCCCTTTCCCTTTCTCTTTTATATATGGCTTCACTCTTTATACCCTTCTATTCTTTTGCCTTGTTCTTCCTCACTATTTCTTTGTAATAATGTCATCAATCAATACCCCCTCTTGTGGTATTGGATCATTTAATTTTGATACGTAAATAACCCTAGCTAGTGAGTAGGAAACTAGTTATCAATCTCTTTTAATTATGGATAATCTTTAACTAACTCCTAATTCTCAAATACTTAGAATATTATAATCAACCGGATTTCGTGGACTTAAGAATTGAGTTGGACATGGACTACTACTTATTAAAATCTAAGCTTCTACTGATATGAGACAAAGAATAAGTTCTATATGGTCCAAGATTTGAACACTTCACAAAAATCATATAAAATGATCAATTTTTCCAACTTGAATGTTCTTGATTTACAACTCAACTCATGAATTACAAAATTCTAAAATCTCTGCGCCACTAAACTTAAAAAATCAAAAAGGCCAAAAATCAATCTATTGATATCTATCCTTGAAACAACCTAATGACGAAACCCCTTTAGATAGCTAGCCTTCAAGTGAAACCTCAATATTGCGTATCAAAGTTACACAAATATTCATTACTTCATATGTCATAAAAATGTTAAAAAAATAATTACATCAAAATTATTAAATAAAAATATAAACAATAATGTGATGCTCAAGATGGCTTAGGGACTTTTAGAGCCAATAATTTAAAAAGTTATCAATCATAATTAAACTTTAACCCTAATAGAATTTTATTAGTAGAGAGTCTTTTACTAGTAAAATGTCTATATAATTTTATTGTGGTCTATTGTCACTCATGAACTACAAAAGTTTATCTAAATTTTATTATAACCATTCCTAAAATAATTTGGTTGATTTCTCTTTTGAAATATGTGTATGTCCTAGTGCTCGATTATTATTATCTTCTGAAGGAAATGTGACCAAGGGAACAGTGAAAAAATAGTGGGAATGGATTAGCGAGAGAGAGGTAGGAAAAATTTCAAAGCATGAAATTGAGATAATTTTTTATGAAACAATATAACAAATAAATGAACAAAATAAAACACTTTTAAAAGGGTTAGGAAAATCCTCTTACAAGAATAAACAAGAAAATAGCTGAGAAATTAAATGAAGGTATTAAAAATGAAGAAAAACACATATTTAAAAAAAAAATAGTAGAAATCTCTCTTTAATCATAATAAAATTTCACTATGTAAAAAGTTTATATATCGTCGTTAATATGAAATTGAAACCCAATACAATATGATATCACCATAAAAAATGTGTTAAAAGTTAATTATTCTAAACACAAAAATTGGAAGAGAGTGTTTGGGACAAGCACCGAGTAAAACTACAATAACCATATTTTGCTACAATAAATGTTATTTAAAAATTCTTGATTAACTATGGCATATACATTGTTTTTTTTATAAGGAAACCCAACCAATCAATAAAGACTAGCCAAATTCTATTAAAATAGAGAAAGGTTACAAGGTTGGGAGGGTAGAGTACGATTAGAAGTGAATTAAGATAGATATCTCTAAGATATGAGTATGATAATAATTCAGTGTTTACCCCCAAACCCTCAAAGTTAGAACAAGTTGCATCTAAATATGAAGAGTGAAGAAGTGATTTTACAAAGAGAAAAAAACAGGGAAGAAGAGTGTGTGATAGAGGGAGGGGAGAAGGGGCTATGAAATAGAGGTGTAGTGTAGCATTATAGGAACATAGGATAGCATAAGACATATGGGGGTTTAATTAATAAATAGCATTCAACAGTGACAGTGGGCAGCCGATCCCATAAAATTAAAACCAACCACACACACACACACTCTCTCTCTATCTCTCTCTCTCTCCAACTATATTATAAAATATATAATATAAGGTTTGAATTTATATATATCATATAATATGAACTTTTATAAAAAAAAATGTGTTTAGGGCCGGCGGGGGTGGGGGGGACTCTACTGCATGATAGCGATACCTCCTTTTGTTTGCTATATGGTCATACCAATCCAATTCCCTCCCTAAAAACCTAACCAAAATCTCTATACACATACCTTATACCAACCAAACTTCAACTTTTACTTCTGATTTTAAATCAAGATCTAAATTATAACCTACGCCTTGTTATTTAATATCATTGTAGGCTAAGGTAAATCTACTTTATTCTCTTTGCTTTATGGGCGTTTTATTGGCAGGTCTCCAACATTAAGGAATCTATATATTCATTAGAGATTAGATAATATAAGGTTTCCACCCTAAAATTGGTTGTAATTATGGAAGTGTAGTGTATTTTTGTTATAGAAATTGTGAAGTCCATCCTTTTTTTTTTTTTTTGTAATAATGAAATTCCTCATCATTTGATACCATCCTTTTTTTACAAAGATAGGATAAGTGTATGTAATGATAGGATAAGTGCATGTGGGTAGTGACAACCAATGGGATTTGAACTAGCTAATGATATTAATTTGTATATTGTTTTAGTTATATATATTAGAGAGCATCAAATTTGAGGAGACTTGAATAATTTCTAGACCTATACTAAATTTTTCGATATGTACATGATTAACGTACTTCAATATTTTAACGAAGTTGGTATATTATTAGCATTCTCATATATGAATAATCACGTATCTTCCTATCGCTAAAAGGAAAATAAGAGTTCAAACAATAAAATAGGCATTAAAGTTATAATGTTAATTTTCAATTTGCCATTAATTAATTAAGCGACGATAGTGTTTATGTATAAGGTTAACTTCCATAAAGAAATAAATAAAGAAAGGAAGAAGAAAATGATTTATCAAAACGTAAGTTGCTAATTGAGCTATTAATTTTGGTAATTGTTTTAATTCGATATATTGTTATAATTAATGAGTACAACAATACATAGAATAATTCTAAGTTTAATTCATTACTAGACTTAATTGTTTCATTACATTTAATTAAGTAACTATTTAATTAGATATTAATATTTAACTTTTCAACTTTAATTAATAGTCTATGGATTGAAAAAAAAGTATTAATAATCTCAAACATTGAAAGTTCAAATATGTAATATTCATACCATAGGATAATCTACACCATCCGAGCGAACTCTTATATAATAAAACTTGTCCAAAAACATCTCTTTTGAATGGTGAAAATTGTAATGGTGACATTTATTCAAAATTAAAGTAGACATTGCAACATTTTATAGTTTCTAAATAGAGTTAATTATTTTTTAATATAGTAAATAAATACCATTGTTAGATGTGGATAGATACCCTAGTAGAGATGTTGATCCATTTTGAAAAAATAGTCAATGTTTATTTTGATCATGATTGTTTTAAAAACCCCCTCATTATCCAATGAGGGTCAAAGGATGCTTTCCCATGCACTGCTATATTTTAGAGAGCCTTATTATGATTTATAAAACTATGTCCATCTACCCCATCCTTATCATTTTGTAAATTAAATAGAGATATCCAACCAACCTCTCATCTTTTTCAACATTATCTGAGGTGATCTACTCTTTCTTCCTTTTTCTCTCTAAATTCTCCTCGTTTCAAAAAGCTCTTTACTAATTTTGATTTGGAAAAACAATCTTCAAACAAATCATATTGAAACTACTTTAAATATTTTGTAACGAGTGAGACTAAAAGAATAATTCCATGTTTAAAATCGGATCATCTTCCATCTAAGAAACTTATACATGAGTTTTTGAGCTTTCCACACTAAAGGATGTTCTCCTAAAAATTGATCTAACTATTACATATCATTTAAAGTAAAAACCATATCATTTTAGTAAAATCTTTCACTTTATTTCCTTTACTAATAAACAACCTGATTAACCAAATTTATATATTATATTTGCAATTTCTCGAAGAAAAGACTTTTGTCTAATTATATAATATATTATCTCAATTTATTTTCAATTAAATTTAGAGAGAAATAGAGGCAACTAATTTAAAAATGAAGATAAACCATGCCTAAATAATAAAATTGGCTTAGAGATAAAAAGGTGAGTTGGCCCAAAGTCGATTTGACCTAAGTCGAAGCCAAGCTCTCCATATCATGAATTCAACCCAACACAAATCAAGAGAGGTAAAAGGATAGTAGATCATCCAATTCTATACAATAAGTGTGAGAAAGGTAAAAGAAGGTAAGTTGAATCTCCATTATGAATTTCATAACTAATCTTATCTTTAGACTTTCTAGCTTAAACACCCAATTGTGAATGGTGATCTATAGCACATTGCAGTTCTTGCTTACTTATAAGTTATATTTTGATATGAAACCCTTAAAATAATTTTTAAATTGGGAACCTAAATATTGTTGAACCCCAAACCCTATAACAAATTCTAAAACTCAAAAGTCAAATTGACAACGACGACAATCTAAAAGGAAAAATTAGAATTGGATTGTATATACCTCTTGGTCTAAGACCAAAAGATAAGGAGAACTAGTTTCTTACTCCAAGTTTGAACATCCTTACTCCAAGTTTGAACAGTACATCATAAGCAATGTGATCAAACTTATCTCAATGTTCTTAGCATACAACCTTGCTTCAAGCGAAAAGAGGTAATGAAACTCTGTTATCTATTACACCATGGAATTTTCATGGAAAGAAAATCCCAAAACTCAAACATCCAAAAACTATTGTACTATATGTTCTTTTTCCTCTCTTTAAACTCATCCTACTGCACCACTAAAAAGTCTTTAAAGTTCACTCTACCCCTACCTCAGAAAAACTAAAAACACAAATAAAAATATATGGATCCAAATAATAATGAAAATACTTTGGTATGTTTTAAAAATTAAAATAAATTTACAAATTTCAATTTGTTTTATCTTCAACTAAAACCAACTATAATGCTTGTTCGAATCTCCTCAATTGAGTTCAACTCCAGTTAAAGTTGAGAATTCAACCGATTAAATAAAGCTTATTGACTCTTGGCATATAATTGGTTCTAAAAGTAACACGAAATCGTCATATTCTGGTTCTTTATTATTGTTGTCATATAAACATCACGTCACTTTATCAATTCAAATTTAGACAGCAACAATGAGTTACTATTGTATAGTACTAGAAAATTTGTTGTTTTTGAGTAGAATCGATATAGTAGTATCCCAAGGAAATAAAATTATAGAAAAATAGTGTGGCATTAAAGCATGGGGGCAGCAGTACATGTGTGGACCATAATATAAAAAGATAAAATGTTAAGCAATGGACCGCATGAGCATTAATTCTCACCTCCTCAATCACTGCCCACACCATATCCATCCTTACGCCTAAATGACAAAACCCTTTTCCCTCTTTCTTCTTCTTTTTTTCATTTTATCATCAATTCTAATTTTCGCTTCAAAAATATTGCACGCATTTTTATGTCTAATTAAGAGCCTATAATAACAAAGAGATCTTTACACTTCTAAAAGTCTTAAAATTATATGTTCAATACAATTTTTGAGGTTATATAAGTTTTGAAGGGATGACTTTTGCAAATTCTCCAATTGAAAACAAATTTGTTAACCATATTATAAATTCCATGCTTGTGAGTTATGTTTCAAACTTTAGAAATATTTTATCAAATAGACCATTTAAATATAGAATACAAAATCTGGTTAAATACAACTTTAAAAGCTCATACTTCACTGAACATATAATTTAACTTAACTTATAAGTTTAGTCCATTAATTTAAGGATTTAATCTAAAAAGTCTATGAAATTATAAATTTCGAATTGAAAAAATTGTAATAAAGTATTTGAATATTTAATATTAAGTTATAAAATATTTATGTATATATTTGATATGTAAGACAAGAAGCCCTTATAGCTCAGTGGTAGAGCGTCAGTCTTGTAAACTGAAGGTCCGTAGTTCGATCCTGCGTGAGGGCACCTTTTTTACTTTTTATTATTCTTTTTTCAGTTCTGCCATCCTCTACTACGTCTACCAATCTCTTTTATTATAAATAAATAAGATTTACTCTCCCATCAACTTCACAGACTTCCTTTCTTTTCATTCGTTGTCGGCTATGTAAGTAACATCATTTTGATTGCTTGAGTTCGATCAAGATTGAAGGCTAAAAAGAAAGTTTGAAGGATCTCAAGGCTATCTCAAACCTATTCTGGCCAAGAGTATCAATACAATGGTGAGGCATATCAGGACATGGGTATGCTTGTGATTGTGTAGATACAATCGTATATCGCATGTGTGGTTGATTTATCGCGTGTTGAGGATAATTTTGGTATTTTACATTGTGGATATGTGAGATTTTTCCGATTTTAAAATTGTTTATATAGTGGTTTGTTGTATTTATAAAAAAAAACTTTTTTTTTATATACTTCTCAATTAATATATTTCATACAAGATCACATAAGTAATTGCTGATATTTTGCTAAAAGAAAAAGAGATAGATAAGTGATATATGTAAAATAAAAGATGTCAATGGTAAATAGGTGCAAAATAATATTTAGGATATGAAGTAATAATGTGTCTATATCATTATTAGTTAGAGGACTATGCAAAATTATTGGAGTTAAAAGTCAAACATTTTCTTATTACATATATGGAAATCATTTAACCTCAAACTTCAAGAAGATTAATGCTTAATAAACGTCCATGTTCACCCAAAATTCTATATATTAAAACTCATATATGACCTTATATATTAATTATTGTTACCATAAATTGTTGGTGTGAAGAACTCACATGCATTCATCAATGTTGAGAGACTCGTTGGTTGGCTTGACTTTTCATCTTAATTTTTGCTTAATTTCAAGTTAGATTTTGTGTTAAAGTTTCTTTACTTTAATATTTAAGTAGTTAATACATGGAGTCAAAAGTGTACAGTTCAGTTAAGAACACAAAAGTAAGATTATGATTCTCTGTTGGAGATTACTTACGACTATTCTCATTTAAGTCATCAAAGGAGATGCATGTTTTTCTACCGTTGCTTCTCAATTTTCATCTTGCGCCTCAATAGGACTTTGGACGTTACTTGAAACAACCCTTCAAACTATAAATTAAAGCAAATATTAGAATGAAAAATCAATAATAAAAAGCTAGTAAATGGCATAATATGACAAATAGGTTAAAAAAGAATGAACATAAGAATAATTAATAAGTGAATCGAATGATAAAGGGAAGTATAGTTTAGGAAGCATATTTATGTTCCCGTAATAAAATCATAATTGAGTAGATGGAAGATATAAATTAGTAGTTTAAAATTAGAGGAGAGAGCATATTCTATTATTCATTAGTCACACGTGCGTAGAGGTAAAGGAAGAATAGGTCATTGATTTGAAAGTAGGGATTATATTATTGAATGTTAGAGAGAAAAAAATTGAAAAATTCCAAAAACCAACAAGAAGTCTATTAAAAAATTCAAATTATGAAATAGATTAGTACACGCTTTAGCTTTAGCAAGTAGGGTTGTTCCTTACGAAACCCCACCTTACCAAATCACCACTATTATAATTTATATATGCACACGTGCCCCAATTATGTTTTTATTCCAATTCTTTTTCTATTAATTTATACAATTGTAAATATTGTGTGGTTTTATATTAGTTAGATGAATTAGGTCTATAAATTTTAAAGATGATATCAATTTAATTAAGGTTGAAATTTGTTTTCAGTGTATCCTTTTTGTCATGATTAATTTATGTACGTGTGAACTAAGGGTAGAATTGAAAAATATAGAATTTAAAAGATAAGCATTGTTAGGAAAAGCTTGACCCTAATATTTGGGTTGTTGGACAAACTACTAAAAGAGAGGAAATGAATCTAAAATTTTAAAAAAAGAAGAGAAAAAAAATGCATCGCCGTGTTTGACTTGAAAATACATATTAACCTATAACTAAAACCCAATAATTATCAATAATTATAATTATTTAATGAAAAAATATTCAACTAACTTCACTCACTTTCACATCTTAATTTAATTTTGAAAAAGTGTCAAATTATTTTTTAAATATAAATATTGAGAGTGTATGGATGATAAGGTTGTATGAAATTTTAGTATTAATTTATAGATTTATTGGTTATATATATTTGAAAAATCGAATTAATTGAATTACATAGTACTAATAATATATGTTTTTAAAATGATTTATTTAATTAGAATTGGTTTCCGTCTTGTTGCTTCTATCTCGCTAACGAACCTTCTCTTCACTTTCATACTGCAAAATCCCCTTGTTTCGAATTTGCCTAAGAATTTCATGATCTCTTCTTTGTATGTTGAATTACGATTCTTCTTTCTATGAAACCCATCGGCGATTCTCTCTTTCCAAGTAACGATAGCGATGAGACGACGTACGGATACTGATGATTTCAGGCCTGTTAACAATAATACTTTTCAAACAATTACTGCCGCCGCTGATGCGATCGCAACCGTCGATCATCGTTTCCCTCGGGCTACTGCCGTCCAGGTATTATTATTGTATTCTATTGTTCGGATCAATTCACCTTCTATTCAAATCATTCATTTGGTATTTTTAGAATTTAGTGTTGGTTACTTATGGATTGATAATATTGACCTTGTTTTTGGAAATTACTATTCCTTCTTAATTCCGTTAGGTATTAGGATGTACTGTAGTTGTTTTTCGATGGATGAGATGATATTATAGCGGAATGGAATCTGTGTTGTTTTTGTTTTGGATTGTGAAATTCTATTTAAGGCTTTTAATTTCCCATTTTATTGCCTGTTCCTTCTGTTTGTTTGCTTAGAAACTGTGAATCGTCACATGGAAACATGAAAAAAAGGGGAATCACGAGCTGAGTTGGGTTCTGCTTTTTTCTGCTTTTTCTGCTTTTGGCTTTCTTCTTCCCTTATGATTATTAGATTTTTAAGGATTGGGAAGTACCAAGATTAGTGTTATTGGGTTTGGATGACTGTGTCAGGAAGCAATGTGCTGCTGTAGCCCCAATGTTATTTGTCTTTTTGTAATAACACTAGGCACTTTTTAACCAGAAAAAAGCATCTCTTTCTCTCCATTCTCTTTATCTTTTCAAAAAAGAGAGAGAGAGAGGTGTTGTTTTTTAAATGCATTCTATATAGAGGAAGAGTATTGCTTTTTTTATAAAGATTCCAACAAATGAGGCTCTCATTTGCCCAAGCACTTCCCCACTGTTTTGTACTGATGTCATTATCAGTTTCCTCTTTTTCTCTTTGTTTGATTACTAGCAGAAAAGAAGATGGGGCAGTTGTTTGAGTATTTATTGGTGCTTTGGATCTATCAAACAGAGGAAAAGAATCGGGCATGCTGTATTGGTACCAGAACCAAGTCCTTCATCTGAGCCTCATGAAAATACATTACAATCACCAGATATTGTGCTTCCTTTTGCTGCACCTCCTTCTTCCCCTGTTTCCTTACTTCAATCTGAACCACCTTCTGCTATGCAGTCGCCTACTGCTTTAATCTCTTTCACTTCTCTTACTGCTAACATGTATTCTCCTGATGGGCCTTCCTCCATTTTTGCCATTGGCCCATTTGCTCATGAACCACAATTAGTGTCTCCACCTCTGAATTTCTCTACTCTTACTACTGAACCATCAACTCCCTTCACTCCTCCCGAATCTATCCACTTGACTACACCTTCTTCCCCTGAAGTTCCTTTTGCTCAGTTTGTTCAACCTACTCTTCCGAAAGTTGAGTCTGATAATCAATATACATTTCCTAATGATGATTTCCAATCTTACCAATTCTATCCAGGTAGTCCGGTTAGTCACCTCATATCACCACGGTCGGTTATTTCTCGTTCTGGGGCTTCATCGCCTTTGCCTGACTATGATTTTGCTTCCTTTGGTTCTCAATTTTTGAATTTCCCACTAGAAGTTCCACCTACTTTGTTGAACCTTGACAAACATTCCATTCATAACTGGCGACAACGTCAAAGTACTGATTCTTGTACTCAAGATTCTATAGAATTCAAATCAAGTAATGACTTTGTTTTGAATCCCCAAACTTCAGAATCTATGTCTGATCACCACGCAACAAATGAATCTCAAAATATTCAAATTCTCATCGATGATGGAAGTAAAAAGGAGGAGGAGCCAGGTGCTACTAATCATAGATTCTCATTTGAGCTATCTGATGGGGATGTTTTATTACAAAGCGTAGGAAGTAAGCCATTGGAATCAAATGAACTTGCGGTTGAATCATCGCCAATACATGAACCATTTGAAACGACTAAAGAAAATTCTCCTCATGGTGACCATACTTCAAATGTTATAGAAGAAAAGACAAAAGCTGACGGTGATGAAGCACATCAACGTCAAGAACATCATTCCGTTACACTTGGGTCTGTGAAGGAATTCAATTTTGATAATGGTAATGGAAGTGACACACATAACCCAAATATAAATTCAGAATGGTGGATTAATGCAAAGGATGGTAGCACAGAAAGCACAGCCACCGGGACCTGGTCATTCTTTCCAATGACGCAACAAAGATGAGCAAACTGGGGCAGTTGCAAATCGATAGGTAAGACCAACAGCAAGAGGAATTGTTAGTTTTGAAGGTTTTAAACATGTCAAATTATGAAAGAGCCTGACCAGAAGCCTTTTTTTTCAACAATATGACCTAAAACAAACAACGCCAGATATTATTAGATAGAACGATAGAGAAATTGTAGATTCAATAGGACCTTATTAACAAACACTTGTGGCTTGTGACTCGTCACTTGGATTGTAATAGATATCAAAGTCTTGATAGAAATTGAAAGCATGTAAATATGGTAATAAGAAGTTTTTTTATTTCATCTTTACAATATCCCGAGTATTGATTTTGAATTTTTGAATTAGTTAGCAGAATACACAAAGTTGAAATTCTATTGAATTCGGCTATACCTAGAAATGTTTCATTCATAAGTTGCACATCACTAATGCGCCTACCCTAAGTGCCCATGATGTTTTCTTTAATCACGTTCCTCATGTTTTCTTTAATCACGTTCCTCATTTGAACAATGTTATGACCCATTTTTTGACATCCAAGCTATGAAAGAGCAAACTTCTTTAACTCTCTATTCTTCATAACTTGAGAGGTTTGGGTTACTTATTTCCATTAATGTTGGTTGAACTCATAAAATAAAATAAAATAATCACCATATCTAAAACTTATTTTGCAATGATTTACAGCGGTTGGGTACCCTTTTCAATATTTGAACGTTTCCTTTCATTTCAAAGCAAAAAATAAGAAAAATGTCCTTTAAATATCTCATCTTAGAAATAAACAGAACAAGCATATAGTAAGTTGGAAACTTGTCTACAAAACAAATAGGTTTCTCTTTCTAATTCTAAGGTGCTTTTGAGTTTTTAAGTACTTGAAAAATTACTCAAAACGAACCCTAAAACATCGCAATATGAAATGAATATGAAAAACAATTGTACTTGTTTTCAAACAAAAGCATTACAACTGTGCACTCGTATATGTTTCAGCTAACATTCAAATGTCCCCATTATAGATCTATAACTGTGTCTTCTCCCTGTTTATGTTTCAATCGAACGGGAGTTAAAAACTAAAAACTACAAATAATAACTCATCTGCTTTCACCATTTAACTGTCCATGTATCTATAACATGAAGCCTGAGATAAGAAGCTAAGAATAAGAAAGGCTTCTCTTAAGAATATTCAATTATTTTGGGTTGGTTAGATCCACACTGAAATCCCACAGTTTCTTGGCTAAATCCATATCTTTAGCATGATTTGTTGGGTTAGCAATATTACTATCAACAAAATACTCTCCACTTACCCCTTTCACTTGGGGATTCAGTGCTACATAACACTGAGTTGCTGCTCCCTACATCCAATGAAAACTTAATCAAATAAAAACCCATCCAAAAGAAACAAAATAAATAGTCTCCAAGAAAATTTTGTATGGACATACCTGCTGGACATTTTTAAGCACGTATTTAGCGACCAAATTAGTAACAGCTGTAAGAAAAAGAAACAAATCATATATAGACATCAACAGATGACAGAAATGTGAAAGCATTACAACTAATATGGTAAATGTTTATATTCATTCCATGCCTACGTCAACCTAACTGCAGCTCAACTGGTTGAGACTTCAGACAAATAACAAATTAAGACATATGTCTTAAGTCCTCAAATAAGAGGTCAGAGGTTTTCATTAACTTTCAGTCCAAATGCAAATTGAATTGCCCTGCGTACTACGATCTATACAAGTGTTTTTGTACTTATAAAAACTTAGAAAGTTAATGCAAACATGCCAGTAAAAAGAAAAAACATCTAATTTATGTATAAACAAAAACAGATTCATGCCCAGTTGAAATGAAAAGACAAGCGTTATGCTTTGAATCTACTACAGCATATTTTCCTTATACATATGAAGGGCAAGAAAGTTACCATTAATGGTACTATGGAAGCGTAGCAGATTGGTAGCAATTGATCCAGGATGAAGAGCGTTGGCTGTTATTTCTACCCCTTCTACCTATTGAAAAAAGTAGGGAAATTTATTGAGTTTGACTGGACAAGATAACTTAAAATAATAATCACGAACAAAGGAGTTGCAGGGAAATGAGCCTAAAGCTTGAATTACAAGATTCAAGTTCTAAAGCTCTGGTTGTAACTTCGATAAATAAACCAATAGGTACCTTTAACCGCCTGGCAAGCTCTTTTGCGTGCAATATGTTGGAAAGCTTTGATTGTCCATAAGCTAAGATGGTTCTGTACCTAAAATTTTACATGATACAGTGAACTACTAAATCACATTCAAAGAGACTTTTGTGGAAGTAATCATCAACAAAAAAGCAATTTAGATTGTTACTCTGATTCATTATTGATTTTATTAAAACGAATTCCTTCACCATATGTAATTCGGTGACCCTCTGATGATAGATTGACAATTCTTCCTTCCTTTTTGCTTTCAAGCACAGTTTTTTTCATGGTTTCCAGCAGAAGGTTCGTCAGGAGAAAATGTCCTACAAAAGAATACAGTTTCCCCATTCCCCACAAAAAGAATAAAGCAGAGACAAATCAAATTAACTAGCCAGAATATAGCAGAAATTAATCGGAGAATGACACAGGTGGATGCAATGCATGAATGCAAGTTTGACAGTTATTGTTCTCTTAGAGTAACTGTAACAAAGTAAATCTATATTCATTTCAAGTGATCAGTAATATAAGCTTACTTTAGAAAATAATTCTTCAAGCAATCAGAAAAGCAGTAATCAATTAGATTATTGACAACCATTTTTATTTAGTTAAGAAAATGCACCTCGACAACATGAAGGAGACTGTTAAGAAATCGACAAAAGAAAACAGAACACGTAAAACAATAGAAGAATCGATACAGAGGTTTACTTATTCTCTCAAGGGCAGAAAAATAACAATTTTATTATTGGAGAAGAATTCAGAAAAATAGATAATAGAGGCTCTTCTACGATTAGAGAGTTCATATAGCGCACTTCTCTAAACTCTACTTGGTCGTTTGAAGCACTAGATAACAGATTCAATCTGTTCCAATAGTGACTTTAGCATTGAAGAAGCATGAACATAGACATCACACAAGGTAATAATCTAACTCCATAATGACGACATATCAATGCCTTGAAAACGATAAGCAACAAGTCAAAAATGTCACTATTTTATGATTTTCTAAATATATAATAAATTCCAGTTAAGTTATACTATTAGTATTACTGGGAATTCATGTTACAACTTTATCGTGGACAAGCGTTATAAGAATTGTAAAGCATAAAATGAATACATTTAAGCGCCAAGCTCAATAGAAAGAATTGTACTCTTGTTACAAAGTTTTTATTGAAACATACCTAAATGATTTGTTGCAAACTGCAGTTCTATGCCATCATGGGAAAGCATAAAAGGAGTAGCCATAACACCAGCATTGTTCCTTCAATTAAACAAAAGATGTTGTATTATTATCCAAAGTCATGAAATATGCACGCAACAAGCCCTTCAAATAAGCCCACATAACAGGTTAACCACAACTTTCCAGGTCCAATAAGACTGAACACCCAACTTAACTTAAACCCTACCCCAAAAATAATAAAATAATGACCAAATGATTTGTTTCAACATCATCAGATATGTTATTCACCAATGTCTATTTCAGCTAAGTGGATCCAAATTCCCTCTTTTTGAGGCAATTGTTAACTTTCCAGCCAGTTATCTAATAAAATATGTCATTGTCAAAACAATGAGTGAAATAGAAGCAGCAGAACTTCCATGGTCATAAGATGTAGAACCTGCGTCAGACAGGTTCGACTGAAAGAAATGTACAAATGAAAATGCAGATATGCATAAGCAGGTTTCATAAACAAAGAATTTTAATGTACGGCTTCAAATCAGCTCTTACATGAGAATATTTAGTGGAAGGCCAGATGCAATATAATCTGCTGCAAATTTCCTCACAGATTCCATCGAAGAAAGGTCTAACTCCATGACATCAATTTTAGCAGAAGGGGATTCCTTCAACACTGCTTCTTTTACTTTTCTTCCTGCTTCAATATTTCTTACAGCCATAATGACATAAACTCCTCGTAATGCAAGAACACGTGTGCTCTCTTCGCCGAGACCACTTGAAGCTCCTGAAATCATGAGGAAGAAAAGAAAATGAGCTCATATTTCAAAATTGAAAAACTTCAACAATTTTTTGAATAAAAAACACTTGATCATCCTCTTCTTTTGGCCTTTATCCTTTTAGAATTATAATGAGGCTGTCCCATTTATCCATTTCTATGTCAAGAAGCTTCTTCTACGGTTTACGTTCCAAACTTATCCCAAAGCAGACCCACAGGCCATAATTACAGATTGGAAGCCCTTTGAAGTTAGCAATTGTATAAATGGATAATGAAGACTCATCACTAAACAGTTTAGCTGCGTCCCAATAACATATTCCCAAAAAGTAATTTTCCCCCTATTTCCTAATTAGAAATTGATTGCCCTTCAATAATCTGATTCCAGGAACTGAGATTAGATATCTTCTTTATGAAATTTGGAATGCCAGCTGCTAGTGATTGCCCAATAAATTCTTCTTATGATTTTCTTCCTAAAGGCTGAATCATTACAAGCAAATCCCCACAGCATTTCGAAAACAAATCTAAATTTCTTATTCACAAATCTCCCTTCCCAAACCTCCATAAGTTTGTATGGCATAACTTTTTTTCAACCAACCCGATAGCCGCCTCCTTCCTTATTATCCCATTCCCGAAGGAAGCCTCATTTTGTCAATGGAAGCACCAACTTTGGAAGGGATTCAACAATAACTTGACTCTCACTGGCTTGTTTAGAAGTCTTGCTCGAAAACACTTTTCATCCCAGAAGGAAATTTTCTCTCATTTTGTCAGAGTTTTGTTCTCAGAAAAAATTTGTCTTTAAAGAACACACAGTTTTGTCAATCACAGATGATTTTTTTGGTAGATTTTGAAATGATTGTTCATATAAAATCAATAATGTTGCCCTAATTTGTGATATATATAAATTCAAGATGAAAGGTAACAATACAAATACATCATCCTAATGGATCTATTTTGAAGCAAAAAAGTAAAAGTAAACAAGCGTCAAATTCCATGTCAAGAAAACCTTTTAGAACTTCATCCAAACTGAGTAATGTTTTGAATGATACTCGAACAAAACATCAAATCTTTCAACGTTCTTGCAAATGATCATTCAAATTCTCTCTGTTTCAATTTCAAAAATAACAATTATTCTGCTAACTGCCAAGTATAATAACCTGACAGCTAAAGCTCAATCTATACATAAATCTTCATATACAAAATCCCATTACTTCATTGATTTCTGCATAGCACATATAAAGGAAGATTAGATTGAAGGAATTGAAAAAAAAAAAACAGAATAAAAACCAACGACACCAAATTGAGACTGAACAATCAAAGAATAGCTACAGAACAGCCTCAATGAGCATACTATTCAATTATAGCCAAGGAAATTTTAAGATGTGTTATGTTACCACTTTTTCTTTATAGAAACAACTTAATAAAAGAATAAACAAATCCAAGAAAAGAGAGACACCCCTTGGCCTCTATTAGGAAAGGGCTCAAGCTATGCAAAATCATGTCTAGAGAGTAGTCACAAAAGTCTTCGATCAAAGCCCATGAGAGCAAACAAGTGTTCAAACTTCACAAGGGTCTATATCCCTCCCTCCAAAAGTCCTATCATTCACCTCACGCCACAAAGTCCATAGCATAAAATTTTCATTAAATAAAAAACAAAAAGCGATCAAGTTGTGAGTCAACAACTAAACAACCAAAATTCACTCAAACAACAAGGTACCAAGCTTGCTATATACACTATTTCACCATCAACTATTAAGAGTGACAAGACAAGAGAGGTAATAAATAACAAACCCCATATCAAAGAAAAGATCATAATAGAGGGAAAAGAACAGAAAAGGAGAGAAAAAAAATGAAAGGAAACCTGTAACAATAGCAGTGAGGCCATTGCCATCAATTCCTTCGGTGACTTCTTCTGCAGTAGAACGGGCTGAAAACCCAGATGGTCCTTTCCATCCAAAAATCCACATATTTGAGATTTCTAGAAATCGCTAAATCTCTATGGGTTTCAGTAATGTGAAAATGGGTCGGTTAGGGATAGTTTTTCAGATGATTTTGGATTTGTTGGCTTGACTTGATTCAAACCAATGTGTAAGAACGTGAGGGAAAGTATTATTTTAAGAACTAGATCATTTAATTGAATATAAAATGAAAAAAATACTTCCTTTTAGAAACGAATGGCTTCCATCATCTTTTTGTATATGGAATGATGATGCAGAATCTCTCCCATACTCCCTTTTCTTATTGTATATTATTGTTTTAGAGAAAAACATATATATAAATAAGAGAACATTAATTTATCGATGTTATGAAAACCAAAACATAAGCTTTATTTATCAAACTCTGTTAGAATTGTTAAGATTGTGATAAGAATTAGCTAAAAGATTTGGCATTTCCAACCAATCCAACGTTGACGGATGATCCAAAGTATTGATGTATTCTTCTTTTTTCTTTTCTTTGAGGGCCACGTTGATGCTGATTGGAACGTCACTTGACATTGCTTATTAATTGAACATTACAAAACAGTACTTTCTTTTTGTCCATAGTATTGATTTGACTAAGAACACTAAATTGTTCTTCATTTCCTTCTTTCCCACATTGTGATGTAATTTTTTTTTTGAAGGAATCTTGACTCTGAACTTTGTCATCAACTAGTTTTTAAGGAATTAGCATTCAATTTTGTTGAAATGTTAAACATGTCTCATAAATTATTGAAATAATGTCAAAAAAAAATTAATACTAATTGATATAGTTGACATAAAGTGGATTTTCATGTTTATAAGCTTCCAGTTTTATGACTAGTAAGTATACCAATTAATAAAGAAAATGTTAAATACACAATTGAAAATTTAGAAACTTATTCACCACGATAAAAAAAAAAAAGAAAAAGAATTTAGAACTTCTTAAACATTTTTATGAGCTTAGAAAATTCAAAAATCTATTGGAATTTTTTTAAAATTTAGGGGGTAAGTAGACATACTAAACTTCCCATTGAAGCCAATTTTTTTTTAATTTTTAAAAGATAAAAATATAAATAAATATAATATATAGCCTCTATGGACAAGAACTCTCAAAAGCTGAATAGCCTCCAAGGAAAAGAGACCATTATAACTATTGAAACCACAAACCCAGTATATATTATTAAGCGATCAAGAAAATCTATTTCTGGATAAATACATCAAAGAACCTAACATGCAATGAGATGCTTCCTAGAGTAAAATGTGAAGGAAGCTATGGAATGAATATTTTTTTCTTCATGAACTGTATTCTCTCTTTGGTGGAAATAAAAATCCTTGAGCTTGCAAGAGCCACGATACGACCGAGTGGAGCTCATGGAAAATTAAGGAGCTTGTTCACAGCCAAGTCAAGTTCATCCACGTTCTTCCTCAAAACCTTTCTAAGCAAGAATCAAGGAAGTTGTGTAATGCAGAGGATTGAAACATGAGGAAATGACAGCCAGATAAAGAAACATTAGAATGATCTACTAGGCATGTAACTAATCTGGGAGCATGACAAAAAAGTAAAAAAAGAAGGAATGAAATAGAAAGGATACAGCTGAGCAGCTAGATTATCCATGCCTTTCATTTCCTGATTCAATCTGCAAAACAAGAAAATATAATCCAAAGTTACGGTGTTTGCAACCCGTCCTAATCATGATCCTCAAGATTGTTTAAAAGGTGTAAGCTTCAATTAGAACAGAAAAACATTGATGAAAATCTTTAGAATGTAAAATTGTGTTTTACTAATCCTCAACAGATAGTATAGAAGTGTGTGATGGAAATGAAGGGAGTACGAATTTTCAGTTTAAACGAGATCTTAAAAGTTTTGAATTAGAGAGATGAACTAGGTTAATCCCATTGACAGAGATGTTCGATCAAGTAACTTTGGAACTTGTGCCCTGAAAACTCTGGCCTATACAGTTGCTCTCGCTCTTCCTTGTCCAAGCATTTATATGGCAGAATCCAATGTCTCCCAACAGTTACTTCAAAGTTTTTCTGGGTGTGGAAGATACTTAATAGATTAGATTCTTCTTTTGAACAGTTCCTAACACAAGATCTGTATTGTGGATAGAATAGAAGAGAAGAATCTGAATTTACTTTCTCTTCTCCCCCACTTGGGGGATTCTTTGCCAAATGTGAGAGAATATTGGATCATCTTTGAGTTTTTTCCTCTTCTTTTGCTTCTACTTTTAAGTCCATTTGTCTCCAAGGGGCAAGTGTCAAGAAATCATCCTATGTTAGTTGAATAATTTATCACTCCGTATTTCCAAGAGTAATTACAACTCTTTTGGCCAATGGGGATGCTTCACCTTCCCTTTTGTTACTATCTTTCTATTTCATGCATTATTCTTATCACATGATGGGGAAAAAACATTATCAGTCATCAATATAACAACATCATTGTAACTATAATCTTAGAGATAAGTTAGTCATATGTTATATGATGGCAACTCATGGTATGTGAAGTTAGAAGTGGAAAGCATGAACACTTTAGTTGTCCACATCCCCACGCCCCCCAATTTTTTTGTGTTTTCATTTATGATTTCTTATGCTAACACTAATCCCAAATTTACTTCTTGTGTGTTTAAATTTCTTCACATAAACAACAAAAAAGTAAAAACTAACATTTTTGTACATGAAGTTAACGAAAAAATCTCAAGATTTGTTTTGAAACCGGAACTTCAAGGGATAAAATGAAACTTTCCAAATTTCAAGGTATAATTGAAACATGCACCATAGTTTAGGGGTATTTTTATAACTTAGCCTATGTACAAATAAAAAGATACCTACGTGTAATCTACTAATGTTTTCGCAGATTAATCTTTGATAGGAGTAGGACAAACACAACTCCGCCAATATACTGAACTTGGCAAGTAGAATCATCAAAATATAAATTGGAGCCAGAAAAATGTTTCACATAAAATAGTGCCTTAATTAAGTGAAACCCTAGTGGTTAAGGAAATAAAAAATTCTCAAAAACTTATGCTCCCATCAGATGAGAGACGCAAAAAAGAGAGTTCAATGCGATGGCTAAGCAGATTTGTAGTATGAGGCTGACATCCAACACCTATTTTTTCTTTATATATATATATAAATAATATCTATTGAAGCAACCTTAAAAAATTTCCACACTTGAACACAATCAAACTAACAGAGAACTCATGAAGGGACTTAACTCCCCATATAACAAAGAGAAACACCAAATAGCTTCTCAAAGTGTCCAAATTGCAATTTTGATTACTATAACAATAATATTTCTTAATAATTTTTTCAGAAAAAAAATTTCAATGAGTTTAAGTACCAAGTAACATATTTATAGTTACTTAGCTACCTGGCATCGTATATTCAAGCATCATTTCTGTTACAATTGAATAAAACAGAAATCAACAAACATAATGAACTGTTTAATTTCTGGAGTTAATTGTTGAATAAAAATGCTATCATTAATGATTACTTACCTAACGTCAGTTTCTAAAGTAACAATTGGGTAAAATGCATAATAGGTTTTGCTAAAAAACTCAAAAGATTAAACTATAATTATGGACGAAGAAACCTTTTTTAATGTGTATGTTTCAATCTGATCTCTGACTTGTACTTGGTTCAAGAAATTCCATTGATCATTTCATGCAGCAGGTTGTAAAAAGCTACAGCATCCACAGAGTTAACACATTTTGACAAATGGAGTTAAAATTTTAATTTTTGCTAGTTGTGCATTATTCATAGGAAACACAGACGTCAAATAAATTGGAACTTATATCTCAAGAACCAAAAATACAATTATGCTCGTCCTATCATGATATGGTTCATTCAACAGTGAATTAGTCTTTAACTAGAAACAGAAAACAAAGGACACTAAGTCAGAACAAAAGAGATACCAGAAGATATTGAAGCATACCTCAAGGAAGAATTAATGTATCGATTGCCCTTTGTTGCCGCATCAAGCACTACAGGGTTGAAAGTACAAAAAACTCATGTGGAGTATCATCAAATAAAAAGGGTATTTGTTAATATTATAGAAGCAACCTACGATAACTGTGGATATGACGAATGAAAGTTATGAGGAATGTAGAATAACCTTTGACCTTTGTTATACTAAAATTCACAATAGAACACAATCTGACTAAAGCTATGTAATGCTAAGAGTTTGTGCATCTTGCATATATCTTTTGCATTGAAGAAGTTCTATGTCTTCACGAGTCTGATTGCAACCAACCTCTTCTCCAAATTTATAATGAAAAACCGGCACAAAACCCAGTAACATAACATACAATCTCAAGGCAATCACTAAGTTCAACAACCACATCTCAAACAGAACAAGGAACATATGAATGAACAGATTGAATTTTGATTAATACACAAAAATGACCAGATGTATATAATAAGTTTAGCAGCATCAGTGGTAGACAATGACACATCTAACTACCATATACTCGACCATTCCTGTCAGTCAAAATCATCCCTTTTTTATTTCACAGTTTCACTTACCAGATTCTTGAAGGCGGCCTGCTGCATCGTTGAAGCAATGCATATGATCAATCGAGTTGCTGGTGACCTACAAGATTATCCTAATCCCAGTCAGATAAACAGCATGACAAGACGGGCAAAGTCAGGATTCACCATTAATAATCAAATTTGGTAAAGTTGTGGAACTCAAAAATTCTAAAATAGTGTTTTTATTCCATCTTCAACATATTAAAAGCAACCCAATTAAAGATGGAAAATATCACAATTATAGGACATGCTCTGCAAGAACTAGAAGTTGGATAATAAAAAAATGTGCAATTGAACTACGTACTAATTCAGTTGGTTAAATCAAACAGGAAAACAAGAAAAGGGATGTGAAAACTATAAAACCTCGGAGAGAACAGAGCGCAGGGAAGCAAAGAGAGAGGTGAAGCTCTCAGCCATGGCGAGAGAGTCCTTCTCAACGACTTCAATGGCTTTGAGAATCTGGGCTTGGCTCAAAGAAGATTGGGTTTTGGTGCAATCTTCAATGACAGAAGAAGTGGTCGAATTTGGGGATGTCGCTGGAATCTGACATTCAGTTTCGATACTCGTCGTCGAAGAATCCGCCGGAGATTGCTCCATTTCTCGATGAGTTTTGAAAATGAATTCCAAAATTGGGATTCTTTTGAGTTCCCATTGGGATCAGGCCATTGCTCCAACAAAGCGCTTCTCTTAGTAATTCATTGGTGGTTAGATTTTAGTTTCTTTTGTGAAGTTCAATAAATGGGTTGGTGTTGGTAGTTCAATTTAGGGATGTTTTTTTAGTACTAAATTTAGAGATTTCTATCCATATAGCTTCGATAAATAGGTTTTGATTATATGATATTTTTTTTTTTCACGTAAATGACATAATTGACTATTATTTTATGTAAAAGTTGGACTCCATTTACTTTTTCTTTGTAATTGGAGTATGTGGGGGTTGCCAGAGAGCAATTGGAGTGTGTGGGTTGTGTCATGTGTGAGTGAGTGTTGTAGAGGTAAGAGGGCGAGAACACATCAAGATGGGATCAGCGTTGTGCATGTCATTGGTGAAACAGCAAGTGAGAGAAGAGAAAGAAGCATCAGATGTAAGGTGTTGAATTATTTTTATTTTTAGTTTGGATTTTCACTTTTTAACTTTTCTGAGGAATTACTTAAATTTCGTCGCTACAAAAATTTATGAAGTTTTCATATTTCTCTAGTAACAAAAAGTTGAATTATTAGCTAAATATTTAAAAACAAAAACTAAAGTTTTTAAATGATTATCAAAAAAGCCTTGACAGCATTTTTCATTGCTCCAAGTCTTGTCAATTTAGTAAATGATTCCCTGAGAATTTTACATCAATTTGAAGATCTACTCTCAACAAACATTGCAAATTTAAATCGACAATGCTGCAAGATATAAAATAAAATTAATTCTTTATTGGGAGAATCGCTTACAAAACAATTTGGTTATTAGGTCTCTAACAGGGAGAATGGAATTGCCAATCCAGCCACGTTTTGTTTACCTCTCTCTTCCTCCCTTTGAGCAATTTCCTTCAAACTTGTCCATGATTTTCTATTACGCTTCCTTTTGGATGTGCCTTCGCTTGTTTCCCCATGTGATGTTGGACCAGAACAACTCTCAGGTTCAGTTTGATTCTTGGATGACGGTTTCTTCCTCTTTCTCCTCTTCGAATCCAACAGAGTCATTCCAGTCAAGGTGAGAGGAGTTGCAGGAGCATCTAAAGTAGGAATGTCCCTAACTTGCGATCTTGATATACTTGTTACGCTCAAGGTGGAAGAAATTGCAGGAGTTGTTCTAGGAGACGAAATAGCAGGGCCATCAACAACAGAAATGTCCCCAGTTGGAGAAATTGCACTGGTATCAATGGTTAGATCGTCTCTAGTTGTTGACAAAGAAGGAATTGCAGGAGTGTCGATAGTTAGACAGTCTACAGTTGTAAGAGGAGGAATTTTAGGAGTATCCATGGTAAAAATCTTGTTTTCACATTCTTTACCATCCTTGACAACCACAGATTTTACCTTGCTTACACACTCTGTGCCATAAAGCACTTTCATATGGCCTTTGGGAGTCCCTCTCTTTATGTTCCTACATGAGCAGTAGTGGCAATAATACGCCACAACATTCTGTGTCAAATTACTGCCTTTTTTGTGTCTTCGACGTTTCTTGGCAGTATTCTTCTCTATTCGTATGTTGCAGTTAGAACCAGGTTGGAGAATTGTTTCACACCTGAATGTAATATAACGGGTAAGATTGGTTAGTTTTATAGCCAAAAAAGATTAGATTCCAAGACAACATTCAAATGTGACATGATAAAAGTCCTTAACATGGAACAGCTATATGGTTCGAATCAGGTGTCCACTCCAACCATGTATTGAATAAAAAACACCAGCGGATTTTCTTTTCAAAGTAATTGTAAAAATTTAACAACAAGAAAATAGAATAACGGATCTTTAACCTATACTGTAATGCTCAGCCTTGTCCTATGAGTAATGTGATGTTTCTATTTTTTAAAAAAAAAGTAATGTGACCGATGTAAACATTTTTTTAGGCAAATGTAAACATTATTTGATTATGAGTTCCCTGGAAGTCAAAGGAGAAAGAAGAAAACTGTCATAAAAAAAAACATAACAAAACAAAAGGCACCCTAATTAGTATTACAACGAGGGAAATATAGTGGTTAAACACACGATTTAGAGAAATAAAGAACAATGAGGCTTGGCTAACTCATGCACTTCACCCACAAGTTTTTAGCCTGGCTGTTAAAGGCTTTCTTTTTCTTCCCAACTCACACGCTCCAAATAAAAAATTTCATTGAATTGGCCATACTCCATAGCTTACTGGCTTTTTCCTCAAGAGATTACCACATAGCAGAAGGGATAGCAAGCCTTCAACGGAACTAAAAATGCCAAAGTATCCAAAACTTTATAATCATGACTAATGAGTTCCAAAATCGATCGCCAAATGAGACATGCTAGACATGGTGGTCAATTCCTTCATACTCTTCCAAGCAAAAAAAAACACCCATAGAGATTCAAGGCCACCATAGGAGATGTTTATTATAACGTTCTCAACAAACAAACAAACAAATAACCATTTAAACATGCTAATCACTCTAAGTTTTTATCTTCAGAGGCATGTTCCTCTAGTCACTATCTTTGAAATCTCTCCTTCAATAGCTCTCCTGAAATCAATCAGGCAGAGCCAAAGATCTGACTGAGATTACCAGAGCAACACAAATTCCAGCTTCTTTCATCTCCAGCACCAATTGATGTGTTGTTCAGTAGTCTCAAAATAGCATTGAACACTTTCAATTCTTCAACCGATTGTTCAACTGTTGAATTCCACCATTGCAATAACTTAGAACTAATTAGATTACGGTGTATAACAGTGCCCCCCTAAATATTTCAATACTGCTATAAATCATTCACTTAGACCTAATCAAAAAAGCTCAACAAAAACCTCCCATCCTCAAATACAACCAATATTTATGAACTTGCCCTGTTATAAACGCTACAAAAACAACAAATCTAGGCATGCAAAGCTAAATAAATGTAAAGAGCAGAATACATACGAACCTCGCGCAGAGAAATAGAGAAGGGTCAGGAGAAACCGCCAAAGACTCGGCTGCAGCAGCAAGACGTTGCCCAAAGAAAGCAGCCAATGAAGGTAAAGACGGTTGCCCACTAGCCCAAGTCGCTAAATTTTCCAAATGATTCAAATAAACTTTGGCATTGTTAGATACTTTGGGTTTGATTTTCCCAGTAGCTTCCTGTCTTAGAGTGATGGAATTTTGAGGACCGAATCCGGGGTTGGATGATCCTCTATTCGTATTACTCTTCTTCCTCGCCATGTTAATAATAGAAATTCAGTTGAAAGTGCTTATGAATTCAAAACGTGATTCCTTGACGAGGCGGACGGCACGAAGAAGAAAGAGTGAGAATCGGAGACGGGCGAAAACGAGAAAAGTAGGGAAATAGACAAATGGCAGGTTGAGGAGAAAGAAAATTGATAGAGGGGTTCTCCGACGACCGAGAAGGGAGTGGGGTTGGTGCGGCGGTAGTTGGTTGTCACCGGCTGTGAGGGAGAAGGAAGAAACCAGGGTGGATGAAGGAGCAGCGGCGGAGGAGAAATAGAGAAAAATAGGAATTGTTTTTCTGATAACGTTTCCGTTAAATAGAAAACGGAAACAAACCGAAAACGTTATTAAACAAACGTCGGAGTAAAAAAACAAAACTATGCCATTAGGGATTTTATACAAAATCTAAAAGATCAAATGATAATCTAAGTAACGGTTAATCTTAATATTAACGTAATGAAGTGTTTAAACTTCGACTTCCAGTTAGATTTTCTTAGAAATATAGTTGAAAAATAAAAAGTAATCTCACATACATAAAACAAAATTGATAGTACTAGTTCAAAATTGTTAATTTTTGTCAAATTATTCAGGGTGGATATCTAAATGGCTAATCTTCTACCAAAGTTGATCTAAAAAATAAGCCTAGTTTTATCAACCTTGACCCGAAAGAGGTCAAAAATACTAAAACTTCAATATAAACTAGATTAAAAAAGACCTAATCGTACAAATACAAAGTAAGGATAATAGGTCATTGACCTTTGTATAAAAGAATTTTGCACACATTCACCCACGTCCTAATAAAATATTGATAAAGAATGAGAATGAGACTAAACCTATGAATAAGGTGTAGGGTGTGTGTGAAAAAGGTCATATCTAAAAGTAATATCAAATACTTTGTTCTCCTTCCAACGTTCTAACTTAAGCATTGAAGTGGTTGTGGTTTACAATACCATGAAAACTAACTTTCTTCTCCTAAAATATACATTTTGTGTGGTTGTTACGTAAAAATTAAGTCTTATTTGCAAAATTTAACCTTTACTAAGTGGAAAAGTCCATTATTTTTCTTTAATACATAAAAAGTGTAAACATAAAGAAGCAATGAGAAGATTCTTTTTGTTTGGGGAAGATGAATCAATGACTTTGAGACTTCCACGCTACTCTTTCTCGAAGGGTTTTGCAAAGAGTGGTCCAAAGTCCAAACTTAAGTGCAAATATTGAAAATGTAGGGACCCCTACAGCAACCTCTTTGCAACCTCTTGTCCTTTATTATTTCCAAATTTTCTACATGGATTGCTACCTTTTCTAAAAGACATGGATTCCCCAATTCTCTCCTACATTTTGCATTTATCTCGTGTTTTAACCCATTTTCATTCTTTCTTTTCTTATAATCTAACCATTATTCCTATTCATCGTAACTTTTAGGTATGGTGTGAAGTAGGTTTTAAAGGAGACGTTTGGAACTCTAACTTCGACAACCAACTTCAATGAAGACTATTTTCCATTACAATGATGACGACTAACTCATTTGACCACCTCATGTTATCAATTCGGCCTTCACACCTCCAACAACCACCTTTACGACCAACTCTAATACTTGATTCCAATACGCACGACCTCTAACTTCCTAATTCTACGCAACTATCAACTCTAGTGACCAATTCATAGTATTGAATATTTTTTTTTTTAATTGTAATCTAACAATAATAAAAACACTTTAAGAGTAACAAATTAAGCAAAATTATGACTAAAAACACCCTCGAAATCAACTTGTGTAATGTCGTACAACACACTAATAAAATAGAAACTAGACCCAAAATGTATGGGGTAAAATATTCTTTTTTATATATATAATTTAGCGCTTTGAAAAAGAATTTAATAAAATTAAATAACAATTATATGTACTTAAAAATTGAAGTTTCAATATTCTATAAATTCACAAGTTTTTGGCCCAATTTGGATGAATGACAAGTCTGAGTATCTCTCCCTTTCTATTCCTCAATTACATATGTATCTTTTAATTAGTTGAGTTATCCTCAAATTAAGAAATTAGTTTAGTTAATGGGTGTGATTGACAAACTATGATATTTAAAACAATATTTTCAATATAATTAAAAATAATAAGTAACATCCAAACAACTTTCGTAAGTTCAATCTAGTCCATTATTATTATTAATATTGCAAATGTATTGTAATTAAATGGTGGAAGAATCATATCCCTAACTATAATAGAGATGTTTCTTCTAGTAATATTAATAGTAACTAGGGAATGCTTTTTATTTGAGGGATTGAGTTAAATGATGTATATTAGGTTATAAAGTATGAGTAAAAGTAGATGGAAATGTGTGAGCTTTAATTCAACTTGTGTAAAGTACAATTTGGAAAATCATCTTTAATTCAACTGTTTTTGGATCAAATTTAAACTAAAATTCAAACTATAAACATTAAACATTGAAACTTTAGAACTATATTTAGTGACCCATTTGCTATTTTATAATTTTTAATCAAATTAATATACTTTAGTTAGTCAAACTATTAATAACGTTTTCTTTTTAAGGTAGAATTTCAATTTTCATCCGCATATTTGAGTTATAATATTCTCCACCAACAAAAATTCAACTCTTTTTCGTTTTAACGTTTAAATCAAATCACTTGAAAAGGTCTATTTTAGTCTCTAAAAACAAAGTTTGGTAAAATTTCCAATTTTTTACTTTTATTTTTTCTATTTTTAAATTTTTGTTTATTAAGAACAAAAATTATATATTTTTTATAATTTGTTTTATTTTCTATTTTTTTAGTTTTGTAAGAAACAAAAAAAAAAAAAAAAAAGTGAATGAGCTACCAAATTAACAACCAAAAATACAATAAATGATTGAGAAAAGTGAAATTTAACTTAAAATCTTTAATATATAATTGATTGTGTATATATTAAGCATCTTTTTAAGTCAACAAAGTTGAAGATATAATAATTAAATGTAATTAGGAGGGCCAACCCATTCGTATTTAATTAATTAAGCTAATTTATGAGCTTCTCATTCTAAAGAAATTGCTTCTCTCAAAAGACATTTATAATCACTTTGTCCACCTTTATGGGACATTGCAACTTAAATTATTGTACTATAAACTCTAAAACGATAAATATCATAGGGCTTTTTTATTACTATTATTAAATTTTAAATATATATTTTGAGTTGGAAATTAATTTGTTCTCTTAATTTTAAAGTATATGAATTTGTTAAATGTAACATTAAAACTCCAAATTCTAACACTAAATTTAGAAGGCCTTTTATGTACATTTTTAAAAAAAAGATAATTTTAATAATATACACATTTTAAATTAAGAACCAAGATGTGTTGATATCAAACATTTTTACTCTTAAATTGTACTAATATATATAATTTTTTTTGTATGATTGTTTTCAAATATAGCAAAATAGATCAAAATTTTATGAAATATTGATCCACATATAATAATCTCTATTTTTTTAAAAGTTGTTTTGTAACTAAAAATAACTTTCTCATTTGTATATATAGGTTGTTAGCTTCCCAATTTTTTCTCAATCTTTAAAAATAGTTATTATTATTATTAAAACTAATTTTAAATATAAAACAATAAAGTAAAATATAACAAAATATTATAAATCTATTTAGAATTAGTTGCGATCAATTAAGATAAATAAAAAAATCATAAAAAATATAACATTTAATAAAATATTTACCTTTAAAAAATAAATATAATAAATTTTGTTGGATAGAGATAAATGTCAATTTTTATTATTATTTATTATTATTATTAAGATTATTTTTAAATATAGAAAATAAAACAAAGTATTTAGAAAAATATAAGAAAAGCTTATAATTGAAATCGTGATATATGGATAAAAATAAAATGCGATATTTGAGTATATTTTGAGAGAAAATGTATATTTAAAATAAAAGAATATATTTATTAAAAGAAAAAGAAGGAAGTTAGGGGCGAGAATTTAGATGCAATGATGAATGATTAGAGGATTATTGTTCGTTTTTAATCTTATCTCAAAAGTAGTGGCAGAAAGCGTAATAAAGGTAAATGATAAGGGCAATTTAACCATAAAACAACCGAGATGGTTACCGACACGCGGCCTTCCACCCGGTTGCTGGTCGGCGTGCGTGACCGGTCAGATGGCCACCCTCTTCTTGTTCTCTCTTTCCTTACCCTCTCCTAATTCCTATTCTCAAATTTAAACCACAAAACTCTTCTCTTTCTTCTTCCTAAATCCTTTCCTTATGATTTATATATATATACACACATACAGAGAGAAAGAGAATTGAAGATTCTTTCCTTTCGTGTTCCTCAATATAACCCTTAACCCACCAACCCCCCTTCTCCCTTCTCCCTTCTCCCTTCTCCCCTTATCGTCAATCCAATTCCTGATCTTCTTCTTGGTAATTGCTTCCTGATTCTTCTTCTTCTTCTTTCTGATTTTTCAACTTTTTCTCTTTCTTTTTCTTCTTATTCTTCTTCTTTCAGTTAGGTGATTTCTATAAAGGGGGCCCGTTTTATTTAAGATTTGAGCGAGCGATACCCACCAATTCCCTTTTGGTTGTTTCGCTTTACTCGCATGCCCCCGTTTCCTTTTTGTGTTTTGGAATAGTGGGTTTTGTGGATTTTGCTCTGTTTCTTGGCATGGTGGGAATGTTTGTGGTAGTGTTTTGATTAAATTTGGTGTTAGTTGTGTTGTGTTGTTCTTTTCCCTTTCTGTCATTAAGGACAGTTTGGGGATCTGAAAGTTGGATGATTCAATTGATTGCCAGGAATTCAGGTGGATTGATTTTTTTTTTTTTTTATGTTAGTGTAAATTTGGTAAGTTTGTCTATAATTTGAGTCTAAAGTAAAAATTCGTAGTTGGGTTGAAGCAGTTAACTGGTTTAAGATGGTTCAATCGATTGCAGCAGCTTCTCTTTTTGGTCATC
Source organism: Cucumis sativus (assembly GCF_000004075.3). Classification (NCBI taxonomy): domain Eukaryota; kingdom Viridiplantae; phylum Streptophyta; class Magnoliopsida; order Cucurbitales; family Cucurbitaceae; genus Cucumis; species Cucumis sativus. Next base: position 3,945,265 of record NC_026658.2, read on the forward strand.
AGTTGCTATGTGGAGGAACTTTTGTTAAGGAAACATCCTACAAGAGGAAGAACAGCTGGTTTCCAACATCTAAATTTGTTGGGAAGAGACTGATTTCATCTCCTCCAGTTTATGGATTGAAAGTGGATCGATTAGCAGTTTTTTCAATTAAGGCTTTATCATTGGAGGTGACAAAAGAGGCATATTCATTCAGGGAAGATAGAATACCAAAGGATTGGAACTATGATATTGATTCTGGATTTGATCGAAAGCCGGGTTTATGGCCTCCTGAGAACAAAGCAGATAATCCTTCATTGCACAATCCATTGCTTCGACAAGAAAGAATGGGGTGTGGTTGGTTGGGTGCTATATTTGAGTGGGAGGGTGTGTTGATTGAGGATAATCCTGAAATTGAGAAGCAGGCTTGGTTAGCTCTTTCTCAGGAAGAAGGAAAATCCCCTCCCCCAGCTTTTATCCTCAGAAGAATAGAGGGGATGAAGAACGAACAAGCTATTTCTGAAGTTCTTTGCTGGTCAAGAGATCCTTCTCAATTGAGAAGAATGGCTGCTAGGAAGGAGGAAATTTATCAAGCATTGCAAGGGGGAATTTACAGATTAAGAGCAGGATCAAAAGAGTTTGTGAATGTTCTGATGCATTACAAGATTCCCATGGCATTGGTTTCTACCCGTCCTAGAGAAACTCTGGAGTCGGCCATGGGAAAGATCGGAATCGATGGTGATTTCAATGTAATTATAGCAGCGGAAGATGTTCATAGGGGAAAGCCGGATCCAGAAATGTTTGTTTATGCAGCACAGCTTTTGAACTTCATACCTGAAAGGTGCATTGTGTTTGGGAATTCAAACCAAACTGTTGAGGCTGCTCATGATGCTCGGATGAAGTGTGTGGCAGTGGCAAGCAAGCATCCTGTTTATGAACTTGCGGCTGCGGACTTGGTGGTGAGGCGTCTTGATGAGCTGACCGTCGTTGATTTGAAGAATCTTGCAGATATTGAGTCCTCTGAATTTGGTCCTGGAGAGCCAGAGTTGGAGATGGAGGTGGAGGAAGATGATGAATCTCCATCAACCATCACAGCAGTTGATGATATTTTCTGGTGACAATGGCTAAATGTACATAATTTATTGTTATGATTCTTAACGTTAATAGTTCATCTGTGTATAGAAATTAGAAAGGGTGGGAAATATCTACCAAAAAGAAAAAAAAAGGAAAAAAAAAAAAGTGGTCTGCATTGGACCAACTTAATGGTATATGTACGTATTTTTTATTTCTGTGTCTGAAAGTCCAATGTTTCCTTTCTGCTTCTTCACAATTTCCCTTTAAACCCTCCAAATATCTGGAGAACAGTGGCTTTAAACTTGATAGGATTAATGATATTATTCGACAAGTTTTAGATTGTCTTTCTACTTTCCCTTACATTCTGCACTGAAATTTCTATGTTAGCAGGATTAATTCGAATATAAACAGTTAAAAGAGCATTGATTGATTGAATGTATAGTGTTAACAAAATATATTTGCCCATGTATTTGACAAAAACAAGCATACACAATAGCCTAACAGAAATTTGACAGGAGCCTTGCCTACATAAGCTAACGGTACTATACAGAAATTACAAGCATAATTCCCTTCCTTCGCCCCTCCCCCTCCCTCCTCCCCCCTCCCCCCTCCCCCTCACCCCGCATACTTTTAACAGTTGACTCCTTTACAAAACCAAATCAATTTTCTAAGTTCTCCTACTTTTCTGGGCCATGTATTAGAAAACTGACTAAACTCCAGCCAGTTCCATATAAATAAAGGGAATCCATCAGAAGGGACTCCAAGAAAAGTCTTCTTAAGTTGCAGCTCAGCATTATGGACGGATTTGAGGACAAAAGGATCAGTTTGAACAAGTTTGGCAGGCCTGTGGCTGGCTGCAGTTAAACCTCAAATTTCTGCAATACTAATAATTTAGATATAAGTCGCCATTAACTTATTTGGCAGTTGTTTTGGTCTCAAGTGCAAATCCCTCCCTGAGAGCTGTTTGTGCCTCGTTGTTACTACCAAGTGCAAAAAGTGCAGCAGCTTGCAAATAAGATGCAATATGCCAGACAGGTGATATAACTTGAGCTTGCATTGCATCATTTAGAGCTTCTTGGGGCATCTCACATGCAAGATACGACAAACTACGACGTGCAAACATTGTTGGAGAAAGCACAGCTCCGGCATCAATGAACTGCAAGAGACAATATATGTTATGTGTGCTTAGTCTTCCATATCAGAACTTCCTACAAAAGCCTTCATTCCCACATCCTCGTCATCTCACATGCAATCTTGAGTAAATAGAGATATAGACAATGGCCAATATGTTTTTTCAAAAATCTTCTACTCTCCCAAGTTATATGACACATTATCTTGAGCAAACTTTCCTTATGAAATATAAATCCCATCAAAGTTGCTAAATACAAGGTTATTTATAAATCATAGCCATGTCTACATACTCTGCAAGAAAAGCCAGAGGTACTGATTCAAGTAGTAGCCCCATAACTTGGGTTGAGAAGCAAAGCCGTAATTGAAGCTCCTGGTCAACCATCTTCTTGGTGGTTAATTTAATTAGATACATAAAAGTTAAAAGTTGAAAACTTTGTTTAGAATTTTTCTTGAGTTGCTCCTGATTTGGCAGTTTGTGATCTCTATATGCGATTAGCTTCTAAAACTTTACTATTTCCTTTGCCTTCATAATACTAATTTCCCTCTCTTTGTTGTACTCTATTTCCTTTTTTCAAGCTCTCCAACAAAAATAAAGCCACACACAAGTCTTGAAACTGTAGAAATTAATTTCAGAAGTCTTAGATAGAAAGAAAACATCACAGACCTGTGTATAGGAATCAATTGCAGCTCTAAAATCCTTATGTCTAAAAGCAAGATCACCATTTTTCTTTGAACTCAATGTTTCCTGCATCTGGTTGGTCCACATCTGGAAGGAAAGCTGCATGCAAAAATCCATCAAAATTAGCAGCAAGAACCTGGTACCTCTATTTCTACAATTGAAGATAAGGTACAGTAATGAAAGAACACGAGTATGAAAAAACAGGATGAAAACATCCATAAACGTAATAAGATTTCCTTCCAGTTGGATAGTATTAAAACTTGTGGCTTTATAATATGAACACAATTGTGTATGCAGATGCATGTTTAAAGTTTTCTAAACTGTAAACAAAGCTGACTCGAAGAACTGACAGATTGTCAGAGTAAGAAACTCAATTACATGATTATAAGAATGACAATAGTATAAGAATTTGTATCAACATTTGTTACTTAAATATGATATGCCATAACAAACCTCAGTTGCTGAACCCTCATCATCCTTGTAGTTTATCTTTTCTAAAATCTCGTGGATGACAGTCAAATCCATTCTTAAGCAAGCTTCTCCAAGTGGTGTAAGAGGCAAATCTGAGGCATCACGAGGTATGCCCAATAATACATGTGAAGGAACCTGAACAAAGATAGAAATCAACATGATGGTGTTTTTTCAACTGGTTAAATCCTATGAATATGAATAATAAAAAGAAGTTGCTAATGCCATGGTGGCATGCAAAATAATAATAATAAAAAAAAAAACTTCAACTACTGAAATGGCAAGAGCATATACCTCAGTGTCCGTCTGAAGAGGAGTTAGAGAGGAAACTAATGATTTTGGATTAGGGCGTTCTCGAGGCTCATACTGCAAGCAGCGAGAAGCTAATCTCACTAACTCAGTTCCTTCATCATTTGAAAATTGTCCTTCCAAACAAGAATCTGTCAGCATTTGAAGATTCCTGTCCCTTATTAAGTCAAGAGCCTAAAAGTTATCGAACAGAACATTAGTAGGGCAATTATTTGGTGCAATTCCAGATTCGGCGGTGCAGTTTATACTTCCATTTCTGAAAACACGCCTTCCAATAATCTCATAGCATGATAGAAAACCGTTAGGTGAGAAAGAAGGCTTACATGGCTAGGTGGGATATGTTTTCCACTGAGGAGGTCAAGCAATAGAGTGCCAAAGCTGTACATAACACTTTCTGGAGTAACTCTTCCTATAGATAAATGATATGGTGATTTTCAGTCCATCATACTAAATGGTCTGATAATTGATCAACAAGTAATGCATACGAGTAATGATGAAGAAAAACAACCGATAACAGAGACAAATTTTCTTGCATGTCTTTGAAATTGGTATAACATGACTCCAAAATCTGAGAGCTCAAACAACATAGGGAGTTTGGCTCATAAAAAACCAAGCATACATGTTTGGTGCATCAGGACAGAAACATTTCGACAACATAATAAGGGAACTCCAAGAGAGACACATTTAATAAAATCGGCTTTCAAGGAAGAAAAGAGTCCTTTGCTGAGAGAACTACCATTCTTAATTACTATGCCCACATTGAAAGAGATCTCATAAACAAACATCCCTTGAAATTTGACACTATACAGATGTATGGGCTTCCCTTTCATATGTTACACAAGTGCTTTAAATCAGTTGAACGGTAAACTTTAAAGCCACTTCCATGTTTTATTACACATGCAAAAAGATCAATATATGAAAACCTCGTAAAGTTAGAATCAGCAAAACAAGAAAATCTGGCTACCGAATACTACAACTCCACAAGATGAAGAAGATAAGAAGACAAAAACCCATTAACTACTAATTAATAGTACAGAGACAACAAAATAATCTGGCCTAATGAATAATGAAGGGTGTACCTGTTTTTAGATACTCCGGAGGACAAAATGCCAAATTTGTGCTGTAGCTTTTACCATCTCTACTGTTTTTCATCATACCAAAGCATGAAAGCCTGGGGTTTCCATCCTGAGAGGAAATATTATCATTTTACACAACCACCAGATCTATCCCCCACATAAATAAGGGGATGACAAAAGGTCGTACAATTTAAAGATGCTTACATCATCAAAAACGACTCTATAGGCATTGAGATCATGATATAGGGCACGGCCTTTACTTGTACAGTACTCCAAAGCTTGTGCAATATATAAGGCCACTCTTAACCGCATGATCCATTTCAAAGGTTGAGAATCCCCTGAGTAAGTATTATATTAAACTTCACTTTAGAAGATAATGACCTGTTACAAGACCAAAGTACAGGAGGAGAGGAAGAAGAAATATGGAAAGCAATTAAGGATTAAAAACTCGTCTTTAAGGATTAAAAACTCGTCTTTCACATCATCAAATGTTTAATTTTTCACCACTTATGTTGAAACTTTTTGAGTTCCTCACAATGTTAATGACACAACTATTAAGGGATAATCCCTGCAAGAACTGCACAAGTTTGCTTCAACCAACAATGGTCATAAAAATAGCATCAGCGAGCCATGGCATAATTACCAACAAGGAGATCTAAAATTCAAAATAACAGGAGTGAAGGATGAGAAACGAAAAGGTAATACATAATTCTTTTACACCCACCACCACTAACCATGGGAACCTTGACTTATGTTAAATAAACATGCAACTCAGATCCATGCTGAAAATTCAAATAAATGAGCACCACAGAAAGGTAAGTCAGGGCGGCCAAAGCATTGATAATTAAACTAAACTTACAATGAAACAAGTGCTTTGCCAACGTTTCATTAGGCATATATTCTGCAATTAGTAATCTCTCATCACCTTCACAGCAACAACCAAGCAAATTTGCCAACCTTAGATTTCGTAGCAGACCTACATTCTTGGCCTCTTCCTGAAATCAAAGGAAGTAACATTTGAAAGAGTATAAAACAATTTCCATTGGAGAGAATAGGAGGCCGAAAACACAAATATCTCAAAATATTAGATATAAGTTTCTGATTTTAGTAAATAATTATTGAAATCAGGTTAACCAAAATTTGTCAAGGCTACACATTTTTAGAAAGTTAATTTTGCATTTTCCTTCTGGAAGAAGTTAGTACAACTTTGTGCCATTTACAACTTACAGAAAATTTATGAACATCTTTTTGCATGTAATCATGGTGAAAGATATGCCCATGCTGGTGAATGTTCTTAAATATAAGTTTACCAGAAATTGCCTAGCATCTGGCCAAGCTGATCTGTCGAACCGTTTGACGGCAATCCGTTTTTGATTCTCGAGCTTCCCCTTATAAACAACATTTGGAGCCTTTTCCCCATGTTCTGAAACTATATTCTCAACAGCAAATCCAGATGTAGCTATCCTTAGTTGCTCAATGGTGTATTCACGAAATGCAGGTATGTCGAGGTCACTACTGCCTTCGTTTTCTGCAAGAGTAAAAGATCTATCATAGTAATTGCCTTTTGAACCGTATTTGTGAATACATATTCAACCAGAGCAGTAGATTTACACTTACCAACATCCTGGAGGTCAGGAACAGGCTTGTTATGATCTAAAGTCCAACAGCACCCTGAGAGTTTTGAACAGCCACAACCCATCCTACTTGAACTCAGTAATTCTCTAATCAATAGAAGCAATTACGGTCGTAAACTGCCATCCAGCTTCGCATGCCAATCCAAATTTGTCCTTCCACCAAAGAGTAACTACCAAACATAACATTCGAAGTATTATTTATTTTAGAGTAATAATTGGCACATCACTGACAAAGCTCAAATGATCTTCAACAATACTGGGGTACGTTGGAAACTTGAAAGTAAGAGATTTTTCCCAGTGTACGCATCCACCATGAGGCCAATTGAGGTCCTATAAACTAGAACCATGCTAGAATGATATATGTATTGTTGGTAAGATAAATGGATGCAATTAATAAGTCACAGAGATAGACAAGACACTGCCACACCAAGACAATTTAAAGCTTTGTTGAGAAATAAGATTCTAATACCAACAATAGAATGATCAAAAAGTGGATCAGGATAAACCATATTCGTCACATTCCAGCATTTGAAACCAAAAAAGGCAAAGATGAGAAATAATTCCCATCTGGGTTATCTTGATAACAACCAAAAAAAGCACTTTCCCCTTTTTATCTCAAATTTTCACCAAATAAAGTGAGCTTACAAGATGATATAGCATGAGAAGAAGCAAGAATACATGCTTTCAACAAATCAAGGCTGACGAAATAAGAAAAGTAAAAGAAGTATACAAGAAAACTAGACAACCCCAAAGGGAAAAAAAAAACAACACCAAAAGCACTCAGTCAAAAAGAGAATCAAGCTAAGCAATTCCTCACCCTTGAATCATTCGAAAAAGAAGAAGAAGAAGAAGAAGAAAACGTCAGAAGACTTGCAAGTCTCCCCCTTCTTTAGCTTGCTTTGCTATGCAAAATTACTGAAAATTCAAACTAAGAAAGAGTCGCTCGAGATCTTAACGTGCATCTAGAGCACCCCTTTTTTTTTCCTCTCTCAATCAAGGGGGAAATTTGACAGCTTTGAGATTCGGATTAGAGGGATAAAATAGAAATAGAAAAATGTTAAAATTAAATAATTTATAGATATTCTTTCCCGAATCTTTTTCGACAATCGCTTTCTTCATTGCTTGCTGTAAGCCTGTAAACCCTGTGTGGGTTTGGTCCACCATTCTCCCTTGTACCCACCGACATGACCACCCTCCCAAAGTTCGAATTTTGATTCCAAACAAATTTCACTCTTTCATTAATCATTTCAATGGGAAAATAACTAGTTTCATTCTTAGTTACTCTTGGGAAGTCTTTTTTCTGCTTATTTAGTATTTTGGGAATATTTCTAATCTAATGGGAATCATTTACTGGTTGATTAAGTATTCCTTAACATGTTGCTGCAAGCATGGTTATTGAGTACTTGAGAGCTCAATTTAGACCCTTTTGATGTGATTAATCATCTAGTTCAACTTTGTTAAAAGAAATGTCAAAGTACTGTGAGAGTATGCATACTTCTTTGTATTAAAATAACTATATGTATAAAGAAAAAATCATAGAGTTTGTCGAACTATTTTTGTTGAGCTAGAATTTTTCGTTAGTGGGACGAATTTGGAAGTTTGAGTTTATAAAAGCTATTATTTATGTTTATGTTTTTTAACAACTTTAGATTACTATTCCGTCATTTTTAACTTCTAAATCTTCAATTTTTATCGACAACATGTATAAAAACCAACGAGGAACTAAACAAAATAAACATAAAGAGAAATTAGTTAAAGAAATATTATGAGTTGGAGAGAGACCAATAATAAAAAGTGTAAAAAAGGGTTATACAAGAGAGTTCGGTAAAGGAATTTGGATCACTTTAACAAGTCAGTAAAATATAAGAAAAAAAAGTTAGTGATAGCATACCTTAACTAACATTTGAGTGTGTATTAGTGTCCACGAGATTTATAATGTAAATCTTTCAACATCGATTATCCAAAAAATAAATAGTGATAAAAAAATTATTTGGAAATAGAAAAATGTTAGGTAAAAAGTAGTTAGGAAGATGAAAGTATACTTTCAAATATAACATGGACAAGTTATATACCAAACGTAAGTGTGCCTTATTTAATTATGTGCCACCAACATAGTTAGATGAATAAATCACTCATTGTAATCTCAAATGTTGAAAGTTTGACCTCTCACACGTAATCATCAAACAAAAAGAAAACAAACATTTTAATATGTGTTACAAATATCCAACAGGAACTAAAATGTCTAATTAAACCATACCTCTTCTCTAGCGAGTATGTATTCTTTTTAGTTTTATAACTTCAATTCAAAACTACGTATTCATACTAATAAACATAAAGTTTTATCTCAAAACTAATTGAAAGTTATCTATTTAAAAGAATCGTACATTTCACTTAAACATTATTCAATACAAGATTTTTAATAAGAAGAGTACGAAAGTATCGTGGGAACTCAGCTTGTTGTCGAATGTCAACAAATTATAATAAGTCTATATGGAGAGAGAGATGGTATTAAATACATCTTCGTATGAATCTCAATATTTCATCCCATCCATAGTTGACTTCTATGCCATCTTTCTATTCCTATTTATTTTTAGTGATTGACTTTGTAAAGCTATTGAATAAAGTCAAGTTGTAATATTTTTGTTAGGCACCAAGCTATGAACTAATGAATTAAATTGTTAGGAAATCATGACTCGTAAATTAGATTTGTATGTTGTTTTATTTCTAAACTTTTGGTTATAAAATAATATTGATTTGATATTGAAAATGTTGTTTAAGTTATTTTCTAATAGAAGAAATTTATTAGGTTAGTTGTATGTCAATAGTATTCATTATTATATTGTGTTTGCACGTGAATGCAATTAGTCAAAATCATACGAATACGACCTAATTGATCATACTAGTTTTTTTATAACTAGAATAGAAATTTGAAACTTAAAAAGTAGAATCAACTTATTTGAATAAACATTTTTCAAAAAATATTTGCAAAAATAATCCTTCAACATCCTACCCTTTGAACCCTATGTTTGGTCCACCACTCTCATTAGTTCTTAATGTAGCAAAACAATAAACGGGACACTTTTAAGTGTAAACAAATTTGTAACCTTTAAAATTTGAAGAAGGTAATATCAATCATTAGAAATAGTATTGTTTTTCTTTCAAGTAAAGCTTAGCTCAAGGGTAATTAGTATGATATTACATCCGAGAGATATAGGATTTGAGTCCCTAAACCTCCAATTATTGTACTAAAAGAAAAGAATTGTCTTTTCATGTTAACATTAAATTCTCATCTAACTTTAAGAAGAAAAAAAATAATATTAAAGAATGTAAGATGAACTATAGAAAGATTATAACACGATGTTATAAAAATTCTTATTTTCAAAAGATATATTAAAAAAAATATTTATTTTGAAAGTTATATTAGACTTTTGATACTGAAAAGATAGATGGGGAATTGACAAAAATAGGCCAAAAATGGGGTAGAAATAGAGTTTTAGGATTGATTGTAAAAAAGTTGAGATTTAGGATAAATTGGAGGTGAAATGACGAAAATACCCTCTTTTATTTTCCTTTCTCTTTTCTTCTTTTTCCTTTTCTTCTTTTTCCTTTTCTTCAACCCGAAGACAGAAGGCCGTTCAAAAGAAAAACGTAAACCAGAGCATTTGAACTCTCCCGCGTCTGCAGTTACCCCCTTCAACTCTCTCCCGCCTCTGGTGAACGTTTTTCTCTTCCGTCCATTTCTTCTCCACTTCCATCCATTTCTTCTCCACGACTCTCCGCTATATTTTCCGATTTCAACTTGTTCACGGAACATCTCCATTTCTTCTGCACGGGTCTCTGTTTTACTTTCGACTTCATCTCCGGCGGACGCTTCTCCACTTCCATCCATTTCGATTTCAGGTTTGTTTTCACCGGACCTCTCCATTTCTTATCCACTCCTCTACATTGGCAGTGCCGTATCCATCATCTTTGAAGTCAAGTGAGTAATAAAATCTCAGTTTTTTTTTAGAGTTAGTCTGTTGTAGCTTATTTATTATTACAGTATTCCATCTTGTTTGTTTAAGTTGTCTGTTGAGATGTGAGTTTTTTGTTTCTGGCACATTTTAGAGAAGAAATGCATGTCATATGCACACAGACATAGAGAACCGTGGGAGCCATTCTGTTTTTAGGAAGAAAAACCATTTCCTTTGCAATGTACTGTAATAATAGAAAAACCATACCTTGGAGTTTAGAACTTGAATTCGAACATATATTTGGTATCCCATATAAACTCTGCAAAGTTACCAGTACAATAGATATGTGCTAAACATGCATTCTAAAGATTGTATTCTAAAGACATTATCATAAGCTGCATTGTTGAAAGACCATTTCCTTTGCCTTGAATTTTTCCATCATCTCACACCTATCAGCACCTATCTCTCACCTTCCAAAATTTTGAGTAGAAGTCCCAATATAAGAGTGTTAACTTCCTAAACCGTTTAGAATGCATGTTTAGCTAGTCTACTAGGTGTTAAGGCTTTAGGGTTAGCAATTGTATTAGACTTAGCAACTTTGCCTTGAAGTTTTCCATCATCTCGCACCTATCAGCACCTATCTCTCACCTTCCAAAATTTTGAGTAGAAGTCCCAATATAAGAGTGTAAACTTCCTAAACCGTTTAGAATGCATGTTTAGCTAGTCTACTAGGTGTTAAGGCCTTAGGATTAGCAATTGTATTAGACTTAGCAACTTTGCCTTGAAGTTTTCCATCATCTCTCACCTATCAGCACCTATCTCTCACCTTCCAAAATTTTGAGTAGAAGTCCCAATATAAGAGTGTTAACTTCCTAAACCGTTTAGAATGCATGTTTAGCTAGTCTACTAGGTGTTAAGGCTATAGGGTTAGCAATTGTATTAGACTTAGCAACTTTGCCTTGAAGTTTTCCATCATCTCTCACCTATCAGCACCTATCTCTCACCTTCCAAAATTTTGAGTAGAAGTCCCAATATAAGAGTGTAAACTTCCTAAACCGTTTAGAATGCATGTTTAGCTAGTCTACTTGGTGTTAAGGCTTTAGGATTAGCAATTTTATTAGACTCACCTTCCAAAATTTTGAGTAGAAGTCCCAATATAAGAGTGTTAACTTCCTAAACCGTTTAGAATGCATGTTTAGCTACTCTACTAGGTGTTAAGGCTTTAGGGTTAGCAATTTTATTAGACTTAGCAACTTTGCCTTGCAGTTTTCCAGCATCTCGCACCTATCAGCACCTATCTCTCACCTTCCAAAATTTTGAGTAGAAGTCCCAAGATGCTAGTGCATCCATGTTTAGTAAGTCTCTTATGCAATTATATTTAATTAGTTTTTTTTTTATGCAGGTTTCAGTATGGCTTCGACATCAACTAACGGTCCCATGTACAAGATTGACCCTGCTCATCATTTTCAGTCTATAGTAAGTAGTTTATCACATTTAGTAAGCAGGTTGACTATGTTGTCGGATCAAAACAAGACTGTCAAGATCCTTGGGTGAATGTTGATTACATTTACTCTCCATTCAATATCCATGGCAATCATTGGATTCTATTATGCTTGGACTTGGTACGTTGTCAAGTTAAGGTATGGGATTCGCTTCCGTCGCTGACGAGTGCCGAAGATATGAGAAGCATATTAGAGCCAATTCAAGAGATGGTGCCAAATTTGCTCGATGCTACTGGATTCTTTGTTAGGAGAGGCGGATCATCAACACACAAGGAACCTTGGCCACTTGTCATTGTCGACTCCATTCCACTTCAACGCAACAATAGTGATTGTGGTGTATTTACAATTAAGTATTTCGAATATGAAGCTTCTGGTTTAGATGTAGCTACATTATGTCAAGAAAACATGTCATATTTTAGAAAACAATTGGCATTTCAATTATGGACCAACAATCCCATGTATTGACTTTTAGTTTCAACTTTTGAAGGAATTGTATATGTTCCAAACTATGTACATAAATAGTTTTATATAATGGAATGAATACCATTTTTGTTTTTTGGTATGCAATTTTTATTTCATTATCTTGGAAAATTGTAAAGTGTGCAGAACTTTTATATAATGTACAACAATGCAGGTGAGAGCAACATTCTCATGCTCTTAGAATTAGGAAGGCCAATTTATCCCACAATGTATGAAAATGGAGAGAGATGAGAGAAAAATGAAATATTCTTTTTGGAAGTGAGAAAATGGAGAAAATGGTTTTCAAAGGCCGGTGGAGACCATGGGAAGAGCTTGAGAAAGAAATTTCAAGAAAACGAATTAAAGAATGGAAAAGGAAGAAAAAGGAAATTTCGTGAAAATGAAACACCAGAGGGAGGGATGAGAGAAAAATGAAACATTTTTAGAAAGTGAAAAAACGGAGGGAGAAGGAGAAGGAGAAGAGAGGATTCATAAATTGATTTTAGGATATTTTTTAACTTGAGGGTAATATAGACTTTTTCCAACTAATTTGTCCTAAAAGTCATCTTTTTTAAAATTCATCTCAAAACTCTTTACATCCTTCCAAATTATCCTATTTTTGATAATTCCCCAAGATAGATTTGAATGTCTATAAAATGTGAGAGATTTTCAAAGGAGGAGAGTTGTTTGATTTGAAAAGAAAATGGTGGGTTGATTATTCACAATTGATTAACAAAATATTAAAATGTACTTGAAAGTCCATAAGATTACTTTTCGGTTTAATCATATTAAAAAATGGAAAATGATAGTGAAATGAAAATGAAGATTAATGTGAAATGAAAGCAGGGCTGACAAAAATCTCATCCAAACATCATCTAAATCCAATCCTATCGCAGTTGGGAAGCGCGCCGAGAAGAAAGTCTCAATCTTGAATTCACTAGGATCATCCTCATTCCTAAATCCTAAGACCCTTTTTTTGTTTTTGTACCCAGTGATTTTTATCTCCGACCAATCGGTAAAAATGGCGCTTAAGGTCTATGCAGATCGAATGTCACAGCCATCGCGCGCCGTCCTCATCTTCTGCAAGTAAAATCTCTTCCCTTTTCCATTAATTTTGCTTCCCCTCGTAATTGGGTATTTGATATATATGTGTATATATATATTTCTTCGTTTAATGGCGTTTTAGGGTCAACGGGATTGCTTTTGAGGAGGTGAAGGTAACCTTGTCCAAATTTGAACACCTGACTCCTGAATTCAAAGGTGGGTCAATAGAGACGTGGGTCTATTACCTTCAGTTTCTTCATGTTCTTTATAATTTAAGATGTAATTGGCTTTTAGTGTCGTTGTGAGTTCCAACGAGATGAGTCTCTGGAATTCGTACTTTGGTGAAGAGGGAGGGCAAAATGTTGTTGATTGGTTGAAAAATGAAACCATGATTTTTCTTGTGTTACTTCTTCTATTTGCCCCCTGCTCTGTATTTTTTTTTTTTTTTAATCTCTAATGGACTTTTGGGTTTTGCTTGTAGAGATCAACCCAATGGGAAAGGTTCCCGTCATTGTTGATGGAAGATTTAAGCTGTTTGAGAGGTATGTTTTGAACATTTTTGTAGATATTGCGATCTCTCAAGAACAAGGGATAAAAATCTTACTAGTAACACCTCAATTATTTTTAAGATTTATGATTGAACTTGTGTATTGATATGGTTACTATGTTAATTTTAATATTGTGCATTGCTTCATTTTCTTTTGGCAGTCATGCTATTCTTATCTACATTTCTTGTGCGTTTCCTGGTGTGGCAGATCACTGGTAAGTGATTGCTCATATCTCACTACTGTTTTGCAGCTTTCTCTGTTAATACAAATCACTTTTGGCTAGAATTCTAATGGATATTCGTTGCCTAAATTAGTGTCCTTAAAAGGAAGGAGGGTAGATTTGATCTCTGTTGGTATTTGGTTCAACAGCCCTTTTCTTGCTTTGAGTTATGATCTTATACTTCGAGTGTAGATGATTTAGTGCCTTATTTTTTATTTGTTATGTTTCAAGAAAAGGTAGTTTAGACTTTAGTGCTTGGTTGAACCCAGCAACTTAGTTCCCTACAGAAGTGCCAAGTTCTTGCAGATTATGGTCAATTGAAATAAAAATATTGTTCTTTGCATTGTTGTAGCTGTGGGTTTTATTTTATATATGAATTCAGTTAATCTCTCGTGTGTGTATATTTAGCACCTATGATTGTAAGCTTAAGAAATTTCAATAAGCTCAGCTCTTGTAACAGAATTTCTGTTCATGTTATTAGGTATCCAGCTGATCTTTTCAGGAGGGCTAAAATACATTCAGTATTGGATTGGCATCATTCTAACTTACGTAGTGGTGCAGGTATGTAACTCAAAAGATGTTTTTTCTTTCTGATAATTCTAAATTCATTCTAACTTCTTCATACCATAGCTTTTATATTGAGTAGATAAAGCTTTCTTTCATATTTACAATGGTTATAATGGGGTTTCACGTGTAAGAAAGACTCATCACAGAACAAAAAAATAATCCCACAAATATAATCGCTTACTAATTACAGCTTATATTAATAAAATAAAAATTAAAAAAACTAACTTTAATCAAATGTATATAACCAACCGTTCATATTCGCATAGATTGGGGAGAAGTGTGCCACAGGGACTTATTTTTTCTTGTTTTTTTATCTTTTCCAGCTCCATTAATATTCAATACTGTTCTTGCACCTTTGTTCGGCCGTCCTCTGAATCCTCAAGCAGCTGCTGAAGCTGAGAAGCTGTTATCCAAGTCGCTTTCAAAAATTGAGTCATTTTGGCTGAAGGGGAATGGGAAATATTTGCTAGGTGGCCTCAAACCATCCATAGCTGATCTTAGTCTGGTTTGTGAAATTATGGAACTAGAGGTACAGTACACACACTGGTGCAAATACATCTAATTGCTTTTTTTGAGATCACTTCAAGACCTTCAAGAAAAACCAATTTCATTGTTTACTTTCTGAAGGAGCTCGTAGAACCAACCAGTAATCGGTTTGCCAGCCCTTTCTTTTCATTTGTTAAAATCTACAAAAAGTTTTAGGACGGAGCTTATACTTATTATGTTGCAAAACAATCCCATATATCGCCTTCATCCCTGTTTGGTTTTCACTTGATCTAATGGTAGCAAGGATTTTTTAATATGCAGCTTTTGGACGAGAAGGATCGGAGTCGTATTCTAGGTCCACACCCGAAAGTGAGGGAGTGGATTGAGAATACTAGAAATGCTACAAACCCACATTTTGACGAGTTTCATAAGATTCTCTTCAAGCTCAAGGAAACTCTACAAAAGCAGCACTCCCTGAAACTGACTTCAAAAATTTGAAGTTTTCTTAACACCCAACTGTTGTAGGACCAGAAAGGTTGTCCCGTGAAATTAGTCAATGTAGTTGACTCATACACTCACGGATATCAAAAAGAAAAAAAAAGATGTGAAGTTTTAGGTGTTTGTCTTGTTAATGCAATAGAATAAATGCCATAAAAGGAAAGGTGTGAAGATGATTATGAATGTAAGTAATCTGTTGGGTTACTTTTGATAGATGAGGAAGAACTTGGTTTGATCTGTGTAATCCAAACGTCCCACAGTTTCATTTATAGATTATACTCATTTTGTACATCTTCAATTATTCCATTTCTTTTTTCCTTCGTGAACTCTAAACTCAAACATTAGAGGTCAAATTCTAGAGATTGAGGCTGTGAAGAGATGAAATTTCTGCAGTGGTAGGTGAAAGGCGAAAGCTTTTAGAGAAATTAATTACGAGTAGAGTGAAAAATGTTGGAAAAATAAATTTTTTGTCTGCATAATAAAATCATCTAAACTCTAATATAAAATTCAACAAATTGTTGACTAATGGAAAAGAAACATATAAATTTCAAATTTTGTATTGAAATCATAGGCTTAGTACACTTTATGGTTTTGAATTTTAGATTTGACATCTATTTGTTAAATGAAGTTTCAAAATCAAAAGTTGCATTTAATTTCCTATTTTTTTTAAAAAAAGATGATTATTTGACCATTAATTGGAGATTTGTGTAGGGAGTACCATTTTTAGGGGTCTAATTAAAATTTGGCACAATATTCAAATTTACTCGAAAACAGTCTTTTGACTGACGAATTCTCGTTTTTGGTTCTAGCTTCCTTTTCTAGCATCTGGTTCTAGCTCTAGCTCTTTTTTTTCTAGTTTGATCATTAGGCCGTTTTTCTTTATTATTTTTTTGTTCTAGTTTCTCATTCGAGTTCCTCGTCAAATACAAGTACAATTTTTTTTCTCTTTATTCAGATTCTTCTTTTTGTTTTGATCTCTCAGCTTATTGCTTCTTCCTCTTATTCTTCACCAGACATACAGCTAGTTTTTCATTATGAAAAAGTAGAACGAACAAAAAAAAATTGAAGAACAAAAAGAAGAAAAACATATTAGATGATGACGCAAAAAAACAAAAAGAAACGGAAACAAAAAAGAAGAAAAAACGAGAGAGAGAGAAAAGAAAAAAGAAAAAAGCAGAAAAAAGTTAACAAAAAGAACGCACAATGAGGAAGGGAGAAAGATGGGTTTTAATTTCATAGGATGATGATATCAACAGTAGAAGGCCAAATCTCTTTTATTTTTTTAACTCTGAGGTTATTTTTCATTTGGAGACCCTTATGAGTCCTTTGTACAATTATTTCCATTAGGGGTAGGGGCCATGCAAAAAGCATCCGATGTATCAACCACGACCGCCATGGCGAATGGCGACACTGACAGTATTCATGAGAAATGAGAGAAGGAAAGAAGAACAGGAAAGAAGAAAAGAACAGGGAAGGAGAGAACAATATTACCAAAACATTGCTTATACTTTTATTTAATTTGTCAAGTCACCAATATACTCATAATTTAATATTATCTTTCCCTCAGTCAACTAACAGTTAAATGAGTTCAAAAAATATTCAAAACTCTGAGAATAAAAAAAAAAAAAAAAAAAAAGGACAAATTGGATATCTCAAACCCAATATTAAAATCAAAATCAAAAGTGGGAGACATGGGAGTTTTTAGACAGAGATGAACATATTCATTTGTATTGATTATGGCAAGCAACAAAGAGAGGAAACCTCCTTAAATGCTTTCATTTAACTATTTCAACATTAAGGGCATCCTCCCTACAGCATCTAACGCATTTATGCAAGAACTTCATTTCTCTGGCGCTCAGTCATAGCATATACAAGAACAAAGAAATAAACTCAAACCACAAAAAGTAGTATTACATTTTTGTATATATATCTATATATATCTATATATCTAATTTATATATCTGATCATCTATGTGTTAGCTCAAACCTCATCTATGATGAAAGTGCAAGTTCCGCCCAAGCAAGAGAAGAAGCTTTCAACTCAACAGAGAATGAGGTATCAATTCTGGTCTCTAACATGCTGCATAAGTCCTGCATACAAATCAGCTTGGCTGGCTGTGGATGAATGCAAAGATTTACAACCTCACATATCGTCCTCAGATCTTCATCTGCAAAATGCTTCACTTCTGGGTCTACCAAGCAGGACATCCCATCTGGTGATTCGAGGTATTCCTTGGCCTGATGAGAACAGGACAGGTTTTTAGTTTTTTAGAATATAATCAGTGGTTTAGCATTGTTGTAACAACAAAGTTTCTGTCAAAAAGATTGAAGATAATTGAGTTTCTTACCCAGTCTACTAAGCATTCTTTGTCCTTACAGTATGGAGGTCTCCCACTGACTACTTCCAGTAAAAGAACACCAAATGCGTAAATGTTACTTTCTATGTCGAGATGACGTGGTTCAAGCGAACTTGGAAGAATACATTGAGTGACTTGGTTTCCAATGGAGCCTGAGTTCTTTTCAGACCTTGAAAGAATGGTCTTCCAGCTTTCAAAGTCAACCAGCTGCAGTTGAAGCCAAGAAACCTCTCATTAAGATCCAAGGATTATAAGAGATCGTTTGTAAGATTGTAAAATAGCAGGGAACATATTTCAGCAGTTTGTATACTGGCAGAACCTTGGGTGAGAAGTCATCTGTAAGATATACAGCACCCGAATTCAACTCTGATATAGTAAATGGTGGTTGAAGTTCACTATGAAGATACTTAAGTCCGCGGGCCATGCCCAGAATTATATTCATGCGACGTGTCCAGGATAAACAACCTTCTCCATCTGCAAGCACACAACAGTTATCTCCAAAGTAATGAATTTGGTTAAGGTAAAAGAAAAAAGGGACTCGACTTACAATGAAGGTGCTCATATAACGTGCCATTTGATGCATATTCAAAAACCAGCATCCTAGTAAATGGACTGCTTTCTTTACAATAGCCTAGCAACTTTCCTACGTTCTCATGATTTAGTCTTGCTAGATCTGCCACCTGAAGAGGAATTGAACAAAGACAACCATTCAATTGATTTAGCAGCTCTCCGGGATTCAATCATACACATGACGGTTCAAAAATCTTCCAAAATGAGTACTTCAAGGAACTTAGAACTACAGCTACAGTTGTAGATGATCATACCTCTCGCTGAAAATAAAGCTCGAGATAGTCTGTCCAGTTTTCTTCTTTAATGCATATTGAGATAACAGCAATCTCAGGTCCACCTTTCATGGTGCCCTTGTACACTATACTATCTGGTGAGGAGCCAATAATATTACTGAAATCTTCACAGGCTACTTCAAGCTCTTGCCTGCTGATGCTTGGCACATCTTTCAACATCTCAGTGTCTGTCAATAAATCATAAAAGTTTAAGCACGTTTACAACAAACAAAGAGGTAGCTACATCGACACAAAGAAGTTTAAGCTATGAAGCATACCGATGTGAAGGGTAACATGGTCCTTCCCACTTGAGGATTTCTTCCATGGGATGATGATCGAGGATTTTCCGTTGCATCTCCGAAGAGAAGTGATCACAGCAACTATAAATAAAGAACCCGTCGTGATTCCAGTGATGATTTCAAGGGTTAGAAGCCAGGCAGGTTTTGGAGCTCTTTGGTGTTTCGAAGCATGTTCAACTGGTGCATGCTTAGAGCTGCCTCCTGGATGTGATTGAGCAGGAGAAGCACCAGCACCTACAACAGAAAATTGCAATCACAAACTTCAGTGACCGGAATTCAGTTGTTAATAGCTGTTGGCGATGACCATTAATCAGATGTAAGGTAGAAATTCTGAGAAATGAACTGGTTGCATATTTGAGTGTTCAAACCCAAGGCCTTTGCATAAATATATTAAACCACTTCCATTTCTAGCTTAGAAACCCAAATATAACGGTTTGACAACTTGGAACCAACAAGACCTGAATTAGCTGCATGTCTGTGTGTTACTTCAAAATATTGGTCTATAAAATTCTAATATAAACCTAGGAAAACAACTAGAAGCGTACAGTATATCCACCTGCACAGGCTTATATACATAAAACTATGTAGTATTAAGTTATCACGGACGTCATATTTCTTAGCCATCAATATTATTTGTGGTTTTACAAATATCAAAAAAGCTATTACCCCCCAGTTCTTTCAGTAAACCATAATAAGGAATTAGTGGATGATTTCTTGTCTTCCCCACACACTCTTCCGTCTGGTTATTTGTCTTAATTCAATGTTTCCAATACAAAAAAAGAATATACATACATACATAAATACATACACATATATAGACACACACACAGAGTAAGAAACAAGATCAATCTTACCACATTGAGCTGCAGTACGCTGTTTAGGATCATTGTATTGAAGACAGTTCCCTTGAAAACTTGACCTGTAACGGATGTAATCAGCAAAAGATAAAGAATGAAGTAACTAGTATTTATGATGAAAGAAAACCTGGAGAGATTACTTTGGGAGATGGTCCTCTAAGCACTTGGGTATTTTCCCAACAAAGAAATTGTATGAAAAATCTGCAACCTTGAGCTCAGTTAAGTGACAGAATCCAGGTGCATTTGGAGCATACCTGAAACGTGATGATAAGAGATGAGGGACAGACGACTAAAATAGATTGTTAAAGGGACCTAAAACTTAGAATTGAGTTCCCAAACAGGTTTATTCAGTCATTAAGAAGACACAAACTTTGAAGGGGAACAGAGAATCTTTTCAACTTCATCATGATGTCAACATAATGAACATAAAGAACATGTCATCCCACCTGCTTCCAATTAGACATGTAAACATTACCTTCTATGCATATTGGATGTATACTTTGAATTGTCACCATCTGGAATAGATCCTTGAAGTTTATTCCTATCAACCCTAAGTTCTCTGAGGTATCTCAAATTTCCCAGCTCAGGGGGTAGCTTCCCAGTCAACCCGTTTGATTCAAAGTTGCTGCAACAAACAATAAAGAGAAAACTAAAAGGGTAAGAAAAGTTCATGGAGAAGCAAGTTCAAAGCTCAATCAAAAGAAAAATGAAGTTAACTGCTTTCACATTTTCAGAATATCTGTTAAACCCCCAATTTCTGAGGGAATCGGGCCAGAGAGTCGATTTGTTCCCAAATCAAGGACCTTAAGTTTCTTCAATAATCCCAGCTCCTTGGGAATTGTTCCAAGAAGATTGTTGTCATGAAGATACAGTTCTTGCAGGAAGCTTAGTTGACCCAAGCTTGGTGCTAGAAATCCTTTCAGTGATGCCCTAGAAATGTCTCTGCAACATCAAACCGAATTCAGTGTCTTAAATTCAATCAATTATAGCTGAATGCAGAGCAAAATAAAAGGAAAAAAGAAACGTACTCACAGCTTTATAACATGGCCTCCATCTGGAGAACAGGCAATTCCAGACCAGTTACAGGGATTTTTTTCAACTTGTAAATCCCAATTTGAAAAAACTCGAGTTGGGTCTTCAGATATTTGATCTTTGAAGGATTTAAGAGCCGATGCTAGAGAAAAGTAGAAAGCGAAGAACATCCCAGTCACAGGCTATACATAAATTACATTAACCAATTGTAATTCTGAGAGTTTCTTCTTTTTCTTTCTTCTCAGCAAATTGATATAACTTGAGCCAGATATAGAAACATAACTACAAAAATACAGTAAACTTTGATCTAAAAGCAGAAACAGAAGCATGATTTTATCAAGATCCTGATCCCACTACTTGAGTAACACACTAAAACTCTGCATCACTTCACAACACAGGATTTGCTCAGAAACTATTATTTCCACTTACCATTCCTAAACTGACTATCTTTGTGAAGCCAATTCTAAAACAAAACTAAGCATATCATCTCTTGAATTTACCCTTCTAAAGAAATTTAGAAAATATACCAACAAAAGATCAAGATCTAGCAGAGAAGTCCATCTACCTTCATTCAACGCAAAGGAATCACTGGTCACAATAAGAACTGCAGAGATCAGACAGAAAATCTGGACAGAAGCAAAATATCCCATTCTCTCTCAGTTTTCCCAAAGAAGAACAAAACCCAGATAGCTCAATCAACCGGCATTGCCCAAAGAAACGAAAAACCCACAAAACAAAATGAAGAAGAAGAGTGAAACAGCCTTAGGAATTCGATGAAGTAGGGGATGTTGTTCTTATCAAGACAATAACTCTGCATCCTACTAAAACTTTAATCTACTAATTCAAGAAGTGGGTTCAGGTTCAATACAGAGATAGAATCAGTAGATTAGAAGTAAATGAGATGAAACACAGAACAGGGAAGACTTCATTACTCGCAAAAAAAAAAAAAAGAAAAAAAGAAAAACTAGCAAACCAGAGAAAAGAGAAGAGAAGTTTTGCAATATGAAGAACACTTAAGTTAGTGAAACTTGGATTAGAAGAGAGGTTTTGAGGAATAGTAAAAGAGGGAGAAGGGTTGTTGAAGAAAATGAAAAGGGTTGTGAAATTGGAAGAAATGAAAGCGATGGATAGAACTTTTCGGTGCCAAATCTGGAGTTTTCTGCAGCTCCTCACTCACTCACTCACTTTGATTTGGCGGTTCCTATTTGCTTTTTCTTTAAAATGAAACCATTGGTCCATTACAGTGATTCTTCCTATTGCTTCTTCTTCTTCATCTTCTTCTTGTTGTAGTGACAGTGGTTGGCTTGGAATTAGATGGCCTAAGACTCCATAAACATCATCTTCTTCTTTTCTATTCTGCTAATGATTGCATTACATTACACAAGACATTTGTTTAATTTTTCTTCCCTTAATTAACTCTTTCATGGAATTTTCTTTCCACATTATCTAATCTTGTAATTGATTGGGTTTTCTTTTCATCTTCATTCTTTCTCTATATATATTAAATCTTCATCAAAAAAATTAATATGATATAATTTATATTAATTTGAGATCAAACGTAAAAATTATCACCAAATTTACAATATTTTGTTATATTTATAAATTTTTTCAACCCTTTTTCCTTTACAATAATTTTTCTTTTTTTTACCTTATATGCTAAAAATAGTTCAAATTTCAAAAATCATAAAAAAAATGTTTATTTATGAATTTAGATTTTTTTTCTTTTTCTTTTTTGTGCTTTTATAACTTATTTTTCTAAATTTTTATCGAGTAATACACAATTTTTATTTCTAACTTTTAAGTAAAAAAGAAAAAAATAATTTTTCTCGCCATTTGATTGTTATACTTTCAAATTAATAACATTTTAGTCTATAGATTTGTACTAAACTAGTCAAAATCGTGAGAGAAAAGTATTCCAAGTTGTAGGCCAAATTTTATTAGACAACTCAATTCTTACTTTATAAACAAATTAGATTCTTAATTATTTTATAAATACAAATGTTATTAAATTTTATAAATACTTTTTTTAACAATTCTGAAACTCTACCCAACGAAATCACAAAAAAAAAACCTTTTTATGAAAATTCATGTTTATATGTACCTAATATTTTAGGTCATTTTCAGTTTGATGCTTTAATTTTCCAAATTTGTCGATTCTTACATTGAATGTATTAAAATTCAATAACTTCAATTTATTGAATCTATTAAATTTGTCCATTTTTCTTTAAATTGCTAAATTAAAATCTGTATGTCAATATTCAATTTAATTTTCGTTCAATATTTGTTAACATAGACATGTTTTTTTAAAAAATAAATATTAACATTCATTTAAATACTCTTAATCCGTAGATTAGAAGTCTCAAACTTCTTGACTTCAGAACAATAAACATTTACACATATCTAATTATTTGAATTCAAAATTGAGTATATTAAAAAAATTACAAGTTGATTATTATATAAAGAAAGAGAGAAAACAATATAATTAAAAAAGAAAATTGAAAGGAAACATCATATCAATAATATCAAGTACAATAAATATTTAAATGTATGGTTGTTGTTTGCTAGAATTTATAATAATTAACTTAGCATATGATATGACCCACTCATAAACAACTTTAACGCTTTGGTCCACCCCTTTGCATAATCAAACACCGTCTATGTTTAAATAAATCGATATTAATTCATATTCAAATTTCATAAATAGAAAAAAAGAAAAGAAATATGGACATACCGATTGATAATTTTGACTTAAAAAACGAATTATTAATCAAACTAAATACTATCCAAGAAGAAGGAGAGTGATCCATCCAATCAACTCATTTCTAAAAAGCTTTTGAGTAATAACTAAAATTTGGTGCTTTTGTTTTATTTATTTTCTGTTGGGTAAGAAATAGAAAAGATATTATGATAAAATAGAAAGTCTTAATAAATGATTAAGAAGAAGGATATTTGGTTTGATTTAGGTTTATGATATAGAAAAGGCATTAATTTTATGTTAATCAAATTTGAGGAATAAGAGAAGAGAGACATAGTGATTACTTGCCCAAACATGAAGCAACCCTCTCAATCATAATGCTTCCAAGCAACACACTCTACAAATTAATAATAACAAAGCAGCCACCATAATTAAAAACAAATTACCCTACTTTGCCTCCCTACCTCTTTTTTTTTTCTTTCTTTATTTCAATCAAGTTTACATATAATATTGATATCGATAAATATTTCTAAAAAATATTGGATATATTCATGAATATTTAATATTGATATGGATCTCTTAGATTTACGGATATATCGTAATCTATGCTTTCAAAGAATAAAAGTGATTTTATTTCATTATATATTAACTCATCCGCTAATTGGATAGAGAAAAAAAGAAAAAGAAAATAACATAAACAGTGAAAAGAAGAGGAATGGCATTGTCCAAATTAAATGAAAATTTGGTAGATAAGAGAAGTAGTGAATAGTTTGTGAAGATTTAAATGATTTGAAATAGGAATAAGAACTTTATATTATAAATTTTTTTCATGGATTCTTAATGTCACAATGGGCCAGAGAGGAAGAAAAGTCAAAAGTTTTTTTCTTTTTTTCTTTTTTTTTTTTGTTTTGGGAATAAATTAGAAAACATATTGATATTGGAAAGAATGTGATGTGAAATAGGGAGGTGGTAGGCCATTTGTATTTTTTTAAAAAAAGAGCCACCAAGCAAGCCATGTTCATTTTTATTAAAATTAAAGGACTTTGCTTTTGTTCTTAATTTGCAATTGTCTTCAAACATTACCTTTATTTACTTCTACATTAAGAACACACCTTTTTCTTTTCTTTTTAATATGGGATTTTGGTGGATTAATAATTATAATGTTGGAGGAGACAGTTTATTTATCGAAATTTAGCTTATAAAAATTTGATTCATTTACTTTTAATTTTGTAGAAAATTGAGTTACTAAACTTTAATTTATATATTTTTGGGTCTATTTTGTGATAAAACTCCATCAAAATTAGCCCAACTTTTTAATATGAGTATTGAAGCCATCGCTTATTAGTAAAATATGGAGTAAAAATTGGAAGGGGATTTGTGTTGAAGTAAATTATTTAGAAATGAATGGTGGCATAATGTTGCATTTTGTTGATAAATTTAATATTTAAGAATTAGAAGCATATGGGACAGATAATGTCAACTTTTGAGTTGTGATCCTGTGGGTGCTTTTCAAGGTAAGCTGTCTTCTTCATAATCAATTCCATTAATGTAATATTCAAAACCAACCAATCTTCATTTCTAATTTGCTTAATTCACTACCACAACTTTACAACTTTTTAATCTCTTTATGTATATTTACCTCAAAATGTTATAATTTTTTACTTTTGACATTTGACTTTGGTTTTTAAATAATTAAATAGTGACAAAAAAAATTTAACACCAATAGTGAAATAATGACTTTAGTGAAATTTAACACCAATAGTGAAATTAAATAGTGACTTTAGTAGTGACAAAAAATAGTGAAATAATTAAATAATTATTATAAATTTAACACCAATGATCAAAAGTAAATTAATGGCATTATTATCTTTGGATATAAGTAGTAGAAGTAAGGAAGAAAGAAGGGTTTTAAGATTTACACAAAAGTTGTAATTATTTTCTATTATTGATTCTTTCTTTTTCCATAATTGTAACAAAATGCTCTGAAGAATTTTCCATATGCTTCATTTTTTAGGCCATAGATTTTGAAGATAGATCAGCCCAAAACGCTTTTAGGTTTACCACTCAAAGATATAGCCCAAAAAGTTATGTACAAAGAAACAGCCTTCTTTTCTAACAATTTTGAACTTTAGAAATATAAAATATAAGGTTGCAAAATAAAAAAAATTGCTTGAAAATATTTTCAAATTATAATTGGAAATTTTGCTAATATTTGACAATTTTGGAACTTAATTAGGAAAAAATGGAAAGAAAGTATTTGGAAATTTTCTTTTTCGTCTAATGGCATACAAGGAAGAGCGAGAATATTTATATATATATTTTTGTTTATAAATACTCGCAAAGGTAAACATGATCATCTATTTCGTTCAACGTGAATATAAATAATCATAATAATAATATTTGTAATTTAATTGGGTGTCTAAAAACAACTTATTTATTAATTTAAATAGTTTTAATAAATTATTTAACTTATATTTACCTATTGATATCAATATTTTGTTGATATATCTATAATTGAAAAAAAAAATACTATAATCCTTGCATGTAAATTTTTTATATAGACATAGATAGAAACATTAATTATTGATCGTGACAACAATCTAACATCTTATATTATATAGTACATGTAAAAATGCAGCTGTATTCTCATATTAATTAATCAAATAAGAAGATGGTCACAAATATATAATTCAGATTAACGATTTATTAAACGAACAAAACTATTGAAATTTTATATCAAAAGTGGAGAATATATACCATCTCAACTGAAATGTGTAGATATAGTTGCAAGGAGTTGAAAAATTGGATGGTGTTAGTTAATGGAAATGGTTATTATGTGAAAGAAGAGAGGCCATTATTCTGCCACTAATGACCTCATGAAATATTAAAATTAATGTGTTAAAATAATATCTTTAAATTAAGTGGTGTCATATTTATTTATGCATATGTTCAAACCAATTTACGCCATTTTGATTAATTAATTTGATCACGACACAATTCACTTTACTATAAGTTTTAATCTATGATGGTTTAATTGAATTATAAACCTATTAAAATCGATCTATTGTTATTTAGTTTTTAATGAATTAGTGGTTCTTACCCATTACGATACATTGAAATTTTTTGAGTATGATTGTTTTGATAATTTAAGTGGGAGAGAAAGACATAACTGAAATTGTTTGTTATAAATGGAACCACAGATATGAGAATCATATTTTACATTTTATCATAGATTGACAAATTGAAATTTCAATTCACTCCAAACAGAGAGAAATGGAGAACACTTCAATCCATTCTTTTTAAGTTTCAACAACCTACCGAAATAGTTTCACTTTCACCAAGATCTCCGGTGGCGGCGGGAGTGGCGGTTTCATTGAAGATCAATCCGATCAGAAAATCGAAAACATCCGTAGCCAGAATAGCGGAAGCCACATCCTCTTTATGAAGCATCCTCTTCTTACTCTGCATCGCAATCATCCACGATCTCTTCGTCAATTCTTCGATGAACAATTCACACGCCTTCGAGAACACGATCGGCGCCTCACCGGAGATCATCTTCACCTCCTCTCCCGATTTCTTCATGATCTTCTTTATCCTCGCTAACGGCAGCGAGTGTGGTCCTGTTTTCCAGTACATCACGCCGGAATATGCCCCCGCTTGCCTCATTGGATCGGAAAACAGCCGGAGATTCTTCGAGATTTCTATTGAAGATTCATGAAAGGAGGATTGTGAATTTATAGAGGTTGTGGAAATTGGAATGCTACTGCGGCCGGCCAGCCTGCTCCTCCGATTAAGGTTACTCAGTCTAATTAACACTTTTTTTTTTGTTTATTTTAACAAATGGAATCATGATTAAGGGAAGGTTTATGATAATTAATTATACTAAACTTATGATTTAAATATTTGTTTTTGTTGGTTAAGACAAATTAGACCTTTTAGGGTGATGTCACTCTCTCGTATATATTAATCATTCAACCTAACATTTTTAATTTAGTGAACTTTGAGGTTTGTATTTACTTTAACCAAACTCTAAAATATTTCAATGTTATAGTTTTTTCTTTCTTTTGACAAATTTTATTTTAAAAACAATTGATTTATTTACCTAATTTTATAATTGATTCATTACCTTCGATTTTATAATAGTTCAAATTTAACCTTCAGTTTTAAAATTTAGGTCTAGTTTGCTAAGATTTTTTTTTAAAGAAAAATTAAGTCTATAAACATGATTGATAGGATTAAAGGTAATAGCAACATTTTTTTTTATAGAATTTAAAAGTGTTAACAAGAGATGGATTATTTGATGGAGATATTTTTTAAAAAATGAATATGGATTATGTATTATGTTATATGTCTATTTAATGTATGTATCTAATATATGCCCTTATTTGATTCAAGACACTTATTTTTTTAAAATTTTAATCTAGCTAGGTTTCAACTTGGGTTTGGACCATGGTTATAGGATGATTATAGATCTCATTACATTAATCATATAATTAATTGTTTAGTGGGACAGTTGATAATGTCATATGAATATGTCATTATTGATTTGAATATATGTTATTACTTAAAGGACAAAATATACCTTTTTAGATTAAAATTTACACACGATTAACAAACAATGATTGAGCTGTTTTTGCAGTTTCATAATTAACCTTGTTATTTCAACTAGCTCTGAAAATTCTTATCCAGATTCGAATCACAAACTTTATGATTATTAATACTCATTTTAATTGAATAGTGTTCGATTTGGAAAATATTGATACTCATTTCAATTGAATAGTGTTCGATTTGGAAAATATTAATACTCATTTCAATTGAATCGGGTTCGGTTTGAAAAATATTGTTTTGCTCTGAAGCATATGGCATATGCTAAAATCCCTAAACTAATGAAAAAAAGTAGGCAGCCAATTTAGACTTTTGAATCTAATTTATTCCTCACTTCTCTCTCCAAGTTGTGAATGTCATGTCATGAAATATTTAAATATGATAGTCATCACACATAGCTTAAGTCATCAAAAAGTATATGCTTGTCACATTGTATTTGTTTATTTGAGTTAACACAAAAACAAATGAATCTTACCTTAACGCATGTAGTTTCAATAGTAAACCAACATTTTTCCATCGTTTTAAAGAAATTAAAAGAAGTTCAACAAAGAATTGATGTTTTATCTAACTTGAATAAAATGAAAAATGATCCAAAATACATGTTCCTCGAGAATATCTCAAGCTATAAAATGACTTTTGAAGTTTATGGCGAGTAAGGATTAAAATATTGATGACATATAGGACATCAAGATTTCAATTGTATAGATATATCAATGGATATATCGGTAAAATATTGACATTAACACCGTTTATAAAATCTTTTTCTATTTATAAAGTTATTAGTATTTCTATTCATATTAGTCAAATTGATGTGTTGTTTTTTGTGTTTTATGAATATTTATAAAAGATGTTGAATATATCTATGATATTTAATATCGATCTGAAGATTGATATTTTCTTTCTTGCTTATGAGTAGATTTGCATAGTCGTCTTTAACCGGCCAGCTAAAGCGACAAAATATAGCTTTTTGAGGTTAGACTAAGACAATGGACTAAATCTATACAAATATTGGTCCATTTTCACTTGCCTATATGATACACTTTGGTCAAACTTTCTTAATGGAATAATTAAGCATTTATGATAAGTAAACAGAACTATTGGATTGAACAAACATGAAGATCTAGTCTACCGTTTTAATGGTTATGTAGGAAACAATTTCTAGAAAATTTTAAACTCATTTATCCGAAGGTGTGATCATCGGTTGGATCAAATCGGTTTGGAAGATTTTGGTGCCGTCGACCATGGGCGGTCGGACGGTCTTTGCCAGTTTAATGCTTCTGATGAACTGATCAAAAAAAAG
This sequence comes from Cucumis sativus, assembly GCF_000004075.3. Classification (NCBI taxonomy): domain Eukaryota; kingdom Viridiplantae; phylum Streptophyta; class Magnoliopsida; order Cucurbitales; family Cucurbitaceae; genus Cucumis; species Cucumis sativus. The sequence continues at coordinate 3,974,876 of NC_026658.2, forward strand.
TGAGAAGAAATAAAGAAAAAACAGTGAGGAGAGAAGAAATTTGTTTATGTACATGTTTCTTTTCCTTTTCAATCATGAGAATAACTATTATCCATTAACTATCATTTTCTCCATATCAAGTTTACAAGAATGGCTGGACATTGATGGAGATCTAACACTGAGCTTTTTCTGTAACCCAACAAGGGCAGGGGTAAACTTTTGAGTGGAAACAAATACAATATACAATTAATTTATTCACTATAGTAAAAGGAGCTTCTCAACTATACAATATATATGGGTATTCAAGTACAAGTGTGTTAGAGAAGAGTTAATTCCTCTTTGCATTCTTGAGATTGCGCACAGTCATTACTAGCTGCTGCCTTTCACCTTCTACTTCTGCAAACTTAAGACTTATCTCTGAATATCTCTCTTGCATATCCTTTAGTTCACTTTCCATCGATTGGTTTTTTTCTTTTAATGTTGACAATTCTGTCAACAGTTTAGCAAGGTTGCCATCTCTATCATCAACAGCAGGTAGTTTTGGCGCTGTTTCAAATGAATTCTTGTTGCTGCAGGGAAAGAGAGGAAATTGGATTCCAACAAGTAAAATCAGAAAGGGGATATAAGAAAGTTATTGAACGTTGGTTGTTTCAAATTAGTACCTATTGACTGATAATTTATTGCTTAAGTTGTCCGCTGTCTTTCTCGTCTCCTCTGATATTCCTCCATGTGAAGTAGTGTCATTTCGATCGTTGGTTACCTGTAAATGAGATGGAAATTGTGGGATACTTAACAGTAGACTTCATTAAATCTAATGTATAATACTTTGAACTGCATTTACATGACTTAATATTTGAACCGTTCTCTAACCTTTTGACATGTTTCCGAATGGTTTAGATCTTCCAGTCTTTTCTCCAACTCTATGATTCTATTGCAGAATTCCTCTTCCTTTTGGAGACATGAGCTCTCTGATGTTTCTAAGGCGCTTTCATTTAGTTTTATCTGTCTCTGCAAGACAATAAAGAGAATTCATGAAGAAAGTCAATTAGCATGTACTATGTTGTCAAATATATAAAACTCCAACCGAGTTCTGTTCTGCTCGAAAGCTCACGTTACCTCGAGGATTTTGATTTTCTCCCTCAAATTTGCAACTTCAGCAGAGCCATTAGAAACTGGGTTTAATTTCTGTTTTGGAGCAGTTTTGTTTCCCCCAGGAGTTGCCCCACGTCCATTGTTATGCTTGAGCTTTTTCTCATAATTATTACATGCCTCCTTCAGTTCACCTTTGAGTTGCAATACCTGCTTTCTAAGTTTCTCTTTCTCCATCTCATCCTCGGTCAAAGAATGCTTTAAGTCATTGCATTCAACTTTGAGATTCTGCAACTCTGATTGTAGAAGTCCCACCAAAGTCTCCTTTTCATCTTTCGCATTCCTCAATTTCTCCAACTCGTCCAGTAATATATTCGATTCTTTTTTCGCCAATACAACTGTACTCTCCAGCTCATTTCTTTCTGTATTTCTTGTTTGTATTAGCTTTTCGGTTTCTATAACTAGTGTCTTCATTTGATCTAATTCTACTCTCATAATCTCTACCTGTCCGGCTTGTTCTTTAAGATTACCATTCTCTCCTATGAGATGGTCAATCTCGGATTTGAGCATTTGGATTTCCTGAGAGGAAGATTCAAACTTCATATCCTCGTTTTTCTTCTGATGTTCGAGTTGTTTGGACTTTGTCTCAAGTTCCGATATCATTTGTGCTATCTGACTTGAGTAGCTCTTGATTTGATGAGAAAGCTCCTGCAATTTTTCCTCATAATTTTCTCTCACAGATCGTAGCTCTTCATTTGCTTTCTGGAGAGCTTCTTCCAAGTGACTTCTCTGTGAGCGAAGCTCGCTAGCTTCTGCTAGTGCTTTCAAAGCCACATTCTCATTTGCCTCAAATGTAGAAGTCATCTGCTTGGACAGTCTTCCAAATTCCTCCTGAAGCTTTTCTGCAGTATGAGCATTTCTTAACCTCATTTTTCTTAAAGCTTCTTCTGCTCGTATAGCCCTTTGCTCTTGCTCAACCTTGGAAAGTGTCATTGCCTCCAAGTCGGCTTCGAAATCTTGCTCCCGCTTCTCAAGTTCTTCCTCCAAGCTTCTGGCATGGGATTGAAGTTCCCTGATTGTAGCTAACGTATTAGAATATTCAGTCGACTGCTGCTTAAGTTCATTTTCGAGACCCTGGATCTTCTTTTCAAGCTCATTTATCGTAGCAGCAGAAGAGGACTCATGCTGTATCTTCAATTGCTCCCGAAGTTGACTTTGCTCCAGTTTTCGGGAAAGATCATGGTTTCCCTGTTTCAATATCTCATAATCAAGTGCAAGCTGCTCCATTTGCATCGCAAGCTCATCCTTATCTCGCATATGTAGTTCTATTTCATTGTAGAGTTCCATCACTTTTTGCTCCAGCACATATGCTTTTCTATCATTCTTTTGATCATTCACAAGATTTTCAAGTGCTTTTAGCTCCTCATCCTCTTCTATTTGACATTTTGAACAAGTAATTTTCATTTCTTCAGCCTTCTTGGACTCCTCGGTATAAAGATCTGATATTTCACAGTTCTTCTGTTCCAGCATCTCCTCAAGATCTTGTACAGCTAATATTAACTCGGTATTTGATTCTTGAGTTTTCTGTAGCTGTAACCGAAGATTGGCATTCAGGTCTTTCTCATAATTCAGTTCTTGTCTCATTTCTTCTAATAGAGCCCGCAGATCACCTCCATCAAACTGCAACTTGTTTTTAACTTTTGCATCATCCACGTGCTTTTGAAATCCCTTCAACTTCTCACATTCTGCTCTCCATTCATCCCTCTCTGCCTTGAAGATAGAAATCTCACCCATAAGATCCTGGCTCCTTTTGTTTTCTTTCACTATCTGTTTCCGAAGTGTCTGCAATTCCATATCCAACATGTCCGCCCGTCTGGTCGAAACAGAAAGCTCAGTCTTCAGTTCCTCAATCTCAATATCAGCTTCCTTTTTCGACCTTCCTAATACAATGCCATTGACTCGCGAATCATCCGGTGTTGCTACATGATCAGATTGGATCGACCACTTCCAAGGGAATGTCAAATTCTCGTCACGAGCAGGTGATTTGTGAGAAACCGGGGAGTGGTTTAATGGTGAAAGATAGCCATTAGGTTGCTGATGGGTGTTATTCCTAATCCCATTTTCTATTGGACTGTCAAGTCCAGAGCTACTCTCATAACTTGACAAAGTAATGTCAGATCCACTTGATGTTCTATGTTCACCATTTATTTCACCATTTCTTTCAGCTTCATCACTTAACCCACCCTGCAAAATCAAGAAAGGAGAGATTTGATTCGTAGTGAATTAATGAAGTGTTCCCTTCTACAATGTGAGACAGAAGTCAGAATTGATTATTTCATCAATTCGAGTAAAAAATAAGCTGAAATGTAAGTAAAAAGATGACAAAGAAAAGTGAAAATACATTTTTGGCGTACTGGGGAAGCAATCTTACTTCAGTTTGACTGTTCTTGTTTGCATCCTCGTTGTTCAAGTAGCTGCTTAAGCTCTCGTCTTGAGATCTAGATTTCAAACCCTCGTATTCATCCACATCTCTGAAAACGTTCGCCAAACAGAGCAGATCAATGCCAATGTTCTAAAAGAAAACAGTCACAAAACTTATAGACTCTAATTCACCATCTTAAATACCTTTGATCAGCATGTTCCTGAATCCTCTGTATCCAAATCTGTACAGAGCAAGAAACTTTTAACATTTACAACTATGAGTTAACAAGATAGAGAGAAAGATAGAGATAAACTAACATGCAAAACTGCAGAATTTGAATTCTGGAGGGGAAGAGAAGCAGAGAAAGGCTTGGTGGCCTCCGCATATTTAGCAAAATCAATAGAAACTTCACCAACTAAACCAGCTTTGATCAATCCCTGTACAAAACCCCACAAATTAAATCTCTCACACAACATGACATACCCACAAACACATTGAAGGAAAAAACAATAGTCATACCGTAGAGACTCGAAAATGGTAGATTTTCTCAGTGAACTTTCCAGTTTTTTGGTCTACATCAAACTTAACTGTTACATAAGCCGGATTCTCCCACCGACATTTTCCTCCTCGCACTGTAGCCTTTTCCAGTTTCACCGTCGACTTCCCCACATCACCAGGAATCACAGATATCATCAATGAATCCCCACCAAATTCCGATACCTGAAAACCACAAACAGTTTACTATTCAAACTTCATTTCCATTTTCTCATTTCCTAAACCAAATAGACATTCCAATTCTCAAACAACCTGAGTCGCACAGAATTGCAATTTGAACTCAGCTTTGATCCTGTTCTTCTCATTCCTCCACCTCGCCGACTTGAACATCTTCGCCAATCTTCAACGTCACCGGAATACTTCACTCACTGGAGCTCCAGCCATTCCTCTGAAACAGCAACATTCAAGGCACCCCCAGCTGGGTTCAGCTGAATTCAATGGAATGAAGTGGAATTTCGGTAAATGAAGAACAAGAATGGAAGTGAAATTAGGAGGAGGAAGAAGAAGGCATTTAGGCAAAGAAAACAGAGAATAGAAGGTGTGGGAAAGAAACAGAGGAGCAGATCTAAAGAACTTTGTTTCGGCAATGTGCTTTTGAAAAGAGTGTTGAGTGAAAACACATTGGAAAAAGGGGAAATAAAAGAAGATTAATTAAAAGTCAGTTAGAGAATAAAATTTATGATTAATTGTGATTATTAATTTTGTTTTAAATATTAATTAGGTGAATTCTATATTTTGATTAAACTAATAGGGGTAGTTTGCCTTAGGTATAGCCAGCACCAAAAGTGTTTCTTTGCATTTCTACCCCTCTTGTTTTTTATATTTTGCACTTTGGTCCCTCTTTTATTTTTACTATTAATTTGATTTCTAAATGCCAAATATATTAAAATTTGATGGCTTCTTGGTACTTAACTATTTTTAGTTGTTTTGTCATTTCCATTAAACAAAATATTTTGATACAGAATTGTCAACAATGTCAAAATGAATAGAAATATTTCGATCTATACTTACAAATTTTAAATAATTTTCGTATTTTTTACATTAAAAAAAGTTACACTTTTTCTCTTTTTCTTTTTCTTTTTTCTTTTTTAAGTTCAAGTTTTAGAACCTAAAGAAATCATGTCAACTCTTGATAAAATTGAGATTAGAAAATTGTGAGCGAATCTAAATTTAGAACAATGGGTTAAAACGTGACTTCTTTGGAAAAAGGAAGGTTGGAATCTTTATTCCCATATTTATTTAATATTTGAAGAGAAAAAAAAAGGTGAGTAATTTGAAATGGTTGATTAAATGAGGATATATATGAATGACTTTTTGTACCTTAAAAATGGAAGGAGGGCATTTTAGTAACTTGAGGATTTGACAAGAATCCAAATAGGTACCCAACGAACCCCCCAACGGTCAGTGTAAATTTCACGTTATAATACTTTAGTACATTAATACGATTAATTACTATACCTAATCTAACACTCAATTTCACTACTTTGCTCCATCCATATATATATATTTTTAAACATTCATCTACTTAAACTATCAGTTTTATGTATATTTTGATTTCGGTTCAATTTTAGTTGATATAATTTTAATTTTAGTTTTTTTCCAATAAATCTTAAATTTAGTTTTCAAGATTAATATCTTTTTTCGAACGGTCAAAATACTAATAAATAGTAAAACAAAATTTAAAATAACAAGGACTAAATTTAAGAATTCATGAAATTAAAAGTACATATATTGAAATTAAATCAACATCACACAGTATATTAACCAAAACAACGTTTTGACATATTTATTAGTGCATTCTTAAAAGTGTTTTTGTTGGCCTTTTTTAATCAAACACTTCCCTCAACAGGCTCTATTAAGTAGTTTTCATTAAACAACTTGCATCATCTAATGAAGGGAGAGTATAATACGAAGCTATCCCAAAAAGGAGATTTAAGAGAACAAGCATTAATTAAGAAAAGGTTAATTAGGTAGAGTAATTAAGTAGCAAATTAAGGAAAACAAGAATAATAATGGGGAATAATATGGAATAAAACACATCAAAGTAGTTGTAAAATTAAAATTGGAAAAAGGAGAAAATGGGTGGGAATTGGGTAGAACGTAACTTGCAATGGGATTTAAGAGATTAGTATAACCATAACCCAACACACACGTACACACACACACACACTAGGCAGCTGCTACCATACAAATTTTAGTGGTGAAAGGGAGTTATTGCTTTCAAGAACAAAGAAGCCAAGAAAGAGCCACACAACATTTGACAGACTTTTGCTTGCCTTTAAAGTGTATCCAAAACCCTAGCTAATTAAACCATATATCTTTCTTAAACCTAACTCCTTTCATTTCCTCTCCTCATTACTTCTTTTTCTTTCATATACTATTCTATTTTAATTCAAAGGATCAAAGAAAGAATTGGTTTTATAGATCTGTTCTTTTCTGTTAGACGTAGCTAGTTGGAGACTTGGAGTTCATGTTTTTACTCTTTTTAACATTGTTGAAATGCTACTTCTCATGAACTATACTTAGTATTACTTTAGTTGGCCACTCCAAAATCAGATCAGGTTGTGTTTGTTTCCAAGTTTAGAGAGGAGTTTATCTTTTCTTTTTCATTGTTCTCACTTTCTAAGTATATATATAGATTGGATAATATTTTTGTTTTATTTTTTCCTAATTCATGTTTTAAGAAATATAACTATACTTTTACGATAATAATTATTTGATTTTGAAAATTGTTTGTGGTTTGTTTACAATAGTTTTCATCTTTTATAAGTTTGAACTAAATTATTACAAGATGAAAGCTTAAATACTTAACTAAAAACTAAATCATTATCAAAATGAATATTTAATAAGTAAAAACTAAATGATTATGAAATGACTAATTGTTCTACTTCTTTCCATTTACAAATTTGTATATAAATTTTGAAAACAACAATAAATAAAGTGATAAAACAAGAAATATACACTTTTATTATTCTTTAAACAAGAAACAAAATGAAAAATGACAATATTACAAAGTGAAACTTCAATATTGTTTTTTGCTATATTAAAAAAAACGTTATGTCACTAAGTTTCATTAAAGTAATCATTTAATGAATGAATTTTGAATTTAATAATTAGGGACTAAATGATTAATTTCATGAAAGTTTTTTTTTAAAAAAAAGAAAGTTACTTATTATAAAACCATATTAATATGAAGTTCAAAAAAGGAAAAGAAAAAAAGAACAAACCACGGCCTTATGAAGCTAATTTCTCAATCCCATGTTGGGGATTTGGTAGCAGAAAGATAAGACCTCATGAAGATGCATTAATGAATTAGAGAGTCCCCAATGTTAAAGTTTAATCAACTTTATCAACATTAATGTCCCACCCTCATCTTCATAATTAATTTTATACAAAAACAACCCCACACACATATATATAGCTGCCCCTAACCCATTATGTTTTCCTATTTTTTGTTTTTCTCATCATATATAATTCATCCATCGGTGGAGAAGATACAAATTACACTATTCAATTAATTCTTCTACCACCACAATAGTTAAGATTAAAAGTTTAGTATCAACAACACAATTTGATGTTTGTTAATCTAAAGAGAAATTAAGTCGTTAAGATTTATAGCTACTTTGCTTTGATTGACATACAAACTTTTGCATTTAAATTACAAGAAGATCAATATGTGTGCAGTGCAATAAATTTATAGGATAGAAAAATTAAAAGGGAATTCAGTATTCATTTAATTTAGAAGAGCAATAATAAATGGATGAATGAGAGGAAATGGTGTAATGAATAGGAATCACATTTATATGTATATGATATATATAAATAATTACGTTGAAAAAACAACTAAAGGAAGAGAATAAATGAAATGAAATGAAATGGATGAGAAAGGTTTTGATGAGGCTCTCTCTATCTGCATGAAAGATGAAGTGGGAACCATAAGGGAAGATGATAGATAGCCATTATCAATTGCTATAGATGGATGGGTCCCCATCAACAACTTAATTACTACTCAATCTATGAATCCAAAACCCTACACCCATCTTTTATAAAATATTAAATGAGTGAAAAACCGATGCACAATTTTGATTCTGATAGCAAACGTCATATAAGTTTGATGCATGTGTACCTACAAAGTAAAATTCTCAACACATTCTAATGATTAAGTTATACGTGTTAGTGAGGAAAATGTTGAAGCTGATTTTATTGTATATATTTGAATGTATAGTGATATTCTATTATTTCTTTTAAAGGTCGAGTTGCTCTTTGGCTCGACTATCAAAGCATTGAGGTATTATAGTTCCCTTTTTGACATTTTGACTCGAAATCATGACAAATGATCCTTAAGTCAATCCATAACTGAAACCTCATTTTAATTTTTAAATTTTCAAGTGGCACACTTAGTTGTTGAACTTTCAAAATATTTAATTCTTGTTTTTTTAAAAAAATTAATAAAATACGATCGAATATTGAATATATTTTAAAAAGTTTAAAGATTAAAATAGAAATTGAAAAGTTTAAGAAGTAAAACGTAAAGGTTTTAAGGATGAAAATGAAAATTTAATCTAAACCAACTTTTCGAATGATCAAATAATTACAATTGGATCAGAAGTTCAAAGATAAACAGATGGGTAAAAGCTCCCTTTTTAGGCTAATTACATGATCATGAAGTTAATATATCAAACTCAAGAATTGATGATGATGATCTCTTTATCTTTATCTGAAAGATGAAGATTATTACACCCTTTTTTTGGGTACACCAAAACCCATTTAAATTATAACCTAAATTTTGGCATTAAAATGTAAGTAGATGGCAGCTGCCAAAACACAAAAGAAAAGACATTCCACCAATTCATCTTTTTTATTAACATCTCTTGGTAGAAATTATAATAATTATTACATCATTAAACGACTCAGTTATATCATTCATTTAGTGATCCAATTTGTATGCAGCAGTTATAAGTTTATGAGTTCAATTTAACGATCGAAAGTTTGATGATATAATTACAACTATTATCGGCAATGGACTTTGTAGTTTGCATTTTGATTTTGTTGGAGTCGTTGTAGTTGAGAATTAGAGGTGAGATTGAAGCTTTAAAATTAAGTTGAAACTTTTATTTGGTAGCTTTGTGGACTTTGTTGTTAAAGTACTGTCTGTCCCTTTCAAGTTGTTAGATATGGAGTTTTCTTTACATTTCCCTCTTTCTCTCTTTCTCTCTTTCTCTCTTGTGTGTGTTTGTGGTCTCTTCTTGAAGTTAAAGGTTGGATAGCATGAGAGTAGATCTTATTAATGTAGACATTTCATCTCATAATCTTGTTTTCTCTTTGACCAAATAAGATTTTTTTTTCTTCATTTTTTTACTCACAAAGATTAGGAAGATATTAATATTAATATTAATGGAGAGATTTTAATACTAAAGATCATGTGGTTGTTAGAGCCCACATTCAATATTTGAAGTCAGAAACATCGTTGGTTTATTGGAAAGACAACATCTCTGCTGGTTACGAAGTCGAGTCTCCATGCTGAACTACTACATGTGGACAAAAGCAGTTTAGATAAATAGAGATTTTTCTATGGATGACCCAAAACACTAGCAACTTTAGTGTAAGGTAATTTAATCTTAAAAAACAATTGAAAACTATCATTTTACTTACGTTATGGAGCACTCTATCATCGCCTAAAATGCATTGTTGCATTAGAAATGTCTCCCCCATGGTAGATTATTATATAGAGCACTTGCGTAGTTTAAGTTTTTAATTGCTAGTTGGTCAGATGTTGATTTGAAAAACTAACGATAATAATAATTTTTGAGTGAAATGAATTTTGTGTTAGGGATATGTTATTTAAAAAAATAATTTTAACTTATTTTTTTAGGATTTAGTCATTCGGCCTCCAGAAAAATAAGTCACTTTTACAAAAACAATAAGACAAATGAACAACCTTACAATATTTCATTCTTTGGATTTCAAACATTAAACTAATGGGGCAAGCTTGTTCGTCCCAACTAGTTATGTAGTTTGATGGAAAAATAGTTGGAGAGACCCGATAATACTTTGTTCTAAAAAAAAATTAATAGGAATGCAACCAAAAGTAGTCGATTCTGGCTATGGTACTTATATGAGTGCCAAGGTCTAAATCCTTTCTCATGGATATATATGTATATAGCATAACTAAGTATAAGTATAAATGCAATCAAAAGTTTTATAAGTGTCTCTTTTTTATATATTATATGGGGAGAAAGATTGAACCTCTAATCTTGAAATCGATAATGCATGTTTAAAACCAGTTGAGTTATGTTCATTTTACCAATGAGATATGACTCCTAGTGTATTTATCATGTCTCTCTACGAGCTTCGAATTCGTAGGCAAAGCCCTTTTTTATACTAGGTTATCCTCCATTTCGGGATTGGTTTTTTTGTTGTTCTAAAATGGAAGTGGTATTTTCTCATTTTTAAAGAAAAATGTGGTAAAAGATTTATAGAGAGGAAGTGTGAAAGCAAATCCATGGGGTCTTAGATCAAAATAACCTTAGATTCTTTGAGAACAACTCTTTATTGCTCTTGATTCTATGACATGTGAAGACTCTTTGTTCTTTAAAAGAATAGCAAGCAATTTTATTTAACTTCAACAATTTATTGTGATTAAAAAAGAAGAGCATCAATCAAATCTGTAGAAACTTTACAGATTTATATGGACAGTTGGAAACTCAAAACTTACATCTACCCTTATCTAATTAATATGCTACTTATTGCTATAATTAAAGTCTCGTGGCAATGGCCACTTTATTATACCAATTTTCTCTTTTATTTTCTTTTCTTCACTTTATCGTGACCTTTAATAACTAATGAAAAAGTAAACATCAATAGTCTGTCTTACTAGTTAGCTTGTGGATCTAAAAAGATGATAAGGACAATATATCTTTCTTTTTCAGTCTTTTTTTAATCTCTAGTTTACTATTTTTATCTTTGTTCTCATTTCATCTTTCATATCCATAATCAACTTACTTGGAACTTAAGTGGTGATAAACAAGAGAAAGCTGGGAAAAGGGGCCAGCAGAAGATGATGAGCGGAAGGGACAATGGAAGGTGGGCAATGTGTGTGTGGAAATGGTTGGCCCCAATCTCATAATAAGTCCTATAAGAAGGAAAAAACTGGAAGACAGAGTGATCAGAGAAAACGGGTCCCAAAGAAACTTACTTGTGAGTTGTGAGCTTCCTTGGACACTCCCATTGGTATTTGTTTTAGGTCCTTTTTGCTTCCATCCAAAGAGAGAGATATTGAGAGTGATTTATTAAAAAATGCCAGCCAGGAAAACTACAACATATCATACTGACAAAGCAGAAAAAACAATAGAGAGAAAGAGAAAAGATAAAAAGGAAAATATCTAGTGAAAATAACAGCAAATGAAATAAAGAATTCATATGCTTTGACAGCCAAAAAGTGTAACATCTCTTCACGTGGAAATCAATGAAATCTTAGACTTCACACCTTACACTTTTTACCTGTTCTAGGATGTAAAGAGATAAAGGGTTTATAAGTAACTCAGATCTTAACGAAATTTCATATCAATTTGCAGAAAACATATGGGTTTTGGATCTGTTTTGGGAGTGGAACAAAAAGAAACATTGATATTCAGTGTAGCAGAAACTTTTTGGGCGTGCCCCATGTGTAGAAGAACAAAATTAGCAGAGGTGACAGAATATCGGGAAGTTTGATTTTTCTCTGAGTAATATTTTTCTTGATTATATATCTTACTATGCCAAGTGCACGCTTGAGTTGAAAAGTTGTGTTAACCTTGGAAGCAATCGACACGTGCGATTTACCATCGACACCAAATTTTGCTTTCAAATTAGTAGTTTGTCATGACACAACAATAATTGGCATTGGTTTCCAACCGTTTTTATGAGTGTTACACAGCACAAACATTGGTGGAACTCAACTCAAGTATGACTAACATAGCACACAATGAATCTAGTGTGTATGGAAAATTTATCTTCGAATTCTTGGTTGCTTTTGAGATGAAGCAGGAGGAGAAAACGACTGACAGGCGACAAGAGCCATATGGGCAGGGGGTAGTTAATTAATGTGAAAAAGAAATGTTTTTCAGTGTTAGCTGGGGTGGGGCAGTGGGAGTTTCTTGACCAATTTGATAGCAAGTTGTTCTCATCTCACTAAGCTATTTATATTCTAACTTGGATTTAGAATTACAATTAAATGATTGTTAGTCAAAATAATCATCCGGATCTTAAACAATGTAGAGATTTAGGATGGGAATGTCCTGTTCTTTTATTGTTGGGTTTTGAGCATTATTTCATCCCCAGATAAATGTAAATCCCATAAAATGTTATCTTCATATAAATGATGCAGTAAACGAGGTAATATAAGAAGTTTGAAAAAAAATTCACTCTACATTACAGGATAGAAGCAAATTTTAAGATAGATACAACCATGAAGATAACAAATTTTTGGAAGTTAAGCCTACAGAATTCAGGGAAATCTTAACATAATGTAAAATGAAATGTTATTGATTACCAATCCTGCACTAAATTAAAATGATAAATGCAAAAGCACGTGATGTCCTTTCACATATATGAAATATATATATATATATATATATATATATATATATATATCGTATTTGCATGAAGTTCTTCAATGAGCTGCATTTAAGAACAAGAGAACTGATAGAAACGATTCAAGATTTAGCAGCAGCCTGAGTATTGAAGGAAACTGCCTCCTCTTTCAGCTACATTGATCCTTTCATTAGTCCAGACAATAACTAGAGCATATACTCATATTACCCTGGTGATTCTCTGTGTTTGCACAAAAAAAAGTTGAAAGCCTAGCGGGGAAAACATGTACCAATAAAGGTAATGGTAAATCATAAATACAAATATCGCATGGCTAAAGGTTCAGTATACAGATTTTTCTCAACAGCGGATTAAATATCTCAAGTTACTATCATATGAGTTGCACAAAATAGAAAAGTAGCATCCAGAACATGTATAAAATGGCCGCACCATCCAAGTGAGTGGGTGTAGAGAACGCTACAAGCTAGAAATCAAACGCCAGAATCTGTACCTCCTGATTCCACCTTCATGTCAGATCAATGGTAGCCAAGCCTGGAGGCCCTGGACACAATGAGATGGAGTTCAAGTCATTTAAAAGTTTATCATAGTTAGTTAAGTAGTTAACAAAATGAGTTGCTTGTCTATATGCAAAAAATTAAAGAGGTTTTTACATCATTTTTTACTTTCACCTAAGTTGTTGTATTGATTAGGAACAAATCCAAGTCCAGAACCTATTTCAGGTTTCCATAAACATAGAACAATTTCTAGAATACAATACAGTAAACCTATTTTCCAGATAAATTATGGTGAGATGAAGAAAGATAACATAGGGTGGATTAGGAAATATAAGTTAAAAATACAAGACATGAACATGCCTTACGCTTGTTAGGATATAAAACGAAATCTGGTGCCAAAACCTGCAACAAAGAGTTCACTCAAATCATATTGAGCCTACCATCTTCAACAGGTCACTTGGGATGGATGATGTATAGGGGAACAAACCAAAAATATTCCTTGCTACATGATCTCCGTCCCTACTGGGTCAACAGAGAAGTGAAGAGCCACTGTCTTCTGGATGATTGGTTGGAATTTAGATTTCCATATCTAGTTTCGAAAAGAAAACTGATTAGAACATCTACTATAAATATAACAGCTACGTTGTCATATTCAAGCAACTTCTCAGACGATTCAGAGAAAAACATAGCTAATACACATAATTTGAGGTCAAAACATTAGTAAGTTTCGGTGCATACAAATATTTTTATTTCAAAAAAGAAAACAATAAAATAAAGGAATTGGTAGAATGTAGAATCAGGAGGTAGGAGCAGTTGTAAAACCCTGTGGGTGTATTACAGAATTCAACGATGAAGGAAGATATTTTAAAAGCACAAACGGATGGTTTCACTAACAAATTGAGTTAAACAGAAAAACCAAATCAGCAAATATGATAACTTAATCAATGTGGTTTCTTACATCTTTGTATTGTGAGCTGCCTGTAAATATCTCGAAGGCATTGACTGCAAAAGAAGTTATATTGAGGTGAGGCCACTAAAGGACTCATTGATGGATATAAAAGAAACAGAGTCGCACAAGTGCTTACTTGACCGAAATCGTATAACAACTCCATGTGTGAATTCCTTACAACTAGGATTAAAATTTAAACCTGATATGAATTCAAAACATAAAAATCACAAAAACTGATATCTGAAAAGAATAACTTATTTGTACAAGTTAGCAAAAGATGATCTCATCACGTATTTTGGGATGCATGTCAATAGTAATTTACGTCAAGTTCATTCTCGACAGCTATAGTAATACGAGTTGATATACCTTTCTAAATTTCAGAATGAATTCGATATAAAAGTATACCTTGAGTAAACTGGACAATTAAGGAAGGATTATCAATTGTCAGTCTCTCGAGAGAATTTAATGCATCTTCTAAAGGTTTGCCAAATGAATCTTGACGAAATTTAATGAGAAGCACAAACTCCACACCATAATTGAACTCCTGGCATCATCAAAGCTCTTAACGACTAAATTTTTTAAGGTATTATCAACTCCAAATTTCCAAAGATCACTAGAAGGCATAAAACTGATAAGGAAACAAATTCTACTGTTCAATATAAATTTACCCAGGAAGGCAAACTCCCCCTTATGCATGACATAGTCAACATCTCAAAGCAACAACTTCACAAAACCTCAAATTAACATTACACAAACAATCAGGTTTTTAATGCCACAGATAATAGTTTGAGGAAACTAAGATTATTATGATTTAGAGGATTTATCATTCCAAAAACATTCTGCTTTCTGGCTTTACCACACAAGCAGTTCCTTCAAACACCTAGTCCTTAGTCCCACTATTCTCATACTATCCTCCTTGAATTTCAAATTTGGCATATTGTATCAGTCACAGAAAAAGAACATAATAATAGAAAAAAGAAAAAAGAAAAAAAAACTAACTTCGTCATAATTTTCCTGAAAGAGGTCTATTCAGCAACCCAATTCAGCTCGGTATATCAAGATCAAGGCTCTCCTCTCTCTAAAGATTGTGATACTCCCCTACCCCAAGTCAAATAAATTCTCACTCTAAAATACGTGATTTTGAGTCTCCCAAAAATCTAGATATTCAAGAAATAAAAGCTAAAAAAACACATGATATCAAACCAACCTAAGCAACATTCATCAATGAACTAAATAATGGCATACATCACAATAAGTTTGGAACCTAGAGATCTAAATTTTTTACCCAAATATCATAGCAAGAAAGTTAGATAGGGTCCAAACCTCTCCTTTCCGAAATATGGGAAGCATGTCATCTTCCACCTCTGATTTATAATCTACATGAACCAGTCCCTGTCATAGACAACAAAACCCATCCATGAGTCAACCAGATAAGGCAAGACTGTCTTGGGAAGAAAAAGAAGATAGATTGAGAGTATTGGTAGTTACATGTTGAGGCATACATGACAATAAGGCATCACATGCTCATTTAGTACTCGCAAGTAGAAAGGATTCACATAGAATTTTTCAAGGTCTTCCTTACTTTGGAAACGCATATACACACCATGGGTATACCTTTCATTATTTTGATCACAAGCACGTCCTGCAGAATTCACAGGGAAGTAAAACTTCACAGCAAGTTCTGAACGTTCCATAGTTATAATAGAAAGCAAAAGTACCAGAAACTCGCCTAATGAAACGGCCACAATGCCCCTCATTTGATACTGCGTGGTATAGAGATAATCGAGCATATCATTCTCTTCTTCTTCAGAAATATTTTCCTTGGCTTTAAGCAAAGAAATGTGTTCGAAAACCTTTCTACATACAATATGAAAAATATAAAAACTTGTAAAATAAAACCCTAGAACAATGCATCACAAAGAATGAAAATGGATATCAAATTTAGGGCAGGTTTGAACCTTTTCTTCCCCACAATGATGGTGGGATTGTGCTCCCCAGAAGCTGAAATCCTGGACATTGATTCATATCGTCGACCCACCGGCGATTTAAGTTTAGGTGAATGAGAAACTGCAGCAGAAAATTCAAGAGAGAACAGTTAGTTCAAAGAGGAAGAAAAGGGAAGGAAACCCAGGATTGTTGGAAGGGATATCTCACCATTGAAGGAGAGGTGGGGGGAAATTGAAGGGTTTGAGGGAAGAAAGAAGAAATGGGGGTTCTGGGAGTAAGCTTGAATCAGCATTGCAATGGTAAACAAGGAGTCTCTCTATCTGAAATTTCTTGGGTTAGTTGAAGTTTGAGTATCAAGATCCTTCATTTGATAGCCATTGATGAGAAGCTATGGAGCAGAAGAAACGGGTGGACTACGAAAAACAACAAATTGGCGCCTTAAGTTTTTTGGCACCAACCCAACACCATGTTCATCAAATCAGGACCCTTTGATTTTACAAGTCTGTTGGACAAATTCATGCCTTTCTGTTTGATGACGTATAAATATACCAATATATGTATAGTTTGTTGGTGTATTCTGATTTAAGCAAAATATAAATTTTATACATTTATGGCGAGCAGAACATTAATCGAAATGGATCATCGGTTTTCAAAGTCCTAATATTTGTTCTAATATTTTAATTCATGAATGTCTTTAACTAATTGAGTTAAATTAATTCTATTATTTCACAAGACCGCACCCTAAGTTTGTGAATCTAAAATTCAACCAAACTAATCATTATAAGCTTTAAAACAGGAGTGGCGTGGAGAATTCATTTTAAACTTAGAACACACCAAATTGAAGTGAAGAGTTCATTTAGTCATTAGAGTATAACCTCCTTCAAAGGACAGGTCTGCGGCAAAGCAGGGGATAGAAGTGATGTTACACGTATCAATTTGAAACAATAGAATTCAAAAGTTGGTATATATGCTAAAACTTCTAATACCATATATCTAGTTTAGTTGAACTTATATCTTACATTTCAAATTGTTCAATTAATTGATGTAAACAAAGAAGAGTAAATCACAGGAGCATTTCAATCTATGATGAGATCATGGAAAACAAATAGCAATACACCAAACAGAAGGCATGATTGAATCCTATCTACAGAGTCCATGAATTATCCATACAAACTATATTGTTGCAGGCCAGTCTATACGGTTCTCTAGTTTTTGAAGAGCTCGGGTAGATGTGCGTTAGTGAGCTTAGTCCTCTTGCTGATTTCTTGCTTCTTCTTCTTCGGCTTGGGTTTTGAGGATGCTACGTGTTGTGCGTTGGCTCGCCTCTTTGCCGTGTTGGTTGCAGGCTTCATTCCATTCTTCTGCAGATCCTTTTCGACATCAAGCATGTCACGAGGTAATTCGATCTCCCGAAAGAGCTGCTTCAGATCATCGTCTACCTTGATTTGAATTCGTGGGTCATTTGGGTAGGCAATATCTTCTTGTGAATCGAAGTTTGAGAGAAGCCAAACCTGGCCTGAGGCTTTTAGGGCCTAAACAAACAAGAGAGGAAAATAAAATGTAAGCTAAAAACTAAAGTTAACGGACTCTGTTTTCCATTCATAAACAAAGAGTAAAGCCGTGTATTTTCCATTCACTATATAAGCAAAGAAGTTGTAATAATTTTGAGGGCCGGTGATCAACTACAATTTGGATGCAACAACCCCAAGTTCAATACTTCCTTGAGTATATTCTTTTCAAAGAATTGTAAATACTTGTCAGACCTTAAAGTTTTAGATTGAGACATTACGTCTCATTAGTCTCAGATTGGCTCCTCTTGTTGAATTTTCTTTTTGTTTCCTCCTCTGAATTAGAAAAACAATTTGTATTTGTTTTGACAAGACTATAAATCATGAGTTAAATCCTTCAATTCAAATTTCAGCTGCTATTTTGGGATAGGAATTGTTGGATGAACAAAACCTTCTAGTCTATAACAGAAACCAAAGTCTAACCAGGAAGAAAATAGAATAGACTTATTGAGGCATAGCATGAACAAGAACCCTGAACATCGACATAAATAGTGAGCAAGCCATATAGACATTTGATGTCCAAAAAGCCAATACATTAAACTTTACAAAGGTTATTTTGCTGAATAAGTTATATTAATGATAGCATCATTCAAGAGTCATTTGTTATTTTTCACGTTTTTGCATTCAAAATTGGAAAAAAAAATTAAATATATATATATATATATATATATATATATATACATACTTGCAAGTCCTCCATAACGCTTGGATAAGCATCCTTGAGATCAATGACAGCAATGCCTTCTGGAAATTTTCGTACCAAGTAAAGAAGTTGATTCTTATCCTTCAGGTCATGCTTGGACTGAAAACACCAAAAACGGAAGGGAAAAAAAGGAGTGGAAAAATGTCAACCTTAAGGTTCAAAATTTTAAACCAAATAAGTACAAGGATGTAAATAATAAAGGTATTTGAGAATATAAATTACCTTGTATGAGAAACGCCTCCCATCATAGTGCACCTTTGGGTTATTCCGCAGACTATCATAGACAGCCTTGTTGGAATTTATATCAACATAACATGCTTCATTGATTTGCTCAGGTGTAAACGCTTGCCTTGTCTGTTAACATGCACAATAAGCAAGCGGTAAGCTTGTAACATATCCCTAAGGTTCCAATTCACTAACAGTAAGTAGAAAATGCATTTCAGTAGGCCTTCTTTTTAGCTTTTTTACAGCCAATTGAAAATCCAGAGAAGATTACAGGGAAGGGATTAGATTAACATATGTAATTCGGATGTAAAAATACAATCTTGCACCAACACATGTAGGCAAAACAACCACCCAAAAGCCACTCAAGAGGGTCCTGGCTCCTCTTGCCATCTAATGCCAATCACAAGCCTCACTACCTGAAGAAGTCCTCATTCCAGCAAAATCCCCCAGTTAAAACGGTATCCATTAAAAAACACACATTCAACTTATGGAACTTGGACAGAATAAAATGCAAAATTTCAGCAGCATAAGGTCTACACGGCTCAAATCAATACACGGTCCATTAAATCCTATCCAATACAAAGCCTTACATTGAAGAATCCGGTCAAACACAAGAAACCAAGTACAGCAGATTAGATAGAAGGAGAAAAACAAACGGGGAAATATAAGAAAGATGGAGTGATGGATATGAACCTCCAGCAGCAGGTCAATAACCCTCTTGATCTGAGCCCCGACTGGAGACTTCCTTATGCTGTTAATATGTTGAAGTCTCTCAGTGTCATTTGAAAATTTTACAGCAGGAGCCGGAGGTCTTGCAATGGAAGCAGCAGGTGCAGGCGTAAACTTGGGTGTAGACTTGGATACAGACTTGGATGCAGCAATGCCAGACAAGGTACTCTGACATCGTTCTTGCTGTTTCTTAAACCTATCTAATTGTTCTTGCAACGCCATTAAATCCCCTTAAGAGTTTCAATAATTCTCAACCCTAACAATCAAAATAACGACAAAGATCATCAAAATAGATTCAACTAATAAAATAAAATTGCCAGGCGTCCCATCAAGCCCAACACACAATTGAAAATACCCAGAAAAGAAAAGGGTATGTAGTAAAATACCAGAAATTGCATCGGTTAGATAGACCGAAATCAACCGCCGTGAATAAGACGACGGTGAGATGGGTGGTCGATGTCGAATGATCTGTAGTGTACGTAATGGAGGTGATTGTTGTATGGAGTTGGGTTTGTGGAGGTATGGAGATCGAGAAGAATGAATTGGAAAAGCGCGAGGGAGAAAGCTGAGGAACGAGTGCGTTTGAGGAAGGTTAAAATCAGAAATGGGGTTAGGTTCTTGGAAAGAACTCAACTTCCATTTTGGTACCTCAGTTTTAGAATGTTTATACTTTGACCCCTATATTTTCAAATATTGCAGTTAAGATCTAATTTCATTTAATCTCTCTATTTCTTTTTTGTCTTTGCTGTTTCAAAGTGAATCTTTTTTTTTTTTTTAGCCAAATTTAAAATAAAATGTAGATAACAAAAAAACAAATTTAGAGGTGATAAGAGTATTTTGTAAAATTAATTTTAAAAAAAACAGATAGTTACATCTTTGTTTTAGTTTTTTGTTTCTATGGCCACATTTCCAAACTTAGCTTTAGACTCATTTTAAACTTTTGATTCTCTCATGATTGCTCATCCATGGTTGTTGGTGCACGTTAAGCTCTGCATTTTCTCATTGATTGTTGTCATCAACATAACGCCCATGAAGATGTAGTTTGAACCTATCTATTGGAATTAGGAGTTGGAGATGGAAATGTATGTTTGTCTAAAAAAGATCAAGTTAGTTTGCCACAATCCAAACACACTGCTCTCTTTTCATTATTAACTTACAAATGATAACTCTGCTAACCTTAACCTACGCTTCCTTCACCATGAGACAGAAAGTGTTTTGGAGCCATTGTTCGTAATCGAAGCGGTGAATTTATGGTCAAAATATCATTTTTGTTGGCAATATTTTTTAATTTACAATAAAAGCACACAGTAATCAATGAGAAAGACATACCACGATTTTAATAACAAAATTATTCAAAATATATAATCATTTATTGGTAAATATTTACACGAGGTTACTATTTAAAAAATATGTATATATGATTAAAAATCATTTAATTAATTACAAAAATATTATGTTAGAATAGCAATCAATAACAATACTTACAGAAACATATAAATCTCACCTATTAAATCAATTCATGAGCCAAAGAAAACTTATAAATCTCACTTTTGCATAAACTATTCCATATGCATTCTAGGAAAAAAAAGAAGGCACATATGGAAGAAAATAGTTTAATTATAATTATAAGAAATTGATTAAAATGCTTGTTCCCTTTTTCCTGAGACAATCAGACTTCAAAAACATTAAAATTTAAATCTTGCTAAAATGGTACAAACGATAATAAGGCGCTCAAAGAGAAGAACAAAATTTATACTTGAAAAACAGTAGTTCTTGTAAACTTCAATTTGCACAATGAAATTTTGAATTTATAAAATTCCCATAAGCTAAATGAAAGGGGGGGAAAAAAAAGCTAACAAACTCTTCACTCAAGCTGCTAACTCGTTCCACTGAAAATTCATTGAACTGCTTGTATGACCATACTTTTCAAGGAAGGTTTGAGCTTGGTGCAGCTCCTCCGCCGTAGCTACCAGCTCCACGGCCAAAACCTGGCCTTCCACCAGGACCCTGAGAAATTTTCAGGTATGACACAGCAATCAATAAACAACCAACAAACGACAATTATAAGCTCCTTTTATAAATTAACCGAACTTTCATCTAGAGCACACATCAATGACTATCATAAAATTCAAATTCATTCAAAATGACTTCATCATCAACCATAAAATACCTTAATCAGAATATCATTTGGCACAAGGATGACATACTATGGGGCATTAAAGTTCCAAATCTAGTGACATTTCTAATATTTCACCAACCCATTTTTCTATCACTTTTTGTTTTTTCTTTATATCAGCAAATGTCCGAACCAGCTTACGTGCACCTTGACTAAATTAAGCCACAACCCTCCATGGCTCATGCTCATCTAATACCTAAATAGTAAATGGTTTAAATATGCCTAACCAAATCAGTAATCACATGGGCCCTAGAAAACCATTAGACTGCAAATGAACAGAGAACATGGCGTGCAAATGCCAAAAAAAAAAAAGACCTACTATTAAATACGTAAACTAGGTTATTAGCAGACTAGTTGATTAGGAAGCACTTTTGGAGGAAAGTATCAAAGATGAAGAGACTAATCTATGACTATGAGATGTCATTCAATCGATTCCATTGCTTAACCATCTTACTGACCAAGGCCATAAACTTGATAAAATTCTAATTAGATATATGAGCAATGATTGCACCGCTCTTAATAACGTTCTTCAATAACCAACTCCAAGAGAAGTACAAAACCAGTAGAAAGCAGCATTTTTATGCAGAGAGCATCAACCATATTACAGAAGCCACTATGGAGATAGTATAAAAATTACCCCAAACGAAGGTCTGTAATCTGCAGGAGCTCCTCCTTTGTCACCACCAAACTCACCGCCAGGTCCACGAGGACCTCCACGGTAACCATCACGGTCACCAAACCTCCTCTCACCACCCTCAAAACGAGGTGGACCCCTAATTCATAAGAGTTGCCACAAATCAATAACACTGCTAACGAGAATCAATACAACTTAGTAAATAATTAAAAAAATGCAATTACACAAACAGCTACTCAAATAAGCCCTTGTTCTTATATATGATACATTATAAATACACATCAATTTCTAAATTAACGACTTGAATGCACTATAGATATAGTTTATACCGTGGACGATCGCCGGGTGGTCCGCCAAAGGGCCTACCAGCGGGCTTAGCTTGTTTCTTCAAGGTAGCAGGGACAATTTCAGACGGGAGATTGAGGTAAGTCCTAAGAAACTCAATACCATCATTGGTGAGGTACCAGTAGTAATGCATCCAGGCAAATGTCTCGCGCACATATTCCTTGGACTTGAAGCTCTGCATCAACTTAATAACCTGCAAGTTAGGCACGTCGATTTCTGGGTGCTTGGCCAAATTGTAATCCTTCTTGGCATAGCAAACCCCCTCTGAGAATAAAATAGTAACGAATAAATAAAAACAGGGGAAAATCCTCAAATCAGAAAATTGGAAAGAAAGAAAAACACTAGATTGAGATTGATTTGAGTTTGGTTATACCTTGAAAGAGATATTTGGAGATTTCCCTACGGTTCTTTTCTGAAATAATCTGAAGAAAAGAATCAAATGAATATGAGAAACCAACCACTAATCCCTAACATCGCCATCTCATACGAAATAAAACTTGACCCACTGCAGCAATTCAAAAATACACAAAAGGGCAGCAACTCCCACCCCCAGATCGATTCCTTTTCAAATACCCCATTACTCTATGACGCAGAAAACAGAAACAAACACAAACTAGAGACAGTTATAGAGGAAGCGAGTTGAAGAAGAAGAAGAGGAGATGTACCATTGTTGAAACTCAGCAAGTACTGAAGATAGTAGCAGAAAAGGGAAGAGGCGCGAAGAAGGAGAACGGGCAGGTGTAAAAAGAGAGGGAGTGAGCAGCCGTGAAAAGAGAGGGAGGATGAGGTAGCGGCTAGGGTTTGTGGGTGTTGAGTGGGCCAATGGGCTACGTTGGATTTGGGCCGATGGGATTGGGCTACTTATGGGATAAAGTAGGGAGATGGTTGCGAGGCACACGTGTCATAAGATGGCGAAAAATTAAAATCTTCGGATCGAAATCCCGAAATTTTGAAAATTTCAATTGAAATCTACAAATTTCTCATGTGAATTATTGTCCAACAAAAACTTTCAAAAAAAAATTTACTATTAGGTTTTTTCCCTGAAACATATTTTGTTTTAAATACAATAGTGTATTTTCAAAACATTAAAAAATATGCTTAATCATAAACTATTTATACCTCGTTAAGAAAAAAACAAAACTTACCTCAAAACATCTTTCCACCCTAATTGAATTTCTTTTTCCGTATTTCAATCCTAGTCTAATGTTTTTCTATTTTGTTCTTTTTTTTCCGTTCTTCTTTCAATACCATGTTACTCTATTTCTTCGTTACCTTGTTACTTAAGCATTACAAAGTTAGTTGAGTTTAATCTATACTACATTAGACACAACTTGATATTTATATAATAATTTTAAGAATAGTAAGGGGACGAATAATAAAAAACTTTTGGTCATTCTTGCATTACTTTTATTTTTCCTATTCTACCACTTTTAGAGAGTAGTAAATTAGATGAAACAATGGAGTACTAAAATTAAGAATAATTTATATAGCAATATTTTGATTGTTATTGGTAATTGGTATAATTGGAAGTATGGATAAAAGAGAGAGAATGGTGGGAGTTTGGAAGTTAGAAAAGATGCAAATAATTAGAGGCCCAACCCAACCGTTGATATGCCAATGTCAATAGTACTAACACGCATCCACTTCTTCCTTTGTCGGATTTCTCTATTCCAATTATTCTTCTTCTTCTTCTTCTTTTATTTTTCTATTTTTATTATTTTCCTCTCACTTTCTAATATTCATTTTTAGATGTCGGTATCCATAATAAATAAATAGATAGAATTAAAAATCACCTTTTTTTTGTTTTTTGTTTCCTTCAATTTTAATAATGTATTATCAAGTTATAATTTTAGGTATTAATCCTAAAATATTCAATATATATATATATATGTGTGTGTCAAATTCCCCAAGTTGGTTTATCAAAATTTTATTGTAAAACACGTCCTTAACTCAACTTGTTAGTTCTATGACCTTCGTAACATTTGTTTGGTGTACATATTAGTGTACCAAGTAAACTTGTGTCATTGAAGCATAGGTTAATCAATCCACAACATCATCTAAAATTTTGTTATTTAGTGTAACGAAAGATAAAAGATAAAATTTCTTATGGGTAAGTATTTGAACTTTTGGTATACATTGGATAAATACAAACTTTAAAATTTAAGATTATTATTTTTTATTTGTGGGTATTAGTATTGTTTAATTATTATTGATTTTTCTTTAGCAAAATGGATTGCTATATGACTTGCCTTTTACGCGTTTGGTGACGAAGGATGTGTGATGTATATGATAAGTATATGTATGCACTAAAATCACACTCATATCCTTTTACGCTATCATTTTCTCCTCCTTACTTCAATTGTGTTATATAATTTGCTTTTCTAGTCTAAAAACTAAAATAAATATGTACATTTTTTTTAGAATAGATATGTAATTATTGGCCTACAGATCATTTGGTTAGAATAAAAACGTATTCATTTAAATTAAATATAGTAATATTATTAATGTGGCTTACATGCATGATATATGTTGTCTTATCTTTTGGATCGGTCACCTCTTGCCTCATTCAAGTAGTTCTTTTCTTTCCTATCAAGAAACTCAATTAAGTTGTAGATGGAAAAACTGTGTTATCCTTTATTGTTTTATACAATGTTAAGATTTGATTGTATAATTACAAAAATAAATTTTATAGAGAATATGATCTAACTTCAAGTTTTCCTACCAATAATTACCTTTAATCTGACTTTTGACGATTAAAATAATATAAATAATGAAAATCTATTTTTTAATAATTTACCATTAAACAGCAAAAATGAGAGTTGGAACATAACATTCCATCCCCATTAATAAAAATGATGTCTAAGTTTATAATTTCAAATTCTCATGCATAGATATATATCTATATAAAGATTATCTTAATTCTACACATTTAATGATTTAACTAACCCTAATAGCTAAAACAAAATTAAAACTTGTATACACATACATTACCATATTTATAGTACTTGAATGAATTATAATGGGAAAAAGAATGAGTTATAAGTACTAAAATCACATAGGTATGAGTGATTGATAGAATTAATATAATGTACATATATGTATGACATTGAAGACCCAACTCCTTTACAAGGTGGGACTAAAATGGTGACCCTACAGCTTAAAAGTTTGTCCATCTTTGATCTTCATTTAAATTATAATAAAATGATCACAATGTTATAGATGGTGTCTTATTTTCAATTCCTGATATTTATTTATTTTACAAAAATCTCACAATCAACCAAGCTATTTTTATTTCTTAATTTTCTTAAAAAGAACACTAATTTTTTTTTAAAATAAGTAAGTTGCTTGTTTTAAAATTAAAATTAATAATTAAGTGAGTATTGTGAATAATATAGTAACATTAGGCCAAAAAGGTGTCATTGTATATATATAATACACATACATAGACCATCATAAAAAACGCGGTTTGTTCAAAATTTTGTCAATACATGTGTGTGTGGCAGTAAAAAGTTCTGACCCTTTTGACAATATCTCAATTTTCTTCTCTACTATGTAATTATTTTAGAAGATTGTCCACCTAGTATCAAAATTTGTCGATTTAGTCTATATCACGGTATCATTAATAGACTTTAATAGTTATATCTAATTGTCAATGTTAAATGATGAAAGAAAATATTCAGATTTGATAAGTTGTACTCGTCGATTAATTTTTTTAATGCACTCAATTGACGATATTTTGGAAAGAAAAAACAACGTAGTGGTTATTTATTTTGCTAATTATATTTGTTCGTGCAATTGAGAAGGGTGTGATTCTTTGATTGGGTTTTCTCTGTTTTGTTGAGGAGAGTTTGTGTTTGTGGTTAGCTGAATTAATTAAATTTCGTCTAGAAATAAAACTATATGTTAGTGGAAAGTGAGACCATTGACATAAAGAAGGAAAAAATAGAATGGGTTGGAGTGAAGTTTTCAAAGAAAGTTTGATGAAGATAAGAGGGAAAGAGAAATAAGGTGAGAGAGAGAGAGAGGTGATGGGGACAGAAAGCAGTGGCTGAAATTTCTTGACCAATTGCTCGATTTATGGAGCTTTGAGTTTGGGGCTCACTTTGATTATTAATCATTAATTACCTTTTTTAAAAAAAATGAATAGTAAACATGTTTTTTCTCCCCAATTTTTCTTATTTTCTTAGTTCTATACAGAAGTCTATGGTGTTTTGTAAGTTTGTTATGTACTGGGTAATTACAAAAACATGCATTTAATTATTGCTAGTGATGTTTTCTTGACGAGAGTGACAAAGCTTGAATCCATTGAAATTGTCATATATGATTTCTCTATTCGTTAATATACTCATATCCTAAACTTTTAAAATGTATTCGTTTTTTTAAAAAATAATATAAATATAACACACCTACACATATGTATTTTTTTTATTAAAAAAATTATAAATGTTAAATTGGATTTTAAATTTTGTAATTTTGAAGGGTTAGTTTTAATTTTAGAGCTTTGGATTATAATAATTGTAAGTTGGAAATGGAAAAGGAAAAGGAAAAGAATGGAGACGACGAAAAGGTTAAAATGGGAGTATTGTTAACGGCGTCAAGGGAAGAACGAAGGAGGCGGAGAGGGCGTTAAAACAGACTGACGGTCAAAACAGTTATTTTAATTATTTTTGAAAATGAGATTATTCCCACCTTGGCCAACTAAGATAGTCCGTCTGGGGCGCGCCTTCCATCTTGAATTGGCTCGGCTCGGCTCGGCTGATTATAATTATAGAACAAGAAAACATAAAAAAGTATAAAACTACCATTTTGGTCACATTATCTTTAATTTTTATTTTATTCTAGTGCTGTACTTTCAACTATTCAAAGTATTTTTTAAAATTAAATTTAAATATTTGATTGTTATTGATTAAATAATAATTATAACTTTCATTAGGTCAAATATATTTATAGGCAAAATCGTGTTATTTTTTTGTTCAAAGTTTTATAAAATTTAGATCTCACTGTTAATTTTGAAACTTTTAATAAAGGTTAAAAATGTATTATTGCAAATTTAGAAGAATTTATAGTACTTTTAAATCAAAAGTCAAAAGTCAAAAAATGTGTAGTTTTTAAAAATAAATTAGTCATTATAATTTTTAAGTTGGTTTGTTTTGACGAAGACTGAATTAGACACATGATGAAAACATTTTTAATTATCGAATAAAATTTATTTTCTTTTTATTAGTACAACCTGAATAAGGGATTATGTAAATGTATATAAAAAAAGCATGCAACTTTTGTCGAAGCGAAATTACAACGAGGAGGACAATAAAATCAATAAAAGTATTTAAGAAGAAAAAAAACACTTAAAGCCAAATTTATTTTAGTCTTCTTTTATTTATAGTAAACTTCGTCTTCTTTTACTTGTTTTGAATATCTAAAATTTAGTAATAAAAAGTAAAATGGAATGTGTAGAGATGAAGTAAAATATAAAATTAAGTGTGTATGTATGCATGTATTAAAGCTCCATCAACTTTGAAGGAAACAATTAGATTCATAAACTAAAAGGACATTTTGTTTGGATGAAATTGTTTTTGAGTTGAAACTAAAATAAAAATAAAAATAAAAATATCTAAAAAAAGGGAAGCCAAAATAAATAAATAAATTATAATGCCACCTTTGATTCCGGGGGACCACAAAGGTGAAAAAGAAACGAAAACCACAGAAACTAAATAGAGGGTAAAGAAACAAAGGGCAATTTGGTAAATGACTAATTCAGAAAGTTCCTCACAAGTAAATAAATAGTTAAGTAGTAAAAAGAAATGGTCTCACCCGCCCCGCGCCGTACAAGCCGTTGCCTAAAACTTCGCTTCCGATTATACAAAATTAAATATCGATAATATTAATATTATTTATCTATTTGTTATATTATTATTATTATTATTATTATTATTATTATTATTATTACTAATAAATAAAATTAAAGTAAATTCAAAAATAAGAACAAACTCTCTAAGAATTCCATTCCCTTCCCTTTTCATTTCCACTCCCAATTTCCCCTTCTTCCTCCTCCGAAAATTCATCTGAAACTATGCCGGCCACAGAATACCCAGGCTCCTTCCTGGGCCGTATTAGCATCAGAAGAAACCAAGTCATCTCCATGGACGGTGCTCACGAGCAGGAGCTCGAGGATCTCGAGCTTTTTCAGAAACATGTTTCCGAGCGATTTTCCGATTTACTACCTCCTCCACCTTCCGACGACATTTCTTCCGATGCAATCCTCTCCATCGCTTGGCTTAGAAAGCTTCTCGATGAATTCCTTTGTTGCGAGGCTCAATTTAAAGCTCTCCTCATCATGGGACGCGACCCTTCTCAAATCGTCAAACCCCCTCTCGATCGTCTCGTCCCCGAATTCCTTGATCGCGTCGTTAAAGCTCTAGATATATGTAATGCCGTTCTCCACGGGATTGAATCCGTAAGACAATTTCAAAAACTTGCCGAAATCGCGATTTCCGCTCTCGAACAACGCCCGATTGGAGATGGACAGGTGAAACGAGCACGTAGGGCTTTGAATTCCTTGATTACGTCTATGGCTGTAGAGGATAAGGATTTCACCAACAGTAAATCCACCGAACGGGCTTGGTCTTTCGGGCGTCGCGGCGGCGGTGCTACCGGCACCGGCACCGGTACCGCCACACCGAAATATAAGGACAGAATCGCCGGACAATTTCGATCTCTGTCTTGGAGTATGGCGAAAGGCTGGTCCGCCGCAAAGCAGATTCAAGCGATGTCATCGAATCTAGCGGCACCACGCGGCGGCGAATCGTCAAGTTTGCCGCAGACGGTTTATCTGATGAGTACGGTTTTATTGTTTGTAATGTGGACTCTGGTGGCGGCGTTGCCTTGTCAAGAGAGAGGCGGACTGCCGACGAACTTCCCGGTGTCGAAACAGATGAGCTGGGCACAATCGATGATCGGACTGCAAGAGAAAATCGCAGAGGAATGGAAGAAGAAAGAGAAGAAAGGAAGTGCTGGGTTGTTGGAAGAGATGCAGAGGATGGAGAAACTGAGTCAATCGTTGATGGAATTCACTGAGTCATTCACGTTTCCATTGGAGACGGAAAAGGCAGAGGAGGTGGCGGCGCAGGTGGCGGAGCTGTCTGAGACTTGCAAGAAACTGGAAGAAGGATTGGTTCCATTACAGCAACAAATCAGAGAAGTATTTCATAGGGTTGTGAGAAGCAGGACAGAGATTGTTGAGCTTTTGGAGTATACCGCAAAAGCATCTTCTCCAATTGTGTAAACACACAAATCAAAGGAAGAAGAAAGGCCATTAACAAAACGCCATTGTTACAGCTTAAAGAATCTCCAAGCACCCATGTAGATTTTGTAAGACTTTTTTTTCTCTCTCTCTTTTTTAATTTATTTTGGGTATTTATTTTCTCACTGATGTTTAATTTCTCTCTCTTTTTTAAAAATATATATACATATATATTTTTTTTGTGTTAGAAACAAGATTTAAGGTAATCTGCAGATGTAATTGTGATGAAAGTATATGGTTTGCTGAAAATGAAATATCTAATTTCTTTATTTTAAATTTAGGTGTGATTAGAATTTATTAGGAAGAATGATGAATAGGAGAGATATTTGAAGAGGAATAAGGTGAGAAAAGAAGTTAATAATTACCCATGTGATGCTTTTTCTGTTGCAGATTTTTGTACCTTAATTTGTCTTTGTGACAATCTTGATTCTTTCTTGACTTTTTCTTTTGAAGAAAAAAAAAAAAGAATTCTAAATATGGACTTTGCTTCTTCAATCAATTTAGATTATTTATTAAAACTATTACATTAATAATCGACTTACTTATGTTATATTTATGCTTTAATATTCTATCGGACATTTTTACCAAAACTTATAATTTTGTTTATATATATATTTTGAGGGTCACCTTAGTCCTTGGCCACATTGTTCCATGATTTGTGTTTCTAATGTCAATGTGGTAAGTTTGGTTGTGGATAAAATGAGAGAGAATTATTTAATACGAAAAGAGTTAGGATTTTTTTTATTTAATACATAAAACACGATTTGTTGTATTGATTATTGGGAGATGAATGACAACATGCTAACCATGTTTTTGTTATGATTCTAATAATTACATTGGCCTAATTAAATACTCCTTTAATGCTATAAACATGAAGGAATCTATATTATCAAAAACTCATTCAACTTAACATTTTTTAGTCCTTTCTTTTTCCTTTTTCTAACTAGAATGGTTTGGTTGGTTGAATTACATTTATATCCTCCAATTCACTTGTTTTTAAAAATATCTAATAGATTCATATATATGTTCAATAATATTATAAAATGTACATAAAAAAATTAATTTAATATTCCATTAGATCAAATTTTTAACATCTAAAGATTATATTTAACGAAAATAAAAGGACAATAAACTTGACCAATAATTTTTTTTGTAACAAATTAATAAATAGGTTAAAAGAACGTTTGAATGTTAATATTTAAAGAGAGTTTTGATAGGTCAACTGGTCAACTTTTAGCTAAAGAAAAAGAACTGCATGAGCAATAATTGAAAACTAAACTAATTATTTATTTTATGAGAATGAAAGTTTGAATGTGTGAATATGAATTCAAAAGGTTTCATCTTCAATAATATTAGGATATGTTAATTTCCATTGGCATCAAATAAAGAAGAATAAGAAAGAAAATAGTGTATGATTGAGTAGTTTTTTTCCCCTTAATTATTATAAATACAAACCAATTGTAAATATATACAAAACACTTTTAGATATTATCTATCATAAAAAGTTTTCTTATATTTGGTAAATATTTTAGTTTGTTTTTGTTATATTTAAAAATGAAAAAGAAATTATGGCAAGTTATATTATAATATAGGTATGATGTCTATTTTAGTGTCAATTGTCAAGTGTCAAAATTCTATATTTTAGTGCTACATATTATTATATTTTTTTTAGTAAAATTGTAAAAAATAGAAAATTTGAGAAAATATCTATGGTGGTTTGATTATATGAAATATGTTTTTTTAGAAAAACACTTTTCTTTTATATCAATACTTTGGTTGTGCGCCATAGTTCTCCTAAAATTCACAATAGAAATAAATAATTTTCTTTTTGCTATTTATATCATAAATGTCAAGTAGTGTATAATATGGACAACATTTCTTGCTTGTCAACCATTGAAACAAAGTACTTTTTGTTTAACCCAATTATCCAAAATTTCAAAGTATTGAAAGTCTTGTGAAAATGTCAAATGTTATCTGACTTTGAAAAAATAAAAACTACAAATCTTTAATTCTATCTTTTTAAATAGTAATGTTTTCTTCTTTTTATTATTGGAGGTAAGATAATAATGCCTTAAGATGTACTCTTCTAATTTGAATTTTTAGACAAAATAAATTGAAAGAATAAGGCATTAGCCTTGATGTTAATACTTTATAAATTTGGACATTTTATATTGGCTGAAGTGACGGGTCTAAATGGGGCACTCCCAAGGCCCAAAGTTTAGTTCGTGAAAGGTGGAGAAGTTAGAGCGTAAGGCCTAAAGTCTCTTGCATTGTGAAAAATGGCCCAACCATACAACCTTGTATGAAGGAGATTTATTCACAATCTACCTAATTTTTAGAATTTTTATAATATTACAGTACACACAACTTGAGAAATGTTCTAATTAACTTTGTTAAAACCCTACAAATTTGTTTAATATTTTTTGTATTGCTAATGTGTGTTGATGTTAGGTCGTCTCAATCTTCAATTAATGCCTCATTTTGGTACGTTTGATCTTTTGCCTTTTAGAGGGTTATGTGTTATACGTGTTCGTTCCTTATCGGTGTTGTTGCCTTTTTGAGAATTCTTATTATGAAGAGGTTGGCGTCCTTACTATGTCTAGCCCCCATAAAAAGATTTGTGTTATTGCACTTCCATTTTGCTATTCAATTTGTGTGAATGGTAATACTCTCGAGAAAGTGTTCAAAGAATTGTGAGATTGTGAACGCAAAACCAAGTCATTGACAATAATGTTTGTTGGTAACATTTATAGGGTGAACAAAAGTGAAGTCCGTGTAAATAGCATCAAATTAAGGGGAGCTTGGATTTGTCCGACTTATTTCAAGAGCATAATTTGGATGGAGCCTAATCTTCTCACTATATTGCAAAGTTCTCAATTAACCCTAGCTAAGTACTAATGAATTATATTTTACCTTATTAAGGGTATAGTCCTTCCAAACGTAGGTGACGTTAACAATTCCATGTGTTCTTATCTTGCTAATTATTCATTGTTGTTGTCATCTTAATTTATTCTATTTTGTAATTCACTTGTTTTTCAAAATTAACCGATCGAACTTTTATAGAATGATAAACTTTTACAACAAATCTTGTTTGAGAGTGGCAATTGAACCATACATTAAAATCTAAATTTAAAACGTGCGCATCATTCTCAACACCATGTAAAAATAATTATTCTCAATTATACATAATATTTGAAGTCCAAATCAATATATATGTATATCAAAATTAAATTGATAATAACACTGCCTAAAACAAACAAACCCTTTATATCAACATATATAATTAACTAAAAACGACTAATACCATAAATTAAACATAGCCTCAATCTAAATTTTAGAGTTTACCAACGTTTCTAATATCATATGGCAACATATGTTTTTCTTTTCGTTATATCAACCAAAAAATACATGTAAATCAATGTTTTATCTTTTTTAAAAAACCTAATTTAAATAATTATTTGGTTTATGCATTTCCACTCCTAATTTATTAGAAATTTCCTTGTACGGATCAATTAACATCTTGTTATGGAGAGACCAATTATTAGGCCTTTCTTCTTTAACCAATTAACAAAAGCAAGGTCTTTGTTTTAGGTTTTTTTGAAGGTCTTTTTCTATTCGTTTTTTCTTCAACTTGACTCTCCCAACTTACAACTTCGTATCATATAATTAATACAAACCACCGCACAGATATATATAAATATGAATAGACAGTTGTATTATATATATATATATATATATTTAAAAACATTTTTAATAGTTTTGTTATTTTAAAAAAAATTGTCCTTTTTTAATTATTTACATTTACCATAATACTATATTCTCCCTACTTCCCATATGAACTTATATAGCAGCTGGTGATTTAAGCACATATCTTGAACCTAAATTTAGTAAAAAACATAAAAAAGAATTAGAAAACTCTGACTGTTAGATGAGGTATAACATTAAAATTTTCATTCAATATATCTGTCAATTAAAAGCTTTATATTAAGCTTATCAATGATTTAAGATTGACAATAAAGAAAATAACATGACGGAGGTGTGGAGGTTTGAATATGGAGATTAAGTGAGTTTGTCCATTAAATATAGGAAAGTCATTAGGAAGTTCTTTTAATACATTCCACTTGGTTTTGACACAACGTAACCTCTATATATTGAAAAGAGTGTACCAAAGAAATTCACACTCTTCATATATCTTTTGCAATAACTGATCTTCTCTCAACTATTGCTGGTCTTTGAAATCTTTTTCCATTCTTTTTCTCTTTAAGTTGCAGTCTAACCCCTTTTGTTATCCATATATCTTCCTTGTTCCTTCCACAAAGCCCTAAATACACAACATGATTGTGGTAATTAATTAACTACACATCATTAATATCTCAACATATATATATAATGTTTTTTGAAAAATAATCTCTATTGTGTAAAGATGTTCATTATTATCCTTTTCTGTCTCATCATCTTCATATATATATATATACAGAAACCCTAGAAATGATAGCTTTACTGAAGATATATATGGAGAAAAACCCTAAACTCCTTAATTTTTTTTCCCCTATATACAAAGCATTTTATTTATTTGCTTTTTGATGCAGAAAGTAGTCTTGAAAGTGGATGTACAAGATGGAAAAGCCAAGCAGAAGGCTATGAAATTAGTTTCCACCCTCCCAGGTACGACTAGTTCTTTCACAAGATGCTTTTTATTAGTTAACCCAAAAATTAGTTAAGGTGATAATTAAATGAAACATTTTTTAGTTTTAGTAGATTGACATTGATTCTTGTTTTAAAAGTTAGAAGTTGAAATCAACTATATTGTAACTTCTTGTTCGTGTAGGGATAAATTCCATAATGATGGATATGAATGAGAGGAAGATGACAGTAATCGGAGAAGTAGACCCAGTTGAAGTAATTGAAAAGCTTAGAAAATCCTGGTTTGCTGAGATTCTCACAGTTGGACCTCCAGAAGAAATTAAAAAAGAACCACCACCATCACCAACGAAAGAATGTATTCCCTATCCATATTACTATCCATATTACTATCCAAATTATATCATACTCGAAGAAAACCCAAATCCTTGTGTTATGTGTTAATCATATTGTTAATTTCCTATATAAATATACTTATGATCATTGATCAGTCTGTTTCACCAAACCCATTTTGATAACCATTTTATTTCTAAATTTTCGTTTTCAAAAAAATCTTTTTAGTTACGATTTGTCGAAGAAAAATACATATCTCACCTTCACCTTTTCATATTATTTATCGGATATCGATGTAATTTTTTTGTTTATTTGTGTTAGTGTGTTTTACATTGTGTACTTTAAAGGATCTCTTTTTTTATTGATATAATATAATGAATGAATTGTCAATATGTTCTTGCAGATCAAAGTTATTTTTGCACCAAATATTTTTTTTTGTTTAAAAAAACATTATTATTAAACATTAGTTGATATGAACAAACTAAGATATTATACTAAAATTAAGGGAAAAGAATTTAATAACTATGTATGAAAACTATAAATTTTGTAGTTAATTAATATTTTTTTTTTGGGTGAATCAATTCATAATTTACATTCAAAATCATCCCATAATCATTTGAATATATATTAGTAATAGAAGGGTTAATCAATTAGGTCAAATCCTCCACCTTAATTTGTATTAATTTAAAAAGTTAATTATATGGATTTTTGGAAGAATAATAAGAAAAAGAAAAATAGTTGAGAATGGAGGGATTATAATAAAAGATGTAATTTTCAAGTTTGGTACCACATCACACTCCCAAAAACCAATCCTTTTCATTTGGAAATCTTCAATTTTTGAAATCTCATAAGTCATAAGTCATACATAATAAGCCTTTTCGCCCTAATTTCTATCTTTTTTTTCTTTAACCTTTTTAGATATATAATTTTCTTATAACTAAGATTCTAAAAATATTTTACATTTACAAGATAAACCAGAAGCAAATTATTGCTCTATTAGTTCTAAGTTATATATATATATTTTTCTTGTACTAACTTCTTTCTGATTTTAATTTTAATTTTATATTTTCTTTCCTCAACAATAATTATAGTTTGAAGTGTTATTATCCTATCAACAACAAACAGAAAGAAAAACCAAAATGAAAAATACGTCAATTAAAATATTTGTTAAATTGCTCAATATCCAAGATTTTTTATACTCTAATAATGTTCTCCTTAAGATGGACAAAAATGCATATATAAATTTTACATATTTTATATACAGTTTTAAAAATTAATACACACAATTAGATCGACTTTTTCATCATACAATATAATCATATAATTAGAGAATAATGTATCTGTTTTTTATTAGTATATTAGATGGATATATAATTCCATCTTTATCTCATTGAATATGAAGTATTAAATATAGTATTGGGAGTTAAGTTGAGTGTCCAATGATTTTATTTAGTAAACTAAGATACACTTAATTATAAATTATATATAAACCAAGTACACTTGGGGCAAATATTTATAAAAATATAACGTGAAAACAACAGCTTAACCATTTTCTTAAAGAAATTAAAATTGTTTTCTTTTTCTAGGGTGAGGCCCATCCTTTTATTTTTATTACTAGAATACATATTTTGTAAAGAACCATTCTCCATTAATATTAAAATCACATATATATTGCTCATGAATTAGTTGGAGCAAGATTTTTTTAAAGAAATAGTAAATATATCATTATTAATCTTTTATCCTTCTTTAGAACTAGGTTCAAGCTTCATTTAACAACATTTTTGAATCGGTCAATGCTACGGACTGATATAGAGTAATTACATTACATCTTCTAAGATCTTTTATCCAAACTAATTCAAAAAGTTTCAATTCTCTAATTAATTTTAATTTAGTTATATATTTTTCAAATTAAGTCAATTTTGACAAAAATAAAATATAAGGGTTTGGACCTTATTATCATAATTTTTTTTTGTTGTTATTTTTGTAAATGCTCTTTTTTTCAATATTAATAAAAAAAAAACCAAATATTTACAATTCAAACACACAAATTTGCAATTTTGACATATATATTTTTTCTTGACAATTCTGATTTAGCTAACACATATTTACAAAAGTATTTTAGAACAATAAAACAAATGGTATTATTTCCAAAGAGTTGGGCTTAGAGACAAAAGAAAATAATTTTGAATAATAATGGAGCCCATATTAAAGATGAAAATATGAAGTTTGGTATTGCACATTGAAGTCCAAAGACCAATCATTTTCAAATGAAATGTCCAATTTGGAAAACCCTCAAAAACATAAATATATCAAATCAAGGGTTTACCAATATATCATAAAATTAATTGCATTTTCAAAAGTGTCACATAAAAATTACAAAACATAACCATTTTTATTTTCTTTCTTTTAATTTATATTAAGTTATATTTATTAAAAAATGACAAAAAATATTATCTAAACCATTTAAACCAGCATTTTAAATCTCCTAGCATGTGTTAATTTAGTTTAAATCTCAAACTAAAATTAAAATATAAACTAAGATTTTAATATATGTTAGTATGAAATATGTTATTTTTAAAATTTTCAACCCTTTATCACAGAACCTATAACAACTTTTAAATATAGCATTTTTTATTCAAAATGAATCAAAATACGTTTCCAAGAGCTATTTTGAATGGTTGGAAATACTCGAATTTTTTAAAATAACTTATTTTTAAATTAAACACTTGAAAATATACTCTAAACACATTATCGAATGATTTACGACTACTCTAAATAACTCTTGAAAAACATAAGAAACATTTGAAATATAACTTTAAAAAAATGTTATTTAGAATTTAAACAATATATATATATAAGAAATGATCAAAATATTATGCTATTGTCGGCTATTATCATCCCCTCAAGAGATGATGACCAATTTGACAACCAACTTCAAATATACATATGACCATTATCTCCAACTGCTAGCTACAACCATGAATATATATATATATATATTTGAAAAAATAACTTTTTGAAAAATACTATTACAGTTGATCAATTCAAAGGGTCTTTTAATCCTCGTCTTTTTTTTTTTATTAAAATAAAAACCCTTGACCAAATGACTATTGAAAACTTGAAGTAGTCTTTTAAAATAATGATAAGAAGAAAACAAGCCCAATGGAAAAAGAAAAAGAGAAAAGGAAAAGAAACTTGAGAAATAGTTCTTTCAGCCATGGCAGACCAAAAAGCTTTGGTCCCCTAACCTAGACAATATACATAGAATAAGTATAATATATAATATAAAGAATTGCTTCTGTCACCAATTGCATTATTTAACCATTAATTTCCTCAATGCTTAGGTGTTTGTGTTTCTGATTAGTCTTGTCAAATAATGTTCTGTGGTTTTAATATTCTCTACCTCAATTACCTTACTAATTATAATATATAAAACGAATTAAATAAATGGATATGTCACATTACACAATCAAATTATAGCCCACCCATTCTTACTTTATCTTTTTGTTTCCCCCTCTAAAGTTCCCATCCTGACCCCAATTTGATTTTCTTTATTAACTTCTAACGGACTATGGACTTTGGCTTCCCCTTTCTTCTCTTACAACTTTATAATTAATTGCCCTTTACCTCTTCTTATCCCACTTGTCAAAACCATATCAATACTTTAACTTATTATATATTCTAGTAGGTCCCTATCAGATTTAGTTATATCATACAATTAATGGGTCTTGTGTTTATACTTTGTTAATAATCAAAGGGCCTTCGAGTTGGAAATCAAAAGAGCATGCATACATATTTTGATTTGTATTATTACATTGGTAGTCAGCCTATGTATATAAAGACTTTACATTTATATCATATATATATATATGTTTAATTAAATCAAAATTGAATTAGACTTAAACCACATTTGTTATTGATGGAATGCAACTCTTTAATATAGAATGCATCTATTTGAGGTAGAGGGGCATTACCATTGATACATTGATGAGACAGATCCAAAATTTAAAGTTGCGTAGATAATATAATATTTTAAATTTAAAAGTATTAAAATAATAAAAACTATTTCATTATATATACACATTACAAGAGTAGAATATTAAAGTATATTAATTCAATAATTTAATTACTAAAACACTTTTCTATCTTTAAACTAGATAGAATATTTTTTTTTTTATAAAAGACGATAATAAGAAAACATTAATATAAAAATTATTCCATTATCTAACTTCTAGTTATATATGTATACCATATATGTACATTAATCTAAATACTTTTTGTTTGAAAACTTTTACAAAAATTACAATACCAACATCTTATCTATAATTTCATTGATAAATTTTTGTAATTAAGCATGGATGTATTTACATTTTCATTGATGTAACCGTAGCTTATTAATAATACACCAACCAAACAACTACTACCATAAATGGGATACAAGTTGACTTCTTCCATGCAGGGTGAGCATAGTTATGTCTCAACAAGAATTGAATTAATATATGCATCTCACAATCTTTCCTTATTAAAAAGCCACAAGTTTTTCATTTATTGAAACATCGAACACGATATTTATTGTCACATCTTAATTATAGCAATGTTCTTCGATGCTTCACTTTTCTACCACCAATAAATGAATAATTGAGTTTTAATTAAGTGGTAATTTAGTATGAACTATTTCTTACAGTCGAAATATATTTAAACAATAATCTCTCTAATTCTCGTAATAATATTGCACTGGAAGAACTAAAATCAAATTTATACGCGTAGTTCATAAGAATATAGATGTATAATATATAGAAACAAACTTGGTTGTTATTTCTTTTGTATGAATGTTTCTTACAAGTAGTAGTAGTAGTAAACAAATAACCCTCTTTCACTTTCCACACCCATCCATTTTGATGACTGAAAAAACTAGAGGAGAAAAAAAAAAGAAAAAGAAAAAGAAGACAAAGACAGAGAAACAAATGCAAATGCATGCAAATACATAAAACCCTCACAACACATGCAATTACGAACAGCCCCTTAAGTTTCCCAAATTATTGGGAATCAAAAAAGGCCATAACTCTATATAGTGAAATACACTTATCCATAACCCTAACAGTGTCAAAACAACAACCTCACGAGATGATCACTTTGGAAAAAACCCACGACTCACATTTGAGAGTTTTTGCTTTTTGATTAGTTACGCCTTAAGAACTTGTTAAAACAAACTTTTGTCAAACAATGGAAATTTTCATCTGATCAGGTTGCCAGAATATGACTGATTGACGGTCGTCTTGTGTTTAAGTTGTTGCACGAAGCATAGGGGATTGAGGCAACGGTGAGTGTGGTGACATGATGTCTTCGAGTCTTCGAGATGACAATCGAAGTTCGAGGCTGCTTTGACGCCAGCAGAATTTTTGTTTCTTGACCTTAGTTGTTACCTCCTTGTTTTGAAGCACGAAGTTTCTAATCCTGGTGATGGAAATGTCCATTGTATTGTCATCCATATTTGCAAAACAAACCCTAAACCATCCTGGTTCTGAGCAATGGAATGAAGAACCTGGTGAAACATTTAGTTTAACTTCATTGATAATCACTTTCCATAATGCCATTTCTGCTTCCAATGTCTTCTCTTTCAAAAGATGACGCAAATCCATCCATAAAAATAATCCTCCACTTCCTTTCAAATATCCAATTCCAACCTGCACATCATGAACAAAAAACTTAGCATTTTGAATTCGGTATAGTGTAACACCTTTGCATCTAAATATAAATTTATCACAACCCATTAACTAACCTGAGCAAGCCCTTTTGTGAAGTTTCGATGACGCGCAGCGAGTTTTTCAGCACTCCCAGCAAGAAAGTTGTCGACAAACACATCATCCAACAACATCGATGCAATCAAATATTGAGTTTGCGAGGAGACGAGGCCAAAGCTTGACATCTTACGAGCGCATGCAACAACAGCGTCGTTATAAGAGTAGATAATACCGACACGAAATCCAGGGAATCCCATGTCTTT
This sequence comes from Cucumis sativus, assembly GCF_000004075.3. Lineage (NCBI taxonomy): Eukaryota > Viridiplantae > Streptophyta > Magnoliopsida > Cucurbitales > Cucurbitaceae > Cucumis > Cucumis sativus. The sequence goes on from NC_026658.2 coordinate 4,015,558, forward strand.
GGATAGGCTATAAACGACATGGACAAGATTTCTATCGCATTCAATGTCACTGTTGTCGATCACTTCAGAGATACTAATGAAACCGGGCTCTGCAAAGACAGTGGCAGCGTAGATTTCGTCGCACACTAAGTGGATATTCTTTTCGTTGATAAACGATACAGCAGTTTCAAGTGTTTGTCTATCGTAAACCGTTCCGAGTGGATTTGAAGGATTCGTTATGAGTAGACCTTTGATTTTTATGTTGGATTTTTGAGCTTCTTCATATGCTGTCTCTAAGGCTTCTCTTGTTAATTTGAAATTGTTTGAACTTTCACATATCACTGGAACTATTTCCACTCCTGTCCTCCACCTTAAATCTCTGTCGAATCTGCAAACAATTTCAATTGAAATTTAAGATTCAAATTTAGAAAATATTTTGTTGATGAGGTTGGGAAAACTATCGCTTTCAATTCCCTAATTGTTTTTTTTTTTTTTTTTAAATTTCTTCCATTACTTATCTCTAATTAAAGATGGTAGAAAAGTCAATTATGGGTCAAATCAAAAAAATAAATAAGTCAAAAAAAGGAAAAAGGAAATAAAAACGAATAAATACCCTGGATAATAAGGAACAGGAACAAGAAATGCTTCACCAGGATCAGCCAAACAAAACGCCATGGTTTCGTGAGCTCCAGTTGCTCCACCACTCATCACAACTCGGTCAGGATCAAATTTGACTCGGTTCCCTCTCACTTTTCCCATGAAGTTCGCTACAGCCTGTATATATATATATCAAAAAAACCCCAAATTAATAAAATAATTAGAGATTTTAAATGTTAATTAAATTTAAAACAATGGATTAATTAGTTAATTAACAATTACATACGTTTCTAAACTCTGGCAATCCATGATAATCTTGAAAGATAGCAATATCCTTGAACTCATCAATTCCTTCAACACTGCAAATTGAAGCTCTTGGATTGTTTTTCATCCATTTCTCCACAAATTCAAAAGAAAGCTGCAGTTTTTGAAGAAAACCCACCAATCAAAAACATGAAATCGGAAAGAAAAATGTAAAACTGAATTGAATTTTGACATATAAGTACCTGATTTTCAGCTAAACCCATTTGAATAACACCACGAGGATTGATAATAGGATGAAAAGGATCAGAATCATAAGCTTTCCACCCATCAAAATAAGAGGAATCTTCACCATGCCCATTTCCTTTGGCTAATTTGGACAAAACTTTCTTTGCATTTCCATTATCATTGCTGGAAACAAGTACCATTTTTAAAATCTGAATAATAATGGGTGTGTGTGGTTGTGAGTTATGAGGAGATTAATGTTTTCTTTCCTTTTTTTGAGTGTGTGTTTATGTGTATGTGGTGTGAGTATATATATATATAGATTTTGTGTGTGTGTGTGTGGAAGATGAGAGTTGGGTCAGCGTTGGAAATCAAAGTTTTAATTCTGAAGGGGAAAGTGAGAAGAAGGTTCTGTTTAATATTTAGAGAGACATCACCAATGTCAGCTGGTGAAAATTGTCGGCTCTTTTGATGGTCACTAACCTTTTTTTTTTCTTTTCCACTTTACCCAAATTCAATTTCATTTTTCTACATCTTTAATTAGGTACTTGATTTTCCATTAAAATAAATTCTCGTCTTTTTCAAGTGATAAATTGTCCATTTGTTCTAGTGGGTTAGGACATATTTTTGATTGCCATTACATGATGTTTAATTAATTTTGCTTTCATTTATTAACTTAAATGAAACTTTTTTTTGATGATGACATTGATAGAAACATATCAGTGCTATCAACGTCTATCATTGATAGAATCTAAAAATGATGTGATATATGGTAAATATTTTGTCAAATTTACTATTTTTTATAATTTTCTAAAAATTAAACTATAAATCAACATTACCACATAAGCCAGTCACACTCTTATTTTAAACCTTAACTCTAAGTTTTTGAATAAATAGAGGAATTTCAATTTTTTTTGTTGTGACAATGAATATTAGACTTCAACGTTTATATATAACATGTTTTTTCCATGGTGTATAAACTTGAGTTTGATTAAACATCACGTAATTAATTTACTTAAAAAAGAAAAAAAACAAAACACGCTCACTAATTATTTTGGAACACTATTTTTCTCATTTTCCCAATTTATAAAATTGAATTTCCGTCTTTGGAATTGTTGAGAGGGTGACGTAAAAAATGTGAAAAATAGTAATTGAAAAGACAAAACAAGAGTTTTTAATTTAATTCGCTTCTTCTCACTTCCTATACTTTCCCTAAATCAATTATTATACATATTATTCTTCTAACATCAAATCAAATCTTTAGCCCTCTGAGTTTTAATTTAATTTTTATTTTATTACAAGATTAGAGTATAAATTTTGAAGTTTGTGTTTATTTTGTTAACCTCATTGTATATAAAGGTCTTTAAACTATTAACTTTTATGTTCAATTATTGAACTTTAATGTTTGTCTAATAGTTCACTTTCTTTCTAATCTTTTGCAGAAGTTTTAAAAACAATTACGTCAATTTTCTTTTTATTTTTTTTATAAAATAGATAACTTTGTGTAAAGGTTTTATTTATTTATTTATTTATATTATTGGAAGGGATATGAAGTTATATTCCGGAGATGATATTGATAGTAGTACACGTGTTGGATTTAATTAAGAAAGAAAAGGTCGGAACCGACATTTGAGGGAATGGGATAGTGTAACGAAGCTTGTTAGGATCCAAAAGAGTAGAGAATGGGGGAGAATCTGATAGCCTCACCAGTATTGTTTAAGGCTTTTAAGGTGTGTGTATATGTGTATATGTGTGTGTATGTGTGTATATGTGTGTATATTGTGTATGTGGAGCCAAGAGAAACGCGGAAGGATCCTATAAAATAAAAAGATGTGTGGGACTTACTTTAAAGTCTTTAGGTACAACATATCCAAAAAGTGGCCTTCGGCTTTGATATTGAAGATACAAAATGGGCAGGTACCCTTGAAGACAAAAGAGTGTAGGGTCTGAGTGTCCCACACTAACACATTTTTTCTCAAAACAGTCCCCACTCCGAATATCCATCCACCTTTATCTCCTTCCCCCCCTCTCTCTCACATACTTATGCACAGTTGGCAGATCTGACTTTTATATACCTCTCTCTTCCTGCCTTCATCTATAGCACACACACTCTTTCCTCCTCCTTCATGGGCCCTTCCTTTTACTTTTGTTTTGTTTCTCTTTGTTTAGTCTCTTTTGTTTTTCAAACTAACATCTCTTAAACATCTTTACATTGGTGTGATTTCGATAAGTTTACCGTAATTTTGATGTTTAAGCTAGTATATATATATATATATATAAAGTATTTAATTTAGTTTAAACCAAATAAAGGAAACATCAACGGCTTTCCTTTTTGGGTTGATGGAATAATAGGGCATTCTGACGATATATATGATATTATTGTAAGAGTAGTTTACTATGCTTGAAGGTGTAGGACGTTGAACGAACAAGTTTATTTAGTTAGCTTTTGATTGATCAACTGATCTAAACTCGAGGTTCTGAATTTTTCTCTTTGGGTCTTACTAATTTGGATCCGACTCAAACATCTTATTATAACAATTTATCTCGATAAATTGAATCACTAATGAAAACTTATTAGGTGGCGTTTGAGACAAGGACTATCCTAAGACTATTAATAATCACCTCTTGTTATATTAAATACTATTTTGTACTAACCACTAAAATAAACTATTTCATATCCCTCGTTTGCTACAACTTTTACTATTTCAAATTCATCAATTTTTGTGATATTTGCTACTGTGTTTACTATTTCATTCTCAAACTAAAATCATTTATACCTCAAACATGTACTACTAAAATAATTTACACCCGAGACACAAACTACTATAACTTAAGATTATAATAAGAACGACTTCATGATGTCCCAAACATTTCATATTCATTAGATTAAGAAAAGAAATCTAAAGAATAGAACAAAAGGGTACACTTTCGTAAGTCTCAAAGCTAGATAATGCTACAATTTGTAGTTTATGATTTGAATCGATAAGACTCTTTCCAATATATAAATCAATAATTTATTTTTTATGGAAAAAAAAAATATAAGTTGATAAAATATAGAATCTCTTGTTGGTGTATCCCTTTTTGCCAGAAGGTTTAGGGTTTTTTCTTACGTAATTATGCATTTAAAAAATAAGGGTTTATGCATAAATAAAGTAGTTTTTGTGGGGAATGGGATACAGCTTCTTCACACTGTTTCGAATTATTTGTGAAAATCATTCGGTGATCAATTATAAAATAAATCATTAATGTTTTCTTGTCGCCTCCATTTCACGTTTACAAATAGTTTTATGTCTCTATTTTTTGTATTTTATGCAATATGTTTCTTCATAGTGATATCAACTTTTATTTTTAAAATGGCATCGCTGGAATTATTAAAAAAGAAAATTCAATTCAATTTGTCCACATAATTAAATTGTTTTTTTATTTTTATGAATAAAGGTGCTTCTGTTCTTTATCACATTATTGGTTTTTTTTTTTCTCTAATTACAACTTCATTTTCTTGTATTATACTTTATTTATATATATATATGTGTATAGTTAAAGTGAGTGTTGATGATAAATAGTGGAATATGGAGGATAAATAAGTTGAATCATCACGAAAGAAAGAATTGAATTATTAGTTTTTGAGATGATAAGTGATGTTTTATTAATTCAAATTATATATTTTCTAATATAATAAAATGTGAAGAAGAAGGAAGTTTTGAATGTTTGATATTAAATGAAGAAATAAATGTTAATTATTTGTCAAGTTATATGTTGATGATAGTGTAATTGTTATTTTAAAACCATTTAATATAGTTAGAAATGATAATAATAATAAAAGAGAAAAAATTTAAAAAGGATTATTTTTTAAAAAAAAGAAGTTTATATATATTTCAAGAAGGGAAAAAAAAATATGATAGATGATAGATAATTGAAAAAGAAAAAAAGAGAAGGTAAGGGACAATAATCCTAAAAAGAAGCAAACAACACTAGAAAAAGATTATTGAAATAACCAATAAAATGAAAGGTAAAATGAAAGCTAATTGTCTAAGGGAACAAAACAAAAAGGTTAGAGACAATCCAAAGGAAGTGATTGTTTAATATTATATAATTTCAAAAACTTATTATTAAAAAAAGAAGAATTAAATTAAAACTTGGAAAAATTAAATAGAAGAAAAAGAAGAAGATCAAGAACTAAACATATTCGTCTTTATAATTAATTTCTCCAAACTAAATGAAAGGAACACATGTAAGTTTTGATTATGGGTTTCAATTTTCATATATGAACACATTAAAACACATTCAAAGTAAGCATTGTAAATAATATTCAAAAAGAAAAAAAAAGGAGAATTAGACTTTGATTTCAACTATCCAAAAATCGGCTACTAATTACTTGGAATAAATATTGATCGAAACATGAGAGAAAATAAAAACGTTGAATGCTGTTTTCTTAAACATGTTTTCACAATTCTCTCTTTTATTATAAAATAATATTTTGATAATTTTATATACTTTTTTTCTTCGACAATTAAGATTGAATATCAATTGTTCATACGAAAAGGGTAGTTCTCAACTTTACAAAAACATTAATAAAAAAAAATCAACAAGGTAGTATTTTGTTTAGGTGTTATAGATTCAAATAAATATTATTTTTGTTACTTACTTTTTATATTTTACAAATCTTTTACGATATTTTATCATTAATATCGTAAAAATATCAAATATGTTAATTGGAGACGTCCTCTATAATTTTAATACCAGAAATAGAATATATTATATATGAGTTGATAAGAAGACAAATAATGGAAAAAATGAGACTAGTAATTATTTTATTCTTAGTATAATAAATATGGGATAGGAATTGAATCTCTTCCACCGACTCATAACCCATAAGTCATAGACATATCAATACCAATACTACTCTATGTCAGTTTATTTTATAAAATTATATGATACATAAATATTTTTAAATATAACCCAATAAAACAAGATATAGTAAAATTTTATATTTTTATTATTGTATTATAGATATCGATAAATTGGCATTTTTTTTAAAAAAATCTATCTATATGTTTTGTTGATAAAATCTAAATTTTAGATTTTTAAAAATAATATATGAATATTAAAAAGAAATAATATTGTATATATATAAAATCCCCACCGCGCGTGTGGAGAATATCCTATGATTTGATGATGTTTTGTATAAAATAATAATAATCCAAATGCCATTGATTTCTCAATTTTGAACCCCATATTTATTTTCCTCATCTAAAAAAAGAAAATCTTTTTATTTTTATTTTTATATTATTATTATCTGGAAGAGAAAAAATGGATTGGCAATAAAGTCATCCACCTTTTTCTTTGAATAATCGACCAAATTGTTAAATTCTTTAAAAATTAGTTGGTCAGTTCCCTTTCAATATGTAGTTCTTCTATTTTTTTATTCGATCAATCCTACCTTTAAATATTTCAATTTGTTAATACATCAGGATACGTGGATTTATTTTAACTTTTAAATATAATATTAATTTTCCAGTATATTATCGGTATATTTTACCTTTTTTTTCATAAATTCATCGTTGATGTGAGTAATAGATCGATATTTTATATCGTACAAAAATATTACAAAATCTCATGCATAAATACAACACAAAATAATGGATATAGATAGCTAACGGTTTTTGTTTTTATAAATTTATCATAAAAAAATATATTGATATTTTCATTTGTTGAAGATGATATTTTAATCCTAGCTTTGAACTAATTATATATATGAAAATAATATACTTTCATTGTAAAATCATTTAATATTTCCATTAAATTTGTCAACAAATTAAACCATTTGTAATAATTCAACACATTGTAAAATCATTTAATATTTCCATTAAATTTGTCAACATAAATTAAACCATTTGTAATAATTCAACACAACATTTAAGGAATTCTAAATAAATTACAAAAGAAAAGGTTAACATATCGTATTTCTCAAATTTTAGATTACACACTGTATTTAGTATTATTTTTTTAACTCTCTTGATTTGAAATGATGATTTTAGTAATTCAAAATCAAACAAATAGTTGATTTATTTATATTAGATCATAACAATTAAACCAATAAACAAAATGGAAATAATGAGAAGGGTATCATTATTAGTGTAGGGTTTTCTTTTTATTGAAAAGCAATATTACACACACCAGCATAGCTAGACTATCTTCTAAGTGGATATGGATATGGTTCAATGTATGTTACTTAAATTGAATTAAACCCTCTCCACAAATTACAAAAATGTGTTTTAATTTTGTGTGTGTGTGCCATGTGAACATCTCAACACATATTATGGGTATTAATATTCCTTGAAGCTTTAGTCTTTTTCACACCTTATTTTTATCATGTTTCCTAGAAAAACCATGCATTTTCATCCATTTCTTCATCCTCCATAAATAAAACATACATTTTCCAACATTCAAAACAAAAACATCCTTCCCTTCATCTTTTTCTTCTAAAAAAAACTATATTTTTTTCAACTTCCTTACTTCTTTTTAATTAAATATATTCTTCTACGTAATTAAGTTTCAAACCACTATATATATGGTTTTAAATTATTCTAAATTATAAACCCTTCAAGTTTGGATATGCTAAGTTTAGTTTGAAAAAATTGGAAGTAGAAAAATGGGTATAATCCGTTGATATAAAAATTTCAAAAAAATGTTATTGTAATCGTAATCGAAGAAAATTGTTTGTGAATTGTGATTAATTTCTCCAAACAACTTTCTTTTTAATTTTTTCTCTCCAAATTTAGAGTTGTTGAAAAAATATTGTTATAGATTTCTACTATTGTTTATTGTTTATTAGTGCATTGATAAAATTTGATTTTTTTTTTATTTACCCTGATTTTCCTTCTTGGTACGCGTGTGTATAATATATATATAAAAGAAAAGAAAAATAGGAAGAAGTTAAAAAACACATTATTTGATGTGAATAAATTAAACCAACATACAAAAAAGAAAAGATGGCATTCAGAAGACCAATTTGAGTGTAAAAAAAGAAGAAGAAAGAACAGAGAGCGCACTGAGTCAACAACTTTTTGATAATATTGGAAAAACATTCCAAAGTGTCAAAAGGTTCAATGAATTTTACTCAGATATTGATGATAAAGATGAAACATAAAACAATATAATATAATATGTATATATATCTTAAAATTTGGAGAAAAGATTTTAAATTAAAATTGAGATACAATGAGCAATAAATTGATAATAATGTGTTTAAAACATGTGGGTGGCTATTGTTAAAAGGATACATATGGTGCGTCCATGCCTAATAGTATTGAAGAAGTAAAATTTTTTGGAGGAAAAGAAGAAAAAAGAAAGTGAGATTTTCTTAGAAGACTTATTCAAAATCAAAATCAAAAGCTATAATACAAATAAAATAAAAATTATTAGGAAAACAAAGGTTGTCAAAAACGACGTAGTTGAAGCCAAACGAAAAGAGAAAAGAAGTCAAAGGTAAAAAAAAATTGTTGGTTTAAAATATGTTGAATATATTTATACACGTGGGATTCGCATTAGAAAAGGAATACACGTGGACTTGCCCAATACTTACTTCGGGCAGCCCTGTGGTTGTGTTCAACCCTTCTAATAAAAAATCTCTATACTCATTATTACAATACATCAAGTTGGTAATTATTTCTACACTTGTAAACTCTGTTTTAACATGTTTGTTATTTTAGCATTAACTTAATACTCGGGTCTTCTTCGAATCGCACGTAGTTTAGATTATATATTTAAGTTAAAGGTGAATGAATGTTAAAATTTGTTATAATTTACTTGAGGTAGCTAGTCATATATCGTCCACAAATATGATTTTTTTTAAGTTGATAGCCAATGGGCAGTGTCGTTGAAAATATTTGAAGGGAAGTCATGAACGTTGTAGCAAAATCAAGGGTTTAGAATTAATAACCCTTACGCATGATAATTCTTTTTGAATGAATACTCCAAAAACATTCGTTGGGTTATCACAATCCACTCAACTCACTGTTTATTTGGAGCCTTAAATATACCTATGTTTATATTTTGATTTGACTCCTTATCTTTTTGGCGAATTTTACGAGACGACTATGTAGATTACTAATAATTAGATTATATTACATTTTTGAAAATATGTAGCAATCGTTTATCTTGAGGATTTGACGTATTAATTGTTCTACCAAAGTCTTTTTTGTTTTTGCTTTTTGACATAATCTTAATATATCTTGAAAAAAAGAAGTTTAATACTCCAAGTAACTGTCATGTATAGTTTTAATTATAGTCAACCAAATATGAAAATAGTTTCAATTAACTGTGTACATATATACCTTCTAACATTGAAGTAAACAAATTCAACCAAAAAACCTACCATTTTTTTCACTTCATTGTGTAAATGTTAGTAATGGTTTCATAACTCAACGTTGAAAACGTTGCATTGTCCATCAAATACGTGTTTACTTCCTTTCTATTTTCTTTCTTCTTTTTGAAAAAGATGAAGCGTTTACTTTTGTGAAAGATTTTGGAGAGTGATAAAAAATGAAATTATTCAACACTCATCAATTGATAGTTAGAGAATTTTGACATTGCTTTTAGTCACATTTCTCAAATTAAATGTAATAATTACATATCTAAAATGTAATATTTTAAAAATATTGAAAATATAACAAAATTTGTCGATGCCATTCACTTAAAGACTATGTTACCATTTTTAGAACTATAAGTCTAACAACAATATAAATATTTACTCTTTTAAAAAAATAATTATTATATATTTGATTATTATCTATAAAATTGTTTTTACCATCTAATTTATTATTATTACTATTATTTGGTGTTAAAAACAACAATGTTTTTGTGTGATGTGAAAGGGAATCGTAATCATGACTTCATGTGAAAGAGAGAAAAAGAAAATTCTATTTCAACTTTTAAATAATCATGTTATAAAAGAAAAAAAATAAATCAATATATTAGAACTTGAATAAATGTTATTTTAGCACTATGAATGACCAAATATCAAATCCCATGATATATATATTTGACTAAACCTTCTAAAATTTTTTATTTGCCTATATGTTATCTGTATTATCTAATATTTTTTTCTATAAATCAAATACCTCTCTTTGGCTAATGTTGATCAACATGAACCATACAAGTTTGTTCATCTTTACCACCCACGTTTCTCATATTTATGTATGTATTGTATATCTATATGTTTATATGTGTGTAAAATGATAAAAACCCTACCTATCTGGTTTTTAGAAAACACTATTGTTTGATTTTCTATATTTTCACACACAATAATATATATGGGAGTCCAATAGTAAGAAAATGTACAAACATGTTCCATGCATAATATTAGCTATTTTTTGTGTGTGTCTATATATATATAAGCCCATAACATCGTTATTATGTTTTTTTAGAAAAATGGTTTTTTTAAAAAAATCCTAATTAATGAAATAGTTTAATTTTTAATGTATGTTTTAATGGAGCAATAATTATAACTATTGGTAGATAAAATAAGAAAGTTATGAATACTTAAAAGAACAAATACAATTATGTTTCATGTGTACTGATCATACAATGTTAGCTAAAGGATATGACATTTTTAAAAGAATAAAAAAAATAAAAGAGATAATACTTCATCACGTATCCATTTTGATCAAATAATTGTAACGAGGCAAAAGACTTAAAACTAACTTATTTGATATATATTTTGTTTGGTAAAATTAAGTCTATCTCAATTTTCTTATTTTGTTATTTACATTTTTTTTAATAGTTTAAAAAACCAAAGCTAAAATTTTAATACGGAAGAAATTAGCTTTAAAAAGTTATTGTTTTTAAAGTTTAGTCAATAATTCATCAATTGTATTTAATAAATGTGGAAATTATTTTCAACAATGTTACTAATGGTTTTAGATGATCAAATGCATTTTATTTTAAATGAATATATATTTTTAAATAAAAATCACTTTAGAAACTTAAATATTTTGTCACCCCAAATGTTGTTTTTTAGATAACTTTAAAATTAGTACAAAAGATTTGGAATTGTACAAATTTTGACTCAATTGTGATTCTATAAAAAATTTACAAAAAAAAAGAAAAAGAAAAAAGAATGATTAGAGGGTGTTGATATATTGTGATTTTTTGAAACTATCAGTACATTCATGCATTTTCATATTTCTCACAAAAATAATCAAAACCTTACTTTTGCTATTTACATTTTGAATTTGAAAAATTACACTATATATCAAATTAACAATAATACCTAATGCTTATAGAAAATATTCTTGAATTTTTTAATTTGTTTAGATTTTCAAGTGTTTCATTACTATATGTAGAAAACATAACATGTGTGTATTTTTAAATTTAAGGGTGTTTGATTTACCTATAAAAAATTAGTAATTGGAGTATTTTTTAACTTTTTTTTACTCAAAAGGGTGTTAACAAATTTTGTTTGTTATAATAATTTTTATTTTTAGCCCACTAAAAATAATACAACCATATTATAAAATTATCTAAAAAACCAACTAATTAGTCACCAAACAATATGATTTATACTTTATGTTTTCTATGATTATTCTAGATTTACTAAATCATCGAAATGTGTGTACGTCCTTTTAAATTATGTTTTAAGATCATCACACTTCCCCACAAAATGTAATAGCTAGAAAACCACCATGCAATACAAGTACAAATCAGCATAAGAACGTAAAAAAAAAAAAAAAAAAAAACCACGAATCAGTTCACATAAAAGTTAGTTCTTGAACATATCACGACATTGACAAAGATACTCAATCCTAGTAACAAATATTCTTAAAGATAGCAACTCAACAATTACACAAGAATTTAATGATCAAGTAAAATTGAAAATGAGGCCAAGGGAAAACAGGAACAGAAACAATAATTGTACGCAATTTCTAATATTCTCCCACCAAACTATTTTGCTTTTCAATGTTGTTGAATGATTAAAACGTTTAATGTAACAACCCAACTTACAATCGTTTGCACTTTGCAGGGAACTGTGGAGGTGATGGGGGAAAATTCAAAGTATTTTAACAATAAAGCATATTCCAATTAAAATGGAGAACACTGTTGTTATGACACTTGCACAGCAGTACTAATGGGAGGGCAGTGCTTCTATCTCCTCATCAACAGGACCACAGTATGAGCAGCAATGCTTCTATTTTCACCAAGACTATCGACCTTCTCGTGCGTTTTTGCCTTCAGATTCACGACAGAGGGGTCGGCTCCCAGGAGCTCAGAGAGCTTTGCTCTGATAGCTTCCTTGTGAGGGCTAAGCTTTGGTCTTTGAAGTATCAATGTGGCATCCAAATTGCCGATGTCATAACCTGCCTCGTGCATCAGTCTCACCTAGAATCAACCAAAGATTTCATCTCAGTAATCACATAATTGAACTTTACCTAAAATGAACTGAATTCGAATGATTTATTTCGACTTTGGTTTGGTAAATGGATTCACTTGCCTCAGATTTTCAAGGGACAGACCTATTGTCTCCTCACATATGGATTGAGATTTAGCCTTTACGATTAGGTTTATTGACTAATCACATGTTGAAAAGATAAAAGTACCCAACCTATCAGAGTCACTTTTTTAATATTAAAATACAGTGTTGCAAAGTTCATACCCCCTACCCTATAATGCTATTCTCTTTTCATTTTACATGATTGTCCCATGTGTTCAAACTCCGATTGAAATTAAAGAAAAGATGACAACTTCACTATAAACCATCAACTTAAATTTTAAAATCTAGTGATAGTTCAACAAACATTTCATAACTACACAGCATGGTGTAGGTGAGTCGATAGTTTCTCATTATTGATTAACATTTCTCTTCGACGGTCTTCATCTCATAATTTCTTTTACCTATGAGTGTTTGCACCACCTTGCACGTACCCCAATTATTATTTGAGGATAGTTGCTTGACACTACTACATTTAGTTGCCAAGATTAATTGTAGGACACTAGATCCCTAAATAGATGGTCATTATGACTTGAACTCATTATGACTTGAACTCATCTCCGCAGAATCCTTTATTAATTATATTGTCTCTAATTGACCAAGGAGCACTAGGCCAAACTATTGTAGTTGTGTACTTGGGTTTACCTCACGATTAATAAGCCTGAATTTATGAAACCTAAAGATGGAAAACTTAAGTTGATGTAACTTTTATTTAATGCATGAATTAATGATTTGTACAAGTTACACCCGGGTCCCGGGCCATGTAAATACTGACTCTATGCATTCTCTAAGCATTTGCAAAGAGCAGCAGTAAATCCATTAACTTATCCTAGCATTTGAGAGTAACAGAATAATATAGGAAGCAGGGACACGCTGGTTAAAGCATCCATCTCTAATTTTATGTATATCTTTGTTATAACATTTACTTGACAGAGACTACTTGAGAAGAGGTTTGGTTCGTGGTTTGATACCACACATATCTTTGGGCTTTCAGTGTGCAAGAATTTTGCAACTTAAATTATTTGATTTGGCATATTTTGTTAGGTTGGAGCTCATTTTAGTTTAATTTGGATCAACTCTATTCTTTAATTATTTTTTTCTCTTTCAATTAATGCTTGGTTTAGCAAAAAATAAATAAATAAACAAATGAAAAAACCCAGTGTCAGTCAACTCAGACAAGTTGACTAATTATATCCTTGCATCCTTTTAAAATTTTGCCAGAGTGAACTGGCTAGCCCACGGTTCTAATGACCCTCAACCCCCTTAAAGTTCTAATGACTCTCAACCCCTCTTAAAGTTCTGTAATTCCTCACAATCTAAATATTACATGAGATTCTTATAAGAAGCGTTAAAGTGTTTCATAAAATACAGAAGAAGAAAAAAAGAGAAGTAGCGCACTCCAAGAGGCACCTGAAATGGCAGGTGAAGCCTTATTCATGATTGCTGGCAATAATCTTCAACAAGACTTAATCTCATTGGAAAATTTTGAAATTCATAAGATAACAACATCATGCTTCCTGAGGTTCCCTAGACCCGGGGATTCAGGAGCCCCATTCATTTTTAGGATATTTTTTCCCTTTCAATAGTTATAATTGCATATAGAGTCCCCAAGATGATATCCAAGATTCTTTTACACAAACGCTTGTTGGGTGAATTTTCAACAGGAAGACAAAGCTTCTTTGGATTCCTTTGGACTTTGGTGTATGACATTTAGTGAGAATGGTTGTATAAAGAAACCTATGCATTTTCAAAGGGAGACGTAAAAGGGAAACCCGAGGTATAAGATTAGCAGTTTTTCTTCTCTTTTGATACAAGTGAATTGGAAAACCTTTCTGCAGTTCCTTTTGGTTTCCAAGAGCTTCATGCTCCCCTGTTTGTATATCGCTTCTTTTGTCTCAATAAAAGTTTTTGTTTATTCATTAAAGTGAAAGATATTTAATATAACTCAGTTAAAAGATTGTTCTAAAGTGATTCTTCTTTCATGACCGAGATACATTCTTAAATTCTCCACCCAAACCGACATCATTTCATGCAGATACATGACTTATTGCAGAAGCTTATTCTTTCTAGGTAATTAGAGACAAAGCTACACAAAGGAACCAGAAAATGGTCTAATAGTATGAAAGGGTTTAATCAAAGAAGTAAACGCATCAGTCTCATTCCAGTTCAGGAAATATAGTTGAAGTTGAATAAGTTGATTATGAGGAAGTGAAACTATATCTAAGGTTCACTTAGTAGACTTCAACACTTGTTTCTGTTAGATACCTAGAATGGTATATGGTTAGGGGTATATGGTAATTAGATATTTAAGCAGTTACTAAGAGTAGTGGTTATAAATAAGAAGTTGGTGAATGAAGAAGGGGGAGTTGTTGAGTAGATAGGTCTTGAGTAGTATTCTCAAGAGAGGGGGTCCCAAGTGCCATAAACTTGGATCTAATTGTAGTTCTGAGTTAATTCTCGATATATGAAATATATTAATTCTTGTTAGGAAGTATCCTAACAGTTTCAATGGTACAACGAACATTCACTTGTTAGATAAACATAAAGTTCCAAGGAAGAAAATACTGAATATACTCAATTTATTGAGATGCATCAAATTTGACACAACCACTACTTCGATCCTGAGTAAAAACTCAACATGTGACATAACATATACACATCAAAGAGACCAATAAAATTGCGAAAACCTGAGAAAGGGTTATGTGATTGGTTTATCCACACTATGCTATTGAGGAACTCTAAAGCGAACAGCAAAGCAAGCAAAAAGATATCATGACATCCCATACGAAAGTAACAACAGAATCCTAGATCATCTGTACAATGCACCAAGTGATTCATATTAAACAAGTCAAGGAGGACAAGTTTCATATATAAAAACAAATTTTGGTAAATGTGTAAGAGTTCACTACGCCGTAACTACTTACAGCTTCTTTTATGAAAACAGATGATGCAGCACCCTTCCATTTGGGATCTGAATCTGGAAAGATCTGTCCAATATCAGGAAGCCCCAAAGCACCCAAAATTGCATCAACCACACAGTGCAGTAGAACATCTCCTAAATCAACAAAAGAAATAAACACTTCAAAATTTAACAAGAGTACGTTGCAGGAAAATTTAAACTGCAGAGACAAAAAAACCAAACTTTGGGTTATTACTTATTTTATAGTATACACTTCTAAAAAAAACATGACGAGATGGGAGCTCCATTCAACAGATCAATTGCAGGTAACTGAGCTTAAATAAGCTGATCTCCGACACTCCAAACTTCAAATGTACAAAATCAATTGAATAATAGTAAACTATAATAACCGTAAGATCCAAGTCTTATCACCAACATTAGAACATAGCTTCGCATGGATTTTCAAATCTATAATAGAATTTGACATAACACAAGATGCTGCCATTTTTCATAGGTTAAAAACTAAAACTATTACGTAAAAAGAAGTTGAAAGATGTCAAACTTCTATCAAATTAGTCCATAGAATTCTCAGTTAAGTAAAAAAGTATCGTCATCAACAGCGGCCAATTACACACTAAAACAGAACTATGCAAATGTTAAATTGAAGGGATAATTAGCCAAGAAAAAAACTGAGAAAGAATTTAAAGACCCACAATTAAATAGCAAGGAACAAAAACACAAAAAAGAAAGAGAAACCAAATAAAATTACCATCGGAATGAGCTTCGCAGCCTCTATCATGAGGAATACTAATCCCCCCAATAATCAAAGGGTACCCAGGCTCTAAGCGATGAAGATCGAAGCCGTGTCCAACCCGAAACGGCAAGGTTTTGGAGGGAGAATCGGATTTGATGGCGGTAGTGGAGGAGACAGAGTGAGAAGCGGCGGAATTGACACGGAAAGAAGGTAGAGAAGAGGAGGAGGAGAAGGAGGAAAGTGGTGTAAATTTTGTTGTGGGAAAGGAAGGAGGATAGAGAGAAAGAGAAAGGGATTGGTGGGAAGTAGTGGCAGCGGCCGGAGAGGCGAAGAGTGGGGCGGAGAGGGCCATGGAAAGGAGAGTGTGTTTTGTGTGGTTGAATTGTATTGTTGTTGGCGCCAGCAAGGCGCGTGGAGAGTGTCACAAAAAATATGTAATTGCCTCGTTTATTACATTCCCTTATTAACTTCACTTCTTTTCTTTCATCTTTTAAAATTACAAATTCTTGAATTTTATTTATAACATTCTCTTTAATCTTAATTGTTTAATGCTTTATTTCCATCACTATTTCAATATTTTCGTTTAATATCTTGTTTAGATTCAATGAATTGATATTTTCATTTTGTTGTAGAAAAAATCTCTTTTAATTCTGTAGATTTGTAAGAGGTTATCCTGAGTTGTATGTTTTGTGTGGAGTCTAAGATGGAAAATGAGGTGGCTTACCATTTGACTCATGCAATGCAAGGGTGTTAGATGGTAATATTGGAACTTGTTTTCCCAATCTCTCTTCTTCCTTTTCTAAAGAAGTTGGTGGGATTTTCTATGAAGAGCTTTGTGTATACTTTGAGAGTTTTCAATATATAATTTTCTTCTTTCAACAAAATAAAACTTTTAAATGAGGTTAATAATCGGTAAAGTACCACCCTTTAATTTAGAAAGATTTAGAGAAAAAACCTAAATCTAACCTAAAATATCACAAATCTTTTTAATTAAGATTTATTATATTTTTAAGACAATTGTAACATTCCATTTCCTTATTTTCTTCCCTTTATTATGGCGTTGGCTTTCTTTTCCAATTTGTATTTCAAATAATTGTTTTTTTCTTTTGTTTCGATTTGGTACAGAATATACGATTACTTTTTTTTTCTTTTATTTTTCGTTTCTTATACTCTTTCTTCTTCCATTTCATAGACTATATTCCACTCATGTTCGGCATATATTTTTTATTGAATGTCTCGTCATTCGATATACCAGTATACTATTGAATAATAAATTTATGTTTTGTGATTTGTCACATATATATTACTGCATATATTCAATAATACATACACATTTTTTTTTCTTCATGTTTTGTGATTTTTTCTTACTACATTTATATATCATTGTATACATAGATTATATATTTTTTTTTCAATTCTTACACATATATTGTTGCATAATACATATATTTTATGTGATTTGTTACATATATATTATTTCATATATTCAACAATACATAAATGATGTTATATTCAATATACTCAATCTATCATAACGTATTTCGAATACAAAATACAAATTCTTATTAACCATAAAATTTTGCCAATTTTTTTCTTCAAAAGATCACTGTACCAGTCGACCGCTGATGTTCTTCTTCTTCACCGCTTATACTTCCTCAAATCTTCTATTATTCAACGTCTTTTGTGAAGAAAATGGAATCAATATTCAACGTATTTGAAAAAGTAAACTTTTTTAAAAAAATTAAAATGTAATCCACATCCCTAATTTCTCTCATTGTCGTTCTACCTTCTATAAATAAATTGATATAATAACTTTTCATTCATAAAATATACATCATATTATTCATTATATACTATAATTGTGTGAAATATATGAAAAAATGCACAACAAGAGAAAGAATGGACGGAGAGAGAGATTGGAAAGTGAGAGAGATCAAGAGGAAATATTTTTTTTTGAACAAAATCACCCAAATAAAAAATAATTAAGAGAAGAAATTTATTATAATTTTACAAAAAATATAATTAATCACTTATCATATTTACATGGAATATCTAATAAACGTAAATATTAATTCTCTTTCCTTTTTTTTTTTTTCTTTTTTTTTGAAGACAAAGATGGATAAATTGATTATTTGGATCTTACATGTAAAATATGAGTCAATTTAAAACATTTCTCGAAAATTTTAAAAATTTGGATCAATCATATTATATTTTAGACTATCTTAGTTAATTATCCTTTTAACTTACATTTAACCTAAAGTTGAAAGCAGGATTTGCAAAAGAAGCAGAATGGACCCAAAATCCTTAATTGGAAGGGCCCAATGTAGAGAGACTTGGACAGAAATACACACATGGTCCAAATAGTAGCCCAAGCCCATGGGCCCAAATCAGGTAAGTTCACTTTACAAAACTCCCTGTCTCGTTCATAACAGGAAGGCCCTCATCCCTCGTAAAAGGGTTTCATCAACTCTTCATTTTCATTGTCTTAAACTCATCATGAGATCTCCTAAAAGAATCCCATGAAACTCATCATGCGGCCTTGACTTCAAAGTTTAAGATTAGCGTACAAAAAGATAATATTTAATTGATCATACTTGGACACGGTTGATACTCCCTTTTCAAAAGTATACTTGGTGTGATCTATCTTGTTTTACATCCATTTTTGTGCAATTCATTGAATGCCATCCTTTTTAAAACTATATATTATTTTGAACTTCTTTAAAAATATATATATAACAACCCTCCCAATATTTACATTCTATATAAAACAATTTTGAAAACGAAAAAAAAAATTAACATATCCATAATTAATTAAAAATACCAAAAATGCCCCACCATTAATTGACATTTGGCACATTCAACGTGTAATATATTTTACTCTTTCCAACATACTTTTTATCGTCAAACTAAAAGATTATTTTCAAGATTTGTTGGTACACGATCGTATACATTTAGAAAACCAAATGTCGACGATTTTTAGATTTTGCACACGATTGTTTAGAATTGACACAATCGTTTATATTTAGAATACAATATTTTGGATTTGACTTTTTTTTTTTTACACGATCGTTTACCCAAGATTTGAAATCACAACCAAAAAATTGTGCAAAGCCACAACCACGGTAAGAGAAATAGAATTTAAATAAAATAAAGCTAAATTTAATATATATTGTAATTTAAAACTTCTAAATTAATATTAAAATACAAAAACTGATAATATAAGGGACACTACCCCTAACCCTTAATAAATCTGTCCCGAATAAAAGAAAAAAAATTGTAAAAAAGAAAAAGAAAAAAAATGGTTAGTTTCATCGACATTTTTAAAATTAACCTATTATTTTTATATTATTTTTTTCCTTTGTGATTGATAAGGATGCATGAAGATGAGTGTAACGTTGATTGCAGCAAATATATTGACCCGTTATCGATTACATTTTATCGTTGGGGCCTAAATATAATAGGAATTAATGTTAAATGGTTTAAATTTATGTGCTTGCTTATTTTCGTTGTTGGCTGTGTTGTATTTCTTTTTCTTCATTAATAATCTTTAATTTCTTTTCGTTTCTATATAGTTAAGTTTTTTCTTTTACCTACCATAGGGGTAGGGTTAGCAACACATCCATACATAGTTGAATTATGATCATCAATACTTACCAACATTGTATTTAAAAGAAAAGTAATCTATGTTAAGTGTATTTTCCACACTAAAGTTGAATATTCTATTAAAATTAATTGTTTAGTTTTTTATTTCGTTTCTTAATTAATTTAGTCATTTTTCAAATTAGGTTGTTTAATTGTTGTCACGACTCACATTTATGTTTATGTTTTAGTAATTAATAAAACCCTAAACTTTTACTTAACTTAGTAGTCTCAAGATTGAAATAATTTCTAATTTAAATTAACACTTTCTCAAACATTGTTATATCTTAAATCAAAACTTGTTGAATTGCACTATATGTAGAAGTGATTCTAATAATTATAAAAATGTTTTTGTTTTTTTTTTATATATTTCTAACCACATATTTTTAGGATTTTCTTGTTAAACACTTGGAAGTCATTTTTTCTTCTATAATAATAATTGTAGTTTTTTATCCAACAAAAATATTTAAATTGATCCAATTCATTTACTGGAATTGTTGTCTTAAAAACAAGTATTCACTCCACAGAAACTACAATCATACTAGAAAGATATCTTCTCAATGGGATATGAAGATTAATTCCAACAAAATAGTGACCTTAAACTACTCATCTTTGGAAAACTTTTGAACATCGTCCTCAACTCAACTCAAGATTAAAAAGATCGAAAAAGAAAGAGAACTGATTTGAATGTATCAAACATAAATTTGTAAAGGAAACATCACCCAGTTTGGTGTTTCAATTCAATATGGATATTATGACACCAAACAACAATGTTTCAAATCTCTCTCTTTTTTTTAAAGATAAATAAATAATTGATGTTTCAGTCCATAAAGTATATCCCAACCTTTCACTTTTCTTAAGAAATATCCAACAATATATATTTCTTAGACACTTTATTGGTCTCTTTTTTAAAAATGAATTTCACTGTACATTTAATAAAAGAATTGAGAAAATGAGTTCAATCAACTTTAGTTAGTCACTCTATTTAGAATTTAAATAATCTAGAATGTCATCACAGCATAGGGTCATTATGTAAACTCAAAAAGTTAAATGACTCTTTAATTTAAAACCAATATTATACATTCATTTATAAGACCCCTAGGAATCAACCGTTTTTATATGGGTCGAATTAAATACTGTGATTCTTCCTAAAAACATAACTACAATTCTAGTTAATATAGATTTGTGGATGATTTTGAAATTGTTAAAATGATTCTACCATGAATTAAGATCTCGTTAAAAAACAAATATTTTAATCTCTTTTTAATAATAAATTTTACACTATTAAATACAACTTTAATGATGGAGCATGTTTTCAACATGTACAACTTTTTATGAACTTAATTATTAATAGAATTGTACACAAATTTATCAATTAAAAAGATAAACCAAATTAAGTCTACAAACACTCATTCTACCTCTAAATTTTCTAGTAAAAGAATGAGTAAGAAATAAACTTAATTAATTTTAAAAATAAAAACTAAAAAATGAAATGGTTTTTTTTTTTTTTTTTTGTATATATACAAGTTGAAGAAATTAGAATATGGATACATTCAATATTTGCCCATTTTGATATGGTGAAGAAAGAAATGTCCCCTTCATAATTGATAAATATATAAATAAAAAATAGAAATAATAATAATAATAATAATAATAATATGAAATTCTTAGAAAAGAAAGAAACAAAAGAAGAAGCCAAAGGAAAAGACCATTTCAAATCCACCGTTTTATATTATCCCAAGTTGCCCATTCCGCGTGGGAAAAAAAATGAAACATCCCTTCTAAATTCTCTTAAGACGTCACTTTAAAATGGCCCATACTATGCAATATGTAACCCTACCAAAATCACAAAACTATATAATAATAATAAATACCTTCCTATGAATATTCAATTATAAAATTATATAATATGATTGTGAGTGCCAATTTGGTCCCAAATTCCTCCATTTTCCTCTCTGTTCCCTCCCCATCACGTAACCCATTAACTATATGGTAAAATCAGAATTGTACATAACCCCTATTATTCTTTAAAATGATTATTATTCTAATTGTAGTTACTTATCATTTACACAATTATTTAACTTGATTAAAATAAAATAGAGTAACTATTTTAAATTATCGACTATCATGATTTAATTTTACAAAAAAAGTTCTTTTTCGTCCTAGTTTTTCTTAAAATCAAATAAAGTACTAGTGGAAGGTGGGATAAAGGGAGGTCACACTAAAATATCTTCCTAAAGTTGACACATTCATCATTCATCATGCCCAAAAGGGAAGCATTATATTTGTCTAGCTAAGTTGTTATTGGTATACAATTAATTTTGTTAATTAAGATCTTTTTAGTTGGCTTGAAGCTAGTTAGCCATTTTTTCATATAAAGTATTTTACATCGTCGTTTAATTAGTTAATTCTATTATTTGTATTAATCAAAACCTTTTTGTAAATGATGAAGGAGATATTTGAGAATAATTATGATGCTAAAGTGATGTCATCTTCAAAAAGAAAAGCCATAAAATCCATCTGAATAGTATATATATAAATATCTTAAAAGCTCTTTTTAGGTTGATATTTATTATCCTTATGATTGTTTTTGTTAAGCAACCTCTAACGTGAGGAAAACCATCAAATGATTAAAAATGAAAAAGAAGAAGAATTAATAATCATAAATAAGGGTTTCAATCAAAGAAAAAAAAAATTAAAGACGAAATTTAATACTACTAAATAAATTACTCGAAATAGGATAAGAAATTCTTGCTTAAGAATAATTTTACAATAACAATACAACTCTTAGAATCTATTTCATATACAAACAAACTCCGAATAACACCAAACACATTAAATTTACATATAAAATCTTGGATTAGGGTTAAAACTTTTGTAGTCCTTTTCTTCTTCTTCTTCCTTTTTTTTTTTTTTTTTGGTTATTAATAAGAGAGAAAGTAGATTAGGGTTAGGCTCATCAAGTTGAAGGTGCCAAGTTGCAAAAGAGGACTTTAATTTTTCTTTTGTTTATTTTATTCCTCTTTGTGTGATGTTTGACTTTGGGAAGGTTCTTGAAAAACAGGATTGAGATTAGGCAGTGGGTTTTTTTGACTGAAAAAGTAAGGAAAGTCGGAAATGAAAGCAATAATGGCCTTTGTAATATAATTATGTGTGTGTGTGTATATATATATTATAGGCAATGGGAGCAAGCGTGGGAAAGGCCAAAGGGAGGGGGAGCAACCTATGATGTTGATCTCTCCTTATATATATATATTTTAAAGATATTATATTATCCCGTCCATCAATTTGATACAACTTTTTGTTAGTCGACGTCGATATAAAGAAGTATTGGGAATAATATATCGATAAGTTCTCTATTCAATTTGCTTTGCTTTGTCAATTTTGTTCAGATTTTAAGTGGTATGACAGAAATGAAATCAATGAGTAAAGAATAAAGAACAAGAATAATACATCAATGTAGAGATTTTGTGTGTTGATCATATAGTGGTTGGAAATGACTAGGGTTTTTCTTACGTTTTACAAAAGTGTACACCTTGTCCCATATTGGAAGATTTCAAATTGGTGAAAAGTTATTTTACCTACAAAGACTTATTTAAGAGCTTTCAAATTGTGGTTGTATTGGCGGTAATGATCTACGTTTGGAAATATAATTAACAGTATGTTAGTTACTTTTATGGACAAATTAAGTTTATACCGTTTAGGTTTTCGGGTAATTGGCAATGTTTCGAACCTTCGAGCGAGATCATTTGGAATGCTAAGTTTGAGTTGGTGTTTTGATTGAATGTGTAGTATCCAATCACGAAACTTGAACTTTTACACTTCTATATACAATTTACAATATAATCTATACGGTGTCTGTGTGGTATGTAGACAAAATCTATTAGGGGAAAGAAGCCTTAATACATACTTTCAAATTATTCTATTAAAACTTTAGATCTAAGTAGTGATATTCAAAGGAGGTAATTAATTGGTAGAAGTTTGGTATATATCCTTTAGTGTTTTGGGTGTGACTAAAAGTAATGTTAGTTTGAATTTTATAGATGTGCTAATCACTGTTTTAAACAAATTGAAAGCTAATTTTAAATTCTTTTTCTATAATAATTAAAAAAAAACATATCTAAATTCAAATAAAATTTCGTACTGAAATAGTACTTGAAATTTAATTAATTTTACTTGAAATACATTTTGTAAACTGACATCAAGTCAATTTAAATATAGTTCAATCTGAAAAGCCAAAATGCCTGAACCTTCCTACCTCTGAATTGTTATACTAAAGAATATAAAACGAGTTTGGGAGATACAAACCCAATAATTCAAATCTTATGATGTCTACCTAATCAAAATATAAAATATATCATTGATAGATGATGGTACAAAAACTTAACGTAATCTTGAAAATTAATTAATCACTGCCTAATTTTTTAGTTCCCTACTTTTGAAAAGAATAGGAATGAGTTCATACTTTTTGGAGGAGTACAAAAATAATAGATCCTAAATAGTAGCATATTGTTGATAAATACAACCAAAGTCCAAAATACTTAACTAAATAACGAGATTATCATAAAAATACGATTGAGGAATTAAAAACTACATCTACATAGAGTGGGACTTTTGGGTGCGAAACAGAAAAATGATGACAAGAAAATAAATAATATCATATCAACGTGAAGATGTTTGAAAGGCCGTGCTAATAAAAAGAAAAAGAAAAAGTGCAATATATGACCCTTTATTTTCAAAAAGCCATTATTGATGGTATTTAAGTGGAAAACTTGTTAATATGGACAACTTAAGAATCATCATCAACTACTGATCTATCTATGTCCACTCATTATTAAACAAAAAACACATCAAATAAAAAGTTATGAAAATAACATATAAGATTATGTTAATACAATAATATAGTTTTATATATATATATATATATATATATATATATATATATATATATATATATATATATATATATAAGAAAGAAAGAAAGAAAGAAAGCAACAAAGAATTATTAATTAGATTTCTGCTCTCCACACCATGATAAACAAGTTAAGAGCTAAAAGAAAACAAATTTTAAAGGTGTTGACATTTAAGAAAGTCAATGAAAAAGCAGTTTCACACAAGATCCATCATTTCTCCAATTATTTAAACAAAGGGGGGTTTTGGTGAGATTTAATTTGCTCAAAAGCTAAGAATTAGTAGTACTTTTCAAAGTCAGCTCCCTCTTTCTCTTAGTTTAAATTCTTCATCTGTTGTCTTTTTGAGAATTATTATTAATTACCTGCAATATCAATGGAGGATTGGGGTTTGCAAGCAATTGTAAAAGGGTGCAATGGAATACCAATTGGTTCTTCAACAACAGCAGCAACAACAAGGCTTATGGAAGATTCAAATTGGTATTCTTTTTTGAGATCAGATCAAGAAGAAGATGAATTTTTTTCTTCTTGTGTTTATAATAGTAGTTATAATAATCCTCAAATTTCAAGTTCTTCAATATTTCATGATGAGTTTGAAGGATTATTTGGAAGAAATTCATCTAATAATTCAGCAGCTGCCTCCATTTCTCATCTTCTTAGAGATTTTAAGGAACCTGCAGATCAAAAGCTTCATCACAAGAACCAAATTATCCAACCAACTAAACAGAAACAAAGGTATATACTTACTTTACTTAGCTTCAATTCAAACTAATTATTTCCCCCCTTTTCTTGTTTAATTTCTTGGTATTTTTTCTAAAAAACGTTTGATTAATTATTAATTTTTACTCTGAATGAAAACTTATAAACATAAATAGTATATTTATTATATTTTGGTTAGTATTGATTTTTGTATGATTTGGTTAAAGTTTGATGTAATTAAATTTAGGCAAACCAGTCTCCATCAATTTGAACTTTTGGATTTAGTTACACTTTAATATGGTAATTTGAGTATGAAGTTTTATCAACATAATTATAAAATTTAACTGTGTCATATAGTATATGTTCCCAACTTAGAGAACAAATGTTGGAATCTCATCTAACAAAATACGAAGTAATCTTCTGTCATATTATTTCTTCTCAGGAATTAAATATGAAATTTAGGTCGATGAAATTAAAAGCTATTTAAATTATATTTAACCCACAAACTCAAATCCGAGATTGATTCTTTTTTTTTATATATTTTGATATCTCAGCAAGAAAAGTAGACAAAATAGGGTAGTGAAAGAGGTGAAAGCAGATAAAGTATGTTCAGATTCATGGGGATGGAGAAAATACGGACAAAAACCAATCAAAGGCTCTCCATACCCAAGAAGCTATTATAGATGCAGCTCCTCGAAAGGATGTTCTGCTCGAAAGCAAGTCGAGCGTAGCCTCTCCGATCCCGAAGTCTTTATCGTAACCTACACGGCGGAGCACAACCATGCCGAGCCTACTCGCCGCAACGCCCTTGCTGGGACCACCCGGAAGAAGTTTCCGGCACTTGAGAACCCGAATTTAGACATGATTCTCTCACCTAATAATTCAACTTCAGTGGCATCCATTGAAGAAGATCAACATCCAATGGAAGGTGTGACAGATGGGGAAGTTTTGATTGATATGCCATTTGAATTCTTCACTGGTTTGGAGGATTTACTTTTTGGATGACTTTTCCTTCGGGGAAATTAAAAGTGATTATTGTTGTTCATTTTATGAATATGAAATTGCAATTGTAAAACTTATGATCTCCTCTTCTTGGAAAAGAGCACGTTTGATCACGATGATTAAGGGTTTAGAGGGGGTGAATTATTGAGAAAGAAAATGGAAATGGTATAGATAGATGTTTTCAGAAAGAAAAAAAAAAAAAAGATTGAGATGGGTTTTTCAGACAGAATAGGAGAATCGAAATGACATAAAATTGATGTACTACGAGTTCATTTTAGTTAAGCTAATGTCCGAATGAAACTTGTGAAAATTTGGAGTATAATGTTTATATTAATGAAATTTGGTATAATGTAATTAATATGGAAGAAAGAATAAATATTGTCCAAGTTTTTATTGGTTGTCAAATAATGGTGGATTAAAGTCAAGAAAACGAGTAATATTTTTGTCAATTAACTAATTGAATTAGTCAAGTTCATAAAAAGTTCACACTCAACAACGAAAAAGGAAATGAAGAAAATCAACGGAATATGTATGAAAGTGTGAAAATAGGTTTAGAATAAAGTTAATTTGAGAATACATTTATGAAGAAATTTTTTCTTAATTTATTTTGGGATTTTTAGACTTGTTCTTGAATTGAAAATTTTTCATGACTTTGATATAAGTTCAATACAAAGAATTAAATGTGAGGACACAATAGGATTTGTAATTTTTTTTTCAATAGAGGATAGAGTCTTGTATCTTATCAATTTCTTAATACTTTTACATCCAATGTTCAAATTTACTTTCGATAAAAAAAAAAAAAAAAACTATTTAGATCCCTGAATGTTGAAATTTATATCAATTAAACTTTTATAATATCCTCCAAATTATATTGTTACGTTTTTCAATCAAAACTATTAAATTATCTAAGTGAGTCAATTTTGAATAAAATTAGAGTTAATTATTACTGATATATATAATATGAATTACACACATGGTATGTGATATAATTAGAGATGTCCTGGCCAAATCGAGATGGGTTCCTCGTCTCCGTCCTCGTTAACCATTTCATTCACCATTCCATGAAGTTTTCCACGAAGACTGAAATTGGTATTCTATTCTCCACGTAAATTTGCGTATTCGGTTCAGTAGAATTATTTTCACTCAAATATTTAAATATCTAATTCATATGTAATAAATATATATTTAAAATATTTAATGTTCATAATTTCTAAAATTTAAAATTTAAACATTACAACAATGTATCCTACGACTTACTTAATAAAAGAAATATTATATATATATATATTATTTACTAACAATAACAATGATCATCGTCGTTGAAATGAGGTGGGTACGAGGATGGGAGAAGGGCCGGGTATGCTATCTTCTTCCCCTTTTAGTCGATCTCTCTTATCTTATTTGTTTAATCGAAGATTCCTCATTTCATTTAAAATGGGGTTCCACGAACTTTCATTTAACCGTTTAAGGTCTTTTTATCAAATTTATATTAACACTATTCAATTAATCAAATATTGAAGAATGTGGAAACTTCAAGTTATATATATTCTAGAAAACGATCATCATTTTAAGGCTTTAATGATTAGTTTGACCATTTTAACTATGGACTAAAATGTCTCTTTGGAAAAATAACCAAAACCACTTCTTTTGGGTTGAAGATTTAAGGATGAGTTTGTTTTTAATTTATCATGGAGATCAATCTGATTTTGGATCTTCTAGTTGACCAAACTAAGATGTAGAGATTCTTTTTTTCAATTTAATATAATTCATTTAGAATTTTTGTACATCATCAAAGGAAGAGCATGCAAGAGAAATTTTGTATTTTTGCAGAAGTTAATTGTAGAGTAGTAGTTAGCCAAATTATGAAACTTAACCCTAAACTCAAGTTTCAATCATTATAAAGTTAACATTTCTTTTATATAAATTATAATATATCAAACAATTCAATGTTAATTTATGATGAAATAAGACTTTGTAGCACAGCTTGTGAACATTGCATCAAACCAAAATCGTTTTATAATAATGGTCATGCATGTACATATTTGTGTATGCTATATATGGAACTTTAATTTTAGCAGGAGGTCAACAACTATACTATAAATATTTATTATAAGGTTTTCGTAAAATAAAACATTAGAAGATGGCGATTTCCACGTACCTAGCTATGATCAAACGTAAGAACGATATAGTTTTCTTTGGTGGTTTGTGGTTTTTCTTAGACTTTTGTTGCATGTTTTCTATCTTAGTGAAACATTCCTCCTAATGAATATTGTTAGTGCAACTAAAGTTTAACACATGGTTTAAAATTGGGCATATATATACTTAATTAAATGTTTTTTTGAGTATAAACCATGTAATATCGACGATCTTAAACATCTATTATCTCTAGCTAAGTTATATTAAGAATTTTTTCTATAGTATTTATTAGTATATAGTAGCATGATATTAGTACAGAGAGTATTTGATCAATCATATAAAATTGGTGTTAATTGTGATATTACATTCTTTTATCAACAAAATGGAAACAACATAATTAAGTGTGATATGTGGGGGGAGAAAATTATCATAAAAGAGAAAAAATATATATATTGGGTTGAATTTCTTTTTTCATATATTCACAAATTATTTCTTTTGTGTAACTATATATTTGCTCTAACAAAAAGAAAAAAAAAAAGAAGCCTATTATTTTGACAATTGAAATTGTTGTTTTTTCCTATAGTATATTCCACCCACCTACCTGATACTTGTCTCAACAACCCACCTTATGTGCTTATAGGAAATTTAAATTAATGCACATTTCAATAGCAAATAATGGTAAATGCCAACCATAACACAGATTAAAATTATTCAATGAGTTAATTATCGCATAAGTAAATTAAAATTGGATTAAAAATTTACATCTTCGTGATAATAACTAGATAAAGTATCGAAAAAATGTTGGTCATGATCTTATTGAATAATTTATTTGATGATAAAGAAAAAAAAAACATTTATAAAAGTTTATTATATATAAACCTAAAATTACAAATTAGGAAAATACAAATGGCTACAAAGTTGAAAGAAAAATGCTATAAATTTCAAAATTGGGAAACAAAAGTAAGACTTAATTAAACATCATCAAGATGTTAATTTACAAACTCTAAACTAAATGAAAATCTTAAAAAAAAAAAACATATAAAGAAACCTAAATGAATTTTTAAAAAATGATTGGAGAAGATGGGCTTTGACCAAAACGATGAAGATCTCACAAAAGTTCTTGAAATTACTTGTAAGAATTGAAACCAAAAAAGGTTTAATTTTTCAAAACTACCCACAACCCCTTTTCCTCCTTAGGCAGTTTAACAACATTATCAACATCCTTAAATCACAAGCCATCACATATATAAATGAAAAAGAGAGAGACAAGGAAATTTTTTTTTTTAAAAAATGCATGGCCAAAATTAAGAAATAACTTGAAAGTTAGAAACTAAGTTAAGAACCCCAACAAACACTTACCAACTAATTTTGTTCAACTGCCCTGCCCTAAAACAAACAACACTTTCAATTAACTTTGAAAGAATATATAGATATATGAGTTTTGAATTTGAGTTTGAGTTTGTTTGGTGAAACCCTAGATAATAATGGGTGATGACAATATTAATCAAATGGGAAGTACTAGTTCATCATCAATGATGAATAATTGTGAGATTATTGATTGGGATGGGCTATTTTCTAGTTCTTGTTTGAGTAATAATTTGGAGATGGTAGAGAAGGGAATTTGTGGAAGTGATCAGGATGATAATAATTATTATCCAATGGGAGATAATAATAATAATGTTGTTATTGGAGGAGTAAAAGAGGGTGATATTATTATTGGTGGAGGGCATAATAACAACAACAACAACAACAATTGTAAGTATAAAGGGAAAATGGTGATGGGTAAAAGAAGTACAATAGCTTCTCCAAGAATTGCTTTTCAAACAAAAAGTGTTGAGGATGTTCTTGATGATGGCTATAGATGGAGGAAATATGGTCAGAAGGCTGTCAAACATAGCAACCATCCTAGGTATGTTTTCCTTTTCCTGTTTATATTGTTCTTATTTATTTGTTTTTAATTTTGTTTCTATTTAATATATAATAGGAAGAAATTATATTACTATATATAAGCTAATTGTGAAGGCTTTAATTTGCTTTAAGATTTTGGGACTTCTTTTTTTTGAAATTCAATGATTGTGATGTGAGAGATAGAATCATATAAACTTTTTATATGGATATAATTTGTGTATATTTATATACTCGTTGAGTTATAGTTCAATCGAATTGATAGATTCAAGTGGTTTTTAATAATCATTTATTAAATATATGATTATAAGTACTTATTTATTTTGGATTTGAGGAGGATCGAAAAACATATATAAAAGAAATTGAGTGTTGTTTAGATATATTAGATATATAGACAATATTTCACAAATATGGAGAGGAGAAATGCTCATACAGAAGATTCAACTTATATATATTTATATTTAAGTACTCTTGTCCATCTCTCATAATGATTTTCTTTTAAGTTTTACAATATAGGAGACGAAATTACTCGTCCTGCTTTTAATGATTTTTATCTTTTATTTTTTAAAAGAACATTGATATTGGATCTCTCCTAATTTGATGTATAGTTATATATTACATTAAGAAAAACATATTAGTTAGTAGGTCATGAGCACGTACATATCTTCTATAATTTTCTTTTTCATTTTTATTATTATTAATTTAACTAAAAATATTTTTATTAATTAATTTGTCATTTAACTTCCCAGTGAAACAAATCAATATTTGAGTCTCCATAAATAACATTTTTTAGTACGAAAAATAAAATAAAATCGTTTTTCATATTTGATCTTGTGATGAGTTACGTTATTTCACTAAAATAAGAAGGATACATGTAACCTCATTTACAATATCACTCACTTAAACTAATATTCAATGTTTATAATATAACTTTGAAATGTTTCATTTTCTTTCCTTGAAATTTGAGATTTGTTCTAAAAAAATATATCCTTTCGAATTATTTCATTGAAATATTGATTAAACAATCATAAAATAGTCCCAACTACAATAGAGACGACAGATTTTAGAGATTGTTTTTGAACTTTTAAAACTATAAATGGAATTTATGATGATTATTTTGTTGTCTGTTTGGTTTAGGAGCTATTACAGGTGTACACATCACACATGCAATGTTAAGAAACAAATTCAAAGGCATTCAAAGGATCCAACTATAGTGGTTACAACATATGAAGGGATTCACAATCATCCATCTGAGAAATTAATGGAAACTCTAACCCCTCTTCTCAAGCAATTGCAATTCCTTTCAGGCATTTAGAATTTAAAAATTAATCATAATTTTCCTTTTCAATTTTCATCAACTTTTTTCTGTGTATGTATTTCTGCTCAATCTTTCTTCTCCAATGCCACTGGAAAACCCTAGTAGTGTTAAGGTTGGGAAAGAGATCACTTTCTTCTCTGATTAATGGCTTCTAAACTCTGTTTGTTTGTAAAAACAATGTTAACTTTTTTCTTTTTCCGTTATCAAGTTCATAAGGAAGTCTCTCGCTCCCTCTCTCTTTTTCATTTTTCATGTTCAAACAACAGGTCGAGTACTTGGTAATATTACAAATTAAAAAACAGATAATAAATATGTTTGAATTACCCCTCCCACGTAGTTGAGAAAAAAGGGGAAATAGATATACATTACGTGCGATTTGTCAAAAAGGTGAAATGAAAGTTTCAAAAATGAAAAATCAAGTATTGAGTATATATTATCTACAATCTATCCAACACAACAGTGAACTCCTATCTAAAATGGCAAGGCTGGATTTCACGACAAAAATAAAAGAACACTAAATGCAACTTCTATAAACAAACTGATAAAACATATAAATCAAATGAATACCCATGGAGACTACCCATGGAGACTCCAAGAAAGCAGATTTCAGATCGGTAACTCACGAGGTGAAGATCGAAAACTGTCATGAAGAAGAATGAATTGGTAACTTGCGCAGACCAAAAAATATGCATATATATCATTTTCTTTTTTTCTTTCATTCCTCCCTCAAAAGCAACAACATCAAATGAAGATGTATCCTTGTAATTCTTTGTTGAGCATTGGCTGATTAGCAATTCAGTCCGGAAGTCTTGAGTTTATCAATAAGCATGCAACCGGGAAGTTCGTGATGGCCTCAAGAAACTTCATAGTCTGAATATTCTAGGATGATTCTTTGACCGATTGGTATTGCACAAAAGTATGCTTATATTTGAAAAGTTCCCAACTCATTGCCATGTCGTGTGAGTTTTACTTTCCTTTCGTCAGTCCATTCTAGCCGATAAGAAAGATCGAGACTTTGAATCAAAATCTTCAAAATATCTGCATGACTCAAGCCCCTCACATTGTCCTGCCAAAGAAAATCAATTCCCCTTATAAGGTGCCCGTTATTTCAAATGTAAATGCCTGAAAAAAGAAAATTTTACAAACTGAACGATCTATTACTTATTATGGTAAAGGGATTAACCTTCCAAGAAAGTATTGGCAAAGAAACCCGGAAAGACACCAACAAAAAAAAAGTATAACTACGATGTAGAAAGAAGATTCTATACGATCTAACAATTTGCAAGAAGAATGAGTGCATTTCCCAAATAATAGATGAGATAGCTAGAAAAAAAAAAGTCATAATAGAACAAAATTCAAGCATAGTTCAATTAAGACTGAGGTAAAGAGAAACTGAGTTAAGGAATTTACATAATTTAGATATTATTTGAAAATCACCAAAGGGAAGAAACTACCTGCACGTCTACTGCTTGAGTATCACGTTCCGTTGCACTTGCCATAATACTTAACCTCGAAGAATTGGGCGAGAATCCTTCCCATGGAGGAACAAATATCACTTTGGTGCATTGAACAGGAACAAAGTTCCGGCTTAGTTTCTCCCACCATACAGATCCCACTGACCACCATCGAATCATTAAGCCATGTTCAGAAAAGGCAACTACCCCCTGTAAATTATCCAGCCGTGCAACTTTAAGCACACTCCAACAATAGAACACAAGATGTCATAATAAGAGTAAATTCTGGTAAAATAGGAAAATACACCATGCATTAATTCTACATTCTTTAAAATTAAATATAGAAGACCGTATTGTGACCACCCATAAAGGCATGGATACAAAATAAGAACATGATTGATTTACTCGGCCAATTAAGAGCAGGCAGGCAAGTTGAGCAGGCGGGCTTCGTCAACTTGCTGCTCTCTTCAGTTAACCTCACAGTCACGAAAGCCTCAAACATATGACAGTTATTTTGTGATGTAATCTACTAATTAAGAATTTTTACTATTTATTAGGTCTTATCTTGATTGACTAAAGCTTTTTTCAGCTTTAATTGGCGGCATGTTTGGGTTAGTTCTTTATTTTACCTCTCTTCTATTCTTTCGTCTTTTATCTAAATGAAAATATAATTTCTCATAAATATAAATAATAACTAGTAAATTGTGCTCAAGCTTGTTGGATTCTCCTGAATACGTTATCTGATACTCTAAATGACCAAACTCAGGTTCCATATACATAATATGTTATTTATGAATTTGGGCATAGGGATTAGAGGGGTGCTATATATAAACCCTCAAATCCCATTGGCATATTTGTATCTATATCATTTGATATTCTCCTCTAATAATAAAATTGCTCATTTCCTCTACCATGAATGTAGTTAACAGACTATTACTAAACCACGTAAATCTCTGTGTCAATTTCTTCTAGTTCTTTTGCAAAAAAGGCTTCTATACTCCTAAAAAAAATATCTGCGATATGAAACTAAATAACTTCTGTGTATGTCGGACATAATCCAAAATCTTTAGGATGTGTTCGTTCATCAAGAATTACCGGTGATTCTAAATAAAAACAAAGTCTGAAAACTTCTAATCAAATTTTAATTTGTGGGGTCATCAACACCAAAAGTTAAGTCTTCCAGAAAAGATAGAAGAGAAACTAGTCGTAGTCGCTGTCCATAATTTCTTCTGTAAACTAAAGTCATAACAAAGATTGAATTTCCTAATCCGGGATCAGGATCTTACTCAGATTCTATAATTGAAATAAGAAGGGTTTGCTTTAGCCTGGTTAACTTTTACTTAACCCTTCAATCAAAAGGAACCAGTTAAAAGATATAAATTTATAATTCAGATTTGCAAAGTATAAACACTTCGCGTGTGTAACTACCAGAAGAAAATTCTCGAGTCCAAAATGATATCAAGGATCAATTAAAGAAAAATACAGTCGATTAATTAACTGGAATAAATTTTATTTTCCACAATGAAATCAAATCTCTAGAAGATCATGAGTTTTCCAATGGAACAACATACCTCGCCATCAGGGGAAAAACTCAAAGCTGATATTGAGATCCTTAATGGCATTTCTGAACCTGCTGGAAGCAAACTTGGGAGTCCAGGAGGTCCAGTTGCATCCAAAACCTTAATCTTTGTAACACTGTTTCGAAAAAATGAGAAAAAAAGTTAATATATTCATGCAGTCTGGTCAGTTCCTTGCATCCTTCACCAGGCAAAAATTGTTACTATTTTTATGTGATTAGAAACAGAATTATATATCATTTATTATTTATCTGAAACAAATTATGCCATAATGGTGCAATCAGCAATACATTATATACACTAATAAACCAGTCAGATATGAGCCTTTCTCTAGGTTATAGGACAGTACATAACAAAGGTTATTTGCAGAACATTCCTCTTAATTAATTTTGGCTTTTTTTTTGCATAGGCTGTTCTCACAACATTTTGTAATTTAGACTTTTAGTTTATACATAAATTTTGATTTTATGTTTAGTACTATAAAACCACCCACCCAAAAGCTTAAGATAGTGGTTGAAGGCAAATTTAATTATATATCACTAACACTCCCGCTCACTTCTGGGCTTGAAATATTTGAAAGGCCCAACAAGTGGAAATCGATTTTAATTGGAGAGAAAACGACAATGTGGGGGACTTAAACACAGAACCTCCCTAGACCACCTTCTTTGATACCATATTAAACCATCAATTCACCCAAAAGTTTAATCTTGTGGTTAAAGGCAAAATTTAATTATATATCACTAACAAGTACTAAAAACTTTTAACGTTCAACGGAACCTATTTTTGTTTAAAACAAAATATAAATTTACAACTTTCCAACAAATGTCATCTATAATCTTTGAATGACTAGATATTGTCCAGAGTGCCAATGATGGATTGCTATGGGTGGCAAAAAAGGTAGAGAGCCTTCCCTATGAGCTTCAGAAAAGGAAGGTGGTTTTGTACCCACTAAGAAGATCAAACTACGCCACGAGCCCAACACTAGGTGACTGGGTGAGGTTTTATGTTGCTCATTGGGCTTTCGGTTTCGAAGACTTTGTAATTATGCCAAGACAATATCTTATTTAGTTGAAAACCCTTGCTTTAGTGGGTTTTTTGGTCTTGGTTTTTACTTTTTATTTTTATGTACGCCTTCGTATTCTTTCATTTTTTTCTCAAAGAAAGTTGTTTCTGTCAAAATTAAATAAATAAGTATACCCTTCTTTATTCTCCCTTTCTCTTTTCTCTCCTCTAGATCTCTTCTTTCTCCTCAACATTTTCCCTCATCTCACTCTTTAGCATCCCCAAACCACCAAAGCTGACAATATTGACCAATCAACCACATATTCGGTCAATCAATTTGATGAAGCATCTTGAAACCTTCTATTGCCGACTTACTAAAACCAACATGTTGGTTGCCGGGATCAAGTTTCACCCAAAACTGACTCTGACCTACTAATGAACACCCCTATTTGGATCCTGAATTTTCACTCTCAACAATTTGACTCTTGAGGTTTGTATTTGGTTCCATTTTGGTCCCTGCATTAATTTTTGTTAATTACAAATAGAAAGTAGATGTGGCACCTTATTTTCATTATTAAATAAATATATTTGTAAAATTTTATTCCAACACAGAATGTGAAAATGTATTGAAATATATGCTATAATCTCAAAGCAACAAGATAAGCACTTGCCTTTCAAGGGGGCTGGACTCTCTCAAATACCCCAGTTTGGAAATCCCACATAAAATTCGTCACACCTTTCCCCAACCCCTCTCCTTCTATTTACGGCAAAAAGACCTAACCAACTTACTAACTATTTACTGATATACCCTACTAATAACCATATTAATAATCTGCCAATAATCCTATTATTCCCTAACTAGGGGTCTAACAAAATGATAAGGAAGTGATGATAAAATCAACAAATTGATACTAAAAAGCATGTATGTCGTAGGCCTATATGAGAGTCCAGGATCAATGTTAAATTAAACCCAAAAAAATACACATATTAGCTCTGACCTTTGTAGATCATACACTCGAATGTTAGCACTGTTAATCTCTCCAATAACATCACCAACTGCCAATCTGGTCCAAGAATCATTTAACGATACCATTGGAAAGACATGCACCACTTCCTTTAGAGCAGCCATTGAACTGTGATAACAAATTTTGCGCATGACTGAGTTGCTGGGGTCCATGATTTGCAAAATAAAGTTAACAGCCTGCAGTACTGAATGAGATGAGATCTCAATGGAAATAATTGTGGAGCCAAAAGTAGCTAGGTACAATAAGGTCAAACAAAGTACATTGCCTTTAAATTACCATCCGTGATAAACAAATTCCTACATTCCTAACAAATTATTGTTAAGTTTGGAAGGCCTGCTCTTCCCCCTCCAAAAAAAGAAACCACGTTCTCTCCTCATTCAGTAAATTTATCTTTTGAAGGTAGCATCCCCCCCCTCCAAAACAATAACTCAGAGCTGAGGTGTCCTTCATCCTAATCCCAGTATGCGTGAAAATGCACAGAAAAATCATGGTTCCAATGCAATTAACAATATAAATTTAGAACCAACCTTGTCAAGATATGGCGCCAGGTTTCTAGGAGAACCACGCACAACCCTGATCAGTGTCTTAAGTGACACCAGATGAACAGGTGAATCAGATGCAGTAGACCAAATTTGGCTTTCTATTACAGTCAAGAATCCTGGTATATCAGCCATGGCTAGATTTGGGAGAAGAACTTCAACCAAGGTTTCCCGAATGCCCACTGAAAGGGATGAATTTTGAACTAACTGATTTTGAGACAGACCACTCATATATTCCAGCTGGAGTAAAACATCTTCAATGAGATGAGGAATCTCATTGCCCAAACAAGTCTTCCATGTGCTCTCCATACCTTCAGCAAGGAGCTCTGCAGCGGTGGAACTGTATTTCTCGTTCATGGACTTTACCAACTTCACTAATGAATGGACAACAAGCATCGGAAGGCTTTTCTTCACAAGACTGCGATACCAAATGGCTAGTGCTGCTGCAACTATAATATGAGAAGTCATTGCATCTTGGCTCGTTCCCCCTACACAAGAAATCCAATCGTGCATTTCATAAGATTCTAACCAGGTGCGTATGTTGAATTCTTCAACCTGAGAAACCTCTTCGCTTTTAGGAAAGCAGTCTGATGATATTCCGTAATCAGGCTTCTCATTCATACTCAAACCATTAAGTTCAGTGTCAATATCTCCAATTTCACTCGAACTTCCGTGCTCAATTGATTTTCCACCTCTTAGTGATAGTGGAATTGAACGTGAAGCTGCACAATGGAACAAAGAACGAGCAGCCATACGTACATGTTCACTTTCATCTTGCCAGAAGCTCACTAAAAGCTGAAAATAAACAACCATAATGAATGTTTAAATTATAGAAACAGATTTACAGTTCAAATAATTTAATTGTTTCTGTTTCAGTTGTCTTCAGGCTTGATATTTGCATCCTACATTTCTTGGTCAACTTTTTGCTACAAAGAGAGATCAGAATTAAGTAAAACAAGAACATTACTAATTGTAATGTCAGAATACCAGATCAAAATCAAAATGGTTAAAGGAGGGGGATGATAATTCCTTTTTCTTTCATAAGGTGGCAAGAGGAGGTTGTCTTTTATTTATCTGATTTTTATATCCCTCTTCCTTTTTTTTTTTTTTATAGAAAAAGATGCTTTCATTGAGAAAAGATGAAAAAATACAAAGAGAGATCAGAAACAATTGCTTTATTCCCCTCCTTTGACCTCTAGATTGATTGCTTGTGAATGATTTGGAATTGAGTCCCATTTAGGAAAGAGGGGGAAGGTTTGGAAACCACTTTTACCCAAACTGAAATTTGTAAAGAGGTTTTTGGCTTTGATAGGAACAAGTCCCCTGGACTTGATGCTATCGCCTTTTTTAATATAATTGGGAATGCATTAAAGACAAGCTTTGGAAATTGTGCAATAAGTTTCATGAAAGAGGTATCGTTGGCTTTGTGATAAATGAGACCTATGTGTGCTTACACGAAGTTAGGTGTCTGTTAGTAAGCGCCTTGAGAGAGCTATAAGGAACTTTTTGTGAGAAGGGATTGACGAAGGAGGAGGGTCTCACTTGGTTAATTGGGAAATAGTAGGGCAGGAACAATGATTGGGAGACTAAGATTACATAATGAAGTGTGTTTCTTCATAGAGCCTGATGTTTAAAAGAATGTGTTAGAGTTGTCCCATAGTTTATGGTATTATGGAGTTTATTTAAATTATTCAACATGTGTTGAGTCGTGTTGGATATTATATTAAATTTACCCTCACCTATCAGCTTAAGCTTTTGGGTGAATTGGTGATTTAAGATTATCAGAGCAGGTTGCTTCAGAATGTCATGGATTTCAAGCCCCTGCAACGTTATTTCCTCCCCATTTAATATGTTAATTTCCACTTGTTGGGTCTTTCTTCATATTTCAAGCCCACAAGTGAGGAGAAGTGTTGGATATTATATTAAATTTACCCTCACCTATCAGCTTAAGCTTTTAGGTAAATTGGTGATTGAAGAGGTCAGTATTTAAAAAATGCTGGGAAAATTGGATCAGCTGCTCACTGAAGATGATACACAGGAATTTTGATTAGAAAGCAATATGTGATTGTAAATAGGAGAATATTTAGGAAGGAAAGGGTTTCGAGTTAGCAAAACAAAAGTGCTACCAATTGGTCTAACCTAGATAATTGTTTTGTAATTAACACATACTGGGACCATTTTATGTAGCGGGCAGGAAGTTGGTAATTACATTTTTATTACTTGAACGAAAGTTGCTGTTTCAGGGGAAAAAATGCATGTCACCCCAAGAACAAAATTTTCAGTTGCACAATTATTGATATAAACTGGTCTCCAAATATTTTAACTGGGAAAAGAAGTAAAAAATTAACCAAAGGAACAAGTATACCAATTCTACTACACGAGTGTACAGATCTACCAGCAATGTCATGCAAAAGTAACTAAATACCTTCTTCTAATTATAAGGATGAAGTAGGTCATGAAGTGTCCCAGTCAACATATGAATTGAGGAAGGAAAGCAAAGATGTACCTGAAGTAAAGGAGGCTTTATATCTGGAACTTTGTCCACAAAATTCCTCATATAGAAAGCTGCCAGCGCACTACAAAGAAAGAGAAAATGAAATATAAACAAATCTAGACGCTCCATGTGAGTTTATAAAACCTGCAGAGAGAATTGCATGGTATCACTTTACATGCAACACCATTTTCATAAGCTTTAGGAACAGAGACTTGCCCTTTCCGACAACTCCTTTTCATAGTACTTTGAATGTAGTTATTAGTAACGTTTCCTATCATGATATTAAAGATTGCATGCACTTTTGTAATACTATATTTATTAGGTAAAGTAGTAATTAAACCAAAAAATAGCAATATACAGGTAAACAACTTCCAAGTTCAGGGTTGCAATTACTAATTTTAAATTTGGGCACATATTCCGCTCATAAAAGATTAATTACTAGACTGCTTATGCTGTAATTTCTTTAACCTGCTGGCAGATGAACCTGAGTGAAATAAGCTAATCATGTGCTGAGCAAGAGACAGAATCATGAGTGACCTCATAGCACAAAACTCTGCGGATGACTTCCAAAGCTGAAATTGAATTTCAAGAGTCAGACAAAATATAGCAGGAAACAAATGTACAAATGCCCCATTATTCAACAAATATCATCCAGACTACCTCAAGAACAGCTCTCATTCCAGGAAATGACACTGTTAATGAACCTTTATCCCCCTGCAAACCAGAAGCCACAATAAAGCTCTCTGGTTTTTTCAATTTCATGTCAGTTACTAGCAAATTGTCAAGATCGCTGTCAACACCCCATACGTGCAAAAAGGACAAGCTGAACCGAATTAAACATTCT
Source organism: Cucumis sativus (assembly GCF_000004075.3). NCBI lineage: Eukaryota > Viridiplantae > Streptophyta > Magnoliopsida > Cucurbitales > Cucurbitaceae > Cucumis > Cucumis sativus. The sequence continues at coordinate 4,056,305 of NC_026658.2, forward strand.
TCATACAAAGAAATCCAGTTAAGCTCTTCATTAGAACCAGTTGAAATTTCATGGACCAAAGAATCGTCCATTTTCTTATCCCTGGCACTGGGACTTGACATTCTAGCTTGCTGATCCTTCAGAACTGCAGTATCTTGAAGATTAGTTCTATTTGCAAATGACTTGAACTTCTGATTGAAACCCATTAATGGTGTAAGATCAAAGCTCATTGTAGCAATCCCAGGGAATGGACAAGAGCACTTGATAGGCTGCCTTCCACTCTCAAAATTATAGAGCGAGTTTTGAAATGATTTAGTAGACTTTCGACTTCTAGCCTGTCCATTGGACGTCTGTGATTCTACCTTATTACTCAAATCTGCCATTGCCTTTAATGTATTAGCCGACTTACCATTGCTTGAAAGAGAATCAGAAACACTCCCATCTTCAATTGTTGTAAAGAGTAGAGATGAAGCAGAGGTATTTCCATTCAGAATAGAACCAGAAAAGCTCTTGCCAATTCCTTTACAAAAATTATCGAATACTGACTGAGATGCTGTCCCAGGAATAATCCGCTCGCGAGCACCCGTTTTAATATCCCAAATATACAATATATCAACAGTATCAGAAGTACTGGAATGGTTACTGCACATGCATGCTATATAACCTCTTACACTATCCCACACAACTTTTTCAGGATAGTTGCGATGTCCGGGAAACATTCTCTCCACCTTTAAAGTCTCTAAGGAAGCAAGAGCAACACAAGAATCCTCCCCAACTGAAAGAAAACAATCACTCCAAGGATGGTCGGTATGAGCAGGAGGAAGAATAATTTGCCTCACAGGAGCCACATGGTGGTGCATTACCATAACAAGATTCCCAGATTCAAGACCCCAAATTCGAATGGTACAGTCCATACTTCCAGATAATAGAAATTGTTCGTTATTTTTGCTCACCAACCGATGAACCGCCAAACACAGTACAGGTCCCGTGTGTCCTGAAAGATATAGTTGTGGTACATGATTCACTTCACAGTGTGGACTTGCTCTATGAGAAGACAACCCTTGGAACAAATCGAGTTTTAAAATTTGTACATCACCACTAGAGTAGCCATAGACAACTGCATATGGGGTAGATAAACTATCAGAAATAACCATAGAAGAAGATATAATTTGTCCTTTCTGTACAAAATTGTTACAGTCACCAAAATATAAATCATTTACACTATCAGAACTAGAGTCAGATTTCAACCCAGATCCAACGACATATTTCCCTACAAATTCACTGTGAAAAGTAGAATCTTGAATCCATTCTGTCAATGAACTAGATTCACCAACCATTCTGCATTTCAGCAATTTTCCATGAGTAGGTTGTTTTTCTTGAAGTGCCCAGATTGTGATATTAGAAGTCCAGTGAAAAGGCTCTTCAATTTGAGAGCTAAGTGATTCAATGCGAATGAAATGTTGATTTAGTTGAACGAAAGATATTGAAAATCCCACACTTGAGGAATTACAAGATGCGGGAATTTCGTAAAGTGGTTTGTATTCAAATATCTTATTTGTAATTGATATCGTGTAGATAACTGCATGACCTATGGAATTCCACACGGCAAAAATTTCAACAAATGTTTCGTGGCACTCCTGGTTATTCCTGATATTCAATTCATCTCGACCATCAAGAAACATTGCTCCAGAAACGTGAGCTTCAGAGGTAAACTCATTAATGCCAAAGATACTGTCTGTAAAAGAAAGCTCTCCAACCACGAGACCACTGAGTAAAAGCTTAAACACACAATGATCAGGCAACAAAAAGGCAATGACATTGTGTTGGATCGCAACTGACACAACCTGACCTCTCTCACTCAATACATCGGTCCAAACAGGAATATTCACTTGAGAGCTATTTTGCAAGCTCGCCTGATCCACTTCTTGGTCAGATTCCTTAGATAATGAAATCATCTGCAGCCGACCAAATGAATCAACTATAGCTGCTGAATAATTTCCCTCACCAGTTAAAGGTGAGACTATGGCCATATACCTCAAGGAGCCAATAGACAAATTTCCATGCAAAACAGTTTCAACAATGGTAAGAGTATATGTATCAACAATAACGACGGAACATTTGGAATGCTTTTTATGCTGATGTTCTCTATCAGCTGAAACATCGATCCTTTCAGCAGAATCAACTGAGTGATTATCAGACGAATGAACACTATCAGTAAAATAGCATCCAACGCATACATATCTTGGTTTCGACGGAATTGTACGCACCACGGACGGACTCCCAACCCATGCAGGTAGTTTCCTCCTGCGCCTGCAATGTCCACTTCTCCTGCTCCAAATGCACAGCACACCATCAGAACACGCACTTACTAGAGCACCACAAATTTCTGAAGTCGAGTTCACCTCGGCATTACTTGAAATATCTGTCTTACCCGTCCCTGAAATAACAGGGTAACAAATGCCAAGATCCGCAATTGTCGCAGCATGGCCACACAATACAGCAACCGGTTCAATTTCCTATCGAAAGGAGAAGTAATTATCGAGCTACATGATTTACAATCAATCCACGCAGAAAGTATATCATTCGGAGAACGAATTAAAAAAACAGACATAGAACAGTCCGCGAAGAATTACACGAACATTCACGAGCTGACCAGGATAAGCTGAATTATAATGTCGAACTAGAGAAATCAAATGCAGTGAAGATTAAGAACAACAAAACTGTTGAGCGATCTATCTAGACAAGCTAATGAGTTAAAATCGTCTTTAGAAAGATGACCAGCTAAAGATTATAATCAAACGCCGAGTTTAGCTAATAGCTACTTGAGTTACCGTGCTGGAATCGGAGATTGAAATCTTCCACCAGATGATTGAGCCATCAGATCCGCCGGTGTACAGAGTCGGAGGTTGGCTCAGCACGGCTGTGGCGGTGACTCTGTGCGACAGAGGCGTGCCGGACCATATGCACGCTACGGTCTGGCACTTCATGACTCAGTGAGTCGGGAAAACCACCTTGTAGTTGCACTCGCAAGAGAAGACGGAGCGAGTGAGCCACAGAACGAGCTCTTCATGTGGGACGACGCAGTGGCGGAGCAAGGTGGCCGTGGCCGTAGCCGGTTGGTGTGGACTTAATCGGAAATATGTTGATGACATGGAGCGACGTAATCGACCTCTAAAGGAACCGGCCCAAACTCTATCTTATATCGGCCCAATTGGGCCCAACAGATAACCTTGTGTCTTAAAGTAATTAAAAATCAATTAGAGGAATAACACATTTTAAAGTTTCGTTTATAAGACCAACATTTATTTCAATGAATAATTATTGGACAGAAATATTCTATGCCTAAAAAAACATATTCAACACACCCCAAACTTTTTCAAAGAATCCCAAAATATATGCAAACATCACACTTTTTTACCGTTTGAAAATTTAAACATGTCAAATCTAATCACTATTATCATGGATAAATTTATATGAAATATAGTTATTTAACTACGTGAAATAATCATTATTTTAGAGACCATTTGGGACACATTATTTAGGACTATGATAAACACTTCTTACAACAGGAAATACTATTTTATCGTTTATTCATTGCTACAATGTTTACTATTTACCTATCAAACTAAAATAATATACATACCAAACACATATTATTATAACCAAAATTAAAATAATTTACGCCGTAAGCACAAACTAGTTTAATCAAATTATAATAACACATAACTATAATAACTCATTCACTGTCCCAATATACCTCATTAGGGATTATAAAAGTAACATATTCCTTGTTCACAAGAAACTATGTTTGCCATTTTGACGAAGAAACTTGAATTTTGCTAACTAAAACTGTGGTCAGCTTTTTAATATTGGTTTTTAGTGCATTGATTTTTCACGTATTAAAAAAATATTTTTTTTTCAAATTATTTAGAAAAAAGAACTAAAAAGAGGAGCCATAGAATAACTTTTAAAATCACTAAATCAATTTATAATAAAGTCGAAATAAAAAGAAAAGAAAAGAAAAAGGAACAAAATTGATAATTTATTGAAAAGAGAGTGGAATATTGTTGTAATTGAACAAAGAAAATATGGTGTGAGTGAGTGAGTGAGACGGTGTGTGATTTTGATTTATGTAGAATGTATTCATAATTATCGACGAAGTAGGAACAGGTGGCAAATGATGATTGGGGGGATTCCAGATTTATCCTTTTTATTTATAATTATATACTGATTTTAATTATTTAAAAGGATAATGCCACGTCAAGGTCCGTAAAAGACAACGCGCCCCATCTCCACGCAAAGTGTGTATTCGCGGACGAACTCTGACGGATAACGGAACGGAATATTCCCCTCTTGATGGTCCGTTTCCAAATATGTCACACATTTTCCCGAAAACTATATATACTTACCTTTGTTCCCAATTCGTGCCCTAAAAACTCTGATTTCTTCTACTCTTAGCCGCAACATTGCTTAGACACTCCCCGTTTTCCTATCATATTCCCTTCCTTGTCTCCCCCACCTAATTCACTTTTCTTCACTCACTCTCCGATCCACCATCTTCAAATGTTCCTCTCTGCCTTCAGATTGTTCTATTCTTTCCATGGAGTTTTAGGATCCTTTGAAATGTTTGGCGGCTGCACTCAATCCTCCTCTTTTTCTACTTCACTTCTTTTAGGGCTCCGGCCATGGATGCTCTAGAATTCACTTTTCCGGTTGATGTGGCGCCGCTGAAGCTCATGGGACCAGATGGCTCTCTCAGAACCGAGCTAACAATCGAGGAAGTTGAGTTGTGCGAAGCGGATCGCGGTTCTGCTCCTTCTAGCTTTTCATTTCAGCATCTCAGCTCGTACGGTAGTCTAAAAGGTGGAATAGCTTCACTTTTTTTTTATTCAACACTGCTGTTTAATTTTAGATTTGTTGCTGGTTTTGGGGGTTTTTCTTTACCTGCATGTGATATCATATTCGTCTACTTGCATTCCAATTGGCGACTACGTGAGGTTTTGGAGACTGCTGATTTTTTTTGCGAAAGAGATGAAATGAATATCGTGCTTGGAGTTTCGCTGCATTGCTTGTGGATTAACTGATTGTATGCAACAGGATGAAACTTAAACAGATTTTTTTTTGTCAATTATTGTTGAAAACCAATGAGTTTCTGTACCACTGTGAAGATGAAGATAGCTGCCACTTTTGATGTACCTTTTTCTGTAAATGCGGCTGATTTTGCCAATCGAAGTGCTTTTTATTTACCCTAGGCGTTTGGAGGATCTCTTGTTCTCTCTTTTGCTCTCTGTCATTATTAATGAAAGATTCATTTTATCAACACGTGCCAGTGGATTTGGAGTGAGGTTGAATTGGGATCCAGCATTCAGATTACTAAAACGGTGGCAGCAATTTGTGCTTGTCTTTTGTTACTTCGAATGGGAAATATGATAAAGAGAAAATCCTGCCCCTGGGATAACGTATTATATTTTGATAAGAAGAAACATTATCTTATTCCTTCACAGGATGGTTTTTATCATCTGTCTGCTGAAGTTCTGATTATGGAATAAGGTCTATATGGTGAATTGGGAAAATCTTGAAGTAAAGGTTGCAACTTTTTTAACGTACTTCTATGAATGATGTTGGTAGCTTACTCTGGCCTCTGTATTTGTGAAAGGATCGTCATAGATTTAATATATTTAGACTTCGTAAGCATTATATTTGCACTCTTGGCCACATATAATCCATGTTATTTAACTTCGAGTTGACTTTTACAGAATTTACTTTTTCACAGGTCTCTTGCACATCTTCTCCTTTATCTGTTATTTTGTTTCTTTCATCATGTTGCATACTATGATGATCTAATTGTCTATAAATGTTGGTATGCCAGCTGGGACAAGCTCTATCAATGATTTGGGTTCTGTTCCTTTGGATAAGATACCTGATGGAGCAGTATCTAAGGATGGTGAAGATGCATCTGAAGATTTTGAAAGTAGGAACAAAAGAAGTCAATTGTCCACTTCAAGTCCAGGAGTACATCCACGTAAATCATTAAAGGTGCCAAGGAGTAGTAGTAGTAGTTTATGTTCTAAGAGGCCACGTGTGGTTCAATTGGAAGATTCTTTATTCTTAAGTGGAGCTGATGACGCAAAGGATGCGTCTGATAAGCTTGGATCATATCTTAAAAAGTGCAACTCTCATGGTAATGTAGACCAGCCTTATATTAATGATATAAATGTTCATCTTTTGCTATTAATTAAAATATTCTTTTTAAACCCAAATCGCAGTGTTCTTCCTATGCAGTCCATATATTACATTTTTTCAGATAGGAAATGATAACTTTTAAGTCTTATTGATAAAACAAGTTGATTATTCCACAAGAAATATGATTGTAGATGTAATATAGAGCAAAAAAAATTCATGAAAGGCCTTTCAGAGAACTTTGCTCTCTGTTGGTTCATGTTGGGGTTTTTTCTTCTTTGTCCATTTAGTTGAATATTTCGATTTTTTTCATTTGTTATAAAGTTGCAAGAGAGGAGGATATTTGAGAGAAAATTGTGATCATTTCGTTTTAGGGAGAATTATTTGGGTCAAATTGGTAATTTTATTATTTGATTAGTCTAATGTATCGCATGCTTTCTCTTCGTAAAGTTGAGAGTTTTCTATTTTTCATGTTTTTTGACGTAATATTTTGAGAAACTGGTGCTACAATGGTCATTCAAACCTTCCACACACACATTAAATGAGAAATATTTGTTGCATCTATGTGATTGAGGTAGGATATCATTTTGCAATTTCTATAGTACATTTCTATGCTTGAGTAGTGCAAGTTGATGGGAAATGAGGAATTTACTGAAGCTAGTTTACTGATATAACCAAAATAAAAAAACAGAGAAAACTCAATTGCTGAAACAAAAAAGTAGCCTAAGCAGCAAGCGGGGTGATAAGAGAAATCTCAAAGTATCATTGAAGACAAAATTGGAGTCACTTTCTACAAATGCTGGAAATGGCTCAGCTGCACCAGGGAGCAGTTTTTCTGGTATGATGATGTCATATGAATTATTAATTAATTTGCTCAGAAACTTGCATTATTTGGTTATATGGTCTTTTGAGTAGCTTTTAACATGTATTGAAGACGGTCTCGACTGGATAATGCAGATGTTTTAAATTGCAATTGTAAATATAGTCTTCATTTGTTGATAGGAAAATTTTCATTATTGTCACAGACTTAAAACTCAAGTGTAATCAACTCAGGACAGTTCTAGTTCTGTTGAGTACATGTTTGTTTGCATGTCACTTGAATATATTTTTTGAATTTTTGTAAAGATACGAGTTAGTTTATACTTTTAATTAAGATATCCCTGGATAGCTATAATCACATGAATAGCCTTTGTAATAAGCCATTTGTATGCAACTCCTCAGATTGCAACTGGCCACCTATCTAATGACATTATAGGATGTAACTCTCTTAAAGCACCTTTTTTTTGTCTTCCAACAAGAGTTGTAGTTTGAGTATATCTTGCTCTATAAAAATGAGTTGCATCCCATGAAACCTTTCTTTGATCGTTTTTTTCTTCCATAACTCTAGGTCATACCTGTACCTTATTTTCAGTTTTGCAAGGAGTTTGTCTGCTTAAATCCATCAATTGTTACGGCTTACAATTACGACACTTTTAAAGAAACAAGCCACTATTTCATAAATGATTTATAATAAAGTTTCTCTTTTGTTTTCACGTTTCTGTGCCTTGCTTTACAATACACAGCATACAATCACTTATGGAACTCCTGAAATTTAATACAGGATTATATGGGCTGAAATCGGATGTTCATGATTTTACAAAGCTTACAGATGATCCACCATTGAATGGTCTTCTTGATGGTAGTTATGACTGTGCTAATTTAAGTAAAGACAAAGGTAGAAAAGACACAAATGTAAATGAATGTTTTCTGCAGTCAATTAGAAAAGCTTGTTCTGTTCTTCAGCTCCCACTGCCTGTCCACCCACAAAATATGCCAGAGTCAGAGAGTTGTTCTAACAGCAAACCATCCACAAGTTTAGTTAGTTCAGTTTCAAGCATGGAAGAACGGGCAAATTTTGATGCAAAAGGAACTAGTGCAAGTTGGGCAACAGATTCACCCTCGTTAAACAAGGTCAGTCAGTAAGAATTTGACTGATTCTCTCTTCTGTCAGCTGTACCTGTATATATACACAGTACCATTATGTTTGTTGATTTGAACTTTATGATCTGTATGCTGACCATATATTTTTACTAAGTTGCTCCAAACTGTTTTGCCATCTCTTTAGTTATTTGAGATCTGTCTACCACCTGATGGAATCTGTTTTTGCTGATTCTATTCGACGTGGTAATTGCTGTGACAAAAGTGTCAAATCTTTATTGAGAGGATTCCCACTAGTGCTCTGAATTTTAATATAAATTACGGAATTCTTTTCCCATAATTACGTGCATATTTAGACCTAAATTTCTTTTTGTTCTTTCCATGAAGGTGCAAGATGCCTGCAGCAATTCGGAACCTTTGGCCAATGCGCTTGATTTTGAATTGCATAAACCTGATGACATGTTTGTGAAATTGGGCCTTCCTCTACCAAAGGACTTGGAATCTTTGCTCCAGGATGCCAGTAAATCGTCTGTACCATCAAAGAATGCAACAGATTTACGTTCAGCAAAGCAACAATTTCGTCGAGCGATGTTGCAACCATTTCCATGGTCACATTCTTTTAATGGGCACTCTAAAGCAAGTTCTGATTCATCCAAGCTTTCTGCAAATAGGACGACATGTCCGGGTAGGTGGTGGCGAGTTGGTAACTTTTCCAATATCCCCAGTGCTACTACTGATTGTTTTACGAAAGACTTGGAATCATTGACGTTTAACCACAATTTGTTTCCTTCAACAATGAGAGTTGTTGGTTCTAAAGATGGAGGGTCCTTTGTATCTGTTAATCATAATCAATGTGGATGGGATTCCCTGTCTTCTGCAACTTGTTCGAAAACTTCCTCTGTGCTTGTCGGTAAGGATTTAACGGAAGGCATTTTTGTGCGTAATTGAAATCAATATTCTCCTTCGAACCATTCTGCTATTTTTATTCATTTTACTTAAGTGGCTTTTGGTCTACATACAGAATCACGAGGGAAGATCAATCATGAGGCAAATGGTATGAGTTTCAACTATCCTATCTGTTGTGGTACCTTTGTATGTTTGATTGCCGTGGCTGAGACTAAGACTTGAGTGCACATCTTTCTTAGCTTTAATATTAATTATGGAATAAATATGGGAGCCCTTTGAATGCTGTGTATTTTCTTATCGATCTCCTGATTTTACTTCTTTGAATTATTTAAATCTTATTCTTGATTTTTCTATAAAGTTAGCAGTTAAGATCCATTAAATTTTAAAAAGTAAAGTTAAAACTCTATCTGTTGATGACTTGCCAGTGGTCTCTTAAGAAATTCGCATTGTGTCCCTCTTTTATCTCTTAATGACTGATTTTTATCGCTTAAGAAATTCAACTCCTTTAGATTTTTTTTCTTTCTTTTTCTTTTTGGTCTTCTGTTGCTGATATTGCTTCTCTACAGAGCAGCATTGTCCAAGAGTAATGGCAGCTGCTCAAACGCTATGCGATATTGCAACTTCTGCTTCATTGAGGCAAAACATAGATGGGATAGTAAGGTGGCCAAAAAAGCCTTCACAAAAGTCCATGAAAGCTCGCAAGTTGAAATCAGAGGAAACAGAAGAATTATATACCAAGCCGACTATATACAGATTATGGTCCAATAATCCATTCAAGAACGAGGGCCATCAAACCCCACATCCCTTGAAGAAGCCAAAGCTAGGAACAACAACAGAAAACAGAAGAGACAACATTGCGCAAACAAATTGTAGAAGAGGACCATTAAATTGGTCTACACCCAGATCAAGTAGATCTTCGCCCAGTAAATTCATTAAAGATTCAGTTTCAGACACTAAACAGTCAACCGTGGGTACTGTGAAACAGTCGTCAATGATGCCTCCTCCAGCAACAACTCTTTTGTGCAAAGCTGGCGACGGACAACAAAAGACGCGAAAGTTAATGCTTATGGATTGGAAAAGAGGAGGAGGAGGAACAGGTTAGATTCTGATGAATAAAACTCTAGTTTTTATATCCATGCCCAACAAAATGATGTTTTATTAAATTAGAATCACTGCTCTATAGTGTGTAGTAGTGACTAAAATGGTTGGTCGGTTGGTTGGGTGTACATAATATTGTTGTAAGTGGTTGATTGATAGGTTGTATTGTAACTGTCCGTCATAAAAAGTGACACGCTTTCTAATTGTTGTAACATCAACTTCATTCCAGAACGCAGTAGCAAATTCCTTATGCTACTGTGTGAAAAGTATTTAACGACGCAATAGAAATTCTTAGTTCTTATTACTATTCGGAACTATTTGCTTTCCTTATTTGTCCTTTCAACCAATATTTTTCTTCCTTCTTTTTCTTTTCTAGTATTGTCACATCTATTTAATAGGACGAGAAAGTTCGAGTTGTTTCTGTTTTTTAGTGCCGAAGAGATGGCTAAAGCAATGGAGGCAACATAGACGACAACAGACTGCTCTTCTCATAGTTGTCATTGTCACTTAGTGTATTTTTTTAATTGTTATCACCAAGTTTGTCCTCTTTCTCTATGAAATTCAGGGAAGACAAGAAACCTTGTTGTTGGAAACCAACATAGTTGAATGTATTATTAGCGAGATTTTATTAAATTATTAATATAGAAAAGTCTAAACCATGATAGATTCTATCACTGTTGATAGGCTCTTGTTAATCATATGAATTTAAATTTTACCATGTTTACATTAAAAAAAATTGTATTTTGTTGTATTATATTTACTAATTTTTAGGTCTGATTGTTATATTTGGCATATTTGTAGATATGATTAAAAATTGCTCATTCCATTCATTGCCTAAATTACAAATTATATTATTGAATTAGATCTAGTGGACACAGATGCTTGTGGTTTTATATTATTAAAATTTCACAACTTCTGAGCCAACGTTTAGACATCAAACTTGAAGTTTGGAACTACATAGGTATGATTTTTATTATAAATTTGGTGTTTATTACGTAAAATTAGTTGGGATGGAGATAACGTGCACAATTTATTTGAAAGTATCAAATTGAATTGATTTGATTTCCAACATTAATTAAATCAGTAGATAGTAACAAAATAAAATTGATGATCTCTTTACACATTAATGCGATAATTTGTTAGGCTAATTAATATGGTTGACAACATTGATGCATTTATTTAAGTTTTTAATATTTGATGGAAATGCATGGACAAAATTTCTGAAGTGACAAAATAAAAAGATTGGGCTCAAACTTCAATGTAACCTTTTATTTATTTATATATCAAAATTTAAGCTTTAGTTTTATGTCTACAAAGTTCTATAATCAAATCCAGACAAAAACGTCCTTGGTAGAAAAGTTGTATGGTAATGGAATATACTCATTACTAAATTAAATTTTATAATTTAACTTAATTAAGCTTTTGAATTTTCATTAACAATTCACCCTTAATTCTAAGATCATGCATGAATAGTAATCGATAAACTTATGTTTAAAATTATATAACCTCTAAATTTCAAACATATAAATTATCATTTATTTATTTAAATAGTTATAAATTAAAACCTATAAAGTATAAATCAATAATTAAATGTGACAATTAAAAATAGAATAATAGATAAGAGTAATATATATATATATATTATAAAAGTGAATACGTTGTTGATAAAGTTTGGAGTATACAAATAGATATTCAAATACAACAATAGTATAATGACCAAAGAAGGTATCCTTATCGAGACATTAGCGAGTTTCAAAACTTTTGAAAAACATTTATAAATATAGAAAAATATTATAATTTATCTATGATAAATTATGATATATTACTATCTATATTTATATTGATACAAAGTATACACAAACATCGATAGATTTAATATAGACCTCTCGAGCTCAAACTCCCTTTTAACTTTATGCTATTTACATTTAACTTAAAACAATACCAAGTGATATTATGTTACTTGAAAATAATCGGATCATATTTTCTAAAGTAGTTAGAAAAGGGGATGAAAATTAAATATCAATAATTCAATTTATGAATATATCACTAAATATTATAATATAAATTAGGTTTAAATTCTATTTTGGCCTTGAAATTTCTAAAAACGTTTGTTTTATTTCTTAAATTTTTAAAATATGTGTATTTTATTTACTATTGTTAAGAATTTTTTAATTCTCTAATGAAATAATAAAGTGACTCCTATACTTGGATGGTTAGCATATCAAATAAGATAATCAAGAAATAATTTAAGATTTTAACTTTTTAATTAAATGGTATGTGATAAATTGGCATTTTATCATAAAACTTAAGAAGTAATTATCTTCAAGACTTTGATATGACTGTTCTTTAGCAATTATTTTAACTTTTTAATTAAATGCTATGTGATAAATTGACATTTTATCATAAGTTAATTATTTTAACTTTTTAATTAAATGCTATGTGATAAATTGACATTTTATCATAAAACTTAAGAAGTAATTATCTTCAAGACTTTGATGTGACTGTTCTTTAGCATTACCCTCGTTCTTCACTTTCTCAACTAATATGCTCAAGATGCATTCACATACAAGTTTGTTCAGTGCTTCAAGTTTGGGATCTTTTGTGATTCATTGAGTCCTTTTTTTCCCTTCCTCTCAATTTTTTCTACTTTTTCAGATGCGATTCATCGTGAAAATATTTATATGCAATTTTGTAAGCTTATTTTATATCTACATTATACTTATTTTATTTTTCTAGTATATTTTACCTTGTCATACGTAAAATCAAAATGTTTTTAATTTAAATTTATTTAAATTGTGTTGATTATATTTATGTGTTAACATATAGAAGAAATTGACGAGATTTATTGATCATTAATTTATAGGTATAATTAATATAACAAATAATCTAATACCTAGTTAGAAAAATTTAAATTCTAATAAAGACCAAAGTAAGATTTTTTTTATTTTAAAGTTTCCAAATCAAAATAGAAATTTGGACGTATTAATGAATATTTAAAGAAAATACGAAAATGTATAAAAATTTGCTCCACGAGATTGGCGATATTTCAATATATATACACACCAGTATATTGACCGTTGATTACGAATCTAACAAAGTTTAGCCAAAAATTTGGGATTGAGAATGAAAGACAGACAAACACAAAAGCAAATGTTATTACGTCTACTCTGTTCTTCAACAAACCAATTTTGTACACTCAAATATTTTAAAGAAAAGGATTTTGAAAAAAAAAATTAAAAATCCCTTTCCAGAAATTATGGACTATGGAGAAGGACACCAATTAATTAAGAACAAGAAGAAGAACCGAATTCAAATTCTAAGAGAACATTTGATCCAAAAGTAAAACCAAAGCCATCGCTAATCCACAATCAAAACCAGGAACAATCACCAGAACGAATACCTCCCCCCCAAAACAAACCCCGCCCTTCACCGCCTCCTTCCTCCTCACCTCCGCCACCACTCTCCTCGACGCACCATCCAATACCTTGCACGATCGCTCTCCGTATGAACCTTCCACGCTATACGCGTACTTCTTCTTCGATATTCTGTAATCGTATACATGCGCTAGTACTTTCCTATTCGGATCCACATGTAGTATGTTTATGTTCTTCTTCACTCGACATATTGGTTTGTTCTTTCTTCCCTTAGTTTTTCCTTCTACTTCCCCTTCGTATACGCACCAGTTTTCCCCTAATCCTAGCTTCTGATTAACCAAAAACATTCACAAATTAGAATAATCCAATTTTGTTTTAAATTACAATCAAAATCAAAGCAGTTAGATCAATTTCATCGGAGATAAGAAGAATCGGGAGGGAAATTTGTTGACTGACCTTGGAACGGCACATTGTGAGGACGGATTTTCCGAGGCCGTCCATCAGAATCATTTCCTCTGGTCGTCCGGTGTAATTGTCGACTCTGTATACGATGTTTCCGTTACGATCGATCACTGTGAAGCCGTTGCAGGAGAGTAGGAGTGACTTCCTCCACACCGTCAGTGAGACAGGTGAGCCAGAAACGGCGCAGGTTTCCTTGAGCTCCTCCGGGGGCAGCTGGGATTCTTGGTGCACTGCTCCGGATGAAGATTTGAAGAAGAGCATCTTGATTTGTTCAATTGAAAGAGGAATTGTTCTAAAAAAATGAAGATTGTTTAGTGGTGGAAGAAGAACTAAGAAGATATTTATAGACTCTCATTGTCGGACGGAGCTTCGATACTCCATGAAAAGTGAAAACGATGACTCTGCCTCACTAGAGTAGGCTCCACACGATTTTTCTAAAGTTATTATTTTGAACTATACATTTATTGTTTTTATTTATTTATTTATTGACTTCCGAACTAGGGTTGGCAAAAATCTGTGAGTGGACCCGATCAAATCGAGCTAGAAATCTCTAATTTAATTAAGGATGGATCAAACTAGGGATGAGATCGAATTGATTTAATATAAAAAAAAAGATCATGTTAATTATCATAGAAGAATTTCACAAAATAGTAAGTAATCAAATTCTTAATATAAATTTATGTTATGTTTGTACATTTACATTCTTATATTTTCAAATAATCATTTTGTATGTTAACTTTGAGTTATTTTAAGTATTGTACTTTAAAATTTGTCTTCATAAATACTCGATGTTAATAAATTATATCATATTTGAAAAGTATGTTGATGTGACATATAATAAATAGAGACGGTGGGAAAAAGATTTTATTCTACCAAAATTTTTCATATTATCACCGAGGTTCAGAAAGCTCCTAGTAATTAGCTTCTCTAGCCTCCTACCCCTTTTGCATGTCGGCCTTCTAGGGTTAGGTTTCTCATGTCTAGGCTCTCTAGATTTATGCCATTTGAGTCTTCTTATGTCTAGGCTCTTACATGCTTTTCATGCATAGTTCTTTAAGCATAAGATTTGCTTTAAAAGTCCAACCAATCTCGATAAATCTACATAGAACATTGTCTTTGCCATCCACAAAATTATCCAATACAATGAATATACAATGTATTAAAAATGTGCATACCCCATATGTCATTTCCTAAACATGTTTAATTTTTTTCAAAATAATAGAAAGGTCCAAACCCATTTATAACACGCATTGCTATAATTGGTAAGACTGACTGAAACTCATAATATACTTCCTTTGATGTAGACAGGTAGACACTTGAGAAGAAAAAAACCATATTATTTTCAAGATGATAGTCTATTCTTGGGTCGTCACATGCCTGTGAACAAATCAATTATCAATTTCTTTTTTTTTTTTATAACTAAACTCATAAATTTCAAGTTCAAAAAAATTATTTATATAAAGAAAGATAAGAAGATTAAAATCAAAAGTTAGCATCATTGTCTCCTTGATTTTAGTATTTTAAGTAATTCGACTTCTAAAATTTAAGAGTAAATGTTTCTTTACTCATTCATAAATATGACATAAAAAATAAAATAGATTTATTTTATTTGTGAAAAAGAATCAAAGAGAAATGATCATTTTAATTATGCATATGAAGAAAAGATTGATCATAATAATATATTCCTCTTTAATTTATAGTTAGTGAGTAATAATGAGCCACGTTTATGGGTAATCTCTACAACAAGTGAACACGTGTCCCCATACACCACGTGGTTTCTTTTTTCTTTTTTCCTTCTTCAAAATTCAAAATTCATTATTTTGCTTAACACGGTGGGTGGGTTTTCCTGTCCCCTTCCTCATTTTTTCTACATTGGACTTTTCTTTCAAAATTTTAAATCAATTTGGATATTCATTGATTAGTACTGTTTGTTTGATTTCAATCCATTTCCTCTCATTTCCATTACTTATCAAATACCATGTGTATGATTTTCGTTTCTAAATATTTGTTAAGATTTTCTTTCTCAAAATCATCGTGGTAAAGATATTATTGTTGAGGATTTGAAGTTATTATTTTATTTCAAATATTATTTATTCGTGCACAGATTTGTTTTTTAAGATTCTGTTTCTCCTCTATCTATTGGTATTGATTTTGTGAATCAATTAAAGAAGCAAAAAAGTCATTCCGCTGATTGCATGGAATTAATCTTTGTAAGTTCCTAGTACAAAGAAAAGCCTTCCTTCACGATGATAAAGATTAAAAGCACTTTAATTTACTGATTGATCAGATACATAATTAAGGAAAATATTTTTATTTATATTATGTTTGAAATATCAATGATACGATTGATTTGCTGTTTAATAAGATAAGATCACTCGAATATAGAATGATGAAATATATAATTGAGTCGTAAGTTCTATACTTATGATCACAAAATATATAATTGAGTGTTTCATTTTGATTTATAATATAAATCTTAACATTTTTTTTAATTGTTCGTGATTTCATTCTCGTGTTCAACATTTTTTATTTTATTTTTAGTAATATGATTATATTCTTATTTTTCAAAACAACCCCTAGAATATTCAAATAATATTTCACCAAAAAAAATATTCAAATAATATTTATTAAGTTCAAATAATATTTTACCAAAAAAATTTGTTAATTAATTAATATGTAGACTTATTGCACATCATGAACTTAATAGATACATATCATTTATAAATGTGGACTATTTTTCGTATTTTAACACTCGTAATGTTTTGTACCACAAATTTATAATAAGAATTTAGATATTTTATGAAGAATGACATTCAATATTATTCTTATATCAGAGTCAATCATTTGTGCAAAAAAAGTAAGCCAATCAAACATAGTATATATACAAAGATCTCTCTTCCATATTTTTAATTCAAACATGTACAACTTCTCATTTTCTATTCACTTATCCCCTTTTTGTCTTCTACTTTTGGTAACTTATTATTGTTTCTCATTATTACATTTAGTAATCCCACTTTAATAATAACAAAAAGAAAAGAGAAAAAAGGTTTAAAATCTCACAATATTTCATATGTTTTTACACTATATTGAAATTTGGTTTTGCTAATCTAAAAAAGTTATAAATCTTTTTTAATTTAATACCTCTAAATCATTTTTTTACCTCTAAATCATTTTTTTAAAATAATATAAAAAAGAACAATTAATGTTTCTTATAGATTGGAGAAGCAAACTCATTTCACCTACTAAGATTTATAACAAATTGTAATTAAAAGGGAAAAGTAAATTACTTTTCCTAATAAATATTTGTTTGACGTGGGGAATTTAAACTCTTCTATAAGCAAATTGGCATGGTCGGTTGCCCGCCGAGAAAATTGCATGCACGCATGCATGTGGGCCTATGGCTGTAGTACTTCATTCATATTAACACTCATCATCTCTTTTAATATATATTCTTTCGAGGTCATCATTTTAATTTCTCTCTACTTTTATAAGTCTATTTTAGATTTTTAAGTAGTTTATAATTAATCTTTTCTTTTAAAAAAAGTTATTTGCTATTAATAAATCTTTAAAATAGATATTCAGTCTTTCTTTTCTGTTGCTGCAATAACCAATTTTGATGTTTAGTAAAATTTGTGGTGGAAGATATTCTATTCATAGGTTGTAGGAGAAAATCCAATTTTGTCACCATAATCAACGATAATAGCTTGTTGGGTTATTGCAGATGATGTTGATTCTCATTACTGATGGAGATGAATTTCTAATTGGATTTGTCTTTTAATTCACAACGATATATACGGTCTTGCTGTCTCTATACTGGTTTGTTGCTTGCTTTTCTCAAAAACCATTTTCAATAAATATCTGTTTTGTGGACAAAAACTAAGGTGACATTTCGGCTTACTCAACTTATTCTAAATTTATGCTATTCCTTTTGAATATATGCATAAAAGGTTGAGTTTTCTTTTTAATTAGTAGTGGGGTATTTGAAAATTATTTGTTAAACCATTCTTGAAGTAGTCCACAGTTTAGTTGACATACCAAAACATCATCAAAATTTAGCTTTCTAGACTATATGATTGATCGTGTAAGTTAAAGATACATTTGTTTAACTAAACTACAACCCTAACTATATTCTAAAAGGTTCTTGATTAAGTGTCTACTATGTATTATAAATATATAATTAACTGCCTAGGTGAAGAATGCAAATAAATATCTCAAAAAAATTAAAATCTATAAAAATATCTTACCTTTTTTTAGGTTAATAATATAAATGAAATAAATACAATTCAAGAATAATCTAGAAAGGACTTTTTGTTTAGACACCAAGGATCTAATGAAGTGTGACTCGATTTGTGAACCAAACAAGCAAAGAGAGGAAGAAAGAAAAGCAAGAATTTAGAGAGAAACCTAGGCCCAAAAATGAGCAAGTGTCTCAAGAATAAAAGAGTTTCTCTCTGAATAAGTGTTTATCTTTCTTCTTTTTTAATAAAAGTTTTCTTTCTTGAAACATGAATAGTGTAATTCCTTTTGTGCTAAATTTTAACACAATATTCATCTAAATTTTTTAAACTAGCTAACAATTTTTTCACTAAAATGGTCTAATATTAAAACATTGATTTAACTTAACGTAACTATAATCTTTTTTCTACATCTTATATTTAATTTTTTTTTCTAAAAAAATGTGGATGTCCAAATCTTGACTTCGACGTTTGAATTACCAAAGCTTGACTATGAATATAATGGCAATCTGGTTGGTTGTTTTGGTCAAATTATAAATGGAGAAGAAAAGAAGAAAATATATTTTTTTATTAAAATAAAGAATAATATATATTGACGATGTAATGTTTTAATTAACTTTTTATATGAAGGTACCATATCTATTATTAGTCAACCATATTAGTTGAGATATTTATAGGTTAATTGAAGAAAAACATCTAGTAAGGTTTACTCCTCTCCCTCCTCTATTTATATTAAATAGTCCCTACATCTAGTAGGTGTAATTTTTTAAAGACAAAATGTAATGTTAAAAAAATGTATACCTTCAAATTAATTTAGGAAAGATAACCCATATGGACAAACATCACTATTGAATTAGATGGATTTTAAAGATACTAAAATATAGTTAAAGAATATGTAAATTAGCTAAATAAGAGTTAATTACTATCTCTACACTATCCTTACATATTATATTAAATTTACATTTATCCTATCTCATTCATTCAATCCAAAATTTTAAACAAATTTAATATAATATCTAAAAGCTCTCTTTCACTTAGTTAATTGTAAGCTTGAATTATGAATAAATATCAAAATAAGTGAAAATCAATATTAAATGGAGAAAAAACGACGCATCTTAGAAGATTAAACCAAAACTTCACAACGAACGGCTTTATTTTATTGATATTTAAAATAATATTTAAAGAAATTTATTATATCGTGGTATTTTGCATCGAGGAAGTGTTCCTTTTTTTAAGATGTAGATCATGGTCACCAGAAAATAAAACAAGTGATTTGTTAAAAGATTAATTGTATTTGGTCTAATACCTTACTTTTGTTCAATTTATTAAGAATGTGTTGGCTAATTAGTATTTAAACTTTGGGTGAAAAAAGTATGCGTTTGGATAACCCTTTCATTTTTTTTATTTTTGAAATTTAAGTTTATTTTATTTTATTTTTACAATAGTTTGTATCTACCATGGTTGAATAGGCTAATTTTTGATAGCTTTCAAAAATGGTTTTCTAAAAATATTGATAAAGGGTAGACAACAAATTAGAAAGAAAACTCGAGTGAATAGTAAATCAAAAGTAAACTAAAACAAATCTTTAGCAACCTATTTTTCTTATTGATAATTTTAACCCAACAATCTTTCCATTAGTGTTTTCTTGCCATCATTTTAATTCATTCAACTAAAATTGAATCCAATTCAACAACTCCATTTCGTTACTTTACCACAAGTTAATCTCAAGAAAAAATTGATAGGTTCTTTATGGATTGACCAATACCACGGGACTAGAGTGGAGAGCAGAACAATAAACTATTTGGTTTAATCAAAAGTCTCGACTACTTTGAATACATCAAATTGACACCATTATCATAAGCAACAAGAGTATAGTAATAAAATTAAGTCAAGTCGTTACTAATCAAATTCAACCACATATATGCTAATTTGACTAATGAAAACCGTACTAAAAAAAGACTTGTAAAATTCAATCTTGAAATTACATTCCAATAATTAAAAATTTCAAACTAATAAATGAGAACTACTATAGAGTTTTGTTACATTGAAAATAATATTGTGTGTGTGAAGATAAATTAAAATGAATCCATATGAAAAACAAAGTTGGGCCATAATAAGATAAGAGCCCAACAAGAACCTAAGTCCATAACACTCCTTTTTATTGGGCCTTTGAGGATACAATAATACCAATAAGAATATACAATATAATACATTAAATTACATAAGAAAAACTTTATGTAATTATCTTCGAGTCTATTAGTGATGGATTTTCTTTGTTGTTCTTATCCTATTTCTCGTCTTATATGAGCTACATTCTTGGAGTTTGAAGAATGTTAAAATTTAACCTATATGGTTGGATAACAAGAACTAAAATTTAAACTTTAAATACATAAAACCTAAACTATAACTTTAGGAAGAAAGTACTATAAGTAAATTTATATGTAAATGTTTTGAGAATAATGAGTAACAGTCAGTCATGTGTATATTGTTGATGAGATTCTCAATAAGTTGTTAGTAAATGAGAGTTTCATTCTTCAATAGCCATAATATTAAAATCTTATGGATTATTATTTCATCACAATAATATATAACATAAACTTTTCTCCCAAATGAATTTGAAAGTTGATATAAACTTCAATATATAGTATAGTTCTCCTTTTAATTAGAACTATGGATTAGGCGATTAAATTCTACAATGCAAGTGGTTCTAAAATTAGTTAGGTAAGTAGGCTATATTTATCTAACTCTTTAAAATAATGTTCCTCTTTGTGACATGAAACCCACATGGGACACTTTCTTTTAACATTACCTCTAGCTTAGAGTACAGGATTATGCTTTTCCTGGCCAGTATAACTTTTACAATATGTCGAGATAACTCCATTTTAAGATAGAAATTGTTAAAGTAAATATTAATACATCAAAACTTTTGATATATTTTATTTAATATATATAAAATATACACACGTTAACTTAGTTTAATTTTACTTATAGAAACTTTAATTTATCTAAAAATATAGAAACATTGTAAAAAAATGTAACATTATACTTGACAAAATATTTACACTTCATACATGGTAAATTTTTTTAATGTTGAGAGGTTTTATTCTATAAAGTATAAATAGTTTGTGAAATTGTATCCTTATTTTAAAAAATTTCCAAAACATATCTATTTATTATATTTTGTTTTAATATTAATAATTGTTTTGAAAAATAAACATGCATAGACATATAAATAAGTCAACTACCCTACTACAAGTGGTTTTAGATAAAAGAAAGAAAGGAACATTTTCAAAGTGAATTAAAATAATTAAAAGAAAATTTAGAATTTATTAACGATATTTTTTTTAAAATTTACTAATGATATTGATGACACGAATGGTAGTTCTATTAGTATTTTTGCATTGATAGAATATGAAATTTTACTGCATTTTATAAATATTTTTGTATAGTTTTGAATTGGGGTGGAGATGTATGAAAGTATTTCCACCAACTTCATGTATTACGTGGGGAGGAAGAAAATTTTAATTAGTTTTAATTTATAATTGAAGTGTAGCTAATCATTCTTTAATAAAAAAAGAAGAACAATATATTTCTCCGCCTATACATAACTTTAGTGTGATGCATAAAATAATAGAAGAGAATGGAAGGAGTCGAAATCAAGGGTAAAATGGTAAATTAAAAATAATAATAATAAGAGCAGCTCATATCCACGATCTCTCCGTTTATGCAAAGATTAAAAAAAAAAAAGGAATAAAGAGGAGCTCATATCCACGATCTCTCCGTTTATGCAAGATTAGGTACAAATACTTTTTGGTTGCATCAAATCTTTGTCTTCTCCGTTCACATTTCGGAAGCGCCAAATTTCTCTCCAACTCCACCCACAAAGCTTCACCACGACGCCAACCGGAGCCTTAGCTAGCTTCTTCAGCTGTTGATGATTAATTAGTTTCGTGTGATCACCAACGCGGCCTGCAGACACACTGTCGTACATTTTCGGTCTGCTTGATAATTAATCAATGACCACGACTCCAGAGCAGGAGTGCCGATGGGGATCGGACGATATTACACAGCTTGACACGATGATTTTCGGATCACAGTTCAGCAACCTGACGGAGGAGTTTGTGGAGGTGACGCTTGATGTACAAGAAAACAACACGGTTGTGCTTCGAAGTGTTGAACCAGCCACTATAATCAATATCGACGATGGCGTCTCCGGTGGTTCTGCAACGCCGGCCTTAACTTCCCCTTCGACTTCTAGATCTACCTCGGTTAAGCGGAGTTCTTCGCATCGGTTTCGGCAGTTCTCTCATGAACTCAAGGTGGAAGCCAGAGCTAAGGCGAAGCATTTCTCTCACGAATTGAAGACCGAATTGAGGAAATTCTCATGGAGCCGGAGCCATGTGTCGAAAGCATTCCCCGCGTCATCTTCAACCGTGAACTCGAACGGTGGTGTTGGAGCAGAGCAAAACGGAATGGATTCGGCATTAGCTGCTAGAGATTTGAGAAGGCAACGAGCAAAGCTTGATCGAACTCGTTCCGGGGCCGAGAAGGCTTTATATGGATTAAGATTCATAAGCAAAAAAAACAAAACGACTGGCGTCGATTCGTATAGTGAACTTGAGAGCAATTTCAATAAGCTTGCCAAGGACGGATTTCTCAGCCGCGCCGATTTCGCGCAATGCATAGGTATAAACTTTAAACTTGGCCGTCAACACAGCTACTAATAATTTCAGTATATATTTTGGAGAAAATTTCAATTGATTTCGTTTTTTTTTTTTTTTTTGGTTTTGATTTGAATTAAAGGAATGAAGGATTCAAAAGAGTTTGCTCTGGAGTTGTTCGATGCTCTAAGTCGGAGACGAAGACTCAATAACTCGGATCAAATTAGTAGAGAC
The DNA here is from genome assembly GCF_000004075.3 of Cucumis sativus. Taxonomy (NCBI): domain Eukaryota; kingdom Viridiplantae; phylum Streptophyta; class Magnoliopsida; order Cucurbitales; family Cucurbitaceae; genus Cucumis; species Cucumis sativus. The sequence continues at coordinate 4,079,351 of NC_026658.2, forward strand.
GATTTGTTTGAGTTCTGGTTGCAAATTACAGATCAAAGTTTTGATTCCAGGCTTCAGATCTTCTTCGACATGTAAGTAATACTCATATATAGAATCATAGCATACTAATTATGATCGCCATTTCCTTTTTTCGAAGAATGATCGGAATATTTTATTCTCCCCTTAATTAGAATGATCTGTAGAAAAAAGTATATTAGCTTCGTAGCAGTCTGGCAGTTAGCACATCGATTTGTTTACTAATTTCTAACGAATCATTTTTCAACAATTTCTATTTTTTCGTAATATAAAAACAAAAGTTACATCACTATAATACCATTTCTCTTTTAACTACTATGCTTATAAAACTAACAACAATAGTACATACACTAAAACAAACACAAAAATATATTTATATTTACAAATTATACCAAAATATCACAAAATAAATAGTAATATTTTATTACATTCAAATTTTATCATTTAAAATAATTTTTCTAAAATTTATATGATTGGTAGACTTTCGTTAGTAATATAGATGGTGATAGTCTAAATTTTACTATGTTTGAAAAAAAATTATATTAATGTTGTATAAGTTAATATTTTAGTATATTTGAACCGTTTATTAAAGAACTATTATTCATCTACCATTTAACTTTTGAAAACTGAAATTATTTCAAAAACATCGTTGGTGTGTTTTTAATTAAATTAAAGGGCATAAATAATATTAGCATGCCGGCTGTGCTAATGAAAATAAAATTTGAAAAACAGACGGTATAAGTTTTATACAACTCAGTTTTAGTTGTATAAAAATGAAGGTCATTGTTACCTTTGTCTATATCAACTCTTACAGATTTCAGATTTCATTTATCACATCTTTTTCAGAAAATCAAGTTTTACACAGTTTGCCAAATTGATTTACATGTTGTAAATTATATCTATTTATAGTATCTATTTTTATTCATCAATTCAAAAAAAAAAAAAAAAAAAAAGAACATATCTCAAAATTCAAAATTAATGAGTATTTTTTATAATTTGACTATATTCATCAAAGAAATATATTCATGATTACTGTTTTTAGTATTTTTTTAGTAGGTTACTTTTTTAGTTAAACACCTTGAATTAGTCATCTTAAATATTTATACATTTCAGGGTCGATAAGAACGAAGATGGCCATGTCACGGAAGAAGAAGTAAAAGAGGTAAAAAAAATTCTATTGCTTAACTACTTCTCCAAGCACTCTAATGGATTATGATGCTGATATAGAATTTTAGGCAATTAAAAAGTGACTTATAAACCAAAGCCCTGTTTTTCTTCTTTTTTTTTTTCTGTATATATTAATAAAACTATACATGCATATGCATATGATTAGATTAGGAAGAAAAATTCAAATATTTCATTTACTTTTAACCTACACAAAAGGGGAAAATGATATCATTTTTAATAGAGCAGCTTGTATATTATTTATGAAATGGCCAGCTCTCATTGGTCGAAATTTCAACGATATTATTAACATTTTGGATACCAACTTCAACTAAAAGATAAACCAAAAGTGACTCCTTGGTTGGTGGGATTCGGTATAGCTATTATTAAAGTCCCTAATATTATAAAGTAAATTTCCATTGACATTCGTCTAAAATAATAGAATTAAATCAATTAAACAAGAGTTAGTACTCTACTGTTATGACTTTTATTTTTTCTTGGAATTCTGTCGCCACGGTTTCTCGAAGAATTGTGAAGTAGGAGAAATGGGCATCTTCAACTCTGAGAGATATAATTTTCTAACACTTATAATAATTTGTCAGACGTGACATTTGTATTGACCCTAATATTCTATTATTCTCTGTGTTTATAATTATAATGGTTTCATAATTATGATGATTTAATTAGGAGTTGAATATACATATGTTTAATTATCTTACCGATAACAATAATTTGTTTTTAATTTAATTTGTCTAACTTTGTATTTCCTGGGATATTGGTAGATTATCATGCTAAGTGCGTCAGCCAACAAGCTGTCAAGACTTAAGGAACAAGCAGAGGAATATGCAGCCTTAATCATGGAAGAATTAGACCCAGAAAGACTAGGTTATATTGAGGTCTGTTCTCTCATTTTATCTACCGCACAGTAAAAACAAAATTATATCATTAACCCCCAATTGATAGCATGTGAATTTTTATTATATCTTCCATATTTTTTTCATAGCAGATTTGAAAACATAAATAGATTTTTGAGAAAGTAGGTAACATTTAGGTTGATTATAACCATTTTATTTCTTAGTTTATTTTCTTTCGAGTTCTAACCTTCAGTTTAAAGAAAATTGGGTTTTTATATAAATTTCAAAATAAAATAAAAAGTTTCTTCCCTTGTTTTTCTTTAAAATGTTTGGAGAATTTAAAATATACATATTCTATTAATAACTTTTAAAAACAAAAAAATTTTAAAAATCAAATAGTTACCAAAATAAACCTAATTTTTTAGTTTTTAAAATTTTACTTGTTTTCAACACATGTAATTTCAACCGATTAACCCTTGATGTTAAACTTTTCTAAATTAATATATCGATACAATTATAATTAATACTAAGTCTTAAGTGTCAAGAAAATAATCTTTTTTAGTTCAACCAGATTATCGTATGTAATGGATGAAAGTTAAAATTTTGAATTTTTAGATGATATGTTTGAACAAGTTGCTTGACAATTTATTTCTTAAAAGTATAGTATTTAGTTAGTCTATTTTTTTAAAATCCATACTTAATTTGTCTTTTATATATATATATATATTATATATATATATATAACTTAATTAGTCTTTAAGTTGAAAGTTTCTTAAAAGAAAAACAATAACAAATAGAGAAACTTGTGGATAACGATCTTACTTCTAATGTAATTATTAACCTAATCATGTTTTTAATTGCATTTTTAATCGTGCAAAAAGAAAAGGGTTTTCCATTTTCATTTGGTAAGGTTGCTTGGAATTAGATTGGACACCTTCAAATAAAAATAACTGAAATATTAATATCTATCAGCATGTTTGTGGTGGTTGAACTATTCATTTTTTTGGGTTTTGGGGTTTGATGGCCAAATGGGTTGATATTTAGATTTTATAAACGGATTGTTGTAACAAATTGACTAAGGGACATATGATTTGATAAAATATCATAATAGTATGATACATATCTCCATTATTGTGGGTTGTGTGTGGCTAGTGGGTAGACGTTAGAGGTTAGTACCGTGCTTCCACTACACCACGTCTAATACATTCAGTTTCTGGGGATTAGAGAATCATATGACAAATACCGACTAAATCTAGTTTAATTATTTCATACTCATATACCCTATCTTATTTATTTTTGTCTTATTCGTTTTTCTAGACTATTTAACATTTTTTTTTTATAAAAGAAAAATAGTTTAAAAAGAGTATACCTAGGTAAGATTGAGTTTGAGAAAGTTTTGAGAAATTTGGATGGTTAAATTCGGATTGGTTATTGGTTTATTGTTTTTTTTTTATTAATCTAAAGTATTTATATTTATGTGTATCACTCCAAGAATAACTTAAATGTTATTAAATTCGAATGGTAAATACCAAATATTTATTATAAGTTTTAACACAAACAAAATTAAAAAAGAAAATAAATTGAACAAAACAAAATTGTTATAAATATTTTAATAAGTATGTAGTTGGAGTTAGTTGGGTCAATTAAAAAAAAATATTAATTCAATCTAAGACTTGGTCTAATTCAATGTTCAACTTAATCTAACTCAAGAACAAAATCAACCCAACTCCTAATGGAGTTAGATTGAAATTTCAATTGACATACTATACACCCTTTGCCACGAGTTCGCCACGAGGTGAAATAGTTGGAATAGTTTTTCACTGCAAATTGTTGCACTGCGAAAACAAGTGGAAATGCAAGCTCAAACATACCCTTCTAAAAGTTATATACATCGACCAATTACCTAGAAAATATAGTGGACAAGTCTATATTTATAGAACATGGTTCCTTTCAATTTTTAGAAGCTGCTACATAACGATACGATATAATAAAATATGAACAAACTGATAACTGTTTTTTTATAAAAAGTGGGAAGAAAATCCGTAGTTATGATATTGTCAATTTTAAATAAAAGCGCTCATGCAACGTTTTACTCCAAAATATTTTTTTTACTTATGTTCCACTTATTCTTTTTTTTTTGATAAGGATACTTATGTTCCACTTATTCATATTCCTTTTTTCTCTTTTTAGTAAAACATATAGGGATGAAAATCAAATCTCCCACTGATTTTTGGTAAAATAGAGCTCATCTTTGGGGGAAATTGTGAAAATTTGCTCATGTAGTAGCTAGTAGCCTAACAAGAACATTGGACATGGTTTTAACTACTGATTTGTTACTTCTGTTGAACAATGTTTCAGCTATGGCAATTGGAGACACTTCTGCTGCAAAAGGACACATACATGAACTACAGTCGTGCCTTAAGCTTTACCAGCCAAGCCTTGAGCCAGAACCTACAGGGCATTAGACAAAGAAGCTCAATTAAAAGACTTGGCACCAAAGTACTTTATTTTCTGCGAGAGAATTGGAAGCGAATTTGGGTTTTGACACTTTGGATTATGGTCATGGTTGGGCTTTTCATATGGAAGTTTTTTCAGTACAGAAATAAAAACGCCTTCAAAATTATGGGATACTGTCTCACCACGGCAAAGGGTGCGGCTGAGACCTTGAAGTTCAACATGGCACTCATTCTTTTGCCAGTTTGTAGAAATACTATTACTTGGCTAAGGAAAACCAAAATAGGTTACTACGTACCTTTTGATGACAACATCAATTTTCACAAGGTACACGCTGACCCAAGGCGTTCTCATCATTGCTTGATTTTAGTCCACTCATCTTAGTTTCAAAAGCATCAATATCAACTATAGTATTTGATGAGAATTATTTAATGATTAGTATGTTTTAGTTAATATCTAGTTTAATTGTTAGTTTAAGATTAATTAGTGTTTTGTGATTATTTGGATTGATTTTTCTTATTTGGCCTAAATATCTAAACTCTTCGAATAATGTTCATAAAGTCCTCACAGGTTCCCCTAGAAATTTGATTTTCTTTTTAAGAAAATAATAGTAACACTTCATTCATCATTTGGTTGACTTATATGTAGATAATTGCGGTGGCTATTATAGTTGGTATCATTCTCCATGCTGGAAACCATCTTGCATGTGATTTTCCAAGGCTGCTAAAATCATCCGATGCTGACTATGCGTATGTAATGGATGACTTTGGTAAGAATAAGCCCAGCTATATGGACCTTGTTAAAGGGTGTGAAGGTGTTACGGGAATCTTAATGGTGATCTTCATGGCAATAGCTTTCATACTTGCAACACGATGGTTTCGGAGAAACCTCATTAAGCTACCCCACCCCTTTGATAGGCTCACTGGATACAATGCCTTCTGGTATTCACACCACTTATTCATTCTTGTTTACATATTGCTCATCATTCATGGCCTGTTCCTGTATCTCGTGCACAGATGGTATCTTATGACGGTAATCAGTTATGGTTTTCTATAGCTTTTGCTAATGTCTCTAAACTAAGTCCTCTATCACGTTATTTTAGATTAAAGGGCTTCTTAACACAAACTAATTTCATGATTTCAGACATGGATGTATATTGCTGTTCCAGTTTTGCTGTATGCTGGAGAGAGGATCCTGAGATTCTTCCGCTCTGGATCATATAGTGTTCAAATCCAAAAGGTTAATTTGAATTAAGAAATAAAATTCAACAATAAGAACTATTGGTTTTATATTTAGTCCATATCTCTACTAATGTATTTCTGGTTTATCAATTATCACTGAGATGCTTGGCTTTCCCATCGATTATCGTTCCTTTGTGATACATTTAGGTTGCCATTTATCCTGGAAATGTTCTCAAGTTGCAAATGTTCAAGCCGCCCCAATTTCATTACAAAAGTGGACAGTACATGTTTGTTCAGTGTCCTGCAGTTTCTCCCTTTGAATGGTAATGAAAGATTAAATTTGCTATCACTTGCTTTTGAGTAAGCTTCCAATGTATGCTTTAGTATGCTAAATACAAAATAAGTACCTCAAAAGAATTTTGTTTCACAGGAATAGATAAACTGACACATATCCTCCATATTGACTTCACTTCTCATTCTCAATTTCTTCTAGATTGCATTTGTTTCTATCAATCTCTATATACCTCTGCAAAATGTCTGTTTCAGGAAGAAACAAATCAGATGTTTAAAACGATAAAGTAAATCTTAGTTTTGACGATGAGCCCAAAGAATATGTTACTACCACAGTTTAACTAATGGATCCTAGATCATTTATGGGTCAATGCCCTATTATTAATTCTTAAGAAAAAGAACAACCCCTTTCTAAGTTCAATGAGTTATAATAATTTGTTAAATTCAAATAAGGTGCCTTTTTTCACTTTAAGTCACCATCAAATGCTAAACTTTGCATGCAGGCATCCATTTTCAATTACCTCGGCTCCTGGAGATGACTACCTTAGCATCCATGTACGGCAGCTTGGTGATTGGACCCAAGAGCTTAAAAGGGTTTTCTCCGAGGTTTGTGAGCCTTCCGTCCCCGGCAAGAGTGGCCTTCTAAGAGCGGATGAAACTACAACTAAAAGGTTTAATGTTTTTCCTTATGTTATACCTTTCTTAAACCTCATTTTAGCATACTGCGTTTCCTTCATGTTAATGGTGGAAATTTGCTCTGCCCATCTCAGTTTGCCAAAGCTTTCAATAGATGGACCATACGGTGCCCCAGCACAGGACTACCATAAATATGATGTGCTACTACTTGTTGGCTTAGGCATTGGGGCTACACCTTTCATCAGCATTTTGAAGGATTTGTTGAATAACATCGTGAAAGTGGAGGAGCAGGTGGTGACTTGTGCTGCTGTATTTTGAACTCGAGAGACATTTTCTTGTCTTTCTGGTTCTTTTGGATGATTGATGAATTACTTTGTCAAAATCTCAGTAATTTGAAAAGAACAATACAAATACGCTTATACACTTTAATTTTCTCAGCTGGATTCACCTACTGATATCAGTAGCTCTGGAGACATCAATTATCTGGACAAAGATTGTCACGCTCCTAAAAGAAAGACTAATCTGAAGACCACAAATGCCTACTTTTATTGGGTAACTAGAGAGCAGGGCTCCTTTGACTGGTTCAAAGGCGTTATGAATGAAATCTCCGAGCTGGATCAAAGGGTATTTCATGTCTTTATTTCCTTAGGTGTAATATACTCTTGCAATTGGATTGCATCCCATGACTATTAATTAGGAATTTCAATTGTTTTGAGTTTTAGGGGTTAATTGAGATGCATAACTATCTGACTAGTGTGTATGAGGAAGGAGACGCTCGTTCAACTCTCATTACCATGGTTCAAGCCCTCAATCATGCTAAGAATGGAGTAGATATTGTATCTGGCACCAGGGTAAAATTATTGTTATAAAACTACATGTCAGATTTGAAAATTATGCCAAATATGCAACCAACAAACCTTGGAAAAAATAGCGAGGAATCTTAAGTACTATATTGGCTTACAAATTTTGTAGCCATATTGGTCTTTGACTCACATCCCCATATTAAAGCTTTTATTGGCTCCAATGCAGGTGCGAACCCACTTTGCGAGGCCCAACTGGAAGAAAGTTCTCAGCAAAATCACTTCCAAGCACTGTGGTGCCAGGATAGGTTGGTTGATTTAAACTATATAACAGTACAAACTTATTAATGAAATCTTACCCTCTTTTATTGTGGTTTTGACATTTTCTACTAGGTGTCTTCTATTGCGGAGCTCCAGTTTTGGCCAAAGAACTTGGTGAGCTCTGCCATGAGATTAACCAAAAGGGTTCAGCAAAGTTAGATTTTCATAAGGAGCATTTTTAAGATAAGTTTGGTTTTGATGCATCCTTTCCTTCCTTTCAACCTCGTTCATAGTCCTCCATTCTTATCTCAAAAATATCTCCAGATTAAAATTTTCTTCATTAACATCGTAGAAGTCCTCAAGATGGAAAAAAAAACATAAATAAAATAAATAGCATCGATAACTTGTAGAGACTAGATAGGAAAGCAGAGAGGGAAAAAAAAAAGAAAACAGAAGGAGTTGAGTTATATCAAGTGACTTTGAAGATTTAGCCATATTTGCCCACTCACAATCACAAATAAACATTATGGTTTAATAGATTAGGAAATTTAAACAGGCCGAGGTTCTGCATTGTATATATGATTAACCTAGTGCTGAACCGATGATACAATACAATTACATAGGAGAAAGAAGATCACCAAATTGTGGTAAATATTTTGAGCATTTGGAATTTTATAAAAGAGGTTACAAAAGGGAACCATTCTGACTTGTGGATGGGGGATTAAATGGATTTCTGAAAGTGGGAGTAAGAAGGTAGCTTATAGTCTTCTCTTCTAATGGGTAAAAGAAGTTCTTATATACTTTGATGGAGAAGTTCACAACACCAGCAACTTCGGTTTCCTGCCTACCAATATATCTGTGAATAATAGCTATACTTCAATGTTTTTATAATTATTTTTGGACCATTCTTTCTTGTATATTTAGAGGGGCAGATTTTGTTACTATAATTATTCCTTGAATGCCATGTGAGCATCCCATAAAAGTACAGTTTTCCTTTTAAATTATTGTATACTTCTAATCTTATAGTCATTGAACCTATGGTTATGCTTTTTGTGGTTCTCTGATTTAAGATCATGTTATACGTCTACTTTACTACTTTGCTTGCTTAATACCCGTAGTCAAAATTTCCTGCCAAAGCCAACGGCCCAACGCTGATGCGCAAAAAATATTATGGAAAAAGGATCGTGGTGATATGCATTCCTGTCAATGTCATATCTTATACTATATCTACTTTTTCTAGAAAATGTCAAAGTTGGGACTGGAGGACTAAAGCAGAAAGAATGAAGAGAAGTGTTAAGATCTTGAAGCATGGCAAGCGTTGTGGTATGTCACTGCAGAGCCACATTATCTTCTTTAGGTCTATTTTTCACACTACACTAAGATTTTGATAGAAAAACCTTGAGGGAAAACATTCATAAATTTAAGACTAATTATTAAGGGAAAACTACTTATGTTACAAAGAGAAAAAAAAAAAAAAAAAGGATTAGATGCATTACTTGTCATATCATTAGTTGTGAAACTACAAGGGTAATATATTGAGTTAGTTGAGTAATTGTTGAAAATGATCTGAAAAGTTTTAGATTATACGTTTGGGCTTTGGGCCTTGCTTTGGGCAAGCAAATTTTCATACATTTTTGTGTTAATAATTCCAATTGGGAAGTAAGCAGTCTTCTTGTTTGAGATGGAACAACAGGAAGACAAATGGTTGGTCAAGAAGGATTGGATTCCTTCCCAGCCACCAGCAGTCTTCCTTCCCAGTCAGGAGGGTTCTCACTTCTAAGTATTCGTTTCCTTTTTTGTAATTTAGAATGAATAAATCGCAGTCTATGCTAGATTTTATATTCACTAGGAGAAGGAAAAACAAGATAAAGAATATAGGGGGATGAAGATGAAGAGTACAGATGACATCCGTGGGTTCAGAAGAAGCGGGAAAAGCATTTTAGAAAATTGGTCATTTATGTAGGCTTAAACTTAAAACTTTTCAGGGTCATTTTCACAGTTACTCAAGTTTGTTAGTCTTTTATTGGATGTTTGGGGTAAACTTTTTGGGTCATTTCCAAAATGACCCTAGTTTTGTTAGTCATTTAAGGGATGTTTAGGTAAGAAGTGTATTTGACTGTAGTTGAGTTATAACAGTTTGTATTTGAGTTATAACCGTTTGTATTTAAGGTATAAATTATTTTAGTTTAAGCTATATTATAGTATGTGTTTATTTGTGTAGATTATTTTAGTTTGAATTATAATAGTATGTGTTTATGGTGCATATTTTAGTTTGAGAATAAAATAGTAAACATTGTAGCAATGAATAAAAATAATAATAAATAGTAAAATTTGTAGCAAATAGTAAATACAGTAGCAAGTTGAGAGGTTAGAAATAGTATTTACTAAAGCTAATAGAAGATTTTTAATTAATATCTACTTTAACCGGGGTAGTTGTCATAGTCTTGTATAATCATCGCTCTAAACGGCCACTTAAATAATAATTAAGTAATTTGTTAGACCATTTGTATCATTCCGGAAGTCACTGTAGTTAGTGGATAATTTCCGTGTGAATAGAACATTCAAACTTGTAATGAGGATGATTAGAAACAACTTTTGACTTTGAATAATGATTGCCATTTGGCAATGGAGAATGCATGAGTTGCATATTCCACTAAAAGCCTTTATACATTAATAAATACCAGCTGAAGAAGTCTGATGTGTTAATCAGTTTAAATCTGATTATCCTATTTAATCAACCAATTTTAGGTTCTTCATAATACTCCTGCCCTAGACTTTTTTTATCATCACGAATGAAGTGGGTTCATTGAATTAATAAGTCTAAAGTCTTTGGAAAATATATCCACAGCCTATATGAACTCAATATAAAAATGTTCTAAATCTAAAGTAAAAAGATCTCCATTAAAACAACTCAAATCAAAAGCTATTCAAGATCCTCCCAATAAATATACTAAAGTTGTTTCTCTCATCCTCATTTAAAATTCTAGGAGAATCACAAGACAAAAAGGATAGAGACAAGAGGTTTCCTTTCCCCTAGATCTAGACACACACATGTAACAATAACCCAAATAAAATTATACAAATCTAAAACAAAAATAAAAGTTCCAAATTGTCACATGACTCAAAGAAATCCTAGTCGAAAGAAAGAAACCCGCAATTCCATTTCTAATATATGATGAATTAATTTATATGTAGAAGGGAAGAAGTGGTGGTCAACATCTGTAGCTGCACATGTAGGAGACATTACTATTACAATTAATCATCTGCCTAATCTCTTTGTCTCCCTCTCTGACGAAGCAAAACAAAACAAAAAAGGATAGTAATGGAAAATAGAAAACAGGCAAATTTAGATGTGAAAAATACCCTTGTCTATATACTACAAAGATGTCCAAAAATAAATGTGTCACATGATGCCTATGCCCTCTACACCTCATCAAGTTGGGAATTATTTTTCACTGGAGTGGAAACACAGACAAGGAAAGAGAGGTAGAAAAGCCATATTCTGAGCCAACTGTTTGAAAAAGGAGACCATTACTACGATTAAAAGGAGTATCTGAATCATCTTTACTCATGATATTTTGGAAGTTTGTGCCTTCCTTCCTTCAGTCAACTGAAAAATACCCACTTGAACTCTTCTCCTTCTAATAAATGATGAAGATTTTAACTTTCCCATATAATTTAAAATCCAATTTTATGAACATTTACTTTAGTTTATTTTGCATCTATATACTTTTAAACTAACAACGTTCATTTGGGTTCATACATGTTAAGTTTAGTTTCTGTACTTACAAAATGTTTGTTTTGGTCTCTCCACTTTTAAAAAGTCATCCTTTTGCAAATAAATCTCTTTAAAATTGAGATCAAGATGGACAGTTTTTTGTAAGGTTTAGGACTAAAGTGAACAATTCAAGAGTAAAGTAATAAAAATGAACCAAAGCATGAATTTTTTTGGGACATAGAGCTTAGAGGGTGGGAAGATGGATAAATTAGTATTTTAAAAAATAGGAGAAAAAAAAACTAAGTCAGAAAGGTCCAAACCCTTTGTTGGAAAAATTCTCCACAATCCATTAAGACAATAATACGATTATATGTACTTCAAAAGATGATGAATTAAAAAGAAAGAAAAAAAGGAACCATAATATGGACAACATGACAACAATTTGGTATGGAAGGAACGAGAGAGGCATCCCAAGAGGCAGCGATTTTCATGGGACCAAATCAAAACCTTGGGTCTTGAAAAGACAGAATTGAATCTATAAACACTCTAATATTTTTAAAAACTTTAGCTGAAGATTTCGACTGATTCATGAATATGGAGACCCATCATCATTAACCTCCATAAAGGTATTCAATAAACCCCCACATGCTTCCCTTTGTTCTTACTTTTAGACCATAACCCATTGAATAAAACAAGAGATGGAGAGAGGAAAAAGGATAACGCATCTCTCTTCTTTCTCTAGACCTTAAAAAAAATAAAGAAAAAAAAAAGAAACTCATTTTCACTGTTCAAGTAAAACTCACTTTTCCCCACTTCTCTGACCACTAAAGACACCATTTTTGCCTCAGAGAACAGCCTAGTTAAGAGTCCCACATCCTTTACCAATCTAAAAAGCCAAAAAAAGTAACATAATTTCGTAGCACCCACTTGAGTTCAGTGGTTTCTAAGTTTCATTTTGGGGTTAGGCAAAGGAAAAATCACATACTTGGGGGCAACTGTTCTTGGTTTGTATGTATCAGTTCCTAAATACTTTTTACTGATTACAAAAAAAAACACATACAACCAATGTTTCTTCTTTTTCCCTTCATTGGAAAGATTGAACCTTTTTACTTAGAAGCCAAACCCACCCCAGAAATTCGATCCTCTAACCTAACACCTGCACATTTACATATACTACACAAAGATCTATATATATATATATATATATGTAAAAACGAGAGAAATATTCAGGATATTGACCAAAAATTTTCCCGCCGTTTCTGTTTGGCTTGAAATTTTTCTCTTGGTTCGATCTGAACATTGTGTTCTTTACCTTCAACCAATGGCTTTTTCTGTTAAATCTGAAGGTTTCTCACGCAGAGTGTCGCTTACTGACCTTGATAATAAGGAAGACTCTGAACCTGTCATTGAAAGAGATGATCAATTAATGAAGTTGAACAAAATTGGTTTAACTTTTAATACTTGTAACAGAGGAGTGAACAGTTGTTTTTCTTTTTTTTACCTCGAGAAGCGTTGAAGGATCTCTTGCAATGGAGAATGGCGCTTTGGATTCCGTCTTGTTGCTGCAGAAGCGAATCGTCTCTTCTCGACGGTGCTACCCCCGGTGGCGCCGCCGCTACGGCGGAGGAAGCTGACCGACTTTTTCCCAAATGCTTACAAACCACTCTTAGCTTGGCTGGCATGTTCCTGCCTTTGCTGTTGTTGGTCGTAGTCGTTGGTGGTTTCACTTGGACAGCTTCTGTCTCTACCAGGGACTTCTCCGCCGACGGGGAGGTGGGTGGCGCCGCTATAGACGGCGGCGCACTTGACTTGGCTCCAGCTGCACCCAAAATAAGCTGTCCGGATAGTTTGAACTTCTCGCCGTATCTTCTTGAAACCCGAATGTACAGAGGCTTCACCATCTTCAAGTACTTTTGCATTAATACGTCTTTTGAGAAACGATTTTCCTCCGGAGTTGATTCATCGGAGGTTTGTTTCTGGGGTTTGTTGTTGGTTGTTACTCCGGACCCTCTTGAACTGTTGTCTCTAGTAAACAGAGACATGATCGGAACTTCCTCGACCTTAAATTTCACAGCAAAAAACTTATTTTTAGCCTGATTCTGATCTTTTTCCGGTTGGTTTTCGTTTATCACCAATGGGTTTTCCGTCGTCTCTTCTTTTGTCTCACTTTTAGCCGTCTCTTCAACAGATCCATCCGTCTCTGTTTTCTTTTCCACGTTGGATTTCGATTTCTTCAACCCCGACATGAAGACCCTAAACTTAGCTGCTGATTTCAACAATGTGACACGAAGTTGCGGCCTGACGTTTGGTTCAGAACCGCCGTTGGAGGAAGCTTCAACTGGAACAAGCTTTCCTTTGAAAAACAAGTCATCAGAAGGAGAAAACGTGAGATTGGCATCGGAATGTTCATTGCTAGAGCCAGATGAGAGCGTGAAGTTAAACTCTCTCTCATCCCCATCTCCATCTTCATCTTCTTCATCATCATCATCATCATCATTTTCTTCTTCTTCTTCTTCTTCTTCTTCACTTCCATCAATACAGTTTCTTCCCTGTTTTCGACCCTCGTCCTCGTCAGGAACAGCAAACTCCAAATCAAAAAACGGTCCATCATCACTATCATTCTCCTCCTCATCCGTATCCACCTCTTTCCGCGGAACAGCAGTGACAACAGTAGCTGTGGCAGAAGTAGAAGAGTTGCTATTAAAAGCAAAATCAGCGGCGGCAGTAGCACCGGTGCCGCCGCCACCTCTCCAATATTTGAGCAAGCTGAAGCTTTCCATGGTTGGGAGAGCCAGAATAGAGGAATGGGGAAGAGATTTTTTTTTAGAAAAAGAAGAAGAAAAAAGAGAAGGTAAAGATAGGAGAAAAAAAGAGGACACTTTGAGAAAGAGCTGAGTCAGGGTAGGTTTCAGGAGAAGGACGACGAGATGGTAATGGCTGTTGGACTTTGCAGAACTGAAAATGGGGAGTGAGTGACAGACTTAACAAAGACCCTTTTTTTTTTTAATTTTTACCAAAGAAGAGAGAGAAGGAGAAGAAGAAGAAAGAGAAGATCTTTTGGGTTTATTTTGTCCATCTTCTCTTCTTCAATACGTGGTTTGCAGAGTAGTCATGTGGAGAGCCCAGTCCTCGCGTCAGAACTACAAAACACTGTGACACACAAAGAGAGAGAGAGAGAGGGAGGGAGAAAGAAGGAAGAAGAAGTATTATTCAAAACTTTACTAAAACAACTCTTTTCTCTCTCTTTTTCTCCCTCATTTATATATGAGAAAAAAAACATTTCTAGAAGTACTCTTATTCTTAAAAAAACAATAATGACAGCACTGGTTTGAACATTAAATTGGTTTATTGGAGTCTTTACTTATAATTGTATTTGCTTTTATTTAAATACTACCCTTCTCTCTTACTTTTTTTACTGTGTTGCTTTGATTTAAATACTACCCTTACGTCTTACCTCTTTTTTACTATGCTCACTTTTCATATTCTTTTAATTTTGGTTACTACTATGCTCACTTTTCATATTCTTTCAATTTTGATTGCTTTTAGTATTGTATTTTCAAAATGTTTATTTTGATCTTTATACTTTTAACATTAATTCATTTTTGTTTTAAACTTTTAAAAATGACAATTTTAATCTCTTAAAAATACGAAGTAAAAATGACGAGTTTAATATGGTCATTTTTCCATAAGATCAATAACCAAAACCTAAAACTATTATTTTGAAAAGTAAAGACCAAAATTAACCAAATTTGGAAGTACAACAACTAAAATTAAACAAAACTAAAAGGATTAGTACATTATATATAACCTAGATAAAAGGTATTTTTCTATGTTTCATGTACACACTCAAACTTAAAACTCTTTTTTTTTTTCAGATTGAAACTTAAAACTGAATGAATTGAATTGGTTACAATTTTGGCCTTTATTTATATATACACACACTATTATGTAAATTTAAAAGTTCAATTTGAAGATTGGAACAATAACTTTGACGGCTTAATACAAGAAAGCAAATTATGAGTGTATATTAAAGTAAATGCCCTATTTTAGGCATGGTTTTTATAATTTGTCATTTTCTTAAATGGTAAAAGAATAAAGAAGTTGTTTGATTTCTTTCTTTTTCACAACTTTTTAACTTTCATTGTTGATTCACAACTCCCAAACTGTATATGGGAATTATTGGGGTAAATAAAATAAATTGGTGGAGAGATGTCAACTCTCTATCTCATTAATTTGTCAATTTTAACTTCCCCTTTCAGACCCATTTTCAAAAGCAAACTTCTATTTCTAGGTTAGGGTTATCAGTGTCTTTTTCTTGTTTCTCTTTGCTCTTCTATGGTGGTAAGTTAATAATGTTCTGAAGAAAGTAGCTGAGGAATTTCTCCTAAAATGAAGGCAATAATACATCTCTTTGTAAGAGACTATTGATACCCCAACACAATACTTCTCTTCAAATATTAATGTGTTTTTTCTTTATATACATCAGTTGTTACTCTCAATTATACATTTAGTCTATACATCTCTAAGTTCGGTTTTATTTGATTTGTGAACTCTTAGAATTGTCTAATAGGTATTTAACTTTGAAAGTATTCATTGTGTTTACTTAATGTTGATTTTCATATGCAGTCACTTTCATTTTGATGATTTTTCTATAAATTTGAAAAAGAATCACATTGTGATTTGGTGACGTTAATATTGTTTTTTTTTTTTTGTTATTTTGAGTATGACATTAGTAGATGAAGAGACTCCAATGTTGGACCATAATAATGCATTAATGAGTTGAGCTATATTTTGTTAGCCCACCGTTAATACAATTACTCTTAATGCAACGATGCTATAGGGTATACTTAACTTTAGAGAATATATATATATATCAATAATTATCACTTACTAACAGTTATAATACCAATAATGTTATACTAAAATACATCAGTTTATTTTAGTTAAAATCCAACAAAGAGGAAAAGAAAATAAATAATTTTTTTAAATGGGATTTTTTTTCTAAAATAGAAAAAGTAAAACAAACCACTCCAAAATCTATTTGGAAAAAAAAAAAATATAATGTGATGAAGAGATTTATGGGTATTGGAAGAACAAAAGCTCAATTGTGGTTTACCCATATAATATACAGATGAACTCATCACTCATCACACTCTCTAATTTAAATTTTAAACTATGAAAGTCACCCCTTTTTGTCTCTTTTTTTATTATTATATATATAAAAAAAAAGTTAAAACTTTTTTTTCCTTTCTTAACTCTATCAATATCCCACTGTCATTCCCTTTTTACTCCTCTTTTCTTGCACTCTCTTTCTACTTCTTTTTTCCTTTACATTCTTTAAAATAAACAATAAAAAACCAGCTTATACCCCATGATCTCAATCAACTACAAATTTGAACTTCTCTTGTTAAAACTAAAACTTTAACACAACTTATCAAAATGCAAAATTCAAAGATTAGAACACTTAGATCTAATAAATAATATATACATATATATAGTAATAATTTAAATAGGAAAGCTTATAAACAAATAAATAAATAATAGAGAGAGTGGTCCATCATCACCCTTATAAACAAATAAATAAATAATAAATATGATTGGTGTGGCCCCGTTCTAAAACGACACCGTCCGAATCTTAAATGGGCCTCCGAAGGTCGGCCTCACATTACACGTTACACATCGCATCCCATTCTCATTCATTTCTCAAACATATAATACATTACCCATAAAATTCCCCAATTTTTTCTCCTTTTCTTTTTCTATGTATTACTACATTCCAATCCCAATCTACACCTAGACCTCCATTTCTGACTTATTCATGATATTACACTTCCAAAAATATCATCATAATACTATATCCTTCTTTATTCTTTTTCTATTTCAAATGTTTTATTTAGTAAACAATCCTCCTCATCCAAATTAAAACCTTTCTCTGACTTCACAAAATTTAACACACGAGTTTATATGTGTTGCTTCAAATAAGATGTTTAATTAGTCTTCCCTAATATAGATTTCTAATTTGTTTGATTTTATTTTGAACAAGAATTTTAAAGAAATTGAACTGCTTAGCTTAACCACCACCATACAAAATGGATTTTAATAATAGTAACAATTGAATTTGTTGATGGAAATATATATATGTAGAAGTGGGCACCATTAGTTGTCATTGTCCCAAACATAGATTTGTTTTGTGTTGTCATGGTGACCTTATGTTCAAATGTCAATGTAAATTATTTGTTTTTAAAATTAATGAAATAAACACATACTCCAAATTAATATATCATAACATATGTTGGATAAAGATGGGAACTTGGACCTTCAATGTTTCTTTTTTTCTGTTCTTGTCTTTTTCCTTTTTCAAAAATTCAATTCATTTTTCTGATTTTCATCTTTTTAATCAAATAAAATCTACATAAAGTGTTAATGTTTTTTTTAAAAAAGTCTAAATATAAATGATCAAACCCAATAAGAAGTTAATTAGGAAAGAATTCTTACTCCATCCCTTCTGAAGGTCCGACTAAGGATTATGGTTTTGCAATATACAAAAATAAACATTATATTTACTAAAAAAAACCCATATTAATATATGCTTTTTTTAAAAAAATATATATATATATATTAGGTTCTCTAATAATATATACTTTCAGCATGGAAATGATACAGTGACACATTATAAAAACATTTGATAGAAGAAAAGAAAAATGGCTTGTACTTAATTATTATATACTATTGTTCAAATAAACAAAAAAAAAAAAGAGTTGACTTGTATTAGAAGAAATGAAACCAAAACAAGTCATGTGGGGGCAAACAAAATGATATATAATCCAACAAAATTCTCTATGGCCCATATTAATAGTAATTAATGTGTGATTTTTTTTAAAAAAAAAGGAAAGGAAGGATGAACCCTAAATCAAGTTCACATTATTTTTAAATAACAGCAAATACTAATAATAATAAATAGGGGTATTATTATAGAACATATACATCTCCCCTTTTCAAGTTCAAATTTCAATATTAGTATATACTAAGTAATTCAATAATTTAGTCATATAAGAGTTAATTGGTTATATGATACATTATAACTCTTATATTCTTGATAAAATTATTAAAAATATTTATATTGGATGGGGTTAATTTTAGGTGATTGAGCCATTAATTGGAGAAAGCCTCGAGAAAAGAAGAAGAAGAAGAAGAAGAAGGAAAGTAAGTTTAAGGGTAAAAGAATGTTAATTAGAGTTAAATTGGTTCCTTGATTGGGATCATAAAGTTCAAAACATATCTCTTTTATATCCACCCATTGTCGGATCTTTTTCGTTTCTTAAATATATAATTTTAGGAATATCGATTTTTTTTTTCTTTTCCTTTCTTCTTTTTTATTTAACAATAAATTCAATAATGTCTTTATTAAAAATAAATAATGTCATCATTCACATCACATACATCATCTTAAATACTACACTATTCTCTTAATTTGAGAGAAGTTTTTTGTCATGTTTTTCTCAATAATCCCCTTCAAATAAAATTCAGAATGTGTAACCAATAAATTATTTTTAAGTGTTTCGTTATAAAAAATATATCACTTTAGAAAAAAACATCTACTGATTCGTGCTAGAACATAACCAAGCTCTTAAAAAAGCAAAGTATAGAAACTAAATGGAGGATGTATATATATTCAACCATCAAGTTTTTAAAATCAAAATTCAACTTTAATCTAGTTTTCTTAAATAAAAGGAAAATAAAACAAGAAATTGTGTTGTATATATAAATTTTAGTTTGTCTTCAGCAATTTAGTTAAAAAAAACTCTTTATTTTAAATGATTTTATAAAAATTTACATCTCAAAAGAACCATTTTTTTTTAGTTAAACATATTTGAGAATGCATTTTAAACCCATTGAGGAAGAAGTTGGGTTATTATTATTATTATTATTATTTGAAAAAATGATGAAAATTTCAAGGTTTTGAAGTTGAAAACTTAATTAAATCTTCCCACTCTTAATTTATATTAAAAAAAACTAATTTTTTTATTGGTAAAAATGAGATAAATAAAAGAAAAGAAAGAAATTAAAGGGAGAAGCATCCACTTTAGTTGATTGATTTGATTGTAGGTAATATGATGATGAGAAATGAATAATATAAAAAAACAAAAATCACTTAAAAATGTATAAATAAAAATGTTCAAAAGAGAGTCAAAGGAGAGCTCTTTTCTCAATGGCCCAATAATTGCAAAAATCTCACCCCCATCAAATTCAATACAATATTCCCAAACTCTCTTTTATACTATCAATTTATGTAATCCATCTTTATATTAACAAGGTATATAATTAATTAATTAATTAATTAAGTTTGTTGCCACTGATTTTCATTGCCAAAAAGTAAATATTAAACTTTAAAACTTGTATGAATATATTAATTAATTTACAACATCAATTAATAATAATAATAATAATAAAAGAATACACCACAACATTGAGAATAAAGAGTATAATATATTCATACATTCTGACACAGTTTTCATAATGGTGATCAAGGCAGCTCAATCTAAAACTAAGAACAAAATTCTTCTCTTCGTTCATTTTGTTTAGAGTAAAATAAGAAAATTCCAACCATTTCCAAAGTAAACCTATATTTGAGAGAATCTGCAAGAACCATTCAACAGAGGAATTACTAATGAAATTAGTTTCTCTTTTGAGGCAAATGAAATTAGAAAATTAGAATTCTAGAATGAGGAGGAACTCGGTAGGAAAATATATGGACTCCAACAGTTGTCTCTTTAAATTAAAATCCATTAACCAATAATACTTTATTTATTCATAGAGAGCATATAAAAATAAATCAAAATATAACCAAAGTTTAAGTATATTATTAGTAAACACTTAAAACTTATATCCTAAATTGTATAGATAGAATTTAAAATTTTATTATATTTTAGGAATAATTTGAAGGATTTGGTGGTTTATTATTATTACCATGGTGTGTGGTGGGATGTGTGATTTATTTTTAGATTGAAAAATGAGAAAAGGGAAGGGAAGAGTGAGGAAAACTCCAATGCAAATGTAGAGCCGCCGAAAGCACAAAATATATAAAAGTAGCCGAAAAGTGAAATACCCAAACAAAACATCTTCACTTCAACACTTCACAACTTTTCTTTTTCCTTTCCTTTCCTTTTCTTTTAAAACGACAAAATGTGAGAAAAATCACAATTGTATAATTGATACAAAAAAATGATGTAGGAAAAATATATTTCATGCCATTTCATTTCATTCATTCAATTTCTTATTTTGTATTATAGATTTTCATATGATATAGAATTAATGTTTTTAAATTTTGATTTGATTTTTAAAAAAATATTAGTAGAATAGGAACAATATACCATGAAAATTTAGACTTTATAAGCTTAAATTGCAAAACCTAAAAACCAAAAATCAACATTTACTTTGGGTAAGCGTTGATCCTTTTGTTTTTAACTTTTTATAAAAACTAAGCTCGTATACATCACTCTCGTATCTATCCATTGGATAATACAAAAGGATAAGACTTAGATATATTTTAAATGGATCCTTACTCATCATTCACGTAAAAAGATAAAATGTTCTACAATAGAACTAAGAACTTTAGAGAATTTATTACATTTCAATTTTTCTAGAAATGATAAATATTTTGTCAAATTTTCAATATTTTTTTATTGAAAATAATAAAGAGGTATTAAAAATGAGAGTGAAAAAAATGAATTTGTGTAAGTTAATATTTAGATGTTTATTAATTTGAAGTATGTAGAAAAGATGCTTTAGTTTTGAGTGGGACCATGGAGAGGTACAATATTTTGAGCAATAGAGACAAAATGATGTTGGTAATCACAATTTTTGGCATTTTTAGTGGGAATCACAATTTTTCTTCCTTTCTTATTATCAATACAATTAATTAGTCTTCTTTGTAACTTTTTTTTCAACTCCTTTTGTCTTATTTGGAGATTTAATCAAACAATCAAACCTTTCTTTTCTTATTATATTGCCACAATAAGAGTGGGATTCTTTCAAATACATCTTTTTCTTATTGTAATTCATAGCTTTAAAGGTAGCATTATATATTGTATATTTACCTTCAATTCATCATATCTATCCTTCCCACTAATTAACATATTTATTTACCTTATGTATTCAGTACTTGCTTCCCTTCAATTTAAGTTCATTATCTCACTTGTTTGATATCAAAAGAAAGAAGAAAAAGGTAGAGAGAAAAAAAATGTAAGATTCCTCTTTTAACTATTACTGCATCTTTTTTCTTTTTTAACAAATAACCCAGTGTTCAAGTTGTCGTTAATCATACAATTCTCAAAGTATGATATGATAACACAACTATAATCTACTACAGAAGAAGCAATCCACTGGGCTATTTTTCATCTTACATGCACGTACCCCTACATTTATTTGGTAAATTGAGACCAAGCCGACCAAAATGTTGATCTGAATGGTTCGATATGAGCGGTTTCTCATTAAAACCGGTTCAACTTTGTTTCTAAAACTCCTTTCCCAAATAATCAGTTCGATTCCAATTTTGAAGAAAATGGAACCGAACCAAACCGCTTACACTCCTATCAACAACTACGACAACCATCCACTAAGATATTTTTGTCCTTTAACCTAAGATCTTTATTTCCCTTTTCCATGTGTAAGCGACCAGGACAACAATGTATGTAAACCAACCAAAAGAAAATAGATGACAGAAAGGAGTAGAGAAACAATTTGATACAAAATATAGCAAGATAATGAATTCAAAACAAAAACAAAAACAAAAATAGACTGTTTTTCTTTTTTGCTGTCAGATCAGCACCAGCCCATTCAAAGAAACTAGCTGCCTATGTAATTTAATCCCCCACACAACATAGCTCCATAGAAATGGAACAACAAATCAAACATTCAAATATTTCATACAAACACTTACCCTCATATATATTTACACAAACACAGCTTCCTCACATGGAAAAAAGAAAAAGAACCCTAATAAGACTTGCAAGAAAACCTTCATGTGCTTCTCATTAATTGAAAATATTATAGCCATATTATTGTAACATATGTATGTTATGATATCGATGGCTTAAGCTCACAGGAAATAAGTTAACTGTTGCTTCTTTCTAGATCCTCCTTCCCCATATAACTCATTCCATTGCCTCAATTCACTCATCATCGCTCCTTCTGCTGCAAAACTTGCTGCAACCTGCAAACCAACATGTTAAATGATCTCGTTAAAGCAGTCTTTTGGTGAATTTAAAGGTTGTTTTTCGGGCAACTTGTGCAACTAGATTCATGTCGTTGGTTTGTTTTCTTTTTGCTGTCTTTTGTTTGAACAAATATTGGAACAGTACTAGCAAAAGGATTGGTACTTCTTGATAGTTTGTGAGTCAAGCTCGCCCCAATACAAGTGTGTGTATATCGACAAATTGGTTTGGTCTCTTCCTATGGCTAAGAAGTTCGAACAAACAAGCAATAAATGTCAATTTTTTACTCAAATGAAGGTAGTTGTATATGGATTTGCAGGCGTGACAACATAAAAGGTACTCAAGAAATATGGAAGCAAAGAAAATAATTTTTTTGGTGGATTTGAGAAAAGATGTAATGTAAAGGAATGTGGTAAAAAACGAGATAAGTTATATTACCTGATTCTTTGCTAGTTTGAAATCCTCCATATTTAGTGCCCTGAGGGTGATTACTCTTTCTTCTTTGCTTTCTCCAGCTCCATCCCCTGTCTTATTCTGTCCTTCGGCAGCTCTTCGTTTTTTCTCCTTCAATGCAAGAAAACGGACAATAAAAAGGGGTTTGTCCTGAATCTTTACTTGAATGCAAAGAAAATGAAAGGAGATTTAAATATGCCTCAACTGATTCCCTCATACTTACCACATCCTTTAGTCTTTCTTGCTGTATTAGTTCTCGAACAGGTCGATATGCAGCCGTCATACAGAAGTTCTGGTTTCAAAAGTAATGTATAAATCAAGAAATTATTAAGGCTTTTAAGGTGGTCCAAAAACTGAAATCTGAATGATTAGTTATGAAAACAAACCTTGAGATCACTTCCACTATACCCTTCTGTCATTGTGGCCAGCTCCTTCTTGTCTAGCCCTTCTTCCACCTTTTCTTTCCCCAAGAGAGTTGTCAATATCATTTCTCTATTTTCTGCTGATGGCAACCCCACCATTATTCTGTTCATAAGAGTTTGGTTTTTATTAGAATTAAACTAAGGTTGATCCAAAAATCCTCTGAACATTTTGGACAGCCAGGGATATGCACATGGGGCGAATCATAAGAGCAGATACCTTCTCTCAAAACGCCGTATGATGGCCTCATCGAGGTCAAATGGCCTATTTGTTGCTGCAAGAACAAGTACACGCTCCCCTGGCTTCGTCAAGAGTCCATCCCAATGAGCCATGAACTCATTCTTTATCTTCCTCATTGCCTCATGCTCACCGACTCTTGTTCGCTGCCCAAGCATACTATCTACCTCGTCTACAAATATGATGGTGGGAGAGACTTTAGCTGCCAGTGTGAATAAAGCCCGAACATTCTTCTCGTCTTCGCCAAACCATTTGGAAGTTATGGTAGACATTGATACATTAATGAAGCTTGCTCCAGCTTCTTTTGCTATGGCCTTAGCTAACATAGTCTTTCCAGTTCCAGGAGGTCCAAACAACAATATGCCTCTGCAAGGCTTCAAAAGCCCTCCAAGAAATAAATCCGGCCTTCGAAGAGGAAGCATTACTAGTTCTTGAAGAGAATCTTTTATTTCCTCCATCGCACCAATGTCAGAAAATGTAACACCAATCTCATTCGCAGGTATGACCTCTGGCCTAATGCGTTTCTCAAACTCGTTATCTGGTGGAACTTCCTACGTGACATGTGATTGTAATACAAACATCAGCAATGCCATTCATAGAGTCAGCAGAAGGATTAAAAGAAGAGACTTACTGGGGCTTTTACAGCTGGAGCAGCCGTCTCTCCATCGATTTTTGCCGCAGCTACAGGTGCTGTTTCACTTCTGATTTCAGCAGCTGCGGTATCAGCTTTTGCTTCAGATTTCACTGCTCCCGAGTCCTATGGAGAACAAGTTAAAGTACTCAATAAAAGAGTGGCAAGGCGCACAAAAAGGTCAAACTAAAATAATTAACCTTTGAAGCTCCAGTTTGTGCTTCAAGCTGTACACTATTTTTGCTAGTGGATTTTCCTGCCTGGAATATGCCCAGTCCATGGGACAAACTGCTCAATAGCTAAAACTATGAGTACTTATAATCAACAATTAGAACTCGAACACAAAGGATGGATCTCACCTCTTGCTCGAAATAATCAGTTTTCCGTTTCTGTATTCAGCGTCCTTGCTATTCATTAGATGATAAGAAATTGCAGACACCACAATCTCTTCTATGTAGTTACTGAGAGCCAAGGTATCACCAACACAGATCGAATCGAGATCGTCGCAGTCAAGATCATTATCTGAAAGAACTTCCATGATATGGTTTCGGTTATCCTGAACCTTGATCGACTTCATATCCTCTTCCAATTGAGACTTCCAACTGACATGATGAGATTCATCTTCGGGTGGTCTAATCTCGATATTATAAGGAAAAAGAGCAGAGAGCCTCTCATCCACCTCCATATAATCATTGCTCGAATCGATAGTACGCGAACCAAGAATCAAAATTGATCCAGACAATTTTTGTAGCATTTTATGGAACAAGTTATACACCCTATTTGACTTGGATAAAAACCTATCTACATCACGAAGATATAAAACAATGGGATTTGCTTTCGACACGTATAGAAGAACCTGAAAACAAATAATAAAATAACTTGAGTTCTTAGAGAAGATCATATCAAAACTTTAATTCAATATGTCAAGAATAATGCAACTCATTGTTACCTTATACAAAGACTGCACAAGAAGTTTCTCCTCAAAAGCCCAGCTGCTCATGTGCTTAAGGGAAGCTGCAAACAATAAAACTTAAACTAATTAGATAAATCGGAACAAAAGCAGATTCTACAAGCAAAGAAAGAGTGGCAAAACATCTTCAGCAGCCAATGATAAAAGAATCGATTTAAGGAATTTAAAAATCATGGGGCAAGTATTCATAGACTCGTTTGAGTTGTTTAAGTTTCCCAATCACTAATCATGAAGATTCGATTAGCATACCCGATTTGTCAACATTGCATTGTGAAGCAAGGTTATTAATGTTAGCAGCAGCCGAGGCATTTCTTCGAAGTTTTGGAAGAACGGAAGATCCTTCGTTTCCCCTACAAAAGTTGAAGCACTAGATATATTACAAGAGATCCCTTCTTCTGTAACAACTAAACTCATCCGTCAACATAAACTGGATCAACTATAAGAAATTAAGTAATTAATACAGTAAATCCACATGATATACTACGATCCATTAGTAAGACATTTGCTTTCTTCATACCACGATGCAAGTTCCACACCACTACGTTGCCTTCGCAATGAACCTGCAACGGTATGAACGAATGCATGCTGGTTACCATAATATCGTAATGATGGAGAAAGGTGATCGACGATATGGTCGTTTTATAAACAATAGAACTTGGATGCATATCGATGATTAATTAGAAACATTTACTTTCCCAATGTAAACTAAATCTAATCTAAAAAAACCAACCTATTTTTTGGTCTTCCCTGGATGGAAGCATTGAAAATGATCCAAATAAGCCAGATAATCTCTCCAATGTTGACTCTGAAGTAGACCTTTTAAAACACTTCAAATAGTATTGAACAAAAAGGGATCAGAGATTTAATTGCATTAAGAAACACCAAAGAAAAAAAAAATCACATATTTTTAAGTTTAGATTTAGAAAAGCCTCTTACAGATTCCTTGACTGAAGTACCATATTTGCTCTGAATCTGAAATTACAAAATAATTTAGTTAGTAATTTGAAAGAAGAAAAATCAACGAAAAAATATATATTTCTTTTAAAAGCAAAAAATAGAACTTGGGATGAAAAAGTAAGAAATTTCACCTTTAGAGAAAAGTCAGTTATATCTAAAAGCAATAGTTTAGCCTCAAAATAGTGAGCCAATGCCTTGGCAAGCATTTGCTGGTAGAGTTCTTCAAGAAAAGAAAAAAAACAAAAACAAAAACAAATAAATTAACTGGAAACTGTTTTGCTCAAAAAGAAAAGTACTTGGTGCATATTCTGGAGCTATACTAATTAATCTTTGTGCAACACACATATTTGTGTTTTGTGAGATGCATTCGAGTATTGCTGGTTAATTACATATGTAAGGTAATTGAAAAGGGGAAAAATGGAAAGAGAAATGAAACCAGCAGGTCCGGAGAGTAAGATGGCTCGACTCGCTGGAGAAAGGTTTCGAGTGAACTTAGAAACTTCAGCATGTTTCAAATGCACATATGCAGCACTTGTCAATAGAACTCGTGTTTGTTCACTGTTCATAACAACAATTTCCCAATTTTTGAAATATATTCACATATAATAAATAAATCAATAAATTCTCTAAATAAATAAATAAAAGAAGAGCTTTTTCGAAAATAGAAAAAATTAACTGACTTCCACAAAACAAAATTCATTACATATTTCTAAATATTTTCTCGATATTCTAATTTTTATGATTCTTCTAAATATATAAAACAAAAACATTCTCACTCATTACATCTTTCTTTTAAAAAATATCAATTATGTACCTACGATTTTTCTTATAATTAAAATAAAAAGATTGAAATTATTGTAATAATTGAAACATATTCATGTAAATTGACGTGTAAAGTATAGAAATATATCATTCTATTTACTACAATCTATATCTACTTGATAGATCTTGATATTTTGATGTAATTAAAAAAATTTTAAGAAGTTTTGTGATGGAAACAATTGTGCTAAATTTAAAAAAAAAAAAAAAGTGTAATAAATCTTCAACCTACTATCTTAAATATGTAATTATAAATATATTCACATACTCGAAAATATTTTTGGTCAAAATTTAAATATATTACTCGAAGTTTTGTTTTTCTTAAACAAAAAGAGGAATATATTCCTCTACGTTGATAATTTGTTTAGTTAACCTTTCATATATTGAATCATGGGAAATGATAAGGTTGCAAGATTTGAGAAATGAAAATAAGAACATTTAATATTGTTAATTAACATCAGTTATAGTCATATTCAAAATCACTGGGAAAGATATGACTAATTTAATATTTAAAATAATAAATGAAAAGATGTGTTTATATATGACAGTTAGAAAGGGAGAAAAGAGAGAGAAATTAAGAACCTGAGATAATAAGGGAAATCATCAAAAGTGACTTTGCTTTCACGGCCATCAACAATGTGTTTAAGCATTTCCTGTTCCAATTTATCAGCGGTGATTAGATTTGATGAATGAGAGGTGGACCATTGCTTCACGCTTTGTCCGGTGGCTAGTCCGAGCCCTACCCCAACTCCGACTCCCACACTCAACGCCGACAGCAACAAACCCTTCTGCTCCATTATATTAATTTCCTTTGTTTTGGTGGTTTGATGGATCTGTTTAACAGGGGATGAACATAAAACTCTCTCTTGTGTGTTCCTTTTTTCTTATATAAATACAAGCGGTAGCGGTAGAAGCGGATCTGATGAAGTGACGGCGGCGGAGGGGCGGAGGAGATTTGATTTCATATTTGTGCGTTTGTGTTAAATGGATGGGTCTAGTTTTTTAAGGCTTGGACATCGGAGTGCGGGTTTTTCTTTTTTTGGAGTACTTACGTGGCATTGTGTTGACGGTTGTAAGAATCGGCACAGACGGTTTTTCCTCTTTTTCTTTTCTTTCTTTTGGAGGGAACTCGTTCACTATTCTCACGCGCTTTCACGCTCCCTACCTCACCCTTCTCCCTCTCTCTTTAACTTTCCGCCGAAATGTTGTGTCATTCAGATAAGCTCTAACCTTTCCTTAAGCTTTTAATTTCACTATACTTTTCTTTTTTATTTATAATATGTAAACCGACATACCCATTCATTTGTATACCCTAAGCTTTTTTTTAACTTCGTATATGTTTGTAATTGGATCCTACCCTAATCACCCTTCATGCCATTTCCTTCCAATTACACTTTCGTGGATCAAACCACTACTTGCGTCTTGTGCAGATAGAAGGAATCATACGAGTCGTCCAATCTAACTCTCACAATCTTTAACACCACTGTAATACAAGGCATCTATACGTTAAGCTTTCAACAACAACTGGGGAAAGACCACCTATTTTTTAACTTCCACGACCTTCAATCTCACAAATAACAGAAGAGTCTTGGGCTTACGAGACATTTACAACAATCACCTGAGAATGTAGCTTTCTTAGGTCGGTGTTTGACTGATACATTTAAATTTAAATGAGTTAAAATGTTTAGGCATTATGTAAATTTTGTCTTACAAGAGAAAAAGAAGTAAAATGAGGTAATTGCAAGTTGGGCCTACTGTGAACAAAAAGAGGGCCCACATAACCCACGTAGGACACTATTTTGCACACTTTTCCAAACATAATTCACTTACAACTCCTTCCCTTCCGATATTTGAAAATATAACATTTTAAATAAATAACCTTTCTAATGAGAAAAATTGGTAGACTTCTCTCAATATCTATTTGAATATATAAAGATATTTTTAAAAATTATAAATTTAATAAAATTTGTAAAAACATTTCAGTAATATAATAGATTTCACTATATTTATAAATAATTATTTTAAAATCTAAAAATTGATATCTAAAGTAATTATTTTAAAATATTTATAAAATATAAAAAAATATTACTACCATTTTAGAGTAGTTTGAAACTGACCACTATCCAAATAATATTTTGTAACTTGATAGATATGAATGATAATTTGTCACTGTAGTTCATAATATTTTACTGTTTCTTTTCATTTTCTAATTATTTATTCTCACGGTCATTGCTATTTTTATATAATCAAGTGGAACAAATTTTGAGATCCATAAATGGGGGAAAAGAAAAAGAGAAAACAGAGACTTATGGAAAAATGTGCATATGATTTTAGAGGAGAAAGAAAACTTTTATATCTTCTTCCATTAACTACTTGCCAAATAGGGCATCACCTTCTTTTCTATAAAAAAAAAAAGCTCCTATCCTATCATAAATTACTGCATGACAATTTTACCTTATTTATTTTTCAAAAATTGTTTAGGATGAGTGTAGAGTGTAAAAGAAGTTATACATCTTACAATGTACCTAAGGTATTGCTCACTTGAGAATTAATGATGGGAGGTGAGATCCACAAGAAAATTATGAAAATTATACTGTCTAATGTAATAGAAGAAAATTTATAGTTTTATATACTATCTCCCTTATTTGCTTACCACGAAAGTAGTATTTAAAAATTATTTTTAATACCATCTCTATTTATTGCTTACCACAAAAGTACTTTAAAAGTGAGGTGAGATTCACACAAATAAATGAATAAATCATTTAGTGAAACGTTAAATAATGAATGAAAGTAGTTAATACTACGATTGTACTATAACTAATTTTATTAATTAGTTATCATGTCAACGTAGTTTTAAAAATGAGATATAACCCACTCTTAAACAAGATAAGTTGTGTGAATTTCAGTCTATACATACTATGCTCCAACGATATTACGAGGAAAAGGAATATCATATTCTTATAATATTATGAGGATAGATTTTTAGAGAATATGGTAATCGTGGTACCAAAATTTTAAAACGAAAATGCAGGCACTTATTGCATCACAAATGGCCAAGTTGCCAAATTCCCTGCCACTGCCTTTGTTTTTGAAACTCAAAGCAATCAGACTTTGCAGTTAGCATACCTTTTGATAACTTATCTTTTTCTTTTCAGCTTTATCATTAAAAATAAAAAATAATAAAGTTGTTTATTTTTTCAATAACTAAAGATGAGAACACATATTTTGAACTTTACAAAGCATCATATTTATTTCTGGTCATTTGGTGGATTACAGACAAACGAATACATTTCCACACTCTCAAAAACATTATCTTCTATAAATACACTCAATTTATAACCAATAATCAAACAGATAACAACAAGGTCAGAATAGTTGAAATTTTTAGTATATCGGGGCAAAGGAAAGCTCATTTTTCCTGTTTGAGTGCAGCCATTTGGATGGAATCATGAGGCAACCAGAACATCCAATCTCTCTCTCTTCAGGTGGCTCAACTCAAATTGAACAAAGAAACAGCCAAAGAAGCACATAAAATCAAGCAGACAATATATAGAGGAACTCAGCTTCATTTTTGCCGTCTGGTTGTCGTCAATTCCTGATTGCCTTTCCTCATCATTGCAACGAATTCATCGTAGTTTATGCGTCCGTCCTGGTGTGAAAGCAATCAGAAACAGTTCATTCACAAGAGAACAAAGCATCATCTGAAAATTTTGATGTTGTTTGGGACCTGACTATGATATGAAACAAGTTTCTTTTCTAGGAACATTTCCATCTTCCATGGAGTATCCGTACATGCTATGCGATAGAAAAATTAAGCTCACCCTCACCATCACTTGAAGGAAGTTCCATCAATGCATGAGTTGATATCTCAATCGTCTACCATACAACTTGGCCAATTATGATATAGGTGACACTTGAGGGCTATTTGAACAACTTTTTAAGTGGAATATATTCTTTCTAAGCAATTAGAAAATCGGTCCAAACTAGCCTCTCTACATTGCTATATTAGAAAATAAAGGAAATGCTGATGAAAGATGATTTAGTGTTAAACTATCATAACCATTTTCACATTATAAACTCTTATTTCTGCTGGTATGACTATGTTGTAGAGACCAATAAGCTATAAACCAAGAAAAATGCAATTGAGAAAGAAGAAACAGTACATTATCAGTGTCAACTTCTGCAATGATCTCCTTTATTGTTGTTTCATCACCCATATTGTACTTCTTAAGGGCAGTCTCCAACTCCTCCATTGTGATATATCTAAATGAGAGCATGAAATAGCAAAGTTAACATGACGTATATGTATGGAAACAGCATATGAACTCCAGGCAAAAATCATAGACTGGAATAAGCAGCATAGATTACCCGCTCTTGTCTTTGTCAAAGTACTCAAAAGCTTTAAATAAGTGATCCTCTCTTTCTACTCTGTTCATGTGCATAGTAGCAGTAATGAACTCGATGTAGTCGATCGACCCATTTCCATCCACATCTGCCTGGAAAATACAAAGAAGATTGTGATGTTGAAATGACAAAAAAAAATTGAGAAATACAGAGTAAGTTGATTTGAGAGCAGAAAAATATCCATAGGAAGCTTACCGCTTCCATCAGCTGCCTCACTTCAGACTCAGAAAGCTTTGTACCCAGCTTAGGAAGACCGGCCTTTAACTCCTCAAAAGTGATAGTTCCACTATTATCGGTATCCATCGACTTGAACATCTCCTTTAGTCCCACAATCTCTTCTTCAGAAAGATTTTCAGCAATCACCTATAGCAAATGCAATAACATTTCAAAATATGTCCCTGCAGTACTTGCAGTTTTAAATATTATATCATTATTATTATTTATATTAGAATGTCTTGTATATGTTATTTAGCACATTGAATGACCAAGCACAAGGTCTCGTTGCCCATGGACATAGCTAACATACAAATAGTAAACATGTAAATCTTTATGTGTGAATGACGTTTTCTGTTTTATTTGTTTGTCGATTCATAGCAATTTACTCATTTTTACCTTTTCTTACAATCTTTCAGCAACAAGAAGGGCAAACACCAGTGCCTTATTGAACTCTCAAACCTTTTAGAACAGTTTTTCATGAAGGCGGAAGAACAAATTTTTACCTCAGGAGATGGAGAGCTCCTCCTTCACTAGTTTTCTCATATAAAAATTTTGTTTATAGAAAAATTAACTCTTTAACTGATGTCATGATGGAAAATTTTCTCACCTTAAGAGCTACTTTCTTGAGTTTGTTCATTGCTCTAAACTGTTTCATTCTAGTCAAAACAGCAATATCAAGAGGCTTGTCAGAAGCTTCCCCATCTTCTTTCATCCATGGATGATCTGCATATTACAACATTTGAATATCAGTAGTTAGGCATCACAGAAAAAAAAAATACCCATGTTTATTTAAAGCATACATTTTTATTGCCTTCATCAAGGTGCAACTTAATTATTATAGTTTCATATTTCAGTTACATTTGCTGGGGCTATGTGGCTACTTTCTTGAAGATGGAAACTTACTTAGGGCTTCAATGGCGGATAATCGCTCTTTAGGATCAGAATGCAAGAGTTTTCTTATCAGATCTTTGGCACCACTGGATATGGAAGGCCAAGGATCTGATGAGAAGTCAATATGTCCCCGAAGAACAGCATCAAAAATACCTTGATCATTCTCTGTAAATGAATCAAACCAAATTTTTTTGAGGATAAGAAACCCAGGGAACATGGGATCAACAACTGATATTATGCAAAAAAATATTGGAACATCCTAAAAATCCTACTCTAATCACAACTGTTTGTTTATTCATCCCATTTGGAGAACTTTTTGCAGGTCTCTTAGAATTGAGTAAGTTAATAGCTTAGTACTTTTCTTTCACTAAAAAGGGCCTTCTCTCTTCTTTATTAAAAACTATCCCAAATACACAGATTCACAACCTACCGAACAGATCCTGTTAAAGTAAGATCATTCTTTATTAAAATCTATCAAATGTATGATTCAAAGTCATCGTCTATTGAATCGGGAAAAAGAACTTACCTACACACCAGTCAGCAAATACCTTCCTATTAACCACCGCTGAAATGGTTTAACCTTTTTCTTTTTATTTTCCTTTATTTATAAAACAGCTAAAATATCACTTTTTACTCTTCTTTTTTGCATTTCTCTCACCTTCTAGTCAAAAACTTTTCGGTAGTCAACAGAAGATATAGAAATATTTTCCTTGAACTATTAGGATAAGATAGAGAAACCAAATATTTTTTTCAAATAACATAAACACCAAAAAATTACTTGATGTTCAGACTTGAAAAAGAGACATGGTGAGGAACCTGCCCAGAAAGGAGGAACTCCACTGAGTAGAATGTATAGTATGACACCAGCACTCCAAACATCCGCCTCAGGACCATATCTTCGTCGAAGAACTTCTGGAGCTACGTAGTATGCACTTCCAACTAGATCTTTAAAAACATCACCTGTTTCCTAGCAAGCAAAATGTCATACTCAAACCAATCATCACCAATGATTTTCATCATGTTCAATAATTGATAACCTCTCACAGTTCACAGCTGAAAGATCTAAAGTGAAAAAACAGAATTTATTATCATCTTTACGAAGTATCTATAAATTTTGGATGCACGTAATTCTGTTTTCTTGTCATGAAATGTAATGATCAGGATATAATTTCTACGTTTTCCGAAATAGACCGTATATGTTTTCAAGGTTAACTGATAAATTTAGTCCAAAATTTTTTAACGGCGTCCTAAACTTAGCATTATGGTTCTATAAAGACAAACAATAGAGGACTTGACAGAAAACAATTGACATACATACTATTAAATTGAGGATTAAATTTTTGTTAATCTGTTCTTTCATTTTAGATCCAACCCATCAACCTGAACAGTTAAAGCAACTTAAATATCCAATTAACCCACTCAGGAAATTGAGTTGACTTCTGATCCTATAAAATTTTAGCTGAAGAATGGAAGAACAAGGAAAAAATCAGAGTAAAAAGATTCACAAAGACCTGGTTTGAAGAAGACGGAAAGCCCAAAATCCGTAGCTTTGAGAGGTGAATTCTCATCAGCACTGAGAAACAAGAAGTTCTCGGGCTTCAAGTCTCTGTGCATAACTCCCATGGAGTGACAATTATGAACTACCGTCACAATCTGGCGGCAAAGGGAGGCTGCGGTGCATTCAGAATAGTGGCCTTTAGCAATAATCCGATCGAACAACTCACCGCCGGCGCAAAGCTCCATAATCAAATTGACATAATGCCGGTCTTCATGAACTTCTTTAAGTTCAACAATGTGAGGGTGGCCAGTAAGATGATGCATAATCTGAACCTCACGACGAACATCTTCAACATCGTCCTGATCAATCAATTTTCTAGTAGCGATTGATTTACAAGCAAAATCCTGTTTCGTTTCCTTGTGTGTTACTAAGTAAGTAACACCAAATTGGCCACGACCCAGTTCGCCGCGGAAGGAGTAAAAGGAGCGGACGTCGGAAAAGGGACGAGCCAGAACGCGGCCAAGGGCGGGCGGGGCGGAGGAGGTGGGAAGTTGTTTGGGCAGGGGCGGTGGAAGAGAAGGGTCGGAATCGGGTGGGAGAACTTTGATGACGCCGTTAGAGGGAGGTCGGTGGTGGGCGTCGGAGTGATCGAGGGGGTGGGCGGTGGAGGTTCGGCCAGCCGGCAGGCCACTACAGTTTCCCATTTTGTAATGGATGAAATGGAAGTGAGATGAAGAAGCATGTGAGAGATGAAGTGAAGTCGTTGAACAAGTCTTTGTCGGAATTGAGAGACTTCAGCTAATGGTTTGAGCTGTGAAATGACGATAACGGCCTTCCACACTGTTGTGTTCTATGTATGAACTCCGTTCAATAGTGTTTCTACATTACTTTAAACCACATTCTACACAAATTCTCATAAATACACAAACTAATCAACATTTCTAAAATATAAACTATTTTCCATATTATTGAAATTAATTTTCTATATTCCCTTATTTCTTAACTATTAACTATATATTATTAATCGACCAAATAATAACTACGCAACACTCTCTCATCTTTACCCTTAAAAGGGTTGATAAGGAAGAATTTGTTTGTGAGCTCAGCTTAACATCGGTCTGTCTACAAACACAAATGTCTTGGATTCAAATCCCTCTTTTATACCATTTTACAATTTCCATTTTGCTCTAAACAAAATTTTCAAAAAAAGAATCCTTTTCTTCCTTTTTTTTTTCTTCTTTTTTTTTGCCAATAGAACCTTTTACAATTCTCATTTTGCCCTTTATTATGTCCATTCGGTTAAATCTTTCCCACCTCATCAATCAAACTCTTTCATCCAAACACCTTTTTTGTATTTAAGCACTTGAACGATTTCTTTTTTGAAGAAAATGTTAATGATCTTGTAATTTTTATATAGGATGAAATGTGAGAAATTTCTTGAATTACATTGTGTATGTGTTGATAAACAAAATGTTTTAGAAAGTGTTACAGTCACTCATTTGATTTGATTGTTGTTTGTTTTTTTAGATATGCCTTTTTTGTTTTTCTATTAGCAATTTCCATTTGATTATATTTTTCAATGGAGAGTTTTTTTTTTTTTTTTTTTTTCATTTGATCCTTGGTAGAAAGAAGAATAACCAATATAATTGGATAAGATTTCATGGCATTCCAAGACATTTTGATAACAAGGTATTTGCATTCATTTGTTAATATTCATATTTATTTACTTAGTTTACTATATAATATTCTATGCGTGAAAATGACAATAAGAGATGATTTGTCTATATTTTTACCCTTTTATTTTTACAAATCCTTACGTTACACGGTTGATAAGAATAATTTTTTTTTTTTTTTGAGTGTAGGTGTCTATTGAAAAGAAAATAGATATGACTTTCATAAATGTAAATCACAAATTATATTTATGAATTTTTAAATCAAGTATCATCTAATATACGTGCAATTGGTGTTGATGTGATGAGGACTAATTGATGCACATAGAAAATGTGACTATTCATAGGGTGGTCACCCATCCAACATATTCTTCTTTTCATGTAGGTATGAAATGCATACACAAAATAACATAGATGATTTAATTTGTGGTCTTAATTAAAAAATCATACAGCTAAAATTTAGGGGGGAAAATACAATAACTTTTAAACATACAAATTTGATCAACAAAGTAAATTTATATTTAAAAGAATAGGAGACTTAGATTATAAACATATTATTATTTGCTTTCAAATTAAAATTTTCCATGTATTATATTTGTTTTTTTTCAAGTATATTGACTTATATTATAAACATAATTTTTATTTTTATTTTTTTTGCTATTTTCTCCCCTTATATTAAACTTCTTATTTACAAAAAAATATTAAAACAAACTTCAAATAAATAGGCAAAATGATCTTGAAAAACAAACTAAACATCTATCGTTACTTTAAATCAAAGCTTGAAGATTGGCTAAGAAGATAATATTTGTTTTACTATTTAATTTTAACTTGGATTCATAAAATCGTCCTTTGTCATTTCTTTTGAGAGTTACTGACAATAAATTTTGTTTGGTATTTTAGAATACAAAATAATTTTAGTTGTATTTTCTCAATTTTAAATATTTAGAAGTCTGGTCATATACAACAAATGACCAACTTCTTTACTAATATAGCAATTCAAATCAAATAAATATCAAAAGATAAAAAATGTCATATTTTAAATTTTGTAAATAAAGATTAACTATATATTTTAAAACAATGCATAAAATACAAAAAAAGAAAAAAAATTATAATCGAAAAAATGCACACAAGTGTAAA
Organism: Cucumis sativus; assembly: GCF_000004075.3. Classification (NCBI taxonomy): domain Eukaryota; kingdom Viridiplantae; phylum Streptophyta; class Magnoliopsida; order Cucurbitales; family Cucurbitaceae; genus Cucumis; species Cucumis sativus. The sequence goes on from NC_026658.2 coordinate 4,116,241, forward strand.
CAAAAAAAGAGAAGGAATAAAGTTATTTTGAAATAAAAAATGATAAATGATAAAATTGTTATAAAATATAATATAATTTTAAATATATCATTATAATAAAATATTTGTATTGTCGTGAAAATGGGACCCAAATAGAATATGGAAATGAAAAATATAATATTAAAATATCATATATAATATAAAGAAATGAAATAAATGAAAAAATATATATATATATTTCCACTTTCTCCCTCTTTCACGTAACTTTCATTGATATTATATACTTACAAACCCACGAAATGTCATTATGCAATTTGGCGAGCATGAGTGGACTAAAAGTGAATCTCTTATAGACATATAACATAAGTGTTGGATTATCAAAAAATTGATATTTGATTATGATTACTAAGTACACGAATGAACATCAATACATATATTAATAGTACTTATAATATTTTTATATTTAAAAAATGCATCTTTTTAAATTTAAATGTAAAAAGAACAATTTAAAATTTAGTTGTAGTTTAGTTTTATAAAGGGTCAAAAGAACAATTGTTTTCAAAATGGTCTATTTTTCCAAACGAAAAGGGGACTATATTGGGCAATTTGCCGAAATAGTGGGGGAGAATTCTCTCTGCGTGTGCCTTCTTCCTCTTCTTCTTTAGCGTCTGCAAAGAGTAAGAATGAACAGGTATGTCACTCTTCTTCTTCTTCCACTCTGCTTTAACTGAAGGAAATATGGATTTTCGTGCTTTGACATCATCCTGTTATTACACCTGACCTTTGTTTGTATTATTCCAAAGTTCTCATGGTTGCCAACTCATTGAAGTTCGGTTAAAAAATGTGCCCAACGATCAATAATGCAACCCAATTGGTAGTGTGTAAAAAATTTTCATTCAAAAGCCTTCAATTGATTTCATTTCGATCTACCCCACTAAATGCTCCTGTTGGCAATCCACGGCTACACCCAGTTTTACTATCATTTGGCAGCTTCTCTCTACCCTCCATCCTAGGACTCAAAAAATGTAGATGAATTAAATTCTGGTATCCATGCATTGGCTTTTGTAATGGGTGATCAACTCTTTTGATATTCCCAATATTTCCTCTTTGCGTCTGTAGGGTTATTTGCCTTGTTTGGAAGAAATGATTCGTTTTGATTTTCCATTGGAAGAGGGCTATGTGTTGAGTTGGGTGGTAACCAATAAGATTTTGAAGGTCCAATATGTGAATGGAAAGCAGAAAATGGCCATTTTATCTATGTCTTAATGGCTGTGAATTGGATAGAGTCATAGAGATGTCGCTCAACTTTTCAAGAGCCCTTCCTTCTTCATCCTTTCAACAAATTTTTGTTGGAATATCACACAAAACCAATATGTATCTCTTATGGATAATTGTGGGCAAAGCAACTTTGGGGAAGTACCTGCTTGAAATCATTTTAGTTTATGTGCGACAGCAATTTGTTGGAAGGTGATGATCCTGATCAAAATCTTTTAGAAATACTGGCAAGTGATAATCCTGATCGTGTACATTTTGAAGGGCTGTCTTGGAAAACTCTAAAATAATGTAAAGTTCTCTGATTCTCATAGTGATTTTGATTCAAATTTTGGTGCAGAAAATCACTTGAAGTGGCATTCTGAAACTCAAGTTTGTTTTAGTTTAGGTTGTTATTTTTTACTGAAAGAGCAGTTAACTTAAAACAGCCCCCTTACAATCCATATGGTGAATGATATAATCTGTGAACTAGGTATCCTGAGAAAGACTGAGGATTTCTGGCAAGCAATTCAAGAAGAATAGTCAATGTCTACTAGGCAACAAAAGATACTTAATAGCCTGAAGTCAAACAGTAAAGGGATTGTGTAGAGAAAGGAAAGCTTATAGAAATCGTTTAGATTTGTAAACAAGGCAGTTTCAAGATGAAAAGTTGAGAGAGAGAGATAAAAAGAACAAAGAAAATTTAAACTTGAAGGACTTCATATTGATGCTAGAAAGGAGCTTAGTGCGTTGGAAAATGGCAGCCACTGATATAGACTCCTTGTTGCTAACTATCTCACTACCTAACACCTCTTGTGTTATTAGAGGTGCAACAGTATGTAAAAGCATCTTGCTTGAGATTTACTGAGATCAAGTTTCGTTTACCAAGAACTATCTGAACCTAATGCTAGAAGCTGGAGGTGGAGGTTGAGGAGAAATTTGAACTATGTCTACACGAAGAAGAAAATTCTGTGCTGACAAAATTTTGGATGGCTCACTAACAAACCTTTTGTCATATTATATAATTGGCTATCACTTATCATTTATTGTTTTGTTGTGTCTAGTGTTTAGCCTAGGCCTAGGCACAAGTTTGGCACCTAGTCTTGAAAAGGTAAGGCACATAAATTAAAGCTCGCATTCTGTGCACTCTTTATGTGAAGCCTTAAGGCCCAAATACCTGAGCCTTGAGATTTTTCAATATGTTGAAAAAATAATAATAATTTTGGTTCTTCCTTCGTTATTAACCAAAAATATAAACTTCACTAAGCTTAGATACAAAATTCCTTATTTTCCCCCCTCCATATTCCCACTCCAACCACGCTTTCTCTTTCTTATGTAATATTGTTATATATAGTGCACCTCACAAAACTCAATGGAGTTCCGTAGCGCCTTTTGTTTTTGCGCCTTGCACTTAAGCCGCAGAAGACTATTGCGCTTTGTTGCCCCTTGAGCTTTAAAAACCACTGTAGTAACTTTTGATTATAGTTTGATATAGTATGTGCTGGAACAGGTTAATTAGAAGAAACCTTACTATTAATGTCTTTGGAATGAAGACTCGATGGAAAAACTTCTGCTCTGATTCAGCTGCTAAAGTTTCTGGATCCAATGGAAACCATAGCTATGTAATACTCTAATACTACATCTGATAAATGAGTAATATTGATTTAATTATTCCCAGACGAGTGACTTCAATTTTCAATATGTTAATTCCATGAGAATATTCATATATTTGATGCACCCAAATCTCAGGTACAAGGGGAGAAGCCAGGTTCCGTAGATAACTTTCCTCAACATGACATTGCTATAGTTGGAGGCGGCATGGTTGGCATGGCCTTAGCATGCTCCTTAGGTAGGCGGTTGTTTGGATGAATAATTTCTGCAATTCTTACCGTGCAGATACAGAAAGCACTCACTTTTCATGTCTTCACGCTTAGAATGTTGTACTGTGGATGACAGAATTGTTCTAATAGTTCCTTTTTCTTTTTGGATACCGTGAGTTATTAATGTAGGTTGGTGTCAAATGCTTTTCTTCTGTTGTTTTTCTGTGTGTTCTGTTATAATTTTCTGATTATCTTAGATTATCTAGATTTCAAAGTTCTTTGTAATTATTCCATTGGTAAGATTTTTCTTAGTTGGTCCCCCTTCTTTTAGTTGGGGTGTTTTGGCAAGCTGGTTTTTTTTTTATGCCCTTGTATTCTTTCATTCTTTCTCAATGAAAGTTGTTTGATTTCATTAAAAAAAGAAAAACCTAGACTTTATATATGTGGTGAATCCTCTTCGTCTTGCAATTTCAACTTTTAAGTAATGCAATTAAAATTGGACTACGTATCAACAATACTCTCTTTTATGATATATGTGAGTGTCTAGGCTAGTTTGCACACACCTCAACTAATCCCTCATAACAACGTGTCTTACATTTTCAATCATGAATCCTGATGTACTGATGTTACTCTCTAATTTGGTCTCACTGTTGTTCTGTATTTGCAGCAAGCATGCCATTGACTAAGCAGTTGACTATTGCCATTATTGACAGCAATCCAGCTTTAAAGGGTGGAGCCAGCATTAAGAAGGGCAGTCCTCCCGATCCAAGAGTGAGCACGGTGACTCCTGCAACTATATCTTTCTTCAGAGGTAGTGAATTTATGAAGTTATTATACATATTCTAAAGTTGTATTGGGCTCTTTCCATTAGAATCAATCTTAATTATTGAATAACACTGTTATCTGGGCTAACTTTGTCAGAAAGTCTGAAAGCATATCATTTTTATTTCATATTTTTTGTTGTACCACTGTACTACACCACCATTATGCATCATTTATTGTCCTTTAACATTGAAGCTGACACAGAAAGTTGGTTTAGCTTTCATTTTCTTCATAATTAAAAACAGTATTGGATTGAAATAACAGAATTCTCGTTGTCCAGACATTGATGCATGGAAATATGTTGAAGAACAACGGCATGCATACTTTGACAAGATGCAGGTATAGACTGTAATTTGTAAAGAATCCATTTGAAATTCTAATTAAAGGACTATATTGTTTAAATACTTTTTTTATCAGTAGCTCCATCTCCCTTGTAGTTGCTAATTTCACTCAAGTCACTGTTGAAAGGTATTTAGTGATTTTTATTAAAATCAATATCTCATCCCTTCTTTTGCTTTAATAATTGCAATTTGGATGTTGTGTGTGTGGCGCTTGTATACATTCTAGAAGAAGGTTGGTGTCAGGTGAGACTCACAGGTCTGAGAAACTCAATCAAACTCAAAGACAGCAAAAATTCAATAGAAAACAGCACTTTTCCATTGAAGCTAACTCCTCAAACTACAAGAAAAAAGTTTTCATTGTAAACAGAGACCAACACACACACACACAACCAAACAACTTTCTCTTCGGCCTTCTTAACCTTACTAAGCACGTCCCACCAGCTCACTAACCAACCATTAGTGGTTGGAGCTTGGAGGCAACATTGTAGGATTTTTGGTCTATTACTATCATCTTTAGGCAGTTTTTAATTCTAAAATCCTGTTTGGAATGATATTTTATAAGCAGCAGACATGAACAATATTTCACGACCTTCTTGGATTGGTTCTGTGCTTTCTAACTTTGTCATTCATATATAACTACTTTGCTTTCTGAGTATTAACTTGATGGAAATATGTTATATTCTGCTAACGTAATACATATAATTAAGCCTGGGAATTTTTCATGATAAGAAAATTAATTGGAACTATCCTATCATCTTTCAATCTTTTTTAGGTTTGGGACTATACAGGCTTAGGTTACACAAAGTACCATGCAAGAGATGTTAATAAAGAATTTTTAGGGTAAGCACCTGCATTCAAATTGAAAGCAACTCAATTAAATAGTTATTGGAGGTGACACTCATTTGGCTTTAGTTACAGCTGCGTGGTGGAGAACAAAGTGCTTCAAAGTTCCTTGTTATCGCGCGTACAGGTATCATACACTGTTAACTTCCTATGCTGATCAATGGACTTTCCAATCTCTTGAGTTGCTTGTTGAGTTCAGTGGTCTGTTGTGCTTAAATTTTTCACTATAATTCATTTGTATAAAGAGGAAAGGTTCGTCAGAGTAGTCAGATGCTAAGAGAGAGTTTAATATTCTCGAGCAATACTAAGAGATATCGTTTGACAAGATTTTATCACAGAAAGTTAAGCCACACCACAACTGATTTCAATTTATTTCAGTATTATACTTCAACACAATACCAGATGGTAATATTTTAAAATTCTAAAATACCTCGATTTTGAATAATAACAATCATCATGTCGTTATCCCCTCTATCCATGTTACCTTTGGATTCTTCAGATGCTGAGTATCTAAATTTCAACAGTGTACAGATGCTCAAACAACAATATACTCTTCCAGATTAACCTCAATGGACTTACACCCAAGTGGTTCGCCGACAGTGGCCGCTAACATATCTTCGAAGACAACATTGAATGATCCAGGTCATTTAGCAAAATTGGACCTGAGTGATGGCAGCAGTTTATATGCAAAATTAGTGGTAATTGTCTTTTGTAGGAAGGAAATGCTTTGAATTTTAGGAAAGTTGCTGGGCAAATATCAAATTTTTTTTCTGAGTTTTGTTGCAGGTTGGTGCAGATGGATCCAAGTCACGTGTTAGAGAGTTAGCTGGGTTTAAAACAACTGGATGGAATTACTCCCAGAATGCAGTTATCTGTACAGTGGAGCACACACAGGAAAACCGTTGTGCGTGGCAACGATTTTTGCCTTCTGGACCAATTGCACTTTTACCAATTGGGGATAACTATAGTAATATAGTTTGGACTATGAACCCACAAGAGGCCACAGACCGCAAGTCAATGGATCAGGATGATTTTGTGAAGGACGTGAATTCTGCTTTGGATTCCAGTTACGGTCCTCCTCCAAATTCCAGCATATTTGGAAGTCAAAACTTTTTTTCATGGCTGAAACCGGATGTCACTCTATCAGTAGATGAAGGATTTGAAGTCCCTCCAAAGGTGGTCAAGTTAGCATCCGAAAGAATGGTCTTCCCATTGTCTTTGAATCACGCCAAGAACTATGCTTCCAAGCGTGTGGTTTTGATTGGTGATGCAGCACACACTGTTCATCCTTTGGCTGGTCAAGGTGTTAATTTAGGTTTTGGAGATGCCCATTCACTTTCTAAAGTAATTGCTGAAGGAGTTGCGCTTGGATCCGACATTGGAGAGGTGCGGTATTTTTCTTTTATATTCTGTCTTAATATTCTTTTGTTCATAGTCCTAGCCGTTGTAAATTCTTGCTCCCAAGTTATAGTACTGAGCGTGATTTTCTTTGATATATTTTCTGATACGATTTTCTATTAGATTTCTTTCTTCTAGATCAGCATCTGATCCTTGTATCAAATACGTTTCTTTTACCATTGTGATAGGTAGTAATTTGACAACTTACATTGAAGATCAATTCGGATCATCCTTCTTTCCCAAAATATCCTAGACCTATCCGAATACTAGAACTCCAGTTCTTATGAAAAACACAACATACAAACCAAAGCTACATAACTAAGTGAAGGAGCTAGTTACAACACCCTAATTCTAAAACAATTTAACAATGAAACCAACTAAACCCAACACTTCTAAATGTTAGAAATACCGAACAACTCCCTTTTTTTCCTTCCTTGAATAAACAAACCTTCTGGATTGGGTGTCTAACACAATATGAAGTTTATTTACATCTCCTACCAATCAAGTTTTTCATTGTCACATGGGAGTTTGTACAGTAGCTTGTCTAAGCCACAATCATTAGTTGTCATCAGACATATATATGTGGGAGTGGGCCTTTAGATCCAAATTATACCCTTTGTACCAACTAACATGCATACGATTATTTTCAATTTGATCCTTAAAGTTTCAGAAGTTTTAGTAGTGCCTTCTCTTTAAGTCACTAATTGACCCAAAAACTTAAGTTCGTCTAACATCCTCAAACTTATCAATTGCTAAAAAAATTCTCTTAATCCTTACACTTAAAGAATAGTGGTAATTTGATGTGACAACTGACAAGTTGCACTTCTCTGAGAACAGTTTTTGACGTTTACACAATGTTTATGAAATCCTTGTAATACAAGATTCTTGAAAAATTCATATTTTTTGTTTGTTATACATGATAACAACAGTAATCAAACGTATAGTTTGAGGCATGAAAGTGATTGTTATACAATCACATGTATACAAATCTGAGCTTTCAGGTTAGTTTATGTTTCTTGAAAGTGGGTATCAGTATCAAAATTTGAACAGAAAGCCTTCAGAGGCATATAAGTTTTCATCTTGCCTTTTTAATCACAAGCCAATCCATTTTGACCACCCAAAATATTTGGTAAAGAAGTTCCTTCATCTTTAAACTTAAGGGATGATGCATATGTCCATTTCCTGAAGTTTTCTGTTAGTGAAGAGTTGCAAGGCACTCGACCCTCCAACAGAATTGAAGAAAAAGTCAGTTGACATTTGATTCATTAGAACCTCACAAACAGTCGTTTTCGTTCGACGACGATTTTGTTTTAGTTTCATTTTATTCTTTTCTATAGACTACTTCTAGAATGAAGAAAATTATACTATTCATAAACAAAACAGAAATAAAATGGTTGTCAGACAGGGCATCATTTTCAGTGGTTCTCTAATTCGAATTTGCTTAACTGATTTTGTGCAGGTGACATTGATGAAGAAATATGAAGCAGAGAGAAAACCTGCCAATATTGCTATGATGGCTATTCTGGATGGGTTTCAGAAGGCCTATTCTGTGGATTTTGGACCTCTCAACATCTTACGTGCTGCTGCTTTTCATGGGGCTAACTATATTTCTCCTCTCAAAAAGAGTATTATTTCATATGCGTCGGGAGATCAGAGGCTCCCTCTCTTCACTTGAGGGGAAATGAAAAAAAAAAGAAAAAAAAAGAATGGCAATTTTGTAGATAGCAACATACAAATTCTCATGCCAAAATGAAATAGTTTTTTTCCCCTGTAATGCTTTGGAATAAAATTCGTTCTTTGTAGAGAAATTTCTTATGTGTTTGCATCATGAGGCTTCGTAATTGTTTGCCAAGTATGAATGTTAAGAAGTTTGAGAGTTGGAAACTTTGATTTGATTATTTTTCTTAAGTACAAATACCTGAAATATTAATAATTATTATTTCTACATTAAAACAATAATTCAAAGGAAAATTATATTAAAGTGCAAAAATAGGAAGATATGGAAAATCAAATATACTATACAGTAGTCTATTGTTTTCAATTAGTAATGGTAGTCTATTGTTGTCAATCAGATTGACAACTGATAGATTATTCGAATGTAGCAATCTTTTATTTAAAAGTGGAAGCATTCAATTGCCTCACTAACATCAAGCAATTGACTAGAATTCCAATGGAATGCAATGATAATGTTGGTGTAGCACGAAAAAACCTACACAAGATTGAAAGAGTGAGTTTATTGTTTGTCATGTGGTTTTCGAAGGTAGACTGATGAAATTGGCAGTCGGATGTGCGTGGTTAAAGGTTGGTCGTTGGTGGGGTGATTGAAATTGGTTGGTAGGTATTGACTAGAGTTTTTCATACACAAATTAGGGAGAAATTAACCATTAAGTACTCAAAGTTCAATTTAATAAAAGTTGATATCAAGTATTTATATTAGATCAACTTATTTAATATATTTTTCAAATGTATGGTTTCCAAAAACAACTTATTTTTTAAAATAATAACTTGAAAAAATATTTCCAAACCGAGCTTAAAGCATTATATGTGATTTAATTGCATTTGCAAGATAGAATTTGAATCTAAAGAGCATCGCTTTGATATTACAACTCAAAATATTTATCTAATGTGATACTTAATTTTCTCTATCATCTTCTGTTCATTGTAAATTCTAGTCTAATTTTCTTTATTGCCTCCAGGGTCTATATGTTCAAAAATATTCATTTTTATGGTGACGCTGATTTTTTAGCAGTGGAAAGTTCTAAGAATAGTTCTTCTTTATGTCTTTCATGTTGAGTAGTTGATCCAACTTATTTCTTATCTATACAAAATTAGTTGCTACTAATTAATTTATAATGTTAAGTGTATTTCCAAAATTTATATCCTAATGTTCAAAATTAATCCTAAGATTCATAGAACATTTTGTTGAAGAAAACTTTGTAGAAAATTCAACATAATTTTGGATATTTAATATAACAAGTTTCCAAGACTTTAATATATAATATTTTCTAGTGTTTTTACACTATAGTTTTTTTCTAATTTATGCGTATGCTTTTAATTTGGTTTAAATGAGATCGCGTGAAAGAGTTATGACAAAAGTTTGTTAATTAAATTTATAAATTTAATGGTAATGCTTATTTAATCTCCGAATATTCAAAAGAAACATTCTACGAATCGAAAGTAATTCCAAATTAATGAATAAATACATAACAAATTAATTGTTTAGGATAGTTCTATATCACAAGGCCATAACAAAGATAAAAGGGACAGGTCGAAGCTCAGATCAGTAGAGTGAGCCACAACTACAACAAGGCAGAAGAGATGGGTTGAGGCCTATACCAGAAGGGTTGCCCTCGGCCATGACGAGGTCAAGCCTTATGTTGAGGAGGGTTTGGATCCCAAATGTTGATGTGGATAGCGAATGATGAAAATCTAATAGGAATATGAAAGGGAGGACCCTATAAATAGAAGGAAAATTGCATCAAATAGCACATAATTAGAAAATAAAAGGGAGGACCCTATAAATAGAAGGAAAATTGCATCAAATAGCACATAATTAGAAAATAAATATAACATATAGCACAAGGAACATATTTGCAAAAACGACAATTTTTTAACGATCATATTGTAAGTTTTTTAAGATTCTCGATTTTTCCCTTTAGTTTCCTTCCTCTTCTACTATCATTGATATCATGCTATCCGTGATAACTTCTATCAATGACATCAAGTCTAATATGTCTATATCTTTTTTATGAGTTTATTACTGATAACTTGAACTTTAAATTTCTAAATGATAACAATAACTGATTTCAACAAAAGTTGCAAATATTCCAATTTCATTTATACTATCAAAGATAGAAGTTATCATATGGATAATATGTTATTATTAATTCAAAGCTATTGTGGATAACATGCTAACCTGATCTATTTTCTTTGTCCATTTATGCTAAAAACAAACAACCACTATACTATATTACTTTATAGTAGCATTACCTTGATATAAAGTAGTCTATTACGAATATTGCTTATAGATGCTATCAATGATATTCTTCTATTGCTATCACTGATAACAATAAATGAATATCATTGATAGTAGATAGAAAAAATATTGGTTGATAGTCTAATTAAACCTCATCAATTCAAAATTGATATGTTTACCAAGGAGATATCACTTATAAAAAAAATATTCTTATGATGATATATCATTTTTAATTGCTATCGGCAATATCCTTCTAACGCAATCATTGATAGATAATGTTAGTGATATCATTTTATGTTGATAGCAATGTAGAAAAACTACTTACAGTAGCTATCGGAAATACTAATTGATAGCAACATCGCTAATAGTAGAAGATATTAATGATAGCAATTGATAACACATTTCTCAAATTGAAAGCTATCATTGATAGCAACTATCAATGATAGCAGCTATCAATGATAGACATGTACATAACTATGAATTGCTACCAATGATAACTTTCAATTTAAGAAAAAAAAATTAATGGTGATAAATTATCATCGATAACAATTGGTAACAACTATAAATGATATTCACTATTTTTTACGTGGTATATATGCAATTATTTTGTTTTTATACAATATACATATGCAGTATTATTTTATGCCTTTTTGCCATTTATGCAACTAAATGGGGGAGGCAAGGTTAAGGTAGGTGGTCTTGTGCTATGCATTTGACTTGTGTTTTAGGTGTGATGTACAACGCACCCATCTGCAAACCTTCTAATCTTTGTACGTCAATTTCATCTATCTTCAACCACATATCACACCTTCACGCTCATGTTCATTGACCATAATTTAGCATTAACATAAATTATTCGTCAAGCAGAGAGCTATTTTTCGAAAATATTTTATTTCTTTTTATTCATGTAGTAAAATATTAAATTAGAAAGAAACACACATACACACACAAAATATAAGTACGAAATAGAAATATAAAAGTAAGAAATTAAAGGCTCATCCACTCAAATTTATTGCATTGCATTTTATTTTTCATGAAAAATAAAAGCAAACAGGTTGGGATTTCGAAGAAAAAGACTTAGCAAAGAAAAACGAAGAATAAAAATCACCAACATTCATACAATTTAATATCCGTCCGAAGCCTAAAATAAACTTCCCCTTCCAACGAATCCGTTGACAGAGTCGCAATTCCTCTCGCCATGAAGAAATCCCCCGTCCCTCCGATCACCGAAATATCTCTCGTCTTATTCATCAACGGATCCGCCCCCGCAAAGTTCAAACTCCCTCTATGTTCCGTCGAGTTAAACACAAACGAAAATCCAAGCCAAGCTGTGAAGATATCCTTCTTGTCGTAAATGTAGAATCCCTGCGCCCGTCCCACTGGCGGCGAGTGCAGGTTGTTGTCAAGTGTAATCGGATCGTCGAACACCACCACATTACCGAAGTGGTTCTGTGCAGCTAGAACCGTCAAGTTTCCCCATGCTGGAGCTCCGACGATGGCTGAGGTTGCGTTCTTTGCGTTGTGTCCGTTGAAGATGATGTCGTGGAAGTAGAAGACTAGGTGGCGGCAGGGGCGACGAAAGCGGTGTTTACTGGCGACGGAGAAAGTGATTAAGAGGAGGAAGACGAAGAAGAAGAGATTGGAAATGGGGGATTTGAGAGACATATTTGTTGAAAAGGGAAGGAATTAATTGTTGGGGGGAATGGGATTTGAAAATTTTTGATTGGGTTGGTTCATGTTCTTATAGAAGGAGAATAGTTGAGATTTTTTAATGTTAAAAAGAAAAATGGAGGGGTCTAATGTTAACTTGGAATAGAAGTGAAAAGAAAAACAAAGAATAATTAAGAGAGATTGAAGAATTTTTGTGTCACATTTGATTGGATGCTTAATGTGTACTTCTGTGTATTGCCACCGTGGGAAAGATGATTAGTTGGACCAGCTACAGCTCATCAACCATGAAATGGTGTGCACAAATTTTACTCTACTGTATATTCATTCCAATAATGTAACCTTCGAGTACCATCTGGAGCACGGGTGATTTCCACGCATACTCTTTATTTGGAGCTCAAAAAATGGCCCATCTTTGAGAAGTGAAACTAAATATGGTATCTTGTTATTTCACCCCTCTCTAAAAACCCTATTTGTGTTTGCAATTGAGAACATCATTTGATGTACAAAGTACACGATGTTCGATGTTTGATATTTTATGCTTTATGTTGTATATTAAAGAGTTGATACTCTGTATTAGATATTCGCTATTTGATGCTCGATGTTCATGTTCAATACTTGATTGATGTTCTATGTTTTATTTATGCCGTATATGCTTGCAGTTGGATACTTGAAAGAAACACAAAAAAAAGAAAAGAAGAGTAAAAATGTTCCTGCTCAATACTTAATTGTTATTTGTTGTTAATACTAAAGAAATAAGGGAGTTTAATGCTAACTTAGAATAGAAGTGGGTGAAGAAAACTAGAAGAAGAAGAAATTGAGGAACTTTAAACTCAGTTTGATAATCATTTTATTATTTTTTAAAATTAAGTTTATTCAAAAACAAAAACAAACTTTTAAGAGCTACTTTTCCATAAAATTTTGTCTCAGTTTCTCAAAAACAAAACAATTTGAGATTGTAAGTGTAATGATTATTGTTCTCCCAAAAAAGATATCATTATATTGCAATGGATCATTAAATGATATATAAATGCCATATTTAAATTGGAGAATGGAGCATTTATTGGTAGAATAATTTGATATACATAATTAGATAAATACTGTATTTTGTTTATTTATTTATTGTGCATGATGTGCACTAGAATAAATATTAGAAAATTTTCCAATATTTTTATTTCATTTTATTATGTATATATTTAATGGATGTATTTTTAAAAATAACAAAATACTAAAACTATTTGCAAAATATATTAAAATTCATTCCATTCTCTATAACTTATTTAAGTTTATTTCTAGTTATTTATAATAATTCCCTAATTTAATCCTTGTAATTTCAATATATGTTAAACTTTCAACTACAAAATGTCTTCTTTCTTTATTAAAATTGGTTAAATGATAATAATAAAAAAAAGTCATAAAGAAAAATTAACTAAGAACTGACTATAAAGATTAATTTTAAAATTGATTAAAATCATAAATTATATCTAAATATATAAAAAACTAATATGGAATGAAAAACAAGGTTGTTGTTTAGCTCAGATTATAAATTAAAATACATAGACAAAAAAGAGAAAGAATGAATGAAAAAAAGTATACTCACATGTCTAAGAGTTAATTAAAGTAACATAAATATTAAACGTCTTATTATCGTTGTTGTTCTTCATAAAACTAAAATATATATACACATATGGGTATGTACATACACATGTATATACGTACATTCTTTTTTAATATTGAAAAACTAAAAGCCAAAACATAATTGAAAGTTTGAATGGGTGAATAAATTATAGCTTTACTTTTTTAGAAAAGGTTGTCGTGCATTTTGGTACGAGTTAGCCCTCAATTTTCTATGAAAGATCACTAGAAAATTACAAAGTGCTTTAGTTCATTAGTCTATTCAAATATATTAAATTAATTATAAAATGATGCTTCTGTAAACAACAAAGTAACGAACAAAAAAATAAAAATAAAAGAAAGAATACAATAAATCTATTATTGATAATTTTTTTTCAAATTTTACAAAATATTTACTAATAACAAAATATAACGGACAAATAATTTAATTTATTTTGTTATTTAAAAAACTATTGTAAATATTTTAATTTATTTGACTATTTAAAAAATACCAATATAATTAATTGCACAAATTAAAGTAAAATTAAAATTAGTGTAATGGAGAAGTTATTTTTTTGGAAAAAAATATTTTATAGGCACCTAATTGGTGGGTGAACAAATCCCACCAAGTGTTTGTTATAATAATTAAAAGGCTAGATGGATTAGGGACTTTTGAGTTTGATAATTGTCATAACTTTATGCTAACTCCTATTCTACTTTGGGTCAAATATTTGTACTCTATAGTCACTATCATAAACAACCTCCACTATTTGTTATTATTATGATTATTTATTCTTCTTTGGATTCACATAATTTCTAGAAATGTCTCCTAACCCACTTTTGCATATTTGGAAAAGATAGAGCATGGTCAAACCTGGAAGAAGGAATAATTTTGTGCAACATAAAACAATATCTAACAATCTCAATTAAACACAATATCTTTTTATTTATTCAAATTTAAATGAAATAAAATAAAAACAAAAATAGATAGAACCTTACGATCAAAATGGTTAAAGCTGATTTGCTTATCAAATTGATCAAAGTTTAGCTACAACTTACTATATGAATAATCGTTCAGATGTGTGTTAGTATGTACAAAAAGCTCGAGAGAAATCATAAAAATAAAATATTTGATAAAATATTTACATTTTCGTCCGGAGAAAGTTATGTTTTTTTAACGATTTTGTTCAAAATAGTTTTATCAAAATTTTATTATTATTATTTTTTTTTAAAAACTCGATGGATATTTTTCAGGATGAATGATTGGTATTTGTAGTTTGGGCCCAATTGTCTTATAGAGCCCATAAGAAAGCCCAAAATAAAGCCCACCGTTACAGCAAAAATCCCAAACTCCTCTTCACGGTGACCGTAGACTTCACCGCCGCCGCCGCAGCCTTTATCTCCATCCGAATTATACTGCCGGCGGCTGCCTAATCCCCGCCGTTTTTAGTTCGTCTGTGCTCGTTCTAAAAGGGGTGCGCCGGCAAGAACATTGGGTTAACCTTCATGGCCACCACTCGTGCTTTTCCGAAGCCCCCTTCCTTGCTGCCGTCTCTGCAGCCCACCATTGGCTTTGTCAGTCCCATTTCCTTCCAAACGTCGTCGTCGTTGCGTTATCGTCTCCGGAGACACCGTTCAATTGTCAATTCCTCATCAGTGGCCACTGCCACTCCTGTTGCCGCGTCCTTGAAAGTTTGTGTTCTGCCAACTTACTTGTTTCTCCGTTTTCTTCCTGGCTGCAATTCTTCTGTTTGAATATTTACTCTGTATATTACGGTTGTTGGTTTAGGAGAGTTTTGGGACTGTGCGAAAGACTTGGAGTGATTTAACGAGCATGAACTATTGGGTTGTTCGTGATTACTATCGTCTTGTCGACTCCGTTAATGATTTTGAGCCGCAAATGCAGAGCCTTACTGATGAGCAGGTTCATTGAACTAACTTGTCTGTCGTAGTTTTTGATGTACGTTTAACACTACATCCAAAACACGAAGTGAAATGAAATTTTCAATTTCCAGCTCACTGCAAAGACTTCGGAGTTTAGGAGAAGGCTTAGACAGGGAGAGACTTTGGCAGACATCCAATCTGGTCGAAGCATTCTATAATTAACTATCTAAATTTTGAATCTTATAATCCAATTTATCTTATTTGTGACAATCCATTTACTTATTCTTCTACTTTTGATCCCGTCAGAGGCATTTGCTGTGGTCCGTGAAGCTGCAAAAAGAAAGCTTGGAATGCGCCACTTTGATGTACAGGTATCTGTTTCTTTCCGCTCTAATGATCTGTAGTTCATGTAATTTGGAGGTAGAATTGTTTTTCTTTGGATTGAAATGGTGGTTATTATTATGGTAATCAGTGTGGGTTTGTTTATGTTTACTATAGATTATTGGTGGAGCAGTGCTCCATGATGGTTCAATAGCGGAAATGAAAACTGGTGAAGGGAAAACGTTGGTTTCTACATTGGCTGCATATCTCAATGCCCTGCCGGGTGAAGGTGTTCATGGTAGGAGTTTAAATTTTACTTTTGCGTGTGAATATGATCGCGGCTTGTAGCAAATGAATTGAAGTCAACTTGTAGTAATTGGATGTGATATTCTGTCAACAAATGTTAGCTAAGAAACGGAGGGAAAGGGGAGATGAAGGGTAGTGGTCAAATTGTACACATTTAAATCCTAAGATTGTTCCTCGTTCAGTCTTACTACCCTACTATTTAGGAGCAAATCACGTTTCTTGAGACAAAGCATAATCTTATAGCCCTCACTTGGTGAACATGCTACCTCTTTAGCCCTCACTGAGTCAGTTGGTATAAATTGTTTCCCCTTTTGTAATTCTAGCTTAAAGATCTTGTACCCTATGGAAAAGCCTTTGGTAATTTCCTTGGAATTGAGACTCTTCTTGTGATTTCCTCCACATCAAGGAAATTGTTTTCTTATAAAAAGCAAGGTTGTTGAGACAAACCTAATCATGAAAAACATTTAATAAATTTACCAACTTCCTGTATCTGCACATTTCTGAGTAAACGTCATATAAAAATGCCTAATGATATAGATAGTTTTCCTTTTTAATGATATCCTCCGTTGTGGGTGCTCCTCTACTCTGTTGCCTTGTAGAGCAGCATCGGCGCCATTACTACCCGGTACTGGCCATGAGACAAAAATTTCAGTTTCTCTATTGCTAATAAATTTACCGGCTTCTCGAGACCTGCTGACTTACTTGATCCTTGGTGGCCTTTGTTTGTTGTTGATGGTGACACTAAAGACTAAAGATACTAGGGAGATGGAGAATGCTCTTAAGAACATATAGTATGAATTACAATAGCAACTTAAATTGTGCCAACACTTTTTGTTAAAGGTACCTGCACCGTACAAAGTTACTTCTTTTATTAGCTCCTAGTCTGTATGGCTCATAGAGTTGGTTTTATTGTAATTTACAAGTGGCTTGCTCTCAAAATTTGAAAGGAAGTGTATGCATGTGTTCTTTTTCTGGTCAAACTCTAACAATACCTCCTTTTTCTAGTTGTAACTGTGAATGACTATCTGGCTCAACGTGATGCTGAATGGATGGGTCGTGTTCATCGCTTTTTAGGTTTATCAGTTGGTTTAATACAGGTGATTAGCAGTTTTTTTTTTGTTGTTGCTGTTATTTATGTGGTGGTGTTTGCAGGATATTTTGTAGTTTTATAAAAGGTAGGACCTAAATTACGGATTTAATATTTGAAATACATGCATTGCAGTTATGTTACGTTTTAACACTCTTCTTCTTTTTTGAGAGGAAAAGTTGATTATATATTGGTGTATTTTTAATTGAATAAGCAGAGGGGTATGACGGCCAAAGAGAGGAGATCCAACTACAGATGTGATATCACATACACAAATAACTCAGTAAGTATTTATCTTAATTAGTGTCCTTATGGGCTATTGTTCAAAACCCTTTTTAATTATCTGCTAGGTCCTATTTCTCTTTATTGGGGCCCTTTTCTTATGTAGTTTGTCTCCCTTTTTGTATGTATGTCTTTGTATTCTTTCATTTCTTCTTCATGAAGACTCAGTTATTCATAAAAAAAGAAGTATTATCTTAATTGGTTGACTGCTTAGTGATAAAACTGAGGCTCAAAGTGCTGGTAAATTGGTAGTGTTTTTGCTCTTCTATTAATCTAAATGTTTATAATTTGTAGATGAAGTGACATCCTTTATCCAACACCCATATAGTCTGAGGAATCATTCTTTGTTTTTTCCCCTTCTCTACATACCTAAAATCTGGAGAATTTCCTGACATAGCACAAAACTGGGTTGTTTTCAGGAACTTGGCTTTGATTATCTTCGAGACAATCTAGCTGGAAACGATGGACAGCTTGTGATGAGATGGTATGTTATGAGTATGACCAACTTGAAATTGGTCACCATAGCTTTGTTGACTACCGGTAACATTTCATGTAATACAGGCCAAAACCATTCCATTTTGCTATAGTTGATGAAGTTGACTCAGTTCTAATTGATGAAGGAAGAAATCCTTTATTAATAAGCGGTGAGGTAAATCTATTTTTATCCTCCTGCATTTTCTTTGTTATTTATTTAGAAATTCAGCATCTTAATGTGCGTATGGAAATCTTGTTACTTTAGCAGTGCAATTATATTGCATGTGGAATATTTTTTGTGGGATTGCTGTTCTTTTCTTCTTCGTATTTTTTTGAAGGTATAAGGCTGAGAAGATCTGTAACCACTCTGATTGGCATGCATAAAAAATGAAGGATAATTACAAGATATTAAGAAAAACAGGTCCATAAGAAAGTTTAGAATTTTCAATATCTCAAAGGCCAACAGTTTTATCTTTATCCCTCCTCTAAATCATGATTACTCCTTGTGGATCATTGTCCCACATCAAAATACTGGCAACCATCTCTTGCAACTACAGTTCTAGCTTTCTTTCTTGATGGTTGATGATTATAGAGATTCTCAACTATCTCTAGCACATTTACGGGGGAAGCAACCTTGGATTCTGAGGAACTGAGAGTAGAGCACCATCACTGATAAGAAAACTTACTATACAGTAAAGGGTGGGTAAAACTCTTGTAGTTTCTTTTCAGAGTGAGGACAAAGCCAATGGGCAAGTAATGGGAAAATTCGTCTGGGTTTTAAATGGGATTTGATACTCCTCAAAGACGTAGACCGAATGAGAGAAACACCCACTGGTTTTGTCTACAGCTTGGGATATTTTGTTCAAGTCTGCAATAGTAATGATGCTAGTCATATATTCCTATTTATTTTGATAACTAAGTTCATTTTAGGAAAGGCAGCCCTCTGTATCTTTAATTGGAACTTGCTTTGGTCTGAGAAGGATTTCAATTGCTTTATCTCATTGAGCAATTGCATTCATTCAAAACAGAAGGAAAACTTTCCTCGGCCTTTGGTTAAACTGTAGTTTTTACTACCATCTGAGAATGATTTTCTATTGCTCTCTCATTGGGTTGGGTGAAATTTGAATACATCATTTTTTTGGTTTCTCTACTATATTGGAAGCAGTGGTTTCCATGAAAAGTAATATTGCCTTTGTTATTTTCTTTCTTAGGCTAGCAAAGATGCTGGTCGATATCCAGTTGCAGCGAAGGTAGCAGAACTGCTTGTGAAGGGAGTTGTGAGTTGATCACTTAATTTGTTTCTTCTTTTGCACTAAGAATCTGAGTGCCTTTGTTTTTTTCAAATGATCAGTAACAAAAGGTGCACATACTCAAGTGTTCTTTCTACTCTAAATTGCATACTTTGGTATCAGCACTATAATGTGGAATTGAAAGACAATTCGGTGGAGTTGACCGAAGAAGGAATTGCGATGGCAGAGATTGCTCTTGAAACCAATGATTTATGGGATGAAAACGATCCATGGGCTAGGTAATTGTGCAATCTTTTGTTTTGGCTTTTATTTGTAAATATTATTTAGTTTTGGTCTTGAAATTCACCTTGAGAACATCTCTTTTGTATTTCTAGTTTTCTTTTTTAGTATTTTAAAAAAGTTTTATATGCTTTTAATTTTTGTTTTGCTTTTTTTTGGAGTAGTAAATAACATTTTGATCGTAGGATGGTTTTTCCATGTTTATTGAACTCTGAATCTGTCTGCTTTTTAACTTTGGCATATACAGATTTGTGATGAATGCACTTAAGGCTAAAGAATTTTATCGACGTGATGTCCAATATATAGTTAGAAATGGAAAGGCTCTGATAATAAATGAGGTAAACTTATATATTATTGCAAGTGTTTTCTTTCTTACTATTCTACCAGCATCATTATTGTTTATCTCTTTGTTGGTGTTGAGTTATTCTACGTCAATATGAAACATATTGTGTTCATTCAAAAATTGTGCTGCTTGCGCGGAGATAGATAGATGTTTATGTTTATAATGAATAAAAAATATGCTCTTACTGAAGAGGCAAAGAGAAAAGCGTAATTAATTACTTGAAAAAATGCTCCCTCTCTCCTCTCTCTTTTCGCCTCACTATCTTTTCCATAAGAGATAAAAATGTTATTTTGAAGAGTATACTTGTATGCTATGTGGCAAAGGTAGTTTTACTTGTATGCTAGCTGTCTAGACCTTGAGATAACAAACCTTGGAAGAGGGTAGGACTTAAAGCTGCCTGAAGTTGAAGCTTCAACATATTTCACTTTGTGGCTAGAACTGAAATCCAAATGGCCCGAACAATGGTGTTTGCTTATTTTTTCTCTTTAGAGGATTAAGATCCCCAGGAAAGTGAAGTTCTTTACTTTGCAATATTTACATGGAAAATTTGACACATTGGACTGACTCTGTGGAAGACGGTAGAAAATTTGGGTCACATTCTTTGGAGATGTGAGTTTGCTAGATTTGTTTGGAATTACTTTTTATAAATGGTTTAATTCTACTAGCTTAACGTAGGGACATTAGTGATAGGATCAGGGAGGTCCTCCATCCACCCTTTTTGAGAGAAGGGTTGTTTTTTGTGGCTTGGTGGGGTGTGTGCTATTCTGCAGGTTCTCTTGGAAGAAAAGTGTTTAGAGAGTTGGAGAGTGGATCCTAGTGATGTTTGGTTTCTTATTAGATTTCAAGTTTTCCTCTGGGCTTCAATTTCGAAGATCCTCTGTAGCTATTCCTTAGGTATTTTATAGTTGGAGCCCCTTTCTTTAGTTGTTTTCTGGGCTTAGTTTTTGTTTATCCTGATTTCCTTTTTCTTCCTCTTTTCTCTCAATAAAAGGGGTTGTTATCATTATTATTATTATTATATATATAAAGAAATATTTTTATGTTCTGAGTTGCCATGTATTTCTTGTCTCCTTTGTACGATATTGGTTGCATTCTCTTAGAACTTTCAAGGGTGAACATATGAATAACCATTTCTAACATCAGGTATAATTTCTGCAGCTGACCGGCAGAGTGGAAGAAAAAAGAAGATGGTCTGAGGGAATACATCAGGCAGTAGAGGCCAAAGAAGGTCTGAAGATTCAGGTATTTTATCATTTTCTATAAGAGTTCTCAGAAAGACAAGAAGACATATGCTGTTGATTTAGTCTAATTTTGTGTACTATTTTCAGGCTGATTCAGTTATAGTGGCACAAATCACGTATCAGTCGCTATTCAAGCTCTATCCAAAGTTATCAGGGATGACTGGAACTGCAAAAACTGAGGTGGGCATTGATGTAGATGAACTGAATTTGCTCTTGTATGTTCTTGTTTAGTCATTTTGGCAATAAAGAGTATTTGTTATTTCAGGAGAAGGAGTTCTTGAAAATGTTTCAGACACCTGTAATTGAAGTGCCCACAAATTTGCCAAACATACGTAAAGATTTACCTATTCAAGCTTTTGCTGTAAGACTTTAATACTTTTTTAATAATCTTTAACCTTCCCATATAGTTCAATTTTTCACTTTGACCCTCTCTGGTCTCTCTTTTTGTTAGACTGCCAGAGGAAAATGGGAATATGCTCGCCAAGAAGTTGAATACATGTTCAGACAAGGCCGTCCTGTTTTAGTTGGAACCACCAGGTATTTTCTACTCATCTTTTTATTCTGGCCAGTGTGGCATGTAAAGTTTGACCCTAATTGAATCACACATATACGTTTCTCAAACAAAGCCCCCTCATTTTTACATTAGGATTTTCATTTAGATTTACTAATAGCGTGGTTGATTTGATGTCCTTCCTGGTAGTATATAGAGCTACTAATGCCATCTGTTAATGATCTTTGGAATTTTGAAATCACTAATAAAGCTACTATATAGAGTTTCTTATAAAAAAAAACAGTAAAGCTAGTTTATGGAGCTACCTTGACTGAAGCCGCAAAGAGGTTGCATTTCAAGGAGCTAGGGAGGTAACCCAAATGCCTAGACCCTTTACTTTCTTGATAGAAAATGGCAAGGCCTTGACGGTCATGTTTAATTGTGCTTCAGGTCCAGTCCTAGAAAAATGCAAGGAAGACCTTATACTCCTAAAAAGAAGGGACAGGAAGTAGAGAACTTTTCACCTGTTTACACTATCAATTATGAGAAAATTGGTGCACTCAAACTGTTGAAGGAAGCTCAGAGTAGAAGTATCTGGGCTTAGTGGAATGTCAAGGGGTTTGGGATCAGAAGAAAAAATAATTAAAAACTCTAGTGTTATTGATTTGGCATGGTTTTGTTTTCCTTCTAGAATCGGGGCTTAGAAGGTGAATAAGAGTTTGGTTGAATTGATGGAGTTATAGGAACATCAGATGGCTTACTATTCGTTCTGTTGGTATTGCAAGGTGAATTGTTTCTTTCTGGAACGGGAAGTTCACCTTGGCCATCGATGTTTTCGATGTTGACGATTGACTTGGTGCACAATTCAGTTTGTTGGATCTCTAGTATCTATGGTCAAGTAAACACTTTTGACATGTGATGAGGCCTTCTCATCGTTCTAAGTCGAATTTAGTTGTCTATTGTAATTGTCGAATTTTGTTGGGGTGTGACGGGGGTGCTATGAGTGTTTCAACTTAGTTGAGGTAACGGGGTGCACTTGTTGATCTTTAGTTCTAGTGCTTGTTATTATTGTTTCTTTGGAATTCGAAAATTAGGATTTTTTCACTTATCAACGAAAAGTGTTGTTTCGTTTAAAAGAAACACTTTTGGACAGAAATCACAGTGTTTGGTGCGATGGCGAAGAATTCAATATTAGATGGATGTGAGAAAATCTTCATGTCGTCATGCATCCAAAAATATGTGAAAGTTCAACCAACCATACGTCGAATCCTTCAGTGGGATGATCTTAATTTCTACTGACTTGGTGCACCATTGAGTTTGTTGGATCTCTGATCTCTGGTATCCAAGTATCCATGGTTGAAGAAACGCCATCAGGGGGAAATTTATAATTTCCGAGTGTTTGGTGCATTGGTGAAGACTTAATGCTTATTTGATAGGTGCGGGAAAATATCATGTCGCTGTGTAACCAAAATGCATGAGAAAGTTCAACCAACCTTTCAAGGCCCTCTAAGGATAATTCTCTTTCTAATGGGACCTTTACGAGGTCCAACACGAGAGAACAATTTTGTGTTTCCTCTTGTTGGTGGATTTGTTCTTTCAAATGATTGAAATAGTAGGGTTCATCTGTCCATTTGTTCCACGAAGGGAAGGAATATTGTGAGCATTTCTCCATCTGCACATAACATGATTTTTCACCTACCCCAAATCCTTATGTCTCCCTCATTCAGGTTTGAGGACTTGATTTAAGATTTGTTGAAGAACATTGTTCTCTCTCTATAATGAACCTGGATTAGAAAGGAAAACGATGGTCCTACAAATAATGTATCCTGTGGGATAGGATAGAGGAAGAGGTAAAATTTTTGAAAATTTTACATATTACTATTACTGTTTATTAACAATGGAGGGCCTTTCTTTATTAGTTCTCAGGGAGGGAGTTTCCTCTACCCTTGCCTTTGGCTGTTTCGTTGGCTCTTTTAATGAATATACTTCTCCGTTTCTTATTAAAAAAAAAGTTTTTGATTGTATCTGATTTATTTCTTACTTTTTGCTCAAAGAGAGTTTGTATCCTTCAACATACAATATTTTTTGTTCATTATTATCTATGGACTGATACTTATTTTTAATTGAATGTTTTGTTTCTTGTTGAAATGTATTTATAACAAGTTGATTTTTATTTTTTAAGAATTATTTTGAAGGTTATATTGTCCTTTTGTTTATAGGGAAGGGTTTCTAATTCACTTTTGGAGGCATTATGACTTATGAGTATATCTACCCTAATGTTTTCTCATTTCTTGATGCAGCGTTGAGAATTCTGAATACTTATCTGACTTACTAAAGGAACGAAAAATTCCCCACAATGTCTTGAATGCACGGCCCAAGGTTAATGTCTTACCAACTAAAACATCATTTATCAACTTTTGTAAATCCTATACTAAAACCCTTTTGCCTTCCTATTTCTTCCATTTACCCAGTATGCAGCCAGGGAAGCTGAAACTGTTGCACAAGCTGGAAGGAAACATGCCATCACCATTTCAACAAATATGGCTGGAAGAGGCACTGACATAATTCTAGGAGGAAACCCAAAAGTAGGTATACAAGTGAAACCGGTTTTTTATGTCAGTTTAAGAAAACTGTTCATAAGAAAAAAAAATACAACCTTCTGTTTCTTTTCATCAATTCAATTCAATGAAAAAGTCTTGTTTCCTTTCTAAAAAAAAAAAAAAATACAACCTTCTCTTTCTTATAAAAATTAGGTATAGGGAAGTATCTCCCTTTCTACAACTACAAGTTGCTTCATTTTTTAATCTATTTTAATTAACTATTTTTTATAAAACTCGTCTAATACTTGAAGATGCTTGCAAAAGAAATTATAGAAGACAGCCTGCTTTCATTTCTGACAAAAGAATCTCCTGATTATGAAATTGACGGTGAAGAACTTCCAAGGAAGGTAATTTACAATGGTTATTTTACTTTTGTGAAGCTAATGTGCGAATTACGTATCTAATTTACATTGTTTTGTAGGTCTTGTCCAAGATAAATGTTGGATCTTCGTCATTAGCTTTGCTAGCCAAGACAGCTTTAATGGGTTTGTCATCTCTTAAAATACTTGATCTCAGGAATCATTTTAAATGATATGACTGTACGTTTATTACGAGTGATGCAAGGATACTGAACTCTTATGCTCTGTCTTATGAATTTTCCAGCTAAATATGTATGCAAAAATGAAGGTAGAAACTGGACATATAAAGAGGCAAAATCCATAATCTTAGAGTCGGTGGAAATGAGCCAGTCTATGAGTTTCAAAGAGTTAGAGAGGCTGGCTGATGAACAGATTGAGACATACCCTCTTGGCCCCACTGTAGCACTTGCCTATTTGTCAGTTTTAGAGGATTGTGAAGTGCACTGTTCCAAAGAAGGGGCTGAAGTAAAAAGGCTTGGAGGTCTTCACGTTATAGGAACATCTTTACACGAGTCCCGGAGAATTGATAATCAGGTTGGCCTTCCCTCTGAAATTTCGTTTGTCTTATCACAATGATTTTGTTGCAAAACTAGGAGATTCTATACCCAACATATGATTTGGTCCATGTGATTATGATTATAACTAATTTTGCACATGACTGTCTATTGGAGCTACTTTATCTTGGAGCTTTGTTGGGTATTTAGCTTCGGGGAAATAACAAAAGTTTTAGAGAGAGGGCAACGGGTCCATGGAGGAATTTTGGAATGACATCAGACTAAATACCTCGTTGTGGGCTTCTTTTATTAAGCTCTTTTTTCATTACTATGAGCCAAATCTTTTTCTTATTCTCTTAGATTGGAGTCCTTCTCCGTAGTTAGTTGGACTCTCTTTGTTGGTTGTATTTATAAGCCCTTGTATTCTATTTCATTTTTCTGCATGAGAGCTCAAGTTGTTATACATAAACACAGGTGCTAGTATATTTAACTGTGTAAAACTAACTCAGAGTCATACCTTTTCTTGTCTGTGCGGCTTAAAACTGCTGTAATATGATTCTGGAAGTCTTTGTTTGGTTCCTGGTCACCCATTTATTCATGACTTTCTTATCTCAATCCCTCTGGAACACACCTTTCAAAGGGGACAAGAAGCTGATTGCAGGGGTGGGTGGGCGCTATCTTATTGGGCTTGTGGAATGACTAAAATAGGAAAGTGTTTAGAGGTGTGGGTAAGGATCCTTTGATGTTTTGTCCCTCTTCGTTTTCATGTTTCTCTTTGGTTTTGATTTCGAAGGATTATCCTATAGGGCCATTAGGCGTTTTGTTGCATAGCTGGAGCCCCTTTTGATAGAGGGTACTCTCCTTTTTTGAGGGCTTGATTTTTTGTATACCCGTGTATTCTTTCATTTTTTTCTCAATGAAAATTGTTTTCACTAAAAAGAAAAAAAAGGGTTAAGCTGATCTGGTTCGCCATCAGGGCCTTTCTTTGGAGTTTCTGGTGAATGGAATTCTTGGGTTTTCATCAAATGGAATCTTCATTTCATTGGATTTTGCATAGTATTCCCTTTATAGTTTTTTTTGGTGTAAATGGTCATCACACTTCGCAGTTTGTGGTTACTCTCTTGCTACTCTAGTCTCAAATTGGAAATTCTTTTGTAACCACATTGGGTAGTTGGAAGTTATTTTATTTGATTTATAATTTCATTCATTTTTTTTTTTTGAAATGGAGACAAACCACTTTATTAATAATAATAAATGAGACTAATGCTCAAAGTACAAGTTCATTCATTAATTAAATGACTTTTTTTTCAAATAAAGGAACCAGCAGTTTGTTGATAACTATTTCATCGTCTTGATCTTCAAATTTGTAGTTCCTACTTTTTTATTATTTTCCTACGGGAAGAGAGATTTCATTTTTGCACTTGGATCTTGATCTAAATGGTCATGATATCTGATAGCTTCGTGGGAGAGCAGGAAGACAAGGAGACCCTGGATCAACCCGGTTTATGGTCAGGTAGAATACTATCCCATGATACAAAAGAGCATGTTGTCATACCGCCTGCCTATAAATGTGCACCTCATTTGAAATTTTTAAATACGTAGATCAATTCTAATGGGATGAGTTCTAATGGGATGATAGACTGAAGCCAAGATTCTTGGTTTGAATCAAATTTTGCATCCGAGAGTGAGCTTAGCTCAGTGGTGATTGATACAACCTTCTTCCCTCAAGGTTGAAGGTTCAATCCTACTAAAAGAGATCAAAATTTTGCATCCATTTTTGTTGTTCTATGATAATATAAGAATTTTGTTGTTTATTGTACCAATATAACGGTGCTGATCTGAGAG
The DNA here is from genome assembly GCF_000004075.3 of Cucumis sativus. Lineage (NCBI taxonomy): Eukaryota > Viridiplantae > Streptophyta > Magnoliopsida > Cucurbitales > Cucurbitaceae > Cucumis > Cucumis sativus. The sequence goes on from NC_026658.2 coordinate 4,143,208, forward strand.
TATTGATTGATTCATAGAATGCATTAACCCTAACTTTAAAGAGCGTGCTTTTTAAGCTACTAAATAGGTGCATGTTTATCTTGAACTGAGCTTGCTGTAGCTATAATTCATGTCCTATAAATTTTGGCAGCTTGCAAGATGAGATGTTTCAAAAGTTCAATTTTGATACAGAATGGGCTGTGAGACTCATTTCTCGAATAACTAATGATGAAGATATTCCAATTGAAGGTGATGCAATTGTGAAACAGGTAACAGTTGCTTTGCTATAATCTTTAATTTTTTAAATCATCCTTTTCATGAAAATAATGGATTCTGTTATTAATACACTGTATTTATATTGTTTTAGCTCTTGGCCCTACAAATTAATGCAGAGAAATACTTCTTTGGTATACGGAAGAGCCTAGTTGAATTTGATGAAGTGTTAGAGGTCAGTTCTGAATGGAGGCTAAGTTTTTGTTGGAACTTTTGTATTAACTGATTAGCCCATATAATCAATTTCTATTTCTTTCTATCAATAACTGTTTCTTGTTAAAAAAAAAAAAAACACAGAACTGATTATCCCACTTACTCCTTGGAGGATAGGATATGCAATGCTGGCTTCAAAGAGACTGTATTTAGTAATACCATCCTGTTATCGTCATCAGTTAACCAAATATTGTTGTTGATTTTCCCTATAATACTTGCAGAAAAATATTGAGTTGAACTAGCATTGGCTTGAGAAATTATACAACAATCTATTGGTGACTGATGGAATGTTTTGTTTTCACCAGGTGCAGCGCAAGCATGTCTATAACCTTCGACAGTCGATTTTGACTGGCAATAATGAAAGTTGTACTCAACACATATTTCAGTGAGTGTACTTCTAAACGTGAATGGCTATGCTGTTGCAATTCGTCTAATCGGCTAACTCAGAAAATAACTAAATATTTGAATGCATTTTCTAGCTTGTTGATTATTTCAAAAGTTGTCAGCAGCTATCCATATTTTTTATCCTGTGTATAGAGTTGAAATTTAGGCATACGCTATTGTTGAATATTAAGTCTTATAGCTTGGATTATGTGAGAACGGGGTGGCAAACAAGAAGAATCTTAAATGCATCTTGATTTGTGAATTTGATTTTTTTCAATTGTTTAAATCTGAGTTCATGTAAGTAGCTTGTATGTTCTTAAAGTAAATTTGACTGCTAAAGGAATTCATGTCGGACAGTAACAGGACAAAATGCTTGGTTCGTTAGATACTTAGACACCTCATACCTGTGAGCTAACCTCAAACTAACTATTGTTTGTTTTTGAATAATCTATTAATAGTAGCCGGTTGGATTGGAACGACAATCAATTTTCCCCATCCGCAACTCAAGTTTTTTTCTGAATGGGTCTACTACTAGTTGTAGAAAAACCACTCGTTAAAATATAATTAACAGCCCAAGTAAGAAAGTTGAATGGTTTGATCTTCATTGCACCGACTATTAATAACCAACTAAGAAAGGGAAAACAGCATTAGTTTCCATTAGGTTTCTGCTCAGTTTTTGTCAATGTTTGTGCTAAATTGTACTTGTTTATAGGTATATGCAAGCTGTGGTTGATGAGATTGTCTTTAGTCATGTGGATCCAAAAAAGGTAGTGTATTCATCTTTTCATTGAAGATTTATGCTTGGCTGTATAACATTTTCATCTTTTAAATAAACTTCTTCGTATGGCAGCATCCCAGAAGCTGGAGATTGGGTAAACTTGTGCAAGAGTTTAAGACAATCGGTGGGAAAATTTTGGAGGGTAAGTTAATATCTTGTAACATTCTCTGATTCTTGATTTTCTTATTCCTATCGAGTTCAACCGTAGATGTTTTTGTGCAGACTTGGGCGCAGAAATCACTGAGGAAGGACTGTTAAAAGCCATTATGAAATTACATCAAACGATCTCTACAGATGTTTGCAACTTGAACCTTCCTGAAATGCCAAAACCTCCTAATGCCTTCAGAGGGATTCGCATGAAAAATTCTTCATTGGAACGCTGGCTTTCAATCTGCTCTGATGATTTGACACCGTGAGTATGCGACATTGAATTCTATGAATAGCTTATTTTTCTCTCTGAATTTTATTTATCCATCAATCCTACTTCATAATTGCATTAATGTTTTACTTCAAATGCAGAAATGGCAGGTACAGAATGATTGCTAACCTACTTCGCAAATACCTTGGGGATTTTCTGATTGCTTCATATTTAAATGTCATTCAAGAATCTGGTTATGATGATTCGTATGTGAAGGAAATTGAGGTAGGGTCCTGGTCCTTCAAGTTCACTTTCTGATGTGTGTATATATATGTTTTATCATATCTTATCAATTAAAAAACAAGCTTCAATATGGAAATGGAACTACAAAGGAGGGCCTCCAATAAATGGGCCAAGCCAAAGGGGGAGTACAAAGGCTTTTGTTTTGGGAATAACAAGGGACAATTTAAAAAAAAAAAAAAAAAAAAGAATTGGAGCCTAGAGGAGAACATTAAAATACACCACCTCTCACACAATTTCCCACGAACTATCTACCCACAACCGTCTTTCTAGCCTTGTTAACCAGCTAATAAATTCGGCCTCAATATTTTCTTTTATATTCACTAGGTTTGGGATGAGAGATTTGCAGTGTGCTTGCATTACTCCAAGGTAGTTATGAGATGTCTTTGTCCCACATTGGTTAGAATGGGATGGCCAATGTGGTACTTAAGCAGCTTGGCTCTCCCAGCCCAATAGTTGGCTTTTGAGGTGTAGTTCTCCAAGGTGCTTTAAGTACCTAACAAAAAGCTTTTGATCATTTAGGACAAAAACATTTCAATGGCAGTTGATAATGGACTTAACATTAACAACTGAAAAAGTCTCTTTAAATCATGTTATCTTATTAAGTGCTACTGATTTTTTCATTAAATTATCTCTCCCTTTTCTTATGTCCGTATTTTTGTTTGAACGCAGAGAGCTGTTCTTGTGAAGACTTTAGATTGTTTCTGGAGGGATCATCTCATAAACATGAATAGACTCAGTTCTGCGGTATATAAGTACTTTTTTACTCTTTCATTTGTTCCAACAACGTTTTAGTTATGCGTAATCTTACATGGAACATGACAGGTAAATGTGAGAAGCTTTGGGCACAGGCATCCTTTAGAGGAATACAAGATTGATGGTTGTCGATTTTTCATCTCAGTGCTGAGTGCAACACGAAGGCTCACTGTGGAATCACTCTTGCGTTATTGGTCATCCCCAATGGAGACTCAAGAATTAATTTTTTGATCATTCAGTAAAATTTTCATGCTATGTAGCAATTACCTCCTGATTACTATCAGCCCACCATATGCTTTGAAGCCCATACATTCTTCCACCTCCCTAATCAAAGCCAAGGGGTGCTTGAGTTGATGCAAGTTGAAAGTTAAGTGTCCCTCCCTGTTCTCTTATGAGCCTTCTCACTCTTGCATCATCTTTAAATAGCAGCTGCATCTTGGTGATTCGAAGATGTTTTAACTGATGAGTTAATAAAGCATTGGCGCAACCGAAGCATTGGCGCATCCCTGTTCTCCATACATGTTTTGTTTACCATTATTCATCCATATGTTGTATACTTGTGAAGTTATTTATATTGAACCTGGATGGACGCTTTGGAGTAGCACGCAGGGCGGCTTCATAACGATCCTGAAGAGGAGTTTCTGTCAGTCAAGTTAAAGGGACTTTTCTTCTTGATCATGTAATGCATAAGTACATTCCACCAGTCTAATGACTTATTTACTTGTAATGAAGAATAAAGGGGAGTAGAGGTTTTTCTTTACGTATGTAACAACTTGTCATATTTTCCAACGGCAATGTAATATTATTAAGAAAATGCATTTTGTTATATCGTTAGTTGTCATTGAAATTTGTAGTGATCCATTCAAGAGGAATTTATTTATGAAATAACTTAGACTATATTCTTCAACTTCCATTTTATTTCTTCACTTCTAGAATTAGTTCTTTTAAAGGCAAATGTTTGATCTCAAGTTGAATTTTTACATTAGTAATTCTTTAAAATGTATAATAAATTAGTAGCAACTTAAAGTTCTTTCTTTGATGATTTTTTTTCTCCTCTATATTTCTATTAATTCATTGCGTTAAATTGAGAAATTAGTCCTCTGGATTTTTATATTTTTTTATATAAATAAACAGTTAGAGAGTTTTATTTTTAACTATGACTGATTTTCAATAAATTGGACATAATTTTTTTCTAAAAGGTAAAAATATTAAAATGTGATGAAAATTTATAAAATCACATGAAGATAAAAGGTTAAAATTAAGAAATTATTTTACATCATAAAACTTTCGATAATATTTACAAATATAGTAAAATATAGATTGCTATAGATCAAGATACACTATTCTTTGTGATTATTGAATTTATGTCTCAATATAGATAAACACAAATAGTAGTCTATCGATATAAATAAACACAAATAATAATTTATATTGGTTGTCTATCTATTCGTGGTAGATAGACAATGATATTTTGTTATATTTATAATAACTCTGAAATTTATGGAAACTACGTATCAAACAAATATGAATATTGATGGACCAAGGTAAGTAAAACATAACCATTAGAAAAATATATAGTACTTCTTGAGTTGCACCATAATTTTAGAGTTCATCTAAATGGTGAGTCGAAAGCATTTCAAAAGTTGTTGGATTGCAATTTTTTTAAAAAAATAAACTATATATTTGTTTTATATTTTCTTTTCTTTTATGATCGATAGGAATGAATAAAAATGATGTCATCTAAGTATTAACTCTAAGAAATTTTTCTATCATAACTTTTATTGAAACCAATAATTTAGCAAATGATCTTAACTTTATGATCAATACTCAACAGACACCAAAAACAAAGATTTTTTTAGAACATTACATCACATGATTAAATACGAGCATATGATAGAAAGAGCAAATTAAAATGAAACTTGTTTGATAAAATTTACCAACACTCATAGAATTTTATGTCAACTCGTAGCCTAAAATAGACTTCTCCTTCAAAAGCATCAGTCATTATGGTAGCAACACCACGGTGCATAAAAAAGTCTCCCGTGCCGCCGACGACAGAGATATCTCTAGTTTTCACCAGAATTGGGTCAGCTCCAACGAAGTTGATGGTACCTTTATATGCCGTGTAGTTTAGAGAAAAGGAAAAGGCAAGCCATACCGTGAAAGTGTTTTTCGTGTCATAAATGTACATCCCTTGAGCTCGACCTACCGGATTCGAGTGAAGATTGTTGTCCAAAGTAATGGGATCGTCGAAAACAACTATGTTTCCAAAGCGAAACTGTGGTGCTAAAATGGTTAAGTTTGCACCTTCTGGGGCTGCAACGATGGCGGAAGTTGCATTCTTGGCATTCTTTCCGTTGTAAAGAACGTCATGAAAGTAGAGAACCAACTGTTTACAAGGCTTGTGTTTTTGCTTTTTCACCATAGGTAAGGCCGAGCATGAAGAAGAAGAGAATAAGAACAAAGCCAAAACAGTGATAGTAATACAATTTTTTGTTGAGAAAGCCATTGAAGATTTTTGGTTAAAATTCAAATTTTTGTTTCACTAAGTGAAGTGTAAGGAAAGTAGGTTTTGAAGTGATTTTTTCTTGGTTCATCCATATGACTTTATATAAAGCAACCAAAAAAATGAATTTGTTTTAATTAATTGTTATTATTATTTTAAATTTACAATTCTCACAAGTAAGTAATTGACTTCTTAGTTAGCAGAGGAGGAGATGAATTCAAAGTATTAGTTGGTTAATATTATTGTAAATAGAGTTACTTTTACGTCACAATACATTTACATAATTGAGTTGGCATGGTTGGTTTAAGATTAAATACATTATTGTCATATACTTTGAACCATTAGCAGGAAACTTGATTTTAACATTTGAATAAATCGACAAATAAGAAAAAAAATGTTCATTCGATAATGAAAATTTACATTAACATGAGTATATAAACTGAAACATCTCTCGATTGATAAAAGAATAATCACACTTTCTTTAAGGATATAGACTTTTGATTTAAGTTTAGTCGTTTATGATCGTTATATTTTTTTCCAAACAAATATACAAGTATTTACCATTATTGTTACACTATTACAAAGTTAATTAATGCTCTTTTTGACTAAAGTTGAGGAATATTAATGGACCTATATGCAATTATTTGTTGATTTATTTGACTAAAAGGGAGGAATGTTATGGGACCTATTTGCATGCATTGGTGAGCAACTCAAAGAGAATTTTCTAGTTAAGCAATAATCTATTCAATTGTTAATTGAAAACTCTTTCTTTTATAAGATTGGAATTCCCTCCCTAATTAATTTAATCACTCAATTACAAACATATCTTCACTACCATGAGTTTAATAGATTGACTGTGACAAACAACTATTTGTATAATGATAGAAATAAATAACAGTCTATCAATTATCAATAAAACAAAATAAATATAGAACATCACAAATAAGTTGTGATATTTTGATATATTTGTAAATATTTTGATTTATACTACTACGTAATTAAATTAGTTTTTGTTTTTTTAGTATTTGATTAAGAATTTTTTTATTTAAGAAATATAAACATCTAAATTATTTTAAGAAATAGAGGAATTTAGATTATTTGATTTTTAATTTAGAATAAAAGAAAAAGGTTTGAATTGAGTGTATAATTTGGGTTAGGTGAATTATGATATGATTTTCTAATTGGTGGGTGATTGTCTAACCCTAACTCTCACAAAATAATGTGTTTGTTGAAATTATAGTTGGATAGGAAAATAGTTTTTTAGGACACTTTTCAAAATAATAAAATAAATTAAAATATTTATAAGTGATAGTAAAATTTTGGATTCTATCGTGTTCTATCACGTATATCAAACACTATCAGTGATAGAATTTGCTATAAGTTGTAAATATTTTGTAAAATCTACTATTTTTTAATTTTTAATTTTTTTTTTTGCCTTTCTGTTTTTCAATTTTCATGCATTCAATTATGAATTATTTTATAATCTTAAGGGGTCGTTTGGCTAAGGGTTATCTGTATTGGGTTAGAGTTATGATAACTAACCTTTGTTTGGGAAGGATTATAATAAACCTTTTCCCTCTCTCTTTTTTCTCGATCCCTTTTCAACTACTCATAAACCTACATTTTCAAATCTCTATATTTTTATTATTAAAAAAATATACTCTTTTATTTATCAAATGCTATTTGTTTTTAACTAATTTAATACTCTTAAAAGAATATTATTTTTAATTTATTTTATTTACGAAATTAATTTTAATTAAATACTAATTATAATTAGTTTATGCATTTAGCCCTAGTATTGAACTTTTTTTTAAATTTTATTATTTCGTGTCTTTTATTTATTTTTCTTCCTTTTTCATCTTTGAATATTTTATATAAACTGCTTTGGATGAATTTAAGTTAAATAAATTTCTAAAAAATGAGTTTTATTAAATTTATATAAAAGCAAAATAAAATCAAACGAGACGATTTGATATTAAATTAAATAACTTTTGAATCCTTAAATAACTTAAAATTTGTATAACAAATATTTTTTTTTTTGAAAGTTTAAACTTTGAATATATAAGAATTTTCTTTTTAAAAAATCAATTTAATGGCAAGATTTGATTTAACATTTTTTTATTTAAATTTTGAATCTAATTTTTTTATCAAATTATGCTCATACCTTTCAAAAGGTACTTTTTGTTTTCAAATGGTTACCTGGTTTATGATCGTACACCAAATATAAAAGATATATTTTTATTATCTTTTCTTTTTCAAACTGTTATTTGTTATTTGATTGGTCAAGATCGTGTACCAATATAAAATATCTTTAAAAAACATTAGATATTGATACTTCGTTTACAAATATAAATGGTTATGTAATAAAGGATAGTCAAATCTAAACGATACTTATCAAAAAAAATGAAGAAAAAAAATCGTTAAACAATCAAACTTAAACGATCATATAACAAAGAATAGTCAAATCTAAATGATCACATATCAATCTTAAAAAAAAAGTCATTTAGATTTGGGTAACCAAATATAAACGATGAAATTTTTAAAAATAGAAGAATTGACAAACTTTTTACTAACTATGACAGAATTTTAACATAAGCCCAAAATTGACAAACACTTTGTTATATTGTTAGTTGTCATTGAAATTTGTAGTGATTCATTCAAGAGGAATTTATTTATGAAATAACTTACTATATTCTTCAACTTCCATTTTATTTCTTCACTTCTAGAATTAGTTCTTTTAAAAGCAAATGTTTGATCTCAAGTTGAATTTTTACGTTAGTAATTCTTCAAAATGTATAATAAATTAGTAGCAACCTAAAGTTGTCTCTTTGATGATTTTTTTTCTCCTCTATATTTCTATTAATTCATTGTGTTAAATTGAGAAATTAGTCCTCTGACTTTTTTTTAAAATAAATAAACCGTTTAGAGAGTTTTATTTTTAATGAGGACTGGTTTTCAATAAACTGGACATAATTTTTTTCTAAAAAGTAAAAATGTTAAAATATGATGAAAATTTATAAAATCATGCGAAGATAAAAGTTGTTTGAGTTAAAATTAAGAAAAAATATTTTAAATGATGGAACTTTTAAAAATATTTACAAATATAGTAAAATATAGATTGTTATAGACTAAGATATACTACTGATCGTGACGATTGTAAATATTTTAGTTTATTTTATTATATTTCAAATAACTCTAAAATTTATGGAAACTATGTAGCTAAATCCAAACAAAAATGAATATCGATCGACTAGATCACTAAGTAAAACACCACCATTAGAAAAATATACAGTACTTCTTGAGTTGCAACTTTTTCGTAGAGTTCATCTAAATGGTGAGTCAAGAGCATTTCAAAAGTTGTTGGATTGCAAACTTTTTTTGAAAGAAGAAACTATATATTTGTTTTATATTTTCTTTTCTTTTATGATTGAAAGAAACGGATAAAAATGATGTCATCTAAGTATTAACTCTAAGAAATTTTTCTATCATAACTTTTATTGAAACCAATAATTTAGCAAATGATCTTAACTTTATGATCAATACTCAACAGACACCAAAAACAAAGATTTTTTTAGAACATTACATCACATGATTAAATACGAGCATATGATAGAAAGAGCAAATTAAAATGAAACTTGTTTGATAAAATTTACCAACACTCATAGAATTTTATGTCAACTCGTAGCCTAAAATAGACTTCTCCTTCAAAAGCATCAGTCATTATGGTAGCAACACCACGGTGCATAAAAAAGTCTCCCGTGCCGCCGACGACAGAGATATCTCTAGTTTTCACCAGAATTGGGTCAGCTCCAACGAAGTTGATGGTACCTTTATATGCCGTGTAGTTTAGAGAAAAGGAGAAGGCAAGCCATGCCGTGAAAGTGTTTTTCGTGTCATAAATGTACATCCCTTGAGCTCGACCTACCGGATTCGAGTGAAGATTGTTGTCCAAAGTAATGGGATCGTCGAAAACAACTATGTTTCCAAAGTGAAACTGTGGTGCTAAAATGGTTAAGTTTGCACCTTCTGGGGCTGCAACGATGGCGGAAGTTGCATTCTTGGCATTCTTTCCGTTGTAAAGAACGTCATGAAAGTAGAGAACCAACTGTTTACAAGGCTTGTGTTTTTGCTTTTTCACCATAGGTAAGGCCGAGCATGAAGAAGAAGAGAATAAGAACAAAGCCAAAACAGTGATAGTAATACAATTTTTTGTTGAGAAAGCCATTGAAGATTTTTGGTTAAAATTCAATTTTTTGTTTCACTAAGTGAAGTGTAAGGAAAGTAGGTTTTGAAGTGATTTTTTCTTCGTTCATCATATGGCTTTATATAAGGCAACAAAAAAATGAATTTGCTTTAATTAATTGTTGTTATTATTTTAAATTACAATTGTCAAAAGCTCACCAACAACTCAAGTAAGTCATTGACTTCTTGATTAGAGGAGAAGAGATATTCAAATGTATTACTTGGTTAATATTATTGTAAATAGAGTTACTTTTACATGAATAATACATTTATATATATTTAATTTAAGATTAAATACATTATTTAATGTATATAATGATCACATATTTATTGTCATCTACGCTTTGAATCATTAATGGTAAACATCTCTCGATTGATAAAACAATAATTACACTTTCTTTAAAGACACTCACTTTTGACTTAGTTGTAGAAGATAAGAATGTAACGCGGTCCGATTCAAAACGTTTTTTTTTTTCTTTTTTTCTAATAAGAAGAGATATGTATGTTTTGTTTGGAAGAAAATAATGATCACGAAGGATGGAACTTAAATCCATCAAGTAATTACCACTATTTTTTTTTCTATAATGCTCTTTTGACTAAAGATCAGAGATATTAAAGGACCTATATGCAATTATTTATTGATTTATTTGACTATAATGGAGGAATGTTATGGGACCTATTTGCATGCATTGGTGAGCAACTCAACATCTTTTGACTGCCTTTTATTAAAATATCCATAGATTGACCTCTAGAGAGGATTTTTTAGTTAAGCAATCTATTCAATTATTAATTGAAAACTCTTCTTTTTTATAACATAGAAATGCCCCTAATCCATTAATCACTCAATTACAAATCTATCTAAATTTAATAGATTGATTGTTGATAAATAACTATTTGTATCATGATTGAAACAAATGATATATTTGTAAATATTTTGATTTATTTTGCTAGGTAATTAAATTAGTTTTTGTTTTTTTGGGTATTTGATTAAGAATTTTTTTAATTAAGAAATATAAACATTATTGTAAGAAATAGAGGAATTTAGATTATTTGATTTTTAATTTAGAATAAAGGAAAAAGTTTGAATTGAATGTATAATTTGAAGATAGGTGAAGGGTTAGGTGAATTATGATATGATTTTCTAATTGGTGGGTGATTGTCTAACCCTAACTTCTCACAAAATAATGTGTTTGTTTAAATCATAGTTTGGTAAGAAAATAGTTTTTTTTTTTTTTTTTTTTTTGCCTTTCTGTTTTCCAATTTCGATGCATCCAATTATTAATTATTTTATAATTTTAAGTGTTTACTTACTTCTAATTTCTACTTTTTAAAAGTTAATTATAATTAATATTTTTCTCCATTTTCATTCAACAAAGTAGAAGTGTAAGTTGGTTATTTATAAACTCACATTCAATAATCAATTGAATTCACATCATAATCAGATGGAACCCTTAAATTTATGTTAATTTTCTTTAATTCAATTTCAAAAGTATATATTTCAGTTTTTTCTAACGTTTTAGTTTCCTTAAATTTTTAAATTAAAATATAATATAACTGTGTAAAACGGTTGAAAATATTTATAAACAAAGTTACAATTTAGAAAAATCTTCATAAATATAACAAATCACTCTTCTTCTTCTACAATTCTACTTTTATTTTTTTTTTCAAACGGTTATTTGGTTTATGATCGTGTACAAAATACAAAATATATATATATATATATATTTTCAAACGGTTATTTGGCTGTTTAAGATAGTGTACCAATCTAAATCTAAAAGATCTTAAAAAGAACATTGGATATTGGTATGTCATTTACAAATCTTGATAGTCAAATCTAAACGATCTTGTACAAAAAAAAAATTGAAGAAAAATATCCTTAAACAATCAAACCTAAACTATCATATAGCAAAGAACAGTCAAATCTAAATGTTCACATACCAATTTTTTTAAAAAAAGTTATTTAGATTTGGATAACTAAATATAAACGAAAGAATTTTTAAAAATAAAAGAATCGACAAACTATTTATTGTGTATAGCAAAATTTTAATCCAAACTCAAGTTGTATAACTAAAATTTTAACCTAAGTCCAAAATATCCATTTTTTTTTTGTTATACGACGTAGATACTTTCTATTTTCTTCTATTTATGTAAATTTTCTTATAAACGATTGTGTACCAAATATATTAGACACAAGTGACGACAACATTTTTTATATTTTCCAAGTATTTTGTCACTTCGTTATATTTAAAAAAAAAAACCCTAAAATTTATCTATGGCTAATGTTTGTGAACGATTAAAAATGCTTTTATTTAAGAATCGGATGATTTATAATTCATTAAATCAAAACTGAGTTTTATAATTATTTGTTCATTAAACTTTCAAGAGTGTAATCATTTTTTTTTAAGAAAAACATCCACATGTACTCTTAATTTTAAAAAAGTTATTTAAAAAGTTATAACCTAAAGGCCAATAGTTTTTCAATTGGCAAAACCTTTCAAATTGAGGATCAAAATTCATGCTTGCTTTCTTCTAAATCATCTTTTTCTCTCTTGAAAATAAGTTCAATCAACTATCATTAATAATGAATCAAAATTAAAGTCTAAATTAGTTGGTGGAAGTGGAATATAATATGGGAAAGACCTTAAATTTCTCCCCTTTTGGTAGGTTAATAGGGGGAATGAAATGTTTTCTTGGTGTTAAATTATTTAATGGTGGAGGATTTTGACGTTGACATTCATAAATTAACTATTGAAGTCGGTACCGTATTAATTTTGAAACGTTGTAGGAATTTAAACATATGATATCATAGATTAAATTATTCTGATACCAGCTTAAATCACTAATGAACGAATGAGAAAATTTTAATTATAACATCGTCTCTAAAAATATAAAAAGTTGTACATAAAAAAGATTCAAATTTAACGTAGCTTTTAAAATAATGAAAAATTAAAAGTCTCGTTTCATAACTATTTTGTTTTTGTTTTTATTTATAAATTTGACTTAAAAGCATTTGTGTAGCATAAAAGTTAAAAAGTAGAACAACGGTAAACATGTGTAAGAAAGCAGAAAGTAACTTTTTTTTAGATTGATGTAACATATAATTAATTTCTTCTAAACCATCTTTAAAATGCATGAACATCATATTTTTTCTTTAGAAAAAAAATAAAAAAGTTTTTAAACATGATGTTGGAGTAACTTTTAAGGGTTGAAAAATGATCTTAATGGCTTTTAATATTCAAATACCAAATGATAATAAATAATTAAGTAGAGGTGGATGCTAAAATCTTCTTTGTTCATATTTTGGATTTTAGTTTAAGTTGGTGGTTTGTAGGCACCACTCAGCTGTTTAGTCAAATAATCCCATTTATTAATCAGTGTTGTTTTTAAGATTTTTTTTTCCAATGTTATTTTTGTTCTTTCAAAATATCTTTTATCGATACAATTTGAAGTGTGAGATTTAAACCTAAGACTTCGTGTTCTCGACAACATAATAGATGTTAGGTAAGTTAAACTTATGTCAGTGCATTAATCGTTTTAGATGGGTTGATGTCCACTGTGCAACAATATTTTTCTCATGTTGGTTATTATAATAAATTTTCAGTTCCTTTTAGGTTGGTGTTAGTCTATTTTGAGTTTTTCTCCTTTTTTGTGTGTGCATATTTAAGAGAATGTTATTCTATTGTGAAGATGGTTGTTTTGAAGAATTTTGAGTTTTTTTTTTTTTTTTGTTGGTGTTGAAAATACAAATATGTTAATTATGTGATTGTGAAACTTTTGCTACTTTGAATTTGGAGTGTTTCTTTATATTTGTTGAATCATTGTACTAGAACTTGAGAAGAGATTCTCAACCGTGAGTGGAGCATAGGATTTTGAAGTGAGCAGTCTTCATTTCAAGTAAGAAAATATAGAACTTTGAGTTGAGAAGAGATCTCACAATCAGGAGAATACTAACTTGACCATTCAAGAATATTTTTGTATCTAAGAAGAGCTTAAATATGTGAAAGATGACGAGATCTCACGTTTAGAGGAGTCAGATTTTTCTTGAGAGCAGGTTATCCTTCTTTAAGTTGGATTATTCAAACATCACCCTAATTGTTATTTATTTGCAAACAAATACATTGTTATAATTGTTTGATTTTATATTAGCGAGATCTTTTTCCACATAAACACTATCTCCAAATATAGATAATATTTCATTGGATTGTCAAACTATATTATACTCTGGCGTGTTTATTTTTCACGTTCTTGAAATTGTGTTGGTATTTTATCATGAATTACGTAACTTTTATTTTAAAATTAAATTTAAATATAGTTGAAATTATAATAGACTGAAATAATTTAAATCCTTCCTTACCTTATTTTGGTAGTAAAATTTCTTTATAATTAAGTTACAAATTTTCAAATGAAACCATTACCCATGCATGTTTGATATTTACCAATAATGTTCATTCAAAAGATACTATTAGTAAAAAGAAAAACATTGCATAAACCAAAAGCTTTTAGAAGAGAAGTCCCCTTTAAGTTGTAACCCAGATTGATAATATCTAATGATTTAAAAATCTTTGCTATCTTAATTTTAGGTCAGAAAGCTTGTCTTTTAGAGATTCAATTAGACAATATTACCATATTAAAGATAGGTTAATGCTATTTGGAGCTTTAAGTAACACCAATCATATTTGAAAATTGAACCAAAAAAAAAATAGACATCTATTATGATTCACAATGATGCTCCTCTTCTATGTGCAACTAAAGAATGTAAACTGACTAGTTTTTACTCTCCTTTAAGTCAATCAACACACTACTTATGCTGATTCGGATTCTCCATCAGCAGAATCTGAAGCTGAATTCACGGGTAACTGGGAACGATATTGCTGTACCACCAAAACCGACGCTGTAATCGGGAAGTTCAGTGAAGTCAGCAGGTTCCCAACTGGACCAAGCTCCGGACAGTCGTTTCTGTTTAAGGCAAAACTTGAATTGAGACCCGGTGTTCGACCAACGAGATACAGATTGCAGTGTTTCAGCTCTTGTACTGTACTCATTGCTTCTGCAGCAGTTTTTATAGTTCTCTCTACATATGTGATGGAATCATTCTTGCTTGCATTGTGCCTGAACTCTGACAGAAATTCATCATCCTGAGGAACTGTCTTCGCCAAAGAATTCCCAACAGTATCAGCACTGGTTATCTCCCCAATGGGCTCGGGTTCAACAAAGAAATGAATAACCATCAACCTAATACCAGGGTGCTCGGCCATACGAACTCCAAAAGAAAGTGCTTCGCGATCATCTCCACCACCAAAGAACAGAACAGTGATGAAAAGTGAAACATTGCTTGACGAAACATGGGTTGTACCACCTAACCCACGATCAACAAAAATTCCAACTGAACATCGAGCATGCTCAAGAACATTCTGATTAACAACACGGATGCTGCTTCGAGTAGTCTCCAGTGAACCATCCACCCTCTGGTGCTTGTGGAATGGAAGAATTATGATTGCAGTTCTTTTCCTCTCAGCGGTGGCGCAAATGTCTTCATGTATATCAGACATGGAAGAAATCGCCGTCATTGGTCGGATGAATACTCTGCTCAGTTGTTGGTAAGCTTCAAAAGCGACAATAACATGGTTGGAATCCGACCTCTGTCCCTTATTCCAGAAAGGCAAACCATTTTTCCTGGCCTTGTGTACCATTAAAATGGCTGAGGATCTCTCGGACAGCTCCATGAGATGCATTGCATACACACAAAGTTCTTCTCCCTTCTCAGTTCCTCTCGAGGCCTCGAGCAGATTTATAATCGACGGAACATTTCCTGCACTATGGAAACACGTCAACATCCGAAGCTGTGTATTTTTGTTTTTCCGTTCGATTTTCCTATGTTTGTAATCTGCTATTTTGGCACTCCTTGCCGGCTTGTATACAGCAATGACAAGGGGAGTGGTAATAAAAGTAGTAAAAAGAGCCATTAGAATCATTATTGCAAAGGTCTGATCATTCAAAACCTGTAGAATCAAACAAAGAAGCAAGTCAGATTCCAAAACAAAAGAAAAACAACCATAAAAAAGTCCTTGACAAGTGAAAGTAGAGGCTTAAGATAACTTTACCTTTCTATCTTTACCAATATTGAGAACAATAAGCTCCACCAAACCTTTCGTGTTCATTAGAAATCCTAATGCGAGAGCCTCACGAACAGGTACTTTACAAAGAAGGGACACCAGAAAAGTGCCAAGGATTTTTCCGGAACAGGCAGTTACTATAACTAAAACTAGAAGACCCCATGATTGTGCTCCTTGAATTGTGGCTACATTAGTCTTCAATCCACTTGATACGAAGTAAAGAGGCAGGAATAGACTAGAAACAAGATCCTCTATTTTTTCTACCAAAGCACCTACTAATGGTCCATCCTTTGGAACTAATACTCCAACAACAAAAGCTCCAAACATAGCATGTATCCCAATAAAATCTGTGGCAAATCCAGCAGCTAGGACGATAGCTAATGTGGCACATATGTAGATTTCCCGTACAGGCTCCCCTTGAAAACATTGTTTGGTCATCCATTTGAAAACAGGGGATAAAATGACAATGGCAGCCACCACAAAGCCGCAGCCAGATAAAAAGACCCAAACTGCAGTCAAGGGAGATTTATCAGAACCCGATAACGCAATAGCAAGAGCAAGGAGGATCCAGGCAGCTACGTCATTTACTGCTGCAGCAGACATAGCCATCCTGCCGACATCAGTCGTCAGTAGTTTAAGCTCAGCAAGAATACGAGCTAAGACGGGAAAGGCTGTTATTGAAAGTGCAACACCCATGAATATGAGAAACGCAGAAGCATTTACACCTTTGGATATGGTTTCTCGGAGGACAAATGATGATCCAATTCCTAATGCAAAGGGAACACAAATTCCAGTTATAGCGATGCCAAAGGCCTTCTTTCCCGTACGACGTATTGACTTTAGATCTAACTCAAGACCCACAAGAAAGAGAAAGAATAACAATCCAATGTTTGCTATGGTATCTAACAATGTGATACTATTGGATGGAAATATCGTATGAAGAAAGTTCTTGTTACGTCCAAGAGCTGATGGACCTAGAAGTATTCCTCCCTGCCAAATTGTAATAAGAGTTAACTCAGAAGGGTGATCACTCTTTCAATTAATACCAGCTTCAATTTCAATTCTAGAGTAAAAGGCATTCCTCTAAGAAGAACTAACAGATCAATATGCAAGCATTATTATAGTTCATGCAACAGTCTACTACACAGAGATGTAAAAATATTCTAGACAACAGGCAAACATCTCGAAACGAAGACCTTTTGACGTTGCTTTAACGGCCTCAGAAGAAGAACAATGAGACTTACGATAATTTCTCCAATCACTCGCGGCTGTTTTAATGGCCTCAGAAGAAAAGCAAGCCCACGAGTAAGTGCGACTACCAAACATATCTGCAGAATGATAAGAGGGAGAGCGAAATCAAGAGGATTATCGCCTTGGAAAATGCCATTTGACGTTGCTTTCATAGGAGTCGGACATAAGGTCACTGCCGTAGCGTTTGAAGCCATTCCGTCACCCAAAAAATTACAAAGAACAGGTTACTTTAATCTCAGTTCCTATTCAAAAATAGGCTTCCTCTGCAATGTAAAAGTCTTCTACAGTCAGATTTGATAATCATAAAACAAAGAGCCTAGAACTGTAAAGAAAAACAGACAAAGAAAGAAAGAAGGAAACCAATCAAGCAAAGACATTTTCAGTATATCCAATGCTCAAACACGTATATAGACATACAAATAAGCCAATATATTCGATAGAACTGAAATTCCCCATCTGGGTTCATAAGAATTTAGCCGATTATATTACTTGGAACTAAAGAAAACGTCATTCACCAAACTTCGATTTAAATAAGAACCAAAGCAGAACCGCACAAAATGAATAAATAAAGGAAATAAAAGTTTGGTTTTAATCAGGCCTTGCCACTGAAGGAATAATTAAAACTTCGTCTTTTTGATGTGGGGTCATCAGTTCCAGCACCAAAGACCCAAAAAATTCTGAGAGCGATACTGCGATAGTATGTTCATAAAGCAGGTCATACAGCAAAGGAATCAATGTTTTAAGTACAAGAATAACAAATCTTGTGTACACTATTAGACATCCATTCTCAAACTCTACTAGTATTAGACCTTAGTGACAAGGAGAGATATAAACACAACGAAATCTTGAAGTGAAATCGCATACTCCAAAGAAACCCCCATTAACGAAGAACCAAATCATCCAAAACGAAGTCATATGAAACAAAAAAGAACAACATCAAAACAAAAACATCAGGAATCTCTAAAACAAACAAACCCCACAAAGAATGTGTTGATGAAAAGCAAAATCTCCAAGGTGGAGCCAAATTGAAAAGGTGGGAATGGAAACAGAACACAAGAAACAGAGCAAAAAGTTAAATACCCAGAAAGGTTTATGAATCAGAATGATGAAAAGTTGTGTGAAATTTGATTAAAGCGAAATCCATCATGCAATGAAAAGAAAAGGAAAGAAAAATGGTGGATTAGCTCTAGTACTGGGTGGGTTGATTGGGGTAGTAGAACAGAACAGAGGATTGAAGAAAAAAAATGCAATTACAGGTGAAGAATTACATTTGATATATAAATAAGAATGGGAGTGGGACCTGATCCTAAGAGGAAGATGAAGAAGGAAGAAAAGATCTCCATTGTCGTTTGAGTTTTGGAGTATGAACACTAATTATCGGCGCCGTTTGGGTACGGAGTCTTCCTTAAATTAATTACAAGTTTTTCAGGTTGTTTAAGTCTTTTAATTATGTTTAATTTTGTGTTTATCTCTAAATTTTAATATTTTTAATTATTTATTTTCAAACAAAGAATTCTAATTAGTTCCTCAAATTATAATTTTATGTTAAAAATAACTAATTAATTGATCTAGTAGTTATGATATTGGATGTAAATGTAAAGTCAAATTCTTTGATATTAGGCATAAAATAGAAATTCAACACAAATTTCAAGAACCTTTGGTGAATTTTATACTACTTAATTTGTATAAATATAAAAGTTTTAGAAAAAATACATATGTCAAATTAAGAGAAAATAAAAGTTTAATTTCAAGAACCAAACACTAAAATATATTATAAATATTAAAGAATATAATAGAAGAGAAATACATAAATGCACATATATGTCTTAGTTCGGTAGACATTTAGTGTCTAAATAAAGCAACCTCGTTCATGCATGTATCAATTCATCTATATATTCTTAGTAGCTAAGCAATCCACCTATTTATTACTTTTTTTTATAAACAGAGGACTTTGATAGATTTATAATCAAATCTAACTGAGTCTAGAAATTTGAGATTTTGATTTTTTAAACTTTTTGTTTTTATATATTAATGGTTGTATCTTGTAATTTTTACAACCAAATAAAGGTTTTTATTTTTTATTAGTTGAACTAGGAAAATAAAGATTCCAAGACTTTAACCTTATGGTAAATGACACACTTGAGAGGTACAAATACTTTATACCCTTCTAAATTTAATATTTTTCAAATAGCTTTCTAAATAGTAAGTATGAAGTTGACCTTCCTACCAAGTGGCTACTTTGCTTGTTATTACATATTTATTCATATTCATGTGAAATGAGTAAAGTAAACTATTAGCTCAAACACACACACACACTAGCTATATACAAATAACCCTCCCTCTCTATACATATAGTTTTAATTAAATTTAAAATCCCACCTTAGATCATGCAACCTAACCACCAAAATATAGATAGATCAACGTTTTAAATATTGAAAAGTATTAGTATATCAAGGTCTAAGATATTGTTATAAATAAAATTAATTACAAATGTTGATGAAACATCATTAGTACTATATATATAATAAGTTAATTAAAGGGGAAGAGAAAATAAAAGGTTGGCTTTTGATTATTTGTTAGTTTGGCATCTAGGAATAAATAAATGTTCCTTTCTAATGTGTAATCATTTACACCATCGATTATTTTGAGATGGAGAGAAAAAAAAAAGAGAAAAGTGATACGATAGTTGATACTTATTCTTTTGAGTTTTAGTAATATATAGATTTAAGATTGTATCGTTCACTATACGTATAATGTGATTAGAATCGAACAAATATATACTAACTAGCTTTTATTTATAAATAAATTCTTTTTATCTTGAAGATTAATTATATTAATTTAATAGACTTGATTATTAATTTAGTGTTTTTTAGTATTGAATTATTTTGGTGCATTTATATGTTTTGTTTAGAAAAAAGATCATCATGTAGGACGTAACATGCTTGTTTTTTATTTTAAAAGGTGCCAAATTTTAAAAATTAAAACGCTAAATTACAATTTATTAAAATAAATAGACACCGTATTAATTCAAAGTTAACACAAGAGAAAGAATAAATTATTTTAAAAAATAAAAGTAAAAAACTAAGAACCAAACCGATAAAAATCCGATAATAATAAAGTCAATTCATTGATTTTGTTTTTTTACGTACGTTGATTTGAATTATTTTGAGTATAAAATTGATTGGTTTAATGTGGTTTGGTTTTTGATCGGCACTAAACCCAATGAAATCAAATCGAGTATAGCCTATTCCATGTGCATCCCATAGAAACTAATTAAAATTTAGAGTTTAAATTTATGATTTTAAAACTTTGTGGCCACGTAATCACACATGACAACATTTATGAACTTTATTTTTGTTTATTTAAATCTTTCGTTAAAATAGTATCATCAACCTATACTTAAAGTGAAAATATTATACTATTGTGAGGAGGTTTAAAAAGTATGTTATATCTTGAAAAATATTTATTTTGTTCATTGTTATAATTATAAATATTAAACATGACTTAACAATCGAGGCATCCAAACATAAATATTTTCATCAAATTTAAGTTTGAATGTACTCTAGAAACTAAATTTAATATCAATTTTTTTTAAAAGAAAATATTATTTTAGTATCATGCACTAAAATTTGAAAGGTAGAAATAGTTAATTAAATATAAACCTAGTTTAAAGATGAAATGATACATACATGAATTAAACTTATGTTCATAGTTCAATAAGGTTCTTATAAGTTTTTCTAATAACAAAATTATCATAAATTTGTGGTCGAAAAATACTTTTCTTTTTCATTTTTTTCAACAACTTTGTTAGTTTGAAAAATTAAACTTGGGGTGAGGTAGATGTAACAATTAGGTATATTATAATGAATAAATGTAAAAATAAAAATAAAAGAATAATATATTAATCTTGTAAGTTTGATATAATCTCCTTCTTTCTATGATAAATCTTTTATCCATCTACAACCCTACCTTAATTATAAGAAAATCAATTATAAATATAACATAATAAAAAAGACTTGTTGGTGTAATATGTTTACTTTTCAGAGGATGGTTCCTTTTAGTTATTGAATTCATAAATGAATTAATGGCCTAGTTAACATATAAATATAACTCATCCATGTTCGACGGATCTATAGGATATTCATGAGAACCAACTAAAAATTGAATGTAAAACTTTAGTCAAATAAACATTAACAATTATCAATATCAATAACACTGTCAACTTTTTTCTCACATCGTCTGAAAGTTTTATTGTTATTATCATTGAATGCCCTAAAAATAGTTTATCTGAGGGCTTGTAATAATGTCACTAAATAATTTAGAAAATAGCAACTATAAATTATTATATTCTAAATTAGATCTCCACAGTTTTGTTGAAACAAAATTTAATTTTTTTACACTTCCATTGATAAAACAAAGAACCAGAAAAAAAATTATGATGAATTTTAGGGACTCTTCAATTCATAGGTTCTGACGTTATTTTCCTTATTTTTGGTTAGTATTTTCAATACTGTTTTGGTAGAAAACAGAAGAATACTTGTGGGATAAATGTTGTATTTTAATTAAAATGGGGAAAATATTTGAAAGAATTAATTAAAAAAAGAATCATAAAATAGTTCCCAAAAAGATATATATATATATATATATATAAGTAAAAGTGAAGGCTGACTTAATAGGAAGATTTGGCAATTTTGATATTTACTTGGGCTCACATCTCAAGATTGTGTGCCAAAAAATAGGGACAAAGTTATGTGTCTTATTCAATTATTAAAACCCTAACTTAATTTTCTAGTATTAAGTAAATTCAAATTATAAAGGATATTTTATGAAAATAATACACTCTTAAAAACTCATTACTCAAATAACCTAAACAGAAATTGTATAAAAAAGAAATGTGTGAATATGAAAAATATAATAAGTAATTAATGATCGAATGGTTATCAGATAATTATTCAGTCAGTGATAGAAATTATCATTGATAAATTTTGCTATATTTGTAATTTTTTTTAAACGTTGCTATATACTTAATTATTATTCCTTAAATTATTATCAATTGAAATTATCCTAATAATAATAATAAATAATGGGTGAGTATGGGAATTGGGTGGGATTTGGTCCACTCCACCGTAGCATACTTCCACAATTTCTACATGCCAATAACTAAACACATGTCCTAAATATATGCAACAATAACGAGTAGTACATGGAAAACATACATTATACGTATGATGTACCCCTATTGTACTTGCACCAGTTCAAAGAATACGTACTTGAGTGCAAAAGCTTGATAAATTGAAAGAAATTTTTCGTGTGGGACTAGTTATGTTAGTCCAATGATGATGATGACAACATTTAGAATGGGATATATGATTCAGGAGTTAGTCAATTATCAGACTTCGAAACAATATATTACATTATGGAGGCATGTCCATCATCGTCAAACATTTGGCAATGATAGTGTAATTTAGAGATCAATCCATCATCTTAATAATGACCATTTGAATTACGAAGTGCTTGTAGTGGTACCTAAGCAACCAGATGAACAACAACAACAAGAGAATTAGGAGAGATTAGAACAACAAAGAGTGTAGAGTTGACGGCTAAAACCAACTATAAATTGGCGACATCCTGATTGTGGAACATATTGATTAATATTATTTTCATTAAATGAAAAGTGTTAAATCATTGTATTCGATGTTCTACTTTATATTCAATTTTTTCCAATCTCAATCAATTACTAAAAATTTACCGCCTTCAATTAATACTAAACGAATGGATTACAACGGTTAAATATTCATAAATTTAAAGATTAATGTAGACCTAAATAAAAATATTTAAAATAAATGTTGAAAGAAATTTGATCAATTTAAAAATAAAACAACACACATTTTTAATAAGTTTAGATAATAATAAAATTAAACTAATTTTTCCAAAAAAAAATAGTTTTCGTGGGAGAGGAAAATAAATTAGTATTAAATTAAAAAATTTAGTTTTAATTTTAAGAAAGAAAAATAAAATTTAAATAGAATAAATAAATAATTAATTAAAAAAAAGTGGGCGAGAGAAAACAAAACCATCAATTTTCTAAACAGTTTTGAAAATATATTATTTTAATAAATAGTTTTTCAATATATAATATGAATATAATTTGTTCAATTACAGAAGTCATACAACATTGGTTGGTTGACATAAGGTCAAAAAAATTATGTTTGTGGTAAAAAAAGAGCTTTCACTCGACTAACATAAATGATGAGATATGTGCATAGTTCGACTTTAATTGTTATATTAAAAATAGTATCGTGTACTTTTTAAAAATTACTAAAAGAATATTTTTATTAATAATAAACTTAGTGTATCAGCTTTGTAACTTATCAATAAGATGATCAAATTGTGATACAAGATTCTAACAATAAACTTACTACATTGGACTAAATTTTTATTTGCTCATTCAATTACTTTTACTACATTTTCAATAATATAAACTTTTGACAAAGGGACCAAATAAAAATATAGTTGAAAATTCTAAAAGAAAAATGTAATTAAAGGAAAAAACGAGAAACTTTATATTTATATTTATTTTTGGAAGTTGAAACAGTGAACTCAAATCTAATGAATAAGACTCCTAATCTCAAAATCTATAAAAATGACATTATTTAATAATGCATAATAATCCCAATTTGGAAACATAATCTTGGAATTAAATAGGTATTACATAAAATCATTTTTTTTAAAAAAAGTTTAGTCCTTCAACGTTCATCTTCGGTAGATTCCCCTTTTGAAGTGGAAGTGGACTCCATTGGGAACACTGATTGTTCACCGCGAAATTGCTGCACCACCAGCACCGATGCCATCGTCGAAAATTCCGGTAATGCCAACACCCCGCCCACTGGTCCAAGCTCTGAACAATCCCCACCGTTTGTATTCAAACTCCTCACCACTTCCCCCTCCGGGCATCTTCCTACCAAAATCAAATTCGATTTATTAAATTCCTTCATTGCATCTACGGCCTGGCTCCCTTTGCTCACGTTTCTCTCCTCATACGCAATCGACGTTAACGCTTTATTATCACCGTCAGAATCCTCCGAACTATTATTGTTTACGTCGACCGCGACGGATTCCGTCACGAAATCAGTGCTGGGTGTGAATCGGACAACGTGCAGCCTAATTCCGGGATGTTCCGACATTCTTTTTCCAAACGCCAGAGCTTCACGGTCGTCAGGCCCGCCGAAGAAAAAGACTGTGACTGTGGAAGAGACGTTACTTGCATTGACGTGAGACCCACCACCTAGTCCTCTGTCGATCAAAATTGCGATGGAGCAGGGGGCTTGTTCCAGAACTTTTCGGTTAACTGACCTGTAATCAGTCCTCGTCGTTTCAAGAGATCCATCCAATCTTTGATGTTTGTGAAATGGAAGGATTATAACGGCGGCCCTTTTCGTTTCGGCACTGCTACAGATATCTTCGTGCATGTTGGACAGAGCAGAAATGGCAGTCATTGGCCGGATTGAAACCCGGCTAAGTTGTCGAAATGCCTCGAAGGCGACAACGATCTGGTTCGAATCAACCCTACCTTTGTTCCAAAAGGGGACGCCGTTTTTCCGTGCTTTGTGAACCATAAGAATGGCGGATGATCTCTCTGTTAGCTCTGTTAAATGCAGAGCATAAACACATAGCCCATCTTTTTTCTCAATCCCTCGAGAAGCTTCAATAAGGTTAATCGTCGCCGGAATGTTTCCGTAGGAATGGAAGCAAGCAAGAATTCGAAGCTCGGAATTAGGATTTTTCCTCTCTATTGTTCTATGCTGGTAATTAGATTTGGTATGTTTTTTGGCCGGCTTGTAGACAGCAATAACAATCGGGGTTGTGATGAATGTTGTGAAGATTGCCATTAGAACCATAATTGCAAATGTTTGATCATTCAAAACCTTCCTATCTTTGCCGATGTTTAAAACAATTAATTCCACCAAGCCTTTCGTGTTCATTAAGAACCCCAAAGCAAGTGATTCTGAAAATGGCATTTTGCAGAGCAGCGAAACAGAGACAGTTCCGACGATTTTACCGAAACAAGCATTGAAAATGACTAAAACAAGAAGGCCCCATGATTTAGCTCCTTTAATTGTTGCAACATTTGTTTTCAATCCACTGGAAACGAAGTACAATGGAAGGAAAAGACCGGAGACAAGATCCTCAACTTTCTCAACTAAAGCTCCGGCAAATGGTCCTTCTTTCGGAATTAAAACACCAACGACGAAAGCTCCAAAGAGGGCATGGATTCCGATCAAATCCGTCATGAACCCAGCAGCCAAAACAATGGAAAGGGTGGCACAAATGTACAATTCCTTCACCGGCTCACCCTCAGAACACCGTTCCGACATCCACTGGAACACCGGTGGAATTGCGAAGGTACAAAAAATAATAAAACCAGCTCCAGAGAGGAAAACCCAGAGGGAGACGAGAGGGGAGTTTCCGGTGCCAGAGAGTGCAATTGCCAGCGCTAGAAGGATCCAGGCTGCGACATCGTTAACGGCAGCGGCGGACATAGCCATCCGACCGACATCGGTTGTCAAAAGCTTGAGCTCCGCCAAAATTCGAGCGAGAACAGGGAAGGCAGTGATGGAAAGAGCGACACCCATAAAGACGAGCAATGCAGCTTCATTGACTCCTTTGGAGATGGTTGATCGCAGAATGAAGGAGGTACCGATTCCAAGGACGAAGGGGAGAGTGATCCCAGCAAAGGCAATGCACATGGCTCGTTTTCCGGTGCGGCGGAGGGATTTAAGGTCTAACTCCAAGCCGACGAGAAAGAGGAAGAAGAGAAGACCCAAATTGGCCAATGTGTCTAATACGGTGAGACTCCTCGGCGGGAAGATTGTGTGTAAGTAAGCCAAGTTCCGGCCAAGTGCCGATGGACCCAACAAGATGCCGCCCTGCAATACCCCGTTAACGCTACTTTTAAATTATATAGAAACAGATGTCCATTCCATAGTGAAAAGTTATAAGAAATATGTCCATTCTCCAATTCAAATATTAAGCTCTAACAGTCACTTTTATAAAAGAAAGAAAAAAAAGGAAACACCTCTGATAATCACTTTAA
This sequence comes from Cucumis sativus, assembly GCF_000004075.3. NCBI lineage: Eukaryota > Viridiplantae > Streptophyta > Magnoliopsida > Cucurbitales > Cucurbitaceae > Cucumis > Cucumis sativus. The sequence continues at coordinate 4,169,455 of NC_026658.2, forward strand.
CACAAATTCAATAATACATTCTCAATCACAACATAAACTTATGGTTCATTTTGGTATTTAAACTGTAAAAGGATAGACATAATAGAGTCATGCATAGGGACCAAAGTAATAAAATTCACTTTCTTCTACCTTGGTTTTACCACTGTACATAACATTAACTCACTAGAGTATAGAAAATCATTAAATAGTGAAACAAGCCCCCCAAAAAACTCATAAATATATAATATATAAAAAAAAACGAAAACATAACTTAATATTATTAATTATGATTATAAAAGATAAGAATAAAAAGAAAGAGAGAAAGAACATACGACGATCTCAGCAATAACACGAGGTTGGCGGATGGGACGAAGGAGGAAAGAGAGAAGGCGAGTGAGAAGGACGACGAGACAAATCTGAAGGATGGCAAGAGGAAGAGCATAATTAAGAGGATTATCGCCTTGAAAAATGCCATCGGAGGTGGCTTTCATAGCCGGAGGACAAACACCAGCAGGCGCCGTCGCATTATGGGTGGTCACCGTGGCCATTATGAAAATTAGATTAGTAGTAATTAAGTTAATTAAACAATGAAGGTGATGTATTTATGTAGAAACGTAGTTCCAATTTTATAGGCTTCTACTTCTCTGTGAAGAAGTTTTTTCGGTAAGTTTATGCCATTTTAATGGTCAATATTTTGCCTTTTAAAAACATGGTCAATTCCTTGTTTGTTCAAAATCAATTTGTTTTTTCTTTTCTTTTCTCTCTCTCTCTCTCTTTTTTCCCTCTCAAAATAACACCTCATTTCTTTTCCTTTTTCCCTTTTTTATTTATTATTATTTTGTATTTTTCCACCCACCACAACAACTTATATTCATTACTTACTTATCCCTCTTTACTTTTTTTCTTTATAAAAAAATTAATTCATCCTTATCTAATATTATTTTAAATCTTAACTTAATTACCTTTCTTTCTAAATGGGTTTAGTTCATTCATTATTAAACACGTTCTTTTAGAATTTATAAATTTGTAAATTTAGTTTACATACAAGTTATAGTTAACAACTTTAGTTGTCGTAACAATCTTAACCCTCGAACGTTTAATATCAATCACTATAAACATAATTTAGTTCCATTCTACTCGATACCATCAAGAAGAGGGAAAAAAAATTAAACAGATGTGGTGAAGTGAGGGGAGAGAATGATGGTAGAGGGAGGAGAAATTATTATTATTAGTTTATATGTTTTAAAAGTTAACAATATATAAAATAAAATTAATATAGCAAATTAGAATAGAGTTATTGGATTACTTAATTAATAGAGAGGATTTAAACTTTAAGTAAGATAAATAAATAAATGAAATCCGTTCAAATCCTTTTTTTTTTTTTTGGATGTTATCAATTACTAAACAGTTTTTTTTTTTTTTTTTGAAAATTTAATTTAAAGAACTATGCATGTATTCACTCTTTGGAAAAATTGCAAATTCTTGAATAATAAACAATTTTTTAAAAAGGGTTTTGTTTTTTAAAACAATAATACCAATGGAAGAAGTTTCTATAACTTAGAGGCTTAATTTTTCAAATTTGTAAGAAAAAGAAAATCAACCATAGGATTATCATACTAAACATTACTATTTACTTATTTAGTATATAATTTGTATGAGATTGTGTGTTTTACTTTACTTAAGTTGATAAATTTTAAGAAGTTTTTGATTCCATACGTGAACACACACTCAACTATCTAATTTTAGTCGGACTCAATTATTGATAATGTTATTTAAATATTGAGATATCATCTTAATTAAACAAAAAGAAAAAAAAAATCAAAGAGTAACATTTGGCATATAAGAACGAATCATACACGGTAAAAGGTGACATGTACTTTTTATACCTTTTCTTTTGCAAAAGGAAGTTATAAAAGTTACTATTATTTGAAATGGGAATTTTGACTATAAATCAAATGGAAGAAAGATGAAATAAGTAGATATACGTGTGAAAGAGATCACAAAATCAACCAAACTCATACTTTACTTTCTAAAATACCTAGTTATCGGTTACATTATTGTATGATATATAGGATAAACCTAATGTTAAGATGCGAATAACTCTAACTTATTAGATAAACATTCGTTAATTTATATTTTAAAAACAGATAACTTGATTCCTCAAATCACCGTTGTTGAATTATATAAAAGAAAAAAGAAATAAAGAGATATTCCAATTAAAGTCTATCAAATCAATCGGTTTTGTGAGAAAAAGTAACTCCAACGTGGTTAAGTTTGTTTAATAGAAATTAAATATTCAAACAGACCATGGTTTGATAGGTATATTTTACTTATCCATGCCTGGTAGATTATTAGTCAAATTAATTGAAAATATTAATCTTGATAGACAAAAAGAGAGGATGAGAACAGAGATAATTTTAAGGGATATGTACAAACTTAATAATTAAATTTAAAATAATTAATTATAACAATATTTAAAAAAAATTACAAATATAATAAAATATGTCAAAATCTAAGTCTTAGATTATATTGTAAATATTTAATTATTAGTAAGAGTCTATCAAACTCTATCATCAATAAATTTTGTTATATTTGAAATTTTTTAAAATATTATTATATATTTAATTATTAATACCTATTATAATTACACTAATCTTAAATCTTATTTATTTCTAATTCAAAATTGTGATGTACTTGTTTAATATAATTAGAAGAAGAATTTGATGAACTTTCTCAACTTTTTTTTTTTCGTTTTTAACTAATTACGTTTAAGATACTCAAAACATACGTATTTTTTAGAAAAGTATTTAACGAATACAAACTTAGCTCAACCGTACTTACAAACTAAAAAGAGAATCGTTTAATTTTTATTAAAAATAATTAATTTCTATTGGAAATAAAAGGTATGACTGGTGATTTTGAGTTTAGAAGAGTTCTTATGAGTATTTTTGGAACTTTTCTTTTCTATTTTTCTAATTATTCTTTTCTTCAAAATCACTCGATGAAATCCATATAGTCTAAAGAATAGCTGTTAGAGTTTTTTTTTTATTCTATTGCAACAAAATATTCATCAAAATAATCTCGCAATTAAAAGGGAAAGAAAACCTTTTCTTTTGTTTAGATACGAATTTAGTCTCTATACTTTAAATTTTGTTTAATTTTAATTATTTCATTTTCAATCATTAGATTTTAGCCTATATACAATAAATTGGTCTAATAACAATAATTTTTTCATGCAACCAAATCAAATATGTGGATATGGGTTTTTTTCTTAAGATGTTAATATTGACATAATGTTTTTAATTAAAGAACTACAATAAATTAGAAGTGAGGAAGTAAATTTAAGATTCATTAGAACTATAGAGACACTATAATCAAAATTGAACAAATCTTAAGTAAAGAGACTATAACGATAGAAAATTTATCTGATAAACTGACTTGAAGCCAATATTGTAGACAACAAAAGCTAGAAGAGAATAATAAACCATCCATCATCTTCCCATACAAAGTTGACCCTGCAATAATGCAAGAACATTTTGCCAAAGCTTTATTATCTTTTTCTTATCTACGTTTTTGTTAAATTTCAGTCATCGTATTGACAAAGATTCCACCGACCAAGTGTTGAAAATGTAGTTAAACCCTCCGATAAAAATACTCGAACAAAAGTGAAGAAGATTGTTCTCTTTACTCCTCAATTTAGAATATAATTGAGAACTTGAATAATATTTTTTATAAATTTATTTTTCTTACATTCAAACGAGAAAACCCTACACATATTCAAACCGGTAGGAAAGTATATCAAAAGACATCAATAATAAATTCCAATACATGTGACTCTTCAAAGTAATTAGTAATTAACTATTTTCTTGTATCTCGACTATACATGCATATGCAATAATGCAAATATGTATTAAGTTTAGATTAATTTAGTTTCAACACTAAGTTTTCATCCAATAAAATTGGTGGTTCGAAAAGTGTTATTAGAAGAGGTTTAGGGTATCAATGATGCATCAAAACGTCATAAACATCCTATTAGGCAATTAGTAAAAGATGATGTTATTTCTCTAAAAGAAAGAAAATTTGTGTGTACTATTTCTCGCCATTTTACCATCTTTGTTTGATTTAGTTCCCAAAAAATAATATATGCCATATATATATATAACATGTCAAAACATTAATTACTCGAGTAAATTATTTTTACTAGAATTCATTTATCTATTTTATGGGATTATGTTTAGGCCATTTATAAGTTTGATAAAGTATCGTTCATTCCATCCTTGAACTTATACCAATAATTTAAATTTAGATCATATTATTTGAAGATTGAGATGATACATTTAGTTAAATTAGTGGGTGATACATTTTTTGTGGTACAATTAGTCGGTGACACTTTGACTTGAAAACAACCGTAGGAAAGGAAAGAAAGATGCAAAAGGGTTTATATATTCTTTATTATCTTTTAAGAAAAAGAAGGTTTAAATTTATCTACAAATTTGACCATATACCAATGGGAGAAAAAAATTGTTTGTGACACTTGTTAGGTGTCATTGAATCTCAATTTTATGGTATAGAAAATTTTGAAACAAAAAACCAAAAAAGGAACGTCTCATAATCAATAACATCGTTGAGATTAAATTAACTAGAAGAAAAGCTAAACAGTAATAATTGTTTTAAAGCTAACGTTTTATGTTAACGATAATTTACATAACCTTCATTCTTATGGTAGAAGACTCAATCGTCCAACTCATAGTTGTTGTGAAAAATATCATATCGAAAAGAAAAGAAAAAAAATTATAAAAATAAAAAACTCTAAATAAATTTAGTTATTCTTACTTTTGATGGATGATTTTTATTTATATTTAGAATATAAATGCAAATTTATTGGAAATACTTTCTTTTATCAAGAGAATATGCACCTTTGATTTTTTTTTGATAATTCTCTAAATTAAAAAAAATTAAAATACTCAACTATTAGTTTGGGATAGAAACGGTTTGTACTTTAATTAAAAGACAATAATATGAACTTTCACAAGGTCAATAATACTTTCTAACTTTGGATGATGAAAGATTAAAAAAATAGGGTGTTTGTAAAAATAACAAAAAAATTTATGATAATACGGTTCATGTCGCTTCATTTTCTAAATTGCAAAAATATCAAATTTAAAAGGGATAATCATTTGATATATATTTAATTAATTATCATATTTGTAATCGTAAAAAATAGGTGTTATGGACCATTTTTTCCTAAATTCTTTTTATCATATGATGCAATTTTCCAATTTTTTATTTTAATATAGTTAGTATATGGACTAACATAATTAGTACCTTGATCCAAAAGGTTATTACATCAGTACTCTAAGTTTATGGGAAAAAAAGTTTTAAAATGTTTTAAATGATATAGAAGAATAATTTTATGTTTTTAAAATGTTTTTAAGGTGTATAGTTGTTAGAACAATTTTTTAAAGTTAAACGTAAAGTTCCAAATTAAATTAAATCATAAAATCCTACGAAATCCCGCAAAGCCGATCAATAAAAATGATGAAAAGGGGTAAATAATAATAATTAGGAGAAGAAGAGCACCTCGATTTTTGTGAGGCTAAATTTTAAAATGAAACGACAATAGCCATAATGTACACTTTACCATTAAAAAAAAGACTCAAATACAACATTATAATGTACTTATTGATCAACACCATGAGATGCACAATGATAAATGCATCTTAAAATGTACATGAGCTTTACTCCACATCTTTTTTAAGAGAAAAATACATAGGTACACTCGAAACTATACCTATATTTGTACACATCTCATTCAATTTTTTTTTATCATGGTTTTCCACGTGTTATAGAGTGAATGAAAATAGTAGGTTTTAGGGATTTAAACATTTTTTAAAAAACATTTAGAAAGTCAATCCAAACAACTCATTACTCAGTAACTTCTTCGGGTAATACTGTTGCTGTAGAGGTGGACGAAGAAGGCAACAATGGACCTCGAAATTGTTGTACCACCAACACTGAAGCTGATGTTGAGATCTCTGTTGATGTCAACAAGTTGCCGATAGGACCCAACTCCGGGCAATCGCCACCTTTGAAATGAAGACTCTCTATTACTTGACCTTCAGGGGCTCGACCCACCAATATCAAATTACACCTACTAAATTCTCTTATTACTTCAATTGTGTCATTGTATTTGGTCACTGTTCTCTCCTCATATCTAATTGACTCGTCATCTATTTTCTTCACATTGAACTCCATCAACACTTTTTGATCCATGAGTGTTGAAGTATTAGTATCATCTTTGGAATGCATGTCGATTACGGTTGATTCTGTAGCCATGTCAGAGCTAGGAAGAATATGTACGATGTTGAGGGTTATTCCTGGATGCTCTACCATTCTTCGACCATAGGCTAAGGCTTCACGATCGTCACGACCTCCGAAGAAGAAGACGGTTATTGTGGAAGAGACATTGCTAGCACATATGTGGGAGCCACCTCCAAGACCTCGATCGACTAAGATCCCGACGGAGCATGGTGGTTGTTCGAGAACCTTTTGATTAACCCATCGAAAATCAGTCCGTGTTGTCTCCAAAGATCCATCAAACCTGCCCATTTGTTACTAATGGTGTCAAACAACCTCTGTGAAAATGGTGCTTCATTCAAAATGAAGTGGAAGTAAACTATTATATTGGGAACTTTTTTCACTTTTTTCATCCAACTTAATATGAAAAATATTCAAGTGATGGTTGAATCACATGCATTTATCAACTTTATTTATACCACTCACCTAATTAACTAACTAAAACAAATTAGAAGAAAATTCATATTTTTAAGAAAATAAATTTATTAAAGTTTTTTTTTAAAAAAAAAAATTAACCTCAAAATTGATAAAATAAAAACAAAATATAAATGAAGAGAAAAAAGAAAAGTAAAGAAACCTTTGGTGTTTATGGAATGGAAGGATGATAATGGCGGCCCGTTTTCTCTCAGCACTGTTACAAACATCTTCATGCATATCTGAAAACGGAGAAATGGCCGTCATCGGACGTATTGACACTCGACTAAGCTGCTGAAATGCCTCAAACGCTACAATAATTTGATCTGAATCCGATTTCCCTCCTTTATTCCAAAACGGCAATCCATTCTTTCTTGCTCTGTTCACCATTACAATCGCCGACGACCTCTCCGTCAGCTCCATCAAATGCATTGCATACACACAAAGCCGCCGCCCACGACCTTCTTTTCCACGACTCACCTCAATCAAATTCAAAATCGATGGAATGTTGTTAACAGAGTGAAAACAAGCCAAAACCCTCAGCTCTGAATTGGGTTCATCTCGCTCGATTGTTCTGTTTATGTATTCCGATTTGCTCTTTCTTTTTGCTGGTTTATAAACCGCCATTACAATTGGGGTTGTGATGAATGTTGTGATTATAGCCATTAGAACTAAGATTGCGAATGTTTGATCATTCAAAACTTTTCTGTCTTTGCCGATGTTTAAAACGATTAATTCCACTAACCCTTTTGTGTTCATTAAGAATCCTAAAGCAACTGATTCTTGAAATGGCATCTTGAAACAGAGTGCTACAGAGATTGTTCCGATGATTTTCCCAAAACAAGCGGTGAATACTACCAGAACGAGGAGACCCCATGATTGTGCTCCCTTGATTGTTGCGATGTTAGTTTTTAATCCGCTTGATACGAAATAGAGAGGGAGGAATAAACCCGATACAAGATCTTCGACTTTCTCGACGAGAGCTCCGGCGAGTGGGCCATCCTTTGGCACGAGGACGCCGACGACAAAAGCACCGAATAGAGCGTGGATTCCGATTAAGTCGGTGACGAATCCAGCGGCTAAGACGGTGGATAAAATAGCGCAAATGTAGAGTTCGCTGACGGGTTCGCCATCGGAGCAACGGCGGGAGATCCATTGAAAGACTGGGGGGAGAGCGAAGAAGCAAAACAGAACAAAACCAGCGCCGCAGAGGAAAACCCAGAGGGAAACGAGAGGGGAACGGCCAGTGCCGGAGAGGGCGATGGCGAGGGCGAGGAGGATCCAAGCAGCTATGTCGTTGACGGCGGCGGCGGACATGGCCATGCGGCCGACGTTGGTGGTTAAGAGCTTGAGTTCGGCGAGAATGCGAGCAAGAACAGGGAAAGCGGTAATGGAGAGAGCAACGCCCATGAAAACAAGAAAAGGAGGGCCACTGACGCCTTTGGAGATGGTGGAACGGAGGACATAAGAGGTTCCGATGCCGAGGACGAAAGGGAGGGTGATCCCTGCGACGGCTATGGCCATTGCACCTTTTCCGGTACGGCGGAGGGATTTGAGATCTAACTCTAAACCCACTAAAAATAGGAAGAAAAGAAGACCCAAATTCGCCAACGTGTCCAAAACCGATAGGCTTCTCGCCGGAAAAACTGTGTGAAGAAATTCTTGGCTCCGACCCAATGCCGACGGTCCCAGCAATATTCCTCCCTGGTAAACCATAAAAAGAAGAAACAAATTCATACAAAATAATAAGTAACAAAAATATTTGCTCTAATTATCTACATAATTTGTCATCTAAAACTCTTCTTCTTCTTCATCTTTTTTCACTCTCTCTCTCTCTCTGTTTTTCTTCCATATAATTATTATTTTTTCAACCATGATTTGGTTGATATACGATAACCCAAACAATCCCACTACCCAACTGATATTATAAGAATGGGTTCGCTCAACTCAATCCAAATTAATAATACATGTATTTATATTTTATTATTAATTGAAGAATATGGAGTAAAATAAAATGTATACTTATGCTTAACAACTGAACAACTCAGCCAACTCGAAAATATAGATTGAATTGGACATGTCTCTCAACTCAATTCAACCCGTTTACACTCATAGATACACATTTATTTAAGTTTTTTCCTTTTTAGATTAAGATGCAGAAAATATACACATAACTATTTTATTACTTTAAGAATTTTTTTTATTATGTATTGGAAAAGATAAATGCATGGATTGGATTAGGTGCATGAGAAATCCTAATCTTATGTTCCCATTTTTTTACATAAAAGAAAAGAATCAATACAACAAAATGATTGGATGCTTGTGAGATTGCACAGAACATAGGTGCATCAAAATTTCCCCCTAGGAATAACAACAATAACATGACTAATATTTTGTAGTTTTTGCTTAGACTTTTGAGTAATGTAATTTATAAATTGAGGGGTTCATTATCAATATCAATATATCGACTCTAATAGATATTAAAAGATAAAATTAAAACAAAGATATATACAATAAATATTTTAATTCTCAATCATATAACACCATATTGATTTGACTATGAAGTAGGGAGCTGAAATAAAAATGGTCACACACCCACAGACAAGTATTATATTCCACCTAGGATTGATTCATTCATTTATCTACACCCAATGGATTAGAAAATAGATCAATGAAATATATAATATTAACATAAGTAAATAAAATAATAAATTCAACCATATGATAATAGATAAATATAATATAACTGTCTAAACATTAATAATTAAATTAGTAGATAGATACGGTTTTAACTAAAAAGATGAATCTATACTAAATATGTGGCTACATCCATCGTAACTTTATTTTTCCTTAAATTTTGTTCGATGTGTGTATATATATATTTTTAATACGATGACATGTTCTATTCCATATCAATTAAATCATAGTCGTAATCGTAAAATATATTCGTGAGATTAAGTTTGAATAGTGACATCTAAGATTAAAAAATTGAAGGAAGCGAATCAAAACATATGGTTTTGGAACCTTTTAGAATAAATTGATTGTGCAGTCTTTAAAGAAGTATTTAAAAAATTATATGAAACTCAGAGTGTATAATTTTATCTAACATGTTAAATAACATCAAATGAAGTCTATTAGTCATTCTTTTGTTGGTATAGAGATGGTAGGTGTAAAAGAAATTAAAAGCATGCAGAGTTGAATTGATATAATTATACGAGAAGTTTCTGTAACTGAGAGAACAAAATACTTACGACAATCTCAGCAATGACTCGAGGTTGTCTGAGGGGACGGAAGGCGAAACCAAGAAGACGAGTAAGAATAACAACCAAACATATCTGAAGAATGGCTAAAGGAAGAGCGAAATCAAGTGGATTGTCGCCTTGAAAGACACCGTTGGACGTTGCTTTCATCACTGCCGGACAGCCACCCGGCGCCGTCGTATTCCCCGCCATTTCTGATCAACCAACCAACCATTAAATTTCATTTCTCAAAAAGTTAGTAAAAAAAGTAATAATAAATCAACACGAATATTAGGAGACTCCTTGTTGTTGGAGAGAAAAATATATATTATTTTTTTCCAAATGCTGTGGAACTTTATTAAATATATATAAAATATCGATCACTCAATTCATTTTCTCAATTATTAAATACATAGAAATGAAGAAAAGGTAATAATAAACGACATTTATGCCATTAATTTGAATAAATTGTAATTTTTTTTGTTTACATAGGCTAAATAATAAAAGGTTTATGTAGATGATTTCATAAATAATAAATAATAAAAATAACTTTGTACTTATTTATATATTAGTCAACAAAATATATATTTAAAACCAATGAAATAAAGTGTCTGAATAGGAAATAATCATCACCTGAATTTTGGTGGACAGAAGTTTTTGATTTGAAAATGATGAGATATCAATATGTTTGTAGATCTCCAAAAGCAAAGTTTGATGAAGATCAAGAAAAAAAAAACTAAGAGGAAGAAGAAATGGGATGAAGAATTTTGGGACTATCACATCCCCTTTTTATATCTAAACAATACCTTCATGTGCATGCTTTATTGTTGGATTTAGGGTTCTTTTGGTAATTTGGAAAATACTATTATTTTTCTTTTATATTGATAGCTACTTCTTCTTATAAATATTTTTTTGGCACATCTTATCCAATATCCATCTCAATTATGGAACTTATACTATAATATAAATAAAATAACTTATACTATAATATAAATAAAATAACTCACTCTCTTAATTATATTCGAATTCGATACTTGATGATTCTGACAATTCTCGTGCATCTCTTTGCAACTTGACAATATACTGTCATATTATTTGTATTGAATTGCTTTTAAAACTATAGATTATTATATCTTTACAAACCAATGTGAATTGCTTTAAGTTAAATACACTTTTAAAGTTTCTACGATTAAGTCAGATAGTACACCTAGCTTGTATTAAAGTAGCAAGTATTTCTTATCCAAATTTTCATACCAATCTTCTTAATCATTTTCATATCAGTTTATCCATCTATTTTTTTTTACTATAAACTAATTTGTATATGAATTTTACTGAGGTTAGATATACGTAAGTGTGCTATTTTTGTTTTAAATTTAATTTTTTAAATGTTTGATTTTGAAAATAAACCATTTTACGAAAAAATTAAATTGTTTGACAACATTCAAAATACCTTTTTATAAGACTTTCAAACTTTATTTTAAATAGTTTTTATACATAAATTTAAAAAATATTCTTTTCCATCCATTCAAATTTCAAACAAACACATATTTTTTTATAAATAAAATTCCAATAATTATAGAAACTTATTTATAGAAATTATCTGATTAATTGTTCCTAAAAAAACAAAAATATTAATTATATGCCAATAAATATGAGCTAATTCATATTTTTATTCAGACTCAAATCTCTCGCTAATATTTACTTATAAACACAACAATGAAAAAAAAAAATGCAATTATTTTTTCTTGAAAAACAAAAAGTTATTCTAACACAAAATTCTAACATAACATAAAAAAAAAGTTTATTTAATTAGGTAGATGTAGATTGAAAATTTGCATTCTTAAATATTAATTATGGTATATATACCATTGAAGTTATTATTATTATTATTTTCAGGTTCTCTTCCATATATATCTAACACGTACCACAAAACTGCTAAATGTATAGCCGCAATTTCAAAAATCAAGATTCCTTTAAAGTAATTAAAAGAAATATTCATCATAAATAAAAGAGAAATCGTTTTTTATTTTAATTAGAAACTCATCAACACTCTTAATAAATTTTATCCTGTATAAATAATATAAACAGCAAATAATTAGCTAAAGAATCAAACTATAGATTTTTTTGAGATAGCATTATATGTCATATGATTGATCAGAATATTCCAATTTTTGAGTGGCTGGATTTAATTTGATGGAGATGAATACTGATGAAAAGATTTTAAAAAAACGTCAATTCATTTTTTAATTTTGAAAAATAAAAAGTGGGATTCCTTGGCACGACTTTTTCAAAAGTTGAAATTTTTTATGGCTTTTATTGCATATTTAAAAAATAATTAAATTTTACATTCATTTGCCTAAAAAATTAGCACACTAATTTTAAAATCAAGTGAATGATGGGTGTGCACGTTATATATGAATAAGCTATTAAAGAAATTTTGACTAAATCAAAATTAAAAAAAGTTAATAATTTTTATTATAGTCAACTAAATTCGCTAATGAATTGCATCAATTTGCCAAAGGTTGGGATGTTCAACAAGTTATTATAATAACCTTTTTTTTCAAAGAAAATAAAGTTTTTGAAGACAAAAAATGTACAACTGTTGTAATTAATTTCTTAGATAATATATTTTTAAATTTTGTTTGGATATAATACTTTTTTTATTATTATTATTTATGCTCAATTTTGGTCTCTCTTTAATCCAACCTGTGATTTGGAGTAAAGCAATAAAGATTATTATTATTAGAAAAAAAATTCTCTGCTCTTATGCTTCTTCCTCTTTGAGTGGTTAAGACATGCTTTGGACCCAACAATGGACAAAATTTAAAATTCCTCTTTTCTTGAAATAAATTTAAAAGAAAGAGAATTAATAATCACTTCATGTCTTCTTTTTTTCAATATAACAATTCCACATATACTATCATATTAAATATATATATATATATATGTGTGTATTTATAAATAATTTTCGTGAATTTATCATTCAAAACAAATTTTCATATAATAATATAAGAGACATTTACACATTTTTTATAATATTTTTTAAAAGAATACATTTGATAAAGTAGTTTTTTTTTTTCCTTCTAAAAACTATAAGGAGATTAGTTTTTGATCCATTATACAAAATAAGGGTTACAATTTTATTTTCAAATGTAGAGAATACTTGCTTTTTTTTTTTTCTATATTTAAAAACAAAAATATAGAAAATAGTCCCCAAACATTAGCTCTTTATTTTTCAAAAAAGAATAAAATAAAAAATTGAAACCCTAAGCTCTGACTATTTGTACTTTTTTTATTCCAATTTGTTTGATATGATTTGTTGAGAAAAAAGGATTTTAAAAAAAAAAGAATAATAGAAAGAAATAAATCTAACCATATTTCAAATTTCAAAAAAAAAAATTAAAAATCTAATTTTATTTTATTGATTATTACTTTTTTTTCTTTCTGGATTTTGAAAACTTTTCCTAATGAAAAATAGTTATCGAACTTATCTTACAACTTATTTTTTGTACCTAGAAAATTGTTAATGAATTTTCTATGCTTGACCTAACATGTACGGCATTTATAATAGTTTTGTGATTTTTTTTCTTTTTTTGTCTATGTTAATGAAGTTTTCATTATCATTAAATTTTCTACTTTGGAAAATAATGTTTGTTATATATATATATATATATATATATAAACATTATCTCTAATCTCTATGTGTTGTTTAGTCTAAACCTAACCAATGGATCAGTTTCAATGTTTTGGATTGACTTTCACATTTAAACCATTTGACAAACCAAAGGTGTTTAAATAATTCATTGTTGTTTCTATATATATAATCTTCTAGGTATCATCAATTGGTTTAATAATTTTAGTTATATAGTTTTAATATAAATTGTAAGGTGGGGGATACGGTGGTTGGATGGGAGAAAAAACAAGGATGAGGAAAGTGATATGAACAGAGAAAAAGAGGCCAAAGTTAGATTAGAAAGAAATGATGGAGCTGATTATAATTAAAGTAACATTTTTGTTTTCTAATTTTTTATTTTCATTTGATAGTAGATCGCAAAATTAACCATAATGTTTACAAAATATAATTTCACAATCTATAAGCCTTAGACTTATTTTGAATAAAGTATTATATTCTATTAGGTCACCCTTTCATTCACCATTGAAAGGAACCCTAGAGGCATCCCAAGGGTAAAGGAAATAATTACTAAGTAGATTTATGTCGTTGTCTTCCGAATATGGAAAATAAATATTGATATTTGAAAAGGAATATCCTTAAAATAGAAGAAAATGAAATGAACACCACAAATTTGCTTTGGATATGGCCCCAAAATATCAACTATTCACTGTTTGTTCTTTTCTTTTATTGAAATGTGGTAATGACGTAGCTCTCACTACTCTCAATGTGTCTTTATGCAATGTGAAATGTGAATAATGGAGAATGTCCCCTAAGTTTAGGGCCATTCATGGGTCATGTTGGAATAATAACAACTATATACATGAACTATATATATTTTCACTCACAAAATCTTTCTCTCCTCTTTTAAACATTTTAAGGTTTTGGACGACAAAAATAAATGTATGTTGAGGAATTTCATGACATTTTGTAAAAAATAAGGTCATAACGTATTACGTAGTGATCAACTTTCCTTTTGTTAATTTCTTTTATGATATGTCGGTTGAGGTCGTAATAATTGAACCTTTGACGTTGAGGTTAATACACAAGTACTACTATATGCTAGTTAAAAAATCTTATAGTGAATTAAGATACTTTAATTATATTTTAAAGTAGTGTTTGGAAGGTTCGATTCTCCTTAAAAAGCAGTTGATCAACTAGTGAAGATATAATCTTTTAGTGTGTTACCACTTAAACTCATTGATATGAATAAATTATATGCAACTCCATCTTGAAATTTTTGTCGTGTGATGAAGATGTCTTTATTCGTATCACTCATTATTTTTGTTCTTTATTATTTTTCATTTCACTCTTGGCATTTTGTATTCATGATTATTTGTTTAATAACGAAGAACTCTCATATTTGTTTATCTATGTTGAGTTAAGTTTTATAGGACTCAATTATGGGGAGCACTCAACGATATTTAATTTGTAATAATGTATGATATTGTATGGTATTTATTCATATTTACTATCATTCACATTGTCAAATTGCATGATTAATCTTGTTAATTTAAACTTGTCACTTAAAAAACTTGAGTAAACAACAAATCTTAGAAAGAAGATAATATAAAACTTAGACCGACCTAGACCATGTATAGACGTCATATGACCTTAAACCTAAGGGGTACTATATAATACCAAGGAGTATGAGCTATTTAGTTCTTAAAAAGTTCTACTAAGCGACAATAGAAAAGGTAGATTTAATCTTCTAGGGTTGACAAGATGCTTCAAG
Organism: Cucumis sativus; assembly: GCF_000004075.3. NCBI lineage: Eukaryota > Viridiplantae > Streptophyta > Magnoliopsida > Cucurbitales > Cucurbitaceae > Cucumis > Cucumis sativus. The sequence goes on from NC_026658.2 coordinate 4,184,849, forward strand.
AAAGGTTGAGTAGTGGTATTTGATTTATGACACATTCATAAAATAGGCAACATTATAATTATCTGTGCACCACTAATTGTCGAAACTAACTTCAATTTCATGCTTTTCATTGAATTATTTATCTTTCATCCGCTAATTAACCACCACTTATTTTTTGAGCTACCTTAATTACTTTTTAAAACAAATTATATGCATGAAGTCAAACTAAAATTATATCAAATATGATACTTTCAATTACTTTATATCATTTACTCATAACACATCAATGTTCATGTTAGGACCTATTATACATAAATTACACGACTACCAAATCCTAGACATAAAACGGTTAAGATAATTGAAGTTTTAAATTTTCTTTCGAGAACTAATATTACAATTATTTAATCGTGCAGAGTGGGTCATGTAGGATCATGGAGTTGTGATTTTGATGCTGCAAAGTAGGGCCAAGTAGTGTTTGATGTCAAACAAATTTTTATTCAAGAATCTATCAGTAGAATTTGAAGGGGTTTCTTCTAGTTTTTTTTTAAAAAAAGTGTTGATACATACACTTAGTTATTAATATTCTTGATGATGGTGGACCAAGTTCATGGTATCCCTATAGTGGATCTTAATAGTGTAATTATCTTTTGATTAATTTCAAACTTAGCACATGTCACACATACACTCCATATGTTTGTTAACAAAGTTAGTAATATATAGTATCATCACCTTTTCCCACTACCTACTAAAAGCTTCTACACTCAAAATCAAAATCAAGATTAATATTATTGGGTGTTTTCTCTTCCACTATATATAGAGAGAGATTTTATGTTTACAATGTTTTATATCCACAAGTGCGAGGTTCCTCAAGAAGGTGAACAGATGTATCACAAATATAGTCTTTAAGCATAATAATTACACTTGCACTTAATTAAGACAATCTCTTTGCTACCACAATCAAACATTCCATATTGTGAAAATATTGACCTATGTACACAAACTTGGCCCATAGATTTCCTTTACTTATTAAAGGAAACTTAAAACTAGCCACATAAAATTAATAATAGTGGAGGGATAAAATGAATATTTATTTCATTATTACACCTTTTCTATTTCAACTTCCAATAATATATTCTTCAAATAATCTAAAACAAAGAAATTCAATGACCCCTTGTAAAATTACTATTCAACACTCCATAATAAACAGTGATTTAAACTGATGACCTCACAAATCTTTCTCTTGCTTCTTCTTTTTCTTTTTAAAATACTCCCAAAACAACAATATCATATAAATAAATCGATGTTTGGATTATATGGTTATTAAATCACTTATTAGAGTTTAAGATAATTGGTAAATGTAAATTTAGTATTTCATTATCTAATATTTCTCCTCACATTGTTGGATTTGAAAATATGTAAAAGAGGAAATTCAATACTAAATTTGTGAAAAATAACATAGCTTTTGAACAATAGATGTAGACGATATGCTTTTACACTATCTTAAATTACTAATTAATCTAAAAACAAAAATTAATAGGTAAAGATAAATTTAATTAATATTATATTAAGCAACAAATAATTACTATTATAATTTATTTTTTGTAATTACATAAATAATATGGTTATCAATATCTTAAAATTAATGTTTAAGTTAAAAATGTTGTTTTTTAAAATTTTAAATGACTTAAGGATAAATTTATATTATTAAATAATTATAAAATTTGTGGCTACATTAACAGTGGTTTACATCTAATTAAGTTACCATATAATTTTAGTTTTTATGTCAAAAATTGATTAAAAAAACATATATATTTAACTTGCCTATCTAAGCACATATGTCAAGTATTTCAAATATTTAAATCTGATATATCTAATACTCATACCTATTAAAATAGTGTCAACGTCTATAGATATATACTAGTTAATGAAGTGTCAAAAAATGAGTAAGAGTACATTCATGAGATGAAATAAAATATTATTTAATGACACATCAAATATGGATTGAATTTAGGAAAGAATTACAGAATGTATATGTATAATAGATAATAAAATAAATGTTTATATATACAACATAATGCTAACAACATTATTAGGGAAATGAAAACAGTAGTTTAAACCTATAAAAGAAATGCCACTTTCCTTTGAATATACAGTTTTTAACCACTAAAATTGAACCTTCATAAATTCGAAGGGACCAAATTTGAATATTTTATATGATTACAAATTTGATTAATTTAATCAATTATTGGAATTGGTCGGTAGGTTTAATAAAATAGAGCGTGTGTGACGTGTGTGGGAATTATTGAATAGGATGAGGTGGAATATTGCATCAAAGGAAAAAAGAAAGAAAAGCAAAAAAAGTGGAGTATGACGTGGCTCCCTGAAGAGAAAAGGAAGAAAAGGAAAACGAGAAAGTCAACTAATTTAATGCTTAACTTACCACGTGTCATGTCGTCAAGCATAAATATTTTGCAAAAGAGCAGTCAACGGAAATATTTTTATAACCAAATTCCAAAACAGAATATTCCAAAAAGATATAATTAAGAACAAAATTTTGAATGGTCATTGCTTTTTTTTTTTTACATTTTCAAGATTAACTAAAATTAGTTTAAGGTTTAATAATCCAAATCTCAATTGTCAAAATAATAAAAATAATGCAAATCTCAAGTATTGCCCGTACGGGTGATGACTTGGAGTACGTATCATTTTATCTCATTTCTTAATTTTTATAAATATAATACAATATTAAAATATTTACGGTTCGTATAACAAAATAAAAAAATGCACAAAATCGGTCATTCTCATTCTTTTTCTCTTCTTATGCAATTTTTCATTTCTTATTCATGTCTTTCTTTCCTTTTTCTCTCTAATTTTTCTTTTATATTTCTTTTTTTGAAATTAGAATCTTTGTTTTTAATCAATCATGAATTTTGTATTTTATTTTTCAGAGTGTTATTTGATTCAAGATCGTGTATCAAATATAAAAGATATTGATAAACACCCAGGTAAGAATGAATATTGAAAAAAAATTGTTTAAAAATGGATAGTAAAATTTAAATGATATGAATCTTGTAGACAAATTCCAAATCTAATCCATTTTCTTAACGAAGAAAAATAATCTTAAAAAAAAAAAGAAGATTTAGTTTTGAGTAGGTAATAGCCAAATGATCTTGTACTAGAAACATAGTCTGTAAATATTTTTTTCTTGTGTTATACTTTTTTAAAAACCACTTTGTTATTTAACTATTTTTTATAGTTTATAAATATTATTAAATAAGTCCTTAATAAATATTTGTAGAAGTTTTTTAAATTGGGTGAAAAAAATTGTAATAATTTATATTAACTATTTGTAATTATTAAGTTCAAATATATTTATAAAAGAATATACAAATTAAACATGTATTAAACAATATATAAACTAAAACATTTTGCACTATTCTTTTCGCAGAAAAAAAAAATACTTCCTAATTTTCTTTTTCAAATTCTTGTGATCATTATCTTGTTCAAATTAATAATCTTTTTTTTATATGATCGAGATGATTTGACTATATTTCTGATTTCAACTTTATTCTTTATAAAAAAAAATAACTAATAACTGCGTTAGAAATTTTAAATCAAAATATTTCCTTTATTTTTTTAGTTATGTGATAATCATCTCTTAATTAAAAACAAAACTCTTATTTGTAAAATTGGAAGAGAAAAAATGAGGGTGGTGCTTACTTTTTAGATAGGAAAAAAAAATTGAAGCTCAAACAAGAAAAAAGAAAAGGATAATATTAACAAATTTTTCATTAAAAGATGAATATTGGCATGGAGCTACAAAATAATCTATTACTAGAAAAGAATTTGTCAAAAAAAAAGAAAAAAAAAAAGAAAAGAATAATTTGATAAGGTGATTGTAGCTAAAATTAAAAAATATATATATAACCTAAATTTAAAAAAATCCAAGATATCAAGTAAACAATAAAAATTAAGATTTTAAACTAAATAATAAATTTAAGGCAATTTATAAATGAATTTCCATGTATTCAAATAATATGTCCAAAAAAATTTCTATTGAATCTTTATAATTAAAATAAAATTATCTCATATCCATATAACCATAACCAAGAAAATCTTTGATTTGCTCTTTATAATTAAGTAAAATTATTTAATCTATCTATTAATCCATATAAACATAACCAAATGTTTGATGTAAATGAAACTAAAATAAATTTACCTTTTCTATATAACGTTAAATTGCATCCTAACAATGTTATGAAATTAAAAGTGTATTAGCTATTCTCATTTTTATTATAAAATTAAAAAAAAAAAAAACATATTCACCTACTATTTTCTTTGATAAAAGTTAATTAATTATCTTATCAATTTTAGTCAATATAATCTTGTAATTAAGTTTAACATTTGAATATAATAAATAAACTTACATAATATTTGTGGTTGAATCACTTTGAACTATTAGTGATAGTATATTCTAATGACGATTATTTAATTTACATATTTTGCATTTAATTAACAATAATAATTGAATGATATATTTCAATTAATATTTTCAAGTTTAACGTAACTTAGTTGGGATCCCTAATATAATTTTAAAAAGCTAATAGAATATACTTTTTGTTCAAATTAATCAGAACAAACTTCTTACCTACCTCAATGTCTAAATCTAATTTTTTAAAATAAAAATATCAATCCTTCTATATAAATTTTGGATTTAATTTCTAGTTTAAAATATTTCAATTAACCTTTAAATTTTGTTTTTTTTTTAATATATTTTAATTTGATTTGTTTGTTTCACTCAAATTATTTTTTACAAAATAAGAACTTGATGAGTTAAAAAGCACACTATTTCTCATCCTATTAAATTTAAATTTAAACATTCACTTTATAATTATTTTAAATTAGTTTGATAGACTTTAAAAGTAAAAAAAAATATAGGTGAGTATTTAATAGATTATCATGCTTTGCATAACCAACCATTTGAGTCTAATTGAAGATACCATATAGTGACTTAAGTTTGATGTGGTTTTTTTGATAGATAATGTTATTTTAAATCATTTTTTCTAATCATGTTACATCACATCATGAATATATATTAAAAAGTAAACATTTTGGAACTTAAGAATCAAATTGAATCAAAACTCAAATTTCAAAATAATTAATTTTTATAAATAATTAATTTTTATAAATTTAGGAACTCAGATTCAAATGCATAACTCAGAAGTTAATTAGGAAAGAGAGATGATATATTGATTTTATGTTGAGGAGGTTTGTATAATTGTATTGGTATGGTTGATTTTCCCACTTGAAAATTTTAATAAATCTCATTATGTGGAAAAAGAGAGGAGAATGTGTTGGCATTATTTAGATATTTAAGATTCTTCAACTCTTCCATTTTATTTTATTAATTATTACCAACTTGAAGAAATTGTAGACAAATGAAATTGTGTCCAGATGCATTCTTCAAACTTCCAAGAGGTTTTTTTTAGCCATATTTTAATATATTACTTACTGAATGGAATTTTAGACATAATAACAAAAATATTCATTCAGTATTTTGTGTAAAAAAATAAAAAGTAAAAAAGATGCATAAAATTAAGCCATCTAAGTTGCACCTAATTATTATTGTTTTGTCAAAATTAAAAAAAAAAAGATGATATTAAATTATGATAATATGATAACTACTAAGAAAACCTACTAATCTTATTTCCTCAAAGTAGGCCATTAATCTCATTTTTATTTACTATGTTATTAGATCTAAACCACCAATTTGAAATTTGAAATTGATTTTCTTTAATTAAGGTACTTCATGCAACTATGAGATTTGGTTTTAACTGTTGTTATGTAGAATTAATTGTAGTTGACCTTAGACTTAAAATTAACATACTATATAGACCTTTGGTAGCATGTAATGTATTTAAACAAAAATCAATTTGATTTTTCTATTTTTTTATTTTACATTCATGTACCAATTAAAAAGAAGTACATTACTGTTCTTTTTTATGTATATTTTTTTTTAGAATTAAAATTTTATATTAAGGATAAATATTTAAATATGATTGAATATATTATAGTTTTTTTTCTAAAAGATAACATAAAGAATTTCTATACATATTCTTGTTATAAACGTGTAGTTAAATAATTTCTAGTTGGTCTAAGTTTATTTCTTATTATTAATAAATATTTATTAATATTGAGATAGATAGTTCAAATGAAATATATTATAATTATAAAATAGGATAGCCACGCTAATGCACTTTTATTATTCTTATTGTAACTAAAAATCATGTTGTGATAGTGTTTAGAAATGCATTTTAATTAATTTTGGGAGGTATCTAATTTTTATTTAGATAAAAAGGTTGTATGTCAATGATGTATAAGTGATAAATCTTAATATCATACTATAATTTAAATATTACAAATTTATCATTTATATAGTCTATTTGTCGAGGAGAGATTTTAACGATATTTATGAAGTAAACTTAATAATGCTTTAACATAAATTTCAACAATGTCTTAAGTTTCATTTTTATTTTTGATCTTTTAATTTATTTAAAAAATAACCCTACATTTAAACTTTCAGAAATGAATAAAAAAGAAAATTAGTATATTTAATTCAATTACATCCTTTAATTTTAACATATGCTTAATTATTTTGTGATCATTATTGAAGTTTCTGTTTAATCCAGAATTAATTTCAAAACAAAATTGACTTTTCCAAAGAAAACAAGATGTGATAATTATTTTTCTTTTCAAGAAAAATTCAAAAAAAAAGTTAGAAAATATTTTTAGTAGTGTATTTTTAGAAAAATATTGACAGAAGTAGGATAGACAGAAAAGAAATAAAAAGCAGAGTAACAAAATCGTGTACCAAGTCCACAACTACGCTAAATCATGGATCAGGTACACGTCTAGAAGTCGAAATCTAACTTTAAATCTATCTTTTCTGGTAGTCAACGACTCAACAATACAATTGACTGCTACATTTATCTAGCATGCAGGGTGTTGGGGACCAAGTGCATATTTAAACCATATCAATCTTAAGTTATCACTATGGTTTCAATATTTAGAACATAAAAATCTTTCTAATTATTAATTACTTTACATTGTCACCATGGTTTCAAAAGTAATTAATACAAAGCCGATTAGGTGAATAATTTTTTTAAAATGTTTGTGTTAAAAAGAAAAAGAATAGGTAGAAATTTCTAATGCAGGTGAACATAGAAACTAAAGTTTTTTTTGTAAATAGCATAATAATCATAATAATTTTAACTGGATTAATTAAGACAAAAATAAGGGCACGACTAGTTAAGTTTTTAAGAAATTAAACTATAATTTACTTGTTTTTTAGGAAGTCGTGTACGATACACAACTTCCTTTAATCTAGTCAGGTTCTACATGTGAGTCAAACTGGTCAAAATAGGCTGACATGGATTAACGAAAGTCATGTATTTGGTACACAACTTTTTTCTTTTTAAAAAACTACCCTTATATTTTTACCGTAGTTTAAATATCTACCCTATTTTTATCATTTCTTTACATATACTACCTTATTTTTGTCATTATTTTTCAACCATGTATATTTTTTAAAATAGTTCCAAAATTTAAATGGATAGCTAGGTAGACAACAAAATTATAAATGAAATTTGAAGCCCTATTTCATGGTATATTGTGAAAAGTAGTGATAGGATATGTATAGGAGAAGAGAAAGAGAAAAAAAAAAAACAATAATTTATATTGTCAACCAAAATTAGTTTAACAAAAATTTATACGTGCGACAGATAGCCAAAAGGTTCGTAGTTCAAATCCTATATTTTTATTCCAGTCTTTTAAATAAGCTTGCACGAAGTGATTTCCATCCATTTTCAATATGTGTATTACTAGTATATTTATACATTTTAGTAGTGTGGTCAAACAGAACACAGTTGATCAATTGACGTGAAAAAATATGATATCAACTTCAAGTGCGATGAATAATAATAATTTATTTCTTTTAAAGATGGTGCATATTTTCTTACATAGAATACAATAATGCAGAGTCTTCCATCCTTAGTTTTTTTGTTTGACTTTAAATGGCAATTCATTAATAAAGTTTTGCAATAATAATATGATAAGGGTTTGGATAAATTTTTTATAGCCTTTTATGATAACTTTTCAAAGAGATTTGGTCTTACTTTATAGCCTCTCCTAGCTATACATTAATCATTAATGTTATACACTGCTTATGAGTCTTGTGGCTTGGGAGTTTGATTAATTATTGAGAGGCTCTATAGTTGTGGATATTAAGTGTGACATGTTATTCATAGATATAAAATACTTTACTATATAATAAAATATTAGAATCTTATTTCGTGATTATTTCAAAATCAACAGTTAAGCGCAATACAAAGAAGGTAAAGATTGACACACACACGCATATATATATATACATGTGTGATTCATTAACCATATATGTTAGTTATGTGGATAACAAATATTATTAGAGAGAATGTTACAAAATACGTAATACAACACTATTAGATTGGAGAATTTATATATTAATTGCACTTCTCTAAACTCCAACATTAGGTTGTTCGCAGCACTAATAATCAATTCATAGCATTTCAAGAAGTTCAAAAGATAACTATAGAACGTTATAACTAACATTGGATATAATCCTATGACCAACGATAATTATATGGGAGATTCGATATTTATTACAATTTTTTAAAATATATAAGGAATTTCAAAAAATAACAAAAATTTATAATAAAAGGTTCATGTCACTTGTATTTTCAAAATTGTAAAAATAACAAATTTAAAAGCAGATTACCATCTAATGCAATATCCTAAAATATTTTAGGATTAATATCAAAACTCATTTCAAAGATGGAAGAAGACTAAAAGATTCATTAAATTATATATTATATATAAAAAAGAAAGAGATTTTTTTATTTCCGTAAATATCTAAGCCCATGAATTGAACCCATGACCTTTTATTTAAATATTAAGAGCATGTCTCTTTTTTTACTACTAGGTCAATCCATGATGGTTAAAAAAAAGAGATCGAGTAATCTGTATAAGATAAATCTTCCAAATAATTGAGGGAGCTATCAGATTCAACCTCAAATAAATTGTGAGTTTGTATTACATTTTTTTAGTTTTTAATTTAAAAAATAAATTATTTTGAAAATAGTTTAAACCATTTTTACTTTCATTTTACTTTTCATTTTTCTCGCGTTTATTTGAACTTTTTTTTTTTTCATTATTTTTCTCTTATACTTTTTCATTTATGTATAAATAATTATCGAAATTGTTAAATAATACGAGTTTAGTTCATAAATCCTAAATCCTCAATTCTTCTATTTTATGTATTAATTATGATTAAACTTAAACTTAAGGTTCATGCACTATATTAATTTGAGCCTTTCATTTTATTTGAAATAGAAATAATTTGCAATATATTACTAAAAGAATTTAAATATTATATTATTTAGTTAGTTCAAAATTTAAAAGCAAAAGAAAAAATATAATGAAAAGTAAAACAAAAACAACAAATAAAAGAGAAAAAGAAAAAAGAAAAAAGAATAGATTGGAAAAGTTGAGATTTGCAATCACTAAGCCCTACTTTTAAAGATGTAGTCTCCACCACCCCACCAAATGCCAATTCTAACTCTTTGATGCATCTTTGTTTGCCTTTCTTTTTCACAAGACGAAGATGCTTCTTTATTTTATTTTTTTTATAATAAAAGTCATTTTATTGTTCTTCCTCGAGGATACCCTAAAAAGGTTTGATGTCATTTAAAATGAAAAACAAAAACAAAAACAAAACAACTTGCAAAAACGAGAATATTTTATAACAAATTTCAAATGGAAAGATTATTTTAAATAACAAAAGTACTAAAATATTTTTAAAATACGGTCAAATTTTAGATTCTATTAGAAATAGAATTTGATAGATACTAATAGACTTCTGTCAATGTTTAAAAATGTCAAATCTGTCTCAATCATCATTTGTCTGAAATTTTGTTGTAAATATTTTAGTTTATTATGTTATATTCGCAAATACCTCTCATTCAAATCTAACAAAATAATCCAAATTATTTACAAATATAGCAAAATTTTAGAACTTATAAATTGATAGATTTTGAAATTTTGGTATATAGGTTCAATATTTTTTAAAAAAATCCAATATTTGATATTAATTTATTGATTAATTAGGATATATTAATTTTGAGATAAAAGAAACCACAAATCTTGCAAGATCTTGTTGAATGAGTTTTGAAGTTTGTTGAATAATAATGTCATAAAATTAAAAATGTGATGATATATATAACAATATACAATTGAATAGATTGGATGTTCCAATAGGTATATAACAATTTTGGTTAACCATATATAATTATATTTTATAATAAAGTAAATTGAAAAAATATGTCAAACAAATGGAGACTACAAGTATGGCTTAAAAATTAGTTATATACTCACAATGAATTAAGTAGAACTTTAGGTTAAAATGAAAACACGTGTGTGTCTATACATATAATATGTTACATCTATGAGTTCAAATCAACAAGTCCCATCACTTATTATACGGCAATGGCCAATGGCCAATGGGAATCACATCTAAAACCAAATCAAATCATTGATCAACTCATCCTTACTTTTTCCTCCAATACAAACGTTGGAGACTATATGTCAAATATTTATGTGCTGGACCAATAAGTTGACACATTGATTAGTTGTTTATATAAATATAATCCAAGAAAAGTGGGCATTTTTCTTTTTAATAAAATACATACATACATACATATATATGTGCTAAGTAATTAAAGGATAAAAAAGAAAGAATTAAAAGATAGTTTAAAAGGGAGAGAAAAAGTGGAAAAGGGAAAATTTTCTTTTAGTGCATTTGTTCCTCTCTTTTGTATCCATGGCCAACTTCGATTCTCCATTCTTTTCTCTATCGTTTCTACCAAGGTTTTAGAGGAAGCTCAAGAGGGAACTTAGAGAAGAAGATATATATATATATATATTATTTTCTTTTTCTTTCTTTTCATTTTCAATCAATAAATTTTAAACTTATTAAAACAACTCCAACCTAAATCTTTGCCATTTTCTTCAACAAATTAATTCAACTTTAAAAAATTCAAAGAAAAATCTTGGGTTTACAACTCACCTCCTTCTTATAAAATTTCATCTTGAAATTTAGAAATTGTTAAGTGAAGGGTGTCTGATAACTCCTCCTCATCTAGTCTTATAACTCTCAAATTGCTTCATTTGCTCTGTGATGCCTCCAAAAAAATCTTCATGAGTGAAATCGTCTTGTTCCTCAACACTTACTTTTTTTTCTTTTAAGGTTTGCATTGGAGCTTCCTCATAACTCAGATCCTCTTTTAATTCTACTAGTTGTGCTTCCCTTAACTTTGATACATGGAACCCATAATTTATTCTAGTAAGTTTTGTTGGCAACTCCAGTATGTATATATTGCAAAATATCAAAAAGTTCAAATATGACTTTTACTATTTTATTTTGTTTCTATATTTAAAAATGTTTCTAACTAATTTTTTATTTAAAGCCATTTTTCTATAAAATAGATAGTAATAATACTTGCATACAAGAAAGTATCTAAAACCATAGTCCTACATTTTTAGAAAATACATAAACTAATACTAGTTTAACTCTTTTAAAAAAATGGTAATGATAACAAATATAATAATAACGACAACAATATTAATATAAGAAAACGAAATTATTTGTATATTTGAAGAAAAAAATGGAATAGTTGCAAATTTAACCATTAGATGCAAAATAAGTAAGTATATAACAACATTTTAAAAAAATTGCAAATATAGCAAAATTTGTAAAATTTTATTGATGATAGAAGTCTATCTCCAATAGACCATGTTGTAAATATTGGTCTATCATTGATAGATCATACAAATCTATCGGAGATACAACTCTATTACGATAGTTTTGCTATATTTACAATTTTTTTAAATGTTACTATATTCTTAATTATTATTCATAAAATAGTCATCAATTAAATTATCCTAAAAATCGGAGAAAACTTCAATATTTGGCTCAAGGAAGGATTCGAACTACCCACAAGAGAGGGAAAAATCCAATAATACAAGCATATGATTTTTTAAAAAATAATAATAAACAAAGCTTCTTTATCAAAATTTTAAAATTAAAAATCATTAACCAAGTTTGTTTCTTAAAAAAAAAAAACTACCCTTTTAGTTCTAAGTGTTTTTGGTGCGTGAATTTGAAAATTTAATATTTTTAATCTCCAAATTTATAACAATAGATTCCTTGAATGCTCTACATTTTTAATCCAACTTTAAAAAATAGGTCTATTATGTTATGTTTGATTTTCTAAAAATAATTATATGATATTTAAATTTTTAAAAAAAGGAAATTTTGTTATTATAATTTAAAATATCATATAATTATTTAAAATAAAAGTATAAAGTTATTTAATAAGCCTTTTAAACTTATACATATTTCACATTATAGCTTGGGTTGTATGAATAACTGTTGGATATTGACAAATCTAACATCATTAATTTCAAGACTAATATAAAGATATACCATAATGTTCGTCAATGAGGTTCTCTTATACTTAGTTTACTAATTAGGTAAATACATTCTCACGAAACTGTTGCAGCACCAAGATTGAAGCTGATATTGATAACTCTTTTGATATCAATAAGTTTCCAACAGGACCTAACTCAGGGCATTCCACATTGATCTTGAAATATTCAACAAGATTCTTCACTACTTCCCCTTCTGGCTTTTGACCCACCAATATTAAATTACATCTACTAAATTCCCTTATTACTTCAATAACATTGCTAAAACTGCTCACTACTCTCTCTTCATATCTAATCGACATCTCGTTTGTTTTCTTCCCATTAAACTCCATCAACACCCTTTCATCTATGACTGCAGAACTTTTAGTGTCGTCTTTGTTCATTTCAACCATAGTAGATTCTGCATTATTCACGTTGGAGGTGAAAATGAAATGAACAATGTTTAAGGTTGTTTTAGAATGTTGTGACATTCTCCGTCCGAAGGCTAGAGCTTCACGGTCGTCGCAGCCGCCGAAGAAGAAGATGGTTATGGTGGAAGAGATGTTGGTGGAGGAGATGTGAGAACCACCTCCAAATCCTCTGTCAACTAGGATTCCGACGGAACATGGTGATTGTTGTAGAACTTTTTGATTGACCGATTGGAAATCACCTCGTGTTGCTTCTAAATGTCCATCAAATCTGTGATACATTTTCAATCATCTCAACAACATTAGTCTTTTAACTTCAACTCAAAATTATGCTAAATATGAAAGTGTAACAATCATCTCTAGATGTACCTAACTCTAACATTTAATCTCATCCATGCTTATGACTTCATGTGGTGTAGCTTAAATTATTTTCCATATAAATATACAAATAGTTAGAATTTGTGTGTTTGTCCATCTCCATTTAATTGTGGTTTGTCATGATTTTTTTTCTTTTCCTTCAAATGTTTTTCATCCTTTTTTTTTCCGTGTGATTGAGATAAACTACATAAAAGTAGATGTAGTCTAGAATACACCAAAATAGTTCTCTATGTATATGAGTAATAATTTAAATAATACTCTTGAGTGCATCCATTTTCGTGCAACTTACTAGTCGGCCAATTAACATTTGTTGTGTAGCAAAAATTAGAGATGCTTAAAGGCAAGCTGTAGCATTAAGCCTAGATCCCAATTCATGCCTCCATCCAAATCACACCAAAAAGATTAAAAATATTTTGGCTAAGCTATACATAAGACCTCTCTAAACTTTGTAATTTTGTGTCTTTCAACTCTGAAATTTTTCAAAAAATAATTTCAAAAATACTCTTATTGAAATTAAAATTTTAGATATAAATGATTATGATAACAATGTTATAAAGTTTATTTTTGTAGCAAAATGCTTTTTTTGTTTGCACTTTATCATTTTGGTAAATTTGGTGACATTTTATAGAACTTTATGTTTTAACTTAAAGTTTGTTATTTATTTTAGTTGTTGAGAAAATTGGCGAAAGAATAGAACAAATAGAGAAAGAAAAAAGAGTACCATATATCTATATTATTTGTTTTTTCCAAGCTTAAAAAATCTTCAAACAAATGGATCAATGTTAATGTTACTTATGGTAGAAGCTTTTTGAAGTCCTTTGCAACAAGGTACCAATGGATTTTACTTATACCAACAATAATGGTATTTTTTTTTTTCATTTACTTCTTTTCTAACTTTATAGTTTTTTAAAAAAAGAAAATAAAGTTCAAAGGTATTATTCAAATTAAAAAAAGAAAAAAAAAGTTGGTTTTCCTACAAAATTAACAATATTTGTATTTTTGTAATCCTTTTTTAAAGGTATTCAAAGTTTAAGGACTCACAAACCAGTAAATAGTGGTAACAGAAAAATGATGTACAAAAAAAAGTTGATGTAAAGGTAAGATATGCACAAGGCGAGACAAAGAGTAAAAATGTTAGCCACCAGGAAACATGTAGTTCAAAAGCCTCCCACTTTAAGGGTGCGGTGCTAACAAAAGAAAAAAGAAAAGATGGTATGCACAAAAAAATTAGTGTAAAGTTAAAAGATTGATGTAAAGAACATGCCGAACCTTTGGTGTTTATGGAAAGGGAGAATGATAATGGCGGCCCGTTTCCGCTCTGCTCTATTGCACACATCTTCGTGCATATCCGAAAGTCGAGAAATGGCAGTCATTGGACGTATAGACACTCGACTAAGCTGTTCAAAAGCCTTAAACGCCACACCAATTTCATCACAACTCGACTTCCCTCCTTTATTCCAAAACGGTCTCCCATTTTTTCTAGCTCGATGGACCATAACAATGGCGGACGATCTCTCTGTCAGCTCCATCAAATGCATTGCATAAACACAAAGTTCACTTCCACAACCTTCTTTTCCCTCCATCCCACGACTCACCTCAATCAAATTCAAAATGGAAGGAATGTTATTAACAGAGTGAAAACAAGCCAAAATCCTCAGCTCTGAATTGGGTTCTTCTCGTTCGATTGTTCTGTTTATGTATTCTGATTTGCTCTTTCTTTTTGCTGGCTTATAAACCGCCATTACAATTGGGGTTGTGAAGAAGGTTGTGATGACAGCCATTAGAACAAGAATTGCAAAGGTTTGGTCATTCAAAACTTTTCTGTCTTTGCCGATGTTTAAAACGATTAATTCCACCAACCCTTTCGTGTTCATTAAGAATCCTAAAGCAATTGATTCTTGTATTGGCATCTTGCAAAAGAGTGCCATCAAGATCGTTCCGATGATTTTACCGAAACATGCGGTGAAAATTACGAGGATGAGCAAACCCCATGATTGTATTCCTTGAATTGTAGTAATGTTGGTTTTCAATCCGCTTGAAACGAAATAGAGAGGGAGGAAAAGACTCGAAACAAGATCTTCAACTTTTTCGACGAGTGCTCCGGCGAGTGGACCTTCTTTTGGAACGAGAACGCCGACGACAAAAGCGCCGAACAGAGCATGGATTCCGATTAAATCAGTGATGAATCCAGCGGCTAAGACGGTGGATAAAGTAGCGCAAATGTAAAGTTCACTTACGGGCTCGCCTTTGGAGGAACGGTGGGAGATCCATCGGAAGGCCGGCGGGAGAGTGAAGAAGCAAAACAGGACAAAAACAGAGGAACAGAGGAAAACCCAGAGGGAGACAAGAGGGGAACGAGGAGTACCGGAAAGGGCAATGGCGAGGGCGAGGAGGATCCAGGCAGCGACGTCATTGACGGCGGCGGCGGACATCGCGATACGGCCGAGGTTGGTTGTTAAAAGCTTGAGTTCAGCAAGGATACGAGCGAGAACAGGGAAAGCGGTGATGGAGAGAGCAACGGCGATGAAGATGAGAAAGGGAGGACCGTTGACGCCTTTGGAGATGGTGGAACGGAGGACGTAGGAAGTGCCAATGCCGAGGAGTAAAGGGAGAGTGATTCCGGCCATGGCTATGCCCATTGCGCCTTTTCCGGTACGACGGAGAGATTTGGGATCTAACTCAAGTCCGACTAGAAAAAGAAAGAACAAAAGACCCATATTGGCTAATGTGTCCAACACTGTTAGGCTTTTTTCCGGGAACACTCTTCGAAGAAATCCCTGACTCCGACCCACCGCTGATGGCCCAAGCAAGATCCCCCCCTACCATCATCCACAGCAACAACAACAACAACCAATTAATATCTTACTTGTTTTTAAGATAAAATTAATAGTAGGCAGAGAAGTAAAAAGGAAACGTACAACAATCTCGGCAATGACCCGAGGCTCTCTAAGTGGACGGAGAAGAAAACCAAGAAGACGAGTAAGAAGAACAACCAAACATATCTGAAAAATGGCCAAAGGAAGAGCAAAATCAAGTGGATTATCGCCTTGAAATACACCGTTCGACGTCGCTTTCATCTCCGCCGGGCACCCACTTCCCACCATCGTCGTATTCACCACCATCATTATTTCTGATCACAAAATCAAAACCAATATTAATCCATTCAATTGGAAAAATGTTGTGCAACTTTTGTGATGTTGGTATATTAAATATTCATGTTCCCAATCATTTGGAACAAAAGAAACTAGAAAATTGTGACAACTAATATTGATATATTGGATTTGGGTTACAACCATTTTCTGTAATGGATGAGACAACATTCATAATGAGATTAGAAGTGCTATCATGTAACTAAAATCTTAATTTTTAAAATATAATCAAATACACCAATATATAAACTACTATAAACTTTTATAAATAAACTATGGTCTTTAACTTCTATTATTAGTTTTTTTAGAGCAAGTCATTCAGCATTAATATTAAAAATTTCCTAGATTTCTTTTTAAACTATCAATATCTATAGTTAATAAATTCTAAAATTGTGATATATTTGTAAACATTTAGCTATCATGTAACTAAAATATTAATTTTTTACTTATTCTCCATAATCTTTTGATTAAATTTTTTAAATTTTTTACATAACACAAATTTAAAGTTAGTTTCAGTTTATCTATTTTAAAATTTTCTATCATTTTTACTTTCAATTAATTTTATCAACAACAACAATTTCATATAAAAAATTATAAACATAGATGATAATTAGAAATAATACAATTAGACTATAACTTGTCAATATTTGGTAGAGCTTAAATCTGAAATTAATTTCCATATATTGAATTAATCGTGGTTATAAGTACAACCTCAAGACAAAGAGCTTAATATATAAATAAATAAACAAATGATATGAATATTTTTGTAATTAGCTAAAATTATCTCTCCAATTCTATATATTATTTAAGTAATAATATAAATCATTAACCAAAGGAAATATTTAATTTGTTACCACAATTTTACAAAATGAAATGGATAGAGAAAAGAAACCATTTATTAAATAAAGTAAGAAAAGTGAAAGAATCACCTGAATTTTGTTAGATGAAAAATGTTGATTGGAGTATGAGAAAGCAATAAGTTTTGTATATCTCCAAAGAGAAAAGAAAAAAGAGAGAAGAAATGAGAGATTAAATGGGATGAATAATTTAGGGACTACCACACCTCCCTTTTATACCCAAAACCACACACCTTTATGTGCATGAATTGATTTGTGTTGGGAATAGAGTCTTTTTGCTAATTATGAAATTAAATTATATTATATTGATAGCTACTTATAAATAATTAATATTTTGAAATCTTATCTAGCCCCATTATGGAATTTATTATGATATCTCACTATCTTAAGAAGAGAATAAAACTAAGATGCTTTAACTATTATATTCCCCTCAACATTTTTGGTTAATTGATGTATGTTTTATAATCATAGAGAGAGAGAGAGAAAATATATATTAATTTATATAAGTTGATATTTATTTTGAGAATCTACAAGAATATATAAAATTGGATCAATATTACAAAATAATTATTTATTACATTGGTATCTCTTGTTTTTATTTATTTTATTATTTTTTAGAAAGAGAATCTCTTGATTAATTAGTTTAATAAATATATTGGAGCTTCAAAAACAATTGTAAGTAAAGTAATGAAAGTGATATAAGAGAGAAAATGGAGGTTGGGATAAAAGTTAACAACATTCCAGAGACCAAATTTAATATATTTTTTTTTCTAAAATTAAGAAGAATCAATTGAAATTTGAATTTGACACTCAAAATTTAAAATAGTTTTAAAAATTCGACTTCCAAAATACATACAAATTCAACCCTCAAATTTATATATAAATTGTGTAAGTATGAGGAACTAATTTTAACCAATTTTAAAATTAGTATAAGTTAGAAGAGGATTTACTTAGGATTTTTTATAATTAAAAGTTTGATGATATAATTGCAATCCCTTATAAAATGGAATAATTTTTACAATTTGATCGTAAAAGAATAATAATTTGAAAATGACTTTTGAGGATCATTTGAAAATTTTCAAAAATGTCTTTTGGCTATATTCCATTTTTTGCGTGCAAATGATGCATAGTTGAATATGAAGGAGTTCTCAATGGATTTATTAAAAACTTATACGCCAATCAATTTGAACTATAATGTATAATCAATTAGATTTGTTTCAAGAAGTGTTTATACATCAATTCTAATGGTTCATAAAACATATGAAGATGATGTTGTTTGAACCTCTAGCTTTAAACAAGTTAGATATACAATTATCGGCATCTACGATCACTTTAAGTCATGGGAAGAAACTCGGTGATGTTTTGGGAGAATAAGTTTGAGTTAAAAATATGGGGTTAATGCATTTGAGGTGTAGAGTTTTTAAGATGAAATTCTTCCATATATGTGTAAAATAAAAGAAAAAATAAATACGGAGTTGATCAGTCTTTTTCTTATCTAAGCATTGATCTAATAAAAGAAAAAGTAAATAAATTATTGTTCTATTGTTAGAATTTGAGAATTGTTTGTATTAAACAAAAATCGTTATAGAAGAGAATCAGCACCACATCTTTTTCTTGGCGACAATATGTTATGCACTTTTTTTTTTTACTATTCAAGTGTGCTAAATGACGTTGCCCTCACTACTTCTCTTATGTATCTTTTTAAAATTGTAATGAATGATAATGTATTCAATCTTTAGGGTCATTGAAGAGTCAAGTTGGAATAGCAATTTGTGTGAAGAATTTGTAGGTACTATTTAGGCAATCAAAGTGCTTCTAATTTGTACTTTTTTAATATATTATATATATATATATATATATATATATATATATATATATATATATCATTAGGTGACCATGGTGAGATAATGTATGTGGAAATAATCCATGAAAATTTGCAAGAAAATTAATTTAAAGTAGCTAAAAAGATCATTGCATATGATAGATTTAGGTCAATTAAGGATGTGTTAGAATTATTGTTAGTCTCCTATGTGACATGTTTAATGCTATACAAACTTTGTGTCAAATTTGAATTAAAACCATAGAAAAACTAGCTTAGGCTCTTGATAAATAGAAATATTTGAGGTTCTTTTTAATAGATTCTAATTCAAAGCAACCATGTGTAAAGCGAAATCATTTAGTTTTGAATGTGATGTTGCAACTTATATCACTAGTATAGTATAGTTGTAAAGCATTTACTTATAAAAAGAATTTTTCAAAAAATATTTTTGGTTGAAATTAAATTATTTTTTTTATTATTATTAATAAAGCATATGATAGTGTTAAATCAAAAGTTGATAAGTGAAAATAAATTTGATTTCAACACTTATAAACTTGAAAACTCATAGATAAAGTAACAAATGAAAATCAATATTAATTGAGAGAATAACATCACGGGACTTGAACACATGACTAGTCATATAGTTATGAATGTGATGTCCAACGTATATGACTAACAATTAGTTTATGTTTTAAGGTCCATCGATGATTTGAAATAGTATCTGAGTAATCGATATAGAGCTTCCACAATCTTTTGCTTAGTAAATGCATCCATTTTGGAAATCAAAAAATTCAATAGACATCATGCATGTCGTATGTTGATTGATACATAGGCCTAAAATAAATTGTTATTCTTTAACAGTGGAGGGGGGATTTTATGAGATCACTATAATGAATCTCATCTCAATAGTAACTTGTTGATGAATTTCCACCTTATCACATAATACACTAAATATGCTTATTGGTTGAATTATTGGAACAAGAACTTATATATAGACATATCACTTTTTATCCCCACCACATTAATAGATTATATTGTTTTGGAGTGATTTTTGGTATTTTCTTCTCTTTTTTTTCTAATTCAAATTTCCTTTTTAAGAGTGATTTAGAAGTAGTCTTCTTATGGAGAGGGACAGGTTTCATCTTTACACCTGTTCTTTCAACTACCAATCTACTAAAATCAAAGATACTGTTCGACATTATTAGATAACACAATCATCAAAAGAACTTGAAAATATAGCAAAACTTTAAAATATTTGTAAATTTTGACAATTCAACTTGTGATTTTTCTATAATTTTATGTTGGTTCTTCAGTGCACGTGTTTCCATCACAAATAGCTTTATTGTGGTTAATTATCACTAATAGCAACTATCATTGATATCCAACTAACGAATGAGATAGTAACTTTTGTATTATATATGCAATTATCACATACTTGTACTATATATGATATTATATTAGACTTTTGTTTACCATTCATGACACCAACCATTAAAATTAGCCTCAAAATCCTGTTCTTTTTTTAAAAAAAAGTGGCAATGAGCCTCAAAATCTTCGTCTAGCCTGCCCCGAAATCTTCCCTTTTGATCTATTTTATGTAAATCGGAGAATTGGACAAATCAATTATTGTGCCATAGAATGATTATTGCCTTGAAAACAACTGCCGCAAGAAGTATTTTGCACTAATACACCTGATTCTTGTATAGAAGTATTTTGCAACTGAATAATAGAAAATGTGAAGGGTCTTTAGTTATTTCAGCCTCTTTTTTTGATAAGAGACAAGTATATTCATATAACAAAACAGAACATCCTAAGGGCGAGGGATAAGAGGGCCCTCCCCGGAAGAAGCTAAAGAGCTAGGACATAATGGCCTTCCAATTGTTGAAAATCATAGAAAGGCTATAGTTACAAAAGTGTTTGGTGTAATCCGTACTCCACCAAGAGGCTGTGTGTTGAACCACAGTCCAAAAAGAATCAAAAGAATTAAATCTATCTTCAAAAATTCTGCTATTCCTTTCTTTCCAAATGCTCCACAAAAGGGAACGCGACGCACATTTCCATAAGATGTTTCCTTTAGGGCTGTAACCTCTAATATTAAGACCTTCAAACATCCATCTATCAATCTTGCTAGGAAGGCAAAACTCCAAGTCGAAAATACCAAACAGCGTGTTCCAAGCTTTTCTTGTGAAGGGACAATGTAGGAATAAGTGATCCAAAGTTTCCTCATCTTTAGCGCATAGACAACACATCGAGGGGCTAAGCAATGTGTTCTGAATTTTTTTTTGTAGTTTCTCATGGGTGTTGAGGCTTCTGTAAGCAAGCGACCATAAGTAACATGCTCAAATTGGAAAGTAACAATGGCAAATGTTATATGAACTAAAGAACATAGAATATGTAATGACTTGAACTATACGTATATCTAAAAGAAAATAAACATCAACTATACTTTAGCCAAGTTCAAAAGAGGAAAAGGCCAAGTGTGGTTCCTGTATTCAATAAACAAAGCAGATCCCATGGAACAAAAGGGGGGCCGGAAAACAGGATATGGTACAACAAATTAGCAAATACAAAACAAAATTGATCATACATTTCTTCTAAACTACCATCTCAAACCTTAAATATGATTTAATCAGTTCTTTGCAACTTCATCCTATCTTCATCAAAGTCAGCCATCTGCTTCCTCTTCTTGGACACGATTGGATCTTGATCGTTGCTAAACTGTGCAGCTGTTCGAGCCCTTAATTCTTCCAAGCTCTCGCCTTCCTTTGCTCTCTCTAATACCTGGTAGTTGTGTTTATAAAAAGAGAACAAAAAATATGTCATTGGTTCGGATTTTACACTCTGCTGCTGTAAGCCTGTAACTCAAGCACCTTATATGGTAATAAGTGTGGCAGTTGATTCACAAGATGAGTTGAAGACTTACAAGATGCCGACCGTACAGATGGGTGTTTGAAAGTGCTTGAAATGCATTTTGAGCCTCCTGCTTTGTGACAAACTCCACAAATGCAAAACCTCTATGTTTTCCAAACTTCATTGGCAGTCTTAAGCTTTTAATCTGAGAAAAGACAAATATTAACATTGAGCAAAAGAATCACGGGAGAAATACAAAATGACGACAAAACTTGGATCATGTTTGCTGATAGAACCAATTAGAGGTATAAAGTTTTTTCTTCTTTCCTAAACATTTTATTTAGGATGGCTTTAAATAAAGTGTTTCTAAGAGAAACATTCCAACTATGAGCGTTTTTCCAAGCAATAAGTGTTTTTTCCCAACTTTACCCTTAAGTTGCTTTTTATTCTAATGAATTTTTTTTTAAAGTGCTCTATGTTTGATAATATGGAGTTCCATCTCAAAACCAATTGACAATGAGAGGAGTAGCTCATCTATATTATATATTATATGGAGTGTGAGTCTCCTTGGTTTTTCCAATACGGGACTCTTAACATCTCCAACACTTTATATTGCCAAAAGCACTTGTCACTACCAAAACTACGCCAAACTCACAAGAGTATATCGATGCCTTAGATGAAGAATTGTGTTCAGATCCAAGTGGATGAAAGCACAATATGAAGGTTTATATGGATATTATACTTATGGTGTGTGGTTTTGAAATTATCTCCAGGTGAAATAAGGCACACCAAATTAATGAAAATATTAGATTTCAACTTGAATGATATAAATACCCTATGAAAATTACAAAAAAGGCAGCAGTAGCCAGTCACATGCTCCCATCTCTTCAGGTTGATGGGCTTTGCCTCATATCGATCATAAAAGTTGACAGCATGTCCAGTTAGAATAGAACTTTCAAATACTCTTAAATAGTGATTTCAAGGAGTTAGAAACCTAGATTATTAACAGAGAGAAGGAATCACCTGCCCATACGGACTGAAGAGTTGTCTTAGATCTTTCCCTGTTGCCTCAAATGCCACATTTCTAACAAGTAACTTTGTCGAACTCTGTTCCTTGTCTACTTTTCTTTTCCCTTGATCATCCTTCTTAACATTACACATTTGCAAGATGAGGGCATGGCCATCCAAAACAGTTCCCTGATACAAAGAAAGGAATTAAGGAATCTAATTTATTTATAAACTGACGAGAAATGTAAAAAAATTGCTTGGAAAGGACAGTCACCTGCAAATTACTGCAGACACTAGTGGAAGTCTCCACTGAATCAAATTCCAAAAATCCAAAACCCATCGAGACATGTTGTCCCTTTTTTACATGCTTCTTAACCTGGCAACCAAGAAATATAGCTAAGAAACAATTGAACTATTTGGGACCAACAAAATGAACTGTTGACATCAAGGTATACCTTGGCGCTCAATATTTTTCCTTCTTTCATGTGTTCACTAAAATGGTTCCTCAAACTTTCATCAGTCGTTTTAAAATTGAGGTTCTTGACGAAAAGAGATCGTGACTGAAGAAAATAGAACAGAAGTAAAACTTAAAAGTGAATAAATAGACTAGATAGACAAGATAACTAAGCTCCCATGTTAAAAAAATTAAAGAAAATGTATGGCTGCTACATGAAAGATACAAAAGTAATTGATGCTTAGATATATCCTGTTCCACTGGATAAACATTAGTATTACAGAGTATCATCAACATTTATTTCTCTTCATTTTATTGTCCTTGATTCTAGTTGAAAGAAAACATATATAACAAAGAGGACTCATAAAAGAATAAGATGAATAATCTCCATAATAACCTACCATAAATAACATGAGATGCACACACATACACACACACACATACACATAGATATATGTATACATATGCAAATATATGAGTGTATATACATATATGTATATATATATTGTTTGTGGGTGAGGGGACAACACTTGCCTAAAAGGAGGTATCAGATACCTATAAACTAAGATAACGAGATTTTTTATGTAAAGTACTCTGGATTAGGAAGGTAAGCTATACAAAATTCAAAATAACGAAACCAAGACTTTTGACTAATCAATATGTTTCTGGCATTTGCATTTTCCCACACGAGCAAAAGAGAGTTCAAAAAACCAACCGAAATTGAATTTTACAGTAATGAATAATATTAATAGGTTGGTTTCATACGAAAATGTACTTAGGCAAGTGCACCCCAAGTTCGCAACTGACAGATAGCATGTGTGGGCGTGTGAAAGAGAGATGCCAGTGAACTACTTGTTAATGTGCTCTGACAGCATCATCAGTACATGAACATGTGTAATGAGGAAGCATACTCTCCAAGATTTAAACTAACTAGATCAACAATGGAGTGGACAATTATTGCCTGAGGGCTCAGGCTTCATCCTAGACTATAAGGGATTGTTTGGAGGAATTTGGGATAGTAATTGAATGAGTTTGTAATGTAATGTAATCCAAAATCCATGTTTGGATTGAATGCTTTGGGCCCTATTTGTAATACTAAACTCATTATGTTCTCATAAATTTTTATCCAACCCTCTTTTCCACCATATTCACACTTTACGATCTCATTTCCATTCAGCCCTCTACTAGTCACACGTTCTAACACCCCTTAAATTCCCAATAGTCTTGATTACAATCCAGCCAATCCCTAATTGCCTACTAGGGGTCATCCACAATGAGTTAATGTTAAACAATGCACATTCTATTCATTGACAACCAGATAGAACACAACGTGATCGGCAATTGTCTAATAAATGACAAAAGGACAGAATCACCAACCATCGCAATGGAAAAACAACAAAAGCTAGGGGAAACAAGAGGAAGGCTCATCAAAACAAACCTCAACCCTATCAGGGTCCAAATCAACATCTGGTATTCCTTCCACTGCCTGCTCCAACATCACTCTCCTAGTATCACCTTCACCAACTTTCTCGTCCTCCACATTGCCAGCCATTGGCTTTTGACTAAGAATATTGTCAGGAGCCCATTCCAAATAAAGTGGAGCATCCCTAGCATAATGCCAAAATGAAAGAACCATTACTTACTTTTAAGGAGAAAAGGCAACTATTCTTTGTGAGTTCAACCACATATGGGAGTAGAAATTCAAGCATCTACCTTCCGATAAATCATATAATACCTTAACCATTGTTTGCAAAATAATAATAATAATAACCCTCCCCACATGCACACAACTACAATATCAAGTTCGAGAACAATATAACACACATTAACCTCAAAATAGGGTAAAGACTAAAGTTAGCACTTGCATTCGTGCATCACGATTTTATTTGACAAACACTTAAACTCGTATAAACTGCACAAGATATCATTTCAACGTAATATGTTCAATTTATTACAAAGTTTTCAAAGCACAAGGAGCGCTCCAAATCCAGTGCATGTGCAACAAAACTTTTGATCAAAGTAAAACAAGGGGTACACATACTAGCATGAGCTAACTAAAGGACAGCAAATGAATAAATATTAACCACCCTTCCCATTTATGCTATACAACAAAAACTTCTACATGCAGACAAATAAGAAAAGTCTTTTCTGGAAAACCCATCTACTCATTGTCAATTATACTGCAATTACTCTCTTCAAGTACACAATAAGCACATGACATAAAATTCTGAAAATAATAATAATAACAATAATCGCTGATTTCTAAGGATAGTAGAATTCCCAGAAAAGTTAGAATCTATGAAATTTGTCAGATACCAATATTATTTTTGGTATTAAACTGTTCTTAGCTTTATATAACACAAAAACAATAAAAAGAAATATCAATAAGTTTTTATCTTAAGGTGAAGACAGCATAATGTCCTTCAACCTATGAAATCTGCATGCTAAAATGCAACTCGATTAAGCATATGCCATAAGATACAGGAGAAGTTCTCAAACATTTAATAAAATAGAATGAGCTCACTTGTAACGCTTGTATGCTAATCCTTTAAATGCAGCACGGGCCACAGACGGCTCAAGAAAAATAACCTGTATTTCACAGTATAGCAGTTCAAAGTTTAGAAAATAGAAGATCAAATTAAGTAATCTAATAAAATACGTCACTGACAGTTGAAAGATTTTATCAGTGCCACCAAATTGAATTTGCTTTAATCAGCCCAGCTAATAAAAGACAGCCATCAATAAATCAAAATTGGTAGGCAGATAAAATCATTCATATTTGATTAGTCGTACAACTGTTTAGAGAAATCATCAACTCCACAAAATATTAACTCCCAAGTATAAATATATAAATATATTGCAATAATTACCAAAGCCAATATCTTTGTTGATGGAAGAATGATTTTATCCACACTCCCAAATTTTCCAAACATATTTGCAAGTTCTCCTTGAGAAGAACCATAAGGCAAGTTTTTCACAAGAAGGATATGATTGCTTCTTTTGTGTCCATCAGCTTTTCCAGAGGCAAATTCCTCTAAAGAAGCAACATTAACTCCAGCATTTGTGAGAGCCTTCTTTGTCTCTGCAACAACTTGAGTTTCACCCAAAGCAACTCGTACAGCAAGGTCATCAGCCTCCCTGTCCAGTAACTCCCCCTTACTAACACCGTATTTTCTAGCAATATTTTCAACAACCTACAGATAAAAGAAAAACATCAAGGAGCTTGTCCGCAAGCTCACAACAGAACTTTACTATTTATAAAAAGGAGAGTCGTAGAAAACATTGTGTTTCATATCATGTTATCAAATTTCAAATGTGTTAAAAAAAGGTTTGTTAAATAAAAATCGCTTTTGCTTTAAGTACCATTGAAAAAAACGTTAATTTAAAGTATGTTTAATATAGATTTTTGAGCAATTCTAGACAATATTTTAAGAGAAGATGCTTAAACTTAAAGAAATGTCAAACATGCCCTAAATCTCCCTTAGAAAATGTCTCCTACTCAATTCATGTGTGCAATGGCTTTTGTCCATATAGAAAACAACTAGTCACCTTATGCATTTCTTACTTTTTCTTTTCAGAAAATAAAGATCTAAGCAAGTGGAAAGAAGTAGCAGCCTAGGGTGACATACAGTATCAGGCCGCATGAATAAACTATTCCATGCTCTTGTATTGCCACTAGCTTCAGATGTTTTTCTCTCTTCCTCTCTCTTTTTCTGGAAGGATTTTGATCTTTGGCCCTCTAAAATATTTGCCCTGTCGAGTGAACAATGTTCTCCATTAAACATATTTGATTAGACAGAAGGGAAATGAAAATAGCAATAGAATTCAAAACTGTGCAATACAGGCACAGAGAACATACAGCAATGGAACTTACTCCGGTTTCTCGAGTGTTTTTTTTAGTTCAGCAGGCATGACATGCAATAATCGCCCTTGGAATATTGAGTTGTCCAATTCTTCGAGTGCCCTTCAGTTAAAATATAATTGAAATTTTCTATTAATAGGTCCAATTGTTTCAAGAATGTACAAGTGACAAGCAGATGGCCAAGCATACTCCTATTATTTTATTTGAAGTTCTTTTTAAATGGAAAGAAATCTCTTCATTAATAATATGAAATGAGACTGATGCTCAAAGTACAAGAGAATTATACAATGAACAATGATAAAAAGACCTATAGTTCAAAAGGTGCACCCGGGCATCTCAACTAGGTTAACACCCTCTTGGCACCTTCACTATTTCTGAACAGAATAATCACAAGCTAAATGGATCTAAGACAGCAAGAAAGAAGAGGAAAGTCACTATAAAATATTCATATTTTCAAATTTCAAATTTTCCCAAAGATATTCAAATTAGCCTAGTCCAATAATGCGGCATAGAAAATTTAAAAAGGTTGAGATTAACTAATACATCCCCAATCTGGCCATCAAATCCCCATGAAATACAATATGTCAAACAAAGACAAGTAGGAACAATGAATCTAGTGAAATATGTTCATTCACCAAATAAATACCTTTTTGCAGATTCTGGAAGAGTGTAATGTATATAAGCAAGTCCTTTAGATCGTCTTGTATCTTTATCAACTACAAGGTGCACCTCTGAGACCGTGCCATATTTTTGGAAGTGCTCTTCTAACTCTTCTTCACTGATGATCAAAGTTCAAATAACATCAATAAAAAGAAAAGAAAATCCTTTAAGCAGCAAATATGAATATAATATAAATAAATAAATAAAACAAAGAATTGGCACAGTTGAACAATCGCGGAAAGGATTATTACGTTGTTGCATATGGAAGATTACGAACAAAGAGTCGGCCACTCTCCAGCATTTCATCTTTCTTATCTTCCAGAGTTGATGAGGACTTCTCCATGTGATGTACATCTGCGACATCATCACAGTGATCGGAATGGTCCTCTTCTCTGGCCTTTATTTCTAGTGGTGACTTGGAATTTACCATCTGAACATTCTTTTTCTCCAACTTTTTCTTTATAGATTCACCCTCATTTTTAGCATCCTCATTGATATTGTCGTTGTCACTGGACTCTGAATCTGACCAATTTTTCATCCCCCTGTTTTTATGCAATGAAGTTTGCATTTCCTGAGCTTCATCCTCATCAGTATTCACCAACTCCGATCTTTTTCTGTCCATCTTTTTCATTTGACTGGGTTTCTCCTTTCCTTTTCTGTTTTGATCAGCATCTGAAGCCACCAATATGTCATTTGCCCACAATTTTGAATTAATCCGAGGTTGTGTCACTTGAAGAAACTCTTGAATTTTAGGATCATCATCTTGAATACTCAATTTAAGGTCATCTCCCTCTTCTTTAGACCCCAAAAAGTTTGAATTTTTGTCATCTTCTACTTCCATCCCATCTTTAGAGCCTTTTTTTGCTTTAGAATGTTTACTCCAAGGTCGGGGAATTTTTGGATCCCCAACTTTCCATGCACTCTGGGAAAAAAACCAGATTTAGTAATAATCAGAACAACAAGGGCATCTGCACAGTCTGAGGGTTTTAGGTAACATTTCTTCACTGCCTAAGAAATCCAATTTTAAATATTTTTATACAAGCAAAACAACTCAACCAAATAAACTATTGTGATTCCTAGTAAAGATCTCATATATAGAATATATAATACAGAATACATATCAACAAACTTTGCAAAATGACAAGGTATGAGCATTGCGACACAAACCAGTCTGAAAACCACCTTGATAATCACTTTCTTTCCTTTTTTTTCCAAAGTAAACTGAATTCTACACCACTGAAAGCTCAAATACAAAAGAGGACGATAAGCCAACTCCCAAGCTATCACAGAGATTCAAAGGCAACCAAAGATTTAGAAGAAGACGACAATTTTTTTTAGTACAACAATAGTAGGATAAAGGGTTTAACCTCCAACCTCTAGAGAGGGAGGTTATGCCATAACACTTTAGCAGAAGAAGGGAAAAATTACAAAAAATAAAATAAAATAAAATAAAAATTACATCAATTAGAACCTAGGAATATGAACAAAGTCCTAATTCTAAAAATCCATTAAAACTAAACTTCTTCTCTTCAAAAATCCTTCTATTCCTCTCCATCCAACATAAGGCAGTTTTTACCATTTGATCAAAATAACTAAAATGATGTTGCAATTTTCTCCTTAAACAATGGCCACACAAAAGCTAAATGACACTTTATTTGCAATAATTGTAGAAAGAGTTGCACTAAGGTTTTATACATTCTCAAGGAATCAAAGGGCATTAGGATTTAGAAGGCAACTAAAAACTGATTTGCTAAACCAACAGAACCATCAACAAACCTAAGATGTTTGAGATGCCTTTAAACTCCCCAAGATACCGAAAGCCTCTAGCTTTCCACTATCCTCTTAAATTATGTTAGAACATACCTTCATTATAACTCAATTAAAACTCCAACTAATACTTCTCTTCATTACTATGGACGTCTTGGTACCATATGTTTGGAATGAAGTTACTATAGTAGCAAAAATTTCACGAGAAAAAAAAATCCCAGAGCAAAAGAAAAAATATAAAACATCACCAATAATCCAAAAAACAAAAAGATGTCATGATACAAGGGCAAAGAATACAACAGACCTCACAAGCAATCCTATGAGTATTGATAAAAGATTTGTTGAAGTATCGTATTGCTTCTTGAGCTTCATGTTCCGTGCGAAAACCAATGAAAGCAAATTGTCTGCTTTTCCCATCCCTTATGAAATAAAAAATTTAAGAATAAAATACCATA
The DNA here is from genome assembly GCF_000004075.3 of Cucumis sativus. Taxonomy (NCBI): domain Eukaryota; kingdom Viridiplantae; phylum Streptophyta; class Magnoliopsida; order Cucurbitales; family Cucurbitaceae; genus Cucumis; species Cucumis sativus. Next base: position 4,215,073 of record NC_026658.2, read on the forward strand.
CTGTAATCAAAATCTAGTGAGCAAAGTTATAACGAAATCTTGTAAGGATCTAAACGACACAACCAAAGGCAGAAACATTCAAACAAATGAAGAGTGGGTATGAATAATACTTGGTCCGCATAAGCTTAACATCTGTAATCTCTCCTTTTTCAGAGAACAATGTACGAAGGCGATTATCATCAATGTACTTAGGCAAATTCTTCACACATATCCTAGACCTGCATTAGACAGAAAATTCTTAAATTGTCATTTGCTGGGAAAGAGAAACAGTAAGTTTCAAAAGTTCGAGTATTGGGGAGGGGGGTCTATTGAAAAAAAAATCTACTTTTAGGAGGGGGAGCTCACGTCGAATCCATCATGGTAAGTTCGAGGCAACCGAATTGAACCTTATGAATACCCAAGTGAACCCCACAAGTTCTAAATGCAACCTGGACAAAGTCATAAGCGGACTGTGTAAGCCTCTCACAGTGTTTTTCAAGTGAGGGGAAGGACAGAGATGGAGATTAGAAGAATAGCAGAAGCAAGAAGAGAGTAGAAATCAGCTCAAACCCGCAAGGAGAGAGTCTGCAGAGGCGGGGAAAGACGACGGCGAAGCAGCACTCAACGTAAGAGAAGCGGCGGCAACACCGAAAAGCTGACGACACGTCGTGAAGAAGAGAAAGAAGGTGGCGCGCGTGAGACGGAGTGTGAGAGAGATGAATGTTAGGTTTTCTATTTCTTTTATTTTCGTGTAAATATATTTCCCATTTGGGTTTAGTTTTAGTGCCAATTTTTAAAATCACATTTTAAACTTTTTATATAATTTAAATATAATTATGCAATTTAAATTTTATTTACAATTCTTTTTAGAATAAATTCTATTGATATTATAAATCTCTATCATGCTCCATTTTCACAACACATTATTGTCCGTTAACCTTCTGCCATGAATCTTGAAAGTACAATTAAAGAAGAAAATGCAACGATGAATCAAGAGAAAGCAAAAGTCATGATTTTCCTTCGTCGTCACATCCATGAAAATTTAAAGTCATAACAATTAACCGCAAAAGATCATTGTTGAATAAATTAAAATAAAGATATGATCATTTAAAATTAGTTCATATTTCTCATACTCGTTATGATTTAATACATTTGAGTCTATAAGATTTTAAATCAATAAGTGATTACAATTCTGAATTATTCAAAATTATTGTTATGTGGTATGGACTAGGCATTGGTCACGTGTTTGTCGTACATCAAAACACGTAGTTAACTTATATCAAGCTTTCTATAAAAGTAAAAATGAAAAAAAATGTAAAAGTCAATTGTGTCTATCAAGATAATATATTTGATCCATCCAACATGACTAATTTGGACATGATAGATTTATTTGAAACTAGAAAATCGACACAGTTGATGGAACAACGAATGTTTCTTTTGAATTTGAAAATAACTATTGTTTACTATCTTTCTTCAATTTTTTGTTTTTATTAATATACAAGTATATTTTACTTATTATAATTATTTTCTTTGAAATGAAGAAATATGAATCATGAAAATGTTGGTGATTCAAAAATGAACAAATAAATGTATGTCAGGCAATACAACCATGCAATAGTTACAAATAAAAAATATTTTTAAAAATTAATAATGTTGAAAGTAAATATAATATAAGGTTTTGCAAACTTGATTGAAGGATTTGGAAAAGCAAAATTATTTTGCCAACAAAAGCAAATACATTGTTTTTTTTTAAAAAAAAATACAAGAGTACTAATTTTAAAAATAATAATAAATTTTGTTTGTCATAATCTTCTTTCACTTACTCGTTTCTCAAAATAAGGATTATCATGAACTCCACGTAATTCTCCCGCTTATTCTTTCATAAATTTCTTATAATCATTTGAGGAATCGTTTGGAGGAAGGAAAGGAATATGGAAAATAGTGGATTACGAAAATAAAAAGATTATTATAATCCTTCCTTCAGGAAATAATTAGTGGAAATGATTATAATAATGTAAGCTTAAAGAAAAGATTACGTCGGAATGATTATGACAAAAAAAATATTTTTTAAACAAAAATGTCGTACTATTTTATTTATAAAAAAATTCATATTGTAAATCAAATACACAAATATTCGTATTTATAATTTACTGAAGTTTAAATTTTTTATCGAAAAACGTGTTTCATTAGTTTTTGTAAATAGGTGGCCAATTTTAGATGGTTTGTAGGGAAGATTTTTGTGCCAATAAATTAATTGATGTGTTGTGTGTAAATGAAATTATATCTATTTTTTAAAATTGACGTTGTAAGTGCAATATCGAGAAATTTTATTATTATTATTTTTTAAATTCGTACTCTTGTATTTTTTTTTTATCAAAAAAACCGTAATGTAAATCAAATATACAAATATTTGTATTTTTAATGTACCGAAATTTGAATTTTTTTATCGAAAAACATATTCCATTAGTTTTCGTAAATATGATGTCAAATTTAAATGTTTTATATGCAAGGTTTTTGTGCCAATTAATTAATTGATAAGTTACATGTCAAAGAAATTATATATATTTTTTTAAAATTGATATTGTAAGTGGAAAATTGTGTATCGTTAACAATCAATTTAAACAAAACAAACATAATAAAATTGAAACAAAATGAAATACACGAGAAAAAATTGAAATGTAGTTAAACCATAAACGTCAATTACATAATTAATTAAAAAAACAATGAAAACCAAAACAAAAACGGATGATGCGATTGCGACATACAATCATTATATATTTGATTTAGAATTGATGGTTCCGTCCGATTGAAAATTTAATTCATTATTGAATTTGAATTTTTAGCATAGTTAATTTGAATTTAATTATTTTCTTTTGTTATTTATTTAATTAAATTGAAGAGTGAAATTTTGTTAAGAATTTGATAATTATACGTATGTGGGGATATATATATATATATAAAATTAAAAGATAATTATATTTGTTTAAAATATAATTATTACGAAAAAATAAAATATAATTATTATGAAAAAATATTTATATTTTTTATAAAAGTGAATAGTCTGATGTGATTGAAAAATTATTGATAAAAGGAAGTACTTTTATTTTTCTTAAATAAAATTATCAATAATCATTTTCTTTTCCTAATTATTTTTCTTCTTATTCCCTTCCTTTCCCCAAAAGCTCCATAAGTGAATAAATAAATATTTTTCGGAAGAAAAAAAAAATATTCTCATTATCAAATTTATATTTTGAGATTGCCTACCAACTAATATGTCCTTCTCTTTTTATTCACATTGATTTGCTTGCCCCTATGGAATAAATAAATAAACCAACTAACAATTCATTGATAAGAGATCACCAATTTTCAAGCTTCCATTGAAGATTATTAGTCTCATCATTTATTCAAAATTAGTTATATAAAATTAAAATTAATTCACTAAACTAAAGTATACAAAATGAAATTCGTCCTAAATTACTTGTCCTTACCAAAACCAAGAAAACAATCGATATTTCACTATAGCCGCATTCTGCATGCTCCCTCCTAGACTCAATACATTAGCCAAAAAGATGGAAAATAAATCAAGTGAGGCCTAAATTCTACACTGTAAAGAGGCTCAAAACTGCTGGCTTCCCATAGCCTTAAGTTACATAAATTCTAAATCATCTTCCCGCTGTTCAAGGATAACAGTAGCAAGAGCAACTCGGTATGCTGAAGATCTCAAGTTCCTAACAAGCACGTATATCTGTTCCTTCTTCTTTGCAAACATACCGTCCCACTGTTGCACTCGAAGACGAGCTAGTAAGGTTGCTTCACAAAGACCTTCTGCAACAGGCTTCTTGCTGCATGAACAATGTCAAAATATCATAACAGTGAGAAAGATGATGCGTCATAAACATAAAGATTCCAATTGAAGATAACTGTAGGAATCTAAATTCCTAACCTTCCATGGACGAATCCAGTGGTAACAAAGCCGATGGGCCACCTGTGATATTCCCTAGCAACATCATCTTCTGGAAGTTGTAGTTCCCACATTGAGGGTGACTGCTGTTTGAGTTTGAAATAGTGCTTAACAGCAGATTCGGGAATTTGGAGTGCTCTTTCTTCATCTACGGACCTGCAAGATCATATAGAATGAATGAATGTTAGCACAAGATTCAAAGACCATAACATAATGTCAACAAAAACTACCCCAACTTTTGCAACATTTAGAAAAGGAAATGAAAAGATTAATCACCTTGAAGTCCACAAAGATAGATCAGCTGACTTGGGAGCACAAATAACAGCTCCCTCTTCAAACGCACCTTTCTTATAAGCACGGAGAATGACTCTAAGGAAACATGATTTGCCAGTATAACAAAATTGGTTGATACTACTTTTGCATTGATCTACCGTGCTTTTGTTCAGAAACTCAAGAATTCTAGCCTTCTTTTCTCGTCCTTGAGGAAATAGAGGCAAATGCTCAAGTTTTATATCGCTCAAAAATTCAAACAATGAAGAGGATGTTCGAGCCACAATTCCGTCGAAGAATTTATGATCGTGAACACCAACCACTGCAGTTTCACAATTTGCATCATAAACAATTGATGAAGTATCTGCGTGGGTCATGTTCTTTTCAGTAAAAGCTCCATTTTTTTCCACCCCATCTGGTTCCTTGCAAAGAGTCATCTGGACACTATCCCATGGGGGAGGAATGGGTACCTTTAAAGATCTTGAACAGGAAGAAGTAGAACATTCGACTTTGTTATCAACTGCGGTGGCTTCTTTTGACATGAATTGTGAGTAAGCGGCACAATCAGGAAAATCCCAAGGAAAGGATGGCAATCCCACCTATAATTTAAGAGACGGGAGAATAGAGATGTAACTGTGATTCCTACAACTAGGAATTTAATGTAAATGAATATTTTAAAATATGTCTTACTTCACATGCAATCCAATGTCTCTCTCTCAAACCAATTGCACGAGCCCCCCTACATGTAAAAGGGATCCAAAATGCCTTAACCCAACTTATAGGCAATATGATTGACCATCTGAAATACAACGAAGAAATGCAATGTTAACATCTGATGACAAATAATAGTTCACCTCAATTGATGTGCAAATTAAGACTAGTCTTCATATTTGAGAACAAACCAATTGATGGAGTGAAATAAAATTTTGAGCAAAGCCTTCATCAAACAATTGATCGTTCTTCATTCAGAAAACTAGGTAGTAGCCAAATGGACTCCAAATTCCCATAGAGTAATAATAGAAAATGATGAAAACGGGAAGAAAGCCTAAAAGAGTTCATCTAACTTCCATTATGTTCATTCATTCAATTCAAACCGGTGTTTGATTCATATAACATAAGAAAATAAAACAATGCACTAGTTAAATCATCTGAAAGACCAAACATGTAAACATTGCAACCAGAATGCAGAAAAAAAACCCAACTCCTCACCCTTAATAACAATGGAATTGATAGAATCAGGATAAAGAGAATACCTTATAAGAGTACTGCTTTCATCATTCTCATTTAAAAGCAACGTGGGGCAAGAGTTTGAGCATTGCAATGAGTTCAGATCTTTCGCCATCTCTGCAGGTGGTTCATCAAGGCAAAAGCGATCCATCCGCATATGATGTCTTGCTGCACAAATAACAGTATCTTCTACAGGGGCCCTCATTCCACTGTTGGCATCCCACAATTCCTTGTTCTCATGTAAAAAACCGCTTTCAGAGATTGTTGAATACAAAGAAGATGATAAGATTTCATTACTTCTTGAAATTTCTAGATCTCTGGAATCAGTAGATAAGGAATCAGCAGGGTTCTGCATTGAAGTTGAAGCTTGAACGTCTGCAATCTTTTCATTTGGTAGCATCCGGGGATCCTTAAATGTGACGGATGCAATTCCATGAGATGGAAGGTAATTCTCATTTTCATGATTGGAGAATATTTTCAAATGAGAATTACCTTCCAGACCCCCGATGGGGTGCTTCTTTAACTGCCAAAGATTCTTTGAAGCACTGCGGAGATAAAATTATCACTATGCGTAGTTATCAATAATATAAGACAGTACGACAAGATGTGCTTCTACCGTGAAATAGGATGCAAAATATTTTCAAGTAGCTGGGAGGCATTAGAGCCAAACACTTCCAATTTTGCAAGCTGGCCTTCTAACGAAGAACAATCAATGGGGGTATTTCTCTCATCCATCTGACATAAAAGAGGAGATAAGACCTTAGTAACCAACTCTAGTATAATCTTCTCAAGATAGTAGATACCAAGTAAAATACCAATTTTTTTTAAAACATTTTAATTGAAATATTATGCCACCGAAATTGAAAAATATGCAAGAGAAAATTAGATAATAACTCTGAACTTAAGAGCTAAGAATCTCCAGATAGAAAAGGAAAACTAAAACAACTAGATTTGACATGGTCGTTTCACACTGTAGGAAAAGAACCCAAAGCCTATCTAGCTATGTGCTCCATTTGTTTGCTCTATTTGTCAATCACATCATAAAATGGCTGGTGTTGTGTAAGACCTCAAATCATTTACACGTATGGATGAGGGGTAAAATAGAGAAAACAACTGAGAGAAGGAGAAAGAAGTAAGAGTACGTGGAGAATTAGGTCACAAGTGTGAGACCATGAGGGGATCAGGTCGAGGGTTTATGAAGGGTTTTTGGAGGAATAAGCAAGGTGGAAGATTTGTGCTGTAAGGGAGGCACTATGGAATCAGCCCTTATCTTCACTATTCTTCCATTCTTTCTTCTTTGTTAATACTATATTTGATATGAGTTTCTTCCCCAACTTTTGATCTTGTTCGGTCTTTCTTTTTTCTTTTTCCTTTCTTTGAAATGGAGACAAGCCTCTTAAATTGTTATTAATAAAAGAGCCTAAATTACAAGAGTATTATACTGAGAGCAAGAGAGAAGAGAAAAATTGAGTCTACAGCTACAGCAAAAGCTAAAAAACAAATTTCAAACAGAAGAGATCAAACTAAACAAAATCATAACCGTAGAAATCTAAATACAAAGCATAATGGAAAATTCTCTCATAAAGAACTAATTTGAAACTAAAAACTTGCAAAAAGATGCAACCGGCTGCCTCGAATCTGCCCTGCCATATTATTCCAAAATCCAGAGGGAAATCGAAAAAGTCCTCCACTATTTCAGCATCTGTGTGAAGGATTTACTTGCCACCCACGTTCATTCACTTGTTGGGTATTTCTAAGTGCAAGGAGACTTAGATACCTACCTAACATGTTGATACATAAATTTTCAATTATGTAAAGTGCAAAGAATCTTGTGGGATTTCCTCGAGGAATTTGGGAAAGGATACTCAACCCTCTAGAATGTGTTGAGGCATATTGGAGTTTCCTTGTTGATATTGCAATATAAATCTATCTTTTAATGTTATTGTTTGTTCTTTGTGTTCCTGAGTTGTCTTTGATAGCCTTGAAAATACGCTATCTTATTAAGCTTAAATTAGGATCGTTCTTGTATTTTATGCATCTATTTCATGATTCTATAGGTATTGAACTTAATTTAGGTCGTTCTATGCCTTAATGTCTATTTCAGGACAAAACAAACAAAAGTGGAGGTTTAGAGTGTTAACAGGGCAAGAGAATTCAAGTTGGCATATTGAAGGCATGGCACCGCGGTGTTGTATCCTAGCGCTACGGTGTTATCTTAGTGCTGCAGCACTGCTACATTATTTCTTATTTTTACCTAGTCGTTAGCATTCAAAAAGCAGTTTTTTTACACAGAATTTTAGACACTCTTCACAGAACTCATTGCACGCTCTTGAACTATTGGATTGAGGACTTTCACTTATTATTTTTGACGTTTTCGATGATGCATCCTAACTAAGGTACTCATATCTAGCTTGGAATTTTAGGTTTATCTTTTGATTTACACATTTATAAGATCTTGAGTATTTATTTCCTGTGAACTCTATGAGCAATTGAATTCTCTCCTTGAATTTATTACTACGATTGAATATATTTGAGATTATTGACAATTAGTCAATTATGTTTAATCAATTGTTATAGATCTAATTCTAATACGTAATTGTTAGGTATAGATTGCATGATAATGAAAAGCTAAGTTAGAATTGTTGGGATTGAATTCTCTTCGAATATCCAAGTAGGCAATTCTAATTTGTCTATCGACTTAGCTTTTGCCTCAAATCTTAGTGCTGATTGATTTGTATGTTTAGGATGCTTGTCATCTAAACATAAAGATTAATTCGTATTGTAGGACGTCACTCTAGCTTCTCTAGACGTGGTCAGCTAAGAAACTGTTCATAGTTTGCAAGGGATATAACATACATCGTGAATAATCAAAAGTAAACTAAACCAAATCTTGGGCTAGGTGTTTGTCAGATTGATAATTTTCATACAACAATCTTTCAATCTGTGTTTTTCTTGCATTTTAATTTAAAATTAAATCTCATTCAACAGCCCCCAACTGGTTACTTTACAACAAGTTAATCTCAAGGAAATATCGATACGTTCTTTGTGGATCGACCCGTTACTATCCTAATACTACGGAATTGGTGTGGAGAACAGAACAGTTATTTGGTTTGTTCGAAAATCTCGACAACTTTCGATCGATCACTCTTGTTAGGGGGTATCCCAACTACATCATAAGCAAGTAGATCAAACTTAGGGTAAACTGTGAGTGAAGTGATATACTAAACTTAAGCGTATTGAAATATAAACAATAACATAATTAAAAAATAAAAAGTGTTCAAATTACTTTAACCTTCCCTGAGAACTCTCTCAAGCCCTAAATCCCTCACGAAAATAATGTCTCCCTTCTCCTTTCCCACTCCCTCTATTTATAACCTAATACTATAACTGCCTCTAGCCACTTACTATTATACCCTTACAATACTTTAATAGCATTCCTTTCAACAACCAGCTTATCCTAAATTTTTATGTTTCTGTATTTTTGTTCATGTCACTGTATTTTGAGCATTAGCCTCTCTTCGTTTCATCAATGGAAATTTCTGTTTATATTTTTTTAAAAAATAACATTCCTATCAACATCATAAAGAAGTATATTAAACTTAAAGTGACCTAAGTGAGGTAATAAACAGTCTAGTCACTTCCATTCCAAAAGCGTAGAACGGATCATGTTTCCATTTCTTCGATTTTGAAGGAACCTAAACTCCTACACCATATTACTACAAAGATAACATACATGTGAAGCAAAAAACACCAGAGTAGGAACTCAGCCACATATTAACCCTGAACAAATTAGTTGGTGGAGTCTGCAGAAAGAGTATGTGACATAAGAATCAGAATGAGAGGAAGTGAGGTCTAGGAAGTTAGGAAAAATGTTATTTGGGGCTGAGAACATGTCCACGAAGAAGACCACAAAAAGGAGGCTCAGTTGTCATAATATAATGGAAACGAGCATAATATTTACCTCTTTTTGGCAAGCAAATTTTAGAGCATCATATCCTTCACTAGCGGTAGAAGCATGCAGCCAAACCCAAAGTTGGCGTTTAGTAGAAGACATATTTGTGCCATCTATTGCCTTAAATACAGTATTACGAGGCCGCCACATATATGTTACAGGAGCAATTGCATTAGTACCTGTGGCTCTGACATCATGAAGCTGCAAAAGAACAAAAGCTTAGGAATTACAAATCCAACTACTTGCATCATTATTCATTACACTGGTAAAAAATGAGTAAACGGATGACATACAATTGCTCTACCATATATTTCACCAGAAATAATTGCATGGGAAATGTCTTGAGAATAAGATAATATGGATGGTACCAACACCCTTCTCAGAACCGATATGAGAGACTCCTGTAGGCACATGACAACGGGCTTTAGAAGAAAATTGATCAAGAAAAACATAATTAACTTAAAAAATCACAATCACATTAAAAAGTTACAGAGCACAAAGGAAAGAGGCTTCCCACCTCTGGACCCTCCATCTGGATTGGAACGTAATAACTAGCATCATGTATAAGCACTCCATCATTGTACCTTTTCAAAAGAGCTCTAGAACCCTTACCTCTGCATGATAGAAGATTGATATCGTTTCTATCACATAAAACTCTTAAATGTAATTATCCATAACATGAAGAAAAGCTTTAAAAAACTAAATTAATAAATAGATTTGTGGTCCAAGGTCTAACGTTTGAGGATACAACAATCTAAAAAGAAAAGGTAAAATATTTGTGTTTTTTTTTTTTTTATGGAAACAAGTTTCATTGAGAAAAAATGAAAGTAGTGTCAATTCTGTCAATATTATTGTTTTGGTGGCTTTTTTTTTTTTGTACAATATTTATGTTTTTAAATAGTTGACACTGACAGAGTGTGAAGTTTATACATATTTTAAAGATTTATAACCTTACAAGATAGCCATCAAATCTGTGCTTTTCAATATTCAAACAGCTTCAGCAATCTTCTAAATCTTCAAATTTTAAAACCAGCATTTATATCAATCCAATTTCCCATTTTCCTCTCTCGGGATATTCAAGAATATTAAAAAAGAAAAAGCAAAGCATTACCTGCCTTGCAACCCCAACGGAAGGTGAAAACCCCAAAGCCTAGTCATAGTGAAACGCTTAGCATGCCAGACATGAGTTCTAAGTCTTTTGGTACCATCCCCAGAAGTAGAAAAGCCAATTCCGTGATTCATTTTAAGCTCAACTCTGCGACGTTGTTTTCGAGAAGCCTTCTTGTCATCTTTCTCTAAATTCAGATTGGTGTTATCCAATTTCATTTTCTTATTTTTCCTTTTCCTCGAAGCATTATTTAAATAAGACGAAGTTCTTCTCCTCTTTGATCTTTGATCACAAATATCACTACTCATTCGATTCAAAACAATGGATTGAAGAGCTTCTAGCTCAGTTGCTCGAGGGTCCACAAACTTGTGAACATTAAGATTTCTGGGAATTGATCTGTCCTTACCACTAACATTGATGACTTTCTCCCCCATCCTGATATTTCAACGGACAGTCTTCAACTTTCTAAGCTATCATATCAAAAAGAAGTGTTTCACGAGCTTTTTTTCTTCTTTTGGAAAAGGAATCCGAATCACAAGCTTGAATTCTTCCACTTGGCTCAAACTCTTTCAAAAAGATTTTGATATTTACAAGTGTGATCAGAGCTTCAATTCCATCAAACCCTTAGAATATCCTAGAGTAACATAAAAAACGAATCATAAATCCCAATAAAAACAAGTAAATTCAATCCAAGGATGGATGAAAATTTAATACTCTTCAGCCTGGAATGAACCAAATTCTCATGGTTCCCAGACTTAGAAAGCGATATCTTATTCTTTTTTTGAGAAAAGGGTGTTCGTTCCTTTAGATCATCAGCATTATAATAACAAGGAGAGAAAGAAACAAACCCATATTAAGAACTAACACACACACACACACACATATATAAATTCGACTTTAAATTGAACTTTATGGAAAAAGTATCACGTTTAAGAACTCACATATAGATATCCCCTTAACTCGTGTGTCGTGTGCATTTACATCAGACAGACAAGCAAACGTACATGACCAGCATACCAAAATAGGATAGAAGATTTCCAACACCGAGGCATGTATGAGCAGCGCAAAAATCATAGAACAGACAGCAACATTAAGCATGACAAAAATCATGTATACTTTTCAAATAGTAGATATACATATCTAACCGGCTATAAGGTAGTCATCACAACACCCACTAACTCGAATTGAAGTTCAGTAAATAATCCAAAACTAACCACCAACAAAACTTCGAATCAAACTCTACAGCATGAGCTAAATTAAGTTCAATTTTTAGGACCTACTTCCAAACAACTCACCCAAATTGTGGCTTTAACCATAACCACTCCAAAACTTCCAAATCAACACCAATATAAGTAGAAAACAAAAATTGAAGGGTTAGAAATCAACTCGAGACAACCTTACTCCCGCTGAGCAACCTTCGGGGACACCCGATAAAATAGGAACGATACAGAGTAGATTGGTAAACCAATAATTATGCCAAAACTTCAATGGGTATCCAGAAACCTTAAAAAATACCGAAAACTTTAATTAGAACACACACCCGCAACCAGCTGGCGACATAGGGGCTTTTCCGGCGGATACGGCGGCGATGGTGTGGTAGCTAGCGGAGGCAGTTTAGAGAGAGAGAGACGCAAAAAGATACTCACCGCGCGGCTGGCTATGTCACGGCGGCTTGTGAGTTATTGCGAGAGAGAGAGAGAGAGAACAGATGTTTTGATATCCTTTTGTTAGTTTCTTTTCATGTAAATTGCATTCGATCACAATTTTTTTAGGAAAAAGCAACTCATACACCTCAACTAATTAGCAAACGCTCCTTTTCTCTTATTCAAAATATATATACTTTATAATGTTAAATTTGACGAAAGTCGAACTTCTCTTGACCTTCACCTTCTCTAAACACACAAATTCCAAATTTTTACCCAAATTAAATTAATTATGTTCTCCCACTACAACTAACACAATGTGTTGGCATGATTCAAAAATATAATACGCATACAAGTTGATCTATGTTATATACATCTTTTAGGTTGTTTGATCCATTAACTTACTTTTGAAATTGGTATAAACAACTCAACTTTAATAGTAACACACTATCATACTTGCACATTTATCAAATAACTTAATATTTATTCGTTTTTTATATTTTTTTTATTTACCAAATAACTCAAATTTTCTTTACGTACTTACTTTTCACATTTTTCAAATATTTTCACGTTCTTGTCTTAATTTATTTTTAACAATTATCGAGAAATTCAATCTTACAACTCTACAAGTCATGTACAAACTTATTAACTCCAACATATTACAACAAGAAGATGTTTGGTTAAAATATTAATCATATAACATCTTAATCCAACGAGATAAAAAGTAACATGAGATACCATTATTATCAATGATGAAATGGAAGAACAAGGGAAGCAAAGTGTACTATTCCTTAATGCCAAATTTCCTTCAATTTAGGAGAGTAATCAATGGTTGTCCTTGATTTTCTTTTTGAAAAGATTGCTTGTGGTTGAATGTTTATAATTTTACTCATAACCTTTATTATTATTTTTTTGGCCAAATAACCAACCTTTCACTTTTTTTAATAAAATTTTAAGTTTCATTTCAAGGATAATTACACATTTGACAAACCATCTAAACCTGTAGTTGATTCATTTTGCAAAATTTACTTTAGTACTCTCGAAATAGTATTAAATAAACAAATCCTTCATTCCCATATAAAATTATGCTCATTTATTTCATAAAATTTTACTTTTTAAAACTCGGATATCTAGAAAACTTTAAAAATCATCTCTCATCAATTTTTATCTTCTCAATTGCCTTTGAGGATTTTAATACAGCAGAGGTTATCAATAAAAATATAGACTAATTATTTAATTAATTAATATCAATTAATGTTACTATTAAGTTTAACTAATGTGTAAATAATTGTGCTACTATTAAGGTTTTGTCTCCCTTTCTCCATTGGCATGTGCTTGCTGTTTGTTGAAGGATGTTTCTACCTTTGCCTTTGAGGCGTAATCCGCTGCGTTGTGGCACTCATTTCCAACGTCTTAGTGCTAACACACTTTCCTTCCGTATAACATAGCCACCCAATGTCATTTTTTTAGTAGTTTTCTATACATTGCAATTGTTAGAATTTTCCGAAGATGCAGCTAACATGTCTTTCATTGATCTTATTGCAATCTTATTTCATTATTAATGAGATCACCACCATATCATATCCTTTCTTAAATGGCAAAGATGCTTTTTAAACTTATTACACTTTTTAAGCATAGTTCTAATAGTATTCTTACTCAAATATTAGAAACTCCAAACGATGGTACATATAAGAAAGGTATGCCTTTATTTTTAAAATCAATAGGATGTCAATGATCAACAAACCATAATAAGTGATGAACAACATCACAACCAATACTCAAAACTTTGTCCAAGTGTTGTAAACAATTTCATCTTCTCTTTACACCAGAAACTCATTGCTTTATAAAGTCAGAGAAATGAAAGGCAACCCACCAAAAGTTCTCTACTTTTACAAAGTAGAGAAAAGGAAAAATCCAAACTGACCCTTTGGTCCATGATTCCAGCTTCCTGTTGTCTCCTCTTGGGGTCCCATTCCATGAGCATGCTTGCTCTCCTTGAACCAAAAAACACCCTCTTCATCATCCAATTCAGAAAGAGAAGAAATTTCTAAAGATACCTACCAAATAATTTCACCTATATCCATTCTCCCCACTCTGTTTCACCACTTTTTTAGTGTCAAGGTTGCTAGCTAACAGAATTAAAATTCTCAAAAACCATCCTGAAATTTTCTTACCTCGAAATAGTGTCCAAAATGAACAAGAACTTCATGATCGTACTGGTTTTCTCTGTCACTTTCTGCCCATTTGTTCACTCCTTGCAGGGCAATGACTCCATCTCCATGGATGCCTTTCTTCAAGAAACTGCTTTCAAGACCTTGGTTCGACGCAGGCCATATACGGGGGCTTTGTACCGTGCCAGCCTCCCAGCGAATCTCTCTGGCATGGAGGTCTCTGTCGTACGGCTTAGAAGCCGGAGGCTGTGGGACAAGGGAGCTAATTTCAGTCACTTTGGCATTCCATCAAACACCTTACCGGTGCCCCACGTTAGAAGATTGGTAATAGTGTACCAAGACTTCGGGAACTGGTCTTCTTCCTACTTCAAAATTCCAGGTTTTTCACTCCTAACTCCAGTCGTCGGATTCATGGTTTTCAACGCAACGTCAAACACAGAAGCCAAAAACATCACAAAACTCAGCATCACCACGTTGGAAAACCGCATAGAAATCCACTTCCCAAACCTGAAATTACCCTTAGGAAAATCGTCCAACACGTGGTGTGCAGAATTTGATGAAGATGGTATGTTCCATCTCATACCAATGGGCTCTCTTGAAGTATGTTACTCCAGAAAACAAGGGTATTTTGCAGTGGTTTCAAAATTGAAGAGGAAGAAGAAGACGTGGTATTTGTGGGTGATTGGGTTTGTTTTGGGCGTTGGTGTGATGGTGGTGGCTGGTTATGCAGCCATGGTTACAATCAGAGCTTTGAAGACGAAGAAGATTCAGATAATGGAGAAACAAGCTGATGGAGATTTGGTTTTACAGAGTAGATGGGTTGGTAACAGCAAAATGCCAAGCGCAGCAGTAACAAGAACAATGCCAGTTCTTGAGAATTCAAGTTTTCCTTAGCCATATTTTCATTCACTTTCTGACCCCTTCTCCCAATATTTGGCTTCTTCTTCTTCTTCTTCTTCTTTTTTTCCATACATGACTTTGAGAGTTGGATTTACTTGTAATGTAATGTAACTTTGTTGCTGCTTTAGAATTAGAATTTAGCTTAGCCATATATTATGATATCTTGCTTTTGAACATAATGTTATAAAAATACCACATCTAAGTTATATTTCAAAATGTTTATGAATTCTTATTAGGGATAATATGGTTTTAGTGAGATGTTTGAGTGTGGAGTTTACAATCAACTATTTGTTGTAAGACCTAAATCAGATTTAGTTCTTACATTTTATTTATTTATTTGACCTCACTAGAAGAATGAAAGGTATTTCTAATATTGCACTTGATTGTATATGCTCTACGTTAGTCAAGTTATAACAATTCTTACATTATATTATCATTTTTATTATTAGGTTATTAGTGTATTTAGGTCTCTATACTTTCAAACTTTATCAAAATTGGTCAGATACAATTTAAAAAATAAATGAAAATGGTGAGGCCTCATTTTAAGATTTTATGTATAAAAATTAAAATCAACATTTGAAAGTTTCTTTTGTTGTTGTTATCATGAGCATGCAACATATTTTTTACCTTTTTCAAATCTATCTCCATCTCAAGTCCTCTACTAGAGGATGTCAATTTTATGATTTATTAACTCCCTACAATGTAGATCGAATACAAAACTTTCTAACTCCACTTCTTGTCTCGAACTCCCTTATACATTTCAAATATCTTTTAAAACATGTTTGTCTCACTAATTCGAGTTTCATTGAGTTGAGTGTTTTGTCCACTAAAGTTTTTAAGTCAAATTACTCCTAACTCTAAGTTTTCCAATGACTTCACTTGTTGACCACCAATGACAGTAATCACCGACGTGCTACAGTCACCAAATCCGATGACCATATCCAGTGGCCAACTTCGATGAATGCCACCTCTTTGACAACCACTTTCCACAGCAACTTCGAAAGTACGTTTGAATTTTTCACAACTGTTTGAACGTTTTTAGAATTCCTTACGAAGAGGAACCTACACATTTATTTCAAACACACTAATTCATCAAAGATCAAATACAAAATTGAAGTGTTTCTACGTGACATCAATGGTAGAATAATTTTCATTCCAATTTCAAAGACACAAGATTAAACAAAAGGGAAATTCTTTCATTTTGAAGTACAAGGAGTTGTGAAAAAGAACTAACACGATAGAACTCAATGGCCATTCTGCAGCTGTTGCTTCTTTCTTGTTTTTTCCTTATTAATTATTATTCATAGCAAATACTCAAGGCCAGTAAAAATTATCTGCTATCTACTCCCCTAAGAAGCATGGAAGACTGTCCAAACTGTGATACAAAAAAGAAAACCTACTAACTTTTGAAATGGGCAAGCAAAATCAAGTAGGAAATTTGCACCCAATTGAAGCAGAGAAAGAAAACCAGCCAAATTGGTAGGCAGCTCAAAGGCTCAGTTGAAAATGCCAACTCCAGCATCAGCACTGCGAGCCAGCTTTGTCCACTCTGTGTGGTAGGAGCCTTGGCGATCCACCCGCTCATATGTATGAGCCCCAAATAAGTCTCTTTGCGCCTGCACAAGATTGGCAGGCAGCCTAGCACGCCTGTATGTGTCGAAATAGGCAAGGCTAGCACACATCCCCGGGGTGCTGATCCCTGCCGATATGGCCAACCCCACGACTCTCCTCCAAGCAGCCTGCCTCTGCACCATCTCTCTAGCAAACTCAGGATCCACCAGCAAGCTAGCAAGGTTGGGATTGCGCTGATATGCCTTCTTGATCCTGTCCAAGAACACAGCTCTTATGATGCACCCACCTTTCCAAATCCTCGCCAATTCCCCAAAATTCAAGTTCCATCCCTTCTCCAAGCTCTTGGCCCTTAGCAAGTTCATCCCCTGAGCATAGCTGCAAATCTTGGAGGCATACAAAGCTTGCCTTACATCTTCGATCAACTTCTTCTTGTCAATCCCACTTCTCACGGATCCTACACTATCCGTCATACCTGCTTCCTTCAACACCTCCGCCGCACTTTCCCTCTCGTCCTTCAATCCACTCAAGTATCTACAATCCAACGAGGCTGCAATCGTTGGTGCTGCAATGGAAAGCTCAGCAGCTTGCTGCACAGTCCATTTCCCAGTTCCTTTCATCCCAGTCTTGTCCAAAATCTTATCGACCAATTCCCCATCACCATGTTCATCTTTAACTTTAAAGATATCAGCTGATATCTCAATTAGAAAGCTCTCCAACTCCCCCCTGTTCCACTCAGAGAAAATGTCAGCCAATTCGGAATTGGACAACCCTCCGACATGTTTCAAAACGTCGTAGGCCTCCGAAATGAGCTGCATATCACCATATTCAATACCATTATGCACCATCTTAACGAAATTTCCGGAACCCCCTTCACCTATGTAAGTAACACAAGGACCATCATCAACTTGAGCAGCTACCTTCTTGAGAATATCTTGAACATTAGAATAAGCCTGAAAAGATCCTCCAGGCATCAACGAGGGACCATGACGAGCACCATCTTCACCACCAGAAACCCCCATCCCAAGATAAAGAATCCCTCGTTCAGAAGCCTGCGCAATTCGACGCTCAGTATTCTCATACCACTCATTACCACCATCAATGATTGCATCACCAGGCTCCAAGTGGTCAGACAAGGCAGCAATGGTTTGATCGACGGGCAAACCAGCCTTAACGAGGATGATAACCGATCTAGGACGTTGAATAGAGAGAACAAAATCACGAGGATTGTACTGACCAAAAAGAGGGAGATTACCTTCGTTATGGGCGCGATCTACAGTCTCATCAACCTTGGAAGTGGTGCGATTGTAAACGGAAATGGGGAAGCCTTTCTCAGCGATGTTGAGGGCGAGGTTTTGGCCCATGACGGCCAAGCCGGCAAGGCCTATGCGAGAAAGAGCTGTAGAAGCTTCCATGGGAGGTTGGAGGAGAAAGAAAAGCAACGAGGGAGAAAGAGACGGAGGAGTCGAGGTCAGAAATGGAGGCTGCTGTTTCGACGATGAAGATGGAGAAGAAGGAGAAGAAGATAGATATTTAATTTGAACCCAAAAAGGGAAGTTTTAAAAATTTTAAAAGAAATAAAAAGAAAATGTTTTCTTTTTTAATATCTAAATTAAAATTAGATTTAAAAAGGGGCCAACAAAATATCGCGACGGACTCGTCGAGGCAGCGAAGGGTCACTCCACTCTTCTCAGGTGGCTGTATTTTTGGAATCTCCTTTCAAACGGCGCCGTTTTGAAGATCTAAGAGAAAAGAAGACTTCCAATCCAACCACCCACTAGCAAATAACTAATAAGCTTTCTTTCAAAACATAATAAAATGATTGGTGTTAATAATGATAATAATACAAAAATTAAAATTTCAAATGGATCCAAAGCCCACATATTACCAATTCATCATAAAAATTGGTACAATTCAATTAATCACCCATCACCCATTCTCGTCCATTCAGATTACACTTTTTATTACAAAATTTCAGAAATTTGTTACATCTAGTTAAGTTCATTTCTTACAACTACTTAAGTTATGAACTTAACATCGATTGCAGCAATGCATTGTGGCCATTAATCATGTTAGAAAGTAGCATTTAATTATTAAGATTTGGCAATATTCAAAATCGACAAGAATAATATATATAAATAAAGTGGCTAGCAGCCATTTAATTAATTACTTTTTTTTTTTCCTTGTTTTCAAATATAGCGAATGAATCTAGCAAAATTTCACTAACTTTCAGTATTTGCTGCAAATATTCCATGGAAAAGTCTCCCATCTTAAGGACTAATTTAATTCACATTAAAAACAAACAAACAAACTATCACATGAAATGATAATTCAGTCTTCAAAACTTAATTTCCTGTTGTCACATTGACATTATTAGTACATCACAAAATTGGAACCTTCTTTTGGTTAGTACAATAATGATTTACCTTCCTTAATTCTACATCCTAAGTTATCTACCACAACTCAAGGACTCTTTTCCACTCCCAAAATTTACCAACCTTAAACTATGCTGAAGACAGTTTCAAACTATATCTGCATTTTGAAGCAGAGAATTAAATAGAGGACCACCACCCAAGGGATATCAAAGTCTCTAAAATGGGTGAATGTATACCTAGCAGCAGCTATAAAAGAATCAAGTGAAAGTAGAGTGAATTTTACTGACCCTTCATTGGAAAAAGGGAAAAGGCTTCAGTTCAGCACTCGATTCTAACGGCGCCACTCTCGGATGAAATGAACTTGGGCTTCCGTATTACTTGCTCCAAGCACTGCACAACATCTCCGACTTGGAAATCATCCCAATTCTGTATCACAAGTCCACACTCATTACCCTTCTTCACTGCATCAACATCTTGTTTTTCCCGCTTAAGTGATGCACATGACCCTTCGAACAAGACTTCCCCACTTCGTAGAAGCCTCATGGTTGATGATCTTGAAAAGCAACCATCAGTCACTCGACATCCAGCAATTCTAATATCGGGTCCCTTTGACTTGCTCCTTCCTTTGAGTTCAAAAATGTTCAGCACCTCACCCTCCCCTGCTACCCGTGTCTCGGAAGTCCCAGGTGCCTTGTCAACTATCAGATTCCCAACATCCTCCAAAAGGTGATAGATTACACGATGTATAATTATCTAAGCCATGAAAGAAAATCAAACTTAATACACCTTTCCAATCTTTCTTTTTTGTCAGGTATGTAAAATGAATTTGTTGCATGTATTCGTTGCGTACAGAGTCATAAGTGTTAATAACCTGATAAACCAACTAAAATTGACCTTTACCTATTTGATCAATTGATAAAAGATATATGAATGAGCAAAAGAGAATAGTTATAAACAAATGACGAAAAGCTTAGGACTTCAATTTCACCTATTAATTTCTCTTTAGTTCCTTTAATCTAATAAACTCAATTTCATTCCCTATGTTGCGCGCGATTCTATAACATAACTAACTAACTAATCTTTCTCCAGGACTAAGATTTTAATGGGCAAACTCCAGCCTAAACGCAAAATTTAGAACTATCAAAAAGCATTACAGCAGTAGAAATAAAATATAAAACTAAAACCAACTTTCCATTGTATCTTATGGTCTAGACAGATGAAAATAAACATTCCATGGGGACATTGAGATTAAATGGCAGCTCATACCTTTGTGCCAGCTTGAGTGGCAGACTGACTGATAGAACTTGGGGGATTCTTCACATTAAATCCTACTATATATGCCTTACACGCTTGAGCTAAGTCCACATCAGACTGGGAAACTGGTCCAACGCCAACATGGACAACATTTACAAAAACCTGGAAGTGAAATAGGAAACGTTATGCACAAAATTGAGGAAAATGAGACAACCAACAATGAGATGAGGTTGAAATTAACGTCTGAATGTCCTATAATACATTTTAATACGTCGAAAACTATCATTTGAACCTAAAAATGAGACTTTACAATAAGGTTTGTTGGGTACCTGAGGACTGTTTAAAGTCTTCAATGCATCTGTAACTGCCTGGACAGTGCCTTGAACATCGGCTTTTACTATTATTGGTAGTTCAACCCTCTGAACTACCTCCTCAGATTGTTCTTCAGTTTCAGTCTTCCCCTCACTCAGCTTCTTCAGCCTATCTTTCTCAAATCTCCTTTTCCTCCCTGCACTGAGCATTCGTGCACGTTCCTCAGACTCTACAACAATAATATCATCACCTGCCATAGGAAGCCCCCTTAGCCCTTCAATCTCAACAGGCATCGCAGGCCCTGCTCGGTCTGCCAATTTCCCCACCATATCCCTGATAGCCCTTATTCTGCCCCACTCACAGCCCACAACCACAAACTGACCACTTCCTAAGGTCCCTGCCTTCACAATTGTAGTAGCCAAAGGACCTCGACCTTTGTCAAGCCTAGCCTCCACTACATAAGCTTGAGCTGGTCCATCGATACGAGCTTTTAAATCCATCATCTCAGCCTGGAGGAGCAATGCTTCCTCCAAACTATCTAATCCTGTTTTCTTCAATGCTGACACATAAACAACTTGAACATCTCCTCCCATCTCTTCAAGCAATAAACCCTCTGAAGCAAGCTGTAGTTTGACTCTCTCAGGATCAGCAGCAGGTTTATCACATTTGTTAATTGCAAGCACGATAGGTACATTTGCTGCTTTAGCATGTGCCATAGCTTCAAGCGTTTGAGGCATTACCCCATCATCCGCAGCCACTACCAGCACAACTATATCTGTAACTGCTGCACCTCTTGCTCGCATAGCGCTAAATGCAGCATGACCTGGAGTGTCAAGGAAAGTGATTGAAGCACCTGAAGCCATCTCAACGACAAATGCACCCAGGTGCTGAGTTATACCCCCAGCTTCTCTAGCTGCCACTGATGTCTGGCGAAGTGCATCTAAAAGAGAAGTTTTCCCATGATCAACATGACCCATGACTGTAACAACTGCTGGTCGTGGTAGAATTTCAGAACCTTCACTAGAGTGTAATCTCTTAATGTTTACTCCAACTTCCTGAAACAATGAAATAATATGTAACCGTATACTTCCAATCACTACAACTGAGAGATGGTAATCACACTAGTCATAAGTAGAGGGGAGAAAGGAAAAAAAAGTAAAATAGTTGCTATATAGTTAATAGTAAGAATAATAATAATAGTAAAAAATAAATATATACATTTCATCGCAAGCAACAAGAGTCCTAGTGAATGGCTCATGAACTCATTCACGGCAATACAAACATGTAGTTTATAAGACTTCCAATAATCTTATTTGTATTCCATGCTATTGATTTCATTTGAATCAGAAAACCATATTGTTTTAATATAAGATATAAGCATGAAAAGGATGTTTGAGTAACAAGCTTATTAAAGATAAATCTGGTTCAACATCTCATCTACATTGAACATCATTATCATCGTCAAAAGGGCCATGAAAAAATATTATCAAGCAGCAAGAACTCATCACCAGTAGAGTAAAGTTCCACATCAAATTGGCAATGGGCCCTCCACCTTGACAGACCCATGGGTGACCAGGCAGACTTTCTCCATGGGATACCCACTACTTTATAAATTAACACGTTGAAAATCAGCCACTGTAAAAGAGACTGGGAATGCTAATCACAGCTTTTGGGACCCCACACTTGTGAGGAGTTTGAAAGATGAGAAGGTTTTGGGAATGGGCTGATCTCTGCATGGTCTCAGCCTTGATCATTCTCTCACTTCTGGATGATGCTTGGAAGAGGCCTCTCAATCTTGATGGCAGTTTTCACCAAACTCTCTAAGCTCATAAGGGTGATGGAAATGGTAATTTGGAGACATCTTTGGCTGGAGGTAAATGGAAAAATAAATGCCCAAAGAAGATGATAGACCACCAATTGTAATACGATATAGCAGATGGAAGAAAAGTAGAATGGCACGTGCACAGGGTGATGGATGTGGAGGAAGTGGAAACCACCTTAGTGGGGACCACAGTTACATGGGGGGGGGGGAGGGGATTAAAAGGGAGAGATGGAAGGAAAGATGGGCGTGGTTATTTTGATTCTGGAATGGAAGGCTGTAGTTTCCTGGAGTTCAGGAATTGCAGAAGCGTCAGCTACCTATAGTTCATAGAAGTTGTTTTCTTTATTGTGAAGTTTCTTTTCTGTTCTGTAATTTGCTTTGTTCTGGTATTTTCTGAATTAAGATAAGACTTGTGTTGTACTGTGTTTTAAGACTGCTTAAAGGCTGTTTACTTTGTTAAAGTTTGGTTGTTTTATGAATATATAGAACACACCACTTGGTGTTCTATCATTAGATCAAGCTTTTCCTATGGGAATTGACACAGAAGGCCTTCAACACCAAAGATGTCCTAAAGAAAGGATGCTGAATTGGCCATATCTCATGGGTGGTGTTCTATGTGCAGGACTGATGATGAAACACATAATCACCTTTTCCTCTCTTACTCTTTTGCCTGGAATTTTTGGAGAACTTTTTGGTGCTTTAGAATGGTCTTTGGTGTTTCCTAAAGATGTTAGGCCACACTTTACCTCCATTCTCTTGGGTCACCTTTTCAAGAATGTCAAAAGGGTTTTGAGGTTCCATTTATCTCATGCTTTCTTTTGGGTGCGATGGAAATTGGAAAGTAGAACGCCAAAGAGTCTTCACGAGCAAAGATCTGTAAGGCCTTAGCCACAATTTTATTTATCAACTGTGGGAAAGGATTTGAGAGCTCTCCAATCTCTCCACACTTCTCTAATGAGAGTCTATACCAAAATCATTTAGCCAAAAAGATACCCTTACCCTCCCACTCAAGAAACTTAAGTAATTGCTAGAGAAATAACAAAATACTTGGCCCCACTCTAACAACACATTCCTAAGGACCACACAAATGGAAAACTACCAACTATTTTAACAGAGAAATTCATAGGAAGGAAGATTCAAACACTTAATCTACAAGAGATTAGAGAGAGTGCACAGCAATGGGCATAGACCATGAAAATTTTATGAGAGCGACCTTCTCTTCAAAGTAATCTACAAGAGGAAAAGAGAGAGTGCACAACAAAGTGCATAGACCACGGTCAAAAGTCTGACCGTGATAACTGACATATGCTTGAGACAATTGGATAATGGATATTTCTAAGCATATAACTATTATCTACTAAAAGTTTAAAGCACACATACCATGGCAACCAGCTCCGCAACATCAATGCTTAGTGGATCAAACTCCGAGTTGATCTTTTCACCAACATTTGTGAGAATATCCTGCAGTCTGGATATTGACTCACCAGAACGTTTAGCAAGCTCAACGATTGTCATGCCATCAAATATCTCAATTGTTTTATCAGAAACAGATCCAATGGAGTGTTTCGGTTTTGGAGGAACATATGGAGCTTCAACTGGTGGCTGATTCCTGCCATCCTTTCTTACAAACTTTTCTTTCTTTTGAGTCTTCAAACCAAATTCCTTATCATGTCCTCTTCCAGCCAATAATTCTGCACTTGAATGGAAACACCTAAACAATTTTTTTTAAAAAAGAAAAAAACATAAGATGCACTGCAAACCAAAGTTCAAATCTTTTCCTTGTAATTTCATATACATTAATCAATCCAGGATCCTCTCCTTATCACTGATCAATATTTAATGCCAAATTACATTGCTAACTTCATTAATAACAGCAATAGTTGGATGATATTAGTAGACAACAGAAACGACTGTATAGTAATGAAATGGATGCATTACCTTCTTGGAGCTTCTATTGTAGAAGCCACATAAAAATCAGACCCATGATATGCTGAACCACAAGGGACGTCTGCACCAATCATTTGTGTTGCAAAAATGGCCACATAAACACTAACGTTTGTAATCAAATTCAAGAACTTCATATGATGTAAGGCAAAAAAGATGCCTACAATTAGGTGTTACCTGGTATAAATCTTGAAGAAGCAGGGATTAACTTAATAACAACCTCATCAGTAGTCAGAAAATTTGGCCTGACTATATGCCTTCGTGAACAAGTAAAAGTTCTTCGAAGACCAGCATGCATTCCCTGATCGAGAGGATTTTGGTAAACTTCAGCCAAATAGTTTTCACATCACAAAAAATAAGGATAACAAGAAAAAAAAACACCTTAGAGTATGAGACCAGCTATACTTTCTACCAATTCAAAATCTGTGAAATGAACTAGAAGGATTAAGGCTCTGTTCAGTCATTTGGTTTCAATCAATTCCGAGGCAGAAAATATTTCAGCCATCTTGGTTTTGGTTGTTGGTCAGTTTTGGTAATCAGCTTTATTTGTTAGATTTGTATGTGTGTGTTCTTTGGTGGCTGTTTATTTTCTTTTTAACTCAGTTTTAAAATTTTCTTGAACCAAAATGTCATTCCCACTTATAAAATCCCCCATCTCAAAATGCCAACCCAGCCAAGTCAATTGAAACAATGTCTCACAATTTTCTTTAGGGTGAATTTCACAAGCATCCTTTTTTTTAGAAAGGACTGCTTTCATTGAGAAAAAATGAAAGAAGGGATTTCACAAGCATCTTGGCAGCCTGTTAACCGGGCCAAAGTTCTCCTTCTCATAGATAAGGGTAAGCTGGGCCTCCATAGCATAAAAGACAAAAAAACCATGCTAGATTAGCCAAATGATTGCGGTGTTATCAAAGGGAAAAGAAGGCTCTATGGACACTGACATTTGATACAAAGTTGGGTTCAAAGGCCCTAAAGAACCAACCACCCTGGCTGCTACTTTTCATTTCATGTAGCTCCTGGAAGAATATTTTGAAGACCCATTCATTAATCCATGACTTGACCTTGTTTGGCTATGGGATCTCAAAATTGGTGGTCTAGTTTGTACTCACCCAAAAGTTTAAATCAAATGGCACATTCTTTGAGCTCATAAATAAATTTTGAATAAAACTGAAAACTAGCATGTACAAAAAATTATAATTTGAAAACAAAAACTCACTTTTTTACCCAGCTCTCTCCAAGCCATTCATAAGTATCTGAGTTCAGCTACCTGCATATTAGGACAGACAAAACACTTAAATTCGAATTGGAAGTCATAGACAACCTTTTGACATCAAATATCAAAGAAGCAGACAAAACAACTCCCCGAAAGATAAATTATTATAAAGTCGGAAACTTTTAAGAGAATTTAAAACCCAACAAAGTAGGAATCAAAATTCACATACCCAACTCGTCGAATATTAAAGAATGACTCATAATTCACAAAGTGAAACAATTAGAAAAAATAATTCTTAAACGCTAAGATGGACCTGGGTAAAACTCCATCATCTAGGAGATAGCAGTCAAGAAGAAAAGTAAACACTCCAGAGAAAAAAGAAAAACACCCAGTTATCGAAATTACATAAGATTGAGCAGAGCTCAACAATAGCTTGCAAGTGAGATTCACAACATGCTCTAATAACAAGTCACCCAATTAAAAGGAACGGCGATGCGATTGGATTTCTCACTAACAAAGAAAACTTACCAGGAACTTATGTCTGATCTATTCACAGTGCTGAAAACAAAACTTGCATTACCACGCAAGATGGGCGGATAACGTTCAACTTCGTTGATTATCAAAGAAACCCATCATCGAACCGTAATCACTACTTTCAAAAGAACTGCCAACCAAATCGCTCGAATGGTTCCTTGATTGGAATGCCAAGTTTGATGTTCCTCACAAGAGTAGCTGGAGCTCTTCCACAGCGTTGGATTTCAGTGGGTATTAAGGGAGGTTGGTTCTGGGTTTAGAGAAAAATCGATGGGGGCAGATATTAATTGCGGGGCACCAAACTTGATCGACGGACAAAGAAGGAAGGGTTTATCGATTTCCAAACCCCACTGATTTATATAACATCCAACCGACCGAATCGGTCCAACCGGTTCGATCATAGGCTTTCGTTCCAAAACTAGGGCAACAAGTTTTGTAAAGGTTTGATTCTCTACAAATTTATGAAGTTAGATTTTGAGGCTTTGTTTCATAGAGTTTAGAAGGTAACTTTCTTTGTCTGTGTTTCTAATGCAATTACTTTGTTTGTGTTTATAATGCAATTTGAATAACTTTTTTTTTGTGGAATTTCAAAGTCTTTTTTCGCTTTACTTTTTAGATGATGTCATGGTTTATTAAAGTTCGAGGACTTTGAGGTAACACGTTCATACATGTTTTGTAGTTTAGTTTGTATTTGGAGAGATATGTCATTTCATTATTAACAATAGCATTGGCATGGAAATCACAATTTAATTAAACTTTCAACACCAAAGTTTAACTATAGTTTATAACACTAACTAACAATACAACGTGTATACATCTCATTTACAACATATACAAATCTAATAACATAATAAATTAAAATTCAGATTTCAAACTATCAAATTATTAAATACAAAAAATGTTAACAATCCAAATATTTAACTTACCACAGAAGTTAGATAACAGTAATTCCGTATTCCACAACGCAACGAGTTGTAAAGAATCCAAATACTGCATGGTGTTAAGAAAGTCAGAGACAAAATAAGGTAGGCTTGCCGGAGTGCGATTGTGCAGATAGGCCTGAGCTGCGTGGAATGCTAAGGGAACGGAAGTGCGAAGGAGAGGACGGACTGCAATTGCGAAAGAAACGGATAGTGCGAAGGCTGGAACGTTCGCCGGAATGTGAAGGCCGAAAGTGCGACCTCCGGATTGCGGTCTGAACGTCGAACCGATTGCAAACGCGGAAGGGGTTGAGTGCGAGAAGTCTGTGTTAGGGAAAAATGAAAATGACACGTGTTATTTAGGTTATATATATCCCTAAAACAATTTAGATATATATTTATATAATTCGCAACTCGGTAACCGATTTTTTTTTTCAATTCTTTAATCCAATCCAACCTCACGGTTTGGGTTGGTTGGATTAATCGTCATCGGTTTTTTTTTTTTTTTGACACCCTTACACACATATGTAGAGATATACATGTATATGTATAATTTATTACTTTTTAATACATTTATTTATTTATTCATAAGCTACTATTTTGTTAATTTTTTTAGTTTCATTTTATAATTAAATTGACTTTAACTATTTTAGTAAATTTACAGTAAATAAACGCTAAAATGTTTTTTACTATTCATTTAAATTTAAATTTTCAAATATTTTAATTTTAATAATAATAATAATTTTTTTAAAAGAATTCTCCATAACAGAAAGTCATTAAATCTTATTCAATATTTTATAAATATTGTAGGACTTATATCTTCATAAAAATAAAAATAAAAATATAAAGAATTTAAGGGTTTATGTTTGCATACAAAAAATATATATATATATGTTGGTATAAATGATAAATGAAAAACCAATTTAATTAAAAATTACACATATTTTAACTAAAAAATAATTAATACGAACAAATGTATACTAAGGTGACTGTTGGAGCATGTCATTGGGTCATTGCTCGAGTTATTGGACGTGGGAGGACGTGGGAGGAGGTGGGCCATTCGAGCATGTTGGGGTTGGCAAAGTTAGCCATAGCTTGTACTTGTAGTTAGAGAGTAGAGTCATTCAAATTTTCGTAGAGATGGGAGAAAATGAAAGATGAGTTATTATTGTATACATTTAAATAAATAACACTTTTAAAATTAGTGGAGTTGAGTTACATTAACACTCACTTGTAAAGTTAGTGAATCAAACGTTGAGTTAAGTTTAAAAAAAATCAACTAAAGTTAATATCTTAGACATCCCTCGAGTGTAGGGCAAGATGTAGCTTTTTACAAGGTAAGTAGGTTAGCAATGCAAATGAATTAGATATGTAAACTAGATATAAGATATAACCCTAACTTTTAATAGATTAAAAATCTCACTGGTCCTAAAAAAATATCGTAGTTACGCATATAAAATAATAAAACAATTTTACAACCGAGTGTGTTTGGAACATCCTTTTAAAATGATTAAATTAAAAAATATATTTTAAAAAAATTATGCGTTCGACAACCGTTTTGAAAGGACAAATAAAACTAGTTTATAAAATAAGTTGGTTTATGATAAATGTAAAATCAACGGTTAGAAAAATGGTTTTTAGGTGTTTGATAGTTAATATCTTATAATTTGTATGAAAAACTCCGATCACCATCTTGAAAGACTATCATTGACCAACCTCAACCCCCATCCACCATCTTTGAAGTCCAATGACGAAGTTATTAACATTTCTAGTGAATAACAAACTACTTTTAAATAAAAGCAATATTGAAACAGAGTTGTCAAACACGTGTTTTTTAACGAACTTTTATAATTATAAAAAAGCTAAACAAAAATGCATTCTTTTAAAAACAAATTTCTTAAATGGTCTTCCTTTATAATTAGATTCAACACGTATATAACATGTTTTTTTTTAAATTGTAAATATATCAAAGTTGGTATAAACTATTTGAAAAAAAATGTTTCAATATACTTAATTATTAATAATTAATAAATTGTTATCCATTAATTTTTTTTTTTTTGAAAAACTATGGGACGCGGAATGAAGGCCTTTTTGTTTTTCATTTAAAACCATTGATAGAGAAGATTGAATTGAACCTCACAACCTCACAAATATATATATATATATATGATTCAACCCCTCAAATTTTCCAACAGGGCTGACCTTATGAAACACAAATTAAAAATAAAAATGTGAATTTTAAAAACCTATGAAGAAAAGAATACATTCAATTCCGGCTGACCTTATAAAGGACAATGATTTTTAGTATATGTTAAATATTGATATGCATAAAAATTCATCCATTTCAGCGTCAGGGCTTTTAATAGTTTCAAACAATTTATAGGAAAGAAGAAAAGTTCTTACAAAAACATTTAAAATTAATTACGTAGGATGAGAATGACAAAGGGGTTAGAGCAAAAGTTTGATTATATTAATTAAATATCGTTAAAGGTCGTTAATTCAGGTATTAGGAATCAAATTTGAAGAAGGCGTTTTTTTTTCCTTCATAATTTTTTATATTTTTTTTTATCTTTTTTTGTGGCAGCCACTACAGTTTGAAAATCGAAATTCAAAGGCCATGGCTGAAATCCAGCAAAAGTAATGGCGGCTAGCTTCACCCTCTTGCTTCCTTTGCGTAATTATATATTTATCGACTCTAATCTGCAAGTGGGTATTTGTTTATTTCAGTCAATCGCGATTCTCGATACTTCCTATTCATCGCCCTCTTAGGAGGAAGATGATGAAGAACTGAACTGTTCAACTTGACCCTTTTGATTTTTCTTCTCTTTTTTACAAAATTGGGCGGTCGTAACGAATGGAGATTTGTCTTCCTTTCTGTTGGGGTTCGGGATTTCTTTTGTCTTTGATCAACATCGATTCTTTCCTCCATTAATGGTTTTTGACCTCCAAACTGACACTGTTAATAACTTTATCAGTTCTTCAGTTTCCTTTTTTCGTATTTTGGGCTTCTTTTGGTGGGGTTTGGGTTCTTTTGATTCTGATATGCTTTATGTTTAAAGGGTTTGAATATTTTTTCTTTCTTTTGTCGGTGGATTTTGGAAAATTCGTGGTATCAGAAACTTTCTGGTGAGTGGAAATTTTAGGGGGGGTTTGTTGTAATAGTGGGTGGGTGAGCCTTTTTGGTTTGAATTCACGGGAGAAATGGTTTGTCACGAGAAAGTGTGTTGAAGCCTAGAGGGTAAAGCTTAAATTTCTCAACTGCTTTTGAGAGATTGCAAATTTTGTGTTCATCCTCTTAGTTTTTCAATTAGATAGCTGTTCTTCAGCATTTGAAAAATTGTTCAAACTTCTCCTACCAGAGAAGGGAAAAGGGGAGAAAACAGAGTGAGAGAGAGAGAGAGAGAGAGAGAGAGAGATTTCTATTTGTTTTTCCTTTATTAATTTCCTCGTTGTGTTTTTGAAATGGATCGTTCTGGGGAAGCCAGTAACCAGAAACCAGCAGTTGAAGTTGCCAAAGACAAGAATGGTGTGGAACAAGTGCTGCTTCGGAACTCTCGAGGAGCTTCAGCAAGGGTATATCACATCCCCTTTCTTCATTCATACAATACAACATCGCATTCTATGTTCAATTATAAATTTAATATTGTATTTGGACCATTTCATCTATTTAGTCCTTAATGATTAGGAAGTTTTGATTATGTTACTAAACTTTGTATAGGTTTCATTTAATCAATATCGTTAAGGTTATTGATGAAACACAATTGTAGCATGACCATTATCTAAATTATGACTAAGTTGCTGTGATGTGGTATATAGTAACAGATCGGCTTTCTGATTCTATGTATATGATTGGGATGTTATTTACATGGCCTCTTTATGATGTTGGGAATTTGAAAGACATACTTTTCCCTTTTTTTTTATCAAGGCAAAATGGTATCCCTTGAAACCTTCACATTAGATCATCAAGTGTAATGTAGGGCATCCAATGAAATTAATCAGATCATAATCATGTAGATCCTGTTTGATAACCATTTGATATTTTATCTTTGGTTTTTTAAAATTAAGCTTATAGACATTAGTTCTACCTTTTGGTTTCTTTGATTGTTACCTACGTTTTAGAAAACAAAGTTGAGTTTTGAAATCCAAAAAAAAAATAGTTTTCAAATACTTGTTTTTGTTAGAATCTGACTAAGAAGAATGTGGTATGATGAAAAGCAGGGTAAAGAAGTAGTAAGAAAATAAACATAATTTTCAAAAAAATCAAAACTAAAAATAAAATTGTTATCAAATAGGATGAAATTCTTTAATTTTGTATGGTAATGTTTTTGTTTCTTGTTATCTAAAATTATACTCAATCATATACTCTGAGAGTTTAAAAAACCTTTTTAAATCATACATGAATTTCACGAAGGGGTAGTTTTTAGAAACTTGATTTTGGTTTTGAAACTTGGCTAATATCTTTTGCAATCTGAAAAATTAAATAAAAGAGACGTAGGTAGTACTAGTATAATCTAATCTGTAAATTTCATTTTTTTTTAATTTAAGAAAACCCCAGAAAGTAAATTACAACATCACTACCACACAAAATATTAGACGTAATAACTGTTCTTCTTCTTGACGTTTCTCTTTTGTTGTATCAACAATCCAGGTTAGCTTGCATGGAGGCCAAGTTCTGTCTTGGAAAACGGAAAAAGGTGAAGAATTATTGTTTACCAGTTCTAAGGTAATCTCATCTTCTAGTTATTCAATTAGCCAAAGCTAAAGCAGAAACAAAAGCGCCTTTAGAATACTACTCTACTCTTTGTAGAACTATTCTCTGTTTATCAAAACAAGAGTTTGAAGTGTATTGGTAAAATGCAAATGATAGTTTTGAAGCATAAGATAGCATAAGTTGTATGTTCATCTCCATTTCTTGTTTCAGTGTCAATTGTTTATCTGCTCAGGTTTCATTTGATGTCTTAGATTAACCATTTTGGATTTTCCTAATTATTCTGGTCCAGTCTCGATTCTCACAATTGCAAACATGAATTATGCAAAAAATGAATAAAAAATTAAACGCTCAACCATTTCCTTTCTTCTCCGCTGTAGGCAATTTTTAAGCCACCAAAAGCTGTGAGAGGAGGAATTCCAATTTGTTTTCCGCAGGTGTGTAGTGCTTATCTATGAAGATAATTCTCTGCCGTCATATGTTTCATATGACCTAATGTAACCAGTTTTGGAGATTTGTTTTTGGTGCTGTTTGTGGCGTTTGTATATTGATTTGTTTCGTTATGTATCTAGTTTGGGGCTCGTGGAAACCTTGAGCAGCATGGGTTTGCTCGTAACAAGATTTGGAAAATCGATGATAATCCTCCTCCTCTTAATCGAGGTGAAATCAAGGACAAATCCTGCATCGATTTGCTTCTTAAACCTTCTGAAGATGATCTGAAAATATGGCCACATAGGTTAGAAATGAATTGATTGTCTTCTTCATCTTCTAACTAAAACGAAGGAAGCACAATACTATTATTCAAACTCAGAAACGTTCTAATTTTACATATACAGCTAGAAAGATGATCAATTCTGATTCTCAACAATCTTTCAACCTATTATTCAGATTGTGAAGATAAAGAATTTCAATGTCTTCTTAGTTTAATTGATAACAACCCTTTTTTCCTCCCAACAGTTTTGAATTCAGACTGAAGGTCTGTTTGGCAGCAGATGGGAATCTCATATTAATATCACGAATTTGGAATATCAATTGCAAGCCTTTCAGTTTCTCAATTGCATTCCACACATACTTCTCCATTTCTGATATCAGGTATATATGATTTGCTTATAAAAGGAGGATAATCAAGGAATATACATACAATTGCAGTCGTTCCTTACAGTTTCTTTTTGTGCTTTGTTATCAAAGTGCATACTTTCATTGATGGTTTCTGCAATTTTTACTTTGCCTTCTGCCCTTTGACTATATACTATACTTACAGTGAAGTAAGAGTTGAGGGGCTTGAGGTTCTTGACTATCTCGACAACTTGCACGATAAACAACGTTTCACTGAACAAGGAGATGCCTTAACATTTGAATCCGAGGTAAAAGTTAATTACTGAAATTGTGCTGAAGTTCCATTCATATAAACTCCAGGTTGATATTGGTTGTATGACTTGTGTCACTGCCAAGTAGGGGTAGATTCAAAAGTCTTATCCTCATTAACTATTCTTTTGCCTGACAGATTGATCGAGTTTATCTTAGTTCTTCAGATCTCATCGCGGTGCTTGATCATGAACGAAAGCGCACTTTTGTTGTGAGAAGGGAAGGACTACCAGATGTTGGTAAATTATCAATCCCCTCTGATTTTAAGCATCCATGTGTAATTTAGAAAACTCAATGGACAATCTACATAATAGCTCGACTTCATTCGTAAAGTGATCGAGAACCTACCTAATAGACAATAGTAGTGAATTCTGTTAATACAACTGCATCAGATAATGGTTTATTGTTAGTGTGAAGATGAAGGTACAAGTAATTGCCTTCAACCGGATCAGAACATACTAGAATGGAATTCGATTCACTTCCGTATGTTTAAAGATTACGAAGCGAAGCAGTGTCAGTGATAACGAAATGCCTGTTTGAATTTGGATGCAGTGGTGTGGAATCCATGGGAGAAGAAAGCAAAATCGATTGTGGATCTTGGGGATGAAGATTACAAACAGATGCTTTGTGTTGATGGAGCTGCAGTTGAGAAACCTATTACCTTGAAACCAGGTGAGGAATGGACTGGGCGCTTAGAACTATCCGTTATCCCCTCAAGTTAATGACAATGGAATAACATGGTGGGGATTTCAGATAAAGCCATTGAAGTTTTATAAATGGGGTATATGGTAAAGTATTTTTGTGTTTTGTTCTAACCAAATTGTTGTTAAAGAGTAAATAACTGAACAATCATACTAGTTTGATTTGTTGTTGATAATAGATTCTCCTTTAATGAAAGTGGAGATGTTCTTTTATTAGCCTCCCTTCAGCTATATATTTTCATTGTATATCAAATATCAACTTCTTACTGTTTACATTTTTCTTCTATAACATATGGTCTGCTTGTATATTTATTTTCCTCTTTTCCTAAACACTAAAAACCTTCATATACA
The DNA here is from genome assembly GCF_000004075.3 of Cucumis sativus. Taxonomy (NCBI): domain Eukaryota; kingdom Viridiplantae; phylum Streptophyta; class Magnoliopsida; order Cucurbitales; family Cucurbitaceae; genus Cucumis; species Cucumis sativus. The sequence continues at coordinate 4,249,352 of NC_026658.2, forward strand.
TTACTCCCATCTATAACTAATTTAGACCATATCTTCGACAGTTCATATCTCCCTTATCCCAATTTTGTTGTACTACAGAAAATAAATTCATAAATTGTACTTAATAAAATGTCCAGTTTTATAATTTCCATTTCTTTGCCCCAAGAGAATTTTAATTTCATGATTACTATGTTTTGTAACTCATTTTGCTCTAGGAAATAGTTCACCTTTAAACACTATATATTGAATAAAGATAGCTATTTGAAGGCTATTATTGTACTAATAAAGCAATTCAAACTCTCAATAAAATTTGAAACAAAAGATATTTTATTCTAAAAGATGTGTCGTCTTTAATAATCAAATATAGGAAAAAAAAAAAACAGCTTTTAAATTATAAAATTCAAAATATATCTTAACTTATCTCTTAGAATTACAAAATTAATAAGCTCTAATTCCCAAAACGACCCCTCCTAGTGCCTAAAAAGAACTAACAATATACCCTATCAAAACCCTTCTAAGTCAAATGGATTCTCATCATATTCTTCCTAATTTCAAATCTCATTCAATCAAATAAAACTATTCATTAAAGTTTAGAAACAAAAATGTTTTTTACCCTAAAATTAAAGAAAAAAACTATTTGATGAAGTGTTCCTCCCAGAGATGTGTTGGAATATTTTTTATTGTGATTAATTTAATAAATAAGTTATGGATAACGAAAAATAATAATGTGGTTGAGAACTGTTTTTAAAATTAATTTTGAAAAAAAAAACAAATGGGCTTTTAAGTATAAAACCATATCTCATAAAAATAAAATTTAAACATTTAATGGTTAATCTCTTTCTATCAAAAATTTCAACCAATAACCAACCTCGCAATTTCTAATAATTTAAAAATAATAAAAATATTTTTAATATATAATAAACCTTTTTTCTTTAGTTTATAAACACTACAAAAATAATGTACAAATTAAATTTTTGTTGATTTGTTTGCATGTTTCTTACTTCTACGAAAATAATTTTTTCTAAAAACAATAATCTAAAGATAAAAATATTAATACATTCATTTCTCAATTTAATGATAATAGTTGACTTTTTTCTCATAAAACAAAAATACGATTCATTAACCTTTTTTTTTTTCTTTCTCATGTTTTATTCTTAAAGTTAAAACCATACTTTTGAAAACTAAGCCTAAGTTTAAAAGGAAAACATGTTTTTAAACGTTAATTACTTTTAAAAAGCTTTAATTCTTCTAATTTATTCATCAATTTAATATTTAATTCTGTCTAAGAATATTAAAATATGATGCTTTGGTTACTTTAAGGGATGTCAAATCTTGAGCTTTTGTTATAACTATGTTTGTCTTGACTATCCTATGACATACATACATTTTGTTTCTCAAACAATTATTTAAATATTTGTAGTCAAAATATGAATAGTTTGAATTATATCAATTTAAACTTTAGTTAGTGTATGGATATAAATCATTCTATGAATTTCATTCAATTAACATTACGATGAAACTTATCAGTAGAGAAGTTTCTGAATTTTGGTAATTATGTGATTCGATACATATGAAGCTTTAAGTCCCAAAAATGTTAAATTAAGATAAAGAAAAGAGTAAAAAGGGAAAAGTGGGGGGAAATGGGTCACGTGGTGAGAGAGGTGAAGAGTAGGAATATTGCGTACTCGAAAGGCGTGAAGGGACACTCCGTAGTCCATCCACCCCCTCCGCTTGGCTCATTAAAGCAAACCCTGTGTTCAAAGGAACCCAAGTGGCCTGCACCTGGACCCACCCTGATTCTACCCCTTGTAACTCCTCCTAATTTTTCTTTTTAATTAACCTTTTCACAAAGAAGCCAAACTAAAATTAGTGTCATCTCCACATTTCCAAATACATATTTTTAGAGCCTTTACACAAATACTTGTAATTAAAAACAAAAACGCTATTATCTAAATCTCCCATTGCACCGTTGAAAGAATGTCTCCTGATGCAACAATTGGTAAGTCAGCAGATAGATATTGACAAATTTTCTTTTAAAACCAACAAGAACACAATATAAACTAACTATGGCTAGCTATGAAAATATTAGCTTTAGAAAGAATAAATATTCTTTGCATCAGAGAAATGTAGACAGACACAATTAGAGAAAAATATCCACTAAATCTGCAAAATAATATTATATAAATGGAAAGAGTATTTTTGTTGAAGATGTTGTTTGATGCTCCCAATGCTATTACCTATATCTTTGACATATTGTCAAACATAATGCTCAAACTTTGCCTTTAATAAAATTAGTCAACCAAAACAGCAACAATTAGTATTAGTTGAGTTATAATAATTTGCATTAGGAGTGGAGATTATTTTAATTTGAGTTACACTACAGTATGTATTTGAAGTTTAAACTATTTTTGTTTGAGAAGTAAATAGTGCAAACTTTCAGCAAAAACTGAAAAAAACAATAAGTATAAAGTAGTAAATATTGTAGCAAATGAGAATTTTGAAATAGTGTTGACGATAGCTAATTGAAAACTACAAAAATAACATATATGCTATAGTAAGATATGCCTGTTTAATGAGTGTTATACATCTAAATATCCACTTGAATTGGGCAGATTTGGGTGTTTAATCATACTTTCTTATTGATTTACATTTTTTTAAAAATGTAAAATATATATATGAAAAATAACCAATTTTACTATTTAAACATTGATCATAGGCAGCATTCCAATTCATTTGAATCTTGTTATGTGAAATAGAGATGAGGACAAAGAAGTTCCTTTAATTTTTTTTGGGTTTATTAAATGAATAATTTGTGATATCTTTTTCGTATAAAAACTATATTTGTTTGAATTAGAGTGTTAAAATGTGTCCTTTGTAGGGTTGAAATTGAAAAATTGAAAATAGGGTGTCTCTGCCTATCCTTAACTTTATTCCATCAATTCTAACGTTATATATTATTTGTTTGTAAGATGGAAGACTTTCTTTTTTCTGTTACATGCAACTAAATGCCTTTAAAAGTGAACATTTCTTCAAATAAATAGAATAAAGCTGGAGACTTGGAATTTGTGTACATTTCTTTTAAATTACATAAACAAGTAGAGTACATCTTCCATTTATTACTTTAGTTGACTAATAATCTAAACCTACCCCAATAATGTTACTAAATCAACCAATACAAAATATAGAAAACAAGGTCACTACGTGGCTTAGTTACGTCCACATAGCAAACGAAGGATGTTATTATTATTATAGAGAATGTTTTCTTATGGTACAAATGAGGTTGTTAGGTTTAATTCAAGAGTTTATGTATTGCACTTGTCTAGACCCGTACTTGGTTGTTTATAGCGTTAGACAACAAATTTAAGGCATTTTCACAACCAAGACAAAGATTTGTCGGCCAATACGATAAATCAAGGTTGATGATGTCACGTTCATTCAATGACCACTCATAGCTTTAGAAGATTGTTTTCGATAGAGGATTGGTTGAAACCTATCAAGGAGCTTAGAGGTAGCTCAGATGACTCATAAGGAAGCTTAGAGATATAAAATCAGACGACTAAGGGAGCTTTGAAACCTATGTAAAACTTGTGTATATATAATAGTACTAGTAGTGTTTAGTAGTGCCATGGAGGACCTCATACATAGTAGCTAGTCCTATGAAGATCCTGTCGGTGCTTACTACTTAGCAGCACGAAGAAGGTTCTAACAATACCACATGAAGGGCCATGCAACAGTATTAAGAAGATCTTCACAGTACCAAATGTAGGATCCATGTGGTAGTACCTAGCATTACCATTGACATCTTCACTAGGCTAAATGGCAAAGGTCCAACTCCACAATAATGAACAATTCACAAAAGAAATAGTCAAAAGCCGAACAACACTAACTACCACTTCGAGTAGTGGTATTATAACCTTCCAAAACATTAAGAACTTGGTAGTTTTACAAATTAAAGAGTGGTCATTATAAGCGTAATCAATCGTTAGCCCAACTAAATTAACATAAACAATCAAAATCATTCATAAAAAATACACCAAAAAAACACATTTTGCTATCAAAACTCACCATGTAATTCTTTACCAACTCAATCGTTCCGAGTTCTCAACTAACTTGAAACCACGTAGATATTCAATTTCTCCCCATCATGCACAACACTCTGGTTATCCTTTACCAAATTACAAATTTACATTTACTTTTTCTTTGGAGAAGAAAAAGAAAAAAACAAAAATGGGTAATACAGAATCCACCATTTTTTAACTAATAAAGACTCTCTCCTAAGTAGTGAAGTGATTGTTTATAGGAAAACGTGCAAAATTGAGTAGTTTGAATAACCTCATTAATTAAGAGGAAACTAATCAAAATTATAATTAATACTATTGTGAAGAAACTGATAAGAGTTAAGTTATATTTTTTCCCTCTACATTTTGTGGCTCAATGTTTATGGCAATACTTGGGAAACTATGCCAATATTGACTTATGCCTCCAAACATAATAAAACTAAAAAACAAAAAACAAAACCCCACAAATTCTCACAATCCCAATAAATAAGAAAAAGAAAAGAAAGAAATGATAAGAAATAAGAAGAAATTTGTTGGAAGGCAAAGAAGACAAAAAGTAAATTTTCTTGTACTTTGTGTCCAATATTAATTATCATGTAAGAAACGATTTTGTCGAATCCCATGTTCTCGTTTCTTTGTTTTTTCTTTATATTATAGTGTTTGTATTTCACAACTTGCCCTCCAAAACCCACTCTCATACAAACCTACTCTTTCCCTCATTTACTTCTCTCTTTCTTATAAATCTAACACTTTCTCCTTCTATATTTCTTAGCTGGCTTCCATTCTTATTTCCCTCTTCTTCTTTGTCCTTTTTTTGCCTCTTCTTTTGCAACTTGCCTTCTTTAGTTCTATGTTTTATGTTAATTTAATATATGCTCTTCTTTGTTTATCATAATAACATACAATCTGATTGTTACTTCATACCCTAAATTTATCCTTGATATTGAAAACGAATGAATTCAAACCATTTTAATATTTTTAAACTTTATAAGACTTGGTTAAGTTTATTATCTAAATGAAGAATGTGCTAGTTAAATACTTGTTTTGCATTCAAGAAATAGACACAAGTAGAGTTACTAAATACTAGCTAGACTCCAAATTAACCTATTAGAGTCTCATTTATATTGTCAATAGTTTAGGATTCAGTTTACCCTAGAGACAAAAATGGTCTCCTATTACAACTATAGATAAGATTTGGTTGAATAGTCTTTTTAGGAGAGAAAGTGCTATAGAACAAAATAGTTATGCTCCTGATATCTTTGTTCTTTCCTTATTATGGAGTCATACTCACAAATATACAGTACATGTTGCATAATTCATAATACATGACTCCACATGTGAATCCTATTTTATGTTTTAACCTATCCAATCCAAGAGATCAAAAACCTAAAATGTATTGCCTAATTAAAAACACAAAGTAACATCTACAATGAGTACTTTATTTATTTAAATTGTAAAAATCGTCCCAAATATAATTGCAATCATAAAGCTTTTCAATAATAAGCTTGTAAGAGTGTTAAAATTGAACCCCGAATCGTAAAAATTAGATCCACAAATGATAAAAATTGAATTCTCAAACTTATATATTCATACAGTTTTCTAATTTGTTCAAATAAATAAATTATAAATACTGACGACCAAAAAAAACTCAAAAGGAGTGATAGAAAAAATTGTTATATTTTTTTAATAGTTTTTTCTTTTTGATTTTTAAAAACGATTCTCAAATATTTGGCTAGAATTTATGAGTTCAATTATACAACTCTCACAATATTGATGAACTCAACGTCTCTTATCTAATAATACAACATAATGGCATATGGAAATAGTAATGTTTTTTTTTTCTTTTGGTAGGAATATAATTAGGAATTATTCCAATGAATTATGCGTAGCTACTTTAAAGTATATATACCATTAATTGTAAATTTGTGAAATAATGAAATATTTAGAAATAGCATATGCTCATAATCACTAAAAGTTACAAAGTAATCCAAACTTTGGTAATCAAAACAAATTAAACGGCAATAGTATTTGCTGTCCTCTTCAATCTTTTCCAAATTTTGTTTTAATTAATTGAGAATATGTTTTTATTATTAGCTAATAACGATTATGAAGACCTAACCACCAATCATTAAAGGACACCCAACACCTTTTATTACTTTGAAGCTTCAACTTAAATTAAAAATTAAAAATTAAAAAAATCTCACAACATTATCTTAATTTTTAATATAGGACAATAATTCCCTTTTGTTCGATTCTATTTCAATTTTTCTAATTACCTTATTTAATTTATACCTCTTGATGTGTCCTTTTGATCTAAATAAAACAAGCTAAACACGATAAGGAATAGTCATATACTTCCCATAAATGGAGTTGGAAGATCTCTATTTTCTATTTTATATTTTAAAACTTATAACAATTTAGTTCTTACCATACATATTTGTGTGAAAATTTAATGAGATTTTTTTTTGCATATATAAGTAAATCAATAGACTACTTCGAGTCTCAATAATTTTAGAAAATATAACATCTATATCATGTAAATGTCAAATTTTGATAATTTTCGTTCATGTTGGAAATTAAATTGTTAAACATTTAAAAGTTCAAGAACTAGATCGTTACAAATGAAAGTTCGTGAACTAAATTGATATAATAGACTAAATCGTTATAAATCAAAATTGATAGACTAAATTAGTTTTACGAAACTCTAAAAAAAATGTGAAGGTGTATATATCTTATAATAGTTGAATTGTTGAACTTTGTTGGATGAGAAGTATTTGATTAATTAATGGAAGTGGAAAAGTTAAGAGATAAATTGAGTTTGTTTTATTCCCTATTGTTGGATGATTGTTGACCAACCAAAGTATATACATATATATATATATATATATATATATATATATATATATTTCATTACACCCAAAGTTAGAAAATTGAGAAAGCTAAGATTAGAATGAAATTATATTGAATTAATCGTAGCTTTTCTTTTAATTATTATGTTAATATGTAATGGGATTAAAAATTAATTGTACTAAAGTACAAATGCATATAGACGTTTTGAAAATTGCCCCCAATTTAACCGTTTCTATCTGTTTTAAAGATAATGGCTACAAAGTAACAAACCACATGAATGAAGGTGAAGGGTAAATCAGTAAACACGCAACACAACGTCGTTTCTACGTTCAAGTTACTGCTTAGTGCTTGCAATTGAAGTGGTTCTTATTTTCATTATCTCTTCATTTTTTTCTAATTAGTATTTGATAAACTTTTAAAATCTATTAAAGATATATATGGATATGTTTCTATTTGTGATAGATTCTCCAATTTTGCTTTTTTTTTTCTTCTTAGATTTGAAAACAACTCTAAATTTAATTATTTTATTATCTAATATTTTTAAAAAATTAAGATAACTAACTTTTATAAATAATAATTACCCATACAACAACATTTATTTATTTTTATAAATGTAAATATAACATAAATTATATTGTTTGAGGGTGTGCATCAATGAGTTGAAGACGGTTTTTCGACCAAACCACCACCGAATTAATTAATTGTGTACGGGTGATTTAAGTTCAAAATTTTATTACCTTTAATTGAGTGGATTATGGTTTTTGAATGTATGATGGTGTCACTCATGGGAGGAAGGATGTATTTGTAAGGGGTTTTTTTTTTTTTTTGTTTGAGTTAGAAGCTTGTGGAAGGTTATTTTTCTTTATATGGAAATAGTTATTAGAAGGTGATTCTATTCGTCTAATTCTCATTGATCCCTTTTGTTGGTGTAAAAAAAGGATATTTGAAGAAAGAAAGAAAATATTAAATTTATGATTTGAAAATGGAGAGGGTACTGGTAGGGTGGGAAATGCTATAGAGAGACTGACTAGTGAGAGCGACTTTTCCCTTCATCCAATCAAAGAACAACACGTATCCATCAAACAACATAGAGAAATCCATGCGGAGCACCCGAATATTGCTTCCGTCATAATTCATTAGTTAATCAAACCATTTTTTAAAAAGAAAAAAGAAAAAAAGAAAAGAGGTGAAGGTGAAGGTGAAGGTGAGGGAGTGGGAGTGGCATCAGCATGCAAGGCCATGGCCAGGGCCAAGTAGAAAGGAAAGGGAAAGGGAAAGGGAAAGGGAAAGGGGAAAGGCAGAGTTAAAAATGGCGCCAAATTCAAGGCTGCCTCCCACGTTACTCTTTGCTGACACCTTAACGGTCTCTCTCTCTCTCTCTCTCTCTCTTCTCGTTTTTTACATTTTTACCCCTTTCTCATTTATTACTAAACCTTTTTTTCTCTTTTTTTTCTCTTTTCTTTCTTTCTATTCTTGTCAATTTGGAATCTCTCTTTTTTTTCCTTCTTCTTCTTTCTTTCTTCTTTTTACTGATATGATGCTAAATTGTGGGATTTTTTTTTAAAAATAATGTAAAATTTGAAACATATTTCAAAAATAGGGTAGTTGCAAAACTATTTTCAAAAATAGGTGTTTTGAGGTGAAGTCGTGGACGGGGTACACGACTTCCATGCAGTGGCCCCCACATACTCTATTTTTTCCTTATTTTTATATTTATACTACACTGGGCCCCACATTTTTTAATTTTCTCATTATTTATATACGTGGGTCCCACACACTTCATTTTTTCTCATTATTTATATATACATACTCACATATAATATAATATATATATTATACATTCAAATTCTAAAAATATCTTTCTTTATTAAATTAATTTATTTTTTTATTTTTTTCTTTATATATATTTAAATATCACAATCTTCAATCTTCAATTTTTCTTATTAAATTCATTTTTCTAATTTAATTTAATTCTTTCTTAATCAAAATTATACATATATTTTTTTTCCAATTTTCAATTTTTTTTAAAAAAATCTCATATATTAACAAAACATGTTATTAAAAATATATTAAACAAATTAAAAGAGTAATAATAATAATAATTTATATATATATATTATATTATTTATTTATTTAATATCTCAATCTTCAAATTTTCTTATTAATTCATCTTTTCTAATTTAATTTAATTATTTCTTAACCAAAATTATATATATCTTTTTCTAATTTTCTGTTTAAAAAAACACATATATTAACCAAATATGTTATTAAAAAATACATTAAACAAATAAAAATAATAATAGTAATTGAAAGAAGTTGAAACGTACTCTAAAAATAATAATAACAATAAATTTGCAATTCAAAATTATCCATTAAGTTTTTAAATTTAATTTGTAATCGAACCAATTCTTGTTTTTTTCCTTTTACCATAAACATGAATTTCTTTTTATTCAATTATCAATGTGTGTGGCTTCAAGTGTTATTATTATTATTTTTTTTAGTAATTTTAACTTATCTCAATTATTATTATTACTCTTTTAATTTGTTTAATATATTTTTAATAACATGTTTTGTTAATATATGAGATTTTTTTAAAGAAATTGAAAATTGGGAAAAAAATATATGTATAATTTTGATTAAGAAAGAATTAAATTAAATTAGAAAAATGAATTTAATAAGAAAAATTGAAGATTGAAGATTGTGATATTTAAATATATATAAAGAAAAAAATAAAAAAAATTAATTAATTTAATAAAGAAAGATATTTTTAGAATTTAAATGTATAATATATATATTATATTATATGTGAGTATGTATATATAAATAATGAGAAAAAGTGAAGTGTGTGGGACCCACGTATATAAATAATGAGAAAATTAAAAAATGTGGGGCCCAGTGTAGTATAAATATAAAAATAAGGAAAAAATAGAGTATGTGGGGGCCACTGCATGGAAGTCGTGTACCCCGTCCACGACTTCACCTCAAAACACCTATTTTTGAAAATAGTTTTGCAACTACCCTATTTTTGAAATATGTTTCAAATTTTACATTATTTTTTAAAAAAATCCTAAATTGTGTTATAATGTCAACAATATTTCAACCTTCACTTTACATAATTACCTTTTTTTTTTTATCTCTCTCTATATATTCTTTACACTATATTATTTATACCATGTCCAAAACTCTCATTCTAAATACTTACTCTTAACCAAACATTTAAAATATGCATATTTTAGTTTTAATTTCATGGACAATAAACAAAAATTAAAGATTCAAAAACTAAATTTGATTTAAAAACAAGTTACCATATTTACTATTTATTTTATATTTATGTTATTAGTGATTCCTTTTTTGTTCTAAATTTTCATTAGTCGATTCACCTCTTATGTCAATATTGAATCCTTAGTAAAAATCTTGTGAAGTTTATTTTTATGTGAGGTTTTGCATACACTAATGGATTATTTTATAGTTTTCTTCGATTTTCAAGGTAAGAGACTGATTTAATGAGGATGATGTAATTTTCTAGATTAATTTAGGAGTAAGAAAAATAAAAACATATTTTGTTATGTATAGATTATTTTGTTGAAAGAGCTATGGTATATAATGAAAATATAGCATTGGTAAATGAAGGCAATGACGTTTTTGCATAAGCCATAAGTGGCACTAAAGTTTTTATACTTCTAGCACCTAGATGGAGATATCATTTGACACGTTTTAACATAAAAGAAATGTAATATTTTTCTTAAATTGGAGATATATTTCAAGTGTAGTCTCTTTCTCTCATGTTCGTTCATGTCAAAATGTTATCATACACTCCCTTGAATCTAAAGCTATGATAGAGCGTGTGTCTTTTTTTTCTTTCTACTTCTTACCTCAAGTGGTTTTGTATGATTGTTTCTAATAATGTAGTTTTTCAAAATGTAAATAAATAAAAAAGCTTACATTTTTGTGTGGAGTGATTTAATGTTATTTTATATTTAGTCTATAGATTTAAAAAAAAAATGTAACACTTTGAATTTAAGATTATAAAAACTAAGGTGGAGAAAATGGTGTACTAAAATGAGAAGAATATATGTTTTAATATTAAAATTTTCAAATTAAAAAAAAAAAAGTAGTAAAACGTTATCATTGTAATTTAGCACCATTTGGAATATTATTTTTTTTCCTACCGGATTCAAGATTGTTATTATTTAAACGAAAATTATATTTGAAAATTACTCGTTTAATCATAATTTCTTGAAAAAAAAAAAATAAAATTTAATTATTTAAAGCTGTCCTACATAATTTCTCATACCTGCCTACAATGATTTTTGTAAACTATACCCACAAAAGTGTATTTTTTTTTCTGAACAAATTTAAATATATACAAAAGACTAAAAGAAAATGTAAATGTTGTAAATTATTCTATTATCTATGTATACAAAATTGACCTAATTATATAAGTTTGAAGGTTGGATTTTATAATTTTTTAAAGATTAGTTTAAGTAAGTTTAAAGGTATAATCGTAATTTAATTTTTTTAAAAAAATTGTTTTTGGTAACTTAAAATTAATTTGTTTGAAAAAGAAACAAAATGGAGGAATTAAAGAAATAGTTGGAAGGAAGGGTAATTAAATTGGTAAGATTTAAAAGGGGAAAAAAAAAACGGAAGGCGTAAATGGTAATTAAGAGGCAATTAATGGGTAATTCAAAATGGTTAAGATTCAATTTTAGTATTAAGCCTAAAAGTCGTTTCAGTCAACAAAAATCACTTTGAATCCCTAATTTCCATAACAAATCTTTTGCCAAGTCAGCACCAGTCTCATTCTCTCCCGCTCCGTTGGATCTCTCACTCCCTTCAATCTCCAACCGCCACGCGTCTCTATCTCATCACCCCGATTTTTGCGGCGCCTCGTGGAAATATCTCCTCCCTACCGGAATTCCAACTTCCAGCGGCGCGTGCAATGAAAACTTACCCCTTTTTTTAAAAAAAAAATTAAATAAAAATAATATGAATTTGTTTTTTTTGGGGGTTGGAAGTTGGGGATTTAGACCGGGTTTTTTTGAAATACGGGTGTTGAGGATCCTATAAAACAGGGGAATTTGGTTATTCCCTGAGCTTTTCTTCTTCAACTCTTCAAATCACTCTCCTTCTTCACTCTCTCCATTTTCTTTCTTTCTCATTTTCCCGGAAAGTTCACTCAGAAAATTTACAGACACTTTTGGAAGTTTTTATAAGAAACAGAGGTAGTGGCGGTATTCAGAAACAAACCTTTGTCTCTCTCTCTTTCCATCAAAATACAAAATCGATTCGAGCATTTATTCCTCTTTCTCTTTCTCTTAAAGCTGCTCTTATAAACTTTTCTTTTCTATCTCACACTCTCTAATTTTTTCCCCCCAGAAATTTTCCCTTTTCCCCTTTTTTTCCCCTTTTCCTTTTTTTTTTCTTTTCTTTTCTCCTTCAATGAACGGTTCTGAGTTTCCCTCATTCACTATAGATTTGTTTTTCGTTTACATGTTCATCTTTTTGTGGAATTTTTCTTTTGGGTTAAGTCAAGCTTTTTGGTTCTGATGATTATGATAAACACAAACCAAGAAAACCCATAAGTGGAGGGAGGTCACTGATTAACTTTCCTTTCTCACCATTTCAGCTTCTCTTTGACGTGTTCTTCCATTTTACCTTTAACATTCTCTTTATTCTCCTCGTGTGCCTCTAGTCCTTTAAGGGAATCTTCTTCTTTCTTTTTCCTTTTCTCCTCCCCCTTCTCTATATTTTACTCTCTGCCTCTACATTTCGCTTTCAATGGTAGCTCTCAGAATCTGACACTGGAAAGAAATTTTTTCTGCTCTGTTTTCTCTCTCTCTCTTTCATGGAAGAAATGGATTTGTTCTCCACTCATGTTGTACCTCCGATCAAGTACACTGAACATCGAAACCAAACTAGGCTGGTCTCTTCGCCATTAATGGGCCCTAAGGTTGTGAGGATTTCTGTAACTGACGCTGATGCTACTGACTCTTCCAGTGATGAAGAGAAAGAAGAATACGTCTGTCGGCGAGTTAGGAAATTTGTTAACGAGATTACAATCGAGGCTTCCTCGACAGGGAAAAGTAGCCGCAAGAAATCCACCGGCGGGAAATCGAAGTTTGCGGCAGTTAATCGTGGCTCATTGAAGCAGATGCCGGCTGGAAGTAGAAAATTCCGAGGTGTACGGCAACGGCCGTGGGGAAAATGGGCGGCAGAGATTAGAGATCCTTCTCGACGTGTACGGGTCTGGTTGGGCACCTACAATACGGCAGAAGAAGCGGCTATGGTCTACGATAACGCTGCCATTCAACTCCGTGGTCCAACCGCCCTAACTAATTTCACTCCACCGCCGGTGAAGTCCTCGCCGGAAACCACCCCAGCGGTCAGCTCTGGCTATGTTTCCACCGAGGAGTCCAACGACAATCTCTCCTCTCCAACTTCCGTTCTCCGTTGCCCGTCCCCGTCGGCAAACGACGCCGTATCCGAAAAAGCATCAGCAACAACCGGAAAAGAAATCCGCGGAGAGGAGTCGGAGAAATTTTCGGATTTCTCGTTCCATTCGAATTGTGATACGTTTTTCCCCAATGATATCTTCGACTTCCAAGCGCCGGTTCCGTCTCCGTTCGAGGACAAGTTATTGAACGACGCCCTTTTGAAAGGCGACTACGGGAGCAGTATGTTCATTAACCCCGGCGATGATTTCGAGTTCGGGTTCGGGTTCGGATTATCCACGTGGCATACCGTTGAAGATTCCTTCTTAGACTTTAGCGACATATTCGGGTCGGACCCTCTTCTTGCGCTTTGAGATTTTTTTTTCTTTTTTCTTTTTAATTTTCAATAGGCTGAATTTTCGGCAATTTTGTGAGTGTCAGATTTTTCTTTTTTTCTTTTTTTAAATGTTTTATTTTATTTTTCTCACTCGTAAATTTTGGGTTTGTAATTTGTTATGTATCAAAAATGGAATGGTCTCTTCCGTCACAGTAACGGTGATGGGAAAATTTTGTGTACGTGTTCTTTTTTGTAAGCTCTTTTCACGTGACACGCACATTCGAAAACTTATATAAATGCAATAAATAAAAAACAAGGGTGTGCGAGGGATTTTGGCTATTAGCCTAACACGTGCCAGAGAAGGTACACGTGCGACGTGGTGCCGTCGTCAAATTGCTGAATGTGATCCACCTTCTTATTAAAATATCAATATTCATTCAATCTATCATAAATTATTTAGAGAAATTTGATACACTATTATTTTGAGAATATGATATATGATATACCAAAATTTTCACTTCCTCCTCTTAAATTAAATTTGATCAAATTATAAGTATTACCTTCATAGCTATTACCTTCACACCCAAAGAAGAGTTCGACCCAATGCTTTATTTCTGTCTTAGTTGTCCTAGTTCGACCTAATTCGACCCAATCCCCAATAACCGAATACTTTTGTCTGTAAATACTGCATATTGTGATTTTTTCTACTTTCAAATAATTTTGTTTAGAATATTATCAAGTGTATTTAATCAATATATAGAATATTATCAAATGCATTTAATCAATAAATTGTATAAGTAATTATTATTAAATGAGTTTTCAAGTGTATGTAAGGTATCGAGTGTATGAAATATAGTATTATTATTAACTTATTTTTTTTTGCAAGTGCCCCAACTATTTAACATAATTTCACTTTTATGTCTATATATATTTCCACCTTATTTTTATTTTTATTTAAATTTAGGAGGGCATATATGTATTTTTATAAAGGAGTCAAGGAACTACATAAAAATCTCACACCTCTGGGTGTTTTCTAACCTTTTTCTTAATATTATATTCCATTTTCATTTTACTTTTTTCTTTTTTTCAAATTTACCCATCAATTTTAATTAAATTATTTATAAATTTTGAATTTGAGCCGTCAAAAGCAATTTCCATTTTCTATTTAACATTGATTTTGTAAATTTCCATTTTATATTTAACATTAATTTTGTAAATTTCAATAGAAAGAAAGGAAAAAAAAGAAAGAGAGAATTTAACAAAATAACTATAACAATGGATAATAAGATAATGATTATAGCAACACTTATAAAATGGTAAAAAATCATAAAAAATAAATAATAGAATCTTACTAAATATAATTCAAACAATAAATATTTTAACTAATTTAAAAGGCATACACATTATATTTATTAATTTAAATCATTAATTTTAAGTTTTAATCTTTTAATGATTAAACAATTTTATTTTATGTCAACATTTTAGAGTTATTTTGGTAAAGTTAATTAAAAAATCTCTCCATCAATATATATATCAATATTTTAAATCTTTCATGAAAAGAAGAAGAGAACAACACACAATTGATAAATACGGATTTAACCGAGATTCTATTTTCACTTATTTTTACGATTTACACCAAAAAGAATTTAACCGAGATTCTAAGTTTCTATTTGTATTTTTATGAAAGCCAAAGAATTTAATAGAAAATGACATTTATTAAAGAAAAGTTTATCATAAGTCAAAACAAAAATTGATATTTCACTATTCCTTAATTGGTGTCGTTTTTATTTATTTCATTTCAAGTTATAGACTTTATTATTTAATTTTGATTTTCAATCAATTTTTTTTACAAAATAATAATTATTATGTTTTGTTTTGAAAAGAATACTATATATAATACATTACTTCTAACTGAGAACACTTCAAGATAATATTTGAATTTTGAGTAAATAATCAAAAGTGTTTTGAAAATGCTAAAAATATTTTTGAAAAGTACTTTAAAGCACTTTTAAAAAAAGTATTTAATTCTTTCTTTTAATGGCCAAAAGCAATATTTATATTAAAGATGTTTTGGAATGTTTCCATACAGAGCCAAGAGCACTTGATTATAGTCATATAATAGTAAAAAATATCATAAAAAATTGCTTCAATCGTCGAAGGTGGTCGACTTCAGGAATTAGGGAGTCTTCTAGTTTTTGGGAGAATTATCTCTAGACCTTCTGGAGTAAAAAATTTCCAACCTCAAAGATTGAAGATATAAACTTTCTTCCAAGACTCCAACTTCAGGAACGTCACGTGCTCCGCTTCCTCAAATCAAACGTAAACATTCAACCAACTTGAAGAACATAACGTGCTCCGCTTCTCCAAATCAAGCGTAGACATTCAACAAACTTCAAAAACATCACGTGTTCCGTTTCCTCCAAATCAAGCGTAGGCATTCAGTCGAGAAAGAATCAGATAATCAAATTGTAGAGATAGAACCACATCGCATCAAATCAACAAAAATACGACATCAAGTTCAAGTCCACGAATTAAATTTCTCCGGAAATCTCGTACGAATAAATTGGTACGCTCAGTGGGACCATGGACCAGACTCATGGACTCAAACATATGGATTTAGGTTATATTTAGTTTTTGGGGTCAATTAAGCTGTTTTTGAACTTAATTGAACTTAGTCCAAGCAAATAATATTTAATTGAACAAAAATGATTAACTTAATCCAACGATTAAGATGAAAACATGTGGTATTATTAGAATGGTCAATTTATGTTTTTCAATTCTTTAATTTGGGGCGCATGTCAATTTTAATTAGTCCAAAATTTAATTATTTGTACTTTTCATCATTAACTTAATAAATGATGTGGCAATTTGTGATTGGTCTCAAAATTTCTTATTCAACACATTCTCAAACCGGTATAAATAATTTTGGCAACATGTATATGTGTATGTGTGTATATATATATACGTATGTGTGTACAATACGTACGAACATATATGTATGTATGCATATGATGTGATGATGTATTTCCAAAATTTACAATATAGAGGAATATGGACTAATATTTTCAATAAAAATGAAG
Source organism: Cucumis sativus (assembly GCF_000004075.3). Classification (NCBI taxonomy): domain Eukaryota; kingdom Viridiplantae; phylum Streptophyta; class Magnoliopsida; order Cucurbitales; family Cucurbitaceae; genus Cucumis; species Cucumis sativus. Next base: position 4,266,090 of record NC_026658.2, read on the forward strand.
TTAACTTAACTAATATAAAAGTAATGGTATTAGAGAAACATGACTCTATTTCAAAATCAACTAAACAACCAAGAAAGATTAATATTTTTATAACTATCTATCTAACTTAAAATGAGTGTGAAGACTTGAATGAAGACAATTTTTTTGAGTTCATGAATAAGAGGTTTTATTTGTTTTCTAATATTAATGTAATTTGAAGGACAGGCTGCATGGAAAAGAAATGGAGGATATGGGTGGCAGGATTAGATGTGCTTGTAGGCAGCAGTCTGTCAATCCAATCAAAATTGTTCTGCCTAAATATAACACAATTCACAATCTCCCAAACTCTGTTATGCTTTTTTCACCTCACTCTAAAACCAATTGCCCTTTTCTTCTTCAATTCCCCTACATCCAACACTAGTTTGGTTTCTTACACAATCTCACTCTCTTTTTTAATAAATAATATATAAAATGTTTACCTAGTTTATTAATAGGATGCTGCCTACATCTACTACCAGAAATAAAAAACTATTTTATTAAATAAGTATTATAGAATACCTTATTAAATAACTATTCTCTATAGTTAGAAAATCTATACATGTAAATACACCATAAATAATTTAATTGTCGATTTTTTTATACTTTATTTTTTTCCTTTATTTTTTACTAATTATTGAATTAGACGGTTTGAATACTATTCATTTTCAAGTCAACGGTATGATCGGACTCATGCACATATGTGGTACATCAATAACTACCAACAAAACTAAGTTTGTAGTCGACTAAATAAACACCATATTTAGAACATGATAACGTGGTGCTGGCAAAAAGCCGGCCAAGTTTTTGCGGGTTAGACATGAACAGAAGAGGGCCATAGAGAAATGGGTGCCTTATCCTGCTGTCTTCAACCTTCAACCCACAACTCAATCTTGACCATACACGTAAGCATCAGACAACTATTTATGTTGGATCACATGATCGGTGCATGCAAACCCCCTATTGCAATTGGGCCGTTTGGTCCCCCAAGGCCCAGCTTGATTGTTCGTCGAGGTGGCAGATATTCTCGATAGTGATTGGAAGGACCCACAGTATCAACCAATTGGGCTTTTGTTGGTGTGGACCTCACCTTAGTTTTAATTATTTGTATTCTTTTTGGATATATTTGAAATCAATGTACACGTCAGCAAATGGCCCCCACCTCCTAGTCACGGGCCTTTTTCAGCTCACCGTGGCCCAATCCTTGCCACCGCCCATAGCCTAGTTGAAGAGCCACATTACTCCACCCCCTCCTCCTCTCATCCAAACTAAATATCATACAAAATACTTACTACTCCCAACTAGCTCCAATTCCAATTAATAGATATTAGTATACGATGGAATGTAACACTTCCTTGTATTTATAAATGTTTTCAAATGTTTTGTCGTTTTGAAATAATATTTGTTTAGTTACATAAACCAAAATATACGAGAGGTTGAAACCTTGTAACGCAAACTTCTTTCCAGATTTTTGTTTGGTTAGTTTATAAATTTAGTTTGCAAGTAAAAGTTATTAAAATTTCTACTTTATGACATTGAAATATGTGCATATCGTTGTCATATGTTGTTTTCATGGTTTAGCAACAATTTTTTTTGTGGAGTTATCAAAACTTCGACTAGAAAACTTGCTCTTTGTCTCAAGATATTTGATTTTAAGACAGTTTCAGTCTAATTCAATTTATTTAAGGTTGAAATTATATTGGTTTGAGGGTTTGAGTGATTGATAATTTGAAGTTTCTCATCAATTTAAATTGTTGACATTTTTATATCATTACATCTCATACGTTTATTTTAATTTAATTATAAATTGAATTATTAAAATTACTATAGTTCAATTAATACATAATATGTATTAACTACTATAAGATTTAAAGGTTGAATTTAATTGTTATCAAACAAAATCAATTTGGTAGATTTGAGGATAGCGAAAGAAAGGGAAAGGATGGGGAAAAGAGGGAGTCAACTTGAACAACCAAAATGACAAATAAGGGACAGGAAAGGGATATGTGAGATTTTCTTAATATATTGATTTCAAAAATAGAAATCAAAATATATTTCTAAATATATAATATGTCACTTTTAAATTAAATCAGTGCATTTCATTTTCCCTATTTTATGTTACAATATAAAACAAAATGTTATTGTCGTGAGTAAAATAGCTATGGTAAATGTAAAATGGAGTTGAGAATATAACTTAGCCAAGAGTTCGTTTAATTTTTAGTACCATAGTTATAGAATAAAGAAAGCTTATATTTTGAGATGAAAGATGACGTGGATTACAATTTAACTAAACTCATATTTTACAAGCGAGTATGGTATTAATTACTATCTTAAAGTTTTGACATAATTATATATTTTGTGTTTATAACAACTTATAAAAAAAGACGTATGAAATGGAATCCCTTAATTAAAAAGGTCGAAATATCATGCAAAAGACGAAAATGTTTATTTCATAGGTAAAAACTTATTGAATCTCTCTTAGACTACAATATATAAGAATATTTTTTTCTATCATAATGTTACGAGTTTAAAACCTATAGTTCTCTAATATACAAACTCTATAGTTCTCTATCTATTTATCTTTTCGTTTTTCTCTATTTCTTTTGAATATTGAATTTTATATAAAAGGTCGTTATCGTATTTCACAAACGTCGAGAAAAAAAAATCTTTTAAACATTAGTGTTATTTTGAAGGATATATCAGTAAATATAGAAATATGGATGGAATCAAGAAAAAGTAATGAAAAAGTACTTGTGTTTTTCTTTTTCTTTTTCTTTACCAATAATAATAATAAATTGATATCTAATTATTCAGAAAGTACACAAAAGAACTCAACAAAAATACATACCAAAAATAGTATCTAAAACAAGAGACACAAATGGAACTTATAAGCATTTAATACAAAAGGGAACACACACACACACACACAATTAATGGCATTATATATTTCCTCCCAAGAAAGAAAAATAAATTCAGAAAGAAAAGGTATATATAAAGATATAAAAACCATAAATTAATACCTTATATTTTCCAAACAAAAATTTTCTTATGAAAAAGAAATAAATATAAAATTATATATATATATATATATAAAAGGAATTGAAATAAAACAAGAATCATCCCAAGACAGAAGAAATGGATTTATAGTTTGATCTTTGGAAGGTTGGGAACACATGAAAATAGGAATTTGGAAGAACAAAAGATTGATACACATTAAAAAGAAAAAGAAAAAGAAAAAGAAAAGGGAAAGGAATTACTTAATATATGGAAATGGGAATGAAAGAAAAATGGAAAAAAGGGTAGGAATGATAAGAGCCAATAACATTGGTGTAGGAAGAAGAAGGAAGGCATTGGATGGGTGAGCGGGAGTACCGGATGGGGATTGGGCTTGGGATACGGATTCGGCATCCATTTGGCCTTGAGGGGAAAGGGCTGGCCCCAAATTGGTGTGGATTCCAAAAGTTTCGAGGTTAAATGGTAAAGGATCAGACCCAGAGCTTCCTTCTTTGGTACCAACTTGGATGTGGAGCTTCTGACCAGCTTCGCAATGCTTTCCAATTCCATCAAAGTAATAGTAATCACCAGCCTTTGTTAGGTTCACTACTGTTGGCCCTAGAAAATACATGTATATTACTTCTTCTTCCCCACATGTATCATAGTCTGCCTTCTTTACTGTCACTAGGTTGTTCGCACCAGCTCGGTACGGGAAAACTGCGTGTGTAAATGTACGTATCCCCAATTGAAAAAGGAAAATTACTTAAAACGTTAGAAACGTATGATGAAATAATATAGTTTGGACCTCTAAAACATAATCCTTCAACGAGACTGCTATGCTATAGTAATGTTGGTATGTATTGATACTATCAAATGTATATAGATATAAGATCAATATTAGGAGAGTAAAATTGAATTGCAAAAAGGGAGGGTAAAAGGAAAAAGAGATATACCAAGCCTATCACCAACACCAAAGGTTCTTGGTTTAGCCCATTGATCAAAAAAGGAATCATTTTCAGGGACTCTCCAACCATGGCTTCCACCAACAATATGAGTGAATGCATCAACGCATGAACCCATAATCATCATCATCATTACTAACCAATAACAATAATTCATTATTGTTTTGTCCATTCTTTTTTTTTTTTTTTTTGGCCAATCTCTCTTTTGGAGCTTAAGAGAGAGAGAGGGGAGAGAAAAAAAATGGGTATTTTTTAAAACCTTTTTTTAAAAAAAGAATATATATTTCTTCTTCTTCTTTCTTCTTTCTTCTTTCTCCTCCAACTTGAAAGAGAGAAAAAAAGAAGAGAAATAGGCAAAATGGATTTAGTTTGTACCAAATTTGGAATGTTGAAACTCATTCTTTGTTTGTTTTAATCACTAGGTCCATTTTTTCTTTCTTCTCTCATTTTTTTCAGGGCTTACACACCTATTTTAAGTACCTATTAATCAATGGACCTCAATCCTTATCCCTTTTTCTTTTTTTAACCATTTTTGTTTTTTAAAATATTAATTAGAAGTTAAAATTAAAACGTAAAGAGTCAAAAATAAAACAAAAATTAAATGATATATATAAAGTTGAATTGTTGGAGAGAAGTCGGTTTTAAACAAAGTGTCATGCACTCATTTTGGACTCCATTTTAATATATTGATGCATCAATTAAAGTATTGCTAAAATTGTTGAAATTGATCATGACGGAGGTTTTTTTTTTTTGTACAATTGTATATATATATTTTTAAAATTTGGCACATTTACGTCATAAGTTTTGAGTTTGATTTCAACATAATCCATAGATTTCAAAATGTTACAATTATACTCTATTTGAAAATTGAGTTTTGTTTCAATTTAGTTTGTTTGTTGGTGCTCAGATTTTATACACGTTTGTTGTTGTCATGGCTCCTCGCGTGACCTTATTCCTTTTAGTTTAGTCTCACTTATCGAGTAGACTTATATAAAAGATTCTTACATCGGTGTGATATCTAGCTTACCATATTCAAGTGTAGAGTTCAACTAAATATAAAGAAATAAGGTCATAACTTTCACTTGGAAATTACTTAATCTTTTTCTTTTGGGTCATCGAATGAGGCTATTTATAATGTTCTTCCTCTAACATTTCTATGTAATAATGTAAATATTATGATGTGGTAGTTGTCTACCACTCTTAAGATTGCAAGAGACAAGATTAACAACAACTCAATTATTTACTAGCTCAACTAGTTATTCAAAAAACTCATAAACTCTAATTGTTTTCTTTTGGAACACATGTTCTCCTATGCATCCTCATTTCTCTTAGACTTGGACTTGCCTCGCTACACTTTAGAAATCGCTTAGGGACAACTATTAACAAACAAAACTTAAACTTTTATGAATAAAATTGTAACATTTCTAAACTTAAAACTATATAAGAGAAATAGACCGTGAGAATCAAAGGTAACACAATTAGTATATCATTTGTGTATAGATGGACTTTTTTTCTATACCTTTTATCTATTAATATATGTATATATATAGGGTAAAGTTATAGCGAGGGTCGGTGTAGCATGTGCTACCAACCCCAAAAGTTTTATATACTTTGGGATACGTGCTTCATTAATATTATATCAAATAATAATAACTATAAATAAATACATTCCCAAGAAGAAAAGAACATAATTTTTATAAAGTGAATGAACAACTTATATTCAGTATTTGGTTAATACGAAGTTTGGTTATAGTGACTATTAACTTAAAAGATATTAAACGAGTATTCAGCCTTCCATCAAATTGGTCTTTTAACACTTTTTCTAAATCTCTAATTATAAATTAAATATTTAATGCCTTATTGTGATTGATGCTGATTTGCCAAACCATTTTACATAAGTTTTAATCTGTATCATAATCATTTAAGATCTCAGTTTCACACTTCATGCTTTAAAAAGGGTTTAATGTTTCTTTATTGTTAATATTTGATGGATGCCCACTAAGATTCTACTTCACAAAACAAATACAACAAACTTGCTCACAACCCACCTATTAACAAATTAAGAGAGACAAAAGAAAGAGAAGAATAAAAGGGAGCCACGACCACGAATATGGTTTTGTGGATGGCCCCTTTTCGTATTGGCTTAGTAGCAAGTTGGTCCAGGGAGGTTTTCTTTTGATGTTACAGTGGATGCAACTTTTGTTTAGCAAATTTGTGTCAAAGATAAAAATAAGAGGGAGACAGGAATAAAGAAAAATAGGGAAACCCCAACAAATCTCATTCCAAATTAGGACACTGTACATAGCAATACAAAGAGACCACACAAACAGACTCATCATTAGAAATAAAGACCAAAAAACAGAAACAACCAAATGAACTACTTTTGAAAGAAAAAATAAATAGTAATAAAATCCCTCAAAACCCATTTGCATTTCTAACTAGATTCCCTTCTCCCTTGATCGAAAGAGGGTTCCAAAGGAATTACAATGTGCAGAAAAAAAAAAAAAAACAATCAAATTCCCTCAAAAACCCCATCTGCATTAATTTCTAACTAAAATCCTTTCCCTCCCTTTGATCAAAGATGTTCTACAAATGCTTTGATACAAATCTTTTAGACGTTGTTTTATAAGTCAGCGTTGTGGATGAGATATGTGAGCGCCAATGCCACCATCATCAATACATAAGCTATTCCTTGATCTATGGATGTCCCTGTCAAATTTCATTACAAACAAACTAATTAATTTGATTAACAAAATCTAAGTATTTCATCCCTAATTTTGCATTTCAAATAACCACTGTTTCAATTAATCTTAAAATGGCCTTTTGAGAATAGAACTTCAAGATGGAACACCTTTGTTCTGTAAAGTAAAGCAATATAATAGTTATGACCACGGTTGATTTTGAAGAATGAGTTGAATGAATCATCTATCATGGTCAACTATTTAAGATTTCATATAATTTTCTTGAGACCTAAAATTATTCTAGTTGGTTTAATTGAACTCATCAATGAGACAAATAATAATTATTGAAACTATGAAATGACTTTATGATGTTGTTATGAATAGAAGAAAATAGAATCTACATATTTGGCATTCCTGGCATTTGGTCCACAAATCGATGTGAATGACCTCTCGCAAGATTGAGAATACATGTATGGAAAACAGATCCACGGGTTGAGATTTGAGCATAATTCATCAAGAAAAGTAAGGTTTCAAAAGGCGTTTTGAAGAGAGAGATCGAGAATCCAGGCAGATCTGAAAGAGAAATGCAAAAGAGAAGATAAAGAGAGAGAACTAACCATCGCTGGTGGGAGCGGGTGCGGGAGCCAAGGAATGTGGGTGAGCAACGGGCAAGAAGATGGCAAAGATGAGGGCAGTGGCAGCCAAAAGTCCAAAAGACGACCTAGAAACCGCCATTGGAGTGAGAATGGTGGTGTGGAGGGAGGATCTCTCTCTGCGATGGGTGTAGGCTTCAATGGGTTGAAGAGGATCGCAGAGAGAGAGAGAAAGGAATCTCTCTTTCCCTCCTCGAAAGGCGAAATGAAGAAGAAATCTCTGAACGGAAACAGAGGAAGTGTTTAGCGATGGGAGAGAGACGGAGGAAATCAAATCTTTGCAACCACTGCGTTTTATAGGGTTAGGTTTATATTCTTTATTCCCTCTTTTTTCTTTCCGTTATCTTTTCTATCTTTAATTATTACTGTTTTTTCTTTTCTTTTCTTTTCAAAATACATATTAGTGTTCATTTCATCCACACCTTCAAACACATTCTAAATCAATTTCCAATTCAAACACCACCCAACAAAACTCTATTTTATCCTATTTTGAAATCTAATAGAAATACCAAAATTCAAATATTAAGCTCACTTTTTTCATTCAAACACCCATATTTGTAAATAATTAATTCATTAAACAAACTATTTGTATGACTCATTTTAATTTACCAATTGATTCAAAAGTTTAAGGAGATGGACGAAAGCAAATTTAGCGGAAATTCAAAAGCTATGTATTTTGATATTATTTAAATGATAATTTTAGTTTATTTATGCACGTTTTCTTTAATTTAATGTTACGAAATTTGAACATTTCGGTGAGTAGGTGGTCCATAACCAAATGTCAAAGTTTTTTTTTTTTGTCAAATTTGAGCATAGAGGGGAAAAACCATTATAATATTTTTCATCCCATCTTTCTATCATGTTATGATAAGCAATGTGTTATTTGATAAGTGTTAAGAGGGCAAAACAATGACTTCTAATATGGCACTATCTTACAAAGACACGTGTTCGAGTAGGACTATAACATGACATCTTAACACAACAAAGCAAATGTTATGAAACATTATAGGTATAACATCTGTCTATAGTATATTATGAGTTAAAGGGTGATGCACTTTCACTTCTATTTCTATTTCTATGTATAAGAAACTCTTCCAAAGGTACATATCAATTACACACCCTAGTTAATTAGCTCGACAATATTTTTGGTCTAGTACTGATCTAAGCATTAGAATGTAGATGCCTTCTAGCACTATACCGATGTAAGATTTTGTGATAAGTAAAAAATTTAAGATTTTGCGAAGTCAAGTTCCATTAGCAAGTATCAAATCAACGACCATACTGTTTAGAAACGTGCATCAATAATAACTATCATGTTTATTCAATTTTCTATTTAAGAAAACATCTAAATAAATATAGTAAATGATTCCGAGAAAGATATGAAATAATATGAAAGGACAAGATTAGTTAAATGAGGTTAAAGATATAAAAGTAGAAGTAGGTTAGAAAGAGGTTTAATTATTATGTATTAAAAGGACAAAATAAGTAAGAGAGAATGAAAATAAATAGGTGAAAAGTAAAAGAAATATTACATCTGAGAGTGAAATAGAGTCCATAAGTTTTGATATATAAAAGTATGTATTACAAAATTAGAAGAATTTGAACCGGAAAAGGCGGTGAAAAGGGAGGGGGAGAGAGAACCGGGAAAGCCGGTAAAGGGGAAAGGTGAGGAAGGGTTTAGAATGGTTGTGGTGAAGAAGGGGCCCAGGAGCATGTTTCCTGCCCATTGCTGCTTCCGCACATGCCGCCCATGCCGTCTTTCGCAGTCTATTATTTGCCTTTTTCTTCAATCTTTTCTCAACCCCCAATATATATCTTTTTTTTATTATTTTAATATCATTGTTTTTCTTTCACCTTAATTGGTAATCAATCAATTTGTCACTAATTGGCAATCAATCAAATACAATCTTTTAATTAACAATTATTGATGCTTTCCCCTGTTTTACAAACCACCATCCAAATTACCACAAATTTTCATAATCTTACAATTCATATAGAGAGAGAGAGCGGGGTAGAATATATTAGTAGAATTTATATATTTAGCATACAAGTTTACCATAAACTTAAATTTATAGCCAAACATGGGAATTATTATACACTTTCAAATTCTATAATTCTTCCAATTATTCAACAAATTCGAATGCTACACCCATATATTGTAAAAAATAAAATGAAAACAAGCATCCAATCATCAAAGATCCAAAGCTAAAGTGGGGGAGAAAAACAGAGATGATAAGAAGACACGGCTTTCCCACAACATGGTGGCCATTTATTTCCTTTCCACAAAACTCCCTACAGATTGTCCAAAACTAGAAGAAAAGAAATTGACAAAACTAGTAATAGAGATTAAATCTGGGCCATTTTTCTATCCAAATCAGACTGGAACTTTTGTACCAATCAAGTAAGCTTTCTCTGATTCTAGTAATATATTGTAAAACACGGTTGCTGGATGGTTCTAAATAAGGAAACTAGTTTCTAAATTCTAAGTTCTAACAAACTAATTTGAAGGTAAAAGTATTGGCTTTAACCCTCATATGCAACAACAATTGTAATGGGAGTTCTTGAATTCTTTATGTCCCTGTTGATTATCTACATCGCTATCTAGTCAGCGTAGTTTGAGCAGTGTGCACCAAGATATAGACAAAAGATCTTACATTGATAAATTAGCAGGAAAGAGGAAGGAAGGAAATGGATCATCAATCAGACTTCAGCATGAGATTTATCTGTGCATCAAAGGGTTCAAGCCTGTCCTCCCTTTAATGGAAATGGAATTGATCTTTGTTGTTCTTATATATTTCAAATAACTGCTTCGAATGTTGGATGGCGATTCTTCTGCAGTCAATAAGACCACTTATGTCAAATTTCTCCAACTCTGTCACAGATTTCTTCAATTTCCCATTTGGATCTCGGTTGGTTAGAAACAATGCCAATGTGGAACCCCTGGATAAAATTTGGTCAGAATATCTAATGCCACACACACTATTGTGCCTCACCTAGCTTTACATAACATCACTCAAAGTTACGAAAATATTTCCCATGTACAAACAATCGCCACATAGACAGGCACAAAACGGTAGAAAGAACTGAAACTTTGTTATGTAATCAAGGTATAACTGAATATAGAGTTAAAAGATGGAAACAGACGTAAAGAGAACTCAAAACTGAGCACTCCATGCTTGTGACGAGAGATTCAAAGTAGAATACATATTTGGAGCATACATTTTAAGTTCAACAATTGCAGGCGGAGATATGATAAATCATTCTAAAACACGGAACTTGCTTCTTATTTTAGAACCTTATATAATAATTTCAAGTACCTAGAGACAAATCTAGCATTCAATCAGCCTAACATAACAAACGAGTCAGTTAAGATTCCAAAAAAACCTAACATACAATCCAAGAAATCGAGCAAAAAATTTATGGTGTGATCAATAATAAATATGCAAATGTGAAAAAATTGATTAGATACCTGAGCAAATCAGCCTCATCGAATCCTATATGCCTGGAAGGCGTGGATGCATTGTATGGTTTTCCAATTAAACTTGATTGTCGATAAAGTATACAGACAGCCTCCATGCAAAGCACATCATTTTCAGCAAATGCAGCAAGCATTTCGGCCTCCAAGTTCCACTTTTTATTACATCTCCGGTCTTTTGACTTTAAATGACTTGACCCATATCTATTTTGGATATCACCATCAGAATCCGACGAAATGAAATAGTCGTCATTGAAATAGTCCATACGAAATGAAGCATACTTGAACTTAGAATCAAGTGATCTACATCCTTCCCCAACTTCTGCACATTGCGTCAGCATGACTGTAGCAGCCCTTGAAGAGGTTGTGATGTTCTTGAAATCATTGGACTTAGGAGAAAATTGCATTTTCGAGGCATGTTTGTTTGGTCGACCACGTGGAGGTGCAGAAAACATTGCCCCTACTTTCTTCAATGACTCCATACCCTTGCTTACATTAGGCAGAATGGTCATCTGATCATCTTCCTTTTCCGCATCGTAATCTTCACAATCATTTAACAATGAATCTCGTCTTCTCTTCTGGTTTCTATGCGCTCGAAACAAATTTTCTCGGGTGGCATGATCATCATCACTAATTATCTCAACAAAGGATCCTCCAGTACCTAGGAAGAACAGGTACCTTGATCATGAGAATAAGTAATTCCCACCCTACATGAATAGTCCCAAATTTGTTTCATGTGTGTGTGTGCATAATTAAAATGATTACAACTTAGCCTGCCAAAACTAATCGTATGGAGAATTGGCAGCAATCCAAAATAATGTCATAAAATTATATATGGACAAAAATACCATCAAAGACAAAGGTGAACTAAGCACAATTTTGTTAGTTGGTCTTTTTTTAATCTTCTGCCATATCACAGAGCATAGCAAAATAGCTTTATTCTTAAAACCAATATATAAAATAGAAATTTATCTTTTACTTTTAAAGCAGTGGTCTATAAAATTATAACTAGTTTTGAGTATCACCAAATACCGCCATCAAGAGTTTAGTAATTGACACTTATGTAAAGGTCTTGGCTTCAACTCCTCCTCCTTATTTGTACTTTTAAAAACCTTTCAGAAAAGAAATACCATATTCATCCCAAGTTTCTAGGTCGAGTTGGGTATGACTTAACTATTCCAAGCATTCTAGTCTTACTATTCCTTGTATGTAAATAGTTTGTCACATTACCTGCTTGAGAGAAAACGAAGTGATGAAAATTGTAACAAGCTCCGACATAAATAAGCATCTCAAATGACATTCATATATTCATGATTAAACCTAGGTATTACGTGTAACCCATGGATTTAACTCCGAGCAGCGTTTTATTCAATAAATACACGAAGTTTTAGCTAATAACAATATACCCTTTGCAATACTCTCGTTCAGAGACAGCATATGCTTTGTGTATATATTTATTAATGCATATTAAAGATCTACCAAGCAGTTGTAAATACTAACACTTTCTAATGCCTGCGGAGTGGATTTCAACTATGTGGTGGTGTGATAGCCTTTTTTACAATCAATCACATTTACTTTCTATAACATACCTGTTCGGTTCTCGAGGTTGAATTCGTTTCTGTTTGAAGCAATGGGCTCCCCTTTTTCAATAACTGTCCTTACATTCTCCAACTGCGATACTCGGCATGAAAGTTCTTCATATTTCCTTCGACGCTCGTAATAATGTTCCTCCATGTCCCTTCGGCTATCTTCCTCTGTTTTCTTGATTGCATATACGAGTTTTAAATTCTTGGTTCTAAGTTCCTCAATAGACTTCTCATGCTCATCATTTTCTCTCTTGGCCGCTTCAATTGCAGATTGTAATTCTGAATTCTTGTGCTTAAGCTTTTGTATGGTCAATCTATCGTCCTCCTGAGCTTCCTTAACCGCTTCAAGCATTTTCTCAAACCCGTCCAAAGCACTCTTCTTCTTCTCTCTATCCTCATTCACTTTAATAATCAATTCCTTGAGTTGTTGAATCTCACTCTCCATCTCCTTCAACTCCTCAAACCTTTCCTTCCACTTACCAAATCCTTTAGGATCAACCTCAACCTTGTCTTGCTCGACCATGGATTTATGAGTAAGATTGTCAAGCCTCAGAAACTCGTATTTACTTTGGAGCAACTCATATTCTTTGTTCTTGCTCTCAATCTCCTTCCTCATCTTTACTTCTTTAGCAACCAAAGCCTCCTCCACCTTGTCGAAATCCTTAGCCCTAAAAGCCGTCCGTAAAAACGAAACTAACTCCGATATACTCCGACTCTCAAAGTTATCATCATCAACAGAATTCAAAGTAGCACAAGACTCGATCGCCATTTCAAAATTCGTAGACATTGAAATGCCGACTGCTACCAAACCTGATAATCAAGGGCACATAACTCACTAATATATATATATATAACGACTCGTTCACACAATGCTAAACAAAAAAACAAAAAAGAAGAAGAAGAAGAAGAAGAAGAAGAAACTAACCTGAAAACGCAGAATTGAGTGTAGTCGACGTTGAAGAAGGAGAGAAATGAGGTTTAAATGCTATGATGGGGGAAGCATTGTGAAGAAGAGAGGTGAAGGAAGCACGCAGAAGAAATGAGAAGAAGATCACACTTCCAATGAGAAATTTGAAGGATGGAAATTGTGCCGGGAAATGAGAGGAGTATGAACCTCGATAAAAAACGTAAACCCACTACTGAATCGCCGTACCCGAGAGTTTGTTAAAAGTAGAGGCCCAAATCGCCGCCGTTTCTGAGCTTTGAACTCAATGGGCCTTTTCTAAAAGCCCAATTTCATCATTTACAATTCTGCAAAAACTAATGAAAAATGTGAATCATCTACTCCTGCTTTATTGTTTCACACATTCTCAATCATTTATATTAATGAGATTTTAAAAAAATTAGGTAAAAATAAAACATTTATACAAAAGTTCATTTTATTTATTTGCATATATTATATTCTACTTATTATTAATCTTAAAACTTTTATATTTAAACTATTAATTATATAATTTATTTCTTTTTATTTGGTTTTCTTTATTCTATTTATTATATTATACAATTAGGGTAAATTTTGATTGAATTTAATTAACAAATATATTTCTCTATTCATCGTTCAATTTTTGTTATTTTTTTATGTCGGTCAAATTCATTTTTTTTAGTTCATCTTTTTCTTTTTAGCTTATAATCTTTTCATGTTATATATTCGGTTTAATTTTCGTTTTATATATCTTTAAATTTTCCAATTGATATCTTGTTACATTAGTAAATAATAATTGTGTTGATTTTAAGAGGGATATATTTTCAATATATAACGATTATATTAAATTTTGTTATCGATTTTATCCATATATTTAAAGATCTCATTTCATAATTGTACATTATATATAAATTTGGAATCAAACCGCATGTTTGTTCGTTATATACCAGAGGTTATATTATGGACATATATTACTATTATATTTTTTTTCTTATTAGTTATGACCACGTTCTAATATATTGTGATGATTTTTTCAATAATTTAGACAACTATATTAGTTACAGAGTATAAGATATTTTAGTCCATGAATACATGTCATTTCAAGAGTTACACAGTAATTTATAAAAAAAAAATTATAAACCAACAAAAATTATAAACCAATTATGCATGTAGTTCAGAATTTTTGTTGAATTACAGCTAAATATATTGCATTCGTACGACAGTATTATTCTTACATTTAAAGTTCTGTTTCTAAATTAACACATATTTTCATATTATCTGCTGAAGTCAATCTAAAACTACATATTCAATATAGCATAAAAATACTGGATATATATAGTCATTAACAACTACTTTTGTTACATGGTTATATATTTGAAATAATTAAACATACATATATATATATGTCAAATATACATCGTGTATTTATATAACTTACTAAATATCTATGATTGTTATAATTATATTTGATAAAAATATAGTATATTTGAAATTAATAACTAAACCAAATAAAGTGCACATATATAACAATTTAAATGTATATATTTTGTTTCAATATGCTTATCAACACACAAAAAAAAATCATATCATATACTTAAATAAACTATAGAATTCATAAAATAAAAATGAAAAATGAAGAAAACATACATACATTTGTAAACACGACTTTAGGAATGAAAAAATAAAATTATTTAAAAACCATATACCAATGATAATAAAAAGATGAAAATAAATAAAATTTAAACAAACAATCCAAATGTTTAGCATTAAAAAAATGTTTATTATCTCAAATCCAAACGTTTCTGAGCTTTGAACTCAATAGCGTTTTCTAAAAGATCAATTTCATCATTTATTAATGTTCTAAGGCTTCAATTTTCCACAAATATAGATTCCACGAAACTACCCACCTTTATAGTGAATACTATATTAAAGAAAGAAAGTGCACCTAAGGAAACCCAAACTTACATTCAAATTTTGTAAAAACTTCATTGTTGAACAAACTTTCAAAACTGGTAATCCAAACGGAACATTGTTCTTCCATTTTCTGTGTAAATTTACCGCCTAGACAGTTGCCCATACCTAATCAAAAAAATAGAAATATGTGTATCACTGCTTATTTTAAATATGAAAGTGTATATACAACACAAAGTTGTTTTAAATATGTAAGAGTATCTAATTATTACTTTATAGTAACATTTAAATAAGAAAGAGAAAAGACAGTGATTATATACTCACTGACACTATACTATAATTCACAACTACCTTTTTTTAAACAATTAGTTGAATGAGACGATTTGAAACTTCACTCTAATTTGTATTGATTGAAAACTTCTACAAAAAATTAATAATATGAAATAAATATGCATTTATCGAATAAGATAGCTAAAATAAGAAAGAAAGACGAGACATAGAGAGATAGGAAAGAAGAGTAAATTGACGAAGAAAGTGATCGATTATGGCACCGAAAAGTTGGATGGAGAGAGCGAAAATATAATATAAAAATATTGAAACCTTATTTAAGAAAATTAATGTGATTTTGAGATATTTTTGTAAAACTACATCTAAACTAGGAGTTTCTTCTTGATTTTTCTTTTAAATAAATCAAAATGAACTAAAATTTTAGATGGATAGACACTCATATGATCGTTCATGAGACAATAACTTTTATTATTTATTTTTATATTTTTGAATTTTGAATTTTGTTTTGAACGTTTTAAGGTGTGAAATTTAAATGGCCAAAAGCAATTGATATTCATTTCATTTTGGTTTGTTTCTAAAATATGGATAGATAGTATTGAGAGTTTCTTCGTGATTAATGTTGCTGTTTTTTAAACTTTTTTATAAAAATTCAAATTTTCAAATTAATTAGACAAAAATTTAGTTTAAAAGAAAAAAATTATAAAAAAATATAATATTGAACAAAATATTTATACTTCGTGCAAAAACAATATAACAACATAGTTAATTTTATCATTTAGTGATTTTGTTCCGTGTAAATGATTTGTTGATTTTTTCTATTTTTGAAAAAACTTCTTTAATAAACATCGTTTTATGATGCAAAATAAGGGATACTTACAAATATAGCAGATAGATTTAAAATAATTAAGTATATAGCAACATTTAAAAAAAATGCAAATAAAGTAAAATTTGTCGAAGTTTATCAATTATTATATTGCAAATATGTGTCTATCACTCATAAACAAGTATGTCAGTGATAAAAGTCTGTCACTACTTTGATATATTTACAATTTTTAAAAATATTTTTATATAGTTAATTATTATAATGGTTTACTATTAGAATTATTGCAAAATTAATACTTTTTTTATTTTTTAAATTAAGGTAATTAACCACAACCTAAATACCAATTTGATTTTCTTTTACATAGATGGCTTATTTAATTTCTTTTTAATATTTTCTTTAATCTTACATATATGTGGTTTATATATATATATTTATAAAAGGGTTTTCAATCTTTTTGCAATAAAAAGATCCAAGAATATTAGGCATGATATGTTTATATAAAGACGAAGAATAGAATATTTGAAAATTTAGAGTCTTTTACCTACAAAAGAATCTACCATTTAGAGAAATTATGGTGTATTATTTATGTCATATAGTTAGGTCAAGAATAACATATTTGTTTTCTAAATTTGTTTTTGAAATCTATTATTGGTTTAAAACTTTAATATGTATCCATTTTGTTTTAAAATTTAGTTTTCACTGTATCCATCAATTTTAAAACAAATCAAATTTTATTGATCCAAAACATATACTTTTTTTTATATAGTAGAATATTAAATACTTTTAATGAAATGTACTTAGTTTCAAGTACGACAAGAATAAATTATTTGGACTAAGGATCTCTCAACTAACACATATTTTCATACTCACCAACGAGAGTTTAGCTCAAATAATACTAATGTATATCCAGAATCAAGAGATTTTACGTTCATATCCTCCACATCCTATTTCTACTAAGAAAACACACAATTAATATTACAGTAATTAAACAAACTTTCACTTTTTAACTAATGAAACGTACCTATTGTAACAACACGATCTTGCACGCGTGGCTACGTATATATTTATAGATACCAAAAGTTATAAAATTGTTGAAGTTACATGGCAACATGGGAGATGAGTAATAAAGTAGACAAAGAAAGGCACATGTAATTGAAGCCAAAAAGAAGCTAAATTATATATATTCCTAACAAAAAGAGAGAAAAAAGGAAGATGGACCTTTCATGATAGATACCACTGGGAGATTAGAGGTATGATCACAAGGGATATAATGTATATACTTCTATATGTACAGAAAAAAGGAACGTGTGCTTGATTATAGCAGATTACTCTAAAATTTATTTCAATTTTTTTTGTTTATCAAAGTAAGTCCAGCTCATTAAAAAGTATGTAATTTAATTTTTTACTTCAAGATCAAGAATACAAATTTATCTCATTATAAATTACAAAAAAAAACATTAATTATTTGGTAGTTTTAAACTTTAAAATATGCTCCACTTTAATTTAATTGAGTCTAATAAAGAAAAAGAATATTTAATTTCTTGAAATTGAAGAGAGTGTAATGAATGGAGTTAAGAGTAGGTGACATTTTCAAAGATTGTGTAATAAAAGGTAAATAGTTTGTGAATTTTTTATATTATTGAAAAATTTTCTAAAAACAATTATGTAAACATTTTTACAATATTTCAATAAATTTGATTGTAAAAAGATTATAGTGGCATCAATTATTTGGTAGCCTAAAGTTTTTATTTTTAATAATATATTTTAATAAAGTAGTGGTCTGATGGATATAATGTTCACAAAATCTCATCTTTCACAACTTTATTTCTTCAGCTTCTAGTGGCCATAAATAATGCATCACAATACATACAAAAATAAAAATGCACCATCTTTTCAATTCATTTTCGAATATTTTATTTTTCAATGCATTTTTATTTACAAATTACTAATTTCTAGAAAGAAAAGAAAAACATATAAATTACGAAAATTCCCCTTCTCAATTTTTATATTGTTCAGAATAATCTATTTCTATAAATTATAATACCATCTTAACTCAGTTATGTTGATGTTTTCTTTAAGTCATATTAGTCTCATTCAATCTTTACTTTCCAATTGAAACGAGCCACAAATTTGTTTTTTTTTTTATTTTATTTTTTTCTTCTCAATATTTATTCAAAAGTTAAACATCACTTTCAAAAACTAAAAACCCTTTTTTTAGCCAACAAAAAGTTAAAACTCTCAAACCATACATTTGACTCATTCATAGAAAATAATTTTGAAAAGTGGAATGAATAATTAAATTTAGAAATTATGCCAAAAATCTACAAAAAGCAATTTCGGAGCGTAACGGCGAGGAAAACAGTGCGGCCTCGCCATAACCATATTCAAAATATCGTTTCACGTTTTTTTGTCCGATAAACCTGCGAGATTGGACTCCTTGGGTTCGTTCGTAATTTTATAAAAATGAGAGGGCAGATGTGCGAAAGAAGCGCTAAACTTTCCATCTCCCCGGAAAGACAGAGGACGACACCATCGGATTAATAAATAAATAAAATTAATTAATTAATTAAAAATAGCAAATTTAGAAAGAAATTAAATTTTATTTTTTCCATTTCGTCTTCTGTCTCTATTTAAGTTCTGTTTTACGTTTTCTTCTGTTTTCTTTTTCTTTTTCTTTTTTCCCCTCTCTCTCTTTAAAAAAACCTTTTCTCTTTTTCCTTTATAGATTCATTGCGTGAAAAAGTCAGAATCAAATTCCAGGTAATTTTCACTTTTTTAACCCAATGAATCTCTGTTTCTTCCTTGTGATCATTTGAAATGGTTGATGATATATGATGGAATGAGTTTGTAATGTTTTAGATCTATTATCATTTTTTAATCTCTACTTATCATAATTATGTTATACTCTCCAAAACTCTGAATCGAAATTGCATTGGTAGTTCTTTATTTATTTATTTTTTTTGGAATTTGTAGTGTTGTTCATTTGTTTTTTTAATTTTGGCAGCCAAACAGAATCCAGCTCAATTTCCCATTTTCCATTTACTGTCTGAGATGTTGATTGATTGGTTTTTGATCTGTCATTAGAATTGTTGCATTTAATATTAATCTTTGCTATTTAAAGTTTTCTTCTCTCTTTTTAATATTCATACGAGTGTTTCAATCTCATTTATCTACGTATCTAGAAAGTTCAAAGACTTTTTCTTGTGGATTGAATTGAACCGTTGAGTTATTCAAAAACATTGTTAGATTATACTAACATTCTGATTACATATATTCAAGCCTACCACTAGCTTATAACTCTTTATTAATTATCCACTCTAACATAATTTTCAAATAATTAGAGAAGATTTAGATATTCATGATGGAATTGGAATAATAATATTAAACTCTATCTTTCCCCTTTTCAAAATTTAAAACAATAAATATAGATAGTTTGAAAAATTCTAAAATTTTGCTTTACAAATATTTCCCTCATTTTCTTATGTGATTTTAGTATAGAAATTTTGGATAATTATAATAGGTAGCGATTTGAGAAAAAATAATTAAATATATAACATTATTTTTTAAAAATTGTAAATATACGGATAAACTTTTGTAGTTGATATATACAGATAAACTTTATTCTATATTTACAACATTTAGAAAATTTTACTATATGTGTTAATATTTTAAATCTAATAGCTATATTTTCGACTTTAGTTAATATTATTTTTCCATTCCAATGTATTTTTAATGTTTCTTTTTTCTGTTTTTTTTTCCAAATGTATGTTTCACCAAAAATATGTGTAAGATATAAACTTGTCCCTAGTGTACTATCACTTTGCTATTTACCTAATTTTCCCAAGAAATATTATTTGAAAAAAGAAAAACTAATAAAGGGAATTTGAGAGTAGTACTCTATATTATTCAAAGCTAACTATTTTGGTGTGGGCATAGGGTTATGGGTGTGGAGAGAGGGTTGTTTGGTATATGTTTGGGGTAGGGGTTATTGAATAATAATCCAAGTTGAAGATAGTGAATCTTATTATTTGTTTTAGCAATGACAAATTTTGAGTTATTATTAGGAGGGTAGGGGAACCATACTATGTTAGAGAAATTATTCATAAATGTGTGTGTATATATATATATATATATATGGGTATGACATAGGTAAGCTAGGCCTCTTATCTTTTTTAAAAATGTATATTTTGTGTGGCGATGAAAGTGGACAAATTGGCGAAGTTGGAAGTTAATAGCACAATGGAAAATAATGCATCAAATAAGTCACTATTATGACATTTTATTGTGCAAGTTGAATTTGACTTTTTTTTTTTCATCATCTAATTATGAAAAATAATTCATGTAGAAGAAAAACTAGAATATTGGTATGAGTAGCATGCATGACACTAGCCACACACACTCTTTGAAAATTTTCACCTATAGTCTTACTTGAATATTCTATTTGTAAATAAAAATTAGGATTGAGATTTGAGGAGATGATGAAGCATCGCATGCGAAAAGGATTAACGGACTCTAACGTAATCAATTTAAAATCGGATGAAATTACTGAACAACAGAAGATGACTAAAGCAGGTATAGTTTCTATTTTTTTTAATATAATATTTATGAGATTTGAGGACCTCTCATTTTAGAGACGGGGAGTCATGCTAGCAACAACTTAGACCTAAAATGAATTTGGACTAAAAATTTTCTTAATATCTTATTCTCTTTTAATGTGTTTATGTGAAAGATTTTAATTAAATTAAAAGTATAGTTTCTACGCTCTTGTATTTGTTTCTGTTTAGACAAGGTTGTTTGTATCTTTCAAACTTAACCACATCACGTTTTTTTATGACAAATAAAATTGTAGCCTTCGTTGTGTTTTGTTATCATAAGTTAGTAAATTATTTACTCTCTGACAATTGTTCTTCAAAACTATAGTGCATGATGAAATGTGGAACAAATAAAACTCATTACTTGTGGCTTTCTTCTTTTTGTTTTTGTTTTAAGATTACATTTTCTTCTTAACAAGAAAACAAACTGTTTAATTTTCAGAAATGGAACAAAAGATGATGAGAATCTTGAAGCTAATGAAGAACAAAGATCAAGGAAAAAGTAGAGGAATGCCAAAGGACTCAAAGAAAGAAACGGAAGTTGTTGGCCTTGTTGAGGATTTATACAAAAGTTACCAGTCGATTTATGAACAATATGGTCATCTACGAGATGAAGCTGAAAGAATCTTTAATTCCAAAAGTGAAGACGAAGAGGACAAGGAAGATGTCTCTTCTTCATCTTCAAGCTCTAATTCTGATTCCGATTTAGAATATTTTTCGTCCGAGGAAGTAAACACCAACAACGTTCATAATTTACAGGATGAACGCTCAAACAACTTCCATGCTCAAATTCAAGCAGATGAGCTAGAAAAGCAAATTGTACAAAAGAATGAAGCCTTGGCTAAGGTTGATTTTCTGCATCGAGAACTAGATAGTGTACGAAGCCAGAAACGCGAATTGGAAAATAGGAAAAACAAGGAGATATCTGAGAATATGGCTTTGATAGTTAATTTGAAACAAGAAATATCGAAAAAGATTGGACTTGAACAGAAGATTCTGGAAGACAAAGAGAGAGTTCTTGATCGGATAAAGGAGCTGGAAACGGAATTAGACACTCTACATTACCGAAGAAGGGAAATAGAAGAACAAAATATTCGAATGAGATCCGAAAATCAATGGCTAAACACTAAGAATTCTGAATTGGAGATGGCATTGACGAGTAAAGAAACGGAAGCTTCTTCTCAGACGATCGCATTGATGGAGCAAGTCAAGAATCTAAAACATAAAGTGGATGGATCGCAGGCTGAAAAAACCAAATTAGAGCAAGAAATGGAGCGATATAAACAAGAATTTTCTCACAAATTCTCTGAAATGGAGGCAGAAAACAACAGATTGAAAAGCAAAATTGTCGATCAGGAAAGAATCCTAAAAGAAAAGGACGAAACAATAATCACATTTAACGAGAAATACAAGCAAGCAAGAAATTGCTTACCCGACGTCGCTTCGAGTCTGGTAAGCACAGAGAGAAAAATGGAAGAGTTAGCAGAAGAGCTCCGAAGCGGCCTAGAAGATAAAATCCGTATACTATCTCAGAGAATTCTCGTAGCAGAGCAACTACACAATGAAAGCAGAGAAAGCTTCAGAACAAGAAACAAAAGACACGAACAAGAGAAGAGACAGTTTGAACAAAAAATAGTAAATCACGAAGCAGAACTGATGAAACTGGGCAACATGAACGAATTCGGAATGGACAGAATGGCAAGAAAATTCGAAGAAGAGAGTGCGAAGCTTCTAAATCATATACTATGGATCACAAAGGAGCTTACATTCGCAAAATATTGGGTTAGAACGCGAAACAACGAGTTAAAACAACTGAAAACAAATTTAACTCGATTCGTTGCTCAAATGGAGGAAAAAGAAGAACAAGAGTTCTTGTTAAGAGAGAAACTATGGAATCTAGAGGCGAAAATAAGCAAAGAGGGAGGAGAGAAACTGAATCTGATCAGAACGTTAGGACAATTCGAGAAGAAGATGACGAAAATGGAGAATATACTGAAGGAGAAAGATGAAGAAGTGTTCCGACTTGCCGAAGAGAAGAGAGAAGTAATTCGACAACTATGCGTTGTGATTGATCACCATCGAAGCCGCTACGATCAGCTCAAAGACGTCATGCTCGAAAAGGTCAGAAACAATAGAATGATTTGAGGCTAATTGTTTTTGTTACAACTATCATTTATTTTACACATATATATTGTGTTGAAAAATTTTGGTAAATGTAAAAGAACTATGTAACAAAATATATACATTACATTACACACATAACATTGTTTTATAAATTTTGAGCATAAAATTTTCTTCAATTTTGTCCCACTTTTACATCATTCCATATCTCAAGTTTATTTCAAATGTAAAAATGAGGTTTCATTGTCTCCCTTCACTTGTGACCCACTAAATGTAATATATAGAAAACCTTTTATAACATATCACATTTTGTCAATATTCGTATAGTCGAAATGAAATTCTACCTATTATTACAAATATAATTAGATTACTTTAAATCATGTTTACCGTGATTGAACACGTTATGCTCTTCAACCTGTGTTTGTATTTTTTTGTTTACATATTTAGAAGTAGATTCCATGTGTCACTAGACAACATCAAATGTATTCTATGTTACTAATACAAAAAATTAAAATCGTAAAGGTGGCAAATCAATAAATGGAAAATGTATATACATATATATTAGTACATCAAATAAGTTTGTCTTTACATCACATGATTTATACCTACATCAAGAATATATAATGAGATAGCTCACATGAAAAAGCTAAAAGATGAAAACAAACAACCTAATGAATAATTTTGGATGTTGTTGAAGAATATGAGGAAAGAGTGGAGTCAAAGTTTTAAATGGAAACATAAAGAATAAAAGAGGAGACTCCAATTATACACAATGATTAAATAACTTTACCATTTATTTGCTTGTATCATTCACTCCATTTGCATAAATATACGAAGGAAAAATTTAAAAAGTATTGATTTTTTCTAGTACTTTTTCTTTTTAAACTAGTTTTAAAAAATAATAATTTACTCTTTGTTTTTTTATATAAAGCAAGGAACTTTTTTAGAGAATTGAAAATGAAAATAAAATCGCCTTTTAAGGAATATATTTTATTTGTTAAAGAACATAAAACAAAATTAGTTAACAATATATATGATTTTGGATTTTAAAGGACAAAAATTTTAAAATATAATTTAAAAAGCACAGAAAAAGAAAAATTAAAATCATTCCAATCCCACGACAACCCGCTGATCTTACAATATTTGTTCGAACTCATTAGTTAATTATGGACCTTTTTAGCACTCGACCAACACATGATAGTTATTAGTTGTCTACTACAACACTATATAGTTTTTGGAAGTACAGAAAAATAATTAGGGTTATGTTCGGTAGCAATTTTACTTCTTTTTTTTTTCATTTTTTAAATTTCGCTTTTAAAGTTTTTTTATTAAAAACAAAAATCATATATATTTGGTAACTTATTATTATTATTACTTTTTAAATAACACAAAATTGTATTTTTCTCTCTCCAAAGCTTGTTCAGTTTGTAAATTTTAAAACAACATTATTATCTTTTTAAAAAAGTTACCAATCAAACTTATTTATTTTTAAATTAATTTAAAAAAAATAAAATACCGAAAACAAATGGGTTACCATACATTTAATTTAAAATAGATCTTTCAAAACCTAAAGTCTTTAAACTTTGAACAAGTTTATACTCTCAATCTTATTTATAGTTGAATTAGGTCAATCAAACTTCCAATTACATAATTTTCAACAAACCAACCCAACCCAACCCAAAATCGAAAAGAGAAAAATTAATCCAACTTTTAAAATTTAGGTTTGGTTAGTACTAACTATTCAAACTTTTTATTAACATTATTTGAATACTACTATTTGTCAATAATGTTTTTGACGATTACATCACACGTAAATTAAAATTCCATCGACTCACCGACTAGGAAAGTGTTTATTGTTTTAAGTACTAAATTTGTACATTAGAAAACTGTACTAAAACAGGTAAAGTGGAATTAAATGCAGTGGTTCAAATTTCAAATTGCAATTCCAATTAAAGTGGAAGACAAATTTGAAGCAACCAAGTTTTATTTATAGGCCTACTTTGTTCACATTGCTTTGTTTCATTCAACTTATTTTTGTTGGCACATGTGAATAAATTTGAAACAAAAAAGAAAAAGCCCCATTACATAGAATGAGTATGAACTATACGAACTAATATGGTTGAAAAATGAGATAATGTGTCTATGTTCATTTTCCCAATTCCCCGTAATTGAAGGCCAAAGACACACAAATAACAAAATAAAGCAAATAAAGCAAAGAAGCGGGAACGCACATAACCAAACACCCTTTCCCTCTTTTCAAATCTTTCTTTTCCCTTTAAATACCATTTTCATCCCAAACTTTTATTCTATTTTATTTTCCTAAGATACTAAAAGACGTTTAACACAAGGACTGTCTTCAAAATACGCTAATCACATTTTACTACGGTAAATACTATTTTCTATTTCAAAATCTCTGTTTGTTATAGCTTTTACTACCTTCATTACCTTTTTATTTCTTATTACAATGTTTATTATTTTGTTGTCAAACTATAACAATTTTATATCTTAAGTATATGTTATTATGATCTAAACTAACACGATATACATTCTTATAATCTAAAAATTTACCTTAAATGTTCTAATCTTATTATCATACTACTTTAAATAAAACTAAATTGTGAAATATATTTGGATTACATAAAAATGTAATATTGGCCTTAAATAGTTTCAATATATTTTTAAAAAATAGTTTTATTGAGTTTTATTTAAATGAAATGAGAATGTTTAATTTATGTATTAAAAAATGAATTGTTTATTTGTGAGGAGGAGTGGAAGACGAAAAGTTGAAATTGAGAGGATTAAAATCTCAGTGGCATTATCGTAAATATCTAATTCCAAAAAGGGCAAGAAAATAAGCGATAATGTCCAAAGATTCCATCCTCTCAAATTTTTGAAGCTCCAAAATGCTAAATTCAGTTCGCCTTCTGGTTTTTGAACGCAAATCCTAAACTTAACCATTTTTCTCTTCCATTCCCTTTCCTTTTTATTATTTCAAATTTCATTTCCCATCTCTCTCTCTCTCTCTCTCTCTCTCTCTCTCTCTCTCTCACCTACCCGTCTTCCTCTGGATTTGCAGGTATTCTCCCTACTCTTTCTATTGGACCAACTTCTTTCATCTTCTGACTTCTTCCATCTTGGATTTTCTAATTCAATTTTACGTCTAGTTTTTTTGGTGTTTTTTTTTTTTTTCGTTTTATCCCTGGAATTTTCTGGTTGATCGGATCGTTGTGTTTGGATCGAGGTTCATGATATATCGATTTTTCGATGGTTTTTTCTTTTTTTTTTGGCTTTTCAATGGTTTTTTTTGGTTTGATTGGATTGTCTGTTGAGCTTAAGTTGGTAGTTTTGGATTACGGATGGATGGATGGACTACGTGTTTTTAACTTTGTTGTGTTGAAGCGATTACTGCTTCTATTTTTAAGAGAATCTATTTGAGCGAGAATTTCTGTATGAATTTTTATTTCTTTTTGCTGCGTGTTTCCGATTATGCTGAAATATAAAGATAGGTTTCACAAATATTTTGGTTTTCGTTAATTTTGTGCTTTTTTTTTTCTTCATTTCTATGAATTGATTATTGTTTCTTGCTGTGAAGGTTCCGGATCCAGAAATATTTCTTGTCATTGAACTGCGACGAGGAAGACGGAGGAAGAGTAAAGTGAAATTTACAGGTGAATTAGTAGAGAATAGTAGTTTTTTTGTCTCTATTGAAAATTAATATTCCGATATTTAATAAAATACTGGAAATTAATTCATCATTTCTCTCTCTTCCTCTTTTTTGAGAATTAATTTAATTTTCTCTGAAATGGAAGGGAAAAAGAAAAACAAAATTTATTAATATTATTTTATTGTTAATTGTTAAAAGAAGTTTTTTAATTAGTATGGATTTCAAATTTGTGATAATGATGTAGTCGTTTTGCATGGCAGAACCAACAAAAAGAAACAGCTCATCTTTTCTGATACAATTAGCTGTCTTTTCTAAAATCTAAATTTGGCACTGAGGGTATCTTCGTCATTGCCGAGTTGGGCACTTTTTATAAATTGGCAAATTGAGCTTACACTTCTATGCGCCATTTTCCTTACATTATGAATTACAATGATTTAGTTTTCTAATTACCATATAAATCATGTCACCTTCTCTTCATTATCAAAGTTATAATATTTTAATTGATGTAAGCATTATGTTATTTTCATATTTTTCGTTTGGTGATTCAGATTGTAATAAACACTGCTTTTGTTAGTAGGCCCGCCCCATGTGCTATCTGATGGAGCCTATTTATTCATGCAAGCTACGGAAATTATTTATTTATTTTTTTTTTTTTGGTAGAAGGATGAAATAATTTTAGTTTGCTATATATATAGATATATATGAAGTCTCATTATTGTGCTCTAAGAGATCTTGAACTTTAAAATATATTTATTAGGTCCTTAAATTTCTTGTTTTTTTAGTACAACAATTGCAAAATGATGGATTGTAACCTCTGACCACTAGGGACGGAGTGCATATCAATCTTATTGAGTCAAGCTCGTGTTTGCTCTAAGTCCCTCACTAGATATAGAATTGAAACTTTATAGGCTTATTAAACACATTTAAAACTGTCATTTAACATTCATGTATATTAGATACTGAGATGGTTTGGCAACTAGTAATTTAGTGAAAAACCATTTGTTTATTTAATTTTACTAGACAGGGTAGAAGTGAGAAAGGTAAAGAAAGATTAGATTAAACATAATATCAAGGCGCCAGTTTAGTTTGAAACGGAAAGATGGACTTTGTCTTAGAAACTTTGGATATAGTCTGGCTATAAGGCTGTAGTATTAATTCTAGTTTTGAATAAAATAGTAATTGAAAAAAAATTATCTTTCTATCATGATAATCCTTTTGAACTTATTCTTCTAATGGAATGCTCTGTCAATCACAGTCCAGAAAAAAATGATCTCTTTTCACATCTATTGCTCTAGACATCTACAAGGATTTACTTTCGTAGCATTTGTGTAAATCGTTTTTATTATTTTATCTCCTACGTTCTTTAATGATATAAAATTCAAAATTGTACGAGTAACTTATATTTTGTTTTTCAGTCATGGACTCTTGAATGTGCACGTTCAACTACTGTGCGCTTGCCAGGGGAAGTTGATATTCCCAGGAGATGACAAAGCACCGGTTCAGGGATTCTATAAAGTCTCTATTTGGGAGTCACCTTGATCCAGAAACAGAAGAACGGCTCAAAGGGAGTAAATCAGGTAATTAAGGGATATTTTCCTTTTGATTTATATAATTAATGGTGCCCTTCTTTCTCCCATTATCTTTAAGTGTGTAGATTAGCAATTTTACATTTTTGATGCAGATGTTGAGGACAAGGTGAATAAAATAAAAAAACTCATAAAAGATGAAGATGTAGGAATAAAAGACCACGACCAATCACAAAATCGCGGCAAACAGTCCGTTGATGAATTAATTGATGATTTCCTTAAAGATTACCAGGCACTCTATGAACAATACGACAGTTTGGCCGGAGAGTTGAGAAGAAAATTTCAAAAAAGAAGGGAAAAGGAAAGCTCTTCATCTAGCTCATCTGACTCGGATTCGGATGATTCAAATGGTTCTTCAAAGAAAAAGGTCAGCAAAGATGATCGAGGGTTGGAGAAAGGATTCCAAGAAGTTGGTGAAATCAAGAAGGAACTTGAAGTAGCACTTTCAGAAGTAGCAGACTTAAAAAGGATATTGGCTACTACAATTAAAGAACACGAATCTCTAAATTCAGAACATCTGACAGCTTTAAACAGGATACAAGAAGCAGATAGAATTATTAGGGATTTGAAGGTTGAATCTGAGACTTGGGATGCTCAGAAGTCTAAATTTCAGCTTGAAATTGAAGAACTGAATCTGAGGCTGAGCAATGCAGGTAAGATTGAAGCTGAGTTGAACGAGAGATTAAATGGTATGGAAACAGAGAGGAATAGTTTCATTGAAGAAAATGAGACTGCAAGGAGGAGGATTGAAGAGGGGGGGAAAACTATAGAGGAATTAAAGACTTTGGCTGATCAGTTGAAGGAGAAGTTGTCAGCCACAACGGAAGAAAAGGAGACTTTAAACTTAAAACACTTGGAAGCGCTAAACAATATACAAGAAGTAGAAAAGGTCATAGGAGTCCTGAGGGTTGAGGCTGAATCATTGGGTCTTGAAAAATCTAAATTTCTGGTCGATATTGAAGACCTGAGTCAGAAGTTGAGTGCTGCTGGCGAAATTCAATCTGAATTGAAGGGGAGACTTAAAGATATTGAAATAGAGAAGGAAACCTTGACCGAGGAGAAGGAGACTGCATGGAGGAAAATTGAGGCGGGGGATAAAATTGTAGAAGAATTAAATGCCACAATTGATTCGTTGAAGAGGCAGTTAACAACGACAATTGAAGAAAAGGAAGCTCTGAACTTTCAGCACTTGGAAACTTTAAGTAGGGCACAAGAAGCAGATACTATCACAAGAGATCTGAAAGTTGAATCAGAAACCTGGAGTGTTGAAAAATCTAAATTGCTCCTTGAGATTGAAGATCTGAATCAGAAGTTGGATGCTGCTGGAAAATTGGAAGCACAATTGAATGAGAAATTGAAAGGTGTTGGATTAGAATATGATAACTTGATCAAGGAAAATGAAGCTGCAAATAAGACGATTGAAGAAGGACAAAATATTATAGAAGAACTGAATATCATGACTGATCAGGTGAAGAGGCAGTTGGCAGCTACGACTGAAGAAAAGGAAGTTCTGAACTTGGATCATGCGACAGCTTTAAGCAAGATTACTGAGGCTGATCAGATTATAGGAGATATGAAGACACAATCTGAAACATGGGCTGTTGAAAAAACTGATCTTCTGTACATGATTGAAGAGATGAATCAAAGGATGAGCGATGCTATTAAGATAGAAGCAGAACTCCGTGGAAGATTGAAAGATATTGAAATTGAGAGAGATGGGTTGATCAAGGAAAAGGAGATTGCATGGAAGGAGATTGAACAAGGTAAACAAGTTAGAGAAGAATTAAACGCCACTATTGATCAACTGAACAGCCAATTGACTATTACAGTAGAAGAAAAGAAAGCTCTCAGCTTAGAACATGTGATGGCCTTAAGTAAGCTTCAAGAAGCAAATAAAATCATAGAAGATTTTAAAGTTGACGCAGATAGTTGGGACCTGGAAAAATCTAAGCTGTTACTTCAAGTTGAAGGGTTGAATCAGAGACTGAACCAGGCTTCTAAGTTAGAAACAGAACTTAATGAAAGATTGAACGTTGTGGAAATTGATAAAGTCAACTTGATAAAAGAAAGGGAGACTGCTTGGGAGAGGATTGAAGAGGGAGAGAAGATTATAAAGGATTTAAATGAGATTGGTGATCGGCTAAAAGAGGAAAAGATTATCATTTCCCAAGAATTGGAAACACTTCGAGGAGAAGTTTCTATCTTGAAGCAGCAGATTCAGTCTACTGAACAGCAGGCTGCAAAATTATCGCATTCTCTAGGAGCATCTGAGGGAGAAAATAGATTATTGAACTTGAAAATTGTAGAGATCTCGAGTGAGATTCAATTGGCTCAACAGACAAACCAAGAACTTGTGTCTCAGTTGCAACTGTTGAAGGAAGATTTGGGCGTGAGGGAAACAGAACGTTCTATTCTTGTTGAGAAGCACGAGACACATGTGAATGAATCGTTAACTCGCGTAAATATGCTAGAAGCTCAAGTTACACGGTTGGAAACAGAACTGGAGCTATTGCAATCACGTGAAAAAGATTTGTCTCAAGAATTGGAGATAAAAACAGCTGAAGCCAAACAACTGGGAGAGGAAAATATTGGACTACAAGCCCGAGTTTCAGAGATTGAAGTATTATTTAGGGAGAGAGAAAATGAACTTTCAATTCTCAGGAAAAAACTTGAAGACAGCGAGAATCGATCATCATCTAACACAGCAAATTTGACTCTGGAGATCAACCGCTTACTAGAAGAGATTAATTCCTTACATTCTCAAAAAGGTGAACTAGAAGAGCGGATGATATGCAGGAATGAAGAAGCTTCATTGCAAGTCAAGGGCCTGGCAGATCAGGTGGATACATTGCAGCAACAGTTGGAAGTCCAACAGAGCCAAAAAGTTGAATTGGAGTTGCAACTTGAGAGGACAACTCAGACGATTTCAGAATATACAATACAGATACAAAAGTTTAAGGAGGAATTAGAAGACAAGATTTCGGATCTACAGAGGCTAGTGAAAGAGAAAGAAGATTTAATAGTGCGAATCAAGGATCTTGAATCAGCATTTGACTCCTTATGCAATGAAAAGCACGAACTGGAGGAGAAACTTAAAAGTCAGATGGATGGGAATAGTCAACTCCGGGAGGAAAAGTTTGAGCTGGAGAAGAAATTTTTTGAATTAGAAAGTAACTTGTCAAACAGAGGAGTAGAGCTTGCTACTCTCCATGAGAAACACATAAATGGAGAAGCTGAAGCCTCGAGCCAAAAACTAATTTTAGTTGCTCAGGTTGAAAATCTGCATGAGAAGTTAAATTCTTTGCAGAATGAAAAAAGTGAATTTGAGTTGCAGGTTGAAAAGGAGAAACAAGAACTCTTGGATACCTTAACTCTACTGGAAAAGGAGAAAGTTGAGTTATTGAGTTCAATTGGTGATCATCAAAGAAGTTTGAAGGAACACAATGATGCATATGAAAAGCTAAATGATGAGCATAAACTGCTTGAAGATCAATTTCGAGAATGTAAGCTAAAGCTTGATAATGCAGAAGTGAAGATGGCAGAAATGGCTCAAGAATTTCATAATGACATCAGATCAAAGGACCAAGTGAAAGATGACCTGGAGCTAATGGCTGAGGATCTAAAACGAGACCTGGAAGTAAAACATGATGAGATAAATAGCCTGGTTGAAAATGTTCGCACAATTGAGGTCAAGCTCCGGTTATCAAACCAAAAGCTTCGTGTTACAGAACAATTATTAACTGAAAAGGAAGAGATATTTCAAAAAGCTGAATTGAAGTATCAAGAGCAACAGAGACTGCTTGAAGAACGAATTCATGGACTTTCTGCAACCATTGTTGCCAATAACGAAGCGCACCAAAGGGCGATATCTACTGTTTCAGAAAACATTAACAGTAACCTCTCCCAACTGGAATGTGTCATCAGGAAGTTCGTATTGGACTATGCAAAGTATGAGAAGTGTGTCAATGAGACATCCCACGATCTACAGCTTGCAAAGAGTTGGGTCTCAAAAGCTGTTCAAGAAACAAATGGCCTAAAGAAAGAGGTGGCATACCTTGGCAAACAACTTCAAGATAAGAAAGAGAGAGAATCAATACTTGTAGAACAAGTTGAGAAGTTGGAGACAAAGGTCAACAAGGAAGGATCTGAGAAGGATGGATTGGTTCAAGCAATCCACCAACTTGAAAAGAGACAGAGAGAATTAGAGAAGATGATGGAAGAGAAGAATGAAGGTATGCTGGGTTTAAAAGAGGAGAAAAAAGAAGCGATAAGGCAACTTTGCATGTTGATCGAGTATCACCGTGACCGCTATGATTTTCTCAAAGATGAGGTCTTAAAGCTGAATGTTAAAGGAGGCCAGAGTGTAAGATAGTAAGTCAATCATCACTCCCTTTACCACATATCTTTTTTTCTAGTTTTGCTTTTGCCTCATGAATTCTCTTGGTTGCATCCATCGTCTTTTCTTTTTTGTTCTTTGGTATGCCTAATTAGTGATGAATTTGTAAATATGGTGAAATTCTAGAGTCCAATGGAAGTGAAGGGAGGTTTAATATATTAACATAACCAATATCACCCAAAGATAACAAAGTAAATAAGACCAAAAATATACACAAATATGTATAGTCTTAAATAAAATGAAAATCTGTGCTCCATAATCAAGAGGGTAGATGTTGCTTTTTTATCTGTAGTTCCTTAGATTTTGAAAATCTTATTTTTTTCATGTTGGAGTGTGATTGATTGAGATTACAAGGATTCCTTGTTTTTGTTTGTTGTTGTTTATGGTATTTTCATGTCTTATTCTGGTAACTGGGTTGGTTTTATATTAACTTCATATATTTTAATGCCTTCTATTTTTCATTTGTAGGTATTTAAACAAACATAATGGAGATTATTCGAGAAATAATAAAAGATAAATTGTAGAGAAATGAGGGGAAAAAAAAAAAGGCACCATGGATTGTGGCTCCCTGCATAGGCATTATGTTGGTGGATGTGAAATTCCAAGATATACCCTAATTTTATTAGGGCAATTGAGGGTTTCTTTTCTTTTCTAAATGCAAATTCTCTATATTCAAAAAAAGAGAGTTTGACATTGTATAGCTAGACATAAAATTGCATGAAAAATCCCTAATTTTGATTAGGGTGATCGGGACCTTTATGTAGAATGCAAAATTTGTCAATGCACTAGAGGATTTGGTAATCCTAGAGTAAGACGTAGATTGGTCGAGATCAAGACGTAGGCACAGCGAGAGTTCATGGAAGAAGATCTAAAGAACATGAGAGATGGCTTGAGAAATTAGATTATATTGAGTATTCTTTTCTTTTGTACATTTATATTTGTATTATAGGATTTGTTGTAGATTTTTGTTCCCTTTTGATGTCTATGGATACTCCTTTCTAAAGGAATGATAAATCTTATTCATTCATGTACATGAATGACCTTTGCTTGTCTTTTATTACGAGGATTTAAGTTACAATGTTTATAGTATGCTACTTTTGTTCTCGAAAGAAGAATTAAAATAAATAATACACTAAGACTATGTGTATCGATTTTTTAATCAGGACCGAATCATAATAAGTTTCATTTGCAATGAAATTAAATGTAATAGCAAGAATAAGTTCAGCCTCTTTGTAATTGGACTAGAATAAAATAAAAACAGAAAAGACATTGGCAACAATGTCCAGTGAGTGTTGTAAATATTTGTCATAATCACAGACTTATTTTTTTTGAATCGAACGGTCCTAAATGAATTACTTACAAGATATTTAAACAATTGAAGGTAGAGTTAAATAAAAGAATTGAGTTGACGACTTAATTTCTATCTAATTTAACAAAATGTTATTATATCTTTTAAAGTATTGTTATTAATCTGATTGTTAATATTAAAATTTATCACATTAACCCCATCATTCAAGTACACTATTTACCACATCCTCTAGAACGTTGACTATTTTGAATCAACAACGCGGAAAAAAAGAAAACAAAAAAGTCTGGTTATTCTATAATATAATTGAATGAAAACTTTCAAAATTTAAAGTCTTAAGAGAGGCATTCTAATGATTTATTCTTCTTGGAAAAAAGGTTAAAAGAAAAGTCAAGAATAAAACCTAGTCCATTAATTTTGATTATGTACAATATTACAATATATTAAGCAAATAAGAATAGATAGGAGGAAAAGCAAAGAGGTTGTGTATCATTTTCAAGCATGAAGGAAAAGGGGAGGGTGGCATTAATACAATATGAATAGGTTGCTCTCCACGTCTTGATGGAGGGTATAATTGGCAAATTGAATAGGGACTGTGTGTGTTTGGTCAACGAAATTAAGTTGTTATACATTTGGATTTTGTATGTATTGGTCTCTCCCTCTGAGTCTCTGACTTGGCCCATCCTCCTTTATTACACAACGCGGGAGATTTTCATAGAAAACGATGCCCTCCTTCTTCTCTAAACGATACCGTTTTCTTCTTTCTCTCCTCTCTTCAATTCAATGTCTTCCCTTTCACAGTCCAAGTTGTGAGCATTTGAGATAACCCTGTCGGCATCTTCATGCCCATTTTTCTCAATCAATCATCCTTCCCTTCTTTCTAATCTCCTCGTTATTACCAATTCCAACTGATCACTTCCAATTCAATTGCTCTCTCTCTCTTGGAAACTGTATGGATTCTATTTCTCTGCGTTGAAACTTTTTATGGGTTTATCATTTTGGTGGGTGGGTTTCTCTGTTATTTTAGTGGGAAAAGCTTTGATTCCTTTTCGTGGGGGTTTATGTTTCTTTGATGGGTTTCAAGAGTTTTTCTCCTTGATTTTGGGTTTTGGGATTTGTTTGATTGATTCTTTTTCTTTGATGGGTTGCAAGAGTTTCTTTGTTTGATCTTCATTTTGGGTTCTGAATTTATGGCTACTGCGCAGAAAGTTCGAGTAGTTCGTTGTCCTAGATGCCAGAATCTCTTGCCTGAACCTTCTGGACTTTCTGTTTATCAGTGTGGTGGATGTGGTATTGTTCTTAAAGGTATGATTCTCTCTTGTTTATTTGGCTGCTGAGAAATTAATTAATTCTATAAATAGAAGTAAAAGTCAAGAGATGAAATTTTTAGCCGTTTATGCTATTTGCCCAATTTATGTCATGTTGTCATTTAAACCACATTGAAGTCCAAGCACTGAATTTATAATTTGACCTTTGTTTTGCCCTTTTGAGTGAGCAATTGAGCGAATTTAAATTTTTATCACAATTTTGATGGTGCAGCAAAGAGTAAAGTTCTCTTTAATGAGAAAAGGGATTTTGGGAGCAGTGAGAAATATGAGAATTTCTCAGAACAAGGAGGTAGCAGCTTAGGTGGTGTTTCTGACTCTGAGCGGGGCAGTCCAAGCATGGAGCCAACTGTAAATGAGAGAGTCATGAGGTCCAGAAGGACTGTCTTCAGCAACAGTCCGATTAGAACAAGTGATAGAGAGGATATAGATGACTATGAGAGAAAAATTGGGAAGGAAACTAAGGGAGTTTGGCCTATGCAGAGGCTTGGAGATAAAGAAATTGGTTCGGTTGAAGAAACGCACAGTCAATTTTCAGAACAACGTATCGAGAATTGGGTTCGACGGTATAATATTGAACAAGACATGAATATTTATGATTCTGATTCTCCAAGTAAAGCACCTTATCGTAATCCTACTGGAGCAGCAAGAACCCGAGCTACTTTTGAGCATCATAGAGTTGAAAGAGATGCATTCGCAGGGTATTCTGGAAACTCTATGGCTGGTGCTCATGGAAAAGGAGCTCCAAATTTCCGCTATCCTGGTGACAGACCTTCAAGTTCTAACTTGAATGTGTATTATGGCCATCCCGAGCCTAATCGGAACTATGAAGGTCCTATAGAAGGCTTTGACCCAAATCGAGCTGAACTCCTAAGGAGGTTGGATGAGTTGAAAGCCGAAATTATTAAGTCCTGTGATGTGGGAGATAGACCAAGAGTTGTTGCTGATAGAGCTCCAGTTGACCCATATTACAGTCGAGCTGGTTACAATGTCCCAATGCGATCTTCGACAAAGAACCCACAGCATAACCACGACCCTCAGTACTTCGGTCGGGGAAGTGGAACCTTTCCAGCAACAGGTCATCATCAAAGAAATGGTGAGGATTTCTTACATCCTCCGAGGCATGTTGTGAAAGATATGCCATTGTACGAGGATGAGTTTCAGGAGCAAATGATAAGGAAGACTAACCATCAGCCAGCCCATCAGTATCCTCCACGACAACACTATCCAGAAAGCGTCATGGATTTCAAACAAGATCCTCTTTCTCCATTGCATGACGAAGATGTTTTTTTTCACCATCCTGCCTGCTCTTGTTCACAATGCGGCAAAAGGAACAGGCAAGGGCCACCAAATTCCCCTGCAAGCAACGTAAGTAATCCGAAAGAGCCAATAAAATCTAGCACGTATCATAATGAAACTCCTGTTTCAGTTGGACTCATGGCTTCCAATCTGCCGTGTGCTGGCCGTTTTCCATCTCAAGACACACTTCCACACTCTAGACAACCTAGCGAGCTTGATTCAGAGATTGATGGTTTTGGTCTTGTTCAACCAAGAACGGCTGCAGTTTTCCAGAGAAATGGAAAATCTCGAGATGCAATTGCTGGCGGTGCTCCATTCATTGTATGTTCTAGTTGCTTGGAGTTACTGAAATTGCCAAGAAAACTTTACAGGTTGGAGGTGGATTGGCAGAAACTACAGTGTGGTGCTTGTTCGGTTGTCATTATCGTAAAAGTAGAAAATAGAAAGCTTGTTATTAGCGTTCCAGCAGAAACCAAGCCTACTGAAGTTTCTCCTAATGATAGTTCCCCCAAAAGCGTTGTCAATGCTACCAGCTCCATAGAAAGTTCTGATAATTCTAGTCTTAAAGTGATCGATACCGACCACAACAAGCCCTCTGACGACCAGGATTCAAATTGCGCTAAACCACAGGAGGAGGTAACTTCATCTCCCATTTCTTCCAAGGAAAAAGAGTCCCCAACTATTAATTGTGATCCCAAAAATCTCTCTGACTCTGATGACCTGCCTTTGAAAGATACACCATCTGTAATAAGTTCCGTGGAGAATTCTGACAACCCTTCTCATGATAAACCTAGCGAACACAGAGAAGGAACTGAAGATAAGCAGAAAGTTATGGTAGATGATGTCACCGAACCAAGTGAGTTAGACGTCTCGTTTGATGATTATGCAAACATTCATGTTTCTCATGATTCTGTGGAAATAAACAAAGAAGAAGAAGAAGAAGAAGGAGAAGAAGGAGAAGAAGGAGAAGAAGATCAAAGCAAGATCAAAAGCAATCAAGAATCTGAAACCTTCTTTGTGGGTCTCAGTAGAAACAACTTGAGAGATTTTTCAAGATCAAGTGAAATTACGGATAATGGAAGGCCTACTGTTTCGGTTAATGGCCAGCCTTTACCAGCTCATATAGTTAAAAAGGCTGAAAAGCATGCTGGACCCATTCTTCCTGGAGATTATTGGTAAGTTTCTTTCTCAAACTAATTCTTGTATGCATTCCTCATCTTCATAAATTTGACCCCCAAAAAGATCAGTTGTTAAAATGATTTACGTTGAACAAATGTTCTCTTTTAAAATGCCAAAAGAGGATCTATGCATACTCTTACAAATAGTGGGATGGGTGGTTAAATTGATTTACTTTGCTCTATTTTTTTTATTCTTTTAACTAGGCTCATGTTGCGGATAAATTTCCCTCTTTTATACCTCTATGGTTATCAGAAAATAACAAGAAACGTATATGTTGTGATTTTTCTCTCCGTACTATGATTTCCACGTAGATCTTGTGTTCTTTCTTCGTCTTTATTTTTCAATTCATACAAATGAAGTCTTATATCAATAAAATTTCTGACATCACATTGTGCTTTCCTTCTTTAATTGTGGTTGCCAGGTATGATTACCAAGCTGGATTCTGGGGTGTAATGGGCCATCCATGTCTTGGAATTATTCCTGTGAGTTTCTGGTTGATTTCTAGTTTCTTTTCTATGGATTAATAGCTTGAAGTGTTCGATTACATTAATCAACTAACCTCTTCTCTGCTCGTGATTCAGCCATTTATCGACGAGTTCACCTATCCAATGTCAAGGAACTGTGCTGCTGGAAACACTGGAATCTTTGTCAATGGGAGAGAGCTTCATAAAAGGGATTTGGAGTTGCTTTCTAGCAGAGGGTTGCCTACTACTACAAATAAATTGTATAGAATCGACATTTCGGGAAGAGTTATAGATGAAGACTCTGGAAAAGTGTTGTATAACCTGGGAAAACTTGCCCCAACGTAAGTTCTACTGCTTATTAAAAGCTTCTATTTGTTTGCTTAAACTTTCATAAACTGAACTTAGAAGTTAGTTTGACGAGGTTGATCTCAGTTCCTTAACTTTTGAAAGAAAAAAAAGAAAAGAAAAAAGAAATGAGATCGAAAACGATATACCATATTTGTTTTGAGTAGCACCTAGAAAGACATTTGACCTTGAACATTCTTTTGACAACAGCATTGAGAAGGTAAAACATGGGTTTGGCATGAAAGTACCAAGAACACTCAAGTGATACACTCACACAAGGACTTAAGTTTTGGAAATCTTCCTTCAGATATGGATGCAGCTTCAATTTCTTGTAAAATAACCCGATGCAACGAGACCCTTGTACATTAAATCAGTGGGGTTGATGGCTTACATGCACCTATACCTTTTGCTTTACGGAACTCAAGATTATTTGCTTTAGATTCTTTCTGAATTGTGAGATTGTTTGTTCATATATAAACTTGAAGTTTGTAAGAGGGTCGTATTTATCTGTATTTTTTAATTGGGGGGGTGGAGTTCAAATGTTAGCTAGCATTTCTCATCCATGTACAAGGAACAAGATTAATGTAGTTGTTAGAATAACTTGGAATATCTGTTATGTTCAAGAAATTTTTTAGTATTACAGGTGTGTCATACTCTATTTATTTGCATTACAAAATTATTTCACAAATATAAATGGACTCTACCTTATCGAGGACCACTTTATAAAAGTGTATTGATGTGACAATAAATTAGAGGAAGCTTTTGTGTTGTAGGGAATTTTTCCGTTTATGAGATGTTAGATGTTTGGTATGTTTTTATTCTTTTTGGTTGTTGCTATTGACCTGTGTTTTCAACTACCTTCCTAGTAATAAACATCCAAGGAGCATTTGGGGGAGGAAAATAGTTAATAGTTATGAATGGAAGGATTGCGAAAAAATCATATTATTTTTTGTAAATATGTTTTTGCAAAAGACGATGTCCATTTTCAATCTTTTTTAATATTGGATTGTTACGTGCGAATAAATTATACTTTTGTTTTTTAATTGATATTCTAAATGTAATACACAAATTGACTGCACGAGCAAAAATTATTTTTTAAAAAAGAAAATCATATTCCAGTCCTAATAAACAAATTTCATACATTTAATTTACCAAATCGTTCTCATTTTTGTAATGCAAGAGTAAAAAAAACAATACAAGTTAGACGGTGCAATCAACATAAATTACCTAATTAGCACGCTATGCTAAAATTTGCATAGATATCTTTTTAGGCCTATTATGAACGTTTTGTATGAGTAAAATTGAATATACTTTTATCTTCAATCATTTTTATTTTCTTTTTAAGATTTTCAATTGTGTGTATTTTAACAATTAGACCAAGAAAAGAGATTACTTGTGATAATTGATTGTGAATTGAAAGGGGAAAAAAGAAAAAAAAAATAATATTTCTAATCCAACTTTCTAAACACAATTAATTTATTACCATTTACGTTTAAAAGAAATATACATTTCTTCTAAATCTAAAATATTTTTTTTAATAAAAAAAATTAAAAGGCTCCAACGGTCAAATGCATTTGAGACTCCGGATTTCAAACGAAGTCCTCAATCTCCTTTAACTCATTTGAATTTCGAAAACAAACAAATCCGACCGTTCATCTTCTTTCCCTCCTTTATAAAACCCTCTCTCTTCCCTTCATTTCTTTTCACATCACAACTTCAGAGTTCAAACCTCTCTTTCTTCTTTCTTTCATTTCTCATTTTCTCTCCAATGGCCGATTCCACCACTCTTCAACCTCCCGTTACCGGTGCACCTGCCGGACCCACAAAGAAACCAAGAAACAGCCGGAAGGCTTTGAAGGACAAAAACTCTTCACCGGAGGTACCACAATCTCAATCCATGGTTCCGAAAGTTACAGCACCATCGGAAGGAGAGATCCTCTCTCAGAATCAAACTTCTGCTAAGAAACCGAA
The DNA here is from genome assembly GCF_000004075.3 of Cucumis sativus. NCBI lineage: Eukaryota > Viridiplantae > Streptophyta > Magnoliopsida > Cucurbitales > Cucurbitaceae > Cucumis > Cucumis sativus. The sequence goes on from NC_026658.2 coordinate 4,306,648, forward strand.
ATCCAAAGCCGCAGCAAAGAAGCAGCCGGCGAACCAATCCTTTGATAAAGATTTGCAGGAAATGCAGGATATGCTTCAGCAGTTGAAGCTCGATAAGGAGAAGACTGAGGAGCTGTTGAAAGAGAAAGATGAGATGCTTAAACAGAAGGATGAAGAGCTTAAAACGAGGGATAAAGAACAGGAAAAACTCCAGATCGAATTGAAGAAATTGCAGAAGTTAAAGGAGTTCAAACCTACTATGGTTCGTTTCTTAATCTCGTGTCTTTTTCTTTATGGTTTTCACTACTTACTGAGTAGAAAGGAACATGAATTGTTGCAATTCTGTTTGATATAGATGGAAGATCTGTTTAGGGTTTTTCATTTCAGATTGATGAAATTCTTTTCATTCTTAATCAGAACTTTCCTATGATTCAAATTTTCAAAGACAAAGAACAAGATAAGAAAGAGAAAAAGAAATGCGCGGAAAAGAAGAGGCCGGCACCCCCTTACATCTTATGGTGCAAAGATCAGTGGAACGAGGTAGATTAAAAAACTGCTGATAGTTCTTGATTACGATGAAGATTAATATTAAATTGTTAAATAACAACTTCTGAAATTCACATTTGTGGCTTTGTGTCCTCCGATGCAGATCAAGAAGGAGAATCCAGAGGCAGATTTCAAGGAAACCTCAAACATTTTGGGGGCTAAATGGAAGACTATTTCAGCAGAGGAGAAGAAGCCATATGAGGAGAAGTACCAAGCTGAAAAAGAAACCTATTTGCGAATCACTTCTAAAGAGAAGCGTGAGAGTGAGGCCATGAAGTTGTTAGAAGAAGAGCAGAAGCAGAAGACGGCTATGGAGCTGCTTGAGCAATACCTTCAATTCAAAGAGGAAGCAGAGAAGGAGAACAAGAAAAAGAAGTAAGAACCATATTTGCTCTGTGTTAGCTTAAAAACACTTGGGAAATTTTCTAGTGCATTACTAATGTTCGATAAAATGCCCTTTAGGAAAGAGAAAGATCCATTGAAGCCAAAACAGCCCATGTCTGCATTCTTTCTCTTCTCAAATGAGAGGCGTGCATCTCTTGTTGCTGAAAACAAGAATGTTGTTGAGGTTGTTAGATTAACAGCTTTTCGAATTGGGATTTCTCTGTGTTTGTCAATGGTAGAATTAATTTGCTTTTGTAGTCTAATTTTGTCCACTGTTTTCCTCATTCAGCTAGCAAAGATAGCAGGAGAGGAGTGGAAGAACATGACAGAGGAGCAGAAAGGTCCTTACGAAGAGGTGAGGATTCATTGAAGAAAACACTCCAAAAATGAAATATTATTCACCAAATTTTCATTCAAGATCAATATTCAATACTAACTCTTGAACGTATGCAGATGGCAAAGAAGAACAAGGAAAAATACATGCAGGAAATGGAAATTTACGAGCAGAAAAAGGAGGAGGAAGCAGCAATTCTGAAGAAAGAAGAGGAAGAGCAAATGAAGGTTCAGAAACATGAGGCTTTACTATTGCTAAAAAAGAAAGAAAAAACCGAGACTATTATAAAGAAATCGAAGGAGGAGCGCCAGAAGAAGAAGAAGGAAGGGAAAAATCCTGTCGATCCTAACAAGCCTAAGAAGCCTGCATCCTCCTACATCTTGTTCAGGTTCAACAATAACAAAACACCCCTTCATTAACCAGAAGAAATGGAATTGGAGAATTTCATTTACTTAACTTGATTATTGTGTTATTTACAGTAAAGAAGCAAGGAAAAGTGTAATGGAGGAGAAGCCTGGAGTTAGCAACTCTACAGTGAATGCACTGATATCAGTGAAATGGAAGGTTTGATGGACTTTTGATTCAAATATTTCTTCTGAGAAAAATTTCATTTCTGGGTTATGTTTCTGATAAATGATTGGTTCCGTTCTTGTGATTTGGTTTTGGGGTTAATAGGAACTAAGTGAAGAGGAGAGAAAAATATGGAATGACAAAGCTGCAGAAGCCATGGAAGGTTACAAGAAGGAAGTTGAGGAGTACAACAAAAGTGTTGCTGAAATGAAAGGTGATGATGATGATCAAGAGAAGAGTTAGTAGATTAGTTTTTCTTCGCTGTTCAAGTGTTGTTTGAACAGTCCTTAACAATGACTGCTTTTGATTAGTCGCTGCTAATCTTGGTTCTCTTTTCCCGAATGTATCGCTTAAATTCTAATGAGAAACCTCTGATTCTATAACCCAGTGGTCAATATATATATATTTGGAATACACTCAGAGGGATTAAATTTACTTCAAAACTTATCTCAATTAGCCTAATTTAATTCTTTTTTAAGCGAAGTGTTCGATCTTAGGACTGTTGGAGCATATTTTTACCATTTACACATTAACTTTACGAATAAAAAGAAAAGCACTAAATCATTATTTATTTCTCCTTTTTGGGATAAATTTGTTCGTTTATGTAAATGATTATTTCTTTCATTTGACCTTTTCTATCATTATTATTAATATATAATTATACCAATGAAGTTGACAAAGGTTATCTTTAATATGTTGATTAAATATTACATGCTTAATTGGTCGTAGATTATAAAATTTTATTTTTGATATCATTTTATTTTCTGTTATTAAAACTAACTTATGTCACTTTTTATATTATAATATAATTTTAGTTAATTTTAATACATATAACTAACCCTCAAAATAGTTAAATCATAAGCTGTCATTCTTTCTTCTCCCATTCGATTTTTATTTTCCTCTTTTCGGTCTTTTTCTCTCTTTTTATTCCACAATTTTTAAAAAAAACTTTTTTAAAAATTCAATACCAAATAAAAAATAGTCAAATTTAAATGATATTTACCAAATAGTTATTGAAAAAATTGTTTAGATTTTGAAAGTTCAAATTTAAACTATAGTTTTTCAAAAAATTGTCAAAATTGTTCTATAATTGTTTTGTGTTTTTGAAAGATCCTATAATTTTCTTCGTATTGATTTGTTGAATACAAAAGTTTTAATTTCTAACAAATTATACACATTTTCTTTTAAATTCAAGCGTGGGTGAATTAATCATATTTACTAACCTATGTTTTGGTAAACACTATTTGTTATTGAAATAATAAATACATGTTTAAAGAAAAAGAGAGAATAGTTTTCAAACTTGCGCTGGCTAGAAAAGTGTATACAAAAACTGAGAATTTTATTCTTAGAGAATAAAGTAAATTGTAGTTTATAGATTTTGAGTTGTTCCATTTTATTTTATATATTGTATTTGTCCAATTTAAGAATATTTTTCTTTAACTAATATTAAATTTTGTTCATGTTTCTTTGATATGGTTTTGAACGTAGAAAATTAAACAAACTTATTTATAAATATAACAAAATTTTATTTGTTATTTGTATAGTATATATATATATATATGCTAATTTTATTTAAAACATTATTTTGTTTATATTTTATCTATTTTTTTAAAAATAAATTGAAAGTGAATTATTTTTTAAAATAATAGTAAATTAATTACATGGATTAATTTATAATTTTATTGAAAATAAGAAACTAAAATTAGACAAATAAAACATTAATATATTTAGTTTTAGATTAATAAAAAAAACTAAAATGATTATTTAGTAAAACCTAAAATGGAATACAGACATGTGAGGCATCTCATTCTTTGAAAGTGAAAAGTTTTGGATCTCTGCCCTTTCATAATGTTTTTCTTAAATAACTTTTTTAAAAAATCCTAAATTTAAAATATATTTTCTTAAAGTGTTACAAAAATATTTTAATAGGAAATGCAGGAATATGTTTAGTTGATTAAATATTCAAAAATCCAACTAAATATGGTTTTGTTTTAATCTCAATAACTCAAAAAGTATTCTCAATTCGATTCTAAAATATATTTGAGTATATAATTAAAATACTTTCATAGTTAAAAAAAAAAAAACTCTATAAATTACCAAATTATGATTTAGATAAATTAATCATGATAGTGTTGTTCTTATCTTCTAAAGTACTATTTTAGTATACAATAAAGATTTAGGGATTCGAATCACCTACTTCGATATTAATATGTATAAATTTTAATCAAACTATGTTATATTTGACATATACCTATACCTACTTGTGTATATACTTATCTAAAACATATCTAAATATCTATATTTTAATAGAGATCCGATAGCTACTTAAAGCTAATAAAATACTATACATCATTAGTTTCATGGTCACTACGTTGAGCTTATAAGCACACATTTCGTTTTTTTTGTCATGTGCACCCTTAATATGCAATTTTTTCTATTTTCAATATTTAACCACAAGCAAGCGTTTTCTAATTCTCAAAATTCAAAGATTTAAGAAACTCAAAATATCGTATCGTGCTTTGTAGCTTTATATCTACGAATATCAAAGAAAGAAAGAATCGTTGTCGTTTACTAATATGAATTTATTTAAGGAGTAAAAAGTGACATAATGGGTAAAATATTTAACAAAATCAAACTTAGTAGATATTTGTTATTAGTTTTTTTTTTTTTTTTTGTGATGGGTAAATAGTTTAAATTTTGTTCTAAATGTTTTGTTTTAAACTAAGTATGAAATTAGGTAGATAATAAAATTTATCCAAATGAAAGTGACAACTAATATTTGTTTTAATTATTAGGAAACCGTTATGAAAATAGAAAAAGAAGATTGGTGAATTAAGGTTTGAGGGATTGAGTAAGTAATCAAACCTGACCAAAAACAAGTAATTTTTTTTCTTCAACTAATAAATAATCAACACAACTGTTTTGAAGAAAATATATATTAGAGTTGAAATAAGAGTTTTGTAGTTTAAAATAATTTTAATTGAAATTAAGTATATAAGGAATATAAAATAAAAGAGTGTTTTTTGGTTCTAAATATGAATATATATCTAATTTGAATGGGTGCAGAAATAACATTGAATCATGAATTTTGAAATCTCTTTGGAAAAGATAAAACGTGTTAATAAATGACAAGCCAAAAAAGAAAAAAAGGAAACGTAAAAAAATAATGTGATTGACTTATTCCATCTTTAAATACGAATGCCAACTCCGGCACTTTCATTTTCAGTTTCACCTCGCTTTCTCCACTCGCCCTGGATTCCCCCGCCTCTCGACGGTAACATTTGCGATGGTGAATCAGCCTCCCATCACCCACGACCTATTCACCGACACCGAACGCCAAAACGACGCCGGAGCAGCATTCGTCCTCCAATCCAAAGGTAACTTCACCAAAAGGACAGATTAGTTTCACCATCGTCTCTGTTTTCAGACTTATTTCTTCGATTCTCTGAAAAATCGTAAACAGACTAATTTTATCGTAAATCGATCGATTAAGTTTCTTTTGACTGACGATTAAACAGGGGAATGGTGGCATGCTGGATTCCATTTGACGACGGCGATTGTCGGACCGACGATTCTAACGCTGCCGTACGCGTTCAGAGGATTAGGTTGGGGATTAGGGTTTTTCTGCTTGACGATCATGGCGGTTGTGACTTTCTATTCGTATTTTCTCATGTCGAAGGTTTTAGATCACTGCGAAAAAGCCGGCCGCCGCCACATCCGATTCCGGGAACTCGCCGCCGACGTGTTGGGTAACTTTTTTTTTCTTCTTTTTAATAATTGATTAATTCCTCCATTGCATTTTCTGGCCAAAGCATCATTTGTTTAATATAATTTTACTTAAAACCATATTAAGAAAATTAGGTTGAATTATGTGATGCGAAATTAACTGCTTTAAAAACGTAAAAGACTAAAAAAGTTGCAAACACATCAATATTTGTTTTCATATTTACTTGTGGAAAGTGGAAAGTAATGATGCTAAAGTGAAAGCTACACATATGTATATTATACAATAGCTTAGTCTACATGTTATATAATAATAAACTTATGGCATATTGAGTTTAATTCTGTCCATATTTCCTTTTATATGTATATATATATAAATTAAATATCATTTTCATCCAAAGTTTATTTAAGAGAAATTTTTAAAAATAGTAGATATGTTACGATGATAGAAGAATATTAAGGATAGAATTCAAAATTTTGTTATAACTTAGTAAATATTTTAATGTATTTTGTCATTTTATAAAGAAGATCTTTTAAATATATATGTCATGGTGTCACATTTACCACGAAATGTTAGTTTTTTATACAATGTTAGTTTTTTATAGATTTGTATTTATTTATTTTGAGATTGATATGTTGGATTTTTGTTGGTGAATGTTGTCCCACTTATTTTTTTTCTAATATGTTCTCCATTTAAAAATAATGTATACAATAATAATAAATCATCTTAATATTTTTCTCCTAATTTTTACTAATCACTCAATGTTTTTTCTAGAACAATTACATAGTAAATTTTATTTTTTAAGATTTATGTAGTCTGGATGAAGATATTAATTAAAAAAATTGTGATAGCCTTCTTCTCGCGTTTAGTGTAAAAAATAATTGTCAAATACCTGAAAACAAGTTCAGTTTGATACTTTTTATTTTCAGTTTAACAACAAATAAAATTTCAAAATTTTTAGAGAATAAACATATGAACACTTTGAAAGTTGAAAAGGGTACCAACTAGGTTTTGTCGTAGTATCATAAATTGAGTTGAAATGGAAGAGTGTTTGAAAGACATGTTATTATTTGAACGTTGAATATCAAAGTTATATTTATATATTTGGAAAAGGGATGAGGTTTGGTGGGTAAAAAGAGAGAGAGACATTAATCCACGCGGAAATGCATACTCCATATATAAGCTTTTTATGCATATAATACACCACATTTAATACCATAATGATTGGGGTTGTAAGTGTTCCCACCCCTAAATAGTGGTTAGCTTTCTTGGTCGGAGTTGATTTTTTCTTTAATGAAATTGTCACCTAATCTCAACTATGAAGTACTACAAATTGATCATTGGCTTTGGTTGAGTAGATCGATCAATTTAGTTTGGTTTGGACTTTTGAAAATTTTTAAAAATATTTTTAATTTGAATTTTTGTAATTCAAATTCACACCCACTAAACCCTTCTTATTCTTATGCATATACAAAATTCCAAATAAATATATTTTAGTATATGGTTCACAAACAAATCTCACACATTTACATTTGTCTCTTTCTTGTAGGCAGCCCCCCTATAGACCTGATTTATTATATTTTTAACACCTAACCTCATACTATACCTACTGTTTATAGTGTCTCAAGAGAGGGAAAAAAGGGCCTACTATTTAATAGCTCTATGTCTCCCTTTTCTCCAAACATGTACCTTTTAGAAATTATATATAACTTATTTTTCCTTCCTTTATAATACACTATTTTTCATTAGCTAGTTTTGAAATGTTTGATTTTTAATTTTGTCAATGTATTTTGATTTTTTATTCAATTATTAGGAGTGTGCTTTTATAATTAGAGATTTTCATTTAATTCGTGGAGACCCACTTTGAATGTGGATAGAAATCAAGAATGGGAAGGGAATGGGGAGAGATTTCTCCTTCTCTCGGCTAAATGGTGATATGTCAATGAACTAGGCCTCTGATTCTAACCACGTGACATTTCGATACCTTGCCTTGCTCCACTTTTGTGCCCTTTATGTTTATAAATGTTGGTAATATTTAAGTTGGTGATAATGTTGTAGTATTGAAATTTTAACATTTTAGAAATTAGGACTTCTAAATTATATTTTTCGCTTGGGATAATTTTTTTTTATTAGAAAAGTTTTAATTTATTTTATTTAAATCAAATCTATATTGAAAATAATCCATTTAAACATATATAAAAAATCAATTTAGTTGAGATTAAATTAATAAAGAATGAAAATTTTTCTCCATGCAAGAATCCTCAATCCCTGTGAAACTAAACTAAAAATTTTGTGGAGATGGAAATTGAAATTGATTAAAGAGAGATCTCTATACAAAATATAATACAGTCTCTCTACTTTATTTTTAAAATTTCAACAATACAAAAGTGAAGAGTAGAACCATCAAGTTTAATGTGCTTTGGTACATCTCTTTGCTTTACTGTATAGATTATATGCATATGTATGTATGTCAATATTAGTCTCATCAAATAAATAAATTGCATTACTTTAACTTAATAAAAATTGAAGTTGAGGGCTCAATCATTACATTTTGAAAGAATAAAAGGATAAAGTGTGAAAACTTAAAATTTGCGAAGTATTGTCATGTGAGCTAAAGTAAAGAAACCACTAATTGAATGATAGTTGAATAATTTGGATAATAGTTTTTTAATTAGTTATATATATGTTTATATACTAAGGTGTATCATTATGTTTTTATATCTTAATTTTATAAAGATAATTTATATGAAAAACATGAAAATTGATATTACTATAAAATTGAAATATAATTTTGAGGACAGGATCTGGATGGATGTTTTACTTTGTAATATTTATTCAAACGGCAATCAATACTGGAGTTGGAATTGGAGCAATCTTACTTGCAGGACAATGCCTTGAGGTCTCTGATATATCTCTCCATCTCTATTATCTTTTATTGCTCTCGACAATACTTCATCATCATGCTCATGGTATCAAATCAAATCAAATCTCATTTTTATTTCTTACAAGCTTCACCCACTGATTTTGACAATAATAATAATGATGGTTGTTATCATAATGTTGCTTTAATATAATTGACAATTAGTGTGAAATGTTGACCCAATGAGAACATGGGCATTGGAGTTTTCTTCCTTTTTCTTTCCTTCACTTTTTTCTGTTGGACCATTTCTGAGTTTAATTGACTAGCATTGTTGTACATTCTAATGTCTTGAATTTTTTATTTCACACTTCAAATGTTATAGTTTGACATTCAAACTTTATTTTGTTGATTAAAAAATGTAGTTAACATTCGGAATGAATCACGTAAATTAATGTATTGATTTTTTTATTGTTGTTTTTTATTTTTTACTTATTGATTTCGTTTTTATATCATAAGACTATGTATCTTTTGAAAGACCGTGAAGTTTTTCTATCTTTTCAAGGTGAAAGAAGAGAATAGAAGAAAGAAAAATTGATGTGGTTTTGTTGTGTACTTAAATGAACAGATACTATATTCAAGCCTTAATCCAAATGGATCGATGAAACTGTATGAGTTCATAGCAATTGTAACAGGAGTGATGATCATTTTGTCTCAGCTTCCGACTTTTCACTCTCTTAGACATGTCAATCTGGGTTCTCTCCTTCTCAGCCTGGGCTACGCTTTTCTTGTTGTTGCTGCTTGTATTATTGCAGGTATACTTCTTAATTTTTAGTCGAGATGTGCATAAAAACCGATAAGACACAGTATAGACTATCGCTTTAATTTTTGTTTGATATTGAATGAAGCAAGGAGTAAAGAGGCTCCAACAAGGGAATACACATTAGAATCATCGCCAAAATCAAGAACGTTCAGTGCATTCACATCCATCTCCATTTTAGCAGCCATTTTCGGGAACGGAATCCTCCCTGAAATTCAAGTAAAATAAGTATATATTTAAAATATGCGAGAGCCTAATTATTTAATCTAAATCTAATAGTGAATAAGATTTAGATTTAAAAGATTTGGTTTGGCAATAATTTGTGAACAGGCAACTCTAGCTCCTCCGGCAAGTGGGAAGATGGTGAAAGGACTTATAATGTGTTATAGTGTGATATTTGTAACATTCTATGCAATTGCTGGGTCAGGATATTGGGTATTTGGAAACAAGGCCACATCCAATATTCTTCAAAGCTTGCTGCCGGACAGTGGCCCTTCACTGGCTCCTACTTGGATTTTGGGCCTTGCTGTCATCTTTGTTCTTCTTCAACTCCTCGCCATTGGCTTGGTTAGTTCACTCCTCTCTCTCTCTCATCATTCTTCTATCTACCATCCATGCTTCTTTCTAAAGAAATACATACCTTTTTCCCTTTCTAGGTTTTGGGTCTTCAGAGTTTTAAAAGGTTATACACTTAGTTCTCAACTTTACCATTTTAGTTTAGTGTATGAATTTCAAAATGCGTAATTTTACACTTGAAAATTTGAATTTTTTTATTGATTTATATATTTTTAGATAAAATTTTTTTATCAAATAATTTAAAATAATTAGAATTGTTTTTTGAATTATTTTTAAATATAGCAAAATGAATTATTTATCGGATATAATATTCTATACTCATAAATATTTATGAGCAATGGCCATAAATAGTTTTACTTAGCTTTTACTATTTATTTCACTATTAAAATTAAATTTAAAACTTTGACTTTATAGTTATTTTAATAAATACACATTTCATTTACTTACAATCTTCAAATTAAACATGAAGACTAGCCTAACTCAAATCTCAACCGTAAAATTTAATATTTTAAATTTAAAAAGACTAGACTGAAACAAAAAAAATTAAAGACTAAATAATGTGTAGCATTTTTAAATCTATAAACCAAATAAAAACAAAGAAGTAAAATATAAGGATCATTTGTACTAGTTTTATCCTATACTTAGATCAGTGGTGCTATCTCAATTGAAACTAGACAAATAGAATTCTTAAGTGCTTTTCACATTTTTCGTGAACTATTAATACAAAATTGATAGGATTTTAAAAAAACAACATTAGACCAGCTACATTTTTTTAAAATTCATCTTCATCAATATAACATTATTATTTTAGATGTGGTGATAAAAACAATAAATAAAGGCAATATGAAAATTTGTATGCAGGTGTATTCACAAGTAGCATATGAGATAATGGAGAAGCAATCAGCAGATGTAAAGAAAGGAATGTTTTCAAAAAGAAATCTAATTCCAAGGCTCATCCTTCGTACATTATATATGATAATGTGTGGTTTCTTTGCTGCAATGCTTCCTTTCTTTGGTGACATTAGTGCTGTGGTGGGAGCTATTGGCTTCATTCCTCTTGATTTCATCTTACCAATGCTTCTCTACAACATCACTCACAACCCTCCTAAATCTTCCCTCACCTACTCCATCAATCTCGCCATCATTTTCGTCTTCTCCGGAGTTGGTCTTATGGGCGCTTTCTCTTCTATTAGAAAACTCGTTCTTGATGCCCAACAGTTCAAGCTCTTCAGCAATGATGTCGTTGATTAAACATTTGCATCTTAGCTAGGTAACATATCATTATTGTTACAATCCATCTCTACTGTGTGATTTTTGCCAAAATAAATCGTGTCTTTTGATCTCCTTAAAACAGGGTGAGGATTTTTCACTTTAGATAAAACTTGATTGTATGTAAACCAAAGGGATGGAAAATATCTTGATTTGTTGTTGTACATTAGAAAAGGGGTGAGGAAGTTTAGAATTGTGACAAGTTATTAGGTGAAGGAAATGACGTGAATGGATAGAGAGAATATATAATTGTAATTATGATCTATTTATTTTGTTAATGTGTATTCAACAAGGTCATTTGAATGCAAAGATTTTTTCTTATTCAATTGTTAACATCACTTTTGCAAGTATTGCAAAGCGTGTGAAAATAAAATCAACCAAAAATATCTATATCATAAAACAAATTAATTCTCCCATTTCAAAACCTAAACTTAAAAAGTTAAGGCTACAACTTGAAAAAAATAGTTTATCGAATATTGTGGTTGTATTAAATTTGTGGTTGTAAATAAATGACATCAAAAAGTGATTACAATTAACATTTTAAAACTGGACTAAAATAAACTAAATTAAAATAATATTAATGCAAATTACACCTAAAAAATCTAAGTCTAAGGAAGGGTGTGTTTTTCTTTTTGTAAAGGGTTGGTGAAAAAGTAATTAATGTAGGAAGTTGGATTATTAAAGACGTAATAATAATATGGTTAAAGTTAAAGGGATAATGTTAGAAAAAATGGGGATAAACATTTAATCAGAAAGTCCCAAAAATTGAGGATTGGGTTTGTGTATTGAAAAATGAAGTTTTACCTAATACCAAACCTTATCTTAATGAGTTTTTAAGATAACAAAATACAACTAATATACATATATATTCACATGAATTTGTCTCTTCTTATGATACTTCCAAATATCCCTTCCTTAAATTAACTTATTTCTATCAAATACGTTCAAAATTAGCTTAATTAACTCAACTATAATTGACATAATTTTCTTCTCCACAAATCCAAAGTTCAACTTATCTTTATACAATTGTCCGTACTAAAAAAATTGCCACATAATATGATTTATAAATCATTATATATATAATTGGAAAAACTATGTTGGTGTTAGGCTTGTTTTCTTAAAATTAGTTAAATTGTTAGGCGAATTAAAAAAAAAACTACTTTATTTATTTATTTATATATATTTCAATTTATAGTTTCTTTTAAAAAGTAAATAATGAAAATGAAAAAAACTTTAAGTAAATTAGGGTTTAGAAATTTAATGTCTTAAAATTGAAATTCGAAAAACAAATGGTTATTATACATCTTTAAGAGCAAAAGATGGGTTAAGAGTGGAGTGAAGTATAACGGTGAATGTGTGAAATTTATTCTTATATATATATTTATATATTAAAAATTCAACAACTTTCATCACATCATTATTTGAAGATTAAATGCAACTATGATTAATATTCAAGTCAAAGCAACACAAATTTCAGCAATAGATATATGATATATTCAACCTCATTTCCAAATCCTTACGTTATAATTTTTCCATAAAATAATCATTCCCATGGTAATAAGAATCCTAAGTTATTTCCAAATTCAAACCAAATTTAAAGAAAATCACATATTTCTTATCATAATCTATTAGTAAATTTGTATGCAACAAATTGTTGACAACAATTTTGATTGGAAAAAGCACAATCATAAAAACCACATCTTTCTAATTTATATGGACACAAAGCTATGGTTTTAGATTCTTGTTGATTTCATCAACTTGTACATATATAAAACAACCTCTTTTCAATTAATTTTTTAGTTCACAGAATAACTAATTGTTTTTTTCTAACATTTTCAATTAAACATACATGTATTGTGAGAAAAATAAATAAATAAATATATATATATATATAGAAAAGAGTTAATTTATTAATTTATCAAATTAGTTTAAAAAGTTAGTAAAATGATTTTGGTTAATTTATTAGTTTTTGAACTAATTATAAACAAACTATTTAGTTAGAATAGTATTTGAAGTGTGTCCAACCTTTAGCTTCTTATGGTTAAAAATAGCTTATTTTAGGGAAAATAAGTTTTAAATGAAAAGAAAAACCATAAATATTGCAATAAAAGTAGGGATTAAGATGAATTAATGAGTAAGATATGTAGAAGAGAAGTTTATACATATGGCTATTATAGCATGGCCGTGAACTATAATGAAAAGTGCCCTTCTTTTTTACTTCTGCTTTTAAACCCATTTCCCTTTCAAACTTCACCAACCAATTTCCCACACATAATTAATTATATACATCAAATTCATAAAGAGAGAGTTTCCTCTTTCTTATTATTTCTCTCCAAAAACAACAATGGAAAAAAATGTTTATCAAATTACCAAAGAAAATCACAAGCCCAACTCTCGTTTGTGGGACTGTGAAAGCTCTCTCTATGATTCCTTTGAGCTCAATTCCTTCAGACGACATCTTGACTCCGCCATAGCATCACGAACTTTCTCCATGCCTCATTTATCCACCTCCTCCGACGACGACCACCACCAAGCTTCACTCCCGACCCCACCACCGCCCCGCCCTTGTGTCCCAATGACGACGCCTATGTCCAAGGCTTCTTCCAAGTTCTCTCGGTCCTTCTCCAAGATTCTCCGCTCTCTTTTCCGACCTAAACCTAATTCCAATACCCCGATTTTTCGTGCTCAAGATCAACCTAGAGATGGATTTTATGTTTTTTATGAAGTTGGGTCTCTCTCAACCATTCCCGAAGTCCCTGAGGCCGACCTTGGAGCCGGTCTTTCGCCGGAGATTAGCTCTTTGGTGAAGAAGACAGCTTCTGGGAGGTTCACGCCCAACTCCATTGGCATCTCATGTGTTCTTTGAATATTTTGAATATGTTGTTTCTTTTTTCATATCTACGTTAATTAAACCCTATATATTTATCAATCATATATATATACACATATAGTTAGGTTTATTAGAGATTAATATGGTTTTAATATGTGTATAATTATTGTGTTCATATGTACTCCTAAGCTTTTTTGTTTTCTTGTAATCTTTTCCTTTTTAATGTTTAGGGATTATATAACTTTTGCAGCTTAAGCTTTGCTGAAGTTTAATTTAAATTCTCATCTACTTTTTTTAAGAAAAAATAATTTTGCTATCCTTTTTGTTCCAAAATAATCTCTTTTCAATTATATACATATGTGCACAATCTGTCTCTCTGTTTATTGACGTATAAATAATTAAGTAAGGTTTAATTTTTGAGAAATATATATTTGAAGTTAATCTAGCTCCCATTTTATATTATTAATTATTTCCTTTGAGTGACATTTATTTCAGTAATATATGATTTCTACTTAGACTATTTGAATCCTTGTAAGTATAATTAATTAGTTAACCAATTAATTTTCTTTTATTTGAATTGTTATTATATTCACATTCAAATGGAGAGTTCGGTAAGGTGATTTCATGAAGAATCAAGTTGAAATTAAGAAATATTAATAATCTACATCAAGTTTAATTTACTTGCATTCTCAATTTGATTAGCCAAATTAGAGATTAAATTAATTGAGATCAATTTGAACTTAATTAATTCAATTTTAATACCACTGCTTACTTTCAATTACATCATCTGGTGTTCTACTTTAATCTATAAACTTTTCATTTTTCTTGGTCGTATTCTCTACTATGCCACCAAAATTTAAAAAGACTCTTTCAACTTGTAATTATACTTAACTAATGTTAAAAATAAACAATTGAAATGATGTCCGTCCGATACACAATGCACACTACACGTCATAATTAGGAAGAAGCTATTACGAACGTTATATAATATAGTTTAGATATTTTTATTGTTTTACAAGGTTGTAATATATGTTAAACCGCTTGACGCGTTAAGACATACTGATAGTCTTGAAGTTCAAAAGTTCAACCACCTCTCCGACTCCTCCCTTATTGTCAAAAAGAAAAAGAGTTAAACGATATGATCGTCATCTTTATGTTTTTGTTTCTTTTAACTAAACAAACAAAAAGAAAAATATAAACCTAGAAGGTATACTAAAGTTATCTATTCTCGATATACAACAATTGAAGTAGCGATTACACGTAGAAATGTTTATCATTTTTTTACAGAGTTAATTTCACGTAGACAATTTATTAGTACGACGAAGTGGTTATCAATCAAATTATTTATTATTTATATGTACCTTTTTTGACCGATCAAATTATTCATTAGGAAGGAAAACCCACGCGTCCTATCTCATAGAGATCAATACAAATATCTCTAATTATTTCACATCTTGTTGTATTGATTGTTTATTTACCTATCTATCTTCAACTAATAAAATAGGTTTCATATGTTAAGATTTAGTAAAATTTATATTGCCTTACAATAATGCTTAATTTGACAAACAAAATAGAGATGTTAAGATCAAAATACATTGTTAAAAGTAAATATATACTTCCACTAGTTGTGTTCATGCATGTGTATTAGTGACTAAGACTAAAAAAATATGTGTTCAAGTCTCTTCCTTTGGTACTTAAAAATTGGTCAAAATACGATTATAAAAAACCTAGTTCATCACTAATTAATTGACATTAAAAATATTTTACGCTAAATCTATATTTATAGTAAAATATAGAATATTTGATAAAATATTTATTTATTTATAAATGGTAAATTATTTAAACTTTTTCGATTTATAACCTGAATAAATATTTGGTTGTTTGTTATAGTTAGGAGAATTAATGTGCAGAGACTAAAACATAAATTTATTTTATAAATATTTTAGTTGATTTTGATTGAAGAATAGAGCAAAGGGATTTTAGGATGTTTGAAAATTCTCCAAAAGTTTTATGGAAAAGATAATTTTTTTTTTTGTTGATTTGGATTTATTAAATATAGTAAAGTATGAGACAGATATATTAAAAATATGTGTATTTTCGTAATTTAAAATAATTTTAGTGAAAAAGAAGAATGCGGCACAAAACCCTGAAGTAAGAAGGAGAAGTGCGATTTTTGTAGCAGGTGAAGGCGCGAACAAAGAATTGAGAGTTTCCACAATGGAGAAGGCTATGGCGACCTTTCACAAAGGCACCCTCTGTTCAGCTTGGAACTACTCCTCCACCAGATTAGCCACCGCTTCTTCCGACGGAACCCTCGTCATCTTTGATTCTCCCCACCCTTCTTCTTCCTCCACCTCCTTTACTCCCACCTCAAACTTCAAGGTTCTTTTACTTCCATTTCTCTCAATTTAACTTCATCATCTTACCTCAACTTTACTGTTGCTTACACATAATCTCACCTTTCTAAATGCCATGTGTTCTTGAGTCAAGAGAGAGGGGATATTAAATCATGTCTTTTAAGAGGACATGTTTCGTGTCCAGTGATATATTATGGGCTTTTTTTTCTTCTTCTTCTTCTGAATTTTCTTAAATTAATACGAAGATCATTCAATGAATTTATAACCTTGAAATCTTATCTATTTTCTTTCTTTTATTTTCCCCCCTGAGGGGGTGATCCATCTTTGTAGGCGCACGAGGTTGCAATTACCAAGATTGTTTGGGTACCTCCGGAGTATGGTGATTCTGTTGCGTGCATATGTTCAGATGGAACTTCATCATTGTGGGAGGAGGTTGTTGAAGGTGGTAACCGTTTGGTTTTTGAGGACCCTGGGTCCTCTCAAATTTTATTGTTGCATTAGTTTTGCCTATTTCTTTCATCCTATCTTCCCCTTCTCTTGGCCAATGAGTATGGTACATAGACCTTTATTTTACTGAAATTCTTCAAGTGTTCTAATCACCTCTGTAAATTCATTACCTTTTTCTGCTTTGTAGATGCCCAGCCCCTACAGTGGAAGCTATGCAAACTCTTCAAAAGTAATTCATCTCAAATCCTAGACTTGCAATTTGGAAATTCCTCCTCTGGTCTGAAAATGGTAAATTCTGTTGCTTCTTCTCATTCCCTTTCTGGATGTATATCCCAGAGTGCTGTTACAGATGAATGATGCCTGTGCTTTCTATTTGGCAAGCCCTATTGATTTTTAATGCATACAATTACTTCATTCTTGTTGACGTCAAAACATAACATATCATCATTTCTCCCTCCATGATTACAAGGATTTATTTGAATATAAATATGATAGTAGAATTAACAGTGATACACTTATGATGGTTCAAATATTTTCTTGTTGTTTCATTCTCTTTACATTTTTATTTTGCGTTCATGATAGCTTATTTATCATTAAAAATACCCTTTACATTTTCCCCTTTCAGATTGCTGCATTTTCAGATGGTTATATAAAAGTTTATGAGCTTATGGATCCTTT
The DNA here is from genome assembly GCF_000004075.3 of Cucumis sativus. NCBI lineage: Eukaryota > Viridiplantae > Streptophyta > Magnoliopsida > Cucurbitales > Cucurbitaceae > Cucumis > Cucumis sativus. The sequence continues at coordinate 4,324,019 of NC_026658.2, forward strand.
GAATTTGAAGAACTGGCAACTTCAGGTGATCAGTCTTCTAATATTTTTTCAAATTGTCTAATTTTATTTGGCTGCCAAAGTTATTGTTAGAATAAATTATTCCTGTGTGATTGGCCCTTGAGGACATCCAATAAAAATGGAACTTGTTCCTGTATGATCTTACAATCTGAAGAAATATATCTAGTAATCCTTTTTGTCAGACTTCAATCAATAGATTTCTTCTTTAATAATAAAGGAAACTGAATTTTTGATTTCCTTTAATTAAAAACTATCTATGTTTTTAACCTACTGATGAATCGAATCACTTCACAGCTATATTCCAATGTTCTAATGTATCTCCCTTCTGTAAATTCCACAATGTATTACTGCATAATTAGATATGGATATTTGTGCACTTTTTTTGGTGAATTGTCCATTATTTGCTGTACTACTGTTATGTCAGAACCCTCATCAGTCAACAGTATTACCAACTATTCTTGGGGAATCACCTGAATTTTTATGTGAAAAACTTTTCAGTTTTCATTTTGTTGTTTTGAAGATTGTGTTTAGAGAATTTGGAGGTTTGGAATATTTTGTAAAGTCAAACTTGTCCTCGTTCTTCATCTTCCCTCCCTCGTCACTTTATGTCTCTTTATAAAAAGGAAAAAGAAGTGAGAGAAAAGTGTGGTGTGCATGTGCCCATGAACTCTTCTGAAGGAAGTATTTATTTTTGGTCCTTTACCTTCTCTGTGGCCTTTTTATTGACATTTGAAGTGTCTAAAAGAGAAACGGTCATGAATGGTTGGGAACTTTTATGGCATTCATCTAGAAGCCCAGATGGGCAAACATCTGCAGGGCGCTGAGTTTTAGGCTGAATTTCATTCCAAGTAAACAATGAGCTATTAAATATTTTGACTCCTATTCTCTACTTTGGTTCAGGCTGAATTTCAGAATGTTATTGATTCCATTTCTACAGTCAGGAAATCTTCTTGTTCATCTGCAAGTATATCATGGAATCCTCATCGAGGGGAGCAGCAATCAAGCTTTGTTATTGCTTTTAGTTCCAATACACCGCAGCTTAATTCGGCCAAGGTATTCCTAGTTTTTCATATCTTATCACTGCAATCAAAATTGTGATGCATCTAGGTGTTCGCAGCTTGCTGGAAGTCTTCCATGATTGCATTAACCATAAAAATTGCACACTACAGTTAAATGTCATTTTTCCTGCACAGGTTTGGGAATTTGATCAGGCTCATCACAGATGGCTTCCTGTGGCAGAGTTGGCTTTGACTGCTGAGAAAGGTGATGAGGTTTATGCTGTCGCGTGGGCACAAAATATTGGAAGGTAATGAACTAATTTCTAAAGGAACTACCTATGCTAGGTGTATGTGTGGCGTGTTTATAACTTTTAGAACACACAAAATTCAGCAAATAATTATATCCCCATATAACTTTACACTTTCTTTTAACAAATCTAATAAACTATTTTGTTAAGTGCTAACTAATACTAGAACACTAGACAGAAAATTGCCTGGGGAATTTAAACGAGTTCCTTTAATTGGCAATATCAAGAAAATGAACTTCATTCAACGTCACAACTTTTTCTAAGAAAGCTTGAAAGGGAGACTTCAAAATGCAATTCTTTCCAAATTTCTTTTTTAATTCTTGATGATATACCCTGAAGATTTTGATTTTCTCCATTTGAAGCTCCTGGGAAATTCCTTTGATAGCATTTCTCCATAGGATGGATATGTGCTCAAAAGCCAAGGTGCTAACCAGGGGAAATGATATATTATGTTGAACTCTTGCTATAAAATGGCTAAGATTTATAGGAGCAGTGGAGGAATAGGTTGTTTGACTTACCCCATTTTCTTTTCACAAAGACAATCCATACTTGGAAAAAGGTGATGTTTGGGAAGCATTCTATGCTTATACGAGTACATCAGACGACTTTTTCAACCAGCAGCAATTTCCAAAAGGAATATATGATCTTCAGAGATACAAAGAGCCAAATACATTTGACAATGTACTGACTTATACTATGCATTCTATTTCTTACAGTTAGGAAAAATAGAACAGACAAATCTCCAAATTCTTTATCATATAAAGGTCCCATTTGACCCGAGTTCAGATGTAGGTCTCAACATCCATGGTATTGACATTACCCTTTCTTTCAAGAACTAAAAGAGTATCTGAACAGTAAATTTAGAGGCTTTTCCTCCGAGCCAACTCATAGTCTAGAGAGTGTTCCCTTGCAGTCCTTTAATTTCTTTACACGTCACAAACTTCCTGGTGCTATTCCTGATAACTGTTTGTAAGGATCACCATGACAAGTTTTGATATAAACACATTTCTTTTACGTGCTAAAATCCTTCAAACATGTTGAATAAGTTTTAATAATAGTGATATTGTGTTGAAGTACCTTTTAGGCCATATGAGGTAATAGCTGTTGCAACCCAGAGAGGAATTGCAATATGGCATCTTGGATTAAGCCCCGACATGGATGGAAGGCTCTCAAGAGAAAGAGTTGCTCTGCTTTCTGGGCATAATGGCGAGGTATCTCTTAAAATTCTCTGTTCTCTTCTTCCTGTTTCCTTATATATATTTCTTGAAAATCTGAAGGCAGATGAAATCGAAACATCCATTGTTTAAGAGAAACACCTGGTGTAGAGAAGAGTTCATTTGAATCCATGTCATTGAAACCTTATAGAATAAATTCAAAACATTCGCAGTCATAGAAAGTTGGCTGCAAATGTTTCTAGAATTTTGTTGGTATGATTCCATGAACTGCTTTTTGAAGATTTTGTCTGTTTTGATTATCCTTAGACAATGAGGAAGAGGTGGTACGTAATTGATAATCATGTTTTCACTTGCACTTTCAGGTGTGGGAGATGGAGTGGGACATGGGTGGTATGACATTAGCATCAACAGGAAAGGACGGGATGGTACGGTTGTGGCAATCCAACCTCAATGGTGTTTGGCACCAACATGCTGCATTTGAGCCGACTTCTTAAAATTGAGAATGTTTTGTTTCTTTTTGATGTAACCACTTCCTGTATTCAATTTAAGGAAGAACTTCGAAATAATATTATTTGTCTTGTTGAGTGGGGGGCTAATGTCAGGGATACCTTATTGGAGACCCTTGGGGAAAATCAACTGTCATTGATGCTTTTATTTCTCCAAATTGCTTTTGCTGAGTTGAGACTTGTGTTGCTAAAGTATGTATTTCACGCTGACAAGAAGAAAGAATAAAACTGCACTTGAATTAGAGTTTGAGAATCCGAAGGAAAATGAGTATGAGTTTAAAACTAAGGACAATATAGTATTTCTATCGACTTTGATCATAGTTCTTAAGAAACATTTAAATGTAAATTTTAGAAATTTAACGTTGAAAGTGGTTTAATAGCAGCTGACAGCCCAAAAAAAACTTCCACTTTAAATTATTTGGCCTTTGCAGAATTTCACTTTGATTTATTGAAATGAGCTTTTTGTTCCGAGTGGATAGCTGCAGGTCGCCTTATTAAGAACCTCCCAGTTTCTCTGGGGTTTTCTTATTTCCAGCGGTGTTTTTTTCCTCCAGAAACTGTCTGCAAATTTGATGATTGTCTGAAGAGAATAGAGACTGGTACGCTTAAACTTCGAGAGATCTGCTTCCAAGGCTTCTTCTTCGATAATTTTATTTCACAGCAGCTTCTACTTCATTCGCTGATTGGTATGGGTCACACTCAACGCTGCTTCTTTGTCCCCAAAGCCTGTGAGTCTCTCAGATACTATTTAGCTTTTAACTACTATTATGAAATTCTATTTGAAAACTGTGAATAGAATTTTGTATAAACTATGTATTGGGCGATTAGTTTCCATTAGTCGTATTGTCGTTTTTCTACCTCTGAGCTGCTTGTTTATGAAAATCTTCTCTTTGACAATTCTATGTTTTTACTTGATTAGTTTGGTGGCCCTATGATATGAATACCTAGTTCTAGCTGGAATTGGTTTTTTTGTGCCATAGTCTTACATGTGAGCCATAGTTTGCTTGGGCCAGCATAGTTGTTTTTGGCTTTGTTTTCGTTTTTTTTTAAAAAAAAAAACATTTCCCCTAGTATGTTACTCTCTCTTTTTTTTCCCCTTTTTTTCCATTCGCCTTCTTCGGTTATCACAATTATGAAAATTATTGTAAGACTTGATGAGATTTCGACTTCTACCTTGGGTAGATCCTATGCTAATTGGTAATCCAGTAGCTTTATAAGCTAACAAAATCTACCTCAGATAAAAACTGACTTTTAATTTTGATGAATTTTTTTATAGCAAGAATTAAATTGCTATAACTTTGAAAGTATATAGACTGACCTACTAAATTTCAAGGACTAAATTGTTATTTTCATAAAAGTTGTGTTTTTCTAATCAACCTCTGATCATAACGAGAGGGTAGCTCAAATTTTACTTGGTAACATACTTCTCCAGCTATAGTCCGTCCAAGTAATTAATTCTATTATTATTATTATTATTTCAATTCGTGGTTTCTTAATGTTGTTCTTGCATGGGGTACTGGTAGCCTCTCTCCATCGAGTAGAAATATTGAAATTTCTAGTCTGTTCTAACTGGAAGTGTTTTTATTTAATCTTGATCTTGGGTTAAGTTTCCTGACGCTCGTCATTCTTATGTTTCCTTATACTTGTGTAGTAGTTTCTTTTCCTGTAAAGAACAACATCCTTATCAGTCACATTTTTTCAATGCATTATTTCTCGACTCTGTTTCTGTAGTTGAATTATGTTCTTGATCGAAGTAGGCTCTTACCTTTCTTGATTAAAGGAGCTTAAGAAGTGGCCTTCAGTTTAATACGGAACCAATAAATTTACTTCCATTGTCTACTTGGCTTTCCTTTCATTTTTGTTTGATGATCTTGCGCTGCTCAGCCATAATCATTCCCTCCTCCTGACAACGAGAATTGTTGGTTAGTAATTCATAGGAAATTGAAGCATGTTTTCCTTTATTTCTTTCTTTTTTTTCCTAATCAATCGATTATCTGTTAAAGGTATCAGGGACTTGGAAGAGGTTACGATTTTCAAAAAGTGAAAAAAATGCGTATGCTTTATATGTTACTACTTAAACTGATATTTGGTGGCAGTGTCCAGATATTCTTCTTTTGTTATTGCTTGGCCTACTTTGTTTTCCAAGTCGATTGGAGAAGAAAATTTTGCAATCTTATAACTTATTCAGCTAAGATTCTCATATTAGCCAAGTATGGTGAAGAACAATTACATCAAAATGTATCGTTGTGGTTTAGTGGATTTAGATTATAGATACACTTCTTGTTGCGTGAAAATGATTGTTGACATACAGTCATACACGGTTTGTGTCATTAGCAAAACATATCTCTCCTTTTCTTTTTTCAATCTCAACAATTAACATGATGATATTTGAAATAATATTTACGTTCATTTCATCTCGCTCAAATCTAGTAGTATAAATAATTGCTTAGATTATAGAAATGCACAATAAACTACAAGGATATATTTTTCAATTACTACTATTGCTATGAAGTTCCCTAATTTTAAACAAGTGCAGTTGCTTAGTCTCATGTTGATGCAATTAATTTGGATGAAAATTAATAAAAGAACCAAAAATGAACCTGCTAATTATATTTCTAATCACCATGCTTTGCTAACATTTTAGAAAATGAAATCTGGGTAAGAGAAAAACTTCCTTCTGTCTTGGTGCATGATTGAAGCTATATTTTAGAGGATTTGTTATTAGCCAGGATGAAATTTTATTCTCATGCCTAAGTGGTTTAGTAGAAAAATCCTTGGGAATTAAATGGAAAATTTGGATTGATGTGATCTGAATCAAATGGAAAATCCCAATCCAGGATAGGGGAATTGGTAGCTGAAGTGTTGGCCGAGAAAATCTCATGGACATCAGGATCTAGATTTTGCACACTATGAGTCCCTCCTACGTTGCTTCTTTGGCATGGGGATGGAGTGAAGTAGTTTTTGTCAGGTGAGGTTGGGGAGGTAAATGACTGAGGAAAGGTTCCCAAGGCAGAATGAGTGTCGATGGCTAAACTTGAAAAGCCAGCATTTACAATGTCCTTACATCCAACAGAAGTTGAGCTTGAGCCAAAGCAGAAGGTAGATGCCTTATTTTCGAGCTTTTCGATGTTCTGAATGGTTTGATTACCGAATAGGTTTTCTTGCAAAGGCTGCAGCTCATGATGATCGCCGTCAGTTTCCTTCTGTTCTTGCTTATCGGGTGAATGACATGTTTGGGCTAAATAGTTCCCTTGGGAACATGTGTGCTTTCCTCGGTATGTAATCTCAAACACTGAAGGGTCTTCATCTGATCTCTGCACTTGCTTTACTGCCCAACAATTCTGAGTATTGCGAAAAGTGCATCTATAGTAGCTTCTGCAAGTATGCAACAACCAAGTATTAGACTAATTGATGTGAAACGAGGGACAAATCTTATTATCTTTAAGCAGATTATAACTGAAGTCAACTTCTAAATCATGTTTGGGTATGGAAAATTAGGTCTTTTCCTCCTTATTCAAACTAATTCTTGTATTTTATTTAGTTTGGTTTATGATATCTTTTTTTTTAAAATTTTTATTTTATTTTATTACAAATTAGCTTTTTGGCTTATTAAAGAAGTGGACTTTGACTTTGAATTTTGAGTTAGTTGACATTTCGGCCTCATTTATTTTTCTGTCAATTTCCGTATACTCAATTATCTGTCTATTTCTCTTTTTGGGTTTCCTTCATATTGCCTATTGCATTCATCCATACACAAACAATAAAGTTTAATCTCTCTCCTCCCGTTATCATGTTTGTATTTACACACTGAAGTAATGATACTTTTTAATATCATTGTGTGGGTATTTCATATTTGAATATATTTTCAGTATATGTCTTGCATGCTTTTTGAGGACGAAGAGGAAGAAATCATCTCACCTCGGATATGTTGCACCAAGTATGTCCTTTTGGCCATACTTTCTCCAGCTATAACCATCCTCATGGGGTCCTTCGAATCCCGTCTCAGAGTTCACTTTCACTTGTTCTGTCCATCTGGGCTGTGTCTTTCTGTAATCACAGATAAAGTTGCTTTAAGTTTGTTTTCTTAAAAAAAATTAAATTTGTTTATTAACTATGTTCTTTTTTGTTCTAAGGTTGACTTAGAAAAGTTGGGAAGAAAACTCTGATATTCACCTCTTCTTTGATTCTTTTCTGGAGTCCTGAGGGTCCTTGAGAACTCTACCAGAGTCATCACTAGAAGGACTTCCATTAACCGAAATTGGAGAGCTTGGCAAACCAGGGGTCGCTTCAACCATCTGAAGCTGATTCATTGGTCCGTTCCATTTCAGTATCAAAAGAGCTTTCTCATATGAAGATAAAATCCCTTGTACTAATGATCCTTTGCTTTCTTCTCCAGATGCTGAACCCAACTCTGCTCTCAATTGCTTGGTAAGCTCCATCCCCTGAATTAGCTCACCAATGAGTGACTTTTGATCCCAGCTCCACCCGCTTTCCATTTTTAATTCCTTTCAGTTCATAAAATTGAACAAACTGAACTACGCTACTATTGTGCTAGTTCATGGTTAGGAAGAACAAGAGTAAAGTAAACTTCTGTTTGGATTTGTAGGTTTGTCAAGAAGCAGAAGCTTTCTATCTAGGAAGAAGAAGCAAAAGCAAGAGGAAGTGGAAGACCAAAATGGTAAAGAATCAGAGATAACACACATGGAAATAGCCAGTTGAGGTAATTTTGATGAGCTGAATATATGTGTTTTTAATTTAAAACTGAAGTGGATAGGAGGGGAGAGAGAAGAATAAGAGGAAGAACGAATGAAGAGCTTTGGGTTTAAGAAGAACAAGTGTTGGGTTTTTATAAAGGAAGACAAGTTTGTTTCATTATTTTAAAAATGTAATTGAACAGTTAGAAGTTGGGGAAACTTTGACTGAAACCCCAGTTGCTTTCTGGTCTATGGTCATTGGTAGAGTATTAGTGTGGAAGTCCAAGTTCAAAAGCTGACCAAGTCCACTTCCACATGGATTTAACTTCCAAAAGGGTTTCTCTTTCTCGCTCTAGATCCTACGGCTGTGAATCGTGGATAATGAAATTCCATGATTGAGATAGAGAGATAAGTAGAAAGTCAATGTTCAAGCATGGAGAGTAGACTAAGAATTTTCAAACCTTGCATCCGCGTTGGGGTATAGTAAACATGTGCTTTTGTTTATTATCATTATTTCATTAAACAAAGAATTCTAAAGCTTATGATTGTGAGTGGACAGCTCTTCTCATAAGACTGACTGACTTGGATTTTTTTTGCATCACTCATTCTCTAAATTCCAATTGTTTTGACACCATTTTTTCTCATCCAATTTATTATTTATTATTTATTATTATTTTTTACTACTTTTTTACTGATTTTTCCTTCATCTTACGTAAATTAGATCTTAGATCTTAGACCTTAGTCTTAAAGAAACTTTGTAGTCAAAATAAGTGTTTCTCAGTGTGCTTTTATTTTACTTGAAAATTTGAAATTTGGTCACCCTCTTAATTATTCTATTCTGTATGATGTCATAATAATAAGGTTATGTGATGCAATTCAAATTGCTTCAATAAGTTTAGTTATAGATTTTTCAATGTATCTTGATTTAATTTTTTAGGAAGTATTGTTTTAGTTAATTACATATTTGGTTTACACCTAATTCTTTTCTTACCTTCTAAAAATCCTTTTAAATTTTTAGATGACATTTGGGGCGCCGATCAAAATTGGTTATTATAATTAGTGTTTGAAGTACAAACTATTATAGTCCTAATTATAATATTTTTTGTTTGAGATGTACACTATTTTTATTTGGATAAAAAATAGCAAACATGATAACAAAACAAAAAAAAAAAAAATAGAAGATGAATGAAAAATAGTAAATAAATGTAAAATAATAAATAAATGTTTGAAATAGTATTTACCATAAGTCATAAAAAGTTTTGCACACCACCATTTACCGTAAGTCATAAAAAGTTTTGCACACCACCACCATTATAGTCGGTGCTCCAAATATGAAACACGCTAGCTATAATAACCAACTTTATCTACTTCTAGTTGATGTCCACATTCACCTTCACAAAATTGAACCCCTATGTTACCACTCCTTTTTTTTTCTTTTATATGTTGGGTCTTATTATTAGTTAAGCAAACTGCATGAGTGGTTTGTTTCTATTTAAATCCTGAAATTTGACCATTAGTTACTAATGGAAAAGTTCTTTTCTATTTCTTCTCTCTCTCTCCCTTTTTCCTTTCATTCTCTCTCTAACTGGGTCTTGTTGTGCTTTTAAAAAGGGGGAGTATTGTATTAGGGTTCAGAAAGCTGTGAGAATTATTGAGCTTTGTTTTCAATTTAATATGTGGTTGTATTCCCATCTCTTTTGTAGTACAATTTCAATTTAAATAAGAGAACACACTAGTTTCATAATTAAACATGTTGGAAGAAGAATGAAGTTATGTGGTAACATTCAAAGGCTTTAGTGTTGGTAGCTTGGATGACCCCATGGGGAGGGGAATGGGAGATGGAAAAAAGTATATATATTTTTAAATGTAAAAAAGTGTAAAATCAACCTAATTACTTGAAATTACTAAAAATGGTTATCTCGTTTTAAATTTCTTTTCTCTCTTTATTTCCTCATCTTTTTAGAACATAAAGCATAGAGTACCCAACAGTAAATTGTTGAATGAAGCATAAAATATAAAATATAGAGCATCGAGTAGCAAATATAAAGCATGTAGTATAGAGAACATAGAGCATAAAGAATCGAGTATCAGATATTAAGTATTTGAGGAAAAGTGTGATTGAGTAGCTTGAAATTTTTGTATCCCAAGCCTAGTGATATCTTTCAAAAGAAGTTTGTTACCATTCAAATCTCTACAGATAGTAAAAGGAAAATCTTGATATACTTGTAAGTGAATCTAAAAGCAAAGAGCAAGATTTTAAAAAGGTTCGTTTGATTTTAATCAGTCTATTTGACCAAACACAAAAAGCAGTTTAGATTCTTCTCTATTGACTTCTACTTATCCCAAAATCAATTTGAAACGCAACTTTAGTTTTCACAAGTGTTCATTTTTCACAAATGTGTGGTTGATAATACGTTAGGAATCCAAAGATGATGCTCACTCTACCATTATCAGCCTCATGGCCTCCAAATGTAACGGGCCGTGTAATGGACGACCCATTAACAATTAAAGAATTATGGGCCATCAAAAACCAACAAATCAAGTGGGCTTCTATGAACAACATAGCCCATAATTTTCTTTTTAAGCATCTGTAATAAGCCATGAGCTGCGGCAAGGACAAAAATGCCCCTTGGGAACATTCTTGGGTGAGGTAGGGTTGCCCATTCAAACTACACAAATCGAACCAATAACTCAATCAAACCGAAAAATATGATTTAACTCAGTTTAACAAAATTTCAAGAAAATATTTCATGACTTCAACGTTATGACTCAAAGTAGAGAGACAACTTTACAAATCTCAACACTTTGTACATATACTGACCTGAGCATCAAAATATAAATTATGCATAAAAAAAATTGTCATAACGTCAAGAGAGTTACTATATTTATGAATAATTAGTATCCACTTGCAACAGTATTACCAAGAACCCTCGATATCCTCATATCTCCTATATTTATGTATAAAAGAACACCAATCTGTCTATGTATCATTAGGGAGTTATTTGACTCATCACTTTTTCTATCTTTCTTCAACAGCTTTGCACACCTCAACATGAACTTGAAGAAAATACTACTATAGAATCACACACGATCACAAAACCGTACCAAACCAAGCAATTTTATGGTCCATTACTTTATTTGGTTCTAATCGATGAAATGGAAATTTGAGATATAATAATTTAGTTTGTTCCGCATATATTTATATCTCAGGTAAATTTCCAACATAATAATTATGGAATTTTTTTAGCGAAACATGTAACTATAAGTGAGGAAAATTTACTTTTAGTGAGGAGGATGAATCCAAGATTAATTCATGAAACTGTTGAAGAGAAACGTGGAGATAGAATGTATTGGTTATTGAATCAAATCTCTTTTTTCACACTTTTTATTGGAATTTTTGTAGATATCATGCCAATTGGGAAAATGTTAGGTAAAAGGGAAAGAGATAAGGTATATAATATATAATGTGGAATGTCAAATAGGGAAATAGGGAAAATGCCATTACTTTTCTATTGACTTTCATTCCATATATCCTTATTAAGAATAAAGGTATTGAATTCCTAAGAATAAAAAATGTTAATATCTTCAATTATTCCCTTATTTATTTGCCTCATGGAGTTTCCTAAGAGCCATTCTTGAGTGATAATAAGTCTTTTCATTTTTATCATATGTTGTTCTTTATAAATATATATACATTATTCTCATAATTATATATAAACTCAAAAGCAAATTCTTTGTTGCCTTCTCGCCGCCTCTCTCTTCCACATGTGGGAAATATATATATTACAAAAAGTGGTTCCATTTAGATTAGATTCATATTTTCAATCCATTTGAAATATGTTTTTGAATAATTGAGTATCTCTTTACACACTTATTTTAATTACTTATTAAAACAATTGTGATACATAAAGTATATATTTGACATTTTGTTGTTGGTTAAAGACTCATCTTTGTTTAAAGAATGGTATAAAAATTGAGATATTTACTGTCTTTTTGTAAATCCCAAGATTTAGAACTACCTTTTATTTTTGGATTTTAGTATTTATTTGAATTAAGAAGGTTGAAAATTAGCAACTATGTCTTGAGTAGGTACAAATGTATTATTGCCTTAAGAGCTACTTCTTTGCTATCAAATATAATCCGTTGTCTTGAACAAGTAGTTATAGTTGTGCTAGAACATGTTTAGAAGTCTAAAATTAAATATTAAACTAATTTTGAGTAATTTAAGATGTGTTAAAGGATAATTTTGAATTTGATGAAGTGGTTTTAACAATTTCAAAATCACTTCCGAACATGCGTTAAAAAATCAATAAACTTGATTTGAAAGATAAAATATCGTTATCAAACACATCTTACTAAACAATAATACAAGTGAATTACACTTGCCCATGGTTTTTGTTTTAAAAATAAGAAAACAAAAACAAAAGATTCCTAACTTTTTAGTTTATTTTTTTTTGGTATCATAAAAGACTTTCCTTTTTGGACACTATAAAAAAGGTATAACCTAAACCAATAATCTCATTCAAGAAAACCATAAACAAAATGCACTTCAAAAGACATACTCTTTGCTTTCTCTCCCTCAAGGGCTTCGAGGATGGCGACCAACATGATCTCAAGCTTTGCTCGAAGCCCACGAGGAGGGGATGCTAAAGGTATGTCTTCTCCAACGATAATGCATGGAAATGCAACCTCGACAGTTCTTCAATTTTATTCCTATTTTAATTTTCGAACTATTACTTAATTTCAACACTTTTTTTTTATCAAAATGCTTTTCTTTTAACCTAATTTTGATGTCTTATTTTAATTACGACAATATATATTAGGACAAATTTTTGATATCTTATTCTTGTTTTGTTGTTATTCAAAATTTTATAGTAAAATACTATTTTAGTTTCTATATGAACAGAATATATGTGACCATTGAAATGATTATAACATACATCTTCCGTTCTTGAATAAGGGAGAAAGATGAATGAGGGGAAAATCATTGGTGAAAAGATACTCAGATTAAAGTTATTAATTATGAGGGCAATATGGAGGGGCCAATAAAAATTGTTTTTGATGCATGTGAAGAAGAACATAGAGGTGGCCATGACCCACAAAAATGGCACTTTTTTCAAAAGTTTATTATTACTTCTTATTACAAAATATAATGATTCTCATAATTTTAATTAACCTTAAACTAGAGGAAAGTTAGGCTGCAATATGAGATTCCCATGTTCCATACCAATCAATTAGAACGTAAAGTTATAGCTTTCTACTCTTGTTTTTATTAATTGTTTTCTCCTTTTTACTTGTTAAAGACGTTTTTGTGAGTAGTTTTGTAATGATTAAAATGATTCTTTTCATTTTTTAAATCGCTCCAAAATTATATCTTAACAATCATATCAAGATTGGTTCTAGAAACTAATTTAGTTGGGTATAGTTTCACACCTCTAATTAAGAAGCCTTAATTTCAATATTTTTAGTATGATTGAACGAAAATATTTTTTTTTGTTTGTTTTTATAATTTACTAACATGTAAATGAAGATTAAAACTCATTTTTAACTTAAACATAATAATGATCTATATTTTAATTTGATAAAATGAACAAATCTCTTTAACCTTTTCATTGAATTTATAGAATAACTAATTAATTTTACATGATCAATCCATGAAGGAAACCTATTTGATTTTTGTAACGTGTACTAACCAATTTCTTTTCTTAGTTCAAATGGACTCGGGGAATTGCGACCATCTTACCTTAAAGTTGTTAATGTATACATACGTCAATTGAGTTACACGTAGCAAATTAAGATTTTATATATAGACTATAATAATTAAATGTAATTATTCAACATATTCTAAACAAAAGAGTACAGCGACAATAGAGATAGAAAGATTTGATTTAGAAAATTAGAAAGATGGTTATTATTTAATTTATTTTTTGGCCTTGCTCCTTTAATTGCTACCTTTAATCAGTTGTTGTTGGATTGATAATGAGAGGTTGGTCTTGATTCTTCTCCACCACCCTTACTCCCTCTGCATATCTAAGCACATTTGCCTGTATTTAAATCATCAAAACCAAACTCATTTTCTTTTCTTCAAAAATTAAAAAAAAAAAAATAGATGGATGGACATTTTCAAATAAAGCAAAGTGAATATATCAAATAAAAGTTTATTACTTTTAATCATTTTTAAAGGCTTCTTTTTATAAATTAAACTCTTTATGTGGGAAAAGAAAGCTGAAGTTAATTTTTTTTTCTTTTAATAACAAACCAGAAAAAGAAGAAAGAAATACCAAGTAATTGTTTCTTAAATTTACCATTTCTTTTAGTCTCTAATTTTTTTTTTTCAAAAAGCATATACTTCTAAGAACATAGAAGTCTTGACAATCTTCTATGAATGTTCTCTTAAAACTCATTATTTAACGAAACTTGAAATACCTGATGTTCGTTAATCTCGACTGAAAACCCGTCAACGATGAGAAAGGACGAAATTTTTCTGTAACTGCCAGGCTCCAACCACCTCCTCAGAACCTCATCGTGCTTTCTACTCAGGTACCCATCAAGCTCATCTGCCCCTTCCCCACATCTTCATACCAAAAAGATCAAATTAAAAAAGAAAACATATTAAAAGAAGAAAAAGAAAAAAAATGTTTATAGTGACAACTTTTACTAACCGATCAGCCCGAAGACGTTCATATTCAGGATCATACTTCATGAAAACGAAGTAACATTCCTCGCCTCTGCCACCCAGTTCATGTGCACCATTGTATCTGTTCTCCTGCATTGTAGTCTTCTTCTTAGGGAAAATATTGAACTCTCTTTAATAATGCATAAACTACACACACACGCACGCATATATATATATGATGGAAGTATAATTTAATTAGGGTCGGTTAGATATATTTGTTTAAAAATATAAAGTTCAATTTTGGTTACTGAAGAGAAGGGCGTCGAGTTCCCAAAACATTTAAATGACTAAAATAACGTCTTTTTTGTTAGAAAATAAAAGTCAAAATTTTGTTTAGGGTTTCTAATTATCATCTTCTGGGGTTTCGTGTGTTCATGAACTTGAAATCTCTTTTAAGTTAAGAGCTAATAGAAAATTCATTGGAAAATATTAGTTATGTTCATGTTTTAATTTTAATTTGAAGGGTCAAACATAATTAACCATTGATTAATTAAAGTGGAATAAAAAACTCCACATTTTCAAAGATATATATGGAATATTTGGAACTCTACGTTAATTATTTGTTATACTACCCTATGAGTATATATTAATTTTTATTTATCTTATCTGCTGTTTAACAATGTTTGCAATAGTTTGGAAAACAAAACGATGTAGATATTAAAATTTTGTTTGTTTTCTATAATTTGATTAAAAACCTAAATGGTATCTTAATTAGAAAGATGAAGACCATGATTAAGAAAGAAAGGAAAAATAAATACAATTTTCAAATATCAAACGACGGAAAACACCATTATTAAGTTTGACATTTGTGTTTTCTAATAGAATCAAATTTTGTATTTTACATGAATTGTGTAGGATAATTATTCTATGATGCTTACCTGAAAAAGCATAAAAGTAATTATTATTATGGACTTTTTTTCAAAAATAGAAAAATTTACAAACTATTTATTTCTAGTAAATAAATAAATAAAAATTTTGTTACACTTAATTTTTTATAAAAATATAAATATTTTATCAATTTTTATGTTATTGAAATATTTTTTAAAATAGTAAAATAAATTAAAATATTTATATAGTATAATTTTGAATTACATCTCTAATAAATGTTGTATGAGTAATAAATATTTTGTAAAATCTAAAATTTTTAAAACTTCTCTATTTTTTCTATTATTTAACGTGAAGATGATGAAATTTAACTTTTCTCCTTTTTAAGTTATTTATTTCACAATACGTGGAAAGGAAAAATGTGCAAAGTGGGCCATTAAAATACTAGAATTATAAGGAAGGATAATGTTTTCATGAAATCAAATTAGTTGGTTATAATAAATAACAAAAAAAGAGTTATTTTTAAAAATTAGAAGAAAATGGACAAAACCAACAAAATTATTACAATTAATTTTTTATTATAAAGTGTTAATATTTTATCAAATATAAAAAAACATAAAAATATTCAAAATCCCTATTTTGTTTACAAAATTTTTAATTATATAATTGGGACCAAACATTCATAATATAAATTGAAATATTTACACTCCCAAATCTCCAAGTAGTGATGATACTTTGGTTAATAATATTATATATATTTGAAGCAATAATTTGGGAGAATGTTGTAAAAGATATTAATATATTGTTTATTTTTTAAATTAAGAAAATGATGGGAAAAAATTTCAAAAGAGAAAAGAAAAGAAAAATATAAAGGGATGTATGTCAGAGCAGAAAGGAAGGGACGAACATGTGTCAATGTGGTAGTGGTGATCCCATTAGAAGCATCCACGTGTGAAGAGGAGAGGGGAGAAAGGCGAGGGGCCCTGGTAATAAACATGGGCCTAACCACTCAGAATCTCTGACCAACACGAGAATCGAATGTTTTTCCTTTTGACTACTTTTTTCCCTTAATTTTCCTACTAACCCACAACTTATATCCCTCTCCTCTTCCCCTCCCCTATACTTTTTCATCTTCATCTTCATTTCTATATTTCTTCGTTTTTATTTTTCATTTCATTTTCCTCAACCCTTCTTTTCTTTCTCTACCAAATTTTCATCTCTATTTACTTAACTAAACTAGTATTGGATTAACATTTTGTGTTCTCCCCAAGCCTTTGAGTCAAATAGGAGCGCGTAATTGGTTACGTACGTACGTCCACTTAATTGGTCCTCCATCTCATCCTTCTAACCAAGCCATTTCAAGCTACTCATTTAAAACACATATACATACTAGATGGCTATTACGATGAAAAACATAAGTTGCATGTGTATATGAACAACATTTTCATTTTCACGTTTCAACTGAAAATACATCCATTTTCGAAATAAGAGAGTGTGGATAAGAGTGAATAGTTTTTTGAGAAAAGGGTTTTATAATGGGAAGGAGGTTCTGGTGGGGAGGGCAGAGGAGAGTCAGAAATGGGTTGATGTGAATATTATTGGTGGTCCTAATATCAAAAACAGATATATATTACTGCAAGAGAAACACACCTGAATAAGGTGAAACTATTTTGATAGATATATATAATTGGTTCAGTCAACAATGCTGAGTTTCTCAGAATACACAGCCTCCCTCTGCTTCCTTATCTGTACCATATTTCATGTTCAAATTAACTTAATTTAAATGTTAGTTCAATTTTATATATGTGATACCTTTTGTGAATATATTATATCTATATCTATCACTTTCATATCTACTTTAATGTTTACAGTATGTTATGTTTTTTTACGAAAATATTTCTTTTTCTTTTGTTTCTATTCTTAATTTATTTAAATATTTTAACTGGTTGAAAGATTATGAGATATTCAATTCTTTTCGTACTCTAGAAAATTTTGCTGTTTCTCTCGATTTTGTTCTTGATTACAACATGTGGGTGTCACTATTTATATATGGCTTTTAGTCCGATTGGAGATATAGTACTTTTCGTGAAAATATTGGTGCATCTAAAAGGTTGATCTTGATCTATAACTTGATCTTGTTATGCTAGTTGGTGAGTTCTTGATGTTTTTATTATATGTGTTGCGTGCAGAGTTGGATACGAGGTTATTGACTGAATAGTGAGCAAAAGTGAGAAGATCATAAGTGTTAGAGGAGCCTATCAAAAAGAGTAAATTCAGAAGTGTCACACTCTCAAGGGAGAGCCTCTAAATTGTGATTCGAAATTGATTCACAAAGCAATCAATTCAAGCAGAAATTCTTTAGTAAACTTGGATTTGTTTAGTAGAAGTTTGTTAAATATGTTGAGAATACTCATTCTAACAAGAACATTGCACTTATGAATCATTTTGAATTTCAATATATGATATTTTCAGTCGAGTTAAAAACTTTTATAATGTAGGAGCAATTGCGTCAAATTGGGTTAATTGGTGTTAATATTCTCTTTTTCTAGCGTTGTTACTCTAACTTTGATGTGATATCGATTCTCTATATTGACTTTATGTTTGTTTTTCATAGTGATACATTTTTTTTCATCAAATAATGAATAATAAATTTTAATACTTTTTTTTCTATTATTTATTTTTCATATGAAACTTTTATTTTCTTGTTAGACAACAAAATTTCATTTCATTTCCTTTCTAAAAAGAGTATAAACAAAAACTAACGAAAAGAAAATTTAACCCTTTCTTAAAATGAGATATGAAAGGGATTTAATTAATGATATATACATTTTTATGTAATTGAACTATGCTCATTTTTTAAATATATACATTAATTTAGGAGGAACTCCAAAATTATAATGTCTATACGATGACTATTATTTTGTGTCTCTATTCAAAGGTTAGAAAAGAAAGAATTATAAGGTAAAATATAGATAATTAGTATATTTCCTAGGTGTCTAAAAGTTTTAAAAGAGACATTTGTAGTCTCTAAAGTTTCTTAAATCATTGTAAATGATGTTAGATAACTAGTGGAAAATAATATGGCTAATTTAAACAATACCTATTGATTCATAAGATTTCATAGTATTTTGTTTATGCAAAATCTAGAGGTAATTCTAGAATTCTTGTGAACACTCACAAATAAGACAACTTACTAAATGATTCCAATCAAGACTTTAGCTAGAAGAGTGACAAATAACTCTAAGAGATCGATTTATAATCTTTAAAGGTTATTCTCAACATTGTCCTAAAACAACATACTCCAAAATCATTTAGTTAATTACCAAATCTAAAGCATATTTTATAAACAATAAAACTAATCATGTTGAATAAACACAACATTTTTAATTAAGTAATTTGAAGCTCAAGGTGAGTGTTTAGATTGATTGTGAGTGTTTATCAACACAAAAAAGTGTATAAAAACTTAAGTGAAAATTTAAACTTATCAAAATAGAATGCTCTAAATAGTCTTAAATCACTTATCCTAGGGGCAACGATCTTGATTGCACATTTAACAAGGTTTTACATCATGAATTTCAACCCGGTATACACTTGACAACACAATCTTCACAATTTCGATCCTACATAAACTACCAAACTAGACTATTTTTTCCTTAGCGTCATCACTTCAATCTCTCTTCTAAACTTATTGACCTACATTCTATATTATTTTAGGCTTAAATTTTTTTATTCCATCTTGTGCATTTCTTAATCTTTGAAGATGTAACGTGAAAGTAGCATCTTTAATCTTCTCATAATATAGCTCACTGATCAAATATGTATTAGATCGGTGGTTGAATTCACAAGCTGCACTTAGGACTATGCAAATAAGTTACATTTAGATATTTTCTCTTTGATAATTGAAATATAACGTAGGCAAAGTGAGATGCGTTCTTTTGCATGCATTATCTTCCCTTTTCTCTTTCAAGTTTCATTCCTCTCTCTCCCTTCTCCTCCCATGAACCTCCACTGTCATCGTCTTTTCTCCAAATCTCCCTTCTATTTAAGTTTTGTTTGTACAACCACAACCTCCAATCTTTAGAAGCTAAGTTTATACCAACCTACTATATTAAAGTCAAGCTTACGTTGTATCGGATAGTCCACATCATAAATGGTTGAAGACATACATTCTCCTCTTATTACCTCTCACCTGCACTATCCAATTTTCGGCTTCTTTGGATGGGCCAAGAAATAGACTTGGGCCTTTACAGGAGGAATATTCCTTGAATTTACTCTTTTTTTCCTATTTTTTTTAGATAAAATCTTAATTAATTTGAAACATTCACAGTGTAAAATTTAATCTTTTTATTTTATTAGACATAAGTTAAATTTTATGTTCAATTAATTTATAAAATTCTCACTAATACAGGAAATTTACTATTCTTTTAATTAGGACATGTGAGTAATAATGTTAAAATCACTTTTTCATGTGAAAAATCATTATCATACATACCTTTAATCACTTACAATTAACTTAATATCTAGTTTATATTATTAAAATTGATTTTAAAAATGAAAGAAAATAAGTGATTTAACCGTCTCAAGATATGGGACATGCTAAAAGACATTTAAAAGCTACAAAGTTTTAATAAATGACAGCTGTCCATAAGAAAATCTGTTTTATTAGTTAATAATTAAATTAAGGATATAAGTCAATAGTTTCATTAATTAATGTAATAAATTAATTAGAATTGCGTCCTCCATGACGTATTGCACATATCTTTACAAAATATTGTTATTCTTTTAATAAATATAGCATTGTTTTAAACAATGGTTGATTTCCTCAAAATCAAGAAAATTAAATTAAAGAATGTCATCACTCTTGTATTTTATAATAGAGTTAATGCTAAATTGATTCATGGAAACTGTGTACATATAACAAATTCACTAGTTCTTTTCAAAATTCGATATAAAAAATGAAATGAAAATAAGTATTTTAATATAGTAAAATATCACAATAATAGTTCTATATATTTGAAAATAGTTGTTTGAATGTAAATATTAATTTTATATTTTATAAAAATCATAAATTAACTCAAAATTTTAAATTAAGTGGATGGATTAGGAAAAAGTAAAAACAGAAAGAAGTAGAAAATTAAAAGGAATCCACACAACTCCAAAAGTTAATTGTGGAAATAAAAAGAATTAAATAGACAAGTGATAAGAAAATGAAGGTTTGCCCGTTGCCCGTCTTTCAAGTTAAAATCCAAGTCAAGTCAAGAGTTAAATCCTACCCTACCTGCCCGAAATTTTCTCTCCGTCAAACCCTATAAATCTCCATTTCTCATCTTCCCCTGTTCCTTGCGATTGCAGCCATAACCATGGCCAAACTCACCCTAACCTTCCTTCTCTTCTTCGTCCTTGTCACTTCCTCATGCGCTCGAGATCTCATAAATTTACCGGACACATCAGAGTCCCTCACCTTTTCCGTCTCTGCACCCGCCCAGGATTCCGATTTCAAGTCCTCGATCCTCCTCCCGACCCAGAAATTGTCCGATGACGAATCTCCAAGATCCATACCAGACACCGATCAGGTACGCACCGAATCCAATCCTACTGAAATTACTGCTCTTGATACCATAGACACCGTTTCAGATCCGGTAGTTATGATCACTTTCCGTCCAATCAACCGTCAATTCGGTCGACCATCGGTGCCGCTGATGTTCCGGAGAGGCCGCCGCGGCTGTCACCACCTCCGCAGCGTGAAGCCGTGGAGATCAATCGATCGGCTAAATGAAATCTCATACGGAAACGACATGATCGTACCTGAGGAGCGATCGAACCCTAATTCTGGGTCGAACCGCGAAATTGCAATTCCGTCGAAATTGAGTGAGTTCCGACATGTCAGACCGTGGGAGGATTCGTACAGTAGCGATTGGAAGGAAGATAAGAAGCATCTCCATCATCATTATTTCCATCACCAACACCATGAAGAAGAAGAGCATGAACACAAAGAAAAGAGCAGTTTATTGAGGAAATTCCGTAAGTTTTTGAAGCATTTGGAGTTCTGAAGATACAAAATTAAACTACAAATGATACGATTATCTGTTCTTCAGGTTTATGTTTTTTCTTTTGCTTTTTCTTGAATTGCAATAAGGTAATTAGCGTTTTACATAGTTGTGTATAGGATTTTGAATCCTTAATATGTGTAATATAATAGCGTTGCTTATGTGAATGGGGAGTGTGTAACTTCACTTAATTAATTACAATAATTATGCATAATGTATCTATTTGCCTGTTCATGTTATATGAATTATGTTTTTGAATGCTTTGATGGATTATATGATTCTTGCATATTCAATTTTGTGTATATAATCATGAGAGAATTAAAAATTTTATTTATATTATTTCTCAACAACAATGTCATCCGATATCAAAACTATGCTCTTATCTACATACTACGCCTATAAAAACGATGCTCTAAGCTTTTCTAATATGGCATGAAATTATTAGATATAAACAAAGCACCTTAGGAAATCATTATGTAATATAGTAACTGATTTTATAGAAATCAGAGGATTTTTTTAAAGAAATTGGAGGATTTGGTAACTACCTCAGAAACTAGTTTTTAAAATATATTTGAAATAATTTTATCAAAAGAGTTTGAATAAAGGTAAGCTCTTTGAAAAACAGATTTTATTAAATCAATTCAAACTCATATAAATCCTTATAAACACTCATTTTGTCTTCAAATTTATTGCTTTGTTACCAATTTTTAGCTAAAATTTGAAAATTAAATAAAAGGTAGGATATAGTTTTGATTTGTGCTATAGAATTCAACTACCAGTAAGAAGATACAAATCGTGGTAAGTAATCGAGGAAGGAGCTTTTTAGATTATCAAGTACAAATCATCAATGTAAAAATCAAGTTAATTCGAAAAACAATTAGTAAAGTTTCATAGCAAAAAACTTTAAAATTTAAGTAATCTACAAATTTTAGATTTTGAAACCTATAAATCAAATTAAATTAGATCCCAGAAAATTTAAAAAAAAAAATGGTTTTCTCCACATTATAATTGATGGTTGAGTCATGAGTGTGTAAATGCACAATAAAGTTGAGGAGGTGGGTATTGATAGAGTAGTATGGGTACTTAGAGAAGTTACATAGGACACTGTGAACATGTGGCTAAATATATGAAGAGGGCCACCACCTTCATTTCACATACCTTTCATCGTTCTTCATTGACATTTACCAAGCTTACACTTCCAGTGGACTCAATATATATATATATACACCCTTAAGTTTTAAACTCTAAATTGACTATATCAATTTGAATCTCTATAGTCTTAATTAATGATATATATAAGTAACTAAGTTAATCTATATTTAGTTTGGCTGGAGAAGATAAAGTTAAATATATGAGTATGAATTGAGAAGTCAAAATGTATGGATGAAAGAGACGAAGGAAAATGAGTGACTAATACACACACATACACATAATATACCTCATTTATGTGTTGTTTCTTTCATTCACGTTAGAGATATGGGTGTGGGTATGGCATTTCACCTAATTTCTTTTTTCTTTTTCTTCTCTTTGTACACATTATTCCTTTTCAAATTTTATATTTTCTTCACAATTCACCACTTTCATTTCTCTTTCCATTACAATCTATCCCTCTAGTACCTACATCCATCCAAATCAACATTTATCCAAACGACTAGAAAGTTGTATTATATTCAAAGTCTCGTTGCTTCTAATCAATGAACAAGATTCATTTGCAAACTTAATTATCTATGCTTAGTTTGATGTATATTTTATATTATATATTTAAATGTTATTAAAGTTACACATTAGTTACATAAAGAAATGAATGATCGTGCATAAATAAATATATAAGTAAAGACAACTATCTCTCTTGGTATGAGGTCTTTTGACATTACAAGAAAAGAGATCGGATCTCCCGATGCACAAAAGTGTTGGGAGATCCTCTATTTTTTTAAAATTCTAAAGCAAAATAAAGAAAAAGAACAATAGCTTACCAACGACGAGGGGGACAAATGAAAGTGAAGACCAGACAATGGACGGAGATGGAATTCTGAAATCTCTCTTCCTCTCTCTCGTTTTTTGATTTGGATATCTCCCTCTTTCTCTTTTTTGACTAGTTTGAAAATAAGTTTACACGTCTGAAAAGTGGGTTTTAAAGGGGAAACTCTCGACGTCGGTCGAGGTGTGTCAGGAATTCCCGCACCAAGCACGATGTCGTTATGCATGGCATCGGAAGAAGTTTAATATATTAAAAAACAAATTAAACTTTTCTCGACGTCATGCATAACGACGTCGAGAAGTTTAATTTATTAAAGAAAATTTAAACTTTTTCCGACACAATTCATAACGGCATCGGGAGAAGTTTAAATTTTTTTTATTACATTACCTTATATCGATGTCACCTTATGTTGCGTCGAGATTGCCAACCTATCTCGACGGAGCTTCTACAACATCGGGAGAAGTTTTTCTCCCGACGTTACTTATTCTGACATTCGTGTTGTGTGTTGCGATATACATATTTTCTTCTAGTGTGGGATGGTACCAAAAACAAAGTCACGAAGGTATATATATTTTGTTAGGACAACAAACTTCCAAATATATATATATATATATATATATATATATATATATATATATATGACTTCTTTTCGATAAGATATGTCAAAATGAGCGTGCATTTCACCCTAACATAAATAGATGTTTAGAATTAAAAGATCTATGGGTTCAAATCTTTTCCCACACTTTCTTGTATTTCTCTTTTCTTGTAATTTATAAATACATAACCATATCAAATTGACAAAATTATGGAAGTAGAAGATTAACCTAGGTTTGGCCCAAAAAGAAAATGAGATTATTTATTGAATTGAAATATTTTCTTTAAAGAGGGTCACACACTATCAAAATTAATAGTTTGTTTGCATCTGACCACCCTCAATATCTATTCTTTTTAAACATTGATGACTTGTAAAAAAGAAATTTTTGCATATCATCTTGTTTGTTACACATATTTTGATACTTAAACCAAAAGGAGCGTAAAAAATATTAAGATTAAGTGAGTAAAAATGCATTTTACTTCTCTTTATTTATATTTTAATGGTGAGTTTGATATAAGACTTTAAATCGAATCAAGTTGACCTCGAGTCACTAAAGACAAGAGATGTAAAATCATGTCCCATTCAAGACTCAAATTCCTCTTTTTCCCAAGCCTCATTTGGAGCTAGTGGTGAGCTATTATTGACATATTGGTAAGTCTAGTCCTTTTCTTGTTTAATTATCTCCAAACTTGCTTAATGTCATTTATGTTCTCGAGCTCAAAATAATTACCAAAGTACTATGTTTTAACATCAAGATTTGTTGCTGTTATTTTCAAACTCTAAAACACTCAATAGTCGATATAATTAACTCTTTTAAAATGGATCTATCTAGAAGATATGTGTATCCATTCTTTACATTCAATGTCTTACAAAGTTAATTATTTAAAGTGACTGAATTCCACGTTATGTTGAAATAATATTGATGTGCTTCACAATTGAGAGTATTATTTATATTTTTGCATAAATTAAAAAAAAAAACTTCCAAAAATTAATAGTTCATTTTAAAATATTAAATCTTTTCTTTAACGT
Organism: Cucumis sativus; assembly: GCF_000004075.3. NCBI lineage: Eukaryota > Viridiplantae > Streptophyta > Magnoliopsida > Cucurbitales > Cucurbitaceae > Cucumis > Cucumis sativus. The sequence continues at coordinate 4,348,868 of NC_026658.2, forward strand.
CTTCTCATGCATGAACTACATATTTAAGTTCGACCATGAAAATGAAAACCAATAGAATCATGATTGGATTATGAAAGGATTTAAACTAATTTGTTGTTTACAATTTGATTACTCATCCCTTAGTTAATTGATTATGTTGAGGGGCATTAGCCATTGCTATTATCTTATAGTTTAATATCATTTATTAAAAAATCAAAACGATGAACTCATTTTCTTTTGTATTAAACAAACTAATATTCTGATTTAACCATTTAAAATGAATGATATATAGAGTTCCAAGTAAAAAGGGGAAGAAAATAGGCATTAAAGAAAAAACAAAGAAAGAAGTTACAAATTTCTTTACAAAAACTATATGAGAAATTTTATTACTTAGATTGAAAGAAAAAAGAAATTTAATTTAATTTAATTTGCAAGAACTTCCCAGATCAAATCTGGATCGAAAGACGGCATCTTCGCCAATGAAGAATACCCTTCACAAACACCTTCCCCGACCACCGCCTCCGCCGCCACCGCCGCCGATGACTCCGCCGAACCTGAGGACGACGATGACGCCGGCGGAGAATTCTCCGACCTCCAAAACCCATCTTCTGAAACCACAGACGAGCACCCCATTTCACCGCTCCGACACCACTCTTCCACTGCCGGCGACGACGACGACATCGAACAGGATTCAGAAACGGCTCCGTTTTTGGGATCCGATTTCTTGCTATTCTTTTTAGCCTTTTCCTTCTTCATCTTCAAACAAATTGCTTGAATTTTTGCATCCACAGAGTTCTTCAGAGCATTCAATCGGCCGCAATCCGCGAATCCCAAATTTCTAAAGTCCTTCAAATTCGGAAAATTCAGCCTCGCGTATTCTCCTCTGAGCTTATACGCCGCCCTGTCATACGCATACGCGGCGGCCTCCGCCGTGTCGTAAGTTCCCAACCAAACCCTCATCCTATTTTGCGGCAGTCTAATCTCCGCCACCCATTTTCCCCAATGCCTCTGTCTCACTCCCCTGTACAGCTTCTTCTTGACCGCCGTCGGAAAACCACCATATCCAGTGGAGATTCCAAGTGGGTGGAGGTGCAAATTGGCCGAGGAGCAGGCATCTCGATTCTCTAAACAGAATTGGTGGACAAGATCTCTCTGGCGGAGATAAACAGAGGAGCCAAGCGGCGACTCCGTTGGAGGAGCAGCGGAGGAAGGGAGACAGTGGGAGAAAATGGAATCGAGAGTGTTGGTTGAATGGGGAGAGAGGAGGAGATTGGAGAGGAGAGTTCTAATGTCGGTGAAGCTTTTGGAATTGGAAATGAATTGGGGATTGTTTAACTGCTCTTGCATTTTGTTGTTCATGAAGGTTTTGATTTTCTTTCTTTTTTCCAGGAAAATGGGGAAGAAGAAGATTAGGATTTTGGGAGTATAAGTGAAAAATGGTGGTATTTATAGGTGGGGTGAAGAGAGTTTAGAAAATGGGTTCTTTTAGTTTCCTTTTTGTTTGTGATAAAGTTTGAAACTTGATAACACCCACCGGTCAATTTGAGGATTCTCAATGATTTTAACTTTCTTTCTTTTTTCTCTTTTTTAATAAAAAGTATGGCTCTTGGGATCCTATTAGCTAACCCCTTGGGTTTCTTCCCCATTGAGAGATAGAGAGGGATTTTGAACCATATATTTGTTCCAAATTATTTTAACTTGGATTATTCCATATACTTCCTTCTTATCCAATTTGATTTAAGTTTTGATCCCACCATGTACCAAGCTATTAACTACTTCTATGTGTACCCATATCCACTTAACTAAATAGTTATTTCATGTCAACAATATAAAGTTTATGTCAAATAAATATTTCATATTTATGGTCTAGTTACACTCATGAACGAAAGCATGCATTTAAGTACCTCTTCAATTCGAATTGTTGTAAATAAAAAAGTTATTAAGAAATGTAAAGAGACACAATAGCAATGTAAATATGTCTTTGAAGAGCTTCTTCTACACATAATATAGATACTTGTGTATTTCAAATAGATCTCTTCTTAGATTAAATGACATTATTTGAGTTTTGTTTAGCACCATGTCTTTAACTCAACGAGTGAGTATACATGTCAATTGTAATCAAACTATGCGCCATTTAACAATTATAACTTAGAAACTAAATGATTTTTATAAAGTTTGATAGGAATAACTAAGAATAGTTCTCATCTCATGTGTAATTGAATAATACGTCAAATATTTAATAAATATTATTTCAGTACTATATATCTCAAGACTTACTTTATTTCAGTTGTCGTTACCAAATGTTTAAATTCGTGTTTGTCTTTTTCATATTATGTCCTAATTTTTACCTAAATTTTTATCTCATGTGTATCGGGTTTTGAGTGTAGGGTTTGTTTAAACCTTAATTTTTATGCGTAGTTATGAAAATTTGTTTATTTTATTGTTGAGGATGATACCATTAGCGAGTTAGATTAAGTTGGATTGCTATGAGTGTAGTAAATCACTTGGAAAGTCTAAATGGGAACTGGTGACAAGTATTCAAAGTTGTATCACTGATAGGATATCATTCAAAACATGAGAGACATTTGTGTGTAGAAGTGAAAGAGACGTCATACATGCAGGAAAGCTAAATGTAAATGTAAATGTATTTACATTATTATTATAAAAATTGAGTCATCTTAAATCTACTAACATATTGCTTGTATTATCAATCTCAAAGTCAGATATTTGATTCTCTTGTCTCACAGGTCAAAAACAAAATACTAGTAATTAAATGTATATATTGTAATACTTCTGTATATTAAAGATAATAAAATAAACAATTATATGTATCACTCGATTATAAAATGCAAAATAAATTATAGGAAGAATGATCATAAAATCTTTAGGAAAATAATAATATCCAAAATGGAAAGAGGATGATATATTGGAACATTTTTTAACATAGAAAAATAAATCAAGTTTATATAAATAGTTGGTGGTTAATTTTGAGTTTTAATATAATTGAATAAAGAGGATTTTAGTAAAAATGAAAAAAGATTTATAAAGTAATTAATATAAGTTTAGAAGTAATAAAAAAGAAAAAAGAAAAAAGGATGGGTGTGGTCCAAACAGCATAGAGTATCCAATCAGCATAGCGCTGAAAAGCTACTTTTTTTATTTAATGCCCTAAAAAACAAATACGAAACAAACACATCATAAACTACCAATCCTATCTCTTCTCTTCTCATTGCCTTCTTACTTTAATGTGATCAAATTAAATCTTTTTTATTTCCACCTAATTTCATTCCGGATTCAAATCTATTTTAACCCATCCATGTTATTTTTAAATTAATTATATTTTCAAAATTATTATTAATATTTGGCTTAATTTCAATTTAAACACAATAGTTTCTTAAGTTTTAGGAATTCAAATAACAAAATTGTTGTAAATATTTTAAACGATTTGATTAGTTAATCGTCAAATCTAAATCATATTACAACAAGAAAAGAAAAAACTATCGCATGTACACATTAATTTAAAAGCATGGAGAATATTTCTTTAAAAAAGATTGTTGTACAAAAATTACTAAAAGAACCAAGTCTATTTGGTAATTCCAAAATAAAGAAGCTATATACATAATTGAGATTGGGTAAATTAATGTCATTAAATTCATTTTCTCTCCACATGGTTACCTTTCAAAATCCACTCTATACCCTTTAACTATTGTTTTTATCTATCATAATACAATTAGACATAGCTATATTTTATTAATATTTTAATTATTTTTTGTTATATTTAAACATAGTTCTCATACACACAATCACTCAATAATAATTGATATTAATTAAATTGATTAAAATATGCAATTCTTAATTTTAATTAAGAGGGGGTGCAAGTGCAAAAAAGTTTATGGATGTATTTATGCTTATGAGAGAGATGTGACACACCTACCTCTAAATTACCAAACAGCCAAAACTTACATCCAAATCTTTTTTATAAATGCCATTATTTATAAATATCTTCTTTTGACATAACATATTGAAAGTTATATTAAATGTTATAGACTCCACAACTATTATTGGATATGCACTTAAGTACACACACTATGCATCCAAATCCATGTGACATGTTATATGCTTTTAAATTCATAGATTAACTTCCAATCTTGTCTCCTTTATTTATTTTTACCCTAAAATTTATTATTTCTATTTATTGGACAAAATTCATTTTTTATTTTTATTTTTATTTTACTGTTTAGATTTTTCCATGCCTTAATTAATTTTTGTGATTTTTTTTTCTAATAATGGTGTGTGTTTGTAGCTTTCCAATTTTACCTATTCCACGTTATTTTTCATTTTAATTAATTTGACACGTGAATTTATTTGGAGTCGCATTTAAGAACTGTTTTATTTTTTTATTGAACAAATTTCAATTCAATTTTTAGTTTTCACATGAATGAATGTGGTGGAGGTAATTCAAATATTTTTCTTCCCTATCGCCATTGTTAATTATCCAACGTTTGAATTAATATTAAAGAAAAAAATGGTTTTTATTTAAACTCTTTTAATACAAAATTTTAAACTAAAATTTGTTTCAAACCCATTTAAAATGGTTTTTAAATGTTTCGAGTTTCTTCAAAATAATTTATTTTCAACCATATTTAATGAGTTGGAAAATGAAAACAAAAACAAACACTATAAAAAAGATGATTAATTTTTTTAAAAAAAAATTGCTAGCTCTTAAAGAAAGTGAATAAAAACTTGTTTAACTAATTAATCTATATATATCTTCAAGTTTTCTCTTTTGTTTAAAAATACCTTGTTCAAAGTTGCAAAATTACTCGTAAATGATTCAAACTTATTCTTAAAGTAAATTTCATAAAAACATTAGTAATTAATCTCTCAAATATGGACGATCTTGTTCTTAAAGTAAATTTCATAAAAACATTAGTAATTAACCTCTCAAATATGGACGATCTTTAGTGTATTATTAAAACTTTATCATTTCAAATGTGTTTGAGAAAGAAAGTGAGAAATGATAATTATGGTCAAAGAAAGTGTAGGGTTGGAAAGCAATAAATATGAAAAGGTAGGCAAAGGGGCATGAGAAAAGAGGTTGGGCAAACATCACAACAATGCATAAAGATCAAAGACTTATAATAATTTATTTGCCAAATATCTTCTTCTTTTTTTCTTTTTTTTTTTTCTTTTCATGTGCCCCTTCATCTCGTGAAAATTACCATTCCATAACCCTTCTTCAATTTTTTTGAGATAATAAAAAGTTTTTTCTTTTCTTCCCATTTCATTCCATGTGAAAAAAAGGTTTAAAGGTAGGTACCCCTTTCCAAAGTCAACCTCTCCCCTCCAAGATCTTCTTCCATGCATTCATGTTTTGCATGGGAGTGTATATCTTCCTATCACCCTCCCCTTTTTAGACCCTCCCACTTTTTTGGATTACCCCTATACTTCTCTATGTAGTTGATGAATTAATACACTTAAGGTGTACTAAAGTAATTAATACTCACTATTCAATTCACACGCTATTGTGTGATATGTTTTTATTATCATATAAAGTATATGCATGTTCTTAATTGTTTATGCAAAAAATTTCTATTTGTAGATATATGGAAGAGTTTAATTTAAAGTTATAATTGCTAAAAAAAAAATTCTCTTGAGAGTAAGAATTTTTATCAATATAATATAACGTTATATAGGAAATAAATGGAAATTATCAAACTTTCTTAAATGAAATATATTTGCAATGGAGAGTGGTTAAGTATTGTATAAAGAGCTAAGTATGTTAAGGATAATAAAAAAGAGGATATATGAGACATAATTAAACCTAATATGTTGGGCATGTAATCAAAACATATGCCACAAATTAGGAAATATAAAACTAGCTATGCTATCAAGTTGTCTTCGTCCAATACCGTTTAGCTCAATTACATATAGAAGCGAAAGCGAAAATGAAGTATTAACTTTTCATATAGCAAATGAAAGAACAAAGGTTCAAGTGATATATATGTATCTTTTAAATTAAACAAAGTTAGAGCCTTGGTGACAAATTGAACATGCGTTGCTTTAAAATCTTAAATGAATGTTTGAGGTTATGAATTGGTTATTATAATCTATATCATGAGTTACAACAATCTATGTTTATAAACTATGGTAGTCTAGATTATAATAATTTGTATTTGAGGTACATATATATTATTTTATTATAAAAAAGAAAATAGCAAATACGGTAATAAATAGAAATTTGAAACTCTCTTCGTGGTCAACCATCCCTAACTCTTTTAATCTAAAACAATTCAAGTGGAGATAAAATGTTTATTTTTTTTTAACATATATACTTATGGCGAATTTAGAATAAGTCTAAAGACTCGAGTCCCTGAACTTTAAACTCTTTATTTATATATATATATATATAAATTTATGAATGAATTCAGGGTTCTTACAAATTGGTCATATTAGAAAATAAAAAGTAGTAATAATGCGGAAGAAAGCAAGGAAAGCAGTGAAGAAAATAGAGATTTGGAAGTGTATGGTTTGGTGGTTGTGGATGATTTGTAACAAAATGAACATCCGATAACAATCAAGGCTGAAAAGAGAAAAAATTAATTGTGTTTGACAACATAATTCATATCCATATTTAAGAGGTAGAGATGAAGATTAAAAAGAGAGGCCAATTTTTTTTGTTGACATCTCATTAAAAGATGTCAAACACAGACAGAATATATAAATAAATAAAAATATTTATAAAAAAGAAAAAAGAAAAAGAAAAAAAAATGATAAGAGTTTGAAAAAAGTGGTATTTTGGAGGTTAGCGAAGGTGTCTAACTATTTTGGTTGTCAAGAAATGCGGCTCGTGCTGGAGCCGACGATTTATGTGGTCCATCGCTTTACAGCCCTCACACCTCACCTATCATACTTGTTTATCACACCATCTTCGTATGCCAATCAATGTAGAATTTTTCTCTATCTCGTGAACGCCCTTTTCAAGGACCTCCCCACGTGAAACCCAACTACATTACACGGCGTCGTTTTTCTTTTCTTTTCCTTTCTTTTCCTTTCTTTTCCTCTTTTCCTATTTGTATCATATATTCTTTTCAATTTCTATTTTTTGCATCCTTGTGACGCCCTCATGACGTTAGAGACTCCACCACTTTATTTAAATTATTTATTAGATTTAAATGCTAAAACCGCTCTTAGATATTTAAAAACACCAAATTAAAAATAAAATAAAAACTCAACCACTCAGAGCCTTTCATGTTTATTTAAATTTTTTTTTATTAAAATAATTTCTCTAAAGAAATTGTTTTTTATTTTATCATTTTAAACATTTATCTCATGAGTCATGATAAACTTAATTTCTTAATCAAACCATTTACCTTCTCACTCATATACACTTCTTTTTTTTCTCTATTATTACAGTTCTCAACTTCTCATCCATCATTATTATGAATTATAATAAATTTTAAAAAAACTACAAAATAAAGAATATATAAAACTTGGAAGTATCTTCTAATATATCTACCGATATAATTGAAAGTGACAAAAATGTCATTTTGAGAATTTTCTATTTTAACTCGTTGATAATGCTATTGACTTACAAATTTGATAGTCATAATATATGATTATCACAAAAGGAGAGACAAAATTAAAGGTTGATGAAGTTTTTGGAATACTTTACCCTTTTTTCATGTCAACTCTCTCTAATTAACCCTTGGTAGTAATTACTAGCTCAACTCTATGCTTTAATCACCAACCAAACGTCTCTTTAGGCTTCTAACTTGTGGTGAGTGAGTCGTTGAAATTCTACTATAACTCACACTAAATTTCAATGAAAATCTTCATTATCTATTGTGTTCAACATTGTGTAACCACTATTTCTCTTCATTTATCACCACTCTAAATACAATCAAACAAAAACACTCTAAGCCCTAGATATAGAATGTTAGTTCACATGAAGTAATTGAAGGACCAAATATTATGCTTAGCAAAATCTAGTTTTAAGTTGGAGAAATATAACAAAATAGATAAAATAGTTAATAAATTTATGAATTATAAATAGTTTGTATTTTTCATTATTATAATAGTTTTGAAAAAGGGCTAAAGTTGGTTTTTAGAAATATATTTGTAGGGATGGAAGGATTTAATAAGGAGAGGTGTATGGTTGAGAATGGTCTCAAAATCAATCATTCTCTTATCCTAATTTATTTATTTTTTAGGAAAAGAAAAGAAAAGACATTAAAGTAAAAAAGAAAGAAAGAAAGTTAAGAAAGTTATGAGATGAGAGGGTTTGTTGTTGGTCTTCATTTGAATCAACTTTGACTCTTGACTTTTTCTTTGAATATAGGGTAGGGGCCACGTAGGTACATAAAATATAATGCTGCCTTTTATATTCATTCAATTATTTTCTCTACCATATCTATCTCTATTTATACATTCTCTATTCAACTATCCACTCAAAACTATCAACTTTACTAATCTCACAACCCATACGAATTTACATTTTACTTTTTTATTTCATCAAATTTAACTATAAACTTCACCAACTCTTCTAATTTGTTCTTTAAAAGTGTCGGCAAATAACGAAGAAGACATTAGCCAAACCATTACTGACGCACTTTGAGACGTTAGCAATGACGTCGAAGAAATATTCGTCGACGTTGTGTATGGCACACGTCGGCGAAAGGTTATTGCCGACGAGAGGAGAATATCGGTAAAAAGTTAAAGTCGACTGGAACGTCGGAAAAAGACTTCCCCCAACGTCTTGACAATGCGTCGGTAAAAACTTAATTTTTATTTTTTAAAAAATTATTTATTTTATTATTTTGTTGTTGGTGTTGAATATTGTTCTCGATTTTATTATTAATATTGAAAAGTACATACCCCAAGTGTTCATGGCCCTCTATTTTGCCAACTCATATCCTCAATCATCTTCTCCATCTGTTTCCATTTTCCATGCATAGTTTTCTTGCATTCTTCGAAATGTTTCATCCATTTGTCAATCACAGTCTGCTATTTGTCTATCAAGGTTTTTCACTAGTCGATCCCGCTCATCCTCTCTTAGTCTTTGTTCTTCAATCATGCGATTAGTGTTTGCAAGGTTGTTCTTAAGTTGGCAAACCTCTGCAATGTGTGTGTGGTGGTCGTAAGAGGAGGAAGAAGAGAAAGTAGAACTCTTCATGGACTTGGGTTTGAGGCCCCAACCAAGACCCTTTGAGTAGCCCGATCATCTATCCAAAACAATCTCGCATGTCTCGTCCTTAGAGAGTGGTTGCGAACCATTTGGGACGGGCTGGGACTAAAGTTCTAACATTTGAATCTACACAATAATACAAGTTGGGGTTAGGAGAGATCATCAAATTTTAAATAGAAAGTAATAAAAAGTTTTGGTGAACTTACATATGTGTCCTCTACTATCGGTGAAATGAACTTGCTAGTATTATTAACACGTGTCTCTCTAAACAACTAGATACGGTCCACTGGGCGACCGTGTTTACAGTGTGCTTGACTTGTCGCTAAAGAAACGACTTAGAATCGCTCCTGCGTGGTTGTAAGGCTACTTCGCTCTAGCAACCTTACAAGCACTTGATTGGTCTTACAATCAAACAAAGTGTCAAAACGTTATATAAAAAAATATATATTACATGAATTACTGTTAATTGGATTTAAGGTAAACGATATAAATCACATGGAACTGTCGAGTCATGTAATGGTCACAAAGAAAGTGTCGATCTAGCACTCAATTGACCAATCTGGACGGTGGGTTTGCACGTGCTTTTTTAGGGTCACTGTACTTCAGTGGTTGTCTCCCATTAACTCCTTCCACACGGTGACATTTGATACTCAACAAACCGAGATTAAGTATTGGATCTTCGAGATCCAGAATGAACCATTGCTACAAAAGAAATAGATTTGAAAATTAGTCTTGTACATACGTAGATTCAACATATATATATGTTAAAAGATTTACAAACTTACCCTTAGACCGCCCTTGACGACCTCGATGCACTCTCAGAGTACATCTGCCCAACTCAATGATACCAACTCTCAGTCTCACATCAACACACCGATCATGCTGCTGAAACGAAGGACGTGTGGCGAGACAGATCTATCCCCTTCAGCAGTGATTGAAGTGTGAATCCTCTTATTTTGCTAAACGTAACAACTCAATGTTCGTGAGTTGGAGAGGGTTGAGACGGCTCTACAAAAAAAAAAACTATTATATTGGACAATAATCATGACTACAAGTATCTAAGTGTAACATGACTAACCTAAAGTATCGCCCACCTTGGATGATCCTCCCGCGTTATCTAACGCCTTCAAATTAAGAAAATAATTTTTGCATCATAATTACCAATTAGAAAGCTAGATATAATTCTGGTAGACTCCATGAATAAGCCATATTGTCCAATCTCTAATATGAAACTAAAATTAAATTCAAATCTAAACTTAAGTTCAAATCCTAACTAACATTTTCAATATACCTAACAATTTATACATACTTAATTAAAAGCTACTTAAGAATCTCAAACCCAGTAATTAACAGTTTAGAAACTAATTTTTGACAAATAAATAGGCTACCATCATGGTAGGATAGCCATAAAACACACCTTTGTAATCAACTTTAAATTCAAATTTGTATTACAATTGATATTAATCAAAATTTTATATTCAAACTCAAATTTAAATTAACTATCAAATTCAATATCTAATTCGTATCCAAATTTTTAAAAATTATACATTGCACAACGATTATATACTATGTGTAATATCTATACATACATACATCTCAAACTTTAAAACTTACACACTCTATACATCCATAATCTATGTGTAATATCTATACATAATTCAAATCTTTAAAATTCAATATCTATACATACAATCTCAAACTTACATATAAAAACTCATACATTTTCATACAAAAACATGCGTACATCTTTTGCATGGATTACACATACAAAATTACATAAATATCAATATACACATTACGTTTACGTTTGTGTGATACATACATAAAATAATATATAAATACATTTTCATAGTTTCAAAACAAAAAAAAATAGAAAAAATCTTATATCAAGCAAATCGACGACGAAGGACGAGAGAGGAGCATAGACGACAGGGGAGGATGACGGGCGACGGACGGTGGACGACAAGGGCAAACACTTCTTCTTCTTCCCTCTCTTTCTCTTTTTCTTTACTTTTCTCTTTTGTGTGGTTCTGTGTTTTGTAATTATAGAACAAATAGGGATAGGAAAGGCCGACACAGCTCCAAAACGTTGCCTTTCCACCCCTTTTCCAACGTTTTACTAACGGCGTCGGGAAAAATCTAACCGTAAAATTAAATGTTAGGCTTTGTCCGACGCCATTTCATGTACATGTCGGTAAATGAATACTAATATTTTAATTCCTAGACCTTTGCCAACGTGGTCAACTCCAACGTCGGAAAAAAGTTTAATATTTATAATATTGTTTGAGTTTTCACTGACGTGTGTGTAAGTATGTCAGCCTTTAGAAAATCATTTTCCGACGCATCATACTATACGTTGGAGAAAGATAAAAATAAAACTTTAATACCCAACTTTTCCCAGCGTGCTATGTAGTGGCGTCGGCCTTGCCTCTCTATAGTGACGTTGAATCGACATTTCTTCTATTTGGCGACGTTCTATTTTCTGACGTCCTTAACGACATTGGAAAACCCCCATTTCTTGTATTATCTTTCGTTTCTACTTATTCATTCACTAATTTTAACCTAAAATAGTGTAAAAATATTTATGAATTAATTGACACTTCCAAAGCTACCGTAAACAAAATTCACAAATTATAACAAACATATATTAGCTCTAATGTCATTTTTTTCTAAAATTTTATTACCAATTAATTCCATGTTTTACCTATTGTCTTGTAGTTTATAGAAGGCATAAGAGAACACATTTCTTTATGATATTTGGAGTAGGAACTCGGAGGTGCATTAAAAATTGCATTTACTTAGTTAAAGTCTATATTGTGACACTTCTCTATTTAATCTTGCAATGCGAATTTAGTGAAATCAAATTTACGTTAACAATGATACAACTTGACAAGTTTCAGGTGCACACTCGTATGCAACAGTATAATAGTTAAGACACAACTTGATATACATTATATTAAATTTAGAATATATTTTATATTGCTATGGAATTGACAGATATATATATATAAAAAAAAAAAAGTAGACAATGTGAAGCAATAGAGAATTGGTATACAAAATTAAATGCAATCCACTAATAGTGAATTAGCTACGTTCACAAGTAAAGAAAAAAACAACTTTATAAAAAAAAAATTAATGATACAAATCAAATTATGCACGTCTAGGGTTATAGATTTTATATAGTGCAGTTCTTTAAATCTTATAGGTCAAAAACAAAAATAACGTAAATACAACAAATATAGATTCAAGGCATTCCAATATATGTATATTTCCAAGTTAATAAGTCTAACTCCTTAAGATGTTTGGGACAACGGTTGAGGTTATGAAAATTGAAAAGTACAGATAAAGTTACGGAGTCCACGATATAAAATATTAATAAACTATAAATTTAATTTGATCATATTTTTAGTCAGTCACATTGAAATTGAAAACCCTACTTCCTTCTTTTTACTCTTCAAACCAAAAGAAAAAAGGTAACAAAGAAGTTATTGATTGAACATTATTTGTAATGGACTAGAATTAATTATTTCATATCATAATAGTTGGAAGTCAAAGTTGAGATAGAAAACCATGATGAAGAAAACTACTGATACAGTACTAAATAGGGAATACACAAATCTCAGCATAAATTAAATTGATTGGTAAAGGAATATGTTCTAAATTAGTTAGAGGTTTAGGGTCTACACATTTTATTAAACTAAAAAAATAAATAAATGCCAAGACATATAGCTATAAAATATTATTATTTGAGTATTTGGATTAAGATTTTAGATGAGCATTAACATGAACACGTTAGGCTATAAAATATTATTCTCGATCTCTTCTTCTACTTTGATCTATAAATCAATCAATTGTTGTCAATATTTATGTTCTAATGATAAACGAAATTCCACACAACCTTTTACCTTTATGACTAAAGTACATCTTTTTGGGTTATGTGTTTAATAACATCTTAGAGTAATTTTTCAAATGCTTAAAGCATACACTTCTCTAAAAAAAAATTATACATAGATGATGTGTTTTTATCCACATTCTTGTTATTAATGCTAAACATTAAATGTTATCATATCAACCTAACTAAAAAAAGGTAGTTTGAATGAATTAATCAAATCAAAATGCAAATCTCAAATTTAGGTTGTGTTAATAGAAATGTATTAAAAGGAATATTTGTAAGTAATTGTTTGTAAGAAAGTAGTTTGGATTGGATTTGGATATTTGGGTGTCGTCTTCATCGCCATCATGCCATCATGCCATCATGCCCTCATGCCCTCCTTTATGGGTAACTTTGACTTTACGACTCATTTAACCGACGTTTCATCACCGACGCCATTTGTACTTACACTTCCACTCTTCTTTCTTCCAATTTGACTCTCCTTTTCCTTCTAATCTTTCTTTCTTTTCAATTCTATGTTTCTTTCTACCAATTATCATGGGGAGATTGAGGTTTTCTTATAAAGATAATTTGTCCATTCATTTTCTTACAACATTAAAGATAACTACAGTTTATAGCATTCCTAGCTTCCATTTTCTTCTTTTTTGAAAAAAAAAACAATATTTTTTGTTTCTTTCCTTTTCTTTTTATCCTCATTGGTAATCGATTTTTAGAAATTCTTTATAAATTTTATAAGTCATGAATGATAAAATAATATTTTTGTTACGAGTTAAGAGAAAACTCAAAACACAAACAACAACAATAACAATAATAACAAGCGCTTGACTTTGTTGTTTTCGAGTATTCTACGTGGTTTTTGAAACAAGGGAGAACAACGTTTCTGTTCTCACGAACTAGAACATTTCGAAAATGAAAGAAAAAAAATGATCTCAAAAGTATTAAATTGCAAAAATAAGAAATAGATTTCAAATTTATAACCCATTTATTAAATTAGAAGTTGTCGCATGTACATAACTGAACTATCTTAAATATAATCTCCATTGTTGAATCAAATCAATAGGAAGAAAGGGTGTTTCTTTTCCTTTTCTTTAAATGCAAAATACAAAAGCATACGTACCCTACATACAATGGAAAGAAGTTTAAGTAATAATAAAGCAAAATTATTATCGTATCCTTGATAGAAAATGTAAAAACTATTCAACTGAGAAGAGAATATAAATGAGGTTCTGATGCCAACACATTCCTGGCCAATTCAATAGCTAAATGTGAGAGAAAAATTGAGAGATAATACTTACAGAAGTTGGATGCAAATGCAATAACAAACATATGCTTGTTGGTTTAAAACAACACGGCTGTACTTAAAGAAAAGGGTAAATGGGTGTACCAAAATGTACATTGTGTGAAGAAATCCTGACCGAAAACCACAGATAATCGGATTCACCCTCTCTACGTGTATGAATGTGTGAAGCTAATACTGGTGACTAATCTTTCCAGCCATCCTTATTCAACCGTCGTGAGGCGAGGCCTTTCGAAGAAAGACTTGGAGTAACGGGCAAGGAAGGTGTGTGTGGTGTCTCATCATCCCAATTGTCATCCCAACTGTTTTCCCATCCATCGTTATTGTCAGCAACGGCTTTGCCTCCAAGGGAAACAGGGAGCTCCATGTCCAGCCTTTGATATTTAGAATTGCTACTTACGAAATTCTTACGACGAATGCTGATGATCACTGAAACAGCTGCAATGGTCAGAATTACACCAAAAGCTAAAATTGCGATAACGTGTGGTTTTGTGAGGTAGCTGAACCACGAGGACTTGGGGACATTATCAGAATCTTTGGCATTATGGTGCGCAACAAGATCCCTAAAATCAAGACTACAACGGCCGCCACCTGAAGTCAGAACGATAGTATTCCCATCTCCTCCATCGCCGATTGAAACTTTTACCTACATAATTTGATTGTTTGGATGTGTATATTACGATGAAACTTCAGTACATGTGTCTTACAATCAGCAGATATTCCATATTATTAAAAGGCTTAGTTTACTACAATCTAATTGTCACTGGGATACTTGGTGAGATAGTAGTCAAAGATTATCAAGGAAATAGATGAGATCTTTTATTGGATTTTAACCATGGGCTATAGGGGTGTAAGAATAACCCTAAACCTAACCTTAAACTCAAATAACTCAAACTACCCGACTCATATGATAAATGTTGGGTTGGGTCTTTTTTTTTTCCGGGATGGGTTGGGACTCGGGTTGAGGTTTTTAAATTTTGGTCGTCCCAAATTAATGATATTATATATATTTATATTATATTAAGTTTTATAATATGATGTTTGAAATGTTTTTTTATTTTAGAACATTGGTTCATATTTGAGTTTCCTTAAGTAATACCGGATGTTTTAAAACTTTTTGTTAAGTATTATTATATTAATGTTGTACTTTATCGATTTTTTGGATGTGTGGATTTATGGATATGATGTCATCATGTTTTTTAAATTTAACAAAAATTAGAAATGGGAAAAGAATCATACTACCCAATAACCCAACTCAACCTATATTTTAAGGATTAGGTTGGGTTAGGAATGCTTCTCGGGTCATTCAGATTGCCAACCAAAAAATTCGGGTTGGTCCCAAAATACCCCCAACCGAACCTGTCTACACCCCTAGTGGGTTATAATTTGTTGACTGTTCCTTCAATGAGAACTTGTAAGCAGGATTGTCAGAGAAGCATAAGACCAGTATGACCTCAAAAATGTGTACAAACTGCTGGCTGTTCTGCCGACAGAGTGGTGATAACTGATGCTCGAGGCAAACCAAGTTATCACTCTTATCTTCTTTAATGTGTCAGAATTAATGGAAGAGCCTTGAGAAAGTTCTGATTTCAACGTAAGTGCAGAACAAAGAATTTTCAACTTTGGGCGATGTCTTCTTCCCTCAAATTACAATATTTCTTACACCATAATCCACTCTTAAGCTTGGCTTGAAGTTTAGCCAATGTTCTAAGGTTAAGTTCCCTAGCCACGATTGCTGTGCTATGATGGGAGAGAATGCATGGTATATGGAAGTTCAGACACAAGAACGATTCACTATACTGAACTGACCAAACTTTTGAACCTTTAATGGAGTTTTATTTCCAAAATTATTTGTATATGTTCCTTTTTTGTTTTTTTTTTTTTTTTTTTTTTTTGTCTTTTTCTAATTGAAGTCAATTGTAAATGATATGAATCAAGAAGTCTCTATGTTACTTCCAGATCCAATCACGTGTTCAAGAGCTAACAAGCTAAAGTTAGCATTGAATTCTCCCATATAAATAAAGATGAACTCAATTGAGATGGTTCAAGAGACAACTAACCAAAAGCTCTATAAATGTTTCATGTGATGTTCCACAAGATAAAATTGATCGATTTTTGTAAATTTCATTATTGTAATTTAATTTGCAAACAAACCTAATATTTGGTAAAAAAAAATTATTTTTACATCCATGTATGTTTTATTTGGATTTAGTATTTTTGAGTTAGGGGTAGAATGGACTTTAAAGTCTCTTTGGTTAAAGTAGGATAGATTTTAAGGGCGAAAAGGGAATACAGAATGTTAGTTTTTTAACTTTTTAATGAAAAATCTCTTATAGATGATAGAGACTCATCACCATTTTTCCGCAATTCTTGAGACAAGGTTGTATACCAAAACCATTCGTGTAAGTCTAATCATTTTGTTGGTGGAGTGTTTGAACTTGGAGTAAGAAACTAGTCCTCCTTATCCCTTGGTCCTCGATCAAAAAGCAATTCAATTCTAAATCCCTCCCTTTGAAATGACATCAATTGACTTCGGGGTTTTGGAATTTATTGTGATGGACTCAACAGAGGTTCCTAATTTATAAATTTCAAGAGTTTTCACACCAGGAAAGCTTCATTGTTGCTCCGTTGGCTCTCTAGGGAGAGCACATTTTATCCTCCCATTTCTGAATCAGCTCATAAAGAAATGCTTCTCTAATCTCCTCAGAAGAGTGAGAACCTTACTATTCTTCCCAATAAAATTATTTCTCTCGTAAAAACCCTGGTCTCTCATAGTCATAGTAAGTCTGCAGTTCCATTGAATCCACAATAACTACATATATAAACAAGCATAATACTGGTAAAACCAATTCACAACCAATAATTACTGAACTGGAAACATTTCAGAAAGGTGGGTGGAGGGATGTGTTGTTTTCCTATGGTCAGAGAGCAAAGATACGAGTTTTATAGAGAATAGACTTATATGTAGAGTTGAAAATCAAATAGATGGAGCATCCGTTGATACACTTCGATGGGGATCTTTATCTAGGGAAAGTCAAAACTACTCTCCTGCCTCCACATTCACTACTTAGATATCTTTTTTGAGACACTTGGGAGTTTAGGGACGATGTCTTATCATCCATGTTCTTTGCCTTAAAGGAAAAAACGATTGGGTGCAGTGCATGAAAATTTGGCATATAATGTAACAAGGAGCGAAAGTCCCTGCACCAAGCATTAAAGGAACAGATGATTGGGGATTGGTTATTCATTGATCTTTTCATCAAAATAATCAAACATCTAACTTAAACATCTCACTATTTAAGGCTACGATTTCTTAAGCATCATATGAAATGGTCTAAATACCTTTTTATTTTCTCTCTCTTGAAGTTGAACTTCACTCTTCTCCAGATGAACAAAATCTGGGGCAGAAATTTTCGCAGTAAGAGGACCTTTTCCTTTGTTCTGGATTAGCAACAAAAGTTGAGGAGAATCTGCAACATTGTATACATACAAGAATGTAAGATTTGAAAATATATACAACGCATTAACTGAAAAAATAGAAATGATTAATAATGAGACAACTTTTATTGTGATGAAGTGCACACTAAGAAAAGGTAATAACAGCTGAAAAATGTTAGGTTCGTGTATTTGTAACCATATGCAACTTTCAATCTGTAGCAATCCCATTTGTTTAATACAACGTAACCAATATTCTTAGCATACATTTAAGTCCAAAACAGAACTGCCCTAGCCCTGCAGAGATCAGATTTGATATTGCAATAGATGGTTTGCACATTTTGTTTAATATACGTGAGTGTTCAGGCTAGCTTATGCGCACCTCAACTAATTTCACGGAATAACTTGTCTGATTCTACAAAACTTGGGTGTCAAGAAAACTCTTAAAATGTTAATTCCTAGGTAGGTGTCCATCATGGATTGAACTCATAACCTCTTATCAATTGGTTGCCACATTCATAATGGCACTCAGATGCCAACTTGTTGAAGGAAAGCACATCTAAGATTTGAAAGATTTTGGTTGGCTAAGTAAAATTGGTTATTACTCAAAGAAGTTAGATTCGAAAACGATGTCCACAAAGGAAAACAGCATTGAAATAGAAAAAGAAAATCTATAACTGTCAATCATCACCTTAACAAGCCCAACCATCTGTGCTTTTGACTTAAACTCCATGGACCTTAATGTGGAAAAAAATAATAAATAAATGAAGATCAATACAGCATGTGCCTTTATAGTGGTTAAAGCCCTAACTCACCTATGCCTTGAACATTTAGAATTTGCTCAAATCAAAATTAAGATGCTGTGGTAAGAGAAAATCTAAAATTTTAAAAGAGAAGATCAATACAAACATGTGTCTTTGCAGTGTTTAAAGTCCTAACTCATCTCGACCCCTGAACCTTTAGAATTTTACCAGGTGCTTAAGTCAAAATTAAGATTAAGTTGTAAAAGGAAATCTAAAATTTCTAAAAGCGAAGATCAATACAGCATGAGCCTTTACAGAGTTAAAGTCTTAACTCATTTCTGCCTTGAACCTTTCGAATTTTACCGGGTGCTTAAGTCAAAATCTTTATTATGTTGTAAAACCAATACACATGCAAACTTAATACTCATGATGCAATCTGATTTCAAGTTATACTATATAGTAGCTCCCCCACCCCCCCAAGCACGTCCCACATTTTAAATGAAGAATATGGAAGCCTATTAAAATCATCATCACATATTAAGAGCAAAATTTTGTACAGAATAAAGAACTACCATTTGCAGAAATAAATAGAGCAAAAACAATTGGAATCGGTACAGAAAATAACTTAAACCACCATGTTTAGTAACAAATTTAAACTCAATTGCTGTAAATGCATACCATTTCCTGGAACTCGCAAGCAAGCAACCAACTTCTTTGCCTCATCAGTGCATTTATTTGATGAATCACAATCCTCACCGGAAGAGCCATCATTTCTTTTCGAGGCTGAAGATACTGTACTTTCTCCCTTCCCACTACTCTTAGACCCATCCTTTGAAACTGAATTATCCACCGGCTTCCCCTTTACTTTGTCTCCCTTATTCCTCCCTTCCTCTCCTAAACCATCGTCCTTCTTTACTTTATCGGCACCTTCTTTCGATACTGTTTCACTTTCAGGATCCTTCTTAATTTTATCCTCACGGTTCTTAACACCCTCCTTTGAGACGCTTACTTGTTGTTCAGACTTCTTTTCCTTACCAGCCGAAACAGAATTAAGATCCTTATTAGGCCCGGGGTCTTTGTTTGCATCATTTCCTTTATTCACTGTTTTCGAATCTAGACCATTGTTGGCACTATCTTCCACCTACATTCAAATCCATCGCGAAGGATACGCTAAACAGAAATGATAAATTCAATCCTACAGAAGCGAAATGAAGCTCTCGTACCTTAGAATCAACACGAACGCAGTAACAAATTAGCAGCAGTAAAAAGAATCCAACCGAAATGCGAAACTGGGTCTTCATAACGTCAAATGTGAAAGAACAATAAGATTTTAATGTCTTTGCAGAAACATCGAACTTTGTTTGCTAGAAAAAGAAAGTGAAGTGAAATCAAAGGCCATGGATGAGCGAGAATAATTAGTAACTAAAAACCAAAAATAAGAAGAGGAAATCAGCGGAGCAAACTAAGAGATAGATCACCTAATTGAAGACGCCAAATGATTCCATGGCTTGGTTCGATGAGGTCACCTATGCTTCTGAAAGAAGCAATGAAGAAAGCTGAAGGAGCTCGATCGTAGGGCTCCACTTCAGCTCCAGTTTTGAAAAGCATCTGGAAAACGAACGCCAACGCCGTTGACTGACTGGTCAACGATAATGTTTGAAGCCCATTATCAGCCCATCTTTCAAGATGGAACAAACTGGGCTCAAGATGAAACAAATTGGGCTTATGGCTTCAAAGCATCCATTAATGAATTGTTAAGTCTCTAATTCTTAATCCATTCTAACCTTGACAAGGAGATGGAGTTTCAAACTAGACTATCACATTGTATGTTCCTTCAGCTATGCTTGTTTTTCAAAATTTTGTTTAACATGAAATTGGTTTGATTTTTTAGTATTATATTATGGTATATTAAATGTGGAAAAACTAGTGGATCTAACATAGGAACAATATCACTGATCATATATTCAACAAGAGGGTCGTTACGAAAGCAAGTAGAAAAAGAATAACATAGAAATTGACAATCCAGTTTGGTACAAAATCACCTATGTTTGGGTGACAGTGTGTTCAATGGAATGAAACGTCGCTATTTAAATAATTTAGCAATGACAATTAAAGTACTTGTCAAACATACTCCAACCTCTACATGACTATCATATAACTTGCTCTTTAACATTTGAACTTAAACTCCTCCTAAGTTTGAGCTTCTCTTACTTCTACGATATGCTTCTTTAAGCTTTGTATGATATCCTCTCAATACAATATGCTTATACTTCCCCTAAGAATGAGATCTCATTGTATTCACTTATATATTTAGTCTCCCCTTAAATACTATATCAAAAAAGAACAGTCTCTCGAGATCTAAAATGGAAACTTGAAAAACAATCTTAACGAGAAACACAAAGATATTCAATAACAATGCATGGAGAGGTTGAGCCTTAGAAAAATTATAAGCTCAAAACGTTTCATGTACACACGATTCTTTTCATAAGGTGGCTTACTTTAATTAAAAATGGAAATAGTAATATATATATATATGTATGTATATATGACTAGCCTAGAGACTTTTAATCTATGAGAGAATGAATATTTCTTGTATGAGAAAATGGAAGACATAAATAGTTGAAGAAAGAGATCCACCAAATATGCAAAATAGTCTTTCATACATGGAAAGAATATTTTGTTGAAGATGTCAACAATGTGAATGCTATTACCAACATTTTTGACATGTTATCTAACATAATGCTCAAATTAAAATTAGGCAATTAAAGTAGTAATAAAATGTGTGTACACTTCTTCCACGGGTGGTGAATAATGATGTTCAAATTGTCATTGACAATGATCAAACAACCATTTTTCTTGTTCCAAAGATTGTAATTATGTATTAAATCAAATAATTATCTAATATAAAAGCTACTCTATTTATTTTTTTCATAAATTATTTCAAAGAGAAAAAAAAAGAATATATCCACAATCCAATTGTTTATTAAGAGAGTCTTCCAATCACAAAATTATGAAGCAAAATTAGTTTAAAAGTAACAAAGTCTAAAAGAATCTAACTAAATATTGATGATCAAAGAAAAATTAGGCACACCATATAATTAAAAATTATATATATGTATATGTATATAGCACATATATAAAATTAAAAATAATAAAAATAAAAACAAAGTGCCAAATAGAGAGAGCACAATCTAATAAGGTCATCAAGACTTTCACTTGCATGCCGACCTTATAATATATATACATAAAATCCAAAAGACAAATTGCAAATTATACAAATACTTTTTATTCCATAATGTCGCAAAGATCAAGGGATTTTTATTTGATCTGATTTCAAAAATTATTAGGTTACTTCAAGACAAACTCCATTACATCTCTTTAATAATGTCCCTTCATTTCATTGCTTTTTATTCTTCTTATTGTATGGTGTCATTTCACACTCTTATCATTTGTTTTCTATTATGTCATTTTAATTATAAATATAATCACTCATTTTTATTCCTATTTTTAACCCAATTAAATTGCTTTTCATTCACGAATTTTGCTCCTAACTCATTCCATTCAAATACCAATAAGTAGTTTTTATGTTTGTTATATTATAATGCTTTTGATCAACTAATCGGTGACAATTTATAAATTTGTTTTATTGAAGTAATAATTGAAGAAATTTAAAAGTTAGAAATAAGAATAATAAATATAAATTCAAGAAGAAAAAATACATTTGTATTTGTAAGAATCATAAATGTGGTGGCTGTATTAATTGAGAAAAAAGTGTTATCCTGCGGCTGTGACTGTGATGAAACGGCGATTTTATCTCAGTGACTGCGTGGCGCAGTCTGAATGGCGGTGATGCATGAAGCACGTGCATTAAACGATGTCGTTTTTCTTTGTTTTTGTTTAGGGTTTAGGGTTGAGAAGAGAAAGAGAAAGAGAAGGCAGGGAGCATCACGTGGAGGGCCTGGGAATTAATTGTCAGAGAGCACGTGGTTGCACATGATCGTAATTTCATGGTCCCTTTAAAATTGGCCACGTGTCCAGACATCCCCGCGATGAGCGGCATTCTAACACTGCCTTTGTGGCTCTCATGTAAATTAATTAACACCAATCAACTTTTCTTTTTCTTTTTTTAAATTCTACCAACCAATTCTACCCAAACCAAACTTATGCTTTTAAGATAAGAAGATAAAAGCAATTATTTGTGATCACTTCTATGATATAACATTGTCCTACACTTCATTTTAATCTAATGCTTGTGCTTTTTAAACTAACGTCGTCCCGTTTTGTTAAGTCCGTTTCAAGGAGAGTCATCCTAAAAATATCAAAGCATGGTTAAAAAAAACTTTAAATAATTAAACGTTACTACCTATACCAACAATATATACCTTTATTTTCAGTGATTCAATCATAAAAAACTCTAAAGTTAGACATGCATAGTTTGGAGCAATTCTATGTTGAATGATCTACGAAATTTTCTATGATGCACGTGAGTAAGACAAAAAATGCTGAAAGAACTCGTGTTGGTTTCTAGGGCAACTTTCACCCTAATAGGCCTTTAGGACAAAGTATAGGTAATATTGACAGGTCGTAGGGAACGCAAGTAAATGTTGAGATCGTTAGTTGTCGAATAAGTCTAAAGTAACAATTCATCCTTACTACTACTATTACGTACCTATAACCCAATTGAACCATATAGAATTAAAGTTAAGAACCAAAAGTTCACATGACATTAATGCTTAAAAGGGTGAGGCTAAGTTGGTCTTATTCTCATTCAACAGTGGAGAATTAAATTAAATTAAAAATTGAAATTATATGAAATGAAGTAAAAGTATAATCACAGTAACGTAAAGAAAGGGAAATTAGCTTTCTTCATTCTAAAACATATATTACCCAATAACCTTTACAAAGGAAAGTATAGGTTAAACGTTTTGTTTGCTTTTTATATGTTAATGCAATGCTGTATCTTTTTCTTTTCTCTGTAAAGTACCATGTTTGATTGGTGAAAAACACTACTATTTGGAGGTTTAGCTGACTATATATGTTTTTTCCATATTTAGCTACGTTATATCAACACGGAAATTTGTTTGAAAGAAATCTAAATTTGATTAAAATGTGTTATTTTGATGCAATCTGTAAAGGTTTTGTGAGAGTGGGAGTGAGACAAATGAATACCAAAACTGAATTTTGGGACAGAAAATAAATTGAGTTGTATGCAAGCCATTATAGTATATTTTGACATACAAACAAGTTACCATGAAGGTAAATGTTGTCTAAGAGATATTTCAATGTTATTTACGTAAATAAATGACTTTTTACTTCTTCTTTTTTAACTAATATAAATAATTTACAGCAGTATCAATGTTTTCACCTAACAATCTAATAGACACAAACTCCATTTTACCTTTTTAAATTTAATAACAATAAAAAAAGAAAAATGTATATAATGGCATTAATTAAAATGGTTAGTTATAATGTGGAAGATTTTATGACTTTATCAAATTGTGCTTTCTCAACTGCTTTACCATTAATTTTCGTTGCTTTGTTTACCTTTTTTTATCATTAGATGAAGGACCAAATAGTAAAAGACATGCCGTTTTTCAATATTCATTTAATTCAAAGGCGAATTTGCAATAAATATTATTATATTTTCTAAAATTTCTTTTAATTTAAAGGCAAATTTGCAATAAATATAATTAAGTGCGTCGTACTCGTACACACCAATTAACTGCCCGAAAATTAGGTTCCCCACTCACTCCGAGTTTTTTTTTTTAAATGCCCGACCGTGACGTGTATTATTTAGGTCTTTTTCTTCTTTCTTCAATAAATTAAAAGTTAATTGCAAATTAAAATACCATTTCCCTTTCTCTTATTTTAAAATTTAAGACAATTCAAAACCGTACAACCCTCCAAAGGTTGTATCAATTAAAATATTAAATTAACAGATATAATTTAAATAAAGGGATTTTTATAAATGTGTCCAATTCAACCTCCAACTTATACAAATATATCATTTGAAAATTAAGTATATCCAAATAAAATATAATAGAAAGTTTAAATCGATACAGTCATATAAGTTTACGGTTTAAATAGACACACTCTTATAATTTTAGAGTTTAAATTAATACGGCGTTTGAGTTTTAAATTGATACATTCAAGATTTAAATTGATATAATTATTAGTTTAGGGTTTCAATTGATACAATAAATTATGATGATTGTGTAAGTCAATACTTTCTCCAAGTTCAAATTTTATTTAATTTAGTTCATATACATGCAATTATTTAATAGTTTAAAAAAAAAATCAAGAAAACAAAACACGTATTGGGGACTAAATTTTAACTTAATAAATTCTACAATTAAATATATAAAGGGAACAATTGAGCAAACTTTAAAAATAAGAACCAAAATCATATTTCCATCTAAAATAAATAATGAGATCATAAATATAATTTTTTTTTAAATATTCAAAGCGATTAATACCTTTGTTATTCTATATATATGGTATAGACATTTCCAACATTAGCTCGACCATACAAGAAATATTTTAACAACGATCTCTACTTAAGATCAACTGAAGTATCCCTTAAATAAACTAATCGATCTTTAAATGTGTTTACATATTACACTTGCTCGATAATGAATGATAAAATTTATAATAAATTTATTCACCTCTATCCAACAATCTAGTAAGCTAAAAACTCCAATTTATAACTTATTAAGTATTTTATCAATTAAACGTCTTCTTACAATCTGATTTGAAAGTTTATTGTTTAAATATCTAACTTCATTGTCCTAAAGATTCATGAAAAATTTAAAGGATATGCTGACATTTACTCTGATTTAAAAATACATATATATATATTTATTTGTGGTTTAGTTTTAAAAAATGTAAAGCGTAAAGCGTTAAAATTGGAATTAAAATATGAGTAGTGATGGGAGAGGGAAAAGGAATCAAATTTCAAAGTTGGATTTGGATATGAAGAACAAAAATTTTGGGCCCTCCAAAATCAATGGCAGTTAAAGTGTGGACAATCTTGGAAGCTTAATTCTAGGGATTTTTCCTTTTTATATTTCCCCTTTTTCTTTTTTCTTTTTATCAACTATCAGAATTTAATCATATATTAATTCTCTAATTCACTAGTAATTTAAAATTTCTAAAATATCAATTGTCTCATGTTGAAAAATTAAGAAGTCCATAAAGAGTATATATAAGATCATTTTATAGAGATGTGTAATAGTAATTAGAAGGTAGTAGAGTGTCTCTTTCCATGTGTCATCTGGTCGAGTGGGCTAAGGCTCGAGCAACCACGTTACTGCAAAGAAAAAATCAAACAGTTTGTTATGATGTTGATATTTAAAGACCAAATTTGGAGGGAAAAAAATAAGCAAAGCTTTCAGATTTTTCTTATTCTCCACTTGATTATTAGGTATTACTTTTTATTGGTTGATTAGACACATTCTCTCACCCACTATTTAATTAAAAGAAATCACTCATAATTTAAATAGTTAAAATATCATTATTTATGTATTTGTTAAGGTTGTAAATTTGTAAATTTTCCTTAAAAATTAATTTAGATAAATTCTCTAAAAACCATCAATACTCATAACACCAAAGACACAATTCAATTAATCTTAAGTATAGAATCTGGCATTGGAAATAAAAAGTAACTTCACATGATAAGAATGTAGTTAATTAATTGAGATGAAAATTCAATACTTAAAAACACCAAACTTGTAAGTTGAGTGAGTATAGAAAGTTTGCTAAAAAATTAATAAGAAAATTTGAAAGGTTTGTCCTACTATTAAATGCATAATAATACATTTATGAAAAAGAAGACCATTGTTATAAAAGAAGAATTTAAAATCTTTAAAATAAGAACCTAAAGCTTCCCAACTGCTTGCAATATAACCTAAAAATTAATTAAATTTGTTCCCTACCTTAATTTGATGGCAAAATAAAAAAGAAAATATTTATAACATCATAATGAAGAAGGGAAATTAAATTGTTGTGGGGCTCAAGGCGTGTTCTTTTCATCAATTGTGAACCAATCACATTCATTTCCTTTTTCGCTTTTTGCTTTCTTGTTTTTATCTTCTTATTTTTTTACTATTAAACACCTACACACTTCCATATTTCCATCCACCCCCTCACACTCTTCACTATTTCTATTATTTCTTCCAACTTTTAGGTCACTCATTTATAATAATTATTATTATATTATTATCCTACATAGTTTTTTTTTTAAAAAAAAAAAACCTTTTGTTAGTTATTATTAACCCTTTTTAAAAAAATATTGTAATCTAATATTTGAAGACGAATCCAAGATCTTTGTTAGATTTTTAGAGCTAAATAACTAATTTTCTTATTTTTTAAAAAAATATAAAATTGGACCTTCATGTTAGATTTTAAATGTAATGTTAGAATCTAGATATGAAACTTTTTAAATTTTGTGTAGCTAACGAGTTTGAATTGAAAAGAATAATACACAAATCTCACATAATTTATTTATATATACAAACCTTTTAAGTTAGGTAGATAACAATATTCGAAAATCTAAATTTATGTGTAGTGTAATTTATGTCTTACTTTTCACGACAAATCTTCATGGTGTAGATCCATAGTGCGTTAGTTAGTCAGTCATAAATTTTGAATTTTCTTAACCACGAGTATACAAATGCTTTGGCCATATAAGGAGTACATTAAAAAATTCACACAATCTCTAACACTCTTATTCCTTAGACAAAAAATATTGTTATTTATGAATGTGAACTAATGACACCATTCATAAGTTCATTAAATTTCTCGATAAAATATTTTAGTTTGCTTTTTTATATACAAAAGGTTGTGTAAAAGTATTAGAAGGTAAAGGGTGGTATTTTGAAGAGTCCCTATGTTGTAAAATGCAATATGTAAGAGGTAGCATTGGATTGAGTTATTGAGCATTACATCGTTACTTCCAAGGTAAAGGCCGCATGAGATGTAGAATAATGACAAAGTGCCTTTCAATTATTAGTAAAATAATTGTGTGTTTTGTGAAGCATGCATTTAATTTTATTATTTAACCCAAAAAATATGATTTGCTTTTTTTGAATTGATATATTGTGTGGTTGACTCAGTCAACACTTTCTTTAAAATTACTCTTCTTGAGCCTTCTTGGAGTGAATGAAAGTGGGAATTCAAAACAATTCTCAAATTCCACAAATTAAAAGTCAATCATTCTCTCTCTCTCTCTTTCAAGATAATTTTAAAAAAATAAAATTATTTCTCTTGATTTCTTACCTTAGGTTCATCTTTCTCGTCGATTTTTTTAATTGAAATTTCACAAATATATGTATATATATTGTATTCACACACAATATTTGGTTTTCCCAAGAAAATAAAATTATAGAATAATATTTATGGTTAGTTATTCGTTACCAACCTACCTAGAAAATGAAGTGACGGATTAGATTTTGATATTTGAATATATAGCAATATTAATGTTATATACATCATTTTATTTTTATTAAGAAATAAAATGTCCTTGTAATCTTTAAAATGTATAATAATTTAGTTTAAGAACTTGATGCTTTCAATCTGTGAAACAATTAATATTATTAAAAACTACAAACCAATCAACATATGCAAAACTAACAAATCTCTAAATGTTTAGTCTTGTGTTGAATGAATTAAAAAACGTATTTGTATTATAGATATTTAATATTTTCAACTCACAAATTTATTTTCCATTTTGTGTGATTATTTATCCATTATAATATCTTATAGATTTTCAATAATTCTAATTATTTAAGATTTTCAAATATATATGTGTGTGTGGGGAATATGGAGGGAGTTGAGAGGGAGGGACCGGCAGCATTAAAGAGCACTCGTGGTCTATCATTCCCCAAAAGGTAACATGCCTTCGTATCTTTTTCCAAATCCCCTCCGGGCCCCCTCTCCTCTTATTTTTCTCTCCCCTTCACGCGCCTCTCCCTCCTAACTCTTCGGATTTTCTTTTCCCTTTCAACTTCTAACATTCAAACAACTATTCTCTGGGGAAAATTAAGTTAACTCTATTTCTTTTTTTTTTTATTTCATACACCAATTTCTTACCAATCTTTAACTTCACTCCCTAAATTTCATCCCATTCTAACTTTTCAACTCAAATAAATTCATTACCATGTATCAATTTAGTTCATTAATCTTTAAATGATTTTTTAGTTCGTCTAAAAAAACGTGAACATTTGGTAAGTTGGAAAACGTTTTTTTTTTTTGGCAAGGACTTGGAGGCTTTTAAGGATGCAACATGGACACCCATGCCTCAAACATTCTTATGTATTTTTATACATGCATTTTGCTTCAAACTTTAAATAATATACACTATTTTCTCAGATTGGATTCAATTAATTCAATTGCTTGTTAAAAATAATTCAATTCATTATTATTCATTATTATTCTCTCCTTTTTTTTCCCTTCCTTTATTTTGTTTCTGAAAGGTGATTCGGAGAAAAGTGACTTTATGTTTTTCTAAAAATTAGTGATTAGTAAAAATATACTTTAGGGGATAATATATTATTAGTTATATGGTGTGTTAGGTTATTACAGTTATCTATCTTTTTCACAATCATTTTGTCCTTTGTCTTTAATCTAAGAGAACTTACCCCAAAAAAATGTTACATATTGATTTAAATAGACTTGCATAGTTTATGAGTGTTTAATTTACACTTTAAATTATGGGATGGTATGAAATTAGATTACGAAGTAGTAATTATATTAGTTTAAATCACAAACTTTAGGAGTTGTATAAATTTAGATCTCAAACTCACGTTATTGTATCAATTCAAACCATTCATTATGTTTTATTTAGATATACTTATGAAATTTGAGAGTTTAGATGGATACATTTATAAAGATTCGGAGTTTAGATTAATACACTTCTGAAAATTTAACGTTTAAATCGATACAACTATTAGTTTGAGATTTAAATTGAAACAACGCTCAAAGTCTATAATTAAAAATTAACACAATTATAATTAGTTTAAGAAACCTGCGTATTAATTTTAGGAAAAAACTCAACTTTATGCTCTTTATCTATATGTATAACTGAAATATTATCAATATTAAAAGTTAGCGCAGAGGTAAAATTGTCTCTCTTAACGGAATCTAAACCAAAAGTATAAACTAATATTTGTTGGAAAGAAAAAGGGAAAAAAGTGTTTGAAAACATTTGTTAAAGAAAAAACTTTGAACCCAAAAGCATCTAAATATTTGGAGTATGAGAATACACAACTTTATTGGAAGCATCCTTACTTCGTTGACATTTAATTTAGATTCTTATCTTTAACTTTTCTTTTATATTTCTTTTTTTCAGATTCCAAAAACAAATTTCCCTATTTTTTAAAAATGAAATAAAAAGCTTAGCACCACGTAGCAAACTTAACAATAATAAAATAACACAGCCTAATATATTTGGCATTGGGGTTAGAGCAATAGGCCCCTCAAGTTCAACAAACTACGATGATGCTTCCTTCTTAAACCAAACCCTCACTTTTCTTCCTCGAGACCATAACATTATTCTTCTTATCACTTCTAACTTCAAAATCCTTAATTTACCATTCTACTCTCCGTAAACCTTTTAAACTTCTTTCAAAAAGTTTTAATTAATTAGGGTTTGTTTCAATTTTCAATTATACATTAAAATTTTAAAATCTCCTACCGAGTCCTTATTCTCATTCCACTCGACAATACATTTTTTTAGTAGGTTTATGGTTTCTTTATCTTTTTTATTTTTGACAAAATATCATAAACGTGTATTTATTCCACATTTAAAAAGTGATGAAAATATAAAAATAGAGCATATACTTTTGATTTCAAATCACTCAAAAATTAAAATCACTTAAAACTTAGGTGTGTTGAGTACTCCAGTTAAATTTACTTTTGTATTTTTTGAGTTGAGAGTCGCTGAATTAAAGAGTACGATTCTAATGTACAAAAATTTTGAGAGAGCGTTCTTGTAATTGGCTTGGAAGATATAATCATTTTGTGTGGTTCTAGTAAGTTTACACTTTTTGCAATAGTGACTTTCGTATGATCTGTAGTAGTTTTCTTTCGGTTTGGAGTTCTTTTCTACGTTAATTGTTACGCTTTCAATTTTTATTGTTCTTGTTTTATTCCTCGACCTATCTTACTTTTGGTGAAATTTTTGTCTCTAACAAAGTCTATAAGACAACTCCATTGTCTAGTGGAAAGAAGATTTCTCAACATGCCAATTTGTGGTTTAACGTTCTAAAGTGCATGGGACCTTTTTTATTGTCTCTTTAGTATAATAAAAATAAAATGATTCGAACCACACGGTGATCAACAAAACTGATATTTTTTAAAAAAATGAAAGAAAATAAAAGTCAAATAAATATGAAAGGTAATAAACAAAATTCCCTACTAAGAAATACAAACGTGTGTTTTAAAAAACAAAGAAATAAATTAATAGGAAAAAGATGTAAAGAGAACAGTGGTAAATATAAGAAAAATTGTTCATAACACTTTTTGTAAGTAAATTAAATAAATGAAAGATGGTTAAACATTTAATAAAGAGGAATTATTAAATACTAAAGAGAACCTCCGACAAAAGATAAGAGTAGCAGCAGAGAGCGTCACACAACCGGCGTTAATCGGTGATGACGGGAGGTTGCCGGTTTGACCCTATTTGACGTGTCAGGTGATGGTGTTTTGATTTAATTAGAAGTAAAATGAAATTAAATTAAATATACTAAGTTTCACAAACTTCTGCATAATTAGAAGACAAAAAATAGTAATAATAAATCTCCAAAATTAGCAAAAGAAAAGAAAATAAAATAAAATTTGGTTAACCTCTTTTTTCGTGTAGACCGTTGATTGCGGTTAGGAATAAAGCAATCTGACAAGCACCGATCTTTTTGACCGTATCTTCCTTTGTCATTTTCTTTCTTTTCTTTTCAACATAATATTTTTCTAACCTCTTCGAATTATCATTTTTATATTATGATGTAAAAATTAATATTTATTTTTAGAAGGAAAAATAATGCTTCTGTCAAAAAGTATCCTACCAATATATTTTGTATGGTTTATTTTAATTTTAATCTAACACGTAATTGACTATAGTGTTTAAGTCATATAACATTTAAATTAATAACAAAGAATAGTTTAGAGTCTCATTTTATTCATTCAACAAAATAACGAAAATACGTTATCGAATAGTCAAATTTTAAGTCGTGTAACAAAAAAAAAAAAAAAAAAAAAAAAAACTTGACTAAGACATTCCATTAATTTTATTGCACATAAAAGTTTAATTTGTCAAGTTACAACCCTTCAAAATCTTAAAATAATACAAAGGGTTGGAAATACAAAAGTTTAAAATTAAAGATGACTTATCATTTTATACAAATTTTATATTTCATAAATATTACATAATATCAAATGGGTTTTTATTAATGCAAAATTGCTTTTCTAAAAACAAACAAACAAATAAAAAAAAATTAGCTAGTTTCTTTCTTGCAAGAAAACTTTGTGGATGTTTGTCTTCAATATATCATTTTTGTTGTGTTTTGGTAAACAAAATTTTCTTTAAAGATGCTTTTTCCTTTTTATTTTTTTCAAAAGAAATTAAATTACACTAAAATTAGAATTTAATATTTTGACACCACATATTTGTTGAAAAGAAGAAAAAGTATGTAAAGTATTATAAAATGTATGTAAAGTATAAAGAAAAGGAACAAAATTAGTATGGAGATTATTAATTAATATTTGTGCTGTCGGTGGAGTTGTATAATAATAATAAAAATTAGGAAAAATACAAATAAAATGTGAATAGAAAAACAAAAACAAAAATAAACGGAGCGATTGAGAAGTGATGATTTGTCGGGTTGTCGGGCTATTGAATCCGGAATACAGGTCACCCTTCCTGTCCGGAACGCAATCCCCAAAATCACGCTAATACCCCTATTACCAAACAATATTACAACATTGCCACAAATAATATAAACCCCACTTATTTTTAATATTAAACCCAAATTACAAATACATCCTTCCCATAAATGTGACAAATAATAAAATATCATAAGCTTTGAAATAAGGTTGATGCAGATAATAGAAAAATGCAATTAGTATTTATCGTACAAATAGATGGTTATTATAGTCTTCGAATAGTTCTTACTGGCAACGCTCTTGAAGTATAGTAGTAGTTGAAATTGAATGGTCAAACTTTTTATTTGAAAATCCAATTTATAGATCATCTTAAGTTTACGAATTTTTTTTCTTATGTTTTGTCAGTGGTTCAATTTTAGTATTTTAGTAAATTTTATAGCTTCAATTTTAAACATTTAACAACAGACATCAGTGTAATTATAATTGTTGATAAATTGTTGAGTTGTGATCTTTTGAGTTGTAAAAATAGGTTTCACGGTGATTTCAAAAATAAGATTTTGCTATTTTATGGGTTTACTTTCAATTTTTTTTGTAAAAATTAATTTTCACGTGTAGGGTGGATTTTCAAGAAAATAAAGAATATATGAACTCTTAATTTGAAATAAAAAAAAAAAAAAATTTCAAAACCAATATATATATAGGCTAACCTATTGAGTTGGTTCCTATTCTCTTACACCATTCTTTAAATTTTCAATTTTGATTGCATGAAAATGGTGTATTTAAACTAATAAAGATAAATATGACAATTAACAATTAAAGCCATGGTTACTTTGATTTGATGACTAATTAGATTTCTTTCGTATAAACAATGTTTATAACACAGTCAGTTTTTCTTCCGTTTAGACAGCAAAAATGTAGCCTAGGTTCTAAGTTTAGGAACAATCCCCTCTACCATTATTGAATATAAATTCTTAATTTAGATTTGTAATTTAAAGTTAAAGCTTCTGATAATTATTTGTTATTGACCCAACTTATTATTAGGATTTAGGATAGTATTGAACTTTACATGTTGATTTTGTTAGTTCAATATATAAAATTTATCCATTTGAGTCTTGACTGTGTCGAGAACTTCAGTAAATTTATTTCCCAAACAATTTAATTACACATTAATTCCACACCGACCTACTTCTTAAGAACTAAGAACACCCACATGCCTTTCTTTTTCTTTCAACTGTTTCCCATCTCTTACAAAAAAGAAAGAAAAAAAAACAACTCTTACAAGTTGCATTTATTTCTTTTGCTTTTAAATGTGTAGTTTTTATATTTTTAAAATTATCCATCTTAGACCATATTTTGACAAAATCTTCAAACAAAATGTGCACTGGTAAAAATAAAATAGTAAAAGCGATTTGTTTTGAAAATGTGTGATAAGAGAATTAAAAGGACCAAACTAATTTTTCTTCATATATATATATACCAAAAGTAATACAAAGTACAAACATTATATGGAAGTGAACTAAAACTAAAAATACTTTCACAGTTAAAATAATTCAATTCCAAAATGTATATAATTCAACCAGTCAAACTTGTAACATATTCATATATTTTTTTATAAATAAGTAAAATTTTACTACACATATTTTGGTTTTACAATATTTTATCCACACCTAAATAATAGTCTATTACAATTTAGTACAAATATATCGTAAATGTTTTTAATATATATATTAATTGATTAAAAATTAGGTTCTATTTTTACCTTGGGGTCCTTCCAAGTTCCCTCCAAGCTTATATAGTGCTCCCATCCTCACTTCCACTCCCCACCCCACACTCTCCTTCTTGTTCATTCTTCATTTCTCTCTTCCCCTCTTTAGGGGTTCTTCTCCTCTGTTTCATAATCGATTTATCACAACTTTTATCTTGATAAATCCCACCGGCATTGCCATTTCCTTCTCCCATTCCTTCAAAATGGCAAATCCCATTTCCCCCATTGCTCTCTTTATCCTACTTCTAGCCCCCTCTGCCCTAGCCGGCCATGATTACGGCCAAGCTCTCACCAAGAGCCTTCTCTTCTTCGAAGCTCAGAGATCCGGCTACCTCCCCCACAACCAGCGCGTCAATTGGCGAGCCAATTCCGGCCTCCAAGACGGCAAGGCTAGCGGGGTAAACCCTTTAAAACCCTGTTTGGTTACTCAGAAAATCGATCGGGAAACTTAATTTGGGGATTTTGTATGTTTGTTGTAGGTGGATCTGGTCGGAGGATACTACGACGCCGGTGACAATGTGAAGTTCGGACTTCCGATGGCGTTCACGGTGACGATGATGAGTTGGAGTATTATTGAATATGGAAAACAAATGGCCACTAATGGCGAACTTAGCCATGCCCTAGACGCCGTCAAATGGGGCACCGATTACTTCATCAAAGCCCACCCTGAACCCTATGTTCTCTATGGAGAGGTAACCTTAATCTTTTTCGTTCTTTTTAATTCAACGATTTCAAATTAATCCAACCATCAAACTTTGATATGATAAGTGGGTCAATTCAACGCAATTTTCTTTCATAACGTTAGATTTTATTAGGTAGAGATGTTTTAATTTGTACGTTGATTTGTTATGAAATGATAGTTCTATTAATGTTTTACTGACCATTATGCTTAACTAGTTAGAATAAAATTGGTAATTATACTTAAGGGAAGGACTCTAATATCTAATTTTTTTACTGATATTTGACTATTTTAGTAAATTAAACACCAATTTGTCGCCTTGTTCAAATGTCTTATGTTAGTTGTTAAATTTATTATTAAAATATAAGTGTGTGTATTTTAGGGGTGATTTGTCAATTGCATAAATGAGAGGGACTTAATTTGTAATTAGGCTTGATTTGTGTGTGTGTGTTTTTTTAGTTAAAATTATGAAAAAGGGATTAACAACATGGTTAATGAAATGGGATTTTAGGAAATTTCTGTTATTAAAATGAATAAATATTTGAAATTAACAAGTATTATCTTTTGAAATAAAAATCTGAGAATGCCAAAAAGTACGTTAGATTCCAAAAAAATGTGATTGGTTTAATTTGTTTTTGTAAAATCATCTTTGAGTGGAAAAATTAAAAGCAAATTGATGTACGGAATCATTAGGTGGGAGATGGGAACACGGACCATTACTGCTGGCAGCGGCCGGAGGACATGACGACGGACCGCCACGCTTACAAGATCGACCCAAGCAATCCCGGGTCGGATCTCGCCGGAGAAACCGCCGCCGCTATGGCCGCCGCCTCCATCGTCTTCCGCCACTACAACCCTTCCTATGCCAATGAGCTCCTTTCCCATGCTCGCCAGGTTAGCCATTTTTATCATCTTTTTTATTTTTATTTCCACCAATTATGTATTCTTTTTTATTTTTCTGAAATGTATAAAATCATCCACAATAAAAGAAAATGAAAATAATTTTACAATTTAAAGCGTAGGCTAGCGGTACCCCACAGCACATGATACTATTAACTACCGCAGTTAATAGGTTTATTTATTGTGATATTGAAAGCTGTTGTTTTTTTAATAAGAAACATTTATTGTGTAATAAAAAAATATATTTTTTTTCTCAATTGAAAAAAATATTTTAAAGAGAATGTTTAAGAAATGTTTGGGTAAATTATAAACTTAGTTTTAGTTGGAGATGAGTTATAATTATAGTTTAGTCTGTAGAGTTAATTTAACAAAAATATTTATAGTGAATAAAAATAGGATTTTTAATATTTTGTTGGAAAAAAATAGCATAAAAATAGGCATGTGATAAAACTGTCGGTGGGAACTGTTTGGGGATGTGCATGTAGATGTGAAGTTACGGGAATGCCATTGGAGAGATTTAATAAATTTGTTTATTAAAAATGTATTTTGTTTGTCAGCTGTTTGAATTTGCGGATAAATACAGAGGAAAGTACGACAGCAGCATCACTGTGGCTCAGAAGTATTATCGATCCGTTAGTGGATACAATGTGCGTAAGCGTATCATCCTTCCCCTTTTCTTGGGCCCTTCTTCTATGGAAGCCCGTTGCTTACTGATTATTACTCACCTATCCCTTTGTTATGGGTTATTTGCAACGTTACTCCTGGAAATGATGACAATAATTCTGTAATTATAATTTGCAGGATGAGTTATTGTGGGCAGCAGCGTGGCTGTATGAGGCAACAAACAACCAATATTACTTGAATTACTTGGGAGAAAATGGTGACTCCATGGGAGGAACTGGTTGGAGTATGACTGAATTTGGTTGGGATGTCAAATATGCTGGTGTCCAAACCCTTGTTGCCAAGGTTGGTTTCCATTTTATTTTTTACATTTCTTTTTATCAAAAAAAAAAAATTATATACATTTAGAACTTTATGGGTGATTTAGACCCGACTATAACTGGGTGGAGTGACCACTACTTATTTGGAGTTTAAACAATAATAGTTGGTGTGACCACTGCAATTTTCTATTTCAAACTCTCTTTATTACAATATTTATCGTTTCTTGTTTGTTACATTGTAAAGTCATTTAAGTACAAATTATTATAATTTATATACTATAATAACTGATTTAATTCTCTTAAACCCTTGTTATAGTTCAAAAGTTGGTAAGGAAGTGTTATATACTATAATAACTGATTTAATGCTCTTAAACCCTTGTTATAGTTCAAAAGTTGGTAAGGAAGTGCTCTGAAAAAGACACCTAATAAGTTCATAACTTTTCAATTCAACTTTGTGTTAAAAGAATCAAAAGTTTAATGAGCTATTGGCACACAAATTTAATTTATAGTAAATAAGTAAGTTTTGTTTGAGAGGGTTTGGTTCTTGCAATTTGTGGATTGTAGATTTATTAATTCTTAAAAAGTTGAATGTTGAGTTTGAAGTAATTTTGATGTTTGTGATCGCAGTTTTTATTGCAAGGAAGAGCGGCTCACCATGCGCCGGTGTTCGAGAGGTACAAGGAGAAGGCTGAAAATTTCTTATGTTCTTGCATGAAGAAAGGCACTCGCAATGTTCAGACCACACCGGCCGGTCTCATCTTCCGTCAGAGATGGAACAATATGCAGTTTGTTACCAGCGCTTCTTTCCTCGCCACCGTCTACTCAGACTACCTTTCTTCCTCTGGTGGAAACTTGAAGTGCGCCGCCGGTTATGTCCAGCCTTCCGAGCTTCTTCGCTTTGCACAATCCCAGGTCCCTACATTTTCTCTTCAAATGGGAACAACTAGTTTTTGATCTTCAAGGTCAATGTTTGTTAACTGTTCGACGAATTGCCTAAATGGGGTTTTGATTTTGAACCAGGTGGATTACATTCTTGGGGACAATCCAAGAGCTACTAGTTACATGGTGGGATATGGAAACAATTACCCACGACAAGTCCATCACAGGGGATCTTCCATTGTTTCAATCAAGGTCAATTCCGCCTTTGTGAGCTGCAGGGGTGGCTATGCAACATGGTACACTAGAAAGGCAAGTGACCCAAACCTACTCACTGGTGCTCTTGTGGGTGGACCTGATGCCTATGACAACTTTGCTGATCAAAGGGACAATTATGAGCAGACTGAGCCTGCTACTTATAACAATGCCCCAATTCTTGGCATTTTAGCCAGGCTCAGTGGTGGACATAGTGGCTACAATCAGCTCCTTCCAGGTACTTACCTCATTTTGATCATCAGATTTCTCTTAAAGCATTTTCAAGTGCAATCATGGCATTGAGCATCCTTTTGTTTTCTCTCCAGTGCTTCTTCCTCCAGTTAATCATCCAGACCCATCTGCACAATCCAAGACACTTCCATCTCCAGGTATGATGCCTTTGCAATTATTTGGTTGGCTTAGAATACTTTGAACAGATCATTTTCTATATCACATGAACTGTTTGGTACTTAAGATGTCCATCACAAAAGGTTCTTCATGCCAACCAATCCAATTGGATTTTTAAGAAATAGTTGATGAATGACTAAATTGTGGCATAAAGCTGGTTTAATTCAAGAAATAGAAACTATTAGGATGAATGACTAAATTGGTCATGGAAGGCGAAAATTTGACAGAAAAGCTTGTTTTTGCAGCATCGTCTTCTACCCCAATTACCGTAGAGCAAAAGATGACGACTTCCTGGACTGCTAAAGGAAATACCTACTATAGATACTCTACAAAAGTGACCAACAAGTCACCAAAAACTCTCAAAAACCTGAAACTTTCGATATCTCAACTTTATGGGCCTCTCTGGGGGCTGGAGAAATCTGGTGAATCATATGTCTTCCCATCTTGGCTTAACTCATTAGCTGCAGGAGAAAGCCTTGAATTTGTTTACATTCACACTGCTTCTCAAGCCAAAATCTCGGTTTCCAGCTACACTCTCTCCTAAATATGAGGGAAGAATCTTGGAAACCAAATCAAGGCAATACAGCATACAAGCTTATGCGGTTCATGGAGTGGTGTAAGAATTGTGCAGTTATAGATAGCGAGAAAGTCCATATTTACGCGTGATATGTATTTGCTTAGGTTTTTTTTAGATGCAATTAGGCCAAATAATGGTGCTGAAGTTTGGGGGAAGAAAGGAGAGAAGAGAGTTTGAAACGGTGCTCATCCTCTTTCTCCACCCTCTTCAATGCTTTATAGACAGAATGAACAGCTGAGAGTGTCAGAGAAGGCAAACAAAGATGGCTTCTCAAAGGATTTGCAAGAGAGTTCTCATTTCTTTCCTTGTATTTTGAATTAGCTTTATGTATCCTTTTAGATGTGTGATTTGCAACATTTTCTTGATTCACACTCGAATGTAGTTTGTGAAACATGGTGTGCTTTTGCTTATCTTGTTTTTAAGATATTGTAAATTCATCACTATACTCAAAACCTTTTGTGTTACTTTTATGGTAAAGTGATTTTAATGGTTTGAAATGTTCTTAAACCATTGGGACATGGCATTTGTACCTTGAAAACAATGAATGTCAATCAATACAACTACTTTTGAAGTTTTTTCATTCAATGTACAATATGTTCAACTTTTAACGTTACTTAAATGGAAGAAGATTGAGTCTCCAATGTTAGATCAAATTTATGATACTTGATGTTTTTTTTTTTCTTAATCTAAGGATAAAAGAATAATTTCACTGCTAATAAAAAGGATATTTGAGGTAAGTAGGTCATTTTTAAATAAAACATTTAGAAATATCTAGAGACAAAATAGTATCGTTGTGTTAAAAAGAATACTAGTCCATTGTTGCTCAATGGAAGCAACACCTCCTTTTCTCAAAATTATATAACATTTAAGTCCAATATGAACTTAAAAATAAAGTAAAATAAAATAAAAAGTATAAAAGAAAAGTGCAGTTGAGCTTATTATTCAAATAATGAATAGGAAGAGTGAAATAATTATTCAAAAAATGTAAAAATAAAAATATAATTGTCATATTGTAAAACAAAAGTGATAAAAATAAATTAAAATATTTTCAATTATATTAGCGTAGAAAGAGTATTGACTATTGAGATAATATTTGTAAATATTTTTAGCATTGGTGTGATTTGAAATCAATTTTCTTTTAATTAAGCAGTCCCCAAGGCCCAAACATGGCAGAAACAACTAAGAACAGGTAGTTTCATGGTTCCTTCCTTGGCTTGGATGAAGCAAGAAATAAATTGACTTTTCATCTTTGCGGCTGCCAAATTAAGCGATTAACAACACACAACACCAACCATCTCCGATCAAACGCAACGCTGAGATCAATCTAACAAATGGAGAATCGTCTGGTTGAACTTTGCATCAATTCGGCATGTCGGAGCAAGGACAGTGTCGAGAAATGGCGGAGGCAGAAGCGGACCCTCGAGCGCTTGCCCTCTCATCTCGCCGATGCTCTCCTTCGCCGTTTACATGCTCGTCGTCTCCTCTATCCTTCTCTTCTCGAGTATGTTTCCTCTTCCTTTTTTCTTTGCTCCAAAATCTAGATCGAGAAATGTCTCCGTTGAATCGCTGAAAGCGGATTAGAACTTCTATATTGGATGGTAATGCTTCAATTTTGTATCTTTCTGGTTCCATTAAGTGGAGTGATTAATCTGCCATTATTTGCATCAAATCGAATTCTATCGCTTTTATCCATGAGTTTGTGATGTATATGTCGAAGTGATTCCGTCGCTTGATACTTTTGCTAGAATTGTAGATTACTTAGTTGTCATCAAGTTCAGCTTAATTCTTTATTGAGATCCTGATAGTCCACCTCAATTTGGTATCGTCTGGCTTTTAAAACGTAGCTAATAAGGTGAATACAACTTATGATTTTTGGCATTCCTTTCCTTTTTTCCTCCATTATTGCATATAGAAATGCTATTCTTCTATTTTTTTTCTCGTGCAATACCTGTGGCAGTGTCGATGAAGTTTACGTTCTTTCTTTTTTTGAACTTAGATGTTTTAATGCAGAGTTTTCAAATATACCATAGAGGTGGTCGATCTAAGTGGTGAAAATGCTGTTGATTCAGAATGGATGGCCTACTTAGGATCATTTCGTTACTTGCAATCATTAAACGTTTCCAATTGCCACAGGCTTTCGAGTTCTGGTGTATGGACTATTTCGGGTATGTTATTAGAGAATGATACAAATGTGGGTTTCAAGGCTGAATTGTAAGTCACACAAGGTTTTTTGATGATGTGATTCTAGCCTATCGTAACTTATCCACTGGACTAAATGAACCCTGAAAATTGTGTTTATTTTTTATGAAAATAATTTGTTATTATCTGTCTTACTTTTTCTACTCCGAATATTAACTAGTCCATCTAAGTTTAATTGGCTGCAATTTACTTAAGTTTGACAGTTATGCCATATGCTTGTATATAGGGATGACTACTTTAAGGGAATTGAACGTTTCTAGATGTTTGAAAGTTACTGATGCTGGAATTAGGCATCTTTTGTCCATACCAACATTGGAAAAGCTATGCATTGCCGAAACTGGCATCACTGCACATGGAGTTACACTTCTTTCTTCGCTAAAAACATTGGTGTTCTTGGACTTGGGTGGTCTACCTGTCACCGATCAGGCTCTGAGCTCTCTTCAGGTATTTCTTGTTTCTTTTTCAATGAGGCAATTTGTTAACAAGTCTTACTGTCAATCCAAAATCTTTTGTCCGTGGACCTGCAGGTGCATGGTTCACACCTTATGTTTCTTGCAGTGCTAACACAGAAACACATAGACATTCTCTTCCCTCACTTGCACGCCTGCACCATCAATAATTTTGAATATTTTTCTGCCCATTGGTCCTATTTGATTTGGTGTAAGCCTTCACAGACAATGTATT
This sequence comes from Cucumis sativus, assembly GCF_000004075.3. NCBI lineage: Eukaryota > Viridiplantae > Streptophyta > Magnoliopsida > Cucurbitales > Cucurbitaceae > Cucumis > Cucumis sativus. Next base: position 4,390,560 of record NC_026658.2, read on the forward strand.
GGACCTTTATTGGATCTATGAATGACATGGGACATTCAAGTTTTTTTTCCTTCATTGACGTTTTCTTCCACTTGATGTTGACGACTGGATAGCATAATAGCTTCTATAACAATCTAGTATAAAGATAATTAAATTGTTATTTCTCCACTTAAACTTAAGCTGACTATTTAGTTTCTGAGTAAATTCTGTTTATTTATTGTTGAATCTATAAAATTTTATTGCCTTTACTTGCACTGCATATTCTTAAATTAATAAGTTTTAGTTTTTTCCTCGGCTTCTGTTCCATTCTCTTTTAGGTGCTCACAAAATTACAATACCTTGACCTTTGGGGTAGCAAAATTTCTAACAGTGGATCCGATGTTCTTCAAATGTTTCCAAAGTTGAGCTTCCTGAATATAGCTTGGACTAGTGTCACCAAATTCCCCAACTTGCCTCATCTAGAGTGCCTGAACATGAGCAACTGCATCATTGACTCTACACTTAAAGGGCTTGGTGCTAAAGTTCCTCCAAGAAAGCTTATTGCCTCTGGAGCTACGTTTTCTAATGAGACTGAAGATCTGGGATTTGTTGCAATGGATGCCCTATATTATCTGGACTTTTCGAATGCTTCTCTTCACAGATTCTGCTTCTTATCTCGTATGAAAGCAGTAGAACATTTAGACCTTAGCTCTACTACCATAGGAGACAGTTCGGTCGAATTAATTGCGTCAGTTGGAGAAAATTTGAAATATCTAAACCTCAGCTGCACAGCAGTCAGCTCTTCTGGAATTGGAAGTTTAGCTGGAAAAGTATCCAATCTGGAAACTTTGTCACTCTCTCATACTATGGTTGATGATGTTGCTCTATCATATATGAATATGATGCCTTCCTTGAAGTGTATTGACCTAAGTGAAACAGACATCAAAGGTACTCTTTTGTTCTAAAAAAATGCTCCAAGTGTACCCAGTCAATTCATATATGCTGCATTTTCCCCCTGCTTCATTTCATGTATGTTAAAAACACACCAACTCCATTCGCATTCTTATTTTGCATCTTCTTTCAGTTATGGTGCTAAATCCTTTTATGCTCCTGCGGGGAAAGCTAATGTTTCATGGTAATGACAGCCCACAATAACCTTGTGTAGGTTTTATGTGGGTGGCTTCGTTATCCAATGCATTTATATCCAATTTGCATTATATGAACTGAATACTAGTGGAAAATATTTAGCCTTCACTCTGTGCTACTTGATGAGAGCAGAACAAAATTTCTCTGGAAACTACCCTCCCGATATGGGAAATGGGAAAAGCAACTGGGAAACTACGACACCTATTGTTGCTTATACTTTTCACCATGGTTCTTTAAACTATTTGAGAAGTTTGACGTCTTCTAATCTTTTTTATTCCGTAAATTTCAGGTTATATACACCTATCAGCTCCAGAGACTGTGAAAGTTTTCTCGTTGACAGAATTGCAAAACCTTGATTGTTTAGAAATGTTGAATCTGGAGCATACTCATGTTGATGATGAATCTCTACGTCCATTATCAAGATTTCGGAAACTGAGTCACTTGATGCTTAGAAGTCCCTCATTTACAGACACGGTCTTGAGCTACTTGTCAATTTTGCCCAATCTAAAAACTCTCAGCATTCGTGATGCAGTTTTGACCAACCAGGCATTTGATACATTTAAACCTGTGGCAACTTTACAAAAGATAGACTTGAGAGGTTGTTGGCTTTTAACTGAGGATGGTCTTTCTGTATTCCACAGAAGATTTCCACAAATTGATGTTAGACATGAACTTTTTCACTTCTCATCCAATCCAACTTCCACTGATCAACCTTCAACTCATTTTATTCCAAAGAAAATACAACTGAACCAGACAAGCAGATCTACCGGCATGCCATCATATTTTGTAGGTATGTAACGTGAAAAATAATACACGGTATGGTTTTATCTCATCATATACATCATGTATTCATATATACTGATATATTTGCTCTATGATATTGACAAAATAACCGATATAAGCACATGTTCTTTTATGGTGAAATTTTCGATTTTCTGGTGAATGTTGATTTGGAACATTCAATTTTAGTATAAAATTATGGAAAATAATACAAGAGATTTCAATTTCTAATCCTTGATTCTAAGTAGGCTGGTGTTTACAAGGTTATTTAAATTCTTTCTTTCTTTCTTTCTCTTCTTTATCCAATAGATCAAAGGTTGAAGTATAGCAAAGAAGAGCTACTTGCCCTACAATTTTCTTCTCTGCCCCACGGTTCCACATCTGTCCCTGAAATGGGTCGGAAATCTGATACCTGAAGAGCTTGAAGTATTCTAAGAATTGAATTATTCGGTAATCCTATTCTCACTATTGATGGCTTAAGTTCATTACATTTAGATCTTTATGTTGCTGACATACTAATCATGTATTCTCCATTGGGATTGTAGTGAAGTTTTCGTTGCCCCTTGGAACATGTCAGTTTGAATCTTAATTTTGTGGATGCTGGGGGGGTGATTAGGGTAGAAACATTTGAGGTAAGAAAGGATGGAGATGGAATGAAAGGGAGAAAGTTTTCAGTAGAGGAAATGGTTATGAGGTTTAAAAAGTAGACTTTTGCAGTGGAGTTTAACTTATTTGTTTAAAAGAAGAGGATGAAATGTTCTTGGGATTTTCCATAGCTGGTTAGATTCTAGGAAGGTTTGAGTCAGTGTTGTAGAAGATAAAGTCATATATATATAGGAAATATTAAAGTTATTCCGTAATTATTATTTTTACTTTTTACAAGTAGGGTTAAAATGAAGATTTAAACCTTCGTCCTAAAAGAAAGAGTATACTATATGTCATTTACTAGCAAGTGCTTTTGTAATCTACACATCGAAGATAATCTTCTCCCACGCTTTAATTATATGGAAACTTTTCTTTTCTTCTTTCACGAGTTGGTTGATATCAAATAACTACACTTTGTTTTTCCTACTTAATGTCTAAGGAAAATATATTACTTTATTTTATTTATTACCAAAGTTATATATATATTTGTTCAACCATTTAACTAAATAGAACACACATGGGCACACACTATACGTATGTAAAATATTAAACTGTTTGTAAATTGAAAATCATACGCTGTATGTGTTCAAAAGAATGTGGAATCATTTTTCTCTCTCTACAAAAGGTATAACAGTATGGATAGATATAGAACTGCAAGTATATGATAATTAACTATTTAGAAATTGTTGTCAAAGTGAGATTAGTTTAACGATAATTGAAATTACCTTTCATTTTTAGGTGAAAAATTCAGTTTCTTATTTTCACTATTGTTGTAAAAAAAAAGTGAATCGCTCAAAACCTGTAGATATTAGAATTCCTTTTTAAGATAAATGGGGTGTGGCATTTGAACTATGTGAATTAGATATAGTCGAAACAAGGTGGAAAAATGGAAAAAATATAAAACAGACCATTTAAGTAAAACTACAAAGGTTAAAACTGAAAAACAGTAGAAAGCATACCTAAATTATTATTATTATTTTCCAAATACATGGTTTAGACTTTAGAATTGATATTCCTTAAAATTTCACTATTTTATATAAAATAAAAATACTTATTTCACGTGTATCAGTTCGTTATAAAAATTGATGCAAATGTAATAGAATTTTATTGACATATTTCATTGACATATTAATTATAATGCCTTGAGTGCAAATATAATTAGAATTCTTTTGAGCATGTTTACCAAAAGTTTAAGGATTTGTTAAATTTACTGTTACTTTTGTCATTTAGGGTTAAGTTGTAACGGTAATAGTAAATATGTAATGATTAAAAGGGAATTGAGACATGTGTGGAAGTTTGATCAATTATTTTCCTAATTGCACTAAGTTAACATCATAAACCCTAAAAGAAAATTAAATTAGGGTTTAGTAACGGTATCTTTGTAGCTCCTAATTTTATTTTATTTTAGAGTCTATCCCAATTTGTTTGATTCTTTTCACAAACTAAAACTAAACCATTATTAGCGTTGACCTACTATTCTCTAGATTTGGAATCGAATTGTGGCACTTGATAGAGAGAGATGAAATTTGGAGGTTGGACTTGGAGTTGAGATTTTGGAAAGGAAAAAAACCTTTTTTTTTTTTACAAAACTAATTTCAAAGAAAAAAATACTTAAAATGTCTTTTTTTCCATGTGAAAAACAACCCTCTAAATGGAGTTATAGTATTATAGAGAGATTTTTGGATAAAAATAAAGATTTAGGCGTTTGTTAGAAGAGAAAATAAAATGAGTGTTCCAGATCTTTTGTTTTTTTAAGAAGTCTAGGTGAAGTAATGATTATGAAGATCAAACTTTAAGATGTGAAAGTTGTAAAAATCTCAAATGACTGGTTTTATTTAATTTTAAAATAATACTAAATGGTATGGACCTTTACCAAACAAAACCAATTTTAATTCTCCACTAACCTCAATCATAATTCTTCACCTATTTAATTAGTCTAACTAATTGATTTAGTTACTTTAAAATTACCTACAAAAGTTTAAAAGACATTTTTTTACTAATCACAAAATTAAAAATAACTAAATTAGCGAAAAAAACTAATCTACAAATTGAATTAATTTTAAATAAGGTCGAACAAAATTAGATGGTTACAATGAAAAGTATAACTATAACTATAAAGTTCTCACTAAAATTACATTACTTAATTATGGATTTTCGACTATGGCCAACCAGTAAATACAAATGCAGAAAGCACCAGTAAACAGTAACAAACGTAATAATGAAAAGAAATTTACTATACAAATTATCTTTCATTTATTGTAAACATGAACATGAACCTTACCGCATTTTGCTCCACTTATTGCAAACTATAATTGAGTGGGATGCCATGAATTAAACCCAAACATTACTTCTTTGTAAATGAATTTACTAAATTATTTTAGGAAATCGATGTTTCATTATCCAAAGAAAATAAATAAATGTTCTGACTTTCTGACATAAGATATTATAATGGTTATAGGCATTGGTCAGAAGCCTTCAATTCTGCGTCGCTATCGTTTTTGGATATCACTTTCAGAAAGAAATACTCCATTACCAATAAATTAAAGAGAAGGACGTGAAAGTGCAAATCCAACTAACTGATTTATAACTCTTTATGTCGGTTTCGATATTTATAAGTATCAATGTCACATCAATTTATATTCCTAACCCCACTACTTATTAATTCATGACAAATTTAATAACAAAGAAACAAAAAGAAGTTACAAAACAGCACATGTACAAATTGAATGTAACCTTCTTTTTATTTGAAATTGATCCTAACGAGCAAAGAAGAAAATGATTTGAAATTCATAATCATTCATAAAAGGTTAAAAGAGATGGATTGATTTGTAAAATTAGTTGGTGTATACGTAAATTAGGCTTACTCATAGATATCAGAAGAGAAAAAAATCAATTGCTAATTGTTAACGTGTCTATAATGATACAACTAATAACTAGATTTAATATAGCAGAAATGTTTGGTTCAATAATGTCCATGTCCCTCTAAAACAAAAGCTTTCATCATTCACATAAATGGATTGATTAGGTTGATTAGTAACCCATATGTACAGTAAAAGAAAAAGGGGATCATTTCATGAGAAAGAGTGCAAGTTTTGGAATGGATTCCATAAATGTCATCTTCATTCATTAAGGCTTCTTTGCATTATTGTACATGCTGTCAATTACACTCTGCCAAAGAAAAATAAATCGTTCATCAGTATCACGCAGTAAAATTGAATGAAAATCTTTACCAATGAGAGAAAAATGAAAACACAAACAATCATGTATTTGGATTGAGTACCCTTTAGTTTAATTACAATTGAGTTCTAATCCTTTATTTTTAAGATTTTGAAGTCATAAAATAAGTTTGACGAGTTTGGGAAATTTGACTAAATTGATAGATGAGATAGGTTGTTACATGAACCTGATAATATTTGAGCAATTGAGGTCTCTTCTTCTTGTACGTTGGAGTTATTAGGTCACGTTCCATATCGAATGGTAGAGGGTCGAGGTGAATGGCTTTAATAAATTCAAAGCCTTTCAACTGCCAAGAACAAGAATTGTGAGAGCTTCATGTTAGTTTTTGACAATGGAGTAAAATATTTGTTTAGTCAAATCAAAAGAAGTGTGCAGCAAATTGGGAGAAATAAAACCTTCTTCTCTTTTGCAATTTTGTTGAGCTCCCCAAGCAGGTAGTCCTTTGCCCTCTTATCTCCACAAAGTGAATCAAAGTCCCCTTCGATACCGTTTTCGTTTGCCCAACGTTCAAGTGCTAGCTGGTTGGGATTAGCAACTGCAACTAGAAACGACTCGAAACTGTTCCCGTAGACCCAGATCTAAATTGAGCATCAGAAAATTATGTATAAATAACTCAAACTTTCTTTTCTAATGTCAGTAATGTGCATAAAAAACATTGCTATTAAAAGCTAACAAAAGTTTAGAAAATACCATATCTATAGAAGATACAAGCCCATAAATATTCTCCAAATTTTCCACGGCAACGTATTCTCCTTGAGAAAGCTTGAAAATATTCTTCTTCCGGTCAATAATTTTCAAGCTCCCATCCGATTGCCACTCACCAATATCACCTTAAAGAAAAGAAGAAAAATAGGAGGTAAACTTATGATAACGAACCATAGAAAAACGAGCAAATAAATTTTATGGCAAAACGGATTAAGATTACCTGTATGGAACCATCCATCAATCATGACCTCATTGGTTAAGTCATCACGCTTGTAGTATCCAGAAAACAATGGGTCTCCCCTAACACATATTTCACCACGTGGTGTGGTCGAAAGGGCATCATATCCCATTTCGGGGACAGATTCTAGGCAGACATCCACATTTGGCACTGGAGGGCCAACTGTTCCCAACATTGAAAGTTCATTTGGCAATGAGACAAAAGTCCCAGCACAGGTCTCTGTTAAACCTGCATTAGCATGAAATAATCATCATTGAAGTATGGGTGAAACAGAAATGGAAGGAATGGTCAAAAATTATAAGAAACTATACGAGTCAATGAAGAGTAGAAAACTGAGAATGACTGCAGAGATTACATACCATATCCTTGTAGAACATGTGCACATGCCACAACTCTTAAGAAAGCTTCTACGTGGGTAGCTAGAGGTGCGGCTCCAGATAGAATAAGTCTCACATTACCTCCCAACCCTTCCTTTACCTGGTCAAGAACCCCAAAAGGACAAAATATATGGATTAAAATTTTAGTAAATCTGAGGTTCATGTCAAATATAGAAGGTGTGTCGAAGAAAATGTTTTTCACCTTATTAAAGACAAATCTGTCACAAATTGGAGATGCCTCGCTATGTTTATGCCCCTTTTGCATGTTACCATATTTACTGCAATAAAGAGTAAGACTAATGAGATTAACGATAAGTGAAATAATGGACAAGAACTAATGAAAGTTCAAATCCACAAAAATACCCCAGGAACACCTTGTCTAATGTCTATGATCACTAAGTTGACCGAACTATTGTCAAGTTCTAAGGCAGTTAGTGAACCATGACTAACATAGTTGAGTTTATGCATAAAAGTATCACTCGTCATGAAATACATTCGCTCATGTTAAGTAGTTTTACTTAGAAAAATCTTCCTACAAGGAATAGAACGAGATTTTATGAAACTTTCTTTGTTTTATTTAACAAAATTCATCTGCACTAATACAATACATATTTTAAGAAAATTAAACCAAAGTGGAACTAACTCACCGTGAGAATGCAACATTGAATAATGTCCTCTTTAAGAGCCCCCCTTGATCCAACCTCTGAGTCAAGCCTGAGAAAATATAATAATTACTATTTTGATCATGGGAGATATAAACTTGCTGCACCCAAATCAAAACAGTAGTATCCACAGACCAAAGCGATAAAACCAGAGCAACACGCTGGATAATGACAACTTCAATTCACATAACTGGTTCTAGCTTTAGAGATGCTTGTTCTCAATAATAATTATTAGGAAAAATATTATATTTCACATACGATCAGCTTACCAGCATAAATTCTATCTAAAACTCGGGGAACGGCACAGAAAATACTGGGTTTGAGCTCCCCAATATCTTCAATGATTAATTTAACATCCTGCAGAATGTAAAAACATATTTTATAAACCTTATAATTGGCACACAAAGAAAATCAAATGAGAACTCACCCCACGCCAGAACCCAATGGAAGCACCATGTAAGATGAACAGCTCCTCGATCACTCGGTCAAAGATATGTGCTAGCGGAAGGTATGACAAATATACATCTTTTGGACTCAACTGTATGAGGGAGAGAGGGAGGGAGAGAGTGAAGAGACGTAAGAAATCGAGCAATTAGACACAAAAGATACAATGACTATCAATCTAGATTGACTATTTCATAGGGTATATTATTCAAATTTCCATTTCAAGGCTTTCGTAAAGAAAACACTGGATGTACAAAAAACTAAGGAAAACTACCTCTTCATTTACATTCTCTAAGAGCCGCTGGACACCAGCTATAAGTGAAATTATGCTTTTGTTCGATATCATGACTCCTTTAGGATCTCCAGTAGTTCCACTTGTATACATAATAGTGGAAATATCACTTTTCTTTTTCACAGGAAGATCAAAATGTTGATTTTCACCCTGTTTTAAGCAGATACCAAAAAGATTAGATACAATAAATGACAGCTTAAAAGTTGATGGGAGCAATTTGTACTTTCTTCCTCATGATGAAAGATGAAGGGTAAAAAAAAGGCTATTACCAGGTCTACGACATATCTTTACACATATCAATATTATCTTAATAGAAAAGTTTTCAGTTCATTGTCAATACTCAGAAGAGGAAACAGCATATTCCCAAACAAAATGTTACTATGGATAATTTCATTAAGTTGAGATGAAGAAAATTTTCAAACTAAAGACTAAATTACTGAATAAAAGAGACCTATCGAGGATCAAAACTTACCAGAAGCAAAAATTCGTCCCAAGAAAATATTTCAACCCCATGCTTCTCGAACTCCTCTCTCAGATTAGGTGTAACCTTGCCAAAACTCACAATTGCTACAAACAAACAAATGAAACATTTTAATAAAAATAGAACTAAATAAATAAAAATGTGCTTCTACAGACACATCATTGGAAAAAAAAATCTAAATAGTAATAAAAACTCACTTTTCAAGTATTTGGTTGTGCTTGGAAATGTTTTCAAGACCTGGAAAAAAAATATAAATTTCATATGATCAGAACTAACCGGGACAGGTACCTTTTACATATTGTTCCACCAAATCACCGTTCTCAGAGAGTAAAGATCTGTAGTTAATAACCATATATATAACTTAAAAAATAAAGATTCTAAATTTCTGGCTTCCACCACAGGTCTGTACCTCAGGAAGCTTCTTCTCTTCTACAAAAGCAACAGAAATTTCGGAATGGCAAATAATAAATTCCACAGCACCCGCACCTAAACATTGAATCAATATGATAAAAAAGTCAATCAGCTTACTCTTAATTTTCTAATAAAATAAATACTAAACCACATAATATGAGAATAAATTTAGAGGAACAGTGCAATTCTGTCTTCCAATTGAAAACTTGGAGGAAAAGGCATATGGACATACCTAACGTGTCATACAAAGGAACACAATATAGTCCATGAGCATTACATGCCTGCAAGTATTATTAAGTGTCATATAATATTTCTCTAGGATGAAGTAACAAGAAATTAGAGAAGATAGCAGAAAACAAATGAGTCCTGTGAAAGTCAGCACGTTTCTGAAACTCCATAGAAGAAAAAACTGGAAGATAAAAGATGAATGATATCAAGAAAGAAGTAAGAAGCAAAAGAAAATGTCTACCTCCATGCTTATTATCCACTCTGAGCAATTGGCACCATAAATACCACATTTTACTCCCTATAAATGGAGATTAGGATAAGCTTTAATCCACAAGATTTGCAGGAATGTGCTTGCATAAATGAATTGAATATCTTAATGAGAATGGAAGCATACTTGCTCAAAACCACGAGTACGCAAAGAATTTCCAACTTTTACTACAGTGTCGTACACTTCCTTATATGTTAGCCAGACATATTTACCAGCCTACAAAAACATACCAAGCTACAATTTATTGCAAGGTCTTATTGGATATTAGAAAAAACAAAAACATACACTTTGGGGCGTTTGGATTATTTGCAAGATGCATATACCTTTCCATTCACAATCTCACGGTGCCCGAGCATTCGATTTCCAGGGTTTCTTTCCACTGATAACCTGCAATATAACAGTAATCAATGGAAAAATTGGCGCATTACATTTAACGATGATCATCATATTAACGATGGATATCAAATAACTCATAAGCCAACAAGCAAAGGTCTAATATAATCCCATGCAAAGCTGAGAAAACAAAAGAATGGTATTGATCAAAGCTCAAGAAAATGGGAAAATGGAACTGCCAAAAAGGATGAAGCTCAAATATGACGGTAAGAACAGAGCAAGCAGAACACACCCACCCGGCATGGTACAGTAATTTATATCTAAAGAGAAAAAGATATATATTGATCTTAAGCAGTTTGAACTATAACTGTTCCAATCAAAAGCGGCAGAGCCAAGTACTAAAAAAAACAATGAACTATGAAACTTTTGATCAAAACTAATCATACTCAAATTTCAATATATTCATCAGCACAGTATATATATAAAAAAAAAAAAAAAACAACGAGAAAATCTAGCGGAATACACAGAGCAGAACTCAACTTAAGTAACGATATAAACATAACGGGAAAGGACCTTGTACTCGGCTAAAATAAAAGCTGGAATAGAAGAAGGCACAAAATGCAGAATCTAGTAGCGGTATCTCTCAGCAAAGAAGAAGAAAGTGAAGAAATCAAACCGAAATATATCCCAACAACTATCCAATCCTTGAATGGGCAGGGGAAAGCCGTCTTTGGCGAAAATGCTTCTGTAAACGGGTCCGATCGAAGGCCTTCCATCAATGGCGGACTTGGACTTCTCCACCTCGATCAAATACTTCATCTGAGACATCCTCCGGACACCGATAGATAGTAAAAATCCGGAAACAGAGAGTGTGGATTCGTTCAAAATTCAAAAAAAATCGATGAAATTGAGAGGAAGAAATTGGTTTAATATATACAAATCAAAGTACAAAAGTCATGAATATTGGTGGCTATGGGTGACCTGACCAAGTGGCGTACATCGTAAATACACCCTTTTTTTCTTCTTCTTTGAATCTTTTCCCTTTTCTTTTCCTTCACCAAGTAAAAAAAATTGCAAATTTAGTCCCTCACTTTTGTACTTTTTATGTGTTTAGTCCTTCTCTTTCTCTAAAACTAACCCGTGGAATGGAATATCTAACTTTAAAAAATTTTAAACGCGATACTAACTTGTAGTTGGATGATCGAATCTTTGACCTATTTAAAGAACATTATACAAATTTTCTTTTAGTACTACTATACTTCTAATGGTCCCTACTTTGATTTTAGGGTGATATGTTATAGGGGGGTCCAACAATAAATGACATATTGTACTTCATTGTAATGGCTTTCATAGCAATGCCGTATACTATATAGACACATAATTTGATAATATGAGATATACCACGTTTAGTTGTATTATAATGTCAACAATAAAGTGATTGTTTTTATTTTTTTATTTTTTCCTTTTAACAAGAGAACAAATGATTGAATTTCTAACATTTAAGAAAAAAATCATATCAATTACTATTAAGCTAAATTCATTTTATTAAAATTTTTAATACAACGTAGAGTTAGAGGAATTGTTCACCTCTAAAATTAAAAGTCATGTCAATAATCACAAACTAATTTTAGCTTATTTTCTCAAATTATTATCTAATACTTGTAAGTCGATTTTTTTTTTAATAAATGGTCAACTTATTTGAAGAATTTTAGAGAGTGAGAAATAAAATTAAAATTTTATAGAAAAAAAAGATCATTTTTGAAAAATTTAAAAATAAATAGAAGGTAAATTATAATTTGAGGTGTAAATGTTAAAACTTTTATGGTAAAATGTAATAAACGGTAAAGATGAAAATGCGTGTAGGAGTTTATGTTTATATGTTTTTAAAACTTCATTTTTATCCTTCTCTTTTTAGCAGAAATTCATTGATGGTGTAGGTAGGAATCTGTCCTTTTTAAGAATTATTTTTCCCTCCCTATTTTAGTTCAATGCTTATCTTTAGAATACCAAGACTTGTTTTGTATATTAAAAATAAAACAATTGAATGTTGTTTTCCTTTTAAGACTAAAAAAATATATAGAAAGTAGAGCTTGAATTAGAAAGAAAAAAAAAGGTCATCCTCCTTTGAGGTTAAAAAGGTCAAAGGGTCATTGTTTAATTAGTTTTTATTTCACTTAGTTGTAATATATAATTTTGCATTCTCATCTTTTTAATATTTGAAATTTTGAATTAATTTTTTATTATAAAAAATAATGGTGAGTGATAGATTCAAACCGTTAATTAACATTCACTTTTTCAATAAAAATTTTAGTTGATAAATATAAATATAAGTATAAAATAAAAAAATTTCATTGAAAAACCATAACTTTCGTACTTTTTATTATTGTTAGAGAAATTATTGTAATAGACTAAATAACCGAATGTGCTTTTCTTTATGAGTTTTAAATATGCACAACAACACGAAAAACCTTTCCTTCCATTATTTTTCTTTTCTATACAACTACTTAGATGTTGCAGTATGCATATGAAGTACATCGTTCACGTGTTAGTAATCAATTCTATCCCAATAAGCTATTGTTCAATCATAAAAGATTAAGTTTTTTTAATTATTTAAAAGAAAAAATGAAGAAGATAATTATTTAAAAAGTTGATAAAACTGACCCATTATTTATATTTTACGTAAATAATTTGTATTTTCTTATTATTTCGAAAAAACTAAAAAAAACAACAAAAGTAATAAATACATTTACTAGAAGAATAAATACAGAAAATGAATGGGGAAAAACATATGTAGAATTTTGGTTATTTTGTTCCCTTTTTTAATGTGGGCCCTACGGAGAAGGTATTTATATGTATTTCGAGATTCCGATGAGAAATATTGAATTATTTAAATAATTATGGGCGTAGGTATTTTATTTAATTTGAAAAATGAAAGAGAAAAAGAAACCCAAACGAATAGAAAGGAATAGAAGAGAGGATAGATAGGTTGAGGAATGGGGACCATGTTTTGAGTTTTTTGGCATTGGATTTTGGATTTTCCACATTTAAGAAAACGGTCAATGTCCCACTTTTAACTTCTTTTTTTTTCTTCTTCTTTTTTCCAAAAACAAATTAAATAAGAGAAAAGAAAATTAATAGTGCCCACCACACACTTTCATTTATTGATTTATTGTATTGTTTCAGTAATTTTATTCAAAATAAAAGAGAATAACAAAAGGGTGAGATATTTTTTCAACACCCTAACATTAATAATAGTTTAGAATGAGGTGGGCAGAAAGAACCCTCGTGACTCCTCCTATCATTTCTTTTATTTTTCTTATAATATAGTTCATTCTCTACGTCGGACAATAATCACAAATTGGACCATTTAACATTTGAGGAAAAAATAATAATGTCTTCACCTAAACTCATTTTAATCACTAAATATATTCATGCACTTCGCCATATTTTATTTTATATCAATTTCTATGTGTTAGATTCCTAGTTTTCTCCCCATGTTTTCATTCAATTTTCTAAATAGTATTTTAGTTTATAAAATGTTATAAGGAGATACTCATGGAGGTTTAATTTTTTTTTTTTAAGATTTATGAAAAATATATTGATTAAAATTAGACAACTACAAGTACGAAGATTAAATTGAAAAAAAAAAACGGAAGTACATGAATTAGAATAATATTTTAACTAATAAAATATTATTACAAGATAAGATAAGTGGCATAATTTGTTTATTTTATAGGTGGACATATCCTACTTATCTATGTATTTTTTCTAACGACAAAATGAGTTTAACTTAATAATAATTTCTATTTATTTCTTCTCCTAAGTCTAAATTATCATGTCACCTGATGTTAACGTATAGTTTATAATTTAAAATTGCTTCAATAATGTATATTAACTTTAGATTATGCTTCTATTTATTTTATTAATAACATTGGTAGAATATGTGGATGTGGTGCACATTCATTCAAATTGTTTGTCATATCACGTTGTTAACTCAAATAACATTAGTTTGATGATCGTCAAATCAACATTTAGTAGACGCAAATAATAGTTGGAAATTATATTTAGGTAGAAGCAGCCAGCAGGATTCAAAAAGTGTTAGAAATGTAATTAAAACTTTTTATATTTACTATCTATTTAGTTTGTGAATCTTCAAAACCAACCTTTTGTATTTTTGTCACGTGGATTTCATATGCATTTATTGCCACCACAACTCCCTTGTGGACATGGCCTCTAATATGCTTCTTTCATCTAGTTAGCCTTACAGTTCTTTAAATAACAAATAAATTTTCATTTTGGATCGTTCAATAAAATTATCGTATTTTCTATATCACGATCTCACGGCTTTTCTTGGGTTTGGATTGCATTCGATTTTATTTTAGATAACTTTAACCAACGTAATTTTTAATTAGTTTATAAAGAAATAACGATATGACTGTTAATACATATATAATTATACACTTAATTTATTCTCAACGAGAAGGTATTGTAAAATCTACTTATGATTATATGAAATGACGATGATATACATAGATACAATACAACCAACCCTTAAATAAAATAAAACTAAAATTGATTATAAAAATTAATGGTCACGCACACATTTATTTATGAACCGTAGAAATCACATGAGAAACTTAAATGGATAAAAAGTACTTCCCGTTTCCTCTGAATTTAAATATCAAACTCTCCATCACGAAAAAAAATGTGCATGAAAATATAAATACTGATTAGGTCAGAAATATATTTATAAAAAAAAAAAAAGTAGAAAATAGTTAAATTTAATGCTATTACTTATCCTGGAGAAAATATTGCATAACAATAATTATCCTCAAACCTAATTTGAGAGCAAAAGTAAATGGAAAATGGAAATTATCCTTAATACAAACGTGCAGCAAAAGAACAACAAAATCATAAACAAGTTCTCCAAAATGTTATATAAGAAAAGATTTGGATTTATTAACTTCTTTGAAGTGATAATATATGACAGTTAATTAATTATTTATAGAGAGGGAGTAGTGAATCAAATCATTCCAATAATAAAGCAAAAATAGTAATTAGAAAAGAAATAGAAAAAAGTGGGTGTGAGATGTGACTAAAAATGATGCAACATCACAAGTAGGTGTAAATGGATAGGAAGAAAATTAAAATTTGGAAGCCTAAATTGAATAATTGAATTAAGGAAGAGTCCTAAAGGTTGGGCAAAATGGTTGGGAAAGTTGATGGTCCTAATGGGTTAGTTGGGAATTGGAGAGCTTTAATAATATGTATTTTTAGCATTCTGACTAATAAGTGTTCTTTAATCATTTAGTCACTAACCTTATATTTTAATCCATACCTAAAATGTCCATTTTAAATCATGTTTAGTTCTCTAATTTCTTTTTTTTTTTTTTGTCTAATAATAGCAAGATGGTGAAAAAAATATACCAAAAATTTTTGAAAAAAAATTGTTTAAATTTAACTATTCAAAATTTAAATAACTGTGTTAAATTTTAATTTAAATAAAAAAAGTTACGATTTTGCTCTCGAACAAATTTAATTGTCTACCAAAAATTCAAATCTAAACAGGTAGCAATAATCTTTCAAATTTAAATAGGTAAAAATAGCTATAAAAAAAAATCAAATTTAAATAATTGAATAGCTAAATTTGAACTAATTACCAAATATATTAACCTCAAGACATTTTTTATATTTTTTTATGGAGCTTTTTCTATTTTCAAAATTATTGGTAAATATTTTTCCGTAAATGAATGAATTTTAAAAAATAATAAAAGTCAATTTTAAGGACCGACTAAATTTATAATGTAAGGGAACTAATTTGATAAAATTAAAAAGTCTATAATTGTGGCGAAATTTCTGGTGGTTTGCTTCCAAATTGGAACTTCAACTTCGCATTTATGGTACGGAAAGAAATAAAAGAGACTGTTTTGAACGTCCAATTTACATTTTCATATAACAATTATTCTTCTCTTCTTTTGAAACAAATAATTCCCAAGTTTATTCATTGAGAAAATTATTTCAGAAGATTTAATACCGACAAAAATAAGATGAATCTATATTTAAGAAAAAAAATCAAAATAAAAGATTGACTTTGGGTTGCACTTCTTATTAATAGAAACTTGTGGATGAATGCAAATGCAATTAAAATGGGATATGATTAAAAAGAAACAAAAATGAATAAAATAATTAAGAGAAATGTTAGAATATTGAAGTGGGAATTAATGATCCTACAAACAATTATTACAACTCCCATTGAATTGGGTCATTTGTTGTTAGTTGGGTGGTTGGTAAGCTTCTTCAAATGGTTGTGGTTAAGCTTTGTGGGTTCATTCAACTTGTATGAAACTTCAATTCTAGAGTTTATGATTTAAGCCTAACCAACTTCTTCACTTTACAATTTATATTAGGAAAATGTATTTGGAAATCACTTTTTAAACACCCACCTATTTATTACAACAGTGTACGATTTTATCTTCAAATTCGTGTATCTCCTACAGATTATTCATTATCCCACCTCTCCTTTTTTAAACAAATATACATGTGAGTTTTACCCACTACATGAAATTTTATCTCAAAACATTCATATATTTCTAACAAAAAGAAATTGAAGTTTGGATTTTTCAATATGTTATAAGAAGACTTTTGCAATGTACTCCTTTCAACGGAAGGAGACTTTTCTATATTATTAATTAGGAGAGAGATTGATTGACTCTCTCTAGTTAAAACAATACAAGACAAAAGGACATTGCTCTAAAAATGTGGGGTTCTTGATTACTTTTCTATGAAACATTTCCAAAATTGCTTACAAGTTTTGAAACATTAATATATTACTATTTACTTATAATAACGTAGGAATGTTAATGTTTTTTTTAGGGAAAAAAAGCTATTTACAGCAAAATTTTACATATTTATACTCATTTGCCATTTAAATTTTTTCATAATTCAATAAAGATTAAACGAGGAAAGGGAAAAGCCGTTTGAAAACAGTTTTTGACAAAATAGGTTTAGAACGAAAATAAAAACTAAATGAGTATGGTGTAGGTGTATGTATTGTCGCATACATCAACATACAACCCATTCAAATTCAGATACATATTCCAAGAGAAAACAATAATAATTATTATTATAATTATAATAAAGCAATTAAATCATGACAATAATAAATAAATAAATAAATATCAATACTACAGATCTCAACTCTATTTTACAAAATTTTCTTCTTTTGAAGAATCCAAATATTCAGATCCAAATGGAACTTGTAGAAACACTACAAGCGAAATTTTTATTTTTCTTTTGGCTGGGCTCTCTCTCTCTTTCTCTTTGGAGTATCAAAATTACCAATTGGAGCAAAATTATGACTAAACTTAACTGGGTTATAATAAATCATATAATACTACAGTCTTCCAGGCAGAAAAAGTCTAAATAAAATAATGTAAGTGATGTCCTCAATACGCGTCTCACTTTTTCTTGTTCTTCATCTTTTTCCTTCCCTTCACTTCTTTCTCCAAGATTCTAAGCCTCTGGCTTATCAATGACGATGATGAATTTTTTCGGTCTTGGGACTGTGATGGTTGTGATGGTTGTGATGGTTGAGCGGTTAATGTGTTCGTGGTGGTGGCTTCATTGGATGCTGTTGTTGCTTGTTTCATAGCGTTAAAAAACGAAAAGGCAGGTGGTGGTGTGGGGTTGTTTCTATTGGCTTCTGGTATTTCAGGGACACCCAAGGCCTTCTTAACCCCAGGAACTTTGAGAGCTGAAAATTATCAAACGTCTATTAATAAAAGAAAAACGGTAAAAGATTAGGGATTAGGATTAGGATTAGGCAATTGGAGGACTCACCAGCCCCGTATGCGAGTGAGAACAAATTAGATGTAACCCAGTAACAGAATATTGCCTGCATATAATACCAAAAGTAAGTGACCTGAGTAAAGTTGAGTGAGGCACATTAGGGAAGCTGTGCCTTGTGAAATGCCAGAATTCAATTTCAAGATGTTATGAAAGCTTTTGGATCTTGTAAGAATGTTTATGACGCAGAACTTAGATGACTCTGTGCAAATTACTTAGGGTCCAAACTTCATTTCAGTTAGCCCACTCAGTATTTATGCTTTCAATTATAATAGTTAGTGATAGTGCTTCCAACTATTTTATAACCCATAACTAACTATAGTAACACTAGTTAAAATCTATCTTTGTTACCATATATATTATTTCCTATCAACCCTCTCTCCCATTCTGTTATAGTGTGTTTATTATTTTTCCTATCCAGCCTATTATAACCTATCAACTAAAATGGCTACTGACTTCTATGATAACCTAACCTACTGCCTCAATCTCCCCCTTGCTGATTTTATTTCCACCTTGTAATACAAGACTCCTAGTCCAACCAGATACATGCAACAAACATCTAGCAAATAAACAATAATTGAGTAAATGCTATTTACACCATCAACCTCCTGCTTCATAGAAATCGTAAAGCTACAGTAAATAACTTCAGATATCAAAAAATTGAAGAAAAAAACTTTAAAATGGCAAGCAGAGAACGGATAACTGCAACTACCCATCAACCTCGCTTCAGATATTGCCATTATGTTAATATTTAATATGAATACTAAATAAAACTGCAGACATTATTAAGTAGTAACGAAGTTGAGAGCCAACATGAGGTCAGGACTGCTTTGATATCCAGAAATTGCATTCAACACAGAAGCAAAACAAGCAACAATTTTACTGCAACAAAAAATAAAGTAGCAAAATACCTTCGGAAAATGCATGGTCAAGGGAACCGTAGCAATAGCAAGACCCCTCATCACATTTTTCATTGTGCCAGCTATAGGGTTGCCTTCCATGCCTTCTTGCATGTTGTACTGAGAAAATAAAGCACTCAGAATGTCTACGATTAGTTGTGTAATGATAATAATAATAATATATAATAATAAAGACAAAAAAAATAAAATTACGAATGTCTACCTCCACTGTGACCCAGAATGTCACCGCGGTTAAAACTGGGAAAATGTACATTGTATCTGGAGTCGTGAGATCAACAAACCAGTATGCTCCACCATTTTTAAATGAAGGCATTTTCTCTGCCATGTTTGAAACCTGCCAAAGAAAATAATAATTGAGAAAAGTGAAAGTAATAAACAGCATACGTCACTATACCTAAATGTTTTATCATTAGTCATTTATAAGGTAAAAATAAATTAAAAAGAAAAAGTCATTACCGCGAGGAAAAAACTGATGAAGACAGGACCCTGAATAAAAAGTCCCTTCAACGGAGTGAATGGGCTCACACCAAACCTGCAAGGTCAAAACTCATGAAACCGAAGACAACCAAGAAAAAAACATCAAAACGTCCAGAGAGGTGAAAGAAAATATCAAAAGCACACTGATTTACCAAAGAAAGGTTGCTCGATGAAAAAGATCTTTTGCAATCACATTTTATCAAATACTATTACGTTAATAAACCCCGTGGCCACCACAAATAAAAATAGTTCTGTTCATTTACAATTTTTAATTATTAAAAAAAATAATGATTTCGCAGTTATAAAACTTCCAGCTTTATTCTAAAAAACAAGAATGCTAGTCTATCGAATGTATTATAAGGACAAAATGACATTCTGACAAGTTTGAGATGATATACATTTAGCACACAAGATAGCACACAGTATTACGAGGCAATATATTTTTATGTAAGGATACAAGCATTTTGATAACCAAAAGACGAAGTTCACAACAATTACAATATCAAGATCACGATAATCAGCAATTTTGATTTTTGAGGGTGCTGATAATATCTCCTCACCATAGAACAACTGTTCCATCTAAAATAAACCATGAAGGCTAAAATAGGGATAGGAAAGAAAAAACAATTGTTCCTCATCAATCCAAATATGGATGATGCCTAGGCATAGTTATTTGTTTATTATATTTTTATACATTAAAAGGATAAATTCATTTTTTATATAAATATATTAAGATACATCATAGTTTTTAGTTAACATAAAAAAAAAAAGTGTTAAAACTAATAAAACTTTTTAAGATAAGTAAACACCGAATAAAACATGGAAAATTATTTCAAATGGAAAATTTGTTGAAAATTTGAAAACATTCCTATTCATGTTGTTATATTTGAAAACAGCCCATAAAATATGCTAATATTAATGATTTTATCCATAAAAAATAATAAAAACGAAAATAAATTTTAATAACATTTAGTTAAAAAATCTAAAAAACACTTTCTTTCAATTATTAATATTCAATGGGCCAACCCAATCCAGACCCAAATTCAGCGCCAAAATTGATCAACGTGCCAAGCCCAAGGGCTAGACCCGTGGGATTGACTATGAAGCTTGAGCCAGCCTAATCCAAGCCCAAACAATGTCTTGAGTCTTTGGGCTTGGGTCAAGCTTAGGACTACAAATTTTAGAGCCAAGCTGAGCCAGGGATGAGGGGATAGAGACCATGGTTTATGGGCTCTCAATCCTACCGTACATGATCACTGTTTCTTCATCATATAGATAACTTTTTGAGAAATTGCAATTGATGACTATTTTAGCAATAATAATTAAGGATATAGCAACATTTTAAAAAAATTGCAAATATAGCAAAACTATCACTGATAGACTTGATAGACTTGTATCGCTGCTGATAGACTTCATATGGTATATCAGTGATAAATCAATATTTGCAACATGGTCTGTCAGTGATAGACTTATATCATCGATAGAATTTGACAAATTTTGCTATATTTGCAAATTTTTTAAAATTGTGCTATATATTTAATTAATTTGAATTTAATTGCTAAATTTGCAACTATCCCTAACTTTTTACATAGAGAATCTCTTGAATACTACAGACTTACATTTCTCCCCAATTTCTCACACACAAACGTGTGCATGCATGTGGACAAAAACATAGACATGCGGGCACTCACACAGCACGAATAGGCACAGACACAAAAAAGCAAAGTCACTGCTTTCCTTACTGCTCCTCACATAAGCCACACAAAAGGGTATTGCAATTTAGTCTATCTCAAGTTTTGAAAAAAGAACTTACTCATTAAAAAGATTTTTCATTTTTCGTTGACCCTCAGCAACCGCCCCTGGATCCATACCCTGAGAGGAAAAAAAAAAAGAAATAAAGAGGGTTTAACTAAAAAAAATTATTACAGTTCTTCAAAGAGTGACTAAAGTGGTGCACGAAATACAATTGCCTTTACATCAAACAAATTGTTTTATATTATAAATGAACCAATAGATGGTTTTTTTAAAAAGGGTAAATGAACCAATAGATGATATTGATCGGCTTTAAATACAAGAACTGGACAGACAAAATACCTTTTCTTGCATCTCCTTCTTCACCTCCTCCAAGTGAGGCCTCAACAACTACACAGCAAATGAGACTAGATTCAATCTTTAATTAAAGCCACAATAACCAATTAGGTTGCAGATATTTCACAGCAGAAAAATATTATCAGATACTATCACATTAAAACTGATAACATGATAAAGATGCAGAAAAATAGTCAATGGTGCCCTGGACAGCTTTATGTTTTATATTCGCATGGAGATAGGTGCAACAAAAGCCAGAGTAAAGTTCTGTGAGCTACAAAGTTCAAGGTTAAAAAGAGTTAACCACAATGTCACAAAACTAATTATATCACAGATGGTGGCAGCTCATGCCATAAAAAGAGGGTAAACCATAAAAGTTTCAAGAAACTCTCCATTGATTCGGTGGCATGAGCAAATGGCATCACCCAAAAAAATTAGGATGTGCATGAATAAGGCCTATTGGATTTAATCACCAGCAAAAAAAAATTCCTATGCAGCTACAAAATGAATGTGGGACTACATTATCAGAATGTATCGACATGCATGTTTCCCCCTTCCATCAGATCGTTGATAGCATCAAATGCAAATGAGGCAGTAAAAGAAATAGAAATATTACATCCATCATGCCAATTCAATGACAAATGAACAAATAGTATAAGATCGGCATTCCAATTCCCAGCCAACTTAACTCCTCTCTGGCTGTAACAAACCAAATCTCCAGACGTAAGTGGCAGCATATAAGATCATAAAAGAGGAAAGATACAAGATTGTCAAAAAGGAAGTATCTCATAGACTTCACTCCTAACAATTTTGCTCATAATTAGGATATCAGAGACTTCACTCCTAACAATTTTGCTCATAATCATGGCACACCCCTTAACCTTCGAGAGGCCTTGCTCACTCAAAGACTTCCAAAAGACAAGGACAACAAGGATTTCAAATAATTAAGTTTCCAACCGGAGGCTACAATCCAAGACCTTAGAAGCTATCTCATAGCATCCTAACAGCCCTAACCAAGTTACCGCCAAGATACCATTTGGTGTTTAAAGGATGCATATGTCTTAGAGTGAGAAATAAAATCTCACGGAAAATACTACCTAAAACAACTAGATATTGAGTCAAGTTAGTATCAAATCAACTATTTATTAAAAAACTGCTCCTTCAATGAGAATGAGGACAACGAGTTGAATTAAAACTCGTTCTAAGGTTTCAGGACCAAGACACTGGGTGGAAAGCTCAAATTACAAAAACCCAAAAGAACAACAGATTATGAGCAAGTGAACGAGGGGAAGAATTTGCATCTAGAAGTAGGAGTTGGAGTAACGTGAAAATAAAGTGCATAAAAACTGACATACAGTAAGCTTGGCAGTAGATTTGAGTTGATTAATCAAAAGAGGGAATGTTGCACCACGAATCAATAGGGTTGTTAATACAATGCAAGCCCACCTGGTGGATTCAAAAAGTTAGATCATCAGTGAACAGTTAGCTATAAGAAGTCCATGGCACAACATACAATAACGTATCCAAGTGTGAAAAAAATAGGAATCCTCACCAATTTAATCCAGTATAAGAATGAATAGCATCTATAAAATACTGCACACCCTTGACAGGAAGAAAAGAATCAGCAGCAGCAAGAACTACTTCATTAGCAGCGGCAGCCTGAGATGCAGCTGATTGAACTGTTGTATCTGTGAGAACTTCTGCAACATTACTCATGAACTCAATGTTTTCAGACCCTTCGCCAATGGTACTTGACATGTAGCGACAGAAAAAGGAACCAGCGCTTGGGGAGACGAAAGTGTTTGGATATTTTCTACCAAGATCAAAAAAATTAGACCTGTACGACTTATTAAAGCTGGTTCCAAATGATCTCCTCTGCAAGAAACTATTGATTCTGTCATGGGAAATTGAATCTTCATCCAAATGTTGTTTTTTACGGTCATCGGTTTGACCAAAGACACCAATCGATGGATGATATTGTCGAGCTATAAGATTTGCTCTTGTGCAAAGGCTGCGCCGGTAAGCCATTGATACTGTGTACCAACAAGCAACGAGTAATCATATTAAAAAATTTATTGCAGAATTAACCAGGTAAAAATGAAGTTAGAAAGCAAGAAAATTTATTATAAAGCCATACCATATTAAAAGACAGCCAAGAGATTCTAACATGATAAGCACAAACTAAATAGTAAACCCCATACTTAACCCTGTTTGCTTAATTAACTGTTTTCTATATTACATTCTTCTTAAGATATTCAGCTGAAAAGGTAAGCTCCATATTTGTTTCAAATTAATGGAAGCACAGAACGGAATGCTTAAAGAATTTGTTTTTTTTTTCATAGAAAAAAAAAAACTCCTTTTTCACTAAAATAACATCTGTCGACCTCGACTGTCCACTCATAGAGCAAACTTCCTCCTGTTTCCCGTACTTCCAGCTAATTGAACAAACTCTCCTTCCCAATACTACATGTTTATTGCAGCCCCTATCCCCTCCCTCCAAAAAGATAAGAATAATTTGATAGTCTTCTTTATCGTTCCGATAACATTTCTCAAGCGTATCCAAGCGTTAATCAAATCTATAAATAAAAATCACAAATCAACATCTCGAATTCCCAAAACTGCATTAAAGAAAATTCGAGTGTTGCAATCGGGAAGGAGATCAATGTATGCGCGCACCTGACATTTTATTACCTCCAAATTGAATCTTAAGACAATCTTCTCTACGAAGTAAATTGAAATTACCTTGCCTAGGGTGCAGTCATGCAATTGATTAATTTTTCTCAGATTGCTAGCTTGCTTTTCAGCTGCAAGTGGTAGATAGTTTAGTATGGGTGTTGCTTTAGCTAGAGAAAGGTAAACAATGAAAGAAAAAACAACGTGTTTAGCGATTCGAATTAGGTAAATCTGCACAAAACACACATCCGAGAACGAACAGTACTAAAGTTATAGGGTGATTAACAAGATAAGGAACTGATAATGGAGGGAAAGAAATGAACAAAAGTAAATCACCTGAGGGTGCGCTCGCTGGCGATCGCAAAGACTTAAGCAGAGAAGGGAGGAGGCCGGTACCGAAGCGTGGCGCGTACGAAGAGATACCAGTGAGGGTTTTTGGGTTTAGAAGGTGAAAGTTATTTTATTAAAAGTTCCCTTTTGCCCTTCCAAAATTAATGGTTTTTTCATAACATTAATGTTATTTTTTCATAGTTTCCACATTTCAGTACACTTTAGAATTTGTTTGATTGATTTAGTAATGGAATGCTTAAAACCTTAGTTAGTTTCAAAGAATTTGATAGTATTAGAGATAATTATGGTTACTCGTATACCATACATTTTCTCTTCTATATACAAGACTTCACTTATAAATATATTATCTTCGTATATCTGTCTTTAAGAATTCAAGTAAATGTCAAACGTTATTTTATATATATTCATCTGGCATTTTAATGTGTGATAGCAAACACAACAAAAGAATTACGTGTAAAATTAAATAAATATATACATGGATGTGTGATGTACTTATGATTAATTTAATTATATTAATATTTTAACATGTTGTAGGATGAAGATAGACTCATGGATGATTGTTTTGATGTTTTATCTGTTATTGAATCAAGTTTAGATTGTTTTTTATGTTGTTTTGAATTGTTTAGGAATTATTATTTATTGTTTTTTATAACACAAGTATGAATGAAAGAATTCAACCGTAATAAATCCTATGCTAAAAGCTAGAGTTATATTCATGTTGGTGATTACTATCGATATCACAAGCATTCAACTAAATTATTTTTAATAACGATGAAAACTAAAGTATATTTTTTATCCCAAATTGAAGGGGTCCACACTACTGCAGAACTTTCCACAACCAAAATTTATAATGGGTGTTTTTAATAAAACAGCCTTCTTCTCATTCCATCCCATTTTTGAACAAAAATTAAGAAAAACTGAGTTGTTTATTTATTTATTTTATTAAAAAAAGCTGCTTTTTATCCTACATTTTTTTTTATTGTCATTAGTTTTTAAATAAAAAAGGCACGAAATAAAAGCTAAATCTTGTCAAATACTCAAAAATCAAAATTATCCTAATACTGAAACCATAAACAAACATCGAATCCCATATATACACAAACTGCAAACCTTGTAGACAACCCTACTTAGACAAACTTCCCTAGTCATCATTACGCGACAACGATCGGGGTGACGTTGGCAACGACACAGACACGGACGTTGATTGAGAAGGCGTGGAGGTGGCGGAAGAATCGTCGGGCGAGGTTCGACACACTGGACACGTGGCATTCAATTTAAGCCACTCATCAACACAGTTAGCATGAAAGAAGTGACCACAATCTGGTATAGTTCTAATTGTCTCCTTTGATTGGTACTCTGACAAGCAAATGGCGCATGTGGTGTCGTTGGACTTTGGAAGTCGTCGACTCTGGCCCAATGTTGTTTTCGGGAATGATTCGATTGTTGGGCCATCGAGGCCTGCTTTGGTAGAAGTGGGCTCATGGCCCAATGAAAGGGAAAGGTTTGAAGTTGGACGATTGGGCCGAGCAAAGGCCTTGCACTTGCCGCAGATGTAAAACACCAGCCCGATTAGAAAGAGAAGGCCCGGGATTCCAACGCCGATGATCAAGCCGTATTTTGCACCTCGTGGTATACCTGGAAAATTCATAAGTTATTGTGTTGTCATTCAATCATTGGTCAAACATATTTATTTAATAATCATTATTGTGTTTTATTTATTTATTGTTTATTTAATTTAGTCAATGGAAAGATTAGAATTTTTTTTCTCATATATATAAGAAAAAAAAAAAGATACACTTTTGATGTTTGACTTCTTATATTTAGGTTTGATTTATAGACTATAGATCTTATCTTTAAACATAACACTTAGGCTTCCTTTAATGACAGTTTAGTTCTCCCTTCCCTTCCCTTCTCTTTCTTATTCATGCTCGATCACCTCCTCCTGATGCCTCGTTGTTTCAAATATTTCTCATTTTATATTATTGCTTATTCTTCAATTTTCTATTTGTTGTAATTTAAAATTCATTTGTTCAACGTTATCATGTTATATTATCTTTAATATTCGTTATTCATTTAAAATTAAAAATGATTAGTAATGGCAGAAAGAAAATTATAAAGTATATTTTCTTATACTTGAAAATATATATAAAAATAAAAAACAATTGAATAGGTGTTTTGGTAGATGTTGTTTTCCAATTTAATCCCCAATTAAATGGAAGGTTGAGTTTACTTTTCATGTCCATGGATTATGGTTAAGAGTATTTCATACATCTCATTCTCAAATCACAAAAATCCCAACTGTATGAACAACTCAAACTATTCAAAGCAGACGGCAAGTATTAGGTTGTAGGTTGGATTTGTTTTTTCCAAAATTAAATTGGATTGAAAATTCTTTATTTTAACCGGGTTGGGTTGGATCTTGAATTGAATAAAGTTTTTTTCTTTTTTTTTTGTCGATCCAACCCAACTCGAAAAACATATATATTGCATACACGATCCAAAAATTGGTAAAGACTAAAAACTTATGCATAACTACTATTTCAAATATTACTTCACGTTTTCTCAAAATTGAAACAACCATCACTTATAGTTGTCATCAATGATAGTTATCATCATTTTATCGATTTAAAAAAAAATTATTAACAAAAATGTCAAATATTTTATAAACTTGCAACTACAGCTAAACTTGACATTTTGCAAAAGTTTTCTAAACCGTAAAAAAAAATCACCTAAAAATATAGTGGTAGTTGCACTTTTACAACTATTTCTTTCAAGCTTGGAGCATAGAAATTAAGTTAGAGGAATTATCTGATTATTTAGAGGTCGAATTTTTACTTATATAAGTTTGAGAGTGAATTTTAATATTAAATGATGAATTATTGTAACTATTGTGTTTAAAATATGATCTAAAAATGTCAAAATTAGTGGAGGTGGGCAGTCGAACACAACTTTTCTTGGTCTTAAGAAATAATAACTTCCAGCTTTTCCCACTCTTTTTAGTTGACTTCTTCCACTATTAACTCTCCAATTTCCGATTCACTAACCCACCGTCTCCGCCACAGCCTCCTCCGATCACCGGTTAAATCAAACAAAACCCTAACACTTCCTCCTCCTATCTCTCTCGCCTCGCCGAAATCAAATTTCTCAAGAGATACAGATACAGATACAGAAATAACAGAACAATCAAATTCACATACCGCTCTTCGGAAGATTGAAACACACAACTTCATCACTCGAATTGCTTCTGAATCCACAATCTCCACCGCGTAACTCGCAATTTCCACATTCCGGCTCACTCCACCTCACCACCATTCCTTCTTCAAGCTCCATTCCCGTCAACGGAAGCTTCTTCGTCGTAATCACCTAATTTTAAAATTATCAATCACCCATCACAATCATAAATTGCCAAATTCAAACAAACAAACAAACAAAAATCAAACACCACGACGTTTTTCCATTTCTTACTTTACATGGCGTCGGTAGAAGATTCGTAACTGCCTTTAGGTCTCTGTCCGGAACATTGATTACACTGTAGTTTGCGCCGCTCATACATTTGATCCTCCGTACGCGATCGAACGGGAGTGTTTCAACGTAATAGGAACAATTGAGAACAGTGAATTTATCCAGTCGATAATTATAAATGAACGGAGAGTCCTCTAGGCTGAAAGAATCCATTAGTATCCGTTTCGGAAAGCATTGATCCGGATCGTTGATCCATAACCTCTGAAATTTGTAATCGACAATCTCCACCTTGACGTCTCCCGCGTTCGGGAGACTCAGAATCGTTTGGTTTCGTTTGTTGCAAAACAAGTCGAAATCTGGCTGGTATCCACACCGAGAATCCTGCGAATTCTTCAGTCGGAACGGGAATCGAACTTCCGGCGTCAAACGTCCACTGCAGGAGGAGGTTTTACAAAGAAACTGCGATTCAGCTCCGTTAAAGAAGATAAGAAGGATGACTGCGACGGAGAATTGGGAGAGGGCCATTTTCAGAGCTCCGATGGGATGGAAGAAGAGGAAGAGCCGATGAATTTCAAAGTTTAAAGTAAATAAATGAATATATTAAATTATAATTAAAAAGGGGTATATTTGTAATTTGGAGATGACTTAGTCTAACTTTTGATTTGGCTTATATTGTAGTTAACATTAATTTCTATATTATAAGTGTTCCATATTATAAGCTGTGTTCTAAAATAATATTAATCCCATTTGTTTATTCTTACTAAATTAAAAATTAATAGAAAATACAATAGTCTGATTGAATTTTATTTTTCTTCACATCAATGGAATCTGTTTTTTTAGGGATAATATTTCTTTTTAGTCTTTGGTAGAGGAACACACATATATACATATACACATACACTTTCCAATTTTTATTCAATTTCTTCACCAATTCCACTTTTGATTTTTTCTTTTCCCCTTTAAGGTGTGATTCAACTTCCAATAAAAATTTTAATTTTACATTTAATACAAAATCAAAAGTTTAAACTTTTGTTTAAACCCTTTAAAGTCAGATTAAAGTTCAACCTCTTTTAAAACATAAGTTTAAAGTGGTATAATTTAATACCTTTTAAAGTTCAATAATTGATTAAAAGAAAAAATATATATTAGTCTTCTAACTCAACCTACTATTTTCCGAAAAAACATATCAGCTTTATGCTCTAAATTTTGAGGTTTAATTTAATCATAAATTTTCGTACAATTATCAACTCATTTATGTTTTATAGAAAGTAATACCGTATAAGATTTCTAATTTTATCAATCATTTTGGTCTCTCGGTTAGAGTATTTCTTTAAAAGTTGACTACATCAATTATAATAATCTGGTTTGTTAATCTTACGTGTGGAGAAGTTAAATTGATGAATTAATAAATTTCAAAGACTATAAAAGTTTAATGGTAACGGTTATGAATCTCACACAATAGTTTTTAAGCAAAATATAAAAATCTTGTCTAAACCGACAAGAGTACGAAATAATATTAATTCAAAATTTTAATCGATAAAAATTTAGAAGTAGAAATTGATATTTTTTTAAATTTAGAGCAAGTTTAGTTGAATGTATTAATCAACAAAATGTATGTTTGGTTTGTATGTTGACTTTCAAGTTTATGGGTCAAATCAACATAATAATCAAAGTCTCATTTCATCTGAAAATGATAAGAAGAAGAAAGAATGCATTAAATGATACAATTCTACATCAGTTTGGTGTATGATCTTTTGCCAACTTTGTTTGAAAAATTACTTAAACTAGTTTTGTAGTTCAACTAAAATACTAAAATCAAATACTTGACTAAGAGATGGTATGTTAAATTTTAATGTTATTATTTGTTGAACTCAAATACATGTTATAATTTTATACAATTGCAAATTTATGCATCAAATATAAAACAAAACAAGATTTTAACAAAAGTTTGAAGTGATTTATTTACAAAAGTTTAGTCTTTCTCTAATTGCCATGCAAATTAATTTATTTTTCACGTTTGCAATGATTTTTAGAAAAATGGATAATTTTTTTTGTTTGAATTATAGTTTAAAATTTGTAATTAAAGAATAATTCAATATATAAACCATGTTAATTAGATGTTTAATTAAATGTCTCACTCCCATAACTATTTCTTAGTTTGACATTCAAATGAATTTATTATATACACAAATAAAGAAAACTAAGAAGAAAATAAAATCAAAATTTTGTAGCAAAGTTTTGAAGTCAATGTCAAGGCCGCGTTGAAAATGTGGTGTAGTAACAATCATAACATCAATTCTAACTATACACACAAATTTAAATAAATTAGATTTGATTATTATTTTCTAACCTCCCATTTCAAACGCCAACATATAATCAATTGTATAAAGATTAAGAGGTTGTCTTAATAAAAAAAAATTATTAATTTAGAAGTTTGTTAATAAATATGTCAGCCTTAACAATTACTTGACTGATTAAGATATATATAAATATAACTCTATTAATATGTTATCTATGTTATCGAGTGTGTAAAATCTATTCATACATATAGTAGAATAGGAAAATTGTGATTAATTAATATTATGTTGACTTAATATCATTATTAAAATTAAGTAAATGTTAACTTGCCAAGTTTTTTTTTTTTTTGGAGTTAATCCAATTAGGTTTCTATTGTATTACTTACTTTAAGGTAGGGTTAAATGTTAAAACTGATCACTACTTACCGTGTGGTAATTCATTTTTGTGTCGTTTGTATTTATTCTTTACTAGCTTAGCGGGTTAGTTAATTGTATTAGCTACTTAGATATTGATATCATATGAGAAAGATGAATAAATAATTTACGGTGTGAGTGAGTAAAAATAAATGATAAAATTTAATTGTTTAGAATCTTAATTGACTCAACTTAGAGTTCACTCATGTTGGTGGATTGACTCAATTTAGTGTTCGTATAGATAATTTTCCTATTTGGTTGTGTCTTTTGATTAAAGTTGATATGGACTCGTTGACTTTGTAGGTGTTGTATACGTTTAGCTTTTATGAAGAATAAAAAACAGTTCTAATGTTGATTGGGTTTTGTTCATGATAGTTTGAGAACAATCTTTAAGTTCGTCCTTCGATAAAATATAGGTTTCGTATGATTGATCTGAACTTCTCTCTTGTACTGTTCGTTGAGTTGTTCTCTCTTAGTTGATTTGTAAAATTTTTTTTTTTTCTCTTGAGAAAGTTAACTTTCAACTTTGATTTTTCTTTTTTCAAATTAAAAAAAAAAAACATTCAAAATACTAAATTTCCCTAAGGTATTTTCTCAAATTTGTACCTATTTTATTATTATTCTAATGCTTGACCAAGACAATAATAGAATTGTCCTCTTTTCCAAGTAGCTTTCTAGATTCACTATTTTTATGATATGCTTAATCTCAAACATTTTATTAATTAATTATATTTCAATCTAACAAAATTTTAAATTCCTTCTTAATTGATGAATTTGGAGTCGGTTGAGAGACGTTCTCAACCCAATCGATATTTTCAGGTTAGTTCGATTGCCAATCAAATAACCCAGATTCATTTTCTAATTGGGTTGTCGGGTTGTATTATTTTTTTATTTTCATTTCCAATCGAACAATCGTTTATCCTCTTACGGAATCATTTAGTTTTCTCCCTTTAAGTGATTATTTACTTATTACACAATCAGATAACTTTCCATACAATCGTTTTAACAAAATACTCATAACTTTACTTTTATATATATTAATTTAGGTTGGTCTGTGTTAAACCTAATTTTCAACCCTAACCCAATCTCAAAAAATCAAATTTTCAACCTAACCTAATTCATATTTTAAACTAACCTAGTACAACCCATATTATATAGATTGTGAGACTATTTGGATTGGACTGACACCCCTAATATCAATCGTATTTTAATAATACTAATCAATTATGTAAACAAATAACTAACACAAAGATCATGTCTAAGTTTTAAAAAGTATCATGAGGTGTTAGTCATATAATAGACCAAATTGATCCAAGTATAGCATAATGAGTAAGTTTGAATAGACTTTTTTCTTTTTTGGTTTTTTGTGGTGAGCTTAAATTGATGTGAAACCAATATATAAAAAAGACAATTGAAAATCAATGTCTAAATGGACTTTTTTGAAGAGTTGAAATGATCAAAATTAAAACAAAATTATGTGACGCCGACAATATTCCTTTTTTAAAAAAAATAAATTCAAAATCAGTCTATCATTAATATGCTTTGAAGGCACCATTTGTTGATTTTATATGTAACAAAAATCTAATTAAACAACAAGCATTGTTAAAATTATTCTTGATTTGATGTTAAAAAAAATTTGTAGGATGGAGATTAAAACTTATTTTAACTTTTTAGTTGGTTGGTATATATTTATTCATTACTTTAGCCAACAATTTAAATTATGTACTTCTATATATTTTTTTAATAATGATAGTTTAGGTAAATGATAACTAAACAGATAGCTCTAATTAGTAAAATTTAAATTTAAATTCTAAAATTCTTTTATTTAAAGAAAGAACTACAAAATTCAAACTATAAAAAAAGTGATGATAAATGATAAAACGAATCAAAATATTTACAAAATATAAAACTTAAAAAAGCATAATATTCATATATCAATAATTACTAAGGTCCCATTAATAACGACTAAGTTGACTATCGATAATCTAAATCAACATTTATAAGAAGGTGTGTAAAAAGACTCATTGTCTATCCTTAATTACATTCGCAATAAATGATTGCTATTTTTCTTATATATGTCCTAAAAAAGAAAATCACATCAATGTGTGGGCATGAAATTTTACATATGCTTTCATGAAACATGTACTCACAATTTAAAACTACACTTCTAAGAAAGAAAATTAGAGGAGATTTTAACAGTGACCCTTCATCATTTCATTTTCAAAATCGTTATTTCACATGTCAACATGAGTTGTTCGATAATAATTGGTACTACACATTATTTTTTTAAGGTGGAGTTCAAATCCTCCCACCTATATATTTGTTTTATTTATCTCTTAAAAAACCTTTTGCATATTATTTTTAGTCAATATTGAATGAAAATTTCAAAATAACAATATTGAAATAGATAATTAATTTTTTAAAACTTGTATTTAAAGTTTAGTGACTAGAAACTTTAATACGTGATTAGAGTATGCATTTAAAACCTAGTTGAAATGTACTAAGGCCGATAAAATTAACTATTATGGTAGGTTATACTCTTTTGTGTTAACATTATTTGTTGTAAAAACAAGGCAGAACCGGAACACAAATATCGAAAAAATGTAATATTAAAATACTACAATATAATATATAAACAAGAAATTTGAAAATTAAAAAAGTGACGAGGAAAATCAAAATCTCAAATTTCTTCATTCTCACCCAGTCATTTGGAATTCTCTATGATGTTGGTGTATCTTTACAAATCCACTTAAGTCCTCTTGTTTATAATAAAAGTGACAAGTAGGTGGTGGATTACTTCACCACCAAAAGTGAATATTTGATAGACACATCAAAGGTATGTTAGATGATAAAAGACTTGACATGTGGCTAGTTATATGACCCGTAAGCATGCTTAATAGACATCTAGTTATATTAATCAAACAGTTCAAAATCTATTTGTCTCTAAATGAAAAGGGTACATATGTACGATCAAATTTGAGAAAAAAGAAAGTCATTAGGCCGCAAAATGAAAGACAAATAGGGTTATCTCAATATTTAATTAGGTACAATGTAAGCCCAACAAGAAACGCGGCAGAGCCCATTAAGCAGGATACGGGCCCTAAGTTGATTAAGCCCAATTGATTGTTGGGTTAATACAGCCCAATATTGTGGAACCTCTTTTAACTCATCAGGAAAGTTTTCATTTATATATCTAAAGGATTTTTTTTTCAAAAACTCCTATCACAAAACCACTTACAAACAAAATTTATTACATTTATTTTTCTTCATATTTTGTGTTCTATTTTTTACGATTTTCCTATTTAACAAACCCCAAAATTCTTTTATGTAAATATTATAGATTTTGAACTGTTTCGTTAAATGCAAATTTCGATCAATTGACCTTTTCCAATTTTCTACAAATTATTGAAATATTTAATTAATTGCGTTGGTTAATTGTTGTTTTGATATTTAGTTGATGCAAAATATTTAAAATTAATGTTCCATTCTTCCTATAATTTTTTAAAAAAATTTTGATTTTAGATTAAAAAAACGAACAAACAAACTATTCACGCATTCATGTGAAAAACATACTTAATTTTACCATAAAATGTTTGTCATATATTTAATTTTGCTAAGATATGTTTACAAGTGAGATAATTGTCTCTTCAACGTAGCGGTATCCCTTTCCCGAAGACGACACTTTGTCATCTATGACAATTCTCATTTCATATTCTTCTTATTTGAAAATCAGTCAGTTCTACATTGATATCTCAAGTATACATCAAATATGCTAGCAACATATTATATAATATAAATACGTCATCTATTCCATGATTTAGTTCTTAATATCTTTACAAAAATAATATACGCACTTTTAGTGGCATATCCATCAATTTTATATAGGGGCACCAGGTACTACATAATAAACACATTAAAAAATATTTTAAAAAATATCATGGCATTTCACTAATGCTCTAATAACATTCACTACATTTGTAGCAATAAAGAAATACCAACAATTTTCACATGATATTTTGTAATGCAAGTATGTGAATTTAAAATTATCATAAAAAAAATAAATAAAAAAGATTAATACCTTTTGCTTGGAATGTTGTTGAGAGAGTGGAAGTTTGGATCAACGACTTTGTTCATTTTTTAAAAATTTTTGTTAGATAACAAATGAAAACTAGGAAATAAGTTTGAGTTTTATCTTATATGAGTTTTTTTTACCTCTTTTAAAAAAGTTACGTTCCTTTTAGAAAATCAAGTTATCTTCCTTTTTTGAAATGATTGAAATTTACAACAAATTTTGATATTTGGGGAAAGAAAATTATTAATATTTGAGGAAAGAAAATTATTGATGTTTGAAATAAAAACTAAGTGATTGTACACGAGTGGCACAACCACTACAACAGAAACAGAAATTAGTCAAAATAAAACTAAATTTAATATATATTGTAATCTAAAACTTCAAAATTAATATTAAAATATAAAAACCGATAATGTAAAGAGGGCACGTGTCCCTGTGGCCCCCTTAATAGACCCCCCTGCGCACTTTATCCATTATATCATTGTTTATTTCAAGAAAAATCAAATATAATTTTAACTCTAAGTTGGTGAGATCTAATTCAACTATAAAGACTTTAAAATACAATGTAAAATTGTCTTAAACGGTGACACGTAATATAACGAGACAATTAGAGAAATATTTTCGTAGATTTGTAGGGTTAGACCATATAGTTGTCTTGAAAATGAACGAAGAAAAGAAGAAGATAATAGGGTAGATATTAAAATATATACAAGTAGAAAATTAGAGCAATTCTTATTGGATTTGAGTGGAAAGTGTGAACTAAGAAAAATTTCAAACATTCTAAAAGTGTATTAGGTAAGGGTAATATGATCTCCAGGAGAAATTTTGTCATTTTCATGTGTTCCACCAATAACTTTTACTATTTTAATTTTCATTACACAACATTCAAATATTTATTTCTTAACCCTTTCTCTTTCCCCAATTTTCTTGTTGCTCCTAATTTTTTACTTTAGCTTTAAAACTATGTCGTTTTCGTACCTAAATTTAGTTGGCCCTCGGATATTGACCATTAGGAAAGGAATCCAATCAACCTCTACATTATTGTTTAAAAGAAAAACACTTTCTTCTAATAATTGTCCAACAAATTGTTTTGTTTAGTGGATATTACAAATATCACTACGCAAAATGTAACTCTTAATTTAAAGTCTCTTCCTATATTTTTTCAACAGCATATATGCTATTTGTCTAAGATCACCGACGAGTATTTAACATGTTAATATGATCTAATTATTGTTTTTAACTTTTTATACTCAAAATCTGACCTACTTCCAACAAATTAAGATTTTCTTTTTCAAATGACGTGTGCATGTATTAAAATATATTGTAAAATCATAATTTAAGAGATTAACGTTAAGATTGGTCTTGAAAGTTATGGGTGTATGATATAACAAGGTTTTAAGCTTGTTATTTGTTCATTCATTGTCATTCTAACATTAGACACTTTGATGTTAAATAATAAACATGTTCTTATAAATAATAAACAAAGCTTTTTAAAAAATATAACAAACTGATAAAATATTTATAATGTGAAAATACCTCATTGGTCCACGATGTGAAATATAAAAAATACCTCAATTAACACATAATTAATTGGTCACAAGCACACAAATAATCTTATTCTAAAGGATCGTGTACTACATTCTAAAAGATGGTTTAGATCATGATACACAATTGTGTAATTCATTTTAAGCAATGAAAAAAAACTTCAAATTTAAATTATCGAATAATTAACTTTAAGCGATAGTGAAAAAGCTTCTCACCTAAAATATTCACTAGGGAGAAGTACCCATCTTGCCTTGCAATATCAAAACCAACTAACTTTTTTTTTCTTATTTTGTTATATGAATGGTAAATATTTAAATTTTTTGTTATATTTATTTAAATTAATCATAATAAATATTAAGAATAAATATGAATGGTGACGAAAACGGATCTTTAATAAATTTAAATTCTTTAAACTACTTTTCCCGATAAATATGAATGGTGACGAAAACTTTTCCCAATGTTTTCTAATTTTTATTTTTAATTAGATATAGGATGATAACATTTTGGTTTTATTCTTGTGGTGTATAACTTATAAGGATGTTTTAACTATCCTTTTGCTTTTCATTATATTACTTTCCTATATGGCCTTCTCATCATGTTTGTACATTGCGATCATATTTTTCCACTCATTGATATTTTTTTCTCTAATTCCAGTGCAGAAAACATAAAGATCTTTATCTATGTATGGCAAAGTGCCCTAGTGGGCCATCTGTGAAGTTTTTAGTTAATGCCAGTAATTTTAACTTGTATTCAAATTTTATTACTGGGTTACTAAAATTTTATTTGATTTCTTTATTAAATGAAGTTTTCTTACTTGTCCATTTTTTTTTTGCTTTCAGTGCATACAATGGAAGAATTGAAGCTTACAGGGAACCATCTGAAAGGTTCCCGTCCAATTTTGACATTTTCATCAAATTTTGATAAAGATGTCCACTAGAAACTTCTGAAGGAAATGATTATTCAGGTACCAATGGCAAAGTTTTGTCTTTAACAATTAATTTTTGAATGTTGAAATGATTTTTCATTCTTACTCGTGGATCAATGTATGAGGCAAATGTCAATTTCCTTGTCTTTCTTCATTAAACGCATTTTTTGCTCATTTCCTTGCTCCTTCAATCCAAAGCTAACATCGTATTGAATTGATAAAATAGTCTGCATGACTGTAGTCGAAGTAGCTTCTTTCAGTTTTTTCTTATGGAAAGAAAAATAAAAGATATTCGTAATGCACTTCTTTCATGTAATATCATGGCATAAGAATAAGGTTAATGAATACTTGTGCCCATTCTAAAATGCCAGTGCCTCACCACTATTATTCTCTTTTCATGCTGCCTTTATTAATTTCTGATTTCACATATGCATATTTACTATGTTGTGAAAAGTATGTAGATCCTTGCTGCTTCTCCAAATAATGTCATTTTTTAAAACGATTGCTATTAACTCTTGTTTTACATGACATACTTTTATCTCACCAATGTGTTTTTCTCTCAGATTTTTGGAACTCCTAAGGAGCATCGACATTCTAAACCGTACCATGATCATGTATTTGTTTTCTCTATTGTTGATGACCATATCTGGTTCCGGAATTACCAGGTATGCTTTATTTATTTCCTACTTGCTACAGAATTTAATACTAACCATGATCATGCTTTATTTATAACCATCACTCCGTTAGCAACACCACCTGAGGAACAATGCGTGTTTTTAGTGAAGTACGTTAAGGTATATATGGATAAATGTCAGAAGTGTCGTTCTTAAGATATGAGGCATACAATCGTCATTAGGAAAGGAATTTGGCATGGCAAAAAATTAATTGATTTGAAGAGTTTGAGATTAAGCAAATTTTGGGGAATAGTTTTTAGGAGTCCTAGTTGGGGATCTTGCTATTTTTCTTTCTTATGTCAATGATTTCATTGTTTTTCTAGTTCACTGTATACATTTCCATATAATTGATTGTTATCCTTTAAACTTACATGTTCAATTTTCCATCAACTGTTGGTATGAGAACCCACTTTATGTATCGCCAAACCAGGTTAGATTGATTGTCCAACTTTTTGATCATTTGGGATTACACTTCTTCACACTATTATTTAATGATCGTTTGCCTAATGTAGTCCTCACGTGCTTCTTTTCATTTCATGGAATCAAGTGTTGAAGTTCTTGTTTGTGTTCTGTATTTTGTTGAGACATTGATTTAGTTACTCATTGACTGTACGTATGTGTTATGGATACTTATATTCATGTTGTCTTTGTAGGTTCAACTGGAGTCGACAACTTCATGAGTTTTCTTTCAAAGAACATTTCCAGAGACGAACATTCTCGGTTGGTCGTTTATGCTTCTGCAGAAAATCTTGTTAGATGTATTCTAATGCTATTTAAAATATTTTTTGATTAAGGGCTAGTATTTCGTACATG
This sequence comes from Cucumis sativus, assembly GCF_000004075.3. Lineage (NCBI taxonomy): Eukaryota > Viridiplantae > Streptophyta > Magnoliopsida > Cucurbitales > Cucurbitaceae > Cucumis > Cucumis sativus. The sequence continues at coordinate 4,429,321 of NC_026658.2, forward strand.
TGGATTATTGAAACTTGTATTAAGATGTACAAATATTATAAATCGTATTATAGTGTATATATATTAAAGTGTTGGCTATTTTTTTGTACATTGGTGTGAAACTTGTATAATTTCAAATTTGTCATTCTCAGCTACATTATTGTCATTCTAATGGTTCGTGTAATGGTGGAGTTGCAATATATTTGACTGGAAAAAAATGTCGTCACTAGCAAAACAATGACATTTAATGTTATCGAAAAACTGTCACGATTGCACAATCGTTGACTAGAAAAAAATGTCGTCAGTAACTAAACAATGACATTTTTACAAAAAAAAAACTGTCGCGAAAAACATATTCATGACAATTAATACATGTCACAATAATAGAATTCGTGACAATTATTTAACTGTAGTTAATAAAGAAATGATGATAGTTATTGAATGTCATAAAATAGATTATGACAGTTATTGAATGTCGTTGAATGTTGATTAACGACATTTATTTCATGTCATAAAATAACCTATTGCGACAGTTTTCAAAAACTGTCGTCGAAGGCCTTTCCATGACTCCCGCTTCTATGACTGAAAATAACAGTCGCGAAATCCGTTCACGACAATAAATAACTATCGTCGTAGACCACTTTTGTACTAGTGACTCTTTTTCTAAAAAAGATCTCTTGAAGAAAAACAATACCATAAATGTAAAAGTTTAGATTCATAAATAGGAATATTATTGAAATTAAAACATACGATAAAATTACCATTTATTTTAAAACACATCACAATTTAATGTGAGCAATTGATTTGCTAAAGAGACACATTCTAATTTTCTTTTTAAAAAAATCCATCCAAATCAACTTAGGTTGCCTAATTTTTCATTAAAAAATTACTTGATCTTCTCATTGATCATTGTTGATGGCAAAATAATCCCAATAAGAAAGAAAACACTAATACAATTTCAAACATAAATAGGGACAATAACTTAAATAACTTACCTTGATTTTCCTCTACCATGATTCATAGTTACATATGGACTTAAGGGTTTGATATATGAGAGAAATTAGAATAATATCCATTATGAAATTAGAATAATATCCATTATGACTAGCTAGTCAAGGGAACTTGGATTATGACCTATAAAAAACAAATCACCGAAGATACGTAAATTAAGCCAAATGACCAAACTTACTTCAGACAGATCGAGGTTGGGTAACTTCTCTCGACTCATTGATTGGTTTGTTTTCTTGCGCTCCTTTGTTTTCACTTTATTGTCATTATTTCAATTTTACTCCAACAACTTGTCTTCTAAATCGGTAATTCTTAGTTCAAAAGTGGCCTAATTTATTTGTAATCATATATTTAATGCTAAACTACACAAAATCAAACAATGTACAATGACTTCAATATTGTGTCATGGCTATCTCATTATTAGAGTTTCGGAGATAAATAAATAACTAAAATCGAGTCCAAAATCACTTAGGCCATAGTACGAGTTTGTTTTAATTATATTTGCACAATAATAGAATAAAAAGGGACAAATTTTCAATATATAATCTTCGATAATTACATAAATATCACTTTCAGTGGACCAAGAGGGGTAGGTACTTCTTTCTTTATGCCAATAATGTGCTGGCTCATGGGGACGTTATTGGCACCATATGTTTTTTTTTCCTTTAAAGAAATGTAATATTTACATGCATTATATATCACTACTTAAGTTACTTATTAGAGAAAAGCCAATAAATTTGTTAGATTACTCAATTGACGTATAATATGATACATCAAGTATACATAGTTCAATATTGACACATATTTGAGCTATAAATCTCGAGGTCAAATGTTTGATCCTATTAATTTTCTAATAAAAATTAATGTAGGTACTTTAATGACTAAGAGATTTGTTTGAATATTCTCAAACTCGATTCAAGGAAAATACTTACATAAAACATTTACGTTATTTCATTTAGTTGGTTTCGTGATTTGAAAAACTTTTACTATATTTATGCCCTCCATTTAGGATTGAAAGTCAATAGTTGCTAGTTGAGGTGGAAGATTTAGATTAATACCAACCCAAATTTTTTACTTACTAAAACAATCCACACTTACATGGTAATTAATTGAGTGGTTTTACATACCTACTGTTATTTTAGTAAAGTCAAATGAAATTGATTTTTATTGAGCTAAGTATTAATATAATGATCTCAACAGTTTAGTTTAATGTCTCCGTGACTAAAATTTAAAATTAAGTTTATAAATATTTACTTCTACCCTTCAATTAGTAATAATAGTGGTTTATTTTTAAAAATTACAAGTTTTGAATGGAAAAAAGACGTTTTGTAAAAGTAGTTCTTCTATTATCATTTTTACTTTAGTTATTAAAATTGAACCTATGTTTTGTAATCATTTAATTTTAATTTTTTTTTTATGAAATTTGAGTTTTTCTTTTCTTTTTTTAATGCTCTCACAAATTTAGTATAAAATTCAATATAGCTTTTAAAAATAATTAGACATTGCATAAAAAAAACAACGTTACTAATAATTAGACATTGCATAAAAAAACAACGTTACGAAATAGAAAAAAACAAACGGAACTTTTAGAATAAAAAAAAAACTAAAGTTAAAGGCTTCATTTCATTCTTCAAAATTAATCTAACAAACACAACTAATACATCTAGTAAAAAAAAGAAACACAATATTTTTAAATTTTACTAAGTTCAACATATTAACTGAAATGAATAGGTCAAATACTCAAAACATCAAAAAATGAGTGAAAGAAGATTTTAACTAATTCAACCGGCTAAACTTATTAACTCTAAAATCATGAACTGATTCAACGCCGGAAACCTGTTGGAATTGAGTAAGAAATATATTTGTATTATAGGGGGAAGTGAAAGTGTTAATTTAAATAATATCCACAATACATCATATGATCATATGATATGATATGATATTGATATTTGTTTTATGGTATGCTTTTCCATTAAAGGCGCCGTGGTTTACGCGCATCAATTGTTATGTAATTGTGATTATCACATGACATGACCACATGATTATAATCCAATTCTTTCCTATTTTTAATTTTTTTAAAAAAATACAAATTTGTTTTTATTATATATTAAAAGAAAAAAAGCCGATGCCGACACGTGTAGGTCCAGGAAATAAATAAGAACAAATAATGGCATCCATTTTGATGTAAGGGACCGAGCAAGTGGTAAAGTGATGGGAAGAAAATTACAAGAGAGCACATGGGCTGTATAGGCTGTAGCATTACGTCTCTTCATTTTAATTTCTTAATTACACAAATTCAGGGGTAGGCTTCCTTTGAAAATTACGTTACATAGACTCTTCACTCTATGATTTTAATTTTATTAAATCAGAATAATTAAAAATAGAGAGAGAATATAATTAAATGGGAAAATAAAGAAAATGAGGACCATATTCATGTGAGGCGTGAGAAGAGGAAGTGCAATGTATGTATGTGTATTTCCTCACCCAGCATGGGATTAAATAAATTTTTTTTGAAATTGTAAAAAATTACTTCTAAAAAAGAACTTTGAAGACTAGAATGGACCAAATATATTTATTTTTAAAAATTCCGAAATTGAAAAGATAAAATTTCAAGAATTAATAATCGTTGTTATTCTCTAAGACTCATGTAATAAAAAATAGTCTTCCTTGTTTTTTGTTAAAGCCAAACAAAGAGTAGTATTTAAATAGTTAGAAGCATATATCCTATAAATCCCCTCGTTTCCCTTCTCTCTTTCTTTTCTTTTCTCACCTCAGTCACATTCTCAACTCCAAATTCTCCGGCCAACAACCGACGACGGGGGTAGCGATATCATAGTGTTCTGCTGGTATCAATGGGCAATTGTGTTGAAGTATTGTCGAGGCAGCGAGAAGAAGACGGGACGACGACGACGACGTCAACGAGGGAGATGGAAGAGAGAGAAAAGAAAGGAGGAATGAGAATAAAAGTAGTGTTGAGAAAAGAAGAACTGGAATGGCTAACGGAGCAAATTAAGGAGAAAGGAGGGAAATGTTTAGAAGAATTGTTGGAAGAAATAGAAAGAGGAAGAAGAGAAAAAACAGTCATGAATTGTAGTATTCAATACAATGTTTCTTGGAAACCTTCTTTGGAAAGTATTATGGAATGTCCAGAAATTCCCGATCACATGTTCAGATAGCTAGAAACAGCAACTCTAGTTGGTAATTAAATCAATTGAAATACATATATATTATTGTTTTGGAGATGAAGGTGTTTCTTTTTCATCCACCTCACTCGTCTCTTTCTCTGTTACCTTTCTCTTATCAAGTAGATTCTTTTTCTAAGCCAGGTCTGTAATTATACACTACGTTCTAATTGGAGACCTCCTTTTCAGCTTCTTATGTTTAAGCCTCTCAACTTTTATGGCAAATTATTGTAAATATAACTTAATTATTGAAAAATATTTAGCAAAATTTTAGTACTAATATATATAATTTTATTCATTACCTTATATTTAATCATTGCATCTAACTTAAAAATTCTAAAAAATTAACAAAATGTACAAAACATTTAGAATAATTATAACGAGTAGCACTATTTTTAAAAAATTGTAAACATAACAAAATGTATCAATAATAAACTTCTATCGATAATAAACTTTTATGGTTTGTTAATGATATACTAATATTTATCTATCAAGATGTTACTAATAAATTTTTACAGATTTTACTATATTTGTATTTTTTTAAATATTGTTATATAATTATTTATTATTTAAACATAATTATGTATTTGCAACTATTCTAACAAAATTTAATATTAGAATTTTTGGTGGGTCAAATTTTTTAACTCTATAAAATGTAAACACTTTGTTAGTTTTTTTATTATTTTTGAAATAGCTTCATCTTAATTTATTTTCATTTGTGAACTAGTTGTTTGAATATTTATTATTAAAATTTAGGGTAAATACCCATTTATATACTCTTAAATTGTATGGATGTTATATGTGTTAAAATTTTGTTGTATTAAATGCTTGTTGGAAGTTTTTGATTTATTAGGCTCGCTGCTATAGACTTTTCCCCCCTTTATTTGAGGGTTTACCCCACGATTATTGGACTTTCTTTGTGGTTTTTCCCATCCATAAATGCTATAAATATGGTCTATTTGCACTAATTAATGAGCAACTCCTCCACCACCCCATGACCTACTTACGTATATAGTAGGTCAACAATACTAAAGATGCACAATAAATATATTAATCAATACCTACTGTTATATGTCACACTTCAATATATTTTATATAAGCTATACGTAAATAATCTATCTAGACTTAGAGTATTCTACTAATATAGAGATAATATTAACATGAACATTATAGTGATTGTGTAGCTCAACATTCACATAGACTTTGATTATATTAATCTTGAGGACTTTTGTTGTTGTTAGAAAAATAGAGATGTACATGAACAAGCTTACTCATATGTGATTAATGACGATGTACGTACTCTTGTTCCATGTATTTAATAACTGCGAGTTGAGAGAACATATATTTACATTTGAGATGGAAATTGATGTGTTTTATCTATTGAAATATGTTTGAATTAAACATAGTTAACATCGTGATGATTAAAAAATAAAAGATACCATGTGTTTGATAATATATAAGAATTAAAGGATAACTAGATTCCTTTATATTCACGGTACAACAATTGACCTAAATGTAGGTCGTTATTGATGCTTTAATTTGTTCTATAAGTATAATATAATATGACATAGTAAAGATCTAAAAGAGAAAAAAATATGGTATAGAACTTTTTTTCTAGTGTCAATTTCTTTTCAACTCAAAGTTTATACAACTCAAATGTGGAGTACTTCCAAATTATTTTGATTATTATCAAAATAATTTCTTTACACGTAATTATTTATACGTGTGTATGTATATATGAGTTGGTGCATGAACCTTGCACGAATATAAATCTCTCGACTTAAGTGATCAAACTTAAAACTTAAGTAGAGTTTAACTTTTTCCTTCCCATAAGGGTATTTTTTATTTAGTAACTCTCAATATATTTATAATTTTTATAATTAACAAAATTATAATTTTGAGATAAACACATATCTATCTATTAAAAAATAGATTAAACTTTTACTAGTATCGTGAAAAGTATAAATTTAACCCGTGAATCCACTAAAACATTTATTTATGTTTGCCGAAAACATAGATTGTATTATGTGTACTAACCAAAGACTAAATTAAAAATAAATAAATTAGGCACTTTTAAAAATATATTTTGTAAAAACGAAGTTTTTCTTTTCCTTTTTAAAAGATAATTTTTTTATTAAACTGTGTAAACAATGAATCAGTTCTCGAAATTTTCAATGATAAAATAAAAGATTATAATTTGATTGCTTAGTTAAATTAGAGAAAAAGGAAACGACAAGAAGATTTCACGAGATTGCTTTATAGACGAAAGCGATGTGGGAAATTTTAATTAATCAATTAATTAATTTAATTTAATTTATTGTTAAAGACCAAACCAAATCAAATAATTTTTAGATTAAGAAATGAAATAAAATCTTTGGGTTTCATTGATGCATATCTTTTCAACTGTTTCTTACCTTTTTGAAAGGCTATCAGCAGAATCATCCCATTCCCATCCTTCGCATTCATTCATTTCTTTACTCCCAAATTATTTGATCACAAATCCATTTCATTAGTTATAACTTTATAACCACAAAATAAACAAATCATAATTCAAAGCTGCTTTTCTCTTTATTCAATTTCTTTAAAGCAAGATTATTATATATACAATCCAAACAAGTTTTGTATGCTTCTTGAAAAAAATATGTCGAGAAAACCATAAAAACTTTTCAAAAATAAAATTAGGAAGATAAGATTTAATTTGTAAACTCTTTTAAAAATAAGGATTGAGAAAGATTAATCGTATGAATAATTTTATTATGACTAGACGATTTGATAAAATGTATAAGAGGGAAAGATGTTGGAATAGTACGTGTATAAACCAAACCAATAAATGAAAAACATATGTAATAATTTCACAAAAATACTGTTGGAAGTTTGATTAAGTTAGTAAAGGGTTGATTAATAAATGAATTAAATTCCTTGGTTTGGAATTATTAAATGAAGAACTCAACTGCCGTTGCCAAATCCATGTGTGTTTGACTGCAAATAAAGCAAAAATGTTCCTTTTTCTTCTTCTTAAATTAAAATATAAATAACATAAAGTTTGATCCTTTTTACATCTTGATTCTACTTTATTAGACAATTCAAAGGCTATCTTTAATTTCTAGAATGTTACCTAATAATGTTGTCTTCTAAATTCAAGCATGTGCTCTCTAATTTCTTGTATGGAATTTTATAATATCATGGGATCCAATAAATTTAGAAATTTATACACATGAAGAATTCACGTGTTACATGTTTTTATTTGTTAATATATATTTAATGTTACAATGTAAGTTTAGTGTAGTTACTCTTAATCTAGTGTCAATAGGTTTTTAATTTATACAACATTTTCAATAATTTTATAGACATATCACACACCAAATTATTAAGAGTTTAGGTATATATTACTGTAGGTGAATTTGGTTACGATGAAAAATAAATAAAAGATCGTAGAAAAAAGTAAGGTAAGATAAGATCTTATCATAACTTATTAGGATAAGAAAATATTCATTTCATCTTTGTCCTATAAGAAAAATAAACGGTAAACTTTATCTCATTCTCCTTATAAGTACATCGTATTTATAACTTCATATGTGGCATCTTAATATGAGAGACGAGATCTTAAAACTTTCCATTACTCTTTTACTCTATAATTATCTGGTTGAAATTAGGTAATTGAGTCTTTTTTTCCTTTGTTTTGTAGCTTCTTTCTTTTTCAAATTACAAATTTATCGTTGATAGCACGTGGAAGTAATGTGCATTTTTTTCTTATCAAATATTGGTATCAACAACCATTAAACATAAAATTCAATTTTTTTAATTTCATCTAAAACAGTGGGAATTTTATTATTATTATTATTGTAGTGAGATATAGAAATTTATATTGTGAATATTGACGGATGGAAGTAGTAAAATGAAAATAAATAAGTTGGCCATATTCTATAAAGTATTATATATTGGATAAAATCCTAATTGGGCTTTCTCGAAACTCTATGACCAAGAGGGCTTCCTCAACGCTGCCCTCTTTCGGCTTTTCATCCCGGCCTATTATAATAATATTATTATTATTATTATAAAAAGCTATTGTAAATAACCAAACTAATTAAAATATTTATAAAATATAAAAAATATTTCAAATTCTTGATCAATTTATCAACAATAGAATATGAAAATATGTTGTGAACTTTGGTCTGATGGAAAATCCAATATGATTTTAGTACTTTTTTTTAAAAATTATTGACTGTAAATTATCAGAAAAATACAAAAAAAAACTTTCGTAGATTTTATTTCTCAGAATTTTAGACCTTCAACATCTTTTTTTCTTTTCCAGTAGAGATGTAGATGTTGAGATATATATATATATTTCATTTCTAGTCTGTGCATTTTATTTTCTTTACAAATTTAATAATATCTATCGAGAAGACGATAATCTTTATCAATATAGATGTGGTCACTTTAAGAGAATATTTAACAAAATTATAATGAATTTGTAATAAGTTTTTAAATAAATACACTCTTTTTAACAAAGTTAAAAAATTAACAACAGTACAACAGTAATAAAATAAAAAAAATATAAAAAATGATATCCAACTTAAATTAATGTTTCAATCTTAGTATTTCCTCTAATTTACTCATAATATTTTTTTTAAAAAGTAAGTGTATAGATATGTATAATTTATAAACTCATTTTAAGAAAATAAAGTTTTACATAGACAGTGCAAAAAATAAGTTTTTTGGATGTTCAAATTAGTCTTTGCCCAAAATCTATTACTATGAAAAAAAGAATAGATATGTTATTGTTTTTATAGTTTATTGGAATGCCATATAAAGTTAACTTACAAAATTTATAATTCGAAGATATAATTTCTACAAAATTTGGACAGAGCAATATCATATAATTTACAACCCCATATTAAAGCAAAATTCAAAAAATAAAAAATATAATTCCAGAAATATCTGGAACTTCTCTTTAAGAAGTTGAGGAAGGAAGAAGAAGAAAAAGAGGGGAAAAATTTCAATTCGCCACCAAAGATGAACGAACTCTAGTTGGAGGAATCCTCATGAGTTCAGAAGCCACATCTCCGAATTCAAGAACGCCACCATTGGAGCACCTCGAAAGCATTCGATTCGCTTCTTGTTTCGTCAATTTCACCGTAATTCTCACTACTTTCTTCTCTGTTTCAACCTCCAACTCCTCCTCCTCTCTGTCGGTACTAATGGCGATTATCACTGGTTCCGTATCAGCAAATCTCACTCTCTTCTTCACTTTCTTGATCTCCTCCGGCTGGTGCTGTGGTGAGGACGATGACGAGGGTGGTGAGTGGTTCTTCTTGGTGAGATTGTCTCTGTATACGTAAGCCGTCTTCTTCGTTCGTTTGCAGCGGCTACTGATTTCAACAGCCTGTAGCTTTTTGTTCAAGCTTGAAATCAAGTTACTGATCATGATTTTTTGTTTTATCTTTTTCTTCTTCTCAGATCTAATAGAGAGAGAGAGAGAGATAGAGAGGTGAGGTTATGGAGGGAGATTGTGTGAGGGAAACAGAGAGCGAAACAGAGAATTTATAGAGGAAAGAACGTACTTGAAAATTCAAACCCATTTTTTTTATATTACCAAATTCAAAATTAAAACTAATAAATAACTATTTGATATTGCAGTCCCATTTTGTACTTCACAAAATTATTTTAAAACGATTAATTTATTATGCCCCTTTATGTTTTTGTTTTAAATAATAAAATCCTTCAAAATGTTAACCAAATTTTAGATTATATCATAATTTAATGTAGCATGAACTAACCAAATTTTGTTAATATATATAAAATTTAAAGAGTAAAAATAGTGTTAATCGGCTAAATTCTCAAATTTTAAAATAAAAGAAAAAACTAAACAATTATCACACATATAATTTTATTTTAATTCTTTTTACACCTTCAAAATTATTATATAAAAAAGCTTTTTTTTTTAATTACGAAGTAAAAAATATTTATAAATATAACAACCATTTTTTTTATAAATTTTAATAGACATACATAAATATCTATTAACATTTTTCACTAAATTAATAGATGTTAATATGACTGATATTTTTTTAAAAAAATTAAGATGGATTCATTTTGTCATATTTAAAAATATTATATTATTATTTGTTTTTCCTTTGTTGGTCATGTGGAGTTCAATTATTAGATTCCTTTTATATATCTAATTTTAATCATTTCGGCGTTCAATGGTTTTTAAGTTATTTACCATCAACAGAAAAATTTGACCGCACAAGTGTTCTTCGTTGAAAATAAACTTTAATTTGAGGAATAAATTCAAAAGGTTTGATGGAAGCTTAGTTAATCGTCTGAATTCAATTCTCACAATTTCATTCAGTTTAATAAAAGTTTAATATTTATTAATAAAATTTAAGTTTTCTATATTTTGTGCTGTCTACTAAGTCAACAAAACTTTAAAAAGTTCTATACATTAATACACCATTAGATATAAACTAAAAATTTCAAAATTAAAAGTTCAAATACTGTTTTCTTATTCAATGATAAAATGACAATATATCAAACCATTCTTCATAAGTAAGTATCTTATGTGTCCATATTAACTTAATCTTTCAAATATTATTTTTTTTGTGAAAAAATTGAAGTCATGTTTGGTAATCATCTTATTTTCTATTTTTTTTTATAATTATTGGTGAAAATTTAAAACTAAAAATAACTTTTTTAAAGCTATGATTTTTTTTTGTTTTCAAATTTTGGTTTATCTTTTTGAACGTGTGGTAGAATGTAAATAACAAAAAAAGTTTGGAAGTGAAAGTAAAATTTATATGCTTTTAACTTTAGAAAATAAAATTAAAATATTATAACTAAAATTAAAGAGATTAATTATAATTGAATTGAATACAATCTAGAAAAAGCTCAGTTGGTAAAAATATGGATTATTGTTTTTTCAAAATTGAGACATAGAATGATTGGTTAAATAAAAACTAATAGTGTGAAAGTTAAAAGATCCAAAACAAAAAATGAAGACATGTGATTAAAATATACAACAAAAGAAAAAATAGTTGAATATAATTTTGAAATCTAACTTGGAAAATCAACGTGATGAAAACAAAACAATAATAATAATAATAATAATAATAATAATAATTAAAAGAAAAGGAGTATTAATTGGGTCAAGTAATTTTTGTTTGTAATGTACATTGCAAATTCTTTTGAAATGACCCCATGACCAAAACTTCCTAATGAAAAGGAAAGCCTTTTGGTTTTGAGTTTTGACTCTCTTAGTCTCTAGGTTAAAGTGGGACCCAACTTGGATGCCAGAAATACCCTTCTTTGAATTGGTCCCTACTTCTTTCCTCACAAGGGTAAATTGGGTATTTTATTCTCTATTATCCCTACTACTCAGTATAGCGTAATTCATTAACTCCTTAAAATATGTCATTCATTAAAAAATAAAGGTATGAATATTTTCATCATCTACTTAAACTGAATACATATTTATTTGTAAGTATCGATATGTATCAATATTGTGTTAAACATGCACAAAATATGTGAGATAGATTATACTAAAGATTCATATAATTGATTAGAAACAAAAACTCCATCAGTATAGAACTTTGACACAATGACACATCAAAAATATTGTCAACATAAATAAATGACTTTGTTTTTTTTTTCTCTTTTTCTTCTAAAATGGTAGGTTCATTGTTCAAATGCCATTTTAGAAGAAGGGTTGATTGTTGCTTGTTTTATGGGAAGAGTTTGTAATAAGTTATTACATGAATTGAATCAAAATGTAAGAATTGTTGTAAAAGATTTTTCAGATTTTTTTTTTAAACTTTATTCTCTTGTTCAATATTATGAATGTTATTTTTCATATATTCAAAAAGTTATTGTTTTAAACTTTCAGGATGAGAACTATGAATCAAGCGAATTATATATTACGACTTGCTTTTATTAATTATGAAAAAATGTTTCCAAAAAAAAGTTAATGAATTTTCATTTAAAGGTTTGAAAGGAATGAAATAGTTAATGGAAAGAAATTTTTAAAAAAGGAATGAAAAGACATTTATAGGAAAAGAAATGCTTTAGAACCTTAATTTTAACTACTAAGAGAAATCTTTTATTAAAATAATTGAAAAATGTAGTATTTTAACAAAAAGAACATTCATGGTTGAACACACTTTAAATTTAGTCATGTAAAATATCATAAAGTTGAAAATTGATGGGAAATGAAAAATATTCATATATTTTTCAATAATTTAGCATGGAGAAAAAAAAAAGCCATCAATTTGACCACGTTTAAAACCTCACAATAATTCCAAATTTAGTACAACTTTATAAGAAAAAAAATAGTAACTCATTGGAAAAGATTACCAAAATTAGAGGACTAAAAATAAAGAGAGGAAATTGTGAGACAACTTTCAAAATATTCAGGTAATGTTCTATCATATTGAACAAAAACGTAAATAAAAATATGTGATTTATTCTCAAAATTATATGCGTATTTATGTAACTTTCATCAAGACCACTATCGAACGAGTTAGATTCTACAAAGTATATTTTAATTCAGCCAAGTCATGAAGTGACTTTGTATATACGTTGTAAGTTTTTTGAGAATTTATAGAAAAAATAGATAACCGTGTGAGTAAAGAAAAAACACATACAAGCTAGAAAGCATGTGTTGTTAGGAGGATAAATGCCTCGGGTTGAGAGACATTTGCTCAACAACAACCCGAATAACCGAATTAATTTACTCAATCGATAAAATCTGGGTTGGCTAGGTTGGGTTGTTGAGTTATATTGTTTTTTTTTCATACCCAATGCAACCATCGATTACACTCTTACATGATTATTTAGCTTTTTGCCTTCAAACAATCATTTACTTCTTTCATTATTGGCTAACTTTTCATACGATCGTTGAACAAAATAGTTCTAACTTTACTTTATATATATATATATATATATATATATATTATTATATTATTGATTCGGATTGGATTGAGTTTAACCAAAATTTTCAATCCCAATTCGAGACCTGACTCAACTCGAAAAAAACTAAAATTTTTAATCCAATCCATATATTATGGATTGAATAGTTTGGATTATTGAGTTATTTGAGTTGAACTTACACTCCTATATGTTGTTATGTGTGGACAGTCCTCAATGACTTATTAATTTTACAATGAAGTATATAAATTAGCATCTATTATAATAAAAAGAAATAGATCAAAATAGTACGTAGGATCCTCCTTATAGTCCTTAGACAACTTTTTTCTTGACCAAATCAATTAATCAAAATCTACCTATGCAGTCTCAAATTACACATTTTTTTCTCTACAAGTAACCTATTAAAAAATTAAAGTAACTTTAAAATTAGTAACCTAAATCATTGAATTTAAAAAAATTATTATAATAAAAATATTTACAAAATATAATAAAATCATATATTTTGTAAACGACAGATACTAAAATTGGTATCCTTTCGGTTGATAGAATTTAGAATACTATTATAGTCCATAAATATTTTAGGTTATTTTAGTGTAAAAATGCACATTTTGTATAAATATTTTTTTTAAAAAATAAAAATATTTGAAAATAAATTGAAACTACTCCGTATATATAACAAAGAATTCTTAAATTGATTAAAAAAATATTTGCAAAAAATAGGCCATTTTCTTTTGTCTTTCTTTACAAAAAGAAGTTTAAAACTTCTTAGACATTGTCACGTACACAACTCTCATCCCACTAAATGTGTTTTTTTTTTTTTTTTACCAATTTGAGCATTTTTGGGTCATTGATTTTTTCAATCCGATTAAAATCATTTTAGCAATTTTCTTTTTTACTTTTCTATGAAATATTAATTCTAAAAAAATATTATATCTTTTTTTATCATTCCTAAAAGAATATCCAGTCACAAACTGAAATATCCAATTTTTTTATAAAAAAAACAAGTAAACTTATAAAAGAAAATAGATATTTGAAGTAATTAATTTTGATTTATTATTAAGATCATATTTAGAATTATTTATCTATTAGTTTTTATATTGGTAAACCTTTATAAATATCAGATCAATATACTAAACTATTAAATTTTCTAAAGTTTAAAACTCATACATGTAGCAAAATTGCAGGATCGCAGTGTTAACTTTGACAAAATTTAGTTATAAGTAAATTAACTCTTTTAGAAAGTTGACTAAAAACAAGCCTTAATGAAATCTTACGTGCAAAATGTTATGTAAAACATTGTATGAGCCCTAAATCTCTAGTAATTATATGAATTTTAAAATTATCAATTACATTTCATTACATAAAATCTTATCATAATGATTTCTAAATGTTTAATTCATAAAAATTATTTATTAAATACATACGAATAGTTAGAGATGGTAAAACAATAATTTTAATCTAATTAGAGTTGCATAGAAAGTTATTCATTTAAGATTTGAGAGTGAGAGAGAGAAAAAAAAAGTGTTGAAACTCTTCAAAAAGGTTAAAACAAATTTAGTGGATTGAGAGTTATTTACGTGTGGAATGTTCAATCTTCACAAAAGAAAAAGACTTAAACTAACAATAACAAAATAATCGCTTTATTTTTGCAAATATTTTTTAATCTACTTATTTTGTTTTAAAATATTATTACAAACTACCATTTTCATACTTAATCCTTTAATCATCTTCCATGTCTTATTAAATTGGAAAAAGATACTTTTGGAGAAAAGAATCAAAAGAAAAGTCAATAGTAATAAATTGGCAGTTGATGGCTATTTTATTTTGAAAATGGTTTGAAGTTGTAAGATAGATATATAATTCCACAATTACACGGTTTTGTTTTGGAAATTTAGTGTTTAGTCTAAATCAAATCATCAGTCATGATGGGAGAGACTAAGTCAATTTGGAATTTAGACTGAGTTTTGTTCTATAAGATATCAATTCGACATGTCGTTCGAGATGTTGAATGCATGTGGATATTCTTTCTAATCTCTCTCTATCAAGTTTCTTTGTCAAATTCTTGTTCAATAAATCGATATTTTTAATTTTTATTTCAAATTATTAATATGAATGAAATAATTGAATGATGTTATTGTCTGAGTTTTATGTTATTTGATCATGTTCTATATTACAAGATGAAAGAGGGTGCATGATATAGAAATAAAAAGAGAAAAGATAAATATCATCAACATTACTCGACATTCTTTTAACTGTCAACATCTTAATTATAAAATTCTTAAAATAATATTTTAAGGTAAGAATACATTTTTAATATTAAGATTTTGAGTTTAGTAGGGTGCGAGAGATTTTGAAATGTTACTACGTACTTAAATTTTTTAAATGCTATATTTGCAACTATCATTAGAAGAAAAAAGATTCAAAAGTTTCACTACAAACACAATCTTTTGATACCAAAATGCCTAGGTCTCATGCAATCGTTTTACTTGTGAAAATTAAACTCATAGACTAACTTTCTTTATTTATTATTTACATTCTATCGATGGTTTAATAAACTAAGTTAAATTTTGAAAGAAAAGAAATTATTGCTTTAAAACAGTTATTTTGTTTTTTAAATTTAACTAAGTATTATATTCAATCGTGCAAGACAGAAAAAACAAAACACATATATTTAATTTTTAAAAATTAAAAACAAAAAACAAAACTCTTAATCTTTTTCTTGAATTTAAAACACGACCAAGTAAAATATAACATTTGAAAGTTTAGAGATGTAACAAAAAGTGATATAAAAACTTACGAAACAAAAATATGACTTAAAAGCATTTTTGATAGGCAAATGAGTAAAAGGTTTTGTGTATGGTTGTTTCTTGTAAGTTTTCCCCCAATGACTTTTCTTCTTTTCTTTGATTGAATATATAGGTTTTTTTCTCTTCCAAATCACGAGATATTTGAAAAAATATGTTTGAAATGCATAACTTCAAAGAAGGAAAAATATTTGACCAAAGTATGAGAGTCGTTGTGTGTATGTATACATTACATGTGTGAACATTCATAAATTCGTAAATTAGATTAGAGAGCTAACCGTAGTTTTTTTAGCTCTTTCTTCACAATTAATTGATTCAATATGACTTTTTCTTTTTTCTTCTTAAAAAAAAAGGTTATAAACAATTCATCTACTCCAAATTTATTTATTTGTTATTTTAAAACTAAACTAAATTTTGAAGAAAAAATAGTTTTGTTTTTATCTCATTTTTGTGTTTTAAAATTTGTTTAAGAATTCAATTATTGTATTCAATAAATACGTATTTATTGGAAAAACCAATAAAAAACAAAAGATTAAATATTAACATAATTTCTTTGGAAAACAAAAAATGAGTCAAATGGAACCTAAATTGAATACATTAAACTTTCAATTTCATCCCATTGAAGTAAGTTATTTCTCGTATGGTTAAGTATTCTATTAAAAATATTTTTTAACCATATATGTAGTTAAGTAATTAAGTCTATAACTTTTAAAATTGATAATGTTAGCTGTATTTTAAATGAATAATGCACATTTCTTTGTCATAAAAAAATGCTTACATGTATTATCAAGTGGTAAAACAATTACACAGTAATGGATGAGAGTTCAATGAAAAAAACATCTATAATTTTTTTATTAAAAAAATGTGAGTATTTGATAATAATTAAATTGTTTCTTTTTTCTTTTTTGAGTGAAGTTATTCAATTGTTAATATAACCAACTTGAATTTTATACAAAAACGTGATTTGAATTGTCAAGTGCTTCCACCCCTTCACTTTTCAAGCCTACTTTTAGTTTTAAAAGTTGAGTGATGGTAATTTCGTGCCTCTAAATCCTCCATACATTCTAATATTTTTTTCGAAATGGAAAAGAAATTTAAGTTAAAGTTTAATCCTTACTTTTCAAAATTTGTATTTATGTTCTCTAAACTTTAACGGGATATTTTTGATGTGTAGATTCGAAATCAAATGTCTGTAAATTAAATGATTGTTGGTATTTTTACGACAATAATATAAAAACAAAAAAGTTGTAACATTTTATAACAATAATTTTGATTATAGTTGCATTAACATGGATGTAATGAAGTTTACAAAAGTTTCAGTTGAGCAAAATATTAAAAAATGTCTAATAGCTAGGTTTCAAAAAATAATGCAAAAGAGTCCTGCAAAAACAAAAGTTAAATAGAGTTACATTTAGTGATAGTTATGGTTGTCATTCTATAATGTACCTCCAATGTAATATTTAAACTGCTTTTATAAAAAACGTTTAAATAAAAATGATTTTTTTTTCTAAAAAATACTTTTTTCTTAAATTAATCCAAATAAGTTATAAGTTTTCGAACGAGAGTGACCAAAGGGAAAAAAACGTATATTTAAATTCTATTTTGTACGCTACTATAATATACTCTTAAGTTTTAAAAAATTTAATTATTTATTAAATATATTTAAAATTTAAAACTTTTGTTATTTATTTTTATTAAGATGAGAATTAGATTTATATTTTCTCCAAAAATGTACAATTTTCTACGTAACAAAAAAAATTCTTTTTATTTTACATAAACAAAAAATAAAGAAATTATATATTTATTCTCTCAAACCAATAAAAAATTATACCAACTATTTTGACTAAAAAAATCTTATTTAACACATAAAATTATAAACAAAATTTTAATATTTTTGAGTTAAGCTAACTCAAATTATAATATTTAATTTATTTAATAATTTTAAAATGAGTGAAATTACTCGTTATAACTAAAATTTAAATTTAAAAAATAAAAAATAAATTTACACCACGTCCACCTGATTCCAATTCACTTATTGCTCAGTCTATTAAAAAAAAAATTCTTTATGAAGTTACAAATTTAGTCTTGGAGCTTCTAAATTTGTGTTGAATAGTTTGTGTTTTTTTTTTTTAAATTTAAAATTATTAGAAATTAATTAATCTATAGACACAAAATTTAAAGAGTATAATAAAACCATAAACGTTCAATTTCATGGCAATAGAGTTGTCAATTTAACAAAAAACGATAGAGACATATTTGAGTGGAAAATTTTGCAGCCCATACCCAACGTTTAGCTGAAAAGGAAATTTCTTCAATATTAATCTTGAGGTATGATAAAGATGCACGTTTCAAACTTTCATTTTTGTGTGAAAAGTAAAACTCAATTAAAAGAAAGAAAATGGGACCTTACGCCCTTTTCAGAAGTAATTTGATGTTTTTCAAGTAAACAAATGATTTCTAAGCTTAAGTACTACATTAGGGGGAAAAAAAACCCCTATTTCTTTTCTTTTTCTTTTCAATTTTTATTTATAAATTGGACTTAATCTTTAATTTATATATATAACAAAATGTAAATAAAGATATCAGTAAATAACTAATGAAGTAACATTTGGGCTAATTTCCAAAACCAAAAGAAAACCAAACTAAAATTTAAAATTTCAGGGCCAAAAAACTAAAAACTAAAAAATGTGTAATTAGATGTTTAGTCATAAAATTAGGAGTAAATATGTAATTAGCCGTAAAAAAATCTCTAATAACAACTAGAAAATCGCGTTTCTTGGATTGGAAGATTGGAAATATTCACAAATTTTTCCAAGTAGGAATTCGAGATGAACAAACAGATGAGATAACTACAAAGAAGAGGATAAAGAAGGAATCACCATCACCGATCTGTTCATCATCATTGAGAATCCTTTTGAAGAAGCGGTTCAAGAACAGCCGATTTAGGGTTCTTCATCGGCGGTCCTTTTTCTCTTCGTTCCAGCTCCTCCAATCTAAACGTTATCAATCGATCCCAATTTCCTCCTTCAAAAAGAACCCCAGCTTTTCCATCTGTGATTCTTTGAACGATTCCACAATACATGTAGTACGGATTGTTAGGATTCTTCACAATCGCAATCATTCCCGGTAGCAACAGTGGAAGATCCGGCGGCTTTGGTTTCTGTGTATTTATAATCGAGCCGATTTCGCCGGATTTTGAAGCGGAGGGTTTCCGAGGAGGAGGATTCTCCGATATGAATTTTTTTAATCCTTTCTCTCCGCCGGGAAACCCACCGGTTAAGCCCATTAATTCCTTCTCGAACCCATCTTCTGGAACACTATCAACCGGTAATTTATCGGAGGTTCCTGGAATTTCGCTTCCATCTGCGAGGACTGGATTGTCGTCGACGTTTCTCTTGAGTTCCTCTTTTAGACCTTGCTCGCCATTGCAGAGGCCTCTTCCGCCGAGAAGCTGGGCTAAATCGAAGGCGGCGGAGGGCCGGAAAGCGTGTTGGGTTGATGAGGCGTGACGGCCGGGCAGGGGAAATGGTCGGTGGAGAAGGAGGCGGCGGCGGTTTTGTGGGAGAAAGGAGGATTTAAGAAGCGGAGTTTGAGGAGATGGAAGGGAGATTGAGGAAGCCATGGACATGAGTCTACTGATTATAGAGATGAGTGCGATACTGTGAACGTAAATTGGCGAACCCGAGAAGTGGGTTTGGGTTTATCCATTTATTTTTAATAAAATTTAATTAAGTTGGGTAATCTTTATTCAAATTAAGTAATAATCATAGTTATGAAAAAATTAAAGAAATTATGTTAATAGTTTTTTGAGTACAACAACATAAATAATGGAGACGAAGGCCAGTAAATTCTGGCCATAGAAGATGGTTTTAAAATCAAAACTTCTAGCTTTAGAAGTACAACAAAACTGTCTACATTACAGCCAAATCATAGGAACACTTTTAATTATAATCTAATAAATCAAAATATTAATAAAACATAATAACATTTTAAATTCTATCAATTACGAATATTATAATACCGTCTATCAAAATTATAATTTGAAATTTAGCTATACTTTATAAATATTTTAAGCATTTTTGTTCCTGATATTAATTTTTTAAAGTATTTTTGTTATGATATTAATTTTTTATTTTTTTTATTTTTAATTGAAAAATAGATTAGGATTATTATTTTAAGTTTAACTCTAGTTTCTTTTAAATAATGTATGACTCTTGACTAGTTAGTTGAGTTAAAACGCCAAAAAAGCATCTTTCTTTTTTTTTTTTTTTTAGTTTAGAGGTATAAAATAGTACTTACATGAGCAATGAAATCCCATTTAGGTGCTTGTAACATTTAAGATTCTATCTTTACACTTCATTACTAGATCGTGGGAATTGGTGCAAGGTTGTTTTGGAAATCAAACTTATGGCTCAATCATTTTGTTTTATGTTACAGCCAAAAGGCTTGTGCAGTACAAGTCTCCTCCCAAATAATCTTCTACAATGAAGAAGCTCTATTTAGATCATGTCATGGGTTACACTCTTCATCTTTAGTGGTCTCTACTTTCTAGTCAATATATAATTTTAGCATGTTTCTAAAAGGTAGGTGTTTAAGGCTCTCATGACTAAAAAAATGAACTCTATATCTTATTATTATTTTTATATGTTATGATTTCACTATTTTTCAAACTTTATAACGAGTAACAAACTTTGAAATTATAATTAAGTGTACAATTATAAATATAACAAACTTTGTTAACACTATAATATTATATCACACATTTATTGTTCATAAGTGCTTATAATTATTTTTTAATTTTTTAAATCAACACTTTCTGTAACGTTAATGTTGGTTTTCAAAATTTCATTTTCTACCTGGTTTCAAACTAGTTGATTTTAGCTTTTTTTTTTTTTTCTCTCATAAAAATTAAAACATAAAACATTTCAAATGAACTTAAAACACCCACACTCTTTTTCACTACTTTGCACATTTAAAGATTTAAAATCATTTGTGAGGATTTTTTTTCTTTTATTTATTTTCACGAGAACCATATTTATATATTATGATAAGATAGTTACTGTGTGGTTTATATTTCATTGGAATTTGATATGATATCTATCAAGAGAAGAAAGTTAGTGGATATGTTTTGTGCAAAAGGGTGAATGTGGGCCTAAAATACATCCCTCGCCCCATATTCTCTTGGCCAACAAAATGCCCTTTTTTCTTCTTTATTTTTATTCTTGAAGAGTTACAATAACCAAACATGTGATATATATAATAATATGATCAAACAACCTGTCACTTGTCAATTTATAAAGTAAAATAAGTGGTTTATTATAATTTGTGTTTAGAGTATAGGTAATTTTATTTTAAGTTATATTAGTGTGTGTTTTGAGATGTAAATTATTTTAGTTTGAGAATAAAACAGTAACTCAAATAATAAAAAAAAAAAGACAATGAATGTAAAATAGTATAAATAGTAAATAACTATAAAATATTGGACTGTTTTGAAACAATGTATATTATAGCTAATTGGAAGCTTTTAAATAATATTTATTTTAACTATGTAATTAGTATAATCTTATATGCAATCATTGTTCCAAACGCCACTTAAGTCAGTGGCGGATCTAGAAATTATGTATAGGGAGTATTGGGCACTATATAATAAACATACTAAAAAATGTTTTAAAAAAATTTCGACGTTTCATTGATGCTTCAATAACATTCCCTACCTTTGTAGCAATAAAGAAAAATTGACAATTTTCACTAAATTTTTTGTAAAGCAAATATGTAAATTTAAAAATTGTATCAAAAAAGAAAAGAATAAAAAAATAATAATATATTTTTCATAAAATATTGTTGAGAGTGAAAATTTGGACCGCTAGGAAATAAGGTAGAATATTATCTTAAATTTATTTTAAATAAGCCTTTTTTACTGTTTTAAAAAATTGTATTATTTTAAGAAATTAAATTATATTCCTTTTATAAAATTATTGAAATTTAGGAACTATTTTTAAAAGTTATACTTCTTCTAGGAAATCATTCAAATTTATGAAGAAAATTATTAATACTTAAAAATATTGTCATAAACAATAATCAAACTCAAAACCTTGTTAATTTAACAAATGACACAACCACTTCACGAGAACTATAATTTAGCTAAAATAAAGTATTATTTAATATATATTGTAATCTCACACTTCAAAATTAATATTGAAATACAAAAAGTGAGAATGTTAGAGACACGTGCCCTCCAATCCCCTTGATGAATTAGTCATTGTGCTAACCAATGAATTTATTACTCGAAACGTCTCCCGAGCGATCAAATTGACTTAAAAGGGTGAGAAATCAGACATTTCATTCAAATTTGACTAGTTATATAATTTTTAACTAAGCAAAATAAACTTTATCAAAACAAATCTTAATATTTAAACATGTGTCTAAGATTTTACGTGTACTAATTTTTAAGTCACTGGCAAACAATATCAAGATCACTTTCACCATGGTTAATGAATCTAATGGGATACAATTAGTATTTTATTCAAGTATATATAATATAGAACTTAGATTTGTAATCAAAATTTCCAACATTTATAAATATAATAATAATAAATATATATCGATAAAAAAAATTATTTGTGGTAAATTTAGGAATATATAACTCAAAATTTCAAACTACTAATTATGTCAATAGAAGTTCTAAAGTTATACGGATGAATGAATTTAAATAATACAACATAGTTTTGTTATAATCATTGGTATGATACTTTTTTAAAACATTATACTTTATTATGATGTATAAAAAAATACTAAATAAATAGATAAGCATCAAATTAATTTATTCCTTTTTTTTTTCTAAGCTATGCAATAAAAAAAGCTAAAATAATAAATATTGAAGAATCTTAGGAAACAAATAAAGTGGGCACAGAAAAGTTATAGAAAAGTGATTCTTAGCTTAACTTTGTATCTTTTGCTTCTTAAGACAACACATTGGAAATCTTTTCATATTCACTTTGAATTTAAAAAAGTTTTTTACTTTATGCTATTGTTTGTTCTAGAAAATAAAAGGTAGAATAAAGGAGGGAAAAACTTTGCTATAAATAAAAAAGGAGGAAAATAATATTAAAAAACAAATACTATTTAGGTGAAAAAAGCGGAGATAGAGAACTTTTCAACAGAAAAGTGCATGGTAACATTTTTTTTACCAAACACACATATATATAAATGGTAGCAAGTAAAATGTCTTTAGCATATAGTTGAATATTTATTATAATAGATGCAATCCAATGAAATTAGATTAGTTTGTAGGAAGCTTGTTCAAATATGACTTTACTAGTTGGATTGTACAATCAAATAATGTATTTTGAAGTAAAATACTTGAACAAACTCATCATTCATACTTTGTATGCACGTGAGAGTATGATAAAATTATCATGAAACTATTGTAATTGTTTTTTTTTGTCTTATAAAGTTTGAGATCATGTTATAGTATTTAACTTTCGTTAAAATGTATATTTTTATTATCATTTACATGTTTTCATATATTTGAAATCCATCCGTAGAGTGAATAAATATTTTCCCCATATCCAACAAAATGTTACTAACATATAGTATAAATTGTAGATGTCTTAACTAATTTAAAAATTATAAATGGTTTATTTACTAATTTAAATTAATTAATTTATTTGTTTTTACCATCTCGTCCAATATATTCATTGCTATTCATATTTTATCAATATTTTTACCAAAATTTTGGTAAACTTAAGACTTTTATGCTTTCATTCGACGTCTAATACTAAGCTAACAAAAATGATATTTTAATTTTTAACATAAGATTAAATATTATTATTTTGTAAACAAGATTGAGCGTTTTCTTTAAATAATAAAACAGATAAACGAGCGGATTAGCGGAAGTTTAAAGACCCAAACGGCAGTCAGAGTTAGAGACGGTGATGGAAACGCATCGCATTGGGATTCGCACTTTTCCCAAACGGTTTTTCTATTACCTTTTTAACCTAACCATAAAAATCAACAACCAACCTCTCGTTTCCATATAAACACCTTTTTCTCTCTCTCTCTCTCTCCCTTCACTTCAGCTCTCTCAACTCAACTCAACTCAACGCAACCAACTCTTCTTCTCTTCCCTTCTCAATTTTCCATCCACGGTTCTTCGATATGAGTTCCAAGATCTGCAGATCTATTTCCGGAGCCGCCAGGTCCATCCTCGCTGCTTCCCGCACCTCTCGCGCTTATTCCACTGGTAATTTTACGTTTTCTTTGGGTGCATTTTTTTGAAAATTTTGGAGTTCGATTCCTTTAGACGCGGTGTTTTTGTGATCATCAGGCAAGTACTTGACCTGAAATGGAATGGATCTTTGTTTTATAAGGTGTTATTTGCTTTTTATTTCAATCTCCGATTTGTTTGTGTTAGATTATTGATGTATAGGTAATGACTGTGAATGACTGAACTCCGGAGAATTGGAATGAGAAATTAAATTGCAGTTCCGTATTTCAATGTCGTTCTGGTTTATGTTTAAAATGTTTGAGCTAGGTTGATCTGACGCCAGATCTATTTGTTTGTTTAAGCAAGTATGTGAGATGAAATGGTCGAATCTCTGTTTAATGACTGTTTTATCGGTTTCTCTGAGTTAATTTCGGTTTTCTGATAAGCTTGGTTTCTTTCGCGTTGTAATGTCGGTTTTCGTTTATGTCTCTGTGCAATAGACAGTTATTGTGAACAAATAGTTTGGAGAGAGATTGTAGCATCGCACTTCAGTATTGTTTTGGTTTATGTCTATACTTTGATCTAGGTTGCTATGACGCCTGATCTATTTGTTTGTCTAAGCAAGTATTCGAGAAGAAATTGCGGAATCTCTGTTTAGGAATGCTTTATCGGTTTTCCTTCACTAATTTTCGTTTTCTGAGAAGCTCAATTATCTTTACATTTCAGCGTCAGTTTTCGTTTATGTCTCTGTGCGATAGACAGTTATTGTGAACGAATTGCTGTGAGACAGATTGTAGCTTCGTATTTCAATGTTTAACTAACCGAATATGATTTCTACACCTTATGAAGTGAATACTTCCTTTACCGGTTTTTTCAATGGCAGGAGGCAGAGCCGCGGCTTCCGCAGCAGCAGTATCGCTACGAGAAAGGTTGCCTTCTCTTGCTTCAATCTATAAGAATGCTGGATCTGGATACGCATCTAGAGAATGGATTTCAGGACTGCTTGCTCTTCCTGCTGGAGGTTTGTCGACATTACAAAACTCTAATAAAACAAATGTTATTAATTCTGGGGAAAATGCTTGAAATTTCTTCCATTCGCTGGGTGTAGAATTTGATTTTATGGATCCAGTAGGGATGGAGCCAAAATAAGATGGGATGGGCATAGGCCTCCATCTTAGGTTGTGAAAATTTACAATGTCGTGGCCTCTGGCATTTTCATTTTCTTTTTTTTATTTCTAAAACTTTAGAACCTAAACTTTATATAGTTTTCTTACTCTGGCCCGGCTTGTTGCAAAATTATTAGTTTATACAATTTATTATCCATATCTAATATATCCTCTTTTACAATAGGAATTAAAATTAGCATGAGGTCTCTACAGTTAGGAGAGTTATAATCGAGCGTCTTAAAAACTTTATCAGAATAAAAATGGCTAAATGTTGGTGTATATCATGATAGAACGATGTATTGGATTAGGAGGGTGATCCACTTTCTCCCATTATTTGTGTCCCGTGTCCACCGTCCTAACTGACACAATCTTTTTCTTTGAATGTAGTTTTCATGCTCCAGGAGCAGGAAGCACATGCCGCAGAGGTAATATAATAAACTTGAATTCTTTGTTCTCGTTTTCCTTGCCCTTAATGAGTAGTTAGTGATCACCATTAGTTATTCTAACTTACTTTCTCGTAACTTCTCTCAGTTCGAGCGCACGTTTATAGCCATCAAGCCTGATGGTGTACAAAGAGGGCTGGTAAGACTAAACATGCCCATGCGATGTTTTTCTTCATGCCAATTCTCATTTGACATTTAGTAGCTCTGTTTTATTATCTTGAACTTGGTATTTGTTTTCAAGATTGTGAGTTCTCTTGATTTTTTCAATTTTCGATCTTCAACATAAACGATACTTCTTTAGGTTCCCTAATTTTGAATCCAATCATATGTTTTGTATTTAGGTTGACTGCCTATTTAGATTTCACAAGCTTGATATTATAATACATATGATGGAATTTCATCTTAACATCAACTGATAACGAGAGGCATAGTTCATGTGTGTTGTAAAAGATGAGGTTCTTGACTTTTTTTATGGTAGGTTCTCGATATGATTCACAAGATTTCTATTATTGCTCGATGATCTATCTCAACCCCACATTAGAATAAAAGATAAAAATAAAAAGAAGGAAAAAGCAAAGATGTTTGTACTAATCTATACTGATTGTTATTTTCTCCTGATTGGGAAGGGTGTCCAAATATTTATCTGATCCAAATCTCATCATGTGCAACAGATATCAGAAATCATATCCCGTTTCGAGAGGAAAGGGTTTAAACTCGTAGGCATTAAAGTTATTGTCCCATCAAAGGAATTTGCTCAGAAGCATTATCACGATCTGAAGGAAAGACCCTTCTTTAATGGCCTCTGCGAATTTCTTAGCTCTGGCCCCGTCATTGCAATGGTTAGTCGGAATAAAAATTATTGTATGTTGTTTGCAACTGCTTTTGAGCTTGGTTAGATTATACCTTTTTATAATTCTACAGGTTTGGGAAGGCGAGGGAGTGATCAGATATGGACGAAAACTTATTGGAGCAACAGATCCACAGAAATCTGAGCCTGGTACCATTCGAGGAGATCTAGCTGTTGTAGTTAGCAGGTAATGTTTATTACTTCAATTAATACGTAGCCTTTTGGTTACAATTGTTAGACCAATTATTCTAAGGAAGACGACACACAACACAACATGAGAATCACCTCTAGATTCTAACACTAAGGCTCAGCCAACTTCCCCAGTTACTTATAGTTGGTATAGTTAGTTAACTCATTTATTCATTATGAATGTCTCACCCCAAAATGATCCTCAAAAGTTCAAAACTCCAAAATAAATAAAAGTATGCAAACTAGAAATAGTATTAAATCATTTAAATACGGAGGAACATTATACATAGATAACATTAATTTGCAGGAGGGTGTTAAAAGATCATACATTTTTTACAAAACATCTATTATAATTTAACAAATCGGTCTTGTGTTTGATCTAAATAACACAGGAACATCATCCATGGAAGCGATGGGCCAGAGACTGCAAAGGATGAGATCAACTTGTGGTTCAAGCCAGAGGAATTGGTTAGCTACACAAGCAATGCAGAGAAATGGGTCTATGGAGATAACTGATGAGTTTTCCTATCCCTTTTTTCTTTTTTCTTTCTTCTTGTCATTCTTCCTTTGGGTTTGGGTTTGGGTTTTAATTTACTCGAGCTTTGGCAACAGTACCCGTGAAGAGAAGAGCGTCGGGTATTTTCATAATTGTGCCGATAAAATAATGCGCTGAGCCCAAGCTATATGAATGGCTCATTGATATATATGCTTACCAAAGCATAACAATTTTCTTAGAGAGTTTTACCACAATAAACAAACAGTTGAATAGTATAATAACTTACTTAGTTGCTGATATATATATAAATATATTATCCCATAATTTTGATTCTTCATTAGATGACAAATTTCCCTTTCCATTTCCTTTTTGGTTCAACTTTTGTTTTATATTTAAAATTTTGATGTATTTTCCGCTCTTTCTTTTATTTTAGTCTCTCTATATAGATGGAAGGAAAAATGGACAAACCACTCAAACTGACCAAAACTGCTATTAATTAAATTGTTGGGTTTGGGTTTTGACAGCGTTTGAATTGTAGTATATCAAAATTTATGGTTTGCATGGTTTCTTTTTATTGTTGTTTGATTACTTAATTTAATTTTAAACAAAAAAATATATATTATATTTAAATGTTGAAATATCTTAAATATGTTATCTGATACTTCAAAAAGTGTTGAAATGTTATTTTATGAAGTGTTGAAATGTTATTTTACGCTATTTATGTTTTCGAACCTATGGTTTAGAGAAATATGCTAAGTAAATTCTCTAATCCTATAAAAAAATCTTGCCTATTTCAAGTTATCTCCCTACTCCTAGATTCTAATTCATACTAATGAATCATGTAAAGTAAAAAACTTTTCTTTGTACGGCTTGTCACAACATACTTGTGAAGGGGTCATATTCTTGGAAGTTATGATCATATTTTGTTCATTCATACTGACACTAATTATTTTGATATCATG
This sequence comes from Cucumis sativus, assembly GCF_000004075.3. Lineage (NCBI taxonomy): Eukaryota > Viridiplantae > Streptophyta > Magnoliopsida > Cucurbitales > Cucurbitaceae > Cucumis > Cucumis sativus. The sequence continues at coordinate 4,457,525 of NC_026658.2, forward strand.
AAGCCTTTGTCGTCATCATGGCACCATTGAACAATTTCTTTTATTTTTTGTTAAGCGTTTATTTTGTGACTTGCAAGCTTGTTTTTCTCACTCGTAGTTGGAGTCATTGTTAATTGGTGATGATTTCTTGCCTTAGTTTTTGTTTGCGTTAGTGTTGAAAAGAAATAAAATAATAAAAAAGAAAGAGAAGTAAGATGAAAATAATCAAATTACTTACAACTCACAAGTGACAGGTAGTAGTTAATTTTGACACAACTCAATTGATAAATTACCGGTTACCAAACTCAATTAATAAAATATCAATTACTATTTGTGATATTACTATTTGATAACCGGTAGATGAATCAAATAATAAATTGCAAGAGCATATAAATATGACATGAAACCAGTTTCTAAGAACTTTAACCTTCTTACTTTATAAAAATTATCTTTTGCTTCATAAAATTTTTCATTATAATATATCTCATTACCAAGTAGGATACCAATCAAGCGATTCAAATTCCAATTTCACTCTAATAATAATAAAAGTTGAACAAAAACATACATAGACTCTAAGGGTGGGAGTGGAACTTACAATGAATTTGTAATGAGATTCTTACAAACATAATTGTGAACTTTCGTCTTATTTTGCTTAAGTTTAGAAACTTCGTTCGATTTTTTTAAAGATGGGTAAGTTAATGGGACAATATAAGAAATTTTTGGAGGTGATAAATCTAAAGTCTATTAACTTACCTTTTTCTTTCCTTTTTTTTTTTTAAGAAAACCAAAATACTCATCAAACAAAACTCTAAAAACTTTGTGACCACTAAAATTTAGTGATTAAATTACAAATTAATTCTGATGAGTTAACATAAGTGTAATCGTCATCAAGGTTTAAATCTTATATTGATTCTAAACTTTATATGTTATTTTATTTTAGTCCCTAAACATTTAAAAATAACATATTTTGGTCATGTCTTTTGGTACTTGTGAAAAAATCAACTTACGACGCCAAAGACTTTAGTTAACTTCATTCGAACTTAGGGAATAGTATTGTTGCTTATGTTGGTGTTTAATTCTATGATGAGTCATTGATTAAGATCATTGCATGCAAAATGCTTACTATGTATCTCTTCATCATGTGACTGCTAAGACCTTGCTGTGTACAAGTTTTCTTATTGCTTGCCTGAGTGTTAGCAGAACAATATGTTTTCCAAGATGATACAAGTTCGAACATAGAAAATTGATATCAAAGCTTAGTTATTGGGTATTGCTATTCAATTGAGCAATATAAAAGAATAAACTATACAGTGTAAAAGAGTGTAAGTTTATTGTATTATATCTACTTATGTACGCTAGAGAAATTTGTAATGGTGGAATAATGAAGGTGGTTGCAAGAATGAAATGCAAGCCTGAATTAACTTGTATGGAAGAAGGGGATGAATGAAAATTCATGCATTACTAGGTGGCTAAGCTATGAAAGTCTTGATTCGATATAACTTATTTAACTAGCTTATGATTAAAGTGAACACTTCTCAATGTCTTTTAAAGGCCTCACTTGCTCACCTCTTAGCATCCAAATGACTAAGTCTAGTTAAACAAGATATATATGGAAGAATTCACTTACAAGACTTTACTTCTTGTTTAAGGGCAACATCCTCTTGGTGCCTAATGTTCACACTTGTTCTCATTTCAAGATACAAATGATAGAAGTTATCTCGCCAAAACATATTCTTGCTACTTGCCCCTCTCGGGTAGTTACTGATATATATTGGCCAAGTAATAATTATAGCTCAGCTAACGAGATAATAATTATAAGTTAGTCTTCTTATCAATAATCTATCGTATATCCTAAATTACAAATAACACAATGACAGATGGATAGTAAAGGAATGATGAATTGAAAAGTTATAAATATACATTGTATTTAAAGAATACAGGTATTCAGTCACTATACAGTATGAACAAATACAATGTAAAGAAATATAAAAATAGAAAGAACATAAATGACATTACAAGGTAGGAAAGATGAGGAATGTGATCTTTTTCACTCATACCTCAAGCTTTCACTCATTGACTGACCGTAGAAGAGAAAGAAATACTTTACAGGCAGTAGAAAAGTTGTTATTCCTTTCCACCAACTTTCTAAGGTTTGGCCCGTTACGACACTATTTTGGCTCATGCAAGAATGTTTTGGCTCATTGTGTGGCGGTCCATTTAGACATGGCTCTTTTTTCTTGATGAAGATGGAGTCATTTTTATAGGCAAATTTAGGTGGAAAATCTAATATTCTGAACCTGTCAACGTCGAAAGCTGTCTGTTATCAAGTCATGCCACTTTTATTTTCTAGCGAACCTCTTCTTGTCTATTGATAGATTTTTCTCGCGTAGTCTCCTGGCGAGTTTCGCTACAATTTGTTAACTTCTCATTTTGTTCATAACATGCGTCAAAACACTCAAAACAAGGCAAAACATGCATGAATGCTTATGTAAATTGTATTTTCTAAATATTTATGCATTTACAATATAAGCTACACATTTTGACACACTTCTTATGCATTTTGGTCTCATTATTCTATCTAAAAGGCTATAATAACTTGTATTTCTACAAGTTATCACCTTTAAGATTCCATTAACTCTCCAACGAAATGATGAGGTGAATTGCTTTATATATTTAGATGAGTAGGATACCAAATAAGATATTCACTACTGATAATCTAGAGTTTTAATTTTTAAAAGACTATATGATAACTTTTAGTCATTATTCTCCACTTTCTCAACTCGCGTGCTTGATGCAATTCATTCACATATAAAGTCTTTAGTAACTCAAGTTTGAGATATTATGAAATTGATTGATGTAATTTGATTTTTCTCCCTCTCAATTATTTATTTTTCCTTTTTTAGGATCTTAGAGTTCATTAGGGAAATATTTGTTTACAATTTTGTAGAGTTTATTTTAAACAAGTCTTGAACTTATTTTGTTTTTTTGGTTTATTTTACCTTGTCATGGATGTCAATCACACTATGTTAATTCTTTTTTTTTTTTTTTTTTTTTTACTTAATGTCAGTTCATGTTGAATTGCTTTAAGATGATTTCAATTTGAAATAAATAAATAAAGGGTGAGAGTAAGAACAACATGTGAGAGATTTAAATTCTGTAGAGAAAAAAATAGTTTTAAAAGTTTGAGATTAGTTAATTCAAGTTTGTTAATTATATTTATACGTTGGTGTAGAAAGATTTTCTTTTATGTATCAATTTAATTAACTAGTTTTTCAACAATAATAAAGTAATACAAACTATTTATAGTTTAGTGCAAAAAAAAACTAAAAAACTAAATCACATTACAATTGATTTTAAAATTGCAATAAAACTAACGTGAAATCGTAAAAATAGTAAAATAAATCAAAATATTTATAACCTATAACAAAATTTTGGATTGATCAATCATATAAACGGATATTTCTATCACTAACTGTCAATGCCACTTATAGAATCTGAAAATTTTTCTATATGCCATAAATGTTTGGTTAAATTTGCTACTTTTGACAATTTTCTTTTTATTAAATCACAAATTTAATTTTCATGTAATTAATTTTAATAATATAAAAAAATAATAAAAGAATGTATTAAAGGAGAAAGTGAAGAAGAAAAAAACTCTGTCATTTTGAATGAGTATAATTAATGAACATAAATAATGCATAAAAGTAGTTTATGTCATACTCATTCCATCCAAATTTACAAGTTTGAAGATGAAAACAAAGACTTCCAATTGTTGAGGAACCCAACCAAAATAGAAGAAGATAACCAAAATAGAAGAAGATATAAAGTTGAAGAAGAAGATAAGATTTTAAGCTTAAATTAAAATAGTGAAATTTAAAATTTATTTATAGCAAAATTTCAAATATATACTTTTTACAACTTTAGAAAGAAATATGAAATGACTAAAACGCCCCCCAATCCTATAACCTGTCACAATGTAAGTGGTTGAATTGAAAATGGCGAGCTGTCATCTTTACCCCCACAACAAATTCAGGCTGCCCATCGATAAGCTAATATCTTTCGGTTTTTCCAGCTATCACGGACTCCAAATCCCTATCGAACATCCTTTAATATTATTTCTACACCAAGTTTCCTCTCAAACGACGTCGTTATCTTCTTCTATATATTACCCCTCCCTTGCCCTATTTTTCCACCCAAGTCTACTCTTCCTTCGGCGGCAAGGAATTTGACTCTCCCGCGTACCTCTTACAACTTTTAATCTTTCCTTTGGGATCTCCCAAATTTCTTTGCCCTAATTCTTCCCGGTATTTCTCCGATCAGTTTTCCACCCGGCGAATTATCTCCTCTTCAAGAGGTGTGTTCTTTCTTCTCCGTTTCGGTCCTACGATGTTTACTTTACGATGGAAACCCTAGGTGTTTTTTTGTCTCCGATTTCGTGGTTCTTTTGAATTGATATTGTTTGTTGGTTGTTGGTGGTGGAGTAGATGTTTCCCCCCCTGAATTATGGTTTTTTATTTGTTATATAATGAGGTTGAGTGCGAGCGGAAGATTTCTTGGTTCTGTTAGGGTTTTATTGTTCGGATGCCTTTAATTTTTCCGTAATTTGGTGCGAACTATATCGTAGTTTCCTTTCTATCGGTCTTTCTTTGATTCATGATGAGGCAACGGCAGTATGTTGTATCTACTGACAACTTTTATTCCTCCTACTTATACAAGGGCATGTATGGTTTCTTTTCAGTTTTCTGTGGCTATCTGCCTAATGTATGCAGTAGAGTTCTATTTCTTGATTCTTTGAACGAAACCTGGCGAGGAATTGTTTGATTTTGTGCACTTTAAATCATTTCTCAGCCATTTTGCCTTGTCTATTGTTTGCTTGTCTACTTGCGAATTTCTTTAAAATCTTACTTTACAAGTTAAACAACAACTCTATTTTTCTAATCTTGTGTTAGATGGCCGCTAAACCACTTACAACTGAGGCAATTGCCATAACTGAGAAGAAGATGGACATGGCTTTAGGTTGGGCTTCTGAATTTCTTGCATCAGTACCTCTGTGTTCTTGTGCCTCTTGTGAATTAACTGATTATTCCGTTTCTACGTTTTTTTTTAATTAGACGACATCATTAAAATGTCCAAGAATACGGGAAATAAAGGCAGGAAACAGAGAAGGTTACCGGTAAGAATCTGTTTTTTTTTAATGCTTCTAACCTGAGTAATTTACATGTGAAATTGAAGTTTTCTTTTTATTCTAATAATTTAGTCATTTATCTTTTCATATGCAGAACAAAATGCAGAAGTTTCCAAATAATGCTACTCAAGATAGACCTAGGAAGTTGCAGCGATTCATGGACTCTAGATCTTCTCTGAGACAGGTTTGTGCAATTATTTAACGTAATTATCTTTCATTTTGCTTGTTTTGTGTGATTAGTTCTGATTATTCAATTTTTTAGGGGGCTTTGGCCAACAGAAGGTCAAACTTTCAAGGGAATCAGTTTCCTTTGGCAACGGAGGTTGCAAGAAAGGCTGCAGTTGCTCCTATTCGTCCTAGAGCTTTTACTCGTAGGGCACCCAATTGGAATAAAACAAGGTATTGACTGTATTTTTTAACCAACAGGAAGCTCTTATTTTGAATTATGATATGTTGTAGTTGAGCAACCGACTAAAACTGTATGATATATAAAAGAAGACATTATGTGAGAGAAACAATTGAAATCGTTTCTAGTTGGTTTAATTTGCTATTTGATGCTGTGACAGGTAAACCACGTATATACACAATTGATGACTTCTACAATGTCCATCAAGTTTTACTATATGAAGTTAGCAACATAATATGTTGATTGGAAAAACTGGATGATACGTTTTTGCTTCAACCAGTAATATTGGAGTGGGACTATTTCCAATAATTTCATATCTTCCGTGCTGCTTGGGATTTGTTTCTGCTTTATCTTCTTAAGTTGGTTTTGGAATTCATCAAGTTATCTTTTGGTTTTTTTGATGAGTAAAGGGATTGGTGGGAGTCTGCTGAAGGTGGGATGGAGATAATTTGGAAATTGTGAATGAATTTGATTGCTTCAGTCATCTGGAAAAATGTGGTCGTAAAAAGGCTTTTGTGTGCATTAGATATTTGTGTACGTTTGAGTTTTTGCTCCCTGTTAAATGTGTTAACTGTTTTGGATTTCTGAAGAATTCATAGACAACCATATCATTAGAGCAGCTTCGACCAGATATCCTTTTGTTGCAAGGAAGTGGAAGCTGCGTTTGAAGATGTGATGTTAGTTACGCCAGATGGTTTAAGATTGTGGTGTCTCCCTTTTTTGAGTAATACACAGTATTCTTGTTTGTCATGCTCAAACTCAGCTGTTGTTAACTTCCATTCCTTATAGATGACAATTGACATTGTCTTCATTGGCTTGGATTTGAGCCTGGGGTGATGTGAGGTTTTGGTCATTTTTGCACCTATTTTAGTGCTAGTTTCCTTTATTCCACTTGGTGTTGTTCCCTTTTCATTCGCAGTTATCCTGGGGACATTACTAATCCTTCCAACTACCATGTTGTGATCAGTCTACAAGCACTTGTGGACTAGCCATAGGTCTTCAAGTGAGGAAACCATTGACTACTGAAAGTTTTCCAATTGTGAAATATTGTTCTTTAAACTCCTGTAGTCAGCCTGGCTCGTGGAAGATGATTCTTCATTTTCTATTGTAAATTTTTGGGGTGGAATATAGATCTTAATTGTTGCAAGTAATCGAGGAACTTGGTTTTTGGTAATTTGTCGTTGCATAATCGTATGATAACAAAAGTGCTGATGAAACTATGAATGGTTAGTTAAAGCACGTCGAACATTGACTTTATGGCTGCTTCTGTGAGGCATCATCTGTGTAGAATCTTGGGTCTAGTCACCGTGGAATACACTAGTACTGCAGAAGTTTTTCTGGTTGAAGCCTTCTTTTTCTGGTTCAAGTTCATTGATTTGAGGTTTTCTGTTCATTGTGGTCGATTCTTCCTGGAGTAGATTTTCGTTATTTGATAAATACTAGATTGGAGCTTTTCATTGTCCATTAAAAGCAAGCAAAGCATGTGGGGTGATTGATTTGAGGTTTGGATCATACTATATTACTGGAAAGTGCTTTTCTGGATCCTATCAAGCGTAACACATTTTGAGCTGATTCACATTTTTTGATGACTGCATTCACCTGATCTGGTTTGTGTTTTATTTCTGTTAATGGGTAACCGTTTGAATTTGATCAATTATGGAGGTAAGATTCTCTGATCTATCTACAGTTAGCCACTCGAGAACATGTTGAAGAAAATCACTAGTGTCTGAAATTCTAATTTGGATACTACACTACATGTTTTACCTAGTTTCTTTCTTTTGTTCATCAATGATTTCAACAATTTTTGGTACAGGGTTGAGGCTCATCCACCGGTTCCGAGGAAGCCTTTCACCAATGGAAACTTTGTTCCCAAGGTATTTCGTTTGTTTCTTACTAAGGTGTTCAGAGACTCAGAAGTGTAGAGGTTCTTTAATGGATAGTTGCAAATGTTTTATCTTGTTCATTTATTCCTTCCACCCACCTTCCTTCTGCAGGTATCTGCACCGGCCCAGCCACAAACAAATACCACGCCAAGACAGAGGCCACAGACTCTGGACTCACTGTTTGCCAACATGAAGGAACAGAGGCTAAGAGTGTTGTCCCAGCGACAAAATGGGGGTGGGGCACAACAACGGAATGGTGGTCGCCAGCAACAAAGACCTCCTTGGGGGAAGAGGCCGTTTTGGTAACTGATGATTACACAACTCAAACCTGGTGGTGCTATGAATAAGCATATTCGTGTGGGGAATGTAGATGATGCTTGCTTGTCCATGGCACCCGATAGCTGATAGGGGATCAAAAGGATGTGATTGTTTCTCGTCTTTGTTTTTTTTTTCCTTAAAAAATTCGAACTTTGCTGGCTTGCTATTTTTAGCGTTTTCTAGCTTCGCTTTGAACCGATTATTATAGAAATTTGTTGCAATGTATGTAAAGTGTTTTTTCTTTTGTTCTTGTGGCCTATTTCCTCTGGCTTGTTCTGTTTAAATCAATCTCATTAGACCTCCGCTCCCTTCATCTTATTTCTAACACTACCCTGTATTGTTGCGAAGATTGTTATTAATTAAATTAGTCAGCTGCTGAAGGCCAAACAGATTTAATGTCAACTTAACTAGATTTAATTACTCTATTACTCTTAATCAATTTAAAATGATTAATCCCAGTCAACAGATACCAGAAAACCCAAAGATCCGTAGACGATTAAATTAAAAATCAAGAGACAAAATGAGTTTCCCCCCCCTAAAAACTAATAATCTTTCGCTAATTCAAACGATGCTTTTGTTTTGAATTTATAACAAGCAGCACCATTGTGATTACTGCAATTTGTCAAAATAGTAATTTTGAACATGGTAGTAAGAAAACACGTATTATTATTATCTTTTATTTCTTTTCATTAAGTTTTATTGTTCATTGATGGAACACTATTTTCCATATTGGATAATTTATTGAAATGATTTTTAAAATAATTGAACAACTTACGTAAATATAACAATTAAATTTAAAATGTTATTATATGTAGTAAATATTATAAATATAGCAAAATCTATTACTTTACTATATTTGTACCTCTTTCAAAATACTGCTATAATTATTATTCTAAAATCATTATCCATTGTAATTATCCAATAAATAAACTTCTCGGCTCTAGGCTATCCAGTAAACTTTACAACAAATAAAGCTATGTCTTATTTATTTTCAAATTTCATCCTAAAAGTTTAGGTTTTGATAAATAAATAAATAAATATATACATTGTATTACAAGACAAATTACTTTTCAACTAGTTTATTAAAAGAATAGAAATGTAATATTTATTTAGAAAACAAATTAATAAAGAATGGAATCTTAATAGATGAACCTCTAGTCAAGCAATGGGGGTGTAGCTCATATGGTAGAGCGCTCGCTTCGCATGCGAGAGGCACGGGGTTCGATTCCCCGCACCTCCAATTCATCATTTGTATTTTTATTCAATTACCAAATTTGAACGGCTAAGATCAAATTTCCGTTTTACCTTCGTGCACGCATCCGCACACAACCACTCCCGCCTTCGTCTCCTCCTAACGGCCTCTCATTCTTTATCCGCCAAAATCCTTCACTCTAGTGAGAGAAACGAAAGCATTCGACAAATTCTATGCCATTTCTCTACACAGATTCTCCTTCGTTTCACTCCAAATCCCCATTCACACAATGATTCTGAACTTCACTTCACCATGCCTCACTCTCACTCGTCTCCCTCCTCCTAAACTCCTCGAACCACTCGCCTCTTCAACCAATGGCGCTACCGTTTTCATGCCTCTCCTTCTTTGTTCTCACGCTTTCTTTGCTTTCACCTCCTTCTCTAAGTCGTTGCGAGTTAGAACTTCTTTAAGTGGCAGCGACATCGACGGCTCTGCGGCTTTTGAGAATCCTGCTTCGGAGTTACTCGACGACGAGCTGATTGTAGTTGTTTCGGGTGCTAAGGATGCTGATGAAGCGCTAGGGATGATCGGTGATAAGTCAGGGAGAAGTGGAGGTACTGTGTCTGTTTCCGACTGTCGTTTGATTATTTCGGCTGCACTTAAGCGTAACAATCCCGAGCTTGCTTTGTCTGTGTTCTACGCAATGCGTTCCACTTTCTATCAAGGTGTGCGTTTTTATGTTTGATTATTTGAAGTTCTATCTATTTAATAATTTAGACTGATGGTGGAAAATATGGAACTCGGTATCTGAATTGTTGGAATTGTTTTCTTTTAGTTTGCGAGTTGTTAAGAAAGACGGTGGTCTTTAGCCAATACGATACGTCGTTGATTTGGTTTCTTTAGCTATGAAGAAATAATGAATTTTCAATGGGAAACCGTAAGATATCTACTAATTTGCTTAATCCATTGTCATTGTAAATGGTTACAGCATGGGAAGGTGTTAATGAAAATGCTTCCATCGTTGAGAGATGGAAATGGTCAAGGCCAGATGTTCATGTATATACATTGCTGATTGAAGGTCTTGCAGCATCCTTGAGGGTATCTGATGCACTTAGAATGATCGAAATTATTTGCCGTGTTGGTGTAACACCTGCTGAGGAGGTGATAAACCATTTTTGTTCAAATGTGTATGAGCATATTCGTGTGCGGACATTTACACAGTTGTGATGAACATCAAACAATGTACGACAGACTTCCTGAATAGCTGTTCTATGTTTGAAGGTACCATTTGGAAAAGTGGTGAAGTGTCCCAGTTGTATGGTAGCAGTTGCAGTTGCACAACCGCAGCATGGTATTCAGGTATAGAAGTACGTGGCTACTTTTGTGGGTCGGATTCTATCGGGCAGTGTATCTAGGATGAATGATTGATGAACATTTCTTCAAGTTCCCTGGGAAAACTAGGTTTAGACGTTAGATGTTCAGATAGAGTATGACTATGCTGCATTAGCTGTTTCTACGACCATACTTACTATACTAAATAATATTATGGTTGAATATCTATTTATTGCTGATTGTGAAGTATTATCATTGAACACATGTTTGTGCAATATTTATTGTGGTATAGGGTCTTTATGACATGACACTACAGAGTTATCATAAGATAAAATGTTTCCTATGTTTGTTTATGATTTTGGCAATTGTTTGCCTTGTTTTGGTACAACAATTGCTGAGTGGGAAATTGAACCTCTGTTCTTGAGGGATGGATGTTGTGCCAATACAACTTTGGCAATTGGTTGCCTCTTTATTTCAAATTTCTATTAATTTGTTCTTACTTCATATTTCTCCCATCCTTTCATGCCACTGTGTTTCCCTGACTTCTGATATTGTGCGCCTAATCAAGCATTTGTTCAAAGCTCCTGGTTTATTTTTGAACAAAAGCTGATGCTTTATCTCTGAGATATATGATTTGGAGACTCGAACGTTTTATATTCGAGAAATACAAATATTTTATCTGCCAATTTATTTTTTTCTTTTACAAACTACAAGTTGACACCTGTTCCCGAGCAAGCTTTTACCCTTTACAATCTTTTCTTCTTTCAGATTGTATCCTGTGCAAAGTGCTGCTACAAGTATGAACTTATTTCAGGAAACATAGTTAATATCGAGTCAGAAGAAATTCGGTAGGTTCACCTGGATGTTGCTTACTTGATTTATTTAGTTGGCTGGTACTTCAATCTCTCGTCTTATGTGTTTTTGATAATCTATGGTTCAAGTTCTGTTGTCTTTTAAGTGCATGATCGCTTTGCATTTGTGAGCTCAATACATTCTCCCATTAGTACTATACGTTCATTGCCCACTACCCTGAACACTATGAACCTGTAGTTCATGCTAATATTAAATCATTGCAATCTTATTTCGTAACTATATATTAATTATAAGACATATTTGCATTAGATGTTGATCCTCGAATATTCACTTTTTCTAAGGATCTCCTCCTGCCGAACGCAGCATGGATACTCCTGCATGGGAAAAAGCACTTCGGTTCTTGAACATAATGAAGCGAAAAATTCCTGTTGCTGTGCACTCCATTGTGGTATGTATAATGTAACCTCAGTTTGGCTTTGAACTATTTGGTTCTTTCAATTGTTTTAATCATCCAATACCAAACATCTGCTCATTTGATCTATATCTGTTTGCTCATCCGCGGGACGAGTGATGCATCAATTTTTAAGTTTCTAATGTTATTGCAAATTTGCAATGATTTCATATCTTCCCCATTTCTCCGTTACCTTTTTGTGATCTGTTGAGTACTTATTCATCCCATGTATGTTTCATGACTAAATAATTGTGTGGCCTTAAATTATTCAAACGTGCAAAGTTCTGTACTTACCATGGAAACATCATTTTGTTCTCTTTTACAATTATCATATCTAGCTGGTTAAATATCTAATCTTTCATCTGGCTCATGAAAATTTGGCACAACCTTGTATTTATTTGAATTTAACGATACTTGCCTACACTTTTCTTACTGATTTTCTTTATGGCTTATTTGTGAGTTTAGTGTAATCTCATATAATGCATAAGTAGGTCTCCCGTCTCTTTAATATCTTTGAACTACTAACAATAAACCACATACCGTAGGAATTTTTACTAAACGTACATGTAGGAAAATATGCTCTCATCTCATGAATGAGTGTTACTCTCGTCAATCTCCTATTTAGTTTGCCAGCTTCCTGGTTCTCATAAAAGTTTCAAAGTCATTGACTATCCTATGTTTTTTAGACAATCAACATGCACAGTTATGTTCCATTACATGTTTTTTAGACAATCAACATGCACAGTTATGTTCCATTACATGTTTTACTATTCTCTCTGTTCTTGTGCTTCTGTTACTAATTTTTTCCTTCGTCATTCTTCTTAGGTACAAACTCCTTCTGGAGTGGCACGAACCCAGAAGTTTGCTACTGAAACAGCAGATCTCCCGGCTCGAGAGGGAGAAAGGGTGACAATTGCTGCTGCAGCTCCATCAAATGTATTCAGAGAAGTTGGTCCTATTAAATTTAGTCCAAAGGATCCCAATTTGTACTCTGGAGAGGCTATGTGCCTGACAAATCATTCAGATGGCCGGGAGTCACTATTATTAAGAGTGCCAGGAAAGGAAAACTCATCCTTACTTAACCCATCGATCCTCTTTCCACTCATAGTTTTGTCTGCCGCTGGAGATGCTGCCTCTGGAGTAATTGACCCCAGCTTGCCTCAGTTGCTTATAGTTGCTGGATTTGCTTCTCTAGCTGCAGGAGCTACCTTGAATTCATTAATTTTGCCTCAATTCAATCGGGTACAGATTTCTTAGTCACTCTTTCCTGTATAACTATAAGTCTAGACCTATATTTAAACCCTACTTTATTTTATCAATTTATTTTTTAATATTTTCAAACTGACATTATTTTTTGCATGAGAATGTTGTCATTGATTACATGTCTTTATACATGTGTATTTTTAAATTTTGGCTTGTGGTATCAGTTGGTGCATTCAATTATAATTTGACTGTTGTCAACTGTTGAAAATCATTTGAGATGAGTTTTAAAATATTTATTCCTGCAACCCACATTTAGCAATGCTAATGTTCTGATATTATTAACTTTTCTCCTTGAATGCTTGAGTAGAACTAATTCATATGTTTCTTTGTTTGTATCAGCTTCCTCAACGATCAGTTGATATCATTGCTATCAAGCAGCAACTTTTATCTCAATATAATGTGCTTCAGTCTCGTATCGGGGATTTAAAACTAGCTGCTGAAAAGGAGGTATGCATTCACATAGTCTTGACTATTGGTCATTGCATCATGAAGTAAATTTAATTTTTAGTTCACATTCTTAACATCAAGAACATATTACATGGTTTCTAACTAAGTTGAATGCATGAGGTTTAACAATTCATCACACTCTTAAAATTCTTATATTCCTGAAGAAAAACACTGAAGTAGTTACCATTATTTTTCTCTAATCTTCAACCGGGTTTTTTTTTTCATATACTCTCTCATGAGTTGTACTAAGATAAGTTGTCATCAAATAACGTTGTAGATCTGGTTGGTGAACTTTAATTTGTTTCACTCTTTAGGTATGGATGTTGGCTCGGATGTGCCAATTGGAGAACAAAATTTTTGCCGTAGGAGAACCTTCTTACCGGTGAATCCTACTAAACACTATGAATGATCCTTTCTTAATTCAGTGAACTATTGCCAATGTTCATTTTCAATTGACTTATTAAGGTTGTAAAAGTATTTGGATGTTTCGCTTTTTCTTCTTTCTCGATGTCTTCCAAACTCAGTCTTTTTTTTTTTTTATTGTCTCCAGCGCACGTAGAAGTAGGATAAAAAAGGTGCGAGAAGGCTTGGAAAATTCCCTTAAGCAACGGATTGAACTAATCGAAAGCTATGCAAGGGTATGCCATAGCCTAAGTTATACCATTGTCCTAAGAATTTACTTTCGGAAAGGTATGGTTACTTAGTGGTATCTTTTTTGACAGATTTCCTCGATGATTGAGATCGAAGTTGAAATGGAGTCTGATGTTATTGCAGCTGAAGCAGCTAGCAGTGTGGTGCGTGCAATTGCTGCCTTATCATAAGTTTTAGAATGTAGAGTTATTAACCTATTTGGCCCATTTTACAGGAAAGAGTGTCTGAACAGATAGAGCAAATCATGGTGCTGGAAAATCTAGAAGAGGCATGTCTTTATCACTGTGAACTAATTTTTTGTTTGCATGCCTTACTATGTTGTGATGTTGATGTCTAATTTTTTGTTCACGTTAATTGTTGGATATCGTGTCTTTCTCTTACCTCATCCATACTACCATCGGTCTCTGAGTATTTTACTCGTCAACATTTTGAGAAACTTGCTCTGGTTTACTATGGTTTATTCACTATTACTGCCAGGGCTGTCCCGGTGGCATACCTATTGGACTTATTTTTAGTCATTTCCATCCATATGGTACTACACGAAGCACTGGACTTACCTTTTTGATCTCCCATTCCTCATGAACTACTGTTTCATGAAGCAGTGTGAGAATACTTTGATAAACTGCTAAAATAGTTTCTTGTTTTCACCTTGAGAATTGGTGGAACTTTTGGTGGAGGAATTGAAAGTTACATTTTGCAAGTTACACGAGGAGATGTGGAAACATTGACAGCTTCTGAGGCGGTTTGAGGGAGGAGGTATTTCGGTTTTTGGCTGCATGAAATGTGGAAATGTATCAGAGGGAGGGTGGCACCGAGAATGTTGGAAAAATTATTTATGTAGGGAGTTAGGAGAGAGTGAAAATGTTATATTGAGAAGCTTTTGTTCAGGAGGGGTTTGAGTTCTCGAATTATTTTATTTAGCTACTTTCTGTTGAGCTTTTTCTGATTTCATTCAACATTTACATGATAGAAATCCATTCTAATTCCATCAAGTCAGTCAAGCTACCATGGGCCTAGCCTTAAGACCATATAGTGGTGCCCTCTGCCACCACCACACTTAGAGCCAGCCTTACAAACAGCCGGGGTTATATTTCCCTTCATCATATTCAAGTCCTTGACTAGCAACAATAAGCTTTTCCAACTCAATTAAGCTGGAATATCAGAAAATTTTCCGTGAGAGTGCACCGAAGGGTCTTCAAGCTAAGGTCTCAATCACCTAATATACATTTGAATGAAACTATAACCACTACCCATATGTTGCCTTCCAGACGAATTTAGCACATCATAATTAATATCAAAGATTGAGCCTACTATCAGCTGATACTGTGTGTGGGTGTGACACAAAGCTATTTAGAAGTAAGATTGCATTGATTTTCAATTACATGAAAAATATGACTTCTGTGTTATCAAAGTAGAGATGTCTGCTGAGTTTTTAGTTGTTCACAGAGTTAGTTCGGCTACTGTTTTTAATATATGATTCGCATTGGTATTTTTACTGAACAATAAAATCATCATTCAACACCCTTAAATTCAGAACGAAACACATGGCTTTGGTTTCTGTTGTCTTTTAGTTCCTCATATTTTCATCTGGACTATAATGGTTTCCTGATCTTTGGAGCCAATCAGCAGACACTATTTCCATCTTTGGCTAATTAGTTATCTTTTTCTTCTAACCTTTTGTGTCAATACCAATGCAGAGATGGAAATTACAAGCAGAAGCCAACGATGAAGCGGAAAGACTTCTCAACCAATCAATGCCAACAGAAAAGGTTTAGACAAGTGTGTTCTCTCGTGTTCTCAATCCAGGTAACTGTTAGGCCCCCGATTCTTCATGCATCCATATCTCGATTTCCACATCACCTTGTACCCGCACTACCTACCCAGAATTACTATTTGTCAAACAAATCTTGGAGCATCAATAACAAAACCAAATACTTCACAAATATTCTTACTTCTCAATGAAAATGCCAATCAATGTCTACTTGGTCCATGTACATGAAGTTTTGAAGCAGCATCAGGTCAGTGCTTTGTGATCAGATATCTTATTACTGAATATCTCATTTGTTAAATTGTATTATTGTTATGAAAAAGTAAATTGAAATCTAAGTTTCATTTGGAACTTTTCCCTCCCGAGTACTGAAATTTGATTTATCACGTATATATAACACGTTAATGATTCTATGAATTATCCATCTTTTACATTTCAGTAATGTTCTTAGTTGGGTCTGATAGTTTCTTCTTATTGTCCACTGGCTAGAGAACTTTGAATCTAAATCTACATAATTTTAGTTTTGGATTCTTATAAACAAAATGACTTTTACCAATGGAGATGTTAGTTCTTACTTATTTACGAAGGATTTTTCTCAGGAACACTGAGAAAAGGAGAAGAATGAGAAAAAGATTCACGATTCTCCTGTTGAAAAGAAAGATCCATGATTCTCCCCTTTTTATCACTAACTAGAGAATGGAATTTGGTACACTTCTTGCTTTATTCACATTCACCTTGTGAGGTAGAAGGGCCAGTGGATTTTTAAGGTTCAGCTTTAAATGGAATATTCTATAACATACCTTGAGATTGAGGTTGGAACTCTACCTTTTCTTTTTTTTCTACTCTGTTTAACCATTTTTGTAAGAGATTTATAAATTAAATCATTTCCAAAAATTTACTTTCTAATACGTAAACCTCGACTTCTATAAACCTTGAGATTAGCTTCTCATTCTATTCCTTTAAACAGATAGTTCAACATGAATTAATATGTTGGATACATCTAGGGATAGTTGATAAGAATGTACAAGATTTAATATAAGATACTATTAATGGTGATAACTAACAGAATCTTTTTCGTTAGTTGCAAGGACTTATTCCATTATGTGTTCAGTTCACGTCTTTTTCTTCTCCTTCAGTGTTATCTTTATTCTTACTTAAGTTTTCTCTTTGAACTTGTTTTGATTATTCCTATGAATCTCTTAATTGAGAATTGAAGTGTCTGAAGTGTCAATGTGTTGGTTATTGATAATAGTTGACTATTGATAACTATCATGGATTGACCTATGAGTAAAAAAGAGATAGTCTTAGTAGCCAACTAAGAGGTCATATGGGTTCAACTCATTGTTGATCACCTACTAGAAATTAATTTTTTATGAGTTTTCTTAACTCTCAAATGTTGTATGATCATGCGGTTTGTTTCGTGAGATTGCTCAGTTTCACGTTATTTAACATTTTATTTTGTCAAACTTCGGACCACTAGGTTTTGTTCTTTGAAATTGAACCATCTTTCATTTTCGTAGCCTCACGTGGTCCTTGGTCATGTCAAAAATACTAACCACCTTTATTTTTTTTACTTTCTTCTTTTACTTCATTGCCATTCTAAATAAATGTTATTTAACTATGTGTTAAATTATGAATGATGGTAAGTAATGAGTAGTCTGATAGTATTACAAATTTGTTTGATTTGAATTTTAATCCATAACTCTAGGAGATTTGAGCCAAATTTTGGAGTTGTGTTCTAGTACAATGATTGTGTGGATGGTTAATTGAAGTTTTAGGAGTCAGATTTTTGTTTTAAGAAACATAATCCGAAAATCTATGCCTTGTATCAATTTGATCTATGAATTTTCAAACGTGCATCAATTTATACCTTTTATAATTGTTTTGTTAGGATTATGAGAGTTATAGTTTTATAAATTAAATTCTTAACTTTCATGAGTGAATAAATTTAAACTCTTAGATTTGTGTGCATCAATTCTTATAATTCATTTTGTTGAGTCACATTTGATGAAATTTACACAGAAGAATTGATGTGTTGATAATTTTATAGGTAAGTTTTGTTTACGAACATTTAGGAGTTTGGCTGAAGTAATTATAAGTTTTACACAAAAAAACTTGAAAGGGGTAAATTGTTACACATTATACCATTTGAGTATTTCAATTGATGTACCTCTCAAATATCAAAGTTCAAAGTGTTATTTTTTCTCATTTTTATTTTAATCTCTTATACTTTACTTCCCATCTACCAAAATTGTATTAAATAAAATATTTGACAAAATATTTATATTTCTTAGTTAAGCTTTTTTGTTTTATCTTAATTAGTTTTTAAATTTTTTCTGTTTTTTAAAAAATAGTCATTTTTCTTAATTTTGGTTTTTTAAAAAAGTCTCTTACTAAACTCATGATTAGTTAGATTTTTTTTATAAAAAGATAAAAAAAAAATGAATAAAAGAATAAAAGAAGTGGATAGTTGCAAATTTAGTCATTAGATGCAAAATAATTAAGTATATAGCAATATTTAAAAAAAATTGTAAATATAGCAAAATTTATCAAATTCTTTCACCCATAGATTATGTTGTAGATCCTGTTGTAAATATTGGTCTCTGATTGGTATATCATACAAATCTATCAGTGATAGTTATGCTATATTTGTAATTTCTTTTAAATGTTGTTATATCCTTAATTATTATTCCTAAAACGGTCAGAAACGAGTAGATTTTAGGGTTTTTTTTTAAAAAAAATAGTAAAAATTGACAAACTATTTACCCTTATTTTGTTCAAATGTTCTATTTTTTTTTATAATTTGTCTAGATTTTTATATTATTTTGTTTATTCTTTTTACTGAATTTCATCCATTAGCGTCCCTGTTGAAATTGAATCTTTGAAGCTTCTTAAATGAATCAAATTCCAACCACTTTTGGATCAAAGGTGCTTTATATATATATACAATTACAAATTTATATAGACTCGAAATTTCAATTTATTTTATTCTTGAAAATTAAAAAAAAAAACATATACTTAATTAAAATAATAATAGCAACGTTGATGGATGTGTTATTGTTTTGCCTTTGAATATTCATGATCTACCGAATATCCAATCTTAGGGAGCATGCCATCTAACTTTTATTAAATTCCATTCTACCATACACACATGACTCTACCATAACACATCATCCTAACAAATTGACCAAGTAATTTTTAAAAAGCTAAATTTTACTATTTACAAAAACAGCTATATTTTGTAAATAATTTTAATATATTTTGTAAATAATTTTAATATTTTATTATTTTTAAAAATGTCTCTTTTAAAATTTTATTTCAATTTTTTTATATATATTTAAAAAAATCAAATGATTTCGTAGAAAGAGCTTAGAATTTCAATTCTTGGGTGTACAATTATATCACTTTATAAAATGGAAAAGAATGCATTTACCTTTTTAACTTTTACGCATCTAATTCTTTTGATTGAAATGCTTTTGACTTCCCTACCAGCTGTTAGAAGACTTGGTATTACCATTTCTTTTTGTTTTATTTTTCTAATTCTTAACAAAATAAAAAATATATACCTTTTTTCTAAAAAAATTTATATTTTTTTGATTTTTATCCAAACAAAATATATATTTACAAGTTAACTAAACAATATTATAAACATTATTAATATTGTCCATGCATTTAAGCTTAGTGTCCACCAGGTGCGCCGCTCCCTTAATCAACATCATTGACAGATGTCTTCAAAATACTCATTCTTAGTGGTCATGAACGACTTATAAATAGAAGCATTTGGTGGATTTGTAAAATATATGTACATTCGAGAAAAATCCATGAAATTTGGAGAAAGTAAAGACATTTAAGAATTTTTTTTAATTTCTTAATTTCTTATACATATTAAAACTTATTATTTCAATATTATATTTTCTCGATTTCATATTTTGACTGTGACTCGTTATGAAACATTGTTACTTGATCTAATTAAATTTGTTTGAACCTTGTATGCACAAAACTAGTTTGTTTAGTAATTTGATATTAACGATATAAATACTCATATATATATATAAAGAAATTTGCTAATGGATAAGTCAAGTTGTAATTTGAATATCCATCCACTAAAAACCGTGCAAGAAGAAGAAAAGAACAAATTTTATATGTCGTTTTGGCTACAATTTTCTAAGTTTATCATTGGTATATTCACAAATGAAATTTTATCGATGGATAATTGTAATGATCTTTAATAGCAAACAAAATTGGATTGTTTTCAATCGTGTTTACTTAAAAACTATGACTTTGATTAGACTTATAGTTACGATTATCGTTACTTTTTTTTTTTTTATCTCTATCTCTGACTTTGAGGGTTAAATGATAACGGTAAAGGTAATAGTAATGATAATAATAAAGATGTCAAAATTTGTTATTTTTAAATGTAACGGTAACAACAATAATAGTGAATTGGACACTTGTGATTCATCTATTAGATTGTGTTATTTCATTACACATTTGAACGTATGTCAAATGTATAGTACAAATGCAAAAAATAAGTAACACCAAAAGTAACTAAATGAAACCATCTTTTATCCTCGATAAGCGTGAGCTTAATTTAAAAAAAAAAAGGAACTAAGTAAAGTTTGGTTTGTGAAATTATGTAAAGTTTGGTGAGATTAGGTCAATGTTCAGTGCATCTTATGTAAGAAAGTTCAAAATTCCAAAAAGTGCTTGGAAGCATTAATCAATATAAGTTGTTTGTTTGTACCAAACAATAAAGAGATGATATGTTGTCTTAATAGTGTATAGGCATTTGGATTGCTTTCTCATTCTTATTATTATCATCATTTCTCTCTTTTCTTAATCAATGACATAAAATAGAAAAATAGTAATTGAAAAGTGAGATAACAACCATCAACACTTTTAACCATAGGGGTAGTAATTAAGTATTATATTATGCAGAAACTCAAGATATTTACTATGGAAAAAGTGAAAGAGACAATTATATATTTGTTTAGTGGATAAAACAATAATGTTCATTTTAAGTACCATTCATACAATTGATACCTACCATACATATATGTATGATGCTTATAACCTAATTTAAATTGTATATAAAAAAAAGAAGATACATACGACATATTTCAACTAGTATATGTCGACATCAGTAGTACAACTTAATTGTCAAAGATTCATAAACAACTCAACGCTACTAACAAGTGTGACACATTTAACAAATAAGTCTATATATCTTGTTTCTTTCGCTTGCATTCTTCTATTTTGATAACTAAAGAAACATGAAGTAAAAAGAACACTTAACTTTGTGATAATCCATCACCAAACTTCTCGAGAGCTTTTTAAGTTTTTAAGGACAATATTGCAAGCTATATCTATATAAATATGTTTATTTGGATGACACTCTCCTAGATTAATACTCTTTTACAATTGTTATTTACTGAATCCATTGGCTCTGTGAATTAGATAATTGAAAACATCCAATTATTAAATCTCTTATCTTCATATTACTCGAATCGGTCTTGAACAAATTATATAGTTTTCATTAAATATATATTTTGAAGGTATTTATACTTTGAAAGAGAATGATGAACTTGAAAACAAAATTAGAGAAAGTAATGTTGAAGGATTTTAGGATTACAATTAGTGTTTAAAGATTGAATTTGAATAATGTTGTTGATTAAGTAATTAAAGATGTCATCTTAAAAAATGTTAGAAACAACAAAAATCTCAACGAACTTGGAACAATATTTTTAAAAACAATTCAATTCTTTAAAAGAAACTAAATAAAATTAAGGGTAAAAATGTAACAAACTCTACGTATAAAATACTAACTTACCAAAACGGAAACGTTCTGAGAAGAGCAGCTAAATACGATAGTTTTTCTTTTGTTTTTTCTATTTTATTTCAAGTGTGGTGACCCAAAAGTAAATGCCAATACTACCCTTTACCTTCTTATTTTTCCCTCTTCCCTTAATAACAAAAGAGAACCTTTTAGAAAGAAAAGAAAAGGCAGAAAAAAACATAAAAGAAGAAGAAATCTTCCTTTTCTACTTATATTCTGATTCAGTTAAGTTAAAAGCTTTAATTTTGTATAAATTTGTTCTTCATTTCCGAACCTTTCTTCTTCAGCCATTTCAATACTCTCTTCTTCTTCTTCATTCTCTTCGCTTGTATGCTTATGGCGAAATCTATTCTTGTCACCGGCGGTGCTGGCTACATTGGAAGCCACACTGTTCTTCAGCTCCTTCTCGGCGGTTACCGGGCCGTCATCGTTGATAATTTGGACAATTCCTCTGAAATTGCTGTTCGTCGAGTCAAGGAGCTCGCCGGCGATCTCGGCAAAAACCTTTCCTTTCATAAGGTTTCTTTTTCGCTTCTTATTTTCTTAATTTTTTCTTCATCTTTACTCATCAAACGTATCTTCCATCTTCATCTTCTCGTTACTCTTTCGTGTTTAGTTTCCCTTTTGGAGCTTCTAATTGATTTTGGATTCTATTCTCTGGTTTTGAATTTCTGTTTTGCTCTCATCTTCTTGCTACACTGTTTAATTAAACAATATGATTGTTTCGCAGACGTTATCTGTTCATAGTTTTTTCTTTAAAACTTCTTTTGAGGATTTCTGATTTTATTTCATCTTTGTTGCTTTAACTTTTTTTCCCTCCCAGCTATGAAGTATTTGTAATGTTTGAAGCGAATTAATCATCTTCTCTGTTACTGAAATGTTTGTTTGATCATTTCTGAATTCTATCTAAGTTTGTTTTTTTGTCATATTTTTGGACTGTATAGTGCTGTAAAACATTTCATAATGATGTACTTGCATGTGTTTCTGAATTGGTTTAATAACAACTGTAATTTCCTTTTTACTATAGCTGGACCTCAGGGACAAACGGGCTTTGGAGAAGGTGTTTGCTTCAACACCGTAAGGACTTGCTCTGCTCTTGAACATTTTTTGTTGGATGGGATAATAGAGATTCATTTAGTTAACCTTAAATATCACTTCTGCCTGAAATTTAGATATCGAATCGATGTTAAATGCAAGCTTTATTTTTTTTTTTATTAAGTAAATTGGTAAGAAAGATGCCGAGGGGGCTCCACCCATGTACAGGTGAGGCACACAAGTAAGCTTCCATGCTTGTTGCTTAGTGTTCTTACCGTGGAATTTGTAAGATTGAGTTGAGATCCTTATGTCCTCTCCTATCACCTTATAATTGGATCAAATTCAGGACTTTGATCATTTAGGCAATCATATTGATGGACAAGTTGTAAATAGAACAATCGTTGATTTCCATCTACAGGAAGTAAATTTCATGCTTGTATTTAATTTTAATATTAGTATTTCAACTGTTTATATGTTTTGACATGGTTAGTGAGCTTTTGTAATTCTCAATCGATTAATCTTCATCTCAGATTCGAGGCTGTTATTCACTTTGCTGGTCTGAAAGCAGTTGGTGAAAGTGTACAGAAACCATTACTTTACTATGACAACAACTTGGTTGGAACAATTACTTTATTGGAAGTCATGGCGGCCCATGGGTGTAAAAAGGTGTTTTTGCCTATTTCATTGCTAGTAAAAGTATTGTTCTACTGATGTTAATTGAAAAGAAATGTTTTGTGTGTTTATTGCTGACATATGCAGGGCTGACCTTTTCTTTTATCTTACAATTAAGTAGCTCATCTATAAGGTTAACAACGATTAAATCTTTACTACCTTTGGTTCAGGAATAGTTTCTAGCTCAATTTAGGGGAAAAGTTTGGGTGTTCCTCCAACTTATCATAACATGCATAGTCCACAAAATTTAAATGGTGTAGCAACTCTGTAGTCTGTACCACAAACAGTGGACAACATGGCGTTTCTGGATTAACCATATTTCTTTATTCTAGTTTCTTATTTTTCAGATTAATGTTTGTGTTCTTTTAAGATCCAAATTCCTGAATAATTATTTTGATATTTCAGCTTGTCTTCTCGTCGTCAGCCACCGTATATGGTTGGCCGAAGGAGGTACCATGTACAGAAGAGTTTCCCCTTTCTGCAGCAAACCCGTATGGACGAACCAAGGTATACAACTCCTATTATTTAGTGGGCACTATAGTTGATCATTAGTTTTGTCTAAGTTTTAACTGTTGACCATCACACACAAGAAATTCCCATCTATTCACTTTTGCACCGTTGCTGTTTTCTTCTTTTTCTTGGTATTGACTGCTATTACATGTGGACTTGATTCTCTTTCAGCTTCTCATAGAAGAAATCTGCCGTGACATATACCGTTCAGACTCTGAATGGAAAATCATATTGCTAAGATATTTCAATCCAGTGGGTGCCCACCCCAGTGGCTATATTGGTGAGGATCCCCGTGGAATCCCAAACAACCTCATGCCCTTTGTACAGCAAGTTGCTGTTGGCAGGCGTCCTGCCTTGACAGTCTATGGAACTGACTATTCAACAAAAGATGGAACCGGAGTAAGTTCATCGTAGGAACACTATATAACCTTGTTCTTTGCTGGATTGCTGGTTTTTCTTGCTGTGCTTGATATCCGTAGTCTGAGGCTTCCAATAATTTTCTCTTCCTAATGTATACAAGTGAATTTTATGGAGAAAGATGATTATTGAAAGATCTATTGTCCTCTGCAGGTACGTGATTATATTCATGTTGTTGATTTAGCTGATGGACACATTGCTGCATTGCGCAAGTTAGATGCGGCTGGTATAGGTAATACACTCAATATCAGGCTCTTTGCTTGTGCCTTGTGGTGACTGGTAATGCATAGTAGATTTTCCTGATCCTTTTTAGTTCTTATTTATGTTTAAGAACCATTATGGAGGATACTTGGTATATTTACCCCAAATTTATATTTTGAGCTTTAATAACACTCATAATGCCACGAGAATGCCGAGGATACTAAGGAAAATTCCTACATTACATGAGAGAGTAATATTTAGAGCTAGTTTATAATAATGTTTTGGGTTAAACAGAAAAGTCTCAGGTTCAATACTTTGTGGCCTAAAATGTTGGCTACTGCCCTGTTAAATTAATACAACTTTGGGCACTAAAGCATTATTTGCCGGCAAGGAAGCAATTTATTTGTGTTCAAATTTTCTTGCAACTCTCTGATTTCTTCTTTCAAGATTTTTCTTCTTTTAATAACCACAATAGCTAATAATGACAAATGAAAATTATATCATCCAAGAGTTTGAACGGTATATGTCATGAATATCATGATAGGTTGTGAAGTTTACAATTTGGGAACTGGAAAGGGTACATCAGTCTTGGAGATGGTTTCAGCTTTTGAAAAAGCATCTGGAAAGGTATTTTTTACTCTACTTCTTTTGCGTTTGTTTCCAAGAAACTTGGTAGAATTAAGGGTGTTCGTGGTTATAAGTAATGTGCTCCTGGTTTCAATGCCTTCCTCTGACTATGGTATACTAGGCTTAATTTAAATGAAAATAATGGGATTCATATCTAGGATTTTAGTTTTCAGATTAGAGATGCTACCATGATTCCAAATACTATCCCCCATCCTCAACAGTCGTCACCTTTCACTGACACTTCCACCACGAGTTCTTGTCCTCTTGAACTCCCTAAAACTTATCAAGTCTTTGAGTGCTTCTTTATTCAATCATGACTCTACTTCACCTCCCATCTGAATTTACTGGTTAATTTCTCTGTTCCAGAAAATTCCTCTTGTGACGTCTGCACGCCGACCTGGCGATGCTGAAATTGTATACGCATCGACATACAAAGCAGAAAAGGAGTTGAACTGGAAGTATGTCTCCCTATTTTTTAATGATTTCTTTTATAGATTATATATGTTTACGCTCCACTTGCTATTTCCTATATGTCCTTTCAAGCCTGTTTAACTTGCTTTCACAGAAATAACAATTTATTTATAGAATGCTGTGTCAAGTTATTTGTAGATTGATGTATTGGACATGCTTACTACACGTTTCTCATAACCGATTTCTGTTTCCATATTATGTTAAAATTAATTGGGCATTTCTTGAGCCAAATAACAAATATAGATAGAGACCAGTATTATCAAAACTCGAAAGGATCATCTTACAATTTCATTTGTGAATGCAGAGCAAAATATGGAATCGACGATATGTGTAAGGATCAGTGGAACTGGGCCAGCAAGAATCCTTACGGCTATGAACCCCCAAAATCTAACTAATTGGCTTATACTTATATCAACTCTTGGGGCCTTATCTTAACCCTATACGCTTTTGCATTACTCTTACATTCTCCTCATAGATGTATTTTCTATTATGTTGTATAAACTTCTTGGTTATGATCCCAGTTGATCATCACGAGATATCGTTGTTTCGAGCCTATTTAATAAAAAAAGCTTGTGTGCTCCTTTATTGTTGATTCTGGCAGTTTAAAACAAAGCCGAAACATGTTGGGTGCTTTTGATTAGCTCTTAAGTCCATCAATTTGGTTCGGTTTTTGGTCGGTCACATGGATGTTTGTTTTTTTAACAACAGGCAGGGAGATAGTTGTTTTCTAAACCGTCAGCTTTGTGTGATCTACAAGTAGAATATTGATCACTTTATGTGCTCTTGAAGAGTTCTAAATCTAAACCTTTTCCTTATCGAGCCTTTGCACTATGTATATAAAAGGACGCTTCAGCTCGAGAGTTATCAGTAATGACAAGAAGCGCAAGAGTTATCAATAATGAGAGGGCGGTGCCTATGTTAATTTGATAACAAGCCAATGATGGCAATCTAAAAAATGGTATGAAGTGGCCGTTGAGAGTGGAATAGTTAGGAATTTGAATTTGAAATGGAATAGATTAGCTGAATTGGTAATGAGAAAAAGGCATTATGATGAGTTTCAATAAAGCCAAACAGAGATATTGTGTTTAAAAATGAACTAAATCCAAGCGACAATCTCTATGGGCTTTTTTAAGTGAGTGGACCCTTTCAACGGTTCAAAATATTTGAATTCTGTCTTTGTCTTGGTTTGAAATTTGAAAGAGTTTTAATTTGTTTTCGTCTAACTCAATTGATTGAGGATATGTTTGGGATTACCTTCCCCATTTTCAAAATTACTTATAAAATGCTTTTGAAATGAATTTTAACAGTTTTAGTATTCATGAAAAATTCAAACATCAAGTCTCTTGATTGAATTTTTATTATATGTACAACAATAGCAAGGTCCTTTTAGTAGCTATATGGTTTTTAGTAAATCTTCCTTCCACACTAAACTAGCTACTTTCGTACCTACTTTGAATCAATGTTTTAAAAACAAACCCAAGTTTTGAAACTATAAAAATACCTTTTTAAAAACTTGTTTTTGTTTTAAAAAATTGACTAAAAATTTGTATCTTTAAAAATCATTGTAAACAATTAATGAAGTCTAAAAACAAAAGATCTAAAAATCACACGGTTTAGTTTTTCAAAATTTTCATTGATTTTAAAAATATTGCTAGGAAGGTAAGAACCCAAATAAACTGAAAGGTAAGAAAGCTATGCTTTGGGGATATATATATATATATTTAAATTTAATAATTATTATTACACATACAAAATCTTCTGCTCATTTATAGATTTAAAATAGATGAATACATGTATGTATGAGCAAAGGGTATAATCTTAGTTAAGAGAGTTTATATTGGAAAAGAGGAAAAAAGAATTTGTTTTAAAAAGCTTAGTTGGGAAGAGAATGTAAATTGAACTAAAAGAAAATTAATGAAATAGAAACGAAATGGTGTGCGTTACAAATTCTGAAGTATAAAAGGGGAGCCGTGTGCTTTCCACCGCCACTCCATTTTTTCCAATTTCCATTTCCAATTTGTTCAAACCCGATTCTCTCTCTCTCTCTCTCTCAGCCGGAGATCTCGGGTTTTGAATTTGTTTCCTACATCGCCGTTGCTTCGATTACTCGTCGGATCAAATCGATCTGATCTGACTTTCTCTTGACGGATTTCGATCTTTGATTGCTAAAAATGGAGAATCTCATCTCTCTTGTTAATAAAATTCAGAGGGCTTGTACGGCGCTTGGTGACCATGGCGAAGCTAGCGCATTGCCTACACTTTGGGACTCCTTGCCGGCTATCGCCGTCGTCGGTGGCCAAGTCTGTTTTCGATCTCTCTCTTCTTCTTTATTTTCTTTACTGTTTCATCTAACTGTGCCTGCTTCTAACTCATCGACATTAGTTTAGCGATCTGAGCTGATACTGGTGTTCAGGGATTGAGATCTTCTTGTTCTTTCTTTATCGTTTATCTTTTTGTTAATCGTTTGAAATGGATGGAGATTTTTTACTGCCTGAATCGTTAGTTCGGAGGTTTTTGTTGCTCAATCAAATGTTAAAAATGGAGGATTTCGTGAAAAAGATTGTTTCGTTGTCTGATTTTGCAATCGAGTTTGTTCTGTGGATCCGTGTAATTAGCCGAAAGTTCTGTTCGGTAGATAGGCGTTGAGTAATATCTAGAATATAGTACAACCGCGGTGTCGACGCGATATGTTTATTTGTGTCGGAACTTTCTTGATGGCATCAGGCTTCTCCATTATCTTATGTGCTGATTTAAGTGGAGAGAGCTATAGCTCATAGCCAAGCAGAAATGACCTTTCTCGTTTTTCCTCTCTTGCAGAGTTCGGGCAAATCTTCAGTGTTAGAAAGCATTGTCGGCAAGGATTTCTTACCCCGTGGATCTGGTAATTAATAGATTACTAAGACTCTTCTACGAGTAAAATCTGCGTACTGCACTTTTGGCTAAATAGTGCAAAATGTGCAAAATGTTTTACAGGTATTGTTACTAGGCGTCCTCTTGTCTTGCAACTTCATAAAGGTGACGAAGGAAGCAGAGAGTACGCAGAGTTTCTCCACCTTCCCAGGAAAAAATTTTATGATTTTGGTAAATTTCTTTTTGTTAATATAATATTTCATTTTTTTGTCTGTTTGTAAGGGTTATTTTTAAATATAGAAAATGAATATAAATATTTACAAATATGGAAAATTTTACTTCTATTACACTACTATCCCTATCGGGATAGACCTATAATCTATAGCAGTCTATCAACAACGGTTATATTTTGCTATGTTCATAGATATTTTTAGCAGTTTTCTCATTTAAAATAATTTTCCTTTTTTTTGACGTTTTTAAAATTATTTTTCTTGTATGAAACAAAATTTGACTACTAAGAAATAAAAAGGGCAGTATGAAGACTGGGTATTTAGAGTTAGCTCAATTTTAAACTTATTGGGAAAGGTAGATACAATCATTAATCAATGACAAAGAAGCTGTCTGCAGCTAAGCTTTAAATTCTTGGGGAAGTTCGAGTCACCATAGTCAGGCATGACGAATGCAATGTGAAAATGGTTGAGTGATGGATTCTTAACTTAAATTGGCGGCTTACCCCAATGATGGGTTCATTCATTTGCAAAAGAATCATGAGTCTACATTGATTATTTAATGTATTTGCCAAGAGGAATTTTTTATATTTTTATGTTTTGATTTAGCAAAAGGTGTTTATGAATGATTTAGCAATATATTTTGATTTAGCAGTAGGAGCAACATGTTTTAATTTGCTTATCTTACTTTTTTCTTACTGCACAAACTATTTTTGTAGTTGCTGTCAGGAAGGAAATTCAAGATGAGACAGATCGAGAGACTGGCCGCTCTAAACAAATTTCCAGTGTCCCAATTCATCTCAGTATATATTCTCCTAATGGTAGGTCAAGAATTTGACTTTTGAATTTTCTAATTAATCTTTTGCACATCTTGTGCGGCATAGTGTGAATTTTCTTTCTAATATTACTGATTAACTGACTACCTTAAGTCAAAGACTTGTTCCAATCTAGGAAAAATAACTTTTTCCTAGTAGTTCTTCATGAAGTTGCATGGTTGAGATTTGTCCTTGAAATATTGTTTGAAATTTAAGGCAGTTTGAGAAATTGTTTTGAAACTTCATTTTGGAATATTTAGCAGATAGTAGTGCTGCTATGTTTTTTGACTGCAAATATTTTGAGCGTGTAGCTTTCATACACACCATCCTGGCTTGCAGCATTTTCTCATATATTCTCTGTATTTTTCCAATCTTTGCAGTTGTAAACTTGACACTTATTGATCTTCCTGGGCTTACAAAAGTAGCTGTTGGTAAGTCATTTCAACTTATTCTGTTTCATGGTTTAATTTTTTTATCTTAGCAATGACATGGTGACATTTATGTATTCTCTTGGAAAATTCAGAGGGCCAACCAGAGAGTATTGTTCAAGAAATTGAAATGATGGTTCGCTCCTATATTGAAAAGGTAAGATTTGGAAAATAATGGGTGCTATTTTGTTTAATCATGTATTACAATTTACAACCTCATGTTATTCACATCAAATTTCGTTTCTTTATTTGTACTTTCATTGTTAGAGAGGGATTGAATTTCATCATGCTTGTTAACTTTTTTGGCATCCCCTTATGCAGCCTAATTGTATTATACTTGCTATTTCACCTGCCAATCAAGATTTGGCTACGTCGGACGCAATTAAAATCTCTCGTGAAGTTGATCCAACTGGTAACACCAATGCTTTCAAGCCATTTGTTACAATTTATTGCTAAAAAAGAAACACATTGTTACATTTTGCATACTCTGTTAATGTCTTTCTCATTGTTATTTTCTCAAGTGTTCTTCGAAGGAGTAAATTTGTTTTTAAGGTATTTTTAACCCTTTACTATATTTTTTCTCTTAGGGGAGAGAACTCTTGGTGTCTTGACGAAGATTGATCTCATGGATAAGGGAACAGATGCTGTTGATGTAAGTTTCTCTGACTCCCTCTCCATCAAACATTGGAAATGTTCGTTTTTGCCCCTTCAGAGAAATGATATTTGTGTTTTTTTTTGGCCTTGATTTAGTGGGTGTGTATGTGCCTATTATATCATATATTCTAAATCGCATTCTTTGCGTTGCTAAGATATTGGAAGGCAAAGCTTACAGGCTGAAGTTTCCTTGGGTTGGTGTTGTGAATCGTTCACAAGCAGACATCAACAAAAATGTTGACATGATTGCAGCTAGGCGTAGGGAGCGTGACTATTTTGCTAGCACTTCGGAATACAAGCACCTCGCCCATAGGATGGGCTCTGAGCATCTAGCAAAGGTCCTTTCAAAGGTATGCTTACCATTTATTTTGTCTAATTCCTTCTATTTCCGCTGTTGGAATCATGTTGAGGCATAATGTGGTTATTGATATTTGACTTTTTGTAATTGCAATGTTAATTTCAGCATCTAGAAACGGTAATCAAGTCCAAAATCCCCGGCATTCAAAACCTTATTAACAAGACCATTTCAGAACTTGAATCCGAACTAAGCCGTCTTGGAAGGCCTGTTGCAAATGATGCTGGGGTATGTTCCTTGAAATTTCAATGGCTGCCTCTAGTCTATTGGTTCTTAACCCATCTATAGGGTTCATTTTTATTGTTTTAGTTTTTCCTGTTCTGCTTTTGGTTCCGTAAGATTGTTGGAGGGGTTGTTAATAGACGTTTCTCCAATTTCCTTCTCTTAAGTTCATTTTTATTTGATAAATGCAGGGAAAACTATACATGATTATGGAGATTTGTCGGGCTTTTGATCAGAATTTTAAAGAGCACCTTGATGGCGTGTATGTTTATATTCCCCTTGTTTTCTTTTGTAATATGCAGTGCTTCCTCCTTGACGACTTTTGTCATGTTTCCTAAGCAATTCTATATCTTGATCTTTCTCTGCAGGCGTCCTGGTGGTGATAAAATTTACAATGTCTTCGATGACCAACTTCCTGCTGCGCTGAAGAGGTTGCAGTTTGACAGGCAACTGTCAATGGAAAATGTAAAGAAGCTTATTACTGAAGCTGATGGATATCAACCTCATTTAATAGCTCCTGAACAAGGATATCGTCGACTTATTGAATCTACTTTAGTTACTATTAGAGGCCCGGCTGAGGCATGTGTAGATGCGGTATGCACAAAACAACTTGGTATTACTTTGGTATACATGAAATTTGTGCTTGTGAAATATTGGTGCATGAGGGGAGGGGGAGGTGAACATTTGTTATATAGAGTTTCACTGATGCGCTATAATATATTTGTTAGTGTATTTTCTCATTATCGGATCAGAGATCATTGCCACTATTTAAGAATCTATTGGATGCTCATCATTCTTCATAAATATATATTTTTCTCTAATTTCAGGTTCATGCCATATTGAAGGATCTGGTTCACAAAGCGATGGGTGAAACTCTAGTATGCTCTTGAACCTTACATATGATACACTTAAAACAAAACCATGCTCCATATTTTTTTAAGTCTTGAGGTGGTCTACAACTTAAAACAGTTCCGTATAGAATTTGATTCATTTACATAATTTGTCTTCAAATATTCGTTCATGAGAGAGGTGCTTTCTCTTTTCATCCTTTACTGTTCGCTCATGGAAGAAACCATGTTTAATGAACTTTTAATAGTAACATTGATTAGTTTAGTTAGATTGACTTTGAAGTTATACTTGTTCAAATATGTTTTGAGCTGCTACCTAAGAAATGAAGCCTGTCTTCAATTTTCATTCCTACCGTATTTGGCTACTTAATCAAGACCAATTAAAATATCCCCAGTTTCTGATTTATAAGATTATGTTTTTCATTTGAATCTTGTGCATAAATGTTCTTTTGCCGCTTTCAGGAATTAAAGCAGTATCCTGGTCTTAGAGTGGAGGTAGGAAACGCAGCTATTGAATCCCTGGAAAGAATGAGGGAGCAAAGCAAAAAGGCGTCTCTTCAGCTTGTGGATATGGAGTGTAGCTACCTGACTGTTGATTTCTTCCGGAAGCTTCCTCAAGATATTGAAAAGGGAGGCAACCCTACACATTCAATTTTTGACCGATACAATGACTCATATCTAAGGCGTGTTGGTAGGTCATCAACTTTATTATTGGTCTACCGGCTATCTTACCATTCATTTACATTTTATGCTTCTTATCTAGGACATGTTCGATTAATAGTCCGTTTAGTTTGTCACGTGTCGTTTTTACCTGTCTGGAACTTGTCTTCTTAAATATGTTCAAGAGAATCTGGTTTAATCTATCAATGGCATGTATTTTCTTGTGGCATTTTTCAGGAACAACGGTGCTATCTTATGTCCATATGGTTTGTGCAAGCTTACGGAACTCGATTCCCAAGTCCATTGTTTATTGTCAAGTACGAGAAGCCAAAAGAAGCCTCCTCGATCACTTTTTCACTGATTTGGGAAAACTAGAGGTAAACTCTTTTCCCCTTTTCATATGATCAAACATGCAATGTTTGCCTGTCTACTGTATTACAAATTTGTTATTTCCTGTGCAGCAAAAGCGCCTATCATCATTATTGAACGAGGATCCAGCGATCATGGAACGACGTAGTGCCCTAGCAAAGAGGCTCGAGTTATACAGAAGTGCACAAGCAGAAATCGACACAGTTGCTTGGTCAAAGTAAGATTGTTACATGTATAATATCTTTTTCAGTATGTGGAATCTGGGAGGGAGGGGAAGATGGCAGCAGCACAATTCTTTCATTCATACATTGCGGGGAAGAAGGTTAGCTGGATAAGCTGATTTTGTTGTATTCAGTTCCTGACGCTATATAAAGAAGTTATTTTCGCCATCTTTCTTCGACCCCCTTTTGGGGGGAATATGGAATACCTATATCTAGAGGAGTACCATTACACAATATTATATGAAGAAATACCTGAATTTCTTTTTCTTTGTTTTGAATTATTTGGAGTGGAAAAAAGAGATGAGTCTTCTCTTTTGGAGCGCACAGGTTTGAGATTTTGGAGATGGATCTGATGACTGAAACACACACTGCTTAAAGGTAAGTAAGCAAATCAACAATTAGGGAAGATTAGGGTGAATTTATTTGCATAGTTTGTTCTGGAGTCACTACGCTTGTTATTAAATTTTTATTATATAAATTCTTACGTCTTAGTATTATTATATTGTTCGTTTTACTTTTGGGGTGAAATTTTCATTAATTTTATGAACATACAACATGGATATAATGTTGCAGAGGAGTTTTTTTTTTCTTTTTTCTTTGTTAGGTTTTAAAGAAAATACTTTTAAATTTGGGTAATTATTTTAAATGGTGAAAAATATTTAGAAATGTAGTAAAGTATGAGTATCTATAATCCATCCTTGATAGACATATATAGTGTTGATATCTTACCAGATATTTTACAATATTATTTGAAAACAACCTCATAAAATATTGTCATTTATTTTTAAAATACCTGTTCATATGAAAAGGTTTCTGTTATTGGATTCTATTTTTGCAGGACTCATATTTTTATTTTAGAAAAATGTTAATGTTTTTTAAACAAAATGCAATATTTTTTATATTTTAGAATGCATTAAAACTAAAGGTTCATTTGCATTTCCACATAACAAGTGATGTGATTAAATGACATACTGGGTCAGGATGTGTAAAGAAGTGTAAGGTAAAATCTATTAACTTAAAGATAAAAGTTGAAAATCTCATTAATTTTGGAACGTTCTCTGGGGGAACCAAATGGATACAGATTTTTCCAAATTTTAGAAATTAACACACTTAGATTTGTTTTTCTTCTTCTTTTTTTTCTGAAGCAGTCAGGAAACTTCATTTACATTTATTAACTTTGAAACTCTCCCATATTGGTTTCCCACCAGGTGAGATTCAATTTTCAATTGAAAGATAAGGTAAAAGGTAAAGTAATGTCGTGGATGGAAAACAATAGTTTGATGGAATGGAGCACAAAGCACTTATTTGTACGTTTTAAAAAATTAATAAATAATATATGCAGGAGGAGGTGGTGTCCCACACCCTCCAATCAAAATAAATGTCAAAAAAGCAAACTTCCCGAATCTCTATGCTCATTATACTCTTCTACTCCCCCACTCACCCTCCCTATTCCTTCATTATTTCTCTACCTTTTCTCTTCCTTCTTTTTTCTCCTTACCCTTATAACATTACTTTCTTTACCTTTAATTAAAACCAAAATTTGAAACACCTTTCCTCTTTTTGTTTCAACTTGTTACTGAATTATTCACATCTATTTGAGTTTTTCCATCCAAATATAACAAAAATTATTTGATATATTTTCTTATCATACTATACAAATTCATTAAACTTATAAATTAAACAAAATACTAGTGATTTCATTTTTTAAATATAATAAAAGTAGTATATGTACTATTTTTTTAAAAAAAATTGAAATATATATATAATTAATTTGATTTCTTTGTTTTTCATTATTTTTTTTACTATTTTAGTAAAAGTAAGACTCTAACAGCACTCTGATTAAGAAGCATATTTCTAGTTATTTAGAGAGTCGGAATGTAATGAAGATTATTGAAAATAAAAAAAGTATAGATACCGTGAATAACCGAATACAAAATGAAATTAAGATAATAAAGAGGAAAAACAATGTTAAAATTGAAAACTCTAGGAATGAAATGAGTTCTTTATTACGAATTAAATATCAAACGTTTAATCCAACACATGTTATGTAAGATTAAAAACTCAAATTACAATACAAACTTATCTCATTACAGTTTACTAAACATAATACGAATTAGTGATGAAAAATTTGAACCATTAATTTTTTAGTTTTTGACACATTTAAGTGTTCAATTGAGTTAAATGTTTATCGGTCACGTGTAGGTGTAAACACACTATGATAATAGTGTAAATTTTTTGTATTCAGAATTCTGACCAAATAGTCCCACCTATTTAATTTTCTCACTCACCTTTTACATACAGTGGGTGAATATGACTTCAAACAAAATTGGAATTTCTGTACTCTTTTGTTCTGGTTTTCTTACCACCTTTATACTTAATAAACTAAATACTTAGATTTGTGGTGCATTTTACTGAATTGTTCGATCATAGTATGTTTAGTGAATTTTTTCTTATTTTTATGAAATTTTTAATTATTTATTTGATATTAATGCTTGTTCAATTTTACATTTATACCTGTTGTGACGTACAACAATATCTATATCACTAAACTTTGTGTCTAGTGGGTAAATAGAGATATTGAAATTCTAAATACCTATTGACATTTGTTGAAGTTAAATGGATGGGAAATTGCAAAATAAAGTGTAATAAATTTTTATCTTTTTTGTCTTTTGCCATAAAATGTAATTATTTGTACTCTTTTACCCTTCTTGAAAAAACCCTTAAAAGGAACTTATTAATAATATAAAATCCAAAGTAAAAAGTTATCCAACTTCTATAAAAAATTAAAGTCCAGTTTAGTAATAATTTGAATGATATAGATATTTATATTTTAAATATCATATTTTTATTTAATATATATGTAATAATTTTAATCCTCGAGTTTTAAAAATAGATATTGTTAGTCGTATGTTTATAAAAGTTTTAAAAAGGTACTATTTTAATTTTAGAATTTTAAAAATAGATTTAGAGATCGATAGAAGTATTTTTTTGTTTATTTTTTAAAAATAAACTTATGATATTTAGAATAAGAAGAAAATAATTTTTTTACAAAATAAATATAGTATATAAAATTTTAAAATTATTATTTTAATTTAAAATATCTTATAATTAATTTTAAAAAATTGATAAAAAAAATTAAAAGTGTGTTGTTATAAATGTAGAGAGTGAATGTGCATATTGTTTGAAAACTAAGAGACCAACAAATAATTTTCCGATTTAACAAAGAGCTAAGATTAGCAAACATTAACATCTCATCCTTTGTTCTTAAAAAGGAAAAAGAAAGAAAGCAATCCTTAGCCAAAAGCCGCCTTAAAATAATGAAATTTGGTTAGTGCCCAATCCGTCAAAACTCAAAACTCCAAAAAGCTGGAAAAAGGGAACATATGTGTTAAAATTTGCAAAAACAACCCTAAAGTGTGATGCTACTTCCAACTCTATTCTTTCATTTTCAAAACACAATAATTGCATCCAAATTGGATCCCCTTCATACTTATACAATTATTACCATTCATACACTTAATCTAAATTTAAATTTAAGAATCTAGTTTTAAGATTTGGATAAAGGTTAGGGTTTGATTTTTAAATTCTAAAGAGATCATTTCTATAATTTGAGTCCTTTAAAATTACAATTTAATCCTTATAATCTAAGGACCCTCGACAAATAATGAATTACTGATTCTAACTATTTTTAAAGTTGTAGGGATTTAAATTATAATTTTTGTTAGGACTTAACAAAAGGAAGAGGGGGAAAAAAAGTTGGAAGTCCCACTTTGTTCTTTGTTTCAATTACAATTATTCTTTGTTCATATCAACTTTCCTTTATGATTCAAAGCCATAGATTTATCCCTACAGCTCAAATCAACCTTCAAATCCGCAATAATGTTGATGAAATTCAGTGGACAAAACCAAAACTTAAGATCAGAATGAATCACTCTGTAATTTAATTGCACAAATTACTCAAGAGAGAGCTCATGATCTTTTTGATCTTTTTTTTTTTTTTTTTTTTTTTAACACTTAAAGAGTATGAGAATCTCAACACCCAACTGACCAAATTTTCCAGAAGAAGAATTAGCAATGGAAACCTAACACAGATCCATCACTTACAGCAATGGCGACTCTGCAGCTCGACGTGGCTTCCACGTGGTGAGTGAAGAAGTGCAATACCCTAACCCTACCGGCCATATCCATCTTAGATTCAATCTCCAGTATCGGTCCGACTCTGTACCCGTTCATTCCCTCCGAGAAGGTAGGTCCAGCTCCAACGGAGGCGACTGGAGCAGCCAACGGGAATGACTGGACAGAGAAGGTAGCTGCCATGTACTGCGTCTGACCGGCGTCGATTTTACCGGCCGGAATGAACATAAATCCAATTTGAGAACCGGAGTAGAGGAGTTGGAGGGAACTGTCGTAGTGAGAGAAAGAGGCTTTGTTAGGGTTTTTGACGGAGACGTACTGT
Source organism: Cucumis sativus (assembly GCF_000004075.3). Classification (NCBI taxonomy): domain Eukaryota; kingdom Viridiplantae; phylum Streptophyta; class Magnoliopsida; order Cucurbitales; family Cucurbitaceae; genus Cucumis; species Cucumis sativus. Next base: position 4,495,087 of record NC_026658.2, read on the forward strand.
GAGAAAGTGAAATTGATAGTGCCGTTGGCGACGGAGAAGGACGGCAACTGGACGGCGGAAACGGCGATCTTTGGATCCTGAGGCTTGAAGACAGTGAAGAAGACGATAAGGATGACGATGATGAGGAAGATCAAGAAGACTGTGGCAACTACACAGGACGCCAAGTTGGTGCGGCCAGATGGCGGGTGATCGCCGTGGCCGTGGGGATTGCCCATGGCGGTGCTTACGGCGGAGATGGAACGGGATCTGAATTTGGAAGAGAGGAAAGAGAATAGCGGTGTGTTTGGATACAAAATAAAATGATGGAGGAGAAAATGAATAGAGAAAGTAAGTAAGTGTGGAAATTGTGCAAATAAAATTAATTTTTTTTTTTAGAAAAAATGAATATTAAATAAATAATGAATAATTTTAATAGATTTTTTTTGGGTTCTAAATTTGAAAAGTGAGGTTTGTTTGTTGTCTTCTTGGACTTTGGGTTTTAAATGTTTGATTCCCTTAGGAGATAAGTGAAAAAAATTATTGGAGTGGTAAATTTCTACCCACTTTGACCTCACCCTTTCTTCAATTTTTTACTTTATATACATACATATACATATACATATATGTGTATATTATATTGTCAAAATAATAAATTGATATTATTGATTTCAAAGTTAGTGTTTGTATGTAGACATGTAGATAAATAGTCTAAGTACGTAACTTAGTCGATAAGATATTTATTATCTTTTTTAATATCTCTTGAGGTACAAGTCCATTTCGTTGACTTCCCTTGTTGTTTCATTGATTATAAGTTGTTCGCCTTGCAGGCTTGATATAGTTATGAGTACAATTAGATGTGAGAGGAACTTGATTCTCTAGAATTATAAAAATATCGTCGTTGTGGTCGCATTGAGCACTACATGGCGTGCACTGCTCTTTTAGCCACCAAATCATATATCCAGTTGAATCGTTTTTAAGATGGGTTAATTTTTAAATAGAAATAGATAAGTTTCTTTTAGGCCTCCTTCCACCGACTAGCGCAAATATCATTTAAATTTTATTAAAAGTACAAAGATTACAATCAAAATAGTTAAATGATCATTTTTTTTTCATTTTCAAAAACACCTTTGAATATGTTTTTAATAATTGTAAAAATGAATTTTGACTACACAACAACTACACTTATTAAATGGTAAATTAAATATAAAATTAATTTGGAGTAGTTTATAATACTTTTAAATATAATAAAAATGTTCAAAATCATTCTTCAACACACACTTATATTACATGAATGAACGTTATGTTTACATGGTTGCATAGACTAGGCTTAATTAATGACATGTATTTAGATTAAGATGATTTATTATTTTAACTTTTTGTTAAAGAACTATTTTTGTAGTTGAAGTAGAGATGGATACTACAGATTCTAATTCCAAAATTAACCTATAAATAAATAAGATAAGAGAGACATATTCAAGTTCTAATTCACTTGGAACAATTTTCCAAATCTTATATTTCCCTTAATTACAAGCCATGCTCTTTCTCCAAGATAAGAATATGCTTCAAACTTGAAACTTTGAGGTTTTACTTACGATCATATTTGGTGTTTCTTAAACTTTGGGGAATATAATTTATTATTTTAAGAATATTATTAAATATAATGTGATTTGTCTCTTAGATTTTTAATTCTAGTTAGGCTCGTCTACTCAGATCCCAACCTCTCTTTTTTGTGATACTTGCAATTTTCAAATGGGGTAGTCCATCGTCTGGTGCGTGCACCGTTGTGTTAGCGTACATCTTTAAGCAGTGTTTTGTTAATTTTTCGTTTTAGGGGTGAACGTAGGTCGGGTTAGAAAAAAATTATAAACCAACTCAAAATATTTTGGTTGACAAAAAAAATGAAGTTTAATATGCAAGGGCCAATCAAATGCAACCCAATTAAACTCAAAAAATTTGGATTGGTTCAGGTTGTGTTAAGAAAGAAGTGAAATCTGAGACAACAACATTTCAATCATCCCTCGCTAGTCAATGCTTCCTTATTTATTTATTGTGTTAAAAATTCTATTTAGTTTTATTGGTGTCAAACTGACATGTTAGGCTTAAATAGGAAAAAAAATCAATCTTTTCTTTCTTGATTTTCTACAAAACTAAATTGGTTGTCTGACTCGTACAGTTGAGAATTTTGTTTATATCTTTTTCACACATGCTTATGTTGGTTTCCAAAATGAATTGAAGGATTTAGAATCAAAACCAAACAACTATAAACATAAGGATTTAGTACAAGGTTTTTGTTTTCGAGCTTCCATGGTTTGCTTCATTGGCTAATCGTTGTCGAGGTTTTGGACAAAGGTGGGGTTTTCTTAGTAGTAGTTTGAAAATGAAAGAATGTCTCAGCTTGCCTGTTATCAAATAACTATGTATGTAGTTGAACTGCAGAGTTTCACTTGTCCATTGTTTCTAAAGTTAGACCTCTATGCTATATCTATATGCAGGTCAATTAACTTCATTGATGAAATTGATGCCTTGGCAACTAGGTATTGAGAACATTGAACTTCTTTGGTTTATTTAAGTTAATAGATTACATTTGATACATCACATGTGACAATGACAAGTGTTTATCACAGGGGCTTTTGGTTCACCCCCTCATGTTGAGAACTTAATAACTTGGTGAAATCTCTCTAAAATTTAGTGAGGTTTCTTCATCCCATGTTATTGGATATTAGACGTCATTATTATTGTTAATCTATTCTCATGTCTTTTCTTTCAGTCAGACACGGACGATGCAGCTCACTGTTGGACCAGGACGAATTGGCATAGAGCTAGGCCATCAGGGACAATGGCGGAGGGCTACCACAGATCAAATGGGTGTTGCTATTACTTCACATTTGCTTAGGAGATATGTGAGTGTAAAAGTTGAATGATGCCATCACCTTTCAATCATCCCTTGTGGTCAGGTATGTTTAAATGCTTCCTTATTTATTTGTTGTCCTTAGTTTTATTGGTATCAAACTGACATGTTAGGCTTAAATAGAAAAAAAATTAATCTTTTTTTTCTAGAAAACTAAGCTGGTTGAATGACTCATACTGTTGAGAATTTGGTTTATATCTTTTCAAATGCTTATGGTGGTTTCCGCATTCATTTGACTTGAGGGATTTAGCATCAAAACTCTACAACTATAAAAACCGTAAATCTGAAAATTCGTGCTAGTTAGTTGGATTTTTACGACGAATCCTTACTTCCTTAGATTGAGTGTTTGAATGTGAGTTGTTGGAGGTTATTAGAAGTGGAGTATGTTTGTAGTTGGTCTTTTGTGATCAAATACCAATTTGACTTGTGGGTGGATATCTTTCTCCAGCTATTTTTTCTATTACCTTAGGGGTCCGACCTTAGCTTTCAACTTAAATTGGTTTCTTATCGAAGAGAAATGTTTTCTACAGACATTGTCACAAGTTGTGTTCCACCGGCTCAATGATGAATCATACATGTTTGAGCGACGACCATAATTACTTCATCGTCTCCAAGTTTGTTATCATGGAACATAGCATGCCACTATAGATTGTGCCTTTGCGCGCCTTTGAAACTTTTAACACAAATGTGAAATCTTATATACTTCTTGTCAGAACTAAGAACTTTTAATCGTTATATACTATATTTAATATATTGTTTTTCTTATATACTTGTTAGTTTCTTGTTAAGATATCTTTTTATATCAAATTCAGTTCATTTGATGTTTCTTTTTAAGATATAATGTCTCTTATCTATGAAATGTTGATGGACTATGAATAAAGAAAGAAATGATATTTTGAATTAGAACTTAAAATCAAACCAAAGTTATTGTTACTTTGTGTTTAATTATAAGTTTAGTTCTAAATTTAAAAGTCGGTGTATGTAAGTTTACAAAATCTATGTATGATAAACTTCTAAATTGTAATTTTTTTCTATAAATGGTTTACAATACATTTAAAATCTATTTTGAGTGGCTTCTAAACCCTTTAATTTTTTTTCAAAATAACTTATTTTCAAAATTAAAGACTTGAAAATATAATCTAAACACAATATAAATTTGATTTTTTAAAAAGAAAATTTAATGAAAAAATGATGTACATAAAATTTGACTTTGGCTTCTTAGAATTGTAATAAAAATGAAGTGAGCCTAAAAAATTGTAAAAGAGCTATCCCTATGAGCTATAAATGTAACAATGGGTACATAATAGTTGATTTTCTCACTCTCCGAAGCATTAACATAAATACCATACAATATCTTAATTATTGTCACTAATTAATTAATTGAATTAGTAAGAATAAGTTGAGTAAATAACATTTAAGTACAAATTTTTTTATAGAATATGTATAACATACATAAAATAATTACAAATATAGTACAATTTCTTTTAAAGATAAAAAGCTCATGCCTAACTACTATTTTAAAGGTATTTTTTAGGTTCTCATAATTCAAAGCCATCAATGATGTTGAAAGCCATAGATAGTACTAAAGGTTATGATAATTGATAGCTTTCAATTTGCAAAATACACTATCATTGATTACTATTAGCGATACATTATTTTATCATTAATAGTCACTAAATTGCATGAACTTTTATAAATTTTGCTATTTTGAAAAATATTTTATGCTATATCTTTTGTTTGTTTTTTGGATTGTGTAATGGTATAATTTTTCATTTAGTAAAATACATCTTTACCATAAAAACGAGTATAAAAATTAGGAGATTACCCCAAAGATAAACAAATTTTCTTTTGCACGTTGGAAATTTTCCTCCTTTTCGTCATGGGTTACGGTACCATTTCACAGGTCACCCAAAGCCTCCACCTCCTATCCTCCTTCTCCCCTTTCGAGTTTTTAAATGTAAAGGACTGAAAGAAGCATATTTTATAAAACTTGGGGGAGTAAACGTTGTGTAATTTTGCAATTTCTTTTTGGCTCACAATTTTTGTGTATAAATTAAAATGTTTTATAGGGACATTTGAACTTTATAATGTTTTCTTGGTATTCTTTCTTTCTTGATTCTTTCCGTTCAGCTTCTTTCTGGATATGTGTTATGATTTCTTTTAACTTTCTTTACGTTTGATTCCTTGTTTTTGTTTCTGGGTGTTCTTCTCAGCCCTACGTCTTGGACTTCCGTTTGTTCCGAGTTATCTTGGGCACGTTGGAGCAGTGGAAGATATGTTTCAAGGAGTGCTGGAGTTATCTTCACCAGGGGATCCCAATGTTCAAAATCTTTACCCTGCATGGGATTTTAACCAATTTCTTGCAGTCACAATCAGACAGGAAGTCAAGGTGATTTTATTGTATATAGTTCTTGCTATGCTACATAATAGGAAAAAGTATGTGCATATATTACCCATTATGCCATCTCTTTGCCTTCGGGATATTGTTGTTGTGCACATATTTTCATTTTCCAAAGTTTGAGCTTTTGGATTATTTTAGATATTGGAAACTAACCATGCAATATATTGCAAGCCCTGCATATAAGTTTCGTTTATTTCCACTGTGTTAATTTACCAATTGTTCAAGTACTTCCTAAAAGGCTTTGTGTTGATGGTCCAGAATTTGTATTACATGAATGGTAGGAGAATCGTTGTAATGGGATTGACACCTATTGGCTGTGCTCCTTTCTACCTATGGCAGTACCTTGGTGAGAATGCAGCGTGTACTGAGGAGATAAATGATATGGTTATCAAGTTCAACTTTTTCATGAGATACATGGTCGAGGAGCTCAGCATGGAGCTGCCTGATTCGAATATAATCTTCTCTGATTTGCTTCGAGGTTTAATGGATATCTTGAAGAATCATATTTGTGCTCTTCAAGGTTCAATGGATTTGAATCGGACATCTCCATGTCGAACTCTTCGATGATGTATCTCACAACAATGTCGAACTCGATAATCATATTGTTTATCTCTTCGATACACGCTCCATTCTCACTACGGTGCTACCATAAGTAGAGTGGTGCACAACCAATAGGTGCCAATCCTATTCGGATGGTTCTCCTAGCATTCACGTTAGACAAAATTCTAGAACACTAATACAAAGTCTCTTGAGAAGTTCTTTGACAGATTGATAAAATTAACATGGTGGGAATAAATGAAATTTGTATGCAGGGTTTACACTGTTGGATTAATTTTCAATATTTAAAATGATCCAAAAGTTCAAAGTTTGTCTCTCTCATTGTGTTAGTCCCTTCTTTTCCATCTAGGTTTCAACGTAACTTCGAATGCTTGTTGTGGGTTTGGTTGTTACAATGGTTGGATCATGTGCATCTCACCAAATTATGGCTTGTAAAAATGCTTCTAATCATATTTGGTGGGATCAATTTCATCCAATGAATGCAGTGAATGCTATTCTTGTAGCTAACGTGTGGAGTGGCCTCCACACGACAATGTGCTATCTAAAGAATTTGCAGGACGTGATAAACTCTCGTGGCTGAAGGATACTTTGGTCTGGCTTGTTCATTCACAAAGCTTACAACAACATATTCCAACACATTCCAACATAATACTTGTTACCACTCCACCAGTCCTCCAACATAATATTTTTTGTCGTTCCGAATCGTTTAGCAAATTGTGGAACCAAGAGAGAGAGCTATAGAGAGTCTGACGTCGAGGAACCACACATGCCAAATATATGTAAAGGATTCAACATAAAATGAAAGAACAAAGTCCTTAGGAGGAAGAAGATCCCAAATATTCCACACAAGGGACAGAAAGTTCAATAGAGGTGGTGATTTCTCTAAACATGGAACTATACTTTTTGTTTTTTGCGTTTTGTTTTTTTTGTTTCTGTTTTCATTGTTTGGTTATGTAGACAACAAATATTTTGAACATGGAGCTTTTGTATTGTGTATAAACTCTTGGCTCTTAATACAACTGTATTAGTTTCTCTTTTAGGTGGTAATATCATGTAATAAATATTATTCTATATTTGTGTTCTTTCTGCATGGTTCTTTCTTTTCTTTTAGATTTAATCTCCCTATAAACGATTAAGAAGGACAATTAAGAAGTTGATCATTTTATGTTAGATTAAGTATTGAATTTTATGTTAAAATCAGTAACTTTTAGATTTATTGCAACACATGCTTGAATTTTATAACGTTTTCTAATACATGAAATTGAGGTGCACGAACATTATATTATTGGTACAATAAATCATATGTATAAATGTATTTTATTTGTATTTGTGCCTTTTAGAAGTGTTTTTTTTAGTATTATATATAAAAAGTTCATTATTATATAACCAAGAATGTAACAGTTAAAAAAGAGTTTGGATCTTTTGAAATTTACAAGATATACCAGATTTTAGATTAAGATGTATAATTATATTCATTGTTTGATTCCATTTTTATTACTTTAAAAAAGAAATTGATTTATTGACAAGCATGTGCAAGTTTTTTATTCTTAATTGAAGTTTAGCTCTTCGAGTTTAATCTAAACTCTAGATTACATGTCATTCTTGTGAAAACTTTACATACAAAAAACTGACTTTGAGAGTGTATATACACGACCAAAATATAAGCAATCATATTATTTCAATCTCTATCCGTTACCAAATAGACACCAATCACCACCATACTTCTAGAAAGCAAGCATAGCATTAGGAATTCTTCTGCAAGTTTTTTATGTCACTGTTTCTTATATGTGTGTTTATGTTGGAGAAGTGGTTGAGCAGTAACAAGAAGTTAGATTCTCATTCAATATAATGTCTATGGTTCTTCAGGATTTCCATGGAAATCAAAAAGCAAATCACAGACCATTATACTCGAATCAGGCATCTCCATGTCGAGCTCTATAACGATGTATCGCATGACAATATCAAACTTAATAATCATATTGTTTAAGGATAGTTGCAAATTTAGCCATTAGTTTCAAAATAATTAAGTATATAACAATATTTTAAAAAATTTGCAAATATTGCAAAATTTGTCAAATTCTATGAATTATACAAGTCTATCACCGATAGACTATGTTGTAAATATTGGTTTATCACTGATAGATCATACGGGTCTATCAATGATACAAGTCTATTTTACAATCTTTTTAAATATTGCTATATTCTTAATTATTATTTCAAATGACCATCCATTATAATTACTCTATTGTTTATCTCTTCAATACATGCTCCATTCTCACTACTGTGCTGCCATAAGTAGAGTGGTGCACAACTAATATGTGACAATCCTATTACAATAGTGCTAATAGTTCTACTAGCATTCACGTTATACAAAATTTTATATCACCAATACAAAGTCTTTTGAGTAGTTATTTGCCAGATTGATTTAAGTGACATGGTGCCAATAAAGAATAAATGAAATTTATATACAAGCTTCAGATTGTTGGGTTAATTTTGAATAATTGAAATGATCGAAAGACTTAAAATTTGAAAATGAAGATGTATGCACAATAGGTAGTAATGTCGCTATATACATTTTTTTCTATTATATAATAAGAAGTATATAATCAAATCAGATTGATTTCTAATCTTAGAAACTAGTTTTACTAATAATTTTCTAAATTTTTGTTGTTTGTAAATATAATAAAATTTTTAGAAGATATGATATTCGTTATGAAATTTAGTTATATTTATAAATAGTTTTGGATAATTTTTTCATTTTATTTGAAATAAATTCACAATTTAGAAATTAAAGTTTGTAATTATTTTTTTATTTAAAAAAAAAAGGATAAAATTTGGTTTTACATAAACCCCGTCTCCTTCAACCTCTTCCTATCTCGGGTTTCCACTTTTCAAGCAGAAGAGAAATGAAGGTGATTTCCATAGCTCTATTGAGTTCTCTCGTGGTCTTCACTTTAAAAATCTATGATATTTGATTCCTCTTTCTTGTTCTTCACAAATGGCCTCCATTGATTCACTGTTATCTCCAAGGGTCTTCCTTCCACAATCCTCCTTCAACCCACTCACTCCTCGTCTGAACCATCTACAAACTCAGCGTTTCAATTTCACTCGGAATCCCAGAACGCCATTTTTGTTTCTTCACCCAAACAGGTTTGCTTTCTGTTTGGCAGTTTCAAAATCTTCTGATTCACCGTCACAGTCCTCCGGTGGCGATAAAGCTGCCCAACATGATTTTGTAACCAGGGTTTTGAAGGAAAATCCCAGCCAATTGGAACCCAGGTATTTAATTGGCGATAAATTGTATACTTTGAAAGAGAAAGAGTATTTGAGTAGAAAATTGGAGGTGGGTGTGTTTGATTTTGTGGTCAAGTGGTTGAATTCGAGAAAGAAATCGAAGGAGGAGGGCATTGAGGGTCGTAATGAGGGTGGAAATAAGAGTGAGGATGTGTATTTGAAAGACATCTTGAGAGAGTATAAAGGGAAGCTTTATGTGCCTGAGCAGGTTTTCCGTTCAGAGTTATCGGAGGGAGAAGAATTTGATAGAAGTCTTGAGGCGTTGCCGAAAATGAGCTTTGAGGATTTTGTGAAAGCTTTGGAGAACGACAAAGTCAAATTGTTAACTTCAAAGGAGAGTAGAGCTACCTTTTATGGCAGCATGTTCAGAGATTTTATTGTCGATTTAAAGGAAATTCCAGGTGAAAAGAGCTTGCAAAGAACTAGATGGTAAACTTGACTAGCTTACATCCTTTCTTCTTGATTCTTTCTCTATTTGTTCTAATAAATATGCTTTTACCAGGGCGTTAAGGCTTGATGAGACTGAAATCCAAACAGTATTGGAGCAGTATACAGGTCCGCAATACCAAATTGAGTCGCATACCTCGGTAGGCAATCAATTTCTCAAACTAGTTTTAGTTTTGACAGGTCGAGTTAAGATTTGTAAGGTTGCAGAATCTCTTTGCTCTGAAATTTTTTTCACTTTTATCAGGAATTTCCATTTCACCTACGATCTTACTTGAACACGATATGTTCTATAGGTTGTACGGTTATCTTCATTCATCCAAATCCGATAGTGGGGTTTTTTCTCTTATACAAAAGAATATACATGTATTTTTTAAAATCAGAGTTGAACCTAGCTTGGGATTGTGTGTTTCAATTGGAATGTGTATCCTAGTTTTTGTATAGGGTATTTCATCATATTGGAATCTCTTCTTCACATAAAAATGATTTTCTATTTCACAAAAGGAATATGAAAAGAGGCTAGAAGATTTGATGTTTATGAAAAGAGGCTAGAAGATCTTATGTTTATCTTCCTTGATATCTTGATTCTTATGATACAGTCTTGGGTGGGAAAATTGCCCAATTACCCTCATCCCGTAGCAAGTCAGATATCTAGCAGAATGATGGTAGAGCTTGGAGTAGCGACTATTATGATAGCTGCTGCAGCGTTTCTTATTGGAGGGTTCCTAGCTTCTGCTGTATTTTCTTTTACCGGTTTTGTCTTTTTTACTGTGGTAAATGTTGTATGGCCAATAATCAGACCATTTCTTAAGCTTTCTCTTGGTCTGATCTTTGGCATTTGTGAGAGGGTTTGGGATAACGTTGGTGATTTTTTTGAATATGGAGGGGGGTTTTCCAAGCTTCAAGAGGTTTTCATTTACTGTGGTATCTCTGACAGTCTTGAGCTTATTGTACCAATTTCAACCATTGTTTTAATCATGGTTCTTCTTCTTCGCTTTACACTTTCAAGAAGGCCCAAGAATTTCCGCAAGTGGGTATGTCCTTTTCTATTCATTTTTCCACCTGTGTTATTGCTTTCTGTGCATTTACATCTTTTTCAAGTGTTGGAGGTAAAAATAATATTGACATCTTTCTTACTTCTATGCCACCGTGTCCAAAGATCAATGACAAAGAAAGAATTTCTCATTTTGATGGAAAGTGTATGAACTATTATCTTTTCCTTGCTTTCTTTATCATGTAGGATCTTTGGCAAGGGATTGATTTTTCACGCTCCAAAGCAGAAGCTCGTGTTGATGTTAGTACTCATTTCAAGTTCTTATAGCCTCTTAGAGTAAAAGATATATATCCTAAGCACCATCCTGTTGCTCTCGAATGAAAATTTTCAGGGTTCAACTGGAGTCAAGTTCAGTGATGTAGCAGGAATTGACGAAGCTGTAGAGGAACTCCAAGAGGTACTTAGCCATCAGTTGAGGCCTCACCCATCCTTCCTTTGCTTTATTAATTTCATTTCTATCGCTCTATGCTCAAAATAAACAATGGGATCTTTCATAATTTTGTCTTACGAAGAGAGGACACATTTCAACGTATATCATAATATTTATGATGAAATTTGAACCAGCATGTAAAGTTTTCTTTCCTTGCTAGAAATGTGTGCGCTCAAGCTCTTTGTTATTATGTTAATTTTATATAGATGAAGATGCAGGGGAAATGGGAAAAGATGGGAATGATTGGAGGAGTTGAAACTCATAAGTCAGATGTCCTGATACTGACAACTACATTTTTCTTAACAGAAATGGAAATTTAAACTTTTATTAGGACATATGGAAGAGGAGCTGTGCAAAATAACAAAAAATATACAAGTTACAATAAAAGGTTTCAGTTGTTGAAAAAACTATATTCATTCCTTTAGTATTGAAGACTTGCAATCCGATTTTTACACCTTATTCATGTGAATTCCCTGGGAATAAGATTTCACTTTTATGTCATTTATCTTGTCGTTGGCAGTGATTTTGTATCTGGTCAATAGGCTTCTCATCTCAATTTACTATTTCAATGATGTACGTTGATATATTTATTGTTGCTTGAAAGCTGTAAGTTTTAATCAAGTGGTGGATTTACCCTTTTATTACTATCCTGTTTAGTTGGTGAGATACTTGAAGAATCCTGAATTGTTTGACACAATAGGCATAAAGCCTCCTCATGGAGTTCTTTTGGAAGGACCTCCTGGCTGTGGTAAGGTTAGTTTCACTCCCTCTAGATCTGGAAATATTTGAGCTGTAATATTCATTTACACAAATTTAACTCCAGCCACATATTTCAGACGTTGGTGGCCAAGGCCATAGCTGGTGAAGCTGGTGTTCCATTTTACCAAATGGCTGGATCCGAGTTTGTTGAAGTTCTAGTTGGTGTTGGTTCTGCTCGTATTAGAGATCTATTTAAGAGAGCGAAGGTGATACTTCAGTTCTCAGCACCTTGGCACTTTTTTAGTAACAGTTTGAAGTATCTTCTTATATTCAATAAGTTATATGTGTTCAAGCCATGATTAAAAGCAACTTTAACTCTTCCAATAGTATATCTTTTTCTTAGGTCATTCATTATCATTTGGGAACTCCTTAACTGATAAGCTTGTAGGACCTCATGTAAGGTTTTTGTTTTTAAGCTTAGATGGTTTGCCTCATTGGCTAATCTTTGTCCAGGTTTTGGTGAAAGTTGGGGTTTTCTCAGTAGTAGTTTGAAAATGAAAAATTGACTCAGCGTAGCTGTTTCAAATAACTATGTACGTAGTTTAAGTGCAGAGTGTCACTTGTCTGTTGTTTCTAAAGTCGGTTATCTATGTTGTCTATATGCAGGTAAACAAACCTTCAGTTATCTTCATTGATGAAATTGATGCCTTGGCAACTAGGTATTCAGGACATTGAACTTCTTTGTTTTATTTTAGTTAATAGATTACATTTAATATATCACACTATATGACATGTTATCTTGTGCAATGGCCAGTGTCTATCATTTGGGCTTGGGGTTCACGCCCCCATGTTGAGAACTTTATAACTTGGTTGAAATCTCTCTAAAAGTTAGTGGGGTCTCAACATCCCATATTATTGGATATTAGATTCCATTTATTCTGTTAATTTATTTTCATGTCTTTTCTTTTAAGCAACAACCAAAAGACCAGAATAACTATTTTCATCTATATTCATTCTTATAAATACTATCATGTCTCAGGCGTCAGGGAATTTTCAAGGAATCTACAGATAATCTCTACAATGCCTCTACTCAAGAGAGGGAAACCACATTGAACCAACTTCTTACAGAGCTTGATGGATTTGATACTGGAAAGGGTGTTATATTTTTAGCTGCCACGAATAGAAGAGATCTGTTAGATCCTGCGCTTCTTCGACCGGGTCGTTTTGATCGAAAGGTTCAATTTTTTGCTTCATGAATGTAATGGCTTGTTTTTCTGCCTGGGGAAAATGAATACAGAAAGATATCAAATGTGCTTTTCAAATATTCTTGAAATCAAGTGTTTCTGAATGCATGGCATCATTTAAGAATTTGAATACATATGCATTCAAATTAAAGATTATTCATGATGATGGATGACCTGCTAATCTTTTTAAATATGTTTTCCCTGGCAAATAAACAAAAATTTCCTGCTAATATTATGTGTTGTGTTTATGCATATAATATATAAAACATAAAAGGTATACAGCATGTGAGCATACTTGTATGATTCTGCTTGTTTGTCTATACTGCTAAGTACCTTCTTGGGCCATTCTGTGTAGATAAAAATTTGTCCCCCGGGTGCAAAAGGAAGACTCGATATCTTGAAAATTCATGCAAGCAAAGTGAAGATGTCACACTCTGTTGATCTAAGCATCTATTCACGAAATTTACCTGGTTTGTTCTTTTTTTGCTTTTTATATCGATCTGTAACTTTGTTTCTTGAATTGACATATCAAATAACCAGGTTGGTCGGGAGCAAAGTTGGCTCAACTTGTCCAGGAAGCTGCTCTTGTTGCTGTGAGGAAAGGGCATGAATCTATTTTCCAGTCAGACATGGACGATGCAGTTGACAGGCTCACTGTGGGACCAAGACGGATTGGCGTAAAGCTAGGTCATCAGGGACAATGCCGGAGAGCTACCACAGAAATGGGTGTTGCTATAACTTCACATTTGCTTAGGAGATTTGAGAGTGCAAAAGTTGAATGCTGCGATCGCATTTCAATCATCCCTCGTGGTTGGGTCCGTTCAAATGCTTCCTTATTTATTTGTTGTGATAAAATTTCTTTAGCTTCATAGATGTCAAACTGCCATGTTAGGCTTAAATAGGAAAAAAACCAATCTTTTTTTCACTTTTTTCTAGAAAACTAAACTGGTTGTCTAACTCATACCGTTGAGAAGTTTGGTTTATATCTTTTCACATGCTTACGGTGGTTTTCACATTCATTTGAATTGAAGGATTTAGCATCAGCTGTAAATCTGAAATTTTGTGAGTCAGTTGGGTTTTTATGAGGATCCTTACTTTCTTAGTTTGAGTATTTGAATGTGAGTTCTTGGAGGTTATTAGAAGAAGTGGGGTATGTTTGTAGTTGATCTTTTGTGATCAAATGCCAATGAAGTACTTTGCTGTAAACACTTTTTGACTTGTGGGTGGATATCTTTCTCCAACTCTCTTTTCTATTGGCTTAGTGGTCCGGCCTTAGATTGTAACTGAAATTGGTTTCTTATTGAAGAGAAATATTTTCTGCAGACATTGTCACAAGTTGTGTTCCGCCGACTCGATGATGAATCATACATGTTTGAGCGACGACCACAATTACTTCATCGTCTTCAGGTTTGCTAACATGGAACCTAACATGCCACTTTAGATTGTTCCTTTGTGTGCGCCTCTTTTTGATCATCTGAAACTTTTAAGACGAACGTTTATCTTTCTGTAGGTTTTCCTTGGAGCCAGGGCAGCGGAGGAGGTCATATACGGTCGGGACACATCAAAGGCATCTGTTAGCTATCTTGCTGATGCCTCTTGGCTTGCTCGTAAAATCATAACAATGTCAGTTACAGTTAACAGACCTTGATTTTTTAACTGATTTTATATTCTTCGCTTTACATGGATGGTTGCTTCTCCTCTGTAGTTGGAATTTGGAAAATCCCATGGTAATACATGGGGAACCGCCACCATGGAGGCGGGAAGCGAATTTCATTGGTCCAAGATTGGATTTCGAAGGCTCCCTTTACAACGACTACAATCTAACCGAACCCCCGCTGAATTTTAATTTAGACGACGAAGTTGCTCGGAGAACTGAAGCACTCATACGTGACATGTATGATAGGACATTGGCTATGCTCCAGAGGCACCACGCAGCATTGCTTAAAGCCGTGAAGGTAAATAAACCAATCATGTCTAAAAGCAGTCAAGGTTCGAGTCTTCTGTTTTATACAATTCGTCTTCAACCTTGAACCTTTTTCTGGAACGGAATGGCAGGTTCTCATCACCCAGGAGGAAATAAGTGGAGAAGAAATCGACTTCATTCTAGACAATTACCCTCAACAAACACCTATCAGCGTTGTTTTGCAAGAGGAAAACCCTGGGAGCCTCCCATTTGTAAAACGAAAACGAGAAAATGAACAGGAACGAGAACAAGAACGTGATTTTGAGTACGGTGCCATTCCTCAGTCTGCGATCATCGAAGCTTGAGAAGGATGCAAAACCTGTATGTGAAATTAGCAACTGATTATGGGGCACCATGACCTCTCTTTGCATAGCATCATCAGTTTTTTAGGCTTCAAGATGGTAGCAGCTAAATTGAGATGGCAAGTATTGCCATATTATTTTCTCAAAATTCACATTTTTTATAATAAATTCTCATAGGTTGAATTTACAATTATGAAGTCAATATTACATACTCTGTAGGTAGAACTTTTGAACTTTATATACTATATTTAATATTTTCTTTATCTTATATGTTCGGTAGTTTCTCATCAAGATCTTTGTATTAATAAAATTTCAACTTCTTGGTTCAAATTCAATATCAAATTTATTTCATTTGATGTTTTTTTTTAAGATATAATGTCTCATTCTATGAAATGTTTATCAATTATGAATAAAGAAAGGATGGTTTGACTTAGAACATAGAGTTATTATTATTTTGGGTTAAATTATAAGTTTAGTACTAACTTTGTGTTTTCAAGTTTATGAAATTTTGTGATAAATTGAAATTTATGTCTAATGAAGTTCTAAGTTGAAATTTTGTCTAAAAGATATTAATGTTTAAATATTAAAAACAAGATCAAATCTACATAAGATTTTAGAACTAAATTTTTAGAATTGTAATAAAATGAATACAATCAAAAACATTAACAAACAAATTACAGAACTTTTATTTTTGGAAAAAAGTGAAAGTAGTAAAAAGAAGGATAATTTTCAGGGAAAAGAAAAAAAGAGAGGAAAAAGCTATGTCTAAGAGCTATAAATGTAAGTGTGTACATAGTACATGCTTTTCTCACCCCTCAAGAACTAACATAATTAGCATATAATATCTTAATTATTCTCACTAATTAATGAAATTAATAAGTGCAAATTATATAAATGATACTTAAGTAAAAAAATTAATAGAATATACAGATAAGATAATTATATATGTGAGTTCAAAAATTGATAAAAGACTAAAAAGTTTATGTTCAATTTTAAAAGGTTTCTTTTTTATTTCTCAAAATTGAAAGTTGTGAATAAGATTGATGGCTAATGACTTTCAAATTGAAAAATATGCTATCAGTTGCTATGACTGATATCAGCTATCAATGATAGTTTCTATCATCGCGAATCGTTAAATGGCGGATTTGATATTTTAAAAATTTTGCTATTTTTTCAAATATTCTATCGTTGTGCTATACTTTTGGAAAAATGATAAAAACGACACAGTTTAGATTTTGTATTTTAAAAGTAACGTACTTTTAAAAAAGTTACATTTTTGTTTTTCTCAAGCATTCTTGCCCATAATTGACCCCAAGATATAATGTAATTTTATGTGCTAAAGATTTGTTTCGAGTTTTTATAAACATAGTAAAATGCATCCCGGGATTAATTTTTCAGTTGGGACAAATTTCTTCATAACCGAAAATATTATCATTATTTTTAAAAAAATGAAAGGGCTTGCTCAAGAAATTTCACCACCAACTCTCAAGAATTTTTTTATAATTGTTTGAACTCTCTCATTTCCTTCCTCCTACATTTCATATCTTTCGAAGCCATAAAAAAAAAAAAAAAGAAAGAAAGGTGAATATAGCTTACCGTTGTTTGTAAATTACATTTTTATTGTCATTTGCATACTGATTAGGCTAGCAATTGTTTCTTTTAGGTATTTTCGTACGTTATCTCGATTCTTATTTAAAGATCTCAATCGAGTTGTTTTATATTTGACACGAGATTGGTATAGAATTGTAAATCTCGGTCGAGTTTTAATGATTTCACCTCGAGATTTTTGTTATAATTTTACTTTTTCTTTACATATTTGCAACATGCCTAATGTATTTGTTTGTTTAGGTGAAAAATGAAAAGAGATTGATAAAGAATATGTTGGAGGTCAAATGAAAGGGTTGAATGTCAACATTGGTATAAAATTGAAGGAGTTTTTAGGAGAAATTTATAGAATTAGTGGGATAAATTTGGCTAAGTATGAGTTGATTATGAGCTGCTTGTATAACGTGAAACCTTTTATATCTGTTTTATTATTAGTAACCAAAAAGATCTTCAAATATTTTTTAACCGGTAATGATGTATCTTAAATAGCGATTTTGGTTTCGAAGGTATTAATATCATCATGTCAATGTAGAAGTACTTCAAAGTCATTTACTATTCCAATGGTCCAAAAAAATTAAATTATTGTCACATGAGTCCAACGTTTAGTTAATCCTAGAGTACAATAGTGTCTTGAATGAGGTCCGAGATTTGAGTTCATGGACTACTAACATGTGTCCTTTAGAGCTACGAGATGATACATATGGATTGGTTAGTATGGTACATATATAGAGTCATGGGACGATTATGAGATGTTGACATGGATGTTGAGACGTTTGAGGAATCTGAGACAGATGTTAGTCCTCATTCTGAAAATCATATGCAACTGATAAACGATCATATATCGATTGCAACAAATGTTGAATGTCCGTTTAGTGTAGAATCAAGTGAAGAAAGAGGACATGTGGGTGATAGAAACCCAACTCGGGATGATCAGTCGATGTGTTAGTGGATAGTGACGACAAACAATCAATTAATGTTAAGAAGCGAAAGTGTATTGAAAGATTGATGGATTGCACTATTGTCGTCTCAATTGAGTCATACCTTAAAAAATATCTAGGTTGGTTATTTGTTTTTAAGTAAGAAAGACTTAGTGAAGAAACTGTATGTATTTTCCATTGAGAAGAACTCTCAGGGTCGTGTTCATAAATCAAATAAGAAGTTATATGTGGTAAGATGCATCAATCCTGTTTTTTTATTTTTTTAAAAAAACTAAGAGCCATTAAAATGAAAGATTTTGATATGTTGAAAGTTTCTAAGTGTGCTAGTACTCACACACGTCAAAAGATTTTACGAAACCAAGATTACAAGCAAGCCAAGAGTTGGATAATTTCTGAATTAATTGAGTCGAAGTATACCAAGATGTTAGTCGTAGTCATAGGCTGAGAGAAATAATTCAAGTTTTTTGAAGGAATACGAGGTAGACATTACTTATGTGAGTCCGTGGAGGGCTAAAAGAGATGCATTGTCCATGGTCAGAGATTCCCCTAAAGAATCTTACACTTCGTTAGTTCGGTATGGAAAAGCGTAGAAGATTTGTAATCCTGGTACTCACTACAATTTGGAGACAGAACCCGATGATCATTTCAAGTACATGTAAATGGCAGTTGAGGTATTTGTTAGAGGTCTTTTAAATTGCATTAGGCCGGTCATCAGGGTTGACGCTACACATTGCAAGGGGAAGTATAAGGGTATCATGCTCGTAGCGATGTCCATTGACTCTAATAAGCAAGTATATCCGATGACTTTTGGGTTGAGTGATAAGGAAAATGATGAGTCATGGACGTGATTCATGAGAAGATTACAAATAAATATCAATGTTATCAATGAAGTAGTGTTTGTATCTGACCGCTACAAGAGTATTGCCAAACCCACAGCGTTAGTCTTTCTAGATAATTTCCACCCACTGTGTATATCCATCATTTGAGTTTGAACTTTATGACAAAATTCAACAAGGATAACATTTGTTAATTTTATGTTAGACGCCAAAGCATGTCGTGAGTCAGTGTTTCAATATTACTATAACAAGTTGGCTTCATACAAGGGAGTTCAAAGGCATCTGACCAAAGTAGGGTTGTCAAGGTGAGCCCGTGTATACCAAGGTGGGTATGAGTTATGATTAGATGACTACTTATATCGTGGAGTGCATCAACACAGTTTTAAAGGATACACATACACTACCTATCACCACTTTCTTGAACCACCTGGTGTGCACTAAGAATGGTTCTCTGAACGTAGAAAAATAGCGTCACAACGAGATTCATTATTGTCTGACCATGGGAAATCTCTGATTAAGCTAGCTAATTTAAGTCCAGAGGGCATATAGTGTGATCTATTTACCAACACAAGTTGGAGATTATAGAATGTCATCTAAACGTTTGCATCAATTTACATGAAAGAACTTGCATGTGCAGGAAGTTCGATTACTATGAAATCATGTGTTCACATGCACTTGCTGCTTGTAGGGTCAGGAACATCGACCCATACACCTTATGCTCCAATGCATACGTCGTCACATCTTGGTTGGTCAGTTGTTACGTTGAACCTTATAGATGTTATCACTAAAAACATTTAATTTGAGAAATATGTTATCAGTTGATATAATTAATAACGACTATTAGTGATAAATGAAAGGAAGAATAACTTTAAATGAGAAATATGATATGAATTGTTATAATTAGCTACTATAGATGATAAGTGCTATTGTGATGACTTCCAATTTAAGAAATATGATATTAGTTGCTATCACTAATATCGTCTATTAGCGATGTTGCTATCAATTGATATTTCTAATAGCTACTATAAGTAATTTTTCTATATTGCTATCAACGGAAAATGATATCACTAACATTATCTATCAACGATTGTATTATAAGGATATCACTAATAGCAACTATAAGCAGTATCATTGGAATGATGTTTTTTTATAAGTGATATCTCTTTGATAAACATATCAATTTTGAATTAATAAGGTTTAATTAGACTATCAATTGATATTTTTGATAGCAACTATCAATGATATTCTTCTATTTATCATTTGTAATATCTATCAGGGATAGCAACAGAAGAACATTACTGATAGTATCTACAAGTAATATCCCTAATAGACTACTACATATCATCGATATCAATGTCATGCTACTCTAAAGTGATATTGTGGTTGTTTTTTTTTTAGCATAAATGAACAAAGAAAGAGATCAAATTAGCATGCTATCAGTAATAACCTTGAATCCCATATAATATACTATCCATATGATAGCTTCTATCGTTGATAGTATAAATGAAATTTATATAGTTACAACTTTTGTTGAGATAGATGATTGATTGAAGTTATACTATCAACATTTATATTATGAAGAAATTCAAAATGCAAGTTATCAGCGATGTATAAATTCATGAAAAATATAGTGACATATTAGATATGATGTGATGGATAGATGTCGTCATTGTTAATATAAGAAGAAGGAAACAAAATCGACATTTAAAAAAAATCTACCATATGACGGGTAAAAAATTAATATTTTTGCAAATATTATTCTATTGTGATATAGATAATATTTGTTTTACAATGTGTGCTCTATGTTGCAATTTTCCAATTTCCAATTAATAAAAATGCATTTTTACAAAAGAAAAAACGAGTTAAAATTACGAAATTACCCTCCACGAAAAACAAACTGACTGACAGAGAAGTTTCACACGTTGGGAATTTTCCTCCTTTTCGTCGTCTGTTACGATACCATTTCACGGGTCACCCAAAACCTCCACCTCCTTCTTCCGCCCTTCCGATACCGAAGAAATTCCGGCTCCGTCACCAGAGATCATTTCCCCCACCGTCATCTCCCTCGCCTGCCAACGCATTTCATCTTCCTAACTCCACAGTTGACCATATTTTCCATACTTCGCCTTCTCTCGGCGACGGCGCGTTTTCACACCTTCCGCTGAAACCCGACGCGACAAATTTTCTTAGGGTTTCATGTTTTGTACGGTTGAACGTTATACAGACGCTTTCATGTCGTTTGAATGGAGATTGTTTCTTCTGCCACCATTGCCTTGTCGTCCCAACCCTTTCCTATAGCTGCGATTGTTACTTTTCTTTGTTTTCTTCTTGCTATTTTCGTTGCCGTTCGATTGGTTTCTGTTCCTTACATTAGAAGGACGAAAACTCTACAATCGGAGAGCGTGGGTACGAGGAATTGTAATTGTACTTGTTCGCTTAACGGTGGTGTGGTTATTAGGGGTTTGGACCCCAGGGCTGAGATTACTTCTTCGACTAGTACGAGTATGCCTTATTTGAACGGTCGTGCAGTGGAAGTATTGGAGAAGGCGCCGGTAGTTGTTACGGAGCGGCAGACGGGCGCTTCGATGATGGAGCAGTTAGTGCCGGAGATTACTACGCACGCTCTTAGTTACTTGGATTATCCCAGCCTATGCCGTCTGTCCATGACTAATTCTTTGATGCGCAAAGCCGCAAATGATGATAATGCCTGGAAGGCGCTTTATCATAAGGTACAGATTAGGTTTGATCTTCTTTTGTACGGTTTTCGTTGGCTAATTTATCTTTCTTCTTGAATATGAGTGCCGGGGAAGAAACACGAAAGGGAAGATAGAATCTCTGTTCTTGGGAATATTGTTATGAAACTTTCCTGTCCTTATCTCGTGTACATTTACTCAACGTCTTTTTGTAATTCTTGAAGGGAACGAATTGACTGTATTAACTTTTATATTTCAAGTAATGGGATCGTTTCAATTGATGGGTTGTGGCCGAAGATTGCAAGAACTATCTCTATGCTTTCCTTGTTGTATTGTTGTTGATGTTTAAATCTATTTAGGATTCTCTGGGGCTAAAACAACCTTTCCATGAAATCTTTTAGGACTTCACACTGGAACAGGATACTGTAACTCCAATTAATGGGTGGAAGTCTTATTATGCTGCAACAAGAACAATTATGAATATCAATGCCCAATTCTATAACATCATCAGAGACAGGTCTCTTCAAGCGATGAGTCGTTTTTGGTTGAATGCAGATTATGTGAAGTGTATTCATGCTTCAGGAGAATTCTTTTCCGGGTATTTACCTTATTGTCTTATTTTTAGCATGATATCAGATTGCTGCTTCTTAAGGCTAACTAAATTAGCAAACATGGTCAACATTTGCTTCTATAGACTTGTGATTCTGTGAAGTTGCATATATTGCTCTCTTTTCTTTTTTGTCTTCTTATATGATCTTTAATTTTCTAAGCATTTTTACTGAGAAGGTGATATACAAGGGATAGTTAGAAATGACTCTAGGCTTATGATTACTGTCATATGCGTGTTTTGGATTACCTGAATTTCATGAATTTAAGTTTTTCTTTATATAAGAACATTTGTCCAGAATTACTTTTTTACTATGTTGGACCGGCAATTGACCTTGACCTTGTCTCTCTACTCTTTAGTATCACTTGAATGTGGCTGTATCCTAATGTTTCTTGATGGGGAAGAATTTTGACCATGCCTATGGGCATGGGTAACTAGATTATGTGATTCAGATACTGAAGAATGTTTCTTGTAATCCACTTCAGCCTTATCGAGTTCAATTTCTGATAATTTTGCAAATAACCTTTGCGATGAACAATGACACTTTTGATAGTTCTTGGTTGAACTATATTGAAGGGATTGAATCTTGAGCTTGTCAAGTTGCCGATATCTAGATGTTTACACTATTTATGCATGTTATGTGATGCAACAACTCTTTGAATTCCTGTTATATGTTGAATTAAGGCTTTCAAATAAATTCACATATAATCCGGTACTTACTATGTTTTGGGATTTCTTTCTACAGGTATAATGCCGTAGTTCAAAGTTGGCAGGTTGCATTTAATTGGGAACAAGGGATTAATTTTCAGGTCCGTGACGTACGGGCTCGTGTGCTTACCGATATGGCTTGGGTTAGCATGAAAACCTATGTTGACATGGATACAGGGCCATTCAACGTAACCAACATTTACGAGTTTCATAATGGTCGATGGTACATGGTGCATCATCACAGCTCTGTAATGCTTATTGTTGGGGAGATGGAACAACAAATGGTTCATGGCTAACAGATTGAAGATAGAAGAGAAAGTAAAGCATGGAAAAAATATACAATACTAGGTGGTACAAAGATAGGGTGGTGTTTGGTAGAAGAAGCAAGATTTAAAGGAAAAAGAAAAAAAAGTCTTGTCCATTACTTTTAATCAACACCATTTTAACTGTTCCAACCTCAGTTTTGCTTGATCTGTGTTGATTGATCCCTTTTTTTCTTTCGAAGTATTTTTTTTTTCATCCATAGTTTGATTCCATGCTGAAGGCTGAAATGGCTGTGCATGTGTTTCCAGCAATGAAGGAGTAGTCATTAACAAAAATTACCAAATGTTTGTACTTCATTTTTCTTAAATCTTGCTATTGAGATGCTCAATTAACTCCATGACAGGTACCCGACTTGTTCAGTAAGTCTGTATAAAAGGAAGGATAAGAAAAAAGAACGCTGTAACAATTTTAATGTAAATGTGTAAGCTTTCTTGTTTTGGAACTCCATTGTTGGAGCAATTGTAAATACATCTTTGTTGGTGAAGGTTTAATATCATATGAGTTTTTTTTAACTCAAATGTTCTAGGTTCTGTGTGAAAAGAGCTTGCAAACAATGTTCAAATTCTTTTGTTTTGTTATCTACTTTTTTACGTTTGTTTTTTAAGTACAAATTGAAGATGAGAGATTTGAATTCGAATTTATTGGTAAGTACACCACCAAAAATTGATTGCTAAAAAATAATTTAAAATTAACTTTTTATGGAAAGATAATTGCTTTATCCACCAAACTAATCAATTTAACTTTCCTAATAAATTAGGAATCTGAATTTATATCTCTAACTCAGAAAATTTAGAAGATATTCTTTATATCATCCCAAAAGAAAAAAGAATAATAATAATAATAAAATAATTACAACAGTTGTTTACGGTTTCGTTTCTGCCACAGCTTCTCTCTCAAAGGCAACCAATTAGAAAATCAGAAATTTGAAGTTTTGTAAACAAAAACCACAAATTCTTTGAGCCGCTCATTAGGCCGGAATCAAATATCTTGTTGCTCTGTGTGCCGCTCCTCTTCCACTGTCCACCACGCACCCACAAAATGGGAACTTCTCTTCTCTCAGTTCCTGCCCCATTCTTCCACTCCTCCCATCGTTCCCGATTCACCACTTCATTCCCATTTTCATCATCTAGACCCAGCCCCTTCCTCTCTTCTTCCTCCTCCTCCTCTTCTTCATCTTCGGTTGTTGATGAAGAACTCAATTCTTCTTCCCCAGATCAACTCTCTCTTCAATCTGAATCTGACCCAGATGATTCTTCCTTCAGGTATTGTTTATATTCATTCTTTTTCTCTATATCTTCAACTCACTCTGATTCTGATGTTATATGGGTTGCGTTGTCGAATGGAATGAAAACTTTATATTATGCTGTTTAGATTTCTGTTTCTACTTGGGAGTAATATGTGGGGCATCGTTTGCGTTGTACTATGAGAACTCTGTTAGAAGCAAATTTTTCTTTAAATTTTTAGCTTGCCCCTTAGCTATTATAACCCATGCCCTTGCTCATGCTCTAGTTGATGGGTCAGATAGATTTGCCAATTTTCCATGCCATTTCTAGAAAATGGTTAAACAAACATGATGTGGCAGGAACTGTATGACCTCTAGGCTTCCATTGGTCGTACTAAATCATATTGGTGTAATTAGTTGAGAAACAAGCTGACACTGGACAAGACTTGGCTCAACTATGAAAATCACTAGTACCCCATTTTGCTCGTTCCAATTGAAGGCCATGTATTTTGGTGTGTAACTGATGTGATTTTAATGAGCCCTATAATGCATATTGCAAACTAGTTGAAAGTTTCAATTCTAAGTGTTCTTCTTACTATCGATCTGGATGTATGTTTTCAAGTCATTTTCTCTTCAGATATTATAGTAATGGGGGTCAATATTATGACTTAGAACGAGTTGTGTTTGTGTTTCATTTCTTATAAATAGAGGATGTAAGGCTTGTGGAAAGGAAGAAATTGAGAGGGGATGCAATGGTGAGGGAAGGATGCAAGGTGGAATTGCAACAGTCCCTGGTTTTGGTTGGTGGCCTATAAAGGCATACAGGCCTTGTCCTGGATTTGTAGCATCAGGTGGCAGATACAAGCGGCGTGGACAAAGCATGGACGAGGTTACATCTGGAGGAGGGAGGACCGATGCCTCTGCTAGTGTTGGTAGAAAGGACTCGTCGAGGTACAATCCTGCGATCTCTTTTTTGACTTAAATTCTTATCTTTATGTCCCTTTTGGAGTTCATACTACTGCAGTCTAACATTCTTCCTGCGTACCGAACTTTCAAAATAACCAAACCAAATGCTTGATTCCAATTCAGTGTACTTGCTATAAATGATTGTTTGGAATGACTTTTCAAGAATTTATGGTTTCTTGTTATGACTAGGAACTCTTAGAAAAGTTATTTGACAATTGCTACGGTATAACTAGTCTGTATACTTTAGGATAGATGACTCAAATTTATGTCCATTGTTTATTAGCAGACATGCAAATTTTTAAATCTATGTCAAATGGTTGTAAGTTATTACGGGACAATTGTGCGCTTGCTGACCCTCCGTTCTATTGCTCTTTGTATAACCTTAATGTACATTGAGTTTGTCTCTCTATTTTTCAATATTAATAATAGTGAGACTCATATCGTTTTCAAAAAAATAAGAAAAAAGTTATTACGAGGCAACCACATTGGATAGTGTTAGAATTAGTGGGCTTGTTGTATGTAGAAAGCCCAAATGTTTTTTAGTCTTTTATGTTGCCCTAATTATCTTTCATTATTTTAATAGGCTTCTATTGCCTATAAATTAATTTTATAATGCTCCCCTATATCATTAATTTTATAAGTAAAATTATAAGAAAGATTTGCACTGTTGTTTTTCTCCCTGAACTTTCCACATAAAACTTGTGTTTGTTCTTCGTCTCTATTTTCAATATGGTATCAAAGCATGGTATTGACCGAACGCTAGACATCAAAACTCTTTGGAAACCAAACAGAGGAGACAGCTGCCAGTATCAGTACCGCTGTCCCCACCGCCACCATCGTTGATGCTCGAATCAGTGCGCCATGGATGAGTGGTTTCGATGCCTTCAGACAACGCCAGCCAACATGATAGTCACCCTTTACGTCGTCCACGCCTCCACGCGCCGCCGTCGGGGACCAACCCATCCAGTTTAGATCACGTTGGCCAATCCTTCTCTACCACCCTTATCTTCATCTGCGACCTATAATGTCCCCCACGTGCCGCTCCATGTTCTGCCACCTAATTCCGTCAGGTCCAACCACCACTGCTTATGTAGTCAAATCTTCAAATTTGTATGCGCCGCCACCCACTCAACATTCAAGGTTGATGAATCTTTGGCACATTCTGACCAAAATTCTTTTTAGGTATATCTCACCAGCAACTGGAAGAGCTTCGATAGTAGATTGCAGCAATTGAGGCTACCTTAGGGGTGGCATCCGACACTTTTGGTCATGGCCTTCATACACCTTTACCGGTGTATTATGAGAATCCGTTAACCTTGTTCCCCACTTTATCCTCTTCGTATACAAATAATACAGTAACAAACTCTACAAAATATTTTTCAGAGAAAAAATTAAACGACAATAAATATTTCTCATGGTCTTAGTCAGTGAAAATGGTCCTTGAAGGATGACATAAATTTGGTTTTCTGACAAGGTAAGTACCACATCCTCCACTAGGAGATCCATAGGAATAGTATTGGAAGGGAGAGAACTCTCTTCTTCGATCCACATTGATCAAATAGTATAGAGCCATAGATCAGCAAACCCTTACTTTACGCTGCAATTGCTAAGGACATTTGGGGCACAACCTAGAAACTATATTCCAAATGTTAGAATGCCTCTCGCTTATACACACTACGAAAACAAGTTCATGAGTGCACGCAAGGAACTATGGATGTCACATCCTTTTTTAACAAGCTCTCTCTTATTTGGCAGGAAATGGACCTATGCAGAGAACTAATTTGGAGCAATGGTGTGCAGTCCTTTAGAATTGAAGAGATTGACAGGATTTATGCCTTTCTTGTTGGTCTTAAGTTTGATGTAGTTCGTAGGCGTATACTGGACCAGAGACCGATTCCCTCCTTGATGGAGGTTTGTTATGAAATCCGCCTTAAGGGGAATCGTACAAGTGCTATAAATATTTCAGCAACTCCTGTTATTGACTTAGCTGCTTTTAGTGCGAGGTCCTCTACTAGTGGCAGTGACAAGAACAATGGAAATTCAATTTCTGTCTATTAGCAATGCAAGAAACAATAGCCTACCCAGGTGCAATGTTGGGAGTTACATGGTCGTCCCCCAAGAGGTTAGAAATGCTCTCCTAGTGACAAACAAAGCATTGGGCATGCGTATGTGAGTGAGCCTGCTAGACCTTCTCAACCACCTGATCCACACATGGAAACCAAACCAATCTTAGTCCCACTACTCTAGGCACCATTGTCCAATCAGGTATACCTCAGTCCTTTGGTCTTATTAGTGTTGATGAGAAAAACCTTTGAATTCTGGATTCCGGTGTCGTAGATCATTTTAACTAATTCTTCTGAACATTTTGTGTCCTATATTCCATGTGTTGGTAACAAAACAATCAGAATTGCAAATGGCTCCTTAGCTTCCATTGCTGAAAAGGGAAAGATTTCTCTCTATGCAGGGCTCTCCCTACATAATGTTTTGCATGTGCCCAAAATTTCTTATAATTTGCTACCTGTAAGCAAAATTACTCATGAGTTAAACTGAGGAGCATTCTTACCTGATCCTATTTCTTTTCAAAACTTGAGCTCGAAGAGGATGATTGAGACTGCCGAGCATAGTAGGGGACTCTACCTTCTTGATGATGGCGCCTCTTCTAGTAGCACTTCTAGGACTAGTCTTTTGTCTTCCTATTTTACTACTTTTGAACAAGAGTGTATGTTATGGCATTTTCATTTAGGCCACCCTAATTTTCAATATATGAAACATTTATTTTCTCATCTTTTCTTTAAACTTGATGTGTCTACCTTATCTTGTGATGTATGTATTCGGACTAAACAATGTTGGGTTTCTTTTCCTTCACAACCATACAAACCAACCTACCATTTCACACTTGTTCATAGTGATGTCTGGGGACCATCCAAGATAACTATCTTATCTGGGAAATGGTGGTTTGTAACCTTTATTGATGATCATACCTGTCTTACCTGGGTCTTTTTCGTCTTCGACAAATCATAGGTTACCTCCGTCTTCAAGGACTTCATCACACCATAGAAACGCAGTTCAATGCAGTGATTGCTATTCTACAAAGTAACAATGGTCGTGAGTTCCAAAACCACACCCTCAATGAGTTTTTGTTCTCCAGAGGGATTGCCCACCAAAGTTCCTATGCCTACACGTCCGAACAAAATGGGGTAGTCGAGCACAAAAGCTGTCACCTTTTGGAGTAGCTCATTCTCTTATGTTGTCTATTTCCCTTCCTATATCTGGGGCGATGTCGTTCTCACTACCACCCATCTTATCAATCGGATGCCTTTTCATGTCCTACTTTTTCAGACCCCCTTGCCATGTCTTAAAGAGTCATATCCCTCTACCCACCTCATTTCTGATGTTCCTCTTTAGGTTTTTGGGTGCACAATCTATGTTCATAACCATGGTCCTAACCCAAATAAGTTTACCCCTCGGACCTCGGGCTCATGCATGTGTTTTTGTTGGTTACTCTCTGCACCAATGAGGCTGTAAATGCTTTCATCTATCTTCTTGTAAGTACTTTGTCTCCATGGATGTCACCTTTCTTAAGGATCGTCCTTTCTTTTCCGTTAGCCTACTTCAGAGTGAGAGTGAGAATGAGGAGTCTAATTGGGTAATTTCCTTAGAGTGAGAATGAAGATGGGGGATGAGTTTGAAATTAAAGACTTTGGGAATATGAAATACTTTCTTAGAATGGAAATTGTCAGATCTAGAGAGGGCATCTCTATATCCTAGAGGAAATACACCATTGATTGGTCAACTGAGACAAGTATGTTAGGATGTTGTCCCGCCAATACACCTATTGAATTCAATGCCAAACTCAGGGATACAGGTGACAAAGTTTTGATTGGCAAAGAGAAACTTAGCGCCTAGTGGGAAAACTTGTTTATTTATCTCACACTAGGCTTGACATCTCACATACTGTGAGTACTGTTAGTCAGTTCATGTAGACTACTTGAATAACACGGAGCCAGTAAACAGAACTTTGAAGTATTTAAAAGTAACTTTTGGTAAAGGGTTGAGATTCAGGAAAACTGACACAAGGTGTATTAAGGCCTATACAGATTATGATTAGGCAGAGTCTATTGTTGATAGAAAATCTACCTCTGGGTACTGTATTTTTGTGTGGGACAATCTCGTTACTTGGAGAAGTAAGAAGGAAGGGGTTGTTGCTAGGATCAGTGCTAAAGTTGAGTAAAGGGCCATGAGTTTGGGAATTTGTAAGGACATTTGGCTCTAGAAGGTGTTATATGATCTTCATCAGAACAATGAGATGCCTATGAAACTTTTCTGCGATAATAAGGCAGCTATTGGAATTACAAATAGCCTGATCTAACATGACATAACTAAACATGTGGAGATTGATAAACACTTTATCAAAGAGAAATTGGATAGTGGTAGCATTTACATTCCTTACACACCTTCAAGCCAACTAATTGATGATATTCTCACAAAAGAGTTTCTCAGACAGAGCTTTGAGTCTTGTGTTGAGTGGGGTCTTTTTGGCATTGATAACCCAACTTGGGGCTTTGTTGTAGGTTGAAAGCTCAAAGATTTTCTTAGTCTTTTATGTTTCCCTATTTATCTTTCATACTTTTAATTAAGCTTCTATTGCCTATAAATTAATGCTCCCCTATACCATTAGTTTTATAAGAAAATAATAAGAAAGATTTGCACTTGTGGTTTTTTCTCTTTGAACTGGGTTTTCATGTAAAACTTGTATTTGTTGTTCGTCTCTACTTTCAATCAATAGTTTTTCAAAGCTTTGGGCAATCATGTGTATTAAAGTAGTATAGGATAGCCATGGTCCTTGTGCAATCAATTTCTGAGTTATCATTTTGTTTCATTTTGATCTGTTTATTCATACCAGCCTGATAGTCAGAGAAAGTTTCTGTTAGGATCAGCCATTTAAAAAAAGGGTTCGTGAGAAATGATGCAGTTTGCATAATGTGACTTCTTGTTATTCATTGTGGTTTAGGATTTTCCCAGTTGTTTTTCCATGAATTTCCTTCATATTTAACTTTGAGTTTCTAATTTTTCAATGATGCTAATTTATCCATTTTGCACAACGCTCTTTCGTCCAGCAAGAAATAGTCAGTTAAGGGGTAACTTAGACAGGAAGGAAATGAAGAATGGGATGTCAGAATTGTTTATATGGAAAAAAGATACCAAAGGTGAAAGGGGTGATTTTTGAAGAACATGCCAAAATATTTTCTCATGGTGAATTTGATTGAAATTTGGTTAGATTCTCATTTCTTTAGGCTTCTGTAATAATATCAACAAGCTTGTATTGGGAGGTTATATTTAAATGGAAAATTTTCAAGTTTAATGCTTTGTTTGAGGCTTATCAAGATTCATTCTTTGCAGAACATTGTTTCTTTTCCAGTTGCATCTGAGATGCTATGTTTGTTCTTTCATGAATGCTTCCAATCCCAAGAACATTTAACAATAGCAATTTGGTTTCAAATCATTGGAAATTAGAAGTTCCTTTGAAGCTGATACCCTTTGGAAAATGAAATCAATGTTTAGAAAGCAGAAGGTAACCTAATAAATTATCTTCCTACTATGGGTCTACACGGTTGGATGGGGTTGGCTTGGGGTTTTATTAGACAGATTGAAAGTGTTGGTTAAGTTGGCTACTCAAAAGACCTCGAACAATATTTCCAACCCTTATATACAAATACAACACATGATTAATTTCTCAAAAGTTAAATACAAAAGGTTCCTAATATCTATTACAAGGTTAGTAATCCTAAAAGTAAAACATTGAAAATTCAAACTTCAAATTAAACTCTTGCGGTTTGGGGCGAAAACTATGTAAGACTATAATAACTATTTCTAGTTATTGTAAATGCTAAAATGCTATTTAAATATATTTAATTAACTACAATAGACACTATTTCAAAATCTCTCACTTACCACAATATTTACTATTTGATACAATTTTGACAATTATCATATTTTAAAATAATTTACACCGATTGCATACTATTATAATTCAAATTAAATTAATCTATACACCCCAAACACAAACTGAACTTATAGTATATGAATAAACTTGTTAGATGATATGTAAGTATACAATAGTAAACCTTTTTATTTTATTTTATGTTAAAAAAGCATGAGTCGTAACTTTAGTATGTGATTGATGATTACCACTCTTCATGTGACAATTTTTGTTGACCAAAATTTGAGAGGTTCAAATTCACATTAATCTCATTAAAAGTAACAATTTAATATTTGAAAAGATTCGTAACAATTTAATTTTTATACTTTTGAAATTAAAATATATCGGTCTTTAAACTTGAATATATAACAATTTAATTATTTAATTTTAAACTTTGAAACAATTTAATTCCTATTATTATAATCTCACAAAACTAAGTGTTAATTTTACTATGCATTACCTTGGAGTTTATAAACAAGTTGCATAGTTTTGCTGACGAGAATTATCCAAAAAGAACACTATGAAGAAGGTAAATGACTAAAATTGAGAGTTAGAAGGTGTAAGTTTAAGAATATAGATTAATAAATTCATTTAGAGCAACAAATGGGTGTTATATAAGTGATTTGGCATATGAGATATGAATTATACGTACCAAAATTAAGCATTCGTATATCAAATTTATTCATCAATAATTCCTCAAGCATTTCTTCAAAATCAACAACTCATAATACTGATTTTTATTTATTTATTTGACCGAACCGGAAGGCGGAACGTAAAATAGAAAGATAGAGGAAAGCAGAGGTGAGCTCAGCCCACAGGGCCATACTCGAAGTCGAACCAAAGACTTTCCCTAACATTTCATTCTCTTTTGATTTTGCACCTCACTTCACTCTCTTCACTCTCTTCACTACAAATCCACGCAGAAGTATTCGAAGAATTCGGCTATGGATTCCCAACTCCAACGCAGAATTGAGGAAGCTGTCCGCGCAATTCTCGAATCTTCCGACATGGACGAAATGACCGAGTCCAAAATTCGAGCCCTTGCCTCTAAGGACCTCCATCTCGACCTCTCTAAATCCCCTTACAAGTCTCTCGTTCGCACCGTTGTCGAATCATTTCTCCAAGAACGTTCTGAACAACACCCTGAAGACCAACCCGAGGATGCCTCTGCTGCTAAGGAGAAGGAGTACGACGACGACGGCGATCTCATTGTTTGTTGGGTTTGTGTTTTTTTTTCTTTTTTTCTTTTCTGCCTCTTCTCGTTTCCAGTAGCTTGCGATTTCAATTTCTTTTTGCTATTATGTTTGTGGTGAAATTTGAAACTTTGGTGTTATTTGGCTCAGTTATCAAGCAAGAGGAAGGTGACGATTCAGGATTTTAGAGGGAAGACTCTGGTTTCGATTAGGGAGTTTTATAGAAAGGATGGGAAAGACCTCCCTACGGCTAAAGGTGATTCACCAAATGCCATTTGCTTGTGTTTATGGATTTTTGTGAGTTAATATATTACTTACAGAGATTGCAAATTAGGCGAAACTCCTGTCAATTGTTTGCTTCTTGTTTGATATTGTGAATATTTTGAACATTTTTCCATTCCTTAACCGTACTGATTCGATGGAAGTAGAAAAAGTGGTACCAAATGGACTGTTTCTTAGAACATGTTGGTCAATTATAAGTAAAGACAACACAACTATTGGACCAATGACATGGGAAAAAATAAAAGGATAATTTTCGTTGGTTGAAGTTGAATGAGCACCAAGGGCCACACATTTGATTTATGACATCTCTGATTCAAGTTGTTGTGTGAAACTTGTATGGGTTTGATTTGAATAAAGCAAGGAAACGGGGATGGTGTTTGTAAACCCATTTCTTGTTTATCTCTTTTCTTATGAACTTGTCGGATCTTTGATTAAACTTATATAATTCCTTCTCTCTGTTTTGGAAATTAAAAATGGCTTGTTATTTCAGGCTAATAGCACTGCTCTTATTTTTGTTTTGCCTCAGGAATAAGCTTGACTGAAGAACAATGGTCTGTCTTTAAGAAGAATGTACCTGCCATAGAAAAAGCTATTAAGAATATGCAATCACAAATAATGTGAAGTAAGCAGTCACCTGGTGGTTGATTGGTTTGAAGCCATGATGCTGTGTATCTATGGAAGCCACGTTTATCACAATGAAAGGTGGTAGGGGTTTTAGTTTTGGAACTGCTGCAGTTTTTTGGTTGCAGAATATTTTGATATTTTGGTACTTCTGTTTTGAGCCTAGATCGCCAACACAAAAAAATTCAAGGTACCTGTGTATTTTCATGGCATCAAGGTGGATAACTATGGTACATATTCTCGACCACCAGAGCTGATAATTATGAATGATCTCTTATCTAATCTTTTGTTGCTAAAAAACGAATGACATGAATTTAAATGTGTGCGATCTGAGCCATGTCATTGAAGGTTGAATATCTTTGAAATTTTATATTGAACTGATTCAATTTTAGGAGACTGATGTTAGGCTGTGACTCTATAGACATATAGGTAGGCATTAATTAGTCTTCAGAAGCTCTTTGTGAATTGTGCTTGTGCAGGTTTGTTTTTGGGAATTATTGTTGTGCTCAAAATCCATTCGGCTCGCTGCATTCTGCATAATCCCTTTAGGTGTAGGGTGATGATTCATTTATGTTGTTTTCTATTTGTTTTCAGCATTATTTTTAGGTTTTTATTAGATGTTTAGTCGTTTTAACTTTCAAAATGTATTAGGTTAGTGGCTTTTGATTTCATGTATTAGTAAGTTTCTTAATTTTAAAAAGTCTCTAATAGTTCCTTGAGTTTTCAATGTTGTCTCCAATAGCCAATAGGTATCTAAATTTTCAACTTTCTGTCTAACTGATATGTGCCCTATTCAACATGTTTTTAAAACTTAAGAATGCACAAGATACGAAACTAAAAATTTAGGATTCCATTCCATTAGTTACAAGGTTAACTTTTATAAAAATAAACAAAAAATAAAAGAGGACGAAGGTGTTAGGGACCACTAGATACAATACTGAGTTTTGGGACTTGTTAAATATTCTTGATATTAGGCTTATTAGCTACAAAATCACAACTTCAATAATCTATCAGATGCCTTTTAGAGTTCAAGGTGGTTTTGAATTTTCTTCTTTTTCTTCTTCTTCTTCTTTGCATTGGTTTTTTAGAAACTATAAGTGTAATTTAGCCGAATTTGTGTCCAACCTTTTGCTTGGATTCTGAAAATGCTACTTCTGGCTTTCTTATGGTGAGTGGTTACTCGCAAACTTGTCAGCTTTGTTGATTTTGTTTCTTGTCTCTGGCTTTTTGCTGTAAGTACTTTTTTCCCCTTTCCTGTTGTAAGGATAGTCTGATTCTTCTGGGATAACAACAAAAGGGATTATCTTTTCACACTTTATTTTTATCCTCATGAGGTTTTTTTTCTTTCTTTTTTTGTTGAAAACAACATTAATATTGTCTAGATTCCTCACATCTCTCGTGAGGAGGAATAAATCTGTTTATGACATCGAAATTTCGGCCTCCTTTCCAAGGTGTTCTTTACATGGAAATAATTTCTAGATACTAGATAGTGCTGTTCCCTCCTTGGTTAGGGTTTTTAGGTGTGGTAGTTGTGTGGTGTCTTTTGTTTGCTTGAACAAAAGCAATTGAGATGTTTTCCTTTCTTATTGTACTAAAAGGAAATGGTTATATGTATATATATATATATTGTTGCTTAGTAGGAGATCAATTCTTCAAGTACTTGTCATGGTCTCAAGTTTTTCCTATTTTTTCTTAACATGAGAACAAAGAAAATTGCCCCACCTTTTTTCCTCACAACATTATTGTTACTACAACATCACTCCTTACATAATTTGGAGAGGAAAAATCCCATATGGATCTTTCCTCTTTCAATTATCCAATACCTTCCTAAGTTCTTTGATTTAAGGTTTTTGCCATAGAAAAAAAAAAAGACATTCTTTCTTGTTTGTTTTAGTGGCTATACTTTGATCATCTACTAAACTTTAAAAACAAAAATAAGTTCTTATTTTTTAAATAAAGTTAACACAAGAATCAAATACGGTCATAGGTAATTAAAATTATAGATCCGTAACCAAGTTCTTGGTGGCTAGAACGTTTGAATTCCATTATTACTCTCTGTTTCAAAGTGTGGTTGGTAAGTAGTCTCTATGTCCTATGATGTATTTGGAGATTGAGCTTCAAACATGTTCGAACTTTGCATCTGTGTTACGGGTGATGTTCATTGCAAGCAATTAATAAATAAAATAATTAAAGATCTTAAGTTGTGTTATCAATGTCATGTTTATATGAACATATACTGAAAAATGTAATTTTAAAACTTATGTCAGAGTAGTTATTTAGTTTGAGTGATGATATGGGTGAAAGTAATTTTAAAATAAGATAATGTATCTTTATGTTCAAAATTATTTCAAATCATGCTTCTATTCAAGTTGGCTAAAATGAAGTCCATTAAATTTTAATGTTATGTATTCATGGTAACCACAAAGAATAACACGCAAATTTACGTGAAAACCTAGTACATGGAGAAAAGTCACAGTGTAGAGTTTTGTTATATCACAAAAAGTACAAAAGGGGAAGATTAATAGGCAAGAGGAGCTTAAGATAAATAATAATAATTATTATTATTTTTATTATGGTAACAAACAAATACAAAGGAATTCTTGGGCTTTCAACACACAACAAGCCCACTAATTTTAATATTGCCCTTGAAGTTGGAAAGTTAATGTCAATAAGACCCAACTTGCTAATGCAAGAATCAAAACTCTATCTAAAAAGCTTCTTAGTGAGGATTTCAACAATCTATTGGTTTGAGGGAATGTAAGGAATCTAAATGCTACCATTATTCAGTCTTCATTTAATAAAGTGTCATCTTCACATGTTTGGTTTTATCATGTTGAATCTGGTTGTTAGTGATGATAATAGCAATCTTATTATTGCATAATAATACTATAGGCACTTCATAGTCCTAGTGAATATCAGATAACACTTTATGGAGCCAGATTTCCTCACAAATTCTCAAATCCATAGCCTTGTACTCAATTTCAGCATTGCTTCTGGTCACAACCCTTTGCTTCTTACTCCTCCAAGTAACAAGATTGTCCCACACAAAAGTAAAATATCAGAGGTGGATTTTCTATCAACTATAAACCCAACCTAGTCAAAATTGTATAGACCTCAATACACCTTTATGTCATCTTCCTGTACAACAACTCTTTATCATGAGTAGTTTCCAAATACCTTATAATTCTGTTTACTGTCTCCATGTGTTCTTCATAAGGAGCATGCATGAACTGATTAACGGTATTTACAACATAAGAAATATCAGGTCTGGTGTGAGATAAGTAGAGCAACTTTTCCACTGGTCGCTGATATTTTTATTTATCAACTAATTTCCAATTTAGCATTGAACGCAATAGGTGTATCAACAAGTTGACATCCCATCATACATGTTTCATTTCAACAAATCAAGGATGTATTTTTTCTGAGATATAGAGATGTCTTCTTTAGATCAAGCTTCCTTGATCTAAGGATGTATTTTAGATTCTCCAAGTTTTTAATCTCAAACCCATCTCACATCTTCTTTTTAAGTTGGATGATTTTAACAGTATTATCTCCAAATAGCATAATGTCATCAACATAGACAATCAACACAATAATTTTCCTAGCTTTTGAGACTTTCATGAACAGAGTGTGATCAGAGTGTCCTAGACTATATCCTTAAGACTTGACAATTAGTGACTGTTTCAACCATACAAGGATTTTTGAAGCCTTCAAACATGATGGCCAAACTAGGCTTCAAAGGCTAGAGGAGGTCTAATATACACTTCCTCTTCTAAGTCTCCATTTAAGAACGCATTCTTAACATCTACTTGATATATGGGCCAATCTTTATTCACAACAGACGGTAGGACCTTAATAGTTTTTAACTTTGCAACAAGAGAATAAGTCCCAGAGTAGTCAAACTCATAAGTCTAAGTGAACATTTTTGCAACTAATTTGGTCTTGTGATTATCTATAGTTCTATATGCTTTGTACTTGAAAGTAAACTCCTATATACATCCCATAATTTTATGCCCCTTATGGAGTGCATAAAGCTCCCAAGTCTTGTTTTTTTCAAGAGCTCTCATCTCTTTCATGACTACAGTTTTTCACTTAGGAAACTCTAATGCAATGTGGATATTCTTATATAGGTATCATGGTGGAGTCAAGACTGGTTGTAAAAGGCTATGAAGTATGGTGATAAATTCTATTAGTGGCATAGTTACAAATGGAGTGCTTCATGCAGGACCTAGTACCCTCCCTTAGTGCAATAGATATGTCAAGAAATGGATCATACTCATCAAGGTTACCTAAATGATCCAATTTAGCCTCATCACCTACCATATTTGCCATAACCTCAATCTCATCGACGTTGCCTTTTTCACTCATATCTTCAGAAATAGCTATCAGACCTATCATTCATATCCATTTTATTGTCAACATATGAATCACTAGAATTAGTCATATACCTTGATTTCGTGATGGTCGAAATCTTGGATGAGAGTCGGTTGAGCAATAGGGGACCCAACTTCCTTTATGAGATTCCTTCTATAGTAGGTTGTCCAAGGAAATTGGTTTGTAGGTAAGACTATGTTATGAGGATTGAGATCAGGTAAGGGTAAGGTAACAAGAGTAGGACGAGTAAACTCTAAGGGAATCACCCAATTAAGTTCTTCACTCACACTCTCCTCCTGAAGCAGACCAGTAGAAAAGAAAGGACGATCCTCAAGAAATGTGGCATCCATAGAGATAAAGTACTTATGAAAAATATGATGGGAACATTTATATCCCTATTGAAAAATATGATCCACGGTTGGGCCCAAGGGGTGAACTTGATCTAGTTAAGGACATGGCTATGAAAGTAGGTTGTGCGTCCGAATACCCGAAAGGAAACATCATTCTGGATAAGACTCCTTGAGACATTCTAAAGAGGTCTGGAGATCGAGGACACGAGAAGGCATCCAATTGATAACATGAGCTACATTAAGAACCGCATCTTTCCACAGATAGAAAAGGAAATGAAGTAGACAACATAAAGAAATGAGCTACTGCTAGAAGATGAGGATTTTTTTCTTTCAACAACCTCATTTTGCTGGGTGGGTGTAACCATATGAGCTTTGGTGAACAATATATCCCCTTGGAGGACAAAAACTTATTAAGGGAATGGTTTTGAAACTCACAACCATCGTCACTTCGTAGAATTACAATTTTTGTATTGAACTGTGTTTTTTTGGTGTAATAGAAATTTTGAAATATTGAAGTGACCTAAGACTTGTTGGAGATGAGGAAACCCCAGGTAAGGCAAATATGGTCATAAATGAAAGTCATAAACCATCGTTTTCTAGATGCGGTAGTAATCTTGGACAACTCCGAAACATCACTATGGATAAGAGTGAAAGGTTGGGTTTGTTTGTATGGTTTTGAGGAAAATCGATATTGTTTAGCCTGAATATACACATCACAAGATAAGATAAAAACATCAACATGAGAGAAAAGATGGGAAAATAGATGTTTCATATATTGAAAACTTGGGTGGACCAAACGGAAATGGCACAACATATAATCTTTTTCAGAATTAGTAAAGTACGAAGATTAAAAAAAAAAAAACAGTCATAAAAGTGCTACTAGCGAAAGTATCACGTTAAGGATGTAGAGTCTCGTATTGTGCCAAGCAGTGCCAATCATTCTCCTCAAGCTCAATTACTAAAAAGAAACAAAATTAGGTAAGAAAATTGATTTACAATTCAGCTCACGAGTGATCTTGCTTATATACACCAAACTATAAGAAATTGTGGACACATGCAGCACATTATGTAAGGAGGGTAGTCTTTCAAAGGGAAAATTTTGCCCCTTTCCAACAATGGGGGCCAAGGAGCTATCTACAATTCTAATTCTTTTTACTACTGGCACACGAAAAATAAAAGATGAAGTTTTCAGGTGATCTGTAACACCTTAATCTAGAATCCAGTGGTTCTTTCTATCAACACTAACAAGACTGAGGAACTGAGGCATACCTGACTGGACAATAGCTCCTAGTGTGGTCAGATTAGAATCGTTCTAGTTTCCATTGTGACCAAATGCATAAGAAGATATAGTAGACTCACTTACACAAGCTCACTCTATATTTTGTTTGTCGTTCAGAGAATGTTTCTTACCTCTCGTGGGACGACAATGTAATTTTCAACATTATTCCTTGGTGTGCCACTATTTCTTGCAATGCTTACAGATAGAGACCCGTTTTCCGTTGTTCTTTTCACTTTCATAAGTAGAGGATCTCACACTGAAGGTAACAGAATCAGTGGCAGGAGATCAGAATACTCATAGCACTTGTACAATCGGACTTTAGAACAGACCTCCATCAAGGAAGGAAAATGTCTCGGGTCTAGTATGTGCCCACAAACTATATCAAACTTCGAATTAAGGACAACAAGACCCATATATTTATATTCTATCAACCTATTCAATTCTAGAGTACTTCACACCATCATTAAGGTAGTTCTAAACAATTTCTCTACAAAGATCTATTTCCTACCAAATGAGAGAAAGTTTGTTAAAATAAGATGTTATATCCAAAGGCCTATTTGCAATATTCTTGGACCTACTTTCACAATGTGTAGGAGCAAGAGGCATTCTGGCGCTTTGAATATAATTTCTTAATGGTCTCCCAAATAACCTTAGTATAGTTGCAACATACAGCAAGGGCTTGCCAATTTGTGGCTCTATATTGTTTATTAACATGACTTGAATTAGAGAATCATCCCCTTTCTAGTACCATTTCTGGGGATCTTTTAGGTAAGGGGGTGGTATTTCTATCCTATCAGAAAATCAAACTTGTGACGCCCCTCAAAAATCATTTTAACAGATTGGGACCATAAGAAATAGTTCTGGCCATTCAGTTTTTTCCATGTAAAAAGCCATGTGGACTGTGGCACTGAATTAAACATATAAGTAGAAGACAAAGTAGGGAACAAGGTTGTCGGATTCTCAAAATACATCTGTAAGGTTGTATGAAGACCAGAACTAAGAGTGTTGGACGAACTCTTTAACGTTGCCTCAACCACCACGATTTGTTGTTGAAGCATGTCTAGTTGTTGTTGGGTGGTATCCTAAGAGATATTTTGTATATGAGGCTTGGACTGAACTGAGGATTCACCAACCTCAAATGATGATTGGGCATGAGAGTTACCCACACCAGATTGACAATTGAATTTAATTTCCAATGAGGTGTACTGTTTGGTCGGGTTGTGGTATAAAGCATGGTTTTGGTTTGTGGCTGGCTAGTTTTCAGTGAGATAATTTGTGGCTGGAATGGTTGAATGTACTAAGGTTTGCAACTGGTTGGTTGTAAGGTGTACTAGGATTTGCAGCTGGGCAACAAAAATGTATAGCTGAAGAAGGGTTGGGTGTGGCTTAAAAGAACTCTTGAACTTTCAACACACAACAAGTCCACTTATTGTTAACATCACATTTTTATAGGATAAAATTAAATGGTGAAATGGAAATTTGGACGTGACATAACTAGCTCTTAGCATTATTATATCTTTGTCACTAAAAGTTAAAATTTTAATCTTTAAACAAAAAAATTATAGCATGTTGATAGAAACAATATGTCGTTCTTTCTACAACGAGACAAATATAGACTTAAAAGTAACATGTAATAGAATGAAAATTCATGAACCTAAAGTAAACACACAAATTTGAGTTTGTCATTTTATATATGCTGTTAAAATTAATAAAAGCATATTAAGAAATTGGAT
Source organism: Cucumis sativus (assembly GCF_000004075.3). NCBI lineage: Eukaryota > Viridiplantae > Streptophyta > Magnoliopsida > Cucurbitales > Cucurbitaceae > Cucumis > Cucumis sativus. The sequence goes on from NC_026658.2 coordinate 4,536,074, forward strand.
GAAACTTGAATGCATTGAACCTATATATGAAAAAGGGTTTGATAAAAGATAGTGTTAATTAAATATTTAATGTATTGGAAAAGGAATCAATCAAACGTGAGATTCAACATAATTTGTCTTATCAAATACTGCCTCTCAATTCTCTTAATACTCTCATTATTTTACCTTATCTTTTCTTTTCATCATTATATCATTATTTTTTCCCCCTCAAATATTGCTGTTTTTTGTCCTACACTACAATTTTCTCGTCCCTCCAACGGTCTAAATTCACATGTGAATCTCTTCCTCTCTCTCTCTCTCTCTCTACATTTTGAAATCAATAACACTCTAATATCACTTTTTCTCATCTCCCCCATCTTTCTTTCAATTTCCTTTTCGCATTTTAATTCATATATGAATTCTAATTAATTCTATCAATTTAAAAATGTTGATATTAGTTGCTTATACTTTATTATTTTCACACGAACTGTAAACTTTAGTTATTTTTTATTTTTGTTTTGGAGTAATGAATAAAATCCGGTAAAGTAGTGGTTAAGTGTTGTTGGGATTATTAATGGACTAATATATCAGATTTGAATCACTTTTTTAGAGAATGAGAGAGATTTTTGTTGTCATCCTTTTTTATTTTTTGCTTTACTCTCAAATTCAAATGGGGTATGATATGGTAATAAAGTTGGGGCTTTTTGAAAACATTATTATTATTTTGTTTTTAGAAAAGTAAAAAAGATTAAATGCCAACCCCTCAAGTACAAAGGGAATCAAAATATTATTAAAAATGTTACATGACGTCAAAAGGATAAAATTATACCAATTTAATATGAAACTTTTTATTTTTTAAAAAAACAATACCATCTTTTGTTTCTTTTCACAAAAATGTAATTTTCTTCCCATTTTAAGATATTGTAAAAAAAAATATTTATTCACACATCAACTTTAGTTTTTCTTTTCTTTTCTTTCTTTTTCAAATTTTGCACAAAAACTAGTTAGATTCTTTTCATTATATTTCTATAATACCTTTAATATATCTATAAACATGTGCAAAGTGAATTGACATTTTTAAATTTTATTAAAGTATAAAAAGATTCATAAAACGCACAAATAACTAATATAGATAAATCTGTGATCAAATACACTGTTATGAATAACTCATAAGTAGATGGAGTAGATTTAGAGTTTTCACCTTTCAAAAGTTCAAATAAAAATTGAAATTTAAAATTATATGATAATAAATTTGAACGATGTGGTGTTTCAAAATTTTGCTTAGATTGTGACCATAGAACTATATAATATCTCAATTTTTATACAAAATTATAAAAGATGTTTACTTCCAAAATTTTATGAGTAACTTTGAAAGAATGGCAAATTTTCAGGAGTATTTTTATCCTTTAAAAAACTGACATTTTAATTTGTTTTTAAAAAAATGGTTATTAAAATTTAAAAAACAAAGTTCAAATTTTCACTATATATATAAAGAAAAGCCACTGATGAGCTCCGCCATTAACGAGGTGGAAGAAAAAGCTTTGAAAATCGCAATGGGAAACTGTTCTCTCAAAGGAATGGCGGTGGATTGCGAGAAGCCCATCAGAATCTTAACGGATTCCGGCCATATAATCAACTTCCACGGCCCTAAACAAGTTCATCAAATCCTCAACAACTATCCTCCCGGTATCTATGGCGTTTTCCGGCGACCCAATCTATCTTCTCCCTTACCCGTCTCCGAGCCCCTTGACGCCGGAAAATCCTACTTTCTTCTCCCGCTTTCCCAATCCACTAACGACGGAGAGTCACCGCTGCCGGTGCCGCCGCCGTCGAAGGATGTGGGAAGTGAGTCGGGTCTGGAAGTGCTCCCGGCGGGTGGCAACGGCGTTTGGAGGGTGAAATTGGTGATCGATACGAAGCAGTTGGGGGAAATTTTGGCGGAGGAAGGGAATACGGAGGCGTTGATTGAGAGGATGAGAGCAGCAGCGGCGACGGCGGCGGTGCAAAGTCCACGGCGGGGGAAGATCGGAGGGTGGAAGCCGATGTGGGGGAATTGGTTCAAATTTTTTCCAATTGATGTTGGAAATAGTAATAAAGCACAAATGAAAGTATTTAATTATTGAAATGGGTGTTCATATTCAACATAAACCCTAAGTATTTTCTTTCTAATTTGATTATTAGGAGAAAGTTTGTGTAAAATGTAATTTTTGAGCTTGTTTGGTTGTATATAAGCTTGTATGTAAGGTGTGAGTTTTTAGGGCTCTCTTAATAGAGTTATAAAGTTATTATTATGTTGTGCTCTCAATTTTTTTATTTAATTGAAGACTTTGTGAAAATATACAAAAGGGTAAATTAATACCAGGGCCCTACCGGGTTCGAACCGGTGACCTCTTGATCTGCAGTCAAATGCTCTACCACTGAGCTAAGGACCCATTTGTTGATTGTAAAGCATCACAAAATATATTTATTAATAACATTAAAACACATTGGATTCTTTTGTAGACTCATTCAAATTTACTTTTGAGTAATTATTTTTATCTTTCCTTCTTTGTTTACTTTTTACATTCAAGGACTAACTTCTTATAATTCTAAACACTTAAAAAGAGGAACTTATCAACTCCGATATCGAATAATTCAAGTTGGTGGGCTAAAGGGACTTTCATTTGTTGCCTTTCTCTTTCACAAAAGAGGGAAAGAGAGAGGGCCTTTTCCAATGGGCATATATTATGACTTGTGGCTGTGGGCCTTTTCTCATGGTCCAATCAAATTCCATTAACATTATATAGCAAAATCACTGCTTGTACTTAAAAATAAGGTTAGAATGGAGAGTTTGAATTATAAGGAAAAATGTAATGTACTTTGAGCTACTAAAACCTAACCTCTCAACTTATGCCAACATGTAACAAAGTTTTCCAAAAATTTCACTGTAGTTTTTTGAAATTCTTTAAAATTGAGGCTTCAGTTCCTTTTTATTTTTTTTTTAATACAGCAAACATTTGAGATGCGACTAAAAGTTAAACCTTTTTAAATTCTAAAAAAAAAAAAAGAACAACCAATTATGGCTATGTTAAATTTACTATAACAATTCAACTTTTGTATACTCCATTTAGACTTAGCTTTTGAGTGATTTTGAAATCCACTGTATTTATAAAAATAAAAAAAGATTTAACTTTTTCGATTAAAAAGAGGTGTTGTCCACTATAAAAAGTGGAACACTTTGGATTCCATTGTCAATAAGACAAAAAAAGAGACGATGTTAAATGTGTTAAAAATAAAGAATTACAATTCAAAGGTATCTCTTAAATATTAATAAAAAGAAAAAGAATCAAACTATGAAAAAAAATTGTGTTACGACATTGATAGACGTGTCTATCAGTGTGATAAAAACTTATATAAGTTTATTGATAAAACTAATAGAATTTTATCAGTGATGGGAATCAATAGAAACTAGCATAAGTCTACAGGTATTTATCTGTAAAAAAGGTAGTTGTGATCACTTCAAATATAACTTAAATTTCTATATAGTTTGTAGCATTTTGACTCTCCAAATCTTAAGATTATTTTCAAGCCCTAATTCATCGGTCAAAAACTACTTCCCTACCCATTGTTAAACTTTTCTATACAACTACTAATTAACCAATTACTAATCAACTCTTAATAGCTCTCTAATATCATTCCTCATCTCACTCCATTTAGATAACAATTTTACAAAATGATAAAAGTCTACTACCTATTTGGATTTGTTTATCAATTGGTTTTAACAAATGTTGAGTTAAAAGATTCAAGTATATATCGAATTCTTTTGTTTATGTAATATATCTAGATCAAACTATGTTTAGATTGACGTTTTTCTTACAAAATGTTGAAATTGGTTTATTACCACTTTTTTATTCCTTAGCTTTTGAATTATTTGTATCATTTTATCTATGTAAACCGAACAATTTTATAGAGCATTTCTAAACTGTCAAACACCGATCGACCGTAATCGATATATCGGTTTTGCAAAATTGATCCCAACCTATCCATGCACAATCCTAACGAATTTTAGGATTCAATAGTTAAAATGATGGTAAGATATATGTATATTTTTTGAAAAGTTAATGGTAAGATATGATTAATGCTATAGCAATCGGTTGCACCAAATCTTAAAACATCTCATCCAAAAGTTATCTACTGGATTGTATCAATCACTTTTAATTACTTGAACTAAATATACATATAATTAGAAGTTTGTTGGGAAACTTATTGAAGACTTGTCAACAAAACAAATACAATTATTGAGTAGTGAGTACATAAACCAAATTTATAATTTGAAAAAATCTTGAATTAAAATGTTTTGAACAATAAATATGTTTTTAACACCTATCCACCATTGTTCTGTTTAGAAAATAAAATCAGTTTAATCCATTGAATTGTTATTTTATTTATTAAAGAAATTGATATTCTTCGTCTAAGGGAAAAAGATGTGATAAGATAAGTATGATTAAAATTTCAATTGAAAGTAAGGATTTCAAAACGCCCCTATTAATATCTTATACTTTGAAAGGGAAATTTGAAAGAGTCAAGAAATTGGTTGTATAATTCTGAAAGTTATGTAAAATTGACTAATGAAATGTTGAAAAAGATGTATCAACAAAATCTTTCAATGCTTTGATGTTTTGTTCCAACTTCCCAGATATTAATTCACCTCTCAATCAAAATAATACACCTAACTTCTGCTACTTACAACACAATTGAAAATTATTATAAGCCTCTTATTTTACATATATAATTTAATTTGGTTTAAAGCTTATCCAATTTTAATATTTATTCAATTTAGTAGTTTAGATTGGACAGTAACAATTAAATACATAGCAATATTTTGAAGGATTGTTAATATTACTAATAGATTTCATTCACTTATGCTAAAGATGTGGTACTAAACTCACTAATAATTTAGACCAATTTAGGTGTTAATTTAATATACTAGAAATAACTCTCTTTTGCTTCACATTGTCACTTTAACCTTAATTTTATATCTGTTTGGTCGATTGATTTTTTAAACTTTTTTAATATATCCTAGGTTATTTGATACACATTTAAAGCTTCAATACTTCATAAATTTAAATACTCATCGGATACAAAATTTTAAAAATAAAAAAATAAAAAGAAAGGAAGGAAGAAAGAGAAAATCAAATTGTTCACAAAACAAGACCCATTCTTAAATAATAACAAACAAATGAAAGTGAAAATAAAAATCAAGACCCATTCAAAGCAATTGCCTGCCAGCCACATATATCGAAGGGAAAAAATCAAATTTTGGGGAGAAAAGTCCAGCCATTCCTATCCTTATCAAAGAAAGCTACAACAATGACTAAGTTTTTGTTTTAAATATACTAATGAACAAAATAGTGAGATGATCTTTTTGACAATAATAAAAATCAATCTTCATCTCTCTAACAAATTAGTGCAGACCATGTCATATTCTATGTCGGTTTTATTTTTTCAGAACTGTTAATAAACGACGGGAATTTAATACTATATGCTTTGATCTAATTAATAAAAGCTAATCCGAATTACAACAGCTAAGCTAATCGTATGATAGAATATCAATTCTCCCAAGAACGAAGAATCCTTGCAAGACTTTGAGCAAAATATGTAACGCAATTCAATACTCCATTCATCATTGTTCTGTTATTCCATTTCAGGTTTAAACTTTTAGGACGAACATAAGTTCATCTCCTATAATGTAATAACCATACAGTATCCAGAACATAAAACATTACAATATATGTTCATTTATTGTTACATTAACTTCCAAAGTACTGTTTGTGAACCACTTTTTCATTCACATTAGCCAACACCAGACAAAGAACAAACATATTTATAGCTTAAAAGGACATGTTGATGATGATGATTCTTCCAAACTCCCAAAACTCACCAATGCATTCTCTTTAACCGTTGTTGTAGTCGTTCGTTGGCCATACTATCGATTGTTTTGTGTACTTATGTTGTATACGTCTCTGTCTAGTGTATGAGCACGTTCTAGTGTTCAAGAGGATTGTTCTCCAAATATATCCAGCAGAGAAAGTGCCTGCAAATTATTAAGAACCAGTATTAGATTTGTTGAATTCTTCATTGAAGTTGAAGAGATGGTTTTGTTGGTTAATCCAGCTATAATGAACAGAAGAGGATGAATATCAAATTGTTTGGTTTGTAAATTACCTCTGGAATGTTGAGTTCAAGCCGAAACTTGGGGCCATCGTAATGGTGAAGAATTGGTCTAAAAGAGTCCTCTTCCAGAGGATCGCATATCTTCCTAGTCACAATTCTTACCTGTTACAATAAGTTAAACTTCAGATTAGCTCAATGGAAGTGACAAATTGATAAATAGGTTTCGACCAACAAGAACAAGAACATGAGTGTTACCTGTGCCGGGAAACGAGATTCGCCAGGAGTTTTCTTGTCTTCCCAGGCAGTTGGATCAATGTTTGTTCCTCCAAAGCTTGCAGCCTAGAAAGATGATTCATACAAAATAAGTAACCAAAACAAGCAGATATTGACAATTAACATATTAAAGCTCCCTAATGAAGCCATGGATCTAGCAGAATTGAATCTAATGGAAAGAAGGAGACCCACCTCAAAGATTCCATGGAGTTGATGGGTAGAATAGTTATAAAGGAAAATAGGCAACCCAGGAGTTATGGCCCTGACTGAATCTCTGTATCTTGGAGGTAAACCTAAATCATTGAGTAAAAAACAATAGAAAATCTTAGAACTTCCTTGGCAGGGGAAAAGGCAAACATAAATAAAAACTATGTAAAAAGGAAAAACGAGCAGTCAGATGATTCAGATCATAAAAATTGAAGAAAGGGATAGGGAGAAACTTACCAAAAAGCTGCCTCTTGAGATTCTCTTGCATAGTATCATTGTTACAGACAAAGATATATCCACCAATTGTTTCATTTCTGGGCAAAGACTCAGATGGGGGAAGGGTCTTGAACCTCTTGTCCAAAGCATTCTTATTAGCTTCCTTGTTATCATTGTTGTTTTCACCGCTGTTGTTCTTGTTACTGTTCTTCTTCCCAGTCTTTCCTCCTTTTTCTTCTTCAACCTTCCCACTGTTCTTGTAGTTCTTCAGATTTACAAAACTGTTACTGTTAAAATTCCCAATTTTCGAGTAAACCCCTTTGTTAAAGCCTCCATTAATACCCTTTTGAGCACCTCCAATCACAGGATCCACCCCCATATTAGCAGAATTAAGCTTCCAACCATCATTGAAGGCATTAAAATCAGACCCCTTTGACTTGAAACTATTCCACCCATTATCAAACACATTGAGTGCATTCTTTTCATACCCAGTTGAACTCAAATTCATACTATTGCTGGTATTACTCCAGTTATTAAGATCAGAAGCAACACTCGGCTTAAAACTATTCCATCCATCATTGAACCGATTAACATCAGAATCAGAGACTTTAGGCTTAAAATTATTCAAAGAATTTACCTCTCCACCATTCCTTACATCGAAATTCCTCCTCTCCTCAGGCCTCTTCGAGACATACGAATTGCTCCAGATAGAATCGTTAAGCGATAGGTTGGCGAGATTCCCAGTTTGCACCCGAAGCTGATCGCTGAATTGCCTGAACGATTGGGGGTTATTCTCCATGTCTAAACAAAGCAAACTCAGAAAACACCCGAAAACTCAGAAGAAGAAGAAGAAAACCCAGATGGAAAAAATGAAGAAAAGAGAAGTGGAAACAAGTGTAATGAGAAAATGAAGAAGTGGGAAAGAGAGAAATAGAGTTAAATAAGATGGGGTATTAAGGAAAGGAAAGGAAAGGAAATAACGAAGAAAGGAAGAGGAGATTGCGTGTGGAAGATGAAAAAAGCTAAATACAAAGGAAGAAAAAAAGAAATGATTAAAGAAAGAAGAAGGGTTAGAGTGGTTGAGGAAACGAGAAAGTGAGTAATCCAATTACAAAGACGCGTAAATGAAATGGAAAGAAGTGGGGGAGTGAAAAGGATGGAAGAGAGAGAGAGAGAGTCATGTGGGGAAGGCTTTTTCAATATTCAGAGTAGGAGGAGAGAAGGAGATTCTAGAAAGAGGAAAATCGGCCATTGATTTGCTTAGTAGCGAAGGTTTGACAAATGGAGAAGATTGATGACTATGACCGTATCCATGTGATTACCATTTTTTATGTGTGTCATCTTTTATAACTTTTACGTGTCTCTCCCTCATTAATTGGGCTAAACCCGTGACCCGTGACCCGTGACCCTCCCACCTCCCTCCTCCCTCTTTTTATTCCATCAACATTTTAAATTACATTTTACTCCTTACACTTAACATCCCTAAGCAACACTTTATCACGTCCCTCTTTAGCTAAATATTCCTGTTTTCTTTTTGTTTGAATATTTTTTCTAGTGAAGCTGGTTTGTGTATGGAAGTTTATTTGAGTTAGTGGGTGATTGTGTGAAGTTACAAACCAGTACCCCACTAATTTCTCAACCTTCTTGTAACTCAAATGGGTCTTTAATGCATGTTGTCCATTTAATGAAGTTTTTGTGCTTTCCTCCGTATTTTCTCTAACTTCTTCGAAATTAAACTTCCCTAAACTTATTTCACCCTAATGGAAAGATGATGTGGCTGTTAAGTAGTGATTTGAAACGAGTAAGCAAGGGAATATGGACTTTACATTATTTGTGTTTTTCAACGTGGGTTTTTTTAATTCCACATTCTCCCTCCTTTTCTTTCTTCTTTTCCCCTTCTTTTTGGCTTCAACAAAGGTATCTTCTTCATCCCAACATCCCCCCTTAGAGTGTGGAGTGATATCAGATTGTTTCAGCACGAAACACACCCCTCGGCTTTCCCATAAAACTATCCATTCATCCTTTACCAAGTACTACACTATCCTATTCATTGTGTATGGTTGTTTCAACTAGTGATCACCATAAACATAATATTAAGTAACCTTCCTCAATCAATTGGAGTCTGTTTTATTTTCATAGTATTTTATTAGTTTGAGTTGAATTGGTTGATTCAAAGACGGTGGATTGGATTGGAGTAAAAAAAACAGTCTAAAAAAAATAGTTGATACGAGTATCGAACACATAAAAAACAACAACAAATGAAGCTTACTCCTTTAAATCACAAGGTTGATTTATTAAATTTCTTTTGAGATTAAGTCTAGCCTTTAATTTTAAGGTAAAATACAACGTTGGTACTTCTAAGGTTTTAAAGTGATTCTAAATGTACTCGAAGCCAATTTACTCACTGCAAGCTTAGAATTGCACTCCAATAAGTCTTAAAACAAACCATACCTAAAAATTTATTCACTTTCTTGCAAATGGATTGTTTTTACTTACCAAAATGTATACAAAGCATAACTCATTACTTTATTTTTGGACATCAGCCTCTAAAAATGAGTTTAGAATTTGTTTACCTTTTTCAAAAAAAAAAAAAAAATTGAGCTTCTACTCGAAAGAAAATTATTGGAAGAAGTACAATTTTAAGAAATAAATTAAAAATATAACATACGGATATAACAATGTTGACCAGTCAGCCAATAAATTCTTTTCAAATGTCAAGACTGTCCTTGATGAGAAACTGTCGTTAATAGAAACTATCGATGAGAGCCCATATTGATGCTAGCAACTAATAACACATTTTTCAATTTAAAAGCTATTCGACGATGTTATCACTGATAGCTTTCAATTTTAAGAAACCTTTAAAATGGTAGTTGAATGTAGACTTTTCCTCTTTTACCAAATTTTATACTATTCATAAAATTATTTTATTCTTGCACATTACATTTTATTATGAGACAGATATAAATATAGCAATTAGATTTAAATAATTAACATATAATAACAACATTTAAAAATTTTTGTAAATATCGAAAAATCTTTCAATGTCTATATTTGATATAGAAATCTACCACTAGTATACTATATTCTAAAATTGGTCTATCAATCATTATAATAATATATCATTGATTGATATACTATAAGGGTCTATGTGCTATAAAAGTCTATCGTCCATAGTTTGTGCAGACAGTTATATACTAGTTTTTTTTTTTTTTCCTTAAAATGGGCCATTTATGCAACTTGCCTAAACTCAATATTATTCCTTTACTGGTTAGGCATCAGCAAGCCCAATAGAAATAGAATTAAGATCAATTAAGCCCAATTCTTCAATCATCTACTATCCAGTAGAGCCCACTTGGGCCCTAGCTTTCCATTTCCCAATTACTCCTGAACTTGGGACTACATTCCCAATTAAGCAATAAATTTTAAAATATAAAAAAATTTACAACTTTTCCTAATTATAAACTTTGATAAAAATTAGGATATATGTAGATTAGATTGAATAAAAAATAATTATTAATTTCAATTCGATAATGACCTATATTTAAATTAATAATATCAATAACAACATGATAACCATTAACTTTCAATTTGTACCATTAAACTTTTAAAAAAATGATAATTTTAGGTGTAATTTAGAGAACTTTTCAAATATAACAAAAATATATTAAATTCTAAATAACTCATCTATATTTTTTTTAATATTTTGTTATAGGTAAAAATAGTTTCAAATATCTTAATTTAACTTATTAAACCATATAATTTAGAAAAATTTAGCAATTCAAATCAATTCTAGTTTGATTATTGAAAAATTGTTAAAAGTAACAAATTGGACAAAATATTTATAAAATTCTAACGGTAAGAAACATTTAATAGATGATTTTCATTTTAATCAAATATTTATATATAAATAACTACAAGATGATCTATAAGTTATAATGTTAATTTTGAATAAATATTTTAGCTTATTCTTAGGTGTTTTTTGAACAAGTATAGTGTGTGTACTTAATATCTTTTGTTTCTTTTACTTTTGATTTCATGTCTTATCACGAACTTTCCATTCTTGTATTTCAAATCATGCATCTTCAAAAAGATCAAAAGTCTTTCTTATCTCCAAACACAACCGGTAATATTAATAGCAACATTTAGATACCACTTCAAAAGATGTTTTCAATACTACTTCAAACTCAACTTTAATCAACAATAATAAACATTCCATTTAAAATTATCAAACTAATTTTGATGTAATAAAGACAGGCTACTATAACAATCAATTTTCAACCAAACTTTAAAACAAATAAAAATATAAAAATTATTGCTACTTTTCTTGACACAACCAAAAGAAAAGAAAAAACTTCAACTGTAAGAAGAACAAGAATCAATTTCTTGTAAGTGGGAGAAACATACATACATGTATATATATTATAAAATGAAACAAAAAGTTGTCCCCTAAGCTTCTATATATATATATATATATTAAAAAAGAGTAGAAAAGAAGAGGATTAATTAAATAAATGTTAACTTTAACACCGACATTAATTATTTTTAAAAAAATGATAATATATAATTAAGTAAAAAAGAAAAAAAAGGGGAAGTTGGGTTGGTGGTGGTTACTGTAGTGGCTGCAGGTGAATGTATGAAGAAGCACATGCCTACACTACACAAATCCCCCCTCACTCTTCTTCTCTCATTTTTATTATTTCACCTTTTTCAATTCATTTTTCTTTTTTTTATTTTATCTCTTCTTTCACTTTATTCTATTTTGGATCTCTCATTTTATTTATATTCCATCTTATTCCTTTCATATGTATATGTCTTCATCTGTATTTCTCATTCTATTCTATCAAATTATCTCTCTCTTTTTTCACAGAAGCAAAAGTTTAAATTTATAGAAAAAGAAATAGTTAGTAAATAATTAATTTAAGCATCTATGTTGGAATTGAAGTCTGAAGGTATGATTAAATTATGTAATTTAATTTACTGAGGAGTTGCTTAATATGTAATAAAAAAAGGATTGTAGCAAAGAATCCCAACAGTGATAGGGCCTAGTTGAGGAGGGTTTGAAGCCAAAAGGAACATCATCATGGTCAAAATTACCCATTACTTTTATTATATTGTTATTACTATCATTATTATTATTATTTTGAAGAAACCATGACTTTGATTATAAGAAACCTTATTCTTAATCAGAATATTCCATTGGGAGATTCCCCTTGTTTAGTGACAACAATTTTACACGCTTTGCCATTTTTTTTTTTATTTAATCATCTTCTCTTTTTCTATCACCAACTTTCTTCTCATTCATATCTATCCACGCTTCTAAAATGTCAACCATGTTTTATATTTTATTAATCTATAGATAGTGATATACATAATGTTAGATTGATTCATTTATCATTTTCTTCATGTCTAAACTGATAATGGGATAGCATAGTCTAACTTTTATATCAAGATATACGATACTAGAAATTTTGTATTTGAGAGAAGATCACGACTTGTAGGTTAGCAAGTGTAACTATATTAGTTCGTTGTGAATTTTCTAATAGAGTATCAACTTACCTCTTTTGTCATTTTTCTTGCGTATTATTTATAGGGTTGGATGACCGAAATCTTCTTCGATTAGGGTTTCCATGTTTCACGATTTCTAGTATTTCCTTGCAAAATCATGCGAGAATTGTATAATCTGAATGGACTCAACATTGATTTTGACAGTGGCTGAACGAGAGCTAATCTGACTTTGGAACAAGTCAACCCTTCTCCCAAGCTCGTGTTGGACCAAATCGACTGATTTGGCTGGCTTTGGGTCAACCTAGCAACCAAATCAGCTTCCTTTGTAGATCCATCTCCTCCTTTTTAGTATCATCACTGACAATCAATTTATCGTTGTTACGTTTTTTTCTTTTATCTAGTGTTGTCTTTAGTTTCGTGTTATGCCAATTTTAACTTTTAGTTAAAAATTTCATCTAATAAATTGTCCTAAATAATCGAGTTGATTGGCAAATATTACTAAAACTTCAAATTAGTTTGATAACAGACAAAAAAAAAATTGATGATTAAATATCATAACTCCTCTTCCCATTCAAGTGTTCTGGTGTTGCCATTTGATGAAATTAAATAATCTGTTATAACTTATATCATTTGTATCCTTTTTTCAAACAAATTATCCATATCTTCCAAACACTATACTAAATTAATTAACACTTATTGCCATTAATATCTTTTAATTAAGTATTTATAAAATGTAAAATAGAACATTGTTAGATTTTTCAAAAAATTGCATGAAAAGAGATGTAACTTAACTTACGTTATAGACGACAACTTTTAATCAAATATTCAATTTTACTAATTGAACTAAATTTCTTATCAAAATGTTCTATTAAATTTAGAACACAAAATTTAGTATTATAATTATGATCATATATTTTGTTAATTGTAATGAGAAATGAGTACATAGGGATAAAATGGCAAGTAGTGAAAAGACCCTACTTAGCTTCTAAATAGCTAATTAGGGTGTCTTCATAATTAGTGAAAGTATAATTAATTGTTATTAATTTGGTAGATACATAGCCTATAGCTCTAGCAATGAAGGATAATTAATAAAGCAAATTTTTGTTGCCTAACATATTTCAATTTCAAACAAAAAAAAAATAAAGAAAAAGAAAAAGCATATATATACTCAGCCACAAATTATTGAAATGCCACAGCAAAAATACTAAAATTGAGGTTAAAGTATATTTTAATTTCCTTTTTTTTTTCTTTGACTTTTTGATTGATTTTCTTCATATGTTTGCAATATTTATTTGTATATAATTACAATGTAATTAAGAATTTTGACATTTTATTTTGTATTTAACAATTCTAACTTAGTGTAGTAAAAGTACCACCTACACCGAGTACACTCATGACCAACTTTATCGGTTTATCTCTTACAACTAATTATACCATTTAATTCAATCTATCGTGTATATATATATTTTAAAAAAATCAGAAGACTGAGAGTACTTATAATACAAAATTGAAATTATTAGTTTATAAGGTAGTAATCATTTCATCGTTTAAAACTAAATATATAAATTTTATTTCTACCTTAAACTTTCTTTATTTGTTACGAAACGGATGAATATTCTATTTTAAAAAATAAGAAGAGTAGCTTTTGTTTCTAAAATTTAACTTAGAAAATCCAATCATTGTATTTAAGAAAGATGTAAGTCATAGAGAGTAAATGTTAAATAGGCTTAATGTTCGAAACAAAAATAGAAAACGAAATTATTACCGGACCATACCAACGGATTTGAAGCATATAAAAAATCAAATAAAGTAGTGTATGAAAACAAATTTGAGAATTTAATTAACTAAACATGTGAATTATCTTCTTATTTTCACTACTTTTTTTAATATAAAAAGTGCAAACACAAATGATTTTCTTTAAAAAGAAAAAAGAAAAAAGGTTTTTTCCATAAAAATAAAATTACATATTTCATAATTCATAATTCTAACTTAGTGTGACAAACAATAAGTTTAAATATAAAAATTATACATCTTTTGAACAAGAAATTAAAAGTTAAAACCACTATGTAAAGTGTAGGTACCTAATTAACTAATTAACACAAACTTAAAAGTTTTGTGGACTAACTTTGGTTATCTATTTTAGATCTTCCTTTTGTATATGATCATAGTACAATCCAATTATAAATTAATAAAAGATTTATTTCAAACCATAAAAATAAAAGAAAGAAAAAACCATTTTTTTCCCTAAAAAAAAGTTATTTTAAAAAATTGTTCAAATGGTTGAGTGTTAATGTGAATTAGTTGGTAAGATCATATCTTATTATTGCCATCAATCTCAACTTGTTAAATTAAGGGGCATTAACAAATTATTAATTAGGCTAAATTAGGTATTGTTCAACACCTAATCATTAATGTTCAAAACTAATATAAATATGATTAAGGTTCTTCTATTCATTCTTTCTTTCTTTTTTTCTTTAACATAACTCCATTTTTTCCCCAGCAAATTACAAATTAGGAATTTATAGCAATAATATGTTATAGCTAAAATTGTGATACTGCCATATTTTCCTAAGCCTAAAATTTAATATATAATTTACATTTGCCAAATTTGGTTCATTTTATTATTAACATAATTTAGGGTTAAATTTTATTTTCTTTATATGTTTCTGTTCACTTTTTGGTCTGCAAAAATCGACCCTTTTTGTAATGTCACTATCAATTTCCATATATGGATTCTTTTTCTTTTCTACAAAAGTAAATGGTAAAAAAAAAAAATTACATTTTACCAAAAGTTCAAAATACTATTCCCATTTATTATTCTTTTTCTCTTTTTAAATCCATATACCTACTCCTTTCTTTTTTTTCTTTTTGAGAAAAAATCCTTACCCACTTTTGTTCTAGAGAATAGTGTGCTTTTGTGTCTTTATCCCACTTTTTTGGGAGCTAGATTGTGGTGATGAAGTTCATTAAGGAAGGCAATAATGTTTAAATATAACTTAAAACGTTAAGTAAGTGTTAGAAATGTCGAGCAAGATTTAATAGATATGGTTGAAATGTTTAAAATATTAAATTTTAAATGAATAACTAAATGTATTATTTTTTTTAATCTATTAAGTTAGAAATAATGAAGTAAACAAATGTTTGATTAATTTTGAAATTTAAATGGGATTTCATAATTGATATAAAATTGAAATTTTAATAGTTAGGTAATAGCGGTACGATATATATTGTTTTAAGAAGTTAATATAAAGTTAATGGATTTTAGAAACCAACTAAATTAAAAAGTGAATTACTTTAGATTATCTTTAAAACATATTTATCAAACACTACAAATAAATAATATTAATATTTTCATATAATCTCTTTGTATCAATCCAAACGTACCCTTTATTTATTTATTTATATTTCATAAATTATAAATTAAAATTCAAAAGAGATGGTAAATTGATATATATTTTCTTTGCATAATAGCTTCATCTCACCAATAAATTTGTCATTGTGTGGGGAGTAGGTATCTCCATTGACCTAACTATGAGCACTACAATTCATCATCCCCCATGAATTAGGGTTTCCATACCTCTTTCTCTTTTTTTTTTTTTTTTTTTTTCCTTTTAAATTGACTAATAAAATCAAATTAAATTGGCAAATACAAAGTTTGACTAATAACAAAATTTTCCAACTTTTTTTTTTTTTTTTGTTAAGGTTGACCAATCTTGTGATTCCTAAATGATTTTGATTTTGCTTTTGCACCTTTAAAAAAACTTCTCAAAGTTAGGAAACATGTCTTTTCTAAAGTCCAACTTATGTTTATTTTCTTCAATTTCTTGTCTTTTCTCTATGCCTTTTTTTTCTCTCTCTCCCTCTCTCTTTTTCTTTTTTATTTTTGTTTTATGTTGATTTCTTTATTATATTCATGTCATTCTCAAATCTCATTCCAAATTCTTGCTTTGTGAGGATTGCTATTTTGGATGGGCATGTGTGTGGCAAATATTTTCCTTGCCTTTTTTTTCTTGGCCAGCAACTTATTTGTTGGAATTTAATAAAGATACGCATGAATAAATAGTAATCGTTATCGTAGATGGAAAAATATGGTGAAATGAACTCACATGATTGTTATGTATTGTTAGAGGTAAACTTATAATTTGGAGAAGAGGTTACCTTGATTCTCTTACGCATAAACCAAATCTTAACACAAAGATTAGAGCAAGTAAGCTTACCTTTTATTAGAGTTGTCATTTTTTCCTTGTCTCTTTAGAGTTAGAATTGAACCACTTTGAATGTTCCAGAATACACATTCAATACGAATTGACCTTTTTCAAGGGGTTTATTTGCCAAGATGGACCAATCGGTCTTTTTCGATCCAATTGCCCTTTTTCTCTTTGTAGGAGTTCTCTCGGGTCGGCATCTCATTGCAAGATTTGGTCTTCTTTTTTTTTTATCTAGGTAACTCTTCTGATTTTACTTTTACCTTGACTTTTATTGGTCCAACATTATTCCTAATGGTTACTATGATTATTTGCATGGATTCTATATAATTTTTGAAGACATAAATACATACATACTTTTTCCCCTATACTTGTGTGTGTATGCTTACTCTTAAACATAGTATTTTGACAGTAGAACATGGAAAAAAATTAATACATCTTCAATATTGAAAATAGAAAACAACTATATTATTTTTAATTAATGTACCTTTCAAGTAAATATGATTGTATCGTGTGATTCAATAAAAACAATAACTTCTCAATACAAATTTTAATGTGTACTTAAAAATAAGACGTAGATGGTAGTTTAATGTGATTTATTTATATGTGGTATTTTGTTATATTTATAAATATTTTGATTCATTTCATTACAATTGAAAACAATTCTTATGGATACTTACCTTTTAAAAATTTATATTAAAACGATATGTTGTATAAATGCTATCGATAAGCCTATTCCAACTCAATATTTCATGAGTTGTATAATCTTTTATAAGTCTATCCATGATTATACCTTTTCTTTTATTTTAACTCTTAAAAGTTCAACTTTTACTCTAAAAAGATGTGTTATAATCCAAAATAATTGGATATTATATTTTTATCTGTTTACTAATCAAAACATATATAGTATTAATCATAACTATTTTATTCTCTCAATAAAAACATAGGTTTGATTCTCTCACCCACGTATTATTAAGAAAAGAAAATAAATAATAGTTATACTTTAATTTCAAATTTCGATTAACATAATATAAAAACAAATATCTTAATTGTTGAAGTAAATTGATTAATTAAATACTAACAAAAGCTTGATTTAACTGACACTTGTGTGTATACGAACAGAAAACTTTCGAGTTCAAATCACTCATCTACTTCGTTTGTGAAAAAAAATTGATTAATCAATCATAAAAAAAATGTTCATTTTTTAAAATAACAAAAAATTCAAACTATTTAAAGAAGATTGGAGGTTAGAAAATCCTCCATTTCAAATTGATTATTATTGATGGCTAATTCCCATTTTCCCATGATTATCTCCACTTGATTTCTATCTCTTAAACAATTATTACATGATTGAACCCCAATTCAAAATCTTTACCAAAATCATTACTTTTGTTTACTTCAATTTTTATGTCTACACTTTTTTTATTCAATTCGTTTGTTTTCATTTTTTTTCTTATTTTAAGGCATAAAACATATATTCTTTCTTTAACTAATTATCTTTCTTTTTCTTTTGTCAACAAACATTAATTATCCTTTTCTTCTCCAAGTCTTTCCAAAAAGGAAGAAGAAGAAAAACAAACTATTTAACCTTAGTACAAAAACCACTAAAAATAAAAATTTATTACATATGTTTTCAGTAAATATAAATATTTTACTTTCTTTTTTTCTTTGTTTGACAATTTTCTTTCAAAAATCGATTTCTTTCTTATATAATTCAATCTTTTATATCAAAATAAACAAAGTGAATAAACATTGGTTTTATCAGTGAAATTAAGAAAAGCACATTGAGTAGTGAAATGTTTGTTAGGGTAGTGATGGTTATACCCAATCATACCCTTCTTTTAGAAAAAGTAATATTTTAATTTACGTTTAAAACATGTGAGCTCCAGTTGGCATATATTACAATCTTAATTAATTAACCCTATTCTTTTTGTATATAATTAAGTTTGTTATACAAATACAACTAAGGGAAACAAAGTCATTTTCAATATCATGGTAACTTTGAATTCATTCTTCCCACAAAGCATTTCATTTTTATGCTAAATATATTAGGGAGAATATTATATTCCGATAGAAAAAAACTAAATAAATCAATTTTGATTCAAATATGTATCTAATAATATTGGGCGAATTTATTAATAGGCCAAGGGCACGCACCCCTTACATTATCGGTTTTTATATTTTAATATTAATTTTGAAGTGTTATATTATTATATATTTCTACCAAACCAGAAGGTTTTTGGTTTTCTATTTAAGATAAAACATATCTTATTTCCTAACTCTCATTTGTTATCTAACAAATATTTAGAAGAAAATACTAACAAAATCGATCATTCAAACTTCCACCATCTCAACAATATTCCAAGAAAAATGTTTTTTTTATGCAATTTTTAAATTCACATATTTACATTACAAAAAAAAAAACCAGGTGGAAATTGCTGACATTTATTTATTGCTACAAATGTAGTAAATGTTATTGAAATATTAGTGAACGTCGAGATGTTTTTTTTACATTTGTTAGTGTGTTTATTATATAGTGTCAAGTGCATCATAAATAAAAATTTTGGATTTGTCACCACTTATAATCCAAAAGGAATGTGGGATCCACTTTCAAGTGTGAATATCTAAGAATATAAAAATGATGAGATATTCATAATTTCAAGTAAACGTGATTAAAGTTAATGAAACTGTGATAATCCCAACCATTAGTAGGGAACAACATTTAAATCAATATTCTGATTGATATACTTTTTTTTTTTTGTTAGGAGGATGTCATGTTTATGTAATAAAATAAAGAAAGAAAAAACATATACGAAGAGAGATTTAGTTTTTTAAAAAAAATCGTAAAAGTTGATTCTAAGAGAAATTAATTTATATATATATATATATATATATATATATATATAAAGAAAAATAAAAACAGAATATATTTATATGGTTTTAAGAAAAGGAGTGGTCCTTCATGGAGGAGAGAAGGGCAAAAAAGGAAAAACAGAACACCTTGGAATGGTCTCCACATGGGGAAGTTACAAACAATATTTATAACATACCCAATAATAATGCCTCTCTCTCTCTCTCTAACTCAAATTATAATATTTAATTGCATTTATTCTTCAAAGGTTTTTTCTTTTTTTTTTCTCATTAAAAGAAAGAAAAAAGAAGAGATTATTTTTGGTATAATTTTAAAAATCCTTATAGAGCAAAATAAATTGGTTTCCATGTTTGAAGGGAGAGGGTGGGTCCACCTTCAAAATGGGGAAGATCAAGTACATGTTGTCCATCATTATCCTCCTAACACTTACTTCTAAATCAATCTCAGCCCTTCCTTTTTCTCTTTTTTAATCTCTCTATCATATCATATCATTATTTAAGGTTTAACCACTTCCCTAATCATTATCATAATCATCCTTCTCCTTCTCCTTCTCTCTACTTTCTCTTTCTCTTTTTCCCTTTTTCCTCTTTTCTACCTAAATTAACCTTCTTCTTCTTCTTCTTTTTTTAATTCTTTTTCCAAACTTATTTTTTAACTCTAAATAATCTTTTAAAAAAAAAAATTAAATTCAAATTCACAAAACCACTTCAAATATTTACAAATACAACAATCATTCACAATATATCAATGTTAGATACTGATGAATTTTTATCAACATTTATTAATCAACCACACATCTAAGAATTTGAAATTATAATTTATTGTTAGTTTTTTTTTAAAATTATTAGTTAGTTAATCCTTTACCATTTTCCTATAGTGCTTTAATTAATGAATGAGATCATAAGTTTAAACATAAACCAAAAAGTAACATTATCTCATTTTGGGGCAATAAGAGTGTAATTTGGTGAATTAAAAAGAAAAGAAAAGAAAAGAAAGAAAGAGAGAAGTTAGACCCCAACCCTTGAGAGAGGCAAGGGTCACCTTATATGATTTTATTAACGTTAATAATGGACAGGTGTCAAAAGATTAGAGTTGAGTTAAAGAAATAACCCATTTTTTGGTGCCCTAATTATATTAGAGGTACAACCAAACATACACATTACCATATCTTTATTGGCTTCTCCTTTCCATACTCCATCTTCTTCTCCATTACAAATTAAATTATAAATTTAACTTTATAAAGTTTTCTCTCCAAAATTAAATAAATAAAAGCACTTTGGTGATACAAAATGCTTATCCATTAACCACTAAATACCATTCATAATTAAAGAATGTAATTGCCATTGTGGGCTCTACAAATGTTGTTTAAATCATTTCTTCAAATCAAGTTATGAGTCCATATTATTGAGGTTCAAATTTCAATATGGTTTTTTTTTTTTTTTAATTCCAATTATTGCATCAATTTATAGTATTAACTTTTAAGCGTTTCATTTTCTATATATATGTTTACATATCTATGTAACTTTTTTTTAGTATATGTTAAATAAAAGTTATGATTTCAACCTTTTCAATTTTTTAAATTTAATCATTATAGTAATCTCTTAAAACAATCAAGTGATTACTTACGTTGATATGATTAAAAGAATATTACATAAGCATAAGTGCACGTAATATTCAACAACAAAAAAAAAACCTCAATAGATCAGAAAGAGAAGGAAAAAGGTACAACATAAACAAATAAATATATATAGAGAGAGAGGGAGGAGGTGAATGAGATATGCACTCACTTAACTACGTATATACAAATGTTGCGACGAATGAAAATGAAAATGCTACTTATAAGTTAATAATGCTAAAACACACCTTCAACATTTTTCTAGCAAAGTTAATGGATGAAATTGAAATTTCTAAAATATAATTTTATGGGACGGGAAAACATAAGAAAATATATGATCATATACCATCTATTTTACATTATGTTCTTAAAAAATAGTGTTAAAAGATTATAATTGTACCAATTAAATTATAAATATTAGATGGTAATGGTAGAATGAAATTCAAATGAGAGAGTAAATTGATAAATATATGAAAGTTCAGAGTTTTAACGGTATTATAATTTGATAATTGTTATAAAAAAACAACAATAACGACTATTACAGTCGAGTCGAGTTTAATTATGTAATTAAGATGGTTGAAATTAATGGAGAAAATTGAAGGTTGTAAAGGTAGGAATAAAAAATGGATGAATATGTGTGGATTACAAGAAGGAAAGGTTGATAGTTGAGTGGATGAATATTTAGTTAGAAGGGGTTGGAGGATTAAGAAGATACATTGAGAATAGCAATGAGTCTAATTATGGGAAAAAAGGTACAATTTTTAGGGGATAGATATTTATTTATATGTTTAGTATTAAAGATTGGAAGCCCTAGAATTTTGATGGGATTTTGTGTTCTGTTGTCAAGTTGATGTACTTTTTATTTTTGGACAATGTCAAATGGAAGTAGTAAGTTATATAGGAATATAAATGCAAAAGTAAATGTAATAATTAAATTGTAGTAAAGTGGATCCATTTATTTTATGCAAAACTAGAAAGTACAATTATTCATGATTTTGTGTAGGAAGCCAAACTATTATTATTATTTTTTTTTTTGGATTTAATGTTCTTCTAAAATGATGGTACTTGTGTAATTAATGAAAAATAATTGCGTTGCTTGGTTAAAAGTAAGTTTTTTTTTTTATTTATTTATTTATCAATTTACCGATGACAAAATTACTAAAAATATTGATGAATATAACAAAGTTTAACTATCTACTGATAATAAATTATGACAACGTTAATAGATATATCCATAAGTTATAAATGTCTACCAGTAATAAATAATAGTAGTCTATCAAATATTTATTGGTGTCTATTATTGATAATAAGCAGTGAGATTTTTGTGTATTTGTAAATATGTATGGTTGATTTGTATATTTAAAAATAATCGATATAATATACCTATCATACACTTGAAATAAATAAGTGTATATATATATAGAAGAATTGTTAAAAATAGCAAATTTGACTAAATATATACAACCTGTAGCAAAATTTTTCAAATTCTATCAATTCTATCAATAATAGACATTGATCGTCACATATATGCTTCTATCAGTGATATTGATAGCTGGTGATAGAAGTTTATCCGTAAATATCATTGATAGAATCAAAATTTTTGTTATAACTTATTTTGCTAGTTTTAAAAATGCCGCGTATAATTCCATATTTAAGAATTGTATCGGTGTGAACAAGTGTTTGTGTCTATTTTTTTTTAGAGTTGTCATTGTCTTTTACTTATATATAGGTTTCAAATAAATATAATACAATATATCTCAATTAAATATTGTTAATTTGTTATGGTATTTTTATATTATCAATTTGAAGTTGGAAGTTAGAAAATATACGAAAAGAGAAATGTCATTAAAATTTCAAAACAAAAATTAATTAATATGGTCAAAAACCTTTGTTCACATATTTATTATTGAACTTCCAATGTAACTAATTAATTGAAATTTAAATGAAACTTCTAGCTTATAAAAAAAATGAAGAATTGCCCAACAAATGTAGCACAATTAATTTTTTTTATCTATCCACCACACATATAATTAGACAAGTTAAGTATATTGGCATATAAAAAATAATTAATGATGTAGTTAATTGACAGAATATAATTTGCAAAAACAATATTAAGAATGAAAAAAAATATAACATATGTGGGTGTAGGTTTCACATATTTTACTTTTTATGTTCGTATTATTGAAAATTTTCATTTATGATTATTAAGACATTTTCCTTCCTAATAATACACAAAATAAATAATTTTAAAAAGGAGAATTCAAAAAAGAAAAAGAAAAAGAAGATAGAATTACAATATATTAAAAAACATAAATATTTCCAAGAATAATATTTAGCAATATTATTACCTTATTAAACTAAAGTTTCCACGTAATTTCCGAGAATATTTCATTAAGATACATGTTAATTTAGTTTAGTAATAATTTAGGCCATAAACATGATGTTTAAAGTAGAATATATTATATATTCCAAAGTCAAACTATTTAGGAACAACTTAATAATTTTTTTAAAAAAAAGCATATTGTATAAATAACTTCAATAGTAATATATGAGTTGATTGGCATGGGATAGTTTTGATATGTTTGGATAGAAAAGATCCCATTCCACAAACCTCTTTTTTAACAAAGCATTATGGTCAAACTATAACATTAAAAGTAGTAAAAAAGAATCAGAATGTAATAATCAATACGACAAAAATTGGGTCACCGAAAGCACGTTCAATGACTTGAACCAGAGGTTTAATTTGTAACCGTATCAGCCCATATTGAGAAATGCAATGAATAGTTTGTTCGAACAAATATATGGTAGGTACTTTATAATAGTAACCGTAAACATAAAGTAGTCCAAGACAAACATGCTAACGACAATTCAAAACAAATAAGCTTGCGTAAAGTTGAAGTTAACAAGTTAAATAGCGCACATCCAATAAAGCATAGTAACGTCAAATCCATATTAAGTAGTTTATACAAGATGTTGCATGAATGAACATCGACAAATATACAATTTTTAAATATTTAGACTCTGTTTGAACCTGTTTAAATTTTTTTTATTTTTGGTATTCAAAAATTGTATTTGTTTTGTTTTTTTTTTCTTTTATCTTTTCTAAGTAAATACATTTGAATTTAAATTTAACAAAACACCTAAACCAAATTTTATTTATTTATTATAAATATGGAGACGCATAACTGGTTTAAATTGATTAAAAAAATTTATAATTACAAAACTCGATTTTATTTAAATTATTTTGATGAAAAATGTTTAATTAAAATACACTTTTGAAGCTACTTGAGTTGTTCTTGAAACACCCTATTTTTTCAATTTAACTTATTTTTAAATTAAATCTTCGTAAATGTATACCAAACATGTTCGAAATTTGATTTTAAAGTTTTAAAACTGGAAAGGAACAAAATCTATAAAAAATTCAATCTCTTGATATCAACTAGTGCAATCTTTATTGAAAAAAATGTATAAATAAAGTGACAAAAATCTAAAATTCTTACTCTATAAAATATACATATAGTTTACTTTCAAACAACTATTGATTATTTAAACCCACTAATAATGGTTCAATTAACACCATCCAATTTATCTTTAGGATTTTCATTCAACATTGAAATCTTCCTAAATCCTCCACTTATCTTCAACCTTTTAAGAATAATAGGGTTTAAATGGGTTTTCATTTTAAAAAAAAAAAAATTAACATAAACTACATTAAAAAATATTTAAATATTTTATATCGTAAATTTGTAAAATAATTTTTTTTTACCATTTTTATTTCAATAAATAAATCAGTCCTTTTGCTATATATGAAATCAATTGTTTAAGATTTATTGATTCTTGCATTTAATCTTCTAATAGATAGTAAGTTTGAATCCTTTTAATACTTTTTATTTTCTTTAAAGAAATATAAACTTTATATAAAAAGTCTCATTCAATGTTTGCTTATTCACATTCCACCTATTCTTTTGTAAACTTTCTAAAATTACTATATAAATTTGCATAAATATTAATTAAAAATATAATAAATTTCTTTAATTAGCAATCAAATTTCCATTCAATGTTCAAATCTTCTCATTCCACTTATTTTTGTCCCATAAAAATAAAACATTAAGAAATTAAATATTATATTTTTTTAGAAAAGGAAAACAAGAAGAAGAAGAAGAAGAAAGGGGTGTGGAAAGCATCTCTGTATAGATATAAATAAATAATATATCTTAGGGGACACAAAGTTTGCTTAATGTATTAAAGATGCAAAGTAGGAATAAAAACCTTTCAATTAATTTAATCCTAAAGTTTTAGTCTCTCCATAATTGATAATTTCTTCTCTAACTTTAAGTTGTTCTTTCAAGATAATAAAGAATAATATAATAACCCTAATAATAATTCATCTAACATATAATATATTTTCAAAACTTGTAAACCTTTCAATTTGGTGAATAATGGTAGACTTTTTAGTAACAAAATATTTACTTGAATATTTTTAGATTTCTTTTTGCATTTTTTTCTATCTATATATATATATATTGCTTTGAATTCAAAGTCTTTATTCTTCCTAATGGATTTTTGTTATATAGTTTCAATAACCCAATGGTTCTGATCATATCAATACATTCTTTATATATATATATATATGAATGTATGATGACGTCACCTATTACTATATTTGATATTGATGGATCTTCTTTTTAGAGGGAATATATATAGTGCTAGAATGGAAAATTGTTTGGAATGATATCTTTGTGTTCTTGTGTTTTTCATCTAATTCTTTTTTCAATTATTATATATAAAAAAAACAATTCATTGAGAATTGAAGAAAAAAACTTTCAGTAGGAAAAAAATAATAATATATTGTTTCTTTATTTCTTTTCAAATTATTCAAACAAATAAGTTTTCTAACTAACATATTTTTCACAATTGCTTTCTTGAAAAAAAAAATGAGGCTATTTATACGTGAGCCTTATCAAATAAAAATTATTTACTACATAACAATAACAATAAAATGACGATAAACTAAAATATACATGGAATGGAACGGATCAAATAATAGAGAATTGAAGTTACACATTAAAGATAAGTTTGATAATTATTATTCTTAAAATCTAATAATAAATGTGTGTATGACAAGAAATAATTGAAACAACTAACAATGGTCTATCACATTTACCTAACTAAAACAATAATGCGTATGTTTTCTTTAAAGAATATTAAATATAGTTATTTAAATACGTGTAACTAAAACTTAACAATACATTAAAACGATCATGACTTGTAATACCAACACCATAGCAGCGAGAGGTTAAAGTATCCATCCCAACATTTTAATTTGATTTAATTTAAATTAATCCTTCAAATTTATGAATGAGTTTCATCCATTGAATTATGGTTAAGATAATGTTAAAAAATTTGAAAGATTACCCATAATGGATGAAACAGCAATGAATGATATAATAGGAGAAATAAGAAGTGGATTAAAAGATGATGAGTAATGGGGATTTGGAATATTTGGAATATTTGGATGTAGGAATATATGTGAAAGAGTGAAAGAGTGAAAGAGTAAAAGAGTAAATAGTAAAAGTGAATATAAAGAGGGTAGAAGTATAGAAAGAAAAGGAGAAGAAGTGGTGAAGGGAAAAATGAAACAAAATGGTCAAAGAGGAGGAAGGAAGAAAAAGAGTGAAATATCCCCACGTTTACACGTGGGACCCAAGTAAAGTGGGGAGTGGCATATTCAGCAATTATGACCATACATCAAGGTCAAACTTATAATTATAAGCATCTGACAACAAGAAATTTTTTTTAATTGTATAATATATTTATTAATTATTAAAAGAAAGAAAAAAGAAAAAAGAAAAAAGAAAAAAGAAAAAAAGAAAAGAAAAACCTTAAAAATTATCCTGCCGGGTTAACTCAAGCCAACGTTGTTGCCTGCTTCGAAGCAGACAACGAAAGGGAACGCCCACAACTAACGGTGACGCCTATTTTCGGTCTTAATTTAACGTCTTCCCTTAACCCCGTTCACACGCATCTCTATGTCCTTTTTTTCTTTTCTTTTTTTTAATTTTCTTTTTCCGTACTCTCTTTTAACATTTATTTTTAATTGTCGCCGGCCGTTATCAGACGGCAACTCTCGCCGTAAAGCACTTTGCTTTGCTTTGCCCCCCAACCCCCACCATTTTCTTCTACCTCTACCCCCTTCTTTTGGTTACATTCTAACCATGGTTCCCACTTCCCACTTTTTACTTTTTTTTAATAATCTCAATTTTCAAACCATTCAACATTTTCATTATATCCTAAAAAATACATTAAATCACAAAATCACAAACATAAACTTAAAATTGACATCGGGATAATTCTACCCATCTTCATATTTTCAAACTCAATTATAATGTGACTTTTTATTTCAATCCACATATTAATATTGAATTCACATTCACATTTCATTCCAACATTTTTAAGCAACATTAGAATGTATCTAATATGAATATAACATAAATAATGAACCATTTAACTTGTTTAAACAAGGTAGAAGATTTTGTCACTAATCTGTTTTAAGAAAGTCATGTTTTAGATTTTTAAAAAGAAATTATTCATGCATTTTCGCAAATGTAAGATCTTAATTTTGTTACCTTTGACATTTTAAACCTTGTTTAGAAGCATGGTCGGATTGAGTTTTATGTTCGGTGGTAGAGTGAGCATGATAGATTCAAAACCGAGATGATCAACCAAAATCAATTGAATTAAAAGTGATTAACGTTAACCAAAGATAAGAACGAGTTCGATCAATGTTAGATTAAAAAATATTCAAATTGACAACATTTTTAAAATTTTGTAAAGAATTAAACAAACCGATTGACTGAACAATGGTCAGTTTGTACTCTTTCATGGTCGAGTTCAGTTTGAATATTTACTAAACCGACAAGTGGAGGTTTGGTCAAAAAACCGACTTTGGCCGACCGTGCTCACCTCTATTTGATGGAATCCTAAAGTTTCAATTTTATGCCTAGCAAAAAAGTTAATTGAAAAAAAAAACATATGTTCAATAGGTCAATGATCTATTTGATACAAAATTTAAAAATTGAAAGATCTAAATATAACATTTAATCATACGACTAATTCTAGTGTTTTTGACCTAGACAATCGGTCTTAATTCATATATGAATACATCAATTCAACTATGTTTTCATTAACATGATAATAAGAATATTAATAAGAGGAATAAGAACCATAAGAATGGAACATATTAACAATATGACATGCGTGTTAATTAAAATGTTTAGTTTTGTTTAACGCTTAACATAGATAGACAAATTAATTGTCATATTCACTTCGTAACAATGATTAGAAAAAGTATAATAGAAGTTTAGGAATGTAATTAAAACACTTTTAGGATTTTGAGACGAAACAAAATATATATTATATGACAGATCAGTTTTCAGGTTTTCAGTCAGTTTCATTTATTTCAGGAATGTCTGATTTAACCGTTTAAAAGTTTGAAGTTTTTTATATGGTATGCGTTTTAATTAGCTGGAATCACGCCAAACTCGAGCATGAAATGACGGTAACGCTTCTGCAGTTTCCTTAAAACGTCCTTAAAATATGGTATGTCGAACATCTCATTTATACGTTACAACCACGTAAACTTCCAAAAAAAACAATTGACAGGATACATAACAATTATATGAGATTAGAGTTTATAAAATCCAAGTCGGATTAAATGCGTAGATTAGACGAACAATAAAACTATCAACCACAAATACTAAACAAACAAAATCAATATATCATTTACATATCTAAGTAGTATTTATGTTGTAGTTAGGCTTCAATTAGATAAAATAAATCCATCATATATAGAGTAAAAAGACACCAACCTAAAAATATAAACTTAACTACGTACTAATAATTATAAAAATGGAAAATTATTAAGCAACGAAAATCATGTTAAGTGGGATGAGATTTGTTTTAAAAAAATGACAATTAAGAAACATAATGTCTTAACTAATAGTTAAATTATGTAGTAGTAATAGTGATCTCGTATTTAATTAAGACTGAATTATGTTTAGAAGTAAAGAAATGAATAAACAAAATCCTCAAGCATCAAATTAAAAACAAAGAGAAATGGGAGATTAAAAAAAGTTGGAAGGTGGAGTGGATTTATTCGATGAAAACCGATAAGCAAAGAAAAAAGGAATTCATAAGAGAAACAATGTAGTGTGATCGATA
Organism: Cucumis sativus; assembly: GCF_000004075.3. Classification (NCBI taxonomy): domain Eukaryota; kingdom Viridiplantae; phylum Streptophyta; class Magnoliopsida; order Cucurbitales; family Cucurbitaceae; genus Cucumis; species Cucumis sativus. The sequence goes on from NC_026658.2 coordinate 4,565,319, forward strand.
TAATGTTTATTCTTCTTATAACAAAATCATGGATTGCGACTCTGTTTATTAGAAAATAAAAAAGAAAGCGAAAAAGACAAGTAGAGAGAGAGAGAGAGAGAGAGAGAGAGAGGGAGGAGAAGAGGCAGCTGAAGCAAGAAGGCACCGGTATAATAGGATGCGAGGAAGGTTTTTTTGGCATTCTCTGTAACGGCGTTTTTCCCGGATTCCCAAAAAACAAAACCCAGAAAGAAGAAAGTTGAACAAGGTGAAGAAGAGAAGCAAAAAGCGGTTTTTAGAGTTGAGTTTTCTCCTTAAAAACGCTTCAGTAACGGCAATCCAAAGAGGGTGTGTGAAGAAGTGGAGGCGGGTGGAGCGTTACAGTTTTTACACTTACTCAACGGACAACACTTGTACTTCTTCTTCGTCGTCTTCTTCTTGGGAAATCCTTTAAATCCCCCATCAATCTTTCATTCTGCTTCAAATTACAACTGGGTTTTATGTGTTTCTAGTTGTTGAGCCAATACTGTTTCTCCTCTGTTTTCTGTTGTTGACTTGTGGGGGTGGGGGTGGGGGGGTGGGGGGAAGCTTTAATAATAATGGCTAATCGGGGTGGAGGGTCGCTTTTACCCTCAAGTAGTACTTCGATTCAAGGTAATTTCAAATGGGGGTTTCTTGTTTTGTAATCTGATTTTGGGTTTACTTTCTCTAAACCCTTTTCTTCTCTGTAAAATTGTGGTTTCTTAGGTTGGTGTGGAGATGAACTTTATACTGAGCTATGGAAGGTCTCGGCTGGACCTCTTGTGGAAATTCCTCGAATTAATGAGAAGGTTTTATATTTTCCTCAAGGCCATATGGAACAGGTAAGTTCGTTGAAGAATCATTTTGCTGCTTTTCAGATCGACCTCTGCTGCTGGATTTGTGTTTTATGATTTCTTTCTTTGATGTGTTTGGTTATAGGGTTGTTTTTGTTGTTCCCTTTTTGAGTTTGATTGAAGTTTTTTGATTCATATAGTTGGAGGCATCTACAAATCAGGAGCTAAATCAGAAACTTCCTTTGTTTAATCTTCCCCCCAAAATTCTTTGTCAAGTAGTTGATACCCGGCTGCTGGTACCTTCTTTTCCCAATCCTTTCTTCTTGTTCTTGTTGTTCGTCTTTTTGGCTTTTGAGAAAATGGGGGCTATGAAACAAGAGCCTCTTGTGTTTTCACAAGAACCAAACATGTGATTAGACCTTCTGGTTTGGACTTTTGACTTCTAAATATAAGCCACTTTTGATTGATCCTTTCTTGAAATTATAGGCTGAGCAGGATTCAGATGAGGTTTATGCACAGATAACTTTAATGCCAGAAGCTAATGTAAGAACTCTTTCTAGAGTTTATGCTACTTATCTATTTTGCTAATTTTGGACCAAAGAATTTGAGTCTCTGACCATTTGTCCTAAATTTGGATCACTGTTCAGCAAGCGCTACCTTCAACTTTTGAACCTCCACTAATAGAGTGTCGAAAAACAAAAGTCCATTCGTTTTGCAAGGTTCTAACTGCTTCTGATACTAGCACCCATGGAGGGTTCTCCGTGCTTCGGAAACATGCCACAGAATGTCTGCCTCCATTGGTAATTCTGCTTTACCAAGTTATCGTTTTCCTCTTATCTCGTATTATCCCTTGAATATTAATACATTTTCTAATCTACTCGTGGGATTTTCTTCAGGATATGACCCAGCAGACCCCAACTCAGGAACTCGTAGCCAAAGATCTTCATGGTTATGAGTGGCGATTCAAGCATATATTTAGGGGTGAGCCTCCTCCCCGTTACTCTGATTACAACCACATGTTTATGAACAGTTATCTTCAGTATTCAGCCAATTTCAATTAATTTCTACAATTATAATACTAAACCTATGTATGATGGATAACAGGTCAACCACGAAGGCATTTGCTGACAACCGGATGGAGCACCTTTGTGACTTCTAAGAGACTGGTTGCTGGAGATTCTTTTGTTTTCTTGAGGTATCTTGATTTTCCTTCTGTGGATGTTTGTCTGTAGGAGGGGAGATTATGCTTCTTTTGTTAACTCCTTAAAAAAAATTTTCTTAGGGGGGAAAATGGAGAATTGCGAGTTGGAGTAAGGCGTCTTGCTCGCCAACAAAGCAGCATGCCTTCATCTGTGATTTCAAGTCACAGCATGCACTTAGGAGTGCTTGCTACTGCATCTCATGCCGTGTCGACTCAAACTCGCTTTGTTGTCTATTATAAGCCAAGGTGAGATATTTTTTTTTTTGTTCTATGTATTTAATGTTGATCTTTTCAAGTTATTCAATTGGGATGCTCATGTTTGTTTTTCTACTTGGTGTCGACTGATACCAGGGCAAGCCAGTTTATCGTCAGCTTGAGTAAGTACATGGAAGCGATGAACAATAAGTTCATGGTTGGGATGAGGTTCAAGATGAGGTTTGAGGGTGAGGAGTCTCCTGAGAGAAGGTAGAAGGGAAAAAAAGACATGCTGCAATACTTTTTCGCATCCTTTCATGAGCTTTCTCACTAATTCTTGTTTTACTTATTCTAAATGACAAGGTTTTCGGGTACCATAGTCGGAGTTGACGACATGTCTCCTCACTGGCCCAATTCAGAATGGCGATCGCTGAGAGTAAAGTCTTCCTCTGTTGTCCTACTGCTGCAACCCTTGAACGAGTCCGATTGCTGATTGTATTTGCTTTTCCTTTCCAGGTTCAATGGGATGAACTTGCATCTATTCAGAGACCTGATAGGGTTTCACCATGGGAGATTGAACCTTTCGTAGCTCCTACACCGAGCATTCCGCATTCTATTTCAGTAAAGAATAAAAGGCCTCGGCCTCCACTTGAAATTCCAGGTATTGCTGTGGGTTAACTATTCTTTCAATTCTTCCATTCAATTATTGCTGCTGTTCGCTGTGGGAGGAGTTGAAATAAGCTATTGGCTAATCATGATGGTTCTTTTATCTTTTGTCTTTCTACATGAAATAGATTCCGATAATTCAACTGTAACAACTCTACGACATCCTGGATCAACATCACATGATGATAGAACACAGCTGAGTGTTTCTGCTGCTGAACTTAAAAGATTTGAAAATCATGCAACATGGCATTACAAGCAAACAGATGCTGGCGGCAATGGAAATTCTGTATCAAGGACTGCAATGGAGGGATCTTGGTTAGCATCCTCAAGTGGCTGTGTTTCTCAGCATCGGTTACAGGATTTGATAGATGACCGTAAAAGTGGTTCTGTTTGGTCAACGGTCTTTCCAGGACAGCTGGCAGCACACTCAACATGTCCAACTCCACGGTCTTCAAATACGAAGAGTGACCAAGTACAGGACCTTGGGGAAAAGGGGAAGAAAGCTGAGGCGTCTCCAAGCTGTCGGTTGTTTGGGATTGAGCTCATCAATCATTCTAAGAGCCCAGTTCTGACCGAAAGAGCGGCTGATCAACCAAATAGCACACCAAATGAAATCACTGAGGCAGAGCAGAACTCAAACCTACCAAAGATTTCCAAAGAAAGAAAATTAGGACTTTTACAAGTACCTCCTAAAGAGATCCAGCACAAGCAGAACAGCTCGACCAGCAGCCGAAGCCGTACCAAGGTGAATAATATAAGAGATCTATTATACAGCTTGTTCACGTTTTAAACTCCTTGTGCTTGAGCTAATGTATTGACTTCTTTTTGTTGGTCGTCAATGTCCTGAAGGTTCAAATGCAGGGGATGGCCGTTGGACGGGCAGTGGACCTTACCACATTGGAGGGTTATGGCCAACTCATTGATGAATTGGAAAAAATGTTTGATATCAAGGGAGAACTTCGTCCTCGTAACAAGTGGGAGATTGTTTTCACCGACGACGAAGGAGATATGATGCTCATGGGCGATTACCCTTGGCAGTAAGTCATACACACTTAAACAGTAAACCACATTGTTTGATTCAATATCAGTTGCATAACGTTCCTACTGTTAAAAACCATCTTGCAGGGAATTCTGTAACATGGTGAGAAGAATATATATATGGTCAAGTCAGGATGTGAAGATGGGTTCGGTTAGCAAACTTGCGATGTCTGCACTCGAATGTGAAGGCACAGTAATAACCTCGGAGTCGGCTGACAGCTGAAGCTGGAAGTAGGTTGCTTCGAAATCTTAAATAATCTTTTGGGTTGGGAACTTGGGGCGAACAGGGGGGGCTGTGGTGAGAGTTGTTGTAAGTTCTTTGTTGATTGTTATGGGGGAAAAAAAAGGAAAAAAAGAAAAAACTAGTTTCAAATTTGATCAAAAGAGAGAAAAAAGACCACAAAAAAAAAAAAAAAAAAAAGGAGAAGAAAAACACAGAAAAGACACATGGGATAATCTTTGGCTCATTTTCAAAAAGGTTTTGAAAGAGAGGTGAAGATTAGAATTTGGGAATACTTTGTTGAAATTAAATGATGAGTGGGTTAGAAAATGTAGAGGTTATGGAGTGAGTAGCCTTTGCTTCTTCTATTTATGTAAATATACCCATTTTGTCAAATGTAAAACTTTTATCTTCTAGACTATTGCTACATGAATTACCTAACTGGATTTGGGTTTCACTTGCACAGTACATATAAGTGCAAGTGGGTCGGTTCAGATCGGATTTTAATCTAAGTCGACTTTCAATTGATTCTGATTAATTTTGGAGACCAAGTTGCTCTACTAAGTGACCCATAAAAACCAAATAGATATCACTTTCGATTAAGATGTTACGATCCAATCCACGTTAACCAATCAACTTTGATCCAAATGAATTTCCTTCCAAATTTCCAATTGCATTTGTTATGTCAGTACCATTTCGAGTATAATCATAACTTTATTTTGTTGGAAAGAATATAACGTATAGTTTGAAACATATTATATATAAATATAATTTGGAAATTAATGTAGAACCCATATTAGAGAATAGTGGATAGAATCATCACAATAAATAAAGGATGGGTGGAGAATCATTAATGATTTCTTCCATAAGTATAATTGAAGTCATTGCTTTGAAGTTGATCTTGTCCACTCATACATTTAAGTGCTCCAACAATTGAATTGCCCATTGGAATCAAATATATGTTTATGTTTATTACTTTATCTAAATTTTGTCTAAAAGAAACCTTAAAATTTGTGGAGGGGCTCTGCTCCCTTCTCATTTTATCTATTATATTATTATTATTGATATTATTTTCGGAATATCTCTCTCTATTTGTGTTGAGAGATAAAAAAAGGAATATGAATTGGATATCTTTTGTATGATTCAATCGAAAGTGGAGAAATAAATCCATCCAATAATAAAAAAGTTTCATTTATTATTATTATTATTATTAGAGAATGGTTAGAAAAAAATGAAACTATTTTTTGCTATATTTTGCAAATAGTTTGAATGTTGTGGTATTTTGTATGATGTTTTTTTTGTTTATAATTTTTTAAAAGAAAAATAGCATTATCAATAAGATATCATGCTAAGCGAATTGCAATTACGAACACCCCGACTCAATAATAGGCTTAAGCTATAACAAAACCGTATTGGTTCATTGACCATTCACCCTATTTAATAAAGCCCACTTTGTTAAGAAATATATCACACTATTAAAGGAACGAGAAATGAGCGATAGTTTACTCAATCGATCTATAATCTCATCTAAAATCTCTCTGATCCGAGGATTTTGCATCAAATTGTGTTAGTGATGCACTTAACTAACACTTGAGAATTTGATTCGATCCAGAAACTGGATACTTCCTTTTGAATAACTATTTTTATCCTAAATAAGATTACCAACACCTATCTAGCTAGAACATTGACCTCCCCTTTGACCATTATGATTTTAGTGGGATGCACAAATCAAATTTTTAACTTTGAAATTGATAATACAAAATAGGGGTGAAATTGGATTGGGTTGGGAGACATTCTCAACTTAACCCATATTTTCGGGTTATTTGGGTTGACAACCCGAATAATCCGAATTAGTTTTTAACCCAACCCAACCCAACCCGTAAAATATGGGTTGTGTTGGGTTTAGGGTTGTATATATAAATATTTAGGGTTTAGGGTTGTATATATAAAGGAGAATTTTAGCCTCGAACTTCAATTGGGTGGAATCCGCACATTTAGCGGTTTGCTTCTCAAACATAAACTAACCAACATAGTGTTCCAAACTCTCTTGAAATTTCTTAGGTGGATGAATCTCTATTTCTAAAACTAACCCGATTAAATATGGAGATACAACGTTAATTATTTTTCCATCAATCTGTTATATGATTCCTAAAAGCAATAATTTGAAAACAAAAGCATAACAATATTTTTTCCCACGACGTTAAACTGTTCGTGTTGATTTTCGTACAGTTTTTCTGGATTTGTAGAGTTTATCGCACAATTGATAAGATTTGGATCTTGAACTTTTAAAAGAGCTCACATTTTCAAACAACACACCATACACCAATCGATGATAAAGGTTCCATCTAGTAAGTCATCTACCAAGTAAGGTCTTAAAACAGGACAAAAAATTAACATACGAGCAACATCATTACTCAGTAGATGGCATTGTAGAATGAAGGGATAAATAAAGGACTAACGGCAACAATAAAAAATTAGGGAGTTAAAATTTTTAAAAGGACAAAAAAGAAAAAGAAAAAGGAAAAGTCATTTATTAAGTTATGAATTACAAAAGTTCAATAGAATAAGCTTCATCAAATCCTAACTACTTGAAGACAAAGTTAAAAAATCTTACCAACCTAAATCATTTAGCCTAAAATTAAAATCTTAACAACTTAAATCACATTGTCTAAAAAACAAAAAAAATATAAATAATAAAAAATCACAAGTTGCAATACATGAACATATACATGTTAGTATCAAAAGAGATTTGCTTACTTTTTTCACCAATTTACAAAATCAAACCGGGCTAAAGAAAATACATTATATCTTATTAATATATATTTAAGCGGATGGATTTTAGTCATGCACAACAGAAACCAGATCGAGATTTTACTCTTAATTGCTATCAATTAACATAAAATCCTAAACTAAAATGAATTAGGGTTTGATAAGTGGGCGTTCTTGATGAGCCTCGATTTTGGGTGGAATATTTCAGCCTAAAAACTAGAAAATGACCCAAAACTTTTCTCATCAAATGAAAGGGCCATTTTATAGAGAATTTACGTGCAAATTGCATGTCCATGCAACACCATATAGCCCAACAACTCAAAGTTCACTTTTTCTAGTGGGTCTTTTTGTCTACATCAAATGATAACACCTAGTCCACCTAGAATTAGTATGATTATTCAACAAAATGTTAGATTTTTCACTAACTTTAATCAGAGGACAAAATGGTCATATTTGGTCAAAGATAAATTTAATTTTCAAACCAAAAGTCAACATTTTAATTTTTTTTTTTACCATTTTGTTTGTCTTGACTAATTCAACATTTCAAGCATGACTCCACGTTCAATTTCTCAAAATTCAAATTACATGTGAATATATTGTCGATCAAGTTTGACTTTTTACAACTTTGACAATTTTCACAATTTCCAAGCTTCTGAGTATGAATCCACATTCATATTTTTTATATTTAAATCACATTTAAACAAAAATCTCTATCTCTAACTGATAACCGAAGACTATATCACATATATTTTTCGGTTTCTCTCTCTTTACCTGATTTGACTATATCACATATATTTATCAGTTTCTCTCTGTTTAACTAATTCGATTAGTTCGAATTATTCCACTGTTATAAGTTAAGGGTTTAGACCATGTGAATCTATCAGCGATACAAGTCTATTAGTGATGATTTTATTATATTTGTAATTTTTTAAAATGTTGCCATATCCGTAATTATTATTCTTAAAATGGCCATCAATTACCATTACAGGTTAAGAAAAATAGGTACAATATATTTGAAGAAATCCAACACCAAAACATTCTCTTCTAAAACCACAAAACACAATTGGATTCGTAGGTGAGCTTTGAGTCCCATTTCACCATGTTTCATTAGGTTCTTAAGTAAAGCTTTCAATCCCATTCCTCTATGCTTCATTAGATTCTACTTAAGCTTTCAGTCCCATTCCACTATACTTCTAAAATGTATAATTGTTTTCCATGCTTGAGTCCACAATGCTAAGGTAAATCAAAGTCCATGGCTTGAACAACACAATTAAATAACTTGGGTTGGAACTTTAAATAGAAGATACAGGTGATCACGTGATTGAATGGAAATCATGCTTAAGACAATATCATTTGAAATCATCACCATTATTTTTTTGCAAAAGATTGATTATTTTTGGTGAAGGGTGTTTAGAGTTTAAAAGTTTGAAAAAATTTGATAAATACAAAATTATGAAGAAAAAAAAGGAATTATAGATTTAAAATTTGAAAAATAAGTTTGGTTTTCATTGTGTATTGGGATTGAGTAGTTAGAGATTTTATTAGTAGGAATAACCTAATAATTGTTAGTAGATGTGAAAAACAAACAGTGGTTTACCATAATTCTAGAAATGCAAATTATATCTGATTTCCCATAAATAAAAGTACCCAGAGGCTGTTTGAACTCGTTGTTTCGGAGTCCAAGGGCCTGTTTGGCTCAAGGAGTAGAGTGCTAAGATCTGCTGGAGATTTTTATGGAAAGGTTGATTTACTACAGGAATTGGTGCTTCTTGTGGGGTTTGTGGAACGAATTTGCGAAGTTCCGGAATCGCTGCATCTTTGCTCGGATCGAAGTTCTTATGGCAAAAGGAAATCATAAAAAAAATTCATCCTTCTCTCTTTCCCTCTAACGCCGAACTCGCTAAGAAGAAGGCCTCCTGGACTAGAGGGAAGTGGAAGCCACGAAAGCCGTCGCACTCGGAGAAGCGCAGTTGCAGACGGAAGTGGAGATGATGAATGCAATGACCATGGTGGAGAAATTGAAGGCTGAATTTCTCAGCAAAGCTAGCGTTGAGTATGTAACCAAGGTCAATTTCCTTTTCTCCATTTTTCTGCTGAATCTTCATCCTATCTCGCCCGCTCTCTCCCCACCTCCATAGCCAGACACCTTTACTTCTTCTTCTTCTCTCTTCCTCCTTTAATCCCTCTCAATAACATCTCCTTTTCTCCTCTTCAAATTCACCATTTCTCCATTTCTCCATTTCTGTTCTCCCTCTGGTGCAATGGCCGTAGTAGAGTTATCCTCCTCTTTAAAAATGAACTCAACTTCTCCTCCATAACACTCTTTTTCATTCCAATCGTTTCTCCCTGTTGACCACCTTTGCTGCTCTTTCTGCCTGTTTCATCGCTCCCGAACTCTCCGAGTCACTTGCTCTATCAACTAAGTTTCAAATATATGTATGTTTTTTTAGTAAGTTCGGAAGATTTTTTATTTTGAGAAATTATAGACGAATTATTTGCTCTGTTCAATTTCTTTTCCAGTCAAGTTGAAGCAGCCTCAGTTCCAGCGAAAACAAAGGACCCTAACAATAAAAGCAAATATTGTGGTGTTTTGTCACATCCCATCGCCCAAGCACTTGAAGCATTGTGTTGTGCAGTATGGCTCGAGCGCTGCTCAGTCCTTAAGCTTTGATACTTGGCTTTATCGTCTAGCTCAATAGTTTTGATACTTGGCTCTATTGTGTAGCTCAATACTCAATAGTTTCTACTTTCTTTTACTCAGAAATCTGAAATCATTCATTTCCCTAAGGCTTGGTTGCCTTTACATATTTAGCTTAACAACAAGAACAATTCTAAAGGTTTGAGCTCAATTTCATATTCATTTAAATACAAAAACTTTACTTAAGCTCAAAATATACGCTTTCATTCAAAATAATAATTTACAAGCATTTTAAAATTTAAAAAAAGCTTTTAAATACGCAAATACTTTTGAAATTCACTCACGAAAACGTGGTTTCCTTTTGACTCGCTTCCAACTTCTCTTCTTGCCTAATGCTTCCAACTTCTCTTCTTGCCCAATGGTTCTTCTTCTCCGCAGAGTAATACTTTAACATTCCTCACAATTCTAAGAGAAACTCCTTAACATTAAGTTGTCTTCCTCTATTTATACTACCATCACTTTCTATGTTTATACTACCATCAAAACAATTAGTCACACTTCAACTCTCACTAGTGTATGGGTAAGCTTAATATTTCTCATGAACTTGTCACACATAGCCCACTAATTAATTATATATAATTTTAATAAATCTTTATATATTTATTTAGTACGGATTCAAAAAAACATATATATATTTAAGAAATTATTAATATTTTTCTAGTTTGATTTCCAAAAATTGTATTTTTAATAACTTTTCAAAAATATGTATTTATTTTTATTATTTTAATATAGTATTAAACTAATTTTTAGACTATATCTTATTTGTTTAACATAATTTGTATTTAATTTATTTCTTATTTGTTTAATATATTTGTATGTTAATTATATTCCATGTGATACATCTTTTAGAATTTTAAAAAGCTGCGTATGTTATACAACTGAAAGACAATAATACAATTATAACGAATAAGTTTTTGTTATGACTTTACAATGAGAAAAAACTATTTATTATGGTAGATGGATAAAAAATTTTATGGACCATGATTTATCGTGTTGGTGAAGTGTATGTTCCATTTGCATATTCGTTTCACCAATTTGTTGAATGTATTTAAGGTAAACTTTTTCCATCCTTCAGTCTATTTGTGTCTCATTTGACAGTTTACTAGGTTAGTTGCAACAATTCAAATTTCATTTGTTACAATTTACTTAAATCATTAAGTCGGATTGTTGACTTTATATCGATTAGTGCTGCTCGGAATATATCGTATTTTATGAATAGTGAACTACATAGTACTCAGAGTATTCAATGATTGTACGCAACAAATTAAATAGCAAACACAAGGTATATTTTGTATTCACATTTTTAATGGTAAAATTTTCTTAAATTCTTTAAAATTTAAGTATGCTTAAACTTATACTTTTGTTAACGCACTAATTTTTTCTTTCTATTTATTTTCAAATTTCAATAAATAAAAAATATTTGTTTAATTATATTAGAATCGTAAACCAATTTACCAAGTATTTGTCTGTTTTTTAAATCTAAAGTAAAAACATATTTTTTCTGAAGAAAACAATAAATTTATGTTATTGAATTCCTAATTTTAAAAGATTGGAAAAAATTATTTTATAAATTTGAAGATTATTTGTTATTCGATTGAATTTGCTGATTTGAAATTTGTTATGTTTTTTAAATTTGGGATTTTTCTTAATCAAATAGTAATTTAGTAATAATTTATATCAGAAAATTATAATTTATTTATTAATAATTTAATTTGTTGGGATCCCAAATTTGTTTTTGTCTTTTGTTTTTTTAATTTGAGATCTTTCTTAATCAAATCGTAATTCTAGTTTTTTTTTTTGTTGTTATGGTATTTTTGTTTTCTATTAATTTGAATTTTTTATTAAAAATATTTTATTGGCATTTAAATTTTTTTTAGACATGTTGATATTTTTTAAAGAAGAAATTTGATGGATACTATTACAACCAATTCACGGTGGTTTAGGGTTTTAACTGTTTGCATCAGTCAATGTAAACTTTTTTTGTCCTCCAATCTATTACCTGTGCATGTCAAAATTGACAAAGGTTGAGGATGTTGTCAAGGTAATTGACTTGTGTTATTAACTATCAATTTAAATAAGTTGCAAGAACCGAAAGAAAGAAGAAGAAGCCAAACAACTTTGTTTCGGCAGAAATTGAAGTTGGAGGCCTTTCTTTCCGTTGAGAGATTTTTTTTGTGAAAGACCGCTGCTCTTTCGAGGGTTATGGTGTCTAACGCTTTGCGTCAATGGAGATGAAGAAGAGAAACGTGTTTGGGGAAAAATTGGGAATTTAATGGCTTTTAATTGTTTTGATTGTTTTGATGCCTAAAATTAGGGAGAAAGCTAAAATGACTGTGGTTGGAGAGCATGATTCAATTGTGATTTATTTTGGGTTTTGAAATAATTGTATTTAGGATGTGAGTTTTTTTCATTAGAGTAGGACATTTAAGACATATTTAAAACAATCCTTTTTTCATTTTTTTTTATTTTATGATTTTACTATATTAACAATTTAAATTAACTTTTATCATTTATCCTAACTAAGTAAACCCGTAAATTTACTATTTTTCTCGTCATCCCTTTAATTTAGGAATATAATACTCAATTGTTCTTCAAGTTTCTTAACAAATAGGAATATGGTTTGGGCTACTTTTTAATGGAAAAAAGACTTTTGAGTTCGAATACCCATGAAACATATCCAAATGATCCTTAAGCGAATTTATAGGAGATTTTATAACGGGTATCATTTTTGGCATAAAATATGAAGCATATAGCAATTTCTTAAACTCCTTGCAAATATTACAAATTACTTATTCTTTTTAAAAATATTCCAAAATCGTCCTCTAACGGGAGGGATTTTCTCCCTTCCCCATCTTCAATTTCTCCATTTTCCATCTTCTCATCATTTTCTCCTACTTTAAGATCACTTCTTCGTTCTTCGCAATTTTCTCACTTTTCCACCATTTGTTTCTCAAATTTTTATCTAGGTTCTTCATCTCAAGGATTCTTTTCTTAATTTTTCATTCAACTTGAAATATTTTCATCATTGTAGGTTGATTTTGTTCAATTCAACTAGATGATTTTACTAGTATTTTTATATTTAAAAAATGAGTTTATTTTATTTGTATTAGACTTTATCTGTTTGAGGCTTTGTAAGAATTGAGCATATTATGATTTTTTCTATTTGTTTTATGTTTTTAGGTTAAAAGAAATTACATTTTTTTTCTTGTAAATATTGATGAATACAAGTTATTACTAATAGACTATTAGTTAGACTAGTTAATATGAGCATAGTGATAGTAGTCTATCAATGCTATGGGCGTACCACTAGAAAGGATGATCATTTTATTGTAAAGTAGTAATATAAAGTATATAATGTCATAATAGAGTTTAATTTATAGCTGATAGCTTCTATCAATGATAGACTTCAACATGTATATTAACAAAACTTTTTCTCAGTAAAATGCCTCAATTAATACTAATTTGCAATGATTCAACATGTATAATACCAATTTCTAAATGGGAACAAAAGGCACATAACTTACAATGATTATTAAAACTGTGATCCAACATTTTTCTATATTAATAAGCTAGAATCAACTAAATATGAAGAAGTAATGTCATTGTGAAGTCTTTCACCATTATGGTCTATCATTAATAGACTTTAACATCTATTAAAGAGTCCAAACTATTTAAGAATATAAAGGGGCATAGTTTACAACATTCAACCTGTGGTCCAACACTTTTCTATATCAATAAAACAAAATCAAATAAAATGTGAAGTCTATCATTGATCTTTTCCATCATGAAATATCCACAAAACTAAAAGATTACAATATCCATTTACTCAATGAGAGAGCTGCAAATCAAAACTAGGGACAAATCAATCGGTCTCTTGCATTCTCCAACATTTTATTTGATCGGTTAAGTTGTCTCTTCAACATAACATTTTTAACATTCTTCCCAGCTATTTCCATAGCTTTCATTTTTTTTTCTTTTCTTGAACAACCTGAAATGATAATATTGAATTATAGTTTATAATTATATATTATAATGCGAGCAATCTAAATATCTTCCAAATCTATTAGTGATATTAATTAATCACTGAAAGACCTTTAAGCAACATCACAAAAAATATGCACATTAAACTAAAGTATCTACTAACATCCCTAAACATATTCTAAGTCTATCAATGATAGAACGTATCGTTGATCGTTTAAGAAACATCACATAAATAAATGCACATAAACTAAAACATCTACTAACACACCTTTAAGCAACATCACAAAAAAAATGCACATTAAACTAGAGTTTCTACTAGCTTTCCAAGTCAAACAAGCTAAACATCTTCCAAGTCTATCAACGATTGAAATATATCTTTGATAGACCCTAAGTAACAACAGATAAAAAATTGACATTAAACTAAAGTATCTAATAACAATCCCAACACAAATATATTAAACATCATTCAAGTTCATGAAAACATATCACTAATAGAACCTAAACAACAACACATAAAAATGTACATATCACTGACCTTAATCTAAGTAACAACACACAAACTGAAAAACAGAACACGCAACCAAACAAGAAATGAGAAATCGATTTCAAACTAATAGAAAAGAAGAAAATCTATTTCAAATAGTTTACGATCAAAGGAAAAACAAAAATACCTTACGAGAAAAGCAAATAACTTACAATTGAAGTGGAGAAAAACAAAAAAGGCAAAGAAGTTTGTAGATGATGAAGTGGAGAATGTGAAACAAAGAGAAAAACAACGACATAGGCACAAGAAAACCTAATCAAAATATGAAGAAAGGAGAAGAAAGTGGAAGACGAAAGGAAAACGTGAATCATATGAAGCGGCAAAAGTTTGTGTTTACAGAAGACGAAGCGGCAGAAGTGTGAAATGTATGCTTGTTTGTAGGGGCATTTTCATCTTTTACCTTGGATCGTAGTTAAAATTTGCTATATCCTTAATTAATTTAGACTCAGATGTTATATCGTTAGTTGATCCAATTTATAGTTTAACCTTCTTAATTATATGATATTTTAGATTTGTAGATTGAGTGGTGGGAGATTTGAAACAACAAGTACTATTTAATAAAATAAAATTGAAAACTATTTGATAGAGAAAAACATAAAGAGTAATTATAACCTATAAAATTTTAGCATGTCTTTAGGTACTACAGAATAATTGAATATTTGTCAATAAATTTGTCACGTAGACAATTTACTTTTATTCTTTTTTTCATAAAATTTTTTATCGGTCAAAACAGGCATATTAAAACTTTCCACGTTAATCTCAAAACTAGAGAATTATCCTTAAAAATTTTCTCTTTCTATGTAATTAACTGGAAGTAGAAAATAAACCAAGTAGGTTACTTGAATAATTTAAAAAATAAAAATTATATATATGAATATAGTTGACAGGTTAGAGGTCGGGGTTGGTTGTAAGGAGAAAACAAAATAGAAAGGTCACATCTTCTTACCCACTCATTTTTCTTTTTTCATGTAACATAAATATGCTTGAATATAATAATTATTTGTAGAGTATATATGTAAAAAAAAAAAAAATCAAATTATAATAGTCTCAATCAAAATACATTGTAATAATCTAAACTAAAACTTATAATAAAGACTGAGCAAATTGATTAATTTCCCCCAAATAATCTCAACTCAAACTTATGATAAAGCTGAGTAAATTGCGACCACACCATTACTCACAACTTTCCAAAGAGTCAGATTCCGGACGTAATTGGAATTGGAGGTGGGTATGCGTCATTCACCACTCACTCATAAACAACGTCAGACCTAATCACACCATCATCCATTTTTCTTATGAATCCTAAGCCAATTATTTTAATAGCAGACCCAATTGAGTCACCAATAATCCAATCCACTCCACGCCAACACACTCATGTTTAAGAACCATCATTCTCCTTCTTCTACCAATTAAACATCCCGACCACCCCAACTATGGCCGGCTCCACCACCACACCACCACCACCACCTCCACCCTCCCCACTTCACTCCACTTACTCTTCTCCTTTCATCACCGCTTTCAACCGCCTCTTTGCGGCTGTCTACAGCGCCGCGATTTTCGCCCTCTTCTATCACCACATCCTTTCCATTCTTCGAAGTTCCTCCATTTCATCTTCCTTAATCTCACTTGCCCTGCTCCTATCCGATTTCATCTTGGCCTTTCTGTGGGTTGCGGGCCAATCTTTTCGGATGATTCCGGTCCGCCGCCGAGAGTTTCCTCAGAAACTGAAACGGGTAGCAGAGGATTCCGATTTCCCGGCGGTTGATGTGTTTATTTGCACCACGGATCCTGAAAAGGAGCCACCTATGAGCGTGGTGAACTCGGTATTATCCGTGATGGCTTACGACTATCCAGTTGGGAAGATCTCCGTCTATATCTCCGACGACGGTGGCTCTGCTTTGACTCTGTTTGCTTTGACGGCGGCGGCGAAGTTCGCTAAACATTGGCTGCCGTTTTGCAACGAAAACGAGGTGGTAGAGAGGAACCCCGAGGCGTTTTTTGCATCAACCAACGATGAGTTTTGGAACTTTGATACAGAGAAGATTAAGGTAATTAATTTACGTTTGAAATTATTCATTGTTTTTAATTTTTAAATATTGAAAATTATTGTGGATCGCATTTTCTTCTTGCCTTAGTTTGATTATCATCAAAGCTTATTTCATCTGTCACATCAATCATTGCACTAAATCAATTATCAACTTGTTATTGGTCAATATCTACTATGGATCATTATTTAAGAACTAATTTCAAACTTTACAAACAAATTAATTAAAAATATAAAGTTCCAATCATGGATACTAATATTTGATGGTTTAAACTTTAAACAATGTTGTTGTGATTCTTGAGTATGGAACTATTATTGTATTATATGGTATGATAATAGGAAATGTATGAAGAAATGAAAATGAAGGTGGAAGATGTTGTTGAGAAAGGAGAGGTAGGAGATGAGTTCATGGATGGAGAAGAAGATAGGTTCACTTTTAGCAAATGGACCAAATCCTTTACTCCTCAATCTCATCCTACCATCATTAAGGTTTGTCATCTTTTTATCTTATAAATAAATATATGTATTTCTATCAAATGTATAATCTACTTATCTACCATAATACCAACAACACACCACATCTAACCTTTGTACAACTTTTTGTTCTTCCTCAAAACTTTGCATATACATTACTACTAAAACAAGGCTTTTTTAATATATCTGTTTATTTGTTTATTTGAAAGTCAACCTTTCAGTTTTTGTTAGACTTTTTTTGGTTTTTGAAATAGGTATTGTTGGAGAGCAAAAATGATAGAGACATGATGGGTCATTCACTACCAAATCTTATCTATATCTCAAGGGAAAAAAGTAAAGCATTTCATCATCATTTCAAGGGTGGTGCCCTCAATGCTTTGGTACTTTCCAAGCTCTATACCCTCACTAATAACAATTTCATCTCTTTCAATTATCGTATAAAAAATCACATAATATCTCATATATTCTCTTTTTTATTGCTTTTTCATGTAAATAAATAAAGCTTCGAGTATCAGCGACAATGACCAATGCACCAATAGTTCTCAATCTCGATTGTGACATGTACTCAAATGATCCACAAACCCTATATCGAGCTCTATGTTATGCATTGGATCCAAAACTCAAAAGTACTTTGAGTTACATTCAATTTCCCCAATGCTTCAAAGGAGTCAGCAAAAGTGACATCTATGCTTCTGAGATGAATCGAACATTCAAAATAAACCCCAGTGGTATGGATGGGCTTTTGGGCCCAGATTACTTTGGAACAGGGACCTTTTTTACTCGACGGGCCTTCTTTGGAGGCCCATCATCTTTAGAATCTTTTGGACCTTTTGAACTTAGTCCAGATTATGTTGTACGGAAGCCCATTGGTTGTCAACAAACTTTGGATTTAGCTCATGAGGTTGCAGCTTGTGATTATGAGAACAACACTAAATGGGGCTCCAAGGTGGGCATTCGATACGGATCATTGGTGGAGGACTTCTATACAGGCTATTGCATGCACTGTGAAGGATGGAGGAGCATATTATGCAATCCAAATAGGGCAGCTTTCTACGGCGATGTGCCCATTAGCCTTCTCGATGCTTTGAATCAAATTAAGAGATGGGCGGTGGGATTGCTCGAGGTCACTTTCTCCAAGTCCTGCCCAATCACGTATGGGATGAAATCCATGGGCCTTCTTATGGGTCTTTGTTATGCCTACTATTCATTTTGGCCCCTTTGGTCCATTCCAATCCTTGTCTATGCCTTTCTTCCACAGTCGGCTCTCATCTATGGCGTCTCAATTTTCCCAAAGGGTGATCAATTGGTGTTCCTGTACACTTTTCTTTTCTTTGGAGCCTATGGGCAAGATTTAGTTGAGCTTTTGATGTCGGGAAGCACGTTTAGAAAGTGGTGGAATGAGCAGAGAATGTGGATGATAAGAGGAGTGTCGTGTCATTTTTATGGACTCATTGAGTTCATACTAAAATCTTTGGGGATTTCGTCGTATGGGTTCGAAGTAACGAGCAAAGTAATGGAAGAAGAACGAACCAAAAGATACAATGAGGAGAAGTTTGAGTTTGGGGTTTGGACACCAATGTTTATACCATTGGCAATGGCAGCAATACTTAATTTTGGATGTCTAGTGATTGGATTTATGAGAATTTTCAAAGATGGTTGGAATGATTTGGATAAGATATCGATGTTTGGACAAATGTTCATCGCTGGATTTGTGACGCTCAATTGTTGGCCAATTTATGAAGCTATGGTATTTAGGAATGATGGAGGAAAAATGCCTCTCAGCATTACCTTTATATCAATAGTTTTACTTCTAGGATTTCTTTCCATACCTTTTCTCATTTCTACTTATTTACCTTACCTTTTGCTATTTTAAATTTCCTTTTTGAATAAGTAGTGATATATATGAGTAATTATGACAGGAATTAATAAGATTTTTGTAATTTACTTTTTTTTAGTTCAAATGTTTAGTTAGCGTCGATGAACTAAGAGAGACATACTAAAGTTTATTATAATAAAATCGTCATTCACTTTAACACGAATTTTAATTGAATATTATTCTTCATAGACAAGTGTACATACAAAATGCAAAAAAAAAGTGTGGAAATATAAACTAGAAAAGTATGCGATTCTTTTAAAAGTAAAGGCTGATATTAGATTAAATGTATTGTGAGTGGGGGGAGAAATTGAACTAATTCTAATTTTGAAAGTTGGGAGGGTATGCACTACGTCAGTTGAGCTATACACGTTAGGTTAGAAAAAGATAAAAGAGAAAAAGTGATGATAACCTATTGGTGAAAACACCTGATTCCAGGAGACATGTTAAAGGAAAAAAAGTGTCCATGGAAATTGGAAAGTGGCAAAACTTGGACCCAAATATACAGCCACAAAAATCTTCCCAATAAATATTATATTAAAGAGAGAGAGAGGAATATAGTTGAGTAGCAACTAAATACAAATTAAAGAAAATAAAATAAGAGTATCAAATTGACTTTAATAATTGAATTATGGAACCTTGTAAACCAAATTAAATATTAGAGAAAATATGTAAGTTTCAATTTCAAACTAAAGTACAAAAATAAGGGCACTTTTGTTCTTTTTTGGTATATATCAACTTTTTCCTTAAAAAAACTTAAAAACGAGTAAGTACGATAAATGCATCAGATAAATTTCAACAATACAAATCTTTATTTAAGAGAAATTTACTAAAATAAACGTAAGTTGTACGATAATTATAATAATATTGTTTGAATATTTTGATTTTGTTTATTTGACGTTACGAGCACTACAACGAAATACCAATTTTTTGATGCATGAAATCGTCAAAAAATGTGTTGAAAGTTGAATTCTTGACGACATATTCGAGATATTCCGTTGGGAGGCCATCTCTCTATGCTCAAATATCAATTGTCAACTCCCGATGCCTACATATGGTGTTGGGAGTTAGGAGGGTAGAATATCCGTCGAGAATTATATGATCTTCCAATGATGCAATAGATCGTCGAGAGTTTGATTTTTTAAAAATAAATTTAATTATTTCTTTTCTTTTCTTTTTCTAATTTTTGTAACCTAAAGTTTTGAAATTAATAATAATTAAACAGTTTGTATTCATACATTCAAATCAAACTTATATAACATTAAAATCAAAATATCAAAAGTTTCATCTCATATAATACATTAAGTTATGTCTAATATAATACAAAAAAATGTCACAAAGTAATTTCTGCTTAGAGTGTGTAAGCAAAATAGTAGATTCACTAAGTTTTGAAGATTAAAGTAACGAGTATAAAATTCAAAGGCTAAAGTGAGTTGCATCTCCATCCATATGCAAAACTTCATTCTATCCGCCTACAAAAACACACCAACTAGAAGATCATTTATATACAAAATGGAATCGGTTACCATATTCTTTTGAAGTTAATTAATAGAAATTAGAAAATTTTCAATGTAGCCTTCAAGATATAGCTAGAGGAGGTGATTTTCAATGAAAGCTTTAATATACAATAGTGGACATGAAGTTGTAAAAGAAAGTTTGAGCTTAATTACCTTATTTGTAGTGTCCCATTCAATTCATTGAAACTTTGATCTAACTCTCTCAAGTTTTCCAAACCTATGCATTACATCACACCACACACACACATATATATACATAAAGAAAAAGAAAGCAACAACTAACCAAGTAAAGTGATATATTTATTAAACTTATTTCTATATTAAGCAACAACTCTAATATTTTGAAACTTGGAAAGTTTGTTGGATGTTGTGAGAGAAGGAAAACAATATTTATTAGCTACTTAGTTAATGACATTAAGAATGAAACCATATAAAAATAATAAAAAAGTAGATCACGATCAGATTACATACATTGGTTTCGAGTAATATCATAATGAATGCATTATAAGTTAAGTAAGGGGTTTTCAATTCTTTGAAATTTTGAAATAGATAAAGGATGAGCAAATGATAATTTTAATCTTTTTAAAAATAAAAAAGCATGAAGCAACAAAATTTAACCACATGAACATATAGCTATTATATATCAAAGCTCTACTTAAAAGGAGAAAAATGATTATAATAATCTCAGCCCATAATAAACTCAAAGAATCACAACTACAAGCAAACAAAAATACAACTTTAAATTAAACTATATATATATAATTGAAGCTTAACTACAAAATTTAACGATTACATTAAGAATCTACCACATTTATTTCTCCAACTCAAAATGGCTTATTCATTGAGAGTAAAAGAGAGGAAAAAAATCCCTCAGTTTACTAGCTAACATTGATGAGTTGCTTGCTCACTTTGCTCAATTCCTTACAATGATTAAGCCTTCAATCCTCATGTTCTTTTGCTCAAAAAATTGTATTTGAATTTAAGTTTTTTTTTTTGTACAAATTTCAAATATGAACAAGAAAGCAAGTAGCATTATCTCTAGAGAAAAAAAAAAAAACAATAAACGTACATAAAATGAAAATAAACAAAATGATCACAAAAAAGTAACTTACAATTAGAATGAAACTGAAAATTAAGTTCTGAAAGTGTTCACACAAGAAAATAAACGTACGTGTGAAACATGTAAATTAAAAGAAAAGAAAAGACAACAATGCCACAGAGAAAGAGGATGTGAAGGAGACGAAGAGGGAGGGAATGACGACGGTGGGAGGAGTGGCAATGACAGAAGAAGAGGTGGAGCAATGGAGGGTTGGTGTGCGAGTGAACAGCAACCACATTGTGAGGGAGATGGAGAGTGAAAATTTAGGATTAAAACCATAGGAAGGAAATGAGATCAAAAACGATTTCAGATCTATAATGTAGGAGATCAACTCCTGACGCTCATAGAAAGATTTTTTCTTAACTTAACTTTGACGCCATTGTACAACGTTGAGGGTTATGGCCTACTCCCAATGCTTGCTATAGTTGGTCGGGAGGTATCATTTCATCTCCCGATGCACTATCTCTCCCGACAATTGTTTTGTGTAGCGAAAAATGTTTTTTCTTATAGTGAAAAGAATTAAACATGGGAGATCTCACAATAAACGACCTAATTACAATTTGTATTGAATATGTCTAAATAATTATTTGTGGTTATTTACGAATATGAATGTTGATTTTTTAGAAGTGCACCATATAACAATCTAAAACTAGTGACAAATATGTATTCTAAAAACATCCTCTTTCATGACGTTGTTTTTCCTATGTTCCATGAATGCAACTAATTCGTGTCATTCTTCTTTTTATTTTACTTATTGATTTCATATAATAAATTAAACACCATCCTCCAAGGTTAGAGGTTCCACTTTCTCAATTCACCTAGCCAAGAAGGGAAATAATAAAAAAGAAACTCCCTACCCAATTTGTTAAAAGGAAGGAAGGGAAAAATTGACCATAGTAAGGAATAAATTGAAATAAAATAACCCACTGTGCCTATATATAAATTTGTGGACTTTGGAACTTCATATCACATAATCACCAAAGGAAGAAGAGAAAAACATAAAATAGCAATGGAGGATACTAGAGCACGCGCCGCCGCCAAGGCCTTGCAACTAAACTCCAAACACATACCTTCACGCGCCACCACCTTTAACCGCCTCTTTGCACCCATTTACGCCGTCGGTCTTTTGGCTTTATTTTACTACCACATTTCTTCACTTCTAAATTCCACTTCTTTGGGTTCCTTCTTCATCTCTATTTCTCTGTTCATCTCCGACGCCATTTTGGCTTTCATGTGGGCCACTGCACAATCCTTTCGGATGAATCCACTCCGCCGCCGTGAGTTTCCGGCCAACTTGAAAGAGTTACTGAAAAATGACTCAGATTTTCCGGCGTTGGATGTGTTTATTTGCACGGCGGATCCGTACAAGGAGCCGCCGATGAACGTCGTCAACACGGCCTTGTCGGTCATGGCATTCGATTATCCGACAAGTAAGATCTCCGTCTATGTTTCCGATGACGGTGGGTCAGCCATGACGCTATTTGCTTTCATGGAGGCGGCCAGATTTGCTGCCACGTGGCTACCGTTTTGTACGAAAAACGACGTCGTAGAAAGAAATCCTGATGCCTTCTTTACTTCTAATCACGATTGGTTCTCTGAGAGAGAAGAGATTAAGGTATTATTACATATTTTTGATTTGTTTACTTTTATGAAATTTTATTTTGAAGTATGATAAACTAACCCTAAACATTTATAAATATAATAAAATATCAGAATTTATTTGCACTGTTAACACTAAATAATCTGTCACAGTCATTGTTCACATTTTGATTTCTTTTCATTTCAATTAAGTTCAAAGAAAAAACAAACTCAATATGTTGTATACAAACAAAATCTTTGAAGGCTTTTCAATTCAATTTCGGCTATTGGCACACGTTTTAAGGAAACCATTCACTTGGATTATTATTTTAAATAAATTACTAGATAAATAAACAATAAATTTATTGTTTAAATTTTTAAGTAACAACTAATTCATTAAAAAAATGTTAAACTAATGATTTAATGCCATCTAATTATCATAAATAACATTACAATTGTGGCTGATCAATACAAAAGTGTCACTTTTTTAGAGTGGACAAAAATGGAAGAATTTTGTTCTTTTAAATCTAAAAAAGTCTTCATTCTTGTTTTGTTTAATTATTTTCTTTGGTACCAAACTTTTATATATGAACAATTATAGCAAGTAAATGATTTAGAAACAAAATTATCATCCTTTGTAGTAAAAAATATCAATATGTAAGATTCAATGAAGTATCAAATATCAAATATGGGTAAGTTGATAAATTTTAATTGAGGAATTTAAGTTTTTTTTTAAAATTATAAAATGATTAAATTTGATATATGATAAGACTAAATTGTTACCAATTTTAGAAGTGTGGAAACTAGATTATGGACTAATTGATAAAGTTTATTGACTTTATAACATATTTAAAAGTACATAAACGAAATTGTTTATCTACTATGATACATATTTAAATTATTGCTCAAACATATTTGATGAAATACGAGAAGACACAATAGAATAGTTAATCTCAGTCTCCTTGGCCCTAAGACCGAAAAGATAAGAGTATGGTGTAGCACACCAAACTCTTGACCATGTATGGACAAGAGGAAATTTGCCCATAAATTTGAATATCATCTCAAACAGGGAAGTGACAAAAACATTTTTGTCATTAACAAAATTTGAAATATACAACCTCTTTAATTTACTTGTAAACAAAACGTAATTAGAACTATTTTGTATCATCGTCGGATAGTTAGTTAGATCATATGATTTTTTTTCCTTTCGTTTTTGTTTGAGGTTTAAAACTTTTGTTGAAAGGATTCGTGGTAGTTTTTTATTTTTTGATTTTTCTTTTGTTAGGGTGTATTGAGTTTGTATTAACTTTTTTTCAGATAATGTATGAGAAAATGAAAATGAGAGTAGAAACTATATGCGAAGAAGGGAAGATTGGAGATGAATATTTGAATGGAGAAGAAGAGTGTATGGCTTTTAATCAATGGACCAAATCCTTTACTTCTCAAAATCATCCCACCGTTATTAAGGTATTATTGTTTCATTTCTATGCAAATTCCTATTGCCTTTTCCTAATTAAGTTTCTATAGAAATTTATGAATTTGTAAATTTTCAACTAATTTGAAGAAAAGAAGAACTTAGTATAACTTTTTATTTTCATGGTAATTTGTGGGTGAGGTAGGTTCTATTGGAGAGTAGTAAAAACAAAGATACATGTGGAGAGGCATTGCCAAATCTCATCTATGTTTCAAGGCAAAAAAGTGTAACTTCTCATCACCATTTCAAGACCGGTGCTCTTAATGCTCTGGTAATTAACCACTTAAGCTCTCATTCACTTTGTTTACATCAATTTTACAGTGTTTCTTCTTTTTTCTGTTCAACTATCCTTATTGTTGTTGTTTTTATTGAAATAGCTTCGAGTATCAGCTACAATGACCAATGCACCGGTTATTCTCACTTTAGATTGTGACACGTATTCCAACGATCCCCAAACACCAACTCGTGCCTTGTGCTATTTCTTGGATCCGAAACTTGGGAACGACTTAGGTTATGTTCAATTCCCTCAACGGTTTTATGGAGTTAGCAAAAATGATATCTATTGTGGAGAGTTAAAGCACTTATATATAATAAATTCATCTGGCATGGATGGATTATTAGGGCCGAATTACGTTGGTACAGGGTGTTTCTTTGTTCGACGGGCATTCTTTGGAGGTCCATCATCACTTGAGTTGCCCGAACTCTCTCAACTTAATCCAAATCATGTTGTTGAAAGGCACATTAAATCTCAAGAGGTCTTGGACTTGGCCCATTTAGTTGCAAGTTGTGATTATGAGAATAATACTAAATGGGGTTTTAAGGTATATATATGGTTGTTTAAAATTCAAATAATCATGTATTTAATTGTCTATTTATATGTATCAAATTATGATGCATATATTTGTTTCAAAATATGACTTTCACTATTTAAACTTTTTATGTTGTTTGTGTTGGCAGTTGGGGTTTAGATATGGGTCTTTGGTGGAGGACTATTTTACAGGGTACTGTTTACAATGTGAGGGATGGAAGAGTTTATTGTGCAATCCAAAAAGGGCAGCCTTTTATGGTGATGTGCCGATAACCCTACTTAGCGTGGTGAATCAAATGAAGAGATGGAGTGTTGGCCTTTTGGAAGTCACTTTCTCAAAATACAACCCGATCACATACGGTGTAAGGTCCATTGGCCTTTTAATGGGTCTTTCTTATGCCCATTATGCATTTTGGCCATTTTGTTCTATTCCGGTTATCCTTTACGCATTCCTCCCTCAGCTCGCTCTCATCAGTGCCACTCAAATCTTCCCCAAGGTTAAATTTTAATACTTCCAAATTTTCACTGATATAGTAAAATATCAGTGAGCCAATAATTATAATGTGGATGATTTTACCTTTTCTTTTTGTAGGTTTGGGATGTATGGTTTGTAGTATACATATTGTTGTTTCTTGGAGCTTATGGACAAGACCTTGTAGAGTTCATCCTTTTCGAAGGAACATTCCAAAGATGGTGGAATGATCAAAGAATGTGGATGATAAGATCTGGGTCTAGTTTATTATTTGGATGCGTAGAGTTCACGTGGAAGTCTCTTGGGATTAATTCCAATTTTGGTTTCAACGTCACGGGCAAAGCAATGGATGAAGAACAAAGCAAGAGGTACAAGCAGGAGTTGTTCGAGTTTGGACTTTTCTCACCCATGTTCGTTCCCATTACCACTGCAGCCATCGTCAACTTGGCTAGTTTCGTCTGTGGGCTGATTGAAATTTGGAAATCGGGCGGGGCGTGGGAACATTTGTTTGCTCAGATGTTGGTGGCTGGATTTGGTGTGGTGAATTGTTGGCCAGTTTATGAAGCCATGGCTTTGAGGAATGATGGAGGGAAGTTGCCACCCAAACTCACATTCTTCTGTTTTTCTCTTGCTTTACTTCTTTGCTCTTTTGCTGCTTTCTTTCGCTAGACAGATGCTTTCCGTTGGAAATGTCGTCCAGTGATCAATTATTAGAATGATTTATCATAAAATTAGATTTTTGGCTTTTCTTTTCTTTTGTAATGTTTAATTCTCTCAAATTTGTAATCCTTTTTTTTCTTTTTATCTAATTTAGATTTGGGATTAATGTTAATTTTCGTATTTACTTAGATCAGAAAATATATATTTATGTCGTGAATTCAGATATTAGGTCACTATATGTATTTAGTTTAACTTTGAAATGTATTGTATATATCTAATCATAAAGACATGTCCATCTTTCTATGTCACATTCTTGGACCATTGGATCTATTATCATATTATCCACTACTATTCAATTAAATAATTTTTAATATAAGAGATACTGTATAATACTCTACAAGAGAATACTAGCGTTTTGAACTACCACATCTATAATGGAGAGATACCCACATAAACTTTTATTAGTTTTTGAAATTTTGTTATGTATTTAAATATTTTCAATAATTTTGTTTCCAACAATAAATTTTCAAAAATTGATGTTAGGAATAAACAAGTGATTGATTAACTAAAATATAATTTTTTGTTTTGTTAGAACGTGTTTAACTCAATGGTATTTGTATGACTTTTCTAATTTCAATCTCTTACTCTGTAATTATTGTATTTAAAAAATTTAATATAATATTTCAATTAAGTGAGTTTAATTTAGTAGTATTGACGTAACTTCTACGTTAGAAGAAGGAAGTTTAAAGTAACATCCTAAGATTGACAAAGACATGAAAGATACAACTATAAATTAGGGAGTGGAGTGAAGAAGGAGAAGGAGAAGGAGAAGGAGAAGGAGAAGGAGGGTGTTAGAAAATGAGTGATTGGTGACATGGAGGAGGATCAAAACAAAACGAAATGGAATAAGAGAGGACCAACTTGAATACTTAAATACATCAATTGTAATTTATATTAGGTCACATGGGCAGGAGGAGACGATATTAACAAACGGACAATGGGGAAACCCAATGAAGAAATAGGAAACCTTTTTGTACTTAACCACTGTTCTTGGTTCAATATATTCCTCTTAACCTTTTTTTTTTTCCAATTAAAATCAAGAAATCATACTTTTAATAAACATTTCATTTTAAAAAATTGAATACATATTTTGTTTTAAAATTACTATATCACAAAACTTATAAAAATACTTACAAATATATTAAATGTAAGAATCTGATTGTATAAATATTCTAAAATTTACTATATTTTTGTGTAATTGAGTGGGTTAAGATTTATCTTTAGTCTAATAGAATGATTGGTAGATGAGTTATCGCTTTGTTTATTTGACGATGTGGTGAATAAACTCAAAAAGTAAACCTTCTAAAAATATAAATAACATTTGATATATTGAAATATTTTCTTCTTCCTCCTCAAAATCTCTCAAACTAATTTTTGTAATATCCGAATAATATAATTTTAATTAATCATGTAAAATACATAGAACAACCTAATATCTGAATTAACAACATAAATCATATAAAACTAATCACTTTAGTTCTAGACCGATTAAAAGTGTATTTATCATAAGAAATTAATTTTTGTAATAGCACAAAGCTAACCTTGAAATAAAGAAACTAAGAAATTAATTTTTGTAATAGCAAAAAGCTAACCTTGAAATAAAGAAACTATCAAATAGACTGGAAGAAGCAGACGTGGGTGATTTCTCGTTTTGTTTTATTTTTAAACAAACGAATTACTCACATCCCATAAATATATTTTGGTTCAATTTGCTACTAAACATAGTTTAAATTCTAAGTTGATTTCTAGACTTTATATGTTATTTTATTTTACTTCTTAAATTTATAAAAGGGTATGTTTTAATTCATAAACTTTTAAAAAGAGTATATTTTGGTCATTATTTAACTCTCTGATCCAATGGTGAAGTTGATTTTTATGTTTAGATTACTAGATCGTCAAATTAAGATAATCTCTTTTAATAATTAAAGTTTTAATTTTTAGTTAAAGATAGATGATAAATTAATGTTTTATTGAAGAATTAAAAAGATCAATATCTCATGTATTTTGATTTTCACTTTGTTCAGACGTTGTCATTCTACCTCACTTTCTCAACTCCAACCACGTATAAAAATTTTAATGCCTCATTTTTTGGATATTTTATCATTAATTGATATGCTCTTTTTCTCTTCCTCCCAATTAGTTTTCCTTTATTTTCTGTGGGGTTTTTGATTCATCATAGTGTTGTGAGCTTATTTTATTTTCTTGTTTATTTTACCTTGTCACACAAGTTAAAATATGCGGAGTTCTATTTTATTTTACTACACTCAATGTTGTTCTTTTTATTTGCTTAAAAATATTTACGACCTATATAACAAAATGAGAAAGTCACGAAATTAACCATTTTTTTTAAAAAAAATTAAGGTTCGTCTTTCTTTATTATCGTCTTTCTCCTCTTCTCTATTGCAATTTTTTTCTTTCTATCATCTTTTCCTCTTATTCTCAAATTTTTTTTTCTTTCCATCATCTCTTCTTTTGCATTTTTTAAAAATGTTTTTGTTTGCTCTTTCTTTCCATATTCTTTATTCTGCAATTTTTCTTTCTTTTCATTGTTTTTTTCTCTTTTGCAATTTTTTTAAAAAAATTTCCAAACGATTATTTAGTTGTTTGTGCGTCAAATATAAAATATCGTAAAAGTATTGTTGAATATTGGATTGTCAACCAAAATTAACCAAATTTAAATAAAAAAATAAAAGTCAAAAAGTTAAATGTAACAGATGATTTTCAAATATATTAAGTCATCAGTTGGTTATATTTTTTAAAAGATTCCTGTTTTTAGTTGTTTTATTTTTCGTTATTAATTAATTTGCGAAACAGAAGATTAGTGACAATTTTTTTTAATAACAAATTTCAGAAGTATTATGTCCTTAACGTGGGGTACAATTTTGTAGGAAAATAAATACGTTTTAATTTGAATTCGAAAAGACAACACTAGTCTTTTTTAGATTGGAGAGAAAAAAAGAAGAAGAAAAGAAAACACAAGTGGAGTTTAGAAACTACAAAAATAAATCTCATTGCGTATAAAATGTGTGGACTTCGAACTTCACATCATTCTCCACAGCACAGGGAGAAACACAACCAAATAACAATGGAGGATATTAGAGCTCGCGCCGCCGCCGAGGACTTCCAACTTAACTCCCAACACATACCTTCACGCCTCACCACCTTTAACCGCCTCTTCGCACTCATTTATGCCTGCGGTCTTTTCGCTTTATTTTACTACCACCTTACTTCACTTATAAATTCCACTTCTTTGGGTTCCTTCTTCATCTCTGTTTCTCTGTTCATCTCCGACGCCGTTTTGGCCTTCATGTGGGTCTCTACTCAATCCTTCCGGATGAATCCACTCCGCCGCCGTGAGTTTCCAGCCAACTTGAAAGAGTTACTGAAAAATGACTCTGATTTTCCAGCGATAGATGTGTTTATTTGCACGGCGGATCCATACAAAGAGCCTCCAATGAACGTCGTGAACACGGCCTTGTCGGTCATGGCGTACCATTACCCAACAAGTAAGACATCCGTCTATGTTTCAGATGACGGTGGGTCAGCCATGACGCTGTTTGCTTTTATGGAGGCGGCCAGGTTTGCTGCCACATGGTTGCCGTTTTGTAGGGAAAACGACGTTGTAGATAGAAATCCTAATGCCTTCTTTACTTCTACTTCTAACCAAGATTGGAACTCCGAGACTGAAGAGATTAAGGTATTATTACCCTTTTTATTTATTTATCATAACATAGAGACTATTTTATATTGTTCTAAAGTTATAGGGATGAAATTTGTAATTTAACCCCAAAATTTATATAATTATTATTTTTATTCTTGCATAATTTATAATATACTAGAGAATACCTATTACATTACCAAATTTTAGATGGAATTCAAAAATAAATTTTAGAAATAAAATAAAGATTCTTAGAAAATTTAAATAGTTTGTGAATCTACAAAAACTTCTTAAATAGAAGATTCATGTGTGGAAGGCGTTTCTTCTATCTTTTATTTTTAACCTTCTTTCTCTCTTGTAGTTATCTTTTTAAAAAATTGATTTTTATTTCATGACAATTTAAATTTTATATATATTATTTTAAAAACGTTATATTAATTTAAAATAAAATAAAAAATCATACAAACAAATATGTCAGGTAAGTTCAACTTACATTAAATTTATGGTAAATTAATGAATCATCTATTCTTAAAATATTGTGTAAATTTAGTACGTTTATGATAAAATTCTACGAAACAAACAAAGTTATCGGAGGATTCTAGATATTTTAAAAGTATTCTTAGAAAAGAAACACCAAAATTCAAAGATGCTATGATTTTGTAACAAAGAACATTTATAACTTCGAACATCAAAATATTTTAGTTGTCTATATTTCCAAAATGACAAACAAGACTCGTTGGGACAATCATCATTTTGGATTGTTATCTTTAAAAAAATATAAAAAAAAAAATCATTCAAATAACATCTATATTTTAGTTATGGTTGAATTTGATCAAAGTATTTATTTAGTTCTATTCCACTTAACTATTATTAAGACAAGGGATGAAATAGTGAAACGTAAGGAGTTATGAAATTCTAAGGAGTTCTTAAACTCAAGATATTGTTTGTGTATTTGCAAAGATTTTAATATAAAATTTGGAAGAAAAAATTTAACAAAATTGAACGCTATAAAAGACAAACAAAAATGGGAGAATTTTGTTCCATTTTGGACCTGAAGAAAGAAAAAAAAAAGAAGCATATTTATTCTTATTTTAAATTATTGAAGGATTGACATATTGATTTTGTACTTTCAAATTGGTTCCTAATAGTTACGAACTTTAGTCAATAATGATTTAATAGTTACCAATATAATATTTGCGAATTTGAGTATCGTTAACCAATTTATTAATCATCGTCATAAATACGATTAAGATTTAATGGACATATATGAATTGCCAATCATGGTTTATGAACTGACAAATCAATGGTTCCCAGACCCACAAATTTCTAATAAAATACAAACTACAAAATGAGAGGGTCCATTATTTTTGTTTTATAAGAAAAAGGAAAATGAGGGGATCGGAACAACTTGATATTAGTAATTGCATATTGAGAGAAAACGAACTCTTTTTTGGCACCATATAGAACATTTATTCATATTATTTCATATTATTAATTGACATACTACCTCATAATTCAAGTCTTTGTACTTCTACACATAATAAACCAAAACATAGAACTCTTCCTATCCGTTGTATCTTGCATTATAACCTAGATGGTTTGTTAAGTTTTTCTTATTTTGTTGTTTGACATTTAGATAGAAGATTCATGATAGCTTTTCGTTTTGTAAGTTGTGTTGATTTTTGGTTTTTAGATAATGTACGAAAAAATGAAAAGGAGAGTAGAAAACATTTGTGAGAAAGGAAAGGTTGAAGATGAATTGTTGAATGGAGAAGAAGAGCGTATGACTTTCAATCAATGGACCAAATCTTTTACTCCTCAAAATCATCCTACTGTTATTAAGGTATATTATTACTTATTTCTACTTATGAATTTTGTAAATTTTAACCCAAAACAAAACCTATATAACTTATTATTTTCACAGCACAATCCTAAATAATTTAAGATTGGATTTTTATGGTAATTTGTGTGAGGTAGGTAGTATTGGACAGCAGTAAGAACAAAGACATTAGTGGAGACCTATTGCCAAATCTCATCTATGTTTCAAGGCAAAAAAGTGTAAATTCTCATCACAATTTCAAGACCGGTGCTCTTAATACTTTGGTAATCAACCATTAAACTCATTTAATTTATGTTTGTTTTTAAGTTCTATTTTATAATATTTCTTCTTTTTTCTCATTTTTTTTATCTACCCTTGCTATTGTCTTGGTTGAAATAGCTTCGGGTATCGGCTACCATGACCAATGCACCAATTATTCTCACTTTGGATTGTGATACATATTCCAATGACCCTCAAACACCAGCTCGTGCCTTGTGCTATTTCTTGGATCCAAAACTTGAGAAAAACTTAGGATATATTCAGTTCCCTCAACGGTTCCGTGGAGTTAGCAAACATGATATATACGGTGGAGAATTAAAGCACTTATTCCTAATCAATCCACTTGGTATGGATGGATTGTTAGGCCCAAATTATGTTGGTGCTGGGTGTTTCTTTGTTCGACGGGTATTCTTTGGAGGTCCATACTCATATGAGGCACCTGAACTCTCCCAACTTAGTCCAAGTCATGTTGTTGAAAGGCCCATTCAATCTCAAGAGGTCTTGGACTTGGCCTATTTAGTTGCAAGTTGTGATTATGAGAATAATACAAAATGGGGTTTGAAGGTATGGTGGTTAAAATTCAAATGATGATGTATAGTTGACGTCTGAGATGCTTTTATTGTTTCAAAATATGTCCAATTGAATATTTTGTTCTCTCACAGTTTAAATTTCTCTGTGTTGTGTTGGCAGTTGGGGTTTAAATATGGGTCTTTAGTGGAGGATTATTTTACAGGGTATCGTTTGCAATTGGAGGGGTGGAGGAGTGTATTTTGCAATCCGAAAAGAGCAGCTTTTCATGGTGATGTGCCCATAACCCTTCTTAGTGTGATGAATCAAACCAAAAGATGGGGTATTGGGCTTTTAGAAGTCAATTTCTCAAAGTACAACCCGATCACTTATGGTGTAAGGTTCATTGGCCTTCTCATGGGGCTTTCTTATGCCAATTATGCATCTTGGCCCTTTTGGTCCATTCCTGTCATTGTTTACTCCTTCCTACCTCAGTTGGCTCTCATTAGTGCCACTCAGATCTTCCCCAAGGTTCATTTTTAATACCCACAAAATGTTCTATAATTTTAGAATAAAATATTATATCAAAATATCACATGAAAATTTCTCTATAATCAAAGTCATCTCTCTATTTGGATTTTTTTTTTCTTTGTAGGTTGGTGATGCATGGTTTGTAATATACATACTGTTGTTTCTTGGAGCTTATGGTCAAAATCTTGTAGATTTCATTCTTGCGGGAGAAACATTCCGAAGATGGTGGAATGATCAAAGAATGTGGAGCATAAGAGCTGGGTGTAGTTTGTTGTTTGGATTCATAGAGTTCACATTGAAGTCTCTTGGGATAAATTCCAACTTAGGTTTCAACGTCACCAGTAAAGCAATGGATGAAGAACAAACCAAGAGGTACAAGCAAGAGTTGTTCGAGTTTGGAGTTTTCTCGCCAATGTTCGTTCCCCTTACCACTGCAGCCATTGTCAACTTGGCCAGTTTCGCCGGTGGAGTGATCAGAATTTTGAAATCGGGCGGGGCGTGGGAACATTTGTTTCTTCAGATGTTGGTGGCTGGATTTGGAGTGGTGAATTGTTGGCCAGTTTATGAAGCCATGGCTTTGAGAAATGATGGAGGGAAGTTGCCACCCGAACTCACTTTCTTCTCTGTCTCTCTTGCTTTACTTCTTTGCTCTTTTGCTACTTTTTTTTAGCTAGATAAATGTTCCGTAGGAAATGTGGTCTGGTCAACAATTGAAGGACTCATCGTTAAATTAGATTGGAAAATGTCTATTATGTATTTAGTTTTGCCCTTTTAAATAAATGACGATTTTTTTAAGAATATCAAAAAAATAGGTGATTTCAAAGATAAAACATCGAAATTTTGTATAAAAATAGCAGAGGTGAGTCAATTTTCGAAAAAAACTTCATGTGAGAGTCTTTCTTAATGTTTAAAAAACATCAAATAAAAACAATACATACATTTTTTTTATGTTTTAAAAATGTCAAATTGTATCTATTTTTCTTCAACTTTTTGCAAATGTCAAATTTTTTTACGAAAAAGCTTCACCATTCTGTGGTGAGCAGAACCACTGGCAAAACAGCAGCAACGAGAACTAAGCAGAACCGCGGCAGCAAGAACTGCACTAGCAACGGGAGGCGACCTTGTATTTCTCATCCAACCTACGGCCCACCTCCATACTCCTAATCGTGTGTTCACAAAGCTTAAATTTGGACACATTTTCTCTATAATATTGATTGATTCTCAAACACACCTTGTTGGGTTAGTGAGTTGTGTATATTTCTTGGTATACACAGTCCTGAAAATCCTACATTCATTGCACACAGCTATTTCTTAAGTTATATTTTCTGGGAATCTTTCTCTACCTTGGGAACCATGACAAACAATTCATAAAATTTACTACCCAAATAGTGATTCATATATAGGTGCTTTGTTTCCTTCTAAACTTGTTTCTTCCGTGCAAATGTTCGCATCTTGAGGTCCTCAAGTCTATTTGTCAATTAGCTAGGATTTGTTACAAATTCCTTTGCATTCGGAGCATGGTTGTGGAATAAGATGGTTTGCACGCCAATTAATTATTATTGGCTTTCTATGAGAAATATGATATGCACTTTATAATTAAGCTTTTTGGATGCCAGTGGCTAAGATTTTGTGCATCAACATCCTCTCAAGTACCCTTAGAGTTATTCTAATATCTATTTCTGTTTTGGGATATCTTCTCTTGTACGTTATTGACCTTCTTTCCCTTAGGTTATACTAATATATTCTTGCTAATAGTTGTTTAATTTTTTTAAAAATATTTTCAATTAATTTTATTTAAAAAAAACAATCGAATCTAATAAATTTGAGAACTTTGAAAATCGATTTTCTAGAATTCCTTAGCAAAAGAAGTCGATTCTTTCAGAATCTAAGATTCATCACCAATGTGTTTTCTTTAAAATTTCAATATAAATTTATTATAATATTTCTTTACTCTTTGTTTTTACCTATTTAATTTTTCTATCGAGTCTCATTTTTATTTCTATTTATAATTTATAAATCTTTCTAATGTTTTCAATATTTTAGAATCCTTCTCATTTAAAATTTTCTAAGTTTTTAAAAATATCTTTCACAATTATTTTATAAAAAAATCATTTAGAAAATTTATGTTTTAATGTTATAATTTTATATATTTTTCAAACATTCAAAATTTAATATATGATTTGACAAGTTTTTTTAATAATTATTTTATAATAGATATCTTTTTCCTAAACCAAATCCTATGACCAAACCTAAAAAATTTCGATTTTCTAATATTAGAGATCACATCGAGGTCAAAAATTTTATCCCAAGAAAAAAATGATTTTAAGTAATATTTTTTTTTTAAAAGAAAACCTCTCTTTATTATAAAACTACTCGATGGATTTGAGAAATAGAATATTTTTGGAGACGTTTTGAATCATAAACTCAACTCTAGTTTTTGCATACTATTGTTTTATGATTTTATTTAAAAATGTTTACTTTATTTCAGTGTTTGGCTCTTATTTTGTTTTAAAACAAACCCTTTTAAGAATGTTGGCCGCTGTCCGTCGTCTCATGCATGTGACGACAATCCTCAATAAAAAACAGTTAGAAATTTAAAAAATACGTACCTTAAGTTCAAGGTCTTCTTTGTGTTCATGTCGGTTCTTCAATTATTTTTTTTTATTTCTTCCATTGTTCAGGCATGCATCTATGACGTTCTTTGTTCTTCAATCATATATTTCATAGTTCATGCATGAACCTCCCTATCATGCATTTCTTAAAACACTGAACTCGATGATAAAGTGCTACTACCCTTCCTTGACTTGGGTTTGAGGTTCCAACCAAGACCCTTTTGAATAACTTGGTTATCTACAAAAAAAACTTTCACATATTTCGTCCCCTAAGAGTGTTTAAGAATCTTGTGGTATAGGTGTCTATAGTAATTCTAGCATTTGATTCTGCACATAAATAGTTAAGTTATGCACTAAATTAAACTAGAAAATAAATCATAATGCTATTTAAGTTATGCACTAAATTAAACTAGAAAATAAATCATAATGCCTGATAACCATACAGGTGCATCCTCAACTGCTTAATTCATGAACTGGCCACTCTTATTGGCATACATTTCTTTGAATAGCTCCACTCCTATTGGCATGCGTTTCTTTTAGCTCCACACATTCCACTGCTCTCACTACCTCGTTTTTCACTCAGTTCAGATTGTCTATGTAGGAACAGCTTGAACCTGCTACCGTTCATGTACTGTTGTGTTTTCCTTCTTTTCTTTGACCATTTTAACTTGATTTGAGTAGCTTTAATTCTGCGGTTCAAAATGGTGGTGTGAATGAATAGGTCTTAATTAATTTTATAAAGTGAGGTAAGTGGTTGTTTTTGTTTTGTAATGCGAACAAATTTACATGTGTGTGGTTCATAAATTTAAATACTAGCTTAGATCTATTATGTAAGTAGCTGTTCGGCATAGTTTCTTAAAGTTAACTTGTATAGTTTTTTTTTTTTAATGTTTGTTACTAGCGATATCTTCTTGTATGTTTTTGCAACAGTTATAGGTATAATTTGCAAAAGCTTATTGTATCTGAATTGGAAATGCAACAAGAAGATATTTTATTATATGTATTTCCAATTCCATGTCTAGTTTAAAAAATCCTTTGCTTCATTTTTCAATGGGGGATGACGACATTCACTTTTTTATATACATATAAATAATTATCAGGTTTAAGAAAATGTGATTCTTCCTCAACCTGTGTGAATTCCAGATTTCGCTTAAGGAAAACTTCAAATATGTGAATCGTTGGTTTGGGTGAATACAGGTGCTAGCTACTTGGGGGTGGAGCTCTTAAAATCTGGAAATGAAGGAGGGGGGCTTGTCCTGAAAACATTGTGGCATCATTCAGATGCAATTATATGCTGCTCTCTAAAGGTGTGTATTCTACTGTATCGAAGCAACTTGCAGAAATAAATTTTACGTCGAGAAAATGGCATTACATTTGATAAAAACAGTTTTAAATTAATCTCAGGAAAATGGTCGTTGTTAGTCTCCAAACAGTATGCCTTTAGAGTTTCGTTGATCTTAAAGAAGTTATTTTCTGAACAAAACACAAGGCAAAAAGCTCATGTAGTTTTGTCCTTCAATAAATGTCCTATTACTTCTAGTTAATCCATTTCAGTTCTTACATAAGGTCTTTTGTCATTATATTGTACTCGTATTTATGTGCAGCGCTTAATATTTAAAATTAGGCATTGCAGTGTTCACCTTTGCAAATCAGACGGGCCTTGAGATGCTTGAGACAACCTTAGTTGCACTTCAAGAAATAACTTTGGAAAAGATATTTGATGACCATGGGAAAGAGACACTCCGCTCAGAATTTCCACAGCTAATGCAACAGGTCCACCAATTTTTACCATCCTTTTTACAATGGCAAATTTATCTTATATCATGAAAGATGACAATATCGACGTTGCTAACAATATTTGTGAAACTTATGTTTGGAATAGAATGGTCAAATTTTGAC
The DNA here is from genome assembly GCF_000004075.3 of Cucumis sativus. Classification (NCBI taxonomy): domain Eukaryota; kingdom Viridiplantae; phylum Streptophyta; class Magnoliopsida; order Cucurbitales; family Cucurbitaceae; genus Cucumis; species Cucumis sativus. The sequence continues at coordinate 4,602,789 of NC_026658.2, forward strand.
TAAGTTATCATGGATTAGGATGGAAGAAAGAAAAAAAAAAGGTAATGAAACGAATAAATGAGAAAACTACCTTTTTGAAGAGAAATTCGTTTTTCATATACATTCTCTCCAAAGAGTTTTTTCGTAGAGATTCTCTCCCAATATTTTTTTTCCTTTTTAAGTGACCAAAGGTGTACCACAAATTAAGAAAATTTCATAGGTATAAAATCAAATGAGATATTATGTGATTGTGTGTGAAATAAATTAATTTTATTTTTTTCTAAAATAACAGAATTAAATTAAATGAGATACTAATTTTTTTCCTAAAATGATAAATATGCTCCTTAAGGTTTTATTTTCTCTTTTTTATAAAATATTTTTCTTTAGAAAAATGATTACTATAAGATTTTATATTATTACAAAAGTTTTACCTTTTAAAAATATGTATAATAAAAATAGGTGATTGCACTATAAGTTGAGTTTAAGTATCTAAGGTGTTAGGCGTTTAAACAAAGCTTGAGGACTAAAGTTGAGCTTACTGGCGTCTAAAAGCATTAGATTTGCGTAACGCGATGTGTTAAGATGTTTGCGGGACATGGTATGACAACTTGGTATTAGAGCATGATTTTGAGTAACATGAGGAAAGAGTAAGTGTTGCTAGGTATATTTTTGGCAAAGTAGAGCTAAACATTTAAGTTATTTTGTAGGAAACAAGGGTATATATGTCGTCAAGAAGAGCAAGAGCTCGATCAAGGACAAATACAACTAAGCCTACAATGGACCGAAAGATGATTCAGTCAATCCGGATGTGAGAAGGGAACAAGAGGAGGCATTATACGATAGGGTAGCACAAAGAATGATTGACGCATTCTAGGCCAAAAAGACAATATTCTTTATTTCATTTTTCAGAATTTATTCCTTCTTCGTCATCTCTTATCTTTGACGTTATTTTTTCATAAAAACTATTCTTTTCCTTATTCTTTTTTTAGTGAATTGTGTCCTTATCTTCTTATTCTTTTTTCATTATCAAATATTGTACCAAAATCCTTATGATTTGGTATAAAATCGTTTAGATTGGGTACAAGATCGTTTTTTGAGAGTGTGTTGCTGATTAAATACGAAATATTTTATTTTATGGGCTAAGCTTTTTCATTTTTCAAAAATATTTTAAACGGTGTAAATATTTTTACATTTTGTTCTTTTTTTATATATAAAAAGAAACCCTTATTACATTGTATAAAAAAAGTAAGAGATTATATTATTGTATTAAAAAGTAAGAGATAATATAATAGAGATATAATAAATAATAATATTTAAGTTTATTTTTACTGGCAAACCTAAACATTTAGTAATTAAAAATCATTCAAATATTGCTTATTAACGAGATTAAGGATGAAATATATATATATGCACATGGTAACAATTTAATAAATTAGTAATTAGAGTGTAGTTCATATTTGTTCACCTTTGTATTTTATTTTATTTTGGTTCCTAAATTTTTTAAAATGTTCGTTTTAGTTCTTGAACTTTTAAAAAATTATACTTTAGTACCTTTCGTTAGCGTTCAGTTAACTCTTTAGAGATCGTTTGGTTTGAGGGTCTTCTAGATGAGAATGAATGCATATATTCAATACTCGTATTTGTTTTACGATTTTCAAACATTTGCATAGAATTTGAAAATAAGTTATTCTCACATATCCTTATATTTTCCACACAAGTTTTTTATTCCCTTCCAAGACAACAATGGATTTCCTTTTTTCTCCTCTCTATTTGACTCTTAGTTGATATATAATCTCATTTGTATTACAATTAATTAATGCTAATTTTAAAAAATTAATATAAAATATTTATTTTAATAAAGGAATAATAATCTATTAAAATATTACTTAAATTTATTTTATAATAAAGTTATTAAATGAATAAAATTATTTCTTAACAAAATTTATTAATTAATTAGCTAACAATATATTAAATGTATTTAATTAGAAAACTAGGATTAATTAAATTTAGTTAGTACAAAATTTCATTTATCAATAATAATAGTTGATTACTTTATCGTGTTTTTAATAATCACGCAATTATTTCTTGCAATTAGTTTTGGTTATATTTTATAGAACATTTCAAAAAAAAAGTTAAAGTAAATTATTGAAAATTGGATAGATTTTGTTATATTTTGTAAATAATTTTAATATTTGATTGTTTTTAATCTATTTCTTAATTTTAATTATCAATTCTCTAAAGTATTTGCCGTTAATATTATTGTTGATTCCAAATTAATTAATTTTTATCAATATATTGTTTAATTAATTAATCTATCAAATTTATATAAGACTTTTGTGCTTAATTTCATAAATTAAATTATAGATCTTATATTCCAAGTATTTTTTATTATCAAGTACCTACAAAATCTTTAACCAAGCAACCCTTTAACACGAGGATGAAATGACGACTTTTATATATAGATGACTAAGCTACCAAATTTTTAGTGTCCCAAGTTTGGATATTTTGTGATTCATTCACGAATTTTCCTCTTTCTTCCATTTCTTTTTTTTCTTTTTTTTTTATTTATCCAGTAAATGTGTTGATTATATATTTTTGTTTTCATAAAATATTTATAGAATAAATTAATAATTTCTCCATTTAAGTAATAGAATGGATCTATAGCTTAAACATTATTCAAATATAGAAATCAGATCATTATTTCATTAAATAATTTAATTTCGTCTCTAGTGTAATTAATAAGTGCTTTGCATTTACGGGAGTTAGTAATTATTTTCGACGTGTTCGAGATATAGCAACTCATATCATAACCTCTTCTTATTATCTCGTGACTCAACATTTGACCTCTGTAATTGGATGTTCTAATTGAAGAAATAAAGTACCAACTAACATGATTTTTGGAGTACCACATACGTGCATGGTATTTTATACAAGACCAAAATACCTACATTCGCGAATTGTAATTATTTCAATATATGCGTTCTTATCAAAAGTTTACTCAGTGTAATTATTTTGAGATATACACTTATGAGTCTGTAATTAATTTCACGTGTTAAAAATGTATATTCGGCCGCTATCATAATCTCCTCCTAATATCTTGAGATTAATAAGATTAATAATTTTGTTGAAGATTTTAATAACTTTATTCATTTTTTTTAATTTCAAAATAACCATATTATTATTTTTATTGGTTAAATCTCAACCTTGTTTCTATTTCAAAATAACTTTAATGGAATGAATCTCAACCATTAAAAAAGTATTAAATTAAAATTAGTTTTCCTATTAGAACTTAATTTATTTTTTAAATTTCAATTTTTTAACTCATAGCCACAAGAAATCGAGGGTCTCTCGACGCCATCAAGCGTTAGCATATATACCTGAAAGCGTCGAGAAAGGATCTCCTAACGTACATAGCGACGTCAGGAAGCAAGTCGGTAGTAGTGCTCCTGATGCACAAACGAAAAGGAAATGCCTCTTCTTGAATACACTGATTTGTTTTTCCCCATTTTCTTAGGTGTTCCTTCAGGTCGTCGAAGACCAGTTTCTCTTAGGTGTTCCTTTGGGATCACCGAAAACCAGATGTGTTCTTTTAGGATCACTAGATAGTTTGCGTTTTGGAGCATGATAGTTATGTGGTACTTCCTTACAGGACCCTAATGGGAAGTTAACAGACACCTAACAAAACTAGTAGTGAGTCCCTTACCAAGTATATGTTTATACTCACTCTTTCTATGTTTAATTTTTTAGGCAAGCATAAAGATAAAGGAAAGCTAGCGAATGATAAGAGGTTATTGTGGTTCGCGATAGGGAAAAGTTTATGATTGCTTTCATCTTTATGTTTTCAGTATTTGGATTTACACTATTTTATTTAAAATTTCATGACTCATGAAAACTCTTATGATGTTTTTATTTTATTTTAAATAGGGTCCAAATTAGTAATTTATTTATTACTTTATCTCTACCTGCTTTATTTATAATTTATATATGAAGTTATGAAGTTTTTCCTTTAAAAGTTAGTATATTTTTTTATTTTAAATAAAATGGTATTTATTTGTTTTAGTAATAATGGACCTCAACTTAAAGAGTTTGGTCCTTTAAGGGGTATTTTGGGTTTTTACAAATTCTTATTTACAATGTATTTCTTTTTTGTTTTACTATAAAAGAAAAACATTGTTGTTATTCTTGATGGTTGAAAGTAAAAGTTGGTTCGTGTGCTCAAATTCTACTGCCAGATCAAGTGTTGAATCTAAACACTTCCGATCTATCATCTGATCCAATAATAATGGAGGACATGAGAGCACGCGCGGCCGTCAAGGGCTTGCTACTAAACTCTCAACACATATCACGCGCCACCACCTTTAACCGCTTCTTTGCTGCCATTTACGGCGCCGGTCTTTTGGCTTTGTTTTACTACCACATTACTTCACTTCTCAATTCCACATCTTCGGGTTCCTTCTTCCTCTCTGTTTCTCTCTTCATTTCCGACGCCGTTTTGGCCTTTATGTGGGTTAATTCTCAAGCCCTCCGGATGTATCTACTCCGGCGCCGTGAATATCCGGCCAACTTGAAAGAGTTACTGAAAAAGGACTCAGATTTTCCAGCGTTGGATGTGTTTATTTGCACGGCGGATCCGTACAAAGAGCCGCCGATGAACGCCGTAAACACGGCCCTGTCGGTTATGGCATACGATTACCCGACAAGTAAGGTCTCCGTCTATGTGTCAGACGACGGTGGGTCAGCCATGACGCTGTTTGCTTTTATGGTGGCGGCGAAGTTTGCTGCGAAGTGGCTGCCGTTTTGTAGGGAAAACGGCATCGTAGATAGAAATCCTAATGCGTTCTTTCGTTCCAAGTCCAACCACGATTGGAACTCAGAGACTGAAGAGATTAAGGTATGAAAATACGTATCTATTTATAGTTCCATTAAGCCACAAATTACAATAATAACTTTGAATTGAATCACATCATCGATCATATTTCGATGTTTCACCATCCATCGTATTTACTTATCAATACTTCCATTGATAACTAAATAATACAAACTGACAAAAATATATTATATTACTTTATTGCTTTTATTATTATTATTGAATAAAATACAAGATAAAGTAATTCATAATTTTTTTTCTTTTTTCTTTTTCTTTAGAATAAGAAATAAAATTATGTTCGATAATTATTCTTGTTCATTGTTTCTTTAAAATATGAAACATAAATAGAAGTTTATTTGATAGTTTTATTTCTTATAACATTTTCACTTATATTTTTAGTTTAAATATAATTTAATTATGTAAAGAATAAAAATGTATATAGAATTCATTAAAATATATAAAAATAATTATAAAACATATTAGCATTATCAAAATATACATAAATTTCATTAATTATTGTTAAATACTGATTTGAAATATTATTTCAAATTCAATTCATTTGTGTTAAATGGAATTCAACACAATTTTATGTAAATTTTAAATAATTAAATATAAAATTTGAAAATCAAATAATACATACAAAGATTCAAAATTCAAAAGTAAGAAATTTGAAAAGCAAACAATACATAAATCTAAATATTAACAAATATAAAATTTAAAATAAATTAAACATATAAATATGAAAATTAAAATATAAAAAAAAAAGGAAAAAAAATTAAACTTATATGAAAAAATAATAAAAGAATGAAAAAATATAAACATATATGAAAATCAATAAAAGAAGGGAAAAAAGCATACTAAATTAAATCAACAATGTTGGGAGTCGTACAAAAATGGTTTTATGCATACCTCCCTGCTAATGAGCCAACTAAGAATAATAAAAAGCTTAAGAATTTGATCAAATAAATTGGGAACAAAGTTAGGACTATTTTCCAGAAATTCTCCATATTTGCTCAAATTTGAGAACAAAAAACGGAAATCGTTATCAAACAAATTTGTTTCAAAAACAATTATAACATTATTATCAAACAAACTCTAAATTTCTCATTAAAAAAAACAAACAAACACAAAAAATTAAGAGGACAAAACTTTCTAGCCCAAGGAAAAAAGATAAGAGAACCAACTTTGATATCAATAATTGAACAAGTGATAATGGCATATCCGAACAATACAAAAGCACTTTTCTTATTATTTTGTAAGAGTAATTGACATATACTACCTTTCACTTTAAGTTCACGTGTGCTTTCACTTGTACAAACAAAACATAGAAAAACTTATATGTTTTTTTAAGTTGTGTTGAGTGCTTGAGTGGTATTGAATTTTTCAGATAATGTACGAGAAAATGAAAATAGAAGTAGAAAATATTTGTGAGAAAGGTATGGACGAATTGTTGAATGTAAAAGAAGAGTGCATGGCTTTCAACCCATGGAGGACCAAATCCTTTACTCCTAAACATCATCCACCTGTTATTCAGGTATTATATTTACTTCGTCATTTCTATTCAAACATTAAGTTCTTATTAAAATATATGAAATGGTAGGATTTAATGGTAAATTTTGTGTGAGATTAGGTACTATTGGAGAGCAGTAAAAACAAAGACATCAGTGGAGAGGCATTACCAAATCTCATCTATGTTTCAAGACAAAAAAGTTTAACTTCTCATCACCATTTCAAGGCTGGTGCTCTTAACACTCTGGTAATCAACTTTAATACTCTTTTTGCCTTGTTTGTTTTAAAATCAAATTTTATAATCTTTTTTTTCTTTTTTCTCCTTATTTTTTTTGGTTCAAATAGCTCCGGGTATCAACTACAATGACCAATGCACCAATTATTCTAACTTTAGATTGTGACGTATATTCCAATGATCCTCAAACACCTGCTCGTGCCTTGTGTTATTTCTTGGATCCAAAACTTGGCAATAACTTAGGTTATGTTCAGTTCCCTCAACGGTTCCATGGAGTTAGCAAAAATGATATTTATTGTGTAGAGTTACTGCACGTATATATAATAAATGAATTTGGCATGGATGGATTATTAGGCCCGACTTACGTTGGTACAGGGTGTTTCTTTGATCGACGGGGATTCTTTGGAGGTCCATCATCACTCGAGTTTCCTGAACTCTCTAAACTGAGTCCAAATCATGTTGTTGAAAGGCACATTAAATCTCAAGAGGTCTTAGACTTGGCCCATTTAGTTGCAAGTTGTGATTATGAGAATAATACCGAATGGGGTTGTAAGGTATGGTCGTTAAAATTCAAATAATTTATAACTGCTGTTGTTTTCCATATACCACTACTTAAAATTTTATGTTGTTGTTTAGCAGTTGGGAATTAAATATGGGTCATTAGTGGAGGACTTTGTCACAGGATATTGTTTGCAATCTGAGGGGTGGAGGAGTGTATTCTGCAACCCAAAAAGGGTTGCTTTTTGTGGTGATGTGCCGATCAACCTTCTTGACGCGTTGAATCAAATCAAAAGATGGAGTATTGGGTTTTTGGAAGTCGATTTTTCAAAGTACAACCCAATCACATATGGTGTAAGGTCCATGGGGCTTCTCATGGGGCTTTGTTACGCCCATTCTGCATTTTGGCCAGCTTGGTGCATTCCGGTCACTGTCTACGCCTTCCTCCCTCAGTTGGCTCTCATCAATGGCATTCAAATCTTCCCACAGGTTATATTTTATTACTTGTCTCACTCTTCCGCTCCTATTTTATAATCATTTAACTTCTAAACACAACTACTTCACTGGGATAATTTTCTTTTCCCGTTTGTTGTCTACGTTTCAGCAATAATATATTCGAAATCCATACGTACGCACGTTATCAAGACAAAAAGAGAAGGTTCTTAAAACATTTTTTTAATTATTGAACTTCTAAAAAAGAATTCAAATGTTATATCGAAAAAATAGAGAGCTGTTGTAAACAAAATTTTCTCAAGAGTCAAAATGGATATTAAATGAGACATCTAGTAAAAATATAGAGTAAAATATCACTAGAGAATATGCACAAGTTGACCAGTGAACACATAATTTTTAATATGGACGTTTTTTCAGGTTTGGGATGCATGGTTTGTATTATACATATTTTTGTTCCTTGGAGCTTATGGTCAGGACCTTGTAGAGATCATCCATGCTGGAGGAACATTCAAAAAATGGTGGAATGATCAAAGAATGTGGTTGATAAGAGCTGTATCTAGCTTCTTGTTTGGATGCATAGAATTCACATTGAAGTCTCTTGGGATTAATCCCAATTTTGGTTTCAACCTCACCAGCAAAGCAATGAATGAAGAACAAAGGAAGAGGTACAAGCAAGAGTTGTTTGAGTTTGGAGTTTTCTCGCCAATGTTCGTTCCCATTACCACTGCTGCCATCGTCAACGTAGCAAGTTTTGTCTGTGGGTTGATCAGAATTTGGAAATCAGGGGGGGCGTGGGAACATTTGTTTGCTCAGATGTTGGTGGCTGGATTTGGTGTGGTGAATTGTTGGCCAATTTATGAAGCCATGGCTTTGAGGAATGATGAAGGAAAGTTGCCACCCAAACTTACTTTCTTTTCTATCTCTCTTGCTTTACTTCTTTCTTATTTTGTTGCTCTTTTTCACTAGAAAAATATTCAGTTGAGAATGTCTAGAACCACTTATCATAAAATAAAATCGAAAAATATTTAATATATATAATTTAGATCTAAAACTTCTCATTTAATTTTTACATTCAGATTAATTTTACCACTTATTTGAAATTCTGATTTTTTTTTTTTCTATTAGCCAAAAAGTGTAACTAAATTAGAGGCAAGTAAGTTGAATTTTTAAATTGCAAAAATTATAGTAAATTCAATCTGTCCAATCTAAATTTGCTAATGAACTAAAAGTTGTAAATGCTTCTCATTTTTAAAACAATTTGATTGTTAAATGTTTGGTGCCAATATTTTCAAGAACTTTTTAATGCTGGAGTCTTTTTTGACGTTTAAGTACGCAAATAAAAATGATATGACATTTTAAAAACGTTAAATGATATCTATTTTTTCTTGATGTTTTGCAAACAAACGTCAATCATTTTTATGAAAGAGCTCCAGTTTCGATGGCGAGCATAACCACTGGCAAAACAACGAGGAAACTAAGCAAAACCGCGGCAGCTTGGTATTTCTCTCCCAACCTACTGGCGACGTCCAAACTTCTAATCGTGTGTTCACAAAAATTAAATTTGAGCACATTTTCTCTATAATATTGATTGATTCTCAATACACCTTGTTGGTAAGTGAGTTATGTATATTTCTTGGTATACACACTCCTGAAAATCCTACATTCATTGCACCCAGCTATTTCTTAACTTACATTTTTTGGGAATCTTTCTCTACCTTCTCTATGAATCACTATTTGGACATTTTCTTTCGTTTTTCTATTGGTCTCTATCATTTTCCTTCTGGATTTACATTGGTTTCTCTTTATTTTTTATTTGGGTTTTATGCTTCCATGTTCTGTAATGAGAAAGAATGATTAGTTTGGGGGGCCTGTAATGTGTTCGACCAAATGTCTCAAAGAAAAAAGCCCATAAACAACAGCAAATGAACACAATGAAACAGAGGGGAAAGGAAAATTACAAAAATGGTATAGTACACTGAAACATAACGAAATCTCCCCGTACTTAAAAAAAAACATACGCTATAATCAGCTATAGAAAGACTAAAAACGAACTAAAACAGAATACCAGCTGACTAATAAAAGAACATTCACATTTAACATCAAGATATAAGGAAACCAAGTATTGATATAACATACTCCGAAAGTAGAACACAATAGAAGCTCAGCAGCTCTATGAGAACCTGTTCAAAGCATGTTTTGAGGACTTCTGTCCTAAATAAAAATCTTACTCCTCTAATATTAGAAATCTTGGGTTAGTGACAGATTTAAAATTTAATAGATTAAAATCTCTTTACCCCACCGTCTTGTTGTGAAGGTGCTTGTGTTTATCTCTCATCGCAATGTTTTATTTTTGCTGTGATAGCAATTGTTTATCTGTTGTCAATCGTTTTTGCCGTGGAAATGTTTATTTATCCTTAGTTTCTAACGTTTTATTTTTGCTACAATCACATTTATTTATCCCTTTAATACTGTTAATATGTTTGAACTATTTTATTTTGTCAAATACATTCTTGGTGAAGAAATACGAACAGAAAACATTAAAAAATGTGGATTCTTGATTTTCTTGATAGACAAAAATTTCCTTAGTTTTGTTGATGATCCACAAATAAGAAAACTAAATCCTCTGATAGTCCTCTAATAATCTTTTGATATTTGTTTAATATTCATGTGATATCACTAATTACTTGTCACATTTGTCATATTCGTAATATATATACAAAAAAAATGTCATGCGTTGTTTTTTTCTAAATGCTTTTGTCAAAATGCAGTTTCTTTTTTTTTTCTTGCCATTTCTTAGTTTTAGCTTTTTGTAAACTCTATTCTTTTTGTTATGGTTTTATGGTGTGAGGAAACATAACACCATTTTATAGCAATTTTAGTCGTTAAATTTAGATTATTGAGAGCAAATAGTAGGTTTTTCTCTCTCAATATATATTTGTAACAAGGTGATGCATATTTGTTTGTTTTTTAAATATAAGTTTTTGCTCCTTTACACGTGAATAGTAGAAGAAAGGGTCATCATGATAGCAAATAAAAGTTGTATTGACTAAAAATGATGCCTTAAAGGAGAATGAAAAAATGAAAACATATATAGCTTAGAGTGTGTAACTAAGCTGAAAACTCAATGGTCAAAGTGGATATTAATTTTATGATTTTACGAACAAATAATTGATAGAAACACTCCTTTTATGAACTCCTATTGGCCGCGATTTTAATTTCCATGGTGTGGTTAATTTATTTTACCGAACAATAAAAATACTAATTATTTCAAAATAGTTTTATGTTAGAAAGAAAGAAGATTATTTTATGTTAGAAAGAAAGAAGATAATTTGATAGAGAGTAGCATGAGTCAATTATAGAATTTAAATACCCACCACAAATGTAATCATAATTAAACAATATACCTCAAACCCCAAAGTATTTATGGCATTAATATGATTTAAATTTGATACAAAATACAAAAAAAAAAATATCATTCCTGTGTGCACTACAAATATACGTACGTACCCCTTATCATTTTTCTTAAAATATTTGAAAAACAGGACAACCATATATATATAAATACATACATACATGACCTCATCGTCTTTGATGCTCCAATGCACTTCAGTATCCATAGAAGAGATTTGGGAATTAAGTACTAAAAAAAGGAAAATTGTAAGCTTTATAATTTTTGGTAACTAAAATCGAAGTTTGCATGACGTTTTGAAGTATAATTCATATGAATATTATCTGCACCACACTTTTCAATAGTTGTTTATTTTGTTTTATGCGAAGAAGATTTCTAATACAAAGTGTTGCATATGCACTCGAGCTTCATTTACCACAAACTTAAGTTAACTTTAGTTGTATTTGTGGAAATTCAAATGATCAGTTATAGTTAATTTTATTTGTCTACTTGTAAAAGAAAGATAGCTGCAAATGAGTTACATAACTAATTAACTCCTTCTAACCTCTTCTTTTAAGTAGAGTCTTTGGGTACAATAGATATAGGTTTTGACAATCGAACCACTTTAAAAATTCTCTTGTGTTGATTCTTCTTCTCCCCTTTATCTTCATCATCTCACCATAAAACTTCCATAAAAACCAAACCAACACAAAGCAAAAGGGAGAAGAGAACTTGAGTATTTTTTCTGTAAAACTTTCTTCTGTCCAAAAGGGAAAAGGAAAGTTTATTCTACCAATTTCACATGCTAAGAGATAAGAAGAAATTTTGAAAAGTAAAATAACTTTTTGGCTATTTCTTGACCCTACACGTGGACGACATCTACAGTATTAAAGTTGAAGCCAGCACAAATTTATTAGTTCTAATCAAAATGTGAATTAATACAACTATACTTCAAGCTAGTTTACTCACTCTAAGTTTTATTTGTACGATTTTTCAAAACATTTGTGAAAGATTGACAATAATATACACACATACATGTCATTCAATAACAACGTGTTTAGCTGCATCCACGAATAGAAGAAAAACAAAGATTATTAGAGAGAATGTTTTCAGAATATAATATGAAATCATTAAGTTAGCAAGTTTATATATATATATATATATATGTATGCACTTCTTTAAACCCTATAATCAAAATAGTAAACAATTACAAATGCACAAAATTTAATATCGAGACTCTCATACCGAGTTGTTCGTAAAGCCACATGAATTTAAGACATTCTAACCTTCCCTAAGATGTGGATTACTTTTTGAACTATGATACCTCACAATGTAGTTTTTTCAAAGTTTTATTTATTTAATTTTCACGTGGTTGGATATTTTATCTTATGTTTCGGAGCGTAAAACGTTTTTTTTTTTTTTAAGGAGGTTGGATTTTTACGATATTTAAGGAAAATGAAGTCTTTTAAATACCTAAAGAGCTACAAGTAACGTTGTTTGTATATATGTGTAACGTTTAAATTTTAGCTAGAATTATTGATCAAGTAGCATATATATTAACCAAACTCTACTTGCCAGAGTGATCAAATTAATGTTAGAAATGAGTTATCTTTACTTTGGATCTTAATTTTCATATGGAATATAAAAACTTGTAATATATATTGTGTATTAAAAAGTAAGAGAACATTGCATTGTATTAAAAAGTAAAAGATTAATATATTGTATTAAAAAGTAATATATTGTTTATTAAAAAGAAGATATTATCTATATTATATTGTATTAAAAAGTAAGAGAACATTATGTATTGTACTCAAAAGTAAAAGATTATTATATTTTATTAAAAAGTAAGAGATTATATATATTGTATTAACAAGTAATATATTGTATTAAAAAGTAAGAAAACATTGTATTGTATTAAAAAGTAAAGGATTATTATATTATATTAAAAAGTAAGAGAATATTATACTGTATTAAAGTTTAAGAGATTATCATATGGGGCTCTTCTAAATATGAAAAAATTAGTGTAAGGAAAAAGTCTACATGTTCACAAAAAAAATAATAATAATAATAAACACAGAAAATATTATAGTCAACATGCGATTAATCGACCACGCATGCGCTCGAATAATATTCTTCTAAACAATCGTGCACTACAGTCTAAATGAAAGATCTACAATCGTTTACGTCATAATAAATGATCGTACAGTCCTTTTTAGTGATGAAGAAAAAGGTTCCAAATTTAAACGATTGTATTGATAATGTTAAACTATTGTGTTGATCATGAAAAACGATGGTGTTGATTATGATAAATGATTGTGTAATACAATGTAAATGATCATTAAAAACTTCAAATCTAACAATCGTGTAACTTATTTTAAATGATGGAAAGAAAAGCTTCAAATTTAAACGATTGTGTTAACCAAAGTAAATGATCCTGCTGATAATATGGTCATGGTAAGCAATCGTGTTGATCATTTAAAATGATATTTAAACAATTTTAATATTCTCAAATATGAGGATGATAAAGAAAAATGTTGAAACAATCGTGAAATACCTTCAAAAAAATCTTGCTGAAAATGATGAAGAAGAAATAGGTCGTTTAAAAATAGAAAAAATAAAATTAAAAGAGGGGATGAAAAAATCTGAAAATGAAGAAATCACAAAGAAAGAAGAAAGAGAAGTGACGAATCATCTCAATAGTTAAGGGCAAAATCTGAAAATTATGAAAATATTTTACGAGGTTTATGCATTTTTTTTTACACGAATCGTAAATATTTTTTGGTTTCGTTGCATTTAGGTAACTTATCCTAAATAGTGTAATACTCTTATTGTGAATTTAAGTTTATTCTTACAAGCAACAACATTTGAGAATTAGATTAGGGATGAAATATATAATTTGGGTGAAAACATAATTATTTGTTGTACATGAAGGAAAAACAAATATGCACATGGTAACAAATTAGTAATTAGACTAGTAATTATTGTTAGTCTTATTTGATCTCTAAACTTATTTTATTTTGATTATGAAAATAAGTTATTCTTATGTATCCTTAATTTTCCACTAAACAACTTTTTATTCCCTTCCAAAAAGGTGAGTTTCTTTTTTCTCAATATCTCTATCTGTTTCTTATTTTATATATAATTTCATTTGAATTAAAATTAATTAATACTAATTAAAAAAATTTAATATAGAATGTTTATTTTAATAAATCAATAATAATCTATTAAAATACTTAATTTATTTTACAAATTATTTAGTGAATAGACTTATTTCTTTACAAAGATTATTAATTAATTAGTTAAAAATATATTAAATACATTTATTTAATTAGTAAACTAGGATTAATTAAATTTAGTTAGTACACAAATACATTCTTCAATAATAGGAATCGATTACTTTATCGTTTTTTAATAATCACACAATTATTTATTGAGAATAGTTTCAATTTATATTACCTCATTCCTTAAAATCATATAATATTTGTAAAACATTCTAGTATTCATTATTAATATATCATACTCCTATCTCATTTTTGCATTTTTTATATAATATATTGTGTTAAAATATACTTTTTTTTATATTTATTTAACTTAATTAACTATATAAACATGATTAAGTATTAAATTATGACTAATATTATGTTAATTAAATATATTAATGTGTTTACATCAACCAAATTATGATACGAGATATTGAAATTATTTACAAAATATATTAATGTGATATTTTGCTATTTTTTAAAATAACAATTAATTTTAATGATCAGATCCTTATAAAAAAAGTAAATTAGTTTGATTACTCAATTTTGAAGTATTTATACTTAGTATCATTGTTGAATCCAAATTAATTAATTTTTGTTACTATATTTTTAATTAATTAATCAATTAAACTTGTATAAGAGTTTTGTGCTTAATTTCATAAATTAAATTTAAACATAGTTAAAATTCTGATAGCATTTGTCATGCACACCTAAACACTCTAAGCTTTTGCACAAACCAAATGTTGTCAAGTCATCTTTGATTTCCAGACATCTTATTTTTAGGTATTACATTTTCAGGTATCTTTTATTGTGAAACTCTATAAAATCTTTAATTATCATACAACCCTTTAAATCACTTCTATTTATAAATCATTAGCTTCTCAAATAATTAAGAGAAACATTCCTAAAATTTAGGGATTTTAATTTCTAATTAGAGGGGATAAATTGATGTTTTATCGGAGTACTAAAAGAGTCACTTTACCTTCGGGATTTTGATTGTCAACATTTTTGTGCGTTGTGGTTCTACTTCATTTTGCATTTCACCCACATGCAAATTTGGAATATTTTGTAATTCATTGAGATATTTTTTTCTCTTTCTTCCAATTCTTTCTTTTTCTTTTTTTCTTTTGGGTCGGGATTGGAGTTGGGGTGATTTATTATGTGAATATTTAGCTGAAATTTCATAGAGTTTATTAAATAAACAACGACGGTATTTATTTTGAGTTTGTCATGGATGTTAATATCAACATGTCAAATCTATTTTTTTTTCCCTAATGTTCTATTTGCTTCCAGATTTCAATTTTAAAATAATAATAATAATAAAATAGAAGGGTGGTGGAGTCAAAGGCTAGAGAGATTTGAGTTTTGGAGGAAAAAAATCTTTTTTGAATTTATTTAGTAAATGTGTTGACCCTATGTATTTTTTGTTATCATGAAATTAGATTATAGAATAAATTAACAAGATTTCTCGATAACAAATAGTTAACAAAATCGTAACGATAAAGACTAAAAGTAAGTTTCATTTAAAAGTTTAAAAACTAGAACAAATGTTTTTAAAAATTTAAAAACTAAAATAGAAAAATATGCATACTTCAATAATCCAATTTCAAACTATAAACAAATTAGTGGAAGATAAAATTGTTGATTGCAACATATATATATATATATATATATATATATATATATATATGTATGTAGAACCATACAAAATTTTGGCAAGAAAGATATTTGGGTACCAATAGATACAAACAAAAGAAAATAATAGGACCAAATTACATTATAAAATAATAGGACCAAATTACATTGTAATAAAATATAGTCTATAGTTAAAATGTAATTATGGAATAAGTTTAGTTAGGAACTTTAATTAATTTTAAAAAAAATTGATCAAAATGAACACAACACTAACAAAGTTTGAGATTAAAAAATAAAAAGTAAAAGTTGGGTTCATGTGCTCAAATTCTAGCGTCTATATTAAAGTGTTCTTGAATCTAAAAACCTCCCATCTATCATCTCCATAAATGGAGAACATGAGAGCACGCGCCGCCGCCAAGGCCTTCCTACTAAACTCTCAACACATATCTCCACTCACCATCACCTTTAACCGCTTCTTTGCTGCCATTTACGGCGCCGGTCTTTTGGCTTTGTTTTACTACCACATTACTTCACTTCTCAATTCCACTTCTTTGGGTTCCTTCTACCTCTCTGTTTCCCTCTTCATCTCCGACGCCGTTTTGGCCTTTATGTGGGCCACTGCTCAAGCCTTTCGGATGAATCCACTCCGGCGCCGTGAATTCCCAGCCAACTTGAAAGAGTTACTGGAAAAGGACTCGGATTTTCCGGCGTTGGATGTCTTTATTTGCACTGCCGATCCGTACAAAGAGCCGCCGATGAACGTCGTCAACACGGCCCTGTCGGTCATGGCATACGATTACCCGATAAGTAAAATCTCCGTGTATGTGTCCGATGACGGTGGCTCCGCCTTGACGCTGTTTGCATTTATGGAGGCGGCGAGGTTTGCTGCCGCGTGGCTGCCGTTTTGTAGGAAAAACGACGTCGTAGATAGGAATCCTGATGTCTTCTTTACTTCCAACTACCATTTGAACTCCGAGACCGAAGAGATTAAGGTATGAAAATACATATTTATTTATTGGATAAATAGCAAAAAGAAAAAAAAATGAAGTTTATTTCGTAAAAATAGAATAATTTTATTTTAATTATCAAAATGGTAAGAAAAACGAAAAATAATCCACATCTTGAAAAAATAATCCACATGTTTATTTTATTTAAGAAATAGCCAAAATTAGATAAATGAAAGTTGATCTAAACTACTCAAAATTCTTTTATACGTCTATACATCTGAAATACTATATACTATCTAAAATACTATATTCGTGAAAATCATGACATACCACAGGGACAAAAGTGGGAGTAAAAAAGGTTAGAGAATTTACTATAAAAAAACTTATTAATTTAGTTTTTTTTTTGCTATAATGCCAACTTACTCCCCAGATTTTGTTACAAAATCCAATTCCCCTATTTATAGTTCAATTAAGCTACAATTTACACACAAAAAGAGATGTAAAAAACCCACTGTTAAGGTTGAATCACATAATAGACGAAAATTCTTGGGGTGCATTATACTTGAATTGATAAGTAAAACCTGATGCAATATCTCCTTTTGAACTCTACTAAATGTGTAGCAGAAATTGGAGTTTAACTCTCATTAGGTTCAATGCGTAGATTTGTTATTGGCGTCTACGGCAAACACGTATGTTTGTGAAACCCTATTCTATTCACATCACCCACACATTGCCTTTCCTTCCTTCTACTAAATTTTGTTGCATTAAATATTGTCTTAAACTATTATATATATCAAGAAAACAATTAGTTCAAACAACAAAGTTGAAAAATCAAATAAAAAATTCCTATTATATTATATCACTTTAAATTAATTAAACAACATAATCTTATATATATTTTTTTATTGTTTTTGTCATTATTCATTAAAATAAACAAAAAATTCATAAAACAGACAAAATATATTATATCACTTTATTGTTTTTATTGCTATTATTATCGGGGGGAAAAAGAAGACAATCGATTGTGGAGTAGCAGACGAAACTCTTGGATGAAATCACAAAGAGAGGAAAATAATTGAGAACAAATTTGGCTAATAAAATTTCTCATTCAAGAAACAAACAAACACAATAAATTGAGAGGACCGACTTTTTCTTGCACAAGGAAAAGAAGATAAAACGGACCAACTTTGATATCAATAATTGAATATTGATAACGATGACACACCCGATTCCTATCAAAGTAATCTTTTGATCTTGCAATGACATATACTATCTATTAATGTAAATTCTACATTTTAGACATAATTATATTTCTTCCTTTATTTGCTTTGCATAGGTTATCTATTTATGCAAAGTTTACGTTCATGTAATACACACATAATATTTATGATTGAGATATTCTTTCACATGGTATCAAAGCCTAAAGCTTTAATCTAGGTCTACTGTACCAGTCATCTCTGCTCCCTCTGTCGTGAAACCCATCGACAATGAAGTCCTCCACGTTTCTTAGATAAGCTTCGATCAAATCCATTTGTGCATCTCCTTCTTCGTTTATCGTCTTCCTCTGTTTGCACATCTCTATTCATCATTCGTTCAGATCTATTCTTCGTTCAGATCTGAATAACAGATCTTGCACTCTACTTTGTGCGTCCCTCTATTCAGATCATTGCAAATCTCGTCCAACCTCTTCACAGCGCTCCAGATCCCACGAATCCTAGTCGAGGAATTTCGGTTTCGTACGTTGTGCGAGAAGTTTCGCACATTGCCACGTTTTTGTGGCTGTCACTTCATCTTTGTACGTCGTCTTGTTTAGACCACCATTCGCTTATTTGGCCGTCGCAAAACACGCTGACAACATTTGTTGTCTCCATTCAACTCCACCATCTTTGTTTATTTGAGTGAACCACCGATTGTTGATGATATGATTATTACTAGAAATGACCCGCATGCCATATTTGACCAACAACATTATCTTGGTCAACATTTGAAAGACCTTGGATCTTTCAACTATTTTCTTGGCCTTGAAGTCTCTCGATGCTCGAATCAAGCAAAATATTTCTCTTATCTTTTAGCCTGCTTTGGAATTACTGACTCCAACACAGCTTCAACACCGTTAGATCCCAATGTTCATCTAACTCCTTTTGATGGTGTTCATCTTGAAATGTGAGTTTATATCGGCAACCTGTTGGCAATCTCATCTATCTAACAATGACTCATCCAAACATTGCATATGTTATTCATATTGTTAGTCAGTTTATGGCTGCTCCTCGAACCATCCATTTTATTGTTGTTTTGCGCATCCTTCGCTATATTAAGGGAACTTTGGGGCATGATTTTCAATTCTCTTCTCAATCTTTCCTTGTGTTATCTAACTATTATGATGCTAATTGGGTTGGGGATCACACTAATCGACGATCTACCACGGGTTACTATTTCTACTTAGGTGATTTTCTCATTTCGTGGTGTAGTAAGAAACAAAGTGTTGTCTCCCGTTCCAGTATTGAATCCAAATATCGTGCTCTTTGGTGATATGGGTGCCCCTCAACAGGATCTCATATTTCTTCCTTGTGACAATCATAGTGCCATTCAAATTGCTCATAATGATGTCTTTCATGATCGTACAAAGCACATCGAAAACGACTGTCACTTTGTTCGTCAGCACCTCTTGAGCAACACCGTCCTCCTTTTACGCTCTATTTCCACTACTGAGCAACCCGCAAATATCTTCACCAAAGTTTTATCACCTAATCGCTTCCATCAGTTACTTACCAAACTCAAGTTGACCGTCACTCTACCATCTTGAGTTTGAAGGATGGTATTAATGTAAATTATACACTTTAGCCATAATTATATTTCTTCCCTTATTTACTTTTTATAGGTTCTCTATTTATGCACATTTTATTTTTATGTAATACAAACAGAATATTCATCACTAAAATATTCTCTCACACTACCTTTTGATTTAAATTAATGTGTTTTCACTTGTACAAACAAAACATAGAAAAACTTATATGTTTTTTTAAGTTGTGTTGAGTGCTTGAGTGGTATTGAATTTCTCAGATAATGTACGAGAAAATGAAAATAGAAGTAGAAAATATTTGTGAGAAAGGTATGGACGAATTGTTGAATGTAAAAGAAGAGTGTATGGCTTTCAACCCATGGAGGACCAAATCCTTTACTCCTAAACATCATCCCGCTGTTATTCAGGTATTATATTTACTTCGTCATTTCTATTCAAACATTAAGTTCTTATTAAAATATATGAAATGGTAGGATTTAATGGTAAATTTTGTGTGAGATTAGGTACTATTGGAGAGCAGTAAAAACAAAGACATCAGTGGAGAGGCATTACCAAATCTCATCTATGTTTCAAGACAAAAAAGTTTAACTTCTCATCACCATTTCAAGGCTGGTGCTCTTAACACTCTGGTAATCAACTTTAATACTCTTTTTGCCTTGTTTGTTTAATTTTAAGATCAAACTTTAATTTACAATCTTTATTTTTTTTATTTTTTTTACTGAAATAGCTTCGAGTATCAGCTACAATGACAAATGCACCAATAATTCTAACTTTGGATTGTGACATGTATTCCAATGATCCTCATACACCTGCTCGTGCCCTGTGCTATTTCTTGGATTCGAAACTTGGAAATAACTTAGGTTATGTTCAGTTCCCTCAACGGTTTAGTGGAGTCAGCAAAAATGATATATATGGAGGAGAATTAAAACACGTATTTATGATGAATCCAGTTGGTTTTAATGGGCTTTTAGGCACAAATTACGCTGGCACAGGCACTTTCTTTATTCGACGGGTATTCTTTGGAGGCCCATCATCATTTGAGTCATTTGATCTCTCCAAACATAGTCCAAATCATGTTGTTGAAAGGTCCATTGAGTCTCAAGAGGTCTTGGACTTGGCTCATTTGGTTGCAAGTTGTGATTATGAGAATAATACCGAATGGGGTTGTAAGGTATGGTCGTTAAAATTCAAATAATTTATAATTGCTATTTTTTTCCATATACCACTGTTTAAATTTGTATGTTGTTGTTTAGCAGTTGGGGTTTAGATATGGGTCATTGGTGGAGGACTTTATCACAGGATATTGTTTGCAATCTGAGGGGTGGAGGAGTGTATTCTGCAACCCAAAAAGGGTTGCTTTTTATGGTGATGTGCCGATCAACCTTCTTGACGGGTTGAATCAAATCAAAAGATGGAGTATTGGGTTTTTCGAAGTTGCTTTCTCAAAGTACAACCCAATCACATATGGTGTAAGATCCATGGGCCTTCTCATGGGGCTTTGTTACACACATTATGCATTTTGGCTCGCTTGGTGCATTCCGGTCACTGTCTACGCCTTCCTCCCTCAGTTGGCTCTCATCAATGGCATTCAAATCTTCCCACAGGTTATATTTTAATACTTGTCTCACTCTTCCGCTCCTATTTTATAATCATTTAACTTCTAAACACTACTACTACTTCACTGGTATAATTTTCTTTTCCTGTTTGTTGTCTACATTATTTCAGCAATAATATATTCGAAATCCATACGTACTCACGTTATCTAGACAAAAAGAGAAGGTTCTTAAAACATTTTTTTAACTATTGAACTTCAACAAAGAATATTCAAATGTTATATCGAAAAAATAGAGAGCTGTTGATTTTCTCAAGAGTCAAAGTGGCTATTAAACAAGTATCTAGTAAAACATAGAATAAAATATCACTAGAGAATATGCACAAGTTGACTAGTGAACACATAATTTTTAATATGGACGTTTTTGCAGGTTTGGGATGCATGGTTTGTAGTATACATATTTTTGTTCCTTGGAGCATATGGTCAGGACCTTGTAGAGTTCATCCATGCTGAAGGAACATTAAAAAAATGGTGGAATGATCAAAGAATGTGGATGATAAGATCTGTATCTAGTTTCTTGTTTGGCTGCATAGAGTTCACATTGAAGTCTCTAGGGATTAATCCCAATTTTGGTTTCAACCTCACCAGCAAAGCAATGAATGAAGAAGAAAGCAAGAGGTACAAGCAAGAGTTGTTCGAGTTCGGAGTTTTCTCGCCAATGTTCGTTCCCATTACCACTGCTGCCATCGTCAACTTAGCAAGTTTTGTCTGTGGGTTGATCAGAATTTGGAAATCAGGGGGGGCGTGGGAACATTTGTTTGCTCAGATGTTGGTGGCTGGATTTGGTGTGGTGAATTGTTGGCCAATTTATGAAGCCATGGCTTTGAGGAACGATGAAGGGAAGTTGCCACCCAAACTTACTTTCTTTTCTATCTCTCTTGCTTTACTTCTTTCTTATTTTGCTTCTTTTTTTCACTAGAAAAATATATTCAGTTGAGAATGTCTAGAACACGACTTATCATAAAATTAAATTATACATTCTATTTTGCAGTTGGGTTTGGATATGAATATCTGGTTGAAGATTATATCCCGGAGTTAAGGGTGGAAAAGTATATTTTTATAATTCAAACCGAACAACTTTCAACGAAGATTTGTTTAGAAATTAACGTAATGGCTTATCGACAGGTTGAATCAAGTTGAAAGCAGAAGTGTGGTTATGCTTTTGGAAATGGGTTTCTCAAATTACGGCTCAATCACATACTTTCCAATCACCATTTATGCGTTCCTCCCCAATTGCTTCTCACAAATGCTATTTCTATCTTTCCAAACTAATTCCCAAAGCTTTAATCTAAAACTTAAAATTTCAGGTTTTGTTTAGTAGTTAATTATTTAGTTTTTGGTTTTTTTTCTTTTTCTTTTTTACATTATATTTATCTTCTCTCTCAAATCTCTTATAATAGTATTAATCTATCCTAACTAAAAGTTTTGAATTTGAAGTCAAATTTTAAATTCTAAAATAATAATTAATAATAATAACAAACTTCTTTTTTAATTTTCAAATTTTATTTTGATTTTTGATAACCTGGATTGGAAGTAGAAAATAAAACAAAACAAAAAATTTAAAGACCAAATTGTGTTTCTAAAACTTAATTTTCAAAAAACAAAACCAAAAACCAAAATGACTATTAAATGTGGTGTTAAGTTTCATTCCTTGAATTTTTAAGTTTGTATTTAAAAGATATTTAAATCTTTAAAGCATAGAGCATGTTTAATGAATTCTTATTGTTGCAATCTAATAAATTTATAATACATTTGAAAAGTTCAAGAAAATTATAGACTAAAACACACGTCTTTGATTTTGGAGAGTATACATTGACACTTGACTATCTATACAAATAAATTGACTTATTTTTCTATATCTAAAAACTAACTGTTTTTTCATTAGAACAATGTTAGAGAACGGTAAATGAACTAATTTTTTGTTACGATAGAAAGTTATGTTAACTATATTTAAAAGAAGATAGGTAATAGAAGAGTATAATCGAAAGAATTGAAGAGTATATTCTTGTAGACGTAAAAAGAAATGTATTGTTATTTGTTATTATTATCCAAATAAAAAGCTTACGGGCATCACTCATTCCTAAACCCCACAGTGTTTGGAACTTTTATGAAGATGGCATAAAATATCACTCTCATGTTTCATCTACAACCTTACAACACCATAAACCATCGACCACCCAAAATTTCAAAACACATCAAATCGACATTCATGGAGGAATACAGAGCACCCGCCGCGGCTGCAGCCGCTGCCAACCCATTACCACTTAACTCCCATACCCAACACATCTCTCCCCGTGCCACCACCTTCAACCGCCTCTTCGCTGCCCTTTACTCCCTCGCCATTTTTGCTCTCTTTTATTACCATTTCTCTTCACTTCTCAATCCCATCTCTTTTACTTCCTTCTTCATTTCCCTTTCTCTGTTTATCTCCGACCTCGTTTTAGCATTCCTATGGGTCGCTTGTCAAACCAACCGGATGAATCCTCTCCGCCGTCGCGAGTTTCTCGGAAACTTGAAACTGTTGCTCAAGAAGGATTCTGATTTTCCGGCGTTGGATGTGTTCATTTGCACGGCGGATCCTTATAAAGAGCCACCCATGAACGTGGTCAACACGGCTTTGTCCGTCATGGCTTATGATTATCCGACGTCCAAGATTTCGGTTTACGTTTCCGATGACGGCGGCTCTGCTTTGACGCTCTTTGCTTTCATGGAAGCGGCTAAATTCGCCGCCGTGTGGTTGCCGTTTTGTAAGAAAAACGATGTGGTTGAGAGAAACCCTGATGCATTCTTCGCTTCTAATAAGGATTATTATTGCAATCCTGAGATGGAGAAGATTAAGGTATATATTTTCATGATATCATAATCAAATTTTAGATTCAATTATGTTATTCAACAATGAGTAATATTCTAAAATTTAGGAGTTCAGGAATTATTAAGAGGAGAAATTAACATTTGAAATAATGCGTTTGGATGTACAGATAATGTATGAGAAAATGAAAATGGGAGTGGAAAATGTCATGGAGAAAGGGGAGGTTGGAAATGAGTTCATCAATAATGGAAATGAAGAGCATTTGGCTTTTCTTAAATGGACAAAATCTTTTACCTCTCACAACCATCCTGCCATAATTGAGGTACGTCATTCTGCCATACACACATGTTTGGTAAAATATAAAAAATCAACTTTCACGTGTCATTTTCTCTACCAACTTTTTATGTGTGTGAGTTTTGTAAATAATTCACCTTCACTTATAAATATCACATTTATCAGAAATTTCATATTTTCATTTTCTATACTTTTTCACGTTATAACAATAAGGTGGTTTACCACATTTCATTGGTGAATCAATTACAATAAACTTGAATTGCATAAATGTAAATGAATTGCTTCATCGTGTTTATTTAATATTATAAAAGTTTACCATTGTCATTACATTTACTTCTATAACTACATTTGATGATTAAGTATTAATGGCAACCATAACAATAAAGATGAAAATTTTATAGTTACGGTTACCCACTACAAGAATTTTCACTTTTATCTATGAAAAAAACAAGCCAAAGTTCAAAAACATCGTCCTAAGTTATGTCGATACATTTTTTTGCATCAGTAAGAACATCATCATATCTCTGAGGGGAGAAGTTCTTGCCGATGCATTTATCTTTACCTTTGCAAGGACGATGTAATTATTAATTGTGATTGGACTGAACACAATTTAATTCATCAACAATCAATATGAATTTGTTTATTATAAAATTGGAAGTGGCCCCATATGTTACTACAATTGCATAACACAAGTAAACAACAATAAAAGTAATGAAACTGAACCCACTTTTATTTTACCATTGATCTATTACATTTTTACTTTGGGGTAAAATATAACCTAAATGCAATCTAATTTCTTTTACACTTACCAATTTTTCAATTATACTTTTCCCAATTAACAAGAAACAAATCTTACAATTTTATATCCAAAACACTAACTTACTAACTCCAACATATATTTAAACTTGTTAACTCAGCTCAAATGAGTCATCAAACACTCACTCGGTTTACAAAAGTTTAATAGTGGCAAAAATGATTTTTAAGAGTCAAAAATCACGTTCAAACATTAACTTATGAGTAATCAACTCAAAATGTAAACTAATTTTAGAATTAGAAGAATGGTATTTTTGTTTTTAATGTTGTTTTTATTAAAAAAGTATAATAGAATTTCGTGTTACTTTTATGTGTGACTTTAGGTATTATTGGAGAGTGGTAAAAACAAAGACATTGTTGGAGAGTCATTGCCAAATCTCATCTACGTTTCAAGGCAAAAAAGTGTAACTTCTCATCACCATTTTAAGGCTGGTGCCCTCAATAATCTGGTAATTAAACCCTATAAACAACTCTTTTTACTTTGCTTCTTTCTTTTTCAATCAAATTTAGAATTATATGTATATCCTCCTTTTTCTCTCCTAGATCTAACTCTATTATTTTTATTGCAATAGGTTCGAGTATCGGCTACAATGACCAATGCACCACTTATTCTCACTTTGGATTGTGACGTGTATTCAAATGATCCACAAACCCTAAATCGAGTCTTATGTTACTTCTTGGACTCAAAACTTGCTAGAAATTTAAGTTATATTCAATTCCCTCAGCGCTTTCATGGAGTTAACAAAAATGACATCTATGCTAATGAGTTTAAGCGGTTGTTTATATTTAATCCAATTGGTATGGATGGATTACTAGGACCTGCTTACGTTGGCACGGGGTGTTTTTTTGTTCGACGATCTTTATTTGGAGGTCCATCATCATTTGAGCCACCCGAACTCCCTGAACTCGACCCGAATCATGTTGTGAAAAGTGCCATTTATTCTGAAGAAGTCTTAGACTTGGCCCATGTGGTTGCAGGTTGTGACTATGAAAGCAACACCAAATGGGGTTCCAAGGTATGGCTTAGGGTTAGTATATGATAAAGATAAACAATAACCAATTAAGTATGATTAATGATTGAAGGAATGAAGGTGGGTTTGTATTTTGCAGATAGGGTTTAGATATGGGTCTTTGGTGGAGGACTATTTCACAGGGTATCTTCTGCAATCGGAGGGGTGGAAAAGCTTATTCTGTAATCCAAAGAGGGCGGCTTTCTACGGGGATGCGCCCATAACTCTCCTAGACGGAATGAATCAAGTGAAGAGATGGGTTATTGGGCTTTTGGAAGTCGCTTTCTCAAAATACAACGGATTCACATTCGGCGTAAGGAATTTAGGCCTTCTCATGGGTCTTTCTTATACCCACAATCAATCTTGGGCCCTTACACCCATCTCGGTCATCCTTTATGCCTTCCTTCCCCAGTTGGCTCTCATCAATGGCATCCCCATCTTTCCAAAGGTAGTCTAATTATCAAGTCTCTTAGTAAATTAAATTTAGAAAAGATACTCACTTTTGTGTTCTTTTTCATGGTTGATGAAATGTTTCATAGGTTTGGGATCCATGGTTTGTATTGTATGCGTTTCTATTCTTGGGGGCTTATGGACAAGAGCTTCTTGAATTCATACTAGAGGGAGACACATTTCATAAATGGTGGAATGATCAAAGAATATGGAGCATAAGAGCTCTATCTGGCTACTTTTTTGGAATCATTGAGTTCTTTTTAAGATCTCTTAAAATTTCTGCCTTAAATTTTAACGTCACTAGTAAAGTTATTGATGAAGAACAGAGCAAGAGGTACTGCCAGGGATTGTTCGATTTCGGAACCCCATCCCCCATGTTTGTGCCGATGACCACGGCGTCCATTGTCAATTTCATCGCCGGAGTCATTGGAATTTGGAGATCCTTGGGCGGCGCGTGGGAACAACTCTTCCTTCAAATATTGTTAACTGGATTTGTGATGATCAATTGTTGGCCTCTTTATGAGGCCATGGTGTTTAGGAACGATGGAGGGAAAGTGCCACCCAAAATTACTTTCATTTCCCTCTTCCTTGCTTTGCTTCTTTGCTCTTTGTTTTTTGCATTTTTGCATGTGTTCTAAAACCTTAAATGTAATACAATGATAGCATTTGTAATGTTAAACGATGTCTCGATTAGGTGAGTAGAGATTTGAAGTGTAAAAATAAAGAAAGTTAGAACTTTTGGTTTATCTTAAGATTTATAAGGAATATATCTTGAGTTAGAAGCTTGAATCTTTCGATTTTGATTCCATTAACTTCTATTCAACCACATGACATAAACATTTGCATTATTTAAAACTCTATGGCTAAAATTTCAATGAGTTCTTCGACGATATTGATAGGACATAACCTTTCTACCCTTAGCCAGGCATCTTTATGGGGTTGGGGAGCCTTTTCAAACAATGATTTTCAAATGGCCCTTGAGGAATTGGTGTCTCTAAACATCTCCACAAGTGTGGTAGCTAGGGTTTATTTAAAAACACGATACATGAATATGTTCAATCGTTTATTCTACTGTATTGAAGTTGTTTCATGGTGTAAAGTGATTGAATTAGAATTATCAAGGATAAGATACCATGTTACAATTTAAATTTAATAATATAAATTTTAAATTTGGTTAAAGTGTAGCCAAAATTTTAATTTCATCCATTTTTAATTTTATGATAAAAAGTTTGAATGTGTTTAAAAATGAATATATGTTATTTATGTGGTTTTCTAATCGAAGTCCCTTACTTTTTTTTTTCTCAAATATGAGTGGATTACAACTTTTTAAAAAATCAACAAATTATGAAGGAAACCAAAATTGGCTCATTGTGAAGAGGATCTTAGGGCTCGTTTGCTAACGTTTATATTTTCTGTTTCATGTTTATGTTTTCATTTAAAAAAAAAAATGGAGGTATTTGGTAATGTTCCTTGTTTCTCGTTCTAAAAAATAAATAAATGTTTTTCATTTTATAAGGAATTATTAGGAAAAAAATAGTTTCTCCCGTTCCCGTTCCTCGATTATTTCTATTGGTTTCTTTTTTCTTTTTTTTCAATTGTTTTTATTGGTTTTCTTTTCTTTCTTTTCTTTTTTCTCAATTCTTTTTATTGGTTTCTTTTTCCTTCTTTTCAATTACTTTTCTATTTCATTTTCCTTTTCGAGTTTCCTCTTGTGTTTTCCTTTTTCTTTCTCTTATCTTCATCGTCTTTTCCAAAATAATCATCCTCTTCCTCTTCCTCTCATCGTCTTTATTGTCTTCCTCTTCGTTTCTCATCGTTTTTCTCTACACGGCGTCTTTCTCTTCGTTGGATCTGGGTTTTTCCTCTTCTTCTTTGCATGAATTGTGTTTTTTATGTGAGTTTTTATCAAATTTGTGTTTTAGCCATGAGTTTTTGTCTTCCTCTTTGTCGTGGATTTCGATCCTCCTCTTCATCGTGGGCTTTTGTCTTCCCCTCGTCGGCTCTGTTCTTCAGATCTCAATCTCATTTCGTTCTCCATAAGAATATAAGAATACATTCCTATCTAGGTTTGATAAATTTTTTTTATGTTTAATGGAGGACATATATTTTTGTTTGATATTTAATTGAATTAAATGTGAACAAAGTTTTAAAAAAATCAGGAAACAAGAAACAGTTATCAAACACTTTTTTTTTCTGTTTTTTTTTTCTTCAAGAAACAAGAAACATAAACAATTATTAAACACATTCATGTTTCTTGTTCTAAAAAAAGAAGGAATGGAGAACAAGAAACAAATAAATAGGAAACGAGAATGTTACCAAACGGGTCCTTAATAACCAATTACATTTTTTTTATTTAACTAATTATTGTTTTAATATGTTTTAGGGATAGATTTTTATTTTGGACTTTAAAATTTATGTTTTAACTTAATTTTTTATATATATTTTTTGGGTGCTAAGAAATTAAGGGTAAAAATTAGATTAATAAGATCATTTTTTCTATAAAAAAAATCTTTTCTTTCTTTTTTTACTGTAAAGGTATATTTACTTTAAAAATGTTGCAAACTTTAATTATCTAAATACTAATTTCTCACCGAATATAATTTTAAAGAATGTTTACTGCATTAAATAGCATAGGTTGAACTATGTATATATATATATTATTATATTTTAGAAAAATGCATAAAGCTTAATATTTTCTCAATTAAAATTCATGAGTTTTGGTTAAACTTTTGAAAGTTTAATCTATAAGTTTTCTTTTCGCTACCAACTTTTTCAAAGTTACTTTTATTTTAATTTTTAATCATGGGAGAATGTGGGTAACAAATAAATAAAATTAAAGGTGAGAATAGTGTATATGTCTAACCATGTAAAGGATAGATAACTTCAAAACATAATATACACCCTTTATATATATCAATTGAGATATAAATTGTTATATAAACAAGGCTTACAAATCTAAACTTCATTTTATGGATTTCTTTTGTCACCCACCTTCCTTAGCAAATAAAGATAAGTGGAGAGTAGAGTATACTTGGTGGTCTCCTTAATTACATTACATTTACCTCAAATGACAATTTATGTTAATCAATAATTTATGAAGTATAAATTTTAATCATAAATTTTTATTTCATTCAAAGGTAACTCAAATTTAGATAAATATTAAAAATGCTAAAACTTATCATTTTCTTGTGGGAGTTTGATCTCTTGTTTCTTTTTAGTTGTGCTTGTTTTTTAGAGAAAAAAAAATATGACACCACCTAAAATTTTATATTTCAAAACTAATTTTGTTTAAAGTAAATTTATGTACTAAATTGAATTTTGTACTTAAAAAAAACATACAATTTAACTTAGTGTAAAATAAGATTTAGTATGATAGATTGAAAAATCGAATCGACCAAATCAAATGTCGATCAACTGTATATCCTATGTCTAAAATTTTAAAATAGGAACAATATTAATTTTTTGTAGTGGGAGATTGAATCCACTCCCTCACCATCCTTAAATAATAATAAGTTGTTGTAAGTATAACAATTAGATTAAAAATAATTAAGTATATAACCTTTTAAAAATATTGCAAACATAGAATAATTTATTAGAATAAAATTACAATAATAAATATATATAAAAAAAAGTATAATGGGCCGCGGCGGGTATTGGAATTGGGTCGGATCCGGCCCAAATTGGAGCCCTAAAGGAAAGTGAAATTCCTTCTTGAAGAACAAGTAAAGAGTGCAACAAAGGTGACCATTTCCAATTTCAGCAAAGAGATTCAGAGGAAGAAATTGAAGAAGAAGATCGCCATGGATCCGAAGCTAACTGAGGTCTCTCAGCACTTTGAGCGCTTCAAAGCTGCTCTTGTTAGACACGATTATGATTCTTGTGACAATCTCCTCTCTCAGCTCAAGGTAATACCATTATATTTCAGAACCCTAATCTTTCTCCCAATTATTCATCTCTTCACTACCTCACTCTAGTTTCACTCCGTTTTCTTCTTTTATTGAGTGGTTAAGGTTTTCTGAGTTTCTTTTTTCCATTTTCCTTCCGTAGGTTTTTTTGACTGGATTCAGAAGTCTTCCACCATTGTTTGAAGATACGCCCAATGCTGTCGAGGAATTGACGATAGCTAGTAAGAATGTCACGCCATACTCTATGCCATAATTTTGTAGCTTTTATTTACTGGTCTATAAATTTGCTGTCTCCTGGATCTTGAAATTTCTCAGCTGAAGAGAATGTCATAATATGGTTTATGTAATCTTTATAGTTCATAGTAACAGATTAATACTCATATAATTATATTTGTGTGGAGCTTGCTAATTGTTATTCAGTTTCATGATTTGTGGTGCTAAGCTACCACAGGAACTAAAACTTTAAGCTATTAGATTAAGTTAAATTGGACTTTTTTTTTTTTTAAAAAAAAAGAAAATCTTTTATCTTCACTGATTAGATTATAATGGAGCTGTGGTACCATTTCCTCAACGTAGAATTGAGATGCCAAATATCATACTTTATGAAAACTTGGTTAACATTTTATTGAGCTATTGGACCAATTTTACTCAGGAGTAACGAGCGCGATGTATGGTATATGAATTTCACAAAACTGATTAACTATCTAATAAAGTTGGAGAAACCTTATCTTTAGAAGATAAAGGTTGTTCTCACACAAGAAATACACTACTCTACTTGGTGATGAGTAAATAATTTTGGCCTAAGGATATCATTTTTAGTTTTATGCCTTTGGAATTTATGCTTGTTTCCTTCTAATTTACTTACAGTAGTTTTCACATTTCTTGAAAAAACGTTTGAATTTTTAGTCAAATTCAAAAGGCAAGAATAAGTTTTTTTTTTTTTTTTTTGTAACATTTTTGTGAATTAATGGTTCCTCTTGTCCTAGGTTGCACCACTATCATGGGAAAAACAATTGTATATTCTGATGCAGAATCTTCTGTACAAAAGAGCTTTTATCTGCATGGAACTTCTGTTTTTTTCCCCTTTCCTTTATGGTCAATTTCTAAATCTAAATCTTATACGTTTATATTTTTTGTTTACTTGTGGTCTTCAGGGAATATATATGAGCATGCTGTACTGCTTAGTGTGAAGGTTGAGGATCAAGGTGCATTTGAAAGAGATTTCTTCCAATTGAAGCCTTACTATACTGATGCTCAGTATGTTTCTTTTTCTGAATGAAAGTGAAATTTGAATTCCTAGTCTATCTAAATTATTGAAGTTATTTATAATCATAACACATTGCCTTCTTCATTTAAGTTTTTTATTTTAAAATTTTAAAAAAAATTTGTGTGTGTGTGGGTGGGGGGAGGGTTGTGAAAATTTGTAGTATTTTATATTCTTCAGTTAGTATCTTTGGTTTGTTTTTCTTCAACTCATCGAAGGCCCATTAAAGCTTAGGAGAAAATACTTTGGTCCATTGGTGTCTTTGCCTTTGTTTTGAAAAAAGTTCCATAAATTTTCGTGCTCAAGAATGAAGGAATGGACAAGATCTGGTTGCTCCTTTTACTTAATTCATGTATTGTCTTTTTGTGAAAGAAAAAGAATCTGTGGATTGGTGTAGTAAGAGAAAGAGGAAAATAGTATAGACTTCAAGTGAAATATCTTCAATAACAAAAG
Source organism: Cucumis sativus (assembly GCF_000004075.3). Classification (NCBI taxonomy): domain Eukaryota; kingdom Viridiplantae; phylum Streptophyta; class Magnoliopsida; order Cucurbitales; family Cucurbitaceae; genus Cucumis; species Cucumis sativus. The sequence goes on from NC_026658.2 coordinate 4,634,970, forward strand.
CTATATATTAATATTATTTGCCATTACAATTCTTTTAGTTCTTCAGTATTCGGTGTTATTGCAATAGGTTATCTTTCTTCTTTCGTGTTAATGAGTTAATTTAATTCAACTGAACTGCCTTTGTGAGACGGTTGAATGTCTACAAATTGCAGCAGAGTAACAAATGGTGCCTAACCTATCAGGAGAACATCTTCTATGAGTTCTCTTGAGGATCAAAACTGATGTATATAATTTAGGCGGAGCTTCCTGTGGTTTATCTTGCATTTTACCAGAATTGCCACATTGAGATTACTTGATGTTACATATGAGTTTTAAACTTTTGGGTACATTTTTTTCTCATGAAAGTTTGTTTTCTTGGAGCAGTAACCGCCTTCCTCCATCCCCTCAGGAGTATCCCATCTTGGGTCTCAACCTTTTGAGGCTTCTTGTCCAGAACAGAATTGCTGAATTCCATACGGAACTTGAACTTCTTTCCCCTTCTGCTTTGGAGAACCCATGCATTAAACATGCTGTGGAGCTGGAACAATCCTTCATGGAAGGGGCCTACAACCGTGTGTTGAGTGCTCGACAGACTGTGCCACATGAAACTTATGGTTATTTCATGGATCTCCTTGCAAAGACTGTAAGGTAACTTGTTAAATATGGCCTCTAACTGAAGTAATGATAGTTGATAAATCCCACCGCATTGTAAGTGTGGGCAAACTCTCTCTTCCTTGGGGTCACTGATGAGTGGCAGTTATATTTTGCTCTTAGTTTTCATTCATACTTTATGCCTTTTCTGCTATTTCCAGAGATGAAATAGCCGGTTGCAGTGAGAAGGCATATGATTATCTTTCAATAAATGATGCGTGCCAAATGCTGTTGTTTTCCTCTGACCAGGAACTTTTGGACTACGTCAAAGAGGTATGCTCTTAAAGTCTGTTAGATGTATTTATGAGGTTTGAGACTGATTTTGAAAATAGTTAAAATTATCCTTGTGATGTTCAAAAATCACTTCATAACATTTTCTTATTCGTTAAAATAAAAATGTTGCATTTGATTTTACTATTCACTGAATTGGGAAACATATACCTTTATGAGGGTCAGGATTAGGAGTAAGTTTCCAAAAGAGAGTTTGCACCAGTTATTCCATGTTTTCTTCTTTCCATGTTTATTGCGCATGTTGATGAAAATCTGTTGTTCCAATGCAGGAGCATCCTGAGTGGGAGGTAACGAATGGCAACGTATATTTCCAGAAGGCGAAAGAATCTGGACCATGCAAGGAAATACCATCCCTTCAACTTATCAACCAAACACTCAGTTACGCAAGAGAGTTGGAGCGAATTGTATGATAAAAGCTAGCAGTTTCTCATGATTCTCATCTGCTGATTTTACAACTTGCCAAGGTTTATGGTTATCCCCCTCCCCCATCTTATGATCATTATGAGATTCTTTTTGGTGCCATCGGGTCAGATTTTGTGAAGTTATCTTGGTATTTTCATCATCATGAGATGGTTGTTGTTGCATCTGTCTTCCAAGTGTTTGTTTACAATTACACATCTTCGCAATCTATTAATATTCAAATGACAAGGAATGCGTATTCCTATGATTTGGGATCTGGATTTAAAAAAATGGCTTCAATCTTATATACTTTAAAACTCTAGTTTATTAATTCCCTTTCCTATACTACCCACTTCTTCAGTGTACATGGCCTTGATAAACTTGTGAGAATGATATGTACCATTCTTCTTATAATCATTTGGTTTTGGGTTTTTCAAAATTACGTATGATACACTTCTACCTATTAGTTTCTATGTTATGTTTTATATTGGTAGTGTCTTTAGAATCCAAGTCAATTTTGAAAATAAAAGGAAATATACTGTTTTGAAAACTCTGCTTTTGTTTCTCTTTCTCATGCCTACTGATTGGTTAAACAGTCAAGTAGGATTAATTTCTTGTCACATATATTCACTTGCAGCATTCCATATCTCAATCGATCTCAATATCATTTTTTTGTGTATTGTTTTCATCATGATGGTACCCTTTTTTTTTTTTGTTTTCATCATGATGGTACCCTTTTTTTTTTCCTTCCAAAACTAGTCACTTTTTCACTGTTTCATCATTAAATCTACTGGAATTTGGCTGTGATATATGGAAATTTTGATTAAGAAATTATGAGTAAGCAAGTAGAATTTTTGAAAGTTAAAAACAAACAAACAAATTGTTAGATTTTAATAAATGAAACTAAAAATAATTTAGCGACTTAAAGTTGATTTGAAATTTCTCATATTTTATAATCCTAAAAATAATTGTAAATTTTGCTTTTTAAAACATATTATATATATATATATATATTGATAAAATTTCCATCATTTATGGTATTAATAAAGTGGTGAACAAATCACTTTTTCTTTTTTCTTTTGAAAAGATAACAAACGAACACTTGAAATGATTTAAAGACACGGTTTCCTCAAGTTGTTAAAAAGTACCAAATTCCTCATGTATTGTACTTTTCTCCTTTACTATTCTATTATCCATTTGTAATCTTTTATTCAAATTAATGAAATTGGGATTTCAATAAAACGAAAAAAGAAAGTCAAACGGGATATTATAAAAACATTTCAACAAAGATTGATTAGAATTAAACAAAACAAAACAAAACCATTGTCAAATCAAAGAGATGAGTCTTAAAAAAAAGAAAAAAAGAAGAAGAAGAAGAAGTAGATAAGATTTAAAAACGAATAATATTATATTTGATTAAAAGAAAAAGAATAAATGAAGTGCAAAATTGTTGGTTGGCGGTAAGTGCGACGGCGGTGGAAGTGACGGCGGTGAGCCGAGTCGCGGCGGCCCCCATGAGTCTGGAAGGTTCAGAAGAAGATGTCTCAATCCGTACAACTTGTGGCCTTCGTTGTCAACTTCGAATAATATTTCAAACCATCTCTCTTACTCTGTGCCTTCCATTTTTTTTTCTCTTTCTTTTGGCATTTGGATCTTTCTTATGCCCTTTTTTTTTTTTTTAATTCTTTCCCACTAAAATAAAAATCTCATTTTCCTATGCTCCCCTTTTTCATTCATTCATATAAATATACTCTCTCTATTTTTCCAATTCCATCTTTTATTCTTCTGATCATAATAATGCATTTACTGTGCTATTTTTTCCTTTACATTTTAGGTTTTAGTTATACTTTACTTCGTTTTTATGTATAATTAATAGGAGCATTTGGGGCAAGAATTATCGAGCTTCAGTAAATAGAATCGAAGAAGTAAAATTTGAAGAGAAAAAATAGATGAAAAACGAAGTGAATGATAGTGTTTTAACATTATGTGATGATGAGAAATTATCGTGTTTTAACATCTTGAATGCTTTTTTATTATATTGGTGGGATGTAGTTGATTAGGAAACTTTCTGTATTGCAACGTATTATTCTTATCTTAGCTTGTGTTTAATACTTTAATCTCATGATTACATAGAGATTGGTTCATTGATTTATCAAATGATTAAGAAAAATGATCTAATTTACAACCTAATGGGCTGATTTGCAAATGTGGAGACATGAATAATCCAATTAATTCTAAGTTGACCAACAAGTTGGTCGATGATCATAATAGCATTCCATGCTCCTCAGCTATCCACATAGACCGGGGAATGATTAGGATGGATAAATAAACTTGCTAGGTTTCAATTTTGTTGCTTTTTTTCTTTATTACTTAGTTTCGTTATGAACAGTATGATGATGAAAAACATGGTTATGTCATTTATTTGGACCTTGCAATGAAATCAATCTATTGCTTCTCAAATTAAACATGCAATATCATCTAAAAGTTGAGAAGCAAGGAGAAAAAAATCTGGAAAAAAAACCCTAAACACAATCAATTAAAATATCATAAAATCTATAACTCAAGTCGTACAAAACATTAAAATCAACATCTTTGAGCCTAGCTAATCATCAAAACTTAACTCTCTTAACACCAAAAATTCTCGAATATTACTAGCAAATACATGGAAATTAAACCTCATGGGTTTTGGTCAAAATGGATCAAAATTAACCTAAAACACTTTTAAAACCACAAAATGAAAGAGATGAATACACTAAGGTTACAAGAGCGTCATTACAAATATAAACATTAAAAGCCATATTAAACAATCTAACCAACAAGATTAGGTGCCTGAGAGATGAGCTCACTTAGGGGCTACCCATAACTATTATTATTATTGTTATTTTTTTTTTTTTTGTTAAGAATTGACAATTCAAGATAAACAAACAAAAAAAAACGTAAAACAAAACAGATCGACATAGAGACATCTACCTGATCGTTTGAAGCACTTAGAAAAGAAATTATGAGAAAAAGAGTTCATTTTTTATCATGAAAGTAGGTATACTAAAATAAAAAAATCAAAAACTTGAATTCGAAATCTACCATGACATATATATTTTTTTAAGAAAAAATTGCATCACATCACAAAAACATTTAAATAAAAACAATCTCATAACACCTCTTTTTTATCTATTACAAATATAACAAATAATTAGTGATATCAGACGACTATCAGAGAATTATCAACTTTTAAATTTGCTCATTTTGCAATTTAGAAAATGTAGTGGCACGAATCATGTTATCATAAACTTTACGATCCTTCTTTTTCAAAACTGCCCTCTCCTCTAATTCTAATTCTATACAATAATGTTAACATATTATATATATAAATAAAGTTAGTAGGTAAAATTGATGTCATCCTTTAAAAAAAATGGAGCATCCACTCCCACCCCCACTTCCCATGGTTTCAATAACATTGAATTTAATTGAAAAAGAAGTGAAAAAGTGAACCCATGCATATTATTTGGTACTTTACTCTAATTCATCCCAAGATTTGCTTCGACTATATGATGTACCCAAATTTGCATCCCATAACTTCAACATTTCAATACTTTTTTTCTATCTATCATACATCTTTAATTTTATCAAAACTACGACTCCCTTTTAACAAATATGAATGAAGATGTTTTTCTATTACCATTTAAATTTAGACCTATTCTTCTGCTTCAATATTTAAGAACTTTTATGTCATTAATATATTCCATAAAAATGTTTTTTTACTTCTGATTTTTTTCGTTGAATAACAGATTTGTTTAAAATCATTATATTTTTGGATGATCTATCACCCAAGTGTTTCTTCAAAAATAGTTTTAAAATTAGTATTTCATTCAATGTTTAAAATTTGTTTCTTTTTGTTTAATTCATTGTTTTTCGAACCAAATTTGAAAAAAAGAAAAATTTGATCCTACGTGTGATTACTCCATAATTTAAATTATCCAAAAGCGCTTATCGAAATATTGATTTTGTTAATTAGTCTACAATTACTTTGAATTTCAAGAACTAAAAAAGTGTATTTGTATTTTACTCCTCATTAAATTTATTAACCATCATGTGTTTTTAAATTGTAAGCAATTAATATTATTATTGTGATTCTTGCCGACCTCTAACTTTACTTTTCTATTCTTTAATTATCTATATGACGTTTCTAATTGTAACTTTTTATTTATTTTTTTATCTTAATTATTGTTATTCTTTTTATATATATAAAATTGTATTATTTTGAAATGGTCAATTTAATTGAGTATTTAATGTTGTATTTATCACCAACACAACACTTGAACCTACCTCACCTTATTTAGGCTGGTTCCTTATGGAAATACTGAAAATGATGTTAGGTTGACAAATTTATATTAATTAATCAAACAAAATCATTTATGAAAAGATTGGTTGATTGATATGAACTCCTAAATCTTATAATAATATGAAATGAAAGAGGGTTTTGATGTGTTAATATTTAATCATATAAAACTAAACCCAGTAGAGGAGTTGATAATATATATATTCATATAATTAATATCCCTTTTTCCATCAAAATATATATTTCTATTAATTACATGTTGCAGTATTTGACTAATTTCATTCATTAATAATTTTAATTCAAGTTATGAAATAGTAAAATAGATGTATATTTCTTTTTCTCAAGTTCTATTACAAATGTCTACTTTCTCAATGGTTGACCTATTGATATATGTCAACTATACAATTTTGTAAGTTTTTCCAAAATTTGAATCATTATTATTCTTTTTAATTCAATCTTTTTTTTTTCAATGTTATATGTCCAATGTAGATCGATGCAACATACCAACTAGATGATTTGAATGCAACTAATTTTCTTGAGGAAATGGATCTTATCTATGCTTTGATTTTTCTCTCTCCATTTTTTTTAATAATATCAATATAATGTTATTCATGTGGTAGCTAATTCAATTATGTATAATTGACAAATAATATATATTAAAGTTGATTATCACTTTATACGGTTATCTTTTGTTCATCTTTCGTTCTCAATTTTAGGGTTTTAGGGTATTCGAACAAATATCATATTTGTCGTGGTTTGAAAATAAATATTGGCTTTAGAAAAAAAGAGTTTTTGATTGCTATTTTTCTTTCATGTTTAATTTTAAAAGAAAATTCTAAAAATATTTTTTAAAATTCCAAGTGAAAAGTAAAATAGTAGCTTTAATTTTATTATTTTTATTTTAGCTAAAAATTCAAAAATACTTTTAATCATAGTAAAAATGATTATTGTTATCATTACAATATATGACAATATTATTATTATTATTTTACAACATTATGTATTATATAGAATTGGTTCTCTAAATATATATACATAGATATAGATTCTATGCCATAATATATTAGAATATTCCTTCTACTTACTTAGCAAGAATCTTTTCCATACATATTGGATTCCTTTTTTGTGGGGAGAAAAAGTCTTACCCTTTTCTTTCACAAACAAAAAAAAGAAAGTCATAGCCTTTAAGCCATATGTCTAATCATACACTAAATATATTTGCTTAATTAGCTTTTAATACCTTTCTTTTTTTCTTTCTTTTTTTCAAATTTATTCCTTTGGAAAAATTTCCATCCTCCTTCTCCTTCTCCTTCATTCACATTCTTCTCCCAATCATTTGATTTATATAATATACATAGAATTCATGGAGAATATATAACAAATTTACATCTCTAATCTCTAACCTCTCCAACCAGATATTTATTATTCAATTTTTTATAAACAATTTGACAATCTTTTTTAATTTTTGTTTGTGGAGATTATATGTGGTGTTGACCCGTTTATTTATGTTCAAATTCATACTAGTGTCTTACTATTGATTTAGTTTTAATTTGAAAAATAGAAATGTAATTATTAACTAATACGATAATGGTGTTAAAGTAAATGAAAAAAGTATTCAAACTTACAATTATATTGCATTTCATTTTTGAACCTACTATTATAACTTTGCATATTATTATATTTTTTAAAAACTTCATTGGTGGAAATTATCTTTCTTTTTAATGTTAATTAGCAAATAAAAATTATTCTTTACTTGCAATAATTCTCAAATTTAAAAAACACCATAAAAGCCACTCACGAGAAAAACAAAAGAACATATTTTCTTTTTCTTTTTAACTTTCTTCTTTATATATAATATAGTCACTAAACAATAATAATTAACCTTTAGAGGACATAGTCTTATACTTTATTAGATATTTATCTTTTCAAATATATATATATATTTTTTTTCAAAAAAAATCTAAATATATTAAAAAACAAATTTAATTTAATATAATAAATCTTACATCACCCTTTTCTCTGTTTACATTTTTCTCAAACTCAAACAAAAGAAGACAATAGTTTTCCATTGAAGATATGGATGAACTCTTAGAAGAATTGACAGCCACACCTCATTGGAGCCTTCCAAAAGCATAGGAAATTATAAGAATAAAATAATTTTAAAAAAATAGAGAGTCAAAAGAAAAATAAAGAAAAAATAAATGATGGCAACAAAGAAAAGTACCATTCAAGTTGAAGAAAACACAAGTGGGCGATAGCCTATGAGAGAAAGAATCCCTTTCTCACTCTTAAATGAGACAACGAGAGCAATTAAGAAAAACCAATATATCTTTCCTACACTTCCACATTCAAAATATTTAAATATATACATCAACCAATATTTCTTTTTTCTATTTTATTAATTATAGACAAATTTTACATTTTCTAAATTTAAATACAATTGATAAAAAAGGAAGTAGAAAAAAAGATACACTCGTATATTATCCTATCAAGCCAACTATTTTAATTAAACCGATATAAGAATCTACGCACGATTAAGAAGTATGTCATTTGAATTTTTTAGCTTTGGCTTAAAAATATTACCTTGCTTATATCTTTGTCTTATTTTAAATTCTAATTATTAAGAACAAAATAAGACTTGTTTGGAAGTCATGGAGGTTTAAAAACAATTTTCTAAGTGTCAAACATTCTAAAATTTTGGTTTTCTTTTCTTTGTTATTTATATGGTTGATTTGGTAATCATTTTATGATTTATTTTTCTGTTGATCAGGTTCTCATTTCTTTTTAAAAAAACACTTAAATTATTTTAGTCAAATTCTAAAAAAAGAAACAATGATTTTTTTTCTTTTCAAAATTTAGTTTGATTTCTTAAGACACAAGTACTAAAAGGTATAAAAAAAACCTAATGATAGATATGCAAATAGTATTTATAAGCTAAAATTTCATCAACAAGAAATAAAATTTAACAATACAATTAAATCATTGTTGAATGAAAGCTGGTTAATAATAATAATTTATTAGGAACATATAAATAAACAATATGCAGTTGTATATTACCCTAGTTCTTCATTGATTTAAAAGAACAAAAACCAACTACAGTTGAATAGTTATGAAGAAAAACTTGATGCATTCAAAGAAGTTGGTTGTCCATCAAATTGTTCAATTATAAATTATTCTTTTCTCTGTAATAATAGATGATAAAGAAAGTATAAAAAACATCTAAACTTTCCTAATTTATTTAAGATATTTTATAAGTTTGCATGAAATTTATGTCTAAATATTTTCATACCAACAAAAGGAGGGAAAAAAAAAACCTACAATAAAGTATTAAATCAGTCACTATCTAAGCAGCATAAAAATCTTGGAGAGATCAAAATTTTCACTTCCTCTAGAGATTTCTTAAAATTTTATGCTCTCATTATATCATTACTTAATTAATATGCCAATGTCACTAATTAATAAATTAAACACTTACCTTTATTCCAATAGTAAAATATGATTTTTTTTCCTTAAAAAAAAAAAAGAATAAGAGTAAAGTATATTTATTATTACTTTGAAATAAAAATAAGAGGAAAATAATGGGGTAGGCAGCTTTATTAATTTGATAATCAAACACCTTTGTCTTCATTAATAGAAAAAAAAGAGAGGAAAATATTATTTAACACAAAGCACCATCATTGGCAATAAATAATGGGTAGTGCCCCCAATCAAAAATGGTTTAATTAGACTTAGTTATTAAAAGTCAATTAAGAAAAATAATTAAATTAAAATCTACAAATCTCAAGCTTATCTTTATTATTATTGCTAATGCTAACAACTTTTCCAATAAAACAAAATTTGTCTATAGAGAAAAGAAATGAATATAAACCAACTAATTGTTGTTGTTTTTGCCTTGGCTTTTAATTGTATATATAATAACAAAAAAGTAAAAATAAAAAATGAAAAAAAATGATGATGTAAGATATAAGTCCAATTAGCTAAAACAGAAGAAAATGTAAAGTTTAAATAGCTTTTATGTAAATGCTGTATGACATTGGATCCACATTCTGTGCCATTGTATTTTATTTTAATTTTTGAGTAGACTACTTCACTAACCCACATGCTTAATTATTGGAATTATTCATATTTATTATTACTACTACTATTGTTGTTATTATTAGAGAAAATGGAAGTACAAAAGTTATTTATATATTAATTAAGGACAGAAAAACCATTAAGCTCTGGGGAATTCAAGTTTTGTTGACCTCCGATAATGTAATATGTTAGTTAAATTTTGTTCTAACATGTAGTTAAGGTGACATATAGTAACTTTGCCGTGATTAAAATTAATCTCACATCAAGAAATTAAAAAACGATTATGAATATATAAGTGTGATGATAAATACTTTAATTAATTTGAGATTTTTTTGTTCTTTTGACTCTCTCCTTGACTTTGGATCTTAAATAATTGTATATTTACAATTTTTTATTATTTATTATTCAATAAAAAGAATAATTTACCAATGAATTATTGGAAGTTTGTTTGTGTTTTGTTATATATATATTATTTTGAAATGATCATGAGTATTTTTATTATTTTGTTGATTTACATTTTTCAATTATGTCATATAAGTCTAGTATCGACCTTTGTAAAGAATTATATCTTTGATCTATTTAGGAATATATGTATGTGTATAATCCATGATATAAATTTAAATTATAGGTTTCTTGATGTTTATTTATTTTTATTTTTGAACTAAGTGATACTTTGACATGTAATGCATCTCTTAAAGTTTGTATGTTTCAATCCTCCCGACACCTATTTGTTTTACTAACAAACATAACAATTACTACATTAGTTGTCGTGTTAATTGATTATATATCTCAAAAAGTATTGAACAAAAGCATTATGCTGATTCATTCATAGTGCATACAATACGTTTCAAACTTTCGATTAGTACTCATCATGCATACAACGTTTCAAACTTTCAATTGAGTACTTAAGGGTGATTGATCCAATTTGAGATTCATATAAATAGGGGAGAAAGGAACATGCAAGACTAATATGTGATATTTTATTTATGAAATGAGGTGATGAAAACCATGTTTATAAAAATGAGTCCATATGTTGTATGCCAAAAAGGTTTCCAAAACTATCGCTCACTAAGCTTTGACTTATGTTTTAAGTTTTTCCTCTTCAGGTTTTCATGTGTTAAGGCCAAGTTTGGATAAGGAAGGCGAGCTATTACGCATGGAAGCTAATCAAGGCGTGTTCTAAGTTTTACGTGTGTAAAATGTGTATTTGGATAACATACCGATAAGAAGTCTTTGTTACTAATGTCTTACATCATTTATCCTCTTATCGCCTAATGACTAAGTATTAAGTTAATTAAACTGAAACTAGGTAATTAAGCATCTTGACATTTCATTTTGAAACGTCAAAGTTGCTCAAGTCACGTCGTGTGTCGTATTGCGAAGTTTGGGATGCATGCGGAGTGAGGCATGTGACACGTATGAAGAATAATAGGTAAGGTTATATTTCTCTTGAACTCAATTTCTACAGCATTGGGAATGTTTTCAACTGAATTATTGTGTCCTAATAGAGACAAATCATATATTACACTCGTTGATATAAATTATGAAGAAATATAACATATATTGGTAAGAGCTTGAATCTTTTAAAATAAAACAAGATATCTACTTCTAAACTCAAACATATGTGTGTTTGTTTTTCAATATTGAGGAAGTTATTGTAAATTACTTTTTGCATTTAAGCTATTGTTGTATATACCGTAATGAGAAGTTGACCAAATGTATAAAAAAACAAAAGAAATATAAGAATTTATAAAGTGAGTTTTACTCGCTATGATTATATTCTCCATTATTGACTATAAGCAGAAAGAGAATATGTTAATGTAATTAATTGCAGTGGTAGATTTAGAAGGTAGAGAATGGAGAATGGAGAATGGAGAATGGAGACAAAAAGTCTGCGGAGTATCGATTGTGGTAGTGGGTTGCAACACGGAATCAAATCTGTTTATTTTATCCAAAAACAAATTTCTCACAAAAACCAAGTTGTACAACTCGTAGTTGGATTCGATGGAATCACACTCCCCAATCAACCACCACCTATTCTTCACCCTTTCTTCTTCTTCTTCTTCTTCTTCCCCATCAATCTTTTGAGACACAAAATCCACTGTAAAAATCTTATTCAACAATCCCCTCGTCATGACCGAGCCGGATTCCGATCACCCGTCTCCCCTTTTCCCCAAATCTAACCACCGTTCTTCTTCCGACGACCGTACCCCACTTATGGATTTCGATCTCGACTTGGACATTCCTTGGCCTTTGGATCAAATCCCTTCTTTTGGTTCTAATCCCATGTCCCCTTTTCTCCTTTCCACCTCCGATCATCTTGCTTCCCCTCTTTGGGCCTTCTCTGAAGCTGATGATGATGATGATTCTAAGTTTGCTGCCTATGCTTGCTCTGTTCTTGGTCAGTTCTTCATTTCATTTTTGTTTTCTTTTTAATCTCTTTTTGTCTTGTTTTCCCCTTCTGTTCTCGATTTTGATTTAGTTTTAGTTTAATGGTGTTAGTTCAGTTGAGCTGATTGATGCTTGTGAGGGGAGCGAATTTCAACTGGGGATTTGGGGATTTTCTGCTTTAGGGAGAACGAGCTGGAATTTAGTTCAATGGTTTTCAGATTCAATAGTGGTTTGATTTGAATATATAAACTATCGGCTTTCTGATGGGTGGGATTCCATTTTCTTGCTTCTTTGACTATTTGAGTGGTTTTTGGACTTCTCATTTTTTTAAAAAACTTTTTTAATGAATCAATGAGGCTTTGAATAAATTTGTGTTTGTAGTTTTGATGTCTACTAATGCCATTGTTAGTACGTCAAAGATTGGGTATAAACAAATTGAAGAATAGGAACAAAGATTACTGTGAGATTGAAAATACTTTAAGTCTTTACTTTTGAAATATATCTGCTTATTCAGATATGTGATTCTTTATGGGGTTGTTTCAATCTTATCTTGTCATTTTGAGCTGTTGTTGATATTGTCTTCTTGGATTTAGTTAGGCGGATTCTTTTCCATTTAAAATGGCTTAACTTTACAGCTGAGAGCAGGTACTTCCAATTCACATTCTGTACCGCAAAAGCCGACGGAGAACCAAAAGTTTAAGATTCTTCCAGTTCCGTCTTCGTCATGGGGAGTACTGCCATCAGAGAATCCAGATGGGTATTGCTTAATCAAAGAGAAAATGGCACAAGCTCTTCGGTACATTAAAGAATCATCTGACCAGCATGTTCTAGCTCAAGTTTGGGCGCCTGTAAAAAGTGGTGGCAAGTTGGTACTTTCAACTTCCGGGCAACCGTTTTTCCTTGATTCACAGAGCAATGGACTGCATCAATATAGGATGGCCTCTTTGACGTTTTCCTTTTCCTTGGACGCCGACCAGGATGGATATCTTGGGCTCCCTGGTCGTGTTTTCCAACAAAAATTGCCAGAATGGACTCCAAATGTGCAGTATTACTCAAGCAAGGAGTATCCTCGACTTAGTCACGCTCTTAACTACAATGTTCAGGGAACTTTGGCTTTGCCTGTTTTTGACCCTTCCGGCCACTCTTGTCTTGGTGTTCTTGAGCTAATCATGACCTCACCAAAGATCAATTATGCACCTGAGGTAGACAAAGTCTGCAAAGCTCTTGAGGTTTGAGTTTCCTTGCCCTTTGTTGAATTTCATTTTTTTTTTTTGTCTTAACAAGCGCTGTGCACTCATGTTAATGCCACTTGTTCTTGATTGTATTGGACAGAGGATATAATGTTTCGCTAATTTTGTGATTCTCTTCATCTGCAGGCTGTCAATCTAAAAAGTTCAGAGATTTTGGATCATCCGAATAATCAGGTCAGTGGCGAAAACTTGTATGTATGAAACTGGTGCTTTATTGCATCCCGGATGATGAATATTGTCTAGTTTGTTTTTTCTGGCTCGTTCTCACAGATACAATCTTGGCAATGCTTGTCAAACCAGATTTGCAATGAAGGTCGTCAGAATGCACTGGCTGAAATTTTGGAGGTACTCACAGTTGTATGCGAAACTCATAACTTACCATTGGCTCAAACCTGGGTTCCATGCAGGCACCGAAACGTGCTCGCCAACGGTGGAGGTTTGAAGAAAAGTTGTACAAGCTTTGATGGTAGTTGCATGGGACGGATCTGTATGTCCGCAACTGAAGTAGCATCCTATGTTGTCGATGCTCACATGTGGGGTTTTCGTGACGCATGTTTAGAACACCATTTACAAAAGGGTCAAGGGGTTTCAGGGAGAGCGTTTTTATCTCACAGCTCATGTTTTTGTGGAGACGTCACCCAATTCTGTAAGACTGAGTACCCTTTGGTACACTATGCACTTATGTTTGGGTTGAAGAGTTGTTTTTCAATCTGTTTACGAAGCACGTTTACTGGAGATGATGAGTACATTCTAGAATTTTTTCTGCCACCGAGCATTGTTGATTACCAGGAACAAAAGAATTTGTTGGGTGCATTAATGGCAACAATGAAGAAGCATTTCTACACTCTCAAAGTTGCTTCTGGAATCAATCTTGAGGACAAGGAAGGACTTGTTGAGATCATTCAAGCATCTAGAAATGGAGGATTTGACTCGAGATTTGAATATATTCAAATTCCGCGACCCGTGCAATTGCCACCTGCATCTGATGCCATGCCAAAAGCAGTAGAGGTAGCTGCATTAGAAACATTGGAACAACAATCTTTAATGGTTCATGATGCTCCGAAGGATGAAAACAATGGTGCTTGGGACGGGGAAAGCCACAAGTCCGTTCCTTGTCCACAGAATAAGGAAGTAAAAAAGACATCCGAAAGGAAGCGTGGAAAGGCAGAGAAATCAATTAGTCTGGAGGTTCTACAACAATATTTTGCTGGCAGTCTTAAGGATGCTGCTAAAAGCCTTGGTGGTATGTTGTTGATTTTGTAGTGTAAGACTGTAAAAATTAAGAGCTACCCTTGCTCATCTATCTAAACAGGAATCAACTAAAGTTTGATATATCACTTTTCCACTTTACAGTTTGTCCCACAACAATGAAGCGTATCTGTAGGCAACATGGGATCTCACGGTGGCCATCTCGGAAGATCAACAAGGTCAATCGTTCACTTTCAAAACTAAAACGTGTGATTGAATCTGTTCAAGGGGCTGAAGGAGCATTCGGAATATCTTCTCTGGCTACAAGTCCACTTCCTGTTACTGTTAGCTCAAGTTCTCATCCTTTAACTCCAGAAGGGTCTAACCAGCAAAACTTTGTTGCTTCTCAACCATCTGATTCTCAATATAAGGAAACAAACACCCCAGAAGCACAGACAAATGACACACAGGCTAGATTGGAAGATCGATTACATAGAGGAGTGTTGAGTCCAGAAGAACCAATTCACGAACAGAATGGATTTCTGCCAAAGTTTGGAAATGGTTTGAACAATTTTAGAACAGGAAGCGGATCACGGGAAGAGAGTGCCGGGACACCTACTTCTCATGGTTCATGCCAAGGTAGTCCAGCAAACGACAGTGCACTAGCAAATAATCCGATTTCTATTCGTCAGCATGAACAATGTGCAAGAAGAGAATCTCCTGAAGTAGCATTCCATCCAATCGATAAACTGAATATATCGGCGCCTCCTTGTTCAATCCCGGATACACTTGTGATGGTAGAGCCTGAGGAACCATTTGGAGGAATGCTGATTGAGGATGCAGGAAGTTCTAAGGACTTGAAAAATCTTTGTGCTTCTGTCGCGGATGCTGTTCTTGATGAGCAAGTACCCGAATTTTGTTGGTCCAACCATCATGATATAGCTCTGAGACAACCTATGGACTCTGTTTGTCACACAGTCCCTCATATATCATTAAGGCAAGAACCAAGGAGGATGACTATCAAGGCCACTTATAAGGAAGATATTATTCGATTTCGAATTCCTTTGACTTCTGGTATTGTGGAGTTGAGAGAAGAAGTGGCAAAGAGACTGAAACTGGAGGTTGGTACGTTTGATATCAAATATATGGATGACGATCGTGAATGGGTTCTTATTGCGTGTGATGCAGACCTACAAGAGTGTGTAGATATCTCAAAGTCGTCAGGTAGCAATATCATAAGATTGTCAGTTCATGATTTAAATGTCAATCTTGGGAGTTCTTGTGAGAGTACTGGTGGGGAGTGAGAATTCAGGTTGTGGATATTGAAAATTTGTCGACCTCTCCTCCCTATGTTGTATTAGTACTAGGAAGTGAAGATTTAGTTCTAGGTATTGATATTATTTTGCTCAAACTGTATAAAATCGTTCATGTGAATTGTAGTGATTCTCTCCTCATTTGCAGTTCACCATTTTGCTTCCTGTCAAATATTATCTTCAGAGGTGGTGCGTTGAGTTTGAAATTAGGAACTTGAGAGAATTTCAAGTTTATGAAACATTTTGGGTACCCGGAAGGCGATATAAACATCTAGACTCTTGTTACAATTGTAGACTAGACAACCTGCTCTCGACGTTGATGATCTTTAGGAGGCCATTTATTCGATTTAGTATCGATATTGTTTGTTGAATGAGATGCACCATTGTGGAAGAGGTATGCATCTATCTTATTTTCAGATTGATGCAAGCCTTGTCAAATCGAAAGGACTCCTCTTTTTACTGTTTGTTGTTTTATTTGATCTTTCATATTTGTTATTTCTTTTAACAAATATGAATATCAAACCTTCCATCCCTAACAAAAGAAAAGTAAACTACCAACTTTATAGTTGAGTTAAACTCACTTTGACATTATTTTCATATTTGTAACTAGAATCTTTATTTGTATGGTCGTGTAATGGCATGATAGGAATCATACTAATCATCTTGAATCACCGGTTAATAACCAACTTGTTAATAAGTGATATTTCAATCATTTAACAAAACATGAGAATCAGAAAAAGCAATTGATATACTCAAACAGTAAAGCTTCTCCAAATACATAGATTGATAAAACAAAAAAACAAAGCTAGGACAAAAAAAAGGAAGTAAAGAAAGAAAAAAAGAGACTCAAATGGCATTACAAGGTTTGCCAATTGTTTTGGCACTGGTCTATGCAGTGATCGTCTGTTATTACCCCCAAATTAAAACATGAGGAATTTGCCAACACTTAAAAATAGAAAGGGCTTTTCTTCTTCTTCTTGTTTTTCTTTTTTTGGGTGATATTTTATCTATATATTACAAAAGTGATAGATGGAGGGTGGAGATGTTGGGGAGGCCATCAAGCTCCATGGACCTCAGCTCTAGGATTCCCAGATTCAATGTTGTCATTCTTCCAACACTCTTTTCCATTGGTGACCAGCTGATCTGATAAAACCACCTGCCCTTTTCCTTCCCTCTCTTCTTTTTGGAGCTTTGTTGATTTGTAAAAGCTTGCATACAGTATCAATTGGGCCAGCCCAAATAGTGTCCCCAGCCCATTTGGAATCTGAAGAAAATTTGAATTCAATGTAATCACAAACCAAACCTTTTGATCTTCCATATCAAACATATAATCAAGTGGACTATCTATAGTTTATTTTAATCCTATTATTTAACTTTCAAACATCTACTAAACACAATTGGATTAGCTTTTTAATTTAACATTTTTTTTAATAAAATTAAAACTATTATCATTATTATTTGTTTGTGTAAGATGCTTGTCTCTATAAGCTAGACCTTACACTTTTGTAGAAAAGAAATATATATATCCATTTGCAATGGATATAATTCATGATCTAACATTACATATTACATATGCATATAGAGAACATCTCCATTATTGTTTTTTTTAATCAACTTAAAAGAAACATTAGGATATAATTATTCCTTTCTTTTTCCCCAAAATTTCATATTTTAAGTTTAAAGCATTTCAAACCTTTTTCTTTGTATGTTGCCTCTCTCTTTGTGTTTGTGAGAATATTTTTTAAAGGATAAAATCCACAATAATCAATACTAGATTCAATGATCTTGTTGATTGTTTGGATTAAACCTCCTATTCATAGTCTTAAGAGAGCGAGGGTGAACACTAATTATCGTCAAGCTAAGCTTAGAAGGATGCATATATATTTGATTAGGTTGAATGAGTACTGTATTGAGTTTTGAGTAGAAAATACCAAAATGTAAGGGTCAAGAGGGAGGAGAGCATAAATAGTCCAAGCCACACCATTGGCAAAAGAAGCAACAGAGAGTGAGAGAGGCATATACTCCACACTCTTTGTTTTAATCACTAATTTCTGCATCACAAAAACAAAACAAACCTTTAATTATTTCAAAACTGATGATATATATATATAATATTTATATTCTTTGTTAAATTCTATCACCAAAATTAAGTTTTTCAAAATTTGAAATTTTATGGGTGAAAATAATCTCTGTAACCTTAATTTTTTAAGAAACCTAAAAAAATAAAAATTAATTGTTTAACGTTTTATTTTAGTCTATTTTTTATGTAAAAATCATAGTTTTTCCTTTATTAATAATAGAATATGTTCTCACTAACCATTCACATAAAAATCTAAATATATATTTCAACACTTAATCTATTTTATGTATGGTTTCAAATATTTGTCTCCTAAATATTTTCTGATAAAGTAAATGAAAAAAGCTATATCTAAATGTCAATTTTTGGTAGATTTTTTTTAAAAAAATTACTAGTAATAACTTAATTATAAAGAAGAAAAAAAGTATAATATATATATATATATATATATATATATATATATATATATATGTCTATACCTTTGAGCAAATATTAATATAATAAATAAGCATTAAAATTGGACCAAAAAGAGTTAAAATTAAGCAAATTTCAATAATAGATACTCATAATCGGGTATGTTATATTTTATCGAATTTTATTATTATTATTATTATTTTGAACATAATCATTAATAACATTTAATAATCGCTAAACATATAATCCAAAAAACAATCATGCTCAAGATCATTTTTGTAAAATGATTTTTTATGTATCCATTTGAAAAGAAAAGGAAAAAGGGTTATAGAAGAAGAACATTCCTCTTGATTTATTGGGAACCACATAAATGACACTAAAATCAGCAATGAAAACAGTAAAAGATTCTGCCAAAAAAGATCAAAAGCATAAAATTACTCTAAACAGTACTATTATATAATATTCCAATATACAAAGAGAGTTAAAGAGAAAGGGAAACCAACCATGACTGCCAATGGCGAAGCATACATGCCAATGTTGAAGAGAATGCAAATGGTTCCAACGACCATGGATCTCTTGCTATGAGTATGAAAGATGAACAGAACTAGAAGTGTCAGAACGGTGATGAAGACGAGCTCGATGAGCAGCACAAGGAGAACTTTCATCCGCTTCTTCCGATCGGAGAACACGAAGAAGAGGATTATGTAAACCAACTCGATTAGGGTTCCGGCCGCGTTAATAGTGATCACTAAAATGCTTCCCGGATGCACCACTGGCAGCCCATACAACACCCAAACTAGGCAGTTCACAAGCGTTGCAAGATATGGGATTGGTGAGTACTGCTCGACCGATCCCCTCTTCCATATTGTAACAAAGGTTGGCCTGAAAAATAAGTTTATTATTGTAATTAATTCATAAATACGAGAATTAGTTGGGTTCTTGATGTTATAACTAGTTATGACAATGTTATAATTCTCTCGTAACGTTGTGCTCTCACTTTTTAAGTTGAAATTGAGTTTAAAAGCTAATTGATTAAGTTAATTAAAAGAACTATATGAATAATTGTATTAACTTTAGAACGGCCTAAAAATATACCTATGGTTAGAAATAAAACCAATAAAACCTAAAACGTAAACGTGGTGTTAAAGAATATGTTTCTAACTACTTTTAGAAGAAACTATTAAACAAAAATCATTCAAATAATCTCTATATCAATAATCATTTAGAGAATAATAAAGGACATATAGAAAAGAGAAAGTGTGAAGAACAGAAAAAGGTTACTTACAGTGGAGACAAGAACAAGAAAAGTGCAATAATATTTCCTACACAAAACAAAACAGAATTGGTGTAAAGATAGAGAAGTGATTTTGAAATTAGAAAATGGGATTTAATTTCCTTTTACTTAATAACTTACATACCAATGATACCAATAACTGTTCTGGCAAGCACCAAAGAAACCATATTGTAATTAAAAGAAGAAGAAGAAGAAGAGATATATATCTCTAAAACAAAGAGAGAAATTGTTTGATTGAATAGTTTGACTCTACAAATGCTACCTTACAGACTTGAGCTTTTTATAAACTCAAATCTTCATTGCATGGCCATTTCATGGGTCCTACATAGCTTTTCATGGCTATAATAGTTTATATGAATCTTAATTTTATTCATCCTTAGTCATGTCACCATTATTAAAAGTACGTTAAATTATAATTATAAGTTTAGTCATGGTTCAACTTTTTGATTTTTTTCCCTATGTATATGATTTCTAAACTTTGTACTTCTATTTTTTTTTTATCTAATAAGTCATTAGTTTATCCATTATTTTTTAAGATTCATTAACCTAAAAATTTAGAGTTCTATTATATACAAAATTTAAATAAAAAATTGAATTTATTATGTATGTATTAAATATAAAATTAAATGTTTAGAATAAGAAGTTTAAAACTAACTTGATGATTGGATTTGAAAATTAGATTGAATAGACATTAATTAAATGAAAACGAAATTCATAAATTTGTAAATTCGGAAATAGTAATTAGAATGAGAAAAAAAGTGGAGGTAGTGTTTTGTTTGATAATCACAAAAATAATTTCTTACCTAATTGGATGCTTATAGGGTAGGGGAAGATAGAGAGAGATTTAGAGAGAGGGAAGAATTTGAAAATGCCATCAATCTTGTCTTAAGGAGAATAGATTAGATGTGTACATGTTCCATTGCCCCACTCAAAAATAATTCCAATCTATCCACATCCAATTTAAATAAATTTTCACAAAAGAAATAAACATAGAATTAGAAAGAAGTACAATTCAAAGAGAAGTTCAATCAAATGATCTAAGGTACCAATTCTTTAGTCACTTTGGAAGGACCTTACTCCAAAATGTTCCCTAATGCGTTTTCTAAACTACTTCTAATATTTTTTAAAAATATAATAAAATATTACCGTTTTTTTTTAAGATTACTATTTGCATTTGTCATACATATATCATTGTGATATTTTGGAGAAATTGTCGGGAATAAGTTTCGTCTCTTGGAACTAGCACTCTTCTTGAAAAATCGATTAAACATATTTTCTCATCCATTTCGAGCTATAAAAATTGAAAACATATATTTATACTCCTTTTCAAATTTGAATATATAAGTAATTTTTGTTCAAGAATCTTTCTTAGTCTTGAATAATTTTCTCCATATATCTAATTTTTCAAATATTTTATTTTAATCTAAGTATTCCATAATTATGTTAACAAGATCATTACCTTAAAAATCTCTTATTCACATCAACAATTTTATATCAAATTGGCAAGATTATAATAGAAAATTTGACTAGTTAGGTAAAAGATTTAGTTGGTCTCGGTTCATGGCTAGATAAAATTGTATCCAAAATTATCAATTATTTAGGTTTTTCTCAATACAATTTTGCTCGGGATATCTGAGATGGCGATTCTCGATACAATTTTGGGTGAGATGAAATGTGATCCATAATATTTTTTATAAGATAAAAAAATTAGTTAAAATTTGGAAAGATTGTATAATTCTTTTAAAAAATAAACAAAATTAGTTAATATTTGAGAAGATTTAAATATAATAGTAGAATCTCACTCTAACGTTTCTAACGAAATGCATTAGAAAAATCCAAAATAATGAGAATAATGATATTGTAAAGTTTCAAGATTTTAAGAAAATCTCGTCTTTTGTCTAAGATGCACAAAAAAAATTGTTTAGAAGATTTTTTTAAATAGCGTGACAAAACCTATTAAACGTTATTTTTGTCGATTTTTTAATATTTTAGTTCATTTTTGTTAATATTTATAAACCACTTTATAACTCCAAAAATATTTTGAAGGTTTTTTTTGGTTGGGTAATAGTATTATCCCTAATTTTTCATAAATGTTTGAAGACACTTCATAAGTATTTTAATCTAATTTTAAATATATATTGACACTCTATTAATAATGCACTAATGTTATATTTTAAAATGAATTTTGATCAATGTCAACAAACTAATAATTTGTCTTGATATAAAACTCTAAAAAGTGTATTATTTTGAATTATATTTCACATATCAATCAAATATCATTGGTTATTGGTTAGTTTTCGTCTATCTTCATATAATGGTATTTTAATTCATTGATAAACTCTAAAGTAGTATATCTGTCACACCATTGATATTAAAAAATTAAGGTACTTAATACAAAAGTTTAAAAATACAAAATACTAGCTAATATAATTTATATTTACTATATTAGTGGGCACAATTGAATGCAATTAAGATATATAAAAATTGTTGCATTTAACCAGTATATATAATACAAACCATGGTTTATTTTTATATTCAACCTTCAATTTTTCTAAAAAAATGACCACTTGGTTATATTGATTTTAATGAATACATATGGTTATCAAACCAATATTACTAAATAAAACTTACTTTGATAACTATTATTATTATTATTTTATTATAATAAATTAATTTTTATGAATATGTTGAATTGTTTTTACTGTACAACAATAATTTAGTAGGCGAAAAGTTTAATAGTTGCTATACTTATATAAAAACAAAACATGAAATTAATTTTTAGTATACAATTTTAATTAAAATGTCAGAGATGTAGGAACCTAGTATTCAAATGAATTTAAAAATACTCATTTAAAAAATGTTATTATTTATTTAAATACAAGTTTAATCCATTCATTTTTAAGTTTGTATTTATTTTAAATTTTATTTTTTTGTTATCCAGACGATCATGTGATGGATCTAATCTATTAGTACAAAATGAAAAATCTATTAAACAAAAATTAAAAATTCTAGGAGTCCATTAAAAAAGTTTCAGGTTGTACAACATCCAATGTTAAAAAAACTTCTTAAAATATTTTTAATTTAAAGAAAAAAGAATTGGAAGTTTATAAAGTAAACTTTGAATATAGATACACAAATATAAATAGATAGAGACTAAAACCACATAAGTCTTCATCTATCTTCAAATATGAGTTGAACTAAATTTATCATGATTTTGGATATAATTTTGTCGTAACTACAAAATTATTTATTATATTTTGAATGAGTTCGAACATTTCAACTTTCAAATTCAAATACTTTTCAAATTTTAAATTTAAATAACGCTTTTGAAAAAATACTTCTAACTAACTAATTCTCCATTTTAATAAAAAGTGTATGAATTCTTTTAATTAGAATGAGGTTATATAATAATCTTTTGAAATATCACCTTCTATATTAAAACAGTTTTGGTTTGAAAAATAAAAATAAAAATGTACTAGAGAAAAAATATATATAAAGAAAAACCAAATTGGCATTAATCTATTCATTATTTTTGGAACAATCCATAATTTCTTATTTCAAAAAGCTTTCTTCCTTTTAAACAAATAGCAATTGGGTTATGATCAAAAGAATCACTACTTTATATCAAATCAATGTCAAATTCTTAAGATGCATGCATATTTATTACAAAAGAAAAAAAATACTTATAATATATATTTTAAATTGAGTTATGTTCGATATAATAAATAATAATTTAAATATATTAATTAAGGGTATAACAATATTTTAAAAAAAACTGCAAACACGATAAAATCTATTAACGATAGACTCTTTTTATGATCGACTTATTGTTAATATAGATTTTGATAAATTTTATTATATTTTTAAATTTTAAAAAATATTATTATATATATTAATACTTTAAATTTAATTACTACATTTTCACAAATACTCACCTTTTATGTTTGTGTTCAGTGAAATGTTAAATCATAATGTAATACATAAAAACTTTTTTGCTATAAAAAATAAAAAATATAGCTTTTATAGTTTTTTCTTTTGTTATTAAGGAAGGTATGAAAATAGATAGGTGAAACCTACATTGTATACTCAAGTATTGCTCTATTAATTTTGAACTAAAATAATAATGTGTTGATCTCAAAACTATACATCATAATTTCTTTCAAATAAAACTATATAATATTATTATCCATTATAAATATTAGAGTATAATTAACCATGACATTTACTAATTTTCTTTTTAAAAACATTGAAAATCAACTTCTTTTTTTTTTTGAGAGTTACATGTTTATCTAACGACAAGTAAATAAAAAAGTAGGTATAATGATTTGAATATCTTAATTTGATGAGAAAGCTTGAGTTATATTCATTTTAAATTTAACATAATCAATTTTGTCGATGTATTATTTAATTAATATGGTTATATAATATTATTTTTCTCTGTCACTAAGTAACAAATACATGTGTTACATTAAAGTTTGATATTCTAAAGCACAATTCCATGGTAAGAGAGAGGAATATAAATCATGATTTAGTGGAATTGAAAGGTTCGATCGTCAATCTTTTTTTCTCCATTATTATGAATATATTCCCTTTGTCAATCATATTCTTAATTATCTTTATTTTTTTTTCTTAGTGATTAATTTTAATGGGAATATATAATCTGTATAGTGTTCATGAAAGAAATGTGTTCATAATTATATATATAAATTTTGAAGACCTTTTACATTATTAGTGTAGAGGAATTATTCTCTTGCTTTTTTTTTCTCATTTAAAAGAAAAAAATAATTAACTTATTGGATATTTATTAATTGGAACAGAAACGACAAAATCATGAGAAGTTGAATTAATTTAGAAATGAAACTATTCCAAATGTTATTGATAGGTTCAAATTATCACCTTTGTTGATTATTCAAATAATCACCTTTCTATTATTAACGTGTAATGTTAAACCACAAAAGAACAGTATAATGTTATGAAAAAGTTAATTAACTTTAGAACTCGTACTAATTAATTCACACACACTATTAATCTTTGAAGTAGTATCGAATAAGATTTTCAAAAATTTTCATACTAGACAATTACTTACTTTTTAGTTTCAAACTTTTTAAAATTGAGTTTTCATTTCTCATAATTTTATATATTTCCTATAGAATATTTGTATTTAGATTATTGATAGCCAAAATTTTACTTTCTCACAATTTACTTCAAAAGTAAGATTGCAAAATTTGAATTGGAATTTGAAAATACTCTTAAAACTAAACCAAAAAAAAAAAAAAAAAAATTAAAACCAATAGTTAGAAAAACGAGTTTTCAAAGTTATGAATTAATCATTTTTAAAGCTATTAACTACTTAAAAACAATGTCGTTTATAAACTTAATAGATAGTTAATTAGTCTCAAAACTTGTGAAATTATTTCTAATACCATCATATATTTTTTATTTGGTTTTAAATTTTAAACATTTAAAGTGATTGTAAATTACTTGGTTGTAAAAGTAATTATGAGATTGTTATCTTATAAAAATGCATTTTTTTTTATTTAAAAGAAACAATAACATATAAAGTGTGGTTCAAATTGAAATGTCAAAAAGTTAAAATAAGAGAAAAAAATGGGCAAATTTTGTGGGGGTGATTCCTCCTCAGTCACCCACTCAACAAAAAGCATATTTCAACTTACGGTTGAAAAAATAGTTTGCAAACGATTTTAGTTTTCTCTAAAATTAATTTTAATATCGATCAAAGTCAATCATCATTTTTCAAAAGATAATTAATTTGTAGATGTAATTGATTTTATGGTAAATCTATATCCTCTTAGCATATATTAAATCTATGTTAACATAGTAAATGTATATTCGTAATAATTTTTTTCCATGTTCAATACATTTTGATAAGTTCACTTAAATTTGATGTCAACAAAAAGTCATCATTAGTAATATATATATATATATATATAAAGAAATTTGATAATTTGTTTTTTTTAATCTAATTTTTAAGAAAAACTACCCATAAAACTAAATAGTACAGAACGAACAAATCCTAAAATATCTTAGCCAAGATTGAAAGTAGATGGTGAATAAATAATTTTTCCCATTATTACCACACTTTGGTATTTGGAGGGATTATTCAAAATATAGCCAATATAGATGGTAAAAATAAAATTCCTTAAAATGTTCTAAAATAATCTTTTTAATACACATTATGAAAATAAAATTCCATCAAATTTTCTAAAAACAATCCTTAAAATCTTTTTAATACACATAAAATTGCAAGCCAAATCAACATATATATATATATTATAATTTATTTGATAACTAATATGCTAAGTTGGATTAACCGTAAAAAGAAAGCAATTAATTAATGAAATTAAGCTAACATTGGGAATTAATCACCTTTCCACTACTACGATTGAATGAAACATCACGAGATTCAATTTATATTTTATTTTGTAACGTCGTTATTGCATGCATGAACTTGATTGAATTGCCAAAAAAAATAATTAATATATGCAATTTTTAAGAATATTTTCAAGTCTTTTTACTTTTAATTTATTTATGTTAAAAGTATATTTTCGAAGTTAATTGATTCTCTGATTAATCTTCTAGAATGGGTTGGAGGAATTTTAAATCAAAAGTTACAAAAGTGAGTTTTCTTAATACTCAATACCTAACCCTAATTTTAGAGATCTAGTCTTTTTTTTTTTTTTTTTTTACAATAATACTTCTTTTAGATGGTTGACTTTTAGAACATTTTCTTGCTAAGTTATCTCTACCTTAAATCCTCGATGGTTGATTGTCGTATCACTAAACTTTAAAAAGAATATTATATGAAGTAATTTTATTGGTTTAAAGCTTCCTTTGACTCTAGCTAAAGATGATCAATCGCTAACATATTTAATATAGACGTAGATGAGTCTCTCATCAACTTTATGCTCTTTATAATATATAAACTTATTTTAGATCCAATTTCAAGTCTCACTTCTTCCATTCTTTTTATAGAACTCACTTGGGCTTGCAAAAATATCTAAAACACTTTTATAATTAGGATGCTTTCTATAAATAGTTTAAATTGAAAGGCTGTACTGTTGTGATGTGTTCGTTGTACGTTTTCACTCCCATCAACGAAAATCGATGCTCTTAGGAAGAGTACTAGATTGTCTCCCACTTTATATTTTCTTTCTTCAAAATAGAAGATTTCAATTTTTTGATTTGCAATCACATGTATCATATAGCTTGGTTGAATTGAGTTATGAAAATTATTCTAAATACGATTACCTTATATACTATCCCAATTATGGATCCATTTACTGGTTGATATTAATTTTGTAAAATGGGCTTCATAACTATTTTGTTTAATTCCAAACAAACTATTGTTCAACTAATTATTCATCACATATAGGTTTATTTTCAATTTTCCAACCCATATTTTTGGAGAAAAAATTGGTTTTTGTTCATCAAGCTTTGGCTTTGTTATATCAAAATTATGCAATTGAATAGCCACGATAATAAATTATAAACAAAATACATTCATTCAAACTAAATCATTGCTATGTTTAAATGTGTAACAGTATCTGTTCATATAATCTAAACCTACATGACTTTAATTTATAAAACTCAATTTAGAAAAAGGAAATGAAGTGTATAAAACTGAGAAATGTGTTATGTTTATCATTTAAATATATAGTAAACATAATGTTTAATTAATTTTGAAGTGAAATGAATGGTATAATTTAGTTATGGTTGGATTTGAGAGAATTTAGAATCCAGAAAGCATATGAGGATGATATGAAAGGGTAGTTTTGTATGAGGAGGAAAGCACAGGTGTAAATCTAAATTCTAAAATTCCTATCTAAATGAATAAAATCTTCATATTTGTAAAACCTTTAATTTTGGCAAGATTTTTAGAAGCTCCCATCCCTCTCTTTTTGGAACCCTTTCTTTCGAAACTGTAATCCCTTTTCCCCCATAAAAATCACATCTTCTCTTCTCTTCTCTTCCTTCTCTTTTCTTTCTTTCTTTCTTTCTTTCTTAATTAATTAGATTCTTAATTCCTTGAAACCAAACTCCCCTCTTCTTCTTAATTATTAATTATTTAAACACTATCTCTCTAACCACACCTACTAGTAATTCTCAATATATATTGATATCACTTTAATATATCAATGTAGACAAATATGTTTATAAGTCATGAAATTAAGATTAATAATTAACTTGTTTTTACTTTCCAACTAAGCATAACATTTAATGTGTTTTACAACTTAGGTATTTATAAAAGATGTTCATAAATGTTTAATATTATCTAACTCTTTTGATTTATGGATGTACTAATACTAATACATATACATCAAGATGGTATTTTATCCTCTTGTGAAATTATAATGTGTTTTCAAATCTTCAAGTACTTGGAGTGAGAAATAAGTAGAACTAAATATTTGCATGCATAGTATAACTTGGAACTGAAATCGAACCCTAGTCGAACAAAAGTGTTACTGCGTTGTTAAGTAGAGTAAATTTTAAATTTATTCTTTAAACTTTAAGATATATTTTTAGACTATATTTAATCTATGAACTTTTAAAAAGCGTTTAAAGATGTGTTATCCGAGAGATTTTTAGGTTTAAGAATATATATATCTAAGAGTGGTTTTGGGAAAAATGGTTTCCTTTATAAAATTTTCATTAAAATTATTTTTTTTTCATAAAATCATTTAAATTAAATGGATGCTTCTCTACATTTAACTTTAATTTTTTTCCTATAATAAAAATTTATTATAAATGATTGACAACATGGTTTGATTAAGAAAAATGTTTAACCTACATTATTTAATTTGACCTCTAATCCCCACTTTCACTATGGACTCTTTTTTTAAACTAAATACTCACTTTTATTTTGAAATAAATATCTATTCATTAATTTAAAATGATTTTGAAGTGAAATTTCAAAATTATTTTTTTTAGGCCAACAACACAATGACAAGAAACACAAAAACCATTTATCAATTACCCCTAACATTTAGCATTTAATATTTTATTAATGATTAATAATATAAGGTAAATGGTTGTAATATTTATAAAATACAGGAGAATTTGAGATTTCTATTAGTGCATCCATAGAACAAATAGTAACTTTGCTATATTCATAAAATGTCTCATAATATAAAACTATTTATAATTATTCTTAAAAAAAAAAAGTAAATTATTATTACTTCAATCTATTGATTTCAAGAGTCTCTTTATTGGTAATGTTTAATTAGTGTATTAATTACTCCATGATCTGTTTTGAGAGGGCTAATATAAGAAGGTCAAATAAATAAACAAAATAAGCGATAGAAACTTACGTACAAAGCAAGACGAGACATTAGAAACCAATTTGAATAGTGTTTTGGTAAGCACCATACCGATGTAAGATTTTTTCATTTAAATTTTTCTTTACATGTCATTATTTTATCAATTTTCATTAATCTTGGTTTATGCAAATTATATTGTTGTCTCTTTAGGTCATATTCGTGCATCAAAGGTTGATATCCATAACTCGTACAATAAAACCAGAGATAATAGATTTTAACTTAAGCTAGGAACATTTTTATGCTTATCTTATTTAACTTGTTGAAGTTTAATCATCTTACTTTGAACATATATAAAATATGGTAATTAAGTTTTCATATCCATAGCCTTCTTTCATTCACCGTGACTTTGAAAAAGAAAACAAAGGAAAAAGAAAAAAAGAATCTACTTTTTTTCCATTGCAAGTAGGAACATTTTTTATTTTGCTTTGCCCAAAAAGAAAAGACTATTTTCTTTATTTTGTTTCTTTTTATTTTTCTTATAGATTTACTTTTTATTTCCACGAGATGAGGGGTCAAATCACCAAACTTTGAGGTAGATAAGGAATTTTTTCAATCAACTTATTTCACTCACTAGATCATAAACTCATAAACCAATTAGATTACCAAATGTAAGTTAGGAGTCTATTACAAAAATGATAAAAATAAGAAAACATTCTTCCATAATCTTATTCAATCAAAAGATCAAATGTTTTCTTTCTCCATTAACTGCCTTACAGGCACAGACATTCAATGAAACAATTAACAGCACAAAGAGAGGAAGAACAATAAATGAGTTCAGTTCATAAAGAAAAAAAAAAAAAGAAGGGCTTGCTCCAATTGGAAAAGAAAAAATTAAATCAACTCTATACATGATCTTATATGTTACAGAATGTGCAATGTTGGATCAGTAAAGCAGATTTGATATTCAAGGAGGTTTTTCCATTCAAATTCTAAATCCCAAGCCCGACCACTTCTTTGTTGCCTCTTTCTTTGTTTTCCTTGAGTTCGGGTCAATGAGATTTTCCAGAGACTTTGCTTTCCGGTTTCGGGTTCGGCCTGCTTCCTTCAGTAGTTCAGCCAGTCTCCTCTTTTCATCCTCAAAATCCGGATTTGCAATTCCAAGCTTCTCTTCTCTCAACTTAAGAACTGATTCCAATATTTCGATAGCATCATCGACTCTGCAATAGTTTTCATAGATAAAGGCATCTATCAGCTGAGCTACATTACCCACATTTCCCCATTGAATTTGATACAAACACTCGCAAAAGAAATTATGAAAAAACATAGTAACTGAGGAATCCATGAGAGAGTAAGGCAGTCGCGTTCCCAAGCAAGATATGCAGATGCAAAAAAATATGGATGATATGATTGTAAGGAAACAGATTAAATAATGTGAAATACCTTCCCATAGCATCATAGGTTGCGGCAAGGTTGCTATATACTCCAATGGTATCTTGATGACAGTTGCCACACTCTTGCTCTAAAATTCCTCTTGCTTCTTCAAACAACTCTGCAGCTTCATCTATCTTGAACAACTGCACACAGGCCAATCCCATTTGATTCAACACAACACCAAAGAATGCAGATTTTCTCTCCCCAGTGGCTCTGAGTTTCGATATCGCACTCTCGAAAGCATTTCTTGCGTCTTCGTACCTTCCAACCATGTAAAACATCACTCCCATCCGTGCTTCTATCCCAGCAATTGTGCTTTGCTGTCCAGGTTTATCTTCCAACATCTTCATTGCCTTCTGCAAGAGCTTCAATGCCTCCTCGGGCTCGTCAACAGACTCGTAAATTGCTGATATTTCAGTCAACCCACCAGCTATTTCTTCGGGTGAAGTTCCAGGCACAGGCTTTGAGTATATCCTCATTGCATTTTCGCAATAAGATTTGGACTCCCGGAGCTTTCCAGTCCGGTGATATAAGTCGGCAAGTCGTATGAAGACAGAGGCAACCAAAGGATGGTTGTCACCCTTAGATGCTTTGAATACAGTGAGAGCCTTTTGGTACGAGAAAACTGCCTCATCAAAACGACATAGAGACATGTAAATATTTCCAATACTCACATCAATAGCAGCAACCTCACTGTCTTGCCCATTAGCGATCATTGCCATACTAGCCAGCACAAGGTGCTCAAGTGCCGATTCATAGTCACCTTTTGCTTCACAAATGAGCGCCATCAGACGACGGTCAGCTGCTTCTTCAAGTGACGCAGGCTCACTATGTGCATGGTGAATCTCAAGAGTTTTCTTGCACAATTGTTCCGCTCTATCAAACTGCATTGCTTGAACGTGCGCCTCAGATAAATACCTGCATACAATGTGATACTATCCAAAGTGAATAACAGACTTAACAGGGCAGCGTCATTGATCATCAACTTACAATACTCACACACACTAACTCCATCCATAAACTAACATTACCTTCAAACAAATATTAAAGTCTTTCGCAACAAATTTCACTCAATTGACAGAACCTCTAGCAATCAAAGTGCAAATACAAGAAGTCTAACAACTCAACTATAAGACAATACAAGCACAAAAAAGAGACCCATTTCTCCCACACAACAGAGAACAAATCAAGAAAACAGAAACACTAGGCTGCCAACAGAAAATACACACATTTAACACTAAACTAGAGCCACTTGACACAGAAATCCAAGCGGAAAAATTGCAGCAAAAAGTTGATTCTTTAACAATGAAGTAGTCTCAACATCTGCAGATAAAGCACAATCTCCCAAATCCACCTCCAACCCACAAAAAATCCAACAAAACTGCCACAAATCCCTACATTTCTCAAAGATTGAGCTTCATCTAATACACAAAACAGAAAAAACCAAACCTGCAAGTCTCCCCAACTCTGGGATCCGTCTCTCCCAAGGCCTCGATCTGAATCTTCAAGCCCTCTTCATAACAACCAATCGACCGCTCGATCTGACCCAGCATCGAATACGTATCACCCAGTTGCATATGTCCAGAAAAAGCAGCAAGAGCATGATCCGGACCTCTTCCAATCTCAGGAACTTGAATCGCCTGTTCAAGAACCGGCACCGCCTCCTCAAAACGGCCCAAGCTACAATAAATAGCAGCCAGAACATGAAGACTCATAGCCAAATCCAAGCTCGGTTCACCATCCACAGCGCATCGCTCAAACGACTTCGATGCTCGGATAGCGTAATCTAAGGCTTTATTGGGGCCATCACCGGAGGCGATAGTGTCACGGGCAAGCTTGAGAAGAAAAGGGCCAAGATCGGGGTTGTCAAGAGAAGAATCCGGCGGAAATTGGGCCGAGGTGGGGCTCTCCGGTTGAAGCTTCTTCTTCCCGTTAGGTGAAGGCTTGGATCGAGAAGGAGAAGGAGAGGGTTGTTTCTTGGTTAGAGGAGATGGGGGTCGGTGATTGGATGCGGGGGGTGTTTCGGGGACAGAGATCCGGAGAGGGGGGGCGTCCGGCGGGGTTTTGACGGAAACCAAACCAGGCATGGCGGCGGAAGCAAGGGAAAAACAGGGGAAATGAAAATGGAAGTGGATTTGAAGAGGGTTTAATGAGGGTTAGTATTAGGGATGAAGGGAATGAAACAGCTCACCTTGCTGAACCAAATGAAGAAGAAAGATTGGAGAAGGGAAAAATGGAAGAAAAATGAAGAAGGTTGAGTAAGAGGGTTTGAAGTTGAAGGAGCAGAGTAGATGAGATGTCAATGACTGTCCTCGCTGTCAAACTCTAAGCTGTCGGTCTTCTCCGCTCCGCTCCGCTCCGCTTCGCTTCACTAACAACGGAGGCTAAGCCTACCTTCCCTTCCCAGGCTCCAATCGTAATTTCACCCCTCTTTTTTTTTTTTAATCTTTTTTTTACGTTGTCATAATTTCAACTCTTTTTAGTTAAGGAAATTATTACTGTTATTATTGTTATTATTCTTAATGTGTGAGCTTCAATAATTCATTTCTTAAATCTTAAATAACATATAACTCTCAACTTCTACTTCCATTCAATTTTTATTTTTCACTATCAAAAAATTAATCTTTTCTTTTTATTTATTTTAGTTTATTTTTATTTGTACGTCAACTAATTAGATTGAAGATCAAAAAGTTAAATATAATTGATTTCATTTCTTTAAATCCAATATTCAATGTTGGTTTATTTATTTATGTATTCTATAGTTGGATTAAACTTCTTGAATGTTGTTTTTTACATAAATTTTTCTAACTTGATTTTGAAGAATAGAATTAATTTCTTGTTTGCTTAAAATTCAAGTTCAAATGGTTATAAGATAGATATACAGTATGTGTCAAGTTATTGAGGGATGTGTTGTTCAAATCATTTTAAATGTTATATACACAGTAAAAGTAGTGAATTCATTGAGTAATTTCTTAATAAAATCTCCAACTATTACAAATACTAACAATTCACTTTT
The DNA here is from genome assembly GCF_000004075.3 of Cucumis sativus. Lineage (NCBI taxonomy): Eukaryota > Viridiplantae > Streptophyta > Magnoliopsida > Cucurbitales > Cucurbitaceae > Cucumis > Cucumis sativus. The sequence continues at coordinate 4,668,352 of NC_026658.2, forward strand.
TTTCTTTCACTATAAATTCAATGTAAAACAATAAAATGATTTACATTTCCAATAATTCTAATTCTGAAACTTAACTAAGTACAAGTAGAGCTATATTATCAAACATACACATAATTTCTAGAAAAGTATAGAAGAGGAGTAAAATACAAGATTTCATCAATATACTTTTCTTGTTAAAGTTAATAGGAAGAGCTCTGCTTTTATTAACCTTTTTTCTTTTTTTATGTTTTATTCTTCTTTTATTATTATTATTTTTTATATATATTTTTTGGACTTCTTCAGACTTTAAACTATACATTAAGAGCATTTTTTTAATGCAATATTTATGCACACAATTCCTTTCTTTTTTTCTTTTTTTTTATAAATTAGATCATGTGAGAGGTTTAATTTGAGAAAGATTTAAACTATGTTTAAATCAATATATTAATTTAATTGGCACATGAAAGTGTTTTTATTTAAATACAAACTTTTTTAATAACTATAAAAATCACTCTCGATTCGAGTTATTAAGGTCGACGAAGCTATTGATAAATCAATCTTATTTTCGATTGGAGATGAAGTTTGAGATGATGGTCAAAACAAACACATTTGTAAATTAAATAAGGTTTAAAATGGTTGAAGTAGCAGAATAAATTAAATTTTTAGTAAATATAAAACAAAATTAAAAAAAGAAGAAGAGTTAGATAGGCAACTGATTTTGTGTTTGTTTTAATATTTAAGCATCAAAATTGTCAATTATTATTCCATTATATTCCATATAATTTCTCTATATTTTCTCACCTACCAAACAACCAAATTTCTATCAATGATTCATGTCCTTATCTAAAATCCATTTATAATTACACCAAACCAAAACCAATTAGTCCAAAAACATACACAAAAACCAATCAATTTCAAATTAAGTACCATAATATTGTTTCTATTTACCTAGAAATTAAACTATTATCGAGATATATATTTCATTTTAATTTCTTTCAAAGTAGGTTCAAAACTAGTCAATTATTCAAGTTATAGAGAGAGAGAAAAATGAGTTAGAACTTTTACTAGGTTGGCTTGGAGATGGTAATTATTAATGTTTTATGTAGTAAATAATTAGGTGAAGACAAAAACTGTTGATAATCTTTAATTTGTAAAAGAAATTATATATATGGCACTATTAATAATTGAGAGAAAGTTCTACATATGACCACTAATAATTAGAAAAATTATCAATATATATATCACATTTTATTTTAGAAGTAAACAAGAGTTAATTTTTTGTTTAGTACAACAAGTTCGGTTAGAGGATTCAAACTACAACTTTATGCATGATTATTAATACAAGAGATGTTTGCCACACCAAACATGAGATGAGTTGAGTTCATATAATAATATATACCAACTCATTTTTTGGCCCACCAACTTTACACATGTTGGTGGACTTGAGCTGTATATTATACCGACTCATCTCAACTCTTCTTCTTTCCAATGTTTTCAATGGTGTGCACTCATCGCAACTACCATTAACAATAATAACCAATTTCACACATCAAACTTCAACGATTGATTTTCAGCTCTGACAATTGATTTCTATCTTCGGCAACAACCTCCAACAACCAATTGTGGGGTGCTTCAAAAAAAAATTCGATGAAAATCAACTTGGATGACCACATTTTTGCGTGATGAATTAATTTCAAGCTCTCTCACACAAACTCTAGCGACCATTTCCAAGATCAAATTTTGCACAACCAACTTCTGTCTCCGACAACCACCTATAACTACTAACTTTTGCACAAATCACATTAATTTGACAATCAACTTCGATAACCACTTTCAACTTTCGGATTGCAACAACTACCTCTCTACAATAAACTTCAACGAAAGTTGCTTTTGATACTAAAATGACAAGTCCTTTTAAATACTAGAAAAATAACTTGGTTGGCAAAAATACTTTTATTGTACAAAATAATTGAAATTACTAGTTTATAATAATGCTTAACGATCGTATCTTTTATAGTAATTTGATATTGAGAAGTTGTCAGATGGTTAGGTAATTCTTATAGATTTACTTGTCACAAACATTCAAAAGACTGATTGCTTCTTAACAATATCACCGCAGTCAAACAATCAATCAATGAAGATGTATTGTTTATACTTACTTGGTAGAACTAATTAACCAATATTTTTTGTATGCATGGAATTGGTTTTTATGTTGATTATATATATATATATATAATTAGTATATCAAATGAGTATTAAGAATTTGAAAAAGTAGGTGTCAAATTGGGTTACAAAAAACAAAAATAACAAATAACATTTTCTAGTAAAAATTAATGAAAAAGAAGAGATATATTATTTGATGATTCTCTAAATTGGGAGAAATTAAACGCGGAATTGTTAAAGAAATGTGATAGCATTTCATTGACAACTAACATGGCACAAGACATTCAAATAAAAGAAATCACTAGGAAAAAAAATAAAATGATGAAATTTATGGAGAAAAATTAGGAGTATCAAAAGTTTTGGTCTCTTTTGTTTTGCATATTAATTTATCTGTGGAAAAAAAATATAGTGAGTTAATTGTTGTTGATTACTAAAAAGAAAAAGAAAACTTATAAAAACAAGATGAAAAATGCAATCCATATTTTTTTCAAGGAAGGACATGTAAAATTATTAAATAAAAAAATTTAAAAACAAAATTAGGTATAAGAAACATATTATTTAAAATCTTAAAAATTGCACCATATTATACGCAAAAACACAAATATATATATATACTCTTGTGACAATACTATATCTCAACCAAGCATCTTCTAATAGTTTTTTTAGATGTGATCTTTAAATTAATAACACTTGAGCATTTCGATAACTCAACTACGGAGTAGTCATCTATCCGAATTACACTTGAGTAAACTGTCCATTTGACTAATGAATATGATTTTAATACCAATTTGTTGGGCATAGTCCATCATGAATTTGTTTTTTTGTTTCTGGAAACTCTCATACCACAAAAATAGCTATTCTCCGTTATGAATTAACTTAGAATCATCTTCTTATTCAACTTTGATTGTATTCTCTCAACGATAATAAAACAACACATCTAAAATATCCTACACTCTCACGGTTCTGATTGCATGTGAACATCAAATATTTAAAAATAAATGTTTGGATACAACAATTATTAATACCTGAAAACCAAAGTTAAACACACACAATATTTTCACATTCATCGTCATATTTTTATATATATTACATACCAAAGATCACTCTTTTTCACAATGAATATCATACACTCACTCTCTATAACAAACATATATCTTACGCACTCCATAATGAATTGAAATTATATTTTCTCTCTTCACAAAAACACATCATATATATACATATAATATATCACTCTAAGTTGGAAGTTTTTCTGAAGCCCTTAATTTCACCAACCACTTATGGATTGGCACTTAAGCTCTACCTCCGGGGTTTCCAAACCTTGGCTCATGTCTTGTGTTATGATCTGGGCTTGCATAGTCTGCAAATGCTTCTGCTCCCAAAAGCTTTCTTGTCACTTTGTTGTTCTTTTCAACTATCAACTGTAATTTCAAGAGTATGGTCAATTATAAATGATTTTATACCTGGTTTAATTTGTTCATTCATGCATTGATATAAATGGATGCATGATATGTTTCTTGATTTATTGCTAAATTTGAGTTATCTTGATGTGGATATTAATATTTTATATTTGTATTGTCTCTTGTTGTACTAGTTCTTTCTATATTAATGAAAGTGGGAATGATGAAGATTCTAAGGGGTGTCCATCTAGTGGACATGTTCGGGTATACCTGATCCAACGCATCTTTTTCAAAGAAAAACGTCTAACGGTTTATTTCAAATGCAAATCAATAGCTTTAAGAATGTGTTTGGAGTGAAAAGGTTAGGTTTTAAAGCCGAACTCATGGTTGCTCATCTAGGGTTAATTTGTTAGGCAAATCCACGAACGTTGATAAATTAAAATCAAAATAAATTTTATTTGCTTCTCAATTTTCTTTTAAGAAAAGAGTTTTTAATTTATCCACAATTTTCTAAACCCAAACCCAAGTGCTTCTCTAGATCGTTCAAACCCTAAGCTTAGTTATTTTGTAAAGAACTTTTTAAATTAAGTACAAATATGGGCGAACATTTGAACTCGAAAACTAGCTAAGTTGTTAATAGAAGCTTAAGAATTTTCCAAAACATAAAGAAGTTGAACATGCACCTCAAACGACAATTAGGTTTCAAATTTTGAAGTTTAATTGTTGAGTATATATAATAGAATCAAGTTCAAATTTAAATGTTGATAGTTTGATCTCCACTTGGAATGTTTGAAAAAGAATCCAGATTAGGGTTTTTCTCACCTGTCCACAAGGGTTTGAAAGCTTCAAACCCTTCTTCAAGCTCAGGTCATGAGCGTCCCCTACAAAAAAAAGGGAGAAAAAATAAATTGCAAAATTATGGAACCCTAGTTTCCATTTTTGAACACTGACCCGGATAGAGAGATCTAAACCCTAAAGTAATTTGTGAGATGATCTCAATTGAAAAAGATATAAATTAAAGTTAGGACAACAATTTTTTTACAAAACCCTAATTCTTATGAAGTGATGTACACTTGTTTTCAAACAAAAAAACAAAATGATAGAAAAATTAGTAAATGAACTCGAATATCTAATCTACAGTATACCTGAATTAGGGAACATGAAGATGATGAGGAAGATGAAAATGAAGGTCTTGATAAAGGCAGCCATGGATGGGAGGGTATAATTTTTTGAGAATGATATATGAGAGTGGCTAGGGTTAGAATTAAGAAAACAGAAACAAATTAGGGTTTTATATAGAAGAAGGAAACTAAAGTAAGTTTATAAAAGAAAGATAATGGAGCTAGGCTAGCCAAAATTAAGAGAAATATTAAGTTTAATTAAGAAATGTGTAATGATGATAGCCTCCACCTCCATTAAAGCTTCATGTAATGATTCTTTAGAATGCTAGCTGTACCCTGTTTGTTATATCCACTACTACCTGGGGGAAATTAAAGTCAACCTCTTTTGATCAGTATCCATACACAAATGTTTTATTAAAGAAAAAATATATATATTTGTGATTACTACTAAATAATCCTTCTTTTTCTCCATATTTATGGAAAAGTATATATCTGTAAATATATGTTTTTCTTATTATTATTGTTTATTAAGATAGTCTGTTAATCAATAGATGCTAATATAATTACAATTGGTGATATATCACAACAGTTGGGTTTATAAGATTCATCATTTTTTCATTATTCATTTTTAATTTAGAATACATTTTGAAACCATGCACATCATAAAATTAAAAAGATGTAACCTTAAACTAAACATAAGTCGTCTATCATTTATTTCGACCATCTTTGAATAAAATAAAAAATATGAAGACAAATTGAAATTGAACTATTAGATATGTGACACCAAAATGATTGCAACTCGAAACGATGATTTTAAATATTTTTAAAAAATAAATATTATATTTTTCATGCTTTTGCTTCCACGATATCAATTTTTATTATAGCATGCAATTTTTTTTTCTTTATTGAAGTAATATCTTCAATGTTAATTACTTTAATTAAATCATAAACATATTTCAATTTATATCTAGATTGACATGTTTGAACATTAAAGTAAGATAAACAAGATTTTGAGTAAAAAATCAATCACATTCATGCTAGACTTATATATACACACACGGGTTTACATTCCCTTCTAACTTCTAAAATTTCAAAAGTTCAAATTTAATTGTATTTTCTTTTCCATTTCTTAAATGCATTTTTTGCTCTAAGGTAAACATATTATTGATATATATACGATTATATATATATCGAAACTTTGAAAATTTTATTATTCTTTATCTCAAAAATAAAATTCACCTTTTTCTTTTTGATAAATTATATACATGGGGAATGAATTAAAAATATAACTTATCAAATCTTGGTTATATTAATCAATATTAAAATAATTAAATTTGTATCAATCATTCACATGTTTTAGCATTATTAAGGGATGGGTTTCTGGCCATTCACACGTGTAGGTTAGGTAGCATTCCATTGAAGGGTTTACTCCTCACTAATTAGCAAGAAAAAACCCTACATGAAAGCATATAATTAAGAATATTAGAATAAGAAAAATGTTAAAGCATATAATATATTGTAATTATACAAATGAGATTTTGATTTATATTATAACTTCAAGCTCTGTGTCGGCAAAGTTAACAGCAAAGGCCCCTCTACTATACAAAAATACAAAATTCTATCTTATCCCTTGTTCTTGATATTTGTTCCCTTTGGCCCATATATTTCCCTTTCTTTTTTCTATTTTTCCTCACACTATAATTGCAAATTACTCCTTTTTTTTCCTTCACATTTTTTATTACATATTAAAACATCATTGTGCCAAAGTGCATATACATATTTCGTAGTCGTATAAGAATTAAAATGTGGTGTGGATGAAAATGTTTTAGATAAAATATTTATTTCATTAATACATCTTATTAGGTAGAGTATTTGATGTTTAAAAGAAGAATTTTATTTGAGGTGATTTTTTTTTGTGTACATTCCTCATATCTCAACGAAGTTGAAGTTGATACATATATAAAGACACTTTTTCATCATACATCCACCTTCAGCATTCATTGGAAAAAAAAACAAGGAGTACATAAATACATACAAAGAGAAATAGACGAGTTCAATGACAAAAAAAGGAAATGATGACCTAAGAAAAGGCTTAGAAAAGGCTATAGAAAAGCCTTCTAATTGAGGTATCAAGATATGAGACATTGTAATTACGAGAAAGTACATATTTGGTATACCAATGCAGATTAAAGAGCAACCAAGCCAGATTTACGATATATCTTCCCATAAGTGAGTTGACAACTTCTTGGTATTCTAAAATATCTTTGAAAAATCCTAACTAGTTACGTGATTTTGTGTTGATTATGAATTAAATAATCAAATGAAAATAACTAATTACTCACTAACGTCAAGAATATTAAATTGATTTTTCAATTCACTAGTATTTGGATTAGTTTAAATTCATATAAATATATTCTTTTTATCTTCTTATTATATTGTTAATCAACCTAGAATATAGAATATATCCATGGTGTACCAATGTAGTAATATTATTCTATTCTTCCAAAATATTGAGATAATTTTTTTAACACAAATCAGAACGTAACGAATTTGTTCATAAATACATTATTCATATATCTCAACTAGATTTACACACATTGTTAACATGTTCAAAGATATAAAGATTGATGATATTAAAGTTAAAACAAATGATAAGTTAAAATGAAACTTCCTATCATGATACAACACATACACAAACTTTTCCAAACACCATCAATTTAAGTTAAGAAGTGTTTAAAATTTAAAGAGGAATTCATGGAGGAAAAGAATCTTGATTAATTTAATAAAAACAACAAATGAATGATTATGTCTCCTATTCATAATGCAAAATAGCTTTATCCCTTAGCTTCAAACAACAAATTTGGTTCCTCTTTTTTCAGTTTTTTTTTTCTTTTATTTTGTTGTTGCACTTTTGAATGTGGAGTTTGTACGGCCATTAATTTTCCCTTTAATTCTTGGCATTCCCTTCAATGATGGTTAGGGCATGTGGGTTTGTATCAATGATCCACAACACACCTTAATTAATTAAAATTAGAGAGAGCTAATTCACAAATTAAAGAAGGGTTTTAGTACTTTTTAAGTACGTATTTATATATACGAATCTTGTAATTAATTAATATAACTTTAGTGCATATGTGAAGGATATAATCCTCTTATTCATGGTGGGACAATAATAAAATAGATTTTGTTGTTAGCTTAATCTTTCAATGGTTTATTTTTCTCTCTTTTCATTTTCTCAAATGACAAGTGTGAAAGATGATTGTGGCTTTATCAATTGAGTTGTCATTTGGAGATCACTTGTCAAATAGATAATAGTTAATAGGTTAAAATATATATATCCATAACCTCTATTTAGATGAGAAAATGATATATTTTATTATTAGCTTTGTTTTAACGTACATCTATTTTTACGCATCGTCTCTAAAAAATAATTAAAAAATGTAAAAAAATAAAAGTTTCTTTGATGTTAAATTTATGATTAAACAACTAGGTGAAATCTACAAATATAGATTACAGTGAAACAAAGAAAAAAGAGATTGTCCATACATAAACACTAAATTGGATCGATGACTAATTAAGTTTGGGTATCTAAGTATTAATGCTTCTATGGAAAATAGAGCAAACAAAGAATTTGTAATTCTAATGCAATACCAATTTCTTGTTTAAGTTATTATTTTATTTTATTATTTTGAAACAATAATGCGAGAGTGATAAATTGAACTTTTAAACATCTTAACCACATAAAGGTATGCATGCTTCCATGTTGACACACAATGTATATTAGGTTTTGTTTCCTTTCCTAGAACTGGACGATGTTTAACATACTAATTGTGATAGGTTAATATATATATATATATATATATAGTACTTATACATGAACTTTCTCATTTGTAAGAATTAGTTCCAACAATTAATTTTATTTTAGTCTCACAAGACTTAGAAAAAAAAAGTCTGAAAATCTTAAACTTCTTAAGTTGACGGTGTATATATCATAATGAGTTAAGCAATTTCGATCTAAAGAGTTGAATTCAAACCCCTTTGTTAAATTGTTAATGGTCTCTTTTGACATTAGATAATATTAAATAAAATAGAGAAGTAAAAGAGATTTAAGCCAATAATAAATTATTTTTACAATCGGTTAAAATTAAATATCATTTTTAATATATTCAAACAAAAATACAACCAATATATCTAAAGGTTTGAGAGTTCATTTCAAAATTTGTTATTCTTCCAACTAAAACTACAATATTTTCATTTAGTTACAAAAGCATAAGCAATATATATAGTATTTTTTTAGAAATTGAACAATTAAAATCTTAATTAATTAAGGTGGTATATATTACCACTAATACACACCAAATTAAATTATTTTTTAGCACTATCTAAAGTATTGATATGGTGATGGGTGGTTTGTAGAAGCAATCTTCATGGCATAATCCTTAACATAAACTTTATTATAAATTAGACTCATACTAAAAAATAATAATGATATTTGTCGGTTAAATATTGTTTTTGTTTTTGTACTTGTCAACTCAACGAGCAGTTGAAATATATATACTCTTTTCTTTAAATTTTGAGATTTTAAATGGAGAGATAATTTGGCTAATTAAGTGTGATATTTAGTTTATTATTTATTGGTTCGTTAGTTATGAATGCTGGAGATTCTTTTTATTATTGAAGACCTTGTAACGTTGTTCACTTTGAACATATTTCGATTAATATTGAATTATATATACTTTAAAAAAATCAATATATAGAACACAATCTTATATTAATTAATTTATTTATTTACAATGCACTGAATTTCATAGGCTTACATAAACTGAATTTAATTTGGTATTAATTAAAATTAGAGTATAATTTGATGGAATAGTAATGAAGGTTTTATGGTCGACCACCAGGGGTTCCTCTTCTTGGCTCATGACTTGGGTTAGCACTTGGTTCGTTATAATCCATTAATATTTCTTCTTCATTTCCGAGTATCTTTCTCATAACTTTTCCTTTTGATCTCCCAATTCTCATCTGCCAAATATTTTACAAGCAAAGTTATATATTTTGCATTTTAAACACAAGCTAATATTTTGCATTTAAAATAACTATACTAATAATTAATGAGAAAAATATTAAATTATGTAATTATAATATTTTATATATACCTGACCACAAGGGTTACTGTGTTCTTCATTTAAACCCTCCTTCAAGCTCATACCTGCATGAACTCCTTCTGCAATGAAATATATATATCATCATCATCATCAAATCAGTTCCTTACTTTTCTAGATTCAAATTTTTGCTCGAAAATTAAAATAGAATTGTTAGAAGTAAGCATAATTTAACAAAAGGTAATGTTAATAATATTCACATTATTGTTGGGTCAAATAACTTAAATCTTAATCGATATATAGGAACATTTATCTCTAGAGATAGATTGAAAGAGTTTGGTTTTCCTCCTTCCGTAGTTTGTAGGTTAGTTGTTTTAATCTTGGCATTAAAAAATTGGAGATATTTATAAATATAAGAAAAGATCGTTAAGGATATATTTTGTTGTATTATATTTGTAAATAAGACAACATTTTAAAGTTATAAACTTTAAGAAATGAGGAGAAAATCAAAGAGAAAAATACCTGAATAGTTAAGGGAAGAGATGAAGAAGAGGATGGAGATGAGAATGAAGGTGTTAAGTAGAATATTGGAAGCCATTGGTGCTTTGAGGTTAGTTATTGATGAGTGATATTAAATGAGAGAGTTATGTGTATATATATATAGATTGATGAGATTGGAGAATAAAAATAGGGTTTAATTGATTTTATATAGAGAGAAAAGAAGAGAGAATTAATTAATTAATTAATTGAATAAGGTATGGAAGGTGTTAAGATATAATTATAATGTGGGAGAGAGAGAGAGAGATGGCATAAAAGAGAAGTGTTATTGTGATGATGAAAGTGTCCATTAAAGGCTTCACTTCAAATGTAATGATCTATAATCCACTACCTGGGAAAAGTCAACAGCTTTCTCAAGGATATATTTTATTTTATTTTTAAAGAGCTAATTAATTATGTATTAAAACAATTTACTTAATCACCTCTTTGTTTAAATTAATTGCTAGTTGACTGCTTTTCTCTATTCAGTTTTCAGCTTAATTGTAGAGAATTTAGGGCTTATAGAACGTTATTGCTATGTTAATAACTTTTTTTTACCTTAAATTCACTTTAGTCTAATGTTTGCTTTTCATTTTATTTGGTCTTGGAATATCATGCACCATATCTTGTTAACCATGTAAAAAAGTGGAAGTGATTTACCAATTATGTGTATAGACCCACCTCATAATTGTTGTTATGTTATTAATTTTTATTGAAATTAAAATAAAATTTTGATTTACATGCAAACAATAATATTTATTTTTTAAAGTTCACCCAAGATTAAAAATGGTAAAATCTAGGTCTAGACCTGGATTTAGCACGTCAACATTTTCATGCAACACAATCATGTCATCCTTACTTGTCTTGAAGGCTTCTAAGAATGAAAATTATTTTCATAAATCAACAAGGGGTCATTTCAACATGTTTTATCGTCAAGAAAATTTTCAGGAGATCATCGAACAAAGTATTGTTCAAAATAAGCACACTTGACTTTGGAGTCTTTATGATTGAGTTATCAAAGATCAAGAACGTGCACCTTCCTGATATATATATGTAGTAACTTTCATCAACTATTTTAGGTCTTTTTTGGATTGGATCATACTTTCATATCTTCAAAATCAATCTATTCAATGAAACGTGATCTTCAATTCATTTATATATTCTCCTTCTAAACTCAAGACGTTATACAATTAAGCATATAGAACCAAGAACATGAAAACAAACTTGAAAGTTGTAAACTAATCATCAAATTGAAGTAGCAGAATAAAAAGTTTATAAATAAATATACAGAACAAACAATATACATGAGAGCAATTCAAAAGACCTACACAAAAAAAGGGGTAGGGAGAGATATTAGTAACTAAAATTTGGATGAGCTATGCCTATTAGCTCAGCATTATGACAAACTTAACCATATATATTGGTTTTTGTAATATATTAACCCATAGCCCCATATCATATCACATCCATCATTCACAATTTAATCTATATCTTTTTCAACTAATTAAAACTTCCCATTATATATCTTAGGTTATTAAAATAAAAATTGCACATCATTAACTCAAATTTTAAATCATATCCATATATATATATATATATATATATATATATATATATATATATATATATAAAAGGAAACCTTAAAAATTGAAAATGCAATCAACCCTTTTTATTAATAATATTTTAAAAGACCAATAATTCAAAAGTTTAATAATCCAATGATAAATAATATATGGGTAAGATCAGTACTTGACTTGATAAATATTATGGAAAAAGGTTAATTTTAAATGAACGACAATATAATTATTTTAATAATATAGTGAGATGGTATGTATTATGAATTAAATTAAAAGAATTGATTAGCAAACACTTTCAATTAATAATTAATTTTGTGAATAATATGTATGTGAATGATTCATGTTTTAGAATTTTTATAGAGTTGTTGGGTCAGCTACACGTGTGTTAGGCATCATTCCATTAAAAGATCACATATATATATAGTTCACTTTACAAATCCCATATTAACTTTCCATTTATATATATCTTATAATAAAATAAACATATATTTCAATCTGTAAAATTTGGTCAATTAATCTATTTAAACTTTTAAATATTCATAGTTTTTGGCTCCGTCCATTATTGTAGGGGAAGTAGGAGTGTGATAGTTAGTATCATGAAAAAAAGTTAAACTTGCCAAAACTTTGTTTTAGTTGTCATTGATGATTTTAAGAGGGTTAATATTAAGTTTACCGAATATTAGTTTTATAAAAAAATGAAGTTGTTTTTAGTAGACAATTGTGAGATGAGAGATTCAACCTCCCAAATTATGGCTAAGCTAAACGTAGTTTGAGAAGAAAAATAAAATTTAGATTTAAATTAGAAAAAAGAAATGAAGTGGATGAATTGGGGTTGGGGTTGGGGTTGGGGTTGTACCCTAAATGAATTGATTAAGGAGAAAAATGATGAATAAAGATTCCAAAGGTTAAGTTTGCTTCAATAAATGAAGCTTGTCTACAAACAAAGAAGCAAGAATGGCCCTCTTTCCTCTTCACTTCACAAAATATACATATCTTTTTGTTACACCAAATACCCATAAATTGCCTTATCCTCTTCTTCTTGTGTGTGCTTATACTTTAATTTTGCCCCAATAATCTTTCTTCTTTCTTTCTTTTCTCTCCTCCACTTCATAATTATTGTACTTCACCATTAATTACTTTTCTTCTTCTTTTAATTTATTTCTAGTACAAACTGATCCTTTTTTATGTCCAAATTATAATGAAAGTAATGCTCATAATTATCCACACAAGAACCAGATTAGTTTTACAAATTTTAATTTGTAATCATTTGTGCTTTTCTAATTTTAAATTTGTAACAATGTAGCTAAATTTTTAACGTGTTATTTTCAAATTTATAATGATAAAGTCCTAAAGAATCTATATCAAATTTAATTGTCATTTTTTTAACCAACTTAGTATATTTATATTTATAAACAAACTTATGATAAGAAATTTCATTAAGTATTAATAATATATTATAAGACAAAAAATACTCTTTTTGATCTAGGAGACTGGAGGTTTATATCTACTTAAAACTCTCAAGTTTGAAAACAAATCATTTTTTATATAAACACTTTTAAATGGTTGTTGACTTAACAAAATGATTACTAGATTGTTATTCGGTGATGTGGGCATTAATTGTATTGTAAAAATAAAGAAAATGTGTTGAAAATATTTTAAAGTAAAAAACAACCGTGTGCATGCGCCATAATACAGCACGAAAAGCTTGTGTTGTGAACAGTGAAATGGTGTTGTTTAACTATGCTTGCTTCATGAAGATGGTGGGATTAATCCCTTGCCCGCAACAACACCCAAGCGTATGAAATTCCATCGAACCAGATTTTAGTATCGCTAACCATCAAATGATCTCAAAAGCCTCACCCATGATGCAAATAATAGCAAACAGTCTGCCACGAACATTATCATCTGCACTATCACAAACGTAAAAATTTTGGAATCTCTACATTATTTCCTTTTCAATATTCATTTTCCAAAAGAAATTGAAAGTAGTGGAAGATTGTGTGTGGACAGACGATATGATATATTCGAAAACCCAGTAGTAAAAAATTTGCTCCTTTTTTTGTACTGTAATTAATGAGGACTCAGCCACAGTTCACGTTGTTGAAGCTTTTGGTAATGGTAATTGAGGGGTAGGGCATATAGAGAGTATTGTTTTAAGCTTTTAAATATTTGAATTAAACACCTATTATTTATTTTTAAATGTTTGTGGAAGATAACTTGACACATCATCTTACATAAGCATATAATGGTTTGGTAAGCATTTAGTTGTTGACTTCAAGTTAAAACGAAACAATTTAGAAGTATTTACCAAATGTACGATGGAGTAAGGTGTTTCTTCCGAAACCAAGTAAACATAAACTTCAAACCTACACCAAATGTGTATTTTTCTCTATATATATTATATGATATGGACTTATCATCAGTACAAAGACTATCATATTTGGTAGTTTGGCAAATTAATTCTTTTTACTTATTCAATAAACTTTTGGGTGCATGACATTTTGTTTTAGTTTATATACTTATCAATTTTCATATCACTTTCCTTTCACTTTCCTTTGTTATTTTTCATAAATTAAAATAATTTATAGTCTAAGGATGAATCAGAATATAAGTGGAATGAATAATTTAATGTTCTTTTCTTTCCTTTTTTTTAAGATAATTTGGGAGAGATGTAATTATAAGAAAGGAAGAAAAAAGAAAAAGAAGATTAGAGAGTTAATAAGTACTAAAAATATTGCATGTTTCATAAGGTTTCAACTTTCACTTAAAAAAATATCATAATTATATCACCCTTTTAATTTAATTTTAAGATATATATATAGTACTTAAAAGGATCATGTCAATATAATCCCAAATTATTATTATATTTGATAAGAATTTGATTAGTTTAATATAAAATTATAAAAAGCCGAAAATAAGTAATACAATGAATAATATCCTCTGAATACGTTGAGAATGATAATTAATTGAGAGAGTAGCTAAGGAAACAGAAAAAACAAAAATAACACATAAGGCTTTGTTAACCCAGTTCGACATTAACCACCTACGTGTAGAAAGTTACTTAGCTCAGATAAAAAATATTATTAAGATTCAAAAAAGCAAGCAACAACACTCTTAAGTTATAACAAAAACTTAATCAAACACAGACTCTGAATTTGTGTTTGAATCTTTTTAAAGTTACTCAAGTTTTTCTTGAATTAATTGACTACATTTCAACTATTTCAGTATTCCTTCATATTTCTGACGTAAAAACCACTGGCAAAACTTTAGTAATTCATTCTCATAAATGAGACAATTCAACTATTTTCACAAACAATAATTCTTCCATGAAGAAGACAATTCGACTACTTTCACAAATAATAATTCTTCAGGAGAGAACTTCTCTAAAACCAATTTTTCGTCAATGCACACACGGAACTAAGCCAATAGTTTAGCTATTTAAAGATCACGATAATATGTCTTATAACTTCTTTATGCAAAGATATAAATAAAATATTACTATTACGAAGGAAAATCTTTTATCTTTAAATAATATTATTTATTTAAATAATTACGTTAATAAAAAAAGAACTTATTGTTAAAATACCCCACGAAAGCAATTAAGAAAGGAAATTATGTTAGACGGAAAAAAAAATTATTTACAAAATATAACAAAAAAAAATTAAATAAAGTTGAGAAGATGTAATGCTATATTTTAGGTTTGGACGGATATCTTTTGGTACTAACATGCTAAATGGAAAGCACTACTCATCACCGTGTATCTCACCTCCACCTCCTTCCAGCAATTCTTGTTTTTTCTCTTTCTGATTTTCTTGGTTCGACTCTTGTCTGGTTTGGGATTTTTCACTTTCTAACTTCGGGATTTTTCCCTTTCCACTTTCTTTCCTTGTTTAGGTAGGCAGTGATGACTAGTACTCTGTGTTTAGCAAGTTACATCATTTAGTTTCAAGGCATGTATAAGCTTTATCCCTTCAAACACCCATTGTGTCCCTCTTTTTCTATTTATTTTAGCAAATGACCAAGGTTCGAGTTCCAAATGTTGATTCCTACTTTACACACACATATATACAAGTACTTTTATAGCAAATTAATAATATTTCTCTACACTTATAAGCTCGTGTGCCATATCAATTTTAATTTTAATTTTTGGGTGGTATCAATAATAAATGACACAAGTATAAAAATATAAATATTAAAGGTTAAACTGTGAATTTCATCTCTACAATTTGGAGAAATTTATAATTTAAGTTTTTTCATTATCATTGTGGCCAAATTTGCAATTTATCCAATATTATTAAATATCAAATAACCAGCCCTCTTAATGTTTTTTTGTTACAATGTTGGCATGAGGGCAGTCCTATAGAGAATGATCACGCATATAATTAAACTTACATTTTTACATAGAAAAATTATTTAGTGAAGCTCATTTGATTCTCTACCTAAAATAAAATGTTGGATAGAACAAAGTTTCTATAGTAATTAACTTAATCCTACTGTTAAAATGTAAAATTAGAACCAAACTCGAATATGTCCCGATAGAAGCTCAACCAAAGTCTAAATCGTGCCAACCTTAGTACATATCAATTGGTTAAAACAAGCATCTTTGACTAATCGGTAAAGCATTTTAATTTTCCTGCTCCTAGGTATTATATCAAGCTCGAAAAGAGAAAAACAAAATAGGCAATCAAACTCAAATATTAGGATAAGGGCTTAAAACATTTTTTCAAACAGTATAACACACACTATTGATCTTTCTTTTCTTAGCTAAATGATTTCAGTTAAAGGCAGCAAAGATTAATAAGAGATAATGCAAATTGATCCATGGTTGGAAAAGGTTTACACAAACACACAACACAGTTTTTATGGTTTCACAACACACTTCATAAGTTGTTCCATAGAGAAACAAAAAAAAAAAAAAACATAATATCTCATCCAACACACAGATTTAAGATAGATGTCGTGATGAAAAGAGTCAAACTCAAGAACACCACCACCAAGGGGGTGGGGAGTAGAATGGGCTTTCAGCTCTCAGAGCTGCAAGACGTCTCTTCGGACGAACTATTATCGTGATGAAGCCGCTTCATCTCCTCGTATGCCCACTCGAGTCCAGGACAATAGTGGAGTGGAGGATTAAATCTGCAGTCATTGATGTCATCTGGTAAGAATGCACCATTTTCCACAAGGAACTTCACAGCTTCCTTCCTTCTCTCTTTAGCTGCACTGTGTAGAGGTGTCCCTGGAGGTAATTGTCAACATAATGAATGTTGTTTAGGATCTTCGAAGGACCAACATTTTATATATCCTTACCCATCCTATTTGCTAATATGTTTAGGTACTTTCAGGTCAAGTAATTCTGGTTGTTTATCGACATCTGGCTTAGGGAAATATAGGAGTTTTACAAGCCCAACACCACCGTAAGCCTATAGTCTATGTCTCAACGGTGCCACCCCCTTGCTCCTCAAAACATGTTACCAATACCAACACAATATTTACTAGTGCAGGAGCAAAAAAAATGAAATTATAATCAAAATTCTGCTAGACGTTCAAAAGCCAAGACTGTCGTGTAGCCCAGGAGCAAAAAAAATGAAATTATAATCAAAATTCTGCTAGACGTTCAAAAGCCAAGACTGTCGTGTAGCCCAGGAGCAAAAAAATGATAATTTACCCAACATAACTAAGTTAAGAGGCAGAATAGAAAGAATGTGGGAAGTAAGACATCCGAAGGTGGGAATGGGTGGGCAATGATCATCATTTCCTGCCCCCATTTCCATCCCCAATTTCATTACTCGTCCACACATGATGTAGCCTAAGCTCAAGGAGTAGTTCTCCAAGAACCAAAATTGTAATCTTCTCGAGGAATCCTCCAAAAACAAAGATTGTAAATCTTTTTATTGAAATATGATAATATGTTTCATACAAGAGGGGAAGGTAAAAAGGGAATCCAACCTAGAATATTAACTAATTGTCCAATTAACCCCTATTCTTCTTAACATCAATATATATAAAGTAGATGAGGGAAAGGACAAGGAATGGGTGAGGGAAAGGATTTTTTCCATCCCCATCCCCTACTCCCTAAGATTTTAAAATTTAGCACATGTTAGTTCCCTCCCCTGTATTGGTTTCCAAACTTGCCAATCTTTTTTCCCTACAGCTTCTTTTCTACTGAGCATAGGTCACTCGATTCTTATTTAATAGTACAAGTTAGCAAAACTGTTTACAAATTTAATTAAATGGATCACGCTCCATGAGAGATACTTTTCTAGAATTTCAAATAGCTAATTTGTCAATAAGAATAAAAAAAAATACAAATAAAAATCAATTCCAGATTTGTATTTAGCCAATTCCAAGGGAAATGATCCATTAGAGATAAAGATACTTACAGCCACAAGCACCTTTGGTTCTAGCATCAATGTTGGCACCACGTTCAAGCAATTCGTCCATCACTTCAAGATGTCCACCCTCGGCAGCAAGGTGGAGGGGGGTCAACCCCTTCGATTTGGGGCCCCATGCTATTGAATTCACATCCATTCCATCATTGAGCAAACGTTTCACCTGATCAAGAAACCCGTGAAAGGAAAAAAAACAAAACAAAAGAACGCCTAAGTACCAACCAAGAGACGAAGGATGGGAAAGGACTGCATAGGTTGAGGATAGCAAACATGAGTTTTGAAGTAAATCTAAATAACTACTTCTACAATTACTTTTCTGTTAAAAGTATTTCTTCCTTGTTAAGATAGTTTTAGTCATGTTATCTAAAACTACACTTGTAACTACTAGCTATATAAATAAAGGCATCTCCCTTAGCTGGAGATCAATTCATTCATTAAAAAAAGATGAGTACTGTGGTAGTTTACACCAAGTTTCCTCATTAAAAATGACCAAGGAGTAAACCACCCCCTCCTTATCTCTTTGTTGGGGCAATTGACAAATATTACCCAACCTCCAAATCCAATTAATAATAAAAGGGAGGGAGATGATATTTATGTGGAAGCAAACCTTCCCCTTCCCCTCCCCATCCCTTCCTTGTAGAACAATCAGATTCCAACAAGAGAACGTCGGAATGCTAAACTAAACAAGTATATTAGCGTTTAAAGGTTCAATGACTTTATGTAATCCTATTTCCCATAAAATTAATGACAACATAATTGTAAAGGCATTGAAAAGGTTAAAACAAACAACAATTAGATCCAAAGAAAGCAGCAGGGTTAGAAAATTATACAAAATTCACCTCTTTAAGATCACCCTTTCTCGCACCAATGTGGAGGGAAGTCCATCCCCTATCATCCGTATTGAATACTTCATATCGGAAGGAACGCCTTCTGGAAAGGCTTCGACTAATCGGGCTCCTCTGTTCCTGAGGCATGTTCTTAAATTCCCCTTTCAGTCAATCAACTAGAACACAGCCTCGATTCGTAAAATCACAAACAAGAAACAAAAACTCCCTTGTATGACAAAAAAAACCAAAACTTGTTTCTATGACAAGAAAACCCAGAACCCAAAAAGACAGAACAATTACATGATTCAAAGGGAATAACAAAAGCAAAATGAAAGGAGAATGGAGAGGGAAGACTGAAAGAAAAGAGAATTAGCGAGAAACAGCAACAAAATGATGAGCCACGCAGTAGGGTGCAAAGGGATTCAATCCAGGACCAAAAACACGAAGATTGTGAACGACTACGATGAATGTCATAAAGGGCTTAAAGATTGTAATCATAATTGATGAAAAAGCCTAATGGATTGAATGATGATGCAGAAGGGAAATTTTGAAGAAACAAGAAATGGGGATTTTCGGATTCCAAGTAGACAAATGGTTGAAGGGGAAAATCGGCGGTGGTGGTTATAGAAATCCTGATTTGAATCGGACAGAACTCAAAGGAAACATGACAGAGAAGAGCAGTAGTCGACCGGATTGTTCAAACCCTAGAAGGAAGGAAGAAAAGCCTGAAATGAAAATAATGTGCAAAGGGAGATTGATGCGAGGGAAGGAATGAACACTACAATTTGGTTGGATTCCCTCTAATTTATTTATATTTATCCTTCTTGCCAAAACCCAAATTAACTGATGGTTTCAACTTTAACGTATGATTGAAATTTTCTATAGAAACGACAACTTCAATTTATTTTTTCTAAAAATTTAAAATTAGTAAATAAACGTTTTACCATTTTTCAATCCATACAACCATAAAGTTTATTGAAAATAGAATTTGTAATATTTGCAATTTATTAAAATATTCACTATTATCTCTAAATTTACTTCCGCCATTTTACTCTACACTTTTAAGGGGTCTTTCCTCTATGGATTTGGCATTTGAAGTCAAGAACCCAAACCCATGTTAAATAAAATTCCTTAATTAAGACTTCAAATCTAAATAAGACTCCTCCCTTTGAAATATGTATTTTATTTATTTATTGAATGTTATATGTTTTACATAATTTTAACCATCGACTTGGATCATCTTAATCGTCGGCTTCATATCGTCTTAACCATCCATTATTAATCGTCTCGATGACCAATCATTTTGATTGTTGGTGACCTACAACTTTAGACGCTACTATTGTGGGGTGAATATCTTGATCGATGACAACCAATCGTTACTGTTAATTATCGATGTCATGCCTATTAACAAAAGTTCATAGTGATGGTCAATGATCAATAGCCATGACCCTTGATGACTAATTGTCACGATGGTCGACACCAACCAATCGTCTTAAAATTGACAATTGTTATCGTATTCACCATTGATCAACGACTATCTTCACCGAGGCTTCCCACACTATTTCTCATGGGTTTGAATAGTAAACACTATTCAAGTCCATGGATTACTTTTTTTAAAAAAAATCAATCTAGAAAATTTATCGACCACCTCTAGTGACTATTGTCGGTCAACTATCATTCCTGGCAACTCTACTGCGAAACTTTCGACTACCAACTTTTGCAACCGCTTCAAACCTTGAAAAATTAATAATAAAAAAATTTGAAAAACCTTAGTTCCAAATATGTCTTGAATTTAATTAAATAATATTTTTAAAATACGCATTTTTTCATTCTTCTATTTTTTTCGGGAGTATTTTTTTAATAATAATAATTATTATATTATCTTTTTTAATTATCTATGTTCTCTTATTTATTTAAAATTAATATTTTTCTCGTTTGAAGAGATTTTACTTATTTTGTTATATTTTTTTATGGTGAAAATTGATGACCGGTCCATTGTGATCTCGAATATAAATCAAATATTGATATATTGGTAATATAGTGGAAATTGTAATTATATATCACATATATACCATGGTTTATTTTTAGTTGAATAACATTTTTCATTTTTTTTCATTAGTCGGTTTAACTAGAAGAAGTATAACTTATTTGGATTGACATAAGAAAAAAGTGTTTAAAATAAACTCATTTTTATTTGAACTTTTTTTTTTATAAAAGTGGTTTAAAATACATTGCATACATGTTATATGAAAACAACCATAACTATGAGTAAATGTAACTCTACTTAACTTTCACTTTTACATAACTCTTTTGGTCATGTTTATTTTGAAAACCCTTTTTAACGTTGCTTAACTAGAACTTTCATAAACTCCATCTGATTACATGATTTGTTATATTTTGTGAATGATTTGTAATATTTCTAATTAGACCATTATGTTAGTGCAACCATAATCAAAATTATTGTTATCGAATATTAAGACTTTTTTCGTTTTTACATTATTTTCATTAAAATCAATAGAGTCAAGAAATTTAATTAGAGGTACAAGATATGAAAAAAAAAATCAATTAAAATTTTGATTCCAAATAAATTTAGAAACATACAATTAATTTTAAAAAACTAAAAAAATGAGCTAAATCCAAAAATTAAAAACTAGCACCCAAACACAAGCATAAAAAATTCAGATTTTTGAATCATGCACCTCAAACACAGCATATGTAATTCTTGGATATTTGATTATGAACATGCGCGCCAAGAACCTCCTAAAAAGTAAGAGGTATTTGAAGAGCTAAAAATATACTGACGAAAAAAAAGTGATGAAATGTGTGTCGAATTGTGGACGAAACAAAAATGAAATTGTAGTGAAAACAATGAAAAATAAAGCTTAATTGAAAACTGTCATAACATAAATGAGTTTGATATTACAATTTGGGCTCAAAGCCCTCAAATCAAACATAAATTTTCTATTACATTACAATGTATTGCAACTTCGTTATGAGTATCCAAACACCTCGTATATTATTACAGCGTTTTCAAATATAGCAAAATAATGAATCAAAATATAACAAATTTTCAAATTCTATTAATATCAAACCAATTTTGTCATTTACCATCATCTTAATATATTAGTGACATCTTAATTTTTGTTATGTTTTGTGGATTTTTCTATAATATAATAAAAATATCGAATCATCCCTCGTATTGATATAAAACTTGTGGAAATATGAAAATATCAATAAAAATATGATATGTGACATGTCGATGGAAGTTAATATTATATATAAAAGGTCGAATCTAATCGACCACGATCACATTGGCTAAAAAAAAGTTTTTATTTTTACATACAAACTTTGAAGTTATTATTAAATTTCATAAAGAAAATTATTTTTGTTTTTTCAGATTAAGGTAATGCATTTTCAGTCCATTGTCCTAATTGCAACTTCTTTTTTTTGAAAGAAAAGTCCCAATACAATTGAATGTTATCTACAAATAGTAACGAAGTTAGGAGAATTCCAAATCAAAACTATATAAAATAAACAAGGCATGAACTTAGGTTTTACTTTTTAGAGTCAAATAATTAGTCTCATGATTGATACCCAATCCATCAAAATCATGTGTTTTCATCTTTTCTTATAAAATCACTCTCTCAAGTAAACTTAATTTATAATCCGAGTGAAACAATGTTACTATTGTAAAAATAGACGAAGTCCTATTCTCTCCAACTTGTAAGAAAAAACCTACTCTTTTGCCCAAGTAATTCAAACCAAACTCTCTCTTTCTTTTTTCTTTTCTTTTCTAGTTCTTGAAAATAGTGAAGTAAATTTGTTAGAAAATGAATTTTGTAAAGAAAAAGTGTGGTTTGAAAAAGGTATTAGGAAGGGATGAAACGTCAAAGGTGAAGCAAATAAATTAAAAAGATTGGCCAAAATTCAACGATTCCTTCCCCTAAAGAAGCAAACCGGAAAAGTGACTATAATGGAAATGACCCCTTTGCCAATTTCAAATTTCCGCCATTAGAATTGTTCTTCTCCTGCCTCCCCGGTGGTGTCACCCTTCTTCACTCAACCCCACCCCAGACCCCTGCAATACAATCAACCATCACCTCCACCGCGATGGCGGCTACTCCTCACCAACACCAATGGAGCGAGGAGGAGACGAGGGAGTTCATTCGTATTCGAGCCGACCTAGAGAAGGACCTCGCCGCGGTTTCCATCGGAGAAGCTCCGGCGGCGAAGAAGAAAACTTTGTGGGAGATGGCGAGTGTTAGGATGCGAGAGAAAGGGTTTTGGAGGACCGCCGATCAGTGCAAATGCAAGTGGAAGAATCTCCTCAGCCGCTACAAGGTTGGTCCACTTTCTAATTCGGTATTAATTAAGAAAATTTTCGAATCTGTAATTTTAGATTGGTTTAGTTTCTTTCTCCAAGTGGGCTCCTCTGAATTTGGACTCTACTTGCTTTCTTCTATTGATTCTCCTGCCATTTGATGGATGGGGTTTCAATTCGCCATTTCTGATTGCAGATTCTTGAAGTTCAGCTTGAGAAAGAACAGGACAAGAAGTCTTGTTGTCTTTGTTCAAAATAGACTTGTTTTTCACACTTCAAACTTCAAACAGATATATTCTTTTTCCATAGTTGAACTCGTAACTTTGAGATTATTATTCTCAAACTCAATCAAACATATGTTTGATTTTGATTTGCAAGAAGAAAGGGTGGTGTTAAAGGAGGGGAGGAATTTACTAGACTAGGGCATTAACTCTAAAAACTAACCTTCTAAATTGTATGGCACTTGAAAACTTGGTGAAACAGATTTGGCTTTGATAAGGAATAGCTTTGTAGATTTTTTCCATGGATAAAAGTGTTCTTTAGCTTCCTGTAATTGCCGGTAAGTGGAAGCTCTTAAAAAAGATAGATGGAACTTTAGGATATTACTACATCAAGACAAAATTAAATATCTGTTGATTACATGGAAAAGAACATCGTTCTACTTTATTTCCTAGGTTACATACTTGTCAAAACTTCCATTTCCAGTCGTTTGATCCTCAATCTTCTTGGTTGGTTATTCCCCAGGAATTTAGGCACCTAAGTGATAAGATTAGAGTGTTACTTCTATTGAATCTAGAACGTAGACTGTTCTTAAGTTCTCTCTTTTAAATCTTTCTTGCATAATCTAATGGACGGTCATCTCCATTCTAATGAACAGATCTAATAGAGGAAGCTTCTTATGCACTTGCAAGATGACTCATGCCTCCATAGATAACATTAAACAGTGTTCCTATGTTTCTAATGTTACAACATTTGTGCAGGGGAAGGAGACATCTCATAAGGAGTATGGATGGCAATGCCCATTTTTTGAAGAAATCCATGCAGTTTTTACAGAAAGAGGAAAAGCTATGCACCGACTGCTCCTCGAACCTGAAGCATGTTCTATTTCAACAAAGAAAAGGGGGAGGGAAAGAAGTTTAGAAGAACATTCAGACCTCAAAGAACTCAATGAAGACGAAAATGAGGAGGAGGTGACTTTCACTCAAAGCAACTCACAGAAGAGAAAGGCTGCAAGAAAACTCCCAGCAAAGTCTTTGGGAGCAACTGATTCTAAAAGTTCTAGTAGCTCAACTAGTAATGAAATTCAAGAAATGTTGAAGGGCTTCTTTCAATGGCAGCAGAGGATGGAGATGGAATGGAGGGAAATAGTTGAGAGACATTACAACAACCGTCGAATGTTTGAGCAGGAATGGCGTGAGTCAATGGAGAAGCTTGAGAGGGAGAGGTTAATGGCTGAGCAAGCTTGGAGGGAAAGGGAAGAACAGAGAAAGGAAAGGCAAGATATCCGAGCTGAAGGAATGAATGCCCTCTTAACAACCCTTTTAAACAAGCTCAACCACGAAAATAATTTATGAGATAATGCGACGACAAGGCAGTCCTTCAGAGAAATAGTTAAAATAATATGGTACGGTTGAAGTTGAGGTTTCTTTTTCTTTTCCCATTGGGGTGACATATACATAAATTTATTTTTCACATTTTTTTCTTGGGTATGATTGTATGTATAAAAAGTCCATATTCTTCAAGGAATTTGTAGCTCTTGGAAGAAAATGTAATTGTAATGTACATTTCAAACTTATCCACATTTTTTCTTTTTTTTTTCCTCCATCTTTCTAATATAGAAGTGCAGACCACTCTTTGCACAAGGTTCATAGCTAACCTCTAAGTTCTAGAAGACATTGGCCATTTCAAATTTCCCCTTCACTAAGTGCAGCTTGAATTAAGGATCTTACTACCTTCCATCTCCATCACTCGATACATGTTATTTAGTTGATAATGTACAAAAAAAAAGAAAACATTTCTTAGGATTCGATATTTTATAGGCACAGAGGAGATATTAGATTGAGGATCTGGAAAAGAGCATATTAGAGTCTATTTTTATTTTACAAGTGACAGAATGACCAATCGTTTTTTACCCTTACAAGTAATACATTTTAAGAACAGGAAAGTTGAAGACGATCAGAGAAATTTTTTCATTGATCTGAACAGAAGAGAACTGTGAAATGCCTTCAATAAAGCAACACTCATACTTCAAATGCAAGCGAAGATTCAACCAGATTCTGATGGGGGCTTTTCCTTTGGATGTTTGGAGCCATAATGATCACCCAACTGGTTCTGATTTGCAAGTTGTACCTGAGGTTAGAATAAAAGAAAAAAGATGATCAAATACACGGTCGTGGGGGAAGAACAGATATACTTTCAAGTATCAAAAGCAAGGATAAACAAATTCATATCTAATTTCCTATCATTATTCCACTCTCTTCTATGTTGAATTCAATATTTAGAGTCTCTATGACTTCGTCCCACAAGCCAAGAGAAAAATCAATCCACAGCAGATTAACCCACAAAAGACAAACTCAACATTATCAACGTCCCAAGATGGACACTCAAGATGGATCTCATTCCCCGTCGTTTGTTTTTAGAGATGGTGCATATGTGAATCATTTGTTTTCCCCATTGCCACCTTGCTCATTGATTGGCTGGTAGAAGAAGCTCCAAGGGGCCGAGGTTCCAAAGGCATAATCTTTGAAAATAAGATTATTTCCTATGATACTTCTTTTAATCATCTGCAGTTGTTTGGCCTCTGGTTGGTGTTTTAATCACTCGCTTTTTCGTTTTTTGTTAGTCTTCTAATGATTATTAACAATGGGAAGGATCTCTTTTTATAATATTCCTTTCGCCTCTTTTAAGGCAGGGTTCCCTCAATCCTATCCTCTAATTTGTTGTCTCCCTTTCTTGTGGCATATACTTCTCCGTTTCTTAGTTGTCCAAAGGAGTAAACAAAAAGAGAAATCCTCATCAGGTTCCCTCTATAGTCTATCCTATCGAGTATTTTTTTCCCCCAACAATCTCAACTCAAGCATAATTTGACTAATCCGCCCAAACAAACACATAACCATACAGCAATTCTTGCAACAAGAAAATTTCTCAAGACAAGATCATAGCAACACAGAAAATAATGTATCATAGTTTCTAATCGGTATCTCAAGTAGTTGGTCACAATAGATTGTACTATATGTATAACTCAAACCTCACTATCATCTAGAATTAAGGCTTAAAAAATTTCCAGTAAACAAAACCATTTCGAATTCTTTCAAACCCTAGAATAAATGATCCGTGAAAATAATCTATGTACTCAAGCCTTGAGAAAAGAAGACAAAAAACTAATGAAACTCCAACGAATTTCATATCAATTGAAACCAACGCACAGCCATATCAAGTGCACTATACATAAGAACGGAAAAATGATAATTGAATATGGGGTTGGCAGTTGCAGTTGTTATGACATCAAAACAGGAGTACGATTACGATACAGATTAAAAGAGAGGAAGAACACTAAAATCCAATGGAATACAATTATAAGAAAGAAAGAAAGAAAGATTGAAGCAAAGAAAAAGGAACCTTGCAAATCGGGCAGATGACTTTAAGGGCAACGGCTCTGGCCTCGAGCTGAGAGCCTTTGGGCTTCTGATTTTTCTCCGCATTTCGTTTCTGAGCTTCGATCTTCTGCTTTCCTCGAGTCATCTTCTCCGTTCAAGATTTCAAGAAGAAGAAGAAGAAGAAGCGGAGGATCTGAGTCCGACTAGAGAAATTCCGATCACAAGAATGATTGGTTTTATTTATTTTAATTTTAGGAATGATAAATAAATAAATAATTACTGAAAGAAAATAAGTTGACCCAATTTAGACACAAAACTTATCCCCTCCCCACATTCCCTCTTCTTCATTGCCCTCTTCCTTTAATTCTCTTTTTCTTCTTCTTCTTCTTCTTCTTTGTCAATTTACTTTTATAAATCAAGATCAATCTTATGTTTGTTGATATCCTTTAAGATGAATCCAAGAATTACTAAGTTGTATATTGTTTTTGGAGGATATATTTGTATATAGATATCATGTATGTATACACATGTATATATGTATACAAATATAGTTAGATGTACGTGTGTGTGTGTGTATATATATATGTCTATGTACATACATATATGTTTCAGTTGTGCTGAAGGTTGTAGAGGCTGAAGGAAGATCAAGATAAATATGACAAAACATTGGTAGTGTACTAAATGCATGATGGATATGTGGAAGGGAAGCTGAGTATACAAGAGATAAGTAATTAGTATCGGTGATGCTAATTAAAGGACAATAACCCTTTAGTGTCAAAAGCAAGCTAATGGCCTTTTCTAAATCAAAGTCAAGGTAAGAGTGACATCATAAAAGTCGTTAATGATAGCTTCAGTCATGGAAACAACCAACATCATACTATTTAAGATAACAGTGGGAATTAGTGTACTTGATGGCACCATCCACTAGAGGAAAGGGATATCATGGTTTGAAGCCATTTTTTCCTATGGGTGAGCAAATGAGATTGATTTGCTTCTTTTCAAGTATGTTATTAAATGATCCATGGATAGATTTTAGTTCTTATTAACTTGTAATCTGCACACAAAATCGGCATAAAATTAGAGTTTGGGTCTTTTTCTAGTTGTTGTAATTGTATATTAAGTCAATATAACAATTGTTTTACCTTGCCCTGTACATTTTTGTTTCTATGGTCTTTTTCCTTCATCTTGAAATCTAATCTTATAAAGTAATTTAAGACAATCAAATACTAAATAAAGCTTTATGATATGATCAATAGTTTTACTTAGAATAAGTCATTAAATTTAAATAAATTTAATCAACATATATACAAACAAAAAAAAAACTGAATTTATTTTAATAACATTTTATTAAAAAGAATTAAAATATACATGAATTTGTTTAACCAATTAAATAATGGACTTTCTTGGTCAAATTACCATAATGTTTTAAATTCACTATTTTTTTTAATGAATAGTCTAATGAGTTAGGATATTACATTAAAAAAAATCAAATTCAAATGAAATGGTTTTCTTATTGAGTTAATTTCAAATTTGATTTTGGGTATTTATTATCTGATTTAGTTTTGAGTTATTATAGCATTTTAGGTAGATTAATAAAGTCACGACACAAGAAAAAGGAAGAAAAATGTGTAGCAAATAGATAAAATAAAACAGTTACAAGTTACAAGTAGCAAAAGAGTTTTATGTCTGTTTATCACGGTTTTTATGTCTTAATGCAGGTTTTTAAGTGAAAAAGAGAACAGTAGCTGAGCAGCAAACGTCAAGCGAGGAGACACGTGACCACCAGACAATTAGAATAATGAAACTAAGCGATTCACATCACTGTAAGACAAAATGGTCGGCGTGAATGTCAAAAATGACGAAAGGGACGTCTTCTGTGTGAAGTTCGGACGATGTTAAGTCCTATTTGTCCTCGCCTGTATAATAGAAGATTGTTTCTTCAAGAACAAGTATGCGAAAATTTTGGAGAACAAGCTCACTCCATCCTTCATTTTTCTTTTGTGTTTTAGGTGAAAGCTTAGAACAGAGTTGAGAGAAATTTTCCCTCATACTTCCACTCAGGTTAGATAATATTGTCCATAAATTATACGGTACAGATACAACATGATTATAGAACGCAAGATTGAAACCTTAAATACATTAATTTTCTGTGTTCGACCGGGATTTACTCAAGAAACCTACCTTTTTGCTTATACTTAGGAAAGAGAGGAAAGCTTGTACATACACGACGCATATTTAAAGTTAGCAATGCATAGGTAGGAGTCAACACCTTTTATCACATGAGCCTAGCCTAGATGCCTAACTCAGCCGTGCACTTAGAACCTAATTATAATACTTATACGGAAACAAAAAGCAAAGAGTCAAACCCAAGGGTTGGACCATTAGCTTGAGTATTGAAGGTTAGTTGGCCTGATCGAAAAGCAAACAATGCTTTAGACCCTTCAACTTAGGCTTAGGCATGGATCAAATTGGAGCTTTCGCTTTCTAAGGTTGAATCGAACTCGATGAGGGTGATCTTGATAGACTTAAGGAATGAAGAATTTAGACATTTTCATGGACATGTTCTATACTTTTGCACTTAATTTTAAGTTTTGTTTTTTTTACAATATTTGCTAGTTATATATATGCAAATAACTCAAATTAAAAGAATAATAATGGTATTTTGTAGCATTTTTAGATACAATAGCCAAAACGTATACCAACATTTAAGAAAAATACAAATATAACAAAATTTATAGTGAATAAACTTCGAGAACTAACCTAAAATTTGTTATATCTACACATTTTTTATCTAATGTTTGTTATGTCTACAACATTGTAATGTTATTAAACTTTGTATCAAAAGTTTGTTATATCTACAACAGTGCTGTATCAACAAATACTTTAGATTTGATTCACAGATTTGCAATTGCCTCGTACATACATAATGACATTAGTATAATCAAGCGCATATCATCTTTACATACATACAACAATTGGGATCAAAGAAGAAGATTGTGATTGACCATACTAAATTTTATCCCTAACATAACAAATATGCCAATTGTTGTATGTACCTAATTATACCCAACATATTGAATAAATATGCCACATTGTGTGTAATATATATAATATAAACCCTAATAACATTCTCAATTCAATTGAGTAGAAGTATATCTGTAAATGATCTAAAAGAAGCTGATTTCTAAATTTAGCCAATAAACAATGAAAGATGATTAGACAAAAACAAATAAATGAAGAATCCAAAAGATGAATATATTCAATTTGCTGATTCATTAGACAAAAACCACACTTTACAAAAAGAAAACAATAACAATAACAATAACAATAAAAGGAAAGTAACCAATAACTTAAGGAGCAATTTGATTTGTACAGTTGCTCATGTTCAACCAATACCCAAAAGAAAAAGAAAAAAAAAGGAAAGAAGAAATTACAATTGAGGCAAAAGTGGAAATTACAAGTGGAACTTTCTCTTAAGTAAGAATCATGCACAATAAAAGCATATCATTAAATAGTAAAAGAGGAACCTTAGAGATACCATTAGGGATTCAATGAAACTACTCATAAGAGAGGAACAAATGCATGGCAATGGTGGACGGCAGCTTCCAAATTTTTAATGAATTGCAGGCGGAAAATGCGTAAAATTGAGAGACGATTCTCTACGCCTGACATCAAACTCCATCATGCTTTATGCTTCTTCCTATACTGTTAATCGGAATTGGAATCATCGAAGTCACTTGGGCATGGCGTCATAACCTCGGATTCAAAGAACTGGACTACTCGGTGCATGGTTGGTCGATCATCTGGACTAGAAGAAACACACTGAATAGCAAGCCTTAGCAATGAGTCAAGTGTTTCCGATTGTACTCCTTCACATTGTGGATCAACTATTTCTCGTTGCCTATTCTCCGTGACAAGAAAGTTTAGCTGTAAAGAAGAGAAAGGGATCAATGATGCAACAAAAAATTGATCTCGTGTAAGCTAATATCCCTTGCAGAAAGATTTGCCTAATTATCAAAATATAGATCTCTGACAACCAACAAACGCTTGCTGCTGGATACACCATAAGTTTATTACTAGTAAATTGCATAAGTTGTCGAACACCACCTTGATTGATTTTGTCAGATATAACCATGCAAGCATGTCTACAACTCATCAGAGCATTGTACTTTTTGACAACTTTAGAGAGGGACAAAGAGTTAACAAAGTTGAAGAATGAGGATTACAGAAGGAAGATCAAAATTGTGTTAGGCTATTTTCATTATAGAATGTTAGATTCTATTCTTGTTTATATTTAGAAGTGCCATACTATTTCTCATCTCTGTTCAAAGTTCCTGAGTCAAAATATTCCAAAGTACTAAAGGAATAGGATGAACTTTTTGTGAGAATGAGTTGAGGGAAAGTGGTGATCTCATCTTGGTTGAGAGGGAGGTCATTTCTAAATTGTTGCACGATCCGTTGGGTATATATTCTTTTCATTAGAGTCAAACAAGTGGTGACATCATGTAGTTGTGATTTGTGAGCAAGTATGGTGTCACTCAACGAGGTGCAGAAGAATCAATTGCAAGTAAAGAAGAATTCATGAACCCATAGAAACTCTCATAGCCTTCCATATTTTGAACTTGACGTGTACGTCTTCTTGAGAAGATGGAATTCACGTTCCATTTTGAACCATTAGAATAGTGGCTCTCCCAATATTCTTTTCCGCACGACCTATCTATTAAAAAGGGCATCTTTACTTCCCATCGCCTACTACACAACCTCCCTCCTTGCTTTATTGTTTTGTAAGGGTAATTCTCTTTTCTTTCCCTCAACCTACATTTCTTTGTTACTCTCGAGGTCAAACCTCTTTAAATTTTAGTATTATACATGAATGCTCAAAGACTCCGAGCATGTGCTCCTCATTCCAACCTTCTTTGACCAAGGGTCAGATTTTTTTTTTTTTCTTTCTAGTTTGATTACTTTTTTCTTTCCTTCCTTGGTCGTGTGAGTAGATTTTTTTGTTGGTGTTCTGACCTAGGGAAGTTCCTAAAGTGTTGCCGTTGATTAGATTTCACAATTTTCTCCTTCGATACTCTTTACTCTCCCACAGTTTTCCTACCGAGAATCTGGTTTAAATTCTGAAAGCAGCGAGACACTTTAAGAAGCCACTCTCTAAAATTGAGCCCCTATAATGATCTCATGAAATATGTAAACCTCTATCTGATATCACACAATAAGATGAAAATACGACAATCTCTCTAATGTCCTTGTAGAAAGTGGAATTGCAATAGAAAAGCAATCCACTCAAGGACAAGGCTATCACAAGTAAGAGCTTTCTTTTACTTTCTTTAGTGGGTTTGCACGACTATTCTCATAACTTGATCACCTAAACCGACTACATTTAGTCTTCCAGAAAACTGATAAGATATTAAATTCCAAGTAAGTTGCCACCATGAGTTCTACCGCAACGACTAAGCCTTTCCTTCTAAGCTCTTTGATGTCTAGATCAGCCCATATGGTTTTAAAGACAATTTTGACAGATAGAATTCCAGTGAGGATTGACAGGGCTATGTAGTTCCAAAGTTTGATCGAGGACAGACTTGAGAGCTGCTATGTCAGCGACCTCAGTGACACGACACTAATACAAGTGGATACTACGAAAAGCTAGTTATAGCTTACAAATGGATAAATAAATTGTCTCCAAGAAGATATTAAGAGTATACGAGTAGCTATGGGGGAAATTGCATACCCAGCCAACAATGTTCAGGCCTTTTTCAATAAATGATGCATCCGTAGGACGTTTTCCACTCAGTACTTCAAGTACCAGAACTCCAAAACTATATACATCAGTCTTTTCCGTTGCCCTACCACTTTGCATATATTCTGTCAGAACCGAAATTTCAAGAGGTGAGAGATTAAAATATAAAAGGATAAAAACATGGACTAAACAGAAAGAAATGCATCGAATAAAAGGAAGGCACAAAAATCACAAATTCTGGCTCCACTCAAATAATAAAAAGTAAAAGATAATTGCAATAATGTTTTATTGCCAGTACCGAAGAAGACAATTAATATTAGTGCAAATTCATCCCAGGGGCAAGGTTATGAAGTTGAAATCTCTGACTATGCAAATTGTAGATGCTGAAGAATACTATTAAATAACAGAACTCTTAGCATGAATTGAAAGCAAAAAGATCAATTGGAAAAATGGCAGAGCAGCCTTTGGTAATCATTGTTTCAACACAAAAAGAAATTGTTTCCCAAACTCAAGAAATTCTAAAGACTGCTTACCAGGGGCCAAATAACCAAATGTTCCGGCAACAATGGTTGTAATGTGAGATTTATCATCATCCAGAAGCTTTGCAAGTCCAAAGTCAGAAACTCGAGCGTCCAGATTACCATCAAGTAAAATGTTGCTTGACTTGATATCCCGATGTATGATTCTGGGTGAACAATCGTGGTGCAAATAGGCAAGCCCTTTTGCTGCTCCCAATATAATATTCAAGCGTGTGTCCCAATCTAATTGCTCAGATCTTTCTGTAATGTTATATGCATGAGATATATTTAAATGACATACTAAGAATAAAATTTACCAAACATGAATTCAAGTAGATACATCATCTAAATTAACGGATAAATGCATAGTTGTCGACTGCATGCCTCTTTTAAAGAAAACTTGATGATGTGAGGAAGAAAGTCTCACCATGAAGGGCCTCATCAAGGCTTCCCCCAGATAGATAATCATAAATCAACAGTTTTGATGTGGGAGAGTTGCAATATCCTCTCAAATTAACAAGGTAGCGATGCTTCAAACTTCCAAGAATTTCAAGTTCCCTCTCAAAAAAGTGATCAAACCCCTCATTTATCTTTACAATATTTTTCAAAGCAAATACATTGCCATCATCCATTGCAAGCCTGTAAACTGTTCCAAAACCCCCAGAGCCGATTATGTGTTCCTCATTCAAGGTTTCCAACTTCTTCATGATGTCTTTTGAAGAGTATGGCAAGTCTCCATGAAACATCACAACGGATGCACCTGTAGAAGTCAGGCTACGGTCATAGATATGCTAATACGAAGAAACTACGAATACTATTGACATATACAACAAGACACAACAAATAGACAACTGAATATAAAACCATAAAATTGTAAAGAACAGTACCTCCACCAACATCCTTCGCAAGACCTTTCTTGTCATTTTTGCCAAATCGTTTGTAAAGAAAGCAACCCCAGAAACACATAAGAGCAACAAGTAGTAGTGCCCCCACTGTAGCTGATGCACTTATGAGCAGCCGGCCAGAATACTTCCTTCTCATTTGATTTTGGCCTACAGAAAAAGAAAAATAGGATGCTAAGGACTTAACGACATAAGCTACGAACAACAAAGAATGAATTTCAAAGCTCTCATTTGTATTATATACAAGTGGAGAGCATTTAAGACAGGCAAAAAATGAAAAGAGGCATCGTGATAATGGAAATTAAATGATTTACAATCTCGCGAACTATCCATGTACAAAATGACCGATTATCATAATTATCACCTGAGCTTGTGGACTCAGAATTTGTTCCAGATTCGTTATTATCGTCTTTGCAAACAACGTTAACTTGTTTCCCACACAAACCACGATTTCCGACAAAGCTGCAAATCAATGTACTTTCTTGTAAGGTGGTTATTGTATTTGCAGGTCATCAAGAGGAATCAATCCGTCATTGCAATAATGCCTTAATAAGATAGGATGTGTGCTCAAGTAAAGGTTTACTCATAAGGCTTTAAATATGCAGTACTTACGAGGTCTCTGAAAACTTGGAAAGAACACCATCAGAAGGTACTGGTCCAATTAAAAAATTTGAAGACACATTGCTGTACAAGAATGCATGCCAGGTGTAAGGGTCACATAATGGAAAATAAATCTTAAGTACCTATTATTAAACACTACAACAAACATTACAATATAAGGCCACTTACAGGATAGCCAGCTTATCCAAATTCCCAAGGGACGTTGGGATATTTCCACTAAGTGAGTTGCTAGAAACGTCTCTACAACATCAAAAGGAAAAAGAACATTAAAACCATGTTCTCTAGCAAAAAGTTAAATTCTCATTGCTTTTGTGTCTATTTTGTCTGGGTGTAACAATTCCCAAATTTATATTTTAGTAACGCAGTAATGGTAAAGTAGCAATAAATAATTGGATATGATTATTTTCTAAGCTAGATATTATAATTGTACATATTCTTGAAAATGATTTACCACTGTGTCTCCTATCCAAGCTCTTCATTTATAATGGTTTTCTTTTCAATCAAGTATTATATTATTGGAGACCATTGTAGAGCCAAAGGTATCCTAACTATTGTCTTGCATGATAATGATCAAACTGATGAGAAATTAGAGTCTCAAAATCCCCAAATACCAATTCTTAATTTTGGAGAATCTCTATTAGTACTTCTGGATTATGAAATAGAAACTGTTGGGCTCCTTTAGGTCAAAATAATTCCTTCAAGCCTTGAACAAAACAAAAATTGAAAGATCATAGAAACATGAGATAAGCAACTTACAACATTTCCAACTCTAAAAGGTTTCCCAGCTCATAGGGAATGACTCCGCTTAGGTAGTTTCTTTGCAAGAACCTGTAGCAGACAGATTATTTACCTAAAGTATCCTTAAAACATGGCAACATTGACATGAAATTGGAAAATTGAAGAAGATCACAAGAAAAAGTTAGAACAGCAATCTACTAGTAATAGTATGAAGTGAGTAAATGACTATACTAAACATCTTTTTTTTTAATGAAAACATCTTACGTTGAAATAAAAAAGAAAGCATACATGGGCGTAAGAACCAGCCCACCGAAAAGAGCCCAATTATAGGAAGGCCTCCAATACACAATAGAATCTATAGGATAATTACAAAAGGTCTCTAAAATTGAACCCAAAGGAAAATATAAAATCTGAAGACCATGCTTCACTAGGATTCCTTTCCAACCCTCTAAACACACAAGTATTCCTCTCACCCCAAAATACCGCAAACCCAAGTGAGTGAAATCAACCCTTCTCACGAAAGGGAGGATGGAGAAGGAACTCTCCAGAAAGTTTTACTTTTTATTTTAATTCTTCTAAAGAGAGTATA
The DNA here is from genome assembly GCF_000004075.3 of Cucumis sativus. NCBI lineage: Eukaryota > Viridiplantae > Streptophyta > Magnoliopsida > Cucurbitales > Cucurbitaceae > Cucumis > Cucumis sativus. The sequence continues at coordinate 4,704,472 of NC_026658.2, forward strand.
ACACTAGTGGACTTTAAAATAGCTACTGGTCAATGAATGCAAAAGCTGGGACTCTCATCACACTTTGATGGTAATACATAAAAATGAATAACATTTAATCAAAATGTTACAGCATTTAAATGTGAAAGTTACAACTTGTAGTTTCATTCTCACATTCGAGAGAACGTTCAGGTCAAAATGCTTTACCACCACACTGTTTTCCGTCTCCACATGACAGTCATAAAGAGAAGGGGAAAAGATAATTTAACAACATTTAAATTCAAGGGAGGAACACAAAAGAAGCAGGCACATACATTCCCTGCAACTGCGAGCAATTTCCCAGTTCTGATGGTATTGTTCCGTATAAATTGTTGTCTGAAAGAATCCTGAAATAAGATGAATCCTACAGATTCTCAGCAATTCGTATTTAGCTTTTGGTAATATAAGCATGCATCAGCAACCTCATAGATATATTTATAGAAGAAATCTTCATAAAACATACAGGGTCTTCAATTGGTCTAGTTTCCCAAGTTCAGGAGCAATGAATCCACTCAGTTTGTGACTTGCAAGTTTCCTGGATGATTGAGCATAAAAACAAAAGCGGTGTCATCAAATGATCAAACATTTCTTACTAAAAGAACAAAAAGGCAAAACGTATCGTGTTAAAATAAACTTTAGCATCAAATCAGACTTCAACTTTTGCCTCTAGTATGAAAAAAATGCTTCTTAATGAGGCAAGAGCATTTGACAAAAAGTTCAAAAATAAAACTAAATCTTTTGGTCAAGAACTTTTATAGCATGGGGAGCCAAAATCTAGCTGGGAATAGAAATTCAGCAATGTAATGAATTTGTGATTCTTCAAACTAAAAATATAAAAATGTTATTTCTCCACTTTAAACAAATTCAGATGCAGTTAAGTTGCATGACTGTAGCATTTGTACCTGCAACTAAAACTAGGCATTTATGAATGTATTTATTTGGTTTATACATTTTTTCCACACAACATTCTCGTATCAAACTTCTATGTTCCTTTATAAGGAACTGGAAAAAGAGATCAGAGGGAAGAGATCTTCCCAGTTTCCAGCCTCAAACAGGGCTTATAAGTTGCCCTCCAACAATGATAATCATGAAAGTTGACAGTTACAAAAGTTCCGACATAGTGTCATAATATGTGAAGTGTATAAAAGATTTAGAAAACACCAACGAGAATCTTGAAAAAAGTTCCGTTTCTTTTCAGCAAAACTCCTTCATATTAAACTTTAGACCTTCATAGAGGTGGATTAAGCTTTTTCAAAATGGTTTCTTCTACTTTTTGAAACTCACAATGAGATTACTCTCTTTGTTTTTGGATCGCAGACCACTCCTGTCCAGTTACAAGGGTTTGGATCCTCTGGTCTCCACTGAAAGATGACTCCATCAGAACTGGCAACTGCCATCCTAAAGCTTAGAAGTGCCGCACCTAGAGATCAAAGATAAGATTGTGCAAGTTACCAATAGGAAATAGAATTTTTTTTGGATAAAACCAATATGAAAGAAAATTAAATGAATAATCATATAATAAGTGCACATTTTATCTACCATTAAATTTTCAATTCAAATGTAAATTCGAAGATAACTGTTAATCCCAAATTTGATAGTCAAATGATGATGTTAAATAAGCCAAGTGATAAGGAACCGTTAAAAAAATAAGAAATCCACAAAGTAGTAGAGTGGGACATAGTTTATCCTTAAATGTATGGACAATGGTTGAGTTAATATGAAAAACAAGAAATGCCACAAACTTGTATAAAGTACAAAAATTACCATCAGGTGTGAGGCCAGTGCTTTTATTCATTGCCATACAAAGAAGTAGAACGTGAAGAATCAACAAGCCAGAACATTTGACCAGACAGATGCCCATGGTGGCTCTGGTCAAGAGTGTAATGTCTACAATAAATCATCTGACAGAACAAGCTGACCAATGGTTTCCTTGGACATGTGGCACTCTGGTTGAAGGCGAGCTGTTTCAGACAGACACATATTCAATTTTTTTCCTCAAAAAACAAATAAGAGAAGAAGGAGATGAAGAAAAAAAAAATGATGTCTTGAAGACTTGAACAATGTACAAATCAATAGAACAACAATGAAAAAGATACCTGCATCTAAGTAATGAATAAATATCAGTGACTAAAGCGAATCATTCTTACTCTAATTTCTGATCAATTTAAAAAGAATAAAAAACCTACATTAGTAACTAAAGAAAAATATTCATTCTTCCCCACAATGACTAATGCCAATTCATTTCATGGCTCATTTCGCAAATGCCCGACAAGCAGTGGGCCAGAAAACCTCTCACTTCCAACAGGGGAACACGATAGTGGCTAAATGGAAAGATTCATAACAAAACTTCAGACTGTGAATTATCAAAGAGATGGTTTTCCATTAATTTGATGGAGAGGAAAATCCAAAAACAATGATATTGATGGACTTCATAAAAGAAAATAGGAAAAATTCGAGTGGCGTATCCTCATAAATACAAGAATTGAATTCCATCATCATTGTTTCTTAAGATCTTCATCATGGAAAACAATAAAAAAATTCAATATAATAGTTAGTTAGCCGCACTATATTGCAGGAAGCACAAGTGTTAAAATCAACAAATTAATACTTCATCACAAACTAACTAGAACCTCAAACCATGTAACGACTCTTCCTCAGCCAAGCAAAACTTAAAAAATCATAGTAATCAACAGATGCAGTAGCGTAGGAGAAGTACAACCACTCACCACCACACGTAACAATTCAAAAGCATAAAAAACAAAACAGAACCTAAACCCAAAAGCTGAAAACAACACAATCTCACACTGAAATTCCACAACATTTGAGAACAAAAAACCACGAGAAGTGCAGACACATTCAACAATGATAACAACAATCCAATCGAATCCAATTCAATTCAATCCAGTCCAGTCCAAAATAGCTAATCAACTCAAAAAAACAAAAACAAAAACAAGCGTTTAAAAAAGAAGAGAGAGAAAGCAAGTGATGAAAAGTGAAAAGAAAGTAGAACATGCAGGGACCTGGAAGACGATCTTAGATCCAAATTGAGAGAAATGGAGGGGAGTAAGAGAGAGGATTGTGAGAGTGGTGGGTTCGTGAGAGGTTTTTGGGGGAGGGAAATCTATCTATCTATCTATCTGCGTGTGAGGGGAGAGGCTGAGTTTGGAGGTTTGGTTGTAGAGAGAGAAAGCATGTGGAATATTCGACAGAGAGGCGATTGGAGTGAGAGTGATGATGAAGAGGAAGGGGAGCTGTGGGGCACGTGCGAAGAGGGATGTTTTCAAGCGTGTGACCGACTACTAACTACTACACTCCTGCCCTGCCCCATTTTCTCTTTGCTGTTCGCTTCAGCCTTCAGAGTTGAGAGCCAATGCCCACTCAATACTCTCACCTCATCTCTCATCATACTCGTGTCATCCTATCCTCTTCCCTTTTCCTATATGCTCACATGGCATCCCATTTCCACTTTTTTTAATACTGTTCTACTACTATTTTTATACAACATTCTTACTTTACCGTGTTTGATTGTACGTTACGTCAATATGCTTTTCAAAATAAATTAGAATTTACGATATTCACTGAAAGTACTGTAAGTGAATATTGTACTTTTATAACAATATTTCATCAAATATAAATATTAGCGACAAATCTCACATTCATATATATTTTAAATAGTATGTTTTTTAATAGATTTAAAAAAAAGTAGTTTGACGAGAAAGATGAGTGATTTTTCATATTTTCAACTAAATCTATTTTTTTCAAACATATTCAACAAAGAAATACTAAAATATTGGGCTATTTTAGAAAAAAATTGAGTTATTAATTTTATTAGAGTAGAAAAAATGGTGTATGATTCCACAAATGAATGGTCTAAAATTAATACTGATTTTTTTTTTATTTAAGTGAGTAATATTGTTGGTTTGGAATTAATTGAAACTTCAAGTGATATAAACAGATTTTTCTCGACCATATTTAGATAAAATGAGAGCAGTGATAATCCAATCATCAACCACATAATAATCAGTAAAATTAAGAAGTCAAAATGATTAGAAAATAAGTGCTTCCAAATATTCAGGATTTTTTATATACCTAATTAAGACATTTGTATATTAATCATAAACATTTGTTTTTTTAGCAACATGTGGTTCCTTATAAACTAAGAAGGCAAATAATAGTAATGTATGTCTAAGATCGAGAGTTTCTCATAAAGATCCGAGCTCTAGGTACAAACGGTTGGCTTGAATGATAATCTCTTAGCCTCCAAATCATATCCGATCAAAAAATTGGCCAGCGCCAAATTTCCAATTATCCCAAATTCGTCTGTCGGTGATGCAGGTGTTAATGTTAAGCAATTCACATTATTTGCCACCTTCTGAAACGTATTCACTGGCAACAAATTCACGTTAGCGCCACCGGAAAATTGTGCAGTGATAATCGGAATACCAGAGGAGGTGGCGACGTTGATGCCATCATCAAAGCATAGATCCCAAAAATTACCGGGATCCTTCACTCGCTTTGCTTTAACAACCTTGAGTAGCGACGACACGACACCATCATACAACTCCTTTGGAAGAAACGATAATGTCGTCCCACTGTCGATAATCACATTGCCTTGTTTGGCAGAGGCCATGTGACGTTCGTTGCCAATGGAAATGGCTTCCAAAGTGACGTAATAGTAAGTGACGGGGTTTTTGGAGATCAGTGGCGTTGAAACGACTCCAGGGCCAGAAACCACAGCGTTTTGGCCAAAGTTTATTTTGCCATTTGCGTGACTGAGTAACGTTGGTAAGCAATAAGAGAATCGACGGCTGATACCGGAGGTTTGGCTCATTTGTGAGACCAACGAGAGTTGACCACCACCAAGTCCAATGACACCTGAAGCAAACCCAAATCCGCCACCACTCTCATGGCCACATCCGATGACTGATTTCACAGAAGATGACCCAATGGTGATCTTTTCAAATCCCAAATCCCCCTTTGTGTAAGTTTGATCTCCGTACGTGTAACTGTAATCGCAAACCCCCTGAGCCCCACAATGGGAATCATCAATAGCTTTACAATTTTGTGAATTGCATGGCACGTGACTGAAGGATGTGGATTTGAGAGGGTCGAAAATGGGACGTGATTGTTTGTAGCATTTCAGACATGGCAAGCATTGAGCCCACATCAGATCACTGCCTGTGTCAGCCATGCCTATGTAATCAACTGGTGGGGTTCCAATAGAGACAGACATTAGATACTCGCCACTTCCTGGGGTAAGTGGGGCTTGGAGGTCAAGAGCACCATTAGTGGCAGCGCGATTGAGGAGAGTAGCGGAGCGAGACAATGAGCGGCGAAAGGCATTGGTGAGGCGATCGTAATGAGATAGAGATGAAAATTCAAGAGGGGAAAGAAGGGAATCACGGTGGAAGAGAGAGGTGGTGAAGCCATTATCACCGTTAATAATGGTTGTTTGAGAGAAGGAGATCAATAAGAGAATTAGGTGGAAGAAGATGGAAATGGTAGCCACCATTGCAGATATTGGAGTGTTCTCAAAAGGGGTTAGTTCTTAGAGATGGTGATGAAGCTATAGATTTCCTTTCTGATCTCTCTATATATAAAGGACTTGGTGAGAGTTTGCATGGAATTTGTGTATGATATAAATTTTCACGTACTTCCCATATATATATATATATTAAAGAAGACGATTAAATATTACAAGGTGAAATGAATACTTCTATTGAAACGAATAGAAGGAATATGAAAAACCTTTTTTCTTTTGTTTAAGTAAAGCAAAAAAGTGTATGTATTTTGCAAGGGTAATTTAATAAGGAGTTAATTAATTAACACATTTACCTTTTTTTTTATATAAATATGCCATTGGTCCAATTATCAAACTTAATTAACATGACGTTTATTTCAATTTTCATTTGCAATTTTTTTAATTACTTTTTAAAATTGTACTTACAGTAAATTTGATTTAAGTTTGATCAAATTGGTTATCTTTTTTATTTTTGTTGAGTACAATTAAAATTTATGCAAAAAAAAATATAACACGAATAATGGTTATATTTATCCCTCCTATAAATATTAACTAGAGAGACTAAATCAAGAATAATTCAATTAATTACCTTATTTACTAGAAAAAAAATTCAAATTTATCAGACTTACATTTACTTTAATTTAATTTTTCAAAATGTTATTATGATTAGAGTAATTGTCATGAATAGTAACAAATTGAAATTATTTACGCATAGAAAAACAAAACTTAAAATGACTAGAAAATTATAATAGTTTGTTTTTTTTCTATTTTTTAAAAACCCTACTTATTGTTATTGTTATTGTTATTATAAATAAATATTTGGGAAGACAAATCAAATTCGACGAACCATAGTTGAAGAGAGTAATGGATGGATGGTCTGAATATTTAAGGAAGTGGGAAAACCAACGGTTCGAAATTTAATTTTTGTTAATGACCAAAATTAAAGCTAATCTCAATTCCCTCGATTAATTGCAATTCATAAATTGACATACAGAATGAAAATAAATTAATTATCACGAAGAATCTGTATAGTCTAAAAACGGTATACACTGTTCCAAAAACAATATAACTTCCTATTTGGGAATAACTTTTTTTTATAATTAGTACGATATCTTTTTTTAGAAAAAAGAAATATTGACTGAATAGCTATTTCTAGGAAGATTCAAATGCAAAAATGAGTGTGGGTTTTTTCTTTTTTCACTTCTAAAGATTTTTCTCTGTCAAAGAAAGAAATATATTGGATATAGGTCAAGGTAGAAAAATTATAATTTCCATTCCACTTAACCAATTTATGGTGGTTAAAGACATATGTCGTCATCATCAACAACTATGATCTGTTAAATTTAGTATTTTATGCTTCTTGATTTTTTTTCAGTGGAAGAACATTTAGTATTTTATCTTGTTGAACGAAGAACATTTAGTATTTTATGTTCAATTTACATATATTATAAAAGAAGATTAATTTTAAAAATAGTGTATCTCCATGTCTTATTTTATTCTTATAATTTGTTTGGCATATATATCTCTTTCTCATTGGTAAATAAAATTTAACTCATTCTTATTTAATGTGAATGAAGTAATAATAGAAAGAACTAAGTTTTTTTTTCCTTCAGGCAGGGGCTTAGTTAAAACTATGAAAAAAGTTTTCGAATCAATTTATATTCTACCCAAGAAATTTTTAATTTTTAATTTTGACCATTCACGCATAAATTAAATGCAACTATCCTAACAAGTTAACTTCAAAATAGTTTGTGTAAAAGAAAAAAGGAATTTGAGCCATAAATTAAATGTAGACCCTAAGCACAAAGTTTAGGTTTAAACGACAATATATCTCTTATTCCCAAGATCATATCCAACTTCAAAGTTAATCTGAAGCCAATGGTGGCCACCGCCATGAGCGGTTGCTTTGGAGGAGGAAGTAGAAGAAACTAAAATTGAAATGGCAGCGCCCATGGATTCAAATTTTGAATAAATTTCAAGATTTTATGAGTTTTAACCTTCCAAACTCCTCCCTTTATAACAAATTAGGGTTATTTAATTAGAAGAACGACTTTTTAATATTGTTCTACCGCTTTTATTTGATATTATTTGACTGTATCACATAAACATGCTTTTTAAAATAAATTGAAATTTACTATATTTACGATATTCATTTAGAGTTAACACAGAAGGAAAATCTATAAAGAGAGCATGATGATGCTCCTATGTTACTAGATAATTTTCCATTTCTACAGCTTCTTAGTTAGAGCATTGTACAATGAAGTTAGTATATTTTCCCCTATTTTAAATAGCATGTTTTCTTTAGTAGATTTTTAAAAAGTAGGTTGATGGGAAGGATTGGTGGTTTTTCATGTTATCATCTAAATCTTCTTCTTCTTTTTTTCATACATATTCAAGAATAAAATATTGGGCTATTTTAGAAATTTTTGAGTTAATAATTTTATTGTAGTTATTTTGAATTGATTTTTAAATAGATTTGAGTAGAAAAAAAATGGTATATGATTCCACAAGTAAATGGTTCAAATGATTCCTGTTTTTCTTTTTAAGTGAGTAATATTGTTAGTTTGGAATTGTAATTGAAACTTCAAAATTAAGTGATATAAAACAGCTTTCTCTCGACCACACATTTAGATTCAGATCAGTGCAGTGATAATAGAATCCAATCATCAACTTCATAATAATCACTAGTAAAATTAAGATCAAGTTAACATGATTAGAAAATAATTGCTTCCAAATATTCAAGATTTCATATATATATATATATATATATATCTATACCTAAGATACTTGTGTATTAATTATAAACATTTGTTTTTTTAGCAACAGGTGGTTCTATATAAAGTTATAAACTAAGAAAGCAAATAATAATAATGTATATGTAGATCGAGAGTTTATAATAAAGATTCGAGTTCTAGGCACAAACGGTTGGCTTGAATGACAATCTCTTGGCCTCCAAATCATATCCGATCAAGAAATTGGCTTGCGCCAAATTTCCAATTATCCCAAATTCGGTTGTCGGCGATGCAGCTTTTAATGTCAAGCAATTCACATTATCTGCCACCTTCCGAAACGTATTAATTGGCAACAAATTCACGTTAGCGCCACCGGAAAAATGCGCAGTGATAACTGGAATACCCAAGGAGGCAGCGGCGTTGATGCCATCATCAAAGCATAGATCCAAAGAACCATGGGGATCCTTCACTCGCTTTGCTTTAACAACCTTGAGTAGCGACGAAACGACACCATCATACAATTCCTTTGGAAGAATCGTTAATGTCGTCCCACTATCGATAATCACATTGCCTTGTTTGGCAAAGGCCATGTGACGTTCGTTGCCGATGGAAATGGCTTCCAAAGTGATGTAATAGTAAGTGACGGTGTTTTTGGAGATTAGTGGCGTTGAAACGACTCCAGGGCCAGAAACCACAGCGTTTTCGCCAAAGTTTATTTTGCCATTTGCGTGACTGAGTAACGTTGGTAAGCAATAAGAGAATCGACGGCTGATACCGGAGGTTTGGCTCATTTGTGAGACCAACGAGAGTTGACCACCACCAAGTCCAATGACACCTGAAGCAAACCCAAATCCGCCACTACTCGCATGGCCGCATCCAATGACTGATTTCACAGAAGATGACCCAATGGTTATCTTTTCAAATCCCAAATCCCCCTTTGAGTAAGTTCGATCTCCGTATGTGTAACTGTAATCGCAAACCCCCTGAACCCCACAATGGCCATCATCAACAGCGTGACAGGTCTGGGTATTGCAAGGCACGTGACTGAAGGATGTGGATTTGAGAGGGTTGAAAATGGGACGTAATTGTTGGTAGCATTTCAGACATGGCAAGCACTGAGCCCATGTCAGATCACTGCCCGTGTCAGCAATGCCTAAGTAATCAACTGGTGGGGTTCCAATAGAGACGGACATTAGATACTCGCCACTTCCTGGACCAATTGAGGATTGAAGGCCAACGGCACCACTAGTGGCAGCGCGATTGAGGAGAGCAGCAGAGCGTGACAATGAGCGACGAAAGGCATTGGCGAGGCGGTCATAATGAGATAGAGATGAAAATTCAAGAGGGGAAAGAAGGGAATCACGGTGGAAGAGAGAGGTGGTGAAGCCATTATCACCATTAATAATGGTTGTTTGAGAGAAGGAGATCAAGAAGAGAATTAGATGGAAGAAGAGGGAAATGGTAGCAGCCATTGCAGATATTGGAGTGTTCTCAAAAGGGGTTAGGTCTTAGAGATGGTGATGAAGCTATAGATTTCCTTTCTGATCTCTCTATAAATAAAGGATTTAGTGAGAGTTTGCATGGAATTTGTGTATGATATAATTGTTCACGTACTTCCCATATACATTAAAGAAGACGATTAAATATTACAAAATGAAATGAATATATTTATTGAAAGGAATAGAAAGAATATGAAAAACCTTTTTTCTTTTGTTCAAGAAATGCAAAAAAGTGTACGTATTTTGCAAGGGTGAGTTAATTAATTAACTAACTTACTTTTTTATATATATATGTGACATTGTTCAAATTATCAAACTTAATTAACATGACGTTCATTTCAATTTTCTTTTGCAATTTGTTTTTATTTTATTTTGTGAACAGTACATTCCATTTAAGTTTCATCAATTGCTATCTTTTTTTAGTACAATTAAAATTTATGTAATAATATAGCATAAATAATGTTTATACTTTATCCCTCCTATAAATATTACCTAGAGAAACTAAATGAAGAATAATTCGATTAATTACCTTAATTACTTTTAAAAAATTCAAATTTATCATCGGTATACTTATTTTTACTTTTACTTTTTTTAAAATGTTATTATTATTCGAGTAATTACTATGAATAGCACCAAATTGATTTAGACATACAAAAACAAAACTTAAATAGATTAGAAAATTTGATAGGTTATTTTTCTATATTTTAAAATAGTTTGTTTATTTCTATTTTTGAAAAAACTTATTATTATTATTATTATTATTATTTAAATAAATGTTTGGGAAGACAAATCAAATTCGACGAACCATATTTGAAGGAAGAAACACACAGACACAGTAGTGGGATGGATGATCTGAATGTTTAAGGAATTAGTAAAATCAACGGTTGAAAATCTAATGTTTGTTAATGACCAAAATTAAAGCTAATCTCAATTCCCTCAATTAATTGCAATTCATAAATGGACAGTGCAGAATGGAAATAAATTAATTGTCCAGATGAATATGTATATTCTAAAAATGATACGTTAAATTTAGTATTTTATGTTTCTTCTTTTTTAGTGAAGATCATTAAGTATTTTTTAGAAAATGAAGAACATTTAGTATTTTATATTAATTTTACATTTATTATAAAAAGATCAATTTTTAAAAGATAGTACATCTCCATCATTAGCCTTTATGTCTTTGTCTCCTACTCTTATCTTTTTGTGATAATGATGTTGCTCTTCATATTGGGTCTAATCCTATGTTTCATGGGTACGAAACATATTGAATTAAATTGCCATTTTATTCCAGAAAAAGTTATCCATGGATGCTTTATCTTTTTGTTCTACTATTGTCCAAGATGGGAGTGATTGACATTCATTCTGAGTATTAAGGATAATATATATATTGGTAAAGTTAGGTTCAAGTTTTTATTTAACTATTTTATTCTTGTAAATTGTTAGGAAAATATATCTGTAAATAAAATTATATTCAACTCTGGTGTAATAATAGAGAGACTATTTTTTTCACTCGATGAAATGGTAGTGGTTTAGTTCAAACTATGAAAAAAGTTTTTGAATCAATTTGTTTTTTATCCAAGAAGATTTTAATATTTATCTTTCAATTATTCAAACTTAAAAATGCAACTGTTTGTGTAAAAGAAAAAAGTGTATTTGAACCAGAAATAAATTTGAAGGGAAGGATTGTATAATCATTTTGTTGGCAATATATGCAAAACCTGTGGGATAACTAATTCAAATGTGTTCTTAAAAATTAAACCCAAGAGAAATAATACATAATTGCCAATTCACAATTTCCTTAAATTAATCTTAAAACAAATTTTGGTTGTACCCAACCATGTGGGTTTGTAAGAAAGATTATTAAGTTAACAAACAAATTTAAAAACGAAAATCAAACAGAAGTAAGACATTAAACGACATGTCTAATCTAAGCACAAAGTTTAGGTTCAAACGATAATCTCTTATTCCCAAGATCATATCCAACTTCAAAGTTTATCTGTGCCAAGTTTCCAAAAATGGCGACCTGCGTTGCCGGTGCAAAAGTCAAACAAGTCACATTATCAGCCACCGGTGCAAATGTGTTCACCGGCAGCAACTTCACGTCGGCACCACCTGCAAAATGTGCCGTGATTATTGGAATATTTAAATCGTCAACTTGCCCCGCAGAATAGCAAAGCTCCAAAATCCCCGAAGGATCGTCCACTCGCTTTGCTTTAATGACTCTCGCCAAAGTCGAAAAGACGCCGTAGTACAGACTCCGAGGTAGAAGAGTCAATGTCGTACCGGAATCTATAATGATATTCCCATGGTTGGTCATGGCCGATATGCCGTTTGCGGCTTTAAATCGCTTCTTTCCAACAGAGATTGCCTCAAGAGTCAAGAAATAAAAAGTATCGGGAGATCTCGGAACGAGAGGGGTAGAAACGACTTGACGCCCTGAAACGACAGCCTTTCGGCCAAAGCTTATTGTACCTGTGATATTAGCGTTGCTAAAGAAAGTGGGCAAGCAATATGAGAATCGTGGTTTGACGCCGGCAATTGTTCTCATTTGAGACACCAAAGAGAGAGATCCACCACCAAGTCCAATGATTCCGGAGGTAACTCCGCCGAAAGTGCCACCATTTTGGTGACCGCATCCGATAACTGTCTTGGGGAGTTTGAAGGACCCAATGGTAATTTGATCAGATGCTAGGTCACCATACGTAAATGATCGATCTCCATAGCTATAGCCGTAGCTGCAGCTTTGAAGGTCTGGTCCACAATGGTAACTTTCCAAGGAGCGACACGTATCCGATGCACAAGACACTTTGCGGTAGGAAGATGACCGACGTGGATTAAAAATAGGCTGTGATTGGTTGAAGCATTCCCGACATGGCAAGCATTGAGTCCACGTTAGGTCGCTGCCAGTATCGGCAATGGCTATGACATTCACTGGAGGGGTTCCGATAAAGATAGACATTAGAAACTCGCCGCTGTCGGGGATGATGGGAGAACGTATGCATGCAGTGGAGACAGAAGTGAGGTGGGTGAGGAGGGTGGCGGAGCGGGAGAAGGAGCGACGAAAGGCGTCGATAAGGCTGTCATAGCGGGAGAGAGATGGGTTGTGGAGAGGGGAGAGAGGAGAATCGCGGCGGAATAGAGAGGTAGTGAAGCCATGGTGGCCACCGCCATGAGCGGTTACTTTGGAGGAGAAGAAGAGGAGAAAGTAGAAGAAGATTGAAATGGCAGCCATGGATTTAAGTTTTGAAAAAACTTCAGGATTATGAGTTTTAACCTTTCCAAACTTCTCCCTTTATAACAAATTATGGTAATTTAATTAGAGATTTTTTCCTTTTAACAGAAGAGAGAGAGTTTGCATGGGATTATAAGAAGGAAACGTTCTCATGCATTATTTCCTTTTAGATTAAAAGAAGAGAGGCTTTTTTTTTTTTTTTTTGCCTTTTCCTTGTTTAGAATATTACAATCCAAGTCTGGTTAGATTCTAAATTGAAAAGAAAAGGAAACAATAATTATAAAATTATATAGTGAATAAGGATAATAACTTTAAATTTATATATCATTTTACTATTAAACACACTAATATAAATTAATTAAGAGAAAATTTTACAAATGAGAGTTGGTTTCTAAAAACAGAATACGTATTTAATAATAATAGAAATAAATAATTAAAAGTTGATAATGAGAAAAAAGGAATAAAAGGAAATCAAATCCTTGAACTTAAAGGTGACATGCATTATTTAGGTAAGAAATTCAAAACTAAATATAGAAACAAATTAAAATTTTCAAGAGAGAAATAAATGTATATCAAATGTGTCATTTGTCCACAGACCATGAACCACTAAGATCTAATTGATTTTGAGAGTTTTGTGAGTACGTTATAATTAGAGAGTGGGGAAATTCCAAACATTATCGTTTGAAAATAAATAATTAAAATTTTAAAAATTATTAAGTGCGTCAATAAAAATAAAAAAGGAAATTTACGATGTAATGAAAGCGGTGACAATTATGGTTCAACGTTGAAACCCCCAAGCAAGAAGGAAAAATGCGTACTTAATTAGCTGACCAAGAAAACAGAAAAGAAGAGTGAATTGTCGCATATAAGGAAAAAAAGAAAATCGTCCATATCCGTTTCAATTTCAAAATACATGCGTCCAACAAAATTCTTTGTTGAAGCAACTTCTGAAAACTGCACCATCGTTCTTTCGAAATCCATCGACAACTGTGTTTCTATTTTCTGTGTAACAAAGCTACGGTTTCTGGGAAAGAGGATAGGTAGAGAGGTAAAATTTTGGCCGTCGAATATACCGTTTCCAAAAGTAATGTACAATCGTTATTCACTATACTTGTTAGGGTATATTGTTATCTAGGGTATTACACATCCTTAGATACTTAGTGGTATTTAACAGATATGTTTTAGTGTATTTCTGATTTCAGTTATGTGATTTCGAGTTAAAGTTGTGTCAAGATGCCGGCTCCAAGCTAAAGAATATAAAGCATTATGTATTATGATCTTGAGTTAAAGTTGTCCCGAATGCTCCAAGTTAAAGAACACACATATATTATTTAATCCAATCTTAGACTAAGGTTGTCCCAGACGTCTCCAAGTTTTTCTTAATCCATTTTTAGTTTTTTCAGGACAATATTGTTTGACTTCTTTGTCTTTATTTTCAAATTTAAAAAAATGCATTATCTCGGTGATGCATTCAGTCGAGAGAGATAGAGAAATTTCCTTCAAATAGTTTTTTAAATGTTGGGAAGAATGATATGAAAACCTATATGATATATATAGATTAGGGTCATATATGCGTATGGACTAATAGTGTTTATTTGTAGGATAGTTTATGACATAATTTAAGATTGTGGGACATTAATGAGCCACTGAATTAATAAGTGGAATAAATAAGTGATATAATCTTTTGGTATATTTTAAATTAATAAGAGTATATATAGTTTTCCTAATATGATCTCGGGTTATGATTGTTTCGAGACGATCTCTAGTTTTTCTTAATTCACTTTTAGTTTTCTTGGAAAGAATCTCGGACTCGATCCCAGATGAGATTGACCCCAAGAAAAGCAATGTTTAAGTGATCTAATCTTTGGAATAATTAGTAAATGACGTGTTATATATGAAAAACAATGCAAAGCAGAAGGAAAAAACTTTGTATATCCTTGATCTATTGTATGATACTATTAAAAATATATAATAGCTAGTATATAATGATCAATTTAAACCAAAGACAGTTTCAGATACAACAAGAAATTATCAAATTAAATTTCAAAATGCAAAATGAATGCAATATAATAAGTATAATTCATAAATACATTGTTAATGTAATATGAAACAAAAATACCATAAAACAAATACGAATAATTAGATCAAACAAATTTACTTCACACGAGAACTTGAAAACCGAAAAACTTCACATCGGGACATTATAATTCACCGAAATAAACTTAATAATATGAAACAAATACGCATTCACCGAAAAACTAGAATGAGATACAAAATAAATAAATAAATAAAAAAGAATAAACGGACACCGAAAGAGAGATAATTGGAAGAAATTTTGTGTGCAGTGAACAGAAGGTTACACATGGAAAAGAAATGGGGGAGAGAAAGATGATTGGAAATATTACAATAAACGAAATTCAATATATATCATATTTTACGTGTTAATATTAAATGAAAAATATATATTAAATAAGTGATAGACTAAATATATACGGTTTTCATGAAGAGAAATTGCATTAGATGGCAAAAGTATTTAAAAAAATCAGTCTATGTCACCTATTTTTTCGTATTGCGAAATATGATACATATAACAAATAATTAGTAATATCAAACAGATATTAAACAACTATCAACTCTCAAATTTGGTAGTTTTACCATTTATAAAATGTATCTTCTTGTAAAAATAAATGCTATTTTTGGGAGCAGCCCTTCTATGTAAATAATAAATGCAGAAGAAAATGTGTATGGCAACAAAAATATATAAATTTTAGTTAAATCGGTCCATAAAATTAGCCAAATTTTATAACTGAAATTAAATGAGATTTTTCCTCTAAAATGATAGCCAGATGAGATCTTTCCTCTAAATTTTTGTAAAAGCAATAAACTAATGTTAATTTCGGCCTTGACCCATTAGTGATTTTGGGCTTAGCTTATGCCTGGACCAAGGCTGAGGCAAAGGCGAAGGCTAAGTTAGGCCTTTTACCCATATTAAAACTTTCCCTAAGTAGGTTCTACTTTTACCTCGAACCTGGGTGCTGCTACTTTCTTGACTTCATTGTTTATAGTCTTATTTTACTTCTATTATACCACCTCATATCAAATCATCCATAACATTAATCCCATCTTTTTAGTTTTTATAGGCTCTTCAGAGGAAGATTCTCAAAAATAGCATAATATTAAAATTATTTACAAAATTTATCAAATGCTCGTTTTTTTGTCACGACAATTCTTCTATTTCACAAGTGGAATTACAGTCATAACTAATGCAATTTAACTAAAACTTATTTAGTTTTAGTTAAATTAACCAACGAAAATAACTAATGCAATTTAACTAAAGCTTATTTACCTAGAATATTTACCCCGGTAAAGGAGGGAAATTTACAACAAAAACCAATAGTAATAATAATAACCAATGCGATTCAAAATAAGATTTCTAATTGAACAACAAAAGAATTCCAAAGTGATTAAAGAAGACGATGATGATCCTATAAACATAACTATATCTTTAATTTTTTTCCCAAAGAAATTCGAACAAACAGCCATATGCCACTACAGATTCATCTCCTCCAAATTCCCCTCATCCACAGTACTAACAAAACATATATTTTTTTTCTATATTTATATATATATATATGAAGAAACTTCAAGGCCCAAGTAATGTGTGTATATACTATATATAGTTGATTATATGCAAGAACAAGAATCAAGATTAACCATAAACAGCATCAAAATTTCATACTCTTTTCTTTTATTTCTTCATCATCGCTAAGCTCGTCTTCAATGTCTGAAATATTCATCCTAGCAGAAGCTTGCTTCGCCCATTTCACAATTTTCTCAGCCTCCCGATTGATCTTCTCTTCCTCTTTCATTGCCTTTTTCAGAATTTTCTCTTGCTCTTTTGCCGAAAAAATGTTCAAGTCTGCGAGGAATTCATTGTTCTTACCCCATCCAAGGCCATTCTCCAGAATTTTGTTTCCGCTGTTCTTCTTCTCTGAAGTTTTCTTCGGTGAACACCAAAAACAACCGGTTTTTCTCGGCGGTGATTGAGGCGGAGAAGCCGAATATCCCGATTCCGACTTGCTTTTGGAGCGGACTTTGCCATCTCTCTTCGGTACAGATATTTCATCGATTTCACCAGACGAAAATGAAGAATTCGAAGGAGATGAAACGTACCTACATTTCGATTTCGATCTGGAACTTCCATTGTTTCGATCTTGATTATCCATTGGAGAGGTTGAGTTTCCTATTTTTGATGAATTATCCGGAAGATGCTGCGACTGAGATTTAGGGCTAAACCCTACTTCCTTCTTATTACTCTGTTTGGAAGGAGAAAAAACAGCAAAATCGTCTCCCAAACTCTCATCGGCAGAGTGTACAGATCGACTATTCCTGGAATCGAAACCGGACCTGGTGTTGGATTTAGCAGCAGGGAAGGATTTGAGCTTGCGGAATCGGGATTCAAGGTCAGAGGGAAGATCGGAGTGGGTGAAGGAAGAGCAGTTGATGGCAGAGATTTGTTCAAGAAGACAGAGATCCTGGGTTTGAGATAGAAGATCTTCGACGGCGGAATCGTCTGTGTCGGAGAGGAAGGAGAAATCGGCCATTGATGGAGAGAGAAGAAAAATGGAAAAGGGGGTTTGTGTTTAGGGTTTAGAGAAGAAGCAGCTGAGTCAAGGACGCCATGATTGGGAGGTGATTGGCGGAAAAGTCGGCAAAATGGGTTTCTAACGGCTAATTCATTTCTCGTAGTGTCACACATTTCTAACCAGTGCTGACCCCACTCTTGTCATTCTCCTGAACCGGCCAGACCAAACCGGATCATTTGAACCCGTTGTTTATTTTTTTTCCTTCCTAAAATTAAATTAAATGAAAATTTGGAACCAACAGAAAGAAAATTACAAAGTAATATGTACTGTGTCCTAATGCCAATTTAGAAATATTATAAGAATCTTATCCAATTGAATTTTTATTGCTGTCATCAATGCAATTATTTTGGTAGACTTACTAGAATCATTTACTAAAATGGATTATAGATGTATGAATATACATCTTTTTGGTGTCAAAACTATATATTAGTCCTGACCATAGTACCAAACACAATTTAAAATCTTTTTCTTCAGCTAATCCATTATCTCTTTAATACTATTTCCTATATTTTATCTCAATTTCTTATAACATTAAAAGTAAATTGAATTCTTTGAAAAAAAAGTTTAAAAACAAAAAACAGCCCATTTATAAATGATTTTTTCTAATTTAAAATTTTACTTTCAACTCTAGAAATAGCAGAAAGTCAAACTAAAAAATTAAAAATTTAGTCCCAAAATGTTAAATTAAAATCTTAAATACAAATTCAAACCTTGAAATAAGTATTAAATAGAGTTGAAATTGAGAAAACTATTTAACAACAATGTGAGGAAGTAAAGTCATAATTTTCAAATGATTTAAAAAGAAGAAAGAATAAATAAAAGGTTTGAAATGTTTATAGGGAAAATCATATACGTGTATGTTTGTGATTGGTTAAGAATGAAGTTGTTAGTGGGTACAAATTGGTGTGTGGATACTAATAATAGGGTTACGAATTTGATGTAATTGGAGTTGGTATGAAGCAGATTAAAGAAGAGGGATAAGTAAGGGCACCCCAAGGGCTGTCTGTCATCATCCGTTACATCACCCCCACTCAACTGCTCCTCTTTTCTTCCCCATATTCTCAGCCAATCACAACAGTTCTTCACCCGCCATTCGTCACACAATTTGAATGGATTGAATTACCCTATCTCTCCTTTGCCTTCTTTTGGAAGCTTTTGAATTTTGTTTCTTACTCAATTGGCGTATACTAATTGTACGAACAATGTTGTGCGGAAATAAGTACTTTTACACTTCCAAATTTGGGTTCACTTTTTCTTTTCTAATTTCCTACTTTCATCTTAGCTTTTACATTTTTTTATCCCTTTATTTTCGGTGTTTGCTGGGTTTAACATTTTCTTTAATATACCTCAAATACTATAATAGACTATTATTGTGACGTAGATAATAATCATATCACATTCTAACGATGAAATTTGGCTATATTTATAAATATTTTTGTTTATTTTGCTATGTTTTGAAAACACCTTATTTTTAGTGTGTTACTTCTTCATCTAGTTGAAAATGTATTGATTTCACTTTTTTTTTTAATGAAATAATTGATATTAAGACATATTGTATCAAGACAAACATTTGACTTGGACTAATAGGTGAGGAGAATAAAATTGATCTTTCCACACCTTTGTTTTCAAATGCTGAACATGAAGAGAAAGGAAACATTGTCTAACTCATGTTCACGAGTTTTAGCCTCAATTACGTATGACAAAAGACTTCACTGAGATCTGAAGAGACTCTATTCGACAAGTTGTGCAACTATGCTCCTTGACCCAATGAGTTAATGAGTCCGACTACTAAAAGAACATTAATTCTATGTCTCGTCAACTGATAGCTTTAAGAATTTATAACCATTTAAACTTGAAGACTCCTTATATTCATTTTCTCATTTCTTACTTTACATACCTAAGATTATATTGGTAGTCTATTTATGAAGGTTATTTTTTAAGAGGAGTGATTAGTTTATTGTTTCTTTTGGTCAGAGAGACAATTATAACATTTCCACCCAGTGATATGAAACAGGATTTCCTTGTGTTGTTTTACTGAAGTCAATTGACACGACAGAATGGAACCAATTGACCTTAATTGGCATCTCATGACGTCAAGACTTCTTTAATTACAATGCTTTGATTTGGATTCGAGGATGAATCCTTCAAAGGAAGGAGAAGATATGAACCATCCAAACATCAAATTATCAATTATATTTTATTTAACAATTGTGATGTAATTTTAATATTTTTCAGTTTTATCCATTTTAATAACATTTAAGTTTTAATTTAGTATTTTTGCAATGCATTGAGATTTTGTTGGGAGACTATATATGTGTAAAAAATGCTTATGCAAAATGAAATATTTATTGATGTGATGTTGTGAAGGATGATTATGTTTAAAATGATTTGATATGTTTGGCAAAGTAGTGTTTATAAAAGGCATTATGCAAAAATGATTTCAAAAACCTTACTTAATCTTTTAGACTTATGTTTTTAAATTTCATCTTCTAGGAATGAGACATTAAGGTCAAGTAAGGAAGAAGTGAAGGGTTTACTAGGCGAAAAGGCTGCCAAGGCTTTTACTTTCTAAGTTCAAGAGTTGTATTATTGTTTTATGTTGTAAAGTGCGATATAAAATGATTAGCTAAAGGTTAATAAAGTTTGTTTTGACTACATTTTGAGTTAATTAGCCTATATCTATCAATAGAAATTATTTGACTAATCACAGCTTTATCTTCATCTTTTTGCAATTTTTGATTTAAGATTGCATGCCAAGAACATTTAGATAAGTTTGATCACCTTGTTTGTGGAGTATTCGAACTTGAAGTGAGAAACTAATTCTTTTTATCACTTGGTTTTCGAAGATAGAGTTTAAATTTTTAAATTCTCCCATTTTCATGTCACCCCAACTTCACACATTTGATATATGAAGATTGTAAATGCTTAAGAAAGCTAAGAGAGCAAATTAGAAGAAATTGAAAACTTGTGAGTAAGAAATAACTCTTTTTCCTCTAAGAATAAAAATAAAAATTAAACATAAGTTTAAGCATAAAGACAAAAGACAATGAAGTAAGAGACAAAAATTCAACCAACCAAATACACAAAAGAGGAGAAAAAAAAGAGAGATTCCCAATCTCAATCCCAATCCCAATCATCAACAAAAATACTCACATTAGTAGAGTAGTTAGAGAGCAGTTGAAGAACAACAAGAAACTCACCATTTCCAATGCCTCAATGCATTTCCCATAAGAAACCTCCACCTTCCACCTTCCTCCAAATCCCAAATTCCCCAATTCCCCAATTCCTTCTCGTCATTAGTAATGAAGGAATCCACCAAGACATGGCGGCCTTTTACCGCCAATTGCTGCTCCGCCGACGACCAGACCGCCTTCGGAAACTTCAGCCGCTGCCGCCCTAACCGCTCCGATTTCTCGAAGAACATCGCTCCACTGCCGTCGTTCAGGCGGCTGTCGTTCTCGGATCTGAGCCGGTCATCATCGATGCGATTGAACGAGGATCTAGCGGCATCATTTGGAGGGGACTTGTTTGATTTTCAGTTGAGCGAACTGCGTGCGGTTACTCAGAATTTCTCGAGTAATTTCTTGTTGGGAGAAGGGGGATTTGGGAGAGTTCATAAAGGGTATGTGGATGAGAATTTTAGGACTGGGCTAAGGGCTCAGGCGGTTGCTGTTAAGCTTCTTGATAATCAAGGGTTGCAGGGCCACCGCGAATGGCTTGTAAGCTTTCAAATTTACCACTCTTCCTTCTTCAGTCTTTCTTTCTTGGCTTATTACCAATTATTTCATTTTTATTTTTATCCTTTAAAATGTTTGTAATTAAGCATAACAAACACTTCACCATGTTTTGCTATCTCTTCTTTGACCCTATTTTTAAAAAACCTACCAATGAAACAGAGAACTCAATTCTCAAAAACAAAAATAAAACAGAAAAAAAGAAAAACAAAATAGTTACAAGGCCTAAATTAATCAATTTTAACATATTTCTATGGTAACTTAGAATAACACTTTCTTAGGCTCATAAACATGTTTTTAAGAACTATGTTTACTTCCCTTGTAGTTTTGAATTTTTGAAAGGTATGTTTTCTTCTACTTTTGTATCATAGGATTCACATTCTTCTTTTTAATTTTTTAGAAATGGTAATATTTAATCAAGCTTATTAATATTTAACAAAAACAAAAACATCAATAAGCTTGATTTTCAATCATTATAAATAAATAAATAAATACAAACTATTTTAAACCATAAGACATTTTAAAATATAGTAAACAATCATCATTTATATGCCATAGATTAAGATAGACTACGGTATGTGTTAATAGTGATATAAATAAATATTGATAGCAGTCTATTGTTATTTATCATAAATAAACTATGATGTTTTATAAATATTTTTATTCATTTTAATACATTTACGAATAGCTCATAAATAAATAGTGGAAGAAGAAGGTTTAGAAATTTAATAGATAGGGTCGGAAGTGAAGTGTTGACACTCGATTTTAGGTAGCTAACCAATAATTTCACCTATTGTAAGATAAATAGTAACAACAATAGTAAAATCAGATAAACATATCAAGTATCGCAAAAAACAATAATGGGGTGGGTAGGTATTATAAATATTTTGATTCTTTAATAATCTATATTAACATGTCACATAAAATAACAAATAAATTAAAAGGAACCCCTATCAAACTTTTTATGAAAAAGGATAATATAAACACTTGATATAAAGTTGAAGGGAAAATTAGTTCCTTCTAAAAGTTCATGGACTAAATAGAAGGTAGTAGTAGTCCACCAAAGAATTTTAACAAAGTTTCTCTATTTTGGTAGGCCGAAGTTGTATTTCTTGGACAGCTGAGGCATCCAAATCTAGTAAAATTGATAGGTTATTGCTGTGAAGAAGAAGAAAGGCTTCTTGTTTATGAGTTCTTGCCCAGGGGGAGCTTGGAGAACCACTTATTCAAAAGTCAGCTTCTTCATTGTATCTACTATAAAAAAAACCTCAAAAATCACTTTCAAATTCTGAGTATTCTCTTTCATTTGTGCTACAGGGCTTTCAGTCTCGTTGCCATGGTCAACGAGGCTCAAGATCGCCATTGGAGCAGCAAAGGGGCTCGACTTCCTTCATGGGGCAGAGAAACCTGTCATTTATAGGGACTTCAAAACTTCCAATGTTCTGTTAGACTCGGTTTGTCTTGTCTATGATGTTCCAAAACATATTGTAATAGCAAAATCTTGGGTTTTCTTTTTTTTAATAAAGTTGTTGAACGTGTGGTGGATCATAGGATTTTACAGCAAAGTTGTCTGACTTTGGATTGGCAAAGATGGGACCTGAGGGATCAGACACTCATGTAACCACCAGAGTAATGGGTACATATGGCTATGCAGCCCCAGAATACATCTCCACAGGCAAATTTTCTATTCTTTTCTTCTCTACTTTTCAATTACAAATTCTCCATACTAAATCTGCACTTAGGGTCATGATATTATAGTATCATTGGATATGTTTGGTAATGACTTTTTAAGTGGTTAAAAAGTATTTTTAGATCTATAGTGATTGTTGCTCAAGCCTAGTGTCCAACATCTAGTCTCATTCATGCATAACACTCATGTGGTTTGTGGTACGATGTTTATCGTAGGGCATTTGACAACGAAAAGCGATGTATACAGTTTTGGAGTGGTACTTTTGGAGCTTCTAACAGGAAGAAGAGCAATGGACAAATCAAGAGCAAAGAATGACCAAAACCTTGTGGATTGGGCAAAGCCATACCTCAGTAGCTCTCGCAGGTTGCATTGCATAATGGACCCGAGGCTTTGTGGGCAGTATTCTGTGAAAGGAGCAAAGGGAATGGCCAGTCTTGCCCTCCAAAGCACCAGCTTGAATCCTAAAGACAGGCCTAGAATGCCGGCCATTGTTGAGGCTCTTGAAAACCTTCTTCAGTTCAAGGACATGGCTGTTACTTCTGGCCACTGGTCTGCTTCTGCCTCACCAAAACATGCCAGAAATGGTGTCTCTGCAAAGGCCAAAACAGAGACAGGACGCAGAAACATCCCAAGATCACTGACTGCCGTGAGTCACAGATGATTTGTGTGTGTCTGTATATATTTAGGCAAACAATTGCAGAGGTTCTACTATGTAAATATACATGTAAATCTCGAATGCTTTGCTGCACTACAATATGTAAATGAAGAGTTCCTCCCCTTTGATGGGATTGGTCTCATCTTAATGAGTACATAAATATTAGAAGTTAGAACATGACTCGACATTGAACTCAAGAAGAAACAAAGTGATGATGAAAATGGATTTAGGTTGTTAGCCTGTTTCTTAAAAGCTTTTGTACAATACTTTAACTGATCAAGGCTACCTAATCACAAAGCTTCAAATTTGTTTCGAAGAACAGATTTACAAAACATCTAACACGAGAAGTTTTTCATGAAATATCAAAGCAAAAATTGGGAGAGGAAACAAAGAAAAATACCTCTTTTTCTTCAAGAAGAAGCCACACCATGTGAGATGCATGGATCCAAATCAAATACTTGCAATACAAATTTCCCAAAAATCTGCCTTAATATAATGTAACTTTGCCTTCTCGCCATCTTCATTGACTTCCTATGCTTCTTCCAAATTTGAAAAGTGTCTGCCACATCAGATCATGTAAGTGCCATGTCACACTTATTTATAGTTTTCAATACTATTATTAATGGCAGGAACTAAACTCTAACATTTAAAAAATCATACCAAATTGCGTTTCATGTGGTACAGCAGCCTTGAACTGGAAGAAGCAAAAGCAATGGAAAATATTCAACCTTTTTCAATGGGAAAGGCCGCGAGAACCGCACTCTGGAATTGAAACTCTAAAAAAAAACTCCTAAAACTCATTTTCACTTTGCTTCAGTGCTTCCCCAACTCCCCCACTTTCCTTAAAACTTTTCTTCCAAAAACAATTTCCATGGAATTCAATTCCAAAAAAACACTCCATCTTCTTCATTTCTCATCTCCCTATCTCCTGTCCATTCCCAACCATGGCTTTCAATTCCAAATTCCCAAAGAAACCCACTGTTTCCCCCTCCCACTGCAATCTCTGCACCACCCTTTTCTTCGTTGTTCTTTTCACCGTTCCCACTCTATTTCTCCTCCATACCTCCACCATCTCCGTCTGCTCTCTCTCTGCCTCCACCACTCGTCTGAACTCATGGTTCGGAGATCTTCGCGATGCTCAATTTTCTTGGAATCGCCTAGCTTTTGATGAAGATAAACCGCCACCTGTTGTTCTGAAAATTGCTGTATTTTCTCGGAAATGGCCAATCGGAACAATCCCGGGGGGGATGGAGCGGCATGCTCACACGCTTCACACGGCTCTGGCTCGCCGTGGCCATCGCGTTCATGTTTTCACCTCACCTGTGTCTAACTATGGCGTCGTTCAGAACCTCTCTTCTGAAACTTCAGCGCCGTACATCCATTTCCATGAAGGCGAACCAGGCCGGTGGCGATACAACAAAGCGTGGGAGCAATACGAAGAAGAAAACCACCGAGAACCGTTCGACGTTGTTCACTCAGAGAGCGTCGCACTTCCTCACTGGTTAGCCAAACAGCTCTCGAATCTCGCAGTTTCTTGGCATGGGATTGCCTTAGAGAGCTTGCAATCGGACATATTCCAGGACCTAGCTCGCCGGCCGAACGAGCCGATGTCGCCAGCCTTCAACAAGAACATTCAAGGCGACGTCCCGAAGGTACTGAATGAGATCCGATTCTTCAAAGATTACGTTCACCACGTCGCCATTAGCGATAGTTGCGGAGAGATGCTCCGAGATATGTACCAAATTCCAAGCAGAAGAGTCCATGTGATCGTCAACGGCGTCGATGAAGACGATTTCCGAGAGGATTTCAAATTAGGGAAAGAATTTAAGGCCAGAATCGGTATACCTAGAAACGCAAGTCTAGTCCTCGGAGTCGCCGGAAGATTAGTGAAAGACAAAGGCCATCCGCTACTTCACGAAGCTTTCTCCATCATCACAGAGCAACATCCAAACGTCTACCTGGTGGTCGCCGGAGCAGGACCATGGGAACAACGGTACAGAGATCTAGGTCCTCAGGTTCTGGTATTAGGATCGATGAGTCCGTCGGAACTCAGAGCTTTCTACAATGCGATCGACATCTTCGTGAATCCCACGCTTCGGCCACAAGGCCTGGATCTAACTCTGATGGAGGCTATGGCGAGCGGAAAGCCGGTAATGGCGTCGAGGTTTCCGAGCATAAAGGGTACTATTGTTGTGGATGATGAGTACGGGTTCATGTTCGCTCCAAACGTGGAGTCGTTAGTAGAGACGCTGGAAGCGGTGGCTAAGGAAGGTTCAGATCGACTGAGACAGCGGGGGAAGGCTTGCCGGCGATATGCGACGTCCATGTTCACTGCCCGGAAAATGGCTCTGGCATATGAGAGGTTATTTCTTTGTATTAAAGATGAAGCATTTTGTAATTATCCGTAGTTCTAATTTTATTTTTTTTTCCTCCAAATTTCTATGTTGTGATCAAACACTCCATTTCATAATTTAGAGAGCTTTAAGTCCATTGATTTCACCTACTGAAACTAATGATTGCAAAGTATATATTGTTCATTAATAATAAATTTTCGAATAAGCTATCAATATGTATTTTGTTGCCTCATATTCTTTTGCATATCTATCTTGTTTACATCATAAATATAAATATCTTTTGTTTGAAAGTATTGATTTTATTAACATAAACACAAATAAAAATATAAATTCCACACATAGTAGGCTATTTGTTAGAAATGTATGATTACATTTTTATCATGTAACTTTTACAATTGAACCATCTTGAGTGTGTATCTAACTCATTCTAAATTACTTATTTTCCTTCGGTATAACTTAACTAACGAGTATTGGTACGTGATTTCCGATACCACATATTGTAATTTAAAGAAAGCAAAACAAAAATGAGGAATGAAATGAATGTGTGATACACAAATCAATACAATCGATTTGTACTACTAGAAATCCTACTGCTTTCAAAGCGATCATAAGCATGTCTTGTTCTCAAGAACAACAACACACTTGAAACCAATCCCACCACAGAAATGCATCCACAAAATACAAATGTTAAGAAATAGCACCTTCTTCCCATGCATACAATCGCCTCCCCGTTGTCCGAGCTTTTTCCCTGTGAATCGTACACCACCGCCGCAAGCATGCCGTATAGCAGAGATCCGATAGGGATGTTTGTGATCAGAATGTTGTGGTTAACGCCTAAGCTATTTGGTCCAAACAGCTCCGCGGTAATGGAAACTGCTGCTGCGAATATGAATCCGGAGCTTAAGCCGATCAGCGCCGTGCCTATGTAAACTGCCATTGCGGTGGATGATGCCGATAGCAGGAAGAATGCTATAGGAGTTGGAATTAGAGCAATCGAAAGCCATCCTGTTCTTGCAAAATACAATTTCCTGCGGAGAAAATTGAAATTGGAGGTGTGAGAAAATCAAATTAGCAGAGGAAATATGTAGGAGAATTAATTTGAGTTGAATCTAGATTGTTGCTTACGCTCGAATGTAGTCTGGTACGGCGGAGAGCAATCGGCCGAAGAAAGAGAATGAGGAGTAGAGTGTTACAATCGCTTTGGTTCTTGAACTTAAACCTAGGGATTGCGCAATCTGACCTATGTTGTTGCTGTAAACGAGTCCGATTGTGCCTCCACAAATGTAAGCAATGAAATACAGCCAAAAATCCAGGCGTTTCACCAATCGACTCGACGAATGTTCTTCCCCAAGCATCGCTAATTGATCTATCTCAATCAATTTCCTCAAGCAGCCTTTCGATGGTTCAGTCTCACCGTCAATTAACGAAGCAGATTCAGACAACAACGGAGATTCGCCATTGCCGAAGCTTCCATTGGATTCAAGACTAAGCAACAACTCTTTGTGAAACTCGAGATCTTCGTCGTGGACGAGAATGAAGTTAGATCCATCGAGACGGAAGCTGGAATTAACGGTTCGATGGAACCAATCATTAGCATAGACAATACCAGGAATACAGAGAGGCAAGATAAGAAGAACAATGGCTCCGATGAAGAGTAGGCGTGCGATCATGGGATCAGCGGAAGTGACAGAGCCGAAGAGGAGAAGGTAGATTCCGACGATGATGGCAAGGAAGTTCAAGATGAGGAAAATGAGGGAGTCTCGGTGGACGGCGTCGGAGGGGAGGGAAAGAGAATGAAGAGGGGGTTGGTGGAGGACGGGGAGGAAGACGACGATGGAGATGAGAAGGGGAATGAGAGCGTTGAGGAGAAGGTAAATGGGAGGTGAAGAGGGATTAATGGCGTTGCCGGCGAGAGTGTAGAAAGCGGCACTGACGCCATTGAAGCTAACAGTGAGAGATAATGCTAATGGGCGATTTGCTGAGAAGTTTCGAATGCAAAGAACGAAACAAACTGTGTTGAACCAACAAATGCTGCAACCGGCAAGCAAGCACAAGAAGAACACCTGACAACAATTAAATTTCTTATGTATAATATATGATCAAGATTTCCAAAATTAATTAAGTCTTGAAATGTGTGACTATTTCAAATTCTTTAATATAACATATCCGAACAACCAACCTACTTCCATATTCATTTTCAATTTTCCTTGGTAGTTCTAAAAACAAGTTTCTTATTTAAAAAACAAGAAATTAGTTAGACGAGCAAAGGAAATTAAAATCAATAATCTTACTAATTTAGAGAAACATACAAAAGTTTGCGTTGGTTGGGTTATGGACTCGAATGCTAGGCATACTGCCACGTGGCTTTAATTTAATTTAATTGGTGAGGATGTGACCCGGTTAGTTAATGGTTATGGTTAGTTCCTTCTCTTAGCTTCTATTGCTCTTTTTTAAAAAAACAAAACAAATGCCCTTTCCAAACAAAAATAAATAAATAAATTGTTAGGTACAAAATGAATTCTTTTTTATTTATGTATACAGCTCACAAATTGCATCAAGGTGGGGTCCTCATATTCACTGCCTTTCCCAATCAATTCAAACCAAATTCCAAAACTTACATCATTATTTCACACTTTATATATTTTAATTGTCAACCTCTTTTTAAGAAAAGAAGAACTAAAGTTTCTATTTATTAGAAAAATATCCTTAAACTCACCATCTTAGAAAATATATTAGAAAGAAAAGAAGTTGAGGATTTGACGAATTGGAAGAAAGAAAGACAAGAAGAGAGATTACCAAGAAATAGGAAAGACAAGAAGAGAGATTACCAAGAAATAGGGCAAGGAGATGAAATCAACGATTAGGAGCCATTGGAAGCCGTAGCCGATGAATCCTAAAAAAGCGGCGATGAACATAGCCATCGGCAACGGGAGATGAAGCAGAGCTAATCCAGAGGACCAGCCGAAGACTTTGCCGAGATCGGAGGCTGTGGCTAGATAATTAAGTTGAACTTGAGAAATGCCTAATACCGATTTTAGTTTGGAAGAGTAGGCCGAGAAATCAAAGTTGGTGCCAGTGAATGCTTGAATCCATATCGTCGCCACAAGAACCAGCCACTTACGCGACTGACCGGCCATGAAAATTTGGCTTAATTGACAGAGAAGAAGAAGAGATGAAGAAGAAGAAGGAAGAAGAGGAAGAAGGAAGAAGAGGAAAGAAGAAATGAAGAATGAAGAAATGAAGAAAAAATAGATGAAGAAGAAGAAAGAAGAAAGAAGAGATGAAGAAAGGAAGAAAGAAGAGAAGAAGAAGAAACGAAAAAAGAAACAACAAAGAAGAATAAGAAAGAAACAAAAACAAAAAAAAACAAAAAAAAAAAGAAAAAAACAATAAAAAAAACAATAAAAGAAAGAAAAAAAGAAAGAAAAAAAGAAAAAAAACAATAAAAGAAAGAAAAAAAGAAAAAAAAGAACGAATAAGCTCAATTGCTTATGACGAAGCAGAACCGAGATGTCTGATCACTCCTAGTAGAGAGGTGGATCTGACGGCAAAAGTCTGATCGTCCCCTAAAAGGCAAAAGTCTGATCGTCCCCTAAAAGAAATTGGATCGCTGACGGCAAAAATGTCTGATTGTTCCCTAGAAGAAGTTGAATTACTGACAGTAAAAATGTCTGAACGCTCTTAATAGGGAGGTGGATTGGCAAAAATGTCTGATTGTCCTCTAGAAGATGTTGGATTGCTGACAACAAAAACGTCTAATCGGTCCTACTAGGGAGGTGGATCTGACGGCAAATGCTCGATCGTTTCCTAGTAGAAGTTGGATCATTGACGACAGAGTCATCCTTGCAAATGATTGCAAAAAAAAAAAAGGAAGAAAAAAGGTGAAGAAGTTCTTACCTCTAGCTTCTAAAAAAAAAGAAAAAAAAAAAAAGGAAATAGACAAAGGGGGAGAAGTTTTTCCTACCTTTCTTTTGTTGGATGAGGAATAAGTGATAGTGTGAATCTATTTGTAAGGCCAACAAATCCAATACGAATGATATTTAATCATTTTCTATAACAAATGTAATTCTTATAAGAATTAGGATTGATATTTATATTTCATAATAAAAAAAAAGATAATCCAATTATTTTATCTTATTTTACATTATTTTAATTTTAGGATAAATCTCAAATTTAATTTTTTTAGATAATTAAAATATTTCAAAATTTCAAAGTTTTCCAAAAGAAAAATTTTATTCTCAATTTTAAAATTAAAATTTAGGTTCAAAATCAAAGTCAAAGTCAAATTAACGTTTAATATATGTCCTTTTTATCTCAAATTTAAATCAGTGTCATAAATCCAACATTCTCTCAAGATTGAGGACCTCGTTTTATCTCAAATTAAAATTGTTATTTCAAATTCTTGTGCATCCTCAAGACAAATTAAGGAGCAGTAGAAACCTGAGAAATACCTAATATCGATTTCAGTTTAGAAGAGTAGGCCGAGAAATCGAACTTGGTGTCGGTGAATGCATCAATCCATATCGTCACCACAAGAACCGGCCACTTACGTGACTAGCCGACCATGAAAATTCGACTTGATTGACAAAGATAGTAATTCGCAACTGATCTCAGCGATGGTGGAGGTGACAGAATCCTCTTTTTTTTTTTTTCGGCTTCACCTCCCAACATTTGGGTTAGGAAATATTTGGGCTTATAATCAATGTGGCCTCATTTATTTATATTATATCCATTAGTTTTCAACTACTCGCATAATGGTCCTTCATTCGCTTTTTTAAGTTTTTATAATTTCTATAAAGTATTCTTAAACTTTTTTTTTAGGTGTCATTTTCAAATTTAACAAAAATCAATCAAAATATTTATAGAGCACGGAGTACGCACACATTTATTGTTTGTAAAAATGATAAAACAAAATCCAACTCACATATACAAAAGATAAAATGTCACGAATGCCCTCATAAGTTACTGATAAGCCTAATATCTCTTAATGCAAACTATACTTCTAATTATATTTTATAATGTTTGGTGGTTTCTATTAAGTAATAGGAAGGGTTAACTTTGGTTTTGTGTAAGATTTAGACTTTGAAAAGGTTGACAACGAAAATGTATAATAAAAGTAAAAGTAATTGTCATTGTCCACATTAAATAATACTAAATAAATCTAAAATCTTTTTATTTAAAATATAAAACGATTCATCTTCATCTTTAATCACATTGGCACCACAAAGAGATAGGTCAAAATTCCATAATTTCTAGTGTTTTTTCCTCATAATTATTTTTACATTTTGTTCATGGGAAATGAAAACTATATCTTCTATTACAATATATAGCAAAATATCTTTATTTTATAAAAAAATTACTTGAAACTCCATTATTTACAAATTGTATACGTTTATAGATTCAAACAATTTGTCCCTTCACAGTTTCATATTTAATTTTAAGAAAGGGAAGGGAAAGACAAACGAATTAAAAATAAATATTTAAAAATAATTAACATAGAAAGAGAGAAATGGTCGTGAATACAAAAAAAAAAAAAAAAAAAAAAAACTTGAAAGTATTCTGTAACAAAAAAAAAACTTAAATGCAATATACCAAGTTTGATAGATATTTTAGAAATTATTAGAAATAGAAAAATTGATAAAATATTTAGTTAATTATAGTTTTTTTTAATAAATTTTTCTATATTTATAAATAGTTTCAAACTTTTTATTATATTAGAGAATTACTGCACGAAAATGCATTCTATATAAAGTTAAATGCAATTAAAATTTTCTTTGACATCACCTAAATTCAAGCATTATTTGATAATAGGTAATGTTATTGATGCTCAATAAAGTTTAATTTTTGAAACTATCATTGTAGAGTTAATTTATATCAAACTAATCTTATTTGGAGAAATTAACCAGATTAAAAATCAATTATTTAAAAGAATACGAAAAATTTGAAGGAAAAAAAATATTTAATCTAAAATTAAATAACAAGTGAGCCACTTCAACTTTATATTAAAAGTTTATACTTACTTGAAAACAAAGAATCTATATTAGCTCAAAAGATTAATGGATTGATATTATAATATTGGTCTAATTATGCTGTTTTGGAACTTTTCACATAAATCACATACAACCCACATGGGCTCATGTGTTAATCAGATACAACCCACATGGGCTCATGTGTTTGATATATCATGAAACCATTCAAAAATAAATTTCACAAAAACATATATTAAAACTTTTTTTGTTTATATTTTAGAATATGTTACATTTTAGTTTATAAACTTTCAATAAATTTTAAATCTAATTTTTACTGTATGATGTTAATTTACATATGAAAATTATTTGATTACAACTTCACTAAATTTAAGATTTATTAAAGGATAAGAACTAAAATAAAATATTAGAAAGCATAAGGATTGAAAAAGAGGCTGCAAAAATTCTTAAGAATAATAAGAAGTAGATATTTGATTTTTCTTGAAATATAAATAAGAGAGTTTGTTTTTGTTGTATGTTAGAAGCTAAATTGTTTTTTTCTTGATAAAGTTAAGGCCTCAATTTTCGTTTTTTTTTATTAAGAATCAAACTATAATTTGAATGGGAAAAGACAATAGTCACAAAAATTGACCAAAATTTTTCTTTTAAAAATGCAGTTGATAAAGTAATAATAAATAAATATGAACAGAAAAAAAAAGATCAAAAGAAGTTTTTATAATTCCCAAAAACTTGTTTTCTCGAAGAAAGGAATAAAAAAATGCTTGTATTTCATGCGTCATTCTTGAATTAAATAATAATAATAAATTAAAATAAATTCATATTGTTTATGGCCAATCAACCAACGGAATTCTGATTGTTTTATGAGAAACAAACAAAAAAGAAAGAAAAGGAGTTGAGGATTTAACGAATTGGGAGAAAGAAAGACAAGAAGAAAGATTACCAGGAAATAGGGTAAGGAGATGAAATCAGCGATTAGGAGCCATTGGAAGCCATAGCCGATGAATCCTAAAAAAGCAGCAATGAACATAACCACCGGCAACGGAAGATGAAGCAAAGCTAATCCAGAGGACCAACCAAAAACTTTGCCGAGATCGGAGGCGGTGGCTAGATAATTAAGCTGAACTTGAGAAATGCCTAATACTAATTTCAGTTTGGAAGAGTAGGCCGAAAAATCGAAGTTGGTGCCAGTGAATGCCTGAATCCATATCGTCGCCACAAGAACCAGCCACTTACGCGATTGGCCAACCATGAAAATTCGGTTTGATCGACAGAGATAGTAATTCGCAACCAATCTCGACGGTGGTGGAGGTGACAAAATCCTCTTTTTTTTCGACTTCACCTTTCGACGTTTGGGTTAGGAAATATTTGAGCTTATAATCGACGTGTATCACGATGCGACCTCATTTATTTATATTATATATCCATTAGTTTTCAACTATTCACATAATGGCCATTCATTTCCTTTTTGTAAGATTCATATCTTAATTTTAATTCGCGATGATGTGACGGGGTTAGTTAATGGTATTGGTTAGTTCCTTCTCTGATTCTCTTAGCTTTTATTACTATTTTTAAAAAAAACAAAACAAATGCCCTTTTCAAACAAAAATAAATAAATAAAAGTCTTAGGTACAAAATGAATTATCTTTTATTTATGTATACAGTTCACAAATTGCATCAAGGTGGGGTCATCATATTCACTCTCTTTCCCAATCAATTCATACCAAATTCCAAAACTTACATCATTATTTCACACTTTATATTTTTTCATTTCTCAACCATTTTTGAAAATATCTTAAACTTTTAAATACTTAATTTGTTATTAAACTTTAGAGAGACAAACAAAAAAAAAGAAAAATTGTTCTTACCACTCATTTAACTCTGCATCAAAATTAATAGAAATTTATTTAAAGCATATCGACCATAGTTAGAGAATTATTGAAAATCTATAAATTTAATTTTTAAAAGTTTATGGTTCATTTAGATGCATAAATATAAAAATTCTTTTTAGTATAATTGAAGATTAGAGGATTTAAACCACTAACCATTTGATCAATAACATACTAATATTTGGTTGATCCACTTCACTAAACCATAAACATCAAAGTTCAATTAACAAACTTGTAATCTATTAGAAAAATGATATTATTACTATTTCGATGGTTCTCCACGTCAATAATAAAAGAACTAAACACCTTGAAAAATCTACTAGAATTTAATAATAGAAAATTTTGAAGAAGGAAGATTTTCAACTCTATTGTCCCTCTAATTTAAATGCAAGATGTCTTTTAAATTAGGTCATAATTTTTGTTTTCTCTTCAAGATTTGAAGCCATTCAGGTTGATTTCACAAGGTGTTTTGTATTAATTGTTATATTTTATAATGTTTGGTGGGTTCTTTTCAGTAATAGTAAGGGTTAATTTTGGTTATGTTTAGTTATTTTTGTGTAAGATTTAGACTTTGAAAAGGTTGACAACGAAAATATATAATAAAAGTATAAGGTTATTGTCATTGTCATTGTCCACATTAAATAATATTAAATAAATCTAAAATCTTTTTATTTAAAAAAAATAAAACGATTCATCTTCATCTTTAATCACATTGGCACCACAAAGAGATAGGCCAAAATTCCATAATTTCTAGTGTTTTTCCCTCATAATTATTTTTACATTTTGTTCCTGGGAAATGAAAACTATATCTATCACAATATATAGCAAAATATCTTTATTTAAAGAAATGTTATTGAAAATTCCATTATTTACAAATTGTGGACGTATATAGATTCAAACAATTTGTCCCTTCCACACTTTCATATTCAATTTTAAGAAAGGAAAGGAAAATACAAACGAACTAAAAATAAATATTTAAAAATAATTAACGTAGGAACAGAGAAATGGTCGTGAATACAAACAAAAATTGAAAGTATTTTAAAACTTAGATGTAGTATACATAATTTGATACAATTTATAGAAATCGTAAAAAATAGAAAAATTGATAAAATATTTAGTTAATTATCGATTTTTTAACGAGTTTTTCTATATTTATAAATAGTTTTAAACTTTTATTATATTGGAAAATCACTGCACGAAAATACATTCTATTTTAAGTTAAATGCAATTAAAATTTTCTTTGACATCACCTAAATTCAAGCATTATTTGAAAACAGAAAATGTTGATTGAGGCTCAATAAAGTTTAATTTTCGAAACTATCACTATAGAGTTAATTTATATCAAAATAATCTTGTTTGGAGAAATTAACAAGATTAGAAATTAATTATTTAAAAGAACACGGAAATTTTCAAGAAAAAAAGAATATTTAATCTAAAATTAAATAAGAAGTGACCCACTTGAATTTTATATTAAAAGTTTGTACTTATTTGATAACAAAGAATATATATTAGCTCAAAAGATTAATTGATAGTTATCATAATATTGGTTTAATTATGCTGTTTTGGAACTTTTGACATAAATCACATAGAACCCACATGGGCTCATGTGTTTGATGTAGCCAAACGAATATCCATATCATAAAACCATTCAAAAAACAAAAAAATCACAAAAACAGATTATTTCTTTTTGCTATATTTTAGAATATGTTTCATTTTATTTTATAAAAACTTTTAATAAATTTTAAATTGAGTCTCCACTACTAATTTAAAAATAAAATTTTCCTTACTATCTTCGCTCTAAATTTTAAAAATATATTTATATATTATATTAATTTTCATAAAAATTATTAAAATTATCCTCTACTAAATTTAAGATTAAGTAAATATATAAGAACTAAATTTAAGATTTACGCAAAATATAAAAATTAAAATAAAATATTAGAAAACATAGGATTGAAATTGAATAAATTTTAAAAGTATGCAACTTAATATTATTTTAACCAAATAATAATAGTTTATATTTTATTCTAAATTAGATTAAAAAGAGGCTACAAAAATTCTTAAGAATAATAAGTAGATATTTGATTTTTCTTGAAATATAAATAAGGAGTTTGTTTTTGTTGTATATTAGAAGCAAAATTGTTTTTTCTTGATAAAATTAAGGCCTCAATTTTGGTTTTTTATTAAGATTCAAACTCTAATTTGAATGGGAAAAAACAATATAAAAATGTTTTGAACACTATATAAAAATTTCTACTCATAAGAATTTGACTTTTTTTTTTCTAAAAAAAAGGCAGTTGATAAAGTAATAAATAAATTTGAACAGGATAAAAAAAAAAATCAAAGAAGTTGTAGAATTTGCTAAGAACGAGAAAGTTTTTATAATCCCCAAAAACTTATTTTTTCGAAGAAATCGTTCTATCGCCAATCAATGAAAGGAATTTCGATTGTTTTATGATAAACAAAGAGAATATAGAAAGAAAAGCAATTGAAGATTTAACGAATCGAAAGAAAGAAAGACAAGAAGGGAGATTACCAGGAAATAGGGTAAGGAGATGAAACCAGTGATTAGAAGCCATTGGAATTCGTAGCCGATGAATCCTAAAAAAGCAGCGATGAAAAGAACCATCGACAACGGGAGATGAAGCAAAGCTAATCCAGAGGACCAGCCAAAGACTTTGCCGAGATCGGAGGCGGTGGCGAGATAATTAAGATGAACCTGAGAAATGCCTAATACCGATTTCAGTTTGGAAGAGTAGGCTGAGAAATTGAAGTTGGTGCCGGTGAATGTCTGAATTCATATCGTCATCACAAGAACCAGCCACTTACGCGACTGGCTGACCATGAAAATTCGGCTTGATTGACAAAGATATGTAATTCGCAACCGATCTTGGCGGTGGCGGAGGTGACGAAATCCTCTTTATTTTTCCGGCTTCACCTCCTAATGTTTGGGTTAGGAAGTATGTGGGCTTATAATCGACGTGTATCACGATGCGGCCTCGTTTATTTATATTATATATCCATTAGTTTTCAACTACTTGCATAATGGTCATTCATTTCCTTTTCATTCATGACTTTTATAAAATATTCTTAAACTTTCTCTTTTAGGTGTCGTTTTCAAATTTAACAAAAAAAATAAATCAAAATATTTATAGAGTCCGGAGTAAACACACACATTTACTGTTTGCAAAAATGATAAATCAAAGTCCACCTTACATATACAAGAGATAAAATGTGCCCTCATTACTAACTAATACACCTAATATCCCTCGATGCAACTGATACTCCTTGATACATTTGATACTTTTTGATAACTTTTAGACCTTATAAACCACACTTTGATATATTCAATATCCTTTTGATACACTTAATCCTCATTCTTATACTTACGCTTGATACATGTGATACATTTGATACACATGATGTACTATAGATCGACTTAGTATTCTTCACTGATACACTTGATTGATTAAATACACTTGATATGCTTGAAGTCCTACTTATACATTTGATACACTATTAATATACACACTACAAGGAATCGGGCCATTTCCGACATTAAAATGGGCATTGGCGAAACTTACGTCGAAAATGTCCCACCATTTTCGACACCACTAGGTAAGCATCGGTAGAGATGTCCATTCCTGACATCTACGTTTAAACGTCAGCAATGGTCAACTAACCCATGACGTTAATGTTCATGGCGTCGGAGAAAGAGATATTATTATTTTATTTTTAAATTTTTTCTAACGCCATGCTAACACCTGTCGAGATGGTGTCAACCATTCCCAATGCCATAAGTGAACATCATAAATGGAGACACATTTTCTGACGTTTTACTTTACGGCGTCGGAAGATCCCCTATATATTTGAGTTATATGTTCACAGAACACAAAACTCAAATCGAAGGAAAAAGAAGAAGAGGTCGAGAGGTAGAGAGAGAGAGACCCTTGCTGTCGTCGTTGTTAGTGTCAATGTGTTGTCATCATAGCCACCACTCCCTCCGTTTTTGTCTCTATCACAACCTCTTGGTTTGAGGTAATTCAAAGTTTAAAATCCTAAATATAAATCCTTTTGAATTTGTTCTTGATTTCCTTTTCTATCATTGAGGTTCTTTTATTCTAACTCTTTCAATATTTCTTCTTGATTTTTGTTTTTGTTATATTCAAAAGTTTGGAATGTGTTGTAATCGATCTTTATGTTCTTGACAACAATGGTAAGTTTAGAAGGTAAAGTATGATTTTAT
Source organism: Cucumis sativus (assembly GCF_000004075.3). Classification (NCBI taxonomy): domain Eukaryota; kingdom Viridiplantae; phylum Streptophyta; class Magnoliopsida; order Cucurbitales; family Cucurbitaceae; genus Cucumis; species Cucumis sativus. The sequence continues at coordinate 4,742,672 of NC_026658.2, forward strand.
TCTTCTTGTTGTTTACTTACTGCTTAGTGTGTTTTCATGGTTTAAATTTGTTTGAATTTTTTGCATATGTTCTTTTGCACATAGTCGCCGCAAAAGAGGAGCAAGTTGAAGAAGATGATGAAATTGATGGTTACCCAAGCAAGGAAGATGATGATGATGGGAAGGTATTTTTATTTTTTAAAAAATAGAGGATATACCAACGCTATATCCCATCTGTCGGTATATTCTCTCTTAATTGGTTTTTCCTGACTTCGATCCCGACGCGAATTTACTCATCGAAAAATCATTTTCCGACGTTTTTCTATTTCTCCCGACACTTTTGTGCATCGTGAGATCTTCATTTTCTTGTAGTGACAGTAGTAAACTTGATTGAGATACATGATAATGATTCACTTTACTAATATGTTGATATACTTTAATAACATATTGTTGATATACTTTCTAAAGATGCACTGAGTTACATAATTCATATACTTAATAATATTGTAATAAACTATATAAATTTTGAAAAAATAAAAATCATGTATAAAGTGTATTAACTAACTAATACATATAGTATAATTACATCACAACACTATACAAAGTAAAACCAAAACAAAACCAACGTAAAAAATTAAAATATAAATAATTTAAAATTAGATTTAATTCAAAATATACAACGAATAAAGTATAGAAAAATCACAAACGAAGTTAAATTACTCTAATCAACAAATATTAAATTTAATATTAAAAATAGTGTGTCATTCATACTCAAATATCAAGATTATGATAGGAAGAACACATTGTTTTCTCACTATAAGAAAGAACAAGGGTCTTGAAAAGGCCTTAGAAAGGGGAGAAGTAATACCTATGTTAATAACGAAGAAACAAATTGTTTTTTCCATACCAAAATAATAATTACGACCTTAAAAAGTGAACAAAGAAATAAGGGATGGTTAAGGCATTAAAAAGGAGAAAATAAATATATGTTATGAATGATAGTTTGAGAATAGTAACAAATTTAAGATAAAAGAGTATTTCAAAAAATGTAATTTTTGTCATATTTACAAAATTCTATAACAATGTGCTATATTTGGTGTAACATATTCTCATTATATCAAAATTCTAATATTTTCCTTTGTTTTTTAATATATTTAACAATTTTATCATCTCCAATATTTTTCCAAAAATGCTCTTTTAAAAACAAATTTGGAATATATAAACAAGTTGTTTTGAATAAAAACTAGTAAGGTTAATTAGCTCTTCTTGTCTCTTATAGAATACGTCTCTTTAATTTCTCTCTTCACTTATCTATTGATGGAAAGATCCTTCGTTCTCCTTTTTACAATTTCTTCTTTATTTAGATATCACTTTTTTTAAAACTTTTTCTCTCTTTTTTGTTGTAATATTTTAACTTTACTTTCATTAAAAAACAATAATAATAACTTTTTTAGTTCCAAAGTTTTAATCAATATGTGTGGTTTGTGGTTGAGTTTTAAAAATAGGTATAAAAGATGTCATAGATATTTTTTTTTTGTTTGATTTTAAAAGAATATTATATGGTATTTAAAAATTTTAAAAAAATAGTTTTTGTAAAATATATGATTTAACAAAATTATACTTAGTTATTTAATATAAAAATATTAAGTTTCATATCGTAAAAACTGATAATGAATTTAGAGATTAATAAAGTACTATTTTAAAATTTATGAATTAAACTCACACATTCTTTTAAGTTTAAAAAAGTAATTTTGCATGAAAAATATATTATAATAAAGAAGTCAACATAACTTTAAGAATATAGCCAATAAGTTTTAACTTTTTTACTATCGAAAAGAGAAAAATTGATAAGAATATGGAATTATATCACAAGACGAAAATCTAAAGGCTTTGTTTACTTTCAAAAATCAAAATTATTTCATGCATTGCCAACTAATTTGGCAATATAATTTATAATTATCACAGTAATACTAATAACCTAAAAAAATTGTTATTTTTACTCTAATTATTTTATTAACATTAACGAGTAAAAAATAACTAAAATAAAACTACATCAACTATCAAATATTGATACCTAATGATAGATTCTATTATAATAATTTATTTGATACAAATAATAATTACTACCAAAAAAACATAAATTAAAAAAAAAAAAGAAAAAGAGCAACAAAAATATGTATTTTATGATACTTAATAATGAAGAAATTTTATTTGGAAAAAAAGGTGGAACTTAAATTTAAATATGAATTTATTAAGATGAAGGAGTAACGCTAAACTTTCAATTTCATAAAATTGTGCCTTGAAATAAATTTGATTAAGGGTTGGATTTTAATATTGAATCTTTAAAAATATTACAAGTTTTACTCTCTAATAATTTCTTGCTCCAAATATATCACTAAGAATAAACTTTTCTTATCTCTTATGCACTACTTGTTTTATAAAACATAAATGTACGGTATGAAAGTATAATAACTTGAAAGAATAGCACCATGCTCGTATATATTTATTGGAGTGAAATTTATAGATTTTGTCTAAGTTATTTTCAATTGTTAGTTTATGTATTATATGCACAGATTTATCCAAATATGAATAAAGGTAAATTAGAGCTTAAAGAATCTACGAGGCGGTCCATGCACATCTAAAAGAATATATGAATTGATATTGACTTTTTTTTTTTTTTTTTTTGGTTCTATAAAATCTCGTTGTGAGTTTTAAAAATAATAATAAGAAAAAATGTTGTGAATTTCATCCATGGATGAAAAAAAAATGAAATAATTAATGAAAAGATGCAGGGTCCGGCATATAAAGAATAAAAACAATTTTCTTTGCAAAGATATTTCAATCGACATAAATTCGGTATTTTTTTGTCCAAAATGTTAGAGTTTCTAATCCTACACCCCATGTATGGTTGAATTCAACCATTAAAATATAATCCAAAGTGACTGTATATAACAAAATAAAGTTTACCAATTTCAATATCCAATCAACATTGGATTAAAATGACGTTTTGGTACAAATATTTCAAGCTTTATCTCATTTTATTTCTTATACTTTCCAATGTATAAATTTTGTTTTGTTTTATTTATTTGTTTTTTTATAATGTGTAGATTAGGAAAATGGAACTTTGACAGATAGAATTGTAAATTTTAAAATCTTGAAAAGTACAGAGATTAAATTTATAATTAAAAAAAAAGTTATCAACCAAATAAGTTTAAGCTCTATTCCACAATATGCTTCTTCAAACTTTGTATGAGATCTCATCAATACAATAAGCTTAAGCTCCCTCTAAAAGTAAAATTCTCACATTCACTATCTTTAGACTCTCCTAAATACAATATCAATATCGAACTTCTTCCGAGTTCTATCATGATTACCAAACCAACAGTCTCAACGATAAGCACAAAGATTTTCACTATATCAATACATAAAGGTTGAGACTTAGATAACCTCTAAGCTTAAAACGTTCAACACAACACATTCTTCTAATGAAGAACTAATCCTGAAATAACGAGAACATCATACAAAGGCTTCCTTTAAAAAGATATTTTAAGGATAATAAATATTAACTGAATATATGATGAAAGAAATAATATCCACAAAATATGCAAATCATGTAAAGAAAAATTAGCCTCAATTGACATATTGTCCACTATATTACTCAAATTTTAGCGTTAATAAATTCAACCTTAAAAAGGTAAACTTAATAATGTTTCAAGAAACATTATTAAGCAATTTATTTTTTAAATAAAGAGAGATGAATTCGTGTATGGATACACAATTCATATTTTATAGATTTGTCATTATTTGTATTTCAACTTTAAATAAATAAATATGTATAAAAAAAAATACGTTATTGATTTTTTTATTTTAATTTTCACAACCATTTGTAATTTTTTAAACTATATTGATGTTGAAATTTCCACTAATTATGAATGAGTCAATCTACCTTTTAAGAGTTGATGAATAAATTAATGTCACCCAAAAAGGACTTGGACTTCTGCTTTACTATAAATTATTTATTATTGAATTTTAAATTAATATTTATGACAAAAAGTGATTCTCCCTCTTTGTATTGGCATGATCTTCATCTTAATATATTAGTCGGAGGTACAATTTTCATCATATAATTGTTAGTATTAAAATAGTTATAATTTATATGTACATCGCTCTCGTTTGTGGCTTTTTTTTTTTTTTTCTTTTGTATAACATATGAGGTAGGATATCAAACTTCTTAGATATATCATTTCAGTTGATCATATACTCATTTTGACTATATTGTTGTTTTCTCTAATATATATAACAAAATAAAAAGGACTATCATTGTAATGTGTGGTAAGTATTTCTTTTTTCATAATTGCAGTAGGAGGCAGAGAGGTGAATTCCTTTAATGCTCCAATTGTAGGACATAAATGAATCGATATTACAATCGAATAAAAAATGTTTTGAGTACATGAAAGTAAGGTTAAGAAACACTTAAGAGAGTTGAAAATTACTATCTAAAACAACAAGTTGCACCTTTATTTTTTGTGATTCAAATATAGGAACTTCAAATTTAAACGTACTTAGTTTGAGCAATTTTGGGGTGGCCTTTTGAGAATTTTTCTAGTAGTATATAGGTGGAAACAAATCATGTGAAAAAAAACTATTATTCATATGAGTGAAGACAAAACAAGCATTCTAAAACAACTCATTTAACTTGCCACTTTAATAAGCGTTTAAGGGGTCATTAGTTGTTCAATTCAAATTCCAAATTTCATGGTTGAAAAGTTACAATACTAATCATTTGCCTATTCAATTGGAGAAAATTTTAAAATCTCATTTGGTTAGTACGAATTCAACATTTCTTTTTTCGAAAAATTTGAGTTCATAACTAAATTTCAAAAATTAAAAATAAAATTTGAAACTTTGGTTTACATTTTATAACCACTCTTTAAACTGTTAACAGCAAAATAAAGAACTTTGTAAGAAAAGTAGTGTGTTTTATATCTTGAGAAAACTTAATTTTCAAAAGCAAATGATAATTAAAGGAAGCTTAAATAAAGTACCAATATTCTTTTCATTTGAAAATTTTCACATTAAAATTATGATAATATTTCAAGAAATTGATGACTATAATATTCTGCTGTAATTTTATACAAATTTTCAAAAAGTAAAATAGATATTATTTTGAAAAAAAAATATTTAAAAGACAAAATTGACAATTGAAAAACTCAAAAATTGGTGTGAAACCAAAATAGTCTTCTATTTTTGTATGAATATTTTGTCTCTCAGTGTGAAAGCTTTATTTAATGGAAAAATGCACAAATAGTTGACTAATTAAGGTAGTTTTAGCTATCTAACAAATAATTAAAGAATAACAGTAATTGTAGCCAAACTAACGATGAAAATATAACAAAACTAAAGACAGTTTACATAAAAAAACTTAGAAACTTAGAAACTTCGTAAGAAAATTATATTGTAATTTTTATGTTAATAGATTTTGTATTTGGTATATAGTTTCAATTTTTTTTTGCTAGGTTTGAAAATACTTCTAAATTTTCTTGTAAATTCTTATACTCGTGAAATTCATTTATATGTCATCAATTTTTTGAAACATTTATAAAAATATTAGTTCATCACGCGGCATAACCTTAATTTTCACAAACTTTAATCTCTATTTTAGTCATTGATAAAGTGTTAAATAAGTATGGTTCAACTCGTATGAAACTTATTTTTGTTACTACAACTTCAAAGTTAGAGGTTCAATTTTCCACTCTAATATCGTCAAAATAAATTGTACTGATAAGGAACAAATCTTCTCTCGCTAAACTGAAAAATGAAATTTAAAAAGTTGAAAATTTAAATTGGAAACAACTCTACATAAAATACAGAATAAGATAGGACTATGTATTTGTCGACCCAATTCAACTTTCTAAGTTTTTTTTTTTTTCCATAAACGTCAAATTAAATGGTTGTTGTAAGGTTGAAAATTGGTCCCTCAAAATATTTGAAAATCAAATCTTGTTTGGGCTATTTATAATTAAATACAAAACCACAATTAAGTTCAATCATCTTTCTATTTTTATCTTGTTGTTTATTTTTTTTGTTTAGTTTCTTTGATAATAAACATCTTAGTAATACCTATTTTATCTTTTTTGTTTTATGTTTTAACTGGATTATCATTCCGTTAAAATAATTGTGATGCGAAAAATCTTTTAATCAATTTTTTATAAAAAAAAAAAGAAAAAGACAGATTGTTGATAACTACTTTAATTCTTTAAGATTGAGAGTTTTAAAAAAATAATTGAAAGTGGGCATAGGGTAAAAATATTTCACAAAACTCTTGAACCAAATGAAATAAAAACTGAACTCAAACTCAAACATCATATTGAAAACTATTAATTTCATTTTATAAGTGAAAACTATTAAAATCAAAGCTTTGAAAACAAAGTTGAAACATTTTGGGATTTTAGCACCCAAGTCAAAATAAAGACCACACTCAAAAGTACTCGAGAGTAATATGGACTACAAATTTATTTTTCTGTCTGCTTCCATAGATTAAGTAAAATAGCATGGAAAATAGTGGTATTTTACTCTCTTCTTTCAGCACCCACGTATCCTACACCTCTTAAGTCATTTAAAAAACTCAGACTAGTCAAGCTCAATAGGGTCTTCTATCCTCACTCTACCAAGCCCATTTCCTTGGCTATATTATAAGTGTTATCTCACCTTTTAACTGTGTTCGAGACTCTTGCATTTATGAAAGCTAAGGTCACCATAATTCTAGTAATAATAATATAGAAAAATAAAATAAAATTGGTACGTCCTAAGATATATTGCACTATTTGACAACGCCCATAGTATAGCGAAAAGAAAAAACTATAACTTATGATGGCGTAATATCTGTAATCCCTTTCGTGTTGAGTCTCAAAAAGAGGGGAAAATATCATTCCTTTCATTAAGGATTTCAAAATCATCAATTCACCACTTGAGTATTAATAGTCCTAACAACGACAATTCATGGTTTCATTAATGGGCCAAAGAACCACTAGGCCCAAATCTACACTTTAGTTCATCTGTAAAGCCCACAAAGCCTAAGCCCATACTATAGCTCCTCAGGGAAAGCCAACCCATTAGGTTCATGTACATATACAGTTAATGAAGTATGGGAAGAGGAATTTTGAAGGTTCATTTTCGCAAACCATCTCCAAGGAATGGGGGGGCAGTATCAAGGAGTAAAAGGACAAATTCTTCCCATTCTTCAGAATCTTCATTGGGATGGATGAAACGGATAGCCTCTTTTTTCACCTATAAATAAAAACCAACCAAATCCCATTGTTCATCACAATCCACTTACCTTATTGGAAGAAGGTATGGCCACAGCATTTGTAAGAGGGGCTCACACAATGAACTCCATGTTCTTCAAGTAAGAGCCTTCTTCAACTCACCCATCAACTAATTCTTTTCTTTTGTTTATGATTCTGTTTTTCTACAAGAAAGCAGTTTTTAAGAACATCAGAATAAGATTTGAAATATTTACTTCTATCTTCACCATTATCTTGACATTGATCTATGATCAGAAGGCTGCAGACCAAAACAAAGGACAGTCTTGGAACCAAAGTCAAATTAGGTTTCATTCAGAATACCGTCGTTAGCTGGGTTCAATTAGTACATTGTTTAAAATTGTATTAACGTGAGATGTAAAACACAACACATGGAATAACAAGACAGAGTATTACCTTGTTTTTCTGATTCTGATTCGGTTACATTCTTTGGCAGACCGATTGGGCGAAAGGGCTTCCACAGGAAAAGCTCTTCACCAGATATGATGAGGGAGAGAGTTGAAACAGAAAGCAAGGAACTGAAGAGCAACCAGAGCCATGTGGGGGGTGAAGTGACTCCTTGGGTGCTCGATGGGCGAACTGGAATTTATTACCCTAAAGGCCACGAGAAGGTCCTTAACAGCATTCCCGATGGCGGTGGGGCTGCAGTTAACACCCAGGTCAACTGGTTTAACGATGAAAACATCTAAAAGGGTGTTTAACATTGGCCTGTTGCTCCATCCAGATTACCTTATTGCGTCTGAATTCACAAAAAGCAAACAGAGCCAAGCGTTGTTGTTAAACTGATGACGTCACCAATATCCGTTTCAAAGCAATTGTATCAATTAAACTCAATAAGTCCAATTTAGAGGTAAATATTAAGATTCACAAATCAACAAGCACAAAAATATTACGAATAATTTGTGGTTGTGTTTATTATATAATTAACTAGAATCAACTACACTTACAAGCTTGCTGACGATATCTACAAACAAGAACCGTGTTGCTCTGAGACAAGCTGTTTTAAGAAAATTAAGGAATAGATATATTGACACTATAATCAACAAATGGGTTTTATACCATACATTTCCAGTGACTAAATATGGATAGAGATTGTTAACGCCAGTGACAGAATGAATGAAGAGCAGGCTTACTCGAATTCCATGTGGCTGAAATTGATTTCTAAACTGGGTAGATTGGAATACCACAGCAAAATCAAAGAAAACATGAGTCAATCATGTCAATTTCCAGACGGAGAAGTTTTTATTGAACCATTAAACTCTCTCTAGATTTTTTTTCTCCACATAAGAGGATATTGATAGAACACTAAGGCAATGGAACTCTTATTGATAATTAAACCAAATTGAATACAATATCAAAGAAGAATCTCTCGTTACCTTCTCTCTCAAAGGTGCATAGATTCCTGACTAAAATCTCAAAACCTAACTACCCTTCCCCTCCAATAATTCAAACATATTTATAAAACATATCCTAACTAATTACCCTAACAAACTCACACGTGCCTACACTAATACTCACACGTGCCTACACTAATACTCACACGTGCCTACCCTAATTCTTCTTCCCTCGTCTAGTATATTGGTGGATGATAGGGGGTCTATCAGATATCATACATGGATTACTTTTGGTATAATTTGATTTCCTTAAAAATTAATATTTCAATTCATTAATATTATATATCATAATACTTAAATATAATTTAGATAAATGTGTTTCATAAGCATTTGTTTTCACAGAATACCGATTAGGTTCAAGTTGTGTGATATTGAACTCCTCTATCTAACAAGTGCTGATTTTTTCCTAACTGCTTATGATTTAATCAAATGCAAAAGATATTAACATTGGTTTATTTCCTATAAATTGATAATGCATGTGATTTCCACACTTCCAAGATTATCCCATTCCTCTTCGTCTATTTTGTCCCCGTTATCTTTTAATCTTGTTCGTAATTTATTCTGTTACCATTTTCCAAAACAAAATACACACATGCAAAGCACGCTGACCGGAAAAAAGGGGAAGAACCAAAAAGGGGCAGGAAGAGAGGTAGACACATATATTGCAATAAATAAATAAATAAAAACCCCAATGGAAAAAAAATCTGGGTAACATGGGCAATAAAGAAGACTGGAAAGAAGATTAGATGGGTTGGGTACGTAATATTCTGAAGAATTTTGAAATGAACAAGCAGAAAAAACAAGTAACATTTCAAACGGCAAAATAGATCAGATATGCATCAAACAAAAACTTCTATATAATTAAGCAGACCATGCTTGCTATACACACATGTAATGTGTTTTAGTTCAACAGCATCTGTAGGAGGATTTGAATCTTTGAGCCTTTAAGTCAAGGGTATATACTTCAACCAGTTGAGTTGCATTCAAGTTGGTAGGTTCATAGGTTGCTAAATGACTAAATGGTGAACAAAACATCTTATATATAGATTTTGAGGCCAGTTTGATAATTTTCCAATTAAGTCGATTCTGTTCTTTTAACTTTCAAATTGATTACTTGGGTCCAAAACTTAACAAAATAATTGATAATTGTTTTGTCTTTAGTATCATACTGCCATCACTTATTTGACAAACGGATAACATCACTTTAAATATGCCTAATATCAAATTGACGCAAGCATACGTTGAGCAATTATCTGAGTTATATTCCAATGATTACTCACCTCAAAGAGTTAATATACATATTCAAAGTTCGCCATTCCTTTGCTCAATATTTAACTGCACAGTAATGACAAGTACCAAAATGAGTATTTTCTCAAGTCTAGTGACTTAAATGGGTCTTAAATAAATAAAATAGTATCATCTAACAAGTTATCTTTTGAACTCAAAGTACAATCAATCTGTACAACAAAAACCAATATAAGCATCAACTGGTCAAGATCTAAAGATCTAAAGATCAAAAGTTTGAATCCCCACCCTATATATTATTCAACTTTAGAAATAAATAAATAAACCTATACAACCAAGTCTGTTAATTAAGGGCATTCATTATATATTTTTCCTTTAAGCCAGATTTCTTTTCTATAACAAAAATAAAAGTATTTAACGGAATTATATTACTTTTCAGCACTTCAACTTAAACAGTTTTTTAAAATGGAACTCAAATAGTTAAATGTGCAATTTGCAAACTCCTAATAACAATAATTTCAACAAAACATGAACAAGAAGAGAAGAAGAAGAAAGAACTTAGATGTGCAGTTCAGAGACCTCGGGCCTAAAGCTCCAAATGCTTAGTGGTCAGTGATGTGTACGGTAATGACCCAACACCGCAGTTACAGAAAAAAATGCATATAGTGCTTTACAGCATTTTCAGTTATAGAAGAAACACAATAACAGAAGAGCATATTGTTGTCATTTCTGAGTACAAGATTGATGACAAGATGGAGTAGACGGACTTACCCATCCATGGAAGTGAAAGTGCTTTCTATGCTCCAATTCCAATATGCCAGTAAACAACTCACAAATACAACATTGCACCCTGAGAACGGCTACATGCAGATCCAAGCCTGCAAAATCTGCATCAACACTATACATTCTCATTGTAAGTAATGAAAAAACCTTAACTGTCCCAGCTTTCCATCCCAAATATATTACACTAAAAATGACATACCCAACCTAATATGTTTGTCAGCTTTCATCCTTGGCTTTGAGTCGGAGAACCAATGTCATTCTAATTATCAAATCAATTGCCATCTTTCTTCTCTGAGGATCTTTGATAGAACATCCTACGTTCAAATTCTCATCATTTTATATCAATAAGAGCTAAGCACTTCTGCTTCCCTGATCTGTTAAAGAATAATAACAAGTTTTCAAAATATATGCTTAACTTGTAGTAAGACCACATACAAACTAATGATACTATACACAAAGCGAAAATGGAATACACTATAAAGAAAAGGCCTACCAACCTCCAGAGACTAAGGACGACTCTTCCTTTTTGGCTCTTTCATTTGAAGTCTGGAACAAGAGAAGGAGAATAGCCTCAATGCACAAAGAAACAATATTGACGGATCTGGTCGCTGATGAAAAGTTCAAGGATAAAACAAAAGTAATTTTCAGTTTAATTGAACATGAAACAATAATGACAATATCAACAGATACTGAGGTAACAAAGAACCTCTGCAGAAATTCGATCAGTCTTGGCCAGTGATTGTAGGTGGATTCCAACCATGTACGAGTGTAGTGTAAGTAATTTCATCTACAGGTAATCCTTCGGTGGCCATTTGATCACATACTTTAAAAGCATTGTCCATGTCATTTGCCTTACAAAATCCATTAGTCAAGACATTGTAAGTAACAACATCTGGGACGATTCCACTTTCTTTCATTTTTATCAGAAGGTTATTTGCTTTTTCCATATTCCCTAATTTACAGTAGCCGTCGATCATGACAGTGTAGGTAAATTTGTTAGGATGTATGTTAAAAGAGATCATCTCAAGCCAAGTAGATTCAGCAGTATCCATTTGCCCCAGCTTACAATAACCGCCAATTAATGCAGTATAGCAAACAACATTCGGCACAAATCCTTCCTTTCTCATTTCATCAATAAGATGCTTTGCATCTTCAACAAGACCAATGTTGCACACGCCGTGTATTAGAGAAGAATACGTGGCACAATTTGGTAAAATTCCCTTGCTTTTCATATTTTCAAGAAGTTGCAAAGCTGCAGCTACATTTCCATTCTGGCAATGTGCTTTGATAATTATATTGTAGACAATGGAATTCAGCTCCATTTTCTTAGAGAGCAATTCATTAAATAAATTTTCAACATCTTCGATTCTGTTAGCTTTACAATAACCTTCCATCATTATCCCGTAAGTGTGAATGTTAGAAATCAGCCCACTAGCTTTGAATTCATCCCAAAGTTTAATAGCATCATCCAATTTTCCTACATTGCACAGTCCACGCAATAGAAAATTGTAAGTATAGATATCTGGCTGAATTCCTCGTTTGGTCATCTCTTCTCTAAGTCTAAAGCATCCCTCAACTTTTCCCTCATTGCAAAAACCTAAGATGAGTGCATTGTATGTGATCCGATCCATTGGAAGACCCCTCTCTAACATCTCTTTGACAATTCTAGAAGCCTCTGGCAATTTACCAGCCCCACAAAGTCCATGTATTAGAGCATTGGAGGTCACCTTACTTGCTGGAGACCCTTTCTCCAATAACCTAAACCAAAGTTCAGTTGCTTCTAAATGTTTACCATCCTTGCACAATCCACATACCAACATGGTTAAGAGTAGATCACTAGGCCTGAAGTTCCTAGATAACATCATCTTAGTAAATCGGAATGCAGAATGGTACCTGAACTTTTTACATAGCCAGTGGACAACCGAATAACAATTATCCGGGTGTATAGATAGCCCACTTGATAATATCTCCTCAAGGGCATTCTCTGCATGCTCAATTTGATCACTTTTGCAAAATCCTTGCATGAGACTATATAAAGTAACTGAAGTAGGAGTTATATTTTTGGATATCATCACATCTTTGATCTTAAGTGCTCCTTCGATATTTCCCATTTTGCAGTATCCATCAATTAAATTATTGAAGACAACTACATTTGGATTAAAACCCGAACCAATCATTTCATCTAAAACATGATTCACTTTGTCAAAAAAGTTTAGTTTTATCAAACCATTAATAAGCGCACCATAAGTTTTAAGATTTGGCTGTACCCCTTTCACTGTCATCTTCTCTTTGAGCTCAAAGGCATTGTCTAATCTCCCATTCTGGCATAAACCATTAATAATACAATTATAAGTAACAACATTGGGAGAAATCCCCAACTTCTCCATTTTCATGAATAACTCAATGGCATTTTCCATCTTCCCTCCCTTGCACAAAGCATTTATCACGTTCGTAAATGAGAAAACATCTGGACAAGCTCCTTCGGACATCACTCGAAATACTTCACAACACTTCTCAAATTCATTAGCCTTTACCAACGAGCTCAATAAAAAATTACAAGTCTTTAACGATGGAAAGGTACCCTTACGAGCAAGCAAATAAAACACATCCACAGCGCAACTAAAGCCAAGATTTCTGAATTGTGTGCTGTATACATGTATCAATAAATCAAATGCCTGTGTCCATTCAAACCGCCCAACAACTGAAGTTAAACCAAACAATGCATTAGCTATCTCAATGTGAAACTTTTCTGAATCCAAATTCAACACCGGGAGATTCCCGTCTATCAAACGAATCAGAAGCAGTCTTGCGGGGGGTATAAACTTAGAACGAATAAGCAAAAGAATCAATGTACAATAAGAATGGATGGTAAATCGAAATTTGAAAGAATTAGACGCAAAGTAAAAAAAATTAAGACAAGTCATGGGGTTGGCTTTCAATCCAATGGAGAAGAAGAGCTGATCAAATTGAGAAGGAGACAAATGGGGTAAGAGAGCACTACATTTAGAAGAGTCGAGAGATGAATGAGAAAGAACAGAAGATACCCAAAGATGCAACTGATCCTGGGACTGCCAGGGCGGATCCTGATGGTGTTCTTTATGCGGTTGGGTGGAAGACACACAGACCAGCCGACGAGAGAAGGGAAACAATACAGGAGTTGTCTTACTGATTTTAAATCTTGTCAAATGCATTGAAGAACTAAAATTGCAAATTATAGGTTTAAGGAAGATTGAACTGATGAGGTTCAATAGAGGAGGAGGAAGAAGAAGAATATTGAGATGGATTGTAAAGGATGGAGGCTGAGCTAGGGTGAAAGGAAAAACGCCGCGAGGTCGGAGGCGGAGAGGGAGTAGAGGGCGGGAGGAGAAGAACGTGGAGCCCAGGAGTTGGGCCACGAGAGAACAAATTGAGCGGCTGATTTTGGTGGTTTAAGTTTTCGAGTGCCAAAATGTGTGTTTATTGTGGGTTGGATGATGTCAATGTTATCATAGTTTTGGGCTTTGGTCCATATCTTAGACTAGGGTTTGTATTCAACTTACCAAACACCAAATGGTAAAATTTTGATTAATGTTGTTCTTTTGAAAAAAAATTAGAGAAACAGGATAGTTTACACAATATCCAAAAATTTGTAGTATTCCTATCTTATATGATGGGTTCAACTCAAGAATATGAGTTGAATCTTAATAACTCACATTACCTCACTCATATTATAAATGTTTGGTTAAATTAAGTTAAAGATTCTTTTGAGTTGGGTTGAGTATCGGGTTGGAGGGTTGAAAAATCTGGTTCAATCCAACCCAACTCAAATTAATATAATATACATGCGAATGTACATAAGTTAATGAAATTAGGTCTCCTCCCTCCCTCATTCTTCCTCTATTCTCAGTCTTCCCTGGCGGGCTGCTTCCCTTCCATTCGGGCATCTCCTATGTCTCTCCTCCATCTTCGACTCTCATTCGTTTTCGCGCGTGCTTTCCTCTTTTCTCCATTCTCTTCCACGCGCCGCATTTCATCTCCTCCTTCTCAAATCTCAAATCCTCATATCCCATCTCCTCCTCTTCTCATATCTTAATTTGTGTCGCATCTCATCTCTTCTTCTTCTCAAATCTCAAATTTGCACTGCATCTCATCTCAAAGAACCACATCTCAAATCTCAATTTTTTTTAATGATTCGTAAATAAAAGAATTAAAACAAAATTAAAATGTTTGTATCAATGTTTTACATCCATTTAAAAATTTAAAAAAAAATCAATGTGTTTCACACCCCGAACGTCTTTGATTTCGAGTTGGTTGTTCATTGTCGACTTTAAACTCTGTGTTGTTTTGGCTCCTCTTAATTTTTTGGTTTTTGTTGGTACTCTTGTGGACTTGATACATCTTTAAGTGCTTCGTAGCACAGATATTCGTTATGTTATCCACGATCTCGTTTGTGTCCATGCATGTATGAATTCGATGAACTTGCATCCATGTATGAAAAAGATGGATCGACTATGAATCAAAATATAATGTATTAGCCCTTTAATCATAAGACTCAAGATTAAATGTTGGCATCATCGTCATTGGACTACCGTAACCAGTCTAATGAGAAAAAGACTTCAAATTTAGACGATTGTGTTGTCTATGACTTCAAATTTAGACGATTGTGTTGTCTATGGTAAACGATTATGTTGAATGCTAAGCGATTGTGTAATCTAATGTAAATGATCGTTAAAATCTTCAAATCTAGTGATCATGTTGACCATGTTAAACGATCGTGTTGACTATGGTAAGCGATCATTTATATGATATTAACATTATCATGTAGTTCTTTTTTAAAACGATGAAAAAATAGCTTTAAATTGAAACGATCGTGTTGATATTCTTAAATATGAAGAATAAGAAGAAGTAGCTTTAAAAAATCTTGTCGAAAATTGTGAAAATAAAATAGTAGATTTAAACCGAAAAATAGATTGTTTAAAAATATATGAAAAATGAGATAAAGAAATCTAAAAGAAAAGATGAATAAATCACATAAAATATGAATAAATAAAAGTTATTAATCGTATGCAACATTCAAATAGACTTTTTATTACACGTTCTAAATATTTGTTTGGTTATATTACATTTACTTAAACAAACCTAGATATCTTTAAAAAAAAACTGGCTAAATCATAATATATATGATATCTAGTCGAGATTTCAAATTAAAAAAAAAAAAAAAAACAACTTATCCCAAATTTTACTCTTCATTCAGTTAGGTTAGGATGTGATAAGCAACAGGTAAAAATACATTGTAATAAATCAATATGATATATACCAACGGCAGAGGTAAAACGAAGATATTTTAAAAATATGACACGTGCATGACACGCTCTTGCCAAAATGCCAAATTTTACCAAAATCCCGACTGCCTCCCTCTTCTTTTCTTTTGTTTTTCCGCTTTCAAAATGTTTTATGTAAATAGCGGAGGGCTAACAAGTAAATAGCAAACTTTTAAAAAAAAATCATTTCAGAAAATAATAAAAAGGTTTGAAAATAGCAAAAGACGAAAATAACCTACAAGTCGTGTAATACTGATTAGTAAAAGACGAAAACATAAATGACCTTTAAACGTGAATCTAACTAATCCATAAATATGGAAAATAATTTTTTTAAAAAACAATAATAAATTGTTCCAATTTAGTTAATTATTAACACGTTTTGATTTAATTTTTTTTTTCATTGTGTGAATGAGATAGAGTTGTAGAAAAATAACTCTACCAACGTAAATACACAAAAATATAACTACTCAAATATGTACAGATTTAGCGAGCTAGTTTCTTTACTAATCTACCAAATTAAGCCCACAAAAATACACGAGACAAATATATACAATTTTATTTACCTTAGGCCACAAATCTACCAAATTTGATAAAATACACAATTTATTACTAGTCTCAAACAAATAATTTCGCCTAAAAATCATCTCCTCTCACTAATCACATTACTTTTCTGTCTCACCATGAACATAACATAACCTCCCATTTCCATCCAAATCCTATTTGATATCCAAAAAATCTTTCCCTTACCTTCTTCAACAAAATGAAAACAACATTTCTCTCAATGAGCGATAATAAATCTCATGTTCTTCTTAAAAGAATTGTGTTAGGAATTGAGTTTTTATTGAAATTTGTAAATGAAATTGTGACAAATCTGCATTTTAGAACCTTTGATAAAACCGTTATTTGACAACAAATTTGTGCAAATAAATTTTAAAATGTGTATACAATATTTAATTGATAAGTATAAATATGTAAAAGATATATGGCATTAGATAGAAAATATTTTACTAACTAAATCTCAATTTTTAGAAAGAAAGAAAAATGATTTTTTAAAATCAATTATTAGAGATTTAGTAAAATAGTTGCAATCTATCTATCTAGATCCTCTCAATAGTATCTTAGGATTATCCACAAGTGAAATAAACGTGAATGCCAAGTATAAACTATTTGCTATTAATACCAATTTCTCAGTAGTAGAGATATGAAGCATGTGTGAAGTTTTAAGGCACATGAACTAATAAAGCAAACAAAAGAAATATTCTGAGAGCTCATATACTATTGTGAAAGTCTAAGGTTTAACAAATGTGAAGACATCATTTAGGTTAACCAAACCAATGTTGCAATTTTCTGTCTAAAATGAGTGACTTTGCTTGGGCTTGACCCACATGGAATCGCCCTTAATCCCAATAGTTCGACCCAACCAATCGGGTCCTAGCCTAGGCAGATTGGAATACGACTCATATTAACCAATTGTTAATGGTTAGGTTAGTAGCTAATTTGTTGATTAGGTTTAATCTCACTAATATCATTCTAAATCTAGGTTTCAAACTTTTATTATTATTATTGTGGCCATTGTGATAGAATTCAATCTTCCATGCATTGTTTCTAAACATAATTTCAAATTTTGTATGAGAATATTTCCTCTTCCCATGGTATTTCCCTTTAAACCCATTTTTTCATGTCTTGGCTCATCTTAGTTTTGACTTATCAACATAGCAAATATTAAACACAACATACTCTCAACAAAATACTTTCATCAACATTTTTCTAAAATTCATATAAGGTACTTAAAGTTGAAGGAGAGTCGTTGTCATGGGTTGAAACACAGAATCCAACTCCAAAGTAGCAGCCAATTCAGGCTCCAAGATGGCAGACACAGTCCACGATCCATCCCCTTTAGCACTCGGCCTTTGGTTCATATAGCTAACCCCAATTCTCTCTATAGTCGACCCCACAGTTCCAAGCACTGGCCCTCCAAATCCAAAGTCTAATTCCGAAACTGGAAACCTTTGTCCCGATGACACTACAAGGCCCGGCCCACCAAGCCCCAATACAATCCTCGACATCATAAGCCCAGGCCTATGACACTCGATCCAATCAACCAAGTCTAAGAAATGGGCCTTGTTCGTCGCCTTAGAAATCGCCTCATGAACCACGTCAGCAATCTCCGCTATGGAACTACATTTCAATTCTTCAATACTTGCCTCTCCAAACACAACCGACAAGACGTTCCCTATGTAATCCGACATGTAGTTCCTATCTCCTCCTAATCGACTTCTCCCATCGACTAACCATCCCATTTTACACTTCGTATGCTCTGTTCCCATGGCGGAAACCATTTTTTTCCACACATATGCAGAGAACGCTTCGATTTTCGTCCTCTTAACTCCGTTCGAACTCCCAAGCTTCTGCAGTTGATCGATGCTCGTTTGATCGATGTAATAGAGTCTCTTGATTAGCTTCTTCAATGTCGGAATATTGTTTATGTCTTCCATGGTGCATTTCACCATCGTATTGTTCAAATCTGGATGGTAAGTCGGCGGAGAACGAGGGAGAATGCTTCTCCGATGATCTGGTATGGTGGAAATTTGTTTTCCTCTAGAGATTTCTGACCATGCGAGGAGGAATTTTCCAAATGCAGTTGCGTCACCAAGCGCATGATCGAATGTGAATGTAATTGAAATTCCGCCGCAAGTGTAACTCGTGATTTGAATTTGGAGAGGGAAGTCTGGATTTACAGTGACGAGTTTTTCCTGGAGTAATTCGTTGAGATCATGAAAATTCAAGGCGTTTAATGGAAGATTAGCCTTTGCTTCTACTACCAAAGCACCGAAGTTATTGCAAATGATTTCAGGTTCGTTCGTTGTTGGATTTTGGACAATTTTACCTGCAAATGGATAGTAATGATTTAAGGTTTTTGCGAGGGAAATTTTGAGAGCGTCGATGATGCCGGTGGAGGAGTTGGTCGTGGGACGGCGATAGAAGTAAAAATATGTGATAGGAAAACGGCCGGAGAGGAGATCGAGATTTGAGAGATGCAAAATGGGCGAGTCGGATTCCGATTCCGAGAAGGGATTGTTAGTGGGTTTGACGATGGATTTGTTGGTGAATGTAACATGGAGTTTGGGTTGGATTGAAATGAGTTCCATTACAGCTTGAAGATGAATTAGGCAATTGGAGGATGAATATTTTGAAAGAGATGCAGTTATGGTAGCTTCTCGCTACTTTCCACTTTCCACTTTCGATTTGATTGAGCTGACTTACCCATTACGGTGTGCCTACATCATATAATATATACATTCTCTTTGTCACATGAGTTGGAGCATACTTTAACTAGTTGGAATGCTAATCATACGTTTCACAAATGGAAAGCTTTAATCTTCATATTCTTGTGCATAATTCTAAGTTGGGACATTACCGATTCTACTTTTGTTGTTTCTAGGTTAAATTATAAATTTAGTTGTTAAAGTATTTTCAAGTGTTTGATTTACTTCTTAATCTATTCCTTCTAAAGATGGTCTTAAATATTAAAATTAAGAAAATTCTTTCTAATTCTCTCTTCGTTTTTTTCAATTAGAATTCTCAACACTTTCTTTGATACAAAAAAATTAAACTAATGGTGGAAGATAAATTTAATATATAGTAGTTAAATACAAAAGTAGATAATTCAAACATCCAACAAACCACATTCAAACTATTCCAATAATTTTGTGCGTTAATAACAATCATGTGCAAACCTATATTATATATATTATATTACTATTTAAAAAAGCGATTTATTTTACAAAAATATCCTTCTAAATTTTGTTTAATTCCGATTATTTCAACCATATTTTCAATCAAATAATTTGGGTTATATTACTGAGATGTTAACAACAAATTAGTCTATATACTAAAATAAATTATATCTCATGAGATCTAATTATTACTTTTAGGAAAGAGAAAAAAGGTACTAA
This sequence comes from Cucumis sativus, assembly GCF_000004075.3. NCBI lineage: Eukaryota > Viridiplantae > Streptophyta > Magnoliopsida > Cucurbitales > Cucurbitaceae > Cucumis > Cucumis sativus. The sequence goes on from NC_026658.2 coordinate 4,762,651, forward strand.
GATATACACTCTTGGGTTGACTCTGGAAAATAAATTGTTAATGATTAGTTTTTTAAATTAATAAATAAATTTATATTTAATTCGAAGATAAATTTATTTTCTACCTAACTTTTACTTTCCTTTAGTATATTTTAGTGTAACAATTGTGGATGTAGAATTGAATCGTAGATGGTAAACCAACTAGTGCTTTCACAAGGTTTTTTTAGTATAAGTTTTGTAAAATTATATAAATAATTCAATCTTGATTGTGGTTACATTTTCGTAATATTAAAATTTTACAAATTCTTTGATAAACGAAAAATTATAGGGTTCTTAAAAGTGTATGAATAATGCAATCATCTCTAGAATAATTAAGTTCTACAAATTCTTTGATAAATTAAAAATTGTAGGGTTGATAGTCCAAATAAATTCGTGAACATCATTGAAACATAAAGAACTAAATTCAAATTAAAATGTTAAAATCATATATATTGAATGAAATTTAAGTAAATATTCAAATATTATAATTTAGATTTTGAAATATACAAGTGAAATGCAGGTAGTAGAACACTAATAATGTTGGATGGATGAGTTTCTTCCACTCGCTTATAATGTATTATTTATACATTTGAATTGTATTATAATTTGTACACTTCTGTTTGTTATAGTTACTACATTTCTCTTAAGCAAATTAAACAGAAATCTAACATACGATTTATTTGATGGATAGATGAGCATCTTTAAGTGGCTTAAGTGGGGTGGGGTTCACAAATAATATTTAAGCTAATGGGTTGAATCAAATTAATTGTGGTGTAGTTTTTTTTTTTTCCTTTTTCTTAACAGCATTATTGTCAACTTAAATGTTACATATCTTATCCCACTAAGGTATATTTCAATCAGCTCTTCAAATAAAAGAGAATAATAATCTTATCTTATATGATATATCATGAACTTCATCATCAAAATCTAATCACAATGTTATATACATAAACAATTAAACCATACACATTGATATTTGTCGCAAAAAGATTTGTAGTGGGAAAACCCTATTTCTATATACAAAAGTCTATGACTCTCTCATCATACAATGGTATGTAGTGTTCTCTTGAAGCTATAATTCAACTCACAATTTGGCTATTCTTTCTCCATTATGGCACGCGCAATGACAAGCTATTGGAAACATTTTCGAGAGAAAGATATACGTGGATTTACTAGTGATGGTTCAAGATTGTCTAAAGAATGTGATCGCCTTCGTTTTTTTTTTTCTTTCAATAATGTAAATGCTTATAGGTGCAAAGCATATATAGAATATGTTCAATGTGCTATTAATATCATCTTCTATAGAGGATTTTGGGTTGTATACATAATCGACAAAAAATGGGACTAGAAGCAACAATGTCAAAAGATAAAAAAACAAGTTAAACAAAAATTAGGACTCTAAGACCAAAACATGACTGAGAATATATACGGTATTCAAGTTGAGCCTAACAAAATGTCTAACAAACTATGGTTGCATAAGCCTTAGCCCAAGAACATCGTCCTATGACCAAATTTGGTTCACCTTTGGCGTTGATGTGAGATTGAGCCTAGAGAGATCTATGTGGTCAATGAGGCATTCACCCGCTTGTGGAGACTTTGTCCTAGTGTAATTTCAAAACTCGCTATGGATGATAACATAGGTCATCTATTCCTATAAATACAACGTTATAGCTCCAAGGAAAATAACTAAATATTTTCACTCTCAAATTTCCAAGTTTTTACACTTTTGATTGATTTAAGTATTCATGTTTGTAGCAAGTACAATACCAGTGTGCAGATTTTTCATTGTTTTGCAAGTCATGTTATTTTCTCTGTCCAGATTCAGACATCACATTATCAATGAGTTGATATAAGAAAAAGTTTTTTTTTTTACTTTATCTTTTTTTTCTCTATCTTTCTCATTTTTTAAAAAAATTATTTTCCTTTTTTAAGGAGATAAACTTCCTTCCTTCCTTTTCATTATGCTTATTTGTATATATATTAAAAAAAAAACAGTTTAATGTATTGTTATTTTAATTAAATAAAAAAAGACCTTGGATAATGGGTTTTTTAATGTTAAAAATTTTTTAATTTATTTTCTAAGAATATTTCCATCTATAGTGTAACCTTATTCAATATTAAACAGATAATATTATCACGTAAACGATTTCATTTGATTTTAAAGTTACTTTTTATTTTTAAATTAATACACGAGAGATCAAATTTATAAGAACTTGAAATATGTCGTATCAATTACTATTAAACTAAAATTTAAAATTAACGATAATACTAAATCTTTAAATATATATATATATATATATATATATATGATAATAGAAATACACATTTGTTTGTTCTTTCCATTTCTTTTGGGTTTTTTTATTATTATTAATAAAAGAAGAACATAATAGGATTTATAAAACCCACGATATTATATAGTTTAGGAGTGGCATTTCTCAATCCTTTCACCTCACTTTTTCTCCTCTTTCATTGAGCACTTCCCTTTGTGCTCGCCACCACCAAACCACTACCATCCACACTCTCCATCCTCTCCTCCTCCTCCTTTTTTTTTTTTTTCCTTTTTTTAAGTATTATTTCCATGATTACATAATAAATGTTTACATAGTATAAAACAATAAATGTCAACAAAAATAAATAATAAGTATTATTTTCATGATTACATGATAAACGTTTACTACACATATGTGAAAAATCTTTAAAGTAGATGATTTTTACGAATTAAATTTAAATAGATATAATTTTAAACGCATCAATATGATATCCAAATTATTAATATTGCAAAAACGAACTTAAGTAGTTAACATCTGAATAATGATAGATCTAGAATTTTATATTTGGGAGCACAACGTTATATAAATTTAAATTTATGTCGTATAACATTTCGATTTGTTTGTCTATTAATTTGTACCATACATTTTTTTCACAAAAATAATGTAATTATTAGTTGCAAATTTAAAAATATTATATTTGTCTCTAATTTCTAAACATTATTTATATTATATAGTTTTTAATTTCTAAATTAAAAGTTTATATATATGTAAGATAGATCTAATAGACTTTTGAAAAATTAAATATATATTAGTCATAATTTAAAAAATGAGGAATTAAGCTTTTACTAAATTGAAATAAATTTTAAAATATTATTAAGGTAAACAACAAACCAAAAAATTTACATGTAAAAATAAAATTTATATATCTTAATTTTTAAAAACTAAAAACCAACGAGTTTAACAATTATATATTTAATATATATCTTTTTTGAATTTTATAGTGCTTTTTTACTTTCAAACTTTTCTTGCTAAAATAGTCCAATTTTGTAGGATTTCATATAATTAAAAACAAATTGTTAATGTAACTTTGTTGTTTTCTAATTTTTAATTTGCACTTAACTCGTAATTAAAATAATCGAATTTTATATGAATTTCTACTCTCACACACGTTTCTTAACATTAAAAAAAAATCATTCAATAAAACATTTTAGTGCTTTCTAAGCTGGTGAGTATTTAATTAGTGCTAAAAAATAAATAAGACGCGTTTTAGTCTTGAGATTCATAAAACAAAATTAGGAAACAATAATTCTAAATTTATTCATTAGTTGATACATGAAAGTCTATTGATTTTTTTATGTGAAATTAGTTTTTTATTATTATTATTCTTATATACTCGGTTTTTTTAATAAAAAAATATTTCTTTAGAGTTTAGTTGTTAGCGTTTAAATTAGACATTATCAACATGAAATAAGATATATAAAAGAATTGAAAAATTAAGAAGTTAGATTTTTAAACACTAGAAAACTCACTCAATTCATGACGAGAAAGTTCTATTCCAACCATATAATTGACCCATCAATTTTTAGCCTCTCAAATGTCTCATTGTTTGCCTCGATAATTTTTTAATTTACACCCTTCACACATTTTTTAACTAAATAAAAAATATATCTCATCAAATTCTAACCCTAAACCCTAAAATTCACTTATTATGTGGAGAGGAGAGTTAAAAACTTTTGAGACTTGTAGAGTAAGAAGTTATAAGATATAAAATTGATGTGTAAGGAATTGATCATTTTAATCTAAATAAGGACAAAAGTTCGTTATTTCACGCTTTTCAACTTCTGAATCTCTTAGTTGAAACATCCTTTACAGGTTTACAGAGAAATTTGGTTATTGTTTATTAAGTACTAAGAATTTGAGATGCAATCATTTTTTTCTAAGCTTTTGAAAATGATTCTCATGTAAACTTGACATATTGACTTAACTATTTTTTTAAAAAAATATGATTGATAATTTAACTAATTATATACATATAATTTACATGGGTTTTTCCATTTTTAAAAATCTTTTTCCCCCTCTTTTCTAAAATACCAATTAAAGAACTGCAATTTCCTGTCACGTTCTTACAAATTATTGTGTGAAACATTTGATTGATAACTTTTCTTCAATTTGTTCCAACGTATTAAGAGTGTAAAATGGAATAAGAGAAATGAATGCGAAAAAAGAGAAAAATATATTGGAAGTTTTATTTATTTAAAGTTTTAGTATTTTATTTTAAAAAACGAGAGTTTAAATTATTGTTTTTTAAATAGAAAAAATTTGAAGGATTAATTTTAACATGCAAAAATATAACTTATAACTTGTGCCGCTCTTAACAACTTAAATAATTTTACTTTTTAATTACACATATTAATTTCTTAATAGTTAGAAAATATACATTTTTTTTAGCTAAATTGGTAGGTGAAATATTCACATTTCTAATTTTTTGAAGCTAAAATAATTATAGAACTAGAGGTGGTACCTTTGTGTTGGCCATTAGAAAAACCATTTAAGAAATGGCAAATTATTTTTATATAAAAAAAAAAAAAAAAACACCATTAAATAATTTTATTTCATCTCTATGTTATTGTCTCGGTTTAAAAGCTATCATATCTAATCATTTAAGAGCTATTGATATTCTAAGGCAACCAAAGTGAAGATAGCTAATGTAGTAAATATATTATAACATTAACTAAAAATTCAAATATATATAGGTTAAGATAATCATTTAGGTTCCGTAATCCATCTAGTAGTAATTTGATTTTTTGTTTTTGTATTTGAAGACTAACTCTATTTCCATCCTTAACTTTCTTCTTTAATTTTATTAAATGTTTTACCAATAGTTTAAAAAATAAATTTGAAAACTGTAAAACAAAAATAAACTTTTGAAAATTTATTTTATTTTTAGAATTTGGCGAAAGACTCGTTACTCTTAAAATATGTAAATAATTGTAAGAAATAAAGAGAAAATATGTTTAATTTTTAAAAAAAATCAAAATAGTTTTCAAACCGATAGTTTATATATATTTATTGAGCTTATTAATTTCATTCTTTTAATATACAATTTCTACAAATGTATTCAAATTTTGAGAATTGAAAAACTAGTTTTCAAAAACTTATTTATGTTCTTACTAATAATTCAAATGTTTTTTCTTTTAATTAAGAGACGTGGAATATCAAAGTATAAAATTTGGGAGTAAAAACCAATTCGAAAAGTCAATCTTATATATATCCTTAAATCTTTGAAAAACACTTTTAATTTTGATTGTATATATAATCAATTTTAAAAGTGCAAAAACCAAAAACATACAAATGTTTGTACAAAAAATATTTTCAACCAATCCCTTATTAATAAATCAAATTTTTTATTATTAAAAAAAAACCACTATTTACAAATAAAAACATTAAAAGAGAATTTCTAAAAATGTTTACCCATTGGATTATTTTGATCAAAAGATTATAATATATTTTTGAAAGTGTAAGTAAAGATGTGAAATATATCTGGGCCAGATCATATTGGAAGCCCAGCACATCCTAACCCACATGTGTGAGTTGGGTTCATTTCAGTATTTGGAAGTCCAATTACATATTCTAATTTCTAACCACCGATTTCACGTTATACTCGTTTTAAAACTTTAGTTGTATTTTAAATTCATTGTGCTTATACTAGGTCTGTCACAATGCAAAAATAATAGATATTCTTACAAGAGTGGAGATATAATTTTTTCTACTTACTTTCAATAAAGCATAAATTTATTCTTCATTATTACTTTTTTTATTAATTTTTTTTTACATTTCTACCATAATCTGTTATGTGTTTTCATAAATGAAAATTATTATTATGTTTAAGAATATAAGGATTAAAATTGAACAAACTCTAACCAACAACCAAAATGATGTTGTGTTAATCTAAAGAGATTGCAAAGTTAATATAATTATGAAGTTTATCTCCTAACTTTTAATTAACTCACATAAATTATTGGATTAATTATAGAGATGTTTGATACATTTTATTTTCTTTCTACATCACATCTACATTATTCCATTGTTGTATTAAATTTTTGGATAAAAATAATGTTACAATAATTGAGGTGTGGTTGGTTCAAAAATAATATAACCCAAGTTATGTTTATACTTTAATTATTAATTATTACGAGATTTTCAAACTTTTTAAGTATGAAAGATTAATAAAGAAATCTGAACTTCCGATTTTAAAAATTAAAAAATAAATGGTTTAAATCAACTTATAAAAGTTTGAAAATGACTTTGACAAATTATCAATGGTGATTTGAAGAATGGACAAAAGAAAAATTCAAGTTATTAAGATATTGTTGAATATATAGAGATGATAATTCTTATCCACAAGAAATGAGATAAGGATTATATTAATACTTATTTTCAGCCAATTGAATTTGCAATTGGTAACTGATGAGGCATTGTACCAACCATCATCATAGAGTTATATGAAATTCAAGCAATTGTACGAGTAATAGCATGTCTATTTTACTATATTAATTATTGTTTTTCTTGATTTCATTTCAATTGAAAAACCAAAGCAAGAAAATCAATTAGGTATATAGATCCTACAAAATGAATTTGAAATTTTAATATTTTTTCATCATTTTGAGAGCCATACATTTTTGTTTATAATGGATGTCTCCTCCCCACCTCAAGATCCATCTTACAAAATTCTCATGTTTAAAATATGGTTAGGTTGGATTGTTTGAAAGATAGTAAAAAAAAAATCATTTTAATCCGTCCATATTAAATTAGTATTTACTATATGATATCCACGATCATAACACAATAGAGATATAGTGTAATTTTGTTATAATACAATTTGAAGAGAAAGAGATATCTATATAATGGTTTTCTTTTGGTTCAAGGATATCAAATTTTCTTTTAGTTTAAGGAAATAAAAAGAAGATTGTATTTCTTGTAATTTTCACATATTACCTTATTAATTATATTTGGTCAAACAATCATAAATAACTAACACGAAAGTACCATAAAATAGTTACATATCCAAATTCGTACTTTATTGAAAGTTTTTAATCCAAAGTTAGAGCAATATTCCTCTTAACAAACATTTTGCTTTTATTATTATTACTATAAATTCAATCACTGCTTATATTATTTCATTACCAATTAATCATTTTATTTTATTAGACAAGCTTTCGTGTTACTTTGACATAATTTTAACATTTGTACGTATGAATGTTATATATATATATAACACCATAATAACCTTTGAAATTAAATATATAACTCACAAAATGATGTATATAATTACGACATGTTCAAAATTTACCATAAAACTAATTAATCGTTTTAACATTGTGACAATTGGAGAGTTGAAAGTCGGTCGACGTTAACTAAATCTACAATTTATACAACTCACAGATATGGTCTCTTTTGTGAATTTTATTTAAAATTATTATTATATATATGGGTTTGAATTTTGAAGAAGGAAAAAAAGTAGGGGAGTATTGATTGAAGTATGTAGGTAGATGAAGATCAAGTTCATTGGCGTCCAACTCATGTGAAAGAAAAGATGCCTTTCCTTTATCCTTTCACCTCTCTCCACTATAAATTTATTTATTTGAATTCTACCCAAAAAATTCTCATTTAATTCACTCTCTTTAAATCTTTTCTTTTTTAAATATTCCTTTCTTTATTATCTTTAACTTTTCTTTTCTATTTTCTTTTTTTTTTTAATTGTGACAACTCACATATTTTATGTGTTAGTAATTAATAGATCTATCATTTAAATTTTCCTTTCTTTTATTTGTACGAAAATAAATCTTTTTATAAATACCTACCGAAAAAACTGAGGTTGAATAGTGGTTTTAACCCTTAGTTTGATCTCCATATTTATTTAAATACTTTAGTTTTTAGTATTTTCTCGTGTTTTATTAATTTTTTTTAAAATATAATATTATCGTATAAATGTGAAATTTTTTATATTTTAATACACATTTCATTGTTCATTTTTTGAATTGATTTTAAAAAAACATCAACCCTCCAAAATAATTATATGTTATAAATAAAAGTGTTAGGTAATTATTCAAGATAGATACTGCATACAAATAATATTAATCTTAAAATGTTTTTAATTCAGGTTGAATTAATAAATTGTTATGAATAGTAAGATATTAACTATAATTTATAAAATATAAAAAAAACGTAAATAAATTATAGAGAGTTATTTATAAATAGTTTTTAAAAATATTTGAAAGAAAAATATTTTTCTAGATTTTAGACGAAAAAAATGTCATATAGAATGGTGTTTTTATTTGATTTTGGATGATTATCGTCTTTATAAGGATTGATAATATTGAATTGTGTTAAATCATAAACCATTTATGGTTTTTATAAAAGAGAAGGAAAATCACAAATGGTGCATGCACTCACGCAGTGACAAGGACTTGCAATTTCCTCACATTTATGAAAGTGCTTTAGTGCCATACAACCAAGCATATAACATCAACCTTTACTTGTACAAAATGACACCTATTTTTTTAAACAAATTTTGTAATATTATTCTTTGATCATATCTGATATTATAGTTTCTTTTTAAATTTTCATTTTATGTTTAATGGTGGGAGAAAATGTTTAAATTTATGGGAAATATATTGCACCATATGTAACAAAATGATTTTGAAAACTTTAGCGTGTGTGACCACATTATGTCTAAGTCTTTAATAATAAATTTCACTAATTTCTTAATCAAATTAATCTCATTCATTTTTAAAACACCAAAATTATCATTCTCTCAACTCTTCATCCTCCTTCCTTCTTACAATCAATGTTCAAGAACCCATAGTCACCAAAGAACGAATTTTCTTATGAAGACTATTTCTACGAAATTGGTGACCTAGAGCTTCAAGATATAAACGAGCAGCAATTTGATAGCAATCAAATTCAAATATAAAAGGACAAACTCGTATAAACTAGTGGTAACAATAAAAATATAAACTAGAGGTAATTATATGTCAATCAAATGACAATATAACAAAACAATACTAGCAATTAGTATAAACGACAACTAGTATCGTATAGTAATCAAATAGCAATTTGTATCATTAAGTTTTGTATATCAATTAATATCAAATAAAAATCAGACAACAATAAAATAGCAATCGAATTAACAAAAACATTTTAATTAGAAATAAACTGTTAGATGAAAATAAGAAAGTAATTAAATAAATATGGGAGGTTAAGTAATTGACAAAAGATATAAGATAATCTGATAGCAATCAAAGTTTGAGAAGTTTGGATTTTTTACTTCATGCCTAAACTTTTTTACTATAGGCTAGTTTTATTTTTTTTACTACCCACAACCAATTTTCAAATAAAAAATTGGTTTAGAATGGAATTATTTATAGTGGGGGATAAACACACTTTGTTGTTATATAACATTAAACATAACTATAAAAATCGATTATTTTTTTAAAAGATAGTTGCCAACTAAATAAAATTTAAGAAAAGAATTGAATTTATATCCAGTAACTTAAATTTATTGTGACATTACCATTAATGTGTACTATGACAAAATCAATGAAAACTTAGAAAATAAATGTGAAAACTGAAAATTAATGCACAATTCCGGCTACATCCACAAGATTGAAATTAACTACACAAATTCATTATTGCTGTGTTCTTTTCTTTTTATAAATTATTATTGTAGTCATCATTAATATATTCATAATCACATGAAAGAAAAATGTTGCATGCATGTGGTTTGGCCAACCAAAATATTGGTGATGCTCAACCCTTTTTAATTAATTAGTGACCGCTCAACTACTTTAATTAATTCAGACAACTTAATTATAACAAATATTAAATTAATAAACCCTTAATTTTCTTTTACACAATATTCATCTTAGGATATATATATTTGATACATTTTTAAATATAGTAAAATAATTTTTTTTATATAAAATATAATAAAATTATCAGTTTTACTATTTACAATTGTTTTTCTATATAACTTAGTGTGTATTTTATAACAAAGTTAGATTGAGGAATTATTTTCAAATTCATTTTAGTTTTTGCTATTAGTGAAATGATTAGTCAACCTATATGTGTGATTGAATAATTATTATATTTGAATGAAGTATTTGTTGTTTGATATCGATATGTATAAATTATCATTATAAATTTGTAGCAAACAAACATACATACAACCCTACACATTATTATAATTTATTAATTAGTTTAATCTTTTAAACTTAGCCATGATTGAGAGTTCTAAATATTGTAAAAGTGTAAATAAATGTGATTTCGAGAGTTCTAAAGATGTGTAAAAATAAAGTGCTTTGACGTAAAAGCATTTATATGATGTTTTTCCTGTAAGAAAGTGATTTAGAAAATTGTTACCCACCCATCATGTTTTAGGTTCAAAATTGAAAAGTTGGATAGTAGAATGATGTAAAGTTAATGATGTATTTAATCTATGCAATTTGTTAAATTTGTCATATAAGTAACTCTACCTTTTGGCGTATTATCTAATATATTTCTTCAATGATATGAAATAAAGAGAAAGACAACCATGGGATGCTAATTAATTCGAAACTAATTGAATATGTAATACAGAAATTAACATTTAAACGGAAGTTATTTGGTAAATCTCTTGTTTTTTCTTTTAATTGATAAATTAATATTTAGTTTTGATTAGAGACCAATTGAAAAAAATGGTTTAGTATCCAATTAAGACAAGGAAGTAAGGCATAGTAGTTTGTTAACCACGTGGGTGGGATGGGACACATGTCCTAACCCTTCACTGTCCATAAGACTATGAGTAGGAACTTTCCTCTATCATCATGTCCACCATCTCTTATATTTTATATAATCAAATATGTACACTGTTTTCTTTAAAACCTTGCCTTTTGACTTCTACTCACACATACAACCCACTGCCTATTTATATTTAATTTCTTGAATTGAAAGTTCAACCTTATGTGTAATAAATTATTTAATTTGAAATAGGGTCCAATTATTTATTACTATGTTTGACATAATAGTATACTAGACTCAAATGCTCACTAACAGACAGAACAAAAGTATCACATGGACACATTTGTGCTTTAGGTTATACCTTAAACCTCACTCTTGTTTGATCATTAAAATAATTCATTTTTACTATTTTTACAAGTCTCTGTAATTATTAGCCCAATTATAATAACAAAACTATTCTTCAATAACTATTTTAAACATACTATAGAGAATTTATCGACTTTGCTTTGTTTGTAAAAAATTTTTTTTTTGCTATATTTAATTATGCTAGTTTTTAAAAACCAAAAATCAACCTTTACCCAGTCGATTGGTCAGTCAGATTTGAAATTTTTTAAAATCAATTCTTCTCGTTTTCCGACTGATCGACTTCAATTTGATTAGTTGGCTCGATTTTTCGATCTACCATAATCACCTCTACTGTTGGATAATTATTTCATTTAGAAAAAATAAAAACTAAACATAATTTATCTCCATTTCTTACACTAATTGACCTATTTAGTTGGTATATTAATTTGAATTTTAATAATAATTGTATATAGATTTGAATTTAAAAAATAAGAAGAAGAAAAACAAATAACTATGAATAGGGTATTTGTATTATAATGCATGAATCCAAGGATCTCTGAATAAATAAAGAAAAGGGAGTGGGGAGCAAAAATAGACGCGTTTTTATTGGACAACAGCTTTTCCAAGTTGATGTCTAGCGGCAGGAATTGTCTGCGGCGAATTTTAAATTAACCACAAAAGCCTCCACCTATGGGGCCCCTCTCCTCCTGATCACCGTCACTCACTACCTCTCCTTCATCACTTATCACCGCCGTCCACTTTCCTCTCCCCAAATCACTACCCTCCACGTCTGTACACACCATATTGCACTGCACCACATTCCTCCCGCAATTATATATAATCATCATATTTAAGATCCATAGTCACGCGTAATTTTAAAGATTAAAACCTAAATTTAAAATTAGACGAGGTTAATATCAATTAATTACAGATTATGAGAAAAATCAATTTTTACTGGGTGTATCAATTAAAGCTTCAAGTCTGAAAATTCTCACAAAATAGAACAAATAATTATTAGATATTTTATTAGTGCATTTTAGTGTTATAATATTTTTTTAGGGTCCATTTAATAATTGTTATGCCTTTCAAATCCATATATGTCTTTTATGAAACTTCTTATTATAGTTTTGATATTTCTTTAATCAATGTTTTAATTAAACCAATTATTTTAGTTTTGCAAAACCGACTTTAATTTTAAATATATTAACAAAAAATATAGAACATAACATATAAAATTTAAATGCTTCATTTAAGAGAAAAAAAAAGTTACTAAACTTGGAAAGAAGCTTAGTAGACAAACCCAGTAGCCTACTCTATTGCTCCCAACCTCTTATAGCCTGTCAATTCCATTTACAAAATTTGGAAATGTTTTTCATTTGCTTCAATAAATTGGCCAATGATCCATCAGTTTTCATGGTCCTCCTCTATGAATTAAAAACAATTATTTTTTGTTCTTCAAACAAAAAAGAAAAAAGTATTAATACTTCATTCCCATGGATAGAATTTAGTTATTTTTTTCTCTTTTTTTGTTCAATTAAAATCAGCTTTGTATTAATATGTGAAGTTCCTATTTATTTTGATGTGGTTGATCTATTTTTATATAGCAATATATATTTGTGGGATATGCTTATTAATTATAGTTTTCTAAAAGTAAATATGAAAATGACAAATTATAATTATTTTTCTTTTTAGGTTCAATTATCAATCAATGGATGATTTGAAAAGGGAAAGATCTTTCAAACAAACTAAAAAGGAAAGTAAAAATGTTATTTTACATGTCAATTATTGTACTCTTTTTAATTTGATTTCCTTTTTCCTATATAAGTTAGAAAATAACTAAATTTTGATAATAAAATAGTATATAACCAATTATAACATTGGCCGATTTCAATTATTATAGCTATTAACGAAAATATTACCAATTTTCTATTTATAAACGATTCTAAATTAATAAAACACAAATTTCACTTATAAACATACCATATATTTAGATATGCATTTGAATTGTAAGTATAAATTAAGATATACTTTTATTTTGACTGAATTATATCATAATTATTTACTTTTCACTGATCCTACCCAATGTATTTCCTTTAGTATATAATATATGGTTTGATTATTAAAATCTATAATTCAAACTAATTATCTAACATGAATCAATGGTTTATTATTCATCCCCTATTGTCCTAGAAAACAAACATTATTTAACAGTGAATTAATAATTGCAGGTCCCTAAAAATTGAAGTGTAAGAACTTACATGGTATTAGAATAATAGCGTGGCCCTAAATAATGATTTCATTAAGATTGCTTTTGCATGCTTCTATATAAAACACATTTATTTTAGATAATTTAAATTTCAATTATACAATTTCCAAATTTTTAAAGCATTTATTTCCCACAACTATAAAATATACAATTTATTCACATAGTCATTCACGAGCTTCAACAACGGTGAAAGGTAAGTCTATTTTTATATAATGCACCATGACTTTTCTTCTTCACTAATTTTGTGATTCTTTTTTTAATTTTAATTTTTGCTTTTTTTTTTTATATATATATATTTTATTTGAATGTGTTATATCTACATATAGGTTAATTTATCTATTCTTCTAGTCAAGCAATGGTTTTTTTTAATCTATATGTTTTGAATGTAAGGATTGTTTAGAAGTGATCTTCTAAACATTGACATTTTTGTCTATAAAAATGACAAAATATATAAATACTAATTTCCTAAGAGTAAATAGAAAAACAATATTAAAACAACATCAGTATAAGATGGACACTCGTTTATTTGTGATTGTTTACATTAGGGAACGTTAAGTAAATTATAACAAATTATAGTGAAAAATATTTAGATTCATTTATGTACTTAATGAATTCACTTTTTCTCCGCAAGAGTATTGTAGAATACTATATTTGAGTGTTTAAAGTTAGCAGGTTCTTACTAATCTTATTTAATTGAATACGTTTAATTGTTATTAACTACTTTTCTACAAATAGTATTTGATTTGAACACTTTAAATAACTATAACTTCTTTCCATATTTTTTCATTTGCAAATAGTGGTAAATCCACAAAAATTATTGACAGAAGTTTTATAGTTTAGTCAAAATATATGGAGAGAAGTAGCTACTAAGTTAACCATAAATATCAAAGAATAAACAAAATTTTCTATATGTATTAAGAATTTAATAATATATATATATTATAAAGAAAATAAAGTTGAATGACTCGATCTCTAAACTTATACTAAATTTGTGGATGTTTGTAAAATTAGTTTTGTTTGAGTAATTGAATAGTAAGCATTAAAATTGTCCACAAGTATTTGGAATGATGAGGCAGTTATTTCTCCAATAAATAAAACAAAGCGTCCCGTGTATCCTTTAAAGTAAAAAGATTTCTTAAATTTGAATTCAATAAACTCTATATATAAAATTTGATGAAGTTAACATCTTTTAGTATTTAATTTTTAAATATAGAAAAGAAGAAAAGGCAGTGCATAAGCTATAAGGTGGGCATCCATCCACCGAATAACTTCTCGTACTATTTCATTTTTCAAACATTTCACGCAGTAGGGCCCACTACGACAAGATTCGTCATTCCATTTCTTGTCAGTTGTTACCCCCGGGTCGGTTCGGGTCATAAAAACCTGTCTTCTTTTTTTTATATCTAACCCCACCCCTCTTTTCAACTTTTTTTCTTTCTTCCTTAAATTATATATATATATATATATATATAATAGAATATATATTACGTTTTTTTTTTGTCAAACCTCTAGATTGTCTTCAGTAATTGCACAGATGTTAATGGAGTCCTATTGCTTTGACTTACGTAGAACTATGCTTGATTTAACAAATTCTTTTAGTAGAACTATGTTTGATTAGTTGATTTAGCAATTTTGTAGTATCCTTTTTTAATTAACAATTGTTTATTTTAATTTGATTTGTTAATTGGGCTATTGGACTTGGAATAAGTGTCGAATCTCGGGTCCGATGCTCAAAATCCTAATGGTGTCTAAATATGAAAATGCTGTCATTAACAATCACTGTAGTCTCCTATATAAAACTTAACACACATTTCAATTTATCAGAACCAACAAACGAATCGGCCCCCATTTTCCCCTTTTACGTTCGAAGATCCTTCAAAACCAAGAAAAAATAAAACCCATTTCATTCCCCATAGCTAACTTTTCATCTTCACTTTCTGCTTGAGGTATTTTTAGCAAACTTTTCCTCTTCTGCTTCCCTTTTTTTTCTTCTTCTTTTGATAAATGCTGCTTGGTTCTTCTTGTTTCCAGTCACTATTTTCCCTTACACATGTGGGTTTTCTTTCTTGGGCTCTCTCTCTCTCTCTCTTTTTTCCTCTTATTTGTTAAGCTATCTCTTGTGTTGTCTTAAATATATGTAAGTTCCTTTTGTGAATTTAGTATGTGATTATGTTGTATCTTATGGTTTCTCTTCTTTCTTGTCTCTTCGTCTGTGCTTTGCGTGTTTGTAATTTATTGATTTTTCAAGAGATTTCTTGCTTGTTGTTGTTTTAGTCCATTTGGGTTGCTTGTTAATTAAGCAAACAAGTTGAATCTATTTTTAGATTTCAAATCTTCCATTAAAAATGGTGTCATGTTTTTGTTAGTTAACAATTTTGTGGACTTTTGATTGTAACTGTTATTGCTTACCTGTTTTTGTTTGTGAATGGCTATTGGTTTTATGTATGCAGGAAGAAGATGGGGAGTGAAAAGTTTGGGCTATGGCTATTTTTTGTTGCTTCTGTACAGTTTTTCCTTAAAGCACAGTGTATTAATGTAGGAATTACTTATGTTCAAGATGCTGTTATCAAAGGAGCTGGTAAGAAACTCGAGCATCTCGACTGACTCGAATGTTTGATTTAGTGATTTAAATCAAGTGCCTTCTCTTGAATTCACTTTTAATTTCATTAAGAAAATCTTGAGGAGATTTAGTTTTGTGATTTATGAACAACCGTGCAGTTTGTTTGGATGGAAGTCCTCCAGCTTATCACTTCAGCGACGGGTTTGGCTCTGGGATCAATAATTGGTTGATTCAACTCGAGGTTTGTTCTTTCTCTTACACATGAAGTAATGAAGCCCTCTGTAGAAGTAAAATGAACTGAATTAATTGCCATATTGGAAGAAGCAGGAGAAACTTTGTGCAAGTTTTTCGTAAAACAAAACATTTGAATGAAGTTATAATAAGCTTTTAACTTTGAATTCTTTGGCAAGTGTAGTTGAAACAGGTTTCGACAAATTCGGTTCAAGAATATAGTAAATACTAATCGACTGATTGTTTGTTATGCTAATTTTAACTTCATATCATTCATAGGGAGGAGGCTGGTGCAACAATGTCACAACTTGCCTCCAACGCAGGGACACTCGTTTAGGATCGTCTAAGAAAATGGTAACCCAGCTTGCGTTCTCGGGAATTTTGAGCAATAAACCGCAATTCAATCCAGGTATGGCTTTGGATGAACAATATGATTTTATTTGTTCGCTTCTACTTCAAATGAACGCTGTTTAGTGTTTAATGAATAACTATAACAACAATACTTTCATGCCTCAGATTTCTATAACTGGAACAGAATCAAGGTTCGATACTGTGATGGATCTTCTTTTACTGGAGACGTTGAAGCCGTTGATTCTGTAAGTCCCAATTGTTTTAAGATTTGAAAGTTTAGATTCCTTTACTGACCAACATGGTTAGAATAAATGAACTCCATCATTCCTTTGCGTTTCTGAAAAGTGATGATACCTTGGATCAGGCTACCAATCTCCATTTCAGGGGAGCAAGAGTTTTTCGTGCCATCATCGATAACCTACTCGCCAAGGGAATGAAGAATGCAAAAAACGTATGAACTGAACTTTCTTTTTTGTTACTACGCATCATAATCTATATAGGTACCCCTCTCACAGATCTAACCCGATGTTGCTAATGCAGGCTATTCTCTCGGGTTGCTCAGCGGGTGGATTAAGTTCCATTTTGCATTGTGATAACTTTAAATCTCTACTTCCTCCTACTACTAAAGTGAAGTGCCTCTCAGATGCAGGATACTTCATCAACGCGTAAGCTCAAATCGTTTGTTTTATCTCAGCTTTCTACGTTCCTGTTGGTACATCTTTCCTCTGTTGATCTAATGTAATAATGATAAATACCAGGAAAGACGTCTCTGGAGCACAACACATCGAAGGCTTCTACAGCGATGTAGTTACCACCCATGTATGCTTCTCTCAACTATCTCTCTCACATTTTTACATGGATATAAGTACATGTAGTTCATATTTTGTCGACAAAGAATTTTCTTATGAGCAAAAATATTGCCATGCTTTCTCAAAATTGTTCAGGGTTCTGCCAAGAACTTGCCTATATCATGCACGTCAAAAATGAAACCTGAGATGGTAAGTTGTACAAGTTCTCGATTTCATTGCTTCTCAAGCACTCCCTTCGGCATTCCGGGATATGTATTAATGCTTCTCAAGCAAATTTCTGCAGTGTTTCTTTCCTCAAAATGTGGTTCAGCTCATTCAGACTCCAATATTTCTTGTAAACGCAGCTTATGACTCATGGCAGGTTAGAAAAATCAACACTTCTTAATTCTAGCCCATCTAAAAACATGTAAAGCTTTCAAATTTTGAAATCAATAGTTTTCTGAGCTGTCATGTTACTGAATCCATCCAGATAAAGAACATACTGGCACCTGGTGTTGCTGATCCACACGGTACTTGGCACGAATGCAAGCTCGACATCAAAAACTGCTCACCAATTCAGCTTCGTACTATGCAGGGTAAGAGATTCAAACTCTGCAGTCTTCGTACTGTTGGAAAGTGCTGTATTCTAATCTTTCTTGTTTTGATTTAGACTTCAGGGTTCAGTTTTTGAGTGCATTGAATGGGGTTGGAAGTTCTTTATCAAGAGGATTGTTCATAGATTCTTGCTATGCCCACTGCCAAACCGAAATGCAGGAGACGTGGTTACGAACGGACTCTCCCGTGCTGAGTAAGACGGTAAGCACACATCAGTTATCAATCAATCACATCTCAAGTTATTACAGGAAACATGAATGTGGTTTCCTTGGTTCTTCAAAGTACTAACTCTCTTCTCAAATCCGAAAATGCAGACCATTGCAAAGGCAGTTGGAGACTGGTTTTTCGATAGGGCTCCGTTCCAGAAGATCGATTGTCCTTACCCGTGCAACCCGACTTGCCACAACCGCATCTTCGAAGCAAAAGACCACCTCGAATAAGGGGTTTGGTATATCACCACAGTTACGTTATAGTTTACGATTGAAAAAATATAGTAATTTGAATGCAATTTATGAGAAAAATGTAGAGGGGAATCATCATTCATCTAAGTGCTTGGAAATAAGAAACGAAGGCCATTGCTGCACCAACCGCAGGGTGTCTTCTTTTACCATTGTTTAAATTCGCTATTGGCTTATCATTTACCTTATTGTTGAAAATTAAACATACTTCCATTTAATGTATATTTCCCTTCGGAAATCTATTACCTTTTATCGCAATAATATCTTTTACCCCTTGTAGATTTCTATTATACCAAGATTAATATCACTTGATATGTGATGATTTTCTTTCGAGCATTTAAAATTTGACCTCGTAATCTTAAAACCTTTATAAGCCAAGTAAAATTTGAAAAGTTGACGTATGGGACAAATGTACTTTGACAATGTTGAAAGTGGAATAGAACAAATTTATGCTAATTGAGTTACGTTCATTTATTTTAATAAAAGACATGTTCATGTTAGTGACATTTAATGATTAATATGGAATGAGGAGTACATAACTAATTATCTTACTCATTCAAATTATCTTTAGCTCATAATTTTTTCTAGTTATGATGATATTTTTTTTTGTAATTTGAACTAAAAAATGTCTTAATTTATTTTATTTTAAATAACAAAATTACGTTAGATACAAGTAAAATTTGGTTATACTAGTAAATAAATTGACTCAATTTGCTATATTTCAATCCCTAAAAAATCTCTTCAATATTTATATAATGAATGTAGATGAAATTGAAAGAGGATTTTTTTTTTTTAATGTAAAATTCAACCTTCAAAAAGATTATATTTAATAATGGAAATAAATTTGGTAGACACGAGATTGAAAGCTAACAAATGTAAATTCACTAAACAATCCAAAAGTTTATGGCTATAAATACATTTTAAACTCACTGGTTCAATTTAGAAGTTTTCACTATTCAGCTATTTACGATTTCCAAGTTCTTTGCTAGAGCTCAGCTCACTGGTTCATTTCCATGGAAGCTTAGACGCCCATTAGGTTTTGCTTAAATGGATTGGGCATTCGTCCACAAAGCTTGGGACAAATGGGCTTCCGGCAGCATTGGCACCTTCGGTAACTAACGCCGACCCACCACCATTTTCAATTCGTCCATATCCTCAAAAACGATTTCAATGGATATTTGTTTGTTTATCGTAGGTCAGCCATTGAAAGCTGCTCTGTTGATTAATTATGACCCAACTGGGCCTTCCCGCTTGCTTTCAACCATGTAAGCTCTCTTCGTTCCCCTTTGAATACGCTCATTGCTCGCAATTTCATTTGTTCATTCTTGAATGTGTAGGGTTCTTGGCGATTGATATTACTGTACAGTTCACTTTCGAATATTTTGTTTTATTGAGATTAAACAATCGTCAAATTTAACTTGCATATTTTACAATGATTTTTTTTTTTTTTAAATTTCCAAGTAGTTCATCGTTCCCTAAGTTAGATTTATTACGCCCATTCCAATGTGTTTCATAGTTTTATAAGTTCTAGTCGCGTAGTTGTTCAAGTGCAGATTTCGGATCATAGGTTAGGGCAGGAACTTTCTGACGGGCTAGAAATGGATTATTTGAGCTCTAATTTTTTGGATTTGGTTGTGCATTAACTGTTAAGCTTGTTGTGACTGTTCTATAATCGGATATTTAGTTTCCAGTTCACCTTTACTTTCACTACTTGTTTATGGAGGACAAGATTCACAAGAGACTCATTTTTCTGGAAGTTGGATGTTTGGATATTAGTTTGGTTAATTGTTAATCACATCCATTTTAATAATGAGTTTGTTTTAGGTTTTCTGTCTTGGGAAATTGAAGCTTATAAAAACTCCGAATTTGCGTAATATACCTTTTTCTTTAGCTTTGAAAACTGAAGGACATGTTTAACAATAAGACTTAGAACTCAACCACAACAGCTCCAAAACCAATTTGATCTCAACCCCTAAGATTGACTAGATTATTTAGTTAATCAAATGAACCAAGGCTTGGATAAAGCTTGAAACTCTCTTCAACTCTTGATCTTCAAAGCACCCCATAAGTAAGATAGATCCATTCTCACTTGAATGCTCCAAATATCTATGCATACTATCACAATAACATATTGATATAAAGCTTTATATAGCATCAAAATTAAACTTCAGATATTCTATGGCCCATTTCAAGAGCTGTAGCCCTCACACTTTGTGACTATAATTAGCCATGATTTAAATATAACATAAAAAGGCAAAGAAAATGACTTAAAACTGAAAATACATTTGATAAACACCATAAATCCGAAATTCTTTGTCTTTTAATCAACGAACCACAAATTTGTAACCATCCAAGAGTTATGAAGTCCTGCGTGAAGTCTTTGTTCCTAAAATGCAACTTCTTTTGATTGTAAATTTGGATATGGCTTATCTTCAAGTTCATATGATACGATTAAGATTCCTCCATTCGCATTATTTGAAAAATAGATTGGAAATAGAGAAAAATATTGGTAAATAATTGTAATTTCTAAAAACAAACCCCCCCCCCCAAAAAAAGTTATCAAATGGGGCTTAACTTAACGTTTAATGTTTTATGTTTCCCGCTTTTGGTCTCTTCTCAAAATCTGCCTCTTGAGTATGCGTGTAGGAGGCTGAAGGCCCAGGTTTGGCGCCTCACAAATAAGGCATGCCTAAGGTGCTCGCCTTTCGTGAAGCCCCAAGGCTCAAAGCCCTATGCCTTGGGGCTTTTTTTTAATTAATAAAAATAGCAATAATTAGTTCAAGGCAAGGCTCACGAACAAAATAAGGCATGCCCAGGGCGCCCGCCTTTTGTGAAGCCCCAAGGCTCAAAGCCCCAAGGCTCAAAGCCCCACGCCTTGGTGCTTTTTCATTATTTTTAGAAGTAATAATAATTAGGGATTGCACTTATTCATTAACTAAAAAGACAAATTTACTAAGCCTAGATGCAATATTTCTTGTGTTTAGGGGTCCTTTTTCATATTTTCACCTCAAGTATGTTTTCCCTTTTTAATGTAGTACTTGTATGCATAGTGCCCCTACAAATAAAAAAGAGCCACACTTTTTTCACGTCTTGTGCATAAGCCCTAGAAGACGATTGTGCTTTCATTGCTTCTTGAGCTTTAATGAACACTGTGAAGATGAACATGAAGCATCCCTATTTAGGTTGGTGGGGTCATTTTGCATTAGTGTTCTTGTGTCTAAGCTTTTACTTTCAATTATTCTTCTCTATGTTTTTTCAGGATGCATTTATTTGTTTAAACTATTTTAATCGTCAAGGTGGTTATAAGTTAAATTATCTCTGTTTTTCTCTAATCCAACCTCTATCTTAGAAAGATGAACCTTGTGGCTGTGATTTTCTCTGTGTATTTGTTTTCATTTTAACCTGTTTTGGAAGCTCAAGTGTTTGTTGAATGTTTATTGTTTGGCCTTCAGTGCAGAACAAGAAGGAATATTGCTTAATCCCATAGAACTGAATCAGTTTGTCGATTTCATCAAACGTGACAAACCCCAAAATGAGAGTTTCAGCATTGGCTTAAATCAATGTAAGCATTCTTATAGGCAACAAAATTTAAAAGAAAAAATAAAAAAATAAGGGCCAGCAGTCAAATCAACCTGTTTGCTTCAGAATATTGTGATTGTTGTCCTGTTACAGTTTCTTGTCTAGCTGTTTTATTTTCTAAAATGAAAATCTCATTGGGAACTTCTTTTCTGCTTTTCATTTAGGAAAATTATTTTAAATGACAAAAGTTCTAAAAATATTTACAAATATAGCAAAATATCACAATCTATCTGTGATAGACCTCGACAGATTGTAATATTTTGCTGTATTTTGTAAATATCTTGGTTCATTCCATTTGAAAATAGCTCATTATTCTTTTCATAAAGCAAGTTAATTTAAGATTAGTTAAGGTTACATTATGTTAGTTGATGTCATCCTTGAAAAATGGCCAATGCCATAGGCTCGTGTGTATAAAGGTATAAATTCTTTTCAGAAAGAAGAAAGTGTAATAATAATAATATCTTAAGGACGAGGGCAGGATAAAATATTCTCTGTTAAGTCAAAAGGAATTGCAAAAAGAAAAAAGAAAGAAAAACCTCAAAGTGAGTTTGGATTACAGAAGAATAAAGCCTATAGGGAAGTGTGGATACTCTAGAGATAAAAGATTATCTAAAAATCAAGAACACCAGAACATTTCTGATATCAACTCTGCTTTTCTATCTTTACCTTTAAAGTTGGGATGGGTTCTTTTAATATAATATTCTTGTGAAATAGCAACCACACATAATGGACGAAAGGGCTTTTACAAAAAGAAACTGTATAACAAAAATTAGCTTTGCAATTGCTTCCTGTAATTCATGCTGTATTGTTTACAATCTATATATATAGTTTAGTTTTGATCCGGGCGAATCTTACCTTGATGGAACTTTATTTCAGACATAATGACATCAGTTCATGAGAATTGGTTTTGTGCAAGGTGCATGAACACTATAAAGCATGCTGGTGAAGGTGTTATTATAGTGCAGACAACGGCATTTATTTTGATTGCTATGTAAGTATAGCTTACTGCTCTAACTGCTTTGTTTTTTCCACTTATCCAGCTATTTGTTAAGTTTTCTTGCACAGTAGAGAATCGATAGAATTCGTAGTATCTTCAGCCAGAAGATCCTCATATGTGTTATTACTATTTTTTTTTTTTAAAAAAGTTATCTTAATCTTTATAGGTATGATGGTTCAATCGCAGCAGCATCTCGGGCGATGGCAGCAGCCGATCAGTTATCGTGGGTATTAGCCAGGAAAAATTTCTAGTTGCCTTGAAGTAAAACCTTGCATGAATGAATGACAAATCTTTCTTATAGGAAAAAATGGCTAGTCCTTGACCCATTGTCTAGCTGCTGTAGAAAGCACCAGAGTTCTTCTTACCATGATGCGAATTTTTTTCTTTAAGCTATTAGAAAAATATAGGACTGCTATGAGTGTTATCTAATATAATTTTTCAAATGTCAAATAGGATCAAAGTTGCAGTGTAAATGTCTATGTAATACTTTCTTTTTTTGAGATTTGAATTTTATTGATTGTGATTCCATTTTGGTTGTCTGGCATTTAGATTATATAATATATAATATATAATCTTTTGTTCTATAAGTTATCTATTATGCCAAGCAGGAAGGTCAAAAGAAATTAGGTTCAACTTCTTTCTCTAGTGCTGTGGTTGCAATGTCTTAATTGATTTATGGGGAGCTTGCTACTCAAGATAAGTTTTTGGCAATATTATTTTATTAGACGTTTTAGAGAAGAAAAGTATTTTTTTGTTTTTTAGTTAAAAATTGAACATTTGACCTTTTGAGTGAAAACATATGTCTCAACCCATTGAATTATACTAGTGTTTGTATCATTATAGTTTATTTAGAAAACATAATTTTATCAATTATATTATTAATCTATATCTTGAAGTTGTTTGGTATGAAACTATCACTAATTTTATGAGCATCTTGTAAGTTGCGACCGTTAATTGGAAAAAAAATCTATGAAGCGATAAAAACAAAGTAGTCTCAAGGAAATAATGGTTGCATAGTCAAGCTTAGAGTCTATTGTCTAATCAAAGTTGATAATTTGTTCTAAGAAATCTGATTTAGAGGAAAGAGTGATTATATGTAGCTTATTTCAAAAGGTTATTATCACATGGTGAAAAGGAGTCAAAGTGTATAGCTTGAGGGCATCCCTCATTCTTCTTTTCCAAAAGTGAAAATGATCTCAAAGTCAAGTTTCTTTCTTTTGCAGAAGAAATCTTTCTTCTCATATTGAATTTGCTTTAGATAAAGATGGTTTCATGGAATGGAAAAAGATTGGTGAAGAAAATTCAATATAGTATTGTGTTCGTGTTTATGCACATGAGCAACCAAATATTTTTCAAACATCTTCTTTATAAGACAGAAAAAAGAAGAAAAGGAAATGCTATTTTTTCAAAACTTCCTCTTCTATCTCCTATCTAACGGCTCATTTAAGTTTAGTATTGCATTTTTCTTTTCATTTCTTCATTTTCCATTTATCGGTTCTTTTTATAATAAAAAGAAACATCGTGCTTGTTTTTATTTAAAAACAAATACTATTGACTTATATCAAATTTAATATATGATAATTTACTTGAACATAACAAAGCCAATAACAAAACCAAAAAATATTTTCAAACTGTACAACAAAAAATAAAAAACCATCAAACTTCTATTGTATTTTCATAAATGTTATATTTGTCTTTGAATTGATCACAATTTGTCACTTTTTTTTCCTCTTCTGTGTGATTTCTTCTATCTCCTACTTTTGAATGATTTATTTTTCTGTTTAAATATTTCCATTTTCAGCCAGATTTTTTAAAATTATTTCACGATTGTTTTAATATTATTCTTCATCTTAAAAAAATATCAAGAACTATTATAGAATATCAAGATCATTTAAATTTGAAACATTTTTTCTATTGTTTAAAAAGAACTATACAATATCATGATCTAGACAATCATTTACCATAATCAACACATCGTTTAAATTTGAAACATTTTCTCATCTTCAGCGTTTAGAAAGAACTATACAATTGTGTATCATGATTTAAATGATCGTAGCTAATCGTTTAGAAGAAGATTACTCATGCACACATTTGACTTACTAACCGCATATTGACTATAATGTTTTTTTGTATTTGTCATTATGGGTAGGTGAGCTTTTTCCGTTTTCAATACTTTTCTATACCAAATATTTTATTGATTTGTCATATTTTTTTAAAGAACCCTTTTAATCTATCTAAATATCAAATTTATCAAGTTGTATCAATTTTAAGTATTAATCGATATAATTATGGGTACACTTCAAATTTACAACCTGCCAATAAAAATAAAATTTTCTTTTTTCTAAAAAAAAAAAGCAAAACAATTAGTTGAAAAAGAGAAGATTGAAAAAAAAAGGTCAAATATCCAAATGATATTTCATGTGACCCAAAAAAGAGGTCATAAGAAATACACAATCATTTCACTAAAATTTGAAGATTGGCTCTCATGGATAAAGATTCTATCCATGTGCCAAAAAGTTTCATTCTTTTCATTTATTTATTTCACATTTCTTCTTCTTTTGTATTTATACATTAAACACACTAACACTTTTCTTTCCTATTTTAATTCATTTTAAACTATATGTTTTCATATAACTATAAATCATATCTTTATAAAAATCCTCAAAAGATTTGGTGTTTGTATGATAGGTGTTTGAATTATAGTTCCATTTTCACATAATTCCTCTTTTTGAATACATTTGCTTCACTAAACAGGTGGACAATGATTCAATTCTAGTGGCAGTATTAAAAGAAAAACACTTCATAAGGGACCTTTTGCTACTTGTTTTAGAGGGTTCTTAATTTATTATTTAGATTGTAATTAAAGATATAATTATTAGAAACACATTTGAAACAGTTGTGTTTTTTTTTTAATTAAATAAACTCTCACCATAGTTTTGATTCGTTGATTTATATATGTTGTTAATAAGATGTCGAAAGAAGTTGTTGTGCTGTAAGTTTGTTGTCCCTCAAAGCAATTTCGGCACAACTGTGATGCCAATTGAGATATTGGTTCTTTCCAAGATTAATAGAACTTTTCCTTATTCCGTTGTGTATTCGTTAGAATAAGGAATAGAATCAAGATTAAGAACAGAGCAAGTAGATCGCTTTCGAATATCCATATCTGGATTAACAAGATGATGGATAAAGATGAAAAGAAAGCGGTCAGCAAGTGTTTTCCAATGGTAGAAAATGAGAAAAATATTAGTAAAGAAAACGTTAATTGCCAAATTCGAATTACAAGAAAATTAAACTTATTTGTTTTTTTTCACAAGTACAATTACCCAACCAGACCACTGTTCGTGTGGTGATAGGGTTACGTTATCACCACCAATACGTATTAGTTTCACACCTAACATACATTGATATTATATCCTCTTGGCATATCAAAATTCTCAACAAAAACAATGTACTTTGCTTATGAGTCTAAGCACAAACCATTTCATACGCTATAAAAAGAACAACAAACAACAAATAATAATTCTATAGATCACAAATATAATAAAGTTTCAAGTTCAAAATAAAATCAAAATCATCTTTTAGCCGTGAAGAAATGACTTTAACATATTTTTGAATTACAGTAAAGAAATCTTTTTTAAATATTTACCCAACTTTTTGAAATTAAGTAACGCAAATCTATAGTATATATGTATTTGTATAATATGCAATGCAAATACTACAGTATAAGATATTATAACTATGTATTAATCAATTTAATAACATTACTATATCTTTGTCCACACATTGATTAACCAATTACTCAAATACATTTTCAGAAAAAAAGAGTTATAACCAATATATCTATATTCATTAATGTCTCACTTGACCAACTAAAATGTATACTAGAAAAAGATTAAAACATATATATTTTTTTAATTAAAAAAATCAAAATTTAAAATTTTACTTCCATAAGTATATATCAGAAATTTGTATATATATATATATATATATATATATATATATATATATATATATCAACTATAATTATTGGCATAACTAACATGTTGATTAACTTTAATAAATGATACACCAACCAATGGATTAACAACAATCATTGATGAACTTTGATTAGCTGCTATTATTCATTTACCTTTAATAGATATAATTACATTGTGTGGTCTTAACTTTGGTTATATTTAGGTTATGAATTTAAATCAAAATTTAACTTTTTAAATAATATTTCATGTAAATTATACCATACTTTTCAATAGAAAATTTGTCAGAACATCTTACAAAATATATTTATTTTATAGAAAAATCAAACATAATAAATTTTGTTTTTTTTTTTCTTTCTATAAAACGTTAATAGTTTGTGAAAATTTTATATTTTTGATCAATTTTATTATTTAAAATAACTTGGATATAATTTTTTGGTTCGATTAAAAAAGAAAAAAGAAAAAGGAAAAAGGAAAATAATGGGAGTAAAGAAGCAAAAGGGAAGGCCCAATTCTTGGGCCCGGTGGTTCAATTTTCGAAGGGGGGTCGGGTCAGGTGTTTGAATTTTTCCCCCAAACGGAGGCAGAGAAAACGCCATGTTCTTCGTTTTTCAATCTCAACAAATTCAATATTCATTAATTCATTCTTAAATTCCACACTCAAATTTTCTCTCTACTTGGGTTCCTTTCATTTGCTTTGCTTAGCATTTGGATAATCATATAATCTATTCAACAACAAGAAAGGGACTCCATTTCCATTTCCACATCTCTGCTCTGCAAGTTACTTTGTCTCTTTCTCTCATCTACTCATCACTATGTGCCTCCCAATCCCACGCTTTCCCCTTTTTCTTACTTTCCCAATTCTTCTTATTCTTTCCCTTTAATCTTACATTGATCTCAAATCTTCCTATAATGGACTCCTCCTAGATCTGGGTTGTTTCAATCTTCCCCCCCTTTTCTCATTTTTCATGGACTAACAATCGGTCTTCCTTCCGAAGGATGGGATCCAGTGGAAGTAAATCGTCGAGTAGTTCGCTGCCGGCGCCGGAGACTCTCTCCTGTTCTGGGAGAATCCGGCGGGGGAGATCCAAAGGCCGGAGAGTTTTTCAGTCTGCTTGCCTTGGTACCTCCTCTGGATCGCACCATAGCGACAATGACGATAATGTACGTGATTTCCCTCTTTTTCTTTGAGATAGGTAGCTGTTTTTTTTTTTTTTTTTTTTTTTTTTGATTTCATGGGGCTGGGTAATGATTTTTGAGGTTTGAATTACAGCATCTTTGTGGGTTTTTGTTTTTGTTTTAGCTGTTGGTTTATTTGACTAGTGGCTTGCATGAGATTTTGTGATCATGAGTGCTGAATCATAAAGAGACAGAACTTTGCTTCATTGTACTTCGTATTAGTGAAGCATCTTCATAAGCTTTCTGAATTAGTTTGAAGTATTTTTCAATGAAGAAGTCAACAGCTTCATTTTTACTGTTTGTGATTCTAAGGTACTGAAAGGGGACTTCCTATTTGCAGAAAGATTTGAAATTTCTCTTATATTGTCCAGATTATAAATTTACATTCGAGTTTGAGTTTGAGTCCGTGGTATTTCAACTTTGCATTGTATGTTGTGTTTTGATTCATGTTAATTTTATTGTTTATATATCGAAAGAAATAATGTTTTACCATTTAAATTATCGATTACTGAGGACTAAAAAGTGTTCGTCCGTATTTTGCTTTTTTATTTTCTGATGTGCAGTCTTCATCTGTACGACCAACATTGTGGGCTGATACACTATGTAATTCAGTTTTCCTTGTTTTTGGGTTATTCTGCAGGATTCTGAAAGTGAGAACAAAAAGAATGCTCATGATTATTCATCTACAAATCAGACTGCTCAAGCATTAGATCAGATGAAAGTTGAGGGCTACAGAAGGGTAAAAGCTGAGGAATCTGTTGAAATGCCTTGCATATCATCGAATGCTACACTTAATGGATGGGATCAAGCAGGTGTTGCTGTTACAGCCCCCAGAGCTGGAAGCACCTCTGCTCGTGTATCTTCCCTGCAATCGTTGAACACTTCGAGTAACTTCCTTTCTCGCTTTAGTTTCATTCCTGGTAATGTAAGCTTTAGACTTAGTAGAGCAAGCAGCTTAGGATCATCTAGATCTTATCCTGTGTCTTCAACAAATCTCTCGATGTTGAATGATGAAAACGAGCCTCCTCTATCAGACAGACCTGCTAGAGGCTTGAATGGTCAAGATGAAACTCAACAAGGTAGGGACTTGCTTCCTGCATCAGTAGCTAGTGAAACTCATACTCAATGTTATGGAGACAGTCCTGCTAGTTTTAGGTTAAATACACAACCTTCTGGTCTTTCTGATAACTTACAAGAGAATCAGTCAGTTTCTTCTACCCATGACATGGCTGGTGCTTGTGATAATTTTGGAGTAGGGTCAGGAAGCCTTTCCCATCCTCGAACTCTACCTGAAAACGAAAGCAGTGAGATTAGACAATCTGACAGGCGGACTGGATCTAGAGAACCGGTTGAGCGGAATTTTCGTTTTAGTCGGACACTTAGTGTTGGAAGACTCCGTGATAGAGTTCTTCGGAGATCATCATTATCTGACTTCACATTTTGTCCTCCTCAACAAGAGGGAGATGAGAGAGATGCAAGTCATAGTGGCGATGACCAACATGTATGGACTGCTGAGACAAGGGGTTTGGCATCTGAAGATAATGTTATGAGCTCACCAACAACATCAGGTTTTCAAGCTTCTAGTCTATCCAGTTCCATTTTCAGCACCCAAGATTTTGAAGTGGATACTACCCGACCTAGAGAAGCTAGATATCATGATTTGCTGGAACACAGATCAAATTTCCTTGAACGAAGAAGAAGAATACGGTCCCAGGTTTGTAATTGTTCTTGGTGGAGTTCATTTTTATGTAATGAATCTCATGATAGGGGCAATAGTGTACAATTAATGTAATGTTGGTTATATTTCATAATAGGGGCGAGTACAAAATTATGCTGGGTATCTTACTTTTTCTCTCTTAAATTCACTCTCATGCAGGTTCGTGCCCTACAGCGGCTGGGAAGTCGCTTTGAGAACCTATCTGGGCATGAGAGATCATGTATATTATCCGGTCAGCATAGAACCGGTCATTGTACTTGTCGTATCAACAATCGTGACACAAATATAAATGATAACACCAGTGCTAGAGCCAGTATATCAAGAATTGTAATGTTAGCTGAAGCCTTATTTGAGGTAAATTAATATGTGATCGCCTTCTCTGCTTAGTTTCCTCAAATTTTATCTATACTAGTTGAATCTCTGTACTTATTTTAATTAGGTTCTGGATGAAATTCACCAGCAATCTGTAGTTTTATCCTCCCGCCCTGCATCTTCTATTGGCTCTCTACCTGCACCGAACGATGTTGTAGATTCTTTGCCTGTTAAATTTCATTCCAAGTTGCAAAAGCATCAAAGCGAGGAAGCTGCCCAGTAAGCATTTACTATTACTTCTATTTTCAACACAATAAATTCTTTCTTGTTTAGCACATTCTTACCACTTATATTCATTTAAGGCTCATCTTCAAACGAGAGTTTTAATATGAACCTTATTCCACCTCTTTTTTTTTTTCCTTTTTTCACAAAGTCCTTCATGTTTAGTCCTACGTTTGTCTGATGTGTTCTTTTGTAACTGTTTCGTGTAAATCTACAGATGCTACATATGCCTGGTCGAGTACGAGGAAGGAGATAGCATGAGAGTCTTGCCTTGCCATCATGAGTTTCACACCACATGTGTCGACAAATGGCTGAAGGAGATTCACAGGTATTATTGGGTCCATGTACCCTTTTCTGCTTCTCGAATTGTTAACAAATTAGCATACATAAGAGGAATGTTCCCATTTTCTGGTATTTTTAGAACATGTCTAGTACACATCATACAGTCTTTCAAAGATATCATATCATTGGGTGGGGGGCCTGACTTCACATTTCTCAAGCATTAGATACATTGTGCCACGAGTGACACGCTGAATAAATGAATCTTACTGTTGACTCATCGATGTGTATGTTTTTAATGCTACTGAAGATCTCGATCGATCTCACTCGCTTATCTGCGTTATTATGCAGGGTATGTCCACTTTGTCGAGGAGACATATGCAGCAGATCTGATGCGTTGTCAGACGATGTCAAGTGAAAGCAATTCATTCCCCAAAGATGCTGTCTTCTGTATATCCTTAGAAATCTTGAGCGATGGTTGGTATGGTAGCTAGAAAAGTTTAAGGGGTAAGATGATGAGTTTGAAAAGGATGGTGAAATTCAGGTTTTTGTTCTATAGTTTGTGGTACCTTGTTATAAGAATCAACTTGCTAGAGTGTTTTAATGAGAACGGATTCAATCAGTTGAGAAAATTGTTTCCACAGAGAAATATATTTAGCTTTTCTCTTCCTCTCTTGTTCAAGAGTATGAATAAGGTAATGAAAATCCCTTTCCCCCCAAATTTTGTTTTCTTATTTCCAAGTGATCATTTATAAATGAAGTTAAGAAATGAACCCTAATTTCTCCACTAATATATGTATATATTGATACTTTAGGCTATTTGGTGAGAATGATAAATTAGGTGTTGTTCCGTAAGCAATTAATTTTAAAATAAAGATTCTATTAATTAAAAATAAAGTTATACAGGGCGATTTGAAAATTTAAAATGCTTAAAATGATAACTATTATATTCTCTTGAGAAAAAAATATAAACTATTATTAATGAATTTACAAAAATAACTGAGGATAATTTTTTTTTTGTAAAATTGTTATTTTATTCATATAATTTATTATAACACATACTTTATTTTGATTTAATAAAAATGAATTGACATTGTAATATGATATACTATATGCATTAATTTTAAAAGGGAAGGAATAAAAATATTAATTAATATTGGATCACCAACACAATGTTTTGAGTTCATTTGTAAAAGTTACTTACAAAATATTTGATTTGATATTAACAACTCAACCTATCTCGTTTTTTTTCTAAGTTACAATAATTACAAAGACCATTTTAATATCAAATATGGGTAGAGGTGCGAATTTGTTTTTTTGGATTACTTATGCAAAACGATATTAAATAATTAACATTGTGTTTAAAAATAAAAAAAAAAAGGTGTTTATTTAGACATTTCCGTCATATTTTTAACCCTTCCAAGGCTTGTATATTTAATATAGTTTTCTTTTTATTCTTTTATTATTTTATTATCAGTATCGGAAAGGGAGAGATTTGTTTGTTTGGTAGCATCAGCTATGAGTACGATGGGATGGCCCCTCGTCTTGCCGGAACAAATACACAGGACTGCGCCAATCCGAATTCTTGAGGGCTACTGATTCAAACGAATCAATGTAATTCCCAATTCTTTGTTTCCTCCAATTATTCGACGAAGATGAGCGGCAGCTTAAACGACGATACTTTCCATCAGGATCTTCAATCCCAAGCTAATCATGCCTCCGACTACTTATCGCATCAGCTTCAACCTCCCCCGCCGCCTCGTCGTCCTCGTGGTTTTGCCGCCACCGCTGCTGCTGCTATGGGACCGACAACTACCACAGCTGCTACTACCGGCGGTAAGGCAAAGAGAGAGAGAGAGAAAGAAAAAGAGCGGACCAAGCTTCGCGAGCGCCATCGCCGAGCCATTACTAGTCGGATACTCGCGGGACTTCGCCAGTACGGTAACTTCCCACTCCCTGCTCGCGCGGATATGAACGATGTGCTGGCTGCACTTGCTAGGGAAGCTGGCTGGGTTGTCGAGGCTGATGGCACCACCTACAGGCAGTCCACTCCGCCTTCTCAGTCCCAAGGGGTTGGCATTTTTATTCAACCCTTTGTGCATTTTAAACGTTCAATTCAACAGTCAATGTGACGCTAATCTTTTCGTACTTTGGTAGCTTTATGGATTTTTTCAAAATGACGATTGATTGATTTCTGATGCCTCTAAAAGAATCGAAAATCAACGAATGATGGAACACGAAAAGATCGTTACTCTGTAATGACTAATAGTGAATGCTGCAAAAGGAAATAGGGAAGATAAATGTGTAGTTCAAGACTTATGGTGTATTTTAGTTCTGGATATCTGGCAATGTTTCACAGCTTTCCACTGTCCTTGAAAAACCTTCGTGTACGGACGTGTAGATGATGCTAGAGTCTTAACTTGGGGAGGATGCTATAGGCAGAACATTTAGCCCTCTATTTCTCTTGCAATGAGGATTGTAGAGTATAAAATATGTCATCATTTGATAAATATGATTAAATTTGGTCGGGCCAGTTTCTTTGATACTTATATCCTTTGTACTATCCATTCTTTCTAATGCCTTGGTCACTGTTGGTTGAAAATACTTCACAGGCAGCATTTCCTGTAAGGTCAGGTGAAAGCCCTATCTCATCCGGTTCTTTTAAGGGTTGCTCTATTAAAGCAGCATTAGATTGTCAGCCATCTGTTCTCCGAATTGATGAGAGTTTGTCTCCAGCATCTTTAGATTCAGTTGTGATCACGGAGAGAGATGCAAAGAATGAGAAGTATACAGCTTTGAGCCCTCTTAACTCTGCTCACTGCCTGGAAGATCAGGTGAAGTTTTCCACTAGTTAGTTTTTCTCCGTCCAACTTTATTGTCCCGAGTTTAATTTCTTAGGAAAGCAATGCATTATGACTTTATTGTCCCGAGTTTAATTCCCTTTCTCATCGATAAGTGATGTCGAAGTCTAATATACATCTTGTAGTTCTATACTATAATTAATGGAATAAAATGAGCTAATTATTATAGGGAGTATTACGAAGTTTTCTGATTAGTATCAACATTTTGTGATGTATTAAGCATATTCCATCCTATTTGTCTGGTTACCCGGTTTCTTTGAAGTTTTCACATCTGAGAAAGTAATTTTTTGGTTACTTTGTTCAGCTTATACAAGATATTCGCTGTAGAGAGAATGAGAGTCAGTTCAGAGGCACTCCTTATGTTCCTGTTTATGTAATGCTTGCCGTAAGTGTGTTAATGATTTCTTCATTTATTTTTCCAGATTTACCTTCTGTCTGTTTACTTCGTCAAACTTTTGGTTGTTAATTTTTTCTAACTACTGTGCCAGACTGGTTTCATAAGCAACTTCTGTCAATTGATTGATCCCGATGGCGTCAGACAGGAGTTAAGTCATTTGCAATCACTAAATGTCGATGGTGTTATTGTGGATTGTTGGTGGGGTATCGTTGAAGCTTGGAACCCACAAAAGTATGTGTGGTCTGGTTACAGAGACCTTTTTAACATCATACGTGAATTCAAGCTGAAAGTGCAGGTAGTTTCCCACATAATGCGTCAAATACACGACTCTTTGTACTTTCATCAGATCATATGAAATCTATTCAAAGTAGAAAGTAGAAACCCCATCAGTAACTATGCTATTGATAAATGCAGGTAGTTTCCTTTAATTTTATTACCAACACAAAAATATTTTCATAACTTATGCTGCCAGAGGCCCTGATCTATTGATCTTTATGAGATTGAATGAATTTTCTAATTCTATTAATAATTAAATGATCAAAATCTTGTCCTATTTAGGGACCGTTTGTGTATTCTAATATCTCAGGCACCCATTTCCACTCTTGTCACCTTTAGATCTTTGCTGCTCCTCAAACTTCGGTTTTTGTATTTTTTTGGATTTAAAATAAGAATCATTAACTTCAGTTTTAGATGTCTTAGACATGATCTTGCTTATTAGAATGGATAGCTTGATCTAGGGAGCAATTGTGAATAATGATTATTGTCTGAACCACACAAGTCTACCATGGTTAATAGTCATAAAAATTTTAATTTCTAACCATTCTCAAGTTATGTCTGGATTCAATAGGTCGTGATGGCATTCCATGCATCTGGAGGAACTGAATCAGGGGATGCATTTATCAAGCTCCCACAATGGGTGCTCGAGATAGGGAAGGAGAACCCAGATATATTCTTTACAGATCGTGAAGGAAGGAGGAATAAAGATTGTCTATCTTGGGGAATTGACAAAGAGCGAGTTTTAAGAGGAAGAACCGGGATTGAGGTAATGAAGTATTTTGTGTTCTTTATAGTTCCAGTGTATAGGATGTCAAACTGTGATAACTTTCTAAACTTTTGTTTGATTTTGTGTGCTTATAGTTCCAGTGAATAAAGATTGTCTATGATGCATTTTTCTTTCCACTTTTTGGTTTTCAACTTTTCACCTTGAGCTTCTTTTCCATTTTTACCCAATTAAAACCTGGCTTTATGTGCCTGATTTAATCTCAATTACTTGCAGGTCTACTTTGACTTTATGAGAAGCTTTCATACGGAGTTCAATGATTTATTTGCTGAGGGTCTTGTCTCTGCAATTGAAGTAGGACTGGGAGCTTCTGGAGAGCTAAAATATCCTTCTTTCTCAGAAAGAATGGGATGGAGGTATCCTGGCATCGGTGAGTTTCAGGTATTTATTAAAGATTATCCCTTCATCATATCGTTAATTCCCTGTTCTTCAGATTTATTGGCAGTCCAAGTATTTTTTCATATCTCATGAAAATCCTATCAGGTTGGACAACAAATATTGTGCTTTATATTGATTTGAAAGTTTTAGGCTACATTTCAAAGTCTCAGTGGGAAGTAATGAGCCTACTCATGAAAATGTACCTCAAAACCCAATCACCGTTAACATCAAGCAGACTAATTTGTAATCATTGGATGTGATGGTTTGGGACCTAAATATCTGATTGACTTTCTTATTTCATGTAAATTATGTGCAGTGCTATGATAAGTATCTACAACAGAGTCTACGCAAGGCTGCTGGCATGCGCGGTCACTCATTCTGGGCTAGGGGACCTGATAATGCCGGCCAATACAATTCTAGGCCACACGAATCAGGGTTCTTTTGTGAACGAGGTGACTATGATAGCTACTACGGCCGCTTTTTTCTCCAGTGGTATGCCCAGACGCTGATATATCATGTAGATAATGTATTATCTCTTGCAAGCCTTGTCTTTGAGGAGACAAAATTTATTGTTAAGGTATGAGTCATCTCACTGATCAATCTTTATATTTATGCTATAGTTTTTTCCACTGCTAACGACTTGTCATAGATATACTGATTGGTTTTTCATAAAATTGTTCTTTTGGTCTTCGGGTGATTAATTCTTCATGAAATTAGTTTTAGTATCACTAGGCCACGAGTTCTGGACAAGTCACATTCCCATTCTGAAATTATTTTTCAACAATATTGTTATCAGATGTGGCTCTGTTAATTGGGCATGTGTTTGAATTGTCTTCTCTCTCGTAGCTATACAACACTGGTTGTAAGATGTATATAATATATATATATGATATATGGATTTCCTACTTGCTTAGTTAATCTTCAATCTTAGATACAACTTCTCTAAGACAATCCGGATGCCATATTACTTATTTGCCAACTTTGGGTTGAATCTTCTGAGTTCAATTCCTTAAATATTTGGTGTTCATCGATCAGTCCTCCTATTGCATCTGGTCATGAACTTCTTGCGTAATCAGTTCTTAAATGTATGTTTTTGATAACACAGATTCCTGCAGTTTATTGGTGGTACAAGACATCTAGTCATGCAGCAGAGCTCACCTCTGGGTTTTATAACCCCTCTAATCAAGATGGTTATTCCCCTGTTTTTGATGTTTTGAAGAAACACTCTGTAATAGTAAAACTCGTCTGCTGCGGCATGCCAGTTGCTGGTCAGGAAGTAGATGATGCGCTGGCTGATCCAGAAAGTTTGAGTTGGCAGGTGGAGGATTTTTAAGTATCTTTTTCTTTTTCTTTACACCATTGAGCTTCTATGGGTGGTGGCTATGATATTTTTTTATTAATGCCTTAATGTGGGCGGTTTTCCAATGTTTTCTAAACAAAATTTTGTTCAATTATTTTATAATTTTTACAACAAAAGGGGTGGGGTGATTTGAATCTCCAACCTAGGGACTAGGGAGGGAGTATATGCTAAGTATTGCTGGGCTTATCACTTTGACAAAGGTGTTTAAGTTGTTTCTTCTCTTCTTTTTTAGTTTTCTTTACTATTTCTTCTTTCTTTCTTTCCTTTTAGAATTGTAAATAAATTTGTCAATTTA